>NC_137470.1:78645458-81302512 GCF_964235325.1 Thermobia domestica
ACAAAAGCTAGCAATCGTGAAAACGCCAATTAAATGAACATGACAATAAGCAAGTTTAGTAATAAAGGGAAAACAATGATATTTTCATTTTACAATATGTCAGCTACTTATTGATTTAAATCAACTTTGAAATTTCGACAGAGTTTAGTTTTCATTTCCAGAAGATAGTTAGATTTGGTCGATTATGTTCTAACTTCTTTCTAAACTTTCACAATCCACCAGTGCACTAAAAAATACACAGACTTTGCAAGCGTTCAACAGAATCCTCTATAAAAATCGGTAATGATAAGATTTTTCTTACAAGAAATCTTCCGACTAGTACTGAGAGTAAATATTTTAGGAAAACCTAGCACTACAAACCTTTCGACGACGGTATATGGGAGTATACAGAATATATCTACCTCATTTCTTTATAGTTCACCGTATAAATACTTTAATTGAGAGGTGTAATAGAGTTATAAGGATGCATATAAGCTATAGTTTTGAAAATGGTCAAGCAAATACCTACCAAAAATTCTAGCAGAACATAGCTGATAAAAATTATGGAAAGAAATAATAAATATTAGCAAACACATTTATGAATCAAACAAACTACCATCACACAACACGTTTTCACTTTTCCCACTTTGAAATACATTGAGAAAATAATGTTTCTACTCATAAAGTACAATCTCCGAAGTAAGTTACGCCCCCCGAAAAAAGGAAGAAAAAGCTTTTCGCTCAGAAGTGTTACAGCTGAACTTACTTTACTGCAAACACTAATACTCCTAGTTTTCTATTTTGCATGTGTTAAAGATAAATATTGCAATAGAAAAATCAGTTCAAAATTTCCTTCAGGTTTTCACAATACTGAAAGTAACGGCGCGAGCTTATGTGATTCGGATTCCAAGTTAATCAATATGTCCTAGTCTCTTATAGCCTTGCTACTGAAATTGATGCACTACTCACACTATCGCTTGCTGAGTCAGACACGCATTTGCTGTTTTTGCAGCTTGGAGTCACTATATCTTAAGTTTTTTGCTACGAAGAAGTACTAGAATTCACTTTACAACTGTCTGTCAGCGTCGAAGTTTTCATTGTTGGTAAGATAATTGCATCTACTTTCCTTAATCGCTTGCTGGCCTTCTCCTTTGCCTTCTTCTAATTCTTCTCGTCTTATGTTTCTGAGCCCCACCTAGATACTTGCGTTTGTCAGACATTTCACTTGAATCAAACGCTGTTGACAATCTCAAAATATATATTATACCGTGCAGAACAGTACAGGTATAACTGTTTCAGATGAGAATCTAAAAGACTTTGTTTAGTATCATGTAACAATACACTTTGAAATACAAGCTCGAATGATTCTCCATTGTTTAACTGTTAATAACTGGTAAAATTAAGTATCCAGTATTGGAAACGTCTGAGATAGAAAAAACAAAACAATGCAATTTCTGAGCTATTTTGAGAATTTGTGGCGTCAATTTTGATTTCAATCCTCCGTGGTCACACTGGGGTCTGACGAACCCCAGAGATATTTTTTGTTCTGATTTTTTCCTGTTGTTTGAAACCTTCCTCATTCATGTTAATTCAATTGAGAACACTGCTTGTGGTTATGGCTAGTACGCTGCGTCTATCACAAAATAGTAAAAACAAAAAATGCAAAAAAGATATTTAAAACAAAAAATAAGACAAAAAATTCTCTTGGGATCCATTGGACCCCAGTGTGACTTCCGTTTACGAAAAAAATAAGTGTGACCATGGAGGGTGACAAATACAGCCTTGTTGAAGGCTCACGTTCTCTCTCCCTCCTTGTCCTTCTTCAGCTTAACAATCTGAAGTTGATTTTGCCGAAGCTGATACGATGGATTAGAGGACCGGTGTCAAATGTATGAGTAAATTAAAGAGCTTGCAAATTTTATAAGGGGTTGACGATTGCAATTGCTAACGACACGAAAAATTTTTGCAATACATGGTCATTGTAAATATAAGATATGCGATAACGAAAATATGGCATAATAGACTAACATAATAATATACAAATGTTAAACTGGAAAGTAAAGTCTGGAAAATCGCAAACAGAAACCTGATATTCATGCTCACAGTAATACATCATTATTTAATTTTAATGATGACTTCAATATTTAATTTAGTGAAACTGTTAGAATTAGCTATAAGCTGTGGAGAAACGCTTTTAAAATGCATTAAAATTACAAATGACATGTAAAAGGTGCCTTGATGAGCGTACATTGTAAGAACCTCTTGTACCACGGGGTTTGCGGAGGCCGTCAATTACGCCACTGTGGACTTATACATATGGTGCCCTGCGACCTTAATATCAAAGACATTTTCCTTACAAAAGATGTAATTATTCTAGCTATGCGTCTGGCAATAACTTTTAGATCTTATAGTCTTTCTGAAAGACGGTTTTGTGGGACATTGAATGAAGAGTTGAGAAAAGACTTATAAAATGCTTCGTGTGGAGTATAGTGCTGTATGGGTCGGAGATATGGACATTATGCAAAATTGATGAAAAACAACTGGAAGATTTCGAAATGTGGGTGTGGAGAAAAGTGGAAGTGATTAGCTGGGTAGACCGGGAAACGAATGAGAGGGTGTTAGTAATCATGAGGGAGAAGAGAACAATTTTTGATATTGTTAAAAAGGGGAAGAGAATCTGGTTTGGACATTGAAAAAGAAGGAACTGAATCATGAGGGGTGTGCTAGAGGGGACGCTGGCAGAAAAGAGAGGGAGAGGTCGATATCAAAACAGAGAAATTCTACTTGAAGACGAAAATGTTAGCGGAAGACTATCGGGCATGGAAACTTTTCAGTTGCAGCAAGTGACCTGCCAATAATGCCAGTATACCTATGAAGATGACAAACATCGGAGGAACTATCACACATGATAGAGAGCAGACAAGATTTTGAGATTAGATTTTATTACATATATGAAAAACAATTTCTTGGCCTACGATTTTCAGAATTTTGTTCCGTTTTTACCATCCATGAAATTACATTTCTTCACGTTTCTATTTCTAAAATTATCTCCTAGTTTGAAAGGAGCTTTCTGGGTACAACTTCTTGAAAAATCAATTTGATTTTGTCAGCAGCGTCTTGATGTTCTTGCATTCATTTTCATTTAGTGTTCTTCTGAGTAACTTAAATAACGGACGTAGTACATTTTAACATTTGCAACTAAAACATCTATAGAACCATAATTATTCAATTAATTTCTCAATTCTTTTACATTGCAAGATGCTCTAAATTCAATTACTCGTTGAATTTTCTAAGACTCTTTCCCAATTCCTTAATTTGATAATTCATAACCTAAAATCTTGATTTTCTGAACTCTTATTTCTTTAGATGTAGATCTACGTCATCTTTTAACAATTTTAACACTGTATTTATATGCATTAAGTGCTTTTCAAAGTTAGATGAAGCGACCATTGTATCATATCAATTGCAATAAGGCTTCACTTCATCTCGTAATATTTTATCTAGTGCTTTGATACAAGACAGTTTTATACATGAAGCATAAAGCCTTCATGTATAAAAACAAGGTATTTTTGATCCTATACACGCATCTTAACGTTAATGGAATACTTAAATATATATACTTTGGAAAACAAAGATAAATAACTAAGATATTATCTTTAGGGGCTGTAGTATTTGATCAGTTTCACTTTTCATTACCTGTGATAATTTCCTTCCATTTATGGACAAAGGAAGTTTTTATTAGGCTTTTCAATTAAGAACAAAGGATGGATAAATGTAGAAGAATATTTCTTTATTATTTACCATTCTAGCCATCGATTAATTTCTTTCGTACTTGATTTTTGTACTTCAGTGGGAATGGATACATTTTTTTATTTATGGGAGTAAAGTCTGTTAACTATATTTTATGCTTGTAAACTCTAATAGTTTCTGGTTTTTCAATACTTCCTCTGATTGCTTCTTACATGTAGAAAATGACGGCTCTGGTGCTTCTGATTTAGTATCCTGGGATAAAATATAGCCTATCACTTTATGCGTTATATTAGCTTTTCAACAGAAAAGGACTGACACACTGCAACCAAAATGAAATAAAATATTTCAGTTTTACATCCCATGTTTATGCCTTGAAGTGTAAAAGACACGTTGATGATGAGAATGAGTGAAATGGTGGAATGAAGAAAGTGGGAAGAAATGGAAGAACCCCAACAAACTCTCACACACCACAAAGTTCACTTGGTGAGAGCCCGACACACGATCAGTAACTAATGATACATATATATATAAAACAATTAATATTAATACACATTCCCTAGGTTCATTTACTAGAGTAAATTTACTAAATACTGATTGTGTGAGAAAGGAAATATAATGTGTTTTGACATGTGTTTCGATGAACCTAAGGTCTTTTAAAAACCTAGAAGAGAACAATTGCCTTTCTCGCCCCTGTTGCATGCGTCCATGGATTTCAATAATGAAAGAATTTTTAAACTGTGTTGGGTCTAATTTCTCACATTGCTTTCTTGAATATAGTAGTTTCAATAATCCAACAATGAAGAAACAATGATCAATAATTGTATTGACACATCGATTGTGTCTACCGTCAATCATGATAACAGCGTCGATTTTGAATCTACTGGGATCAATAATGTTATCCACAATTCTGAAACATCAGCTAATAACCATAAAATGGATACACCAAACATTTCAAATGATGTGCAATGTGTTCATTGTAATATACATTTTCTTAGCCAAAGAGGCTTATCCATTCACTCGGGTAAATGTCATAACTTTGTACGCAGGAGTAAGGCCAGTAACCTCAAACTTAAACAGCCTACTGACTTTATTTCGGATTTATTATTCTTAGACTTCAATGACAACTCTTCTGATTTTTTTTTTTTCAAAATTATTGATCTTATGTCACACTTGAAGGCTAATGTTCCGGTTCTTCGTCGTGTCCCTCGCGGTGCTCGTTCATCAGTAGCTGATTCTCCCTGTGATATAATTCATATTATCAACAACACTAATAGTGTTGACTCTTGGATCGACCTTCTAATTTTCCCTTACGCAGTACTTTGCATCCCACCACTTTCTGAGAAAGTAAGTAATCTCACCACTTGGGTGAAGCTAACAAGGGAACCTTCCGAAAATGATAGTTGGAGTCAAAGATGTGACCTATGCCAATTGAAAGAGCTGTAACAGAGATGAGCATTCCCAAAAAATTAGCTGCCCATAGCAATAGCTTCAAGAAATATAAGGGGTGGAAGTTTGGGAAACAGCAAGGTTGGACAAGGGGGGAAAGTGCAAGTTCCGCAAAAAAGGGGGGCACGGTAAACACAATGCTGACAAGTGATGTATAGAAAGAGATTTGCCACAATATGGAACAAATGAAGGCCACCAATGGGGTTAACAGTGTTGCCAACTGCAATGAAAATTACATGTTTTGCAAAGAGCACTATATGTAGTGAGTGTAATATTCAGTGTCATGTAGAACATAAGATATGACGTGTATAATCAGTGGTACAATCTAACAAAAGAGAATAGAAAAAAACAGAAGTACGAAAAATACGGAAAAGACGAAGTTGGCCATAATGCGCCACATTTGATCACAAGCTGTGCATATTAGAATGAACAAAACAAGAAAGCACCGACTATGCAGGAAACCGACGTACTTAGAGTCGAAAAGAAAAACGAGTTCCAAAGTTGGCAGCACTGGCCATGAAAATACAG
Source organism: Thermobia domestica (assembly GCF_964235325.1). Lineage (NCBI taxonomy): Eukaryota > Metazoa > Arthropoda > Insecta > Zygentoma > Lepismatidae > Thermobia > Thermobia domestica. The sequence continues at coordinate 78,651,162 of NC_137470.1, forward strand.
ACAATTCTAATATAGTTAGGCCACTCGCTTCACAAAAAGAAAATTCCGGCAACAGGCATTAGCCTTCGCATCATTTGTACATGCTCTTCCACATTGTACGTGTAATTGCTCGATGAGATAATGGTCCAAACAGAAGATACATTTTCAGTGAGCACAGCGGAATACTGCCAATCCCTCACACATGGTACAATGATCGCATGTGAATGTCTCGAAACAGTACTCTAGAGGTGTCGGAACTTTTGGTGGTCTTTCTATCACATATCCACACCTGTAGAAAGCAAACATAATCAAAGGCTTGATCTGCTGTGTGTTGCTGTCTGCAGTACTATCACCGCCTCTATGATATATCCAGAGTGTCCCACCTAGCTCTGCGACTGAAATAGTTTCGAAGCGAAAAAAAATGTGACACATCCCGTCGTGGAGGAATGTACCATGTCAGCGGGCGACAAACTTCTATGAGACGCAAGTGCCCCCAAGTCCCCCATCATACGGTCCCAGGGACCAACTTCAAAATTTCAAATAGCACCATCGGTCGAGTTATATTTCTTTCGATAAATCTTGGAATATGCAACAACGCATATCAGAAATATTTACTATATGGGATTTCAAAATGGCCGCCAAAAATATCTGCTCGGTGACAAGAACAACGTGCATTTTTGGCGGCTATTTTGAAACCCGTGCTTCATATAGCAAATGTTTCTTATAGGCGATGTTGTATCTATCCAGAGAAATATCATCCGCCCCCTGTTCTCATTTGAAATGTTGCGGTTGACCCCTCGAGCCTTATGATGGGGGCCCTGGGGGACTTGCTTCTTACAAAGTTTTCTTGACCCTCGACATGAGTACATTCCTGTGCAATTGGATTTTCAACATCTCTTTTCGCTTCGCAGCAATTTGAGATCACAATGTTCGATATCATGTTAAGACACAACATATATTTGTGGCGGCCATTTTGAAAAACATGCTTCATATAGCAAATGTTTCCTATAGGTGTTGTTGCCCATTCCATGATCTATCGAGAGAGTTACCACTCGGTCCCTGTTGCCATTTGAAAGTTTGAAGTTGGCTCATGGGGCCCTATGATGGGGATCCTGGGGGCACTTGCTTCTCACAGACTTTTATCACCCCCCTGACATTGGTGCATTGCTGCACAAATGGATCCGTCACATTTTTGTTCGTTTCGCAAATTTTTCAGGTCACAAAGTTTGGTGGGACACCCTGTATATTCCCACATACGACCCAACCATGACATAATGTTAACTACTTCTATTATCGGTTGTTGGCTCAACCCAACCATTTCATATTCCCCGACTTGACATTGCCTCAATCACTCTAGCATTGATGCATTCCGAGTGATGTCTGTTGCCGGAATTTTCTTTTTGTGAAGCGAGCGGCCTAACTATATTAGACTTGTTTGGATGTTCATGGCCAATGTTGCCAACTTCGGAACTAGGTTTTCTTTTCGACTCTAGGTACGTCGGTTTCCTGCATAGTCGGTGCTTCTTGTTTTGTTCATTCTAATATGCACAGTTTGTGATCAAATGTGGCGCATTATGGTCAACTCCGTCTTTCCGTATTTTTCGTACTTCTGTTTTTTCTATTTTCTTTTGTTAGATTGTACTACTGATTGTACACGCCATATCTTATGTTCTACATGACAGACTCACTTCATATAGCGCTCTTTACAAAACATGTACTTTTCATTGCAGTTGGCAACACTGTTAACCCCACTGGTGGCCTTCATTTGTTCCCTATTGTGGCAAATCTCTTTCTATACATCACTTGTCAGCATTGTATTTTGCCGTGCCCTCTTTTTTTGTTGCGGAATTTGCACTTTTCCCCCCTTATCCAACCTTGCTGTTTCCCGAATTTCCACTCCTTATATTTCTTGAACCTATTGCTATGGGCAGCTAATTTTTTGGGAATGCTCATCTCTGTTACAGCTCTTTCAATTGGCATAGGTCACATCTTTGACTGCAACTATCATTTTCGGAAGGTTCCCTTGTAAGACTCAAAAACTGGAGGGAACATCATCGTGAAGTATTAACAAAGCAGCATCGAGGGACCAAAGAATCTAGCAAACCACAAAAATCCAGTTCACTCAACACCAAGAGCATCGAACAAAAATTAGCAGATTGTGATATGCGTGGCGTTATCAGACTACTGATATTCGATGATATTGTGACTACACGAGATACGTCAGTACTACATGCTCTTAAAGAAAAACATCCAGCCCACGCTCACTCATTCATCAATCACGAACCACCTGAGGACTCGACTACAGTAACTAAAGTCTCTTCCGTCGAGTTATTTAAAGCGATAAAATCCTTCCCCTCTGGTTCGGCAGGTGGAATGGATAATCTCCGCCCTTCAATCTTAAAAGATCTACTTCTAAATCAAGACTTTGTCCCAAAGGAACGCTTAATGACACCAATCTGTGAATTTATCCACTTAAATATATCTAGGAAAGTGCCTACCTTTTTACAACCTAGTTTTTCTTTCTTTCTTTCTTTCTTTCTTTCTTTCTTTTTTTTTTTTGAGTCTCATTTATAGCACTAAAGAAGAAAATCGGAGAAATTCGTCCGATAGAGGTTGGCAATGATTGGGGACTCTTATCAGCAAAAATTATCTGCTTCCTGATACGAGATTCATTAATTAATATATTATCACCACACCAACTAAGGGTCTGTATACCATTCGGAGCAGAATCAGCTGTACATGCTGCCAGAATGTACTACTCATCTCCCCATACTGAAGTGAAAGCATTTTTAAAGATTGACTTCCGCAACGCCTTTAATGACCTTAACCGCGACTCAATGTTACAATCTGTTAAAAGCAGGGTGGATTGATTTAAATCACGATTTAAATCAAGATTTAAATCACTTGATTTTTAAAATAAAAATCGTTGATTTAAATCGAATTCCGAAATAAATTAATTTAAAGTGAAAATAAGTAAAATCCCGTTTCTGATCTGCTATTTCGATTATGAAGTTAATAATCATAATACAATGAGACTCAAATGTACAGTATAGTATGAAAACAAGTGTCATGCAGTGAATGATTAGGGAAAATCCCGTTTTGAATAGGTAACGGAGCAGTCCTGCTCTCTTCTTTTCGTAACATTGGGTTTGGGTTTTAAAGTGTCATTTTGATAAATGTTGCTGTACTTTTTTCCTTAATGCTTAACCTTTTAAATTATATCACCTATTTTTAGGTGATAGGGTAGAATCTTCATTATTCGATTAAAAAAGTACCAATAAGGGTTTTTACTTCGTTTTCTTCAAGACTGGAGGCATTTTAGAGTACGTTACATATATTTGGTCTAGGAATTAATTCGTGCGGTTTTACAAAAGATGGCGTAACTAGCTTATTGTCCCATAGTTTCGTTGATCCAAACATGCGTTGAAAACTACTGTCATTGAGCATCTTGTTTAGTATATGTCAGTTGCTTGAAGCGGAAACAACATTTTTTCTTCAACTGAAAATGGTGCATTTTGTGCCTGATAAAGTGTTTTTGCGGGGAGTTACTCTTCATTGCTTTAACATGAAGAAAAGTGCTACCGCAAGTCATCATATTTTAGTGGAAGTGTTTGGTGACCATGCGCTAGCTAAGCGAACGTGTCAGAAGTGGTTTGCACGGTTTAAAGGTGGTGATTTCAGCTTGGAAGACCAAAAGCAATTTGGACAGCCAAAAGAATTTGAAGATGAAGAATTGAGAGCATTGCTTGATCAGGATTCGTGTCAAACGCAGGACGAACTTGCAGAAGCATTTGGAGTTGAGCAAACAACAGTTTCCAAACGTCTCAAAGCCATAGGAATGATTCAAAAGATGTCTTATTGGGTTTCACATGAATTGAAAAGAAAGACGTTGAAAGAAGAAAAACCGTTTGCGAATTGCTGCTTCAAAGACAGAAAAGGAAGGGATTTTTGCATCGAATTGTAACTGGTGATGAGAAGTGGATCCATTACGAGAATCCTAAACGAAAAAAGGCCTGGGTGAAGCAAGGTGAACCAGGTCCTTCACAACCGAAACGAGATATTCATTGTGCAAAGGTTATGCTGTATATATGGTGGGATTTGAAACGTGTGGTGTACTATGAACTTCTGAAACTTGGTGAAACTATTAATGGACACCGCTATCGACAATAATTAATGCGTTTGAAGCAAGCTCTGGCCTGAAAACGACCAGAATGGAATAACAGGCATAATAAACTTATTTATCAAGATGATAACGCTCGACCACATGTCGCAAAACCGGTCAAAACCTATTTGGAAAATGTCGGATGGAAAGTGTTACTCCACCCGCGATATTCACCAGACACTGCTCCGTCTGACTACTACTTGATCGATTGCATGAATAACGATTTGATTGGACAGCGGTTCACTTCTTCAGAAAATATCGAAAAATGGGTCTTTGATTAGATTGCGTCAAAAGATGAGGAATTCTTTCGACACGGAATCCGTAAATTGCCTGAAAGATGGGAGAAAGTAGTGGCTAGCGATGGACAATATTTTTGTTAACGTATTCATTTACTTTGTTTTTGAAATAAAGCTTCACTTTTTATTAAAAACCGCACGAATTAATTCCTAGACCAAATACTTTCACGCCTTCGTTGAGGCATGGGTGTGATGACTCATAAATTTAAAAAGATATTTTTGTTATGCGTATTATTATTTGGCGGGTTACATTTTGCATTCAGAAGACTGAAATTTTGCGTACTCGTTCAGTGCACCCCTTAATAATTTTAAGATATTTTCAGATCTCTGCGTGGAAACAGCGGGATCCAGAAGGGCAAAAATGTTTTAAAAAAGGATATTTTTAACAAAAAATAGCTTTTTACGTGATTTTCCCGCCTCAGATGGAGACATATGAATGGTACTGTTTGAAAGGCTGTTCCATTCTGAAGAAAATGATGTACGTATAATACTATTATCCTAGGATAAATAGGGATGTCTCAGGAAACTGTTACCTGAGATCCTGTTTTATACGGGAATCTGGGGTATTTGGGGAATATTATTTTTCACGGGCTTACTTTTGTACCTACAAGATTGAAATTTTGCACATTTACTCAGTGCACTCCTCCGTATTTTTCAGATTTGTTTCAGATCTCTTTCTTAAAACAGGGGGAGGGGTCCACAGAGGTAAAAATTTTTCAAAAGAAGATATTTAACAAATAATTCCTTTTTTTCGTGATTTGCCGCCTCAGATACATTATGGAGACATTTGAAGGGTACCGTTTGAAAATTTGTTTTATTCTGAAGAGCATAATGTACACAAATCATGATCCTAGGATAAATAGGGATGTCTGAGGAAATTTTTATATTACATCCGGGTCATCTGGGGCATTGTGGGAATATTCTTAGCTCATTGTTAAATAGTTTCCTCACCCTTACTACTCAAGATAGAAACTTGAAATTTTGTACACACATTTAGTACACCCCTTAGTATATCCCAGTTGATTTTGAGATCTGTGCGTTAACACAGGAGAATCCAGAGGAGATCAATTTAAAAAAAAAGTTAAAAAGATGCCCCGATTTCTCTCAAAATTTCCTGCTTCAGGGACGTGATAGGGAAATGTGAATGTTACCGTTTCAAAAGCTGTTCTATTCTAGAGAGAGTGATGTATGTACCATGATCCTAGGATAAATAGGGATGATGCTGTAGCTCCTTGACTGAAAGTCTATAATTTACCTTTAAAAAGAGCCATAATTTAAAAGAGTTAAGAAACATTGTTTGGGATTGATATAGGTTAACGATTAGGAATAATTCAAAGTTCAACCCCAATACTTTCACTTAAATGGCATAATTAGCATTTTACACTAATTCCTAATGCTTTTTCTTCAGTTCGCAGCTTGTATTATACGAGGAGAGAGATTTGATTTAAATCAAAAAAATCGATTTAAATAAAAAAAAACAACAAAAATGATTTTTTTTAAATCATGATTTTTCCACCCTGGTTAAAAGTAACTTTCCAACTTACTATCCTTATATTTACCAATGCTACTCCGAACCAAACAATATGTTTATAAGTAATAACATAATTCACTCAAAGCGTGGAGTACAACAAGGCGACCCACTTGGACCAGCACTGTTCGCCCTAACCATCCATCACATTGTTAAGGATATTAACACAGATTTAAACATCTGGTACTTAGACGACGGTACAATAGCTGGAAATATCGACGTAGTACAGCGCGCTTTTAACAAAATTCGTCTAGAAGCTTCATCTATTGGATTGTTTCTTAACTCTTCCAAATGTGAAGTGAGTTTTCTGAGCGCCACAGATGATGAAGTTCATGACCTCTATGAAAGATTTAACGAAGTAGCACCTGGTATGAAACTCTTATCACCTACCAATGCGGAATTTTAGGCGCTGCCATCTCTACCGCATCAAGGAGGAAAATTTTATTGAACAAGATATCAAAATTAGAATTCTTCTTTTGTCAATTATCAAAAATTTCTGCGCACTCCGCTTGTTATTTACTACGAGCTTCCCTTTCAATCCCAATATTATTATTTTTTTTTCGTTGCTCCCCTTCCTGGCAGGATGATAAATTACTTGACAAGTTCGACCACACTCTTAGAACAGGATTGTTCTTTGAAAGACAGTTCATGGTTACAAGCTTCCTTACCAGTTGAGAATAGGGGCCTTGGGATTCGTCGAGCCATGGATATCGCCATACCTTCTTTCCTCGCATCATTCTACGGCTCAAGAGAACTAATTGGATCTCTTCTTCAACAGGAGGCTGACTTAGACTCGATTCGAAATATACAAGACTGTATCAATAAATGGACTAGTCTGGTTGGAATGGATCCCCCACCTAAATACAAAAGACTTGCTCAGTCTACTTGGGATGAACCCATAGTTAAGTTTCGTTTATCTTCACTCCTAAACTCAACTAATAACCCAGATGACAAAGCCAGGCTGTTAGCTGTCTCTTCCTCCAAAAACGGTACATGGCTTCAAGCCCTACCTTCTCACACAGTCGGCCTACACCTTTCTAATGAGAGGTTTCGTATTGCTACAGCTCTGCGCTTAGGTCCTAATATTTGTGAGTCTCACCACTGTCCTGGCTGCAACGCATATGTTAATAATAAAGGATTACATTGTCTTTCATGTAAAAAAAAAAAGGCGCGGGAAGACAATCTCGACATCATAATGTGAACGACATCATTTCTAGATCCCTTGTTTCAGCGGAAGTTCCTTCAATAAAAGAACCAAATTATTGTTGCCGCTCTGATGGTAAAAGGCCTGACGGCATGACCTTGGTACCGTGGAAAAAAGGAAAAGCACTAGTCTGGGATTTCACATGTTCCGATACGTTTGCTCTTTCCAATATACCCCATTCTTTAATTGAGGCAGGTCTCGTCGCCGCCCACAGAGAATCCGACAAAAGACTAAAACACACAAACCTACTGGACAAATATTGGTTTGTAACAGTAGCAGTTGAAACCAGTGGGTCTTGGGGTCACGAAGGATCTAATTTCATTAACGAAGTTGGTAATCGATTAGCAATCAAAACTGGTGACCCCCGAGCTATGCATTCCTTTTCCAACGTATCAGCATTGCCATCCAGCGCGGGAATGTGTCATTGATCTTAGCCAAAAGAACTGGATGAGCTTTTCTTCTATAACCCACAATAAGATAGAAGTACAAACATCATAAAAGTCTGACAACCACTTTGACGATGTTCCAAAGAATGTATTGAATCCAGGAAAGGATTTGTTTTATTTACTGGTGAAATATAAATTTATTTGTTATTCTTTAAAACTAGGAAATAAAGAAATAATAACAGAAAAATATGGGCTCCAAGCTTTCTTTGTCTTCTAGTTTGGAATAAAATACAGTCTAACAACATTTCGTAAATAAGCTTTTCAACTGTGAAAGAATTTTAAAAATTGGTTCATTAATTTGTTCAATTGCTTTCTTTAAGAAGATGATAAAACATATGCCAGAAGTTCTCGCTGCGACAGATGCCATAGTAAATACGCTTTCCAATAGTATAACAATTTTTAAAAGCGATTCAGACGTTCTTGAAAGTCATCTGGTTTGAAACGTGTAACACTAAGTTTATCACATGAGTTTCCTCGTTCGTACCAGTTTGTTTCTCGTTTTCGGTGTAGTAATCGCTACGGAATTAATGTTGTTTTATTTTGTGATTTGTGTGAATATTGGTACTGACATTTCATTTTTCCTTATTCCTTAATTCTACTTAATAAAGAAAGTGACTGGATCTGACCAGAGTTTGAACCGCCGAACTTATGTTTTGCATTATTCATTGACTGGATGTTTTACTTATCACTGAAAGACTTGTGTCAATTTCTTGACCATTTATCACAGAAGTTATTTAGCGACGGAATTATGGTGCTTCCGAAACAATCACCGAAAGCAATTAAATAAAATGGAGCATATGTAGTTTTACAATGCTATTTTTAAATGGCAATAAATTTCCTTTCAATTTCGACCTCCAAGGGCGCGTTACTTTTTAGATCTGGTGCAATATTTTGCATATGATGTATAAAATTTTCACCCTGTTCTTTTTGCTTAGGATTGTGTGGGAGTTAATTAACCACATCAACAAATAACATTCATTAATAAAGAAACTTCAGCTCTCTTGAATAATGAAAAACGTTACTAGTCTATTATATTTTTGATCTACCAATAGGGATTCAATATTAAAACGAAAATTATTTAACTTAGTCTTTCGACTTAAATAGAGGGATAACAGTGAAACAGAACCTATTCTTGAGATGCTGACTTAAAAATATTAGGTCGATGCATAATTCCGTAGCGTTTTAAGTATAGATTTGTTAAGTTAGTTTGTTTAGTGTTTTATTTATGAAATTCAGTTAAAATTTAGTTAAATTCAGTTAAAATTCAGTTAAAAACTTGACCGAAACAAACAAGCAGCTATTCAACAATGTAATATCCGTCATTGTAAATAATTTCCTCCCAATATTGGGACAGTTTTTGGATCCTCGTCTCTGGAAATCTTTTGTTTTTGAGTTTAGGAAGTCTTCAATCTAATGTTGGAGAGTAGTTTGAACTTCAAAGTTCAGTCCTTGAATGTGATTGGAAATACAAGGGAAAAGGTGAAAATCTGAAGAGGCAAGGTCCGGTGAATGGGGGGAATGGGGACAATCTCCCATCCGAGCTCCTGGATAACTGCTTGTGTCATATTGGCAACATGAGGGCGTGAATTATCATGATGCAGAAGAATGTGACGTTGTCCAGGCCGTTATTCCTCAATTCCGGCCGCAAGTCGTTTCAATTTTTGGCAATAAACTTTTGATATGATGGTTTCATTCCTACTAAGGAATTCATGGCACAGTACTCTTTTTCGTCGCACCACATGCATAACATAATCTTCTTAGAATGAACAGCACACTTTGACGAGAAGTTGCTTTTCTCTTGGGACTAAGCCATTCCTTCCTCTTACGGACATTCACATATAAACACCATTTTCCATCACCAGCAACAACGTGTGACAGGAACGATTGATGTTGTACAATGGAAACTCGACGACGAGACAACAAAGAAGCACAAATTGTCAAACGATCATTTTGGTTTCGTTCACTAAGCACGTGTGGTACACATGAAGTACACCTTCTGGATCTTTCCTGTGGAATGTAAATGTCGAATGATGGTTGCTTGATCACATTTCATAACACTATCCAATTCTCTGGTTGTTTGGTGTGGATTTTCGAGGATCAAACTGCCTAAACGTTCTTCATCAAAATCTGATGGTCTTATTAAGCGTCTTCCATCATGCAAATCAAATTGATTCGCTTTGAAACGAGAAAACCATTTCCTTGCTGTGCTTTCACCGACTGTATTAGTTCCGTACACTTCACAAATGTTCCTATCCGTATTTGCTGCGTTTGAACCCCGGTTAAATTTGTGGTCAGAATATGTCGAAAATGTTCTTTTTCTAGACCTGACACTCCATCTTCAACAGCGAAGAAATAACAATCGTTTGTAACAATCTCATTGACAACTTGTATTTCAAAAGATAATACTCCAAAGTAAGCAACGACAATGTAAAAGCGGTAAACAAGAGAACAACAATGCAGTGTTGCCAGGTCAAATCAGAACGCTACGGAATTATGCTTCAACATAGTATAAGATCATTTCTCGTTTTTACTCCTGATTTTATTATATCATTTCTTTCAGCAGCATGGTTATATGAAATTTGGACATATGCTTAACATGAGATCCGAACCACATGAGCTACCACTGGGAATGGAACCCGAATTACCCACACGAAAATCGCGTAAGCTAACCATACAAGCCCGCGAGATCTCTACGCTATCTATTGCTGTTATGACCTGTTGAGATCAATACAAAAATGTTGGTGCTATCGATTTATATTACTGCTTGTTCGAATAGAGTAGAGCGGAAGTGAATTCTCTTCTCAATGCGATAAAATAAAATTTCAATACCTCTTGTGGTTTTGAGCTGCCTCATAGCGCATTTGGTGCGGTAATCCCGGTTCCTATCCCCAGTGGGAGCTTATGGAGTTCGGATTTCACTTTAAGCAGTAGGTTCTCGTCTCGTATTGTTTCAGTGCTAAAAGGAACATCAAACGGTAATTCAATCAACCAATCTTGTGATTTTTTCAATGGTGATTAATATTGAATACGGAGATGATTATATTCCACTTTCTGTTTCCATATAAGGATAGAACGGAAATCGAACCTTCTGCTGGGATGTTGAATTCATATCGAAACATACGGTTTGTAATCTGTTACGGTTCTTGGTCTCTGAAATTCCAATTTTGTAACCGTGAGACTAAATGTATCACTTAAGCTTTTAATACTGATGAAAGAACAGAAATGCAACTTTTCTTGGGCAGTTGAATATACTTCAAAATCTACTGTTCGCTATATTGTACTGAATACAATAATAATGATTTTACAAATTATTATTTTCAGTTAATCTTTTAATAACGTTATTCAGTAGTAACAGAAATTATTTTGTCGTAATAATTCATTATTATGTAGTTATCTGGCAAGTACAATAACATTATTTTCTTCGTTCCAAATATAAATATTTTAGTTCGTACATAACGGAATATGTAACAAATAATGTATATTGTGTTACTGCCGTCTATTTCGTTATCTCACTGTAGTGTCAGTTAGCTTTCCCTGGAGAAAAGCACATACAAAATGAATTTTATTCCAATGTGTTTCATTCCAGATCTTTCAATAATGCTATTTCCTTCTAATAAAAGGGATTTCACTTCTGTTATTCGTTAATTTATAACTACCTATGAGTATAACAACGTTATTGTTCCGTAGGAAATGTAAAAGGTTGCAGTTGGTATATAACGAGAGATGTAGCTCCATGCAGAATACTAGTTAAATCAAGGCACCTAAGAGATTTAGGTTATGTGGTTCACATGTGAAATATGTGTAATTCCCACAGAACTTTGTAGGAAACTTGATGTTTAAGTGAAAGTTTGGCATATTCAAAATAAGACCGGAGCATAATGTAAAGCAAGGTGTTTTGGAGGTAGGTAATCGTGATCTTTACGGCAATCAATCTTCTCGCTTTTCTAGCCATGATGTTAGCTACGCATGTGCTTTCAAATCACGTATTCTCAGCTTGCGAAATGAAGTGGTGCCTGTTGTTTGGATCAAATGACTCTAACTCATACAGTGCAACATTCCAAAGGGACATACCTCGAATATTGTACTAATCATATACCTATCTTGGAGCATTTATGTTTACAGTAGAGACTTTGAGGCTAGTGCACACAGTCACACATTTTTCTTGGATTTTAACGGATTTCTGTGCCACAGGGCACTATTTGGATCTCCTAAAATCGTCATATGATTACCCCGCAACGAGCCCAGAAACGTTCTACAGGAATCATAATAGAAAAAGAGTCACGTAGACATCACGGGGTTGATTTCTCTCGAATGTCCAAGGGAGATCAATGCTCTACTTGGAAAATGAAAGTCAAATCCTTCTTTCTCCCCTGCCTTCAATTCCAGATTCGTGACTATATATTGTCAACTCTAACTGTCTAGACAGCAAATGATACCCTAGGTTGGTTAGAAATTGAGTGCTTTTTGCTTTTTCAGTGCAGTAAGAGGATGAGGGGAAAGACGACATACTTAATGCTTAAGTCTCTATATTTAAGTGATGGATGGAGAAGCAACAATGCGTTTTACTTTGTTCTTCTTGTCGCATACAATCAGCGTAGTTTTACATTGTAATATTCAATCCAGTAGGTGGTCAAGTAATTCTTAATTATTCTCAAGAAGTTAAAATAATGATGTTGCCCCACACACCATGAGAGATTGCAGAAAGCATGGAGAAAGAGGACACACTACGTTTTTCAGGTTTACTAGATTTCGAAACTATGCTCTTTATAAGTGTCGAAAATCTTATAGAACGGTATATGCGTATGTCAGCCTGTTTGTGTCTGTTGACAGGTGCCTGAGAAAATACGATAAAATATTTCTAGAAGCGTTTTCTTTGCAATTGATTGAGCACCCCAAGAAAAGGTTCCTTATCCCCCATTAACCCTCTAGAATCAGCCACTTCCAGTTTCAACGTTGATCGTTCAAAAACAAAGATCATTAATATACAGCGACAAACGTTTCGTTAAGAATTGATTTAGCGTCACTGCAAAACATACCATAATTACCAATAACACTTTACCAAACTTTAAGTGGTTCAGATTTACTAACATTTCTTTTTTCAAATTTGATTCCTATAGAACGAAAACGCTAAAGAATATTGAGATGTGCTTTTCTGGAGTTGATTCTGCTTCCCAAAGTAGGTTCCATCTTTTATAATATTGAAGTAGTAGAAGTCAACCGTTTTCGGTTTCAGCGTTGACTTTTATAGAACATAAATGGTAATACATCCGTGTAACGTGGGTTCCTGTCACCACGGCATGGCGCGTCCTCAGGTTGCGGATCGAGGAGAAGGCCTCTAGATATAGAGGTTAGCTGCGAATATACTGAATAAGCAGTCGCGGACAGCCGACTAGGAGTGGTCCTCCAGCTTGGGGGTTTGGGTAGGGCTAACAACCTCATCCTGTAAAAAAAATCACTTGTTCAGAAATATTCACAAAAACCTCGGACAAGGACTGATAACTTGGCACGACCTCAGCAAAAGAAAATGGACATGAGATTTGGAACATGGAATATTAGGAGTCTTTATAGGGCAGGCGCGTTAAAATCCGTAACGAGGGAGTTAGAGAAATACAGGATGGACGTAGTAGGAGTTCAGGAAGTTAGGTGGGAAGGAAATGGATCTGTGAATTCCGGAAATTTTACGTTCTTTTACGGGGAAGGAAATAAAAATCACCAGTTAGGAACAGGGTTTTTCGCTCATAAACGTATATTACCAGCAATTAAACGGGTTGAATTTGTTACTGACAGACTTTCTTTTATTATTCTTAAGGGACGGTAGTGTGATATTATTGTTTTAAATGTACATGCCCCAACGGAAGATAAGGATGACGATATAAAAGACAGTTTTTACGAAGAAGTGGAACGGATATTTGACCAACTCCCGCGATACCATATGAAAATTCTATTAGGGGATTTCAATGCGAAGGTAGGACGAGAGGATATTTTCAAACCGATTATAGGGAACGAAAGTCTGCATAAGGAAAGTAATGACAACGGTGTTAGACTCGTCAACTTTGCAACATCAAAAAACCTAATGGTGCAGAGTACAAAATTCCCACATCGCGACGTTCATAAATACACTTGGACATCACCAGACGGGAAAACACATAATCAAATTGATCACGTTTTAGTAGATAGAAGAAGGCAATCTAGCATAATTGATGTCCGGTCGTTTAGAGGGGCTGATTGTGACACTGACCACTACCTGGTAGCAGAGATAATACGAGAGAGGTTATCGTTGAATAAAGGTAATATTCATTGTCCGAAAACGGAGAGATTCAATTTAAAGAAATTAGAAGAGAGCCAGGTAAGAGAGGAATACCAGATTGAAGTTTCGAATAGATTTTCGGCTTTAGAAGATTCGGAGTGCACTAGTGTTGAGGATACCTGGATTGAAATTAGAGATAGCATTAAAATTTCAGCAAAAGAAAAATTGCGACACGCGGAAATACGTAGGAATAAACCATGGTTCGACCAGGAATGCATAAAACTAGCAGAGAAGAGAAAACAGGCAAAATTACGCTGGCTACAAAATCTGAATGAAATGACTACACAAAATTTCGCAGATATCAGGCGGGAAACTTCCAAAACTTTTAGAACAAAGAAACGCGATTTTCTGAAAGCTAAAATTAAAGAACTTGAAGATAATAATAAAAATAAAAATATCCGGGACATGTATAAGGGAATCAACGAATTTAAGAAAGGCTATCAACCTCGCGCTTATATATTAAAGAAATCTGATGGTACAGTTCTCACTGACACGGATAGCATCTTAAATAGATGGAAAGATTTCTTTGACGGTTTGCTTAACACGCAACCAAAAACTAGTGTTCGTGGAGAAAAGGAGATACACACCGCACAACCGTATATTCCAGAACCCAACAGAATAGAAGTAGAAACCGCTATAAAGAAGTTGAAGAAACACAAATCTCCCGGTGTAGATGAAATTCCGGCTGAGTTAATTTTAGCTGGAGGCGAACAATTGTGGAACAAGATACACAAACTCATTCTCCTTATCTGGAACAATGAAGAATTGCCACAAGAGTGGAAAGAATCAATCATTGTTCCAATCCACAAGAAAGGCGACAAAACTAACTGTAATAATTATCGAGGCATTTCTCTTCTGTCAACATCCTATAAAATCCTTTCAAATATTCTGTTAGCAAGACTGACCCCATACGCAGATGAAATTATTGGAGATTATCAGTGCGGATTTAGACGAAATCGATCAACTATCGACCAAATATTACCATTCGCCAAATACTCGAAAAAAAGTGGGAATACAATACCCAGGTACATCAACTATTTATTGATTTTTAGAAAGGCGTACGACTCGGTTTGGAGAGAAACATTATACAACGTTCTTGCAGAACTTGGAATACCGAGAAAGCTAATTACATTAATTAAGATATGTTTAAATGAATCCCAAAGTAAAGTACGGATAGGAATTTTTTTTTCCACGAGCTTTCACGTCGAAAATGGCCTGAAACAAGGAGATGCGTTGTCGCCATTATTATTTAACTTCGTTTTGGAATACGCTATAAGGAAAATCAACGATAGCAACCAGGGCTTACATTTGAACGGTATTCACCAGGTTATGGCATATGCTGATGATGTAAATTTAATAGGAGATGATAGGAGAACAATAGAAAGAAATGCAGAGATCTTATTAAACGTCTGCAGAGACATGGGTTTAGAAGTAAATGCAGAGAAAACTAAATACATGGAAGTGCGTCGGGACCGGAATACAGCAAATTATGGATGCGTTAAAATAATAAATAATACTTTTGATAAAGTGGATACTTTCAAATATCTAGGATCAATATTAACAGAGGAAAATCATATTCACGGAGAAATTAAATGTCGACTAAAAGCAGGGAATTCGTGTTACTATTCGGTTTAAAATCTCTTGTCGTCGCGAATTCTGTCGAGGAATTTGAAACTTAAAATATACAAATCGATAATCATGCCTGTAGTTCTGTATGGCTGCGAAACATGGTCACTTACTCTGAGGGAAGAACTTAGACTGAAAGTATTTGAGAACAAGATCCTGAGACGAATATTCGGACCCAAGAGGAACGGGAATGGTGAATGGCGGAAACTTCATAACGAGGAACTACATAATTTATATGGTTTACCCAACATTGTTAGGGTCGTCAAGTCTAAGAGGCTTGGGCGGGGGGGGGGTCATGTAGCTAGAATGGAAGAAAGTAGAAACGCTTTCAAAGTCTTGACTGAAAGACCAATCGGAAAACGACCATTAGGAAGACCTAGGCGCAGATGGGAGGACAATATTAAGATGGATCTCGCAGAGATTGGAATACAGAGTAGAAACTGGATCCAATTAGCTAAGGATAGAAGTCAGTGGAGAGCTTTTGTGAACGCGGCATTGAACCTTCGGGTTCCATAGGCCATATTGTTAGTTAGTTAGTTAAATGGTAATACATATTGACAAATTGTTTTTGGGGGTAGGAAGTCGATTTAGAATTTCAACGAAATATTATTCCTTCACCCATTTTAGTATACATTTACTTTTACTTCCGTTTCCAATGTCGAATGCCTCAGAACAATAACTTTACTGTGATGCAACAAACGTTTTCTTTTGTTAGCTATTCAACTTCGTAGCAAATGGTACTATATTCATTCATAGCATTCTACTAAAATTGGAAGTGATAAATTTCCTATACTTCCATTGCGATCTTGGTCTTCATAGAACAGAGAAGGTAAGCGGTCGAGAAGCAGTCATGTTTTATTGGATTCATCCTTCTCAGAATAGGTTCAATCTCCTGCATTAACACGATATTGAAACCAAAAGTGGTTGGATTTAACAGTTTCCGGTTTCAAAGTAAATAGCCATACAAATGAAACTTAACAGATATTGAGAAACGATATTTGAAATCGATTGAGATTCTTAAGGAAAGACGTCATCACTACTGCGTTGCTCTACTAAAAGTAGGAGTAATAAACATTTACTAGTACTTCCATTTTTAACGTTGGTTACTTGGCAACAGAAACGATAATAGGTAGCGAGAAGAGGATTTTTGAAATTGAGTAGGCACCTCAAGAAAATGTACAATCTTCTGCATGTCTATTAATGGTAGAAATTTATTAATCAAGAGGTTCCATTTCTCACTGTCCCCATATTGCATCCAAAAGTTAGATCTATTTCAATATGGAATTCTCAGTTTGAATGTGTTCCGTAGTTTCACCAGTGTGAAACCAAACTCACTTCTTTTATATATGAGTTGAGTTTTAAAACATGCAACTACAAATAGAAAATACGTAATAGTATGATATTATGAACAACAATATTTGCAGAAAGTAATACTAACTTCTAATCTTATTCTAGAAAAAAAAAACTTTAGATTCCTTTCATCGAGAGAAAGCACAATTTTTTAAAAAAAAAAATAGAGTAAATAATTTACATGTTCTCTCTAACCAAAAATGACGTTCAGCTTCCTAGTAAACACAATTCTTCCTAATTTATACAAGAAGTCTATTAAATAATATATTTTCAAAATTACCTCCAAAAGTTTTTGACCTCACAATGAATTGTGTCGCAACTTGAAGAAGTCATTCGTAGCAACTATAAAAGATATAATGTATGAATTTCATCTGCATACCTGTGTCGGATTGTTGGAGGCAGTCATTCGAATCAAACGTTGTGCGTTCAGCACGCATGCTGCATGACAATTTTCCAGCCCACACAGCTGTTCTTGCCAGAGCTGGAGTGAAAGATTGAGAGAGAACATCCACACTACAATCTAGATTTAGCACTGTAACCTTGACAAAAGCAGCCATGTTGATGCCAAGCAGTATGCGAGATCAGTACACAGAGTCTGATATTTATTCATAATCGGTGCTGTGTGCCATGAACAACTTATTACCAGTGCGAGATAGTTAAGTGTCAGGATGGGCACATTTGGAAATAGCCTGGTATGTAAGTACAGTTATACATCAGTAAATACCAAGCTCGCAACTAAGGTTTTTGTCACACATGGTAAATTCTTGGCTCTCTTAATGGATACATACCGGTCTTTTTTGTGCCCCAACAAGAACGCGCCCAAGGCACTCGCCCCCACCTGCTTTCCACTGGAAAATAGCAGTTACACAATTTAATATCAATGTTAACAGAATGCGTGAATTAATACAACACAGTTCCAAGTACTCTTTGTTTAATTTTCAAAAAGTACTTACATAATACACTGATCTCATAAGATCTGATTAAATTATAATGTTATTTTGTGATAATATTATTATACTCCCTTATTATGTGAAAAGTGTTGTCGTTAGTTGATAGATTATGTTACAGTTTTGTTGATATACAATTTTTTCGGCACGTATGGCCAGAAAATACTATTCCTAGGTCTTTGTCTGCTTCTTGTTCAATTTGCTTTTCGGGTTTTGTGCCATTATTCCATGGTTGGATGTCTGCAGTACCAAACAAGAGATAAGCACTTCCAGCAACTATGTACATTATAGTTGTTATGTAGAAAACAATTCTCCATCCATTCACACTAGACTGTAAAATTCATAAGAAAGTAATCAACAATTAATATGAATAAATAGTAATTAATTTTTCAAGTTTTAATGGTATACACCAACCAAGTTTATATACGAATAAAGCGTTTTATAATAATATGGTCATCTATTGCAAGTATTAATAGCACTTTTAGAGTTCCAACTTTTTGAGGTAAATTTTAGACTTTCAGTCAAACAGCTGCTGCTTCCTTACTATTTATCGAAGGATCATGATTCATACCTCGTTTTTCTCAGAATAAAGCATCCTTTCCAACGGTTTCACTCACAAGTCCGTATTACACAAAATTAACTAAAAAGTCGAGCAAAACCGGGAGTTTTCTCGAAAAAAAATTCAAATTTTGTGCGCCCCTTTTGCCCGGGCTTGGGTTCCCGCAGGGATCTGATTTGGGGGGGGAACACGTAGTTACGTACACAATGTGTGTGTAAAATTTCAATCTTGTGTCTTGAAAACTAATGGCAATATTTTTAAACTGAAGGTGTGCCATATATATATATATATAAATTTACTGTCATTTCTCTGTGGCCTAGAGTCATGGTTCATACACCATCTTCTTTAGTATAACACGCCCTTTCCAATGGTAACACTCACGTGTCCGTATCGGACACTTGAATTAGAAAATTCAAGAAAAAACGGATTTTTTAAAAAAGAATCTCCCCCTCGGAATAGTTGCGTCCCTCGGGCCCGGGCCCGAATTCACTTATGAATCTCAATAAAAATTGAGAGATACTCAAAAGTGCACACAATCCGTATGCAAAATTTCAATCTGACATCTTGAAAACTGTGGGCGTGATTTTTTTTTAAATTTGTCTTAAGAAAAACAAAAGAGTACAATCCTCCGCCCCCACTTGAGCCGCCAAGTTAACCATCCATTTCCTAAATGCATCTGGGGTGTTCTTTGGTTCATGTTTGACCTGACCAATGAAAAATTCCAGCTTAAGTACCTGTTATAGGACCTAAATAAGCGGCCAAAAACAACACTACTCCATGGTAACCGAAGTTACCATAAATCCTAAACGGAATAGCGTATGGTTACCTTATTTGGAACTTAGTGTCTCGTTCAGCACAGATTATATGAGACGTGGACCTACAGCTTAATGTGGCATTAGAATCACAAGTGCTTCCACCCTGAATCAAACCCACGTCCACTGCGAAGATAGCCGCATATGCTAGCGATGTAACTACAAGGGACTTACTTTAATAGTTCATAGATTTTAATTTACCTATGAATAAATGTGAACCCTATGAGACATTCCAGGATAATTGGTTCATTGCGGATCTAATTCAGTCATTTGAACCATTGAAACTCGTCAAAATGTAGGTCAGGATATCTGCCGATTAATTATAGAGGAAATTATTTTTATATTTCTCTAAATTGAACTGGAATTTTATCAACTTCAATATATGAGTCCCTCTTCAAATCCATGTAAATATCCCTTATACTGTGAAAACTAGATGTTGTTACATATGTAATAATCAAATTTGATATAAGTAATATTAACTCTTTCGCTGCGAAATTCGACTTTTGTCGAACTGATGACTTTTATCTTCTACTGCGAAATTCGACTTTAGTCAACAATGTCTATTTTTGTTTGAATCAATGATCAAGGCTAAAGTAAGTAATATTTCGGTCCTAGCTTTAGATGGCATGATGGTGTAGTGGTAACGTAATAGAGTTACGATTAATAAAGCTGTCAGGCATAGACTCAAATCCTGGTCACGCCAAAGTTGCATTTCTTACAAAGTGATAATGAAGAATCGATTTCTCATATTAGACGTGCAATGCTTAAGAATGTGGAAGCAAACGTGTGTGTTATCATTATAGAGACGATTTACGAATGCTGGTTGGGAAAGGGCAAGGGATTTACCAGGAAATTCGAAACACTTCATTCATCTGCAGTAAACACTTTTAGTGTTATTGTTCTCAGAAAGAAATATTACAGCATTTGTTGGACAAAGTTTAGGTAAAATAATCGGTGGTATAGTGGTAAAGTACCAAACTTCCGAGCGGAAAATCTAGGTTCGATTCCCCGTCAGGTAGTATAACTTTTTCGCATAAAATAATGGCTGCAAACAGAGATGTATCTTCTGTTAGAGAACTTACAAAGCATCACTGGGGAGAATTCGAATAAACAGTGTGTGTGCTCTTCATCATACACTGTAACGATAAGTATGATTCATATTTATATTCGCCTCTCTCTCTCTTTCTTGTCGTTTCCCTATCTTGTTTTTGCATCTTTCACTTCTCCCTCTTTCTCTCTCTCACACACACACGCACTTCATGTGCGTTTGCATGTTCCAAAGTTAAAACGGTTCAAAGCATGAGACCGGTAGACCTGGTCTGGAAAATATAATTAACTGACAACTTCAGCGTCGAGTTTTTGTGCTCTGGGGATAACATCTCCAGTTCTGGTCATCTCTGAAAGAAATACTGTTTAAACGCAAGGGAATAAGCAAAATATCTTTTTTATCATCTGGGTGACCGAGTCTCAGTCGAAATACCGGTCACAGCGGCTTTGAATCCTCGACCAAGTGGAGGTCCATAAGCTAACCAACATCATCCAACTTACACTATGATCCGTTTGAGCTCTAGCGTGTTTATTCTATCTGTGCAAATTACAACGATATATCCGCAAGAGATGAAAGTGATGCTGGATGTTCGGAACAGATAAATCTTCGGAAAAGACTAGAAAATGGCAACCTCTTTGATTATTTGAAAACAAAATTTTATTTATACTAGTTCGACACAAATTTGTTTCCATCCTATAATTCAATGTGATTTATTCATGTTGAAATTTGAAACATGCAAGGTCTGCTACACCTATAAGAAAAATTTAATTTTCAATTTGAATATATGTAACTTTTCATTATGATACGGTTTGGACTTTTAATATAGAATGTTTCTGATAAAAATTCACCAGTAAAATAGCACTCATTCAATTTGATCTTTGTTTCTTCCTTCCTTTTTCTTTTCGTTTTTTTTCTTTTTTCTTGTTCACTTTGCATTTGTAGTCTGGAATGGAAGATATGACCTACTCTACCTACTGGGTTTATTAGAATGTGGTTTGCATCAGTACGTCCAATGAACACTACCGAATTTACAACCAAACCACGCGGGAACAAAGCATGTGTGTTAAACTTTTGGCATTATCTTAGATGTGTCTGTGAGATCTACAATTCTACTGGAAATTGAGTATGCTATACTTTATGAAAAAGATTTAATGAATGTTTCAAGCATCCTCTATATATTAGAATAATCCTGAAAAAATATATAAAAACAAACGTTATTTCTATATTACTGTTGAATTTCTGGTAACGGAACTTTATAATGTTAGATTTTTTTCTTACTAAATTTAAAATTCCACATTTTTATCTGTTATCCCTTTTCTTTTTCTTCTTCTCTCGCCTTCTCTCTCTCTCTCTCTCTCTCTCTCTCTCTCTCTCTGCCTCATTTCTGAACCTTTGTGTAATATACATCTTTTGGTTTCAATTTTTCATTGTGTGTGTTTCAGTTTCTCCCTAAATCATCTAATACATGTGTAGTTTGAAATTAGAATTGCGTTCATGTTGTTAGCTAATTTTAGTATGGGAGAGAAGAAAGGAGGAAAGAGAGAGAGAGCTTTTTAACAGACACGATTATGGGATAAGAAGGTGTATATTGGGTGGCCTAGCTGCACGGCGTTAGCTGTCGCAATTTTTTTGATGCAAAGTGTACAACGTTTGGTTTCGATTCTATGACTTTCATTTTCTTATGAATACATGCCAAAATTTGGGGACTGGTCTAAAAAATAATTATGCTAGCCGAATTACGTGTTCTTCGCATGGAAAGTATAGGTTTATGGAATAAATTTGAGCACATATTCCCCCTTAGGATACACATTTCATTGAAAGTGCAATGATAAAACCCATAAAATATTATATTTTTGTCATACATTTTAAATTCTTTTTCCTCTCTTAGTCCTTTAGGCCTTTTAATCAGTGACGTGATAAAATCCCAGCTTTAAACAGATAATATTTGTGTTCGAAAATTTCCTTCAATAACAAGAGAATACTTTGATTTTAATGTGGGGAAGAGTATAGAAATTATCTAATGAAAGTTTTTAAAGTTGCTGCAACAAGTGACCGCTTAATGAGAAGTTTATAGAGAGAGAGTTTAATTGTATATACAATAATTTAAGATACTCCTCAGATACGTTATTTTTTTTTCGTAAATTTTAAGCCTGCCTCCGCCCTTGTGATACAGTGTTTAATCAAAATGGCGTAACAGAAATCCAGGTCGATATAGTTACTATCTTTGTTTCAAAATTCATTTTAAAGTGCTCAACAATATCTCTGTGAAGTGATCATAAACAATAAAGAATGTCGCTCTTAATGTGTCAAATATACGGAAAATGCCCTCTTCTCCCGTAGAAATGGAATTTTCTTTAACAACGATGAGAAAGATTTCTGCTTACAAGGAAAGGACGTGAACATGTCATACGGACATCCGAATCAAACCTAGTCCATTTGATAAACATAACAAAGATATATTCATACAAAAAAAAAAAAAAAAAAATAGGTGCGATGGACAACGAAGTCCCTAGGGCCTATTTACCATGTTAGTATAAAGAAAATCTTAGACTTGCAGTAAAATAGCTATTGCATCAACATTGTTCATTGAAAATTCATGGTTTATAGTTCATTCTCTTCAGCATCAAACAGGGTTTCCAGGAATGCTATGTATAGAGGCCCAAAACATATTATCTGTCGCATAAGTTTATGCATGTTTTCCGCGGGATAGTATATTTTGCCCCTTACTATGAGAATGAAATCGGTACACATTCATCGCTACCAACT
The DNA here is from genome assembly GCF_964235325.1 of Thermobia domestica. NCBI lineage: Eukaryota > Metazoa > Arthropoda > Insecta > Zygentoma > Lepismatidae > Thermobia > Thermobia domestica. The sequence goes on from NC_137470.1 coordinate 78,674,192, forward strand.
GGCGATTTAATTAAATGTTTTAAAGGCTTTATAAGCTTAATCCCTAACCAAATCGATAACTACATGATCTCTCTCTTTGCAGTTAATACAAGACACAACAGAAATATCGTAGAACTTAATAAAAAGAAGAAAAAAAAACAACGTTCTTTCACAGTGTGAAGCTTACGGTTATCGCCATATATTTATACAGTGGATCACTTGTGTATCTGGTTCCGTAGCTCGTTGGGTCCGTGTAGAACTCCCATTCCGACGACTCGTGTTCGAATTTTCCTCCTACTACTCTTTATTTTTATTTGTTCATTGAACAGGTAGGACTCCAGTAAAAAGGAAAACAAAATATGGTAATAGTTTAAGCTGTGATTCGATATTCTGCAAGTGTTTATGTATATATTTATTGTGAAGCGAATAAGGTGAAGTAGAATTTTACAACCATAAAACTGTTTTAGATTTTACTATTAATAAAAACTAGGAATAAGTTTACAGCGCAAAAATAAATTGAATTATCTTCAATTGTAGTCCATAATTAGCTATGTAAAAGGAAATAGACTTCAGCTGTTTTTGTGTGTGATCAGTACATTGGCTTCCATCATCTCTATTTCTGGAACTAAATATCATTAATTTTGGTTTTCGTTTACATATAAAATTCTCATCATTCAATCCCTAACAAAACAGAGATCATAGTTCAAATTGTCACTATGGTATTACATTTCGCTATAAAAAGAAATGAAATATATCTATATCTATCTATCTATCTATCTATCTATCTATCTATATATATATATATATATATATATATATATATATATATATATATATATATATACTTAAATATGATACATATACTTAAAAATGTCGAAGATGATATGACAAATATCATGAACAATTTTATAACAGAATTGAGCAACTGTTATATTAAAATGAACTGCAATGAAATGTAGGGTATTTGAAGTTAGCAAAAATATTTGCCCTTATAAGCTGAAATACAAATTTCTTGAATAAATGGGAAAACCTCACCTTGAAATATACACCACGAATTTGATTCTCGATAGAATCTGAAAGATGTTAAGAACTTTAAACCTTGCAGAACGCGACACAAGTTTGACGTCCCATGGCTATAATATTGTCGTTACAAACTGACTAAACTAGGGATAAATACAGCGGGCAGCTCATAGAACCAGCTGCTGTTTTCCAGTTTTTATATAAATTAACGTATCTAACGCCGGATTTTTGGTCAAAAGATATTTTTCTATGCATATATTTCAGCGAGAACATGTAATGTCTTTATTAGCAAATGCAGCAATTGATCAAATTGTAGGCCTATAATGCCAAAAATAGCCTACTTTGCCTCCTAGAACCTTTTTATTGGCGGAAAAATGAAATGAGATCTTTTAAGTTTTACGTCCCACTTTTTATGCCGGTTAGGCTAAAGGAGACGGTGATGATGAGAGGTGAATGAAATGGTGGAATGAAGAAACTGGGAAGAAACGGCAGAACTCCGAGAAAACTCATGAACACGGTGTTTGTCCACCACAAAGTCCACACGTCGCTAGCTGGGATCGAACCAGGGACCCCAAGCACCGGAAGTGAATGCTCTATCACTGTCACCGCGCCCCCATTTCTTTTTTGGTGGAAGTTCCTACATCATTTTTTAGGTGTTTGAATACTTCGGAAGGTTCTACAGAATGCTTGTTATTATATATATATGCTTGTTCTGTTTGGTACGAAAAAATAATTTTATTATAAAGAAAATTGTCTACAGAGCTCCTTCTAGAATGTCTGTTATTAGTTGAGTCAGTTTATTTGGTTTTAAAGACCCATTCAGCAGTGAGGCTATATGAGACATGGACTCCGAAACACATGAGCTCCCGCCGAGAATCGGACTCCGTTTCTAGAAAAAAAGTATCTGATCACAGTCAGTTCTTACCTTTTCGGGTTGGAACAGACACTATTATTATACTGGTATTGGGAAGCAGTGATGAAACTGGTTTAGAATTTCCTGACCTGGGAGCAGTCACAGTCATATCCCGGTGTGGCCGGAAAAGAAATTGGGTCGACAAAACATCATCATACACACGGAAAATTTGTATGATATTGTTCGTAAAATTTACATGCCTGCCGCTGATCTAGTGGCTAGCGCGTGCAATTTCGGTTCTTGTAGTCTCGTGTTCGATTTCCGTTAAGGGTCAATTGAAATTTTACTTTAACTAGAATTTATTTTCATTAATCATCCCTCTCCTTTAGCCTGAAGGACTTAAACGTTGAGAAAAGTATATTAGAAAAATGTTAAATACTATAATGCAAAATCAGGTGCCAGTGTTTTGTAATCTATTGACAAAATAATAGAAAGACAGGAAAGAAAATCTCTTGAGAACTGAAACTGAACAATGTTTTAGCATTCATGCTTAATTTGCTACTAGCGTGACACATTAAATTCAATGTCATATAAATGTTACACACAAAATTCGCTACTTGAGTGTTGATAACATGGAAAATGCTAGATATTGTTAAACATTAAACATAACACTTCAAATCTTTATATTAATAAATAACTTAAAAAAATAAATAGCAAGACAGTAACAATATTATTAATCTATATATACATTGTACAAAAATGTAAAATACGTTCTCCATAATAACGAAAAATGGATGAACCTTTTGAAATGAATTTTATTAACATAGTTAAACCTACCTCGGACAAGGTTGTTGTCACGCCATCTTTATTAAATTGCGTATCCTAACAGAGGAGAGGGGGTTAAAAATTTATGCCAAAAATAGAATATCTAACGTTTGTGAGATGAAACTTGATATATTAAATCCTTATTTTAAACGAGTGAATACGTGTCATACCGTGTTTAGTAATTTCGATATTAAGAGGAGAATAGGAGCAATTTGCATCATTTTTGGGAAATATTTAAGAATGATGACATCGAGGTTGTGTCTTGTCATACCGTCTTTAGCATTTGGTCCACTCGGGTTTCTATAACTCATTAACATATGTATCACAAGAGATGGACATAAACACCCTATTTTAAAATATGTGAGCCCATCTTTCGTTCACCTTAAAAATTTGCTTTTGAGGAGAAGAGGGGGAGAAATACGCGGTCAATATGTAAAAGTGACATCGTGATGGTCTGTCCGATCATTACAGACGGTTAGCTGACGTCCACTGGAAACTTGACAAAATTTCGATGCAATTTAGAGGATGGCCAACTATGCCTAAAACATAACATTTCAGGTGGGAGTGCACACGAGAAAAGAAGTAATAGTGGATTTAAGTTTAGCATTGGAAGTCATTGAAAAACAATGTAATGCGCATAAACATTCGATCCGTTCTCCCGTTTCCTCCCACTTCCTTCACTTCACTACTTCATTCATTTCTCATCATCACCATCTGCTTCAGCCTAGCCGGCATATTCGTGGAACGTAAAACTTAAAGATATCATTTTAATATCCTCAGAATATATAGACATAGCAAAAGTAATTAAACTTTATCTTGAGTAGGGAACACGCTTTTCCCGCGTCCCCTTGTGGCTCCGCCACTGTTTTGACCTTCGTGTAAGGTGTAATTCCGCTTCAGGCTAGATTTTGGAACCAGACACATCTGAGTTTGCGGCAAATAATTGGGAGTTATGGTTCTTGCAACATATACACGTAGTTTTTGCTGAAGTCACATTTTATTTTTCGTGTCATAGAAAACACTGAGTCCGTAAAATTACCTTAATTGTATTGATCGTTATTATTATCATTAGTAGCAGTAGTAGTTGTTGTTGTTGTAAGAATGAAAATAAGAACAAGAAGAAGAATAAAAATACTATAATTACAATAATAATTACATAAAGAATAACATTTGAGTATTCTTATTGATTCGATTGGGCTCAAACCTGGGTTTGTTACTTGACAGTTCCACATAGTACAAATGTGTTACAAGCTCTTCATGTAAAGTTGACACATTATGTACCGGTAGAACTTACGTAGGATATACGTTTGTTAAGTATATTTTACTTCGAAACGTAACTAATATTCATGCACGTCAGGATACAAATTGAGTCACAAAATAGCGTTTGTATTCTTTTCTTCGTCCTCGACTGTGATATAAACATCAAAATCTCAGCCTCAACTTAAAGAACGTTTCGATACATTTTCCTCATTGAGGAAGATCTATTTAGCAAGTTTATTAATTGAAGAAGGAAATGATTAATAACTCAACTGATGATTGTATCTTAATACAAGTCTTAGTATCTGGACTAGTTCTGACATGAGATGTTTTCAACTATTATATTTTACAGTTGTTGTGCACAATCAAGTAAGTCATCGGTGCAGGTAAGTGGTTGTTACATTGGAATGATCTCTAGGCCGTCCGGGTTCAAATTCTCGCAGTTCTGAAATGTGCTTAATGTGCTTCAATTTCAATTTCAACCCATGATCAGTGTGATATGTAGGCTCTATTCCTGTGAAGAAGAGAAATGTTGGAATGGTGAGATTGAAGGATAATTGGAGTAGGTCCATGAATGGATGCAAATATTCAGAAACTTATTTTCTTCAATGATTCCAGATTTGATATTTTTAGTTAATTTAAACTATTTTGTAACTCAAGTATGTTTAGTGTTTCTTTTCTTTTTCTTTTTTTTTTTTTTTTTGTTCTTTACTCTCGCGTGCAGTATTTAGTGAAACAATACTCTACATTATATACATAACGAATTAAAATGCCATTGATATAAGGCACTTACTCAATAACACTTTCAAAATATTTGAGATTAACCTCAAATTTGAGATACATATCCTGTGAATCAACTGCAAATCAAAAGCTTGTTTCAGTGCTACACAGTCTTACTAATTTTTGTCTCCTGGTTGAAATGTTAGGTGTAAATTGAGAAGCATATGTCTAAGTATTTGTGACACCATCATAAGTACTGGACCTGACCTAATGGAGTTATAGCAGTCAGTTTTACCATTAATATCCGCCAACTTTCGTACTGGCATCTTCACTCCTTTCCGTTATGTTTTCAATGGCAAGTGATTTGGTTGATGGTATTGAGTCACAGACATTTATATTATTAAACACTTGAACAAAAATTTATTCACCTGAGTCTCTATAGGGCAGGCGCGTTAAAATCCGTAACGAGTGAGTTAGAGAAATACAGGATGGACGTAGTAGGAGTTCAGGAAGTTAGGTGGGAAGGAAATGAATCTGTGAATTCCAGAAATTTTACGTTATTTTACGGGGAAGGAAATAAAAATCACCAGTTAGGAACAGAGTTTTTCGCTCATAAACGTATATTACCAGCAATTAAACGGGTTGAATTTGTTACTGACAGACTTTCTTTTATTACTCTTAAGGGACGGTGGTGTGACATTATTGTTTTAAATGTACATGCCCCAACTGAAGATAAGGATGACGATATAAAAGACAGTTTTTATGAAGAAGTGGAACGAATATTTTACCAACTCCCGCAATGATATGAAAATTCAATTAGGGGATTTCAATGCGAAGGTAGGACGAGAGGATATTTTCAAACCGATTATAGGGAACGAAAGTCTGCATAAGGAAGGTAATGACAACGGTGTTAGACTCGTGAACTTTGCAACATACAAAAACCTTCATAAATACAATTGGACATCACCAGACGGGACAACACATAATCAAATTGATCACGCTTTAGTAGATAGAAGAAGGCAATCTAGCATAATTGATGTCCGGTCGTTTAGAGGGGCTGATTGTGACACTGACCACTACCTGGTAGCAGCGATAATACGAGAGAGGTTATAGTTGAATAAAGGTAATATTCATTGTTCGAAAACGGAGAGATTCAATTTAAAGAAATTAGAACAGAGAGTAAGAGAGAAATACCAGATTGAAGTTTCGAATAGATTCTCGGCTTTAAAAGTTTGGAGTGCACTAGTTTTGAGGATACCTGGATTGAAATTAGAGATAGCATTAAAATTTCAGCAAAAGAAAAATTGCGACACGCGGAAATACGTAGGAACAAACCATGGTTCGACCAGGAATGCATAAAACTAGCAGAGAAGAGAAAACAGGCAATATTACACTGGCTACAAAATCCGAATGAAATAACTACACAAAATTTCGCAGATATCAGGCAGGAAACTTCCAAAGCTTTTATACCAAAGAAACGTGATTTTCTGAAAGCTAAAATTAAGGAACTTGAAGATAATAGTAAAAATAAAAACATCTGGGACATGAATAAGGGAATCAACGAATTTAAGAAAGGCTATCAACCTCGGGCTTATATATTAAAGAAATCTGACGGTACAGTTCTCACTGACATGGATAGCATCTTAAATAGATGGAAAGATTTCTTTGACGGTTTGCTTAACACGCAACCAAAAACTAGTGTGCGTGGAGAAAAGGAGATACACACCGCACAACTGTATAATCCAGAACCCAACAGAATAGAAGTAGAAACCGCTATAAAGAAGTTGAAGAAACACAAATCTCCCGGTGTAGATGAAATTCCGGCTGAGTTAATTTTAGCTGGAGGCTAAAAATTGTGGAACAAGGTACACAAACTCATTCTCCTTATCTGGAACAATGAAGAATTGCCACAAGAGTGGAAAGAATCAATCATTATTCCAATTCACAAGAGAGGTGACAAATCTGACTGTAATAATTATCGAGGCATTTCTCTTCTGTCAACATCCTATAAAATTAAATGTCGACTAAAAGCAGGGAATTCGGGTTACTATTCGATTCAAAATCTCTTGTCGTCGCGAATTCTGTCGAGGAATTTTAAGCTTAAAATATATAAAACGATAATCATGCCTGTTGTTCTGTATGGCTGCGAAACATGGTCACTTACACTGAGGGAAGAACATAGACTGAAAGTATTTGAGAACAAGATCCTGAGACGAATATTCGGACCCAAGAGGAACGGGAATGGGGAATGGCGGAAACTTCATAACGAGGAACTACATAGTTTATATGGTTTACCCAACATTGTTAGGGTCGTCAAGTCTAGGAGGCTTGGGCGGGGGAGGGGGGGTCATGTAGCTAGAATGGAAGAAAGTAGAAACGCTTTCAATGTCTTGACTGGAAGACCAATCGGAAAACGACCATTAGGAAGACCTAGGCGCAGATGGGAGGACAACATTAAGATGGATCTCGCAGAGATTGGAATACAAAGTAGAAACTGGATGCAGTTAGTTAAGGATAGAAGTCAGTGGAGAGCTTTTGTGAACGCGGCATTGAACCTGCGGGTTCCGTAGGCCATAGAGTTAGTTAGTTAGTCCAACAAATCACAATAAAGTATTGTAGGAATGCAATACGTGACGCGGTAAATTGGTTCCAAGGAACATCAGAAATTGGTTCAAAGGAAGGAACATAAAAATCACGTTGTCGATTGCTATCCAAATCGATTTTACACTGAATTTGCTGCTCACAGATCTAATTATGTTTCTATAATAGAAACAACGTCGTGTAAGGTATACTTACATATATCTCCTTTAATATGGAAATGCTACTTACGTCTTTTTCCAGTATCACTCCCGCTAGAATTGGAGATATTATGCCGGTCGCTGAAGATAGGCCGTTTCCAATTCCATATAAAGTACCTAGAAAAAACACAAGTTAGATCTACATATTGTTCCATGATTGAAATATTTATTACAACCACAGAATGAAAACACCTAGATTTGGAAATCCATCAGATATTCAGGTTAACAACAGTTAGGCGGGGACTGAACGCTGAGCTATTGTTGTTAATGTGTTATGGTAAATTCTGCACTACATGAGTTGATATAGAATGTCAGTGTTTAGTGAACTGAGCAGACAGTGATAGTCTTAAATGATCAATCTCTCCGATTTTCAGAAAGGGCAAACATTCGACCTTGCTTATGTGATGTGAGTGTGACCAGTAGTTTTATTCTCTTTTTAAAATAACATTTTCTGTATATATATATATACAGATGGTGATCAGAAAAATGGAAACATCTGTAGTTGGCAACATGTCAGATGTATGGGTTGGCAGTGGTGTCGTGGCGCTCGCAGCGCCGGACCGCTGGTGGTGGAGTGTTAGGTCGGTCTCCATACTACGTCAGGCGCAGTGGAACAGCAGTGTCCAGTGGCTGCAGCAGACGGAGGTAGTATAAAATGGGAGACCTCTCAGATTTTCAAAGAGGGCAAATTGTTGGTGCGCGGTTATGTGGAGTGACTGTGGCGGCAGTGGCTACTGTGTTAGGTGTGTCGCGTGGGACAGTGTCGAAGGTGATGACGGCCTACACAACACACGGGAAAACCACATCGGGGAAGCGGAACAGTGGGCGGAAGAAAATCATGAGTGACAGGTCTCGCCGGGTATTAAAGCGCATTGTCACGCAGAACCATCGTGCCACTGCGGAGCAAGTGAGGAGGAACTCAATCAGCACCTTCCCCGCCCTGTTTCGACAATCACAGTCCGCCGTGAATTACATGACATGAACTTACGGGGTCGTGTTGCACGGACCAAACCCCTCATCAGTGACCAAAACGCTTTCGCACGCCGCAAATGGTGCCGCGACCATGCGACTTGGACCGTTGGGAACTGGAAACGTGTGATATGGTCGGATGAGTCATCCTTCACCCTATTCCCAACCACAGGCCGTGTTTATGTTTGGAGAACGCGCAAAGAAGCTTATGTTCTGCAGTGTCTCCGTCCAACTGTGAAACATGGCGGCGGCTCGATGATGCTGTGGGCCGCCATATCATGGTTTTCATTGGGTCCTGTGGTCACACTTAGCGGACGAATCCCTGCCAGCGATTATGTCGCAATTTTAGGAGACCACTTGCATCCTATGGTCCGAATGTTGTTCCCGGACAATGACGCCATCTTCCAGGATGATAATGCACCCATTCACACAGCTGGCGTTGTTGCAGCGTGGTTTGAGGAACATCGGGATGAAGTTCAACACCTCCCCTGGCCCGCCCAATCCCCAGATCTCAACATAATTGAACATCTGTGGTTCGTCTTGGAAACACGACTTCGGCGACGATTTCCACCTCCATCCTCTCTCACAGAACTGGCCGATGACGTGCACGAGGAATAATGTAAAATTCCATTTGCTACCATTCACGACCTCTATGCCTCCATCCCACGTCGCATCAAAGCTGTTCTGAAGGCGAAAGGTGGCCCGACACCATATTAATCTTGTAAGTTGCAATTTCGTTCAGGTGTTTCCATTTTTCTGATCACCATCTGTATATACACGGAGAGAGAGTGTAGATAGATATATCTCCCTTAGGAAATAAGCTACACAAGGTAGACAAAAGCAAAACTCTCACTGAATACCACAAGTGACAAGTAGAGGCCTACAGTAGAGTGGGCCGAAAACGGCCGATTTTTTTTTTCCTTTTTTAGAAAATTAATATTGAGTACCGTGCAAAAGTTGTAAAATGTTATATTATGTTTCCTCACTAAAACAGACCCGGATTAAAATATATTTAACCGGTCCCCGGGGGCCCCAAAGAACGTTAATTGTGATAAAAATAGTTGCGAGTAGTGAAAATATTATTGAAATATTTTTTTAAAGAAAGTTATGTTTGAGTACCATGCAAAAGTTATATAATATTATGTTATATTTCTTCACCAAATTAGAGCCGGATAAAAAGATATTTAACCGGGCCCCGGGGGCCCGAAATAACGCTAATTTTGAAAGAAAAAAGTAGCGAGCAATGAAAATATTATTAAAAAATATTTTTAGAAAGTTAAGTTTCAGTACCGAGCAAAAATCGGAAAATGTAATGTTTCTTCACAGAAACAGAGCCGGATTAAAGGTTATTTAACCGGGCCCCGCGGCCCCTAAAGAACGTTTATTTTAAAAAAATAAGATAGTTGTGAATAGTGAAAATATTATTGAAATATATTTTTTAGAAAGATAAGTTTGAGTACCGTGCAAAATTTATAATGTCATGCTTCCTCACCAAAGCAGAGCCGGATAAAAGGATATTTAACCGGGCCCCGGGGGCCCTAAAGGACGTTTATTTTGAAAAAGATAGTTGTGAATAGTGAAAATATTAATGAAATATATTTTTTAGAAAGTTAATTTTGAGTACCGTGCAAAAGTTGTATAATGCTATGTTTCTTCCCCAAAACAGAGGCAGATAAAAATATTTCACCAGGCCCTGCGGGTCCGAAAAGTTTTTTTTTTTTTTTTTTTTTTTTTTTTAAATATATACCATTATTTAAAGTATGAAGCATAGAAAATTGGTTAAGATTCCTAATACTTTAACTTGACCCCAGGATTTTAAATGTTCTGATCTGATGTGCAGCTCTTCGTCTGATTGGTGTTTAGTAGATATAATAGTACGGACACAAATACATAAGTAAAGGTTGAAAAATTGACCAACACCAAACCAGCCCAGAACTCACCACGTGGAGGTGGCTACACAGCGAGTTCCTCCCACCTACCCTCCTCCTTAGTTGAACCTTATCATTTTAGATCACTGGTGATTGGCAAGGAGAAAGTACTGCAGGGAGATGCAGTTAAAACAGGATTTAAAGAAATAACATCAAATTCTTCTTCCGATATCCAGGATGCTTCGTACATTTGAAGTTCGCCAGTGTCAACGATGCAAAGTTCTGTTCCTCGTCGACTACAGATTCGAGGTGGCTGCACACGTGAAGCAGCAAGGACATCTCGTTTATGAACAAGCTTTCGAGCATCTTCTTTGGACTTCAGTTTACAACTTTTCAAATTCCTCTTGTTCTAAATCAGTACGAGAATGCTAATAAACTCGATTTCTTCAGAAATATTAAAATCCAAAAATAGGAAAAAAAAAATAAAAATGGTACGACATTAATATTCGACGAATTAATTTTTTAATATTTTGTTTTGGTTTGCAAGTCGTGGATCGTTCCGTCACGGAAAATATTATTTCACGGAAGCGAGTTTATTCTGTTTCACATGCAAAATTTCTTAGAAGAAAAAAGTGACTAATGATTCGAACCTAAAGTTTTAATTAATACTAGCAAACCCGCACGTCTTGCTTAAGCACAGAACACTATTGGTGTCTGAATGATTGAATATTATACAAAATTAAACATATTTATGGCTAGCAAAGCAGTTTTGAAAACACGTTAATGATATTTTTAATTAAGAATTTATCGATGATTACTCGAATTTAAAACGTCCTCGAATTTAAGACGCACCCCGATTTCACCGGGTTAAATTAAGGAAAAATAGTAATATGTTCCGTTTTTATTATTACCAAAGTGCTCTTTGGTTTTGGTCGTTTTCGGTGATTTTTATATACCTCTTTCCCCTCCCCATGTTGCGGGGCACGGCATGATAAAAATTATCCCAGGCCCGAATATCATGTATGTTGAAAATTTGATCAATATCGATTGGGTGGATCAAGAGTTAAGTTCTATTTATTTTTATATATTAATCTCCGCTTCCGCTATCCCTTCCCTAGGTTCTACCGTCAAAGTGAAAATATCAAAAAAAGAGAAAAAAAAGAAAGAAAGAAAACTTTCCAGGCTCGAACGTCACATGTTGAAATTTTGATCGATATCGGTCAAGTAGTTCAAGAGTTATTAAGTTTTGTTTATTTTTATATATCTTTGCCCTTCTCTCCTCCTACCCCAAGTTTTTTCGTCAAAGGGATATGATAGAAACCACCCCAGGTCAGAATCTCATCTATGTTGATAATGTGCTCAAGATCGGTTCGGTGGTTTAAGCGTGATAATGTCACACACAGAGTCAATTTTATTTTTATTTTATTTTTTACACATATGTCCCCCTTCCTTCTCCCCTACATTGAGCCGTCAAAGTAAAATGATGAAAACATCCCGGGTCCGAACCTTACCTATGTTGAAAGTTTGATCAAGATCGGTCGGGTGTTCAAGAGTTGTTAAATTTTATTCATATTCATAAATTTACCCTCCTCTCCTCCCTTCCCCTAAGTTGTACCAACAAAATGAAATAATAAAAACCTTCCCAGGTTCAAACTACATCTATGATGAAACTTTGATTGAGATTGATCGGGTGGTTGAAGACTTATTAACTCACGAACACGGCCACTTTTATTTTTATATTTATTGATTTTTGTATACACTCCCCTCCTCTCCATTTCCGATGTTGTTCCGTCAAAGGCACGAGCGTCATCTATGTTGAAAATTTGATCCAAATTGGTCGTGTGGTTCAAGAGTTATATATATATATATATATATATATATATATATATATATATATATATATATATATATATATACAGAGCGTTCAAAAAGTCTCTATACACCTGAATCGTGGCAAGTCAAAGTCGCATTCAAAGTCACATGAAATAAAATTTTATGCGACAGTTTGCAACACTGCTATATTAACGCCTTGCGTGAAGTTCCTTTCTTAGATTCCAGTCGGCAAAGTGACGTTGAAGTGATTGTTGCATCTAGTTAGCGGTCTCTGAAACAATGATGTTAACTTTCGAACAACGAATATTCCTGGTTGAACATGTGTTCCGTGAACAAGGTGAGTACAAACAGACAGTCAAAGATAAGTTTGCAGCTAGGTTTCCGGATACACCTGTTCCGAATCGTCACACTGTAAGGGCACTGATCGATAAATTAGAACGGTAATGGACTACGATCGAAGTGGTAGACAGTCAGTGCTCGATGAAGAAAAAATGCTACACATATCGGATGCAATGCAACGTAGCCCCCATAAACCACTTCGAAAACTTGCCCAGGAAGAAGCAATAAGTGTTGGTACGGCACAAAAGGCGGTTAGTAAGAAACTGCGTCTTATCCCGTATAAGGTGAGAGCGGTGCAGCAGTTACTTCCTCCCGACCGTGTAAAACGAGTGCAGTATTGTGAATGGTATACACGGTTTGTTATGGACAAGTCTGACGATGTTTTGGATAACCTTTTTTTTACTGATGAGGCCTGGTTCCATTTATCAGGTTACGTCAATGCCCAGAACTCACGTTTGTAGTGTGCAGAAAACCCACATGTCATACACGAAGTTCCTCTGCATGACCAGAAGGTACGGGGGTGGATTGCAATACCCAGAAGAAGAATAGTCGGCCCAATATTTTTCAGACAAACAATAGATTCAACTCGTTATTGTGAAATTATTCACCAGTTCATGGGAGAACTAACGGAAGACGAAATTCGTAATGCTTGGATACAACAAGATGGCGCTACAGCACATACAGCTCACCAATCCATGAGATTACTGCAAGAGGTTTTTGGAGATCGAATAATTTCAAATGGATTGTGGCCACCATTACTTCTGGGGTTATGCAAAGAATTCTGTTTATAAAGGGAACCCCCACACGCTACAAGAACTCGAAACAGCTATTCGAGATTTTGCTCATAGCATTCCACATGAACAAATTCTGAGAGTATTTGAAAACAAGAAGAAACGTGTGGAAGCATGTTTGGAGGCTCATGGGGGACATTTTCAACATTTGCTGTGAAAATGTGTGTGTATATGCTACGCCTTGTATATAGTGCTTTTATGCCATAAAAATAATAAATTTTGAGTAAAACAATTTTCTCGTTGCTTTGAATATGTGACAATTCAGGTGTATAGAGACTTTTTGAACGCTCTGTATATACAGACTGTCCCATAATTCGTGTGTAAATTTTAATTTCATAGTACTCAGAACTGGTAAAATCTAGAACTGTGAAATTTGCAGGCAATTTAGAGGAAGGTCAGAAGATGTGTTTGATAGCAAAACGAGATCGCGGGTATTACTGTTGGCGGAGTTACAGGGTCAAAGGTCAAAATGCGATTTTTTCCTTATGGGATTTCAATGTTAAATAATAGTCTCACATGCCATTTTTTTGAATATCTATCTCCGGTAGCCAAAATTGGTATATCGACACAAATTCTGATCCGAAAGAATGTGATAACGAGAAATTTGGGCAATCGTGACCCGGTGACCTCTAGCAGGTCATTTGTGACCCTTGAAGAAAACGCTCCCTTTTCAACAGCTTATTGTACACAACTAATTCAGTTGAAGATAATGTTAAAAACACATATGCACAAAGGATCTACTGAACACCCTTTTTTGCAAAACGAAGAGGTCAGCAATATCATCAAAGGTCAAAGGTCACATAGTTAAAATGTCATATTTTATGTGTTAACAAATAAGACACTGTGACATTGGAAATAATGCTTTGAAGTACCATAGAACACATGCATAATGATCCTTCCAACGAGTGTGTATGGGCATAGGGAAAAGGTTATCATAAGAGGTCAAAGGTCACGCAGTTAAAATTTCATGTTTGATGTGTTACCAACTATGAAACTGTGACGCTTGAAAAATGATTTGAGCTACCATGAAACACATGCATAAAGGTCCTTCGAATTGGTGTATATGGGCATAGGAAAAAGGTCAACAATGTCATAAAAGGTCAAAGGTCACGCAGTTAAAATTTCATGTTTGATGTGTTAACAAGTATGTAACTGTGACGTTAGAAAGAATGATTTGAACCTCCACAGGACACATGCATGCTGCACAGGACACAAGTCCTTCCAATTGGTGTGTATGAGGATAGGAAAAGGTCAACAATGTCATAAAAGATCAAAGGTCACGTAGTTAATATATCACGTTTGATGTATTAGAAAATATGGAACGGCGACTTTTGAAAAATGATTTGACGTTCCATAGAATACATACAGAAAGGTCCTTCCAACGGATGTGTATGAGCACAGGAAAAAGATCAAGAACGTCCTTAAAGGTCAAAGGTCCCGCAGTTAAAATTTCATGTTTGATGTATCAGCAAGTATGAAACTGTGATGTTGGAAATAAGGGAGCCATAGCTGCCATAGAAAATATGCATAAAGGTCTTTCCAATCGGTGTGTATGGGCATTGCAAAAAGCTCAACAATGTCATAAAAGGTCAAACGTCACGCAGTTAAAATGTCATGTTTGATGTGTTAACAAGTATGAAACTTTGACGTTAGAAAGAATAATTGGAGCTTGCATAGAACACATGGATAAAGGTCCTTCCAAGGGGAGTGCATGGGCTTAGAAAAAGGTTAACAATGTCATAAAAGGTCAAAGGCCACGCAGTTAAAACATGTTAGTTTGCGTTAGCAAATATGAAAGTGTGACGTTTGAAAAGTGATTTGACCTGCCATAGAATACATGCAAAAAGGCGCCCATGGAATACATGTATAATAATTGGTCAACAGTGTCATGAAAGGTCAAAGGTCACGAAATAAGAAGTTTATAGTTCGTATATTGGCAAGTATGAGACGGCAATGTTTGAGAACTAATTTAATTGGTATGGTATATAAAATTAAGAATATTTATTTGGGCTCTCGGAAATCTTTTCTTTTAAATAACAAGAATACTTAAATTTAGGAAGTCATTATAGAACGAGCACTATTGTATGCAGGACATCCTAGAGTATAGTGGGTGCAGGATTTTCTTTCGTCTAGATTTTAAAAAACATATTATTTGGGTAGCATTTTCCAATGAAAATATCACATGTAAATGCAAATCACTCAGGAGTTCTCCAAAAATAAAATAAAAGATAAGAAATCCTGAGAACAGACTGTACTACAGATTGTTCGTTATTTCTTTGTATTCATATAAAAAAGGATAATGCATTGAAAATAAACTGTTTTTAAGCAATGCATTGTGTTGTGAAGTTTGAGGGGAGAACAAAGATGTCCCGTATTCTCATGAAAAATAAATATGGCAGCCTTAATATTTCCTTGATGCTTACCCAGGAAATTGAGAAAAAAAAATAATTCCACTGGAAATAAATTGCTTCCCCATATGTAGGAAGAGACGCACTCTTACTGTTTATTTATACCCTTTCATGACTGAAGCATAAACACGATCTGTTTATGTTTTGAACTCACGTCAAATAATCAGTCTGTTTCGTTCACAAGGGTGGTTTGGTGTTGCTAGAATGATAATCTGTTTGGACAGAGACAGTGAGGCAGTGGAGTGTGGAGTTGAGCTTAAAATTAAATGAGTTTGTGAATCTTGAGTGTTTGGGAATATTGTGTATCTTGTGAGTGTGTAAGAAAATAAAAGCTGTTGTATTTCTTATTTTCCCTATACTCATAGGCCTACGTGTTTGGAAGTGTGTGTGTGCGTGTGTGTGTGATTGTGCAAGTCACAGTGGATATTCTAGCAAAGAAACAACGTGCCGATTTGCATACAGTTCTTAGTAGGAAGTAGGTTACAAAAACGCGGAGAAAGGCGTTTACACGGTGGGGTGTGAAAATAAGCAATACCCAAATTCTTCATCTTTGCAAACAGTTTCGGAATAACTGTTTTAGAAAGGAACATCTTTCTCAGCGACAACGAAAGGCAGGACCACCTGTAAGGATCTCTACCGAGGATACTAAACGCAAAGTGGTTCGTTCTGTGCTTAGTTCACCAAGAAAATCAATCCGTCGCCGGAGTGTTGCATCCAACGTTAAAAGAAGTTCGCTGAGTAGGATATTGCGTGTGCTTGAGGTTAAGGCGTACAGTATGAAGATTGTAAATAAATTACATGATTATTTCGGTGCCAGAATTTTATTTTGTAACTGGTTGATAGACAAATTAAATGAAAATCCCATATTTTTATTTCAACTTATAATGTCAGATGAAGCTGTTTTTTTTTTTTTTTTTTTTTTTTTAATGGAACAGTGTCTTCGTCACATGAACTGTTCTTGGGACCTAGTCCACCGGCGGAAAGAATTGAACGCTGTGCAGATCAAAGGGGTATTATGATGTGGATGGCACCAACAGCAACTGGTGTAATAGGGCCGTTTTTCTTCGAAGGAAACGTAAATCAACTTACATACCAAAATATGTTGCGAGTATTTCTTTTCCATGAACTTGATCCCTTAAATCTTGATCCACACAATGATATGTGGTTTCAACATGATGGTGCTCCAGCACATCGTACTAGGGCAACATTGCAGATTTTAAGAGGAAGGGTTGGAGACCGTTTAATAAGTATAGTTTCTGATGTTGAGTGGCCAGCTGGAAGTCCTGATCTAATCCCATGCGACTTCTTTCTATGGAGCTTTCTTAAGCAACAAGTTTATAAAACTCCTTCAGTAGCACTTGAAGACCTTCGACGATCGATACAGCGTGCCGTTGAACAGATAACTCCATACACTCTTGAAAAAATCTTCACAAAGACACTTATACACAGAGTGAACTTAAGTTTAGCACATCACGGAGATCACGTGGAATAAATTGCAAAGTACTAAAAAGATTTACAGTCTACAAGGACGTCAGTGTTTGTTGTAGAGGTAAGACAATATTTCAAATATTTCTGTGCAGTAAATAACTATTAATACGTTTCAATAAGAAAAACACATTTAGAATGCAGTTTTGCAAGACTAAGTAACTAACAAAAGGTAGGACTCATACTATGTTCAATTCATTGTTTTAACCATCACAGAAACATACCTACCATTGCCTGCAGCATTTGAATTACAAAATTAGGCTTCTTCACCTTATGGCAATATTGACCTTTTCATTATGGTCATGTGCACCCCTTGAAAAAACCTTTCTGCATGTGTTCTATGGAAGCTCAAATCCGTATTTAAAACGCCACAGGTTTATACTTGCTAACACATCAAACATGAAATTTTAACTGTGTGATCTTTGACCTTTTATGGCATTGCTGACCTTTTTCCTATGCCCATATACACCAATTCGAAGGACCTTTATGCATGTGTTCCATGGTAGCTCAAATCATTTTTCAAACGTCACAGTTTCATAGTTGGTAACACATCAAACATGAAATTTTAACTGCGTGACCTTTGACCTCTTATGATAACCTTTTCCCTATGCCCATACACACTCGTTGGAAGGATCATTATGCATGTGTTCTATGGTACTTCAAAGCATTATTTCCAATGTCACAGTGTCTTATTTGTTAACACATAAAATATGACATTTTAACTACGTGGCCTTTGACCTTTGATGATATTGCTGACCTCTTCGTTTTGCAGAAAAGGATGTTCAGTAGATCCTTTGTGCATATGTGTTTTTAACATTATCTTCAACTGAATTAGTTGTGTACAATAAGCTGTTGAAAAGTGAGTTTTTTCCTCAAGGGTCACAGATGACCTGCTAGAGGTCACCGGGTCACGATTGCCCAAATTTCTCGTTATCACATTCTTTCGGATTAGAATTTATGTCGATATACCAATTTTTGCTACCGGAGATAGATATTCAAAAAAATGGCATATGAGACTACTATTTAACATTGAAATCCCATAAGGAAAAAATCGCATTTTGACCTTTGACCCTGTAACTCCGCCAACAGTAATACCCGCGATCTCGTTTTGCTATCAAACACATCTTCTGACCTTCCTCTAAATTGCCTGCAAATTTCACAGTCCTAGATTTTACTAGTTCTGAGTACTATGAAATTAAAATTTACACACGAATTATGGGACAGTCTGTATATATATATATATATATATATATATATATATATATATATATATATATATATATATATATATATATATATATATAAATTCCTTCTCTAAGTTCTACCGTCAAAGAGCTAGAAAACACTTTCATGCCAGAACTGCATCTACGTGAAAATTTGATCAAGATCGGTGGGGTAGTTCTGGAGCTTAAGAGTTACATAGTCACTTTCAATTTGGATATGAAGTTCTTTGTTCACAGACACCACTATTAATATATAGATTCTCAGAAATAGCGATACGAGTAAGAACGCGAAGGAATTTTAAGGCGGTTCACTAACAACTAACTTCAGAAAAGTGTGTGTTGTAAATGCAGTGCTGCGATAACCACAAAACGGAGATTTATTATATTGTAATACACGGAGTCATGTTGATGTCTTGTGCGTCTTTGAATCCCTTCTGTATGATTCAATTTATATAGGTTATAGTTCGCAACTTTCGAAAATAATGGAAATATTTATCTATCATTAAAATGAAAATGACTACATTTGTAACTTAACGCTTGAACCGTCCGACCGATCTCGATCAAATTTTCAACATAGACGAAGTTGGGGCATGGAATGATTTTTATGATCGAAAATAACCATTATTAATGTCGAATCCATAGTTTTCGGGGTGGCTGAGATGAACAGTAACTCTTCCGATGTCATTTAAATCCAAATTCTGTTACCATTAGTACTCCTAAGGGGAATGGTGACATGTAAAAATAATTTAAAATTACCGAATAATTGAAATCCAAACTGAAAAACCAAATAACGTTGTTTTTTCACCAAATTTTCCATCTGATATAAATATGTTTTTTAACACTAGTTATAGCATATAAAAAATAGAATGCAGGCCTACTTACAAATCAGTTTAGTACCATTGTTTTATGCTAGTACTTATAGCACCTTGATAAAACGTTTGTCTTCAAACTGTCAAATATAAATCGCAGTAAATGTGTAATCTGCTGTCAAAAAAGTATACCATACTAATTTCCGATCGGTATAAGGAAGACACACCATACAATTTTTCGATTGATATGGTAAAATAATATTTTTCCACACTATTTTACAGTGAATTATTAATTATATATAAACTTTGTTATTTTTAAGTGACTGCAGCGAGGTAATCGTACGATGAAGTTTTAATAACTGGTCATTTGGGGGGACAGGAAACTGGTCATTTATGGGCCTGGCCCCGATGTGACCCCATGGCTACAACCCTGCCTCTAGCTATAAAAATTTTTAGAAACAAGATAGTTAAACTAAAATTTACTGTTTCTGGGTACAACGGTAAAATTTACTGTTATGTCTGGATACAGCAAACGGATCGGTGAACTCGACATATTTTAACAGTTGGTTCCAGCGAACTGTTGAGAACCGGTTGAAATAGCACCGAGCGTGCCTAAAGTGAGAGATGTGTTGGGTGTATCAAGAGGGACTGCATTCAAGGCAATGACAGTCTACAATACTCATGGCAAAACCGCATCGGCAAAGAGAAATAATGGTCTTAAAAAATAATAATATATATATAAAAAAAACAGTCCGAGAATTAAAGCGCTCAGTAAGGTCATGCGATTGAAGTGCAAGTAGCGGAGGAACACAAGCAGCACCTCCGATAGCTTCTTTTCCTTTCTGGCTCTTTATGGAGTAATGTCCTTACATATTACGAACCACTCAGAATCTCGAATCGTTCATCGATTTACAGGTCTGAGTTCGATTTCTAACGCTCTACGAGCATTCACTAATATTTTTGATCATTTAGGGAGGATTGTTCTGTTACAGACAATCGACATCCCCTTGCAGTCCGTATTGCTGACTCAAGTGGGAGCCCGTGACCATCATCATCTTCGTCTTCTCATCTCTTTTGTGGAGGGCCAGTGCTCGCACTGACCGACATCTACGCGAGGACGTATTGCTGCCTCAAGTGAGAGCCACAGTGGGCTTCCTCTCGATCATCCTCTTCGCCGAAGTCTTTTGCGCCCATCTGCATGGCGTCAGGTGGCCATCCGGGACTACCACAACAACCTCCTGGGCCGTCTCTGAACCCCACATCAGTAGGCCAGGGGACTGACCAAAGACATACATCTGCTTCCCAAGGCAAAAATTCTGGTATATCCCGATCACGAACACCGGACAAACATCACACTTCTTCAACTCAGCCACCGCCTAAGCGTCATCATACTGTTAGTGAATCCGAGCAGTCTGTTTCATCCATGAACCTCGACGACGCTAATGAATTTCCTTCAATCCTGGATTCTTCCAAACCTCGTCTTCATTCATTCTTGCGTACCAACTTTGATCCCAAATTTGAGAATACCAAGCTGGCTTTTCAACAACTCGAAATATCTACCACGCGCCTCAATCGCTCAAATTGTTCATACACGCAATGGGATAATCTTCAAGTAATACGATTCATCATTCTTAACCATTGTACGAAACAAATGCAGTTTCGAAATTTTTGGCAAACATGCTGAAATGAAGCGACTTGAATCAAAGGTTTTTAAACAGGCACCACCTCCACGAAGACCCCCGGCTCTTTCAGTTGTCATTAGGGGGTAGATCCTTCCCTGACAGACGATGAGATTCAGGAAGAACTCACTCAAGAGGGGCACTCTATACTTAAGTGCATACGCATTAAAAACGACCATGGAACCACATACATGGTACGAGTCCTTACTAATTCCGAAACTACCATCGATGACTTGTTAACTTATGGCGCCTTCATTTATAAAAGGAAGCATCGCGTCGAGCCATCAAAATCACCTCCGCCTTTACCATTACGATTCGAGCGCTGTCAAGCGTTCAATTCGCACCCGACTTCAAAATGTACGCAACCTACCAAATGTGGATACTGTAAAGGTGCCCACGATACTAAGGCATGCACCAACTTAGCTAAACCACATAAATGCTCTACATGTCCAGAGCAGCATCCGAAGTATAGTTATCGATGCAAAGCGAAACCCACAGCTGAGTCTCTTAGCCCGAAACTAACGGTTCCTTTGCGACCTGTTTTACCGCCAACTCAGCAAGCTCTACCACCACCAGCTACCGACGAACCTATTACTCTCCAACAATTACTATCTTTTTTCACTATCGCTATGCAAAACATTCATCCTTTTCTTCGCCAACACATTCTCGGGGTGGTCAATCACTCTGCTCGCCTGATCTTTAAATGTTCCTTTCAAGCTACCTACTCTGGTCCACACGTGTATTTTCATGTCACTCCACTCGAAGAACATGCCTCCGCAGAAACTTCCAACCCTTCTACTGCACCGTAATCATGGGTATTTCGCTCTTATTTGTTAATATCCGATCCCTCGCTACTCACTATACCCTATTCGAACAGCTTCTCTTAGAAGAATCTATTCAAGAATTCCTCATTAACGAAACTCACCTCACACCAGCAATGCCTTTTAAAATGCCTAGATATACATTATTACGTTGTGATTATACGGTAGCTGCACGCCGAGTAAATGGGGGAGTGGCTGTGGGCTTTCATCCTTCCATTAGTCATTGCCAATACCACCCTGCCTTACATAACATACCGGAGCACCTCATTATCACCCTCTATTTTCACTCACTTTATGTCACTATAGCCACCATATATGTGCGCCCTGGACACCCAATCCCCCTCTCCTTTTTTTCAGTATATCTCTAATAACTTTAAATATTATATCATTATGGCAGATATTAATATTCATAGCCGTTCAGATAACCAGAAACAACGTTTCCTTAACTTCATCGCAAGTCATACCACAGGCCATATCTTTGACATACCAAAACCTACCCGACCTATCACTGAAACCACACCAGACGTAGTGATTTCATCTGTCAACCTTTCCCAACGATGTACTATCGATGTTCTAGATTCCATTGGTAGCGATCATCTACCCATCAAACTTCACATTGATCAACCACAGCCTCATACTCCTCGAACCTTACCAGAATCTCGGCGTGTACCACGTTTTGATCAAGCAAAATGGGAACATTATCGCTCAACAATCACTGCCGATTTAGCCAATCTTGAGCCGCCTACCACAGAAGATGATCTGTATAATTGCATTTCCGATATCACCTACTCTATCCGTCATGCGTCCGAACTTCATATACCAACCACTGAAATCTCCCGGTTCCAACCACGCCTACCACCAAGTTATTTACCTCTTATACACCGCTCCCGCGCATTTTTCCGAGAGTATCAGCGCACTGGGTACTTAGAAACTCTGCAACATCATCGCAAACTCCAGCGTACAGTCAGAAACTATGTTAAGTCATATAAACTCCGGACCTGGGTAAAGACTTGCAACACCTTGGCAGAAACTTCGCACCCAACTAAGTACTGGAAAAGCTTTAATCTGCTGACGGGCAAGCTTACCAGGACGCCTTATCCATTGCTTATTAATGATTGTCCGCTACAAACAGATGAAGATAAAGCGAACGCTTTTGCCGACCACCTGCAAACTACATTCACTCCTTTTTCACCAGACTTTCCCCGGAGGCATCCCACGGACATCTTGAACCTATCAGCACCTTACTTACAACCGAGTGAAACTCATAGTCTTCCCGACAATAATCCTCTCACCGCTCCTATCTCTACTGACGATATTTCTTCTGTCGTGAATAGCAAGCTTAATACAGCTCCTGGTTTGGATCGGATAACTTATCGCCACATCAAAGAAGCACCATACTGTCTTCTTCTTCTTCTTTCTTATGTCTATACATTCATACTTCGTACCGGCTACTTCCCCTCAGACTGGAAAACATCCTCTACTTTAATGTTTCTGAAACCTAACAAACCTCCAGATTCAGTTGCATCTTACCGACCAATACAGCTAACCTCAGTATTTAGCAAGATTCTCGAGCGCATCATCGTCGCCAGACTTCATCTCCATCTCTCTACCCATAATTTGCTTCCTGTGCATCAGGCTGGATTTAGACCTAATTTTAGCATCAATGATCAACTGCTCAGACTCTTAAATCTCATTACCAATCATTATAATACTGCTCGACCGTCTTGTCTCATCCTTTTCGATCTGGAAAAGCTTTAGATAAAGTTTGGCATTTAGCTCTCCTGTTCAAACTACACCGCTTCCGACTTCCGCTTTCTTATCTCCGATTCATATTTCACTTTCTTTCTAACCGCCTCTCTTATGTAACCATCAATAGCTCCTTCTCTCATCCGATTTTTATTCACTCTGGTGTACCCCAAGGCTCTGCTCTCTCACCCCTACTATATCTTCTGTTTGTAGCTGACATGCCGGCACTTCCTCTCAGTGTGCACACTTTTCAATATGCTGATGACACTGCTTTTCTCTGTACAGCCCGAACCATTCAACAGGTTAATTCCTTTCTCAGCATAGGGATTGAATCTTTCTTTCGATGGTGCAATAAGTGGCGACTCCACATAAACTCCACTAAGACGCAGGCAATTGTCTTTATTCCACCTCGCAAGCGCTCTCGAGTACAGAAAAATCCGAATCTCCTTAACATCAGTGTCGACGGTACACGAATTCAACCCACTAAACAGGTCACTTACCTCGGTCTCACTATCGACCATCATCTAACTTGGCGCCCACATCTTAAAGAAATCACTCGCAAGGCCTATAATCGTTTAAACCTTCTTAAACGTCTTATAGGTAAGACATGGGGATTACAGCCTTCTACAGTACTCAATACCTACAAGGTATTTTAGCACCCCGTCTTAACATATGGACATCCCGCCTGGGTTAGTGCATTACCTTACTTCTACAACAAATTAAAAGTGCTCGAACGATATGCTTTTCGTCTAGCCTACCGAATCAAGCTTCCGAGTCCAACGCAGGAGTTTTATGACCGCATAACGTTTCCTACCCTACTTCATCACATCGAAAAATTAAGGCTCAGGTTCATTACTACCCGTTTTCAGCAACGGCACCCTCTACTTGTGGACACGATGGATATCGATCGCAACTGCGATCTGGGTTATAATTTCATCACCTGTCCTTTATCTCTGCTCTTCTCCCTTTATCTTAAAACTCTTCCACCTGATCACCCCGACCATTTTGTCGCATCTGCCTATTCTTCCGATCATCTTCCCCATCATGTTTCACCCACATTTACTGCACTGTAAATCCATTATACTAACAGGGCTTCACATGTCTTCATCACTGTCCAGAGTAGCCCCTGGACAAGAAGATAACCAGCATTCGTCCTTTTAACAAATTGTTTGTTTGTGTTTGTCCTGTGAAGTGCACCTCACCATCATGTTTTTTCCCTGGCCTAATGATTATGATCACAAGATCATAATGTCCAAATGGATATCGCGATATTATGCAATAAAGATGTAATATAATAAAGTGCTATCCGTATAAAAGATATTCCAGATTTCCTCAGCATGCCATAGACCGGCTCCAATCTCCTTTCTGCACCAGTACTTTCACCTCTCACCCCGGATAGAGGGCGTATCCCTCGCAAGGGAGCTAGCCTTTGGCTAGCAAAAAAAAAGATCTTGTCAACATATTTTACCAGAGGTTTCGCCTGTGAAGCGCCACCTACCTAGAACGGTGACGATTTTTGTAAAATCCTTCCTACTCCTGATCCTGGACTTTTCTCCGCGTTTTTACAGGACACTATTCATCAGACTTATCTCAGCCAAGGGTGTTGAGTGTCACTGCATTAATAGGGGAACTGTCTTACCTGGACTACTATCCAAACGGGTAGTCCAGCCTTGCTATCATTACATTCCATTCCATTACATTACATCTCATCATATCCACATTATCGTATTGTCTTTGTCTCCTGGGCATTAGCCCACCGGATAGATCTCCATATGGCGGACTCTTTCACGAAACCTGGCAAACGTACAAATGGCCGACATCAAAATTTACCTTCTGTTGTTGATGGACCATCCGTTTGTTCCACGAAGCTGGGGCCACGGAAGGGGCCGTCAAAATCACAACAAAGCACTTCAGGTTCTCGCCAACGAAGAGACTCTCAAACTTCCGGCACATCCGTTGCATCTTCTGCTTCAGTTCGATCCAGGTCGCCTCAATCCAAGAGTAGCTATGCCGCCAGAGTACAAGACTCACCTCGAAAGAAAAAGCATCACACGGAATACTCTGATAATGACACCATGGATACTGGAAACTCACCAGCAGCTTCTACTCTTCCACCTGTTCCATCAACTTTTTCCATCAAAATTTGTTGCTCTCCAGCTCAGGAAATACCTTCCACGTGCTTCCATCAAGGAAATCGTGCACACAAGAAACGGCTACATCCTTAAAACATCTGATCCTGATCTCTACAATACGATTAGGAACAAGGTTCCTATCGATACCTTCGGGCCACAACCCGAAATCACACATCTCAACACTTCGACACGAAAGCAGCCCCCTCCACCTTGGAGGCCGTCCCAACTTTCAGTTGTCATCCGCGGAGTCGACCCGTCTTACACGGACGAGGAAGTTCACGATGAACTAAAACTGGATGGTTTCACCATTTCCAAAGTACTTAGAATCCGCAATGACCGTGGGCCAACCTTCATGGTTCGCATTCTTACCCCTCATCAAGAGACAATAGACGACCTGCTAGCTCATGGAGCTTACATATACAACCGGAAACATAGAGTCGAACCATCACGTTCAATGGCACCTTTACCAGTACGTTGGGAACGTTGTCAGGCATATAACACCCATAGTACAGCTGAATGTAAGAATGATTTCAAATGTGGCTGCTGTGCAGGACCACATTCGACACGCCTATGTACTAATTTGCATCAGCCGGCAAAATGCTCTACCTGTCCTGACCCCACATATAGTTATAAATGTAAAGCGAAACCGGAACCAACGCAGCAACATCCAAAATTGGTTGTCCCATTACGTGTAACGTCCATCACTCCCCCCACCACGCCTACAGTAGATACTCCAGTTACCGTAAATCAACTTCTTACCTTTCTCACCCTTGCACTACAGAATATCCACCCTTTCATCCGTCCACACATTCTACAGCAAATCACACTTGCAGCCAAGGCAACATTTCACATTTACTTCACCGCAACATATTCTGGGACTTCAGTACATTTTCATGCATCTCCAACAATTCCAACCAGTTAAATTTCATTTCATCATGGCACTTAACTTTCTATATTTGAACATCAGATCCTTTTTAAAGAACAAACTACTGTTTGAAACTCTGTTACTAGAGGAACATATCACAGTTTTTCTCCTCAATGAAACATTTCTAACCAAATCAACTCCATGTCGCCTACCGGGATATACAATTCTACGCGCTAACAATCTCCTGCCTGCACAGCGAGCTAACGGGGGTGTAGCGGTTGGATTTTCTCCTCATTTGCCTTATCGCCAGTTCTACTGTGCTCATACTCCGTTACCCGAATACATCATTACCACTGTGTATTTCAAATCTATTATCATTACTGTTGCAACTATCTACATCCGGCCTGGGCATCCCCTTCCACTACAATTTGTACAGCACATTTCAAACACCTATCGCCATTACATCATCATGGCAGATTTCAATATGCATAGTCGCTCCGATCTCGATCGTACCAATTTTGCAGCTTTTATCACCACACACACTACTGGAACTATTCATCAGTTGCCCAAACCTACTCGCCCAGAGTCAAATACCACACCTGACATCGTTATAACATCTAGCAATCTCCTAACCCATAGCAGCATTGCAGTACTCGATACACGAGGTAGTGATCACGCTCCTGTTAAACTCACCATAAACTTCCATTCTTCAGCATCATCTCGCTCGCAACTGCCTTCCCCTACCTGTTTTCGATTTGATAAAGCAAACTGGATCAGCTATCGCTCTTACCTCGCTCAACGCACCGAACACGTGTCATCCCCCACTACAGAAGACGATCTATACACCACAGTTGATACACTTACTCAAACCATACAGGAAGCTAGCACTCTCTTCATTCCCACTAGCAAAAATATCCCATATCAACCTCGACTACCCCCACATTATCTGACTATGATATCACGCTCTCGTCAACTCTATCGAGATTATTTTCACACCAGAAATCCTGAAGCCCTACTCCATCATCACCAATTGCAAAGAACTGTGCGCAACTACATCCAGGCATATAAACTTCGTTCTTGGGTTAAAACCTGCAATACCCTGTCTACCTCCACTCATCCTACCAAATTCTGGAAAAAGTTTAACGCTTTGTGCGGCAAGTTCACAAAAACACCATACTCAATTCTGATCGGCAATTCTGCTGCTCAAACAGATACGGAGAAAGCAAATGCTTTCGCAGACGATCTGCAGAACATCTTCACCCAACCGCCCCCTGGAACTACACCCCATGTTGCAGACAGTGCTGACACCTCTGCTTTCTTGCAACCCAACACCATGCATGAACTCAGTGTAAACCAAGCTATTACTTCATCTATCACTGTTGAAGAGGTCACAGATACTATCAAATGTAAACGAAACACAGCGCCTGGCTTTGATAATATTACCTATCGCCAGACCAGAGAGTGTCCACCTACATTACTCATACTCATTGCCAATCTCTTTACCTTCATACTTCGTACAGGTTACTTTCCTCTACCCTGGAAAACATCTAAAACTCTTATGTTTCCAAAGCCACATAAGCCTCCTCATGAGATCTCCTCTTACAGGCCAATCCAGCTCACAAGCACATTTAGCAAAATTCTCGAACGCATTCTCGTTAAACGGCTTCATACTTACCTCAACACCAGAAATATTATTCCTCTCACTCAAGCAGGCTTCCGTCCTTGCTTCTCCATAAACGATCAACTCTTACGTCTCACAAGCCTTATCACTACACATTATAATAGAGTGAAACCATCATGTTTAGTCTTATTCGATCTCGAGAAAGCTTTCGATAAAGTGTGGCATCTCGGTCTTATTTATATACTGATCAGGCTTCCACTTCCTCCAGCATACATACGACTTATCTTCAACTTCCTCTCAGGTCGTATCACCTATGTTGCCATTAACGAACATTTGTCTCATCCCATCTTCTTACTGTCAGGAGTTCCACAGGGTTCTACCTTTTCACCTTTGTTATACATTCTGTTTGTTGCTGACATGTCACATCTTCCTGACAACATTTATTCTTTCCAGTATGCAGATGATACTGCTTTTCTCGCTTTACGAACAACCATCCAGCATATAAATAAGATCTTACAAACAGCCATCTCTGACTTCTGCCTTTGGTGCCGCCACTGGAAACTCACCATAAATGCTACAAAAACGCAGCCTATCATCTTTATTCCACCAAAGAAAACAAGCAAAGTCCGCAGAAATCGACGTTGCCTATCTCTCCACGTAGACCAGGTTCCTCTGCAAGCTACAAAAGCAGTCACATACTTAGGCATTACGTTTGACACACACCTCACCTGGATGCAAAACCTTAAAACAATTTCAACAAAAGCTTACAATCGTCTCAACCTGCTTAAACGTCTCGCAGGAACCACCTGGGGTCTCAAATCACACACAGTCTTGAACACCTACAAAGTCTTTCTTCGCCCTACTCTCGCCTATGGTTTCACAGCTTGGATTGCCGCATCAGAAAAATTCTACCACAAACGTCTTATTCTCGAACGCCATGCCTTGCGAATTGCTTACCTAGCCCCACGCGAGAATTATATCAGCGCATTACTTTTCCCGCACTGCAGTACCATCGCGAATCCCTTCGACTCTCATACATACGCCGCCGATTTCAAATCCACCATCCACTACTTTTCGACACAATGCACTATTTAGTACTACATCCTACACCTACCCGTTATCTTCACACTCCATTATCTCTTTTGTTTACGTTATACTATTACACTCTTCCTCCTGATGATCCCTCACTCTTGCTTCTGAACGATCACGTCACTCATGCTCATTTACCTCTCATTTTTCCATCATGTCATGCACAGTAATATTCTCATACTAACTTGGGTTCATCATGTATCTCATTATAGCCTAGAGTCCCCC
This sequence comes from Thermobia domestica, assembly GCF_964235325.1. Lineage (NCBI taxonomy): Eukaryota > Metazoa > Arthropoda > Insecta > Zygentoma > Lepismatidae > Thermobia > Thermobia domestica. Next base: position 78,703,547 of record NC_137470.1, read on the forward strand.
TAGGCAAGAAGATAACTGCATTCGTCCGCTAACATTTTCCTATGTGTTGTCCTGTGATTGCACCTCATCTCATACTTCATCCTCATCAATTATATAACTCTAATATTACATTACTATCACTTATCTGCTATTCTCCTTATCGTGTTTATTGTATATTATTTAGTGTTCCTCATTTAATATTTTGTAAATCATTGTTCATCTACTTTCATACCAGCTATGTATGTATGTTTTATGTTAAATATATGTATTTATGTTTATCTCTCCACCTAATGTTAAGGAACGCAAAGTTCCTTATGACCATTACTGCTATGAAATAAATAAATAAAGCACTTAGACCAACCACCGCCCTAAAAACCAACAATCCTTTCAAATCACTTCCCTAAAAGAGGTCGTAACCCTCTCAGAGGTAGCTAGCCTTAGCTAGCAATAAAAAAAAGCGATCTTGTTCATACTGAATCAAGGAGCCTAACCTCTCTTGTGCTAGTTAGTGTGCCAGCAAGGATCAAGTGTTGTAATACGCATTTGGGAGCAAAACACACATACAACACTTAGAGGGTTGACGGAAGTTCTCACTTTCGGAGGGAGACTTGCTTTTTGAACTTCATCTCATCTCATCATCTTTTACTTCACTTTCATTTTCATTTGGGCTTCGACCCTTGGCTACCTTATTACGATGGCGGACTCTGGCAACACTAACGGTCAATCGATTCCAGGACGACATTCCGGACTACCTGCTACACTTCTTGCAAACTCAAGCTCTGCACTTGCACAAACGGCACCCATTGTACCTTCTAATCGCACTCGGCACTTTTCTCGGGGAAGTCAACTAATATCGTCTACATCTAGAGAGAGACATCCATCAAATGATTCAATACAGTCAGCAAAATGGATACGGTCACGATCTCCAATGGAATCTATGGACATTCAATCAATCCACAGTGTAACAATACTGTTACAGAGCTTCAAACTACTACCGCTGCACAGTCAAATACCGATCCTCTTTATCATTTTATTCTTACAGACTACGATACAAAGTTCACCAATCCTAAAATGATTTTTCTACAAATCATGAAATACGTTCCGCGGGTACGGGATACTCTCGTTCAAATCGTCCCCACTAGAAACGGCTATATTGTGAAATCGAAAGATCCAAATTTTGGAATTACCATTCGCGAAAAGCATCCTACGAAATCTTCGGTAAGAGCGCAAAACTTACAAAATTAACAGATAAACGGCAGAAACAACCTCCACCACCTCGCAAACCACCCTATCTCTCGGTTGTTATTAGGGGTGTTTCCCCTGAAGTTACCGGTGCTGAAATCCAAGAGGAGCTATAACGGGAGGGGATTCCAGTAGACAGATGCATTTGTATTCGAAATAATAATGGTCCGACCTACATGGTCCGGGTGCTTTCTAAGCAACAGGAGACAATTGATTATCTGTTACGATTCGGTGCACCAATTTATAAGAAAATACATCGTGCCGAACCATCTAAAACTCAGGGACCTTTACCTATACGCTGCGAAAAATGTCAGGTGTTCAATAACCACATTACAGCAAATTGCTCTAATCCATCTAAGTGTGGATACTGCTCGGGTCTACATGAAACCAAAGCATGTCCAAACTTAAAAGGACTACCCAAGTGTAACACCTGTGGCAGTGGACTTCACCCAACCTACAGTTATCGCTGTAAAGCTAAACCAGAGCCAACTCCCGAGCATCCGGAGCTAACAGTACCGCTAAAAACGACTGACACGGCCACTAAACCAAACCAATCCATCTTACCACCGCTAACAATCGAAGATTTTCTCCGCTATATCAGTCTGGTGCTTCAAAACATATTTCCCTTTCAGCGAGCCAATATTTTTCATCATATCATTTCTGCCCCAAAATCCATCTTCCATATCAATCTACATGCAACGTATTATAACAACTATGTCCATTTTCATATTGGATCTCTGGGAACTGCTGATTAGTACAATCTGCATAGTATCTTTCATTATGGGGATTAATTTCTTATTTGTCAATATTCGATCCTTTTTGCAGCATAAACTGTTATTAGAAGCAATGTTGTTGGAGGAACAAATCAATGTCTTTGCGCTTATTGAAACTGCTTTAAAACCGAGCATGGTAGCCCGCATTCCTGGCTGTCAACTAGAACGTCATGACTATCATGATCACCTGGCTCGTGCGAAAGGTGGGGTTGCAATAGGCTTTTTCCTAAGTATCCAGTTCGATCGTATAACCCACCAGATTTTAGAACTTTCCCGGAATTCCTCCTTTGCTCTATATACTTTCCGTCCATACTCATCAACTTTAGTACGATCTACATTCGAACACGACAACCTATCCCGATTAAGTATTTCGGATATATTGCCAATAATTATCGAAATATTATTATCATGGCGGACATTAATATTCATAGTCGTAGTGATCACGAAAAAGTAGCTTTTCAACAGTATTTAACTGACAATCTCAAGCTCTATCTTCATGTCACTACCTTCGCACACCAGACCTATAAGTCAGACTACGCCTGATGTCATTACATATCTGAATCTTCTTACTGACTGCCAGCTTGAAGTTCTAGAATCAATTGGGAGCGATCACCATCCAGTGAAACTAACACTAACTCGAGGTCAATGACCACGCCAAGAAATCGCACCTCATTATGTCCCGAGATATGATAAAGCAAATTGGTCTCTTTTCCGGCACGAATTTTAGCGCGCACTTCATAGTGAAGTGCCTTCAACTAACGAAACAGAGTTAGCTTCCTGTCTTACAACTATCACTACGGCAATACAAACTAGTGCTAAGCATCATATTCCAACCAAGCAAGTGCACCCGCACAAACCGAAATTACCGCCGACATACGTTCCACTCATCCAGCAAGCTCGCCGACATCTTCCAGAATATTATAGAACTGGGAACGAGGCATATTTACGCCTACATCACCAATGACTAAGAGCGGTGCGTAATTACCTAGCTGCTTATAAACGTCGAAACTGGATAAAATCTTGTAACACCTTATCCGAGAAGCACGTCCTTCTCGCTATTGGAAGCGGTTTCACCAACTTATTGGCAAAAGCATTAAAATCACCTATCCTCTAATAGCCGATGGTACTAATCTCTTCTCTGACGCAGACAAAGCAAACGCATTTGCTGCTCAGTTACAGGACGTTTTCACCCCTACAGCTGTTTCCAAAAGTTGTGAACGGACAGATACCTCTTGTCTTCCTGCCTTACAACCTTTCACGGAGCATATCATTGACCTAGATCATCCTCTTACTTCATCCATCACTGTCGATGAACTGAACTCTGCTCTAAAACGGAAAAAGAATACAGCACCTGGAATCGATACGATATCTTACCGACATATCAAAGAAGCCCACCATCTCTCTTGTTGCTCCTCGACACAATATATAATTTCATCCTCAGAACCGGGTGTTACCTCTCAGATTGGAAAGTCTCCAAAATATGTATGTTCCATAAACCGAACAAACCTGTACATTCAGTAGCTTCTTACAGACCAATCCAACTCACCTCAGTTTTCAGTAAGATACTGGAAAAATTTCTAGTGTGCTGACTCCATAAGTACCTTGATACCACTTCTGTGCAACCTGTTCATCAAGCGGGATTTCGCCCTGGTTTTTCCATAAATGACTAGCTACTTCGTCTCAGCTCATCAATATAACAAAGCTTTCCCATCCTGTCTTATTCTCATGGATTTAGAGAAGGTATTCGATAAGGTTTGGCATTATGGCCTCATTAAAAAATTGCAGTCGTTTAATCTTCCTATATGCTATCTCAGGCTAATATATTCTTTTATTTCAAATCGCATTGCTTATGTTACTGTTGGTACGGCACTCTCCTGGCCGATTTTTCCTCTTACTGGAGTACCCCAAGGATAAGCTCTCAGGCCTTTACTATATATACTGTTTGCTTCCGATATCCCTTCTGTACAACGTAATGTCTTTATTTTTCAATATGCTGACGACACAGCTTTTCTTGCTCTCGGCAAAACTGTACATCAGCTTAACATTGCTTTACAAACAACAATTGATAATTTTGTCAAATTGTGCAAGAAGTGGGAGTTAAAGATCAACTCCGAGAAAACGCAAGCTCTGGTATTTCTACCACCTAAGCGTCGTTCCAAAGTCCATAGAAACCCAACTCTCTTACAACTAACTGTTGATGGATATCATGTACGCCCTTCCACCACTGCTACCTATCTAGGCATGATTTTCGATTCGAAGCCAATCTTAGATTAAATCTTTTGCTTCGTCTCACAGGAACATCTTGGGGACTAAAAGCCAATGTTCTGCTTCATACATATAAAGCATTCCTCCGTCCGATCCTTACTTTTGGGCATACCGCTTGGTGCAATGCTTCTGTTTCTTTCTATGAAAAACTCAGCATAATGGAACGGCATGCTATTCGACTGGCGTATCGAATTAAACTTCCATACTCAAAGTGGCTCACATACGAATATATAGACTTTCCAAAGATCACCGAGTATCTCGCACAACTTCGCCTGAGATACATCAGCTCTCGCATCCAAACAGGCCATTCACTTTTCTTGGACATCCTTCACCCCGACGCTCTTACTGACGCAGCCTATCGATACAAACATTCACCTTTAAATATTTTTGTATCTTTATATGTGAAACACGAGCACCTTCCTGCAGCTGAAAAGAAAATATATGATATATACGTCATTGATCATCATATACCGCATCTTTTTCCATCTCATCACTAGATCCTCACCATTAACAAGGGCTTCCCCATGTGTTCATTAGTCCCGAGTCGCCCCGGGACAGAAGATTTAACCCTGCATCTGTCTCACTAATCAAACTCTGTTTGTGATGTGTTACCACTTCACCTCATTCATCATAGTTGTCATTGTTTCTTATTGTTTGTATTTGAATTCCTATTAGCACCTTAGCACCTCAATCATTTATTTATTTATTTATTTATTTATTTATTTATTTGCCATCAACACAACAGGCATAAGCCCAATTATAGTGTTGGTGTATTACATAATACATTTACAATAGTTTTCTTAAACATAAAGTTCATATTGCAGATGTCAATTTCTTTGTGTTTGATACATATTTTGTTATAAGTAGAACACATTCTCCAAATTGGTGATTTCAATAATACGTTGGTCCTTGCTTTTTTGCAATAAAACAGACCAGAGTTATTAGCACGAGTTTTAAGTGTTGGGACATGAAAATTTAATGTTGATATGAGATCTGTACAATTAAATTCGTTTTGTACTATTTTATGGAGAAAAATCAAATCTGTCACATTTCGCCTTTGTTCAAGTGTAGGGATACAGAAGTTGTCTATTAATGTTAGATAATTTTCATAATATGGATAGATTCCAGTTGTCTTGTACGTCAAGTATTTGATAAATTTAGATTGGACCTTTTCCAGTTGGTGTCTGTATTGCTGTTGTGATGGGTTCCAAATCACAGCAGCATATTCCAGTTTTGATCGCACATAGGCATAATACATTTTTGTTGGTGTAGTACTATTGTTAAATTCCTTTCCAATTCTAATTATGAACCCTAACATCTTGAAAGATTCGTTAACTATGTTCTCTATATGGTTATTAAATGTCAGTTTCGTATCAAATATAACTCCAAGATCTCTGACTGAATTTAATCTATTTAGTAAGATCTGATTCATTGAGTAATCAAACTCTATTTGACTTTTGTTTCTGGTAAACGATAAAATGTTACATTTGTTTATGTTTACATTAAGTTTGTTAAGAGAACACCAATTAGCAATATTTTCCATGTCACGTTGTAAATCGAGACAGTCATGGATGGTCTTTATCCTACCATATATTTTGAGGTCGTCAGCAAAAAGCAATTTGTTACTTAATAATATATGATCAGGGAGATCGTTAATGAATAAAAGGAACAATATCGGACCTAGATTAGAGCCCTGGGGAATTCCAGAATATGCAATATAATCAGATGATTTATATTCCTTGTAGATAACAGTTTGTGTTCGATGATTTAAATATGATGAAAAGAACTTGATCAAGGGAGAAGAGAAATTATATTCGCCTAGCTTATGTAATAGTACCTTGTGATTGACTCTGTCAAATGCCTTTTCAAAATCTATATATATTACATCAACCTGACATCCTACATCTAACGAATTTGCTATAAAGTCTGTGATAAGTGCAAGGTTTGTTGTTGTTGATTTGTGTGGGATAAAGCCATGTTGATATGGTGAGATTACGGGTTGGATGTGGTCAATTATCCGTCGGTATAGGATTTGTTCAAATATCTTTGCAAAAGTAGGTAAAATTGATATAGGCCGGTAGTTATTTATTTCATGTTTATCATTGGTTTTTGGTATTGGGCAAACTATAGATGATTTCCATTTATCCGGAAAAACGCATGTTTTTAAAGCGAGATTGAATGCAATGCTCAGCGGATATGTAAACGCATCTATACAACCCTTTACGATATATGGAGGTATTCCATCAGGGCCAACAGCAGTTCTGGGCTTTAATTTTTTGATTGCCATTCCTACTTCAGATTGAGTGATTTCCTCAATGGTAAGTAACTCTAGTTTGTTACTTACATAAGTTAATAAATTGTTCGTAGGAATGTCATTGAAGCCTGTATCTGGCACATATACTGACGAGAAATACTGTGCAAAAGCATTGGCTATTTCATCATTATGATAAAGTTCGCGTCCCTCATAATTTAATTTCCCCCCAAGAAGATGCTTAGTCTTATTTTTTATAAAATTCCACAATTCATTAGCATTGTTATTAATGTTATTTTCAGAATCTTGTATGAACGCTCTGTATGCTAGCTTAATTTCTTTCTTTATTTCCCTACGCAATTCATTGAATTTATTGAGATAATTTACTTCTTTATTACATTTGTATTTTTTATGATACCTTGCTTTAGTTTTGATTTTTTTTTGATAATTTCATTTGTAAACCAGCATGGATAAGCTGTTCTTGAGTTGTTTTTAAGTGGCACACACTTGTCAAATACACTATAAATAATATAATAGAGATTATCAACTAGGTCATTGGCGTTTTCATATTTCTTTAGGCAGTTCCAGTCAATAGATGAGAATTCAAGATACAACTCTAAGAAATTAGCTTTCCTAAAATTATATCCTGATATATTAGTTTTCTTTTTAATCTTCGCGGTCCCCTGCTGCATCACGTTTATTACTAAGGATGGATGGTGTACATCTTCTGGAATTAGTGGACAATATTCCCTACTGACTTCTATATTCGTTATATTAGACAGAACCAGATCTAACGTACGATTATTTTCGTTCGTCACATTATTTAATGATTCCAAATTATAATAAGACATAAATTCATATAAATTCTTACATTTAGAAGAGCTTGTTTCAAAATTAAATTCCGTACCGTTTATTTCCGATAAATTGAAATCACCAATCAGGAGAACAGGACAACCTTGAGGACAATTAATTTCAAGGCGAGTAAATAAATCATTATACAATTCAATATTAGATCCCGGTGAGAAATACACAACACAAATATATATGGTTTTCCCCTCACTGTTTATTTTGGCAATCAAGCAGTCATAATTATCATCACACCTGTCCAATAAGAACATGCAATGTTTACTTAGGGCTGCAATAAGAACACCCCCACCCCTTGTTTTACAGGTTTTGACAGAGTTTCTGCAGTAATATCATATATCTGCAATCAACTTTACATTTTCTTCAATATAAATTGTGACTTATTATGATTACTATTCCTTATGTTCATACTTTCTGCACTTAGGCCATCTTCATTTATCTTATCATCAATAGAAATCCTTCAAGAATCGATGCCAAAGAGAGGGCGTAACCCTCTAATGGCTGAGAGTAGAGGTCTCTTTGCTCCTATAAAATAATTGATGAATAAAGAATTATGAGGTTAACCCTTTTCCCGCACCCTTAAAAAAAAGCGATCTTGTTCACACTTTAATCAAGTAGCTTAGCCTCTCTTGTGTTAGTTACTGTGCGAGCGAGGACCAAGTATTGCACACTTACGCACTTCGAGGATCGACGGAAGTTTTCACTTTCTGAGGGCAAGCTTGCTTTTTGAACATCATTTACTCATCTTTCATTTCGCTTCCATTTTCATTTGGGCTTCGGCCCTAGGCTCCGTTCTCATCATGACGGACCTTGGCAATGGTTCCGGACAATTACACCTCGACCAACAAATTCCTATTAATATAGGACCAAACGGACGTCAGGAAACTCATCCCCGTATTGTTACTGGCACCAAGGGAAACAGTAATGCACAAACAGGGGACAACACTGATACTGGGGACAGCTGACTTCGAAATCAACGAACTCGTTCTCGATCACCACACGGGCGTGACTCTATATCTGATCTTCCGAAACGACCACGCACTAGTAATACCGACAACCAGCAAACAAATAACATGGATTGGGCTTCGACAACTAATGAATCAGATACCTCAGCAACCTCTACTCAAGACATCACCTATAACTTCTTACTAACCGATTTTGACATCAAATATGATTCGGTACCTGCCGTCTTTCAACAATTAGTTAAATATGTACCAAGACCGGAGATACATGAAATAATCAAGACACGTAAAGGCATCATAATAAAATCAACCAGGTCTAATTTTGCGACGCATGTACGGAATAAGGCCACTTTCGAGATCTTTGGGACAAAAGCAAAACTCTCCGCTTTAATTCCTACTACACGTAAGATACCTCCGCCTCCTAAACGTTCACCAATGCTATCGGTGGTAATACGCGGAGTAGAGCCAGACCTCACAGACGAAGAAGTCTCCGAAGGACTGCATCAGGAAGGGTTTCCTGTCAAACGATGCATCGGAATAAAGAATAATTTACGAGCAACCTATCTGGTACGAGTGCTTACAAACCAACCAGAACTTATAGATCAACTCCTGTCTAAAGGAGCGTATATCTATCGCTGACGCTATAAGGTCGAGCCATCCCGTACACAGGCGCCTCTTCCATTGCGCCGTAAGCGATGCCAACAATATAACTCACATCCCACGTCGGAATGCACTAATACCATTAAATGTGGCTATTGTTCCATGCAACATCCTACCAGGGAATGCCCTAACCAAAAGTCACCACCGCAATATAGTGCATGTCCTGAAAAACATTCGACATACAGCTATAAATGCAAAGCCAAAACACAACCTGAACCTTCAAAGCCGGAATTGGTTGCTCCTATTCGCTCTGCTGATCCTCCGGCGCCACCTGCCAACTCATTACTTCATACGGTTACTGTTGAAGACTTACTACGCTTTCTGACCATTACTCTACAAAATAATCATCCTTTTCTATGCACTCACATACTTACTCAAATCATTCACGCAGCTAAAATCCTCTTTAATATTCAGCTTCATGCCACCTGTTCTGGCCCCACAGTACACTTTCAAATCCAACCCCTTGAAGTATATGTCTAATATGGCGAATTTCAGCTCTAAACTTTTCTGTGTATTTATTATGGCTTACAACTTACTCTTTATGAACATCCGCTCATTACTGACTCATCAAGTGCTTTTCACGCAGTTACTACAGGAAGAACGAATATCAGCTTTAGCATTGAACGAAACATATCTGGCTCCTTACCTGAATTGCTACATACCGAAATATACCATACTCCGTCACGATGTTCCTGCAGGACCACGTCTTTATAGTTGCACAGCTATCGGTATTTGCAATCGCCTGCCATATCGATCCGTAACAGCACCTCATAATATTACTCTTCCTGAATATACCATAACTACAATATACTTTCGAGGCCGTACTGTCACCTCTGCTACGATCTATTTTCGTCCCGGTAAACAACTCAATTATGACTCCTTTCGCTTCATTGACTCTCACTCTAAGCATTACATTATTATGACAGATTTAAATTTTCATAGTCGTACCCAGAGAAACAAACAGAACTTTCTTGATTTTCTTCAAAATACTACTACTGGTGAATTTCATATTCTACCTAAGCTAACACGACCAGCTACTAACAGTACTCCTGATGTTGTTATTACCTCATCTTCTCTGACTCAGTTTATCACCATCTCGATACTAGACTCCATAGGAAGTGATCATGTTCCTATTAAGTTAGAACTACGCTGCACAGCACAATCTTCATATCCATTGCCAACTAAGAAAATCTACTGTTATAATCAGGCTGATTGGGATCAGTATCGCTCTGTACTTAACGATGGTATCATTCCGCTCACTGTACCTAATTCCCAACATAACCTCGAGTTAGTAGTCACTACACTAACTGAAGCAGTTCAAAATGCGGCTGACCGCTCCATTCCTACTGCTACCGCACATCTTCATAAACCCACATTACCGCCACGATACCTTTCATTAATAACTGTGTCACGTAGAGCTTACCGAGAGTACCGAACGAGCGGCAACTTGGAGGCACTTAGATTCCATCGTCAGTACCTACGCATAACACATAACTACATAGTTGCGTACAAGAAACGACAATGGATCCGTACATGCAATACTCTGGCTGCCGAAACTCATCCAAGCAAATATTGGCGTAAGTTTCATCAACTTACTGCACAACTTCATCCACGCCATATCTGCTCATTCAAAACAATCAAGCTCTCACTACTGACTCAGAGAAGGCTAATTCGTTCGCCCTCTTTTTTCAAGATATCTTTACTCTGTTGCCTGGGTGGCACATGCCACAACGACTTCAAACAATCACAACCGCCAAACTGATCCGACCTCAGCTCACTTACAACCGTCGGATAATTGTCTTCTTGAACCAAATAATCCACTTACGCAGTCTATAACACCAAACGATATCACTACAAGTCTACAAAAGAAACGGAATACTGCACCTGGCTTTGATTGCATCACCTATTTACTCATCAAACATGCGCCTCCTTCTTTTCATCTATTCCTCAGCCAACTTTACACTTTCATACTTCGTACTGGTTTCTTTCCACTTGGTTGGAACTACTCGAAGGTTCTTTTATTTCCCAAGTCAAAGAAACCTCCATTGGATGTTCAGTCGTATAGACCAATTCATTTAACTAGCTGCCTCTGTAAAATCTTGGAACGTATTCTTGTTCGCCGACTTCATGACCACATCCGACATCACAATCTTCTGCCTATTCATCAAGGTGGTTTCCAGCCTCATTTTAGTACTATAGATCAACTATTATGCCTTACCACGGCCGTTTATAGCCAATATAACCGGGGATTTGCTTCTTGTTTAGTCACATTTGATCTGGAGAAAGCGTTTGATAAAGTTTGGCATCCTGGGCTTATTTATAAACTACATCACTATCTATTACCTATTTCCTACATACGCTTAGTCAATTCCTTCTTAACAGGACGTCTGGCATACATATCCATAAACAGCGCTCTTTCTCATCCAATCTTCTTACACTCTGGAGTACCTCAAGGTTCGTCTTTGTCGCCTTTCCTCTATCTCTTATACGTTGCCGATCTCAGATTACCAGCCAACATCCAAATTTATCAGTTTGCTGACGATACAGCATTTCTTTCAACAGCCCTTACTATTCAGCAAATTAATCGCCTTATGCAAACTGCTATTGATATATTTGTCGACTGGTGTAACATATGGGGACTGAGTATTAGCTCTGCGAAGACACAATCAATTGTATTTTTACCACCAGGACGACGCTCTAGAGTGTACCGTAACCCGACTTTACTACGCCTTCATGTTGAGCATACACCAGTTCCGGTTCATTCGACTTACCTTGGCATCGTCTTTGACAGTAAACTATCTTGGATCCCACATCTTAGGAAGGTTGTCATCCAGGCTCAAAATCGACTTAATTTACTTAAAAGGCTAGTTGGTACAAGCTGGGGCTTACAACCCTCTACGGTACTACATACCTACAAAGTCTTCATGCGAAGTACCTTAACATATGGCCACACGGTTTGGGTCTCTGCATCTGATAAATATTATAAAAAAAATGTGTATCATGGAAAGACATGCCTTATGGTTAACGTATAGAATCAGGTTACCAAGTCCAACTAGGCTCCTGTACAATCTTATCGATTTTCCGTCCTTACTCCCACATTTGGAGCAGCTTCGAACCCGATACATTTCTACTCGGTTTGAGTTACACCATGTAATGTTACAGGACATTATACGCTACGATAGAGATGCACCACCACGATACATTGACTCTCCGCTGAAACACTATATGACACTATATCATCTCCAATTGGACCCTGCCACTAGAGACCCAGAGATCTTTGCCATATATCATCCACGTCATCTATCACCTTAGGTTTATCCATCATACGCACAGTGATTACCAACTAATATGGGCCTCCCCTGTCTTCATCGGTTCCTGAGTGGCCCCAGGAACAGAAGATAACTGCATCTGTCCGTTAACAAAACCTCGTGATGTGGCGTCTAGTGCAATTCATTCATTATCATTTCATCATATCGTCCTTCAGTTAATATATAATGTTTTCTTATTCATCACAGCTTTTCCCCTTTGTTAGCCTATATGCATAATTGTTCTTCTTTTCACTTATTTACTCATTGTGCACCTATCACCTTATATATTAGTTTTGTGCACCTATTACCTTTTGTTATTATAGTTATTGTTTAGTTATCGTTCCCTTGATTAATCATTATCAGTATTGAATGTATGTATAAATTATTTAATTATTAATGAATAAAGAAAAATCCCATAGACCCACTATAATATTATGAGTCCAAAATGTATATGAATCACTTCCCCGAAAAAAGGGCAAAACCCTTTAACCGGGTTAACGGCAAAAAGAAAGCGATCTTGTTGCTAGTGTAGCATTTTAATAGGTAGATTATTATTTTATTACATAATTATTATCGTTCAAACTGCCCAAGCTAAACAGAAAACTTCAGTTACATTGTTTTTTTATCAATGAAACGTCAAAAGTAGATTGAAAAAAACTTTTTGGTCACCTGAGTGAAGTATCGTTTGAGTATAAATGGTACTTAGAGAGTAAAAGTATGAAATTTTACTTACAAATTAATTATTTCGTTTCATTTCCACATAAACAATGAATTATTATGATTGCAAAATAATTACCTGAAAAATTTGGAGCTATATCCAGAAATCCTTGAAAATGTCCCGATGTAACAGCTCCAGTGAGAGAAATGCAAATCATAAGAAGTGAAACTGATACAGCGGGGCTGGTTCTAAGTAATGTAAATGCTAACAATCCAACTGCTGGTGTAACAGTAGCTGTAAAGAAAAGTAAGATTTTACACTTTGACCACATGATTTATTCACAAGATTTGTTGAAACATATTTTATTAAGTTCAGGAGTCAATCATAATTTGCAGCTATATCTCAGTAACGATACTATACACAGTAAGCACTAAAGAGTCGTCTTGCTAATGTAATAATGAAAACTTCGATGATTGTATACTTTCAATTTCATTAGTTTCAACGTCGTTTTTTTAGGTGGTATAGTTATTGTAGATGATCAATTTTCAGGTGGAAAAAGGTCCATTTCTCTCGAGAACTACCCATGAAGATTCATACTCACTCATAAAATTTTGTTCAACTGAATATAACCTTTCGACTGGTGTATGTCTCAACTTTGGACTTTATCTTCGTTGTGTGCTAATAATGTTAGAGAATTTAGATAATTCAAAGATTATGTATGTAAGTCAACATTAATTCGCAAATTTACATTTATGTTAGGAGAAACTGAACTATTTTCTTGTTACATAAGAACTGCTGAAAAAAAGCATAAAATTTGTGGAAATATAGATGCGAGAAACTATATTCGGTTGAAAATTTGATGCTGTTAATAAGTAATTAATTTTCGAGGTCTCTTTCTTCACATTTCTGAATCATAAAATAAAATTTCTCTGACCATACTTGGGTTCTATTTTATCTTTAATTAACTAAAATATCCAATTTGACTTATCATTAGAGGCGCGAGTGTTTCGCAATGCGCGATAGAACGAAATGCATCAGAATTAAGTACGTTTTGAGTTTCTAGACGTTTTATGATATTCTATGTGTATTTTCATTGGTTTCCGTTGCGTAATGAAACGCAAAATTGGCAGTTTTGTGCGAAATTCTTAACAATACGTGAAATAACGCGAAATGTTAACATTACGTTTTCATTAATTTAAAAACGTTAGTTTTCTGCTGACGGAACGGTAGAATGTGCCAAGAACGGTGCATTTTGGGTGATTCGGACAGGGCTATAGAGAACCTGTTGCGCGTTAGCTATCACCATCGCAATTGGATGCGGGGTTCCAAAGTGCTGATTATTTGAAGATTGTTGTAAATGCACTTACATATGTGTGGGTTCCAACAAGCAATGTCAATTACCAGATTTTTTTTAAAAGTAAGGCCTCGTGATGAATGACAAACGTACAACAATGAGGGAGGAAAATATGGAAACATATAACATGCTTATGTTTAATGCTTAAATGTAACTGTGAGTATGTGTTTTCAGAAGACAGCAAAACTTTCCTACTCATAGTAAGTGTAGTTCCTGATTTCCTTCAATGTCATTAATATATATATATATATATATATATATATATATATATATATATATATATATATATATATATAATTTTCTGTAAGTGAAATTTACAATGTTAAGTGAAATATTCAGTGTCTTTTGTTTTTAGGTAATTAATAGTTTATTTACGTAGCAATCTATTAATAAAATGAACAATTGTTAAAAATGTCACGGAATATCTTTTTCATGAGGGCTAGAAAATACAAAACTTTATTTGGAAAATGGTACAAAACACGAAACATGAAAAACGAAACGCGAAATTTTTCAAATACTTAGTAGGAAAAACTCGTGCCCCTACTTATCATTTATATTTTCTTATTATATAATAACGATTTTTAGTTCCATTTGTCATCGAATATCGTATTTAGAAGCTCATCGCTAGCATTATAATGTAAAGCTAAAAGACACAATAATATTACAGCTAATATAAATACAGTGTGATATTTGAACAGATAGAACAGAGCTTCAAAGCGATTTTGATACTTGCCCAGTAACAAATGTCTGCAGAGTAAATTGAACCAATCCACGATGCAACATATTATTGATACAGAGATAATATTTTTACATAATAAGTATTAATGCTACTTATTGCAAAACCTGAATATTTGTTTGATAAGTGAAAGTTAATTCGTGTACGTTTTGAAATTTACATTGGCATTGGCTTTTATACTGAAAAAGCCAATAGTATAGTAATACATTTGCACCTGTGCGCTTCTAGTGAGGCAAATTACAGTAGCAAAATGAGTTTGTAAGTTCAATTATTTAATCGTTTAAACCTTTTCCAATTGTTTAAACATTATTATTTAGTATTCTCCTCTTAATTGCTAATATAAACACTAACTGAAATTCCAGTTCGCAGAGGGAGAATAGGTTTTTGAAAGAAGAATCCTTCTCTTTTAAGATATGTATTCCAACCAAAGCGCAATGATAAAAATCCATAAGATGCTATGCTTACAATACTTTAACACAATACATAATTGACATAAATTTAGTAATACCCTACCTCGCCTAGAACACGTAGTTAAATCAAAGTTATGTGATAAAACTCAGCGTTAGGTAAGTATTCACTATGTTTCAAAAGTAATATCCAGAAGACTCAGTGGCTCAGTGCTAAAGCGTTCATCACTGGTGTTTGGGGTCCATGGTTCGATCCCAGCTGGCGCCAAATGAACTTTGTGGTGGTAAAACACCGTATGCGTGGATTTTTTCGGGGTTCTTCCGCTTCCTCCCACTTTCTTCATTCCACCAATTCATACATTTCCCATAATCACGATTTTCTTTAAACTAGCCGGCATACTCATGGGACGGAAAACTTAGAGACTTTTTCAAAAGTAATTTCAAACGGGTTAGCCGAATTCCTGATCACGAAAACTATGGAATCGAACCTAATTCCAGCCATTTTGACATTTTATTTTTCAGCCCTTTTAAACCTACATGAGAATGTTAAGATAGATATATGGTGGAACGAGAAACGACAAAAATGAAGAACGATTAGGAGACCCTTGATTAAAAAGTTCCAAGAATGGAGGCTAAGGTGGCTTGGACATATAGAACGAAAAATGAAAAACTAGGCCTATGTGGGAAGGAGAATTGAAGAGTTCAAGTACCAGATATAAGAAAGAGGGGAAACCCAAGATGAAATGGAAGGACAATATCGTCCCTTTCCGGCATTAATGCAATTTGAAAATTTTACAGGAGAGCTGAAACACTGAAATTTTGATGGGTTTTCTTGTATAACTTTTTTGTTTTCTGGACTATTTTCGTAAAAAAAAAAAAAAAAAAAAATACAGCTAATATAATTAAACAAGCTCTGTCAAATAGAACAGTGACGTATATAATAGTTTCAATATATTCACTTATTTTGGCGCTTAATTCATTTTTGCTTACATTTTTTTTTAAAAACAAATCAATGCTTCAAACGACATTCATTCAAATGCATTACTGCATTAAGGCACACGGTGTCATAGTGAGATTGCGTTAAGCGACATTTAGGGGGAAAATAAATGGTAATAAATTGCTGATTCGTTAATTGAAGAATGTTAGTTGTATACTGATCGGTAAAATACTGAACGCTTCTTGAAATAATGCTGCTTAAAATCAATTAGCCAAGAAAAAATGCTTAGGATTACCTCTCCTTTATATGTAAAAATTAATCTAATCTTCTGAATGGTTAAGTTAATAATAACTGACACCATTATTTAGTTTTCTCATTTATTTTTAGCGTTATTTTTAATTTTTTAAAGCTTAGAATATTGCAAATTATTACTGATTTGTTAAGCTTACTGACAACAATGAAAATTTGCATCATACATTTACTAAATAAATGCAAATTGTTGAAATTTCACAAAACTGTAACTTATCTATTTTTAACTATTGCAAGAAAAAATTTTAAAAAAATGATAACAATATGTTTCAATCTTGAATTTCTTCGTCGGTGTCCTCTTCATCTGTCTCAGGGATGGTATCTTGTGCTTCTCCCGTGTGTGGAAACTGCTGGTAGAACCCGTGTAGATGCTTTGGTAGAATATTCTGATTACACAATTTGACAAGATCCTGGTCTTACTGATAGGGATGGCTGCCGCATAAAGTCTGCTTGGCTGCTTTTGCTTGGTGGGCGAAGTTTCAGTGTAATAGTCATTAAATACTTTTCTTTGGCAAATTCACTATTTTTTGAAAAAGTGACAACTCACATTTTTGACAGCAAGAAAGGTTCCCCTGACACATATTTCTTATTACTAAAGATTTGGTCTGCCAAAGTTGACGAATTTCTAAAAGAATCATGCTTCAATATTTCAACATTATATGGATGTGGCTTTGTTCTCGCCATTCTCATGACGGTAATCCAAATAATTGATCTGGATTCGTTGCAAGTTTTTGGATTTTTCAACTTCATATTTCAACATGGCCAAAATATTTCTATTTTTGTTTTGACCTACACAGTTATCGCAATACAGGATTAGAGTTGAAACATTACCTCGTTCTTCCACTGCAGCTATATATCTCGAAAGGATGGAAGCGATTTCATTCGATCCTCGTTTACCTTCGCTCTCACCCCATACATAATTGTATGCATTTCTGCTGTTTGATTCATATTTCGAGAGATTGTATACGGAATACTTTCGTGTGTAGTATAAAAGCAAGGAATCGCTATGAGGTACGCTCAAAACTTTCTGCAAATCGAAACTCGCGAAAAGTGTTAATTCCTTTTTTTTTTTTTTTGAACGAGACTTAGTTGCTTCTTTGCCCTCAATATGTCGAGTGCAATCAGCCCTCTCTTCTTGGGCTACGTCTGTCTTGTTGCTAAATGCGATACATTTCTGGCACTTGTCCTTTTTGGGTTTATGAAACCCAAGATTGAATTTTGAGTTAAATATACCGCGAAAAACTCTTTCACTCACATAAATATTTTCTTCTTCGTCCATTGCACGTGAGTAAATCGTATAGAGATAAGTGACGTTCTTGAGATCCTCGGGAATATATAGTCGTGTTGTTTTATTTCTACAGTAGTTGGAAGGCATTGCAGGAAGTCTTTGAATGAATTCAACAACGAGCTTCACATCTCACTCGGATGTCGCGTTGGAGTGAAGTGAGTGGCGCCCTCGACCACCTGGTTTTGCTGAGCCTTCAGTGGATGTGTAACAGTGTAACTCACAAACCTTTGTGAGATATCTAATGTTGAAAGCAAGAATTGAAGACAAACTCTTCTATAGCCTTCACCTTCGTTAATAAAATACTGAAAAGATTATGCCCGTTGGCTCTCTCCCTGAATGTTCCTTCCTTTCACTGAAACTTATCTGGTTGCTACCAAGATCCAATTCCTTTGATCATTCGGTTTTGAAGACCAAATGTGTCTAAATAAGGATTGGCGTCTCTCTTCCGGAATATCATAACATTTATTTGTTCAAGACTTGCATTTGTTTGGTTGTATTTGTTTCTTCTCCACTCTTTCTTGCCTGTTTTTGTTGTAGGCTTGGCAAGTTTGCTTTAATCGTTTTCCCACTCTTTTTGAGGAGTTTTCTTTTTAATTCTCAATCTCTTTTCCTTTACGATGTTCTTTTCTGGTGTAAAAGTAATCTTTCTACTTACAATCGTCTTCCGTTTCCTAGCACCACTTTCCTCATTGTAACCATCACCTGAATTCGACTTTGCAGCTGAATTTCATGAAACCTTTTTTCTCTTAACATATAATATATCTTCATCTGATAAGGTTGTTTTTGTGTCCGACCAATCTGTTGAGTTTTCGTAAGGACAAACCTGGTTAAGTATGATATCATCGTCAGAGAAATAGTTTAAATAGTTCAGTCCCAAGTTTGTTCTTTTTCTCAAGTTCCGTTTCTCACCAAAATAATGTTAATCTCTTTCTCGATTCTTTTCTAAAGCCCCCTCTTCATTCGGGTTTAGGGTCTCTTCCTCTACTAATGTCTCCTGATGCTTGTTTGGGTTTTTCTCCTCTTCTTCAGCCTTGTTCTCATCCGGGTTTAGGATATCTTCCACTGCTACTCTCTTCTGAAGCTGGTTTGGTTTTTTCTTCCCTTCTTCAGCCTTCTTCTCATCCGACTTTAGTATCTTCCACTGCTACTTTCTTCTGATGCTTGTTTGGGTTTCCCTTCTCTTCTTCAGCCTTCTTGTCATCCGGGTTTAGGATATCTTCCATTGCTACTCTCTTCTAATGCTTGTTTGCGTTTCCCTTCCTTTCTTCAGCCTTCTTCTCATCCTCGTCAAGGGCCTCTTCCACTGCTGTGACCCCAATTTTTGTTATCTCACTCTTCGAACAGTTAACTTGCAGTTTGGTTAGACTTAAAATCTTCCTCCCAGGGGAAAACTGAAGGCAGAAAATAGCAAAAAAAAAAAAACTACCTAAAAATGTGATAAAAGTAGTATTTTTTAATAAGTGGAGTGGAAAGTAATAGTTTTAAAAGCTTTGACTAGTAGTACCTCCTGCCCACTAAATACTACTTTTGAAGTTGGCAGGAATCGTAAATCCATTAAATAAATTAGGTGGCTTTGATTTCCATTAACTTGAAAGTTCAGCTATAAGTATTAGGTACGTGGTAGTGCAAGTCGAAGCTTTAGGAGATTATTAAATTGCTATTTTTTCACACTCTTTGAAATCGGTTTAATTTGTATATAATTAACATTGACAATTTGTTACCTGGCCGGTGGGGTAGGGGCAACTTGCCTACCTGCCGCATTGGATAGGTCGAACGTGAGCACGAACCTTGTTCTAGCCTGTCATCCAAACTGAGGATCTCCGTGACATTCCTCAGTTTTAACAGGCGAATATCGGGATGGCACCTTCTGTAAGGCCAGAGCCGCTGGCTTTCCACATCCTTGCCTTCCATTCTTCTCACGTCTGATTCTTAGTTTCATAAAGGCCACAACTACTTCACATTGCTAATTAGTTACTAAAAGAAATCTTTCTTAACAGCTAGATTTTATATGCACAGAACGATCATTACAATTGGAATAACCGCCATCAAATATCGATAACACATAACTTCCACGTCATGAAGAGGTAACATAGAAGACGCGCACGGTTACGGAACATAATAGAACGCAGCTGATGCCCGTTATGGGCAAACAAAATTATGTGAGTAAATTTAGACTAGCGCAAACTGTTGGGGCACAAAGAACTGCTGCCAGTACACATGAGACAGTCGCACTTGTGGGATGTTCAAGCGCTACAGTATCAAAGTTTTACCAACAGTGCTCATGACGGTCAGTCATCCGCCAAGTTATCACACTCGGATCAGGTACGTGCGGTGGGTAGAAAATGAACAACGAATAGCACTATCGTATCTCACCACAGGCGTATGCCACTGGAGGAATTGACGCACCAGTACAATGTGAGCCAATAAATCCTACAAAAAATTTCAACCATGACCATGTGACATTCCTTACATCGGTTAGGGTATCATAGCTGTAGACCAACACTAATACAACAACATAGAAATAACAAACGGCTGACATGGACAAAAGCAAAGGGATCATTGGACTATGGATCAATGAAAGAAGGTTATCTGCAGTGGTAAGTCCCGCTTTTCACTGAACCATGTCGAAGAGATTATTGGTAAAAGCATGAGTATACGTCGGCATGGTAATTCAATAGGACGGTGGCGGTGCTGTTTATTGTCTGGGTCTGGGAAGCGACGCACAGGTATTTCTTACTCGATTAAACTTTTCATGGCGCAAGATATTGCAACCCACACTTCCAAGTCCAAGAAAAAAGCGACATATTCTACTTAACCCATACTTCTGCACCGAAATATGAAACCTTAAAATGTATTATACAACGTTATACACTGTTACTGCAAGTAAAACAGCAATAAGTAGCTATAACAATATTATCGTTTACTTCAGAAGTGAGGCAGAGAGCTTCTTACGTATATTTTTAACATAGCAAAATTGATGTAAGAGAAAGTATTTGTTCTTAGCAGGTAAATAGAACCGCAACAAATACTGGAAATCATTGATATCATTACATCAAAATTGCTTCAAGCGACTCAGAACCAACTTCCAGCTGTCGCTTACTACACCTTTGCCATAAAATATTGTAATAATAATGTTCATACTACATTTATTTGCTTCAAGTACGAAAATAACTTGGTGTTTGAAACAATCTAGACTACAAGTCAGTTTCTTTCTTTTCATCAGAAACATTTACACAGTAAATACAAACGACTGAGTGTTACATACGACATTTTTGTCTCCAGTAAGTCTAATTACACCCGTGTAAGCGACATAGCTATCTCGGTAACGGTTAAAGCTAGAAACATGGCGCTTAAACCATTCGATGTCCCTTAAAATTCTGAGCCAAAAACTGCAGAAAAGTCAATTTCGGAAAATAATGTCGCCTACTGCGTTAATGCCGGAAAGGGACGATATATAAAATGATCTGAGGTGATGATATGGAAAATAGATTACGCCCAGGATAGAGAAGAGTGGAGGAAAATCATTAAAAACGCGGACCACATTCCATATAACTTACACATGAGAAAAATTGATAAAAAGAAGAAGAAGAAAAAAGAAGAAAACAACGATGGGCTGAACGCAGTTTAAAACGACATCACGATTCAACTTCTTAAGTGAACATAATATCCCCATCGAGGGCAGAGTTGGTCAGTGGTAGAGTCTGGGAAGCGACGTGCGTGGGGTCTCCAGCCCAGAGTCTTACCTCTGGTCTTGGCTGGTAAGACTTGGCTGGAGACTCCACGCTCCAGAGTCTTACCTCTGGTGCGTGGGGTCTCCAGCCAAGTGAGTTTGTCATTAACAACATCGTGTCTCGGGGAAGGGAAGAGGAAGGGAATGGCGATCCGCCCACTTTGCCCTCTTGCGCAGCCCTAGGAGAACACAAACTAGTGCTGCCATATGCCTCTTGTAGTAAGGTCTTTTGCGTATTGTCGAGGAAGTTGTCCGAGAAGACTGAAGTTAACAGCGTGGGGAAACTTGTGTTGGTCGATTTTCTTATAAGGATCCGCATATTTCAAGTCACAGTAAGTACAGTTTTAAGTAGTAAAATGTTGATATTATTAAATTTCATAAAATGTTGTATTTATGTATAATGTATAACACATAATTATATTTCAAATACACTACGTTTTACAGTATAACCATCTCAATTTTCAAAATGGCGCAGTGTTGGGAATGCCGATCAACGTAATCGGTTTACTATCATGGTGATCGCCATTCCCAACAAACGTTTGGAATACTTATCCAGCCAAATGTTATACCGAAAGCTAGAAGTAAGATAGATGATACGCCTGCTTCAGACAAACACTGAAACTTTGGACCACACAATTTACTTTAAATTTATAATTACTGAAATATAATACAGTGGTCAATGGTAATTCCATTTTATTTATCAGATTAAACGGAAAATGTCCATTTTCACTTTAATTATTATCCGAGTAGGCCTATTGCCTATTTTCTTTGCTATAGGCTAAAATTGCGTTCGTACCAAGGTACAGTCAGCCACAAAGTAATCCCCCCCAGCTAAGTGCTGTAATTCCATTACTTAGGGTCCAGGTCTTTTTGCAGTTGCGAGAACGCTTAGACAGATGCAACCCAAATTACACGTAACCTTTCTCGGCACTTTCTCGCGTTGGTAGCACTGAGTCAAGTCTTTATGCAAGGAAAATTGTGAGTAGATGACGCACGAAACATTTCTCAATTCTGAGATCAATCTCTCTGGTTCAGAGCGTGTTGTCCAATGAACATCATATGTTAATCTCAATATTACTGTGTATGTAATGATTTTTTCATTATATATAGTATTCAAAGAAATAAAAACAGTGATCACATATGAATCAGAAAATGCTTCAAAGTAGCTGAAAATGTAAAATTTAGAACAACTGCTGGAAATAACTTTGTAAATGATTGCATCCATTGAGAGACCTTCCTCAATTCTCCTCATTACAATACCTTTTTATTTCTAGGGAAGAGAAGAACTTACTTATCACACTGAGTATCCATTGAAATTGAAATTGAAACAAGAACACTTGAAAAAGTTTCAGCATCGCCGGGATTCGAAGCCGGGTCTACCGAACAGAAGCTCAATGTGCTAACCACTCACCTACCGCGCCACTTAACATTCCACCAAAACTTATAACTAGTTAAAATCGTTTCATGGAAAAATATAAACAAGATACTTATAACAAAAACAAAAACAATATAAACAAAATATAAACAAGAAAATATAAGGAACTTCTGTGGGTGTAATAATAACATAATCGAGATTTCCTTGTTTAACTCAAAGAACAAGTTATATACACGTTGCTCAATGAAGAAAGTATCACGAAATGTTCTTCAGTTGAGCCTACGTCAACGGCAGAGCCGAAACTTGTGGGGGGCAATTGTCCACAGAGAAGCTCCCCGCCGTTCGAGGGGGCCGATTTTCAGACAAAATTTTCTTACTCCATATATGGTAGGAACATGAAATTAGAAATGAAGCATCAAATAGGGTCGCTTGACTTGACTTGATTTTGAGTTTAACGTCCCGTTCAGCAGCAAGGCTATATGAGACGTGGACCTACTGATTAACGTGGAATCCGAACCACATGCACATGAGCTCCCGCCGGGAATCGAACCCGGGCTCCCACGCCAAAGGCGCGTACGCTAACCGCTTAGCCACGGAGGAGCTCAAATAGGGTCGCTACATTACATAAACAAAACAGCACACAAAACGTACATAGAAAAAAATGAGTCGTGGACTTATTTGAGCAATATTTATTCGCATGGCTTAGAGATTTATCAATATTTTCCCCTTAATAATTTTGCCATGTATGGAATGGGAGCAGGGAGTGACTAACGGAACCGCAGACCTTGCCGTGCGGGAGGGCCCACAGGCTCGGGTGGGCCCGTAAAGATTAAGAGAAAGTTGGAGAGAGGGGGCCAAATAATTAGAAACCAACTTTTTGTAGGAGCCCAAATAAGCTTAATAATGCTTGACCCCCAGAAAAGAGTTGAGTTATTTTGAGTTGATTTTGATTCTTCCCGTTCAGCAGCAATGCTATATGAGACGTGGACCGACTGATTAACGTGGAATCCTAATGACATGAGCTCCCGCCGGGAATTGAATCCGGGTCTCCTGCGTCAAAGGCCCACCCAGAAGAGAATCTAAGTTACGACGCTGGTCATCAGTTGCATTGATGGTCCAGATTCCCATTACATTTCGTGTTTAATATAACTTCCAATTTCAAAAGACGAAAAGACGACATAAATTATTTTCACATTCTTTAAGTTCTATCAACACGTGTAGAAATAGACAGTTCTATGTTTCACAACTACTAGTTTATCTTCTTATATCCGTATGAGGAGTTTGTGGCAAATTGAGGCCACATGACCATGAGGCTGCTGATCATGAGGCGCAATCCACTAGGGGTTCGTATTCCTCTAAAGAGCAAGGTCGGAATTTTAATTGTCCTCAGTATTTCTGTCTTCGTGTTCCTGTAGTGTTTGGAATACGTCAAAAACACATGAGATGCCAGTGGCGAACAATACTCTGGTTGGGGATATTTCTTGGGGAAAAAAATGTGAAAGCAGGAAACTCTCATTACAGTTACTTGGGTTCTAATCCCATCGTGGTAATTAGTAATTTTTCTGAATGGGAAGATAGTCTTAATGTAATTGATATTGTAATTATGTTATTCCTTGATTATTATTATTATTATTATTATTATTATTATTATTATTACCACAATGGAAAGAAAAAGTAACACAGTCGAAGGTATTCATAAAAGCAGAAAAGATATAGAGTATGTGAGATGTTTACACATGAACTCAATAATATTATTACTTTTACGGATTTACAGATAGAATTATCATTTTATGACAAGAAATGGAATACAAATATTTGTTAGCTGATAACAGTAATGCATTTTGTTTCGCCCTTCTTCTAAGTAGAAAGGTGATGTGACATCTTAAATAGGACCATTCCCGTGACTAGCGTTGTAAGTTCGATCACAATTTGCAATTTGTGCACAGCTACGAACAATTCATTGGAAATCATTTTTGGCCCTAACTACAGCAGTAAGGGCGTGTTTAGCCCTTATGTATTCATCAATTCTTGTCCAAACACGTTACTTGCCAGACGGTTAAGAATGAAGTTGATACGGTGATGTAATTTTGTGTTATTGGCGTTTCACCTGTTAAGGAAGTTGTCTCAAGCCTTAGACCCAGAGAAATTGAATATTTTTTACGTCAGGATACATCAGAAGTATCAGTTTTGTAGATTGTAAAGATTTATTAGATTGCTACACCCGGAGTCGAACTCGCGTCCTCAACATTACGAAAACAACACTCAAGCCACTCCTCTAAGACATCACTGTTCTAGGAGAAGGAAATATGGATCTGTAGTGAATTCAGTAATTACATACGTTTACGATTCCAGTGTAATAATGCCGTAACTTTCTTATATCAGTCAGGATAAAATAGTAAAGTATTATGCAGAAAGAATAGTCCAGAGAAGTCATCCTTAAATTGACAACTCATATGTACGGAGGCGCTGCCATATGCTCTCGCCTCAGGCCCTGATTTTTCACGGCACGGCATTGGAGAGATACTTATATTGATTGGAATCTGGTGTTTCAGGGCACTGGATTATTTTTTAAGTTAATTAATTTAACGAACCTTCCTCAGTACCTTGTTTCGTATTTTTATGCGTTTTACTCACTTTTACATTTTTTCCAATTCCTCTTTAAGAAGAGGAACAAAGACACAGGAGCATGGAGGACAGTAAAAATCACGAACACTATTCGCGCGTTTTTCCCTTGCCAGAAATAAAATAATAAAATATGGTGAACTTGCAATTTTTGGTCTTCTATTTTGTATATGGTGTCAAATCCAGAGTTGGAGTGGGTCAGTGAGTCGTGGGTCAACAGCATATAACCCACTGCGACCCATCGTCCACTGTAACCCACTGAGACGCACCATCCATCACTCACTATGACGCACTCAAAATCACCGACCCTCTCTGCTTACCGCATTGTAGACGTCTTCTGACGCGACAAAACGCCAATGAACCAGAAAGTTACTCCCCGAAAATATGTTAAATCGCCTATATGTGTGATTTGATTACATTAAGGTGAGTCTAAAAAACACTAAAGAAAGTACAAGAAAAGTGCCCCGGAGGAGGCTCGAATCAACCTTATGATTACTGGGAGGGTATTCTTCCCACTTCGCCACGGAGGCGATAAAGAGGGCAACGCTTGTAAAAGGATAAATCGTTGAGATCGTTTTAATTTGATCAATCAGAGTGCTCTTTTCTTCCGTATGTATGAGACGATAAGATAAAATGTGTTTGCCATGAAATTTCATAACAAAATGATGCGTGTCTATTTACTTTATTTCATAGTTCTCCCATACTAACTTTCTAATGATCGACGACAGTTGCTATCTAAATTCATACAATTATCGCACTCAAGATTTCCCTTCATGATGTTGAGGCGTAGGTTATTCTTGACCCCTGGAACTCACTTTGGTAACAATTCGTCAGGAAAAAATAATATATAATAATAATCGCATGCACATAACTGGCGATAGTTGGTGTTTGTCCCTTCGCGATTCTCCGCGACGAATCGAAGGAACGCGGACCAAAACAAAGTCCTCGCTCCTAACTTCATTACCCCGAAGCGAGATATCTGTTTCGACTCAACGAAACCCTGCGGGTAGTAAGACACTAGCGGCAATCCTTCGACTCGTCTCTATATTGACGATCGACGTTTACCCGCAAATAGGCCACTAGTTTTGGCGACGTTTACGGCACGGGGTAGGTCCAGTTTCATATAGCCTCGCTGCTGAAAGGGACGTCAAACTCAAAATCAACTCAACAAAAAATACAGTGCTTTGCATCATATGTCCATAGATGCTTACCATGCGCTTTATAATAATTGCAAAAGCTTGTTTATTATATGGAGCGCTTAGAGCACAGGGCAATGAACCTATTAAGTTTTGAGAAAAATAGACATAAAATTTATAATGTAAGCTTCTGTATGTTGGTCTACGTACCTTGATTTGGGACTTCCAAATTCCATCCGCTTTTCCACTGAAAAGTATCGATAATTCAACAAGGAAATAATTAGACCATGATAATTTAATTGTAATTCATCGTAAGTTTGCTCATGACAAACACTTTAACATTTATTATCGTAAAGGTCAGATCCATCATTATTGTAACAGAGCGGTGCTTGAGTGATTGAAAGTAGAAATTCAAACTCTGACTAGTGAGAATTTGGCAACCTGGTTTTATTACAAGTATGAACCCTTTAGTCGGTAAAAAAGAGGACGTGGATCATGTGTCAGAGTTGATGACGATGTGCTTTGCTGGGTCAGTGGTTCATGGTGGGTAGTGGGTCAGAGTGGGCAGAGGACGGTGGTTGAACATGGATCAGAGTGTGTCGCGGTGGGTGGTGGGTCAATGAAAACACGCCTTCTTCGATCAAATCTGTAAACCCAAACATAATAATGAGCAATACTACTACACAAAACGCTCAACATCTTAGCAATTCATGAGAAAGTATTCCATGATCCGAATAACTCTAGTATATCGAAAAACCATCATTTGTCATATTTACCGAAATACGTCATGACTTTTCTGACAACCTGATATTTGGAATGTCAATACGAAAACTTCATTTATCTCACTTATACTCTTATGACCATCACAACCTTTGTTGTACTTCCCGTAGATATACAATGGTGAAATGTAGTATCCACGCTTGGTGTAGCGTGCAAGTGAACCAATGAAAAGCAACAGGATAATATTTCCCTCCTCCAAACTCCTCAAACTGGTGCGTGTTGATTATTCAACAAAACCACTTGCAATCCAATCAGAAAATTCATAAAATATAAAATATGTAGCCAAGTCTCGACTTTGCAATAATAATAATAATAATAATAATAATAATAATAATAATAATAATAATAATAATAATAATAGTAAAGAAATAACAGAATTACAAAATCAATTACGTAAACAACACCTTCAAATTAAGAAAAAATATTGCAATGACGACGGGACGTAACTTGTGGGGGCAGGGGCCACTACCTTCATCCCCCGGGAAGCTCCCCTCCGTTCAATGGGTTCGCATTTTAAGACAAACTTGTCTTACTCCATATACGATACGAAAATAAAATTATAAGTGAAGCATCAAACAGCTTTACTACATTACATAAACAGAACAGCACACTAAAGGTAAAAAAAAAAAAAAAAAAAAAAAAAACAATAATGAGACGTGGGCCCATTTCAGTAACAAATGTCTATTATTACGTGCACTAAAAATAATATATGTTCGTATAATATTGTCAGATTTGTCAATATGGTTCCCTTAATTAATTTGTTGTGTATGGAACGGGGCCAGGGGCGTAACTAAAGATCCCGCAGACCTTGGTGACCGAGAGGTTCCAAGAATTTCAGATATCCTCAGATCTTATTGGCCGATACACATAGGACATCAAGAGTCATGACATACATGTAGTTGAAATTAAGGCATAGTGCTGTCACCCCTCATGGCCGAGTATTCTAGGACAACGTTCTAGTAATGAAAATGCTTTTTGGCGTGAGTTCGAACCTTGCCCAAGGTTTTTTTAAATTTTCATAACACTTTTCATTAAAATAAGCTTGCAGTTTCACTGTACGGATCCATAGTAAAAGTAATAATAATAATAATAATAATAATAATAATAATAATATAAGTAGAAGTAGTAGTAGTAGTGGTAGTAGTAGCATCATTGATAATAATTATATTGTTTATGTACGATACTTGAAGAAAGTACTTCACACAGCATTTGACTCTATTTTCTTCGTTCTGAATCGAAACTCGAGTCAAATTCGAGTCAAGTTGGAGGAAATTTTTCGAGTTGAGTTCTCAAGTCCAGCTCAAAGGTGTATGTCCGTGAACCTGGCCCCACCCACATTGGCACTAATTTTAAAACATATGCCAAAAATTAGTGCCCAATTAGTGCTGACGACCTGTAATCTTAAAAAAAATATTGTGCCGTTACATAGACTTCAAAAAACAAAAAAGATTCTGGGTGGGACTAGGTTCACGCTAGCCCCACCCACTCAACCGAACGAAATGAAACCTATACCCAATGTTAGTGTTAAATTAGTGTTGTTGATACCGCATGAAAAGAAAATTAGTGCTATTATCAGAAGGACAAAATATATTCGAAAATGTTCAATGTCGGCATCATCAAAGAAAACAAAAGATCTCTCATTTTTATGGTAAGATATATAGCACTAATCTTCTTTCTATGCAGTATCGTCAGCACTAATTTATCACTAATTTTTGGCATAGTTTACAAAATTAGTGCTGTTACACAAACGTCAAAAAAACCAAGAATATGTGGGTGGGGCTAGCGTGAACCTAGCCCCACCCACTCAACCGATTGAGATGAAACCTATGCACAATGTTAGTGTTAAATTAGTGCTGTCGATACCGCATAAAAAGAAGATTAGTGCCATTATCAGTAGGCCAAATATATTCGAAAATCTAATATGGCGACATCATGAAAGAAAACAATCGACCCTCATTTTTATCATACTATACATAGCACTAATTTTCTTTCTATGCGGTATCGTCAGCACTAATTTTGGCATAGTTTTCAAAATTAGTGCTGTTACACAAACGTCAAAAAACCAAGAATATGTGGGTAGGGCTAGCGTGAACCTAGCCCCACCCACTCAACCGATTGAGATGAAACCTATGCACAATGTTAGTGTTAAATTAGTGCTGTCGATACCGCATAAAAAGAAAATTAGTGCCATTATCAGTAGGCCAAATATATTCGAAAATCTAATATGGCGGCATCATCAAAGAAAACAATTGATCCTCATTTTTATCATACTATACATAGCACTAATTTTCTTTCTACGCGGTATCGTTAGCACTAGTTCAGCACTAATTTTTGGCATAGTTTTCAAAATTAATGCTGTTACACAAACGACAAAAACGGCACTAATATTTTCGTTATTTCTGCCAAGTTAACGCTGTTTTCAAAGATTTTGTATTTACTTGTAGCACCTACATTAATAAAGCAGGAACGGTAGGTTGCGGTGCATTAAGAAGCACTGGCGATGCACTAAC
This sequence comes from Thermobia domestica, assembly GCF_964235325.1. Classification (NCBI taxonomy): domain Eukaryota; kingdom Metazoa; phylum Arthropoda; class Insecta; order Zygentoma; family Lepismatidae; genus Thermobia; species Thermobia domestica. Next base: position 78,733,693 of record NC_137470.1, read on the forward strand.
AGTTGCGCTAGCAGGGATCATCAGCGCTTTTAATTTTGGTGGAAATTTAACGCAATGAAAACTTCCCCATGAATTTCCTATGGAGTTTCGTGACATCTAATTAGCCGTATCTACATCAGTAGTTAAGCATTTACGAAACTATGTGTGTTTTCTAGAAGCACAAACAATGCATTAACGCATGAAACTTACTTTCCGTTAGTGCTTAAAATTTGAGCCAAATTCACGCAGGCCCCAAATGTTTTTCTACTTGTAGAGCCTACACTAATGGAGCGCTAACGTTAGTTGTCGGCGCACTAGGAAGCACTAACAAATGACACTAAGTTTTTCATTAGTACTTGAAGTGGTAGGTGCAGCGTGAACTTGGCGCCACAAAAGGTTTTTATTTGTAGCTCTTATAGTAATAAAGTATTAACGATAGGCGTTAATGCACTAAGAATCATTAATGATGCACTACCGATTGACACTAAATTTATCGTTAATGCGTTATGTGGAGGTTATGTTCAGCAACATCGTTAGTTCTTCTTAAGTGAAGGTGTTAGAAGGAAAACCCTTTCGTGGGACAATTTCTCGCTGCTACAGATACTTCAACCACTAATGAAAACAATAGTGCCATTCGTTAGCGCATCGTTAGTGCTCCTTAATGCACCAACACGTACGTTAGTGCTTCATTAGTATGGGTGCAACAAGTAAAATACTTTGGGAAATAGTATGAACTTAGGCCCTACTATAAGCACTTAGGAAAAAAATAGTGCGATTCGTTAGTGCATCGTTAGTGCTTCTAGAAAAATGTTTCGTTAATGTTTATAAGAAATTTATGAGGAATTTCTCAGTATATCAAATTTCCACCACATTTAAAAGCACTCATGACCTCTTCTATTGCAATCGTTAGTGCAGTGTTAGTGCTTGTTAGTTTACCAACCCCTGACGTTACTGCTTCATTAGTGTAGGTGCTAAAAGTAAAATATCTTTGGAAGTTCGCTTGAACTTCCCCCACTTCAAGCACTAAAAAGAAAGTTAGTGTCATTCGTTAGTTCTTCTAGAAAACACTAACAGCTTGTATACAATTTGATATTTCTGTAGTTGGTTTCCACCTAAAGCTTTGAACAAATACCAAAATATGGTAGCAATAACGTTAGTGCTTAGTGCGTTTAAGTCCACTGACAATGCACTAACGATTTGTCATTAAGCCCATGTTTCTACGTTAATTTGTATAGATTTAGATATTTCTGAAGTTGCCCTCACCAAAACTCTTGAATAAATCCCAATATATGGTAGTACTAACGTTATTGCTTAGTGCGTCTAAGGGCACTAACGATGCACTAGTGATTACCGTTGACCCTATGATTTTACGTCAATTTATTTGGAATTTGATATTTCTGAAGTTGTTTTCCCAAAAGCATTAACGTTAGTGTTTAGTGCGTTTAAGAGATCTACTATCGATGCACTAACGATTGCCGTTAACTCCATGTTTCTACGTCAATTTGTATAGATTTGGAAATTTGTGAAGTTGCCCCTACCAAAAATCTCCAATAACTCGTAAACGCTGATAGCACTTACGTTAGCGCTTAGTGCGTTTAAGTGCACTTTCCATGCACTAACGATGTGCGACGTTTGGTATAATTTGGGAGACGTGGGAGGCCAACTTCAAGCACGTGTATACATAGCAATATTTTTTTTTCTATGCCACGCGTTTGAAGTTGCCCTCTCCCTATCTCTACCAAATTACAACAAACGTCGTACATCGTTAGTGCATCGTTAGTACACGTTAGTGCAATCACAATTTACGAGATATTGAAGATTTTTGGTAGGGGCTAACTTCATATGTAGTTATTCTCCCCACTAAAGATGGATTACTGATTGCCGTTAACCACATGTTTCTACGTCAATTGTACGGATTTTGATATTTCTGAAGCAGCCCCACCACCAAAAGTATTCAATAAATGACAAAATATGATGGCACTAACGTTAGTGCTTAGTGCGTTTAAGTGCACTAACGATGCACTAACGACTGCCGTTAACTCCATGTTTCTAAATCAATTTGTATTGAATCTGATATTTCTGAAGTTCGCCCCTTCACCAAAAATCTTCAATTACTCGTAAACTCAGATAGCACTACCCTTTGTGTTTAGTGCGTTAAGTGCACTAACAATGCACTAACGATGTGCGACGTTTGGTGTAATTTGGAAGAGATGGGAGCCAACTACAAGCACGTTTATACATAGCACTAATATTCTTTCTATGCGCCGTGTCTGAAGTTTGCCTCTTCCCCTTCCAAATTACAACAAACGGCGCAATTGTTAGTGCATCAATAGTGCACTAAACGCACTAAGCACTAACGTTAGTGATATCAGAGTTTACGGGTTATTGAAGATTTTTGGTAGGGGTCAACTTCAAAAATATCAAATTCCATATAAATTGACGTAGAAATTTGGGGTTAATGTCAATCCTTAGTGTATCGTTAGTGCGCGAAAACGCATTAAGCACTAACGTTAGTGGTATCAGAGTTTACGAGTTATTGGAGATTTTTGGTTGGGGGACAACTTCAGAAATATCCATATCTATACAAATTGATGTAGAAACATGGGGTTAACGTCAATCGTTATAGCATTGTTAGTGCATTTAAACGTACTAAGCATTAACGTTAGTGCCACCATATATTGTGATTTATTGAAGACTTTTATTAAAGGGCCAACTTCAGAAACATCAAATTCCACACAAGCTGTTAGTGTTTAATGGAAGCACTATCGATATACTAACGAATATCACTAATTTTTTAGCTAGTGCTTGAAGTCGGGGCAAGTTTAAGCAAACCTCGAAAGAAATTTTACTTTTAGCACCTACACGAATGAAGCACTAGTGTTAGTGGTTGCTGCACTAAGAAATACTAATGATGCACTTATGATTGCACTAGAAGAGATCATTAGTGCTTTTGATCTTGGCGGAAATTTGACACGATGAAAAATTCAACATACATTTCTTATCTGTGTTTTCTGACATGTAATTGGACATAATTACACTAACAGTGAAGCACTAACGAAATTGTTAGTGTCTCATACAACTACTAAAGATGCACTAAGGAATGGTACTAATATTTTCGTTAGTACTTGAAGTGGGGGCGCCAAGTTCACGCACAGCCTATACTAACGAAACACTAACATTAGGTGTTGGTGCACAAAAAAGAACTAATAATGCACTAACGATTTTCTTAGAAGAGATCATTAGTCCATTTGAATTTCGCGGGAATTAATGCAATGAAAAATTCCCCATACATTTCTTATGTGAATTTCGTGACACGTAATTGGCCATAACTAAATTAATAGTTCAACATTATTGAAACTGTTAGTTTTTTGAAGCACTAACGATGCACTAACGAATGCAACTCATTTTTTAGTTAGTACTTGAAGTGGGAGAACTACCTTCACCCTAACGTTCAAACCAATATTTTTTGTAGCACCTATACTAATAAAGCCTTAACTTCAGTTGTTGGTGCACTACGAAGCACTTACGAATCACTAACAACTGCACTATTAGAGGTAATTAGTGCTTTCGAATGTGATAGGATTTTGCACAATAAAATATCCCCATGTATTTCATATGGGAGTTTCATGACATATAACTCAGCACCTCCACATAAGAAATAAGGGAAACATTAGTGCGGTTCTAGCGGTTTGTGTAATAGCACTAATTTTGTAAACTACGCCAAAAATTACTGCTAAATTAGTGCTGACGATACCGCATAGAAAGAAAATTAGTGCTATGTATAGTATGATAAAAATTAGGATCGATTATTTTCTTTGATGATGCCGCTATATTAGATTTTCGAATATATTTGGCCTACTGATAATGGCACTAATTTTCTTTTTATGCGGTATTTACAGCACTAATTTAACACTAACATTGTGCATAGGTTTCATCTCAATCGGTTGAGTGGGTGGGGCTAGGTTCACGCTGGCCCCACCCACATATTCTTGGTTTTTTGACGTTTGTGTAACAGCACTAATTTTGTAAACTGTGCCAAAAATTAGTGCTAAATTAGTGCTGACGATACTGCATAGAAAGAAGATTAGTGCTATATATCTTACCATAAAAATGAGAGATCTTTTGTTTTCTTTGATGATGCCGACATTGAACATTTTCGAATATATTTTGTCCTTCTGATAATAGCACTAATTTTCTTTTCATGCGGTATCAACAGCACTAATTTAACACTAACTTTGGGTATAGGTTTCATCTTGTTCGGTTGAGTGGGTGGGGCTAGGTTCACGCTAGCCCCACCCAGAATCTTTTTTGTTTTTTGAAGTCTGTGTAACGGCACAATTTTTTTTAAGATTACAGGTCGTCAGCACTAATTGGGCACTAATTTTTGGCATATGTTTTAAAATTAGTGCCGATGTGGGTGGGGCCAGGTTCACGGACATCAAAGGTGTCTGTTTTGAGTCGAGTTTGAGTGAAAACTCGCTCGAACTCGCTCCTGCCCATCCCTACAATTCTTCTTTACGTTCTAGTTTCCAAAGAAGAAAATACGATATAAATTATTTTCACATTCTTTAAGTTATATCAACACGTTTATAAATAGTGTGTGCTATGATTATCTAACATAACTACTAGTTTATTTTTCATCTTTGTCTGAGGATTTGATGGCAAATTGTTAGAGCAGAGAACTGCCAGTATAGTCATCCGTGTTCGATTCCCGATGTGGCATTTATTATTTTTTCTTGATTGGAAGGTATTGTTTACGTAATTGATATTGTAATTCTGCTATTACTTTATTATTATTATTATTATTATTATTATTATTATTATTATTATTATTATTATTATTATTATTATTATTATTATTGCAAAGTCGAGATTTGGCTACATACTTTATATTTTATGAATTTTCTGATTGGATTTCACTTCTTTTTGTTGAATAAACAACACACTCCATTGAAGGGAACCTGGCGCAGAAAAATATCATCCTGTTGCTTTTTATTTGTTTACTTGCATGCTACACGAAGCCTGGATACTACATTTCACCTTTCTATATCTACGGGAAGTACTCTAAATGTAGAGATGTTCATAAGTGAGTAAGTGAATAAGTGCTGAGGTCAGTGAACTTTACGTATGAACAGGGGGCGCGGTGACTCAGTGGTAGAGCTTACACCTCCGGTACTTGGGGTCCTTGGTTCGATCCCAGCTTGCGTTGTGTGGATTTTGTAGTGGACAAGCACCGTGCTCGTGGGTTTTCTCGGGGTACTTCCGTTTCCTCCCACTTTCTTCATTTCACTCATTTCTCATCATCACCGCCTCCTTTAGCCTAGCCAAACCTAAGTTTTTTTTTGCGTATGAACAACATTTAAAGTATCTGGTTGTCAGAAAAGTCATGACGTATTTCAGTAAAATATGGCAAATGATGATTTGTGAGAATACTGGAGTCATTCGGATCATGCAATAGGTATGTCATGAATAGATAACATGTTGAGCGTTTTGTGTAGTAGTATTGCTCTTTGTTTGGTTTGGTTTTACAGATTTGATAACACATAGAAGATGGAAGAGCAAAATTGCATATTCTCCATATGTTATTGTTTTACTTAATGCAAGGGAAAAACGCGCGAATAGTGTTTGTGATATTTACTGTCCTCAATATTTCTGTGCTTTACTCCCTCTTCTTAAAGAGTTAGTGGAAAACATGTAAAAGTGAGTAAAACGCATAAAAATACGAAACAAGGTACTGAGAAAGGTTCGTTAAATTAATTAACTTAAAAAAAATAATCCAGTGTCCTGAAACACCAGATTCCAATCAATATAAGTATCTCCCCAATGCCGTGCCGTGAAAAATCAGGGCCTGAGGCGAGAGCATATGGCAGCGCCTCCGTAAATATGAGTTGTCAATTTAAAGTTGACTTCTCTGGACTATTCTTTCCGCATAATACTTTACTATTTTATCATGACTGATATAAGGAAGTTTCGGCATTATTACACTGGAATCGTAAACGTATGTAATTACTGAATTCACTACAGCTCCATTTTTTCTTCTTCCAGAACAGTGATGTCTTATAAGAGTTTCTTAAGCGATAGTTTCATAATGTTGGGGACGCGAGTTTGATTGCGGGAGTGGCAATTCAGTAAATTTTTACAATCTATAAAACTGGTACATCTGATGTATGCTAACATGAAAAATATCCAATTTCTCCGGGTCTAAGAGTTGAGACGACCTCCATCACAGGTGAAGTGCCAATAACACAAAATTACATCATCCATATCAACTTCATTCTTAACCGTCTGGCAAGTAACGTGTTTGGACAAGAATTGATGAATACATAAGGGCAAAACACGTCCTTACTGCAGTAGTTAGGGCCAAAAATGATTTCCAAGGAATTGTTCGTAGCTGTGCACAAATTGCAAATTGTGATCGAACTTACAACACTAGTCACGGGAATGGTTCTATTTAAGATGTCAAATCACCTTTCTACCTAGAAGAAGTGCGAAAGAAAATGCATTACTGTTATCAGCTAACAAATCTTCATATTCCATTCCTTGTTGTCATAAAATGAGACTCCTGTCTGTAAATCCATAAAAGTAATACTATTATTGCGTTCATGTGTAAACATAAGAAACATCTCACATACCCTATACCTTTTTTGTTCCTATGAATGCTTTCGACTATGTTACTTTTTCTTTCCTTCTGTGGTAATAATAATAATAATAATAATAATAACAATAATAATAATAAAAATAATAATAGTAATAATAATAAAAAGGAATGACATAATTACAGCACCAATTACATAAACATTATCAATTACATAAACATGGGACTATATTGATAAATCTCAAAGCCATTGAATAAATATTATTTCTAGAGCCCCTAATTGTAGACAATTTTTACTGAAATGAGTCCAAGACTCATTTTTGTTCTATTTAGCTTTTGTTTGCTCTTTTGTTTACGTAATGTATTTACCCTATTTAATGCTTCATTTCTAATTTCATGTTCCTATCGTATATGGTGTAAGAAAATTTTGTCTCAAAATGGGCCCCCTCGAATGGCGGGGAGCTTCTCTGGGTTGTGCAGTTGCCCCCTGTCCCAAGAAGTTATGGTTCTGCCAATGGCGTACCTTCAACTTCAAGAACGTTTCGTGATATTTTCCTCGTTGAGGAACATCTATATAACTTGTTTTTCAATTAAACAAGGAAATCTCAAGTCAGTGATTAAGACACTCACACGAGTTGCTTATATTTTCTTATTTATATTTTTTATATTTTGTTTATATTTGTTTTTTGTTATATTTGAGTATCTTATTTATATTTTACCATGAAACGACCTTAACTAGGTATTAGTTTCGGTGGTAGTTTAAATGGCGCGGTGGGTGAGTGTTTAGCGCATTGAACTTCTATTTGGTGGAGCCGGGTTCGAATTCCGGCCAGGCTGAAGGTTTTACAAGTTTTCTTGTTTCAATTTAAATTTCAATGCATACTCAGTGTGATAAGTAAGATCTTCTCTCCTCAAGAAAGAAGAAGATGTTGGAATAAAAAGAATTGGAGAAGGTCTCTCAATGGAGGCAATCATTTAAAAAGTTATATCCAGCAATTTTTCTAGATTTGATATTTTCAGCTACTTTCAAGTATTTTTGATTCATATGTGATCAGTGTTTCTATTTCTTTGACTATACAGTATATAATGAAAAAATGCATTACATACACAGCAATATTGAGATTGACATATTATTTTCATTGGACAACACGCTCTGAACCACAGAGATTTATCTCAGAATGGAGAAATGTTTTGTGCGTCATCTATTCACAATTTTACTTCCATACAGACTTGACTCAGTGCTACCAACTGCTGTCAGTGCCGAAAAAAGTTACATGTAAGTTTTGTTGAATCTGTCTAGGCGTTCTCACGACTGCAAAAGACCTGGACCCCAAGTAAAGGAATTAGAGCTCTTAGGGGGAGGGAAATTAATTTCGTGGCTGTCTGTACCTTCAATCAGGAATGCAGGCAGGAATTTATGTCGGGGAGTGCAAACCTTTCGGGAGACGAAATTTAATTTGAGTATATATATAAAATTCATAAAATTACCCTTAACATTAGACCAAATTTGCAAAAAAGTCCGAAATTGGGGGATTCAAACCCCCAGCATCCACCCACTGCATACGTACCTGCCTTCAATAATTGACCGACCGTCAGCAAAGGTCTTCTACTCGAGACCTTTGGCATTTCTGTTGTGTGCCTGTCTGTGTATCTGTATGTCTGTATGACTCACAATTACTAGGGCTTATCCAACGTGTGAACCGATCTGGATGCTACTTTCACAGACTAGCGTAGAATGTTATGAGACATTGAGACACTGTCTACCCTTTCAAATTAAAAGAACATAGCTTTAGAATTTCCTTAGTAATAAGGACCAATATACATTTCATGTTGAAGAAAAATATAGAAATACTAGGGCCAGCGATAGCTTGCTTAATACGAATAGTAATAGAGTCTTCTTAAATAATTTTACTTTTCAAAACTCGGGGAAAAAAGTTCTATTTCCGTCAAAAAGGCTGCAAAGTGACAGCCAGGAGACAACAAGAAATATGTCTCAACAAGGCTGAAACAAATACACTTGAAAAAGCGGCGCGGGCTTCTCACTTGCTGAAACAACCTAGCAAAGAGACATTGGGCAAAACGTCTCAGTAGCAGTGACGTCATACTTAGCGAAATGATACCATTTTAAATCCAGTATACTTTTCATTCTTCTTTTTAGATATTCAATCATATTTAAGGAAAATTATTAAGAATTAGAAGGAAATAAAAACCTAAATTAATAACTCCCTTAAAAAGGTTTTATCGATACAGTAACTCATATAAATCTTTCACGATCTAGGTTCAGCTTCTGTTTAATCGCAATACTAGACTGTATCAACACTGGGAAAGGCAAAAGCAAGAGCAGAATCTTTTGTAGTCTGCTATTTTGTTGTTTTTTTTTTTTAAATCGTTAGGTAAATTTGTATTTGGGTCTGTCTGAATTAGTTATTTATTGTGCGCAAATCAAATGATTGGAAATAGATTTATTGCACCAGTTGTTATTAAATGGCATGTCTAAGCTCTCATATAAAAATTAGCATTAACTTTAAAAATAGCCCATTTATGAGTTTACATTTTGAATCAGGAATCGTACAAGCTAATAGGAAGATTATACACAAAAGTAAATTATTAATGCAATTCAATGTATTTAGTGTATATACCGAGATTTATCAGAAAAATTTATATCGATATACTGGTTTAATTTGATCGCTAAGGAATGTGTTTATCGAAATTAGTTTTCTGTACATTATGTGTAATAGTACAACCTCGCGAAAATAAGTTTCTAACGAAATTTTGTTAGGAGTTTCATATATATTGTTAGACTAAAAATGTTCCTTTCGGAAATTATTATTAAAACAGAGTTCCTATAATTTTACTCATTCAGAGGTTTTCATCAGGAAGAAAACCCCTTAAACTCATAATTTTATTAGGTTTTGGATATCGATGCGATATTTTACACCATGTGTCTGCTTTCTAATAATAGATTAAAAATGAAATGAGATCTTTGAGTTTTACGTCCCACGGTATGTCGGCTGTGCTAAAGTAGACGGTGTTGATGAGAAATGAATAAAATGGTGGAATGAAGAAAATGGGAGGAAACGGCAGAACCCCAAGAAAACCCCACATACGTTGTTTGTCCACCACAAATATACTTGGCGCGAACTGGGATCCAACCAAAGACCCCATGCACGACTGAGTCACCGCGACCACAAATAAGAGATTATATAATAGGTAATTTTCATATATTTGGATATATGTGCAGTATAAACATGTGGATTCAGGTTACAAGAGACGTCAAACCATCTCAATACTCATATAAGGTTTTAATCTGCAAATAATTCAAAATAAATACAGAAAATTGTCAGGTTAAATCGAAAAGTCTGAAGCTATTGTTATTATGGGATAATGCAAATGGAAACATTTTGTAACAAGTATTTACAGCGAAGCCTCGATAGCTCAGTGGCAGAGCAATAACCTCTGACGCGTAGGGTCCCTGATTAGATTCCAAATCCCAACAACTTGATTTTATACGGGAGATACACTGTATGTGTGTAGATTTTCTCGAGATTCTCCCCGTTCTATCCCACTTTTGTCACTCCACCACTATTATCCAACTCATCACCATTTGCCTTAGTCTCAGAGCATAATCGTGGAACACTCAACTCTCTCTCTCTCTCTCTCTCTCTCTCTCTCTCTCTATATATATATATATATATATATATATATATATATATATATCCTGTCTACCCATTGTGAAACTTAACGCTACGCTACTGCTTTCACAGTTTTTTTATTGTTTCAAATGATATATCAAGTTCGTTGGCAAAAGAAAGTCGAACCCTGCAGAGGGTGAAACCACCATATAAGTGCAAAAATGTAGAAAATGAAGAAAATTATAATTAAAAACGAATTTAGTTATTTTGTGTTATAAGAGCTATATATATATGGAAACATACTTCGGGAATTCCAGGATATTGGTTGGGAAAGAGGGAGGGGTAAAACCGAACAAGGGTGTGGCTGGAAAATGAAAAAGGTGCGCTCTAAAAATGAATACTTACGAATTCGAATGAAACTTTTACAGGATTATTGCGAGGTCTACCGTTCGAAGAACCTCGGATTACTAGTAAATAACGGATTCGTCAAACTGTTTACTTTTAAATAGTAAGCACTAGGAGGTACCTTTTACTGTCTGTGTAATTTGTTAAAGCATATGGTAGCAGTTTCAAATTTAACGCAAGATGGAAGCTGTATAGAGACAAGTTTTTCAAGGAGAAATGGGGAGCTTTGTCAGAGATGTAGGCCTACACCATGCATTACTTACATATTATATTTGAAATGAATATGCAATAATTTGTAAAATTAACTTTGTGTGATTATAGCATTAACTTTTCCTGTTCTTCTTATTGTTGCTCTATATTTAGAACCCTTTCTTTCTTTTGTCATTGCAGATAGTTGAAAACTATAAAAGAAAAACTGATAAGGCGAAGTGGAGCCCATACGACTTTCAGGCAGCTATGCAAGCCGTGCGAGAAGGGAAGTCCATGAGAGAAGCAGTCAAGCAGTTCAACATTCCATATACAATTCTTCATAATAGGGCTGCAGGCAACAACATGGGTTCTCCTACATTGGGTATAAGTGTTGTTTTTATTCCGGCACAAGAAAAAAAAATAGCAAATCATCTTAAGACAATGACCAACATGTTTGAACCAGTTGATCAGCAAAATGAACTGTATATGTATTAACTGTGAGCAATTGGGCATGACGACGAGCTTTGGTATTGGTGTAACCTTTGTGGATCGGGGGTGCATGCTGGCTGTACTGCTGTGGACTCATCACGTGGATATATCTGTGGCATGTGTTTGAAAAAAGGTCAATAGTAGATTCAGTTGACGTTTCTCAGTGTTTCGATGGCGCAGTTTAGCCAAAGAAGCCATGAACTGCCTACGGAACTGTGTGTGTTTATTAAGCTTGTAGTGTGATCGCTATTACCAACATGTGATGGGAATGGCGACAAAAGTAGCAATTTGAGTTTCTTTTTAAATCGTGTTCCCAAAAGAATGATCCCCTTTTTATTTTACACGCTTGTTGTTGAAGATAGGATCAGAGACAAATTTCTTTCAATATATTTTGCAAATGGAATTGCCTTCTCATCCGTCTACCTTAGCCTGTCAGGAATATACTTGAGACGTTAAACTGAAAGATTTCATTTCATTTTATATAAACATCACCATCCTCAACACTATATGAAAACTGGAAGTGGTTGAAATAACTAGAGGAAGTTCAGGTATTATGGAATAGTCGGATAATATGGAATACCTCATTATCTCACCTGTGATGTGTTGCTTCCAAGCGGAGAGGAAACAAACTACTACCTCACGTTCCCATGATGCTCTACAGTCAATCTCCTTGTGATTGTGACATTCATTGCGTTGGTAGACGTGAAAATCTGATTTCTTAATGAAATGTAACAGAACAATTCTTTGTTTACTATGACGTTGGATATACAGCGTGGTAGTTTAATAAGCGCCATTATCCTATACGCCTTCGAATGCGTTTAACAGCTCTTTCGTTTCCAAGGTGGCGTGGAGGGCAATATGGGATACCCGCAAGAAAAGCATGGTATTCCGTATTCCGTATGGTATTCCGATTATAAAGATATATATCAGTATTGGGCAATTAAGGATGCATTTATGATGACAACAATGCTAAGCGTACTTTTTGATGATACAAGGGGTGAGCTTGGGTTCGGCGTTCATCATGCTTAACGTGAGCACACAATGACTGTGCCGATCTAGAAGCGGAGTATTATATTTATGACTTTTGCAAGTAATCACATTTAGTTATGGCTTGGCATTCAGAATTTTCATATATTGTCACTGTATTCTTTGTATGTTTAACAGAAAACTCATTTATTTTCTATATAGCATTTGTATTCCGTATTACCCGACTATTTCATATTACCTTCCAAAGTGGTTTCTTTACAAATTATAAGTTTTGCCCACCCGTGTACCGAAACTTCCTTATCAAGATACGCATAAATAAAGCCAAATATGTAACGCGTATATTTGTTTTACTTTTTGTATCAATGTGCAATTCTTAACAGAGTTACAAGCGAAACAAAAATGGTATTCCACAATATCCGAACTTCCTCTACTAATTTCGGTTTTGTTATTGATTGCATAGAACAAAACCGGTAAAATATTACGAGAAGTGTTTTCTGCAACCGATTGATGCTTGCAATAATAGGTCACATCTCCTTTGTTAAATTCTATCAAAAATGGAAGTGGTAGAAATCAACTGAAGAGTCCAGGGGAAAAGGGAAGATGCCCACTTTTTTTTGGCAAAATTTAGATTTTCATTCCATCTTGTAGAGCACGCTGAGTAGTTTCATCCAATACATGAAAAAGGGAAATATTTACGGTTAGGCTGCTATAGCCGTTTAAAAATCCTCGTAAAATGGAAGATGGGGATATCGTCATCACTTACAGTGGAAAAGAGGGAATGTCCACTTTTGGACTAAATTTAAATTTTCATACCATCTTATTATGTAACGGACATGTGTGCAATACAGGTATATTTAAGAAATGATTATATACTAAATAAGTTTAAAAATATATCACTCTTGCTCCAGAACCTGATTTTTAACTTTCTAATCTCGTCCAACTTGCTTAAACAACTGTACCTTTCTGTAAGCAATGCCAGATAGTCGTTTATACGACGTTCACTATTAGGTCAACAAAGTCAATGAACCTTTGTACCCCATTTGTTCTTCTTGTCCCGCTCTCCCATACTTGATACTGACTTGAGGATAAAAGTACATTTCCAAAATTTTTGTTGAACGATAAAATACTAGGTTTTATCGGTTGAGGACACTTTGAAGAGGATGCTATGATCAACACGGTAATTATTGGTGTGATTTACAAGATCTTTTCATCTTTATTAAAGTTAAGTTGCCTATATCGAAAGAAAAAAAGGCAGGACCTGCAAGCTTTGAAGGTCTTATGCATCTCAGATGCTCAATCCTTCTATATGAAACTTCCAGAAAAGTAATTAGCGAATTAAAGGAGAATAAAAGCGACAATGGAAGGAAACAATCTACTTCTAATAATATTGTTTATAATAAAAAATAATCGCCTATTTTTTCGTTGCTTTGAATTGCATTAGTCTCCCTTTTCCCCAGTACAAACCAACCACACGTAGTTTTTTTCGTATTATTTTACTTACAATAATATATGTTGAGCATACGATTTTGTAAGCTAGTTTCCAATATAATAACGAACTTGTAAACCAAATTTAAAACATTTTCCACGATTAGTTCAGGAAATAAAATGTTTTGAATTTTAAAAATCGTTTCCTGAAAAAGTAGTAAAAAGGGACATCTTCCGTTTTACCCCTGGACTCTTCAACTGTTTCCTGTTCCAACGTTGATCGCTATAGAATAAAAACGGTACCAGTAATATATATGTAGCAGTTTTTTTCTTTTCAATCTATTTAACATTCCAACTTCTCCATTAACCTTCTATTCAAATCGGAAGTAAATCAAATTAGTCCCTTGTGGTTTCAACGTTTATCAGTGTAGAATGATAGCGGTAACAAATAGCGGTTGTTTTTTTTTTTTTTCATTCGATTCTACGTCTCAAGGAAACATGCACTACGTCAAGTTTTAGTTTTGAATTCACATAGTTTAGAAGTATATCGCAATTCACACGCTGAAATGAAACTCACTTGTCAAAGAACTTAAAAAGTTCGTTACTGAATTCTCTATGTCTGTGTGTCTGTCTGTCCATCTGTCTGTTATTTGCGATTCTTCAGTTTTGAACCCTTCGTTCGATAGAGCATCAAAAACTATCAGAGAAAGTGATCACATTTTTCGCGTCACTCTTATCGTTCCCGAGACATTGGCCAAAAATGGCCGATTTCCAGAGATTTAAGGAGCCATATTTCGGGAACCAAAGTAATATTTCGGGAGCCATATTTCGGGTAAGTCATAGAATGATAATATTGGTGTTGATCAATATCTAAAAGGATGGTAAATATTCTGGTACCAAATAGTAACCGGTGGCCACTGTCCAACTGGCCACTGGTTTGGCTATTGGCTACCAATTATTATTGGTACCAAAATGTTTACAATACTCTGACGTATTGACTAACACCAATATAATCTCTCTACGACTTACCGTTCCCGTGATATCGGCCAAAAAATAGTCAATTAGTATATAGTTAATGAGCCATAGCTGGGGAACCATAAGCTTTAGAGAGATAATATTGATGTTGATCAATACCTAAGAGGACGGCAAATATTTTGGTACCAAATAGTAGCCGGTTGATATTGTCCAACTGGCCACTGGTTTGGCCAAGGGCCAGTTGACCACTGGTCACCAATTATTATTGGTACCAAAATGTTTATAATACTCTTACGTATTGACTAATACAAATATAATCTCTCTATGACTTACCGTTCCCGTGATATTGGCCAAAAATGGCCAATTTCTGGATATTTAAGAAGCCATAGGTGGGAACCATAAGTTTTAGAGAGATAATATTGATATTGATCAATACCTAATTGGATGGCAAATATTTTGGTGCCAAATAGTAACCGGTAGCCACTGTCCAACTGGCCACTGGTTTGGACAGTGGCCATCAATTAATATCGGCACGAAAATGTTTAACATTCTATTAGGGATTGATTAACACTAATATCATATCTCTATAACTTACCGTTCCCGTAATATTGGCCAAAAGATAGTTCCGATTTCGGGAGATTTAAGAAGCAAAATCTCGGGAACCGTAAGTCACACAGAGATCATATTGATATTGACCAATACCTAAGAGGATGATGAACATCTTGGTACCAAATAGTAACCGCTGGCTACTAATTAACTGTCTACTGGCCATCTGGCTATCGTTCTCCAGATATTGACCAAAAAACTTCGAATTTCTAGATAGTTAAGCAGCCATATCTCGAGAAGTCACAGAGAGATGATATTTTGCTAATTTTTTGCGAGAAAGAGAAGGTGCGGATAAAAAAGACTTACATCTAGGAACAATGACAGTTATCCTTTCCGCTCCATCTTTCCATTCTTTTTAAGTTCGTTCTGGCAATGCTTTTGGAGCATTCTCAACTGGTTTTATAATGAAATCGCCATATTGCACCGATATTGGTTATTGATTTAGTAACAACATTTTTGGTGCAATATGCGTAGTAAAACTACACAAATTATGTGAAGTTGTGTGGCAATACATCACTTATCACTGTATATGTTTTAAAATTATACATATCTTTAGAGATATCTAAATCATTATGGTTTTAAATGGATCTTCAATTTGTTATAAATAAATTTAACTAGATATATGTTACAAAAACACGAAAATCTTCAAATCTACTGTGACAAGAACAAACAACATTACCGATTGCACAGCCACACATACACACACACATATATATACACATACACATACACGAAGTTCTGTTCAGTGGACCCCAGGGTATGGATTCGATGTATTTTGTTACATAGAATCCAAATTTCGAAACCCGAGGACAAGTGACCATGCCACTTTTTATGGCCGAAAAACTTAATCAATTTTGGATAAGGGGAAATACATGTAACACGGCCATACTGAAAAACAAAAGTTATATTCAGCAGACTCCAGAGGATGGATTTGGTGTATTTCGTTCCACAAAATTCAAATTTAGAGACCCCAGGACAATTGACCGTCTCAATTAATTTTTATGGACAAAAAACTTAAGCATTTTTTTTAGAGAGAAAATACACGTTTTTTGCCGATGAAAAGGAATTGGCACGGTTAATCGTCCTAGGGTTTCGAAATTTGGATTCTGTGCAAAAAATACATCGAATCCACAGCTTGGGGTTCCCTGCATGGAACTTTTTTTTCTTGGTATAGCTGTGTTACATATATCCTCCTTATCCACAATCGCTCAAACTTTTTGCCCATAACAAAAAGTGGACAAGATCGATCTTGCTGGGGTTTCGAAATTTGGATTCTATGTAACAAAATACATCGAATACATACATTGTGCACAGAATTTTTCTTTCTTTCTTTGTATGTGGCTGTCATAAAGATCTTATTTATTTATTTATTACTAACGTTCATTAATACGCTTAAAACTATGAACATGTTATAAACAACCTCTTCTTAGGTAATAGAAGATACAAATATACACAAAATTCAAGAGAAAGGTTCCCGAAATTGTTAGATTCAATCCAATTTGTTTTTGTGTACTTATAATCAATCAGTTGGCAGACCATTAATAATTCAGTGGCTTGTAAATTGTATCTTTTCCTTTATGGAATATCTTGTTATACTCATATTCTTTATTAATATGTTTCTTTCTGCATGACAACTATTATATCTGAGTAAACACAGTAAAAGCACAACTGACTTTTACTTGCAATTACTATTTTAATTGAATAAATACTTACACACAAATACAGCTAGTTTTCTTAGGGAAAGAAGCCTCATTCTTTCTCTTAGAACAGAATTAATTAGGAATCCAAATGATATTGAGAATATAAAGCGACTGAAGTACGGAAGAGCGGTTATTAGGCCATTCTGAAATGCAATAGAAAGTAAATACCAATTAGTTACTTATTTAAACAATAAAACTGATATTTTCTTTCAATACAGTCTTTTTATAGTCCGTTTTCTATTTTCTACTGTATTTCTTCATACTCCTTTTTATTGAGTTGATTTTGAATTTAATGCCCTTTCAGTAGCGTGGTTATATGAGACGGGATCTACTGATTAACGTGGAATCCGAACCACATGAGCTCCCGCCGGGAATCGGACCCGGGTCTGCCACGCCAAAGGCGCGTACGCTAACCGCTTAGCCACGAAGGAGCTCTCGTTTTTTATTACAAAATTGATTGGAAATGTTAATATTGATTACTTGTAAAATATTTAAACGCAAATATTCATTTAAAATAAATTCTAAATCGGAAAGATCAATGTTCCTGATCTTTTTTTTTAAGTAAGGAAACATTTGTTACTCACAATGTTCTACGGACCCTTCAAGCAAAGCTATCATAATTTAAATGTTTTGAGCATATTGGAACATATACCAGATGACTTGTTTTAAAATTAAGTACAAATATCTTAATTATAGGCTATATTGATTATAATGAAATGAATGCCATATTATTTATTGAATAATTGAAGGCTATCAAGAATATTATATAAGAATACATATATATAAGCTTATATTTATCACTTTCACTTTATTAAATTGAATATCATATTGCAAATGAAAATGAAAAGAAATCTTTGAGTTTTACGTCCCATTGTTACGCCGGCTAGGCCAAAGGAGACGGTGATTATGAGAAATGAATGAAATGGTGGAAGTGGAAGGAAACGGGAGAACCCCGAGGAAACCCACGCACAAGGTGTTTGTCCACTACAAAGTTCACTCGGCGGGAGCAGGGTTTGAACCCAAGACTCCATGCAGCAGAGGTGAATGCTCTACCACTGAGCCACCACGGCCGACTCGTTAATTCTAGGACATCATACAAGGTGAGATGCCTGCAACAACCAACAGATGTATCGTGAATTTCACCATCATCGGGTTGGAGTCGATACGTAATCTCTTTCACATTCAGATACAAAGATCGCAATCCTCCTTTTCTCCATCTTTCAACTCACAGACTCACCAGGGAAGGGTCCGAATGGGGCACTCGAATTGCCGAATGGCATGTATCATACATGAAAGAGGGTTTGCAACTGTGTACATATGCAAATTTATAGCGGCTGAGTGCAAAATGGCAAAGCAGGAGAGCCAGAAGAAATATGGCTGACCGTAGGGCCCATCAGCACAGTAAGCTAAGGAATCACTCGTTCAACGAGCGAATGGCCACAGAAATTAAGGTCAAATGTTTAGTAGTAGATGCATAAGATCTGCTGTATGTTGTGAACATCATGGGTGCCATATTGAGTGGCCATCTTAAGTTTTGATTCACAATGTAAAAGAGAAAGTGCATCATGTGGCATATGAAATAACACTGAAATTTTACAAGGAATTCATTGGTATTAACCATTTTGTAGTAACTTTATTGTGAGCTGAGAAGTAACATGCAAGAAAGTCGTGAGGGAATATTTGAACGAACTTCGGAATAACCTGTGGGAATAATGTTGGCACATGATGCGCATCTAAAAAAAAATAACCTACAAAGAGCATTTGCACATGCAAAAAACTGGTAATATCGTAGTGTTAAAAATGGATATTTTTTGGCACGTTAAAACACCCGACACAAAGGAGTGCTGGTGATTACAGGTACAATTAAAACGTGGTTATTCTCAAAGAAAATGATATATATCATCACAGAAGCAAGTATACTGATAAAGATACATACCAATCTATGAAGGACAGTTGATGTGAAGAGTATCTATAAGAGTGTGATGAAAACAGAAGAGCTATTTTCACCTGACACGCTATCATCTATCTGTAACGTTTGTTATTCTTCGACCACTGTATCAATATTCACTAAAAACTACATTTCTGATGTTCTGCACAGGGATTATTGTCGCACGTCCCAAACTCATTCACTAATAATGACACAATTACCTGAGGATTCATATGCATGGCCACGAAGAAGAAATAACTTTTATAAATGACGAATTAGAATATACCTTGTCATTTTCTAGCGCTTCCTCAACAGTGGCTCACAGATCAAGGGCACATTAACTTTCCTACCTTCCTAACCTTCCTAACCTTATGATAACTTAACTACTTCGCTGATAACGCAGATATTAACTAATGAGCTTGCTCGCGTACTTTCTGTCTGCAAATAGGACACACAGTAGGTGGTACGGACTCACCTTTGGTCTCTTCTTTCTCTGTCATCAATGACAATCTTTCCTTGCTCGCAACTATTCTGCATGTAAACACACATTTCCTTTGGTCTGTACACAAGCCAGAGTTCTCCAAGCTCTAGCTTTTTGCGTCATACTAGTGAGACAATCATAGAGTTTATATACGTTCTTCTTGCATGTTACTTCTCAACTCACAATAGTTAGTACAGAATGGTTTACACCAATTCATTCCTGGTAAAATTTCAGTGCTATTTCATATGACCCACTTTATCTTTATTACTGTGAATCCAAATTCAAGATGGCTACTTTCAATATGGCTGCCATGATGTTCATTACATATGGCAGATTATCCATCTACTACTAGACATTTGACTTTATTTCTGTGGCCATTCACGCGCGGAACGAATGATTCCTTAGCTTTCTCTGTTGCTGGGCCCTACGGTCTGCCATATTTCTTCCGGCTCTCATGCTTCTCCATGTTGCCCTCAGCCGCTATAAATTTGCATATAAACATGGTAGTTTCTCATCCTCTTTCATATCTAATACATGTCGTTCGGCAACTCGAGTCCCCCATTCGGACCTCTCCCTGGTCAGTGGCGAAGGACATTATGAAAGGGGCTTTGCTAACTTTATTCCTGGAAATATGAAAATTCTGTAATATATATAAAACAATAAAAAGTTGCGATAAAATTTCGGTGAGTGCTTAAGTCCACAAGCCACCCACTTAAATATGTCACTGCGTAGAATACAATATAAAAAATCTTGCGTTGATTGAAATAAAGTTCCTTCTGAGCATCAACATTTCTAGTGAAGTCGTTATCATTTGATGCATTAATTAAATGCAGTATTCTACTTACTTTAAAGTGAGAGATGCAAGTAAGAAACGCTTATCCAAGAAATTTGACAGCTAACTGTAAGAATGTACTTCCTTTTTCTCTCCCTCCATTTTGAAATATGCAGGAAATGAAAACAGCAAGTGAGGAGGAAATTCCCCTCAACCCCCTGCAAATCCCAGACAGAAAAAAGTATGAACTGCACTTGTAAATATTCGTAGTGAAGCTAAATTGGAATATTCCATTAATATATATTGCGTGTTTTACTCATGTAAATATTTGTTGAATAATAATAATAATAATAATAATAATAATAATAATAATAATAATAATAATAATAATAATAATAATAATAATAATAATACACTATTTTCCGTCTACTTTTGCTTATATAAACATTCATTCTTTCATGCTAAATTAAACAATAACGAAAATACTACTATGAATGCATGCACATAAATTTAACTCTAAACAATATTAGAAATACAGCTAAAAACGTTCTTTAAACTAAGTAGATTTGGTAGTTTAGTTTATTTCTTTTTAAATCAATAAGAAAAGTAAAATTCTGATTATAATTTTAAACATTTTATGATACATTAAATGCTATTTGTGTTATTAGTTTGTCTGGCCTACACTACTTGTGGGATTACGCTTCGCCACTGCACAGACTACTACAATCATCAGATAGATGTACGTAGATATCAAACTCTTTAGTTCGTGTGACAAATAGTGAGAGGTTCATGAACTTTCTTATTGTCGTGTGATAAATCTGCCTTGCTGTATCAAGATTTACAACCTCGAAGGAAACAAATAAATACACATGTGCAGTTCCTAAATTTAATAACTAGTATTATTTTCTGTTGAGGTTATGATCACTGAAATATCCCTTACGAATGATCCTGCTAAACACTGAGAATAGCCTTAAGCTATTTTCTCTATTTGTCTGTCGACTATTCATATTAGAAGACATTCCGTTACACACACTGTAAACAACAAACGAGGTTTGTTATTATTTTTTTTTTCAAAAATGCCTGTGCATTTAAGTGATTTTAAAACAGCGTATAACATATTACATACAGATATCACTTCTAATACACCCTTCACTTACTTTCAGTAAAAAGGCATTCATAGCGAGGATCTATTGTGTTCTCCTCTACAAAATAAAACGTGGGCAGTGACACAGACTACATGATGATACGCCACGCCTATTTTCTCAAAAAGGAATTGGTGCAAAGACTTATCTTTATCGTAACTACAAAATGTCAGGCTTGCTGGGGATTTCCAACAGATTTATCCATTTCCCGAACTCTCATGCACACACTACAACATGCAGGCGAACTTGTAACTTATACGGTCATTAAGATCTTTATAATGTATATATGTTTGACATTTTGATCTATATGATGTGGTACGAAATTAGCTTGAATTTTATTTAGTATCTTTACCTTTATTGTTTTTAGGGGGATTAATTCCAAAAGAGTATACATTGATGACTACTGTTTAAGAAATAGTGATATAGACAATTTAAGGAATGAGGATTGCACATCCATCAACCATATGTTAAGTTTGCGTCAAGTTAAGAACAATATTGTCGATAAATTAAATTAATTACTTTCTTGGAGATGTTCAACCATTGCTCCCAATTTTTCTATTATCTAGGATATGTTCAATCAGATTTTTGCTCGCCTGCGAAAAAATATTGAATCAGTTTGTTCATTCGAACAACCAGAAGTTGCTATGAGTGAATCTGCAAATTAATGCCGGTGTTTCTACTTTGGTATTTGTGAAAACATATCGAGAGTTTGAGTAGTCCTTGGACCATCGGTGTTTCACAGAGTAGTTCGGAATGGACGATACGGAAGATAAAAAAAATCAATTTTCACCTAAATGATGTATAAAATATATATCATAATAATATGTTTGAATTATTCTCTCTATACTATAAAGGAAACCAAGAAAGCTCTGTCGCTTTTTCATACACCAACTTCGAACATCGATATGTCACCTAAGACGTACCTGGAAGATCATAAATAGTCTCCACCAGCATTGAGAGTTATGAGATTTTCTTGAACACGATTCAACTGGTGAAAGTACACAGTTGTATTGATTCTCTGACCAGCTGTTAACAGTTCCCGATGCACGATGCCGCGAGCAGTCCTCCAAACACACAGAAGGACCTTTTCCTAGTACAGTGCTGGTTTCGGCTGTTTTCAAACCGGATCATAGGATGCTAACCAATGATGACGGTACCGTGGAGTTTCATACAAGACCTTTCTCATCACATGTCAGCACGTTGTCCAGAAATGTCTCCTCCCACAGACAAAGAAGCAAAGAAACATATATGTCTGCTCCTGTTGCCTTCGGACCCGAACACAAATCATGTGGGACCCATCGACCCAACTTGTAGTGCTTCCCAAGTTGATGGAGGTGCTGCCGAATGGTTTCTTCACTCACACTGAATTGTAGTTTCAGTTCCTCACATGCCTGGCCACTGTTCGCCTCAATTGGTGCCTGAAGGTCACATACAACATCGGTGCTGAACGAGATTATAAATATTATTTTTATTTGATATTAATGAGAACTTAAATTGTAAGACAAAGATTCCATTTTCTACAGTAACACGCTTCATGTAACATCGTAAACGTTACTCTCCAATCAATGAGGTCACAAAATACTTCTATTAAGAAATTCCATCATATGTTTCAATGCAAAAATAAAAGTAGATAAGGTGCAGGAATACCTTACCTGTAGAATATTGAAGTGCAAAATGCCATGCATGTATTTGGGCACCAGAGTAAGAAAGGTGAAGTATCCCCAATCACTTCCCATCGCTGTTATTATAAGAACCCAAACGTATGGGGATTTTAACGCAGCTTTCCAAGGTACAGGTAGCTGAAACATTGAAATAGCTTTAACTTATACATCGATGCGAGAATTTTAATGCATATAGTTTTACATGCAACCATATTATTCTCATCCATGCATTACTTTATCATATTAAGTAGAACAAATAATACAATGAAAGATAACATTACTATCTTGGTTGTTGTTAGTAAATAAATACTCTGTCGATATACATTCTGATGTGAAACTATAACAATTTAGTTGAAAATGTCTACACGAAGAAACAAGTAATAAATTTGGACTGATGCCGCCTTATGCATAGTCGTTTCAACGTCATGATTAGCGTCATGCTAAAAACCAGACTACTGCAGAGAACATATGTTAGTCGAACTCTTTAGTATGTCACTAATCACACATAAAAACGACTCTGCATAAGGCCCATGAAATCTAACAAACCTATTGCATTGTTTTATGCTTTAGAGAATTTATTTTCTCACATCAAAGACTAATTACAACTTTCTTTCTCGTAAGCACTGAAAGTCTCTATACTTGAAAAAAAATAGCTACCGTATCTTTTTATCGCGCTAAATATACATGCAGAAATAAAAAAAAAAATGTTTCATTTGGTTAGTTGTCTGAACAATTCTTGTTGAATAGAACCGAGGCTATCTTGGACGATAGAACATTTAGATTATACGGATGCGGAGGAATGTTTGATAATCGCTGATTATTACAAATATATTGAAGTATAAACATAGGGCATTTAATTTAAACTATCACATTACGACTATAGTTTTTTTCTATGTTTTATATGTATTGCTTTTATGTGTCTAAACCAGGTCGAAACACAACATTACACTACTGTATTGTTCAATATACTGATACTGTAAGTGAAACCAAGGTAGTATTGTTCGCATGTATAGCTTTTCAGCGATGATTTTAACTGAGACGTGCACAGGAATAGAATTCGGAACCACGCTAATAACATGTACCGCACATGATCATCAACTGTAAGAATTTTGTTCTTGAATACTTAAATTCAGTGAATTTTGATCTCCATTTAACTTTAATTGATGCATCGTTAGACAAAATGCAGTACATCAAGGGTTGTCTGAATAATTTTATGAACTTGTGACAACAGAACACAAACACGCGATTTATTGACATACATCATATATGTATAATGTAAGCCATGACGCCTTAATATCTTAGTGGCAGGGCGCGAATTTCTGGTGCTTGGGGTCCCTGATTCGTTTCCAGTACACGCCAAGTGAGCTTTGAGGTGCACAAACATCACGTGCGTGTTTTTTTCAGGGTCTTCCATCTCCTCCTTCTACATTCCACAATTTTATTTGTTATCATCGTCACCGTCTCCCTTAGAATTGGAACGTTAAACTTATATAAAAAAAGATGTTCTGGAATATGCAGCAACCTTGATGCAATCAAGAAAAAAATCTCATTAAAATTAATCTAACAAAATGTCTTAAATATACTAACAATTTAAATGAAGAATCTGAAATGCATCAATTATTCTATAATTCGATGGTGAATCTTCCATATCAATGAACGAAAAAGAAAACATTTAAATAAACATGGGCCAACAAACACCTCCTTTCAAAGTTACAAACTATCGAAAAGACGGAAAATAAAGACAGATTTAGGATTTAGATTTCTGGGCTCTCTGCATCTATGACCATTTAGCACGTCGCGTATGAAAGGTGACGTCCCTAGACGAGCATACTATCCGGTGAAAGGGAAGAGGCCTGGGACCTATAAGTTAGGTAGCATCCCGGCGTTTGCCCGGTGTGAATGAGGAAAACCCAGGAAAACATCATTCAGGATAGCTGGCCTGCAAAAGCTCTATACATTTTTCGTCCGAGTACCCCCACAGGATATCGAACCCGGGACCACTCACATAAAAGGCGAGAGCGTTAGTGACTACACTACGAGGGGCCACAAATCAAATTTCGATGTTAAAATATGATTTGGTAACATTTTTAAAAAAGTATTTAGTAACTTGCTCCTGTTGCAATAAAAATGGCAAAAAAAAAAAAAGAAAAGAAAGAAAGAAAGAAAGTAATACGTGTCTTACGAGGAAACCGATTCAAGTGTAACACGAAATTGTGGACGAGTGTATGAGCAAACTAAGTGCTTTTGCGTACAATTAAACCCATTAGAGGGAAAATCCCTTGATCTCAACCGTTTCGGAGACATAGAGGGATAAGGGGAAAGCTGAGGCTCTGATATTTTGTGGATTTTCGGTTGTGTTGCGAGTGAATATGTTCGAAAATTGCATTTAAGTGTTAAGAAAGATGCACCAGAATCAATACAGTAAAAGTGGTGTTGAATGTTGAGTGAGTGGCGTAGCTTTTACCCGGGGCCGGAAAAAAAGAAGGGGCTATGAGGAATGATCAATGCCATTGACACGAAGAACAAAATTGTATGTTATTAAATGCTAATATATCATGTTTTAGTTCGTAGAAAATGAGAAAAAGTGATATGAAAATGTATTAATTATATTACCAAAGGAATAGAGACGTTATGATGTGAACAAAAATAAAAGGTCATATCTATGCAAAAGCGCTATAGAAAAACAAATCAAATAATATGAAGCATAAACACATTTTGTTGCAAACGTAAGTACGACAGTGTGTAGTTGTGTGACATGCGTATATTAAAACGCAAAGTATGAATTAATAAACAAGAATAGTATTTTCCACTTAAGAAACGAAAACCTGTACGTCTTACATACTGTATATCACATACAGTTCCGATAGGTTAAAAATTGTAGAAATTATAAATGTTTGGAAACTTCGGATGGCCACCTATTTTATATTTTTGATCTTATTTGCCTGATGATACTTTTATTCAATTCAGCGTACCAAGAAACCTGTACATAGACACCTTATACACCCATTTTAGACAACAATTTAACTGCGTTATTTTCACCTTCCCCTTCCAAAACATTCCTGCCTAGCATTTTTACGGACTCTTCAATTTTGTAATCCTCATGTATAAGGCGACGTATTACTACAGTTTCGTGGATGAAGAAATTTTTTATTTTTAAAAAGTCTCTTTTACTTTACATATTAAAAAAATTCGCCAAATATCGGAGCACCAGACTTTCTCTTATTCCTCTATATCTCGGGAACGGTTGAGATTGAGGGGTTTTCCCCCTAATGGGTTTAATTGTATACAAATACACTTCGTTTACGCATAAACTCGTCCACAATTATGTGCCACATTTAAATCTGTTTCCTCGTTAGTGTTCGACAATCATTTTTATATTTAAATACTTGTGGTTGTAATTGTTTGATAAGATTAATTAATATTTACAGGTTGGTCGTTAGAAAATACGAATGCTTTCAAAAGAAAGGTTTGTCGTTGTTCGACTATGGTTTCTCTATCCCTTGGTTACTTGCGGCATCCTATTTTCTAGCTATGTCCCATGTGATGAGAATAGAGAAACAATTAAAGTTTGAATTGTTATTTTCCACTTGTGCAACACAAAACAGTGCCCTTCCCCCCAAAAAATCTAGATTCCCAAATGGATGGGATGCAGACTTCTATCACTGTTTGAATTAAATATCAAATATAGTTAATTTAAAATATTCACAAATTTATTGTTTGTCTCTGTAGAATGATTTTCATAATTCATTTGATCAGTAAGCTTTGCTTCTTTTTTTTCTTTTTTTTTTTTTTTGCGTTGCTGCACGTGGAGTGTATTGCGTGAAAGGTGATGTTTTAATATACAGATACTATAAATATGTTCCTAATCTAGTTAAACAACATGTATTGAATTTTTATGTTAAATATCTAGTCAATCATACTCCACGAGGTTGCCGGAAGGTCCTGATGTTCGGAAAATAGACATCGAGGAATGACTATCGTGTTTATGAATGAGATAAACAAAGAAGAAGAAGAAGAATAAAAGAATAAACGATCAATGGCAAATATTCACAAGTCTATCCAAAACTAATAAATTTATTATGTAACCCAAGTAGCAAGAAAGCTATTGGCCAGTTGGCGTATGCCTGGCTATTGGCTTTCTACGCTTGCCCATTCAACGCATACTTTCATACAGTCTGCTTTTTGTTGTACTTGTAAGTGATGCTTCAGATCCCTCGCAGAGCGTAGTAGAATCACTGGTCGTTCATTGGCCCCATGCCCAATTGCACAAAGTTTCCCTCATGTAACTTGGTTACTGGAATCCAACTTTCTAATCAAGCCGGATTCAAGCTTGCCGACTTCCAATGCAAGCTTATAGCGAGCAGTTTGGAAGTTGTCTCTCCTACTAGGGAAATTTGAGCCTATAGGTTCTGCGTCCTTATGCAATATCAAGCTTAAGCAGGGCGGTACTTAATATGAACGTGGACTCTGGACCACTCCTGCCACTTGACTCCAGTGTAGTTTCCGAGTGTACAGGCTATCATGCAAATATCAACTTTCACAATATGGGTCGTTCACCACCACACTCACTGCCAAAGCAACTGAGTTACAGGACCACACTAATCTTCCATCTATAATCAATATTCTTTCATAGACTCGTCAATAACTTCTATTTTAAGAAGTAAAGTGTAATAACATAATGTTGTGATATAGAAATTTGTATTATAAGAGAACCAAGAAAGTTCTATTGCTTTTTCACCCACCACATTCGACATCAATATGCCACCTCAGACATACCTGGAAGATCATAAATAGTCCCCACTAGCATCGGAGACCTTCTGCCAACATTCTGGAAGGTCATGGATTCCATCGCGGTAGAACTTTTATGGGTCTTGAAACCAAGAAGGTATCAAGTGCAGTATGCACCTCTACTAGGGATTTGAAAGTGCGTCCTCATAAGTGATTGTCCAAGGAATGGAACATATGATCATCGAACGGTGTAATGTTCGGGGAGTATGGCGGATGCAATAATATCTTCCATCCAAGGCGTAGAATGATGTCCCGGGTTATCCTAGCCACGTGGAGTTTAGATTGTCCTGCAACAGGACCCCTTTGGTATTTAGAACTGCTGGCTCCAGAGTTTTGAGTTTTTCTTGAACACGGTTCAACTGATGACAGTACACAGTTTTGTTGATGCTCTGACCAGCTGTTAGCAGTTCCCGATGCACGATGCCGCGAGCAGTCTACCAAACACACAGAAGGACCTTCTTCTTAAGCAGTGCTGGTTTCGGCAGTTTTGGAACCGGTTCATAGGATGCTCATCAATGATGACGGCGCTGTGGAGCTTCGCACAGGACTCAGTTCTCTTCACATGTCAACGTCCTGTCCTCAAATGGCTCATTTTTTAGACGAGACAGCAAATAAACACAGATATTTGTTCCCATTGGCTTCTGGCCTGCAGTCAAATAATGTGCATAGACCTAACTTCATTGCTTCGCAAGTAGATGGAGTTGCTGCCGAATGGTTCCTCCACTGACACTAAATTGTAGTCCTAGTTCCTCACATGGCTGGCCACTGTCCGCCTCAATTGCTGCCTGAAGATCTTCAATTTGTACATGTGTATATCTTCCAGCAGGTGGTGCGCCTTCGAGTGTTTCGTCTCCGTCCTTAAACTTGTTAAACTACCAATGCTCTGTCTGCGGAGTCACGAGACTCTCTGTAAATGCCTGGCATATCTTCCGCCCCGTTGACCCCAGTTTAAACTCGTAAAGCATACATGCCCATTTTACGCTAGATTGGATAATTCATATTGGGTAATACATATTGGATAATTCACTGGCAGTGAACACGTTGAAAAATGAGAGACATATATTTAATTCTTTGCCAGTTGAACGATAATATCATATGTTTACCATATCTATATATATTTGTACATTCTAATGATAACTACGAACTACATAGATCGCAATAATTAATTGACATTAAACCGTTAAAATTATAAATATTTTCAGATATAAAAATTTGTCGATCATTTATATCGATGTGCCTCCCCGATAAACACCACCTTTACGAAGACACTTATGTGTCGGGTGGGGAGGATTGCTTGCTACAATAAAATTTAGAGCTATGTCGGTGGTAGTTCACTACTAGAAGGGCCACCCTACCGAGTTGGTCTAAATGGAGTAGCCAGACGAAGAGTGTTCTGGGAGAAGGCAGCAGTTCTCCAGTAGCTATGTTGGCGGAAATCATAGTTATTGGTACGTCAACTCGGACATTTAATCCCAGGTGTGGTCAAAGTGACTTTAACGGCTGGGATACTGCAGGGTGGAAGGCAACGGGAAACCACCACTCTATTTCCTCTAGTTTGCTGGCAGCAAAAGGAGAACATATGTACGATGGTCTTTCGCAAGTCAAAATATAGTTCCGGGGGTAAAATATCCTCCATTCGGATCTTCGGGAGAAGGATGGCTTGGGAAGGACTATTGGACGAAAAAGTAATAATGGGGGGAAGAGAGACCGAGAAAGAAAGACAGTGAAGAGCAAAAGGCTTAGGATAGGGACATGGAACGCACGTACTATGTTACAGGGAGAAAAATTTGAAAATCGTAAGAAGAAATGAAACAAAATAATCTAGATTTGGTAGGAAGTTAGATGGGGAGGTACTGAGATGTTGAACAGCGAAGGGTATAGAATATTTTACTCAGGTAATGAAAAGAGCGGTCATAATGCCGTAGGAATAATTCTTGGAAAGCGTTTAAAGGAGAAGGCAGTGAAAGTACAATTTACTGATGATAGAGTTATGATGTTAAGACTTAAAGGGAAAACGAAGGATCTGGTGGTGATACAGACATATGCACCGACGACTTCGCATGCAACTGAAAAAGTAGACGAAAATTATGAGAAAATAGAAGAAATTATAGATTGGGGAAGAGGGGTACATGCGTAATTGTAATGGGAGATTTCAATGCAGTTGTGGGAGAAAAACAGGAAGGTAGTATCGTAGGCAAATATGGTTTAGGCGAAAGAAATGAAAGGGGACAGAGACTAGTGAATTTCTGTAGACAGAATTCACTAGTAACTGGGAACACTTGGTTCAATCAGCACAAGAGAAGAAGATATAAATGGAAATCACCAATATCAAATAGACGGTGGAAGATATCAAATAGAATACGTTATGATTCAGGAAAGGTACCGGACTAACTTCAAGAACGCGAAGGCCCTTCCCGGGGCTGATATTTTGTCTGATAATAATCTTGTGCTAGGCGAAGTAGATATTCAACTGAAAAATGTAGATGAAAGAAAAGTAGGTAACAAAGTGTTGAATATTGAAAAGTTGAAAAACGAGGAAATAAGAAAACTTTTAATTGAAAAATTCGAAGAAAAATATTCAAAACAGAAAAGAATAGGCGCAGATAGTAACACACAGTGGAAATACATTAAGCTTTGCTTACAGCAGGCTGAAGAAGAAGCAGTAGGCTACCGCGAACACAAAACGGCTAAGAAACCATGGGTTACATAGCAGATGTTGCAGAAAATGAAGGAGAGGAATACGTGGAAACAGGTTGATACAGAAGAGGGCAGAAAGATGTACAGAAAGTTAAATAATGAGTTACGGAGAGAAACAGACAGAGCGAGGGAAGATATTTATAAAAGAAGACGCGAGGACATACAAGAATTAAAAAGATTGGGAAATATGAGAAAATGTATAAGGAGGTGAAATCTGTGGAATTTCGGAGGAAACAAAGTTTATTACGATGGCAGTGGAAAATAAAAAGGTAGTCAGCGACAGAAATGAGGTAATAGAAAGACGGAAAGAATACGTGGAAGATGAGAGTAGGGAGAGACCGTGTAGCCTAAATGTTGAAGTAGAAAATGAAGTAGGCGAGGATGATAAACGATTTAGTATTCTTCGGGATGTGTTTGAAAAGGCTATATCCGAGATTAGGAATGGAAAGGTAACCGGGATAGATAATATACCAATCGAATTCATTAAAAATGTAGGAGACAAGGGAAAGAAAGAATTGTTCCGACTATGCAATGAAATACATGAGACAGGAAAGTGGCCAAAAGACTTCCTGAAGACGATCATGATACCGATGGTTAAGAAATTGAACACAAAGCGATGTGAGAATTATAGAACTATTAGTATCATATCTCATGCAGCTAAAAGTTTGCTCCGAATACTGAACAGAAGGTTATATGGAACAACAAATGAAGAAGTTGAAGAGGATAAGTTCGGGTTTAGAAGAGGTAAGGGCACAAGAGATGCTATTGGATTATTAAGGGCGATCGGTGAAAGATTTATAGAAAAAGGGAAAGAGGTGTATGTTGTATTTATCGATCTAGAAAAGGCTTTTGACCGCGTGAATTGGGAATTATTGTTGGGAGTTTGAACGAAGATAGGGTTGGAATGGAAAGATCGAAGACTCATAAGAAACTTATACACGAACCAACAACCCAGACAGCACAATGCACGTACAGTATCCGTATAGTACATGTACAATTGCACGGATGCAACATGTGCATCATCTGTATAAATGCACGCCTGTACATGGGATGCACATATACATGCCAGGTCCTATTCAACATCTTCACGTGCACAGAACATGTGCAATGCACACGTACACGTCCTGCACAAGTGATTCACACCTACGGCGCAGGTGATTTACAAGTAACACGTATTCGATTTACATGTTGCATTATTTACATGTAGTTCACAGGTGATTTACATGTAAGTCAGCGGTAATTTACACGTAGCAAACAGTTGATTTACATGTAGCACACAGGTGATTTACACGCAGTAATCAGGTGATTTACATGACAGGTGATTTACACGCAGTAGCCAGGTGATTCACATGTAGGACAGAGATTATTTACAAGTAACACACAGGTGATTTAAACGCAGTAACCCGGCGATTTACATGTAGGACAGAGGTGATTTACACGTAGCACATAGGTGATTTATACGCAGTACCCAGATGATTTACATGTAGGACAGAGATGGTTTACACGTAACACACAGGTGATTTTCATGTAGGACAGAGGTGATTTACACGCAGTGCCCTGATGATTTATATGTACGATAGAGGCGATTTGAAGCAGTAAACAGATGACTTATATGTAGTGCTCAGGTGATTTCCTTGTAGTACAGAGGTGATGTAAAAGCAAATTCGAGAGGCAAGGAAAAAAAGGAGTTTATATATTTGGTGTCTTACGCAGTAACACCATCTGTAACTGCAAAGACATCACCTTCAAAGTATATAACAAGTAACTCAGAATGGTCAGTGAGAATTTTATTTTGGAGTTTATTATTTGCAACGAGCAAAGTTTTAGGTAGTATCTTGGACATGTTTGCCAAGTAACAAATAACGCAACATATTCCGCTGTAATCGGTCACGAAAATAATTTTGTAAACTTATGAACTGTCTGACTGTAGTTACATCAGTACAATGCTGCCACCTGTTGATCTTGTATCCTAGCTCAGTGCACGTTATGGAGTTTTTACAATCATTCGGCTGTTATTCGTCGAAAAGTCTCTATAACACCGCCTGGAGGAAAAACGACACCTACCAAAAATGGAGGTTACTTTCTGTTGATGAGAACAAGAGTAAAAGAATGAAAGTAAAAGTATACACTTGCACGGTATTATGGACGTCTCATACACACGTGCAGTAGCCGTGCAAATATCCATGTGCACACAACGGCTTAAGCACTGGTAATTTAATGTGCTTCATCCACGCAAATGCACATGTGCACATGCACGACTCAAGCATGGGTTATGTACATTCGCTGCATCCACGCAAAAGCACATGTGTACATAACGGCTACAGCACGGGTTATATAAATGTGTGCTTCATCCATGCAAATGCACATGTGCACATAACTGCTTAAGCACGGGTTACGTACGTGCGCTGTATCCATGCAAATGCACATGCCTACATAACGCCTTAAGCACGGGTTATATAAATATGTGTTCCATCCTTTGCAATGTATATGTGCACATAACGGCTTAAGCACGGGTTACGTTATTGCGCTGCATCCATGCAAATGCACATGTGTACATAACGGCTTAAGCACGGGTTATATAAATGTGTCCTTCATCCATGCAAATGCACGTGTGCACATAACAGCTTAAGTATCGGTTCTGTACGTGCGCTGCATCCACGCAAATGCACATGTGTACATAAAGGCTCAAGCACGGGTTATATAAATGTGTCCTTCATCCATGCAAATGCACATGTGCACATAACGGCTTAAGTACGGGTTCTGTACGTGCGCTGCATTCACGTAAATGCACATGTGTACATAACGGCTTAAGCACGGGTCACGTGCGTGCGCTGCATCCACACAAATGCGCATGTGTATATAACGGCTACAGCACGGGTTATATAAATGTGTACTTCATCCATGCAAATGCACATGTGCACATAGCGGCTTTAAGCACGGGTTCTGTACTTGTGCTTCATCCACGCAAATGCACATGTGTATGTAACGGCTTAGGCACGGATTATGTATATGTGTACTTTATCCATGCAAATGCAAATGTGCACATGCACGACTTAGTCACTGGTTATGTATGTGTGCATAACCCACGTAAATGCATATGTGTACATACACGGGTTATGTATATATGCTTCATCCACGCAAATTCATGTGTACGGCTTATGCACGGGTTATGTATGTGTTCATCATCCACACAAATGCACATGTGCAAATGTACGGCTTATGCATGGATAGTGCACATGTGTCGTACACGTACGTGTTGTCTGGGAAGCAAGTGTTAGGTTAGGGGAAGAAGTGACGGAAGAGAGTGCAATTGGATGGGGAGTTCGACAAGGATGCTGCCTCTCGCCAACATTTTTTAATGTCTATCTAGAAGAGATAGTGAAAAAGATTTTACATGATTATGACGGCATTTCGGTAGGAGGTATAACGATTAGAATCATAAGATTTGCAGACGATATGGCGGTTGTTGCAGAATCTGAAAAAGAAATCAATAAAATGTTAGAAAACCTGAGGATGGGCTTTGAAGAATATGGGATGAAAATAAATGTTAGAGAGACAAAAACCATGGTGATTGGAACGAAGAGATCTGTGTCAAATATAAAAGTGGGAGGGGAGCAAATTAAACAAGTGAATAGTTTTCGATATCTGGGTAGTATTCTTAGTAATGACATGAAGTGCGAACGTGATATAAAAGCAAGGATAGGAATGGCGAAAGAAGCCTTTAGGAGGAAGAAGTCTGTTTTGTGGGACCTTGAATAGAGAGTTGAGAAAAAGACTCATAAAATTCTTCGTGTGAAGTGTTGTACTGTATGGGGCGGAAACGTGGACTGCTGCAAGTAACCTGTCAGTAAGGGGGGAATACCTATGATGATGATGATATTATCGATGTCGATATGACACAGTTTTAAATGTTTGTTCCGCGGTGTATTTCGCTTCTTTTCTTACACATAAATGTGTGAAATAGTACACCTCAGCAAGCGTTATTCGAATCACGGGGAATTGTAGAACTTGCGGTCCGTAACACTTAAGAATTCCTATTGACACATTCATATTCACTGATGTCAAAGCTTGCCTTTTGGCTCATTCACCTTATATTTAAGCAAAAGTATATCTCAGAATGATGTTGGGAGCATGCCTGGGAATTGTGCCCTGTTGGGAATTCTGTGCGCACATATTGAACATTGTCAAAATATATATTTTCTGGGTAGCATATATATGAATTCTCTTACACTGATGTGGAACACCACTTCACAATTTCTCATGTTCGAAACAACACGTGTTGCAATTTGACTTTCGCTTTTTGGCAGCCCTGTGTACTTTTGTCCACATATGATTTTCTTGTTATCTTGGAGTCAGAAGTCACGTGCTACACATTGTTGGTATTATTTTGAATATCCTGTGTTAGGTATATATCGGATGGTCAAAAACTCAAGCTCAGGTTCGATAGAGGTGATGCTAGATACGAAACGAAGACGAAAACATAATATGAAATTTGACTTCTGGGGGCTTCTTTCAGTGGTAGGGCCCGTTAATGATATGACAATAGCAACATTTAAAAAAATCTAGTATTGGACAGAATTTTGTATGACGACTTTACTTTTCATTTATGTTTTTGTTCATCCACCACAACAACTTTACAACGTTAAAGGATAGCAAACAAATTAAATAGAACCGAGAAGTGGATAGATATATACAGCAAATCTGGTATATGAACTCTGATAGATAATGCAGGAAACACCCAAATAAGCCTTCAAAACGAACGACCTGCTCCTGTCATTCAGTCCATGCCAAGACAACAGCAATTGCAATACAGAATAATAAAGTACATTCACTTGTCAAAGAGATAATGCATACCTGATTCTTATGCTTCGGTCCCAGCTTTTCTTTCAGGTAATCTTTTTCTTCTGAACTAATTCGTGGATGCTGTTCAGGAGAATCAAACATGAAGAACCATATGCAGAATATCCAAATACTACCATAGCATCCTGTGATATAGAAGACTGCTTCCCACCCAAGGGTGTCCAATACTAATCCACAGATTGGCATTGTAACTAATGTACTCAAAGCTCCACCTGAAGTAAAAAAATGAGATTTTACTAAAATTACTTAACAATTAGAATAATAGTAATTCCAAAATATACTTATATGTTCAGGACTATAGAGAGCAAAAAAGTAACCTCGGATAGGGTAATGTGGCCTCATTTACACTTTCGATATTCTCAATATAGTAGTGCCATCATTTCTCATGTTTTCCTGGATGTTCTCGCCACTCCTGTTTGAAGGTGACAAAAGCATGTTTAATAGGAAGCATTATTTTCTAAATTATTGGTCATTTGATTTTAGAATTTATATTATTGGCTGTTGAGATTCAACCGGCTTTTGAGGTTTTATATTATTGCCGTATATTATGTAGGATATTAATGTTGAAAAAAGAACAACGAAATTAAAATTAGACACAAAGTCTATAAAATTGCAAATATTTGCAGAATAAATAAATAAAACTACTGTCATAGACCTTTTGTCTAGCAATTCATTCTCCAAATCTTTGCTTCTAGAAGTCTTCCTCAGAAATCCACCAAGTCCAAAAAAGAATTAGACATCTTTCAGCCAATCGTGTGAAAGGTTCTCCTCAAAAGTTCGGGAATTTGCCCTAACTGATTGCAGTTTTATCCTGATTTTAAAATCAGTAGAAGAAGTAAAGAGACTTTCTGTTTACGACAGTACAGATGCTTCAACAGAATTCGATGCATTTACTGTACCATTAGTTTTTAGCAAAAAAGCACCATGCCCTTTAGGATAATGTGAAGAAATCCATACGTATAAGGTATTTACGTCATTAAGGAAGCAAAATCAGGCAATTTCAAACTTTATTGTCATTCATTTTGTGTGGGACATTTTAATAACTACTAGTGGTAGTTATTATTGGAATTACGAAATTGTATTGCGTGTGTGTTGTTATATATCTCTATAGGTTATATAGAAAAATATATTTTAACTCTTTACATTTCCTGTGTTACAGGAGGTAAAGTGAAAGAAAGTGTAAAAGGATGGATCCAATCCAACCCGAGATGTGATTAAGGTTCTGTGCTTGGAATTGTCAGTGATTTCTAGAGAGGAAACCCAATCATATGAAACACTGGCGTCGTTAGTTCAAGCGTGGCCAGATTTCCGTACGTTAGTGACACCTTTCCGAAATCAGGAACGAGTAATTTGCTTCCTGGAACTTTTGACCCAGTACCAAGAAAAGCAAAGGGCTTTTTTCCATGTTGGATGAAACAAAGTTCCATCACCATGATCCAGAAACTATGGCCGAGTTAAAATTATGGAAGTATATTTACTTATCAACTCAAACAAGAACCATATCTAGCTCTCAGCGAGAAAGGTCATGCTGAGAATTCTTAGAACCAGCATGGGGTAGTGACGATGATTCCCTGGCAAAGCGTGTTACAATTTGCAGGGATATACCAAGATTCACTGCTGCACAAATAACAGGATTGCATCACAATCAAGAAACGTACGATGAGTAAAACTTACCGTATCCTTGAAGACAACATTCCAGTTGACAGCTTGCATGTTGTCCAAAAATAAATACAACCCTGCAGATATTTAAATTTTCTCAATCACCCATATTCTCATGACTTTGTAACATGTGAGTTTCATCTTTCTAACTATGAAGGCAGTTTTGAAGTGAAATCATTCAAATAAGTCTTTCTTGACTTGATTC
The DNA here is from genome assembly GCF_964235325.1 of Thermobia domestica. Lineage (NCBI taxonomy): Eukaryota > Metazoa > Arthropoda > Insecta > Zygentoma > Lepismatidae > Thermobia > Thermobia domestica. The sequence goes on from NC_137470.1 coordinate 78,770,867, forward strand.
CTGAGGTCAAGTTTTTTCAGTTCAGTGAAGTCATTTAATCCCGAGATCAAGTTTTGGTTTATAAGACAATCTACACACTTCTAAAAGCAAGGTCTCCAGAAGTGTATAAAGAGACGGGAAAATTGTATTGCCATTGGACGTTCCTATGTAGAGGAGGGCCAAATAATATATATCAGATTTCATTTATCTCAGTAAACGGTAGAGGTCAGAGGAAGTTTATAATAAGTATTTCAAGTATAAAATATGCATACTATTAAAAGCAACCAGACTTATTTCTTAGAAATTATTATTTTTGTCTGATATTTAATATGAATATATACAGTATTCAATACTCTTACCAAACCTGAAATAGTACTAAGTACCTTTCATTATTATTATGACAACATATAGCGTGTGATTCACCAAATACGTAACAGGACTTTAGCATAGCTTCTAGTTGACAAATCTTTGAAACGAAAAATATGAATGCCAAATCACGTGGTGATACTTTTGAAATCAAGTTCGTCTTGGGAATATATTTATGGGGGTCAACTTCAAAATTTTTAAATCAAAGCAGGGGTTGATTTTGCCTCATTGAAGCAACCGAAAAATTTTTAATGACTTTAGTAGTACTGCCAGCTTTTCTAAACAAAGCATGCCGCTCTTGTACTTGTTAATGAACCTGTCTTGTTCCTGTCATGTCTACGTGGTAGAGAAAAGCCTTATTCCCCGCCGCCTTGATTGCAACATTGGTAGAGGTTGGAGTGTTCTTTTTTTGGAAGGTTGAATGACATTGGGCTGTAGTTTTTGACCTCTTATGGTTCCTGTGGAATTTATGAGGGTTCGTATGCGTGGCATACTCGTTAAAAAGTTAAATGAGGCCCCTAAAAGCCTCCCATGACTTCGTGGCACCCAGATGGCTTCCGTAGCCCCATAAGCTTACCGCAACCCTCAGTAGACTCTCGTAGTCCCCGGAAGCTTTCCGCAGCAATCATAAGCTCCCCGTTGCCCCTAGAACACTATGTGCGTTTGTGATAACATTCCCAGTAAGACTGAGGAAAGGAATAGATTTGTGAGGTGGAAATATTTACTTTATTTATGTGTTCACTTTTTTAACATTGCGAACGTTGTGAGAAGTACAAACTTGAAGAACACATTTACCGCAAACGGAGCACTTAACCAAAGGTGTCCAAAATCATGAGGTCGGCGCTCACGACTTCGGAACTCACGCTCACTCGACCTCAACCTCACGAAGTGAGCGTGAGGTCAGACCGGTTATGTGAGCGTGAGGTTGAGTGAGCGTGAAGTCTGAATGATGTTGTGAGCGTGAGGTCAGACTTGTTACGTTTGCGTGAAGTTGAGTGAGCCTGAGGTCAGGCTGGTGATGTGAGCGTGAGGTCAGACTGGTGATACGAGCGTGAGGTTGAGTGACCGTGAGTTCAAGCTGGTTAAGTGAGCGTAATTTTGAGTGAGCGTGAGGTCAGACTGGTAAGATGAGCGTGGGGTTGAGTGAGCGTGAGGTGAGCGTGAGGTCGAAATGATTTTATGTGCGTGAGGTCGAATAAGCGTTAGGTCGAAATGAGTTTGTGGGCGTGAGGTCGAAATGAGTTTGTGAGCGTGAGGTTGAGTGAGGTTGGATCAAAGTAGAAATCTGGATCTCCGAATAGCAGGGAGAAGTATATTGTAATGCGAAAAAACTGTAGAATTTTGATCTCTACACAAAAGCTTCTTTTTCTCTATCTGAAAATAACACTTGCGGTGAAACGACCATACTTAAGCAGGCAGTATCTTTTGTCCTCTACCTTTTTTCTTTTCATTGTTCAACTTGGGATAGAAGTTTTAGTTTCTTTGTCATCAGGTATTTCTCAGAAGCAAGTAGAAAATAATCATGGAATGTCTTGATATTTTGTCAGGCACACTGGAGTATTTGGTCTCGAAATCCGGTCAAGAATATTCATCATAAAATAACCGATTAAATTAAATTGTTTTGTATATATCTACATTTTCTAAGACACATTACCGCCAAAAATGGTTTCCTTTGTTTCTTTAACTTTAGTTTTCTCTTGTGATTTCGCTTGCCATTGTTTAATAGGGATTTTGTAGGCTAAGTCAGTGTTTTATTTACGAATGATCTAGAGAATATTTACTTGGAAATAAAATTTATATAGTTAGCAAGTAATTGTTTTTGTATAAATATAACTACGCAGAACAGGCATAAATAAATGTTTTGTGTTACTAGGGAAAATGTGCTAGTGCTTGACCACTTAAGTGATTTTCGTATAATCCATTAACCGTTGTTCAGAGAGCGGAACAACTTAGGAGGATGCAGCTAGCTCACGTGTGTTCCTAAAGCTATATTTCTTCTATATTTTATCCAAAACGGAGATGACTTATACCATTTATGTAATATTAGTCGGACAAATACCGATGATTGATTTATTTTTAGTGTTCGACCAGGGCTGGATTTAATGTTTTGACGCTCCTAGGCATAAAAGCGTTTGACGCTCTCCTCCCCCGGTCGATGAACAAAATTTTAACAATACAAAATCATCAAATAGAAAAAACTTATTTTATAAATATCTTTGCTTTCGTACAAACTTTAATGTATTTTTGCTTTGTATAGTAAAGAAATATTTGAATTGTTACAAATTTATTTTTAAGTAAATTTACATAGAATGATAAATTTGAGTTTTACAATAAGTGCTAGTTCAATAATACAAGAAATTCGTTTCGAATTTTCGACTTTACGTAATAGTTTTAATATTGAAACTACCCAGAGTGTGTCTAAAATTACCAGAATACCTGTTTGAACTGTTGAAATTTATTTAGATAGAGATTGGTAAGGTGGCAGATGTCAAGGGTCACATGCGAAAGAGAACTTAGGGAAAGGAGAGAAGTGCATCATACAGACCGGCATCTATGCAAATGCTACTGTACGTATAAGGTTAAAATTTCACTTAACTTCGACCAATGATTCAAGCCATAGATTTGCAAAATCAATTATTTCTTAGAGAGCTTCATTTTTACGTTTGTTATTATTATTATTATTATTATTATTATTATTATTATTATTATTATTATTATTATTACTATTGAACTTTGGTATCCTCATGCGCCATACAAATTTCCAAGGCGAGGAGAACGACGTGATTTGGTTATCGCAAATTCTTAGAGCTTCTGCTTGTTACAGCGCGCACATTGCAAAGGAGTCTGGTCATCCATCGTTTTTACAAACATACACAAAGCTAAGGGTATATTATTTTTGGACGAGCATGCGAAAGGATGTTCAGTATTTTGTGAAGACTTACATTCCATGTACTACTATGAGCAAAATAAATGACGCGTCTCTTTATTTTGAAGTTTTTTTCAAATTTCTCCGTTTTCTTTATATGTTCTAAATTTCGGAAGGTTTACCCAACAGGACAGGTTAATAACAAACCCGTTTTTAATATTTGTATTAGATATTAGCTTAAAATAAATAAATTAGAAGCAAAAACATTAAATCGACAGAAATCTCGAGAATTACCAACTCTGCTAAAGTGGGAGATTTTTTAGAACGCGAGGGAATTCTGCAGTTCAACACGAAGCAGCGACATGTATGTCATTGAGAGAAACGTGGATTAGATCTACAAACGAAATTTTTAACGTCATATTTTTAATATGTCTTACTACATGCTTTATCAGCGAACTCCAAATATATGAATCTATGCTAAGTATTAACGTAAAGATAGAGCAAATAGTGGAAATTACCTATTGAAAAAATTGAATTCTTAGCAGAATCGTAATGAAAATTTCTCTTTACCGTAGAAAGGGTTCAGCTCACGTTAGAAAACAATTATATCAGGCAGTTAAAGCAACTAGTCTGTATGCCGAAGGTAGTGGGTTCGACCCTCCTGGAAGTGCCGTTGTCATTTTTATTTGTATGGTTATTTTATTTATTTTTTATGTGGGAAAGTTTCAAATTCTAACATATGTGTAAAACTCATGACTCAACCAAAAAAAGACAAAATGTCGTTGTGGCACTTGCATTAGTGTTTCTAATTTTTGTTTGCAAACAGTTTCGTAATTATTTCCCTTGTGCTCACTACTCTCTACATGCTCACTAATGCATAACGAATGTTTTCCAGTAAATGTTAATTCTAATTTGGAGAAATTTATAAAGTTTCACAATGTTTCTCACTTGATAGTCTTCTATCTGCTTTTTGGACACTTTGATAACAGATTTCCCTATATATATTTAATTACGGAAAAGTTTTACAATGTATTTGTCTTAAATTGAAATTGTTTTGAATTTATCACATGAGGTAAGTAGCCCGTGATAAATTCTGAAGAACTGAAGTAGAACTGAAGTAACTGATATTCTACGTAAAAGCAACCTTTTGTAGAATGATTATGCTTCTTACCTTCAGCACATAATCTTTACAGTAGAGAGTCATACAGAGAAAAATCCTGTTTTTTCCTCTCCTATGACCACTAATCTTAAAGCTCTACATGTAATGATTCGTGTCACATAATTTCGGCTCTCCAAAGACATTCATATTTATTATTATTATTATTATTATTATTATTATTATTATTATTATTATTATTATTATTATTATTATTATTATTATTATTATTATTATTATTCCTGAATATGCCACTCTTACATAATGTAGTAACTTTAGACATCTTAGTTTAAAGTGCTTTGTTTAGTAATAATTTGAGTAACCACGTAACAAAATTTAAGATGTATGAGGAGGCACGACGTTTTATTTCCCCCTCTCTTCTCAGCACCGTCCCAATAGAAAGTATATAATTTCTGACAAGCAGGGCAGACAAAATGAATAAGAAATATATTTATAGTATCCTTTTCTCCTTCGTGAATGGAATATCACGTAGCATTTTTTATTCTACCGAAGACGGCTCTAGGCCGTTATGGTTAGGTAATAAAAGAAATACCTAATATACTTATTGCGCCCCTTGACTGTAATATCACCTCTTCTTTATTTGTTCGAGGCCGCCCTGCACAACCAAGGGTGACAAAAAGAATAGGAAAAGTGTCTAAAGATTACAAAGCACTTTATATTTTGTCAGATACAAGGAAGTGTATACACAGCATTGCTTTCGTTAACAAGTGTTTCACCCTCGCTTATAAAATTAGGCAGAATAAACATTTGCCGATCATTGTTCTAGAGGGATTTGTCCAGGATGGTTTGATGTCGGGCTAATAACGATGAGTATCCTGTATGTTTATTTACATCGCCGTTAAAGAAATAGCAAACTTTCTGAAAGGAACTTACTTAGGAAACATCAGATCCTCCTACTACTTAATTTCATCTAGTGTTCTGAGTGAAAGTTCTATGGGACCATTAGAAAAATATATATTACCGTTTCCACGCTGATGGTAGAATTTTTTAAGCAGTTATTGAATTACGTTCGAAGCATAGGCGTAAATACCGCCCCCGCAACCCTGTGGCGTGGAGACCGCACAAGCTGCAAGGCCAAAAAATATACAGAAAGTACGCAGGAGCGGACCAGGCCAAATTTTCACCAGGGCAAAGTTACTTTTTTTCGCCCTTCCCCTGGTACTAGCCTATATTTTACATTTGTCGCCCTCCCGTTTGGTCTTGTGGCTAGCACGCTTGCCTTCTGTGATACCGGGTCCAATTCCCGGTGGATTACTGTTAAACGATAAAAGTGGTTCAGATTCCACTATAATTAGTATCCACATCTCCTTTGGCTTAACACCGTGTGCGTGGGTTTTCTCGTTGTTCTCCCGTTTCCTCCCACTTTCTTCATTCCACCATTTCATTCATTACTCATCATCATTGTCTCTTTTACCCTAACCGACATAAACGTGGGACGTAAAACTCAAGGATTTCATTTTTTCTCGTTTAGCTATTAAGGCATAACCGTGGAACGCTGAACTCAAGCAAACAAACAAACAATGCTTACTCCCCCGCCACTCTTTATTCTACATGCCATCTCTCCATTTTTCTATACAGCCCCCTTAGTACTATGAAACTCTCCTCTTCCATGGTTATGTAATTGCCACTACTTTACAAGAATATACACAAAAAGTCAGTAGAAATCACGCTATAAAAATTTACTTTTTGAGGCTCGATTTGGCGCCCCTCTTTCTCTGGCGCCCCGGGAAGTCGCCCGGTTCTTGGTACGCCCATGAGTGTACGGACCATAACTAAGGACTGCGGAGGAGAGGTTAACCTACTTGTTATGCCATTGGTTTGACGTGTTTGAAATGTTCAGTGACTGATCGGTTAGTGAAATAATTTCGACGGTTACTGATGTTTAAAGTTTATCTAAGGCAAAGTTACCTAACCAAATACATTTGATATCGCGATGTCACAATTTGATTTTTCCTCACATAAAAAAGATAAAAACAATAGTAATAAAAACCCTTACTCGCACTGGGCTCTAACTACCAGCCTAATTCGTACAGACTAGTTGCTCTGACCAACTGAGTTTCGATTTCTTACGCGAAAGAAGTCTGTTATATTACGAGGAATGCTTTTCATTCTCAAAACTGTTCGAAGTAATACGAACATGGCTTAAGAACAGAGACGGAACTGAATTACCACTCGATTGACCTTGATGGCAAATCATCAAAGGATAGCTATAAACGTAAGTTCAGCATGCATTTCTGTTCAGTATTCCTATCTGCCAATCACGCTTGTTCATTGGAGTAATATTTTACAAACGTACTCTTTCGATAGAGCACAATGGCAGACCAAAGAGAAGGAATTCTTGCCCTTGTGAACGTTGGATACCACAATGTGCAATAAAACTGTCTCGTCTCCTTGAAGTGATATTTTATCGAAAATAACTCGTTTTCCTTTATATAGTCTATCCGAAGTTTTTGAGGGTTTCAAAATGAGGAAACGTTACTGTCAAACAAGGACGCATTTAGGGGTGGGTCCAGAGGGTCCGGACCCCCTCTGAAATCCCAACTTTTCTGTAAATTTAGCCTAATTTTGGGGATTATTTTTTTAAAATTATATTATAATTTATCCTAATATTGAAGTTCTCCCGAAATAAATTACTGCATACGTGCTTGCTGACAATTTTCAATATATTCGTTAAATAATAAAGTAAAATAATTAAATTAGGAGCAAAAAGCTTCAACACGGGCTAAGTTTTGTCCACTGCCAATATTGTTAGAAGGGATATTAATAGCAAAAACTGCTAGTCAATGCTGAACCTTGGAACTTCATCCCGAAAAGCAAGTCTATTATTGGGAACTACATATGAAACATTTTACCAACACTTATCTAGCTTTTATCTGGCATGAAATTATTATATACACCAAAATGCACTCTCCTAAAATGTGTATCTGAACATTGCTCTACGTATCTGCGAAGCAATAAATTTTTTTATCGAAATACGTGAGCAGGAAACTCTAACAGCGAGCCATTTTATTTAAATCGTATTAAACCCTGTAACCGTGCGTTAACGTGAAGACAAAGCTTCGTCCATTGGTAAAGTGTTGGAAGAATGAAAACTCAATATTCGTAGGTTCGAATCTATCCATTCACCACAACATTTTATTCTTATGTGTAACGATGAAATAAGAAAAAATGTATAACCGTTAAAACAAAACTTCAACCAAGTCTAAAGAGAACAATACTAAAATAGTAACACAATAGCAAGCAAGAATTATTTCATGTAGCGTTTGGACGAAATTACAGCTGTCAACAATTGCAGAAGTAAAAACAGGCTGATAGGTGTAATGCAGTCTAGAATTCTGAATGCATTTATTTCTTAAAACTTCTGTTTTGTCATTGGTATTGCGTTAGTCATTGTAATACCTTTCAATTGGAAGTGAAATGACACAAATTAAAATAGTTTTAAATCAATAAATGTCTATGTGTAAAAGTAGGTGTCTCTTATCCGTAGTTCTGAGTTCCTTTCACTTTGAAGTGACAAATGAGAGAAGAAAGTATGGTGTTCGAAAAAAAAATCAAATTTGAGATTTCAAGTAATTTACACGTATTTAGCCCCTAACACCGAAAAAGTTATTTTTCGATATATGTCCATCTGGGGTTCGTCCGCCCGTTCGCTACACTTTTCTGTGTACTCGCCTAGAGGCCATACCGTTCAACTTATCTGCACCAAATTTTAGTTTAAGATTTTCATAGTATTACCTATAGTTTCTTTTATTTCCCTCCTACTCCCGAAACAAGGATAGTTTCCTGTACGATGAAAATAGAAAAAAAGATATTTTCTCATAACTGGCTCTAACGATCTTGTTTTCTTTCTTTTTTATAAATCAATATTTAATTAGCAACCCTATTTTGTGGTATAAGGCATTTATCTGAGAAAAATCTACAAGGGGTAGTTTATACTTAGGGGTGAGTTTTTTCTAAGTGATTTTCTCAAAATGGACTCAAGTGTTTTCGATCATATTTCATAAATAAATATTTCATTAATAACTTAACAATATGGCATAACTCGTTTGTTCTAAAAAAATGCGAGGGGTAGTTTATTGTTGGTGGAGTGTCTTGTCTGGGCGATTTTCTCAAAAACGACTCAAAAGAGTTTATTCATATTTCAAAAATACATATTTCGTTAATAACCTAACAATATGGCAAAACTTGTTTGTCCTGAAAAAATACAAGAGGGTTAATTTACTCTTGGGGGTGTTTTTTCTCCACGGTTTTCTAAAAAATGAGTCAAGCAATTTTGTTCGTGCTCAGAAATAAATATTTCATTGAAAACCTAATAATATGGAATAACTCGCTTACCCTGAAAGTATCCTCAAGAGATAGTTAATTCGGGCAGTTATTTTTCCCTCACGATATTGTCAAAAATTACTCGGACAACTTTATTGATAATCCATAAATAAGTATTTCATTAATAACTCTATATTTTATTATAAGTCACTTCTGTGAAAAACAATTACGACGGATAGTTCATTTTGGGGGTCAAGGTTTTTCCCGACAATTTTCTCGAACGACAGGCGATTTTGTTCAAATTTCGCAAATAAATATTTCATTAATAACCAAAAGTATATCTTAACTTATTGTTCGAAACAATTGACAAGAGGTAGGTTGCTCCTGACGTGTTTTTTTCGAACGACTTTCTCAAAAATGACTAATTTGATTTTTTCATATTTCATAAACAATTATTCTATTAATTGTTCTATTATATGTCTAATGAAAATATGCTCAGAGTGTGACTTAGTTTTGTAGTGTGGATTTTCTTCAATCGAAGTTTTTTATTCGATAATCTGACATTCGATGTATTTGAATAATACGATAATTTTATTCGTATTATCCAAAAACACACTTCAGTAACAACTGCGGCCTAACACAGTTAAGAAATTGAATTGAAAAAGTTTAGTGCGGTGGTCCTGTAATTGAATATTTTTTTGGTAAACTTCCTAGCTTTTTGTGGTAAACTCAGGCTTTTCATTTTCGAGCGACAAAAGAGAGAAGAAAATATGGTGATTGTGAAAATAGTATATCAAATTCAGATTTCAACAAATTTACATACTTCATAGCGTCTACATACCGAAAATGTGATTTTTCGATACCCATCCTTCCGGTCCGTCCGTTCGGTACACTTTTCTGTGCACTCGCCTAGAGGCCGTACCGTTCAACGTATCTACACCAAATTTAAACTTAGGGTTTACACAGTATTCCTACAGGTGATTTTCCTTTCTTTTTCCTACCGCCTAAGATAAGTGTGGTTTATTAACAGCCGAAAATCGAAAAAAGCTATTTTCTGCAAAATGGTTTTAACAATTGTGTTTATTTTTCATTAATCAATATTTAATTAACAACCCTAAATTGCAGTATCAGATATTTCTCTTAGAAAAATTTACGAGGGGTAGTTTATTCTTGGAGGTGACTTTTTCTCGACGATTTTCTCAGAAAAGACACTGGTAAATTTTGTACACACTTCATAAATAAATATTTAACCTTGCAACATGGTATAAGTCAATTGACCTGAAAAATATATAAGTAGTAGTTTATTCTTGGAGTTGAATTTATTTCCCTTATTTTAAGGCAGAGAGCCACTTTTGAGAGAATAGATCTTGAAAAATAATTTTAAAACTTAGACTTTTGTTTTCGAGACATTCCAGACAAGACGAGACATTTTAAAAGCTATCTCGTGTCCAAAACATTTGTCACGTCTTATTTTGGATGTCACAAAGCGCGTCTCGTCTCTTCCTCGAGACATGTCTTATCTCGTGCGCATTCGTTAACATTTGGAAAGGATTATCTTTCTACTCAAAGCATTGTTTTTATAATGGTTGCATATTTATGATAATTGCCGTCAACATAAATTACAGTCCTTTCAGTTGAGTTAATTGTTTATTATTATTATTGAAACTAAAATTAAATGGAATATCTAGTTGCACGATTATGCACCTACGCCAAGGAAGAATAATGATGAATGAAATGGTGAAATGAAGAAAGTGGGAGGAAAATGGAAAATCCCAAGAAAACCCATACCCATGCACACGGTATTTGTCCACCTCAATTTTCACTTGGCGCGAAGTGAAATCGAGCCGCGGACCCCACGCAATAAAGATGAATGCTCTATAATAATAATAATAATAATAATAATAATAATAATAATAATAATAATAATAATAATAATAATAATAATTGAAGTGAGCTTAACGTGTTTCAACCGTCCGACTCAACCAATGTTTGGGTGTCTGTTCGTTCGTCTGCTCCATGACAACCTCTCATAAAAGACATTTCATTTTAATGAATCTAGGTAGTAAGTGCCTTCTTTTAGCTTTGAGAAGTAACTATTGCTTGGAATTTGAATCTGCAAAATATAAGAGGTAAAATTAACCAAATAGTGCAAGTTTCCACTCATGTATACAAAACAATTTTGCAATATCAACTACAAGAATCTTGTCCGATAAAGAAGCCGAAATCCCTACACCGAAGAGCCCTCCGAAATTTGATCATTGTCCGCACGGACTGAAATTGTCATTTGAAGCCAAGACTTTAATATGAAGCCAATAATTTCTTTAAAATAGACAAAAAATTCAAAAGTTATAAGCATTTTCATATTTTTGCCTTTTCCCATAAGAGAGCCGTAGCCCCCTATACTGAAGATTCCCCCCAGGATTTGATCATTGTCCACTCGGACTGAAATTGTCATTTGGAACCAACACTTTAATACGAAGCCCAACATTTCTTTAATATAGACGAAAAATTCGAAAGTTATAAACATTCTAATATTTTTGCCTTTTCCCATAAGGGGGCCGTATTAGCCTACACTGAAGAGCCCCACGAGATTTGATCATTGACCACTTGGACTGAAATTCTCATTTGAAACCAAAACCTTAATATGAAGCCAAAAGTTAAACTTTTACATCAATTTAAACTGACTGGGTTCCGGTTCACCCCACTATTATGTTTAGTTTAGTTAAGTGGTAATTTGTGACAGCTTTACATCATCAAAAGAATCTTTCACTCCCCCTCCCCAGAAGTTTGTGCTGGATCCGCCACTGGAATAAATAGACACTTTTCCTATTCTTTTTGCCACCCTTGTAGGGGCTCCTTCGTACAAATAAAGAAGCGGTAATATTACTATCAAGGGGCGCTATATATTAGGTATTTCTTTAGTTACCTACCCCTAACCGCACAGAGCCATCTTTGATAGAATAAAAAATGCTACGTGATATTCAATCATGAAAGGGGAGAGGATGCTGTAAATATATTTCTTATTCATTTTGTCTGCCCTGCTTATCAGAAATTACTTTCTGTTGGAAGGATACTAAAACGAGATGGGCATAGTGATGGGTAAATTCCCGGGAAGATATTTTTCGGGAATATTCCCTGGGAATATTCCCGGGAAGATTCCCAAAATGGGAATGTATCCGGGAATTTATGTTTAATCAGAAAGAAAATTGCATTCTATTACTATATTATGATTTCAAAGTTGAATTAATTTTTATATCACAGCATATTATTACTGTTGCCTACAGAAGACTCTTTAAAAAGTATATTCTGATCGGTACTATGTTACTTTATTAACACTTTATTATATTTAGAGAGTACGCATAAATGTATATTTATTTACAATACTTTTAAACCACTAAACAGCTTAAATTTATATGTAAGTGGAGTGAAGCTCAACTTCACTCTATTACTAATATTATAAACACATTAAATTTATAAATGTTATAAAAAAATTAGATTGGGTAAATGCTAGAAGATACATGTCTCACCAATTTATCAACATTTGCGCATACAGACGTTAATTCACATGTAAAAGAAGTCCGAGTACCTCTTCAGAAATTCGAGTCAGAGAGAGCAGACAGACCGACGTCTATTACTAATGGTGGTTCAGGGTTTATTAATAGCACTTCATCTCTATTTCTACATAATTCTAAATTACTTTACCAAATGGTTCCTTTTCATCATTTGTAAATTAGTACTTTGCTAATTTTGGCTGTTCTTTAGCATTGGGAGCCAGCTTTTGCACCTACTTCTTTGCGATATTCTATTCCGATGCGGTTGTTTTATGGTTTCATACGTTAAATTACGTTACCAATATTAAATTCGGACAGCATTGCAGAGCGAGCGTTAGCGAAAGAAGGCGGGTTAGAGCCCCGCATGGCACGTTGTTTTTTATCTTCGTTACCAACAATTCACTTTCTTTTCTCACAGTAATCATTTTCACATACCTTTCCATTTTGTATAAATCCCCTACTGCTCTAAAAAAAATTGTGTTCGATACTTTCTTGACTACTTTAGCATCACTATCAACTCATTTCTTCCGCAAATCATCCTACATTTCGCTAGTTTTGGCTCCTCAATACTAAAATATTATCTTCTTTTTTAGTTCAAATGCAAATGGAACTTAAAAACTAATATTATTAGTTATATAAATACCGTCAAACAATATTAAATTTTTTAACCAACAAATTCTTTAAAACCCACAGGTAAATCTTAATATATTAAAATAAAGTAATTAGTCATATGGTTCTTATGATTTGGAAAATAAAGTAGGGAAATGGAACTAATTCCTTCCCGGGAATTTGTAGGCAGGGAAAAAACCCGGGAATATTCCCATTTTTTAAATTCCTTCCCACCGGGAATATTCCCACTGCCCATCACTAGATGGGCAAAATAAAACGTCGTACCCCCTCTTACATGGTTGCTCAAATAACTACTGAAGAAAGCATTTTAAACTAAGATATCTAAGATTTAAACTAAGAAATTAAGATATCCTTACATTATGTAAGGATGGCATATTCAGGATTATTGTTATTATTATTACTATTATTATTATTATTATTATTATTATTATTATTATTATTATTATTATTATTATTATTATTATTATTATTATTATTATTATTATTATTATATGAATCTTTTTGAAGCACCGAAATTTTGTGAGACGAAAAATGGAATGTAGAGGTTTAAGATGGGTGGTCATAGGGAGGAAAAACCAGGATTTTTTTCTGTGTGACTCCCTAACGTAAAGATTATGTGCTGAAGGTAAGAAGTATCATCATTCTACAATAGTTTGCTTTTACGTAGAATATCAATTACTTGAGTTTTCCTCCTTCGAGCTACTTATCTCATGTGGTAAATTCAAAACAATTTCAATTTAATACAAATACATTGTAAAACTTTTCCGTAATTAAACATCTAGAGAAAATTAAACATTTAATAGGGAAATCTGTTATCAAAATATCAAAACAAGTAGATAGAATATTTAATGATAAACATTGTGAAACTTTATAAAATTCTCCAAATTAGAATTAACATTTACTGGGAAACATTCGTTATGCGCCAGCGAGCATAACGTATAGTGAGCAGTGAGCACAGGGGAAATAATTACGAAACTGTTTGCAAACAAAATTAGGGACGCTAATGCAAGTGTGAGAACGACATTTTTTCTTTTCTTTTCTCTTTTCTTTCTTTCTTTCTTTTTTTTTTTTTTTTTTTGTATCGTCATGAGTTTTACACATATGTTACAATTTGATTCTTTCCCACATAAATAATAAAAATAAATAACTATACTAATAAAAACGACAACGACACTTCGAGGGAAATTCGAACCCACTACCTTCGGCATACAGACTAGTTGCTTTAACTAACTAAGCTATTTGTTTTCTTATGTGAACTGAGCCTGTTTCGGTAAAGACGATTTTTCATTACGTTCGCGCTGCCAATTCGTCCTTTTCCATAGATAATTTCCACTTTTTACTCTATCTTTACGTTAATACTTGGCATATATTCATATATTTGGAGTTTGCAGATAATGCACATAATAAGACATATTAGAAATATTTCGTTAAAAGTTTAATCTGTAGATTTAATCCACATTTCTCTCAATAACATAGATGTCGCTGCTTCGTGTTGAACTTCAGAATTCCCTCGCGTTCTTCAAAATTTCCCACTTTAGCAGAGTTGGTAATTCTCGAGATTTCTGTCGAATTAATGTTTTTTGCTTCTAATTTATTTATTTTAAGCTAATGTCTAATACTAATATTAAAAACGGGTTTGTTATTAACCTGTCCTGTTGGGGAAACCTTCCGAAATTTCGAACATATAAAGAAAATAGAGATATTTTCAAAAACTTCGAAATAAAGAGACGCGTCATTTATTTTGCTCATAGTAGTACAGTGTTCAAGGAAAATATTAATACTAAGTTTGGGGAATTACAAACTAGCTTAGTAGAGCGCCCGAACATAGATAACCTTGGATCCCTAATATGTAGCAAGGAGGGATACTGATATTGCCTAGTAATGGTGGATGCCTTTTCCAGGCTAGTAAAGCTCTATCCTATTAGCAGACTCACTTCGAAAATAATGATAAATTGTATCATCATTTTTTTCTCAGAGTTCGGTTATTATTCTCTGTTGAATAGTAACAAACACTCCATCTTTACTTCAAAAGTCTGGCGAGAAACTTAAAAGGCACTTGGTGTGAAATATTCAAATGTCAGTTGTTATAGAGCGAAATCAAACCGAGCTGAAAAGGCCGTAAAAGATTTTAAAACTCTATTGGGCCTATATAACAAGCACCATGAAAATTGGAGTAAGGACATAAAGCTGATTGAGTTTGCGATAAATTCAAGAGTAAGTAAATCTATGGACTACATAGCATTCAAGATTCATTCCGAGAGAGATTTCACGCATCCTTTGCTTAATAGGCCTGAGGCAAAAAAAAAAAAAAAAAAAAAAAATCAATAGATTCGACGGAATAAAATGAAGTGGAAACATATTCCAATTATGTTAAGGAAATTAGCAGGAGGATGCAAATTGCTCTAGATAGAGCAAATTAAATTTAGAGAAAGCACCATATTTAATATAAGAAAGTTTACGATAAGGGGAGAAGAAAAAATCCTTTTAAAATTGGGGAAAGTGTTTTGCTTAAAGTTATTCGGATATCCGAGCCTATGCAGAAAATTTCTTCTCTTCTAAACCGTTACAGCGGGCCATGGCCTATTCAGAGGCAGGTAGGTACCAAATTTCACATAAGTAAATCCCCACGCTAAGCGGGTTTGCATATCCAGGCTCCTAACTATGAAAATATTTACGATCACTCCAACCCCAATCATTTCACAGATTCAACCTGTTGTATATAAGTTATTAGGACATAAAATTGAATGTAATTTATAGGAAAAACCCTTTTATGCATTGCAAGACCTGTAACGTCCAAATATTCACCACAAACTTATAGTTGTATCGACATAAACAAACAAACAAAATAAAAAAAAAAGTGTGGAGCAGGAAACCACTTTACACAAAAGTCAAAAGAGGTCATTGAAGGCATACGAACTGGTCGAGCGGTTTGGGTGACTAGTCTGTCAATCAGAAGTTTATGTGTTCAAACACTGTAGAAAATATTCGTTTTGTTTTTTTTTTCTTAAAAGTGTGTTCCTATTTTCATCAGAGGACTGAGAACATTTCTTTGAATAAATCTTTGGAAACTACTTTTCTCTCAAATTCGATTAGAAGCGAACATTATATGAATTGCAAATCTAACATCCACAGCTGAGAACAAAATATTAAGTATGTTCAATATGTCATTATTATCCTTTGATTTGTAGTGAAAAACTAATTATAAGCATTGACAATTTCAGAAGATTCTCCCCCGGTAATGGTCAAGATATGAATGAGAAAAAACTGATAAAACATTATTAGTCCATTTGAGCATGATCGAAGATAACTTATGGCCACGAAGGGGAAATTTATGTCGACAGGATCTCAAATTCTCCGACAGGTCATGCCCTGAAATCTTCACTGTTTGAAAGGTATCCTTAACAAATAGAATATTATATTTATTTCTCCTTCTACGTTTTGAAAAGGAAAAATCATAATTTTAAATAGAATTATAATACGATAAGCATAAAGATTTATACAACTAATGAAGTAAATATCCTTGTGTAAGTTATCGATTTCTATTCGGATTAAAACTCGAATATTCGTTTGCATCACATTTTAAAGTAAATCCTCTCTATATATAGTTCCTACTGGAAAGCATGTTTAACTCCAATTACTTAATCAATATTTTTAATAATATATTTTTATTGTAATACTCTTACTATTCAATGTTGTATGCACTTAATTTCCCAAAGCAAAACCTCACAAATGTATAATTGACTAGTAAATATTATCAAATAAATTATCATTTAGTTTACGTAAACATTGCATCGCCTGATTTGAAACTTCGTATTTTAAATAATAATAATAATAATAATAATAATAATAATAATAATAATAATAATAATAATAATAATAATAATAATAATAATAATAATAATAATAGTAGTAGTAAAATCATAGCCATATCTTTATCAGAATTTCAGGCTTAGTCAATAAATGAATTCAACATAGTCTCTATTCGAAGCTCTATTTAATCGAATCAGATAGAAATACGAAGAGGAACTTCGAGAACAGATAAAAGAAAAATGTTACTTTGGTGGGTTTGGATGTAACTTTTAAGAGTTAGTTTTTTTTTTTTTTTTTTTTTTTTTGCAAATTACAGACAAATGCCTTGGACACTTTTTTCTTTTCTTTAAGTTAACTGATTCACCGAACGTATCTGACATATGAGTAACTTGTCTCTATTTTCTACTCGGTTATACACGTTTTACAATCTTTTCCATTAACCTTGAACGACAAGAACACGAACACAAAAACATCCACGTAGGTATGACAGTTAAAATTCCTAACTTCCCCCACGAGGAATCGAACCCGGAACCACATACACCTGAGGCACACGTGCTAGCCACTAGACCAGCGGGAAGAACAAATAAAATGTATTTTGTAGTGTCTGAAGTTTATAGCTATTTCACCCTGTTGTAGTATGTCTATTGATTTTTTAATGTTTACCGTATTCGTTACTTTGAGGAATGATATATATTATTGATATAGGTTTTATTACATATTCGGCCATAAATATTATATAAATTATTAGAATTATTCATGATCTTCCATGAAAATTCACTGGTGCATGCGCAGTAGAAACAGAAGAACACAATTTTCTGATGTTGGTCAGAACGCAAATTTCTAACAGGCTGTCTGAATTCCTTGGTGGAAAGCAGTAGTTCCCAACCTAGGGACCTGCAGCTTCCTCCTGAGTAAGCATGAAGAGCGAGTAAGGTGGCGAAAGCTACTGGCATAAAAGAATTGTGCAATAAGTAAATAAAGCACTACTTATTATGACTTTCAAATTCAGCTTGACAATTTTATAATTGCCGTTTTACAAAAACATCATATTGCACTAGGAGGGTATGCAAAAGTTTTGCTGGAAATAAATATAAATTCCTGGGATGATGATGATTATTATTATTATTATTATTATTATTATTATTATTATTATTATTATTATTATTATTATTATTGGTCTCCTACTTCTTGGCCAAGATGTGAAATATTCACTACCTTCTTCATACCGCTAAATCAATTTCTTCACTGTTTTCTCGTCACAGCTCATACCCCTAGCTATCTGAATGGCAATTTGTCTAATTGTTGCTCGACCTATGATTTTCCCTCGCATAGTAACAGATAGTTTTCTACAGCTTTTAGAGCGAGGTATTTTGACAACCTGTAGAAATTTGCATTGTGATTCGTATTAGCAATGACAGTAAAGTGGATATTTCTGTTCCTACTGTGCATCATCAGTATCATTATATCAGAAGTATTCCGCCATTACCAGCGGGTCACTTACCGCAGCTGAGAAGCTGCCATGCTCCACGATCTTCTGTTAACCTCTCCATCTTCACATACGATTTTTCTGTTTTGATATCGCCAATAGCCTAATTCTGTTTCTATATAGTCTAATTCGTCCTCTCCCTCTCTTCCCTGCCACCATACCCTCTAGCACATCCCTCATGATACAGTTCCTTCTTAAGAGTTTCTACAGTTTCGTCCATGTTTATGTCCTATAAATACAGTAAAATACAGTAAACGAAGAATTTTATGAGTATTTTTCTTTACAACTCTATTCGTGGTCCCCTCAAAATACTATTTCCTCCATCCTAAAGGCTCTTTTCGCCATTTCTATCCTTGCTTTTATTTCACGTTCGCATGTCAAATCATCACTAGTAATAGTACTCAGATATCGAAAACTAATCACTTGTTGTTTTTTCCCGCTCCTACTTCTATATTTCACACCGATCGCTTCGTTTCAATCACCATGGATTTTGTCTTTCTAACATTTATTTTCATCCCATATTCTTCACAAGCCTTTCTCAAGTTTTCTACATCTTATTAATTTTCTTTTTAGATTCTACAACAACAACCATATCAACCCCAAACCGTATACACCTCACCATTCTATCTTCTACGGAAATTCCATCTTCATTATGTAGACTCGTTTTCGTTATCTCTTCTAAATAGTTATTAAATAAAATATAATCGGCGGAATATAGCCCTATAATCTCTGTTGAACTCATCTTCCAATTACACTGTCTGTCTACTGCGCATGCACCAGTGAATTTCCATGGAAGATCATGAATAATTCTGATAATTTATATAATATTTATGGCCGAATATGTAATAAAACCTATATCAATAATATATATCATTCCTCAAAGTAACGAATACGGTAAACATTAAAAAATCAATAAACATACTACAACAGGGTGAAATAGCTATAAACTTCAGACACTACAAAATACGTTTTATTTGCTCTTCCCGCTGGTCTAGTGGCTAGCACGTGTGCCTCAGGTGTATGTGGTCCCGGGTTCGATTCCCCGTGGGGGAAGTTAGGAATTTTAACTGTCATACCTATGTGGATGTTTTTGTGTTCGTGTTCTTGTCGTTCAAGGTTAATGGAAAAGATTGTAAAACGTGTATAACCGAGTAGAATATAGAGACAAGTTACTCATATGTCAGATACGTTCGGTGAATCAGTTAACTTAAAGAAAAGAAAAAAGTGTCCAAGGCATTTGTCTGTAATTTGCAAAAAAAAAAAAAAAAAAAAAAAAACTAACTCTTAAAAGTTACATCCAAACCCACCAAAGTAACATTTTTCTTTTATCTGTTCTCGAAGTTCCTCTTCGTATTTCTATCTGATTCGATTAAATAGAGCTTCGAATAGAGACTATGTTGAATTCATTTATTGACTAAGCCTGAAATTCTGATAAAGATATGGCTATGATTTTACTACTACTATTATTATTATTATTATTATTATTATTATTATTATTATTATTATTATTATTATTATTATTATTATTATTATTATTTAAAATACGAAGTTTCAAATCAGGCGATGCAATGTTTACGTAAACTAAATGATAATTTATTTGATAATATTTACTAGTCAATTATACATTTGTGAGGTTTTGCTTTGGGAAATTAAGTGCATACAACATTGAATAGTAAGAGTATTACAATAAAAATATATTATTAAAAATATTGATTAAGTAATTGGAGTTAAACATGCTTTCCAGTAGGAACTATATATAGAGAGGATTTACTTTAAAATGTGATGCAAACGAATATTCGAGTTTTAATCCGAATAGAAATCGATAACTTACACAAGGATATTTACTTCATTAGTTGTATAAATCTTTTAGCTTATCGTATTATAATTCTATTTAAAATTATGATTTTTCCATTTCAAAACGTAGAAGGAGAAATAAATATACACCGTAATATTCTATTTGTTAAGGAAACCTTTCAAACAATGATAATTTCAGGTCATGACCCGTCGGAGAATTTGAGACCCTGTCGACATAAATTTCCCCTTCGTGGCTATAAGTTATTTTCGATCATGCTCAAAGTAGACTAATAATGTTTTATCAGTTTTTTCTCATTCATATCTTGACCATTACCGGGGAGAATCTTCTGAAATCGTCAATGCTTATAATTACTTTTTAATTACAAATCAAATGATAATAATGACATATTGAACATACTTAATATTTTGTTCTCAGCTGTGGATTTTAGATTAGCAATTCATATAATGTTCGCTTCTAATCGAATTTGAGAGAAAAGTAGTTTCCAAAGATTTATTCAAAGAAATGTTCTCAGTCCTCTGATGAAAATGGGAACACACTTTTAAGAAAAAAACAAAACGAATATTTTCTACAGGGTTTGAACACATAAACTTCTGATTGACAGACTAGTCACCCAAACCGCTCGACCAGTTCGTATGTCTTCAGTGACCTCTTTTGACTTTTGTGTTGTAAAGTGGTTTCCTGCTCCACACTCTTTTGTTTTGTTTATGTCGATACAACTATAAGTTTGTGGTGAATATTTGGACGTTACAGATCTTGCAATGCATAAAAGGGTTTTTCGTATAAATTACATTCAATTTTATGTCCTAATAACTTTTATACAACAGGTTGAATCTGTGAAATGATTGGGGTTGGAGTGATCGTAAATATTTTCATAGTTAGGAGCCTGGATATGCAAACCCGCTCAGCGTGGGGATTTACTTCTGTGAAATTTGGTACAAATACATATATAATCAAGATCATATGCACGGGCAAGGAAGTGAAGCCTAATGCTGATATGTTCAAACCCTTCGGAGTACCTCCGAATTTCTGCCGCCACATTCCGGAGCTCAAAGAAGAATTCATTCATGAGCTCTCCCAGAAGGAGGAAAAATCAAAAGGTGGGCTGAAAAGTAGGTACCCTACTGACACAGTGGTCTAACTGTTTCTCTGACCATAGTGAGGTCTCAGAAGTCAGTTTCTTTTTTTCCCTTTTCTTAGCTTTACTTTAGTTCTAACCCCCAAAGAAGTAGCTTCGGATTGACTGCACGTAAAGTCTCAATATGAATTTTTAGAGTGGAAAGTCTACAAGATGAGTCTATGCTGCTAGACCCAATCCGGAACAGCCAGAATGTTTACAACTTCTGTGTCATGTAGACTTAAGACGCAACAATAAGCGAAGAGAAAAACGCCGTATGAACAATGTACATTTTAATTCTCAAAAGAAAAGTAAGTTTCAATTTTCCAATATGACTCTGGTTGATTTACGCGAGGAAAAGGCGGAGACAAAGACCAACGACATTAATAATACTTCAGCTAATAAATCAGTTACTGGAAGAAATTAGTGAAGCACAGAATGCGGATATCAACCGTTCTTCTACAAGCAAGACAGACCTGGAAGAAGGAGAAAGCGAGGTCCTGGATCTCAATCCAGAAGACCAAAGTCTGTATGAAGAATTCCCGAAAACCCCACAGGAAGGACATAAATTTCCGAGATACAGGTAAAGTAGGAAATAAAGGTGTAAGGAAATAAGGGACTTTAATTGTAAAACACAAGTGTCTGTTCTTTGCGAATGAAAGTAGTACGAGGTGGTGAGAAAACAAGTGACTGAACAAGACTGTAAGCTGTGAATTACAGGTTTAAATGCCCGATATATTTTTTCTTTTCATTTTTTTATTTTATGCTCAGTGATTATGTTGTGAATTAAGAGAAGTGAACTGAACGTGACTGAAGACTTGTGTGATAAAGATTACACAGTTTAATTTTCAACATTTAATATTTTAGTGTTACAGTGTGTGTTTAAGTGAACGAAATTTAAAGTTTCTCGATTCTCAGAACATGGACTGAACGAGACTCTGAACTTCCGAAGATTCTGAGAAATAATTTTATGCCAGATGCGTCAAGTTTTTTTTTTTTTTTTTTTTTTTTTTTTTGTTGGGTGTGCATATGCAAGAGACACTTTATGCCTCTTGTTTGTATATGTTAAAAAACTTAATATCGTAGGTATACATATATATTATTAGTATTATGATTATACGTTTAATTATGATAATATGGGAATCCCATGTCTGGGTAGTATTTAATTCATATATTATGATTAGCATGTAAAAATTATTATCAATATTATTATTTTATATATGTTTGTATATTCCATGTATTTTTTGTTAGAAATTCTGAAAAATTATTGAGAAAAATCTTTCTTTCCCTCTTGATAATTTTAGAAACTAGTTTATTTCTGGATTGTGCCAGCCAGTTTTGGAGAGGGGGAGACCGTTTTCTCTCGGAGTATCAATGGATTGTTTGTAAGGAAGGTCAAAGCGTCCCTTTGGATAGTTCCCTATAAATACGAGGAGGAGCTGTCCTCCTCAACTTCCTTTTTGGCTAGACTTTACGCTCGACGCCTCGAAAATCAATTTTTGTTCACAGCTTTAAGCTGACATTTTGCCTTAGTGATAGCATTATAGAGTATGTTAGGTTCCTTAGAAGTTTAGCACTTTTCGAGACTCAGTTGAATGATTCTGAGACAGGAAGTTTCTCACCTTTTCAAATGAGAGGCTGTATTCCTGGGTAAGATAGGTTTGGTAGGGTAGTCCCTGGTTAGGATCTTCTTTCTTTCCTGAATTATAAGGATTTAGTTAGAAAATGAAATCTTTGAGTTTTACGTCCCACGCTTATGCCGGTTAGGCTAAAGGAGACGGTGATGATGAGAGATGAGTGAAATGGTGGAATGAAGAAAGTGGGAGGAAACGGGAGAACCCCGAGAAAACCCACGAGCACGGTGTTTGTCCACCACAAAGTTCACTTGGCGGGGGCTGGGATCGAACCCGGGACCCCAAGCACCAGAGGTGAACGCTCTACCACTGAGCCACCGCGCCCCCAGGATTTAGTTAGAAGTTATTATGTTATTATATGTGGTTTTAATCCTACACCTATTTTGGAAATTTGATTTTTTCTTAAAGTTTCTCTGAGGCTTTGTAAGCGCTCAGTTATATCTGGTTTCTACTTGAGGGCCAGCAGCATTCTGATTTGGTATTTACGGATGTTTTGGGTTCGATTCCCCTTATGAAGGCAGGTGTCGTGATCAGCCTGTTGGATAGAGTTTATAGGTCTTACTCTTGAGCAATAGAGATTATGGGCCTATATCGTTTTGTTAAACATCCGACAAGTTAGCCAGTTCCGTAGTGAGGGACATATTTATTTCCTACTTGATGAAATATTGCCTTACCTTTAACCGTACCCAATCCTTGTAAATTGATAAGATTAGAATCCTTATTTAGTAGTACTGCATCTGACAGGTTTTACTACGAGTAGGCGTTAGGCCAGGTTTCTGAACGAGTGCCGAAGGAACCTTTGAGAATTAAGGGCTCACTGGAAGACGTGTAAGTGAATGCAAAAAAAAGTGATTCCACAGGCCTAAAGATTTAGACAAGATTTAATTAAATTAAGGTTTAATTTAATGTTCTTAAAGATATATGAGAGTAGGAGCTGCATCTCGAATACGGGCTATAGTTTGGAATAGTTTCCGAGAGCCAAACTGTGGACTCGATAACTCTTTTGCGAATTAGTTTGATTCAAAGTTAAGCCGAAAGATTTTCTTTCATAAATAAAGCATAGAGAGGAAATAATTTAAGGCTGCTTTTATTAACATTATATGTTCCCGACGTAATTACATTGGATTAAATTTTATACCCCTAGACACAGGCAGAAACTGATATCCTCTGGGAAAACAGGATATTAGAGTTTATATATCTTTTTTTATACCTTCTAAAATATGCAAGAGATTTGGAGCATTTCTTCTTAAGATTTCGATTTTATTAATTTTGGTTGTTTAAGTGGAAATCGGTCATTTCCGATTTCGGTGGAAAGATAAGGATGGTAAATAAAGGTATACTTTGGGATGTTTAATTACTTGCAAAAAAAACTGCTTTTCTCTATTACAGTTTTTACTGTATAGTTATCAACGTTAGAACCGGACCTAGTTGATTTCTGCCATTTTCAGTTTAAATAAAACGTTAAGAGTGAATGTGAGAACTTTTCTTAGAAAACTAAATCGATTCTTTAAAAAAAGCACTCATTATCTCTTTTTATATATAGTTTTTGATCTATGTAGATCAATACTGAGACTGGAAGTTGAAGTAAATTTATATAACTTCCGATTTTACTATTTTCTTAAAGATGGAGATGAAAGGTCTTCTTGGAAACCTGGATCAATTGCAAGAAACCATGTCTCGCAATATGTTACTGTCTTTGCTCTACAGTAATCAATGCTAAACGGAAAATGGCTAATTTCCACCTCTACCCATGGGTAAATCATCTTCATTAAGGAACATTTCGAAATAATTATTTTAGCTATCGATCCCAGGAGACGGAATTCAATAATTCACTTGCCTTTAGTAGTTCGCGTGTGAAGCCAAACTGGTATAGGCGTACTAACTAATATTACAATATTGTAAATCCAACTTGGGTGATCCTGATAAATCGACGTGTGTTTGTCATATTTGTTTGTATTGTGTACTAATCCCGTGTAACATAGAACGTTGAAGCATTGAAAGTGTAGGTCGTGTCATGTGAATAGTTTTCGTTATGTTGAGAAAGTGGTATCGTATACCTTGATATTGAAAACAAGAAAACATCGGAAACTATCCAAATACTGATGACTATCGAAATATCGACATCGAAAACTCCCGACATTTCAAACCATCGATCGATACATCGAAATATCGCAAGTCCTACCCACGACCCTATGTACCAAAGGTGCGCGTGCTAGCCAATAGACTAGGGAGAAGAGCTGTGCCCAAACTCACGAAATCGGCGCTCACGAGTTCGGAACTCACGCTCACTCGACCTCAACCTCACGAAGTGAGCGTGAGGTTGAGTGAGTGTGAGGTCATACTAGTGAGGTGAGAGTGAGTTTGAGTGAGTGTGAGGTTAGAATGATGACGTAAGCGTGAGGTTGAGTGAGCGTGAGGTCAAACTGGTGATGTGAACGTGGGGTTGAGTAAGCGTGAGGTCAGAATGTATATGTGAGCGTGAGATCAGACTGGTGAGGTGAGCGTGAGGTTGAGTGAGCGTGAGGTCGAAATAAGTTTGTGAGCGTGAGGTTAGGTCAAAGTGATACCTCTGCACTTCGCTGATACCTCCGTGTTTTCAAAGTTCAAGAGAATAATTGAACTTTCCCCGCGCTTTTTGCAAGGTTGCTGGATGGAAGTGAAAGCATGTATCCCAGAAAATGAACATTATATTACGTAGCAGGCTACCTCGTGACTCCCTCTGAGCGTGCAGATAGTTCCTTTCCCCCTTTCTCTCCTTGTGAACAGCGTGTTACGAAAGCCCTCTGACCATGGACACTTTCTTCTTTCTTTTGTCAACTTATGAACAATTCTTGGCTTTTACCTGTCTAGCACTCGGGGGAATGTTACCTCCCGCGCTCCTTCTATTTGTCTGGGTCTTGTTCATTCAGATGAATTTATCTTAATCGTTCTTCCTCATTGTCATCTCGTTGACATGCACGAATGAATGAATGAGATTATTTTTTCCTTGTCCTCAAATTCTTTACGCATATCAGATGAAACGACATTTAAAATGACATTTGGTTTTCTCCTTATTCTCATGCATGATTGAACATTTTGCTATTTACAACTCACTGCCTCCTCTCTCTTTTTGGGAGTACAAGATTTCGGTAGATTTGGAATTTTCCAGAATGTCATGTTTCGTGTTATCTTAGGTGCTTTACACTGACATGAATGTTTGCACATATCAGAGAGATTTATGTTAATTGCGGCAGGCATGCTACATGTTCACTTAAAAATAGAATTTTAAAGTGTACAGTTGTAAAATGCTTTCTTCCTTCTCCTTTTTTAGATATTTGTGAAAATGGAAACCTCCTTCCCTTCCCTTCCCTGTATTTCAATAAATATTAAAATCATATTATAAGTTCCTATTTCATAGTTTCAACTGTTTTTTCTGTACATCTGCATATTGAAAACGAGTGATAATTTTCCATGTTTGTTTCAATTGGAAAAACTATTGGAAGCCGACGTAAGTGTATATAGATTAACTTTTTCGTTGAACTTAATATTTTTTAACATGTACTTGATATATACTTGAGCACAATAGCTATTTGTAACTTTTGCCGGATCACACATTTTTTAAAATATTTTTTTCAGTATAGTGGATATATGAGACACGAGCTTGCTTCTTTAGTTTTACACTTATTTATTTAATTTAAGAATGAACCACATAAGCTCCCAGTGGCTCCCACACACACCATAGGTGTCACTAAGCCCACTTTGCTTTTGAAAGAATTAGTGGAATGAGGTTGTGGAAGGAAACGCATGGATGCAGTGTTTTTTTTAAATCGTGAGAACGCTAAATTGATTGAACCATGATACCTACGAGTGAGCCCACTGTGCTTTGAAAGTTTTAATGGAATGAGAACCAAGCAAACTTTTGTAACTCTTGATCGAAGCAGGGGCTCCCACATACTAAAGTGCATTCAAAACTAGAAACAAATTAACAGCTCAAAAACTGATGCAGATTTGTTTTGAAGAATGGGATCTACGTCACTTAGTTATTGCGGTCAGTCAGTGAGGGTCGAATCGTAAACGTCATTTTAGCAACAGTGGGTGGAGGGTTTCCTTGGCAACCGCACATAACATTCCAATGTTGCCGCTAGTAAACACGTGTTTTCAGAAGGAAAGAAGCTATTTTAGTCTTTCGTTTCTTTGTGCGTAGAAGTGATTTTAAAAATCACAAACACAAAACGTGCAAAACTGAGACGACAAACACATCTTTTCATCCATTCAAACAAACCAATATTTAGAAATTGTCCTTTTCGTTAAGACGCACAAGACACTTCCAGCTGATGACTCACCAGGATGTGAAAGATATGGCAACAGCGTACCACGTGCTTCTCCAAACGTCGATTTATTTCTAGTTTTGAAAACAATATAGACACAAATATCCTTCCACTAAGCCCATGAGCTTTTGAAAGATTTAACGGAATGAGAACCGAACAAAATCTCGTAAATGAGCGGACCACTGAGACGGAAAAGTGACAGTCGAGACAGTTAAGACCTGTTAAGTTAGGGAACTAAGCATACAGAGTGTAAAATTTTTATACTACATGTTTCGCCTCGAAAAGTTTAATGTTACTTGTTTCATCTCGAGAAACTTTTATATTACTACCAGTCTTGTCTTGTCTCAAAAAAAAAAAAACTTTATGTTACGTGTTGTATCTATGATTTCTCATTTTTCATTTACATGGGATTTTTTTTAATTGGATCGCTTCAGGGAAAGTCAGTGTTAAATGTAATTGTGTGTAAAACTTAGTTTATTTTTTCGATCATATTAGCACATGTTAATTTTCTTTTAAAATAAAAACACACTGTATCAACATCATTACAGGATACCATTATTATTGTTTGTTTGATGCTGATTAATTCTTGTTGAACTTTATACAGCGTATTCAGTTTCGAAAACTTTTTTTAAAAATCAGATCATTGGTTTTAAATTTTGGTTGTGACTCCAAAAATATTAACATTGTTATTTTTATTTGATCATATAACAACATTTAAATATTCGTTGTTTTAAAACTATAGATGTGACCCCCAAAAGGTGCGTTTCCATTCTAGGATTTTAGCTATATCATCTGCATACTTGATTTTGTCCATTAATGCTTCATTAAAAATTCAGTGTAGATCGTGTACTTTATAAGCTCAAGAGACAGCACATTAGGTTGGGGTCGAACAATGGGCACAACCAATAGAGAGATGATCACTTTACCAATTTTTTTTCTGCAAAAATTGTTCTTTATTTAAGTTTAACGTTCCGTTTTATACCATGGATCAGCAAGACATAATATACACTTTAATATTGGGCTTTTCTTTTTTACCGGACAATTTGAACTTAGGACCGTCACTAGTTAGGAATAAATCCTGTTTGGTAATAGTTTATGAACTTTGATTTATTTTTTTTAAAGTAACTGAATTATAATAAAAAGTACTAGAGGAAAACCCACGGATACGATTATGTTGACTAGGAAAACCCCCTGGGCCAGAGATAGGATCTAATCCGAGATTGTAATAACATGATGCTTGAACAATTGCTGGAAATGAGAATGTGAGGGAAAACAGATGTAATAAAGTGGACATGGTGTTCGCTTTTCGCAATATATATATTAAATGTAAAAAAAATATTTGTTTTGATTGAAAACAGTGTGGAAACATGGATTTGAGTTGCCCAGTCTACCATTGATTTTTCATTAGTTGCATCATTAACTAAGAATGTAAATGATATATTGTAAATGTAAATGATATATTGTTCTTTATTAATATTTATTTTGTCTTGTTTTTTTATCTGTTGCTAATATTAATAGCTTCAAATTTTACGATGTGAATGAATAAATTATATTCTGTCATTTAAGTTTTCTTTACGCAATAGCCGGTAAAATGAATCCATCCCAAAAAAAAAGTCTCCTAATAAAATTAGTCGGTACAAGCTTTTTTGAGTTTAAAGTCCCATTTAGCAGCGGCGCTTTATGAAACGTGAACCGTAGAGAGCTCAGAATACTTAATTCATCATATTATCTATAATAATATTCAATGTTAAAAGGAATTTAATCTCTCTTAATTTACTCGAACACTTTGTGCGATCGTACTAAAAGCTCTTTGTTAAAAATGGAAAGTCGTTAAGAGGAACACTAGTTTTAGAACTGTTAGAAATTTTTGTTGGGAGGGTCCCCGTAAACTTTCGCCTTCGCATTTATTCCCAGTTTCCGCGAACTGCCCCTTCGCCTTTTGGTACCAGGGGCATCCACACCGCCTTTATTTTCGGGCACCTCAACCTGTACTCGCGCTTTGCGGCTTCCGTGGCCGTCCGTCACCGGGGGACTTACACACGCACACGATTTCCGACTCCTGGCTTTTTGCAATAGTGCTTTGGCACAACATCGGGAGCACATACACCCGCACACGTTTTCTGACCCCGCGCTTTTCTTCCTAGTGTTTATTTTCAGTTCTGTTGACACCCGTGGTTCCCCTGAGACACAACTTAGTTTTCTTTTTTTTTAAATAAACGATCATTTAGCTACGATAAATTCGTGTAATATAGAATAATTGATTTTAAATACCTCGTAATTCGTATAATAGTACAACGTAGTGTAAGCCATTTACATAGCACATTGATGCAGTGATAGTTTTACCTTTTTGAGGAGGGACAGTTTCACTCGTTTGGATAGGGAAACAACTTACTATATATATATATATATATATATATATATATATATATATATATATATATATATATATATATATATATATTGCTTTTGTTAGTATTAGTTACTTAATTACTGTGGCAGAGAAATCTGAGTTACACCCGACTAAGAGTGAACTAATGCTTAGTTTTAGCATTTTGCCGATAGCTGGCAATAATTATAGTTTTATTAATTAATGATAGATTCGAGATTACCATATTTAGACTATTTGTACTGACAAAGTGGAAGTAAACGTTGAGTATGCCATTTTTGACCATGTAGTAAAGGTTATATAGTCATTGGAAAAATTGATGTAAAGGAATAAGTTGCAAGGAGGGAAATAGGAGTATTCCAAGAGAAACTGAAATACGAATGCAAATAAAATTTCGTGGGATCCGGCCGGGGGAATCGAACATAGGTTTTCCACGCTAAAGGCAGATATGCTAACCATGAAGAAGCTGAAGGAAAACCACGGGAAAGAACACATGCAAAAGATTGTTGAAATAGAAACTTCAATACTCTAGGATCGCTATTCGAACGATATGCTTAAAAAGTTTGGATTTTTTAATAACGGAAAATATTGCACTTGGGTGATACTTAAAGTATATTCCTCTTAGGAGGTGATGGTGGGGTAATTTCAACGATATGAAACTATTGTTATCCTGTAGAAATGAAACAAGGGGAACTGTGTTATTAGCTTCATACACACCTAATGTTTAAAATAAATACTTTAAACTAAAACATTACGAAGTAATTATATTTTTTAAAAAGAATATTTTACTATCTTGCATAAAATATTTTGTACTAATAAAAGTTATTTTTTATTTTCAGAAAACATGGAACCACCATCTTCAAGATCGTTTTGTAATTCAGAGGCATGATTTATGAGTATGAATAAATTATTAGAAGTAGTAGAAGGAAAGAGAGGTAGAAAAGAGGAAGAGTTACAGAAAAAGAACAAGAGAAAACGCTAATTACCAGTTGTAAAAGTAGTAACACCGGTACCACCGTTAGAAGAAAAAGAAGAATTGCAAAAAGAACTGCAAAAAGAAGTAGCACCTGTACCACTGGTAGAAGAAGAAGAAAAAGTAGGAGCAGTATCGGTTCAACCACCACCAGTAACAGTAATGCAGGTGATAATGATGAATCATGATGATTACAAACATTTCTTAGAGGACGGGAATGGCGACGCGATATTGAAAGCTACCGAAAAATTGGAAAGGCTGAAAAAGTAAAAAAAATAAATTAAAAATTTGAATTATTTTTTTGTAAAATAAAATAGTTTCGGTGATGGGGAAAACTGTTTTTTTTTCTTTCTGTGTTTTACACTTTTAAAATCAAAAGTAATACAGACACTTAGCTTTATCACTTGTGAACTAAAAGATAGATGTAAAAATACTAGAGGGGCTGGAAAATTAATGAAATCACCAAGAAGAAATAAAAATTGAAACATACCATTTCAGTCATTAGAAAGGTCATATATTGTGAACTTCTCATTCCGTACATGATCGTTTTGTCATTGTTGTTTCTTTTGTTATAGGTTTTGTAAGAAGATATCACGGAGGATCTAAGGGAATTCAAGAAAAATGAGCTTCGCAGTGTCATCAAGTTTTCTGTGCTGCAAGACAAATCATGTATGGAAATTCTTAAAACTTTGCAGGATACTTTTTATATTTTCTGTAGTGACCAATGATGTGTATGCCACGTGTCATGGATATACATCCAGTGGTATAGAAACCATCTATCACATTGTATATACAATTCGTTGTCAACGTTAACAAAATGGGTACGAATGGGTGCAAAGTGATATGATCAAACTCTTGCCAGAGTCACGTTCTAGCAACGAACCAAAACGGAACATGATGAACTCAGGCGTTTACGCGTGATGCATCGTAACATTCATGTTTACTTTTGTCGAATATTCAGTACATAGGATCAGACCAAACAAACTGGCCTCTTATAAAGTCAGGTTGCGTGTTTGCCCGTGATCTTAAAACGGTTTCGTACTTCTCATGGCAAGAGTGTTTAGACGATGTGTAGGTTCTCCCCAAGTACTTGGTCCCGGAAGTGAATCATCCCTAGTAAGAACACGAATTTTGTTTGAGAAACTGATATGACACATTGATATATCATTGTAATTTAATTTCCTTGTGATTTAAAGGTATAAATCATCCCATTTTCTAAGAAATATACTAATATTAATTAATACTTACCAAGGACAGTAAGAGTAAAGAAAATTGACCTTTCATTGGTTGGAATCCATTTTGCAGCCAGTGGGTGAAGTGAAGGAAAGTACATTCCCTGAAATAAAGATTATTCAAATCAATATATAAAATCTACTTTTGTTTATTATTTTGGCACTGTTTTTGATCATCCTAATATTTACTAAACATAACCATAATCGTTCAATTTTTACGCTTACGGATGACAGTTATGTATGCTACAAACTGCTTTGCGGTTCTTGAGTACTCTGATTTTACTTTGTGTTCTGTCTCGTTCAATTCTCTTCTCGAGGAGGTCGCATGGTTCAGCAGAAAAGCACAACGGTACGTACGTCATACATCTAGCAGCACGGGAATCTTAACTCACACACTATACTCTAACAACAATCATTTCTAACTCAATGCTCTGTGAGGTCACAGTTTGCTCCTCCTCTTCTCGATAAACAGCACGGAAAGGAGAAAGATCAGACACGAGATCTGATATTGAAAATTAACAGTAACGACATACAAACAAGAACAAGAACAATGGGTCGTCGATGGTGTTGCAGTCATACCATACGTGCATCCATGAGTACACGTACGCTGACCAAACTTCCCTTTTCCATTATCTGACGTCATGCCTGTTTGTTTTAGTGTTTCCTTCTGCTGTTTTCTTTGGGCTACCAAAATGAGGTCTTACATCATGTTTCGATAATGGAAAAATGGTTATTCTACAGTGCATTTAAAAAATAAACGGAAAATATATTTAGAACAACAATGAGTGAATCTCTTTTAACAATCGAGTTACTAACAATAACAAATGTATCGAAAATAACATCATTGAAGACACTGTATCATTTTTTGATCTGGAAATGGAAAGTAGAAAGAATTGTCGATGCGAACAAATCGTCTTTGGAATAACCAACAGGTATATATCAAAATTTGCGTTTTGACGACAACGTGGGTAGCGTATCGAATTTTACAAGACCTGGCGATCGCTGTAAGAATCTCTAAGTATCTTCATTCCTGAGATATCGAGTTGATGAGAAGGTGAACTTAAGTCGGCCTACCAACAATTTCCCATCCTTTATCCAGCAGCTTCCTTTTGGCCCTCGCAATCACTGTTTTCTTTCTCCTTCTGTACGATAGGAGATGAGTTACCAATTAAGTTGGCTAATAAATGTTTGGTAAAGCAGCTAGTGACACCTTAGGGTCAACGACGGCAGTTGTCTAGTCTATCTTTCACGCGGCTGGGTTTACGGCCAGAGCTGTTATGAACATTAATAATAATCATATCTAAGACTAAACTTCAGCCCTAAAGTAACTCCTGCCATGCACTAAGGTAGTAAAAGTACATGTAACATATTACCTCACCTGTAAAGCTCCTTGTAGTCCTCGGATAGTCACCAAAAGACCCCAGTGATTGTGTGCTGCGACTGGGGTAATCAGAGAAAGAACTGCATTGCCTAGTGCCAAAGTGAATAGAATCTTCTTCGTTCCCCAGATATCAGCCATTCTTCCTGCCGGAAAATTTGCCACTACGCTACCCCAGTAGTAACTACTGAGGATCATACCCTGTACAACTTCGTTCCATTCGAAATGATTTTCTACCTGTCTAAACAAAGATATTGTTGCAGTTACACTAAATTTACGTTTAGCTACTTATATATATAATACTTTAAGATCAGAGAATTCTTTACTACTTACTTCTTTTGAAGACTTTCAAGCTATACTATGTGCCTAAATATACGCATGGGAAGCACAAGATCAATTATAAGATAAAATCTATAAAAAGCGCAAAATCTGTAAGCGCAGATATAATTTTTCGTAAGTCAAGAGATGCCAGTAAACACATTGAGAAATAGAGGAAGGTGGTTTCTGATATCAATTCAATTCTCCAAAAATAGGTTATTTCTCCTGTCTTAACTCTCTATTCAAACTAGAAGAGGTACAAATCCATCAATCTGGTTTCAACATTGTTCACCATAATTGACTTCTTGTATTAGAGTTCATCATGTGTTTCAGTACTGAGGCTGTATGAAACGTGAACGTACAGTTCAAGGTGAAGTCCGAATCAACGTAGTGCGTTTTAATTATTTACGCCATTCACACTGGATATTGAGCTCGAGACCTCATGCACCGGAAACACTAGTGCTTGTCACTAGACCAGCGAGAAGGGCTTGATGGTCATAATGTGAAAATGATAGTATACTGTATAGTGAAAGGTGGTTTCTTGAATTCGGCTCAGGGTCCCATGAATCGGATTTATCTTGCTTTTCTCTATTCTAGAACTGTAAGTGGTCAAACAGTGATGTTCAAAAAAAAAAAAAAAAAAAAAAAAAAAGAAAAGAAAAGAAAAAAAGAAAAAGAAAAAGAAAAAAGAAAAGTACGCATAAGTTGAAAGAGACATTGAACTTCACATTTGGTTATATATGCCAGGTTTACTTGAGCAATGAAAGACAGCTCTATTTTGTACTGCCATCTAAGGATGTTAACGTTAAATAACGTTGCCTAGTAATCTGTGCAGTGCAAAAGGTAACATCCGTAGTGTTAACATGTCAAATTCTTATGTGCAAATGTTGCGGTGATTTACAAATTGTGGACGAAGTTCAAGTATTCAATGGGTTTGTGAGTAATTAATAAAGAATGAGGATTTGACCGTATGTAGAAATTTTCATTATTCTTTTGTAGTAATATTTATTTTATATTTTTTTGTTTCCTTAGTTAGTTTACCCTATTGAACTTCGTGTTGTTTCAACATAGGGTCAAATTGTTATTGTCTATTAATTACAGTGTAGAAGGAAATTATATACTTGATAAATTATATCATTTCGGAATAACCTCTTCTAAATTAAAATTAGTTTCTATGGTTTGTAATGTAATCACCACGAGCAACGTCAAGACGGTAATATTGCGTACATTAGGAATTTCGCTAATCCCTTTCGATATTATTTTGCATTATATGTTATTGATTGAATATTTATTTGTTCGTTATTCTTTAGTTCTTCTTATAATAAATTGCTATTATATCGAAAGGTGAATTTAACTTTCTGATTCTGGTTCCTGCAACTAAAACTACCGCCGGGTACATTTAACCTAACCACTACGCCTGCAGTGCTGTAAGCATCTACCAGCGCCCTTTCAGTGGTCAATACATTGACCTGAAAAAAATATTGTAAACGTCTGCTTAATATCTGTTTTGTCCTCCTTTCGCTCACAGGATACCAGCATTGCGGTTTGGCATGCAAGCAACGATACCTCGGTAGATGCCTGTAGGCATGGTGCACTGCATCTTTACACACAACTTACTTAATTCTTGGAAATTATGCAGAAAGTGCATAAGCTCGGATATGACGGGTTCATATGGTATTTCGAAGGTGTTCAATTCTTTTAAAATTAGATGACTTTGGGAGATATTGTAGCAATTCAAATTTACCACTGTACTCTTCAAACCACTGCAACATAACGTTAACCTTGTGACAAGGAGTTTTATCCTGATGAAAGATGATTTTCCTAGCTGAAATATGGTCCACATGAATGAGTATATACGATCAGGAGTGACATACCGAAAGCTTGAAGCCGTCATTGTGACTTTCACACGCACTACGAAGCTCAGGGATGATAATATCAAGATTACCAAAAGCAGAGTGAAGCTACCACAAGCCAGTCGTAATTCTGCTGTGAAAACTCGTGCAGCTGATCCCCAGGGTGACGATGGATTCTGACCATGGATGGCGATGTCATGAACGTAGTATTTAGTTCATCAGATCGTACAACGTTGTGTCATTGCTCAGCGGTCCAGTGACGATGGACGTGCGCTTATCATGGTCATAATCAACGATGATGTCACGTTAAATTTGTTATACATGTGGAACGTCCACTGCAAGGCACCTGTCTGACAGTGAACGGTAAAGTGTGTGTTCAGATACACTCGTCCGTCTTTTGTACACTGTTAAAGACTATTAAAACCTGCTATTAAGTGTGCCACACACTGGGCTTGCGGTAGCACAGTGGCAGAGGATTTACCTCTGGTGCATAGGGTCCTTGGTTCGTTCCCAGATCGAGACAAGTTAGCTTTATGGTGGACAAACACCGTGTGTTTGGTTTCCTCGGAGCTCTCCCGTTTCCTCTCGCTTTCTTCATTCCACCATTTCCGCCATTTCTCATCATCTCCATCTCCTTTAACCTAGCGGACATAAACGTGGGAAGTAAAACTTAAAGATCTGATTTTAAGTCTGCCACAGTTTGAGCATTATCCCATTGTAAAGTTCTGCTAACAAAAAGTGCGACTGCCTTCCTAACTATGTCTGGAAAATCACCCTACATGCTTACGAATTTCCTTTAGGTCTGGCTCTTTTTTCCTGCTTTCTTGACACAGTCAGGAGTGCAAATTGAAGAATAATATTGCAGTATGCTCATGTAATCTCGTTGTAAATAGCTACAATACAGAAGTTACGGTAATTTTAAGTTGCAAATGTAATACACTATTTATATTTTTAATCTAGAACGATTAAATAACTTATGGAAGTAGGGAAAATATCGTAACTACAAACAGACTAGAATAATTAATCGACTGCTTTACATGATTTGCTAATTGTTTGACGGACAAATCAAATGAACCCAAATCATACCTCTGTCCACTTACCTTTCTTGAAGCCAAAACTAAGGAGGAATTTATGAAAATCACATTGAAGTCACCAAGGTAAAAGCAAGAAGGTTTGAATATATTTTTATGTTTTCTGGTATAACATGTAACAATCCAAAATGCAATTTCCATCCCTGGTACCCACCGAATTTAACGCTTAAGAATTCTTTCATAAATTCTTTAACATTATTCCTGCTACGAAATTAATTTAGACACTATAGTGCAGAATTGTAATAACAATAACATAACATGGATTTGCATATACAGGGATTAAACTATCTTTAGAAAATACGAAGTAAACAGTTCACTCCCGTCTTCCTGCATGAACTAGCAAGGGAAGTAAAAACGCTCAGTGTTAAATAACGAGTGGTAAGCTGCGTGGAAAATACAAACATGATAAATCCCATGATAGGAGATTCGAATAATTCCAATGTCCTGCGAAAGTTTTCTTCTTCTTTTTAAGAAAATGTATGGTAAGGGAACAAGGTATTAATAGTTGATGGTATAGTAGGAAGAAGTTCATAATGATGTAATCTACATCAAGAAACTCCTGCTTCATGGCAAAAGAATCATCTATGTCAAAAACCAAAAACTTGAGTTCTTTCTAGGTTTTGTTTCTCGAACTTGTAACAAGCGAAGCAATAGATATAGTTGTTAACTGACGAATAAGAAAACGCGCTAAATCGCAAAGTGTGTATGCAAAAGATGGGAACAACTTTTTGTTGTTTATGACTACATTCTATTGGTGAAAGCTGCAGTTATATTTGCTATATAAACATATATGCTTTAAATATATTTTATTTATCTGAAAATGTATTATATGAAACGTATAAATAGAAAATGTAGTTAAATGAAATCTCATTGTTCTATAAAAAAGTTATAATGGAAAAGAAAAAACTTTTAAGCGATTCGGATATATTTTAGTTGAACATTTTGAATTATTACATGTTCACATATTACTTTGGTATTTTGTCTTATAACACGAAGGCTAAATAACAAATCTAACAAGTACTTGTGTGAGAAAAGCTTTATGAGGAAACTAGCTAAAATATCAGTTTTTTTTCCACGATGGGAGTAGGTTTATGAAAAACATTTGAACTCCCTTCCCCATTTAGATATACATTTCAATGAAAGTGTAATTATAAAAGCTCATAAGATACTCTTTTTTGGCTTATATTTTACACTCTCCTACTCCATTGGGATACGTCCCTTAATCAATGTGACATGAGAAAATCTTTGAGACAGGAGTTATATTCCCAGTCAAATTTCAAACGGGTAAGCCATTTACCGGAATGCGATCAGAAACAACAAAACCTGTATCAGTGTAGCAGGAAAATATAGGAATTGCAACTTCCACTTCCTTAAAATCAGAATTTCGGAAAATGCTGTTTCACGTGTCCACTTATTTCTAATGAAGAGTTTATATATATATTTCATCTTCTTAAACTTGAGGGGCTCATGATATACTCTGTTTGCCATTAATTTTGAACCCCATATTGCTGTGTGTATATACAATTTAATTAAAATAGTGATTACAATCTAGCTTGAGTTAAATAATATGCACCCAATGTCCCAAAATTATTTTAATGTTCTGAGCCATTTCTCCGTTCTATGATAAATAAAAAAACAACATTGCTTTCAATAATAGAAAATGAAAAAAAGAATAACACAATATGTATATTTCCTCTTAAAAAAAGGGATTTAAAAAACGCTGGGACACTAGTCCGGCTAACCTTTACAAAGGAGTTTTATGTCGAGTTTTATTTACGTAACTCAATTGATTTATGTGATACTCTATTCTGGGTAAAACGTTTGGCCCTTTCCTTCTTTAACTCATTCAACACATACATTAAAAAATCTTTCTTATTAATTGCTTTCGTAATAAAAGTAGATTTCTATTCAATTATCACGTATCGGAATCTATTAACATGACCTGAATTTTCAATGAATCACTTTCATTCTTGCATACCACCTTTCATTTTGCCCCGTTCTATGCTAACAAGTAGAAGTTTTGGAAACAAATGCGTGTTTTCTGTATTTTTAATTAAGAATTTATGTGGGAAATCTTAATAATATAGAAATCGGTTCCATACCATTTTCGGATGTGAAATTCTTCCAAACACTCAAACCTGTGTAATTATTTCTATTTAAAGTGTTTATACATCGATTTTCACATCTTGAATTTAAGCAAATCCTTACAAAGAGCACTTTCTCAATAAAGTATTGGAATTTTAGATGTTCTAATTTCGACCCCGGTTTCTCCCCTCAGAAGTGGGATTTTCGAAAACACTGACATACGTTTCCACTTATTTTTATATGGGTTAATGTTTCGAATATCACATTTTCAACTTAAACGAACCCTCACATTGGATACTTCACGAAAAACGAAAGGGAAATTTAGATCTTACAGAATCGACCCCAGTTTTCTCTCTCAGGAGTGGAATTTTGGAAAACGCTGAAACATGTGTTCCTTTAATTTCATATGAGTTTAGAATCTTTACATATCAACCCTCCTTCCCTCCTCCTAGCCTTAAGTCTTATCGTTAAATTGAAGTGACAAAAAATCTTCGCAGGCCCGAACCTTATGCATTTTTATATATCAACCCTCCTTTCCTCCTCCTAGCCCTAAGTTTTACCGTTAAAATGAAGTGACAAAAAATCTTCCCAGGCCCCAATCTTATCAATGTTGACAATTTGATCGATTTCTGTCGGGTGGTTCAAGAGATTACGAGTCACAAACATAGTTACTTTCAATAATAATATAGGTTATTATTATTATTATTATTATTATTATTATTATTATTATTATTATTATTATTATTATTATTATTATTATTATTATTATTATATGAGTACTTTTGAACTTGTATGGCGAAATTACTGCAAAATATGTTTTATTTCTTTATTTTTTCCTCGATTGTATGTTTTTCATTTATCAGTGGACACGAATTTTTCTTTAGGCCGTCGAAAAATTCAATTTCGTTGTGCACTTTCGTCCAAATTACGTTACAGGAAGAAGCCGGTTCGTTCCAAAGATCAGGGCGAAAGTAAGTAATATTTGGCTTGCAATTTCAGATGGCATGATAATGTAGGGCTAACATATTAGCCTTATGATTAATATAGCTCTACAGCGTAGGTTCAAATCCTGTTCACGCCAAAGTTAAGCTTTTTACAAAATGATTGTGAAGAATCGACTTATCGTACTGAACAAGCAATAGAAAAAATGTTGAAGCAAACACATGTATCATGATAGAAACGATACACGAAGGTTAGTTGGGAAAGGGCAAGGGAATTACCAGGACATTCCAAAGACGACATTGACCTGCAGTATACACTTTTCGTGTTATTCTTCTCAGAAAGAAACACTACACTATTTGTCAAACAAAGTTTGGCTAAAGCAATCGGTGATAGTGGTAACGTGTAAGATTTCCAAACGGAAAATCTAGGTTCGATTCCCCGTCAGACAGTATGATTTTTTCGCATAAAATAATGGCTGCAGAGATTTATCTTCTGATGGAGAACTTACAAGGCATCACTGGCGATAATTCAAATAAACAGTGTGTGCGTTCTATATCACAAACTGTAATGATAAGTATGTTTCATATTTATATTCGTCCTCCTCTTTCTCTGTCTTGACGTTTCCCTATACTGTCTTTGCATGTTTCACTTCTTCCCCTCTCTCCCTCTCTCTCTCACACGCACTTCATGTTCCAATGTTAAAACGGAGCAAGAGTCCGATGTATATGTTCTGGAGTATGTAATTAACTATTAACTTCGGCGTCGTGTTTTTCGTGCTCTGGGGATAACATATCCAGTCCTGGTCAACTCCGGCAGAAATACTGTTTAGACGGAAGGAAATAACTAAAATCTCTTTTTTATCCTCTGGGTTGCCGAGTCTCAGTCGAATTACCGGGTCACTACGGATTTTGGTCCTCGACCCAGTGGTGGTCTATAACCTAACCAACATCATCCGACTGACACGAATATCAGTCTGATCTCTTAGCGTGTTCATTCTGTCTGTGCAAATTACGTTATATCCGAAAGAGATTAAATCAATGCTGGATGTTCGGAACAGATAAATCTTCGGAAAAGACTAGAAAATGTTAACTCTTTGGTTATTTGAAAACAAAATTTTATTTATACTAGTTCGACACGTTCCCATCCTATAATTCACTGTTTTTTTTTTTCCACGTTGAGATTTGAAACATGCTAAAACTATGCGGAAAATTAACTTTTCCTTTCCAAAGTTTGTAACTTTTCATTACGATACAGTTTGGACTTTTAGTATAGAGTATTTCTGATAGAAATTTAACACTAAAATAAAAATGTTTCTTTATTTTCTCTTTCTTTCTATTTCTTTTCTTTTCGTTCCGTTTCTTTTTTTATTTTTCCTTTTTTGTTTTTTGTTCAGTTTGCATTAGCAGTCTGAAATGGAGGATATGACCAACGCTATGTACTGGGCTTATTAAAATGTATTTTGGAACAGTACGTCCAATGAACACTGCCGAATTTGCAATCAACCAGGCGGGAAGAGAGCATGTGTGTTGAAGTTTTGACATTATCCCAGATGTGTCTTGGAGATCTACAGTTCTACTTGAAATTGAGTATGCTATCCATTATGAAAGTGACATAATGAATGTTTAAAGCATCCTCTATATATTCGAATAGTTGTGAAAAAATACGTGAAAACAAACGTTATATATTAGTGTTGGATTTCTGGAAACGGAACTTTATAATGTTAGGTTCGTTTCTTACTATGTTTGAATTCCACAGTTTTATCTGTTCTTCCTTTTCTTTTCCTTCTTCTCTCCTCTTCTCTCTCTCTGCCTCATTTCTGAATCTCTGTGTAATAGACATCCATTGGTTTCAATTTTTCATTGTGTGTGTTTCAGTTTCTTCCTTCGTCAACCTATGAATCGTGTTTCGTGTCGGTTTTATTTAATTTTATCGAAACTAATACGTGTGTAGTTTGTAATAAGAATTGGGCTCATCTTGCTAGCTAATTTTAGTATAGGAGAGAAAAAAGGAGGAGAGAGAGGGGTTCTCTTTACCTAACACGATTATGGGATAAAAAGATGTATATTGGGTGGCATAACTGCACGGCGTTACTGTCGTAATTTTTTTGATGCGGAGTTTACATAACGTATAAAGGAGCCTGGATACCCTCTGTGAGAGCGTCTCCATAGAGTATGCTCATAATTGAAAGTTGTGTAATCACTAAAACACCACGTTAAATTTTAGTTACAAATATGCATAACATCAATTCTCATGAATATTTATTCAAAGCTGTTTACCTTCTAGTTTGAAAGCACTATTTACCAAGAGAGACAACTCTCGGGGTTGATTCCATTTCGATACATATTCTTTAGTGGTAGGTTCAATAACTGATTATTTCTTATTTGTATATACATTTAATTTCTATAATTACACATGAAAATTTGATGTCATTAGCAAATTCACCCTTCTTTAGAAAACACAAAGGGAACGAGATTACGGTAAAGTGTTTAAAGTTGCCTGGGAATTTTCCCCTCCCCCTTAGATTACCACATAAAATTTGCCACATGTTCGGAAAAGTGTAATTTGCATTTGATAGTACATATACTAAATAAACGTAACACAAAGATAAATTTGAAACAGAACATGAAGTGCATTAGGAGTTGTGAAAATTTTGAACATTGTTTGTGAAGAAAAATGGGATGCGATAAGTGGTTGTTGATGGAAACATAGCTAAGGCGATCAGTAAGAAAGTGAAAACTAAAACGGATATAGCAGAGAGGAAGATCAAAGAAACACAGTTTATAGAGAAGACCAAGATGCCAAACTTTGTCAAAGGCTTTTTCTAAATCAAATAGAACTAAATAGGACGGTTGATTGGAGTTAAACTGATTTGTAATGTGAGTGGTTAGGCGAAGATGTTGGTCATTAATACTGAATTGAGGACGGAAGCCTGCTGGTGAAGTGGGATGAGATTACGTACAGAAAGATGAAGGTGAAGACGGGAGACGAGGATACGTTCAAGTAGTTTACTGAAAACGAGTGTAAGCTGTATTGGGCGATAGGAAGAGACTGCATGAGGTGGTTTGTTAGGTTTCAAGAACATTAACGTGGTAGAGGTTTTCCAAGGGGTCGGTAGGAATCCAGTACGCAGTATAAACGTGTAGATAGTAGCCAGAAGGTAAAAGAGGACATAAGGTGCTTCTGTAATATGGCGATATGATATGCTGTCGGAACCGGGTGCAGAGTTTCGTTTGCCACGGAGACTATGGTGAATATCTTCAACGGTAATAGGTGATGTAAGGGCAGAATCTGGAGGGAGAGTGTGAGTGGAATGGGGTTGGAGTGCAGGAGAAGAAAGCTGTAACATGTCTGTAGGGTGACGACGCAAGGTAGGATTAGAAGGGAGAGGACTAAAGATGTCTTGGAGATAAGAGGCGAAAGCGTTAACTTTGCTAAGATCATCTGGGAGTGGCTGATCGTGATCAAGAAGTGGATAGCTTTTGCCTGTTAGTCGGTGAAATCGCTTCCAGAATTTGGAAGGATGAGATGTGGTACTAAGTTGGTTACATGATTTAATCCACTGACGGCGTTTATAGGCTACAAGGTAGTTATGCACTATCCGTTGATATTGGCGATGGAGGCGGAGTGCTTCGAGGTTGCCAGTACGAGTGAAATCTCGAACATGTTGGCGAGAACGATGAATGAGATGAAGATACTGTGGGGGAAGAGGTGGACGAAAGGAATGAAGAGTGCTCTGAGTAATATACTGTGCAGAAGCAGTACGAATGGCGCCAGTTATAGAATCAAGAGAGTGATACATTTCGTCTTCTGTTGTAGGAGGGGCGATACAATCTAACTGTGTTTGTAGAGAAGTGCGATAGGCTGACCAGTTAGCTTTGTCAAAGCGAGGTACAGTGCGAACGAATGATGCTAGAGTAGGAGTGCATTGCGGAGTAGGTGTCAGAGTGAGAAGAATAGGGACATGGACACTGCCTAGGGGATCTAACACTGTAAGAGTATACCGGGTGAGTAGATTGGAGGACGTTATGACGATATCGGGTGTTGTGCCACTTTCAGGGCGTATGGGTTGTGGTAGATCGTGAAAGAAACCTGTAGTATGGGTAGTGAGGTAAGTTCGAAAATATTCCTGTTGACGGGCAGTACGACTGTGAAAATTAATATAAGCTAAAATGACATAAGTATGAAAATTATCAGAGATATATTGAAAGAAAGAATATAGTAGGGGGTGACCAGGTCGAACATAAATTGTAGCAACGGTGATGTTAAGGGTTTTAAAATAGAACGTAGTGATGAGATGTTCGGGAAGAGGAGGAGTCAGATAAGTA
Organism: Thermobia domestica; assembly: GCF_964235325.1. Classification (NCBI taxonomy): domain Eukaryota; kingdom Metazoa; phylum Arthropoda; class Insecta; order Zygentoma; family Lepismatidae; genus Thermobia; species Thermobia domestica. The sequence continues at coordinate 78,814,449 of NC_137470.1, forward strand.
GAATGCTGTCGATATGGAATTGATGGTGAAAAGCCTATGGCAACACCTCCACATGCTCGACGAGCGGGTGCGGTATTATCATGGCGAAGAAGAGTATAACGTGAGCTGTGAGGGTTTAAGCGAGGCGTAAGATGGGTTTCATTTAGCAAAAAACAATGAATATTTTCCTCCATCAGAAGCTGTTGGAATAAGATTTTATGTTGCATGAGTGATCGAATGTTGAGAAACAGGAAATGAAGTGCCATGACGTGGGGAGAGAAAAGGAAGACAGAGAAAGTTAGACTTCCGTCTGGAGTGTGTCCGAGTGAAAGTAAACAGTTTGTCGTGAGTATGTGGCGGTGAAATTAATGTGAAGAATATCCTTAGCAGCCTGTTGAACTTGGTGCAATATATGATGGCGGAGAAGTGGATGGATGTTCTGCAAGGTAACAGTGATAAATGACAAGAACTGCGTAATAGTGATAGGCTGACAAGCATCTGTAGGTGGTGGGAGAGTTTGGGTAGCGTGTGGTCGTAATGGAACAGTTAATTCAGGTTTGAACGGATCGGCGGTTGGTCTTGCTTTGCATTTATAACTGTAAGTAGGATGATCTGTCGCATTACAAGTAGAACAATGTGGAGGTTTTTGAAGGTTAGTGCATTGACGGGTGTTATGAGGACCTGAACAGAATCCGCATTTTAACTGATTTGGACAAGAACTAGTCGCATGCGCGTTGTAGGCTTGAAATTTTTCACAGCGTATGGGTAGCGGCGAAGGCGACTTTGATGCTTCAACGCAGTGTTTCTTGCGGTAGATGAATGCTCCATTAGAAAGCAAGGAGTCAATAGTTTCTTTGGATTGGGTTAAGACCCGAACCATGTAGGTGTTTCCGGAAGCATTCTTAATGCGGATGTATTTGATGATGGAAAGGCCGTCAAGGCGAAGTTCTTCGGTGATTTCGTTATCTGAGTAAGACGGATCGACACCTCGTATGACGACAGAAAGTACAGGCTGGCGGCGTGGTGGAGGCGGTTGTTTGGATAGACGAGGTGCCTGATTGATGATCTTAGCTTGTTTGCCGAAGATTTCAAATGAATAGGTATTAAGGAGATGTTTGGCGAAATCGGGATCTGTTGTCTTGATTATGATGCCTTTCTGAGTGTTGATGAGTTGTGTGATTTTAGTGCGGGCTACATACTTAACGAGGCGAAGATACAGAATTTTCAGATCTTGTTATTTGGAGTCATAGTTAGTCAGAAGGAAAGAATGAATTTGAGGCTTCGTGGTGCGTTCCAGAGTGTCATCGTTCATACGAGATCCTGAGGATGAGTGTGAAGATTCGCTGAGGGTATGATGACGTTTGGCCTTTGGTGCATGAGATAGATGAGCATGTTGATCGTCGTGAATGGGTGGCCCAGTATCGTTGGAGCGTTTTGAGCGGTCCTTCCGCGTATCTGACGAAGCAACCGAAATGGAAGCGTCAGCAGAAATAGGTGGTAGACCAGAAGAAGCTGAGGTCATGATGATACAAACAAACAGAAACAACACGAAGTGCTTAGAAAAGGTAGGTTTGTAGGTAAAGACCACCCATTCGGATAGTGGCCAGGTGGAGAGAGGCCCCAGTGTAAAATCTACAGCAGCAGTTGCACTTCACTAGATTAGTCTTACAACTGTTACTTGATATTTGATTTGAGCAACTCTCAGGATCGGGGAAGGATAACAAAAAACAGTCGTTTTGACGTTTGGTACGTCACAGCTGGTGAGGTCAATAAACAATCGACCTGAAGATGTAAAACTAAGTTTTTTTTAAGTTAGCTAGCTATGGTGTAGCTAACACCCATTGCGAGGGCTACACCCTCTATTTGGGAAAGAGATTTAACATATTTGTGGCGAAAAAAATATTTTCTGTTGGGCAAAGAGACATTTATGAACTGTATTAAACTGCCATAAGTTTTATTTATTTATTTATTTTATTATACGTGAGGAGGTCCTGTTAGTAACAAGCTGGTTTACTGTGCATGATATGAAGGTGAGATATGGGCCGGTACGTGTGATGTGCTGAGGATACTGATGATGTTATAGTCCGGATGATTTGGAGGTACGGTATATTTATATAATGTGAAAAGCAGTGAGAGAGGCGTAGACGTGTGGTGATGGCTGTGAGTGTAGGGAGCGTCGCTGTAAACGGTTTCAAAAAATAAAGCGTGTTCGCTGTCATGCCGTTGAGTTATATATTTAATATGAAGAGCTTCAATATGATAAAGAAGGTGAGGAAATGTGATGCGGTCGTACAATTCACGGGTTGGACTTGGTAATTTAATGCGGTAGGCTAGGCGGAGAGCATGTCTTTCCATTATTAAGAGCTTTTCGTAATGTTTTGCGCTTGCTGATATCCAGGAGGTAAAACCATATGTAAGTACGGGACGGAGGAAGACCTTGTAGGTGTTGATGAGCGTAGAAGAATGGAGACCCCACGTTGTACCTATGAGACATTTAAATAAATTTAATCTATTTTTGGCTTTGCTTACAACGGTAGCGAGGTGTGGACGCCATGTAAGATGATGATCAAATGTTATACCCAAGTATTTCACTGTCTTTGAGTGCTGTATGGCAGCATCATTGACGGAAAGGGCAAGACGAGCTGGGTTTCGATGAACTCGTGATCGACGTTTCGTTGGAATAAAGACTATGGCCTGAGTTTTGGTAGCGTTTATTGTTAAGCGCCACGTCCGACACCAATCGCTAAAGCGACGGATAGCTTCATTCATCGCAGTGTTTATTTGAGAGATAGTCTTTGTTAACGCCAGGAAAGCCGTGTCATCGGCGTACTGAAAAGTATGAATGTTTTGCAGTAAGGACGGCATGTCAGCGACATAAAGCAGATACAGCAGTGGGGACAAGGCAGAGCCTTGCGGAACGCCGCTATGAAGAAAAACAGGGTAAGAGACACTGTCATTGATGTAAATGTAAGCCAGGCGGTTTCAAAGAAAATTAAAAATGAAGCGGATGTACGTGATTGGAAGACGGAAAGACAGAAGCTTGAATAAAAGTCCCAGGTGCCATACTTTATCAACTGCCTTTTCGAGATCTAATAAAACTAAGCAGGCAGGCTTGGAAGAATTGTAATGATTAGTGATCATGTTGGTGAGGCGAAGTAACTGATCGTTAATACTATATCCTGGTCGGAAACCAGCTTGATGTAAAGGCAGCAAATTTTTCGCTGTTAAGTGAGTTTGAAGTCTTTTGACAAGGATGCGTTCCAATATTTTGCTGAAAGTCGAAGTTAATTGTATGGGCCTGTAAGATGATACGGAATTTAGTGGTTTGTGTGGCTTAGCAAACATGAGTGTTTTGGAAGTCTTCCACTGAGGGGGAAGATAACCTGTGGGGAGAATAAACGTAAATATAGTTGCTAAAAGGTGTAGTAAGGCGAGAGGCGCTTCTTTGACATGACGATAAGTGATTGAGTCCAGACCAGGGGCAGTATTGCGTTTGCGAGCCGTGACGGAGTTTATATCTGTTACAGTGATACGCGTAGTAAGAGGATGTTCGGGTAAAACATGAGACGTGCTGGGTTGAAGTTCTGGTGAATTTATGTTAAAGGTATGTGTGGGATGCCTGCGAGGAATGGCTGCTTCAGACGGAGTGAAAATAGATTGTAGATAGGTTGCGAAGGCGTCTGCTTTTTCTTTATCTGTGTGAAGGGGATTTTCATTCTCTAGAAGAGGATAGGTAGTGTGGGTCTTGCGACCAGTGAGCATGTTGAAACGGTTCCAGTATCTGGATGAGTGTGCATCGTCTGCCAAATTATTGCAAGCGTTTATCCATTGACGGAGTTTATATGCTTTAACATAATTGTGAACTGTGCGTTAAAATTGATTATGTAAGTGCAATGACTCTAGATTTCCTGTACGTTTGTAATCTTTGTAGAGCGCTCGTGAACGCCTGATAAGTGGTAAATAAAGGGGCGGGAGCGTTGGGTGATAACTATGGGATGTACTAGTCGGTATAAAACGGCTGGTAGCGTCATGGAGTGCTGTAGTTATTCTATCTAAAGAATTATGAAGATCTTCCTCCGTTTCTGATAAAGTTGAGGTTGCAAAAATGCTACTGAGGTAATTTCGATATCCTGGCCAGTCGGCTTTGTCGAAGCGCAACGTGGTACGAGTGACAGGAGGTAAGTGGGGTGCTGGACGGTGTGAAGAAGTGAGTGATAATTTAACGGGAACATGATCACTACCAAGCGGATCGAGTACTGTGAGAGTACACCGTGCAGAGATACTGGCTGAAGTAATGACAACGTCTGGAGTGGTATCCGAGATCGGTCGGGTAGAATGAGGCAGGGTATGGAATGTGCCGGATGTTTCGGCTGCAATGAAATCTAGAAATTCTTCCTTTTGGTGGGCTGTTCGACTGTGAAAATTTAAGTCGGCCATAATGATGTAGGTGCGGAACGTGTTTGAGATATACTGAAAAATTTTTAGAGGTATGGCATGACCAGGGCGGATGTAAATGGTAGCCAAAGTGACATATATATCTTTGTAGTATAGAGTGGTAATGATGTATTCCGGGATGTTTGGTATTGACAGTAAATGTTGGCGATAGGCGATTGATGGAGAAAACCCAAGGGCGACTCCGCCATTTGCACGGCATATGGGTATGGTTGTGTCATGTCTGAGCAGTGTGTATCGTGAAAATTTGCAGCTTTGTTTAGGCTTCAGATGAGTTTCGTTAAGGAGAAATACATTGACTTGTTCTTCTAGTAGCAGTTGTTCAAACAGTGGTTTATGTGATTGAAGAGACCGGATATTCAGAAACAGAAATACTAAAGCCATAATGATCGGTATACAGTAAGTGAGGTGTTTAAGAGCTAGGTGGGACCGCAGTAGCAAGGAAATAAGCATACGGACCTGAATATGTAGCACTTAATGTGACGTTAAGAGTTGCCTAAGCTGCAAGTTGGATTTGTTCGAGTACATATTGTCTTTTAAATGGATGAATGTTTTGCAGAGCTACGGTGAAAAATGCAAGAAGTTGTTCGATCGTGATAGGTTGACATACTGAAGTGATAGGCGGAGATTCAGATTTAGTTTCGGGCGTTCTGATAGGCACCACAAGTTCAGGTTTAATCTCGTCCACTGGTGGCCTGGCTTTGCATTTGTAACTGAACGTTGGGTGTTGTTCAGGACATGTGGTACATTTAGGCGGTTGGTGGGTATTTGGACAGACCTTAGTGAAGTGAGACCCGGAGCAAAAGCCACACGTTGGTTGATTGGGACATTTTGATGTTGGATGCGAATTATATTTTTGACACTTTTTGCATCGGAGCGGTAGAGGTTGTGGAGTGCGAGATGCCTCGACCCGGTGTCGACGTTTGAAGATAAATGCCCCTCAAGTTAGAAGTTCATCGATAGTTTTTTGATGCGAAGTAAGAACACGCATCATATATGTCGGGCCCATATTGTTCTTAATGCGGATGCATTTCGTAATGGCATGGCCTTCCTGTTTGAGCTCTTCGGCAACCTCTTCGTCTGTGATCGACGGGTCCACACCACGTATAACTACAGACAAGGTAGGCGATTTCCGTGGTGGCGCTGGTTGTTTGGCTCTTTTGTCGGTTAATTTTGTCATAGTGGCTGTTTTGCCAAAGACTTCATAGCTGCAGCGGTTCAGAAATTTATAGGCCAGTTTCTCATCTGTGGATTTGATGATGATGCCATTGCGAGTAGGTATTAGTTCAGAAATTGACGTACGAGGCACGTACTTACAGAATTGCTGGAGCAGAATCTTGAGATTGGCGAATTTAGGATCAAGCTGTTGAAGGAGAAAGCTGTATACCGGTGGACGTTGCGGTGGTTCTAATGGGGGAAATTGCCGGTCGTCTCCTAGATCTATCTGAAGTTCAGATTCAGAATCGCTAATGGTGTGTGCTTTCTTTGATGGCTGGGACAGAGTTTGTCATGAAACAGCTGGCGAACGTGAGCGAGATCGGGATCCAGATGGAGATCGACTAGTGCCTTGAGCACGTTTGTGGTTTTCCCTGCGTTGTCTGTCAAGAGCAGCAGCGTCAGCTGGACCTGGGATGATATGTGGTAATCCCCAATGCTGATAGAAGGGTTGTGTAGGAGAAGCCATGGTACTGTGTTAGGAAAACACAACAGGAATTCGTTAGCCGATAGATATGCCAAGGTCGTCAACTGTGTCCAGGTATCTCCGCCTCCGAAGAGGAGAGTATCAAATAAATCGAGAAGCCAAAAACAATAGCAAGGGTCGTCAACTATTAGGATCAATTTAGTTTGTTTGCCTCCGTGGAGGCTTATAATCAATTAGACGGTTGTTTCCTTGGACCTCGAGGAGGCAAGTAATCCAACCGTATACAGAAGATCGCGATTGAAATTCAAACAATGGGGATGGAAACACCAAATGACTCGTTTATTTTTCTCCGCCAGCTACGGATACCCTATTTTTTTTTACCTGGTTAGAGATTCCAGGTGACCAGTTCGAAAAACTAAGTTTTTTTGTTACGGGAATAGGGTAATATTGAAATCTTTATTTATCTAATTGTTTTATCCTTATAAAATATGTTCCTACTCCCAGCCATTAGAGGGTTACGCCCTCTCTTTGGCATAGGTTACAATACGTATTGGTGTTGCTAATACAAGTACAATAGATGGTCTAAGTGCAATTTGGTTACACGGGGAGTTAATCATCATTTTATTCAGGTTCTAATTTATTTGATCATGGTAAAAAAGAAAAGTAGAAGAAGTAAATGAAAAGAGGAACATGAAGTGCACTGTCTCAACACAACACATACGTGATAGTGTACCAGATGAATGTTATGTTCTATCCAACTTTGGACGTGATGAAAGACCAACGGTGCCCTGGTAAGACATGAGGTTGTTATTGTGCAGAGGATGAAGGGGCTATGTAATGAGGAACGACGGATGATGAAAAAGCTGCAACTGCGTCTAAATCCGGATGATCAGGTGGTAGGGTATAGCGGTAAAGTGCAAAAAGTAGCGACAAAGGCGTATCCTGTAATTGGCGAGGTGGATTGAACGGGATGTCTGCTTGCATTGTGGTGAGGAGTAACAGATGCCGGGACTCGAATCGGGTAGTAATGTACTTCGTCCGTAAAGCTTCAAGATGGAACAGAAGATGTGGAAAAGGCATAATGTCGTAAAGATCTTGAGTAGGACTAGGAAGTTTTATTCTGTAGGCTATTCGATGGCATGTCGTTCTAGTATTTTCAGTTTTTCATAATGACGCTGGAGTGCGGCTATCCATGCAGTGAATCCGTAGGTCAGGACTGGTCGTAAGAATACTTTGTAGGTGTTAAGAACGGTATTTGCTCGTGGTCCCCAAGTAGTACCTGTGAGGCGTTTGATGAGGTTAATCCTGTTATATGCTTTCTGCATTACATTCTGAAGGTGAGGGCGCCAAGTGAGATGGTGGTCAAAAATAATTCCCAGATACGTTACATTTTTAGCTGGATGAACCCGCATGTTATCTACTTGGATATTCAGAAGTGAAGGATTTCGATGTACCCGTGATCTGCGTTTTGGCGGGAGAAAGACTATTGCTTGTGTTTTTTTATCTGGGTTGAGTTTCAGACGCCACTTCGTGCACCAGGTGAGAAAAGTTTGAATTGATGCATTAGTTTCAGTACTTATGCGGTGGATAGTCCGGCCTAATGTAAGAAATGCAGTGTCGTCTGCATACTGAAAGATATGTGTGTTTGGCGCCAATGGTGGCATATCTGCTACATATAGAAGATACAGCAAAGGTGATAAGGCAGACCCTTGTGGTACTCCAGAGAGAATAAATATCGGGTGCGAGAGAGTGTCATTAAGAGCAACATAAGCAATACGGTTGTGAAGAAAATTATAGATAAACCTGATATATGATATGGGAAGTGTCAGACGGATAAGTTTATATAAGAGAGCTTCATGCCATACCTTATCGAATGCCTTTTCCAGGTCGAAGAGCACTAGACAAGATGGAAATTGTGTATTAAACTGATTGGTAATAATATTAGACAGACGAAGCAACTGATCATTGATACTAAAACCGGGGCGGAAACCAGCCTGATACAGAGGGATTATATTACGTTCTGTTAGATAAGAATGAAGGCGTCGAACAATGATTCTTTCAAGAATTTTCCAATACACAGAAGTAAGTTGAATAGGCCGGTAAGAAGAAACAGTATTTGGTGGTTTGTGTGGTTTTAGGAACATCAGTGTTTTGGAAGTCTTCCACTCACAAGGAACAAAGCCTGTACAAAGGATGAATGTATAAATGAGAGAAAGAAGGTAAAGCAACTGATAAGGCGCTTCTTTAATATGTCGATAAGTAATCCCATCGAAACCAGGTGCAGTATTTTTCTTGTTCTGGACAGTTCGAGTTATATCCGTTACTGTAATTGGTTGTGTAAGAGCAGTCTTGTGCGAGAGAGTGTGATAGATGTTAGGTTGAAGACGAAAGGTGTAAAAACTAAGGACATCACCTTCAAAGTATATCACAAGATACTAATAATTGTCAGTGAGAATTTTACTTTTGGAGTTTATTATTTGCAACGAGCAATGCTTTAATTAGTATCTTTGACATGTTTGCCAAGTAACAAATAACGCAACATATTCTGCTGTAATCGGTCACGAAAATAATTTTATAAACCTATGAACTGTCTGACAGTAGTTACAACAGTACAGTGCTGTCACCTGTTGATCTTGTATCCTAGCTCAGCGGACGTTATGGAGTTTCTACAATCATTCAGCTGTCATTCGTCGAAAAGTTTCTACAACACCGCCTGGAGGAAAAGCGACACCTACCAAAATTGGAGGATACTTTATATTGTTGATGAGAATGAGAGTAAAAGAATGAAAGTAAAAGTAAACACTTGCACGGTATTATGGACGTCTCATACACACGTGCAGTAGCCGTGGAAATGCACATGCGAACACAACGGCTTAAGCACCGGTAATTTAATTGTGCTTCATCTTCGCAAATGCACATGCGCACATGCACGGCTCAAGCATGGACTATGTACGTGCTCTGCATCCGCACAAATGCACATGTGTACATAACGGCTACAGCACGGGTTATATAAATGTGTGCTTCATCCATGCAAATGCACATGTGCACAAGCACGGCTCAAGCACGGGTTACGTACGTGCGCTGCATCCATGCAAATGCACATGTGTACATAACGGCTTAAGCACGGTTATATAAATGTGTGCTTCATCCACGCAAATGAACATGTACACATAACGGCTTAAGCACGGGTTACGTACGTGCGCTGCATCCATGCAAATGCACATGCGCACATAACGGCTTAAGCACGGGTTATATAAATGTTTGCTTCATCCGTGCAAATGCACATGTGCACATAACAGCTTAAACACGAGTTCTGTGCGTGTGCTTCATCCACGTAAATGCACATGTGCACATGCACGACTTAGTCACTGGTTATATACGTGTGCATAACCCACGGAAATGCACATGTGCACATACACGAGTTGTGTATGTGTGCTTCATCCACGTAAATTCAGGTGTAGGGCTTATGCACGGGTTATGTATGTGTTCATCATCGACACAAATGTACATGTGCACATGTACGGCTTATGCATGGATAGTGCATATTACGTGTTGTCTGGGTGTATATTACTTTCTTCTTACCTAATATCCCTCAGAGTTCATTTCTGTAGCGATTGAAGCTCACGCACTGTCTGTACTTACTCATTATACTCCTCCGGAATTTTTAAATTTTCTTCAGGGCACCCATATTCTTGTTTCACATGGTGTTGTAGTAACTGAAATACTTAATCTCACATGTCACAAGCGAAGACATTCTAGGTACACTTCTTCCAGACCATTTCATGAGATGTATTGAAGTAAAATAATATGTCTAAGATACTGACTTTCGTCGTAAAAGATGATTGTCAGTTCATTCCGCAGCTGATTACCGTAGGATACATTTTAAGAAGATTCTCTAATTTCTTCGTAAGAAAATCACTATTGTAATCCTCAAACTGTTCACAGTCAAGTAGTTCTACAGATTCTAAAGGGAATAAATCAGGAAAATTTATTTCCATCTGAATTTCAAGTATATCTAAAATTTTGTAGGAGAGGGGCTTTTAAGCTTTGCTTTTCCTTACCACCCAACTGCAGCGAACTAATATTTACAAATCATGCACAGTTTCTTCTGAACGCAGTCAATGTTAGCATGACTCCTTTGTAGCTAAGCGTGACATATCGGAAGTATATCTTCTTTTACAAAATATGAAACAGTTTATCGATAGATAAAGAGCCTTATGCAGAGTCATTCTGACGCGTGATTTTTGCCATACTAAACCGTTCGACTAACATGTGTTTCCCGCAGTAGTCAGGTCTTTAGAATGACCCTCATCATATGTCAAAACGACTCTGCATAAGGCCTAAATATTTTACTACAGAAACACAAGAAGACAAACTCACATTAATTTAACGTAACTGTAGACCATCGACAGCACTTATTCGATCCAGATCTCAGTTTTATAATGAAATTCATGTATGTGACTCATAGCTGATCTTAATTCGCTGTAATGCAATTTAATTGTTTCAATTGAGTGTGATCGGGTGGGGAAGATGGAATATCACATTATCTGCGCTTCATAAGAAACATATGCTGTTTCGTCTAGTTACTGAAACAAACTTTTCTTGTAAAATTTCGTTTTTAATTATATTATTCAAAACACATGACAGGCTTTCAGTTGGTATTTTGTATGTCACTTGATTCCCCTCAGAATCATACTTTTTTCCATACGCTACTCTTTATATATTAACAACTCCAAATATTTTTTGTGCAAATACATGGAGAGCTGTATTGACCTCTGTTTGTTCTATTTTCAACAGAGGCGTTGGTCTTCTCTCCTTAATAACACATTAACTTTCAAAAGATCACTAACATAGAGGATTCTATAATAGGAAATTTTATTATGTTCATTTTGTTATATTGCGTTGCGTTAGAGTCCGTAAAATTAAGCAAAGTTGGTACGGAATGGGGCCCACGTTTACTTGCTTTTTATTTGTTTGACATATCGAATCGAAATCGAAGGTTTCGAGAGAAACGCTTTATCTAGAAATGAAAGTCGATAAGCGCTGAGGCCGGTTTCTTTCGCAGGTTATTACTAGACTTCGGATCGATATGCACTAAAAAACGGGAAAATATGCATGCAAATATGCGCTAAAAATCACGAAAATATGCACTGAAAATATGCAAATATGCACTAAAAATTGTAAATATGCACGAATCGAAAGCTAAAGTTAAATGAGGATTTTTTTTTTAATCTTTAGAGAAAAAGGCTGTATTACTTGAACTACATATATTTGTGTATAATAATGATGCATTCATGCTACAATATAAACTATGTAGTTTTCGGTGTTTTCTTGCTAAAACTTTCATTTATTTGTTAAAACATTACTGTACATGGAAAATGTTCCTTCCGTGTTACGGGTCGTTAAGGAACAGTATTTCAAAGAAACAATGTTACTTCCCGATAAATTTGAAATCCGTGTGTCGTTGTTCCCAGGAACACTTTATTCACATTAGATAAGAATTTTATGCCAGAATTTTTCGCCTATATATATACAGGCGGGGCCCCCTTGACGCTCAGGTATGAACTGGATAAAATGTATTTCAATCCTACTTAACACTGGATAAAGCTGCAAACTATGGTTTAGCCCCTCCCTTGATCATATCCTGGATCCGTCATTGTTTTACAAATAATACGCCAAGTATCTGTGAATAAAGAATAAATATACTAAGAGAAGTAAATAAACATTTCTGGCATAAGCACATAATAAAACCTGCCTAGCGAAATTGAACAGGACTCGCAAATATTTCCATTAAAGGTTTCAAAGTTAACCAAGATAGCTCTATGCTTAGAAAAATAAATAAGGTACATACATAGTGAGATAAAATGTGGTATATAGGCCTAACGTATTCAATTATATTATTTATTTATGCTACGAATTAATACACTTAAAACTTACAGTAAACAAAAAAATCCTAAGTCTAAGACAAGAAGTAGATGCTATGCCAGGGTGTCTATCGGTCACGAAATGAGAAAACGGTCGCGAAAGTCAAGAAATTTAGCTTTTGGGTCACGATTTTTTTAAATCTGTACAAATATATGTACAGACTGGAAAATTTTGTTCTACAAAACATCAGAATTCACAACCAAAGATGTCTATGGTCGGCTTTAGTCGCTACAAAATCGTTACCAAATCGCACGCATGAAAATTCGACCCAATTCGCATCCAACTCCGCTCTTGAGAATGTTCCGAAATTTTATGGTTTGATAAAGGAAAGGTCACGAAATTTCATTTTGGAATTTTAGTAGACACCCTGTATGCACTTTTCAGCGCTCCTCACTCTACTTTTGGCTCCCTTTTGATCTATTGTGTATATTATGCTCCTTGTTCCTATCTCTAGAGCAACTAGAGAACGCGTTATTGTTATCTGCAGATAACTATGTAACAAAAATTCGCACTTCGTTCAAAAATTCGCACGGTATCTAGGGCCTTACATGGTGGTGGACTAGAGTAAATGTGTAGGGTAACAAATAAACGAAGATCTTTACAGACAACGCAGTTCCTATACCTAACCTCTCACAGAATGTCTAAAAAAATTTAAACAGTGTATTACGGAACTTGAAAATTTCTGTTAAAAAGTGTATTTTAATATCCGTTGTTCGCAACACAGGTTCCGCCTAATCAAGAGAATTTAACACATTTTGTTTTACCTTTAAATTCATGGGATCGTGAAATATTTCCGTTTAAAATAAATTTTCGTTTAATAAAGGGTCTGTTGAAGGCAATTTTTACTGTAATAAAAGTCTATATTAAAACCCTTATGTTCTTGTTTAAAAGAAAATAAATCCACTTGAAATTACTTTTTGTATCCAATTTTCTGCTGCCGTAACATTGTCCTCTCAAACGGCAATAATTTACAATTTAGACTATAATATTGATACTTTAAATGGAATAAAGTTATTTGAACAAGGAATAAATGGGAAGAAGGGAAAGTTATCGAAAACATAACTGAAGACTTAGTAGGGAATTTACGTTTGGAGACAGAGGTGTGTATGAAAGCCACACAAGCTTATATTTAAATACTCTCATATTTAGAGCTCATTTTTGAAAAGGTTGTTCATTTCTTCCCGAAATACATTTTTCAACGGTTTCTTTGGGGTGAACTCTGTCAAGTATGCAAAAAGAAAGCTACATCTAGGCTGTTTCATAGTTGCGTAAACTTTTTACCAGACTTGAAACTGCTATGAAAATGTAAAAAAACAAAAAAAGTTGCTGAAGTTTGAGTTTTTGCTATCGAACAAAATAGAAATGTCCTTTTCTGAAAACAAACTTGCTTACTTTGAAAGTATTACTTGTTTAGCATACACTTTGCAAAATATATTTTCATGTTGAATTGTTAACGTTTCTCAGCTTCAATCTATTACTTCAGAAGATAACTTCTAGAAGATTTTTCGAGCTCATTTAGTTGTAGTGCGACACCTTTATCCAAATTTTGTCCAGCCAAGAAAAATATTTTACCATTCAAATTATTAAAGAGGGCCTTTTACAAATTTCGACCACTTCGATCACTTGTAGTGCGACATCATCAAATTTGAATTTAACTAGCTCAGGAATTTTGTCCAACGAAGAAAACAATTGTACTATTTAAATTAACAAAAGAAGACCATTTAAAAGTTTCGACCACTTCGATCACCTATAGTGAGACATCTTCAAAATTGAATTTTAACTAGCTAACAAGGAACGGGCATGAACGTGCCATCCGGACATCCGAATCAAACCTAGTCTATTCCATAAACATAAAGATATGTTCATGCACAAAAAATTAAGTACCATGGACAACGGAATAAGTCCCTGTGGTCCATTAACTCCGTTGGTATAAAGAAAATCGCAGTGAAATAGCTATTGCATCAACACTGTTCATTGGAAAATCATGGTTTATAGTTCATTCTCTTCAGCATGAAACAAGCTTTCCAGAGGTCAGGGGTGCCCAGAAGGGGGGGCTATGACGCAAACTGCGTCATTGAAATATTTGGGGGGTTAAAATCTATATAAATATGTTTGATGAGGGGGGGGTAAAATTAATCGAAAAGAAGATTTTTTTCATGGAAGAACACCTAGGGATAGACAATTGGGGGGGTGCGTCATAGACATAAGGGGGGGTGGGCACCACTGCAGAGGTGCTATGTATTGGGGCCCATAATGCATCTGAACAGGTGAGAAAATATAGGGAAAATTCCCTCCAAAAATCCCTCCCATCAACTTTGGACCCATCTGGAGTGGCCTCGGCTAAAAGTAGACAATCTAAATGTATCCCGAAAAGTACTATAGGGGATAGAGGATAAGAAATGTGTGTACCCAGTTTTGTATTGATAGAGAGAATAGGTATGAGGGAGAAGTGTATATTGTTATACTTGTATACTTTTATTACTTCGATCACATGTAGTCCGACATTTTTAACTGGCTCAGAATTTTGTCCATTTTTGTTCACCCAAGAAAAAAAGTGTACCATTCAAATAAACGAGGGAGGACCATTTAAATTTTCGGTCACTTCGATCACCTGTAGTGCGACATTTTCAAATTTGAATTTTAATTAGCTCAGAATTTTGTCCAATTTCCTTACATTTTTGTACCATAAAAAATTGTACCATTCAAATTAACAAAAGAGGGCCATTTCAAAACTTTGGCCACTTCAATCACCAGTAGTGTGACATCTTTAAATTCGAATTCTAACTAGTTTAGAATTTTCCCTTTTTTAGATTTTTATACCATCAAGATAGCTGAAATTCGAATTTGAAAATGTCTCACTACAGATAATTTCAGTAGCCAAATTTTAAATGACCGTCCCTGGTTTATTTCAATGGTACAGAATTTATTCTTGGTGGTACTAAAATGTTTAAAAATTCGACACAATTCTAAGCTAATTAAAATTCGAATTTGAAGATGTCGCACTACAACTAAATGGACCCAGATTTTTCTTTTGGCATTCTTATACTGCCACGAGACCACACAATTTCAAATCCACACACACACAACAGTAACAACTTTAACTTCTGAGATGGATGACTTGGAAATTTTGTTGTGGGTGATTTGACACCGTTATTTATATCTTCTTTCAAAAGGTGACAGTCACGCATCATTGCTGGGAGGATGAATCACTCACCCTTTTGTTATTCTTTCACATGACCTTGGAAGGTATTCTAAACCGACAACAATCAACCATTTTAAGTTATTGAGTCTAATTTATATTAGAAACTTGAAATTCCATTTATGAGGAAAGTTGTTGGATGTTAAAAACTATCAATTTGATCGTTCCTTTAAATATGCATTTATATGCAGTAACGACATAAACATGCACTAACCTCCGAAATATGCAAATATATGCACTATAAAACTCTGTTATTTTACCCCAAAACACCTGAAACGAATTTCTGTTTAAAGAGCATATCAATATCACATCAGGAAAAAAACATGCAAATATGCAAAAATCCGAAGCCTAGTTATTACCAACATGTTCTCTCGCGAGATTTTCTGAGTAGCTTGGCGGCAGTTCTACTGCCGCCTGAAACACTGCTCGGTGAGCCTCCCAGCAGTGGTGCTAACCACGATTTCTTTATCGAACAATAAAATGTTTTTTAATTAGAAAATATCATACATTCTGTGCAAGGAAATGAATTAATTATAAATTATAATTTCTGAAAGTAAATAGGTAGGCCGGGCCTCAGGGCCTCTTACCACCCTTTGCCACTGCATACAATCATTTTGAAATTGTTATACTTCTATGTTTATTTAGAATCAATTATATATGATTGTAGTCTGGAACATCCATAGCAATTTTGTAAGGTCCTATTTCATCGTTATACCTATTCATTCACTTTGTTCTCATCTTCAGTTTCCAAATGTTAGTTAGTTATTAAATATTATCCATTTTACACAAAACTAGTATTTGTTCTTTATTCTACAAGATTTCATATTATTATTTTTTTTTTAGATCGTTCAGAAAGCTTAATAATCGTGTGCATAAAGATACTGGTTTAAGTCTATTTCCAGATGACTATATCGTTTACCAATATCGTTATTCATATTATTATCGCACTATATTAATTATATTTGCATTGATATGTTTTTCATTTAGCATATAAATACTGAAATATATATGGAAATGGAGGGAGTTTTTCACTTCCTCGCACAGTGATGTTGTCGAATCCAAGATTTTGGTTGTCAAGCACATTTTAAAGATGAACGAGTATTAAATCACATACGAAGCTGCTCTTTCCTTAAAAAGAAAATGGTTTGCATATATTAGTGACAACTAATAAAGTGTTAGATGAAGTTGAAAAGCGCCGCGACAGACTTTCTTTCCGGATATACTACCAATTCAGTTATATCTAAACCTAGACTATACCATCATAGGACGTAAAACTTAAAGATTTCATTTCATTTTTAGACTATAGTGGACGGAATTGTGTTTTGCCACACACCATGGAACGACCACAATACTGCTGTTTGTATCAAAAATGGAAAAAAAAATACAGGTCTTATTAGTGAAAATGACAATTACCATTCGTCCTCAGTGTCAGTGGTTTTGATAGCACCAAAAATAGACTGGATCGATCATATCGTAAGTCATTAAAACACCTGTTGCAGGAGGGTGCTTCCCAAAATCCTTCGTCACAAAGATTACCCAGTTTTCATCTGACGAGCTCCTCTTGGGTTATTTTAAAGGCAAAATATGTACCATCCGCCGTAAAATATATTTGCTGGTTATTTGCACACGAGAAATTATGTCCACAAGAGATTTTGGTCTCTCTAGTCTCCAATTTGTGCTTTGAAAATGCTATTTTGTTCAAACAACATACATATTTGTATTTAAAAATGATTTATCTTGTCTCCTATCACCTCCCTAAAGTGCTGTTCTGTCTCGTCTCTTGGATAACACTAAAGACATGACAAATTGTACTATCAGCTGAATTTTCGGAAAAACAGAGGAACAGCGAAAGACTCATTCAATTCAGAGAATGCGAGTCTACTTGAACCTCACGTATCAACTTGCTGTCAACTGACTATTATCAAAGAAACATAAACGTAAACTCAGAAAAATATTTAAAAACTATGTTTGTAAATATATCGAATATGCATTGTGAATTCCTCGTCCTACCTGTATTGGTTCCGGGCACACTGTAGAACTGAAATCACTGGTGATGTGGTTTGAGAGGTTTAATATTGCATTTCCATGAACGCTCTCATTTTGTTGACATCCAGCCATGACAAGAATTGCAAGACTCATGTTGACTCTAACCAAGAAGTTTGAGGTATTCGAAAGGAATACCACGAATGCCAGGATGTATCGTGCAGGAATGGTTCCTGTTATAAAGAAAAGTAAAATAAAATACGCTCTGGAAAACGCGAATAAAATGTTTTGTGGTACTCGTGTCCACTAAATTGATAGAAGATTGTGAATTCAAGGAGTGACAATAGATAATTTATATGTAGTAGCATACACTTTCGTTTGTGGAAATTATCCTTAGGTGTGGGTGAAGGGTGCAAAGATTCCACTGGCTGATTTGTTACACCACAAAGGTGTATAATATCGAGTTCGCACAACTACACCCACGAGGTGTAAGGTGCAACACTTGTAAGGTTACACTTGTAAGGTGCAACGTTACACTTTATAAGTGTATCGAACCTGCAAATTTTGCCGCCAAATTATCACTTCTTGGGTGTAAACAAACACCTTTGGGGAGTAACTTCACTGCCTTCACTTACACCTTGAGGTGGAACCTAAATGCTGCCACCTTTGAGGTGTAATTGACAAGTTGGAAGATGTAACTGAAAAGGAAGGTGTAACATTACACCTTAGGACGAAACAATTTTTTCTTGTTCCACCTAATTACACCTTAGGGTGTAAATGCTTCCACCCGAAAAGTGTAGTGGAATATGCTCCCACCGAAGGTGTAAAAAATCACCTTTGAGGTGCTCACCCTTCCCACAGGTGCATGCTGGTTGCATAACGTTATCTGCGGTGTATTGTCTTGATCTGTATATTGGTTTATATGCAGTGACATGATAAGGCGTAGAGGCCTGTAGTCTCTAAAATCTGGGTTCAATTGGCGGATTTATACATGAGTAGTATACGTTAAAGGTTATGCAACTTTACAGATGTAACTGCTGTAAACATCATTTTGCACGATGGGCTCTTCTCACTTTGTCTTTACTTATTGGTATGATTTTCCTCAACCACGAAGAAGAAACCCAAATTTGAAGCACTAGTCCATCATGCGAAATGTGTAGTCAGCAGTTACATCTGATAAGATGCACGACCTTTCACGTTTACTACTCTTGATTGAATCCACAAATTGAACCCATATTTTATAAACTACAGGCCTCCAGGCCTTATCATGTGCACTGCATGCAACACAATATACAGATCAAGACAATAAACTGTAGGTAACGTTATGCAACCATTATGCACCTGTGGGAAGGGGGAGCGCTTGAAAGGTGTTTTCTTACACCTTCGGTGGGAGCATATTCCATTACACTTTGACAAAGTATTGATTACGAGTGGAAATACGTACAATGAACATGCATCACTTACTATTCTACTAGTTGTACACTTTTAAGAAAATCAAAGAAAACTTCTGTTATACATAAAGGTATTTCGTTTAGTTCACTTAAGTAAACATTACATACATGGAATACAAACTATATATAAAAAACTATTATGTTAAGTACCTAGATATTATTCACATTTGACAAAAACACAACAATTACAATTTGACATAGCATGAGGAATTATACAAGGAATATATTAGTGACCTACAAGGAAATATGCCAGGATTCCCACTTTTTTGGCGACCGAAAATTTTCTGATTATTCCTGGTAACAATTTACAAGTTTTCAGGTATATAGAGGGTGTTAGATTAGCACATATACAAAAATTGAATGTTAGATACCGGATGTCAAAAAAAAGAAGTTCTTGAGCTTTGGAAAAAATCTACGTTTCAAAAATACAGGCTGCCAAAACGTGGGAAATGGATTTCAAAGACCTATATTTCAAATATTATCAACGTAAAAGTAATGGCTTAACAAATCACCTACGAAATCATAAATGTTTTTTCAATCTGTTTCAAAATTATGCGATGTGTGCGCAAGGGATTAGCACAGAGCAATGATGAACCAATGAAATTTACTGTCGGTTCGTCAACCTCTTTCAGAGAAACCCCATGGGCATGCACCGCACAGTTTTGGATGATTCATTTCTTAAATAGAACAGGTTAAAATTCAGTTAAAAATTTGAACTTACATTAAAAACAGAAAACAAACAAACTTGCCGAAGCTATCAAGAAATTCTTTGAAATTTAGAAATATAGATGATGCACAGAGAACGGAAAACAATGTCTTGGTCTCGGCGAGAAAAACACAAGAACAGATATGTGTCTTCTTAAGTGATTTAATAAGCCACACTTTCTACGCTGGAAAAGTAGTACTTCTAATAAATAGTACCACTACTCCCTGACCTTTCTTGACATTTGGTCGGAAATTCCCTGACTTTCACAACAAGTTCGGATGACGATATATAAATAAGGAATAAATAACGTTCGATATTTATATATGAGAACATTTCTTCAATAGAGTAAGCAACTGCTCATACATACATTCCACTTACCTCCCATAAAAATCTGAGAAATGTCCCATGCTGTGATCATTTATGGTTGGCTAAGCTGAAATTGGTGTACAATTAATGTTAGAAAAAATATATTTTATAAAATTTCCTGACTTTCCCTGATTTTCAGTCATTTTCCCTGACTTACCTGACCAGTAGGAACCCTGCATAAATATTAACCCGTTATGAGGCTTTTGACATTTTTATTATCTCTGACAATTTTAGAGATTTAGCATTTGTCGTTTTACTAACTCCACAGGTTTAAATATATGTATGATAAAAAATCTTTGCTGGACCATCTTAATACAGTAAAATTTTCCAGCATGTCTTGTCGATTATGAAACCTTTTGCTGAATCCAGCCTGTCCAACATAAACTAGCAATATTCCAGTATAATTCCAACTTGAATTCTTGCTGAGACCAGCAAGGCATTTTAACCTGGTTATAGATTCTATTTCTCCCGAGTTTTCGAAAAAACGACACACTTTTTTTTTTTTAAATTTCCAAAGAGAGCCTAACACATCTGTAAATAGTTTGTTCCACCGCCGCATTCAAAAGTTATTCTATTATTTATTTGATGAAGGACGCTAAAAAACTGAAACAGGGCTGCGGCCCTCGAGATTCGAACAGTGCAATCCGTGACCCTGTAGTCCTTATAATTTTGCCATCACTAGTTTAAACTTTTTTAAATAGTATATTCGGAACACATTGGGGAAATATTCGGAACGCATTGGGGAAACCAGCATGGAAATCTCCAGAGAAGAAAAACCTTTATGAAACCAAGGATTTTTTTTTTTTTTTTTTTTTTGGTTGAGGAAATATTCCTTGCTGTGTGGGTTCCAACTTTGAATGCTGCATGCAATTGTTACTTCAATATAACGTTCTTAAACGTAATAAATACTAACCACAGACTAAATGGTACTAATAAGCATTTCCTTTCATCCAGCTCTTAACGAGCAAAGGCTCTCGTATACTGCATTATAACTCATTTTTGCTTATTCGGTGCTGGTGTATTTTTTGGCGCACCACATTTTGGAAGATTTACAGGTAAAATTCAACAGTTTGTATGAAAATTCATATTTATAAGGAACACATTTCTGCAGGCGATAGAATTTTATACAAAGAAATTTTGGGTTTCAACTATAGGGTTACTAGTGTAGAATCATTACAAGTGCTTTTCGATGGATAAAATGAGTGCATATGAAAGATGACTCTATTAGATTCGGTGTATTTCTGCACAGTATACAGAAGCTGTATTTTATGTTTACAAGTGGAGGGTTACTATTATGAAACCATGACAAGTGCTACTGAAATTCATATCTTTGCCAAAACCCACTTCTTTTCACTATCCTCACTTACGGGTATACCCATCATCGCCGACGCGTTTGTTCCCTTCACGCGCAACCCGCACACACCCATAAGATTCGCCCTTCCCCGACTCGGTTAGATAGCATTCGTGCTTTTTAGTGTCCACCTATCACAGGTTGGTTTGTGTTTTTGCACTGTAGTTCTTATGCCATACATCCGAAAGGTATATTTATAAGCAAATAGAAAAACAATTATAAATTTTCAACAATTACTTCTGGTGGCCCCCTTGAATTTTATCTATGCTAAGTGAGATATTTTCATGTCGCCCAACGAAAATCTTTTAGAAGACAATATAAAGGAAATTAGTGGCAGAATTACAATTTTTCAACAATTATTTCGAGTGATGTGCCAAAAGTAAACCTGCACGTTGGCTTCTTTTATGGTGTTCTTAACTGGTTACAATTTTAAATAATAAAAATGTTAATGCCAATGAAACTATCATTATGATATGCTATACTTTACCTGTAATGTATTTCTTTCCAAAAGCGCGTATGATATACGCCAAACCATTTAAGTAATTAAAGTTGTTACGTCAGTTTCCATCACTACGCGACCCATCTAGTCATATTAATTTTCTACACCGCCCTATATTATTCACACTAGTCGTATATTTCATTTAAAGACCAATGTTTAAAATATTTATATTTGAAAAGAATACTGTATTTGCATACATGACAATAATATATACTTACCAGAGTAATAAAACGACTAATGTGATCTTCCTGATTGAACAGTTTACACCTCTGCGTAATCGTTTACTCTCTAGCCTACTAACTGTACTTTACATTAACAAGGGGCGTAAAGTAACACCTTACACCTGTATGTGGAACCTTAACACCAAAAGGATGTATACGCGACAATTAAGGGTGTTTCGTTCAGAAAAACACCTCATAGGTGCTACATCATAGCTGAAAAGCGCACTTTGGGGTGGTTCATTACACTATATAATTTACAGTGTACATATATTCAACAGCAAGATATATCAAACGAGGAAACCATAATTAAACAAAAACAATAATAACGAAATGTAATGTGTGTAGGACAGGAAACTAGTTAAAAAGTGAAAACAACAACAAGAATATATGAAAGCTAAGACCATGAGGAGAAAATAGAGACCATGAGAACAAGTAACAAGATATTCTAATATAAATAGTAATATTAGTATATTAGTACTAATTTAATAAATTTACCAATTTAATAATAGTAGTAATTTTATAAATACTAATATAAAATTCTAATTGTAAGACATAAATCAAAATTATTATTCTTCTAACAGAAAAAAGTAGATAATATAATGAAATGTGTTTTAAAGCAGGCGAATCTCGTCTATTTCTTTACCTGGTGGTATGGTTCACAATATGGATGCTACGTTAAATCTTTACAGTGGCATACTATTCTTTGAATTAGGAAGGTGCTTGCTCTATCATCACCAGATAAATGGGTAATGCGTTTACCTACTTCCTTTACAAAGTTTGGGCTATCTTTGCCTCACGATCCACTAGATTCAATGGCAATGGTTACAAATTGGTACTTCTCTGTTAGGTTACTGTATTTTCTTTTCTGTTTTTTCTTTTTCTTTTTTTTTTTTTTTTTTTTTTTTTTTGTTTCTTTTCGACTGGCTACATTGTCCGCTTGTACTGAGGAGAAAGGAAGGTTGGAAGGTTCAAAAGTGTCTCTGCATGTAAAATCTCAATTTACCTCTCTTTCAAGGTATTAATGTCATCCCATCTGGTATTTTACCACCAGGTCCACTACATCCATTTGACTTCCTTATTGCCGGTATCCTGCTGAAAGGAGTGCTCTCATTATAATGTCATTGAGATTTGAGTTTCGGGGATGTCTACCTATACTTTTTAAGCAAGAGAGTGAATGCAGTCCCTTTATATCTACTGGATTCTAACATACCTGACATTTATGAGGTTCACGCTCCCAACCATAAGGCAACTATTATTCAAAAACTCTCATTACTAGACATCGGAATTTTAAGCAAGTGCAAATTTTGTTTGCTTGTATGCATCTTTGTTAAATTTGGTAGGAGTTTCTAAATACAGCAATACAACTCAAATTTGATTTTTTTTAGTACATATAAACATATATTTCAAAGGTTAGAGCACATATCAGTGTTTGGGAGCATATTCTATAAGTTTTTATTTCATGTATGCTTATAGCATGCAGTAAATCCGGTTTTAGTTTTCACTATGCATTTAAGTAAGCATGCAACAGAATGAATTTCTGCATGGGAGGATGGAAGAATACCTAATATATGGAGAACCAAAAATGTTAGCAACCGATCAGCAGAGCAAAGACGTTTACAATTGCCAAGCCGTTAAGAGAAAGCTGATAATGATAAATACATTGTAATATTGTATCATCAATTCATTAAGAAGAGATACGAGGAATGCTGCTCAGTGAAAGCTTAGCCTTAGTTGATGAAGTTCGACTCGAGCTTCGGTCAATTCCTAGTGAATTGGGACGTTCTATTGAAAATAAATTGATAGAGGTTATTTCCGGAAACTTCGACTACAAAACAATTGAAGCCATGGGAAAATATCTTCAAGGGTGAGATTTCAATTTTTCAGAAAGTATAGATACTAAACTTGCTCCTCTCCATAAACACTGTTCAATAATATCAATTGATGCTAACAGGCCCTTTTCTGGGTACAAATGTCACAAATGATACCAAAAATGAATAATAGAAGCACCTTGTGATATACTGTAAGGCTAGTTACGGGAAGGAGTAAATTCTTAAAAACGAAAACTTTTTTATGTATAGTGAAAACGTATAGAAAAGTTAGGCTAGTATTATTTCAGGTAAGGTAAATTCACTCTAAAACACAAATGTGAAGAAAAACTAGAGACCGTGTTCTCATAGCAGTGTGCTTATTTCAATCTCATAATTTTATGTTTTAGAAAGGTTAGGGGTATATACGCCTTAACTGTTATAAAACATAAAATTTGAAGAGAAGTCCCTGACAGGTAAAATACACTTTTGATGTTATATTTCACCTAGGAAACTTTGTCACAACTTTGCTGCATATTTGAAAATCTTCTATTTTATTGCATTGCTAGTGCATATTAAGTACATATTTTAACACATTTAATCTCATATTTGCATGCATATTTCATGAATATTAAGTGTACAAAAATCCTATGTCTACTTTTTACTGAGGTGAAGGCCTAGAGGGAACGAAGGTAAAGTTTTAAGCGAAGCCCCTGATTCTATGGATGATGCAGCAATTAGTCTAGTCTTGCCTTCTAGCTTGTCTGAAGACTGTAGTAGAAAGGAGAGTATGATTTGAAAAGAGGTTCTACCCACGTGGATTGTTTTGCTCAAATGTTAGATTCAAGCAATGACCAAGTGCAAGAGCAATCTCAACCTCATAATCGATATGGAAGCTTATATCCTGTTTGAGAAGTGATTCTATTAGACATCGGAAACCACAGAATGATGCCAAGAAAGCAAGAATAGTCAAGTCTATGGCTCGTCAGAAGCCTGATCCACCAAAACCAACTGGCACGGAAGTCTGAAGGCATGTGTTATCTTCATGATATCAATTTAAATAGAGTCCAAACCAAATTGTATGGCGTTGTCGAAGCGTTTCAATAAATATTCTTCCTTCCCTGAAGGTGAACTTCGAAGAAAAGATAATTTATACATACACACACACACACACACATATATATATATATATATATATATATATATATATATATATATATATATATATATATATATATATATATATATATACGTATATAGGGTGGCCCATTTTAATATTTCCACGGAAATATCTCGATAACGGTTAAACATAAATGAACTGAACATAAACTGAAATACCATGGGGAATAGGAAATACCATGGGGCAAATCGAACGCTGATGTGGAGGTGCCTACCAGGACCGCTCTTCAAGGGTACTTGGGGCCCAAATTTAAAATTTTAAATGGAAACAGGGGGCGAGTGACACCTCGTTCGATAGATCTAAGAGCGATGTGGCAAAAGATTTTTCATATTTGTCAACGTATTCAAAATGGCCACCAAGATATGTACCTGTATTAGATAAACGTATGTTACTTGTCCAGTACCACTAATATGATAACGATTGAACATAAATGAGCCAAACAAAAACTCAAATAGGAAAGTCATGGGGCAAATCGAATGATCTTGTCGCGGTGTCCACCAGGGTCGCCTTTCATGGGGCCCACGCCCAACTTAGAAATTTTAAACAAAAATATGGGTCAAGTGATACCTCGTTCGATAGATCTTCATACACTAAACAGCATTTAGGCAAAAGATTGTTCATATAGGTCACCGTTTTCAAAATGACCGCCAAGACATGGTGCCTCTACCAGATAAAATGTCCAGTACCACTAACATGAAAACGGTTCAATATAATAACGGATAAACAGAATAAAACTCCTATAGGAAATCACCGAAGGTAATGCTCAAAAATCGTCTGCACAATACTGGCTCATTTAAGTACCAGTCACTTCTACATTCAAGTGTTTCAGTCAAACCATACCTAATGCAAGTAAAAGTGGGGTTCTCATGTGAGCTTTTACCAGTCATGCCCGCCTCACCCACTTACGGAGGGAGATCCAAAGCAAAATTTTCTAAGAATTAGATTTCCTCTTTAGCATTATGTCACTGTACTTTAATAATCTTTTTCATCGTTGGATTATTCTCGAGGCGTGGAATGATAAATACCCTCTACGATTTCCTATACGAGTTTCTATCCTGTTCATTTATCATCAACCGTTTTCAGATTAGTGATACTGGACGTTTTTTCTGCTACAGGCACCATGTCTTGGCGGTCATTTGGAAAAAGGTGACCCATATGAACAATCTTTTGCCACGACGCTGTTTAGTGTAAAGATCTATCGAACGAAGTATCACTGGACCCATACTTTAGTTCAAAATTTCTAAGTTGGGCCTGGGCCCCCTTGAAAGGCGGCCCTGAGGGTCACCACGACATCATTCGATTTGCCCCATGGCTTTTTATTTGAGTCTTTGTTTGGTTCATTTATGTTCAACCGTTTTCATAATGGTACTGGAAGTTTATCTGATACACGTATCATATCTTAGTGGCCATTTTGAATACGGTGACCGTTATGAAAAATCTTTTGACACATCACTTTTAAGTTTTTAATGACCTATCGAACGAGGTGTCACTCACTCCCTGATTCTACTTAAAATTTTAAAGTTGGGCCCCGGGCCGCCTTGAAGAGCGGTTCTGGGGGCACAGCGACATCATCGTTCGATTTGTCCCATGACATTTTCTATTTGAGATTTTGTTCAGTTCATTTATGTTCAACCGTTTTCGAGATATTTCCGTGGAAAAATTAAAA
Organism: Thermobia domestica; assembly: GCF_964235325.1. Taxonomy (NCBI): domain Eukaryota; kingdom Metazoa; phylum Arthropoda; class Insecta; order Zygentoma; family Lepismatidae; genus Thermobia; species Thermobia domestica. The sequence goes on from NC_137470.1 coordinate 78,840,874, forward strand.
TGGGACACCCTATATATATATATATCACTTTCGATCCTAAGCTCAAATAAGACTTGAGGTAATACCCTACTAACGCAAAGGAACGAAGCCCGATTTTATCTCGGGCATTTCGAAACTTCGCCGACGAACATGGATGCATGTTTTGCACTAAGACAATTCTAAATTTCTTCTGTTCTAATACATGAAAGAAGATCAATGAATGGAAAACAAGGAGTGAACTTCGTAGATGTTTAACCCAGTGATAACAATAATACAAAATGCACCTATTCCGTATAAGGTTTCTGTTGTAAAATAATTCTTCACGTAAGTGAAATAGCTTTTGTTTGAAGTATTATTGCAGCAGTTCCAGTTCACAATACAAATATATGTTGCATTGATCTTAAAATAGAGTGTTTAAATAATTATTCATGCTTACCTTTTGTTTGCTGAAAATAGGTTCTTCCCATGTGGATTGCTTTGCTTTGATGTTAAATTCAAATAATTCATAGACAACTAGCAATGACCAATCTTTAACCTAAGAATCGATATGGAAGATTATATCCTGTTCGAAAAGTGATAGTATTAGACATCGGGAACCACAGAATGATGCCAAGAAGGCGAAAATAGCCTACGGCTATGGCTCGTCGGATACCTGCTCCACAAAAACCAACTGGCAGGGAAGACTGAAGTCATGATAGCAATTTAGAATATATTCTAAACCAGATTGTATGGCGTTGTCGAAGCGTTTCAATAAATCTTCCTCCTTCCATGAAGGTGAACTTTGAAGGAAATATATATACACAGTGGCAGATCCAACGGGGGGTATAGTTGACGCTCAGGTATACATTGGGTAGAATGGGCTTCACTCATGCTTTACACTGTATAAAACGGCAAAGTATGGTTTAGCCCCTCCCCTTATCATATTCTGGATCTGCCACTATATATATATATATATATATATATATATATATAGGCACAACTTTCGATCCTGAGCCCAAATGAGACTTGAGGTACATACACTACAAACGCATAGCTACGAAGGCCGTTTTTATCTCGGTAGAGATGCAAGGGCTCGGAAATTACCGTCTTTTTTGGAAAAAACTCGGTTTTTTCTGCTTTGCTTTTTTGTTTGGGAAATTTTGGGCTTTTTTCAAAATTTTGCTTTGTATTGATAAGCATACTTTGTTTCGCTTCTCTACAACACAAGAACTCATTTGATTACTGGTTGATGTAGATAATAATGTAGAACCTCTAAAATAAACCATGAATTTCGAAAAGATTTTTTTTTTTAATTCTTAACATATTTACATTATGAATTCTAAAAGTTCATATATATATATATATATATATATATATAATAATTCCATGTTCCAATTCTTCATTTTCCAATATATATATATATATATATATATATATATATATATATATATATATATATATATAATTTTTTAACTTCTTATACACAAAAATAATTACTTTTTTAAAAAAAGATACACAAATAACTAGCACAATTGTATGTAGTATTTTTACTTCAAAATATCACACACCCTCTTTTTGAAACAAAAATAAAACATGAGAGAAATACATTTATATGATAATCTTAAAAGCTGCACATCAAGAGCTTGGTTTCGGCTGGTTTTGTACATCCTTGAAATTTTAAAGTTTTAACTTTCATATACATTGTATGAATATTTCGAACAAAGTTTTCATTCATTGATCACATACGTAATAATGTTACCACCTATCAGGTGCTTGGAATCTGCAAAATCGGTGAAGTCCCGAATTCTATAATAGACTGACTGTTTCTTAAGCTTGTTCAGAATCGGGAAAGTACCAAATTTTCAGTTAATGGATCATATGTGTAACAGATTGTTCATCTGACCTTGCGGTTTCCTAGACTTATAACCACCATCACGGTTTACGCAGTCCTGAAGGTTTCTGAATTTTTAACGACAGGAATTCAACATATCATTACGAAAAAAAATATATATATATATATATATATATGGAATACATTTAAGAAGAGTGGAAAGAATCAATCACTGTTCCGATTCACAGGCAACAAAACTGACCGTAATTATCGAGGCAATTCTCTTAACATTCTATTAACAAGATGGATTCCATACGCAGATGAAATTATTGGAGATTATCGGTGTGGATTTAGGGAAATCGATCAACTATCGACCAAATATTTACTATTCGATAAATACTCGAAAGAAAATGGGAATATATTACCCAGTGCATCAACTGTTTATTGGTTTTAAAAAGGCTTTCTACTCGGATAGGGTACATTGCACAATATTCTTACACAGGGTGTCTACTAAAATTCCAAAATGAAATTTCGTGACGTTTTCGTGACCTTTTCTTTACCAAATCATAAAATTTACTAACATTTTCAAGAGCAAATTTGCGTGCGAATTACGCCGAATTTTCGTCCATGCGATAGAAACGTACTTTGCTTGTGATTTGGTAGCGTCTAAAGCCGACCATATACATTTTTGGTGGTGAATTTTGACGTTTCATAGAACAAAATTTTCCAATCTGTACTTACATTTGTGCAGTTTAAAAAATCGTGACCCAAAGCTAAATTTCGTGACTTTCATGACCGTTTTCTGATTTCGTGACTTTTCCGTTACATTCTTGACTTTCGTGACCGATAGACACCCTGTTACAGAATTCGGAATACCGAAAAAGCTAGTTAGATTAATTAAAATATGTTTAAATGAATCCCAAAGTAAAGCTTTCACGTCGAGAATGGCTGAAAAAAGGAGATGCGCTATTGCCATTATTGTTCAGATTTATTCCGGAGTACGCTATAAGGAAACTTAGATAGCAACCAGGCCCTACAGCTGAATTGTATTCGCCAGGTTACGGCGTATGCTGATGATGTAAATTTAATAGGAGATGATAAGAGAACAATAGAAAGAAATGCAGAGTCCTTATTAAACGCCTGCAGCAACATTGGTTTAGAAGTAAATGCAGAGAAAACTAAATACATGGAAGTTCACCGGGATCGTAATATGGCAAATTATGGATGCGTTAAAATATCAAATAATACTTTCGACAAAGTGGATACTTTCAAATATCTGGGATCAATATTAACAGACCAAAATCATATTTACAAAGGAATTAAATGTCGACTGAAATCAGGAAATTCGTGTTATTATTCAGTTCAAAGTATTTTGTCGTCGCGAATTCTGTCGAGGAATTTAAAGCTTAAAACATATAAAACGATAATTATGCCTGTTGTGTTTTATGGTTGTGAAACATGGTCGCTTGAGGGAAGAACGCAGACTGAAAGTATTTGAGAATAAAATCCTGAGACGAATATTCGGACCCAAGAGGAACGGGAATGAGGGAAACTTCATAACGAAGAACTGCGTAATTTATATGGTTTAACAAACATCGTTACAATCATCAAGTCTAGGAGGCTCAGGTGGGAAGGTCACGCAGCCAGAATGGAAGAAGGTAGGAACGCTTTTAAAGTTTTAACTGGAAATCCAATCGGAAAACGTCCATTAGGAAGACTTAGGTGCAGATAGGAGTACAATATTAAAATGAATCTCGCAGAAATAGGAACACAAAGTAAAAACTGGATCCAGTTGGCTAAGGATTGAAGTCAGTAGAGAGCTTTTGTGAACGCGGCATTGAACCTTCGGATTCCATAGGCCATAGAGAAAGAGAATATATTTAAGTTAAGCACAACTGCACAGCAATCATGAGTGAGTGATTAGCTTTTGCGCTTCTATCGGGAAGTCTGGGATTCAACCCCGCATTCGACCATGTTGACAAAAGTTTTTCTTAATTGTATCTGTGAATGCAAAGATAATGCATTTACTGTGAGTTCTGGCCGACTTCCTTTCTTATCGTTTTTAAGTCGTTGTTATTACTAATTACCAGCAGTGACGATTTTCGAAGGGGGTTAGGTGGGGATGTTTTAAGGGTGAAGCTTGTACCCCGAAATTACAGAATTTCTAAAACAAACGAAATATTTGTTATGCCTTTTCTCATAAACTTCAAGCTCTTCTCAAATAAAAATTAGATATTTTTAGAAAAACTAAACATTAATAAGAAAAACCCCTCCCAAAATACTTTTCTAAATGCACCACTGATTATCAGTATAAAATGTTCTTCAAGGTTGTATCCGGAAGGTTATTGCTGAATATACATACAAAACGAAATATTAGTTATGCTTGTACTCATAAACTCCGAAATAAAAATTAGGAAATTTTAGAAAAAACAAACATTAAGCAGAGAAACACTTTCCAAATACTTTTCTAAATCCGCTACTGATTTTTGTATAAAATGGTATTCAAGTTTATATCCGGAAGATTATTGTTAAATCATTGCACAGCTACAGTATAACAAGAATGTGGAAGTACGCTTTGACAGATATACTGACAAACTTACGTTCTGACGGATATATTGAAAAACAAAATTTTAACTTATGTGCTAGAAGCTAGAGTAGGTCTACTAATCTCTAGGAAATGAAACACGGATGACTAAAAAGAAACGCTGTAGAAAAGAAAAAAAATGTCGATAACTCAGAAGTTAAAATAAAGTTAAATATCTTCTACAGTTGCCCTCAAATACTACATATTTTATGCTTACTTTAATTCATAAAACGTGTTCCATCCATCATGGTGGTGAATTCCAGAGCGAAATATAGGATTTAGGTCATGAAATCTTATTTAACTTTAGAGTATACTATAAGAAAGCTATTTAAGTAGAAAAAATCATGAAAATGAAAAAAAGCAAAAATTGTCAAAATTCTCGTTTTTTCCCAAAAAAGCCGGCTTTTTATGTGCAAAAAACCATCGATTCAAAAAAGCCGGCTTTTTTGCATCTCTATATCTTGGGCATTTTGAAACTTCGACGACGAACATAGATGCGTGTTTTGCACTAAGACAATTCTATGTTTCTTCTGTACTAATACATGAAAGAAGATTAATGAATGGATAACAAGGAGTGAACTTCGTAGATTTTTTACCCTGTGATAAAAGTAATAAAAGAATGCACCATTTCCGTATAATGTTTCTATAGGTGCCTTCCATCTCAATTCAGGCAGAGCATGTACCATCACCATCTCAGATATTGTTGAAACTTTTTTTTATAGCAACTAGACATGTTTTTAAGAGACCCACATTTTTTTGTTTTGTCGAAAAAAATTTTCCCGCCAAGTAATGGGCCATCAAAGACGGGGAGTACAATTTATGAAATGTAGAAGACATGAAAAATGGTCAACTTCGGAGCCCCACCATTCAGCTATGGAGACAGGTAGAGGTATAATTCTTGTTGTGGTATGTACATAGGGATGTAAATAAACTATATTTTATTGTAGTTCGGTTTGCGCATGCGTACCTTTTTGTACACTCATGTCCAAAATTATTGTCGCATGTCTATAAAAATGTTGTTCTAGGAATATAATTTGATAGCGAATTCGCCCGGTATTTCTTATAATGTTAGTATGTGTATAATCGGCAAAGACATGTATGTGGCAAATTTCATGTCAAAAGAGCAGTAAATAAGAACAATAAAACGAAAATAGAACTTTCTTCTCCATTTAGCAATATTTTGTTTTACTCATTCTAATTTTCGTATTTATAATTCTTTCCCTATGAAATTTACCACAAATATACATTTCCCGATTATACACATAGTATCAGTATTAAAAGTGTCCTGTAACATCATTATCAAATTATATTTTTACAAGAAAACAGTTATAAATATGCGACAATCATTTTGGAGATGAGTGTACATAAATTAACAAATGAAGGTAAATTTATCTGAAAAGTCGAAGTTTGCGAATTTTTTTCGAGCACTTCCGGTTCGAATTTTAAAATTATGTTTTCACGGTTGGTAAGACCTAGTTACCCGCTTTCCGAAAAAAAAATTGTATTGCTTCTGTGTCCAACCGTTTTGTCGCAAAAAATTCGAGAAGTTGTAAAATTCTCAAAAATCGCCATTTTTGGACGCCATTTTCTCGAAAACACCATCTTTTAAAATTTTGAAATTTTGTCAGATAGTTTAGCTTTACATGAATAATAAACACACCAAATACCATTCTCGACCAATGTTTCATGAATTAACTACAGCCTTTTGAAGTTAGCGAAGTTTCGTTAACTTTGATGTCACAGTTAGCAACACTGGAAACAATAAAAGTGCAATGATTTGATGATGTTTGTGGTTTACATTAATTAAATGAAGAATAAAAGGTCTTCCTGACTGTTTTTTATTATTTTGATCAAAAAAGCTCTCTGGAATAGTAAAATGAGCCTCTCTCTTACTCGTCCTTTTTCTTAAACCGAAGTAATCTGAAATGGAAATTACGATTACGAAACACACAAATTTTAAGTTTACTTAAAATGGCCATCCAATAAATTCTGATGATCTATAAAAAGCCTAAACTATTACCTCAGTGATGACTTGGAATGATCCAGACAAAGTCTCAATTAAGTGCGATGTCATTACAGTGATCGAAAAAGGACAAAAAGTTTTAAAAAAATCGAAAAAGGACAAAAAGTTTAAAAAAAATCGGAATTTTATAGTATTCGACTAAAGTGGGTCAGTACGCAACCTGGGAGGGAAGTGTGTGTGTGTGTATTGTGCAAATTTTAAGTTAGCTGCTACTGCGTTGCAACAAATCAAAGGTGCAACCTGTATTGAAGCTGTCATGAGTGACCTATTTCTTTTAGTAGTATGATCCGCTGAAAGTGACAGCTGTCTTCTTCAAGAATGTGGTGAATGTCCTGGAATGAAAGGAATAAGTGTGGAGTCTTTGATCCTGCTGAAAATGAAAGTGTTACGTACGCCGTATGGGAAAACAAATGATCTCGTTAAAAAAAAAAGTGTGCCACTTTCCGTTTTCGTATCGTACATTGCTGGTTTAACTGTAAGAATTGTAATTCATGACTATATTAAGAAAATCCAAAGAGAATTAATTGCTACCGAAAAGCATCGTATAAAATTTCAAGATGCAAATTCTGTTTTACTTCATGTGGACTTCGTTGAAAACTGGACTGTAATTCTGCAAAGTGAAATTCAGAGTTATCACCGGAATATGGAACAACTGACAGTTTTGTTGTAATAAGCGACGACAAGACACACGATTCGGCTCATGAACTCATAGCCATAGACAAGATTCTAAAAATACTCGAAGAAAAGCGAAAATATAGGTTATAGAAAAAGGTTCGAATGCGTGGAAATAAGTGTCTACAATTTCCCAAACCTTGTCAGTGATTTATGATGGTGCTGCATCCCACTTTAAAAATCGCTTTCAGATGTTCGGGATGCAGACAGGTCAGATAAAGCAGTGGTTGTGCAGTGAAACCGGCCATGCTAGGGTCTCTGGGACAGTATTGGGGGGAGGGGGTTGTAAAGAATGTGGCAACGCGGCATAACCTTAGGCAAAAACAGATACACAGTATTAAAACCGCAGAAGAATTCGTGAGTATATTGCAAGTACAAACTGCGGGTATTACTCTCGTTTTGTTGCCTGGAACTGAATTCGACAACTTAAAAAAAAAAAAGAAAAAAAGAAAAGGAAAGGAAAGTATGCGACCGGTAACAGGTATTCAACGATGTCACCTTTGGCTTTCGGAAAGTGGTGAAGTTTTTATGGCAGTAACGGGTCACCATAAACTAACTTCATGCTTCCCCCATAATCGAGCTTCTGCAATTCAAAGTGTAGATTTAAGAAGTCAGCAAAAAAGAACTTTTGTTACATACATATGCGCAAAGGCGCCGATTTCTCTGTAGATTGGGGGGGGGGGAATTCAGATGCAGAAGGTATATATATGAGGATTTTAAGACAAATTGCATTCAAATTATGCCAAATACTGTATATTCATAAATACAATAGGGGGCCCCACATCAGCTTTGGGGGGTCCGGTCCCCCCCAGGATCGGCGCCCTTGCATATACTTATGATAACCAGTGGTGCGTAGCAGAATTATGAATAACTCATGAATTATGTACAGTTGAAGTGCTGTTTATGCTTCCACATGGACTTTGAGCAGGGTACAGGTTTCCAGAAGAGCATAAGGGAAGTGAAAATAAGTGATTTGTGATTATCGACAATGTGCTACGCAGGGGCGGATCCAGGACGGACTTCTGGGGGGGTGTAATACTGCTACTTAGAGCTACTTTTAAGAGCTCGAAACACTGGAATGGGTTTTATTTACATATAAAATAAGAACGTTTCTTCTGGGAGGGCGATCGACTCCTTGGATCCACCTCTGGACGAGTTGTGAGTGTACTACTGCTATTAGCGAAGAAGACACCAAGCAAGCAAATGATTGGTCCATGCGAAAAAAAAGTCAGTGAAATTTTGCTTCCGAAGACCATTTTAAGTAAGTGAACTTAAAATTTGTGTGTTTCGTAATCGTAATTTCCATCTCAGACTACTTCGTTTTTAAAAAAACGGAGGAGAAGGGGGGAGGCTTATTATACTATTTTAGAGCGCTTTTTTGATCAAAATAATAAAAAACCAGCCAGGAAAACCTTTTATTTTTCATTTAATTAATGTGAAGCACAAACATCATCAAATCATTGCACTTTTATTGTTTCCAGTGTTGCTAACTGTGACATCAAAGTTAACGAAACTTCGCTAACTTCTAAAGGCTGTAGTTAATTCATGAAGCATTGGTCGAGAATGGTAATTGGTGTGTTTATTATTCATGTAAAGCTAAACCATCTGACAAAATTTCAGAATTTTAAAAGATGGTGTTTTCGAGAAAATGGCGTCCAAAAATGGCGATTTTTGAGAATTTTACAATTTCTCGAATTTTTTGCGACAAAACGGTTGGACACAGAAGCAATACATTTTTTTTTTCGGAGAGCGGGTAACTAGGTCTTACCAACCGTGAAAACAGAATTTTAAAATTCGAACCGGAAGTGCTCGAAAAAAATTCGCAAACTTCGACTTTTCAGAAAATTTACGTTCATTTGTTAATTTATGTACAAAGAGGTACGCATGCGCAAACCGAACTACAATAAAATATAGTTTATTTATATCCCTATGTACATACTACAACAAGAATTATAACTCTACCTGTCTCCATAGCTGAATGGTGGGGCTCCGAAGTTGACCGTTTTCCATGTCTTTTACAATTCATAAATTGTACTCCCCGTCTTTGATGGCCCATTACTTGGCGGGAAATTTTTTTTCGACAAAACAAAAAAATATGGGTCTCTTAAAAACATGTCTAGTTGCTATAAAAAAAGTTTCAACAATATCTGAGATGGTGATGGTACAATTTTATTTATTTATTTATTTATTTATTTATTTATTTATTTATTTTTTGCCTCAGTTGAAATGGAAGGCACCTATAATAAAATAATTTTTCATGTAAGTGAATTAGCATTTGTTTGAAGTATTATCGTAGCAGTTCCTGTTCACAATATAAATATATGTTGCATTGATCTGAAAATAGAGTGCCTAAATAATTTATCATGCTTACTTCGATGCACATATTTTAATGTACTAAATAATGTACTAAAACGACAGGAAGTTTGAATTCTCATAACTATCCCAAGAAAATTGTATTAGACTCTTTAAATTTGAATAAATAGGACATTATTAATCTGGCTTACGTTTTATGTTCTTTATACCTTTCATCTTGGAGAGTAACAAATGAATTGTAACTGCTTGCATCGATCTGGAATGAAAACATAATTAATGTTTCACTTTAGATTACGTGATGCAATGAAAACACACGTACAAACACATTACACAGTACACTTATATTAGAGTACATACGTGCTGTTACCTTCTGCTTCTGCAAAACTCTTCTTAAACATTTTTTTCTCGTTCCAATCATTTTTGTTTGCAATATGTAACTGCTGTTTTGCGCCATTCCCTCATAGCTGAAGCCATGGAATGTGAAAGAAACGTGTTGGCTATCCTTCAGAAATGTTGTTATGAACTACCTTAACACAGTACACAACTTTTGTAGCAAAACCATGGTCATCTGCCAACTTGGCCACCTATCTAAGTTGGACACCTATCTATTTTGGAAATTCGCCACATTGAAGTATTATTTACCCTATGATGATAATGATAAATTTACTTGTGTATCTTAGCCACGCAAAATACCGTTTGCTATTTTTCTGAACTCTTTCGTATTCCCATATCACAGGTAGATGGGACTGGATTTGTGACTGGAGAGAAAGAAACATGAATTCCCACGATTTGTCCTTGGAGGTCAATGGCCAAAACACTACCCTGATAAAAGGGTGGTGAAGGAAGATATGAATAAGAAAAAGCATGTACAGGAATTTAGGAAATGATTGTATGTATTCGATTATCCTGTCTATATCGGCTCCTTTCATAAAGTGGAGAGATTTAGAAATTTCGGAGAATTCTCAAGGTGAAAGCTAGCCATCTCAATTGTTAACTGCTGGCATCTGACGGCTTGAGGAATGGTAGCGGATGTTTTGAGGTATGAATTCCCCTCAAATTGTCACAAAATATCTTTTGCTCCGAGGGAAACACTTGCAGTCCAGTCAATATATACACTAACCCGAAAAAATCATAAGCAGCTGAAGCTTTGTACATATTTTTAGGAAGGTGTACATAACAACATACTAAAAGTTCTGAAATATCTGGTTACGGGTTTGACCGCCATATTAGAAAATGGCCACCAAACCGTGTTTTTAAAAGTTATAACTGGTTCTTACTTTAATAGCTTTTACTCAGGTTGTATTTGCACTAATGATGTTATTTTTACTTTATTGGAATAACAAAGAATAACGCTTACAGACCATGCATCATACTTACTTATGTGGGAAGTAGAGGAGAAATTTCTTTTTTAAAATCAACAGAATTCTCCTTCTTCCGATTAGTTTTTTATACATTAACTCAGAAAAATGTCATACCAATCTGAAATTTGCACACACCTTGGAAAAGGTGTATATAATGACATATTAACAATTCTGAAATATCCGCTGGCAGATTCGGCCACCATATTGGAAAACGTACGCCAAACCGTGCTTTTTAAAGCTGATAACAGGTTCTCACTTTAATAGCTATAACTCACGTTGCATTTGCACTATTGATATTCTTTTTACTTCATTCGAATAACAAAGGATTCCGCTTACAGGCACTTAGCAGTCTACTACACATGAGGGAAGAAACGGAGGGATTTTTGTAAATCCCCAAAATTTCACTTCTTTCGATTACTTTTTCTTAATCAGCTGACAATCTTAGAGTAGCAATTAAATTTACATTAAATACACCATAATACGCAAAATATAGCCTCCAAGTTTCATTTGGATCATAATGATAGAAAAGTAATAAAAAATATTTATACAACTGGTGTTGCATTGTTCTATCGGAGACCAGTTTACCCCTAATCTTTGTCAAATCAGCTACGAGTCGACAAATTCTCTCCAATTTATCAATAATGACAGTTACAAGAAATGAAACCTCGGATAACGTGCACGGTCTACAATAGGTCCAATTTTATTAAAGAGCCTTTTACAATGTTTTCCTGTATCCAAAATGAAAGTCAATAATAGTTGTAAAATTCGTTAAGAACAGAGTGCCTTTTCGGTATACAGTGCTTCTAAATGCAGTCTGAATTTTGAACAACGATTAGTAAGTTTAAATAGTGTCGTGTTTTCATCGGAATTGATTTCCTCATAATAGAAATTGGTGCAACCACTGCCATTACAATATCCACACAACAGAGTGCATATCAGTTCTGTTTTTCTGCACTTAAGTACTCGTTCACATCCTATCTTGCAGTTGCAATATATACGTTAAAATGGAGAGTCCGGAGCTGGAGCTTTCACTGTCATGATTGGTTCCGAACACATTTCAGTCCTCTGCAATCTCCAGGAAGTAGGGGGTAGCTTGTTACCCTTCCAGAGTTGTACTTAATGGTAAACCCGAAATAAGTGCTGATGGGCTGCTGCATTGTGGTAGGTCGCAAAGCTTCAACCTGAATTTCACTTGTGACGGGATATTTCGCAACAGTTTTCATGAATGCTCGACACCGCAGCCGATCTAAGGTAAGCACTGACCTTTCAACACCATACAAAGAAAGAAGAAACAATTCACCAGTAGCAGTGACGGATTCAGGGGTCGCATTCTCATCGTTGAAAATGCCGACTTGTTCTTTTCGTTTCTTCAGCAAATGGTACGCCTTTTACTTTCCTTGGCGGTAAGCAGCTGATGATGTGTCGCATCTTTCACATAAAAATGTTAAATGTGTCTTCATGTCTCCAAGAGTTTCTTGTAATTTTCTTGAACTGAAAACTTTAATAGGGACTTTTCCCCTGCCAGGCTTAATGAATGTAACATCTATTTCCACACTTGCTAATGAGTCTAAAAGTACAAGAAAATCAATATCATCCCCAATAATTGAAACTGGATCTAGCTGTTTCAGAGAGAGAGAGAGAGAGATCTATTGCTGTACGCACAATCTGGGTATCAGCATCTCCAGAGACTTGAATAACACTGATGACAGCAGCCCTGAGATGCTTAGAAAGTATTTCAAGAAATCTAGCTTTGTTCTTCAGATTAACAAGGAAATTCTCTTGAGATGTGACAACTGGCGTTGAAGAAGTAAACATGACAGTTGGAGAATATAGCTTGACAGAACGCCTTTTTCGCTCTATGCGTAATCAAGGAGTAGTACTTAATGAAGTTGTATTTATTATTCCCATTCTATTAATATGATTTCAATGAAACTTGGATGTTATTTTCTGTTATTATGGTGTATTTAATGTAAGCTTAATTGATACTCTCAGAGGACAAGATTGCGAACTGAATAGGAAAAAGTAATTGGAAGAAGGGAATTTTGAGGGGATTTTTAAAAAAGTCCCTCCGTTACTTCCCCCATGTGTGCAATAGACTAGTAAGTGTTTGTAAGCGTAGGTCTTTGTTATTCGAACAAACTTAAAGCAACATCAATAGTGCAAATACAATGTGAGCTAGAGCTATTAAAGTGATAACTAGTTATTACCTTTGAAAAGCACAGTTTAGCGGCCATTTTCCAATATGCAACCAAACCCCTTACCGGATATTTCAACACTTTTAGTATGTTATTATGTACACCTTTCCCAAGGTATGTACAAAAATTTTAGCTTATTATGATTTTTTTATGGGTTAATGTATAAGAAAACTATTTTTTAGCAAGATATTTTTAAATGAGAAATCCCTCCGTTAGTTCCCGCATATGGAGTAAACTAGTAAGTGTAATACCTGGTTTGTAAGCGTATTCCGTTGTTATTCGAATGAAGTAAAAGTAACATCAATAGTGCAAATACAACGTGAGGTATAGCTATTAAAGTGAGAGCCAGTATTACCTTAAAAAAACAGTTTGGCGGTTATTTTCCAATATGGCGGTCAAACCCATCACCGGATATTTCAGGACTTTTAGTATGTTGTTACATATACTTTCCTAAGGTATGTGCTAAATTTAAGCTTGTTATGATTCTTTTCTGTGTTTAGCTCTTTTTTTGTCTAATTTGACTGGACTATTGTAGCTAATTAACAAGAGGTAGTTAACTACAAAATTAGTATGTGCATATGTGTATAAAAGAAATTAAACAGTAGATACATTGTATATTAAACATTGTAATATTTTCTTCTACTACTGTATATTGTTGTGATTACTCTATATACATTATTTAAAAATAGCTCTTGTGCCATTGCTTATTAAAGTTTTATAATCAAACAATACTAGAATTATTATTTGATTCCAAAAATACGTCAATTACACTTATTTTCTGTAAGTTGTCCACCTGTCTAAGTTGGCCAGTTTTCAATGGAACCGATGGTGGCCAACATAGACAGGATTCACTACATATAGATCGATAGATAGGTTGATCTAGATATATAGATATGTAATCTTACAATGTTTGTATGGTTCGGTTTCCGATGCAAACTCATATGCTTCGGATCCCAGGCTAAAACTCTTTTGCCCAAGTTTCTTTCTGTCCTCCGATTTAGTTAAAACTTCATAATTTTAGGTCCTTATGATGAAAGAAGATCCACAGTATAGTTCTTTGACATGTTATCTTGATGACCTTGAAAATAAGCCATGTTCCATTATTGGAACACCAGGCACGAAAGGATGTGTCTTGATATGAGCAACTTTGTTCCATTATTAGAACACCAATCTAAAGTGGGGGGGTCTTGTTATTGAAACATTACACAGTAATAAATATCTCATGATCTTATATTTATTTTCTATATAAGATACAAATACTACTAGAAAAAAAAACATATTCACTTTAGATACAATTGATGCTATATTATTTCCATTTATCAAAACTTCATATAGATCTACTAACGAGGGAACATACGGCGACTTTAAAATGTTTGGTGCAAAATATAATAGGAAACATAACCAAGTATTTCCTTGCTCACTACAGTTCACTACTCCAGTTTTGCTCCGATGTACATCCTGAAACAAGCTAGATGAAGACGTATCTTGCCTTCCCACTCATTTTCGTAGTAAAATTTTGCACATTGCAAGCTGTCCTTGTTTTACTGCTTGCAGTAACTCATGTCCTTCAGGATCAAATCTGATTTAGGTGTTCTTCCATGAGGATCCTTCCGCGTTTTCGGTTTCTTACCAACTGTAGGTAGATTTCCACATCTCCATAGGTACGCTTACACCCATTATTTCCTTTCAAAAATGCAGATATTTATAGATTTCGTCTTCTTTCTCTCAAACTTTCTGTACAATTACCAAACATTGTGAAGGGCGGGATCTATGCAGAAAGCAAATATCGGCGGCCACCACTACTTCTTAGACCTCACTGATATTCTGTACAGATCTAGGTTCTATTTTATTCGAGTTACTCCTTCCATATATATGTTGTATTGGGCAACAATGTTTGGCTTTATTACTGGCACTTTCTTTCTTTGGCAAGGAAGTTTTCATCTGCGCTACCTTCAGCACTATCAGCACCAGTTTCAGGAAGAGTAATGAGTAAGGTAGATATCATCTTCAGTAAAGCCATCATTTTCCTCCAAGGAAGCCAAGATCTACCTTTACAGTTAACTAACTCTTTGTAAATAAAAAGATACAGTTTACTCAAGTAACTTCCGAAATATTTCGAAAAATATTACAAGGAACTCTGAATAATCACTACTGTGCTCCATATATCACTTATTCGGCAATGGAATCGATAACTGGACTACTAGGCTATTGTTGGAAGATTGGAAAGATGTGTTAATTGTAATAATACTTACCAGATCATTGCAATGTAAAATTGTTGTTAAAAGATGAAAAAGATGAATATATAATGTTCTTGTTTATATTGTAGTTTGTAAAGATTCTACAGAGTTATAAAATGTATTGGTTCTTATAGCAAAATTTTATATATGTGTTATAATTTATATCAGTATATGTGGGAATACAAAATGCTATTAAAGTACATGCCCACTGGTATATTTTGATAATGAATTGTTTGCAGTATGGATTTATAACTGATTTATATAAATATGAGAACGTTTATGTGTAGTTAGACGTGCCTAGTAAGCCTAACGATAAATACAAAGTTATTGTTGAATTATCTACTGCAGCACGTATAAGAAATTTTGTACATATAACAAATGGCGCAGTCTTACTTGAAAGGGACCAACGCTGTAAAAAATTTGATTCGGCTCATTACAATTGATATGATGGTGCAAGTTTGAGGTACACAAACTTAAATTCGGTCAAGGTGAAAATGGAATGGTAAACGGCATAAGTAGAGTTACAGATGGAAAAGTGAGCTTAGTGCTCAAAGTTTAATTGGAGCTGTGTGCTCAGGGAGCTTAGTGCTCAATATGAGCTGTGTGCTCGGAGGTTTAAATGGTGCTGTGTGTTCAGGGAGCTTAGCGCTAAACAACAGCTGTGTGTTCAGGGAGCTTAGTGCTCAACAGGAGCTGTGTGCTCAAGGAGCTTACTGCTGAACAGGAGATATGTGCTCGGAAATTTAAGTGGAGCTGTGTGCTCAGGGTGCTTAGTGCTCAACATAAGCTCTGTGCTCGAAAATGTAAGTGGAGCTGTGTGCTCAGGGAGCTTAGTGCTCAACAGGAGCTCTGTGCGCAGAATTAGTATGGCAAGGTATTTGATCAAGAAGGAAGATAGTGCAAAGGTAGACGATCAGTTTGGTCCAAGGAGGAAAGAAAGGAAATAGTACAAAACATTGTCTTGCAGAGACCGGGATTGTCTTGCAGAGACCGGGATGTGTTAATTGCAATAATACTTACCAGATCATTGCAATGTTGTTAAAAGATGAAAAAGATGAATATATAATGTTCTTGTTTATATTGTAGTTTTTGAAGATTCTACAGAGCTATAAAATGTATTGGTTCTTATAGCAAAATTTTATATATCTTATAATTTATATCAGTATATGTTGGAATACAAAATGATATTAAAGTACATACCCACTGGTATATTTTGATAATGAATTGTTTGCAGTATGGATTTATAACTGATTTATATAAATATGAGAATGTTTATGTGTTGTTAGACGTACCTAGTAAGCCTTCCGATAAATACAAAGTTCTTGTTGAATTATCTACTGCAGCACGTATAAGAAATTTTGTACATATAACAGCTATATATGTAACGCAAGTGGAAAACAAAATTGTTACTAAGTACCGTAAAACTGGGTTACTTTGACGCTCGGGGTTACTTTAACATAGAGCGGGGCTAATTTGACATATGAGTGGTTCTTCCTTTCTGTAAGCGTCGTTGCATCTCGACGCACCTGCTCCAGCCGCTGGACGTGAGAGTGGAGAGCCGCTAAAGAAGTGCAAAACCGTACTGAGCTCATGGCGGAAGGAGACCCGACGAAACGGATCGATTCCCAAGGAACAGTTCCCTGGTCTACTGTCCCGACTCATGGATTCCCTGGCTCCCACCGTAGGTGACAATCTGAAGGCAGCATTCCGCGCTATAGGATGGTTTCCCTAAACGTTGAAGCTCCCGTCTCAAAGCTATCCAAAGAGCCCGATAGCACACAGGTCAAGAAAGACATGGACGCAAGTCTCCTGCAGTTTCTTCACGATTACAGAGCGGGTCCAACACCCAGAGCGAGGACGATCGGAGAGAAGAGAGGGAAAAAGATCTTCGTTTCTCCTGGAAAGCGGTTGCTCACACTGGTAGAAGAACCTGAAACTGAGACCAGATATAAGGGCGGAAGAGGGAAACGTCGGAGAGCCCTTGGTGACGGAAGAGGTGGTCGTCGAGGAACCCCTGATGGAAGACCATCACAGCTCTAAAACAAACCCCGCCAGAGAAAGATGGTGAAGAAAATAAAAGGATATAACGAAAACACCTGTGCCATTTGTATGTGTGACTTTCGAAACTACAAGGGCAGAAAAGAGTGGATTCAGTATGTCAGGTGTAAAGAAACGGGTGTATAGGTTTTGCAATATTGGATCCAAAAATCAACAGTATACTTTTTGTGATTATGATGTTTACAATAAGGTTTTCATTCCGTTGTCACATGTAAAGGTATGTTAAAAGTAAAGCTTTAAGAAAAACTTGTATAACGATGTAAACAAAAATCAAAATTTCCTGGTTAAAAAGCATACAGCATATATTACACATGACCGAAACAGCATTTTACACTGGATTTACATTAATTTCATGTTGAAGTAACCACACACGTCGGGTAACTTTGACCTTACGCATCAAACACATAAGGTTTCAAAGTAGCCTTACCCCGAAGACTACTTTGACAGGTAATTTTTTAATTTTTCAAACGAAAACTTACTTGGAGAAACTTAAGTTCAGTAGTGAATGTGATAACCGAGATACCTGTTGTTATGATGAGAATAGTATCACTAACTGGTTGCAACCAGTGCCCCCTGTGCACAACTAAAATACTGCAAAACCTGTGAAAGTACACTACTGTACCATTCCTCACATCGGACTATTTCCAAAGCACACTAATCTAACTTAATCTAAATTTTTAATATGTGTTGTAGGCCAGTTATCTACACAGTTCTCATTTATTTCCATGGAAGAGTCTGTTCTAAAATATTTACAAGGACGCAAGCAAATATTATTTTAAACAAATGCTACGTTTTATATTATTTATTATGTAAAGAAACTGTGAAAACGTTTGAATGAAATGACAAATGAATCTGTTACTCTTTCAATAGTGCAGTATATTCAGCAGACAGATAGAAATGGGGTTGGTACACGTTGAGTCAATTCTGTATATATTTAATTGTGAACTTAAACTGTACATAAAGAAGTTCTAAGCATCAATGTAAACCTGCTCACAATACCAGATCTTTCAATAGAGAATGCAGCTAATGCGTACCCTACTTGAGCCTAGAGTTCAATTTTTGGAACATCTAAACTTATGACGTCAAATCCTACGTTTGATTTGCATGAACTTTTAACCAAATATTTTATGAGATTCAACAACCTCTTATTACTTATATATTAAAAGCAAGACAAGTTCTGAATGAGAATATAAAAGTTGTACCCACCTTTTCCTTCCCATGGCGAAGCAGAAAGATAACCCGAAATATATGTAACTAGCATTTCTTCTATTAGTACACACCTTGTTGTCTAGAGAAAGCAATTACTTCAGTGACATCTATTTTCAACTTCAAAATTAAAAGATCAAGGTTTTCCATGGTCGAGACTAATTTACTTGAGCAAAAGTGAACACTGCTTTCATTATTCTATTATTGGAACACTGGGAAAAACCGGGTTAAGCTGTAGGTTCGTGTTTTGAATAGATTCGGTGCTGAAAGGGATGCTTAAGCAATCAAATCAAGGCATACTCGACTTACGGCGTCAAAAATCAATGTAAAATAGCTTTACCTATCTTGTGTGTATATAATCTCTCTCTCTTTCTCTCTGACAAAGTTTTGTGAGGACGTCATAGGTTAGTTAGGAAATTCCGCAACAATAAAGAGTTGCAAAGTTGATGACATTACAAATTATTTGTTCAAATTTCTAATGTCAATATTTTGAATACAAAATGTACTCGTAGAATGCTAAAATGTTATCCAGTCAATAATGTTGCTATCCGATAAAACAGTCAAATGCATATGACTGAATTTGAGATTTTTCAGATTACGAAATTTTGCTATAAACTTAGAAATAAATGAAGTTGTTAGTTGGTGCTTATCTTATTTACTACACACAATTACTATATAAATTTGCGGCATTATTCCCTTCTAGCTATCATGAACTGCACTATAATATTGCGTGTCCGTCTATTTTTCTCTTTGGCACTCATTTACGGCAATTTTACATACAAACGGTCTAAGTGTTCAGTTAATTATTCCCCACTTTCAGTGAGCGTTGTTCCCAGAAGACCCTTAAAAAAACCTAATGAATTAATGGTCTAAAATCTTAAAATATATGTTTACCATATACCGCCTGGTACGTTGGTAAAATGAACAATAACTAATTATTCAGTAAATTTGAATCCTAGTAAAACATTTAGTATGATATATGTCTTGAAGCAAAACTGTTAGCATTTCGAAACATTTGTAAAGAAACAATATTTTGACTCATAACGTCATCTAGGGACACGCACTAGTACAGAATACCGCACTAGTATAGAATACCGCACTAGTACAGAAGTTGATGCATTCGAATTATTTTTATTAAAGTTTAAAATAGCAATATCTTAACTCATGTTTTCAACTAGCTACGTATAAATTCATGTTTCCATTGACTTCAAGCACCGGTTACATATCCAACATTTAACTTCATATACTGCTATGCATTTTATGTTTTTCAATGCGCACATGCAATGCAGAATGGTTTGAACTATACTTAAAATCAAATCAGGACCGTGAAAGTCCGGAGCCAAAGACTTCAGCAATATGATACCCTAAACTAGCAAGTCAATCTTTATCAAATTTCTGTAGTTAATAATAAATGACACTGGTAAAGAGATGGACACTAAAATCACATTCGTGTACTGTAGTGATATGTTTTAAATAAGGGACATTCCATGTGAAATCAACCAATGAAATGGCAAAATCTGACCTGACGATCTTAAATTTTTGTAAAAAATTGGTGCACAGCTTTATTACAGTGGGAGATGAAAGATCCCAAATATTACTTCTCTCCTCCTGAAAGTGTCCCCATACAGGGTGTTCAAAAATGCCAAAAAACGGCATTTTTTCAGTTACAGTGATTATTAAAAATTGTCATAAAATGGTTAATATGTGCACTAGAGACGTGGAACAAACACCATTGGAAAGCCTAAAGATTGCTCTACACGTTTTATTATATTAAAGAAAACCTGTAAAATAAAAAATAACACTTCAAAAATTCAAATTCATCTTTGAATATTGAATTTCGCATAGAAATGTTCTTCTGAATTTGTTCAAAATTGTCCAGATTGTGGTCTTATATGTGTACTAAAACACTACAAAGTTGCACTTTGGGCACTCAATGCAATCGGATTCAAAATTCAAAATAAACCAAGCATTGCACAATATTGATCATGTGAATATCTGGGTTCAGATCGATAACCATTCGCCCGGAGCTATTTATCTGCAGCATCAAAGGAATTTATATTCAATTTCATTTGTTTCTTTATGTATTCACTTGAATTTACACAATTATCCACCTTTTGAGTTATTTAGAGATGTATTACGTTTCCAAACAGTATTTTGGTCATTATTCTTGCAGGTATACAGGTCATTATTCTTGTTAATCACTATGAATGTTTCTAAATTTATGTTGGCTACATTGATACATGTTACTTTCATTTCTTTGTTTCAGGATTGCTATTACAGAACATATTATGAAAGGGAGGAATGTATTTTCTCTATTTTACAATATTTGTATCAAATGTGTTATGAAACACACTGACACTGCTCACAATCACTTCACACACTTTCAGAACAAACAATTAGTCAATAAATTATTTTTCCTATTTCAATTATCCACTTCCACATATCTGTGACAGCAATCCTGCGAAAGCGATGTAGAGGTGGAGAAAAATTTAGAGAATTAGCTGGGTCAAACGGAAATCGAATTGGGAATTTTTAGAAACTGTAGGAATAAAAATAACAATTTTACGTAACCAAGAAAGGTAACCAGGAAAGTTCTATCGCTTTTTCACACACCACCTTCGAACATCGATTTGTCACCTAACACACATTTGGAAGATCAAAAACAGTTCTCATCAGCATCGAAGACCTTCCGCCAACGTTATGGAAGGCAGTGGATTCCATCGAGGTAGAACTTGCTGGGCCGTGAAGCAAAGAATGTATAAAGTGCATTTTATACATCTACTAGGGATTTGAACTGGCGTCCTCTAACGTGATTGTCCAAGGAATGGAGCAGGTGATAATTGGACGGTGCAATGTCCGGGGAGTATGGCGGATGTAATAATGTTACCCATCTAAAATGTAGAATGTTGTTCCGGTCATCCTAGATACGTGGGGCTTAGCGTTGTCCTGAAACAGGAGGATCTTTTTGTGATTGAGAAGTTTTGAGTTTTTTTCTAGAATACGGTCAACTGGTGATAGTACACAGTTGCGTTGATGCTCTGTCCAGCTGGTAGTAGTTCCCGATGCACGATGCCTTGAGCAGTCCACCAAACACGCAGTGCTGGTTTCGGCTGTTTTGGAACAGTTTCGTGGGATGCTAATCAATGATGACGGAGCAGTGGAGCTTCATACAGGACACACTTCTAATCACATGTGGACACCCTATTCAGAAATGGCTCCTTCCTCAGGCGAGACAGCAATGAAACACAGGTGTCTGCTCGCGTTGCCTTCTGGACCGGAGTCAAATCATGTAGGGCCCATCGACCCGACTTGCCGTGCATCCCAAGCTGATGAAGGTGTTGCCGAATGGTTTCTCCACTCACACTGAACTGTACTTCCAGTTCCTCACATGTCTGGCCTCTGTTCGACTCAACCGCTGCTTGAAGATCTTTATTTTGTGTAGGTATTGGTCTTCCGGCACGTTGTGCGCCTTCGAGTATTTCGTCACCACCCTTACACTTGTTAAACCACCGTTGCACTGTCCGCGTAGTCACGACACTCCCACTAAAGGCCTGGAGCGGGGTTTGACCCCAGTTTGAGGTCGTATAGCATACACGATCTTATGACGCTTGTGTGAGACCCATGTTCACTCCGTCCTTACGAAAGTTCACGGTTTAACTGAACTGCCATAACCAGGTAGTATGTTTGATATACCCACACCAACAACTGACCTTCGCGTTATCTCCACTTGCAACTAACTCACGATGTGAGAGCCAATTGAACACATACCTCCATAAACAGCGTCAGAACTTTCTTGTTTACCTTTATAATTAGAAAGAGAAAAGAAAACGTGTAGGACATTGGCTGAGACGGAACTTCCTCGTCAGGGACTTACTAGATTGTAATTTTAAGGAAGAAACGGAGGGAGTGGTAAAGGTCATACTTGATAGACGGTATTAAAACAGAAAATTCTAACGTCAAGAAGATGTTAGCTAAAGACCGTGGCGCATGGAAGTTTCTTAGTAGCAGGAGTTGTGTCCTGTTGAAAATGGGATAATACCTATGATGGTGATGATTATTGAAAGAGATTATGAATTGCGCGAAATAGTATCTGTTAAAATAATCGAACAAAATAATGTGATTGCATCACTAGATTTGTTCTTTAGTTTTACTAGTAATTGTCTATAGCTACATTACCAGACAAAAATTTTGAAATCCCCGATTTTGAGTTATCATTAACCGTGGACCTATTATTTTGGCACGTTAACTTTGCCTTGAATGTCTGAAGTCCTTCTGTCTGAAGCATAAAATTTGACGAAAGTTGGTAGGGATCTGAGAGATATTGCAGATAATACGGAATGAATCAAACTTATGCTACTGAGAAAATAGTAAAATTATAGCTTCTAATGTTTATCTCTTCAACTTGACTCACCCGTTTATTACTAGACTTCAAAACTATGTTATGCACAAATATCGGAAGTTTTATAGAACAGCTTTGTTCGTCCTTTCATCTGTCTGGCGGCATGTATCATAGCAAAAACAATAATATATTGATAAGCTGGTTTTTAGTAGATTCAGAGTCCCAAGAATACGTCCTATCTTCTCCGTCTCTCTACACAAACCGGAAGCGTTGCAAATTAGACAATTCCGGTTTTATCGTTTACTGACATAAAAAAAATACATTATCAGATAGCGAGATACGATTTTCTTGAAAACAATTCAGGGTCTCAAGAGACTATCCACAACTCTCTACCAAATCCACAAATGATTTAAATTTACCATTGCCGATGGCATATTAAAATTTACTATTACTTTTGGCTTCAATACTTATTTCCGTTGTACACAAACAGTAAGATATATCAAGATGCAGTTTTCATAATCGATGTAGCTTCCAGGAACGTGTTCCGTCTAATCTATCACCTCTCTTATTAAACTATCAGTAGTTAATATTAGCCATTCCCGGTTTAAATATTTATCGCCATAGAACAAAAGTGGTAATTCATATAGAGAAAAACAGTTCTCTGCAATCGATTCAGGGTTTCAAGCGAACATATTTTTACAGCCCGAAATACTCTACCAAAACTGAAAGTGGTTGAAATTCACTACTGCGTCTGGTTTCGTTACCGATTTTCATGGAATAATATATTTAATAGATATCAAAATTCAGTGATTTTACAATCAATTCAATTCGCTGACTATAGATTGAATCTTTTCCCATAATCTTATATTCAAAAGGATGTGCCTAACATTAAAAATTTCAGTTTCAACAGTCGTCATACAACAAAAATGGTAGTGAATAGTGACAAAACCAGTGGATTCCTGTAATCGATTTAGGGTCCCAATGAAACATGACATGACCATCCGTATCACTCTATACAAACCGAAATTAGTTCTAATGTACCATTACTTCCGGTTTCAATACTGATTTTCGTTGAGCAAAGATGGTAAAAGATATCGAGATGCGGTTTCTGCAATCATCCAGCTTCCCAGGAATATGTTCTGTCTGCTCCATGAACTCTGTATTCAAATCGGAAGTATCCAAGGTAATCATTTCTGGTTTAAGTATTTACCGCATAGAACAAAACTGAGAACATTTTGACAAACGATTTCTGTAATCGATTCAGAGTCTCAACAAAACATATCATCTGTAAAGTGCAGAGGTGATCACTGTACTTCATCTGCATATCAAAATGCAGATAAGATTGATTTACGTACCAATATTTAAATTAGATTCATTGGTATAACATGTATTTTCAACAAACTTAAAATGTTAGTTACTGAATTCTATATGTCTGTCCATCTGTCTGTTATTTGCGATTTTTTTTTTAAATGAGCCCTCAATTCGATAGAGCATTAAAAACTATCTGACAAAGTGATGGAATTTTTCGAGTCACTCTTACTGTTCCCGAGATATTGGCCAAAAGTGGCCGATTTTCGGAGATTTAAGGATCAATATCTTTGGAAGCATAAATCATAGAGAGATAATGCTGGTGTTGATCAATACCTAAGACGATGCTGAACATTTTGGTACCAAAAAAATGACCGCTGGCCACTGACCAAGTGGCCACCAGTTTGGCCACTGGCCACCAATGAATATTGGTACCAAAATGTTTACCATGCTCTTATGTATTGATCAACACCAACATCATCTCTCTATCCCTTCCGTTCCCGACATAGTGGCCGAAAAATAGTTCCGATTTCGGGATATTTAAGGATCCATATTTCGGGAACCCTAAGTCATAGAGAGATCATATTGGTGTTGACCAATACCTAGGAGGATGGTGAACACTTGGTACCAAATAGTAACCGGTGACCATTGGACAACTGGGTACTTGCAAACTGGCCACCATTCCCCAGATATTGGCTAAAAAAGTTCGAATTTCGGGAGATTTGAGGAGCCTTTTCTCGGGAACCGTAAGTTATAGAAAGATGATACTTTGCCAATTTTTGCGAGAAACAGAAGGAGATGTGGATAAAAACATTTACTTTTATATGTAGGAACAATCACAATTATAATTCCTGCTACATCTCTTCATTCTTTTTAAGTTCGTTCTGGCAATGCTCGTGGGGCATTCTCAACTGGTTATTAATTGCTTTTACTTTATGTAATAATTTAATAGAATATTTAGGTACAGCACAGTTACATACGAGAGCAATTATAAATTGGATATTGTGTTATATTATCATGTATTTGCACGTAGGGAAATTAGTCAGTGCTTGGAATATCTACACTAATAATGGGAGGAGATGATACATGTAACTGTTATTGTTCTAGCGAACGACAAAATATAATAATAATAATAATAAAAACTTCACGAATCTACATTTGAATTTATGTAAACTTTTAAGCTGAAACTAGCAAGAGCAGATAACTTTTTTTTCTTTTGGAAGCAACTAGCTGCGCTCTGCATCTGTGCTGAAGAGTTGCCACCCTAAGATGGAGAAGGAAGCTAGCTACGAATGACTATTCTCATCCACTGTCTATACAAAGTCATCCTGAGTGAAAAGAAAGGAATATTATGAGAGGATAGTATCACTACTGCACCCTCACTACTATGTCATTGTTTAAAAATCATAAAATGTCTAGCGTGCAGCTGTGAAATTATCGTGATCATTAGATTGTCAATTTGTACATTTCGAAAATATTTAGCATTTTTCGTTAGCTTGGCTTGGGTTGTAACGTGTTTTTCCACTTGTTAGTTAGCCGACCTACATCTCTATTCCAATAACGAACTGTGTTTCGAATTTTGTAGAGGGGGCGCGGTGGCTTAATGGTAGAGCGTTTACCTCCCGTGCTTGGAGTCCCTGGTTCGATCCCAGCTTAGGCAGTGTGGACTTTGTGGTGGACAAACAGCGTGCTCTTGGGTTTTCTCGGGGTTCTCCCGTTTCCTCCCACTTTTTTCATTCCATCATTTCATTCATTTCTCATAATCACTGTCTCGTTTAGTTTAACCGGCATAAACGTGGGACGTAAAACTCAAAGATTTCATTTCGTTTTCATTTTTTCGACATTTTGTGTTGTTGTTTTGATATGATTGATAGTAATGTATGTAGATGCTGTCGTATAAAACTAATATATTCTTGGAATCAATTCGAAAAATCGTAAGTAGACTTATCTTCGCGTTTCACAGTGACGACTAAAAATGATCATAGAGACCCCCATAGTCTCTTACGGGAGCGAGAAGCATGCCAACAAGACTTCTACCAACTGATGAAAGCATTCTGTTTGTGCATACTATAAAGGGTTGTCATGTCATGAGTTAGGTATGGATACCAGTTTGTAGTGGGCGGAATATGTTGCAATATTTAAATTATGTGTACTACGTTAAAACAATTTGTTATGCAGGCTTTTCCAGTACAAACAGAACAATTTACTTTGAGCTGCCCGACATTTTTACCACATTCTTCTTCTTCTACCAGACGGGTAAATTTCAACATGAGTTTGAGCTGTTTGGCAGAAAGGGACTCTCTAGTAAGTGTGAACAGTGTGTTTTCTTTACCATTAATTTAATACCAACTTTCCAAGTTCCAACTTTTCTAGTAGTGTTATATATCACAAAAAATTAGACGAACTAAAGAATGAGATGATAAATTTAATGTGAAGTAATATATACAGAAAAAAGTTACAATTATAAAACATGAAAACGGTTACATTTTTCCATTGTTCACTGTTCGCACAGGCCACCGAAGTAGATACACCTTGGGGAACTCACTACTTACTAGAAGGCTAGGTGTGCGGCGGGTTGTAGCAAGGCCTTTGTGATTCGAGAAGATATACTGCAAACAAGGAAGAAAAGGTTACTTCTGTTTTGAATACCGGTGAGATAGAGCGTGAAGGTTGTCTTAGTCTTTAAGTTTGTAGAGACTCAGTGCTGATATAGGTCTACTTATACATACGTATTGTTTCATATTGGGAAGTGGTGGTGGAAGTATTTAGTTCAATCATTGAAGAACTGTGTTATTATCTGGGTTGCGTTTCTTAGGAGAAATGTTCCACAAAACCGAAATTACTGTTCGTGAAGAACATGTGAATTTCTCGTCTCGTAAATGATTCCGAGAGAGTGAGAAGGTTCTCGCAGAGAAACATATTACGAAGAGCGACACTCTCTTAGCCATCAAGTGTAGAGAGAACTGTTATATAGTTAGTTCCACACCATGAAAACTAAAGGATTTCACGATCAGTCTCAGAACAGCAAGTAGGTTTCTTCTTAACTGAACCTCAACGTTGTTTACAGAAAGTGAATTGAGATCCTGGAACTTTGTCCGTAAGATAATCCACAACATCCTAACCAGTAACAGCAGATTCGCAATATATTGCTTGTTTATTATTAACCTATAAAGTGGGTTAGAAGAAGGTAACCAATTCAAGAAGGTTAATTTAATTTAAAACACTCAGTTGTTATCAACCGATTTTCACACAAGGTAAATTTAACTCTCCAGAACTTGTTCACTGGTAACACTGCATTGGTGTTACTTTAACAAATCAACGAACAAATTTAAGTTCAAGATGGCTCAAGAAAGCTACAGATATTTCCAGAGATCATCAAAAGAAAAACAAACCGAGAACAATGAAGCAGTGAACAATTACGATGAAGTGAAAAGTTTGTTACTAAAGTGGGGATTGCAAGACTACATATTATTATTTAAAGATCAGTACACATGAATATTTAATTGTTGTACGAACTCAAGCTCGTTCTTCGTAAATAAGTTTTAAGCGTAAATAAGAAAGAGCGAAGCTAATTACCGTAAAGAAACGTGGACAATTTCTCATATTGCTTAGTGCTAAGACAAGTAATGTGTTTCTTTAGTATTCTAGTAGGTCTACTATATCCATTGGGTTATATAGGCCTTGTTTGATGGATGTTCTACATCTCAAAATCTTGTGGTACGTATTCTAGTGTGTTATTTTCTTGGAGAATCCACAAATAACTGCAAATAGATAGATAACATGTCGGCAAATGGATATGGTTAGTGATCGCCCCTGTTGTGTGTGTGTGTGTGTGTGTGTGTATAACTAACTAACTAACTAACTAACTCTATGGCCTATGGAACCCGGAGATTCAATGCTGCGTTTACAAATGCTCTCCACTGACTTCTATCCTTAGCTAACTGCATCCAGTTTCTACTTTGTATTCCAATCTCTGCGAGATCCATCTTGATATTGTCCTCCCATCTGCGCCTAGGTCTTCGTAATGGTCGTTTTCCGATTGGTCTTCCAGTCAAGACTTTGAAAGCGTTTCTACTTTATTCCATTCTAGCTACATGACCCGCCCACCTAAGCCTCCTAGACTTAACGACCCTAACAATGTTGGATAAACCATATAAATTATGTAGTTCCTCGTTATGAAGTTTCCGCCATTCCCCATTCCCGTTCCTCTTGGGTCCGAATATTCGTCCCAGGATCTTGTTCTCAAATACTTTCAGTCTATGTCCTTCCCTTATAGTAAGTGACAATGTTTCGCAATCATACAGAACAACAGGCATGATTATCGTTTTGTATATTTAAAGCTTCAAATTTCTCGACAGAATTCGTGACAACAAAGAGATTTTTAACCGAATAATGACACGAATTCCCTGCTATTAGTCGACATTTAATTTCTTCGTGAATATGATTTCCGTCTGTTAATATTGATCCTAGATGTATGTATATGTACGTATACGTATATAGTCCACCGTATATATATTCAGTCCGCCACAAGGTCCATTAGGAGTCTCATTTCGCAAATTTCCATCTTATCTACAGTAGATGAAAAAAACGCTAGTTACAGACAATTTCAAGACTATACAACTAATAAGATCAGAGGTCCAGTGAACCCCAAAGAAACAATGAAGCCATCTCTTCTCCTTAGTCTTATTACGCAAAATCCAAGCCCAAGGAGAATATTTATACGATATATATATATATATATATATATATTCAACTCTGGAAATGTTGTAAATATTGAAGAAATATTGAAGCCCTTCCACTGTTTTAGGACCGGCATTTAGCAAAATTCCGTTTTGTCTACAGCGTTTAATATAAGGATAATATTAACACATAATCTCGAAGATTTACGCCTAAGTTTCAGAGATTTAACAAATGTCAAAAAAGAAAGAAATTAACCCGAAAATCTCCCCTCCCTCAGGGACCACATTTCGAATATGTTCGTCTTATTCACATCCTATAACTGAAATAAAATATTTCTATAAAATTTGAAAGTTCCAAGTTTAATAGTTTCTTAAGTTTGGTGGGTGTCATGAAAAAACGTAAGTCTCTCTTCTCTCATATGGATCGCATCTCGCAAAATTCCGTTTTGTGTACAAACTATGACTAATGAAGAATATCTAGTGCTCTTATCTTCGGTACGAGCGGTCGCAAGTTCGATTTCCGGTGGGGTACTAGATCGAAAAAATATAAAACCGTTTTCAGACCAGCCATCCTGTGTGAGTCTAACCTCCCTCATTAACGTCGGGTAAATGGTTCCATGTTGTTTTGCGAGTTCCCCATTCCTTTATTTCTCCCAATTTCTTGGCCAGTGTGGTCGCCAACAGATGTCGTCCCTAATACGTTCACGGCATAATATTGTCATAGATGACGAAAACCCAGAAATATAATTCCTAATCCTAATCCTAACGGATAATATTTAATCAAAATTTTAAGGCTCTATTTATTACGATTTCGGAGATATATTGACGAGTACGAGACATAAATCAATTGTTATGATACCAAGACTAAAGAACAGTTCAACAAATGGAGGCACAGTTCTCCTCCCCGCCCAAAGGAGTGCCGTGTACAGAGATTTGCACAAAAGAAAATGTTAACAATTTTTTTGGGATAACGACGGAGTTCCGCTGGTGGACTATATTCCAGTGGGTGCAACGATTAATGCTGCGTATTAGTGTGGTCTCTTGAGGAAGTAGCGGGAAATCATCAAGGACAAGTTTAGTGGAAATATCTCCAAAGATGTTCTACTTTTGCAAGACAATGCCTCCTCACACACGACATCTAAAACATAGGACACATTGGCCACCTTAGGCTTTCAAGTGCACTGACGTGTTACTGCGTACAATATTTTGTGTTCTCCTTTCTGTATCATTCATATATAAAATTCGTCTGAGCTCGAAGACTTGAACAAAATTCTAATCTCTCGTTTGAGTACTTTTGGAAACACCTCCACTCAGTTTTCTTCCATTCTACGTCAAACATCCAAAATAACTAAAACATAAATTCAATTATTTTCAAAGAAAAGCCCAAGCACTGTTTTCCCATGTCTGCAACTTTAAAGGATTCCAAGATATTGATATTTTATTGTATTGGTTGCAACCTCCCTCCGATTTGTTCTTGCATCTTCTCTTATCTTTTACACACACACACACACACACACACACACACATATATATATATATATATATATATATATATATATATATATATATATATATATATATATATATATAATTATGTGTTAATTATTTTAAATTGAAAATCGAAATCCAAAATTTAATGTATCTAACGTAAAGGAGTTCCGAGATATAATCTTTTATGATGTGGACATCTTATATGATAATCGTAATTTATCCTTCTTTTCCTGCCCACCATATTTTCTTCTCTCCTAGGTCAGATATAAAAAACGCTAGAACACGTGTCTTATTATTTTAAATGGTAAGTACAATATCAAATTTTAAATCTTTAATCGTAATAGTTTTCGAGCTATGAATTTTTATTATCATAATTGTAGTCCTCACCCCTTTTTCTTCAAACATTTTTTTCCCTTTTTTCTAGACCGAATATATAACAAGAAACGGCTGAAACAAATATGAGACTATTTTAAATAGGGAGTCATGCACCAAATACAATGTCTCTAATCTTCATAGTTTCTAAAATATGGATATTTTAATATAGTTGTCACCTTATATGTCCCTCAAATCTCTTCGAATTTTAAAATATATTCTTCTAGTGTTATATTAAGTCACAAGTCTTATGGACTGTTCAATTTCAAAGTTTCCAGCATAAGCCGTTCGTGTGGGCGTTGATAAGCTCTTGTGAGTCAGTCACTCAGGATTTATTCTTTATATATATATATTACTAAATATATGATTTATTTATAATATATGTATATATTAACAAATACATTATAAGACGGTAATGTATCACTGCTTACCTTTAAAAAAATTCACGATCTTGAAGATTAAACTATAGATTGTCCTACACTCATCACTGTACGTTCGCGAACCACACTTTCTGCTATCCTAGTAGTTGTTAACGGAATGAAGTGTAGTTTGAGAAAGGTGCTTGTGTGTTGAAGCATTGATGTGCTGGCGAATCACGAACTATAAAAAATACCAGTTTAAATCATAACATGTGTTGATACACCTACAGAACGTTTTAAAAAATCTTAAATATTAAGATAAATCCATATACGTTACGTGTTTACCTATTTTAGCATCTAATAAAAATGCCACGGTGACTGAGAAAATTACTTTTCTTTCTCGTTTTTTTTGCTAATTCTTTTGGCTTCCACGCAGTACCTTAAAATATGAATGACGAAACATGCGTCAATATAAAAGCTGTAAAGTAGTTTTCTCACCCGAAGTAACAGCTTTCTTGCCTCTAAACATACACATTGAACACACGAACATTAGTATTGGATTGCACGACTTTTCTCTGAGACACAAATGCTTCAGGGAGGAATGAGTGATTTATTATTCATTGGTGAAATTTGTTCATAAGTATTATAATAAAGGAAGAAAATTATTTTACATATATATATCTCGCCTTAGAATATTACAGAATTAGATTCAGTATTGAGGTTATATTTGAGTTATTATGTGGATTTGTAACATCACTTTAGTGACGTCAACCGGCTCAGCTCGAGCTCCAACTCTGCTCTGCACGGTTAAACTTAGCCAACAGCTCGAGCCGGCTTGATTGGAATAACTCATTGGCTGTGTTTGGCTCACGTGAGCCATCAGCTAGGTTCGGCTCGACTCAGGTGAGCCATCGACTCTAGCCGGACCGGTTGAGAAGAGCCATTGGCTCGGTTGGAATGAACCACCCGGTTGCGATGAGCCATCCATTCGTTTGATTAGGCTCGGGTGAGCCATCGGCTCGAGCCGGTTCGATTAAGGTGAGCTATCGGCTCTGTAGACGTGATATATGAGCGGTTTCTCTGAGCTCGGCTACGTGGTGAACAAGTCGTGAGCCGACCCATTTAAACCAATTGCACCATTAAAGTCAGCACGTTTCGTTTAATACATTCAAATCGATCGAGTTTGGTTGCTAGGAGTCAGATGTGATTTCGCTGTTATGGAAGTGACTGTATATCCGACTTAGCGTGTCTTCTTGTATCTGGCCTTTCCTTAAAAAAAAAAAAAAAATCCTTGGTTCGGTTATGATGAAGACTGTTACCAAACAAAGTTCTTGTAAAGTCAGATGTAAATTTCCAACTCGATATATTTCTTGAAATATTACCTTGAGGAATTAATGACCTAAAGCATTGTTTAGTAGTTTTCATCGGTTCAGGTGAGTAGGGCCAGGGTTTTCTTTCCCATCCTTTGGTTATGACCCGAGTAGTATAAATCGTGTCCTTAGCTTTAAGAGTTTTCTGACCATACGAAAAACCAACTCTAAAAAGTAATAAATTTCCTATTACCGCTTGTTGAAATCGAGGTAAGAAAACTTGCCAAGAATAGATGCACACGTAGAAGATAAGTATATTGTATATTCGCCATTCGCAAATATTACTTTAGTATAAGCAATAATCGGAAAGCTAAAACTAACTAAATCAATGGGCTATGGAACCCGGAGGTTCAATCCCGCGTTCACAAAAGCTCTCCTGACTTCTATCCTTAGCCAATTGGATCCAGTTTCTATTTTATATTCCTACCTCTGCGTGATCCATCTTAATATTGTCCTCCCATCTTCGCC
The DNA here is from genome assembly GCF_964235325.1 of Thermobia domestica. Taxonomy (NCBI): domain Eukaryota; kingdom Metazoa; phylum Arthropoda; class Insecta; order Zygentoma; family Lepismatidae; genus Thermobia; species Thermobia domestica. The sequence continues at coordinate 78,873,698 of NC_137470.1, forward strand.
AAGGTCTTCCTAATGGTCTTTTTCAGATTGGTCTTCCAGTCAACACTTTGAAAGCGTTTCTACTTTCTTCCATTCTAGCTACATGACCTGCCCACCTAAGCCTCCTAGACTTGACGACCCTAACAATGTTGGGTAAACCCTATAAATTATGTAGTTCCTCGTTTTGAAGTTTCCGCCATTCCCCATTCCCGTTCCTCTTGGGTCCGAATATTCGTCTCAGGATCTTGTTCTCAAATACTTTCAGTCTATGTTCTTCCCTCAGAGTAAGTGACCATGTTTCGCAACCATACAGAACAACAGGCATGATTATCGTTTAGTATATTTTAAGCTTCAAATTTCTCGACAGAATTCGCGACGACAAGAGATTTTGAACTGAATAGTAACACGAATTTCCTGTTTTAGTCGACATTTAATTTCTTCGTGAATATGATTTTCGTCTGTTAATATTCATTCTAGATATTGGAAAGTATCCACTTTATCAAAAGTATTAATTAATATTTTAACACATCCACAATTTGCCGTATTACGGTCCCGATGCACTTCTATGTATTTAGTTTTCTCTGCATTTATTTCTAAACCCTTGTCCCTGCAAGCGTTTAATAAGATCTCTGCATTTATTTCTATTGTTCTTCTATCATCTCCTATTAGGTTTACATCATCAGCATATGCCATAATCTGGTAAATACCGTTCAACTCTAAGCCTTGGTTGCTATCTTTGATTTTCCTTATAGCGTATTCCAGAAGAAAGTTGAATAATAATGGCGACAACACATCTCCTTGTTTCAGGCCATTTTCGACGTGAAAGCTCGTGGACAAAAATTTTCCTACCCGGATTTTACTTTGGGATTCATTTAAACATATCTTAATTAATCTAATTAGCTTTCTCGGTATTCTAAGTTCTGTTAGAACGATGTATAATGTTTCTCTCCTAACCGAGTCGTACGCCTTTCTAAAATCAATAAATAGTTGATGTACCAGGGTATTGTATTTCGAGTATTTGGCGAATGGTAAATATTTGGTCGATAGTTGATCGATTTCGTCTAAATCCGCACTGATAATCACCAATAATTTCATCTGCGTATGGGGTCAATCTTGCTAATAGAATATTTGAAAGGATTTTATAGGATGTTGACAGAAGAGAAATGCCTCGATAATTATTACAGTCAGATTTGTCGCTTTTCTTATGAATTGGAACAATGATTGATTCTTTCCAGTCTTGTGGCACTTTTTCCTTGTTCCAGATAAGGAAAATGAGTTTGTGTATCTTCTTCCACAATTTTTCGCCACAGCTAAAATTAACTCAGCCGGAATTTCACCTATACCCGGAGATTTGTGTTTCTTTAATTTCTTTATACTCGTAGCAGTTTCTACTTCTATTCGGTTGGGTTCTGGAATATACGGTTCTGCGGTGTGCATTTCTTTTTCTTCACGCACATTAGTTTTTGACTGCGTATTCAGCAAATCGTCAAAGCATCTTTCCATATACTTAAGATGCTATCCGTATCAGTGCGAACTGTACCGTCTGCTTTCCTTAATATATAAGCACGAGGTTGATAGCCTTTCTTAAATTCTCTGATCCCCTTATACATGTCCCGAATGTTTCTAATTTTACTATTATCTTCAAGTTCCTTAATTTTAGCTTTCAAAACATCGCGTTTCTTTGTTCTAAAAGTTTCGGAAGTTTGCCGCCTGATATCTGCGAAATTTTGTGTAGTTATTTCATTCGGATTTTGTAGCCAGTGTAATTTTGCCTGTTTTCTCTTCTCTGCTAGTTTAATGCATTCCTGGTCAAACCATGGTTTGTTTCTATGTATTTCCAAGTGTTCCAATTTTTCTTTTGCTGAAATTTTAATGCTATCTGTATTTTCAATCCAGGTATCCTGAACACTAGTGCACTCCGAATCTTCTAAAACCGAGAATCTATTCGAAACTTCAATCTGGTATTCCTCTCTTACCTGGCTCTCTTCTAATTTCTTTAAATTAAATCTCTCCGTTTTCGGACATAGAATATTACCTTTATTCAACGATAATCTCTCTCGTATTATCGCTGCTACCAGGTATTTTTCAGTGTCACAATCAGCCCCTCTAAACGACCGGACATCAATTATGCTAGATTCCTTCTTCTATCCACTAAAACGTGATTAATTTATGTTTTTCCGTCGTGCCAAGTTATCAGTCCTTGTGTATTTATGAACGTCGCGATGTGGGAATTTTGTACTCTTCACGATTAGGTTTTTAGATGTTGCGAAGTTCACGAGTCTAACACCGTATTCATTACTTTCCTTATGCAGACTTTCGTTCCCTATAATAGGTTTGAAAATATCCTCTCGTCCTACCTTCGCATTGAAATCCCTTAATAGAATTTTCATATGGTATCGCGGGAATTGGTCAAATATCCGTTCCACTTCTTCGTAAAAACTGTCTTTTATATCGTCATCCTTATCTTTAGTTGGGGCATGTACATTTAAAACAATAATATCACACCACCGTCCTATAAGAGTAATAAAAGAAAGTCTGTCAGTAACAAATTCAACCCGTTTAATTGCTGGTAATATTCGTTTGTGAACCAAAAACCCTGCTCGTAACTGATTTTTATTTCCTTTCCCGTAAAAGAACGTAAAATTTCCGGAATTTACAGATCCATTTCCTCCCTACATAACTTCCTCAACTCCTACGAGGTTCATCCTGTATTTCTCTAACTCACTCCTTACGGATTTTAACGCGCCTGTCCTATAAAGACTTCTAATATTCCATGTTCCATTTTCTTTTGCTGAGGTCGTGCCAAGTTAACAGATCTTGTCCGAGGCTTTTGTGAATATTTCTGAACAATGCTTTTTTTTTTTTTTTTTTTTTTTTTTTTTACAGGATGAGGTTGTGAGCCTTACCCAAACCCCCAAGCTGGAGGACCACTCCTAGTCGTCTGTCCGCAACTGCTTGTCCAGTATATTCACAGCTAACCTCTATATCTAGAGGCTTTCTCCTCGATCCGCAACCTGAGGACGCGCCATGCCGCATTGACAGGAACCCACACTTTTCCAAAATAGCTGCACTACATGTACAGGTATATGATAAAAATTTTAGCTCGCTACAGGTATTAGCTAGTTTTCCAGAAAAGTAGCTGAGCTACGGCTACTTTTAAAATGAACAGCTTCTCTTTACAGCTATTCGCTACTTAGGCTCTTGTCACAAATACAGTACACATCCCATCAAGCATTATAATATATGTCATGGCACCTACATGCGTAACTGAACTTAAAGTTTGGTTTAAAAAAAATAAAAGTTTTGTCTGTAAATTTGTATTTCACAATATAGCAGATGCATTTTTGTCTTTCCTTTCTAAAGTATATATATTGTTTCCCTCCTCCCGCTAGAAAATAATATTGTATATGCTTTCGCTGTTACAATGATATGTAGGTTGATTTCAAAAGTCATTACTGTCCTTTTTAATCATCGTCAACACGCAATTTATTTCAGAAAATGTTCTTGTAACATCCACTCAAAAAAACACAATAGGCCTACACTTGCATTTAACGCGTATTTCTTTATCACGCTAAAAACTTTTGCAAACTAATAGGAAACTTAGATCAGAAAACAGTCATATATTCCGGCCACATAAAAAATACTAAAAATTGTGAGAAAATGGAGTTAAAAAAATATTCCACCGTCCGGGAAAAGATTTACTTGTAACTGTAATGCAAAATTTGCTACAATATATATATAACTCAGCTACAGTTACAAGCTACATGTTTAGAATTGTAGCCTGCTACAGCTATATCTAAACAATTTGTATCTAGCTATTGCAGTTTCGCTTCAAATAGCGCGCTACTTCCAGCAGTGAATATCAGTTGTATTAGCAACAACTGTCAACTAGCATAGCTTGTGTCATATACTGTATATAAAGGAAAGTTGATGACAAAGTAACGCGTTACATTTTAATATTAACTTAATCAACAGATTGAACTCTAAACAAGATATTTCACGTTTCTGTCAAATTATATTTTTATATCAATCAAATATTTTATCATTTTGCTTTTAGTGTGTCCGTAATAGGCCTATTCAAATTACCCTATGTGTATTCAAAAATGTGGGCTGCCTTTTAGAAAATTCATTTTCGATAATTCACGAATCTTCACCCTTATGTAATACTGTCAACCCGCTCAGATCGAGCTCCGTCTCCGTTCGACTAGCTTCAACTGAGCCAACAACTTGAGCCGACTAGATTATAATGAGCCATTGAGTCGGTTCGGCTCGGCTCAGATGAAATGAGCCATTGGTTCTGTTCGGCTAGGCTCGGTTGTGTTAGCCGCCGGCTATGTTGGAGTAGAGCCATCGGCTCGGTTCGGCTCAGCTCAGCTGTAGGCCGACCATACGTCCCGTTTTATGCAAGTGAAAGAAGTAAATAACAAACCCGGTACCTTTACTCCTTGTAATGGTTTAATTAATAATAACAAAGAGGCAAAAATTGAACTGAAATTCCCTACATTAAACTGATCTATAGTTTACAGTACTGCTCAGTTCAAGAGTCAATTTCTCACCCTATGTAATATCAAGGATTCGAGCTAAGAAGCAAATGCAGGCAGCACGATGTCCTACTATATTGTACGTTAAATGCTGTTTATGTTATAGCTTATTTGCATTGTTACAATATAAAAACTAAGGTAAACAGGAACTAATTTACGAACTGACCTCTTTCTGATTTCTCATGAACCTGTCCCGTTTTCAGTTGAACATTTTATGGTCACCCTACTGAGGTGAGCCATTGGCTCGAGCCGGCTCAGTTGAAATGAGCCATCGGCTCCGTTTGGCTCATCTCAAGTGAGCCATCGGCTCGAGCCTGCTCGATTGGGATAAGCCATCGGATCGGTGATGACATCCGTGAGCCGAGCCGCTCGAACCATTGACACTACAAAACTTACACATACTATGCAATTATTATAATGGTAAGTACGGGAGACGGGGCTAGTTGCAACACTTCTATAATTTTTAAGTTCAAAACCTTGCAATATTTTTGGTTTTGAAAATACATCCACCAAACTTTGTAGTTGCACGCCGGGATACATTCTACTTGCACGTAATGTTTGAAAACTTCGATACGATTGTACTTTTCTCAAAAATTTAAAATTTCCAAACACTAACTAAACTTTTGTTGCAACACATAGAAATACAAAAGAAAGCATGATTGTGAAATACATTTATATAACAAATGATACTATGAACAATATAAATATTATGTTTAACACTGTTCAGGATATGCTGGCATAGTAGCTAACGCCCGCAGCTCAAATTATCTCTTCTATTACAACTAATTAAAATGGTTTTATTTCTAAAGAAAAATAAACTATAATATTAGGCTAATCTGCACTGAATGTATCACGTGGTGCTATCATCTTATGCATAGGCCTAGCAAATAGACAGACAAATAGAAAATAGACAAATAGAAAAAATCATGGAACTACATAATGTTTTCAAGTTTAAGTAGGTCTAGGCCTAACAGTTTCATAATCTATTTGTAGATTACAAGTATAGGACAGAAAAATAATATATAAACAAAAGAAACACTTCGATTAATCTTAGAAACAATGATGACATACATAAAAATTATCTTATTTTGCACATTTCTTAAAATAAGCCAACCCGTCACCCTTCAAGCATACTAAACATAAGTATTCTTCATCATCCAAAGAACTTTCAGTACTCTAACAATGCAATATTTTGTTTTCTTTCTCTTCGGAGTGTCTTTCCTCCTCCTTTCCTGGTTTTGTCCTCTGACTTCTTCACAATTCTCCTATTTAACTTTTGTTTCACTGTACCACGCCATGTTACGACTCCTGTTGCAACATATCCCTCATCCACTTTACCTACTTCACAAAATGAAGAAAATTTCTTCTTCATAGATCTCATTGTAAACATAGCTGTTATTATTTTGCAAGTGAAAGTACATGTTTTATTAGTAATATTATAGATAATTTAAGTTACTTGTACTGGTAGCAAGACATTTCAAAATAAATTCTTCAAATTTTTCTCACCTGGTCTGAAAAAAACATTTCTTCTCTCCCTCAACAACTACAAGTTCGCGGTCACCAACACTCAACCACGTTTGTTCCACGACAAAATCCACATGGGTGAAGGGCAGGTTCGTTCTCGTAACTGTTCGCGTTCAGAAGATATTGATAGTGTTGTAACTTGCCTCTGTTGCAACCAGCTCCCGCTTCCACTAGCCTTCTGAAACTACATTGCGAAGTTTCTGTATACATTGGAAGCTATTTAGAGCACAGAGAGATAAAATATCATGGAACACATGACGCAATTATTCCGACACGAAATTTAGTGTGCTGTAATCCGGGGCTACATTTTAACAAATTTTGACAAGTTTCATCTGGTTTGTCTATTTATCAACCTAAGGTAAAAAGAAGTAAGAATTACCTTGTTTAATTAGTTTTACATTAAGGTGTATTACGTATGTTGCCTCTCTCTCTCTCTCTGTCTCTCTCTACACACACACACACACACACACACACACACACACATATATATATATATATATATATATATATATATATATATATATATATATATATAATGGGTCAAAAGTCCTTGTACAGTCATATTAATTTGAAGCCAGAAAGGAACAAGTGAAAAGTATGTATGGTGATTAATGTTATTAGGGACACAACTTTTCGGGTGTATGTTGATCATGGCCGCCATCTTGAATGCAAATCGATTTCTTAAAATGGGAATTAGGACATGTGGCATACTAAATAGCATTAGCTCGAACTCACGAATGCAGTGTTTTCTTTCTTTCTTTCTTTCTTTCTTTCTTTTTCTTTTCTTTTTTTCTTTTTTTTTCTTTTTTTTGTCAATGTTGGATGGTTTCTGAGTTGTGAGGACCCAAAGGTGGAAAATGACATTGACACTGACAGAATCTCTTTCTGTTGCAGGTGATCTAAAATGGGCGGGTGACTAGAAAAAGGTACTAATAATATTTAGTGTTAAAGATTAAAAAAGAATTATTACTTTGGCAGATATGTGCATTAGATTTAGAATCTAATAATGGATTGTGCTAGTCTAGATAATAATGTATTATGAGTAATGTCCGGATTTGCATGTAATTGCATATTTTTTCCTTAATATGTACACTATGTAATCAAAAGTATCCGGACACCCCCAAAACTTACGTTCTTCATATTAGGTGCATTGTGCTGCCATCTACTGCCGGATACTCATCATCACCGACCTCAGTATTCATTAGACATCGTGAGAAAGCAGAATGATTCGCTCCGCGGAACTCACGGACTTCGAACGTGGTCAGGTGATTGGGTGTCACTTGTGTCAGAAGTCTGTACGCGAGATTTTTACACCTCTAAACATCCCTAGGTCCACAGTGTCTGATGTGATAGTGAAGTGGGAACGAAAAGGGACACTTACAGCACAAAGGCCTACAGGCTGACCTCGTCTGTTGACTGACAGAGACCGCTGACAGTTGAAGAGAGTAGTAAAGTGTAATAGGCAGACATCTATCGAGACCATCACACAGAAATTCCGAACTGCATCAGGATCCACTCCAAGTACTATGACAGTTAGGCGTGAGGTGAGAAAATTTAGGATTTCATGGTCGAGCTGCTGCTCATAAGCACCGTATCACACAGGTAAATGCAAAACGACGCCTCGCTTGGTGTAAGGAGCGTAAGCATTGGACGATTGAAAAGTGGAAAAACGTTGTGTGGAGTGACGAATTAAGGTTCACAATGTGGCTATCCGATGACAGGGTGCGGGTATGGCGAATGCCCGGTGAACGTCATCTGTCAACGTGTGTAGTGCCAACAGTAAAATTCGGAGGTGGTGGTGTTCCTGACTTGATCCTACAGAACACCTTTCGTATGTTTTGGAACGCCGACTTCGTGCCAGGCCTCACCGACCTACAATCGATATTTCTCCTCAGTTCAAAACTCCGTGAAGAATGGGCTGCCATTCCACAAAAAAACCTTCCACCCCCTGATTGAAAGTATGCTTGCGAGAGTGGAAGCTGTCATCAAGGCTAAAGGCGGACCAACACCATATTGAATTTTAGCAGTACCGACGGAGGGCGCCACGAACTTGTAAGTCATTTTCAGCCAGGTGTCCGGATTCTTTTAATCACATAGTGTAGGTTCGTCAAATCCTTAAATGTTTGTGATTCACACCTGTACGGTGCTTCAACTCAAGTTCCATATTACAAAGTTTTGCATATTTTGACCAATATTACATATTTCTATGGTTTCAACATTTTTTTTTACATAAAACTGTCTTAAAATTTTGCGTTTACTGAAATTTTAATTTAAAATAAAGTAAAATAAAATAAATAAATAAATAAATAAATCTATCTTTTCGTTTCTTTACCGAAAGGTAAATCTCTCTCTCTCTCTTTTCTTTAATTGTCAAACCATATTTCGCGGAATTTTCGCCGATGACAAAAGAAATACAAGAAGAAACAAGTAGAAATCCTCCCTCCAGGGTGCATTAGCAGAGCCCTTTATTGTCAACTGTGGAGGAAGGCAGATCACGTGCCTGACAGGCAACTGGCCAAGAAATTCCTAAAATGAAGTCTATTTGATTGTTATCGGAGGTCAGACTGGGAAACAGATGAAAGCAAATCCTGCAATTCAAGTTAAAACTGTATGCTAGTGTGCTTCCACGAATTTACTGCGAGAGTTCGTTCCAAGAAGCTGGCGACAATGGCAATATCATAGCAGGTAACCTAAGCTTTCAAAGAACTTCGCTTGTTCAACTGAATGACAGGAGGACAGTACCCTAGTATTGCAGTTGGAAAACACACGTGTTCTGTATTGACCGTCGAAGTTAGAAATGGCTCCGGTTGCCTCAACTTTATCCGCGAAATTGTGGTCGTGGGTAACTATCGATGATGCGTTTACTACGAACGGTAAAGTGGTGTTTTGCCAAATGTGTGATAACAAAATTGGATGTTCAATGAAATCTCAGTTAGAACAACATGTACAAAGTACACTCCATACAAGAAATAAAAATTTGCGAACTGCAAAAAACAAGTACTCTTGACACAAATGCATCAAGATATTTCAGTGAGTGAGTTTTTCAAAGACTTGTGCCAAGCAATGATAGCAACAAACATTCCTTGGAACAAAGTTCAAGTGCCAAAATACCGTCCTTTCCTGGAGAAGTACTACGGGCGTCGAATTCCTAACGAATCCACTCTTCGAAAGTGTTATCTCGAAGTTTGTTATAAGGAAGCTACATATACTATTAGGGCAGAAATAGGTAGTTCATATATTTGGATTTCTGTGGACGAAACAACAGACATTTTGGGACGTTATGTAGCAAATTTAGTGATTGGAAATTTAAATAAAGATGCTCCATCTAAACCCTATCTTATTGCGAGTAAATTGCTGAAACGCACGAATCATTCCACGATTGCTCGCTTTGTAAACGATGGTCTTAAAGTGTTGTGGGCGCGAGGAGTTTGCAGGAGGAGTTTTCAAAGAAGTAAATCACCTAGTTTCTAAGACGGAAAAATGTTTGTTAAGGCGACACAAAGTGTTCAAGTTTACATAGATCAACTGCCAGACGTGCCACTTCCTCCGGAGCCTGCGCTAACACGATGGGGCACTTGGATACAGGCAGTACATTTCTCCAATGATTTTTTTTTAAAATAAGCTTGTTGTTAATTCATTTCCATCGGAGTCTGATGTGTCATTTGGTATTGCTCAGAAACTGTTTAATGACTCAAAAGTAGCTTGTAATATCGCATACATAGACAGCAATTTCGGTTGGCTACCTACAAGCATTAAGAACCTAGAGGCTGTTTGGTGGCCGCTTCCGGAACCCATGGAAATCATAGAGGATGCAAAGAGACTGCTGCAAGGTGTGTGTGGAAATGTAAGAGAAAAAGTTCGAAAGAAAGTAAATGCGGTGCTGGAAAGAAATCCGGGTTACGACAGCCTATTAGCAGTGTGTGAGATTCTCGCAAGTGAACATCTTATATTGATAGTAGCGTTGCCAAGTCAAACAATGTGCAATCGATAGAGGAGTGAAGAAAAGTGAGAAATCCAACGTTTTATGGGCCGACACGCAGAAACACAGGAGATACAGAGGAAGGAATGATCTAGAATCAAGTGAAGATAGCATTGCAAAAGATACACTCACAGAAAGAACTTCAGAATGATTAAAGTAATCAAAGTGATATTTATACCACAGCATAGTAAACAAACATTGTACCCACAGACATGCTCAATAATATCATATGTAATGCAGTGTTGCCAACTGAGTACAAAGTTATGTTTTGTTAAATGGCATGGAACACAATTTACAACATCTAGAAAATCTAATTGTGATTAGAACCAGACCTGTGAAGTCGTCATGTACAGTGTTGCCAACGTTTGAAGATAGGCCTATATGAATTCCTATATGAATTTCGGATGTAGAATACAACATACAGTACAGAATTCTAACTAGTTGTAAGAGAATAATATGATGTAGAAGAATACTAGGATGTAGAAGAATAATATAATCACTGAAGCACGAAAATAAGGGACGAACCACAGTGTCGAAGCAGGTTTCCGCAAGTAGAAAATCAGAATAGTACCAAACACAACCCACGAAACTGAAAAAATGCATGCTCTTGGATTGACAATTGATTAGCAGGCTCACGTTTCTGATGCACGTAATATTGTATCAACTCAAACATTATTGGTAGTCAATATTTCAGTGTTGGTGTTGATAAAGCGCTCCGCAGTGTGTTGGTAATGTATGTACTCTTCTACATCCGAAATTCATGTATGAATTCATATAGGCTTATTTTCAAATGTTGGCAACACATTACGTCATGACTTCACAGGTATGGTTCTAATCATAATTAGATTTTCTACATGCTATCATTTGTGTCCCGTGCCATTTAACAAAACTTCATTTTGTGCTCAGTTGGTAACACTGCACTACATATCTTATTAAGCATGTGTGTGGGTACAATATTTGCTTACTATATTGTTGTGTAAATACCATTTTGATTACTTTAATCATTTTGAAGTTCTTTCTGTGTTAGTGTATCTTTCGCATTGCTATCTTCACTTGATTCTAGATCCTTTTATCCTCTGTATCTCCTGTGCTTTTCCGTGTCGGCCTGTAAAACTTTCGATTTCTCACTTTTCTTCACTCCTCTATCGATTGCACATTGTTTGATTGGGCAATGCTACTATCAATATAAGATGTTCTCTTGTGAATAGTGAAAGAACCCCCCTGAAGATATTTCCCTCAATTACACCTCTCTGTTGAAATACTCTCGTGTTACCTCATGTGGTGTGGAGAAATCATTCTCTGCATACAAGAATATTTTATCCGATCACCGACAAAATTTTACTTCTGCTTATTTTTAAATGTACCTTGTAACCCATTGTGCAACAACACACAGTTGAACTGCAGGCATATCTTTTGTAAGTACTTTATTTCAAATTTAAAATGTTCATTAGTGGAAATATTCTTCAATCTTAGTTCAGCTGGTATTGTTTAAAGGATTTGGGACTGCTTTTCCCTGCATGAAATAAATAAATACAGTGCGTCCCACTAGTTTTCGAACCCGAAAAAAAGTTATAATTTCCGAACAAATGTACAAAAGAAAATGAAATTCACAATACACGTACCTTGTTTCATGCTAAACACGAAAAAGAGTTGAACAGAAGCGCGCACGTCAAAACAAAGACGATAGGTGGCGCCAGGGGAAGTGTTGCTTGGCGTGGTGCGCGTGCGTTAGTGTGACTCAAGTCGCTGCATCGCTAGGATGGTTCTGTTGTTCATTGTTAAAAAATATTGGATATCGGGATCGTATCAGACCGTTCAACATGAATTTTGCCGTGAATTTGGATGCCGTAAAGGACCATCGAAATCATCAATACATCATTTGTTGAACAAGTTCGAAACAACAGGAACGTTGCCTACGGGACATGGAGGCGCGCGTCCATGGATGTCCGAGGAGACAGTACAGAATGTGCCTCAACGTCTTTTGCAGTCCCCTAAGAAGAGCCTGCGTCGATTATCACAAGAGGTAGGGATGTTAAAGTCAACTGTGCAAACAGCCGCCAAAAGAGCCAAACTGTTTCCATATCGCGTTACAGTCGTCCAGGAGTTGAAGACTACAGATTGGGAAAAGCGCGTGATGTTTTGTCGTTGGTTGCAAGCTTTGTTGCATGACAATCCAGGAATTCTAGACTATACTTGGTTCACAGATGAAGCTTGGTTCCATTTCTCCGGTTATGTATGTGAACTCGCAGAATACTCGGGTGTGGGCCGCCGAAAATCCGCATGTGTACCATGAGATTCCTTGAAGGTGGGAGTTTGGTGTGCAATTTCCCGACAGCGTATCATTGGACCCATTTTCTTTGAAGATACAGTAAACACACAAGTTTACTTACACATCTTGAGTGAATTTGTGAATTAGCTGGACGATCAAGAACTGCGTCGCAGTTATTTCCAACAAGACGGAGCAACAGGCCATACTTCCAACGTGGCCATGGCAGAAATTGAGTTCTTTTTTGGTGACAGGATAATCTTCAAAGGATTGTGACCGCCAAGATCCCCGGATTTGACACCAGCTGATTTCTTCTTATGGGGTTTTCTTAAAGGTTGTGTCTACAGAAAAAAAAACACGATCACTGCAAGGGTTGCGAAACAACATTGAGAATGTGATTCATGAGATCACACCGGAGACTCTACATCGGACTTTTCACGATATGGAACGCCGTGTGCATGTAGAAAGATGTCTTGACGTCCAGGAGGACACTTTCAGCATCTGCTGTGACGGTCATGTATTCAGTATGAAACAAGGTACGTGTATTGTGAATTTAATTTTCCTATGTATATTTGTTCGGAAATTATAACTTTTTTTCGGGTTCGAAAGCTAGTGGGAAGCACTGTATAAAACAATACATTTCGTCTTAAGTTGCTTTTAGTATTTAAATTTGTATATTGCGTATAATTCATTTCAAGATTGGGGCGTGGTGACGGATGCGAAAAAGGTTCTAGATTTGAAACGGGACCACACCAAACCACATGAGATTTCTGACGTACAAATCCCGTATGTATTGCTTTCTTCGGAGCTTTCCTTTTTTTTCTCTATCCGATTTGCATCTTCCTTCATTCGCATCTGATTTTTGTTATCCTGCAATCAGTCACGTCAGTGACGTATAGCTGTTTCAACTGTTCAAGCATTTCACTTCAATGAGGGACTTGCATTACGCAGGATAAACTGTAATAGATTTTCGTTTTTATTTTCATAATTCGATTAAATATTGCATACTCATGTGCGTCTTAATATTACGTTTTCATAAATATGCAATATTACATATTGTTATATAATATTACACATTTCTTACATTTTTAAGCGATTTTGTTACATATTTATGTACATATTCAGGAGGTTGATATTACATAAAAATCCGGACTCTAGTGATGAGTGATGGCCAGATTTGTATGTAATTACATATTGTTTCCTTCATATGTAGGTTCGTCAAATCCTTAAATGTTTGTGATTCACACCTGTACGGTGCTTCAACTCAAGTATCATATTACATATTCTTACATATTTTGACCAATATTGCATATTTCTATGGTTTCTACAAATCTTTTACATAAAACTCTCTTAAAATTTTGCGTTTACTGAAATTTTAATTTAAAATAAGAAAATAAACTTTCCAACTCTGCAAGGCTTGCATCTAGATCAGTAAGTACGCGAGAAATTTCTAGTTGGGGGAGGTATTCACAATAAAAGGGGGGTGCTCTCAGAATGGTGATATACATTTTTGAAACAAACTCAAAGAAAACAGTATAATTTGTTACGCAAGTATTGCAATATTATTATTATTATTATTAGTATTAGTATTATTAGCTTATTGCAGTGGGAGGTTCAATAATTGGAAGTTCACACATTTGAGCATTTTTTATTATTATTAAACTAAGTAATACAGTGAAACCTCTCAAAACGGACATCAGTGGAACCGATTATTTGTCCGTAAATGAGAGTTGTCCCTAAAAGGAAGGGTTCTCTCTCATAACACCACACCACACATATTTATGGCATGGAAGAATAAGAAACTTTGTCCTCTTATGAAGGTGTCCACTATTGATAGGTGCCCGTTAAGAGATGTTTCACTGTATTAGGAATTAACTATCACTATTTTACCCAGTAATTACATATGAATTGGTTACATACGAATTATTGTAATTAATTTGCAAAATTCTGCCATTATTTCAATTTATTCACCCCAGCAAGTTTCAGTGGGTGATTTTTCCCCCAAAATATTAATTCCCTCGTCCCATGCTGAAACCACATTCGTTTAGTAATTAATACTATACATAGTTGCAATCTCTTTATTTTAATATTCTAACCCTGTTGTTGACGTTAATTGTTAGACATTATTTGATCTCTTAATCTCCGTTCCTGCCCCTGTTGGGCTACGTTATTGACTCTGAAATAAAATTATTCGTTGATTTAATTGTTTTCCAGAAATCCAGTTTTTCCAATTTACAAATATTTTGTATCTTTCTGTTTTGTCTTTTTTAATATAACCTAATTTAGTAATCACAAGGCTCATAGTGGTCTGGTCTCTTGTAAATAGTAGAAAAGAGACCAAAAACACAGGAAAAAGTGACAAAAATCTCATCGTGCTCCTTTTTTCCTTTGTCAATTTCTCCATTACTGCTCTCTTTGTTTGTTGTTTTGTTTCTTTTTGAGCTTCCTCCTTTCTTAGGTTTTCTAAGTATGCTTTGTAATTACAGTAAGCAAACTTAGCAGATGTAAAAAGCTTCTGAGTAAGTGGAACCAGTTCTGGCCTATTTCCGAATTTCTTCATCCCAGACATTATATTTAACTTAGCATTGAGAGTTCTCAAAAACGTGAAATTTTTAAATTCATCACTTACTCTTAAGAAGAACATAGAAGAAGCATAACACAAGACGAACATGATGAACCACACAATCACACACACACAACGTTGAGCGGAGCGTTAACTATTACGAGAGAAAACTAAAAGATTATTATGATAAAAAAGAATAGACACAGAAGGGTTCTCAACTCCACCTTGAGAGCTTAAGCATCCACCACCCACCCACTGTGCTTTAGAAAGAATAACAGGTGAAGTGAGAATAAAGCTGACAGTTTCACATGTAGAAGGAAGTATTGAAACTTTCAGAAGAGTAATGAGTAACAAGTTTCTGCGTTTTTTCATTTGTTTTTATATTTTTGTTAGAAAACTGCCAATGCAAAACATAAATCATACGAAAAAGTCACTTTACCTCCCAAAAATGTAACTTTTGGTGACAACTTAAAAGAAGATGTAACTTTTAGTGAGCAACTTGAAAAAAGGAGTAAATTTCAGTTAAAAGAAATGACTCGTTATGAGATCTCTTCGGGATCGAAAGCTAGTGGGACACACTGTATAAAACAATACATATTGTCTTAAGTTGCTTTTAGTATTTAAAGTGGTATTTACTATCCATATATTGGGCAACATCACCAGGTGAACAGTGTTGCCAACCCAATATAAAGTTACGATTTTTTAAATGGAATGACCTAACTTTAATTTCATAATTCGAATCAGCAATGAAAACAAAGACGAAAGAGATGACACTCGCCGATCAGTGTTGCGTACTTTTTGAGAAATATCGTTAAACATGTGTAAAATTTAAATGCCTTTATCACACACAAGAAATGAAGTAGTAACTATATGTGCACATTAAATTAAATACTGGGAAGAACTCTTTAAAATGACTTCAAGTTTAGAAGGATCAGTTAAACAGTGTTGCCACAACAGAAGAGAGAAAAGTTGAGTTTGGAAATATTGCAATAACTTGGAAAAGGTCCCTAGTACACTATGATTTAAAATTCATAGAGCAAATCAGTATATCACAAGGAGCATTGTCTCGTTTATTTGACATCGATAAGACAAGTACTTACCGAGATATTCGATACTTCGTAAACGCTGAGAATTTTGTGCTGTACAAGATGGTAACGCTGTTTCAAAATTCCCTTTTTTCCCTCTGTATTGGAGAAATATTAAAGTAGTAATCTGTGACAGAAGGTATTATTTAAAAAACAATAATAAGATAATTAGGGAAAGAATTCTAATTTTTGAACAATTATTACGAGTGGTACGCCAAAAGTAAGCCTACAAGCTATTTTTTAACATGTTACATTTTTCGGGTATGCAAATTGCACAATAATCACCTATTTTTATTGTTTTAAAATATGTAATTACATTTGTTCACAGCTGTAGTGTTCGGGCGGATACCTTCACTGCATACCTCCTCTAAGGTCTTTATTCTTGTGGGGGCGCGGCGGCTCAGTGGTAGAGCGTTCACCTCCGGTGCTTGGGGTCCCTGGTTCGATCCCAGCTCGCGCCGTGTGGACTTTGTGGTGGACAAACAGCGTGATCGTGGGTTTTCTCGGGGTTCTCCCGTTCCTCCCACTTCCTTCATTCCACCATTTCACTCATCTCTCATTATCACCGTCTCCTTTAGCCTAACCGGCATAATCGTGGGACGTAAAACTTAAAGATTTTCTTTATTCTTACATTTTTTAAATAATATAAATCGTGCTACAAAAAATCATAATTTTCGTATGACTCTATTAATTCTATTTGTGCAACTCTTGTGCAGGCAGTATTGTTTTGAAATTACAGCGAGAAATAAAGTTGAATGTCGTCAGGCGCTACTCTTTTCTAATTGGTAGTTGTATGCAAGTCCAGATGAAAATAGAAACTGCTTCTATTTCTTCCAAGTCAGGATCCAAATAAGGGCAGTAGAAAATTTCAACCTGAACTAGGGGCAAGTTACTTCTCACACGATCGTTAAGAAAGGTCGTGAATTTTAGATCGTGAATCGCAGCTTTACTACAATCCCGTGTGAGACAGGCTTAAGACTTTTGAAATGATACTCATACTTATACCTAGACCCTCTCATTTTGTAACGATTTGCGTCAACACAAAGCGAAAATAAGCATTTCGGTTTTACTTTCACGTGGTGACGTGTTTGTTTTCAACGGACAGTCCCACGTTTGCTTATCCTGAACTTCAAGAATATGTTTCATCATAATGACCACGTAGCACAAGATGGTACTTGTTTCTCTCCCTTTACTTCCCTTACGGGCATACACTGTCTCTGACATGACTCTTCCGTACGAAGAAAATCCCGTGTGAGTTTTCAACTTCGTTGTGTTCAAATATATGAAATGAAAGAATAGATGAAATAGTTTCTAGTGACCACCATGTAGAGGTCTGTACGTATTTTTCCTAGAACAATCGCTTTTCAAACATATCGTTTTCCAGTATATCATACATCTGTATTGAATTATTGTGAAGCATCGTACAAAAAGCAAAAGATTTTGATTGAATTATAATAGGAAAATTGTGTGGTTATGCCTTCTTAAAGATAAGCTGCGAGGGCACGGCTGCTCAATGGTAGAGCGATTACCTATGGTGCGTGCGGTCCCTGATATGATTTTCGGTCCAATAAGTTTGTGGTGGATAACATCGTGTCGATGGGGTTGTCGGGTACTCTCGCTTTCTATCAAATTTTGATCCCATTAATTCTTCTATCATCAGATGCTTGCCTTAATCATGGTCCCCCTTAGCCTAAATGGCATAAACTTGGGACGTTATACAGAAAGTTAAGCTGCGCTAAGGAATACGATGTCGCATATAATTTGCAGAAGAACTATGGAATATTCTTTACACTATTTTGTTTACAAGCATACCCACCTTTATTAACGCGCCAGGTGGGTATAGACACCTTGAGTTTCCACTAGTTTTTCCCTGCCCTGACTTGGTTAAATACTTCCTTGCTTTTTGTGCACTCTACTCGTTTACTTGCTAGCACAGTACGGATCCAACCGTTCATCGACCCACCAGGCTCTCCGTTTCTTGACCGATCAGATACATTTCTTGTTTTTAATGACAACCTACCGCAGGTTGTTTGGTGTTTGCTCCACTATAGCTTTTATGGCATATATCTACGTGCTGTATTTTTACTCATAACGTATGAGTCCTCATAAGGGAATCGGCACCTATGAATCCATAAGTGCAACTCATTTCTTAAAAAAAAAATAATTAATTGTACTTAATTTCGTGGTGAACGAAATGCAAGAAAAGTTGTGTATGTTCCCCTAAAATTTGACAGTACGTATAAATATTGGATAATCTGAAATATTTTGCTACCATTTAACAGAACTTAGCCTATGTAAAATTTGGCAACTATTAGTATCTACGTTTTATTGTCTTTTCTAACTTTTTTTTGAAGAAATTAAACATTTACTTTATTGCATATTTGTTCCAAAATAAACATCGGACAGCTTGACAACAATATTTTTCGGGTCTTTAACGATTTTGAGCAGGAAAGTAAAATCTGTAGATAATGTTGCTACCACTCCCAAATTTACCGGAATTAGCCATGACTTCCAAGAACTTATATTTATCCAAACTGTATTCAAAACATTCTTCATAAACATAGTCAAAGTGGTTGTCAGCCTTCTAGGATGTCTCTACTTCCGTCTTATTGTGTGTTATAGAAGAAAATTCTCGTCCAGTTCTTTACCAGGAGGTAATGTGCCTAAGATCGATGACACATTCCCGCGCTGGATGGCGATGCTGATACGTTGGAAAAGGAATGCAGTAGCTCGGGGGTCACCAGTTTGGATTGCTATTCGATGACCAACTTCATTAATGAAATTAGATCCTTCGTGACCCCAAGACCCACTGGTTTCTATTGCTACTGTTACAAACCAATATTTGTCCAATAGGTTTGAGTATTTTAGTCTTTTGTCTGATTCTCTGTGAGCGGCGACGAGACCTGCCTGAATTGAAGAATGGGATAAGTTGGAAGGAGCAAACGTATCGGAACATGTGAAATCCCAGACTAGTGCCTTTCCATTTTTCCACGGTTTCAAGGTCATGCCATCAGGCCTTTTACCATCAGAGCGGCAACAACCATTTGGTTCTTTTATTGAAGGAACTCTTGCTGAAACGAGGGCTCTACAAATAATGTCGTTTACAATATGATGTCGAGATTGTCTTCCCGCACTTCTTTTACATGAAAGACCATGTAATCCTTTATTATTAACATATGCGTTGCAAGCAGGACAAAAGTGAGGCTCACAAATATTAGCACCTAAGCGCAGAGCTGTAGCAATACGAAAGATCTCATTAGAAAGGTGTAGGCCGAGTGTGTTAGAAGGTACGGCTTGAAGCCATGCTCCGTTTTTGGAGGAGGAGACAGCTAACAGCCTGTCTTTGTCAACTGGGTTATTGGTTGATGATAGGAGTGAAGATAAGTGAAGCTTGACTATAGGTTCATCCCAAACAGACTGAACATGTCTTTTGTCGTTAGGTGGGGGATCCATTCCAACTAGACTAGTTCATTTATCGATTCATTCTTGTACATCTCGAAGCGAGTCAAAGTCAACCTGCTGCTGAAGAAGAGATCCAATTAGTTCTCGTGAGCCATAGAATGATGCGAGGAAAGAAGGTATGGCGATATCCATGGCTCGACGAATCCCAAGGCCCCCATTCTCCACTGGTAAGGAAGCTTGTAACCATGAACTGTCTTTCAAAGAACAGTTTAGAATGGATTCCAGTCCTGTTCTAAGAGTGTGGTCGAATTTGTCAAGTAATTTATCATCCTGCCAAGAAGGGAAGCAACGAAGGAAATACAGTAATCTTGGAAGTGAGAGTGAAGCTCGTAGTAAATAATAAGCGGAGTGTGCAGAAAGGTTTGATAATTGAGAAAAGAAGAATTCTAATTTTGATACCTTGTCCAATATAATTTTGCTCCTTGATTCGGTAGAGATGGGAGCCCCTAAAAGTTCCGCATTGGTAGGAGATAAGAGTTTGATACCAGGTGCTACATCATTAAACCTTTCGTAAAGATCGTGGATTTCATCAACTCTGGCGCTCAGAAAACTCACTTCACATTTGGCAGAGTTAAGAAACAATCCAATAGATGAAGCTTCTAGACGAATTTTATTAAAAGCGCATAGTACTACGTCGATATTTCCAGCTATGGTTCCGTCGTCTAAGTACCAGATATTTAAATCTGTGTTATTATCCTTAATAATGTGATGGATGGTTAGGGCGAACAGTGCTGGTCCAAGTGGGTCGCCTTGCTGTACTCCACGTTGTGAGTGAATTATGTTATCACTTATAAAAATATTGCTTGGTTCGGAGTAGCATTGGTAGATGTATGGATAGTAAGTTGGAAAGTTAGTTTTAACAGATTGTAACATTGAGTCGCGGTTGAGTTCATTGAAGGCGTTGCGGAAGTCAATTTTCAAAAATGCTTTCACTTCAGTATGGGAAAATGAGTAGTACATTCTGGCAGCATGTACGGCTGATTCTGCTCCGAATGGTATACAGACCCCTAGTTGGTGTGGTGATAGTATCTTAAGAGGGAGAAGGAGTGCGCCACAGCGGCCGGAATATTGGTGTTCAATTTAACATGGGATCTCAACCATTTTTTAGGCAAATCATGGTTTCATTTCGTTCTTTCGCAAAAATGTCTCAATAGCTCACTCAATATGATGCATCTCATTTTAAAGGTGCAATTTGAACGCTGTGCGTTATATATTCTTCTTATAAATACAGATAATTATAATCCAAATTCCTATAAGAAAATGATCAAAATTAGAGGGAAAAGTCTTCTGTATTTTTTACACTAAGGAAAAGAGCTAAAAGCTTCGGACTTTTTTGAGAATGGAATACTATCTTTGTATTTGTGCGCTACTGTACTTTTTTCTCGCTCTTTCCAAAGACATTCATTACACAATCGATGAGAAATTATATCCTTCATTATTGAATCTACAGAAATCAGAAATCAGATTTTTTCGTGTTCACGTACTTGGCCGTCTAACTGCTAGATGGCACTATAGTCATTCTTCATCCCACTTTCCTTCTCAGCGGGAGCCAGTCCTTTTGAAAACCTACTTTGAACTTCTTAACAGGGGCGGGAGGAAGGAAGTCGTTGTGAAGAATGGGAACTTCAAACACGAGGAATGGCAAAATTTATGACCTCTTTAGTTGGTGGTTTCTGTTTCAGCAGTACAGTGTATTTGTAGATGGTTTCTATGAGAAGAAGTAATTTGTGTTTGTAGCGATAAAATCAACCTTTCGACAGAGATTTGTGAAGGAGAAGCCGAACCAAAGTCTTCGTTTGTCTATTCCAAGAAAGAAATGAAAACTTCCTGCAGGACTGAGAATATACATACAAGAGAAAAGGTAAAATACATTATTATAATCTTATTATAATAATCGAGTAGATTAATCCCCGAAATATTCTTTGTTTACCTGTCAAAAAATCAAGAGTAATATAAAGCTCTTTCATCAGCTTCCATCGTACAACACACTAAACACAAACATTATATATATAGTGGCGGATCCAGGATATGATCAAGGGAGGAGCTAAACCATAGTTTGTCCCTTTATCCAGAGTAAACAGGATTGAAGCCCATTTTATCCAGTGTATACCTGAACGTCAAGGGGGGGGAGCTATAGACTCTATAGCCACCCTTGGATCCGCGCCTGTATGTGTATACTGTTTACAGTGCCGGATTTACGTATAAGCTAAACAAGCTATAGCTTAGGGCCCTGCTCTCTTGGGGCCCAAAAATCTAAAGAAAAACTGGATATACAGTTCTAAAATATAAGAAAATTAAAAAATAAAATAAAATGTATATATACGTAGCAACAATGCTTCCTGCTGTGTAGCCTACGTTCATGTAATTAATGGGGCTCCTTCTGCTAGTCTGCTTCATAAATTATCTCTAGTTTGTTCATTTCTGTATGTAGGGTGCCTAGGTTCATCTGGACACATAAAGGACCCCATTACCTTAAACAGCTTGGGGCCCCACTAAACCTAAATCCGACTCTGACTATCTATTTATGCATGTTTGCTCCCTCTCTTTTCGAAGCAGTATTTCTTTGATATTGCTTCCAATTCCGGCAGGTTTTACCAAGGGGGGAAGAGTCCTTACTCATTCCAGGCATTCAAACTAGGGACTGGACTACTTGCTTCCAACATTCTGTCCCCCATGTATCCAGGTCTGAATCAATTGCCTAAAGCCCATAAAACATTCTAATTCAAACGTAGATGTTGTTCATCAGTGTCGACACCGAAATATCTCTCAATCAACGGTAGGGGTGTTTGGTATCCTCAATCTGTCTCCCTCTTATTAGCGGAGAAATACTCTATATTCGGTAGTAATTTTTATTTTTTAAAAAAAGTGCTGTTTAATGTATCGCATAGGAAACTAAATTTTAATATACCCTAGTAGTATAGAAACGCACCATACGGTACCTTACCAAATAAACATCCTATGCCAAGGATGCAAACATTGACAATAATAATAGAAAAACACACTAATAAACATTTTAAAGACATTCTTTCATTAATCAAGTCGCACTTAAAAGTAAAAAACAATTTTGCTTATGCATGACTTAAAAAAATGGGATGCGCTCTAATATAGGCTTACATACAGTTACTTTATAAATTCTTAAAATGACGCGCCCCATTCTTTTTATTTAGGCTTCCATAAATAAAATTATTTTTAACTTTTTAGTGTGAATTGATTAACAAAAGAATGTCTTTAAAAGGTGTTTTATCATGTTTTTTATTCGTTGGACACATTTTCCAAATCCTAAAGTGATATGCAACCAGGGAAATAAGGGCTGGTTAAAGGCTAGTATTTATTTTAGGATAAAATAGTTGAAAATAAAAACATATTAAAATTTGCTTTTAAAATAAATAGATATATTGCAAAGTATGAAAGTAAAAATGAAATATTGTATTGTCGCCGGACTTACGTCGCTCTGTGACAGTTCTTAGTTCTATGACGTCAGGAAATAAGTTCAATGTATACGAACACTTATTCAATGTTTGAAACAAACCCCTGTTACGTCCTTGTACACTCATCTCCAAAATGATTGTCGCATATCTATAACTGTCTTCATGTAAGAATATAATGTAATACTGATTTTGCTGGGTACTTTTAATACTGATACTATGTGTATAATCGGGAAATGTATATGTGGTAAATTTCATAGGAAAATATTTATAAATACGAAAATTAGAATGAGTAAATCATAATGTTGCTAAATGGACACGAAAGTTTTATTTTCGTTTTATTGTTCTTATTTACTCCTCTTTTGCAATTTGCAATTTGCATACATGTCTCTGCCGATTGTACACATACTAATATTATAAGAAATACCGGGTGAATTTGTTATCAAATTATATTCCTACAACAACATATTTATAGACATGCGACAATAATTTTGGACATGAGTGTACCTTCCTGAAGAAGGTGACACATCTTTTAATTCTATTGTTAATGAAGTGGTCTATTTCCCCAAATAAAAACCAATACCAAGCAGGGCATATGCTCCCTCCTGTCCTTCTAAGCCGGTACCCAAGGCTAAATCTAACATTGCGCCCGTTTCCTGTTGTAATAGGAAAAATTCAGGATGGTCAGCTACTGGTATCGATCCCAGGACCATTCGAATGTGAAGGCGAGAGAGAGGGTAAATCTGGTGATCATATTTTGAAAAGAAAATAAAGAAATGGATTCCACTAAAAAAGAATCACATTGCCAATACATTTCAGATCTTTTTCTGGGTTTTCTGCCTTTCAATTCCAAGTTTTTTTTTTAACAACGAAGGCCCAAAATAAATTAGAATATCGACTCTCCCGTTTTTTAAAAAATATTTGCATGGTTCTTCATTTTATATCAGACTCTTCCTGCACTATTCCCGCGTTATTTACCATAGGTAGAATCCTTTGAGAAAGAGACAGGCGACAAGTGCTTCAGTTCTCTATGGTATGTTTGTGACCGTTGTAGATATTTGAGTGGCTGACGGCTGATATCATGTTGGTCCCTCTTACAATATCTCTGTATTTATTTTTTCTTCAGTTCTGTTTCTCTTTTAGCCAAAAGAAAGGAATTTCACTCATCTGTCCCATTTACATCCGTAACCATCCCCCTCTTGCGCTGTCCAACTTTGACCACATGCAGGGGAAAACGAAGGAAAAGGAGGGGTGCCACTTGCTTTGACGGCATTTCAGCAACAACCCCATCTGTTGCCAAAATAAGGAAACACTTTGCACTGCGATATCTTCGATTTGTCAAGGTCACTTGACTCCCGCCAACTCTTAATTAAAGAATCTCGTATCCGGAAGCAGATAATTTTTGCTGATAAGCGTCTCCAAATATTGCCAACAGCTATTGGGCGAATTCCACCGCTTTTCTTCTTCAGTGCTATAAGTGAAGCACCAAAGAAAATTGGTCGTAAAATGGTCGGCACTTTCCCAGATATAATTAAGTGTATAAATTCACAAATGGCGGTGATTAAGCGTTCCCTTGAATCAAAGTCTTGATTTGTAAGTAGATCTTTTAAGATTGAGGGACGGAGATTATCCATTCCGCCTGCCGAACCAGAAGGGAAGGATTTTATCGCCTTTAATAATTCGATGGAAGATACTTTTGTTATTGTAGTCGAGTCCTCAGGTGGTTCGGGATTGAAGAATGAGTGAGCGTGGGCTGGATGCTTTTCTCTGAGAGCATGTAGTAGTGACGTATCTGGCGTAACCACAGTGTCATCGGATATCAGTAGTCTGATAGCGCCACGTATATCACCATCTGCTGATTTTTGTTCGATGCTCTTGGTATTGATTGAGCCGGATTTTTGTGGTTAGCGAGGTTCGTTGGTCCGTCGATGCTGCTTCATTAATACTTCACGATGATGTTCCCTCCAGTTTCTGACTTTTAGCTTCATCCAAGTGGTGAGATTACTTACTCTTTCAGAACGCGGCGGGATGCAAAGCACTGCGCAAGGGAAAACTAAAAGGTCGATCCAAGAATCAACATTATTGGTGTTGTTGATATTACGAATAATATCACATAAAGAATCAGCTACCAATGAACGAGCGCCGCGCGGGACACGACGATGAACCGGAACATTAGCCTTCAGATGAGACATAAGATCATTCAATTTGGATAAAATTTCAGATGAATTGTCATTCAAATCCAAGGTTAATACATCGGAAATATAGTTGGTAGGCTGTTGAAGTTTCACGCCACTTTTCTAACTTATATTCAGGAGAAAGAAATTAAATTAAAGAAATATATGTTTAAGATGATTAAGAAACAATTATTCGTAACATATATTACAAAATTCATGAAACAGAAAAAAATATTATTTCCTTATTTTAAATAGTTTGCTTTAGTTCGACATGTCACAGAATATAACTACTGTCACAGATTACTACTTTAATATTTCTCCAATACAGAGGGAAAAAAGGGAATTTTGAAACAGTGTTACCATCTTGTACAGCACAAAATTCTCAGCTTTTACGAAGTATCGAATATCTCGGTAAGTACTTGACTTATCGATCTCAAATAAACGAGACAATGTTCATTATGATATACTGATTTGCTCTATGAATTTTAAACCATAGTGTACTAGGGATCTTTTCCAAGTTATTGCAATATTTCCAAACTCAACTTTTCTCTCTTCTGTTGTGGCAACACTGTGTAACTGATCCTTCTAAACTTGAAGTCATTTTAAAGAGTTCTTCCCAGTATTTAATTTAATGTGCACATATAGTTACTACTTCATTCCTTGTGTGTGTTAAAGGCATTTAAATTTGACACATTTTTATCGATATTTCTCAAAAAGTACGCAACACTGATCGGCGAGTGTCATCTCTTTCGTCTTTGTTTTCATTGCTGATTAGAATTATGAAATTAAATTTAGGCCATTCGATTTTAAAAATCGTAACTTTATATTGGGTTGGCAACACTGTTCAACTGGTGATGTTACCCAATATATGGATAGATGTCCCTCTTCCTGTAGTTTCTTTGTGCAAAGTTTCGCTTCTATCCTTCTCTTGGTTACTTCGTTATAAAGGTGGGACCTTATAAAAGGTGCACCCGGTGTATATATATATATATATATATATATATATATATATATATATATATATATATATATAAAAGTGTGTGTATGTGTGAATACTATTAATAAAAATAATATATTCGAAATTTGAGAATATAGTAACTCTAGTTATAGTCTTATTACATGTTATAATCTATCCAGTGTTAGACAGTCAGAAAAGCAGTTCTGTTAGCGGTAATATTATATGCATATATAGAGCAATGTGTTACTGTATGCTACGTATTTTGTAAGTAGAAATGTCAGCAATAATTAAAACTACATAAGAAGTCACTGAAATCAAATACCTTAGTGTAAAATAGTGTATTGCCAAAAATATTGGTTCTTTACGGCAGAGGTGCTTCACCTTTCTTTTCTCTGTTTCAGTGTTCCATACTAAGCGACCCATCATAACGAGGTTGAACACCTAAGTTAGTTTTACTGAGACTTGAAATGTATTAAAAATTGGAACATTTACATAAAGTTTCCATTGTTACAACAAATAAATTATTATTCAACAATATCGTTGCAGCTGTAGTTACGAAATTAACATCATTGCACTTTAGAAAATTACCAGCTTTGAAGATTTGTGCTTCTCAACCTGTGCTTTCGAACTTCCAAAATAAGATGGAAACTTCAATAACAAGGGAAAAAGTTCATGACTCCGTTCTGTTTTTTGGATTTTTAATTGGATTGTGCAAGCAATTTATGGATAAAGTGAATTCGCCAGTTTTTATTGACATAAGTACTTCGCTTCTGTCTTTACTTTCTTTGATTTATGTATATTATTATGGAAAGGATAAAGAAGCAACAAAAGAAAACTCTGTTGTAAAATTCACCTATTACCTGACTGCAAAATCTGTAATGATGATGGAACTTGGATGGATAATTGGATATGCTCTAAACCAATACGCTACCGTATCCGTCATAGCGTCCTTGGCATTTATTACAATCTGTTATATGGTATTCTTGTCATTGGGACATTCCAAACCAGAAGTTCAGGCTTCAATAGCGTTCTGGCTACTAGTTTCACTTTTTGTGGGAATGTTGACTGGCGTTTGCATGATTCTTGGGCTTCGCTTGAAGGGTATAAAGTACACTGACATGGAAATTGTTGCTTTATTAGCATTCAAGTGTTACTATGGAATGTTGGTTTCATATGATTTTCCATATTTCGGACTGGATGAAAATCAGTTACTAATTGCACAAATGACGACGCTACTTATCCAGAGTTTTCCCAGTATTTCAATTGCTTTGATGTCACCCCTCAAAATTTAAGAGAAGCTGACATCCTGAAGTAAGAATTTCTGAGCGCTCACACTACTACGAAGCTTTTTCTTTTTTCTTCTGGTATTTTGTTACACAATTCCTTTTACCTATCACCAAATTCAGTTTTTCCAAGAGTGTTTCTATTGTAATTAATCCTTTGGACAGTGTTTAATATAAAACGGGGTAAGCACAACTACATACTCTCAAATTATTTGTATTTGCAAACGTATGACGAATAAAATTTCATAATTTAATACAACACTTCTCTGTATTTTTAACGTTTATACAAATTTTGTATTAACAGAATGTATTGAATTAAACACAGTATTAACTGAACAATTGCTATTGAATCTAAAAGTTAAACTATGCACTTTACGCATCTGAAGACGGGAAGAAGGGTTTGTTTAGAAATCAGTATAGTTTTATGAAAGTTCATGGTAATTTACAATGAAAAATTTTAGCAATGATAATTAGTAGGGCAACCCAAAAGCATAAAAAGCATAATAGCAATTTACACATATGGTTGGTACCTAGGATGTGGTTGTGGTGTTTTAAGGGTCCAGAACAAACTAATTTTAAAAGCATAATAAAGCATTATCTTAGAAAATTAAACGTAAAGCATAATTTAAATTACTTGGAAAATTCTATTAGAACAATTCTTGGAAAATTCTGTTTAACTGCAAGTTTAGCACACTGTATTCACATTTTTTGAAATCAATTTTTTCAATGTGATATTGTATATAGTTTGTAAACATGTTAAAAGAGTTACTTTCTCCGGTTCAAAACTCATGTGTACGAGAATTGTACGTATGATGATTCGAAATGTAAAAAATGTGCACAAGAACTCCACACTATATTGTTATATGTACCTCTTGAAGTTGAGCACTTTCTGTACTTTTTGGTGGCATCTTTTACTTTCCCTTTCTGTATATATGCACCTCAAAGGCGTAAAAAAGTGATAAAGTGATAAAAAACACTAACTCGAGAAGAACATATCTCTTTAAAGTGCATTAAGTAGAAAGTTCATTAGGTATGAAAGAAGCTGGCTGCATAAAATATTAATAAATAGACCAAGATATTTTGAATATTTAATGTATAGTAAATATTATACATTATACACGATTAATGTAAAGCAATGATTGAAATTAACAATAAAGCATAAAAAAGCATAATTTGGAAAAAATAAAGCATAATGTAGGTTGTTCTAATAATTAGAAAATAGTACAGTCAGCGAAAGTAGAAAATGGAGGTGGATACATAAGAAATGATAGCTTTTTCCAGTAGCAGAATAGTTTCACTCGATGTCTGATAGTTGGACAACCAACATGACAGCAAATACGTGCCCGGAAACATAACATGCCAGGATATTCCTCCATTTGGAGGAAAAAGTATTACTATCTGAGAGCATCATTTAGAGAAACAACCACGAGATAAATCTGCAGAAATTCCATTCATATTAAGTTCAAAGAGATACGAATTAATGCAAAGAAAACGAAAAGAATAATACGCTTCATGCAGAAACCGAAAAAGTACGGAAAGCTAAACAAAATGAGAAAAGAAGGAAAGGAAAGAGCAAAAGACATGGGAATAAATTAAATATTAACACTTAAGGATAGACAGTGTCCGTCTTTCCCCCTGCCCCCGTCTTGGTTTTTCTCCCTTCGTAGGATAAATCTCTTTCAGTATCAAACGCGAACATCATTTATAGTGTTGAATTCCTTGAAAAAATTTTAACTCAGTCTAGGCCGAGACTCGAACCCCAGACCCTTAGAATGACAGTCTCACGCGGTATCCACTTACCTACACAGGCTCTATCTATAAATAAGCTATTACCCGCGCTGTTATCAAACGTGTTAAATCAGCCATTGTCGGTGAGCCACCCCAGTTCCATTTCAAGTTTAAATTTTATTTACCTCACTTAGCCATCTATGGGTAGCAGTCCCCTTGCTTTCATAAAAAGCATTTGTTCTGTAGATTAAAATCAAGAATGAATTAATCTGTACTCTTGGGAGCTTACTGGTGCACCAACATCTCTCTCTCTCTCTCTCTCTCTCTATATATATATATATATATATATATATATATATATATATATATGTGTGTGTGTGTGTGTGTGTCGGATTGATTGAGGATTAAAAGAGCGACTTCGTAAATTTACGGAACGCGTGTTAACACAACAGTAAGGACATCTCGTAACGTTGTTACGTAACACACGCAATGTAAATAAAGTTTCAAAACCAGAAGTCGGAAGATATGCCGTGGGTAAGTCGGTAAGACGTCTGCTTGCTGAGTGGAGAAATCCGGCTTCAAATCTGGGCCGTTACGTTTTTTTCTGTTCCGTTTAAAATACATTTCTATATTTTTGCATTTGAAATTGCTTTCTTTCATTTTTTGTAGATTATCTTAAATTAGTGAAGGCCAAGTAAGGTCAGATTACATATATGTTTGCTTTATCTGTGTGTACAGTCCAGAGATAGAGTGAGTCAATTGGGTCAAGATTTGTAAGTAGGTCAGTGGGTCGTGGGTCAACAGGACGTGACTCACTGTGACACACCACCCACCGTGACCTCTCTGACTCACACTGACCCTACGTTTTAAATTTTAAGGTCTCCCTCTTTAGTCGGCCTCCCTCCTTATTATTAAATTCAATGTATAGATAATTATTGAGTTGAGTTGATTTTGAGTTTAGCGCCCTTTTCAGCAGCGAGGCTATATGAGACGGGACCTACTGATTAACATTTAATCCGAAACACACAAGCTCCCGTTGGAATCAAACCAGGGTCTCCCATGCCACAGGTATATAATTGTGTCTTATATAGCAGTTAATATTCTTGCTATAAAGTATAAAGTTAAAGAAAACTTGTAGCTTCACGAAAGGCATTTGTTGGTCCTTCAAGGTCAACACAAGAACAAAAAACTAATACTAGGTGTGCCTTTACAAGTGACTACTATGATAACAACAGAATGCTGCCTACGTTTGACATATTATGCCTCCGGGGGTTAGTAAAACGCTTAAGTGTGTGGAAATCGCTGCACACAACAGGTCTTAGGAACACTCACAAGTACGTAAAATTGAAAGAACAGAAAATAGTGCATTTTTGAAATGAGCATACAATTCACACTTCATGCAAAGATCCAATATGGGAAATCAGTCAATATCTTCAGTTGGAATTACTGAAAAAGACAGAAACTGGCTATTTAAAACTCCAAGTGTAAACCTGCGCTTGGAGCGATTCTATTAGCTATATCACAACGCATTTTCGTGAGTTGCCTCTGTGGTCAAGCGTGCTTAATAGCGCTGTTAGAGTTCTAGAACCGGAGGGCGGCGGTTCGAGCCTGAGTACAGTAAAATTCTTTTTTTAAAATAAAGATGGCTTTTTAAAAGTATATATAAAGTTGTATTTTGAAGTGATTGTAAAACAAATTCAGATGAACTTTCACATTTCCAAGCTCACTCGTATTTATTCGCCTTGTCCCAAATTTCACAGAAATAAATCCCTACGTTAAGCGGGTTACATATCCAGACTCTTAACAAGGAAGGGTCACGCAGTGGCTCCGCTGAGATCCGAACGAGAGAAATGTGTTTTCATTTGATATGTTATAACTAGATGGATCCCAAAGTTATACGTTCCACCGAGCGGAATATCGTGAGTTACATCATATTTTGTAATGTAAGGACTACAAAGCTGGCAGAATATTTTGACCGAATCATTTGTTCGGAAACGGTTGGGTAAATGGAAAACTCGGATAATATGTATCCCGTCATTTTCAAGAACACACTTTTTCGGATGAAAAAGTTTGCCCAGGATCCTCGCAGGGTCCCACATGGGGTACAACTCAAAATTTTCAAATGAGAAGAGGGATTAAGTAGCACATCGTTTGAAAGCTGTTGCAAAATGAAAGAAGTTGCAGCAAGTCTCGACTCTGTACGACAACTCTGTCCAAAATTGCGGCGGGTCAAAAAGTAATCAGAAGCTTATTTGATAAACTATGGCCACCTCGAATCCAAGATGGCCGGTTAAAACTTATGTCGTTCATAACAGTACAAATTTAAATATCTATTTTTCTCTATTATATATTTAGAAACAATAGGAAGATTAAACAACAATTGAATTTCGATTCACCTCAACTATAATTTCATTCGGTAACAACACGTATATGTTTTGTTTGGTTCCCTCGCCATCATTTACTTTAATATAACGAATATGCGATGAACACACAACTCTGGCTTCCTCTAATTTTGTCATACTTAGTTCATGCATAAAGGACTTGCTGCACCAGTAGGTGGGTGGCTCTATTGTAATTCGTAACTGCGTATTCGTGGCGGTTACATTTGTATGTCATTCGTTGATTTGATCGCAATACTCCAAGCAATACCAAATATACAAAAAAAAAATCATTTGCAAGATTGGCGAGTAGTACCAAACCATGTGTAAGTCATTTCAGTACTTCGAGTTGCGCCAAACTTTGTTGGTTTAATTACAGTATTCCAAGAAATAACATATTTATATACAAACTCATTTTTCACGCTGGCAGCCATATTGGATTACCTCCAACACCAGTGGTTTGAGCTGGACATGCGTTCGATACATACTACGGCATTTTGAACTCAAGACGTTTCGTTTTTGAACATTTCGCATCTTTTCGTCATCCACTGATCAACATTCATGCCAAATTTGGTTTTCCTAGCTTCAGCAGTTTGGTATGCCTATCCTTTCGATATAGGTTTTAAGCTGTCTCTTGGATTCAAGGTGGCCATAGATTTTCAATTAAGCTTTTGCTTATATTTTGACCCGCCGCAATTTTGGACAGGGTTGTCGTAGAAAGTCGAGACGTGCTCCATCTTCTTTCACTTAACAAGAGCTTTCAAACGATGTCCTACCTCTCTTGCCATTTGAAACTTTTTAGTTATACTCCACCTGGGACCATGTGGGGACTCTGGAACAAGACATTTTCACGTTGTGCTTTGAAAATAATGCCACGCTTTCTTTCCTGCTTCCACATTTGTCTTACCGTTTCCGATTTATAGGGGTAGTCATGGACTTTCCAATTAAGTTTTTGTTTGGGTAGTCATGGACTTTCCAATTAAGTTTTTGTTTACCCTTTGACCCGTCGCCCTTTTCCACACGGTTGTTGTAGAGAGTCGAGACTTGCTGCATTTTCTTTCATTTTACAACAGATTTCAAATTATGTGCCACTTAACCCCCCTTGCCATTTGAAAATTTTGAGTTGGACCCCATCTGGGACCCCGCGGGGGACCCTGTGGCATTTTTTTCTCATCACAAAAAGTTTCTCGTTGAAAATGGTGGGATAAGTGTTGGCAGAGTTTTAAACTTACTCAACCATTTCCGAACAAATGACGGTTCAGACTATTCTGCATGGTAATTTTTTGTAGTTCTTATATTACAAAATATGTTGTAACTCACGATATTCCGCCCGGTGGCACGTATAACTTTGGGATCCATCTAGTTATAACATATAAAATGCAAACACAATGGACTCGTTCCGATCTCAGCGGAGCCACTGCGTTACCCTTCCTTGTAAGTATGAAAACATTTACGCTCACTCCAACCTCAATCATTTCATGAATTCAACCTGATTTACGTATGTTATTAGGACGTAAAATTGAAAATGAAAATGAAATCTGTGAGTTTTACGTCCCACGGTTATGCCGGTTAGGATAAAGGAGACGGTGATGATGAGTAATGAATGAAATGGTGTAATGAAGAAAGTGGGAGGAAACGGGAGAACCCCAAGAAAACCCACGCACACGGTGTGTGTTCACCACAAAGTTCACTTGGCGGGAGCTGGGATCGAACCCGGGACCCCAAGCACCAGAGGTGAACGCTCTACCACTGAGCCACCGCGGCCCCCCCAACGACGTAAAATTGAATGTGATTTTTTGTACAAACACTTTTATACATTGCAAGAGCTGTTACCTCTAAATATTCACTGAGAACTCATAGTCGTATCGCAATAAACAAAAGTGAGTATGGAACAGTAAACTGCTTTCAGAAAAGTTAAAAGAAACCCTGCAAAAGCATGCAAAATGGTCGAGTGGTTTAGGTCGATACTCTATCAATCAAATGTTT
Organism: Thermobia domestica; assembly: GCF_964235325.1. Lineage (NCBI taxonomy): Eukaryota > Metazoa > Arthropoda > Insecta > Zygentoma > Lepismatidae > Thermobia > Thermobia domestica. The sequence continues at coordinate 78,907,029 of NC_137470.1, forward strand.
GTGTGTTAAAACCCGATAATAAGTTTTTCTAAGTGTCTTCCTATTTTCATTTGGAGGCGGAAAACATTTCTTTGAGTAACTCATTGGAAACTTCTTTTGTTTCAAATTCGGCTAAGACGGAACAATATATCAACTGCAAATCTAAAATCCATAGCTGAAAACAAAATATAAAGTATGTTTTCCCATTATTATCCTCCGATTTGTAACGAGACCCGGGTTCGATTCCCGGAGGGAGTTCATGTGGTTCGGATTCCACGTTAATCAGTAGGTCCACGTCTCATATAGCCTCGCTGCTGAACGGGTCGTAAAACTCAAAATTAATCAATCAATCTCCAAGAGAGAGAAATAAAAAAACCGTTTTATGGTAAATTCTAGTTCAAAGTTGGAAGCACTTGCTTTTGCACGTGATTTTCTGTTTCTTTTTTCAGGGAACAGAAAAGTTCTGGCGCCTAAGAAATTATACCATATAATATTCACAATTTGCAAGTGGATGTATTTACATTGCAATTTGTGGTAATAAAGATATTATGATTAGAAAACAATATTGTAATAAGTAAGTTTAATTTCTTCATCCATCGCAAGTCTTAGAGGCCCCTTACACCTCGCCGTTCCCGAATATCGATATTGAAAATTTCGAATGATATATTCATGTCCATATATTCGCGATATCGAATGTTGATATATGATAATATATATAACGACGATAGCGATCAATCAACATATCACAGGCCCAGGACCGAGAAGTGATGCTTGAAATATACTGGAATCAACAATCAAATTCTAAATAAGTTCTCCATTTCCGTATTCAATGTTGAGGGGGAAGGGTGTGAACCCGAATAGAAATTTTAAGAAAAACAAATGTTAAGATAAAAGTAGGTTTTCCGTCTCCCCTTGAATATAAAAATTAACAGAAAACTATTACTTCAATTTACCTTTTACTCTTGTTTCTGATTGTTATCACAAATCAGCGACAGTACACATACTTTACATAGTACACCAATACACTCTATAACTTTTCACAATCAAGCAAGCCGGAAGATGAATTTCCTGTGATATTAAAGTGGAATGTTCTACAAAATAGTCATAATTCATTGGCCATATTTCTATCAGTACTTTGGTACGGACTAAGAGCTACAAGACTAACAGAACTAGAAATTAGAGATTTCATTCCTTTTTTCTCTTAGACTAAAAGACTTCTGCATTTTCCTAAGATTTTCATTTTCTTAATAATAATTCCCCTATTTTGGGCTAATTCTGGCTACCGCGGTTTCTAGGTAATCGGTAAAAGAAAGAGCAAAGTTCGTCGACTCTCAACTCTCGACAATTTGTGAGAAGATATTTCACAGTTCATGTTGGTATTTCTTCGTTACAAAAACACTTCTAGTTGACTATTCATAGTGAATTACTGAACTTATAAACATTGACAATTATTGAAAAATGAATAATTATTTTTAAACATAAAAGGCGTTACAGTTCAGTAGAATGCAGTAGTAGAATGCAGAAGTGAAAGAAAATATTGTTTATTTGTTGAGATGCGCAAACTGAATGTGAATAATAAGTGTTTCAAATTCTCTTGTCCAGAGGTGGATCTACGATGGACTTCTGGGGGCTCGGTGGTTGGTAATACTCCTATTTAGAGCTACTTTTAAGAGCTCCAAACTCTGGAATGGGTTTTATTTATATATAAAATAACAAATATTCCCTTTCTGGGAGGCAATCGCCATGATCGCCCACTGGATCCGCCTCCGCTCTTGTTTAGCAGACTTTGAAGATATTTAGCTCGTGTATGCTCCTGCGATGGTGATTAAGGATTGTAACATCTGGATAATTTTATACTGATATTTGATAGAAACTTATCCGGATTTGCAATATCCGGTTGACGGACAACAAAACGGATGACGGATAACGGATAATATCAGGATAATGGATGACGGATAATATCCGGATAGCGAATGACGGATAATATAGATAACGGATACTATCCGCATGATGGATAACGGATGACGGATAAGATCCGGATAATGAATTTATCCGGATAATTTATAAAATTAAGATAACGGGTAATATCTGGAAAATAGAACATTCGGATAACTGATTACATCCGGATGACGAATAAAGGATAATATCCGGATAAAGTATGTGATTTGAAAAAGACAATATAGGAGAGGGACATACCAATGCTTTCTCCTCATGAAGTTATTAAAAGACTTCATCGGGCAGTGGTCTTTACCATTGAAAGATATTGCTTCTTAAAATGTTTCCTAGTAACTTCCAATTTTCTTGTTCTTGTTGGGCGGGGTGGCTAATGGTAGACCGCTTACTTTGGCGCGTGGGATCCTTATTGTTTCGATCCTCGGCCAAACAAGTTTGCGGTGGACAAGATCGTATCCGTAGCTTCTCTCAGGGTACTCCTACTTCTTCCAACATTTCATTCCACCAATTCTTCTTTTATCACGGACTTGCTTCAATCATTGGGCACAGTGGCTCAGTGCTAGAGTGCTTCCTCTGGTGGGCCAATTAACTTTGTAGTTGACAAGATCATATCCATGGGTTTTTCAGGGTACTCCCGCTTCCTCCCACATTTCATTCCACAATTCTTCTATTATCATTGACTTGATTCAATCATTGGGCGCAGTGGCTCAGTGGTAGAGCGCTTCGTGTGGTGTGCCAAGTAAGTTTGTGGTGTACAAGATCGTATCCGTGGGTTTACTCAGGGTACTCCAGTTCCTTCCCACTTTTCATTCCACCAATTTCTCTACCCTCATTGATTTGATTTAATCATTGGGCGCGGTGGCTCAGTGGTAGAGCGCTTCCTCTTGTGGTGAAGGTAAGTTTGTGGTTTCCAAGATTGCATTCATGGGTTTCTTGAGGGTACTCTCGCTTTCTCCCATATTTAATTCCACCAATTCTTTTATTATCATTGTCTTACTTTAATCATTGGACGCTGTGGCTCTGTGGTTGAGCGCTTCGTGTGGTGTGCCAAGTAACTTTGTAATGGACAAGATCGTATCCGTGGGCTTTGTGAGATTACTCCCGATAATTAACACTTTTCATTCCACCAATTCCTCTATTATCATTGACCTACATTAATCATTGTGCACGGTATATCAGTGGTAGAGCACTTCCTCTGGTGAGCCAATTAAGTTCGTAGTAGACAAGATCATACCCATGGGATTTTCAGGGTACTCCCGGTAGTCGTGAAATCTAGGACAAAAGGACATCCAAATTCGAGTCGAGTTTCGAGTCGAGTCGGAAGAAATTTTTCGAGTCGAGTCGAGTCGAGACACAATTTGTAAAATTCGAGTCGAATCGAGACTGCTCGTAAAAATCTTGATTCGCCTCGAATGTCTCAAAACTCTTCACATATTTTTAAAAATAGTTTTGAAGAAACTAATCACTCAGAAACAGTTTATATATATATATATATATATATATATATATATATATATATTATACAGGTGCGGATCCAAGGGGAGCTACAGCTCCCTTGACACTTAGGTATACACTGGATAAAATAGGCTTCAATCCTGCTTTACACTGGATAAAGCGGCAAACTGTGATTTAGTCGCTCCCTTGATCATATCCTGGATCCGGGGCTTTAAGAGTTCATAGCTGTAAAACTATGGGACCTATCGTTAGGGATGCGCACGAGACGAGTCGAGACAGAATTTTCCTGACAAATTTCGAGCTCTTGCAATAAAAAAGAATACAGTTTTCGAGTTGAGACATCACTTTTACAGCACATTTTCGAGACGAGAAAGCCTCAAATCTTGTCTCGTGCGCATCCCTACCTATCATAGTCGGGTTAAGACTTCACTTAGAAACTAATATGTGCGCTATCCAAAAATACAATGTTTCAGAATCTAGAGTACACATGCGACAATTTTTAGAGAGGAACTTTGGCTATGTGCATATAATTTGAAGTACTCACCAAATACCTGTATAAAAATTGTTTCAGAAGTATGGCAGAATTCTGAAACATGGATATTTTGATAGCGCACGTACTAGTTCCTAAATAAGGTCTTGACCCTACTACGGTAGGTCGCCTAGTTTTGGAGCTATGGACCTTTAAAGTTCATTTCTTCATGCTTTTGGCAGCCTATAACTCCGAAATTAAGCATTTGTGCGCCCAGGTTTGTTATTACCTTTTGTCTTATCTAAGTGTCAGGAACAGTATTTCTTCCAGATATGTTTTTGGGGCACTGCCCCCCTCCCGTAGCTCTGAGAGTGCCCCACGGAGGAGACCAAAATATTACGTCTATAATACAATAATAAATAGAATAGTACCAGCAGTACTCCCCTCACCCTGAACATTTTTTTTTGAAAGAACAACTGGTCAGGAATCTCCTTGCATTTTTTAAATGGAGTATCGCATCGCAGTTTGCAGTGCAAATGGGAATGCAATGCAGTGCAAACATGGAAATGCAACATTGCATTTACATGTTTGCACTGCAAATTAAAAAATGTATTGCAAATTGCGATACATCTTTGTGTCTTAAATTACTACGTAAGCTAAAATAAGGAGCAAGTTAAAAATATATTACTATTATTTCAAGAAACTTCCCCCGACTTAAAGGGTCGGTTATTGCAAGAAAAAATGCCTCGACTTTGGATTACAATAGTTTTGCACTTTTGTATTTCCTTCCCTTTGTCAGTTTATTGTTACTGGGTCATTCCCCAGATCTTCTCAGGTTTCGGGTGATTATCCTTGTTTCTGAGCGTGTAATAATAAAAAAATGTTCCTTGAAGAAAAGGCGCATTGGCAGCAGATTGGACCTAGCCGATATATGGTATATATAGCATGATTGTGGCATGGTTAGTAAAACGCAGAAGTGCGTACAGTAGATCAATATAACAGTAACGGTATTCTTCAATGCCAAAAATACAGTATAGGAAATTACACTCATCTTTGTCTCTCTTTTCTTTTTTGCTTTTCATTTGAAGTACTGATATACCTGATACCCATTTACGTTCCTTGTTAAAAACAACATATGTTTTAGCAAGATTTCTTCTTGGGAGACGCCGCGAACCTCAAAAAACATCCCGAACAAATGGACTCTCTCTTTCTGTGTGTGTTTGAACCAATGAGTTGTTTTTCCTAAACCTAATTGTTGAATTTGCCGCTATGGTAAAACTATTTCGCTCAATTTGGCAAATAATATAATAAAATATAATACTTATCCAGCAATGAGCGTGGATTGCAAGGAAAAGCAGTGAACCCTAAAGTACCCCTGTAGCAGGGGCGGATCCAGAACGGACTTCTGGGGGGAGCGTGGATTGTGATACTGCTACTTAGCTAGTTTTAAGAGCTCCGAATTTTGGGATGGGTTTTATTTATATATAAAATAAGAAAGCTTCCTCTTCCGTGTAAGGGGAGGGGGCGATTGCCCCGATCGCTCCCTGGATCCGTGTCTGCCCTATAGCCTCTCCCCGAAATTAAATGCATTGATCTATTATTTCCAATTCGAAGTCATTTTCGCTTCCATGTTAATGGTGACGGAGTTCTTGTTCTTTCTTGCTCTGTACTCAAGAAAATAATAATAATAATAATAATAATAATAATAATAATAATAATAATAATAATAAAGCATCTGAATAATAAAGATATTTTTAACCCTTCTGTAAACTTTCTGTGTATTTCTCTGAATCTGGATATGTTGTTTTATAGTGTATAATGCAAAAAGGCTTCAAACAGCAATCTGGCAAAAATTATTTGTGTAAAAGACACAAACGCCTTATCAGTTGCTCTGCAAAGAACTACTAAACAACTGACGTTCTTTCTGTTTCCCTTTAAACACAATGTTACGATTTACAAGGCACAGACAAAAGTAGAGAGCAACGTGAAATTTCGCCTAAGGGCACCTTCGTTGCTAAACTGAAGACTAGCACTCTGTCAACATATTGCATAGCTATCAATAAGTCACACTCAAAGGTTCTTTCCAAACGTTTTGGTATAACAGGCTAATCAAACTACGCTGTTGTAGGTAAGGGATGAGACTCTGAATGACCGATAAGTCTTGGAGCTCAGAGCCGTAGCTAGAAATTTCGTTGCCCGGGGCGAAGTAGAATTCGGCGTCCACCGACACTCACCTTACCAAACTTTGACTTTTTCTTTCCGTGCTTTTATTTTTAACATATAAGAGAAACACCTTTTTGTTGTTATGCTACGCTTTTTTTCTTTTTTTTACCAAGCCGCTTAGACAGACCATTGCAAAAGCCAAAAGCGATCGTTATGTATTCTCTAACAAATAAGAGCCACACTCAAGAGGCTTATTTTAGGCCTGCTGCTAAACTTGCTAAACTACCTTGTATACAAATCCATTTGGAGATTAATTATGAAAAAAGCATGGAGTCGATTCTCCTACGTCAGGACGACCATATTAGACATGGAGTTGCTGGACGCGAGTGGAAGCGTTGGAAAGGTCCGGGTCCCCTGAGTGCAGTAGTAATGTCAGAAGTCTGGCCCAGGCCACGCAACTCAAGGAATGGGGTCCTGACGTTATGGATTCGGGTCCCTTCTATTCACCTATAAAAGATGAAGTTGTTGGACGGCGTTGGCGGCATTTGAAAGGTTTTGATCCGTTGAGCACAATTGTGATGTCAGACATCGATCCCTAAACTTGAACGTCAAGAAACTGGGTCCGGAAGTTTTAGACACGGGTTCTTTCTATTCCCCTTTTAAACATGGGGTTGTTGGACGCGGATGGTAACATTGGAAAGATCCTAGTCGTTTGAAAACAGCGTAGTGTCCGAAGTCAGTTCCTGGCCTCAAAGCGCCAAAAATGAGGTTCCGCATTGGCTCAATATCAATACCTGGTTGCGTAAGATAGAACAACATTTATACCTGTATGGATGGTTTTACCTCGCGTAATAAAATACTGAGATTAAACCACAGCAAAGGTTTTCATCACAACCCAAATGCTTGGTACCGAATCTGATTTCTGACATCACCGCATTCACCAAGGGACCAAGGCATCTCCAATGGTTAAAGTAAGTCAATGATGATAGAAGAATTTGTTGAATGAAATGTGGGAGGAAACGAGAGTACCTGGGAAAACCCACGAATACGACCTTGTCCACCACAAACTTACTAGGCCGGGAATCGAAACAGTAAGGACCCCATGCACCAGAGATAGGGCTCTACCACTGAGCTATCGCGCCCAACGATTAAAGTGTCAATGATAATAGAGAAATTGGTGGAATGAAAAGTGTGAAGAAGCTGGAGTACCCAGAGAGAAACCACGAAGACGATCTTGTCCACAACAAACTTACTTGACTGGGGATCGAAACAATAAGGACCCCACGCACCAGAGGAAGCGCTCTACCACTTAGCCACCGCTCCCAATGATTAAAGCAAGTAAATTATAAAGAGGAATTGGTGGAATGAAGAGTAGGAAGAATCGGGAGTACCCTCAGAAAACTCACTGATACGATCTTGTCCACAACAAACTTGCTTGACCGGGGATCGAAACAGTAAGGACCCCATGCACGAGAGGAAGCGCTCTACCACTGAGTAACCGCGTCCAATGATTAAAGCAAGTGAATGATAATATAAAAATTGGTGGAATGAGAGGTGGGAAGAAGCGGGAGTACCCTGAGAAAATCCACTAATACGATCTTGTCCACCACAAACTTACTTGACCAGGAATCGAAACAATAAAGACTCCACGCATAAGATGAAGCGCTTTACCACTGTGCCACCGTGTTCATTGAATAAAGTAAGTCAGTGATTAATAAAGGGACTGGTGGATTGAAAAGTGGGGAGAAGCGGGAGTACCGTGCGGAAACCCACGGATACGATCCTGTCCACTACACAACTTACTTGGCTGGGGTTCGAAAAAAATAGGACCCCACGCACGAGAGGAAGCGCTCTGCCACTGAACCACCGCGCTCAATGATTACAACAAGTCAAAGATAATAGAAGAATTGGTGGAATGAAAACTGGCAAAAAGCGGGAGTACCCTGAGAAAACCTACGGATTCGATCTTGTCCAACGCAAACTTACTTGGCCGGGGATCGAAACAATGAAGACCACACGCACCAGAGTAAGCGGTTTACCATTGAGCCCCACAACAAGAACGAGAAAATTGGAAGTTACTTGGAAATATTTTGAGAAGCAATATCTTTCAATGGTAAAGACCACTGCCCGATGATCGTGATTTAATAACTCCATGAGCAGAAAGGACTGATATGTCCCTCTTCTATATGGTATTTTTCAATCCATATACTTTATCGGGAATATTATCCTTTATTCGTCACTTCATGAATTGTTTGAGGTTGGAGTGAGCGTAAATGTTTTCATACTTAGGAGTCTGGATATGCAAACCTGCTTACCGTGGGGATTTACTTCTGTGAAATTTGGTCCATGAAGTTATACAAAAACGGTAAAATAAGGAACGTTAACATTCTTACAATGAGAACAGTTTTCAATTCCCGGTGGGAGTTAGCGTACGCGCGACTTTATAGTGGGAGACCCGGGTTCGATTCCATGTGTTTCGTATTCCATGTTAATCAGTAGGTCCACGTCTCCTATAGCCACGCTGCTGACCGGCAGTTAAACTCAAAATCACAATCGCCACCACACGGCGGGAGTTTACATGGTTCGGGTTTTACGTTAATCAATATGTCCACGTAATATATGGTCTTGCTGTTGAAAGAGACGTTAAACTCCAAATCAACTCAACTCATTAAGATCAGAGTTCTGAGTTTAATACCAACTTGAAACCATATGTTCAAAATAAAAATTGAAATAAAATGAAATCTTTAAGTTTAACGTCCCATGGTTATGCCGGTTAGGCTAAAGGAGACGGTGATAATGAGAAAGGAGTGAAATGGCTGGAATGAGGAAAGTGGGAGGAAACGGGAGAACCCCGAGACCTCTGGTGCATGGGGTCCTTGCTTCGATCCCAGCTTGCACAAAGTCAGATTTGTGGTGAAGAAACACCGTGTGCGTTCGTTTCTTCAGGCATTCTCCTGTTTCCTCCTACCTACATACATCGTTCCACAATTTTCGTTCACTTCTCATCATCACCGTCTCCTTTAAGTAGCCGACATAAGCATGGGACGTCAAACTTAATTTAATTTCATTTCATTGACAAAATTACTATAATTCATAATCTGCATCTTTATAAAGCAACTTTAACAATTACATGGATGTATAATGCTTAAAATTGAATTAAATCGCAATTGCAGTGATCTGCAATATTTTAGGTTTCTCATTTATTTACATCAAATGTTTAGTTATTTGATACTTTATAGCAAGAATATTAACTGCTATATAGGACACAATTATATACCTGTGGCGTGGAAGACCCTGGTTTGATTCCCAACGGGAGCTCATGTTTTTCGGTTTCTATGTTAATCAGTAGGCCCCGTCTCATATAGCCTTGCTGCTGAAAAGAGCGCTAAACTCAAAATCAACTCAACTCAATAATTATCTATACATTGAATTTAATAATAAGGAGGGAGGCCGAATAAAGAGGGAGACCTTAAAATTTAAAACGTAGGGTCAGTGTGAGTCAGAGAGGTCACGGTGGGTGGTGTGTCACAGTGAGTCACGTCCTGCTGACCCACGACCCACTGACCTACTTACAAATCTTGACCCAATTGACTCACTCCATCTCTGGACTGTACACACAGATAAAGCAGACATATATGTAATCTGATCTTACTTGGCCTTCACTAATTTAAGATAATCTACAAAGAATGAAAGAAAGCAATTTCAAACGCAAAAATATAGAAATGTATTTTCAACGGAACAGAAAAAAACGTAACGGCCCAGATTTGAAGCCGGATTTCTCCACTCAGCAAGCAGACGTCTTACCGACTTACCCACGGCATATCTTCCGGCTTCTGGTTTTGAAACTTTATTTACATTGCGTGTGTTACGTAACAACGTTACGAGATGTCCTTACTGTTGTGTTAACACGCGTTCCGTAAATTTACGAAGTCGCTCTTTTAATCCTCAATCAATCCGACACACACACACACACACACACACACACACACATATATATATATATATATATATATATATATATATATATATATATATATATATATACAGGGTGGGCCATTTTAATTAATCCACGGAAATATCTAAAAAATGATAAAACATAGAAGAAATGTTTGAAGTAAACGTTATATATTGCTAAGGGGGAAAACCATTTCCGCCAAAAGTACACCTCCCCTCCCCCCGGAAATGGGGGTAACGGAGGGTAACTTTGAAATGTCAAATGGGAACATGGGTCGAGTAATACCTCGTTCGAAAGGTCTTGGAAAACTAAGTAACGCTGTACCAAAATTTGTTTCATATGGAGCACCAGTTTCAAAATGGCCGCCATGATATAGTTCGGAAACTCCAGTAGCCGTAGTATGAAAACCATGGGAGGTAGATGAATGGAACAAAATTGAAATACGTAAATATCATAGGGCATATCGAATGATGTGACCCCTGCGATCCCAGCGTCTTTCCTGAAGGGATCTTGTGAGCTAACTTCAAAATTTCAATGTCCGACCGGACAACGGTTCGGGCGTACGCTTGACCTACCCAATGCTGTTTGGAAGGCAGACTTCAGGGATAGAGAATTAGTGCACTCAGTTAATGCGGATTGCCACAGTCAAGGCTCTCCCCCCCTAGAGGAAATTGTGCTTCGGAATATCGAAAACTCAATAGAATTTTTAGAATAGCTACAGCAAAATTTGAAACTATATTTGAAATGTCGCTTTTTCTTGCCTCCCTTGGATACCACAACATGGGCGCCCTTGGCCACAGTTACATTTTGATTAACTATTAGCGCTCATGTCATATTGTGAGCTTGAGGGACGAAACAGTGTGTACGTATGTCCCCGAAATGCTTTCCGAATAACCAGCACGCATTGCATAAAAGTTTCTGTGGCAACGGAGATTAGCAAATTCACACGTTTGTAAGTTCCAGCAACAGCATTATTCGACAACTTCTTTAGTATAACGTTCCTTCTGTTTTTGCATCAAATCATACTTAGCCATACAGATATGCGTTACCATTCAAATAAAATTTCACCTTTTTATAGTCACTACAGCGTCATCCTTACAAACAAATGTTTCAACCATACCATACCTATTTGTAAGGTAGCCTTAATTTGCGAATTAAAGTAGAGTTCTCATTTGAACTTTCACTGTTACTTTCCATCCAGCTCACATACAGAGCACAGGAAAAGATTATTTTGCAGGACTTGGATATGTCTGTATACATTATGGCAATTTTACTCTAACATTTTTATCTCTGTTGTATCATTCTCGAGCCTTGGAACGCCTCCGTGGTTTTCCTATTTAATTTTCGTTATTTTCATTTATCTCTACCCGTATTCATACTATGGGCACTAGACGTTTTCTTAGACACATTCACCATGTCTTGGCAATCATTTTGAAAACGGTGTCTCATGTCGAAAATATTCTTACAGAAGCTGTTTGATATTCATTTTTCTATGTAACATGATGTTACTCGCTTCAAGTTGCTATTTGAAATTTTCAAGTTGGCCCCGGATACCTTTCAGTGGAGTCACCCCGACAACACCTCTCGATGTGCCTTACGTCAGTTACCTACTCCAGTTTTTCTTCTGTTGATTTATCTCCAATCGCTTTCATACTACGGATACTAAACCTTTTCTCTGACACTGACAGTATGTTTCGGCGGCCTTTTGAGAACACTGCCATTTCACCTCAATCGTTTTCTCCTGCAAGATGTTTGATTTTGCAAGATTTATCGAACGAGGTACCACTCGACTCATGTTACTATTTGAAATCTTGAAGTTAGCCCCCAAGACCCCTTCTGGGAGGCCACTGGTATCACAAGGACCACACTATTCGATATGCCCTATGATATTTACGTATTTCAATTTTGTTCCATTCATTTACCTCCCATGGTTTTCATACTACGGCTACTGGAGTTTCCGAACTATATCATGGCGGCCATTTTGAAACTGGTGCTCCATATGAAACAAATTTTGGCACAGCGTTACTTAGTTTTCCAAGACCTTTCGAACGAGGTATTACCCGACCCATGTTCCCATTTGATATTTCAAAGTTACCCCCCGTTACCCCCATTTCCGGGGGTGGGGAGGGGTACTTTTGGCGGAAATGGTTTTCCCCCTTAGCAATATATAACGTTTACATCAAACATTTCTTCTATGTTTTATCATTTTTTAGATATTTCCGTGGATTAATTAAAATGGCCCACCCTGTATATATATATATATATATATATATATATATATATATATATATATATATATATATATATATGTATATAGATAGATAGATAGATAGATATGTTGGTGCACCAGTAAGCTCCCAAGAGTACAGATTAATTCATTCTTGTTTTTAATCTACAGAACAAATGCTTTTTATGAAAGCAAGGGGACTGCTACCCACAGATGGCTAAGTGAGGTAAATAAAATTTAAACTTGAAATGGAACTGGGGTGGCTCACCGACAATGGCTGATTTAACACGTTTGATAACAGCGCGGGTAATAGCTTATTTATAGATAGAGCCTGTGTAGGTAAGTGGATACCGCGTTAGACTGTCATTCTAAGGGTCTGGGGTTCGAGTCCCGGCCTAGATTGAGTCGAAATTTTTTCAAGGAATTCAACACTATAAATGATGTTCGCGTTTGGTACTGAAAGAGATTTATCCTATGAAGGGAGAAAAACCAAGACGCGGGCAGGGGGAAAGACGGACACTGTTTATCCTTAAGTGTTAATATTTAATTTATTCCCATGTCTTTTGCTCTTTCCTTTCCTTCTTTTCTCATTTTGTTTAGCTTTCCGTACTTTTTCGGTTTCTGCATGAAGCGTATTATTCTTTTCGTTTTCTTTGCATTAATTCGTATCTCTTTGAACTTAATATGAATGGAATTTCTGCAGATTTATCTCGTGGTTGTTTCTCTAAATGATGCTCTCAGATAGTAATACTTTTTCCTCCAAATGGAGGAATATCTTGGCATGTTATGTTTTCGGGCACGTATTTGCTGTCATGTTCGTTGTCCAACTATCAGACATCGAGTGAAACTATTCTGCTACTGGAAAAAGCTATCATTTCTTATATATCCAACCTCCATTTTCTACTGTCGCTGACTGTACAAGGTTAAGCTTAATATATGAAATATCCCACATAATGAGATGTCTCACGTTCTAAATTTCGAAATAAAATGAAAAATGAAATATTTCAGTTTTACGTCGCACGCTTATGTCTGCTAGGCTAAAGAAGACAGGGATGGTGAGAAATAAATGCAACAGTGGAATGAATAAAGTGTGACGAAACGGGAAAACCCCAAGAAAATCCACGCACATGGTGTTTGTCCACCACAAAGCCAACTTGGCGCGTGCTGGTATCGAACCAGGGACCCCACGCACCAGATATTTCTAAATTTAGAATAAACTGGGCAAGATGGTTCAGTATTCCCTTGCAATTTGATGCAATAACACACTAAACAAGCTGCTTGTGCCATATGTAATTAAATTTCCTATAATAGTAACCAAAAAAGTTTTGTCGCTTTTTCACTCACCACCTTCGAACATCGATGTGTCACCTAAGACGAAACTGGAAGATCAAAAATAGTCCCCACCAGTATGGACGACTTTCAGCCAACGTTCTGGAAGGCCATGGATTCCATCGCCGTAGAACTTGGTGGGCCGTGAAGCGAAGAAGGTACCGAGTGCATTTTGTACCCCTACTAGGGATTTGCACTGGTGTCCTCTAAGATGATTCTCCAAGGAACAGGTGATAATCGGACGGTACAATGCCCGGGGTGATGGATGCAATAGTGTGTCCCGGGTCATCCTAGCCACATGGGGCTTTGCGTTGTCTTGTAACAGGAGGACCTGTTTGCGATTCAGAAGTGCTGGCTCCAGAGTTGTGAGTTTTGAACACTCCTCAACTGCTGACAGTAGACAGTTGCATTGATGCTCTGACCAGCTGGTAGCAATTCCCGTTGCACGAAGCCGCGAGCAGTTCACCAAACACACTGGAGGGCCTCCTTCTGGTGAAGTGCTAGTTTCGGTTGTTTTGAAACCAGTTCATGGGATGCTAACCAACGTTGACGGCCCAATGGTGCTTCGTACAGGATCCACTTCTCATCACCCTGTCCATAAATGGCTCCTTCCTCAGACGAGACAGCAAAGAAACAAAGGTGTCTGCTCGCGTTGCCTTCTGATCCGAAGTCAAATCATGTAGGTCCCATCGACCCTACTTGTAGTGGTTAACAAGTCGATTGAGGCGCTGTCGAATAATTTCTTCACTCACACTGAATTGTAGTCCCAGTTTCTTATATGTCTGGCCGCTGTTCGCCTCAATTGCTGCCTGAAAATAATTTTGTATATGTGTTGGTTTTCTGGCACTTGCTGTGTCTTCGAGTGTTTCGTCACAGTCCTTAAACTTGTTAAAGCACCGCTGCAATTTCCGCGTAGTCACAGTACCCTCAGCAAGCGCATGAAATATCTTCCACCTCGCTGAAGCAGTGTTTGACCCCAGTTTGAAGTCGTACAACATACACGCCCTTATGACTCGAAACAGACATTTTGAACTCTACTTGTGAACTCCGCTCAGAAAGTTTCCTCCAACTCGACTCGAATTTGGTTCGAGTTTCGAGTCGAGTCGAGCCAAAACGAGCCAAATCGAGCCGAATCGTGTGTGTAGTTCAAGTACTCTCTTCAAGTATCTTACATATACAATACAATTATTATTAATGACAGTACTACTACTACTATTACTATAAATTATTATTATTATTATTATTATTATTATTATTATTATTATTATTATTATTATTATTATTATTATTATTATTATTATTATTATTATTATTATTATTAGAGGTCGCGGTGGCTCAGTGTTAGAGCGTTCACCTCTGGTGCATCGGGCCCCGGGGTTCAATCATTGCTCCCCCAAGTGAACTTTATGGTGGACAAACACCGTGTGAATGAGTTTCCTAGGATTTTCCCCGTTTCCTCCCACTTTCTTCATTTAACCATTTCATTCATTTTTCAGCATCACCGTCTCCTTCAGCCTAACCGGCATAATCGTGGGACGTAAAACTCAAAGATGTATATTATTATTATTATTATTATTATTATTATTATTATTATTATTATTATTATTATTATTATTATTATTATTATTATTATTACAGTGTTTTGCTTCGCAATCGAGAGGTCCCATACTCGAATCCAGAGTTCACTATCCTAACCGAGGTTTTCCAGGGTTCTCCTCAGTTACCCCAGGACAATGTTGGGATGGTACCTGAAACTACAGGCCCTTGCCGCCATCCTTTCACTTCTTTCCCAATCTTGTTATTATTGTTGATTTGTTGAGTTCTCCAGTGTAAAATGGCATGTGAGATTGTATCTGGTAGCTTAGTAATTAATAAATAAATATGTCTCTTTTTGAGCCAGGACGGTGATAGGGATGAGTGATTTGAAATGACATTTGGAGTTAAAATCTATACGTCTAACAGAGTGCCCAGCCCCAAATTGGGTACGCGTACATATTCCCGTGCATCAGGAGGTCATGATCGTTCACTTAATTATGCAAAGAATGGGTGATGGTGGGCATGGAGTCATATGTTTCTAGAAAAATACTCTTCCTAAGAGACCACCACTTTTGCGATACTTTTTCGATACGAGACAGCCACAAACTTTGTCTCCTAGATTTTCCTCGCGGTCTGTATATGAATAACTTCAGACTTACAATCTATACTACATTCGTGAATTGTTCTCTCGGGATTCGTGTAAAATTGATTCAAATGCATAGTTATCCGCTTCCCAATTCTTTGTACTAATTTTAACGGACCATACGTAATTTTCATATTTATGGGCCTTCATATATCCGAAATTCAATCATACACTACTATAATGCTCGTGCACAAAATTGTTTTTAGTTTCTTTAGATGTAACTGGACATGAATGTGGGCATATGCAAAACAAATCGGATCAAGTATTGGAACAAAGAATTGTTATGAATGAATATTAGTCTAGTAGCTCTTTATTGAGAAAATAAGCAGAACGATATGGAGGAGATATTTAATCGGATAAGCACAACAATGGTGATTAAGGAAGATAAAATTATGTATATTAAACTGTTATCAGAAATAAGATAAAGTATGTATAATGGTAATACAATGTAGATATTATTATTATTATTATTATTATTATTATTATTATTATTATTATTATTATTATTATTATTATTATTATTATTATTATTATTAACTTGTTTTTCCAAGCAAGCAAAGTGTCATACATGTCAATACTTCGGGAAAGCAGAGAAATGAACTTGTTTTTCCGATTGCCTTTGTAAATAGCTGTGGGATTCTTCCTGTTATTTGAGGAGTGTATTTAGCTGCAAATTCTGACTACCATAGCTTTGCTCAAATAAATGACTAACTGCCACAGAACATATTGTTCTATTCCTTTCTTATTGCCTATTATAAAGAGAGAAAGAAACTAATACCGTGGCTATTCATAGCGTTCGCAAAGCGTTTTTATGGCTCATGTGTACGCTTGGAATACGCTGATCATGTATTTAAATGTAGATGGCTAATTACAATGCTCTCCAAACGCGAAAGTAATAAAGACACGGAGAAACGTCAGCTCGAGCGTATTTGGTGCGTTTCGGACCAATAGACCGCCTGCTGTTGAAAAAGGAGGAATAAAGATAGACGTGTTTCCAAACAAGGGGATTTTAGAAAGAAACAACTGCTTGGAATATGCTTTGTGAAGACTCTTGCAACTCTGTTATTATAGACCTGGACTGGCAAAAACGACCTGGAAACCCTTTCTGGTTCACAACATGATTTATAACTCCGGCGAAAGTAAAATTACCGAATAGCCACTTAGCTGCAGGTGGTAACGCTTCGAAAACGCATTCTCAAATAGCCATACGGTACAACTATTCAGTAACGAAAAGTCTGAACCTCTGTAGGAACTTGTGATTACAGATTCCGTTTGGGGTTACTTGTTTGCTTGCAGAGTTGCAGGTCTGTTGAACAATAAACTACACGTGCTCAGTTGCAGACCGTTCTAAATTGGTAAGAAGATAAAAGAAATGTTAAGGATCGAAGTCAGCATTTTATTTACCATGATGTGAGAGGATTCAGGGAACATAATGATAAGTGTCAGTTCCGTTAAAATTGAGTTATAGGTGGAATGGATTGGCATTGGACCACAGGGGAAGCTTGTTCGATATGTGTCATTGTATCGAATTGCATGTACTTTCTCTTCATACTTATTCGAAAGTTAGAAAATGTGGCCATTTTTTACCATTATTTTTCCACGAGCTACCCATAGTATACAGATAACAACATTGTTATCCGGAATAGGATTTTTGAAGATATTGATATCCTTTCACTATTAATAATGAAAATATTGATGTTCTCGGACAGCCTCGGACAGACAGAATAATAATAATAATAATAATAATAATAATAATAATAATAATAATAATAATAATAATAATAATAATAATAATAATAATAATATGTGTAGACTTCAACAATCTAGGAACTAGGTGACAATTATTCTTCTCGCGAGAAATTCTAAATATGAGAAATTTAAAAATACTAAAAGAAAATTACACAGCTAAAGACAATATAGGACTGTTACGAAAGAGTACTATGGAGATGCTTTAAAGTATGATTTCTTTTGTCACTAGAACTCATTATAATGATTGATACTAACAGAAAAACAGACTAACAAAGCAATATGTTGATACTGAAAAAGTACTAATTTCTCCATATGTGGTAAGATATTCTGAAAAGTGATCAACTTTGAATTATCCCTTTTAATAATCATTCATAATAGGAGCCATTTCAATACTGCTATACACGTCACAAAGATGAAGACAATGAGATTTAATGTTGATAACTATTTTTGGAGTGGATAATTCGAAATGTATGATAAAATATTGGAAAATATGGTAAATTTTATGTATTAATTAGGTAATTAACTATTCATAACGTGAGAGCTGCTTCAGCACGGCTATAGTATAAAGGTGTATACCAGGAGATAAATTCATACCGACATCAATTTGATTAATGAGGAGTTACATAAGACATATCCTGTATAAACCTATATCTATTTTAGAATACTCCTGGAACCCTGCTATTTTTGTTCTGAAGGTAGCATTTATCTTAATCACCGTGGTGCTCGGAACAGGTTTAGGGTTGTCAACGGCTCAAGTGGCTCGGCTCACAGCTTATCTACTCTCGAGCCTAACCGAAAAGTGAGCCGAGCAAATACCTCACCCAACCTAACCGGCAAAAGCCCATGGTTCACATCAGTCGAACCGAACTGAGTCGGTGGCTCACCCCAACCGAGCCGGCTCAGGCCATCGGCTCAATTGAGCCGAACCGGTCGCTCATCTCAACCGAGCCGGCAAGAGCCGTTCGCTCAGTTGAACCGAACCGAGCCGTTTGACATCACTACCCAGGTTGGGCTTCTGCTTATTCTCAGAAATTCGGCCGTGCAAGTCTCAGCATTGATGGTAAGAACTACAGTATATACTTATATTGGTGCTCACGACATTTGATGCTGTCTCTTTATAAAAATCTATTGTCGTCTCATTATCGAGGCGAGACTAGATCCAAGCAGTGCCCTCTCTCATGAGCAACACTAAAAGTATTCCACATTACTGCTTACATTTCTCATGGCTTTCGCTTTCCAGTTTAATCAGCCCATGATTTAAAAACGAGTTAAAACGAGCTAAACGAGCGAGCCCTTTATCAAATTCGACTCAAGCAGCATCCTGACTAATCGTCTTGTAAAGATTTTGGGATCTATATGGACAGCAGCAAGAATCTCGGGAGACCGTTTATCCTAAACATCACGCCTAACTTGCTGACGTTTGTTGTGGTGAGGATGGACGTGCCCAATCCTCTGCACACGAAGTGCCAAGTGCCGATCAGATAGTCGTGGAAGTTTGTTGACAAGATAGTCGGTGTCTGTGAATATCTGAGCGTTCAAGTGAATATATTCTGATGTACGCAAATCCATTGCGCGAGCAATGTCCACCCGACACACCTTTTGATATACCTCTGAAATAAGTTGCGCTACATCGTATTCAGTTACCTTTACTCCTGATTCTTGCGCATTCACAGTGAAGAAGCTTCATTGTATGTATCTTGAAACGTTTTCATAAAGTGTCTGTCAATGGGTTGAGTCTTGTGAGTGGTATGTGGAGAAGTACTGAGCAGTGCATACTGTGATTCCTTATTGAATCATTTTGAGTTCCTTATGACTGCCATGTCCATCCACAATTAGTAGAACTGGGTTCATAGGGGAAGGATGGCAGAATTTTACAAAGTGCTGCAATTAAGTTTAGAAAAGTATCACTTTTTATCCAATCAGTACTTTGTGGTACAGCAATACTCTCCGGTGGAACATTAACCATCAGTCTCTCACTCATTCTCTGGCGCGGAAAAGGGAGTTGTATGAAGAAGGGCCAGTAGAATTCATGCAGAATATCAATGTTGTACTCCGATCCGACCTCTTTCGCCCGACGTCAACTTGCCCACAACTCGTTTCCGCTTTTCATATATCACTTTCAGATTAATATGAATACACCATACACGAGTCTCATCCACGTTCAATATTCGTTTTGATGGAAAAGAATATTTCTCCATCAGTGTGCACTAATTTGTATAGAACTTGGAAACTTGTTCCGTATTGAAAGTTGTTGTTCTCAATATACCTGTCGACACAGATGTTCTAACAAACAACTTGGAATGCCACTTCATAAACTCGTAGTAAAGATCGTAACAATACTTTGTTTAACCATGTTGTACCCGTGATTGATATTTAGTTCTTCAGTTAAGTCAAACTAGCTTCAGATATTCTTACTGCGATAATAGCATTAAGCTATCAGCTAACTGTTTCACGTGGCATTTCCGCTCTTTGTTATAAGTATCGGGGAAAGTATTTTAAATCTACTAACTTATGTGCAACACGTAATTTCATTCCTTGGATTTGTTATGGCAGCCTGTCTTGCAGAGAACTATTTGGCACATCAAATCTTGTTTGTTGTTTGAAGCGTCTATGTGCACTACAAGCCGAGAAAAATGCCTAAGACGGGTGGTCAGACAGTATAGCCATTCAACAATAAATAACAGACGTAGATACCGTACCATAGAATTTAACGAAAAGTGTTTCCAGTTAAAGTTGTTTCTTTTTCAATAATACTTTCAAAGAAATCAAAATTGATACCATCTTACATTGATAATTTTGGAGTTGGCCTCCGTGGAAGTATTCCATCTACGCCACTGGATATGAAAGTGTCACCATTTGCTTCTTCTCATACGATTTGGTCATTCAACTTGGTCTGAGACTGAAGTACAATTCGGTACTTTTTAAAGAAAATACTACCACTGATACAGTTTTCAATTTCTCAAAATTGCGATGTTTGGATTTATTCTCTTCTTATCTGATGATTTAATTATCATCAAACGTAGAGGCCTACTTTGAAAGATACTTTGTTGTGAAAAGTTATTTGCAAAATATGGAATGAGCCAGGGGTTTTAGTTTAAAAGAATTATAAGGTTCCTCAATTATTTGCAACAAAGATTAAGAAAAAAGGGAGCTGATGGTCCTGGAATTAGTGGTAACATTGTCATTAACTAATCACACATAAAGGAGAGGACTCAGTGAGCTATATGCATGGACACTTTTTATAGCGGCTGTAAAAAGCGAAAAATTATTTCACAGTATCAGCATGGTTGATACCGGAATTCGACATCATTAGAACGTATAAAGAAAGCATGGTTGAATACTATCAACTGCCTCACTGCAATATGCGCTGACCTCGCGTGGTATCACTCCAATATCAGACGAGAAGGCACTGCTCGCCATACGTAGAATCCATCTGTCTGAAATTTTAATCACTTCATTCTACAACATTCTTTCACATATTTGAAAGCTTTGAACTCATTCGGGCCATTCGTTCTGGGTGTTGGAATTTTCATAGACGGAAGTATAGACAAGGTGTTAATGAACTACACCGACAAACTATAAGAGGTGATTCCTAACATCAAAATAATAACAAATGTGCAAATGGACCGATGGTGAATAGTGCTTAGTTTCAGAGCTAGGGCTGCTCAAAATTGCGAAAAAGCTAAATTTCAAGAGAGCTAAATATAGGGTAGGCCATTTTAATCTTTCCACGGAAATATCTGGAAAACGGTTCAAAATAAATGAACCGAAAAAAAACTCAAATATGAAATGCCATACGGCACATCGAATGGTGTCGTCGCGGTCCTTCGTAGGGCCACCCATCATGAAGATATGAAAAATAACATAATGAATGGGAAATTGAAATAAGTAAGTGAAAAATGATAACAAAAGCTATCGCAAATTGAAATAGATAAGAAAGAATAGCAAATGAAAATAAATAAGATCAGAGAAACAGTAATCAAAAGCAAAATAATTAGGAACAGAAGATACAATAATCACAAATTAAAGTAAATAAAGGATAAAATAAGCTGCACATCAGAAAATTCAATCAGAAACTTTGTGATTTGTGAAACTCAACATCAAGTCCATACTTCAAGGCGGTTCTAAGAAGAACCTTGTCATCTTGTTATTTTCCGAGCGAATAGCACGTCGTTATGGTGGAACCTTCATACTTCTGTACATCATCAATCTATTTTGTACAACTCATAGCTCACTATTTCAGATTTTGGAGAAAACACGCTTCTCAAGCATCTCCGCCATTTCTAGTTTCTCCAGGACTAATTGCAATCGTCCGTCAAGACGGATGTAAGTAGATTTTCCACATTTCTCCGGATTACAATCTAAGCCCTGTCTCATAAAGAAATGAAAACTAGACGTAGCATATGATTTAGTACGCTCTCAAGCTTCAAGATATGCGATGTACTCTGCGGTTTATCTTATTATACCAAAGCTCTACTGGGTTGTTCTGTGCTTTTCACCATTGCAGTTCCATATTTCTCTTGGAATGTTTGGATTGTCTATCCATTGTTCAATGAAAGAATCGTTGAACTCTTCGATTTTCTGGCCAGATGGGCAGTCCTTTATGACGATGAGCTAACATTCATCGATCCTGCTTGATGGTATTAATGCTAATGCACTACACATACGAACATGATGGCGTACAAGATTATCTTCACAAGATTATCTTTTTTCTGAATTTTTATTTTTATTTTCATCTACTTTAATATGCTATTATTTCCGTTATTAATTTATTTTTGTAATTATTTTCCTCTTCTTTATTATAAGTTGTGTTTGTTATTTTCCTTTTCTTAGCTTTTGAAGTATTAATTGCAATTGTTCTTATTTATTTTAACTTGTGTTTACTCTTTTTATGTTTTTACTTAGTTCATATTTACTCTGTCCTCCCACCCCTTATAGTGAAAGCAGTTTCAGGGTGAATCACGTACTTGACAGGTGGATCGTGTGAAATTGCACCACGCTTGCAGAATGATTAATCCGATAAACAGGACCGTGTCAAATTGCTCGATAATGAGCACCGTACGAAATTGCACCGCATGAAAATGCACGGAATCACCAAGTGTGATTTTATGAAAAAAACATAAGCAACAGAAATGCGAAACAAAGGAAATAATACATTTTTGGGGGGGGGGGGTAGGTTGAAAATGGACATGCATCCTGCTCCGCCCATTATAAATGATATTGCAATTGCTTTTCTGTTCCATTAAATAAATAACGGGATGGTACCTTCTGTACTGCACGGCAGTTGACTTTCCACATCTTTCCGCACTAATCTTCGATCTGTGCGTTAGACAATTGCACTTCATAAAATAAAGTTATGTCACGTCAATTCACGTTCCTGACCATTACGCACGAAAATTGAAGCTCCAAGTGAGGCCCTCAAACGTTTATCCATCTAAAATATTCAATGTTAAAGAATGAAAATAATAAAAGCAGTGTTGTTTGAATTGTTAAATAACAATATACACGTACTAATACTTTGTACACAAGAAAGTTAGTCACACACTCTTGTCAAAAATTTTTATCCGATACAGGATCCATGTCTTTGTGGTAATTTTGAAACCGATGGCCCATATGAAAAGCTTTTGCCACAACGCTGTTTAATATATGAAGATCTATCGAACGCCACGCCACGTCTCCACTTAAAATTTTAAACTTGAGTTCTAGGCCCCCATGAAGGGCGACCCGAGGGGGCAACTTATCAACATCATTCGATGTGCCCCATGCCATTTTTCTGTTTCACTTTTTATTCTATTCATTATCTCCATTATCTTCATTATCTAACCGTTTCCATATTAGTGGTAGTGGACGTTTTATCTAATACAGGCAGCATGTCTTGGCGGCCATTTTGAATACAGTGAGGGATATGAAAAGTATTTTGCCACAACGCTGTTTAGTGTTTGGATATCAATCGAACAAAGTATCACTCACCCCATGTTTCCATTTAAAGTTTTAAGGTTGGACCGTGAGCCCCTATGAAGGACGGCCCTGGGGGTCACCTCATCATCATTCGATGTGCCATATGCAGAGATGGAGTGGGTCAGTGGGTCAAGTGGGTCAAGTTTTCTGGGTGGGTTAGTGGGTCGTGTGTCAACAGCATGTTTCCCACTGTGACCCACCACCCACCGTGACTCACTGCGACCCACCACCCACCATGACCCACTGTGACCCACCATGACCCGCTGCGACCCACCACCCACCGTGACCCACTGCGACCCACCGACTCAGTATGACCTACCGACCCTCTCTGCTCACTGCATTGTAGACAGTATCTTCTGAGGACTGGTAAATTTGTCTCCGTTTTACTTTCAAGACCTTCATTTCCCTTTCTTTTTCACTTGTTTCTGTCTACTTACCTGAGGTGAGTATATTTAACCAAGTGAAAAAAGAACTTCAGGCACTTTTGGATATTGATATTTTTAGTAGTAATAATAGCAATAGGACTTATACTACTACTTGGCTTTCGAGACCTGTGAGTGTTTTAGAGCTAACTACTGGAAAAAGTACATTTTTGAATCACTGTAATATATAAATTATTATATAAAAAAAATGAATGTAACTATGTGTGCCTGATCATCACGGTCAAATTGCAGTCAAATGAAATTACTTTTGGTATATAGTTAGGCCTTAATCCAAATTGGGATGTTATATTGCTTTTATTATAATGCATAATATCCTAAGGAGGTAGTGAGGATCCGAATTTTTGCGAAAAAAAATTAGTATCTCGCAAGCCGTTAAACTTACGGAGCTGAAATTCAGTGTATTAACTCTTTATTGAAAATAAACAGTGTGTGTCCTAGCATTTTTTTAAATTCTCCTTTATGGGGAGGGGGGCTCACTTTCTATATATGGAAAATTGGTACTGAGTTGGTTTGTTAAAATGATCGAAAACGATTGATGTTATTTAAGAAAAAAAATAGAAACAAAAAATACAGTGCTTGGCTTCATATATCCATTGCTTTCTGCTATAATAATTGCTGAAGCTTGTGTTTATTATATGGAGCGCTTACAGCACAGGGCAATCAACCCAAAAACTTGTAACTAAAATAGGCATAAAATTTGTACTGTAAGCTTAATTACACGGAAATTTTAAGTTTGGGTTGTACGCATAATTGTATGGAAAATTTTACACTTTTTCTCCCTTTACGTTGGTCTACTTACTTTGATTTGGAACTTTGAAATTTCATCCTTTTTTCTACTGAAAAATATTGATAATGCAACAAGGAAATAATTATACTATGATAATTTCATTGAAATTCATCGTAATTTGGCACATGGTAACAGCAGTGTGGTAATTGAAGTTGAAGGAGGAGGGAAATTCCCATTCAAATCTGAACACTTTCAGGAACCTCGTTCTCTTTCGCTTTCTAGACGGGGGAGGGAACTTGGTAATGGTATGAAACATTCATGTGTAATCACAAAAAATAAATTTATAAACAAATAAGAAATCATCCGTTTATCAGTCTTTAATTGATAATTTATTCAGAAGATTCCCTATCAAAGGCATGGCAGATGAAGTTTCTGTTCTACATGGATCGACATTGCCAACTGACATGATCGATATGGAAAAGATGTTCTATGGTGATAGAGAGATGATACTTCTTGCTGAGTATTTCAAACCTGACCAAGAAAAATCGTTATCAGATTTAAGTCTAACAAGTAGATTGTCCATGAGAAGTTGCAGAAATCGGGTAGAAATATTATATATTTCCACGACAGAGTGCGAACGGGGATTTCCCTTTATGAATTTACAGATGACTAATATTAGAAATACACTGTCAGTGCTCAAACATTGTCTAACTTGTTCTTTATCAATGTTAATGGCCCACCGCTAGACATGCTCAAAGTAGACGAGCTAGTTATTTCTTGGCTGAAGGATGGACATCATTCCGCTGCGGATGATTTACCGCCAAAAAGTTACCAACAGGAAATAAATCCGATTTCAGATTTGTTTTAAGGTGGAAAATTACGAGTTACGGAAAATGTATACTTGTATTACTAATGGCTTATTTGTGTTATTCAACTTTTTACCTAATTTTTAGTATGTCTCTTCTTTGCTTTAGGTAAACTACTTTGAATAAATATTCATAATAGTTGCAATTATGCATATTTTTATCTTAAATTTAACGTGGTGTTTTAGTGATTATACAAATTACAATTATGAGCATACTTTATGGAGATGCTCTCACAGAGGGTACCCGAGCACCTTTATACCCTATGAACAACTGACTTTTCAAGTCTTTTGTGAGGAAAATACTGTGAACTGAGAAACCATATCCTTTTCCATATTGTACAGGGGTATTTTCCTGCGAATAGAAGTTTCTTGCGGAATGCGTTCAGAAATTAACACTTGAAAGAATACTTTCTTAGTACAAGTATATTTTAGGCATACACTAATTTCTCCCACCTCGAACTGTTTCAATTTCCTCACTGACAAACACTTTACCATTTTATATCGTAAAGGTCAGTTCCACTGTTATTGTAACAGAGTGGTGTTTGAGCGATTGACTAGAAATTCAAACTCCGATTAGTGACAATTTCACAGTCTTGTTTTATTACAAGTGTAAACTCTTTAGTCAGTTCAGAAGAGGCCGTGGATCGTGTTCAGAGTTGATGACGATGGATTTTGGTGAGTCAGAGTAGGTCAAAGTGGATGAGAGTGGTTCATGGTGGGTGGTGGGTCAGAGTGGGTCACGGTGAGTGGTGGGTCAGAGTGGGTCACGTTGGGTGGTGGGTCATGGTGGGTCACAGTGGGTCATGGTGGGTGGTGGGTCAGTGGGTCGTGGGTCACGGTGGGTCAGTGGGTCGTGGGTCAAGTTTTCATTGATCCACGCCAACTCTGGCCATATGCCATTTCCTATTTGGTTTTTTGATTGATTTAATCACCCTCAACCGTTTTCCGGATATTTTCGTGGAAAGATAAAAAAGGTCCACCCTGTATATATAATCGCTTTTAACCGATATAGTTTTCTACATCAAATCATAGAATTGCATTGTAAACAGAAAA
This sequence comes from Thermobia domestica, assembly GCF_964235325.1. Classification (NCBI taxonomy): domain Eukaryota; kingdom Metazoa; phylum Arthropoda; class Insecta; order Zygentoma; family Lepismatidae; genus Thermobia; species Thermobia domestica. The sequence continues at coordinate 78,933,533 of NC_137470.1, forward strand.
TTACATGACATGTTGCGACGCATCTATGATCATTATTTATTACCAGAATGAGCTACTTTAACCATGAAAACAACATAATTTATTTTTCCCTCATTATAGAACAGTTCTCCTTATATCTTATATAGCTGTGATAAATCTCTCATCAAAAACTCAACTTTTCTCTTTGGGTGTCTGGTTCTCATTAATATATCCACTATGGACTAGACACCATAATACTTGAGAGTTGGCAGCATGGGCGTTTCCAGGATTTTTTTTCAGGGGAAGCAAAATCAGGTAGAGATGCTCACGAAAACGAGAGGAGAAATATAGTTTTAATACGAGACGAAACAAGAAATATGACCACTTTTGTCTCGATTTGTCTAGTTTACCCAAATTTAAGACCTCAAAGAATGTTTCAGTGTAACATGATTCATAGTATAAAATTATAAATTAATAACGTAATGGTGCGGCCATAATGATTGATATTTATCAATCCTTAAGGATAAACAAATCATTACGCCATATACTACAGTAACAAATAGGGCTTAAATATTGTTACATCCCATCCTTGGTGGACCTCCCGTGATGAAAGAGGATTCTGATAACTTGTAGGTGAAATTACAAAACAAAAAAAAAAAAAAGAGCATAAATGTACGCAAATTTACAGAACGAGATGGAATAAGCTTTCTGAGAATTGAAAGTAGACGAGAAAGGAGTGTAAGAGAATCGATAAAAGACGAAACTTCTTAAAAAAAATAAAAACAGCAAGGAAATACAGACCAGAAATACTTACTTCTCGTCCCGTGGCCAGCAATAATATCACGTTATTTTTGACTTCTACTCCCGTTATGCAATTAACATATTAATGGAACTAAGTCAAGTCATTTTAAACATGGTTACAAATGAGCATTTGTAATAATGTCCATCCTTGAACAATCGGATTTATTTTTTACAAGTTAATGTTTTTATGATCTCAAATTAGCATAAATTTTTAAATTATCAATGTTGTTATATCCAATCAGAAGTACAAATAGATAGTTTATTATGAGATAATAAATACAAGTTTATATCTATATGTATATCTATATCTATCTATCTATCTATATATATCTATCTATATATATATATATATATATATATATATGTGTGTATATATATATATATATATATATATATATATATATATATATATATATATATATATATATATATATATATAGTGATAGATAGATAGATACCAGCTGAAATACCATTTTTTTGCATTTTGCTGTATCGGGAAGTCAACGCCTGTGGAAGTATCACCATCCATCTCAACGATCGTAAAAGCTATACATTTGACACTAATATAAGTCATTTAGCATTATTTTTACATGTCCCGGTACCCCCACCCTTTGCAGGTGAACCCCGGCTCGCATACAATGGTAGCTTAATTTGAAAGTCACTGCTAATGGAAGTGTCACCACTCATCTTATCGACCGCGGGAGTATGGATTTGACACTAATATCGACCGTTTGAATTATTTTTACATGTCTCGGTTTCCCTCCTGCGGTGGCCCCCGGCCAGTAGCCGAATTGAATGAATTTGGAAGTTAACTGCGGTCGACATTTCACCATTGATCTCAGCGATCTCGAAAGCTATGAATTCGGCAATAATATCGGTCATTTTCTACTACTTCTACATGTTCTGCAAAACGCCCCCGCTCCCTGAGACAAACCTGGTTTCAATTTTAAAAGAAAACGCTTTGTCTTGGTCTGATCCCTGGACCAAGGGCCCTGTGACCCACATTTGGTAACTCTCGGTTCACTCGTCTGGTCCCCAGGCCGTACACAGACAGACAGAAAAACAAACTCTTTATCTATCTATCTATCTATCTATCTATCTATCTATCTATCTATATATATATATATATATATATATATATATATATATATATATATATATATATATATATATATATATATATAATCACACAGGTTTCAATTTAACTTTCCTCTTCCACTATTTTGAACCCCAGCTGAAGGCGATGGGGCTGCAAATGAATTTATTGACGACTTCATCCACAAACCAGGGTTGTTTTGTTTAAAACAAAATCTTTAAAACAAATGATTAAAACTTGTTTTAAACAATTGATTTTGTCTAAAACAGGTTTTATATACGTTTTAAACATTTTGTTTCAAACATATCGAAGATGATAACTGTTTTCCCTTTTACTTTGTGGCCTCTGTTATACTTCCTACGTGCGAAAAAAGTTTCATCTACTTCACAATTGTTCAGGGTCTTCCTATTTGGTTGTTTTTTAAAAAAGTAATTTTTAAAAAGAGCAATGTCTTGATTTGGACTCTTGAAAAAAGGGGACGAAGTGTTCTAGAACTTTCCTTCTTCTAGTTCCGTATTATAGAGCCATGTATTACACTGAGATAATGAATTGAACCCTTTTTGTTTTAATTTGGTACTATTTTTAAGCCCATTCCAGAGCTAGGACTGTGACAACAGTGCTCCCGTGTGAATGTTTTGAATTTTCATGGGTCCTTCAGGTCTATGTGGTGATCCACAATTTCCTTCGTCTTTTTCCCTTTTTTTCTTTATCGTTTATTGTATTGGTTAAATAATTATCAATTAGCTTGGGAGAAAGTGTTGTAGTTGAAGGTTGGACTACTTGTAGAGATGATATTAAACAATAAATAAAAGAATTATCATTGAAACAAGTTTTTGTGTTGTATTCAGAAAACAAAGGGCTCATTAGTAAATTGCGATCCTGGAATTAAAATATCGCAGGCATTCGTTAATACATACAGTAGTAGTATAGGTAGGTCACTTATAGCGCACTTTTCCTCCTCCCAGTACTTTGATCAGCACAGAAGGAATAGTACTTTAACCAATATTATTTAACACAGAAGGTTATCGTAAAGTATTTACATAACTACAATTCTAAGGCGAGATTCAGTAGGGTGCTCTGCGCATAGGCTTTTATAACATATACAACCATAAAATACTTACATCTAAAAACTTATAATTAAAACTACACTTTTCAAAGTAAAAAGCAGCAAAACCTGTGCACAGGTAGACCTGAGAGGACTTACGCCTTTCTCTTATTTGTTTGTTTGGTTTTGATTTTGACTGTCTCCCAGGCTCCTTTTTTCTCGTTTGTTTCTGTTTCTGTTGCTTCTGCTGCTATTGTCGCTCTGTTGTGCCTCTGTTTTACTTTCCCGACTGGCGCCAGTCTCCATTCACAACAACCCCTTCTGATTTCTTGGCTTGTAGAGGAGAGAGTGAAAATCCTTCTTCCTTGGAGGCGATTCAAATCTGCGACGTTGAACACGCCGATAACTACTCGTAGCTGGGCAAACCATGAGCCAGCACGCTCTCCTAACACTTACTCAAAGAAATCGAGTGAAAATAAGTCCTTATGTATGAACAAATATTTCTACAAGCAACGACATATATTAGCAAAGTGATAAACTAAATTATATGTAACACTTTGTATTGAGTAAGTGAGTAACTGTTTGAATATGTTCACCTAGCCGGCAAATTCAAAACAAATATGGAAAGTATGGATATCCTGGTTCTTATAAGAGATAGAGTGCCAATATTTAATTTTTGTCAATTAGTCCTTAGCTGGTGCATAAGTGTTGCCAACCTACAAAATTACAAAATCACTAAGTCTAGTAACGAATGAGATTCTAAGTTTGCAACACTGTAAAATCATAAAATTGAGATATTTGAAAAATAGAAAATACTAGCATAATCTACATACAATTTTAAGACTTTTTTAAAGAATAACATTTTTCAGAAAACTCAAAGATAAACCCGTAAAATCTTTTGGAAATGTTGATTTTGTTACAACTTCGCTAAATATACATCGATTTTGAAAATTCAACCGAAAATCAATAGAGAAATAAATGTATTATCTTTTGAAGGTCTTGTAGGCTGCATAACTTTAAGAATATTATTACAAAAACTCAAATATATCTCTTATTTATATATGGATCTTTCAAATTCAAAGGACATTCAAAAGAGCCGCATTTCTTTATGCGTTGTGTATATCTAAATCTCAGTTTTTATGAGTTTATAACCATAAACACTTAAAACGTACTTAAAACTACAAGCTTGGATACTGGTAATGGAATTTTGTTTTAACTACGTTCTCTATGGGAAACAATGATTTCTTAAACTCAGTCCATTGATCACAGTTCAAGCTGAATAAACAACCATTGATTTCGAATAGTACTTGCGTTTCATTTTGCACATCTTTCACAATTACATTGAAATTATTAGTAAGAATGAATTTCTTTTGAGGTTCCATGATAATACTCAATTTATTATTTAAAAAATATTTTTTATTTTATTATTTTACATTTTAGATTGATTTTTGAAAAACAGTTGGTGCATTTTATAAACATTAGAAATATATTTCATTCCATCGTACCTTATAAACAATTTCTTAGTTTTCAACTCTTTTAAATCTTGATCAGTATCTTCATTATATCTCTGAGGTAATAATGTTTCGTATTTTTCATTTAAATGTATTAAGACTCTTTCACCAGTGTATTTTTTTGGTATCAATTTCCATAAGGTTAATTACAAACATTGGTCTATTTTCTAAAAACTCTTTAGGATAATAATACTTCTCAGTGTTTCCAATTGTAACTCTCTTATATATCGTATAAATTTTGTAAGGTTTGAGATATTTATATTTTTCAAAATCTAAGTTCAAAGATTCTAAAGAAAAAGATTATTTCCTAGAATTACGAAAATTGATATTCTGGACTTTACAATGATAAAAATTGCTTGAATTTCTTTTTTGATTATCATTTCTATCACTTTGGAAAATGCAATGACGAAATTAGGCAAATCAAATTCACTTGAGTTAAATTGTGTGGTTAAATCAAACTCTAAGTATTTACAACTAACCGATTTCTATAAACATTGATATGTGTTGAAGGAAATAGGAATTTTATCCTCTTTTAACATGTTAGATCTTAGCAAGGTAACCTACTTAGGTTCATAATTAACAATAGGCATTCTCAACTCCATATCTGTAATCCTAACTTTACATGGATGTCGTTGATCATTCTCATATGTTCTATCCTCCTTCTTTGTTTTCCAAATAGCAAATGCATTATCGTCAGAACGACTGCTTTTAAATATATATTTCAATACTCCTTTCCACATAATATCTTTAAAATCTGAACAAAATCCTGGAAAAAATCTTAGCAAAAATACTATTTCTTCATCTGTTCATCGCCATGTAATTTCTTCTCATTCACATTCATCAGAATGATTTGCTTCTGGTTTTGAAATCATACGTGTGTTTACAGCTGTTGAAGTTAAATCAGGATAATCTATAATATCCAATATCTGTCCATGTTTACTAACTTGTATTTGAGAAAGCAAATGTGGAAAGACATTTTTAATAAGTCTAATATTTTGACCAGAAGTGTATTCTCCATCGGCGTCTCTACCTCTAATTTCAAAAGTTACATAAATATCAGCATAATCAGGATGAACAAACTCATCTCTAACATCTATATCAAACTCAACAGATCTGTTTCGTTTATTTAAATTTTCTATAGTCTTTTGATTAGGTTTAAAGGATTGTAATTCATATGACTCTATTTTATCCATATTTATTATAAAGAAAAAAATATTTATCGTTTTATGAATGAAACCCATAAAACAACTTAAATATAACTTCTCCAAATATCCTTATTTTTATTCACCTGACTATTAATTTCTGAAAAACTATATCAATCTCTAAACATTTTAAATACTACAATACCTAAATGCCCACAGATTACCTCGTTAAAATGTTGTATATGATTGCTACTGTACTCTGTATTATGACCAAGATATTTTACCAGTGTTTTTAGTGGAATACCTCCGAATGAATCAAATACATACGTTCTATTTCTTTCTTACCAATAACAAATCCAATGAGCTCCTATATTTTTAGAGGTATCAAAATTAACAATGGCACACTCATTCTTTCTTGGCTCTTTAGAAAATTCATCGCTCATAAATACACTTCTAAACTTTCTTATCTTAAGCTGTTTAACAAGATGAATTAGATCCGAGTCACTTAAAGGTTCAATTTCCTTTTTTTCTTTGCTTTTTTGGGCTTTAGATTTTTTGGAAGCTTACCACCTTGCTTCTCTTCCATTGCTAAGTTAAGTCTCTTTTGTTCTTCTAATTCCTTTTTATTCTTCTTTGCATCATCTACCGTTTTGGCTATAGCAGCAGCTCCGATAGCAGCAGAACCTAGAGCACCTATTAAAGATAAAATTGTTGGAAGAGTAAATATAAAACCGCCATAATAAATATTGTCTTTAGTTTTTATTTCTTTCTTTATTTTTTTAACTTGTGGTATTGAAAGAGTTAAAGACATACGTTGCCCTTTACTTAATTTCGCTTCTTTTTGCTTGATTTGTTTCTTAGTTAAACTGTGATCAATATTTAATTGTTTAAGTTCCTTGTGGGGAATTTTAAATGTAAAACTAGTTAACTTGATACTTATATATTTATTATACAACTTAAAGAACTTTTATGGAAAATCCCCCAAAAAATTAAACACAATACTTATATACCTAAACCAAACCTTACTTTTGTATTCATAGCCAAAGCAGTTCCAATAGCTAATAATCGTTCTGTTATCAAGTTTGCATCTTTAGCAAAAGCTCTTTCTCATGCTTTATTTTCTAATTGTTTGTCTGCAATATGTCTAGAAGCTGTATCTTTATTATCTCTGTAGTAAATATCACGTTCTATACAAGCTTTATTTAGTGGGTTAATACCTTCATTCCCTCTTTCTAACCTTTCTTGTAGCTTCGTGTAAGAGCCGCAAAATTCATAACCTGGTATATGCAACTCTGGCATTTCCTTCATGTTTAAAATCTTATGCATTATTCCTTTTCCATACTCCTCATTATTCCAAAATTTTGGAGGCAATAAATTCAATACCTTTATCAAGTAACCTATACTCTTTTGATCATTAGGAATACATTATGAGAGTTTAGAATTAATCTTATCTATTAAGAATCATTTCCAGATTTTACCTCCCCGTCAATAACTATTAATCAATCAATTAACTTTCTCACATCATCCATCCATATATGTTCTTTCGGTAATTCGTTATATATTTTGATTCCCTCTCCTGTTTTATTTCTTGTTGGTGTTGGATCCAAAGTTGGTTTTATATATCTATCCCAAATAGGTTTGATAATTTCTTTATATTTTTCGCTTCTACTAATTCGTTGTTTTCTTGTATTTGGATCATAGTTATGAAATACGACATTAGAATAAATGACTATTTGTGTATATTTTTAGATCATATTCATTACAGTTTTTTTTGATTATGTTTTGTTAGTAATTCCCATGAACCTTCTGTTCCTGTGTAATGTCGATTATTAGTAACTAAATCATCACCATGAATTTTAATTTCTGTATCCCCTATCATATGTTTCATTTTACCATCTTCATCATATGGTTATTCCAAAACTTTTATCATCTCTAGTTGCATAATATCTTGAAGCAATCTTATCAAAATGGGTAGTTGTTAAAGAATCTATTCCTTCTACTTTATACTTTATTTGTTTTTCATATGTTTCATTTCTTCTGTTATATGTGTATCGCTTTCACTTGTTGATCTCTCATACGTAAGAGGTGTCACTAATAAGCTTGAATCTACTTTCGCGCTTTTATGTACAACTGGAGCTAACTCTTGAATTATATTTTTATTTTCTTCTGCTACTTTTGATATATCTTTTCCTAAATCTTTAATTGCATCGATAACAAATTATCTTGTTCTTTATATTCATCATATTTACTTCGATTAGCCTGTCTAATTTCCTTAAATCTTTAGCAATTTCTTCTTTTAACTTTATATATTTCTTAACTTAAATAACATCCATTTATTATATAAAGAAAAATAAAAAACACAACATAACGTAACAACATACACGTTCATGTATGTTCACCTACGTTCAATTACGTTCAATCACGTTTAGGTACGTTCAATTACGTTCAAATACGTTCGCTTGAGTTTGTTTGCGTTTAAGGTTTACTACTTTAATTTTTTCGACCCGATTTTCGTATTGAAGGTAAAATACTTCGCTTGTAACACAGTGCTTAAACTCTTTAGCTTCTGGTTTCTTAAAATTCAGGACTAGCGAGTACAAACCAGATTTGTTTATAAATATTGTATGTGGCTGTGTATTAAAGGGGGTCGGATTTTCCGACCCCCTTTCAATCTCAAATAAGTACGAAAAAAATTCGAAAGCATTAGTTTCCGCGGCAATTATACCTATTAAGCCTTAAACAATAGATATCGTTCGCATAATGACAACAAACACACTCCTATAACCTCTTTGTCATTCAAACCGGTTAAATTTAGTCTCACACCTTCTATTATGAAATAAATTCTTTAACGGCTTAACAGGTGGGAACATTTTTTACATTTTAGATCGTCAAACTAGTAATAAGTTTAAACCCACTACAGACAACGGCACTGAATGTGTTATGTTATTAAACCCAGTACAGTCAACGGCATTAGAGTATCAGATACAATATAAGAGTCATATATACAAGAACAATTAAGCTTAGAAACATCAGATACAATCACTAAAGAATAACCATGATCAAGCTAAGCCAATCACTAAAGAATAATACTTATCCTAAAACATTCAAGCTAATAACTAACAATTAAATATTCTAATGTTGGGGGCTTCAAATCTGAAGAGGCCAAAATTAATGAAAACTCCTTTATTGTTTCCTTAGCATTTTGTAAACGTTTCCAATTGAAGAAGTTCTTACCACATCCTTATACAACTTACTTGCATTGATATAACCATTTCGATAGTTTAAAAGGTGCTATACTACAGCACCTTATTTCTTCAAATCTTTTACGATATTTTCTCTAGTATTGTCTCTTATGGCTTGCGCTGTATTATCGTATTCAAGCATAGTAGCAACATACTTAACTTTAAACCATGGATTGCCTTCTGTATCTCCTATAATTAGATCTTGGTCTGCGAAACTAAATAACAAAAAAATAAATTTAGTACGTTCGTTTGCGTTTGTTTACGTTCAAGGTTTACCCCGTTTTGATTTGACTTCATAATGAGATAGTGCGCTCAAGGTTTGTTAATAAAAACTGTGTGAGGATGCATGTTTGGCAAGGGGAGACATTTCACTTCCCTTTTATTCTCTATACTTTTAAAAATTATTTAATTTTATTTCTATATTTATCATTATTCGTTTTCCTAGTTATATCTATTGTTAAGAAATCACGCTGTTCTTCCCAACACTTATTGCGTAAAGATTGTAATTTTTAAACGACATATCAGATCCAATAAATTCATCACATATGTGCTTTAGATTCGCATTGTCCTGTCTAAAGATACAAAGAAAGTTTAAGTTATCTCTAATTAATTGTTTTGGTACTTTGGTATAGGTTTGTCCTAGATAGAAACAGTTTAAACCCTTATGACGACCTCGAGTAAAATATTCTCTAACGTGGTTTCGTTGTTCTAAAATGAAATCAACAAACACTAACACAGATCGTTCTTACATTCATCTAAAGGAATAATCTCTTCGTTGCTTCATCTTACTATTTCAATTGCGTTATTAATATCTCGTTCTATGTCTTGGAAAAGTTGCATTAGCTGTTGGTATTTAGGTTGATGTAGGCTTTTGGAATAAACATTTGCATATTTTAACCATTCAACAAGAATGCTAACAAGAAATTATCAGTCGTTAATGTTGTTTTACCACAACTACTACGCCCAACTATTAAACATCTTATATCGTCAGATAACAACACACCATTCCTCTTTTTCTTTGTGGCTTTTTCTGTTAACCTTAGTTTAATATCCCAATTATCCTTTTTATTATTTAGTATATAATAAATGAAAGTATTTAATTTAAATGATTATCCATATGTATTAAACATGTCTTTGCATTACGCATTGAAAACAACTTAGAAATAACTCTTGTACGATTTTACACAACATACTTAACTCCAAACATTAGAGAAAGAATTAATAAATTAACATTTTGTAGTAACTTTTCTGAACTTTCAAAACAACTCATAGTTCAACCTGGTCAATATAATTTAAAATAATTAGAAGAATATATTAAATCAAATCTTCCATACGCCACCGATGCTTTTAAAAATATTAAATTTACCGAGGGCAGAAAGAAAAATATAGTTAAAATATTTAATGAGAATTGTGACAATCTTAGATACCTTTAATACTGTATTAAGTTTTAGTGAAAAGAATTTAACTAAAAACATAGAACATGTCGGAGATAACGTACAAAAATTTCATCCGTTTGATACTGTAAATATTCACTGTGATTTAGCAGAAGGTATAATTTTAAAAGATAATGATACAACTCATAACGAAACAGATTTAATCGCAAAATTTAGAACAAATGCAGAATTTAGAGAACCAATTATATATGAGCCTAGAGAAAATATATTTTTTTCAGTACATCACAGCAAATTTAATAATATCAAAGTTTCAATTCGAGATGAGAATGGTGTTTTAATTGATTTTGGTGGAGCTCGTATAACTGATCTTCTCAGTGTTTAATAAATATGGAAATCTTTGGTAATGTTAAAAGTAGGATAAGTGATATTAATATTAGTGATGATAAATTTAAACTACTAGAGAATTTTAATAATGTTGTTAACGTGAGACAACTTAAATGATTAGAAGCAGTATCAATAGTCAACTAGAGAACGATACAGAACGATTTGAAGAGTATTAGAAACATCACAAGACACATATATCAGGGACGTTGCGATTGATGCTAAGATGTTTGCTACAAAAGAAGACTTTCAAATGTTGAAGAAACACATGGAAAAATTAATTATGCTTAAGAAACCATACACCTATTATGCCGATTGAGAGCTAAAAATGTTAAGGAGCCAATCTTTAGAATAATTAATCTCTCTACTAGTTATAAGTTTCTCTATAATGGTAAAATAAAGCACATGGAATTAAGCTTTGACAAATTCTTTTTAGATACATATTTGGCCGATACTTAAAATGAAGATTTGCCTTTTAGCTTTAACAAGAACGATATGATTACGATTAAACGAAATAAAAATTCTGCTACGGTAGAAGGGCAAATATTGTTTTTTGTAATGTACATAGAAAGAGAGCTCTTGTAAAAAACATTTACTATAGAATAAATTTGGATATTTTTGGTAATATTAAAATTAGGGAAAGCAGTAAGATGTTATTACAAACGTTTGTTAGGAAAGAAGAGCTTAGAGAATATGAAATAAAAATATATAAAGTTTTCACGTCACATTTCACATCCTGGCTTGATTTTAAGAATAAAAGATTGGTTAATGTATCTAATGCTATCGATAAACAAGATGCTGTAACATTAGGACAGCTTGAATCAGCAAGAGAATAGTTTAGTTTACGTATACGAACAGAAACTGTAGAATTACCATGTCGATTGGTAGAAGATGATGTTTAGAAACCAGTCTTTTTTGTATATAATTTAGCTGTCGCCTACAAATGTCTTTATAGACGTAAAATAATACATATAGAATCAAGTCTCAATTCATATCTTATAGACATATTTTTAAATGACACTCTAGTTGAAAGTTTTCCATTACACTTTAATATAAATGATCAGTTAAATATTTGACAATGCAAAGATTGTGATCTGAAACGCGGCAAATTATTATCGCTTATTATGTATATATTAAGAGAAGATGAAGATGAATACGGATCAAGTGATGATGATAATGTTAGGTTTGCAATATTAGCCAATGATGAATTTTAAATTTATATATTATAAATATGATGTGTCAAGCGTAAGAAATCAACAGGTAGAAAGAAAAATACCATTAGGATACAACAAACGAAGAATGGAAGATATATTAAGAAAGGAAGATGCAGCATATGTGGTGTTATTAAATCTCAATTCGTTAAAAAGAAAGATTGACTATATGAAGGTAGAGGTGTTAGAGAAGACATTATACAAGAAATTCACAAACATTCCAGAAAGAACTTTCCCAGGTTAAGTGTTATTATTAAAGGTATAGATGATTTATGAAAGCAGATCTTGCGGAAATGGATAGTGGTGTGTTGAAAGGTATCAAAGAAAGGCTATAAGTATTTGCTAATGATTATTGATTTGTTTTTGAAATGTGCTTTTCGTGTTTCTGTTAAAGATAAGAGCGGTAAGAATGTTATAAAAGCATTCGAATCAATATTAAAAATTAGAAAACCTAGTAACTTACAAACTGATAAAGACAAAGAGTTTTACAATAAAGAATTTAAGAAGTTGATGGAGGAAAATAAGATTAATCATTACTGAACCTATACTGGTATGAAAGCTTCTGTTGTTGAGAGATTAAATAGAACTCTTAAACAAAACATGTGGAAGAAATTTACAACACAAGGAAATTATAAATGGATAGATATATTACCAACACTAGTTAGCGAGTATAATAATCGTGTGCATAGAACAATTGGTTTAAAGCCTATAGAAGTTAATAAAGAGAATGAGGAAACAATATTGGATAAAGGGTATAAGAAAGAATATAAGCATGTTAAGCCGAAGTATGAGATTGGTGATTATGTTCGTATAAGTAAATCGAAAGAATTATTTGAGAAAGAATATACACCTAATAAAAGTAATGTTGTGATGTAAATATAAATGTTGTCTTTTATTAAATAATAGTCATAAAAGGTTAGAAAAAGAGTTTAACCATTGGATAGAAAATAAACAATCCAAAGAACTTATTAGATATATTTCGCGAGCCGGAATTCCGACCGATGAAATTATTAAAAAAGTACAAGGTGGCAAAGGGAAATAAAGTTAAAAAAATATTATCTATACAATATGTATGAGTACTGTGGGTAATTCTCTTGATTTAAACGATATTTGTTACGAACAGATTAAAGGTGACTATTGGTATGGGAAGTTTGGCGATTTTATATTGATTATAGATAAGAGTACAGGATACTTCAATGCTACTAAGTTGTGTCAACATGGTGGTAAGAGGTTTGATCATTGGTATCAAAATAAAGAATTAAAAGAACTAATAACTTATTACTCTAAAAAGCTATGTTCATGGAATTTCGGTAACTTTAAAAATGCAATATATGAAATAAAACTTGCAGTTAGTAAAGTAAATAATATAATTTCTGGAACATACGTGTACAAGAGAATACTTCTCAACATAGCTTCATGGTTGTCGTTTAATTTTTACGAAGAATGTAGGAATATAATAGAATACTATTTCACACAAGAATCTCAACAATATCTCGACAACAACGAATTACTCCAAACACGAATGCACGATATAGAAAACCAGATGAAAGAGTTACGTCTTAAGAACGAGGGCTTAAAAGAAATAGCAGCACCATATGCAGATGATGTTTCAAAGGATAATTGTCTAATCATATAAAAGAAGAACAAACTTAATGATCCTTTCCCTTATTACGCTATCAGATGCGAAAAGGGAAGTCTATATAAACCTCTTAATGAAGAAGAATAAAAATATTCAGATCATGAAATAATATACAAAAAGTTTAGAGATCCTCACAGTATTAAGTTATTCAACTTGATGCAACAAGAACTAGATATTCGTAATTGTAAGGGTAGTGAGTTTTGGACATCCCTATCACAAGTAGATTTCGTTAAAGAAATTGATTGTTTATATAATCGGTTAACATTTTAATCTCATGTAGAAACTTTTAATATAACTTATATGACTATTATTTCATAAAAGTATTTTAACAAATTTAAAACTAAAAGAAGCTACTCAACATCAATCTTAACTGTTGCTAGTTCCAATGTACTATCCTTAGTGCATTATTATTATTATTGTTTTTATTATTATTATTCAGTGTAATCAAAAGCAATCGGGTTATCAAAATCAAGATATTCTTCAGGATTCAGGATATTCATTATTGTTGTTATTGTTGCAAGATATTCATTATTGTTGCAACAACTTTTAGAAACTATATCCCAACAGAGTTTGTCTTTGAAGGTGTTTAGGAACGTAAATTTGAGTAAATCTGGTTTACAAGAGAATGTGTCCCAATGTAAATATTCTTTGAATTTTATACAAACTTCAATAGCTTGTTTCTGTGAATACTTCCTCCAGTTATTTTCTTCACTGAACACGAGACAATCAACTTCCAGTTAAAATTCATTAAGAAAATCTTTAGGCATTTGTTGAGCATATTCATACTTGTAGTCTTCCCAATGAATATGGTGTCTCGTATGTTCTTTATGGTTTAGTACGAAATTCTTGTTTTAAATAACAATAATATCATAAACCATGCTTTCGTTCACACAATTTGTCCCAGAAAAATTTTTCACCATACTTGTTAATAATGTTTTAGTGTTTAAGTAAGTCTTTTCTGTTTGATAATCTGAACCAATCGATGTGTTCTTCATAACGTTCAATAAAAGAAAATGATAGATTATTGTTTGATGTAACTGAACACCAATGTATCTTGTTTTCGAAGGTATGTAGAAAGTCATCGGATAAGTTCTTTATTTTTGAAATTTGTTTCCATTCTTAGAATTTTTGACTATTAAATGCATCTATAACTATGTTTCAACAAACCGGATTTTGAAAGTAGTTTACAATATGTTCAATATTTAATTCTTGAATCATGTCTTTTATAAATTCATCTTTATTCATCATTGTTTTATTTTGTTTACTTGGTTGTTGTGAGTATGTAACTGTTGTTGTTAAAGACTTATTTTTATGCATGTTGATTAAGGTTATTATTTCTGCTTTCCTAAGGTTTTTAATAACCATCTATTTCATTTTCTCTACAGTATTGTTTAAGGTGAGGAATAGTTTTCTTTTTCATAACCTTGTTTTTTATAACAAGAAGAAAATAATTATTCATTTTTGTTAAATTTTGTATATAATAAATATGGAGAAGCAATGTGATTTGATACATAATGAACTTAACCTTAATAATGAAGATCTTAAACTCATAACAGCACTGCTGGAAAAGCAAATACTGTTAAAAGAAGAGGAACAAGAAAAAGAAAGATATACGTCAGAATCAAATTGGGATAATAATAGCCAAAGTGATGATGGTGAGATAGATCCTTAAAAATAGTTTTATTATATTATTAGTGATTTTGATGGGGTAATACCATGAAAGCCGTATACTAATACAATATACTAATAAACATTAAGATTTCCTACGTCACATGAGTATTAGCTGTTGTATTAGATAACGAAAATGATTTAATTTATTTTTATATAATAAAAACGACAGAATAATAATGAATAATTTAATTAAACAACACTACTAAAACAACATTTTACTTCAACACTAACAACAAAGAGGTATTCCAATCAACCAATCTAAAGAAATATTAAGAGCAAGAATGGATGAATTCCAAGCTAGAGGTTCTGGGTGGGCTGTCACGAATGTAAACTACATAGTTAGCTCTTAATAAATATTCACTGTATAGAGGATCATCATACATAGAACTACCAAATAAAATTAAAAGGATAAAGGCTGTTATCAATGTAAAGAACAAAGATGAAAGATGTTTCTTGTATTCAATTGCTTCTGCATTACATCCTGTTGAAGAAGATTCACAACAACCATCAAAGTACAAGCTGGTTATTGAAGACTTAGAATAAAAATTAAAAGGTATCTATTATCCGGTAAAACTAACTGACATCCCAAAAATTGAAAGACGCCCTGATATATCGTTTAACGTTTATACATACAACGAAACGTGTATGGTGTACGTCTTATATCATACTAAATCAAAAAGACACCCATGTGAATTTATTATATGAAAAAGAAAAAATAAAACACACTATTGTTGGATAAAAGACTTGAGTAGATTAGTTAGTTCTCAAATGACAAACAAGAGAGCTCGAAAATATTTGTGTGATCGATGTTTGTTATACTTTTATTTACAAAATGCATTACATAAACATGAAAAAGGTTGTTCTACTCACGAAGCTATTAGGATAGAAATGCCACCAGAAGATACATACGTTAAATTTTAGAACTATCAATATTCGATGAAGATGCCATTTGTGATTTATGCTGATTTCGAATGTCTATTGCATAAGGTTATGAGTTGCGAAGAATCTTATCCAGAAGATGAATCATATACCAAAAATATCAGCAGCATAAGCCATCTGGGTTTTGTTACTATACTGTAAAAAGTGATGGAAGTAAAATAGATCATGTTGTGTATAGAGGTAAAGATGCAGCTAAGAAGTTCATAAGAATGTTAAAGAAAGAAGCCAAACAAATATCAAACATATATAGACCAAATAACGAGTTACCATTAACACGTAAACAGATTAAAAAGTTCAACAAATCTGTTCCTGCTCTTACTGTAAAGTAAAATATACTCGAAAAAAACATAAATTAAACATCACGATCATATAACAGGCGAGTTTGTAGCTGCATTATGTAACAACTGTAATCTACAAGTTAGAGTACCTAAGTTTGTACCAGTGATTATACATGACTTATCAGGATATGATTCACACTTGTTTATAAAAGAACTAGGATGTAATAAGAAGCAAATAGAATCAATACCTAATAACGAACAAGTTACATATCTTTCAGTAAAAAGGTTGGAACTCTCAAATTAAATTTTTTGTAGATTCATTTAGATTTATGGCATGTAGTTTAGACAAATTATCATCAAACGTAATGAGAGAACAAATGACACACACAACACTTCTATCCTAACAAAGAGGAATTCAAACTTGTAATAAGAAAAGGTGTTTCCCCGTACGATTATGTTAGTGATTGGGGTAAGTTTGCACAGAGACAATTACCACTAAAGGAAGCATTCTTCAATGAGCTTACCAACACACATATAAGTGATGAGGATTATGGGCGTGCAAAGAAAATATGGAAAACATTTAAAGTTAATAATCTTGGACAGTATCATGACCTATATCTAAAAACTGATGTTTTGTTATTAGCAAATGTGTTTGAGAACTTCAGAGAAACATGTCTTAAAGCATATGGTCTTGATCCAGCTTGGTATATGACAGCGACAGGTTTAGCTTGGGATGCAATGTTAAAGGTGACAGATATAAATCTAGAGTTACTAACAGATTACAATACGGTGTTCATGATAGAGAAAGGTATAAGAGGTGGAATTTCACAATGTAGTAAAAGATATGTAAAAGCAAACAACAAAATTACGGAAAATTATAATGAAAATAAAGAAGATTCCTCCTTAATGTACTTGGATGCTAAAAACTTGTATGGATGGGCAATGAGCCAATAGTTACTATTTAAGGGATTTAATTGGTTAAGTGAAGAAGAAATAATAGAAACAGATTTTGCAAATGTCCCTGATATTTGTGAAAAAGGTTACATTTTGGAAGTTGATCTTGAATATCCAAAAGAATTGCATGACTATCACAAAGATTATCCATCAGCTCCTCAAAATATGCGCCCGCCTGGTTCAAAACAATCAAAACTGTTAACAACTTTATACGATAAGGAAAAATATGTAATTCACTATCGAAACTTAAAGCAATGTTGATCACTTGGATTAAAATTTCAGAAAATTCATCGAGTAATAGAGTTTAAACAATCAGATTGGTTAAAGAATTACATAGATTGAAACACGCAGATGAGAACTAGAGCAACAAATGACTTTGAAAAAGACTTTTATAAGCTAATGAACAATTCAGTTTTGGGAAAAACTATGGAAAATAGTAGAAAGAGATGTAAACCTATAAAAATAGAATGTGACCTAGCAAGAGTAGTAAATCTAATTGGTAAACCAAATTTTAAAGATACATTTATTTATACTGAGAATCTATGTGTAATCGTAATGAACAAAAATAGTTAACTGTCAATAAACCAATATAATGTTGGAATGAGTATCTTAGATCTATCAAAATATTTAATGTGCGACTTCCATTATAATGTGATGAAGCCAAAATACCAAGACAAAATAGAAGTATGTTATACATATACCGATAGCTTTATATACCATATTCAAACAAAACATTGTACGAGGACATGAAAAATTATGTTGATTACTACGACACGAGTGATTACCCTAAAGATTACAGGTATAAGACACCCCAGATCAATAAGAAAATACTTCGTAAGATGAAAGATGAACTTAAAGGAAGAATCATAGAAGGATTTTTTTTGATTTAAGATCAAAAATGTATTCAATCAAGTTCGAAAAAGATAAATGTTGTAAAAAAGCAAAAGGAGTTAAGAAAAATGTTATAAGTAAAGAACTTTCATTTAACGATTATAAAGACTGTTTGTTCAATCAAAAAGAATATTATAAAATGATTAATTTAATCAGAAGTTATAAGACGAACTTGTACAGTATAGAAGTAAACAAACTAGCTTTGAGTTGTATTGATGAAAAAAGATATGTTTTAGAGTATGGGATAACTACCTTGCCATTTCGTCATTATAAGATAGAAGAGCTGTAGTTTCAAATGTAAGATTTTATGATTTTAAATGTAATAAAAGCCTATGTACAGAGCACCCTGCTCAATCTCACTTTAGAATTGTAGTTATGTAAATACTTTACGCTATCCTTCTGTGTTAAATAATATTTAGTTAAAGTAATATTCCTTCTGTGCTGATTAAAGTACTGGGAGGAGGAAAAGTGTACTAGAAGTAACCTACCTATACTACTTACAGTACCTGTTGGTTGCAACTTGGAATCACTTAACATGAGTTTTATGGGAAGAAAAAATGACACCATTTTGAGTAAACCGAAGAAATTAATTTTATAAGTTTCGAACAAACTTGAGTTGCAGGATAAATTTGTCTGCAACTTAGAGCTTTTTAAAAATATTTTTAGATATGGGTCGTTCAGAGCACAAGGATTCAAGTCCATTTTCAAAAAGGTGCATTTTTGCTCAGCAAGCGTAGTATCTTCGTAGCGAAGAGTCCCAAATAAATTAACCAAAAACCACGTGAAAAGGTGTAGTGTCGGTTGGAGTTTCATAGGACAACCGCTAGACACGGGTTTTTCTAGAACGGGGGAACAGGCGGGCTAACTTCCCCCTCCCTGCTCATAAATTTAAGATATTGTTTACCCTGCAACGTGAGAAAGATTAACGAGTCAAGCTCCAAATGTCATTGTCAATGATGCATAATTACATTAAATACATGCAGCTTGTGTCAAAAAGAAAACCCCGACCAAAAACGTCATATATTCGCAACCACGAATCCGAAAAGAAAGAAAGAAAACTACGTGACAAGGTGCAATATACAGTTTTATATGATTACAACTAGAGAGGGGCATACGTTTAAAGGTCATCCGCCTTCCTACCGCCTACCCTGAATTTCAAATTTTGGGACAGTAATACAAATTTAGAAACCTTTAGCTGAGCAAAGACCAACAGAAGAAAACTGAAGTCCTTACCTACCGTATAAATACGGAGTTTGATCAGTTAAAATCCATTTCCATTGGCCACAAGAAGCTATAAACTAATATTGCTCTTTTGTATTTTTTTCTTTTTGACCCAAGGATTCCAAAGGTGGCTCTGGTTCGAGTTTCTGGCCTGCTTAAATTCTGACAATTGTGCCTAAGCAACTTTCCAGTTTTTATCATCTACATTTTCTCCGTATTTACACTTGTTCTGTTGGACTTTGCTTATCAAAAAGTTTCTAAATCTGCCTTACTGCCCCCAAAATCTGAAATTCAGTGTGGACGTGAGAGCGGCTGCCCTCCTGCCCCCACTGACGCCCCTGTTTAACCACTATCATATGAAACTAGCCCACGCCCTTTCCCGTGGTTTTAGTTTCATTCATTTCGTACTCTTGACTGCGAAGATATTACGTTTTGAAATAGTATTCATTTGGTGAGCAATACTGAACATTATTAAAAATGTACTTGGGCTCTGAATGTCGTAAATATTGTTTTTTTCTTCAAGGCAATTATTGAGTTGAACAAAAACCAATACACAGGTTTGCAGAAAATATTCTAAAGTTAGCACAACATGAAATGTGCTTGAAACATCACTTTCGGAAAATTTATTAGGTTTCACAATTTCCTTACATAGCAATAAGACAAAAAATTTAATATTTAAACATTTTGCAAAAGTCGTTCACAAATTATATTTGACAAATATAAATATACTAGGTTTAAATATTTCATAAAATCAATTCTTACAACATTAAATTTATTAAAAGTCTATTTAATGTTAGCACAAAAGCATTTCTGTAATTTTTAAAAGTATTTTAAAGTATTTTATTTTAAAGTAAGAATGTAAGGTGTATGTATTTTAAAGTAAGAAAATCTCCTCCAGTGCTTTACCGGGAGGTATAGTTCCTAGTATTGAGGCTACATTACCTCGCTGCACTGCCATGCTTATTCTTTGGATTAGGAAGCTGGTTGCAATTTCATCACCTGATTCGTGTTCCTACTTCCTTTATGAAGTTTAGGCCTTCCACTCCCCACGAGCCACCGGATTCAACTGCAACTGGTACGAATGGATATTTTTACATAAGGTGGTTGTATTTTCTTCTTTTCTCTATCTCTTTCCGACTTGTTGCATTGCCCGCCTGGGTTGAAGAGAAAGGAAGGTTGGAAGGTACAAAAGTGTCTGTGCATGTGAAGTCCCAAATTAAAGCTTTACCTTTCTTCGAAGGAATTGAGAACATCCGATCTGGTCTTTCTCCATCTGTTCTACTACAGCCATTTCGATCCCTTATTGCTGGTACACCTTCGGAGATGAGTGCTCTCACAATGATGTCGTTGCAGCTCCGGTGTCGAGGATGTCTACCTGTGCTTTTTATGCAGGACGGACCATGTAGTCCTTTTTTGTCAACAGGATTTTTGCACGCTTGGCATTTATGGGGTTCGCAAATAT
Organism: Thermobia domestica; assembly: GCF_964235325.1. NCBI lineage: Eukaryota > Metazoa > Arthropoda > Insecta > Zygentoma > Lepismatidae > Thermobia > Thermobia domestica. Next base: position 78,954,369 of record NC_137470.1, read on the forward strand.
TTGCAATTGCTTAAGATATCCCAGTCTTAATGCAATGCTATCCTGAAAGACTCATTATTCAGTTGAAAGCCTAGAGGACGTAAGCGCATAGTTTTGAGCCAAGCACCTGCCTCAATGGGCGATGCAGCGATCAGTCTGGCCTTGTCTTCTGGGTTGTCGGAAGACTGTAGTGAAAATGAAAAGTTTGATTGTATGGTAGGTTCTTCCCATGTGGATTTTGTAGCCCTGAAACTGAAGTCGGGTAAATCGAAGGCCACCAACAATGACTATGCGGACAAGCAATCTTGAATTTCAGAATCCAAGTGGAGATTATTGTTCTGTTGGAGAAGTGATTTTATTAGACATTGAGAGCCGTAGAATGATGCCAAGAAGGCGGGAATAGCCAATTCTAATGCTCTTCGAATGCCTAATCCACCAAGATTAACTGGAAGAGATGCCTGAAGCCATGTGCTATCCTCAACGACATAATTTAGGATAGACTTCAAACCAGATTTTATATTGTTGTCATATCTTTCTAATACATCCTCTTCTTTCCATGAAGGTGAACATCGCAGGAAATATAATAATCTTGGGATGGAAAATGATGTTCTTAATAAGTAAAATTCAGAATGAACAGATATTGATGATAGACGGAGAAATACATGTTTAACTGGTTTATCTTCTCAGTTAATAGAGTTCTTCTTGATTCAGTTGAGAGAGCAGCTCCAAGGAGGAAAGCGTTTGATGGCGACATCAATTGGATACCTGGAGCTACTTGGTTGTATGACGAAAACAGTGTGTGCTTTTGTTCGTTTATAGTTTCAAGAAAACTGATTTCGCATTTCGTGAAATTTAGTTGCAGACCAATTGTAGTTGCCTGTGTGTTGATCATTTTGAATGTATTTAATATAATATCCGGATCTCCAGCTATTGCACCATCATCAAGGTATCAGATACTTAAGTCGGTTTTGATATGATTGGCAATAGGCGGCAATGTTACGGCAAATAATGATGGACATAAAGGATCTCCTTGTTGAACCCCTCTTTCTGATAAGATTATATCTTTGCCATAATATAAATTACTGGCTTCAGCATAGCTTTGGTGTACATAGGGATATATCGAAGGAAAATTTTCTTTGACGATAGATAGCATTGTATATCTGTCTATTTCATTGAATGCGTTCCTAAAATCTATTTTTAAGAAAGCTTTTGGCTTCTGGTGATGGTATGAGTAATAAATAGGTGTTGTATGTGCTGCCGCTTCAGCACCATATTGAATGCCTACTCCAAGTTGGTGTGGAGCAAGGAATTGGAGTAGTGGTTGTTTAATCCTCCCACAGATAATCTTGGATGCTAGCCTCCTCCAAGCATTCCCAATGGCAATGGGTCTGATACCGCCATTTTTCTTTGTCAAGGCTATTAAAGATGCTCCAAAGAAAATGGGTCTTACTTCTCTAGGAACATTCTATAATCTTTGAAAGAAACCCTCAAATGTTCTTAATTAGGTGATCTTTAGAATCTTGATTATTATATAGTATCAAATCCTTGATAATTGAAGGGCGCATGCTATCTAAACCACCAGCCGATCCCTAAAGAAAGGATTTCAGTGCTTTAAGAAATTTATTAGATGTGACGTTGTTAAGATCAGTGCTAAAATCATTTATATCAGTAACTGTAAATGCATATGCATGTGTAGGATGTTTGGCTTTTAAGGCTTTCAATATGGTTGCATCTGTTGGAGCTAAAGTATCTTCGCAAATAAGAAGTCTGACTGCTCCATGTACATCTCCATCTGCGAGTTTATTTTCAATTATCTTGATAAATATTCTATTAGATGATTTGTCAGTTGTGCATTTTTGTTTATTTTTCTTCAAAGATATTTGCTTTTTTTTTTATATTAGCACTGGAGCTGCTTGACCAATTTTGGCTTCTTTGTTTTACCCACGTAGTTAGGTTACTGGTTTTTACAGTATGTGGAGGCATACAAAGTATTACGTAGGGGAAGAGTAACAGATTCATCCAAGATTCGAAATTGTCAGAGTTCACTATCTGTTCAAGCACTTCACATAACAAATCTGCCATAACATGTCTTGCTCCTCGCTGAACTCTTCGTAAAATATTTACTGATGATTTAACTTTCCTAAAATATCACTATATTTAAAAATTAATGCATTTTCATCTATCACATTGACATATGTATTCGAAACTTGCGCACCAGGTTGTTGATGAGATGAAGAACGTTTCGCGGAGGCATCGATTGCTTTCTTATCCTTGTTAATGCCATTGTGCCATTTGCTGTTATGTATGGTTAGTCCTCTTGAGTTTAGAAAATTCTTATTACATATAGAACATTGGGAATTATTGGAACTACTAGAAGGGATGCTGGGTATATTTGTAGTTTGTATATTAATCATTGTTTTCATTCTAAAACATTTTGGAATTTTAAGTATTGTTGCTGAATGATTCAAATATTAAATGTTAACGAATAATAACCGAAATAAATTATTCGGTATAATTGATAATAAATTAATACGAAAGGAATCACTTATGAGAAAAATTAATAAACTATCCCATTCTAGTCTTGTTCAATTCACTTAGGATACAAACCACAATAATCTCACACTTAACACGATATCATTAGATGGGTGAGGGAAAGGCAGCAGGCTTGTCCTTTGGTTTTAAGTATTAGCGTTCTCGCTTATATCTTGTGATCCCCTAGACCAATTTAAAACGGTTTTCACTCGGATTGTTCTCAGGTCATCATGAACATTTTCATATTACTTACACGGGAGGGTCCCACAAGTTGTCGCTAAAATCTAATTGCCACATAGCACGCCTGATAGAGCATCATGAAAAATAAACATGAGCCAAATTTAAGGTGCTATGGACCAGAAGGATAGGAGCTACGGGGATTCGAAATTTGAATATCCGAAGAATTATATCATGAAATTATGTACGTTTAAAGTAAATATCTTGAAAACCGTTAAAGGAATCAAAACAAAGGATGCCAGATATAATGATAACAAAATGCCCTATCGAAAACCATAAACAGTGTTGCCATAGGTAAAGCAGTGTTGCCAACTCAGCGTAAAGATATTTTATTATAAATAGCACCATATGTAAGTGTCCACAGTTTTAAAATGCACTATTATCACTAAACATAACATTGAAGTGTAGTGGTAAAGTGTTGCAAACTATTGGAGCTATATGTGTTCAAAATGTACAGCGGAGAGGTGTGATATGTGGGAACAAAGGGTAATAAAGGATCTGGGTCTAATGCTATGAATTTAGTTCAAATGCATAACACAGATAGTATAACAGCAAAATCTCAGGAGTGTCACAAAATATTGATATATTTGAAAAACGAAATTGAGTGATGCCATTTTTGCGTCCTGTGTCAGCTTCGAAGCTATATAGGAGCGCAAAGTGGGATCCGAATCACTATGAAAGAGAAAGATAACAATGAAATGTAAGTTGAAAAGTACAACAAAAACATGTCCGAGGCGGGATTGGAACCCACGATGCTTAATATGTCGGTTGCCTAGCCTTCTAGACCACACCGCTATCCGGTCCGACTAAAAACGAAATGAGGTAGTAACAAAATAATTATATTTCCAATGTGAATATGGTAATATTATAGTGTACAAACATAATCATATGGTATGTAGGAGAAGAAGTAAGAGAATATGTAACTCAACACAAAAGACACAAACCAAGAAAATATTGATAAGATAACCTGGGGAACCAGTTTAAAGAATTAGAAAACACACGATTCTTTCCTCGCGTGTATCGTTTTGTTTTCGCGAGTTGTCTGTTTATTCATCGGGACTACAGAAGTATATTGCAAAATTCTCACTTTTTTCTAATGCATTCCTTTATTAGCTTTTGTTTCCACATATCACACTTCTACATTGTACATTTTCAGCACATTTGGCTCCAATGGTATTCAACACTCTACCATTACACTTCACTATTATGTTTGCTGAGTTGGCAACACTGCTTTACATATGGCAACACTGTGTACGGTTTTCGATAGGGCATTTTGTTATCATTATATCTGGCAACTTTTGTTTTGATTGCTTTAACGGTTTTCAAGATCTTACTTTAAACATACATAATTCCATGGTATAATTCTTCGGATATTCAAATTTTGAATCCCCGTAGCTCCTATCCTTCTGGTCCATAGCACCTTAAATTTTGCTCATTTTCATTTCCCATGATGCTCTATCAGATGTGCTATGTAGCAATCAGATTTTAGCGACAACTTGTGGGACCCTCCCGTGTTAGCAAAATCAAAACGAAACAACACTTTCACTTATAGGAAATTTAAACAGAGCGATGTTTTTGGACGACCACTAATATACAACAATATACAACAATTTATTATTCTAATATGACTTTTGGAAAATTTATTATTTTAAAATAATTTTATTAGCATCAGTATTCTGAAATAGCCATCAAATTTTTGCAACTAAAATTTCTCCCACCTCCAGGTGATCAATTGAGTAAAAGTATGTACATGTGTGTAGAATTCCAATAACAATACAATTAATTATTTGGCCAAATACCATAACAAATGTCGTATTAAATCCAATGGTCATTGGAAGTCTTTTTGCAAACCACTGGTGTTACACAAGTTAAATTAGGTGGTGCGCGGTGGCTCAGTGGTAGAGCGTTCACCTCCGGTGCTTGGGGTCCCTGGTTCGATCCCAGCTCGCGCCGTGTGGACTCTGTGGTGCTCGTGGGTTTTCTCGTGGTTCTCCCGTTTCCTCCCAGTTTCTTCATTCCACCATTTCACTCACCTCTCATCATCACCGTCTCCTTTAGCCTAACCGGCATAACCGTGGGACGTAAAACTTAGATTTCATTTCATTCATTTCATACAAATTAAATTAGGTTAAAAAAAAGAAAAAAAGGTGCGTTATCAGTGACACTCAAAAGTCATTTCCAAAACAGGTGGTGCTACAAAAACAAAATTTTATATATTAAAGTGCATTATCACCAGCGTACTACGATTTTTTTTTCGAAAATCATCTTGAACAACAAGTGGCCAATAAAAATGTATTTAAAAAAACAATATAAAAGCCATTTTCAGTCAAACGATTTTATTTCTGTTATCAATGTTGCACTAATCAGTATATACAGGATGAATCTGTAATACTGGTTGCAAGTAAAGAGTAAAAAGTCTTAACAAAAAAGTTATTACACGATTTTGAAATATGTTTTAAACTGAAATATGTTTAAAACATCTTGAACATCTTTTTCATGTTTTTTCTTTTTTTTTAAAAAAAAAAACTGTATTTTTTCCAACCCTGCCACAAACTTCTCTTCCTGGTATTTACTCGTTCACGGTGAATGCGCAGGAGACAGAGGCTATTCAATCATTCATCTCCCGTAGTTCATTGATGGAGAGTGTTGAATGATCGTTCTACCGTGCACGTCGTAGCAGGAAATGCTAGTCCAATACAGATTCTGGAATGCATTGAAGGATAGATCTTGAAAGTATAAGCCTAGTGCAGTAAATCAATACATTTTATGTAACTTGCACAGAGCAGTAACTACAAGGGGCAAGCGGGACTATTGCCCCGGCCGCTGATAGCAAGAAGGCCCCGAGCTTGCAAGCAGAAAGAAAAGGTGTTGAAAACGACCTGGGGCGTCATTCAGGGGGACATATCCCCCAAGCTTCACACACACACACACACACACACATATATATATATATATATATATATATATATATATATATATATATATATATATATATATATATATATATATTAAACACACACACACACATACATACATACCTGGAATTCAAGAAATTTCTTGAAGTTTGTGGAAACTATTTCCCTCAAATCTATGCGTCTCTAGAGTTTTGCAGCTTCATAGTTAATACAATAGAACCCAGGTTTCTAGAATTGATAAATATGTTTTTGTTATGTTTCTTTCATATTATTTTTGTTATTTCCAATTATATTGCATAAGTTTTTTATTCCATTGTTTCATTATGAAAACTTTTATTATTTATTAGAGATGGATATTGCATGGATGTATTACATTATTAGAAAAGATAACATATGGGAAAACACAGTCGAAACTGAATAGAGATGGAAGCTAATTGTTAATTTGTTTATTCTTTAAATGAGTGATTTTAAGATATTGCAGAAAAATGATCAATGTGTTAATAACATATGACTACTATTGAAGTATTTAGTAAATATAGGCATACATTTCGGTGATTTTCCATTTGTGATCCAAAATATGAAAAATGGATGATATGTAGAGACCGGATGTTTAGGCACTAAAAACCTGTTAAATAGGCAGGCAAATAGGCACTTAAAATTTAAAAAATAGGCAGTAAAATAGGCACTAAAATGTAACTCGAAATAATGAAGATAAATACTCAATACCATTAAAAAATAGATTCAAGTCATAGATAATGTTCAAAGAATATAGAAATATGCTTGTTTTTTTTAAATAATATCTTATCTTCTTTTACTGTATATACAAAAACGAGGCATGTTATGCATTGTACATACTGGGTGAATCTAAAAGATGTGCACATACTTCGGGAGGTGATTCGTGACATGAAAAGAAGACAAAAAGTGCTGTTGCATGTTGTCGAATTCTGCGTCGTGTTAGAGTGACAGGGGTGCCAAATTGAAATCGAAATCGAATCCTGACAATCGGAACGGGACCTAAAGGTGCGCACATACTTCAGATAATGATTCGTGAAATTCAAGAAGACTTTTATCTTCTTTTCATGTCACGAATCACCTCCCTAGGTATGTGATCATCTTTGAAGTTCATCCTGTATATATATTGTAATGTACCACGAGCTTGTGTTTACAAACACATAATATAAGTAAATATGTGAGCATTATGTTACGTAAATTATATATTTTCCCAATGGAGGCTCTATTTTGAAGAAAATGAATAGAATACGCAAAATTAGGCACTAAAGCAATTATTTAGTCAGTAAAGGTCGAAATAGGCCAAATAGGCAAAATAAAATTGGCTTAAATCGAAACTATAACCCCCCATATAAACATTTAGTTATTTTACTTATTTTTGATCAGATTTTTAATATTAAAGAATAGGCATTTTGCCTAACATCCGGTCTCTAGTGATATGATATACTTTAATGAATACATAGCTAACACTCGGATATAGCGTTTTTTTTTTTTTTTAATGTACAGGGTCAAAAGATGAGAGTGCAGATGAACTTTTTTCATTTTTTCGAGAAATAATAATAAAAAGGAGGAAGTTTACTGTCATATGAATGGTGCAAGTGTTTTCCTTAAATATTTATTGTAACTAAACATTAGGTTAGATAACACCTAGGGTACATATAAAAGACGTCTGACAAGATAGCCCCCGGACTTTAGAAAATTCAAACAGTGACTAGGTCATTCGTTTGTACTATGTTTGTACCGTTTGTACCGAAAATATTTTCGTTTGTACCATTTTCCTTATAGGGTTACTTGAGAGGTCAAATGCCCTCCCCCCGTGTCACAACACAGAAAATTGAAATACATGATTCGAAAGCAAATCGTTTCTACCGTTTGTACCGAAAAAAGGTTTTGTTTGTACCCTGATAGTTTTCGAGAAAGACGGGATTACATTTGGTAGAGTATCTTGGCCTCAAGATACCCCCCCCCCAAATGTAATCCCCTCTTTTTCAAAACTATTAGGGTACAAACAAAACTTTTTTCGGTAAAAACGGTACAACACATAAATTCGTATGAATAAACACATAATACTTATAACACATAATTTTCTAAAGTCGGGGGCTATCTTGCCAGACGTTTTAAAGGCTATAGGGACAAAGAATCTAACCACTGTAGTACATTCATTGTTTACCTATTGGGGATCTAACCTGAACCTCGTGCACGCGCACTAACATAGCCTTCTGTATGTTCCTAGCTACGAAGTGAAAATGGCAACGCCGCATTATTTGTCATAGGTAGTCCGATGGTCCTGCCTAGTGGTTGTAGGGGATGCAGTAAACACGAAAAAGCAAGCATACGACCATACTTATTACACCATGCGTGATATGCGTGTCCTACAATTATTATAGTTTAAAGCGTATATTTTGCAGAAGAAAAGGTGCATGAGCTGTATGAAAATTACAGTTAGTTCTGGACAATACGTACGTGTTTCATAAGAATATTTACAATGCTCGATGAAGTTTTACTATACGCATCCATAGATTGTAAAATGTTCAGGAAAATTTGGGCAACTCTTTAATTTGCACATTTGATGTCGAGAACATAACCCAATCAACTCCTGTGGGACCTAACCCGTTCCTTCTATCACTGGCGCAAATTCCGGGGGGATGAGGGGACATGCCCTTCCAATCTTGTAACTGAGGGAGACTGTCCCCCCCAATAATCCTATTTGAAATGTGTTTTTGGGGAGAAATTTGATTATTGTCCGATTGCCACAGAGGAAAGTGAGATGAAATTGATATCCCCCAGAATAAACCTCAAATCTCCAGGATAGTGGCGGATCCAGGATATGATCAAGGAAGGGGCTAAACCATAGTTTGCCGCTGTATCAAGTGTAAAGCAGGACTGAAGGCCATTTTATCCAGTGTATACCTGAGCATCAAGGGGAAACTGTAGCCCTCTTTCGATCTATATATAGATAGAAACGGTCTTACCCCCCCCCCCCAATGTTGAAGACAGATTTGCGCCCCAGTTTACTACTACTACTGCTACTTATATTATGGATCTGTATAGTAAAACTGCACGCTAGGCTCTTATTGAATGATTTTTAAGATCACAAAGAAATGCTCATTCTGTTTTTTTTTTTTCATTCATTAAAATCCTGTCAATGCAGAAACAGGATATAAAGGAGGAGGCTACAGGGACCGGGCCCACCTAAAATTTTCACGGTAGGCTTTCAATATACTATAATTATAATATGGCTAGATTGGACCTCCCTAGCTTCTACCTGGTCCTACCTACACTTTTGGGCTGGCTACGAGTTTGAGGATATATATCAGTAGAGGAGGGGGTGTCGTTAATTTAACCTGGAAAATTGTCTCAAAATACCTTAGAATGTTAGAAAAATGGGACCATAATTTGCAAGTCCAAAAACTATGTATGTAAAAAATAAAAAAATATTTGGCACATGTACTAGCATATTTCGTCTTTCTTTTTTAAACTTAGGGTAATGTGGAAACACCCTAAAATTACAATAAATCAATGTGTATACACATAAAGTTGTTTGATCATAGTATGTTTTTAATCATAGTATGTTTTAATCTGTAGATGAAACAAAGACAACAAAAGATTTTAAATGATTACAAAGTTAAAAAGCTGATAGTTACAAAGTAAACAAATTTCGATACAAGGTTCTGTTGTCAACAGACAAAGACGTTACGTGGGTAAGTCTTATTTGCAGATATCACACATATAAATGTCAGTTTCCACACCGGCACACTCAAAGTGATTCCATTTTTCACATAATTGACATTGAATCCATAGTTCACCACGCATATCTTTCGAAAATACATTCCCATAAAACATGCACAGGGCGTCTTTTTCGGTGGGCTCTTCTACACCAACTGGAAGATAGACTGCAGTTTTTTTTTTTAAATTGGAGGAGGAACTTTGGGCATTTTTTCTAGTTTTCTTACCGGCTGCAGGCGGCTTCTGTTTAGGTTAAGTCGTACTCTTAGATAACGATTCCTCGAGCTGTTTTCTCTACGGAGACGATGTGAAAACAGCGCAAGAACTCGGCTTACGGCCTCTATTCGAGGGCTTCCTCTTCAAAGGGGGTATTTTCATGATTTCACATGGTGACACACAAACTTTTGAACATGTGCTCAGAACGTTGGGATCCTGTGAAGAGGTGCTCGGTAATATTAAGAATTCTAAAGTACAAAATTCGATGTGTTACAAAATTGCATTCCTCAGATGTTTACTTTATCTACTCCAATCTTGAGCTAGTTACTGAACAGTATTATACGCTCTATACAACTAGTTTTAAAAAAATAATTATCCTTGGCACTTCCATAAGTGCAAGCATATAGCGAGAAAACATGTTACGGAAAGCACGTCATAATAATTCGCAAAATACGCACTCAAGTTAATTCAGAGACGGACATAATAGAAAAATGAAATTAAATATTTGAGTTTACGTCCCACAATTATGCCGGCTAGGCTAAAGGAGACGATGATAAGAAATGAGTGAAGTGGTAGAATGAAGAAAGCGGGAGAACCCCGAGGAAACCCACGCACACGATGTTCTTCCACCACATACCGGATATAATGGCACGCAGAGGAATAATAGTCGCGTCACACCGAAATGGCAGTTCATAGCTTTTGTTTTCTTTCACAGTTTATAAAATAAGCTACAGTGGGTTGGGTTAGGTTCGGTTATTTTTTTATATAATTTTCATAGTTGACAATCAGCTACTGCCAATCCTCCTCGCGGCGGAAACTCATATAGTCCATTTCTTTTTTCTTTCTTATTCCAATGTTTTGATTCCAAAGCATTAGACTTTGCATTTTAACATTACCACAAACCTTCTTAACACTATTTTTGTCCCCTGTACATTTTACTTTCTTCGAAGTAGATCAAGTAAACCAGACCACATCCGTTACATCGTCAGTAAGTTGATTTTGTTACAGGATTTAAATTGTGGGCATTACTTCCGAAAGTGTGTCGTACATTTTTACACTCGAATTCCGATGCTTCTCACGTGAATTGCATAAATAAGTCTTCCTTTATCACATGAAAGTGATAATACCCACACTTTTGCACATCCTTGTAATTTTCCAAAACACAAATTACATAAAGAACCCAATCCAAAGTTTTGGGGGCGCGGTGGCTCAGTGGTAGACCTCCGGTGCTTGGGGTTCCTGGTTCGATCACAGCTCGCGCTGTGTGGACTTTGTGGTGGACAAACACCGTGCTCGTGGGTTTTCTCGGGGTTCTCCCGTTTCCTCCCACTCTTCATTCCACCATTTCACTCATTTCTCATTATCACCGTCTCCTTTAGCCTAACCGGCATAACCGTGGGACGTTAAATTTAAAGATTTCAACCCAAAGTTTTCTCGCGACCACAAGATACAGCCAACTAACTATTTCACGTTTCCTTTGCTAAGGAGATTTTACGAACGGGACCTACAATTTTTGGTAGACTCCGATTCACTTGCGTTCAATTGCATCCTCAGTGGATTTGAACCAGCAATCACGCGTACCGAAGGAATGTGTTCAGATCCTGCAGCAACTGTCTTAAATTTGCTGTTTCCGAAGAAATCAACTTTACTTAATCTTAAGTATATGTGGTGAACATTTAACATCCTTCTTGAATACAGCATTAAAAACAAAGTAACTTCATTCCGACCGTCACTCGTAATATCCGTAGTTTGACTTCCAGCTGGACAGCCATTATGACTATGTTGGTTTTCATGAAAACTGGGATGATTATATAAGTATGCAACTGGAGAATAATTTTTACTAAGAGAAAATGTCTTCGAATAAGAAACCTACTTTGAGGAAAAAGGTTTTCAATGTAACGTCTCCTCCCCAAATATAATTGATTTTTATAAAAATCGCTCTAGGGTCCAGGGTTGCGAAATAGGTACACAGAAGCTTAGACTCCGAATCCTGAATTTTTAATACTCCCGACCTCTTTTAATGTGTAGGGCTATTTTATACTACGTTATATTAATTGATAGACGCAGCGTATAAGGTGTTTAACCACAGTCAAGAAGAACCACCAAGCTACGTTTAGAACTTTGCTAAGCAATTGTTAAGTTTGCTACTTGATTTTCATATTGGTGCACAAAATGGTTGAAGCTAAAACTAATCATAGCACCTTCTGTCCAAAAATAGTTTAATAATCGATGCATGATCACTACAATAATCGACGTTGCATCTAAACGATTGCTATGATGCATTATTTTTCATTTAAAGTAAGATACAGCACGTAGCAACGCGAACACTATAGTATGAATAAGACAAAAAACATCAATAGTTCATCAATTAAAGTCACGAGTTCCAGTTCATTGCGTTTTCACCTTCCACTTCTATAAATCTTGTTTGTTTCATTTTCTGACAGCCTTCCCTCTTCCTGTCCCAACGCTTTCATTTCCCTACAATCCACTAAGAGTCCCGTGTCTAATATGTTTGTAAATAGCATTAGTGTGTCCGATGAAGCCAAGTTGTTAGTTGGCGAAACGTTACACATTTTAGTTTTTAAATAAAGCGCATTTGCTTTGCTCAGCTATTATTTAATTTTATCCCGAACTTATTGATGTGTAAAGGTCTGACTTTATTTTCCACTGATATTCCTTAATTCACACACATATAGAAATCCCTGTACAAAATATCAGTCGAACTTTTACACATCAATACATCAAAACGCTAGAAATAAGCTACTTAATAGTAACATGCAACTTGAAATAAATTTTGTAACGGGGAAAATTAAAGATGTAATACATTTTGACCATATATTTTAATTAAAAGTAGCACAAAACATTAATATCAACAGAACGCTCCCACAACGTTTACACAGAAAATAAAAATGTAGAAGTATAATGTACACGACTAGGCGAAACACTTAGTATTTAACTGGCACCAATCTCACATACTCGTGCTTTTTTTTTTTTTTTTTTTTTTTGCCGGTTACTAGTAGCTGTTCGTTGGTTCTGATTAGGTACACATTGAAACTTAATAGATAATAATACTATTTCTACCACATTTTTCATAACTTCTTCAATTTTTCCAAAGATACACTAAAATGTAACATTTGTATTGCAATTTGCAATATACCTGTGTAACATGAATAACACAAAATAAATTAATCAACAAAAAATGTAAACTAAAATTGTTAGATAAAGATTTAATATTAAACACATGGGTCTGTGAAAACAGGAGCCAGTCCTGCCGTGTTAATAGTGTATCATGACTAAATTAAGTTTTATGAGTTATGAAGAAAGAGCAAGAAGTTTCCTTTTCTTATATGATGTCGACTTGTCATTTTTTAGTTTTGTGTAATTGTTTAGAAGAACATTGCTCAGAATACCACATACAATACTAAAAATAGACCGAGAATTGGTTCCACAACTTTTACAACTATAATTTAGATCAATATAAAATGAATTGTCTGAAGAGAGTGATTTTAGAGTCAATGCTTGTAAAACACACTTTTGGGAAGTTTGTCGTAGAAACATTTTTAGTAATTCTTCACTATTAACAATATAGTGCAAAATGGCATACATGTGAAACAAAATAAATTTTATTTGATCTGTTGCTACGCAAAGTCCTTCCCTTTGAAGGTTATCAAAATAAGGATTGTCTATATTATTTCCCTTACCAGCCACAACTAAACTTACACATTCCTCACATGTCACTCTTTTTCAAACACAATGAGCTGCATAACCAGCCACATAGATCCTCGTCTATGTCGTCACAAGATTCCAAATAGGATGATTTCAATACACATTCTAGATCACTGGTGTCACAAGATTGATCAGAAGTGTAATTCTGTAAATCTTCAGTACTGGGTAGCCTTAATACATGCTGTAACCTAATTTTAGACTCGGATTCTAGTATCTGCGTATACGAAACATTGTAGTTACATCCGGACATGGACCTATAAAAACTGAATCGTTTTTTTTTTCTAAATTATCACTCTGAAATTTGCCAGTAAGCACATTCTCAACAGAAAAATTAGAAAAACAGTAGGTTGTTAATTGGATCATTACCGTTGTTGTCTGCATGAGTGCACCGTAAGTGTCCTTGGTGAGTGATACTGTATTAGGATCTTCGTACCATGATTTTAACCAGTCCACAAATTGCTGTAAATATTGAACTCTGGAATCACTGTCACTGGTAATAGGCATTGAATATTAGTCCCTTTTAACTTTCCCTTTTAACATATTTTTGACGTTCATTACCTTCCACCATTTGTTTATTATTTCCAAGAATTTCATTGTTCCTCCATATTCACTGTTGTTCGTAAGGGCTGCAATAGTGGTATCATGAAAAATATTGCACACAAACTTTACGTTTTGCCGTTCCAAATTGTTAGGGTACAAAGATTTATTGTTCAACTTATACGCCTTCAGCAAAATGTTTTCCTCCTCGCTTTTATGAAATTCCCGCAAGTGACTGAAACAAGCTTTTTGCAGCTCACCCTCGTACGGATACACAAATGTTTTTTCACTGTCTTTCAAATTTAACCAACAGTTACGTATATTCTTAAATATATGTACACTATCATACATAAGAAAAATTTTCTCTCCAGGATACTGTGGATTAGTGAAGCTATAAGATCCACTAGCAAGAAATTTAAATAGACTCTGGTTAATTCTATTATTGTCTGTGATTATACACAATACCTTGAAGCTTACAGTCTGAACATAGCTGATTACTTTTTGAACAATTTCAAACAGTTGTTTCCCTGACATTGCATTTGCTGGAACCAAGGACAACCTCATGAAACCTTCCAAAACACGAACTTAACATGAAAGTTTGAACAGTGATGGCTTGTTCTGTTGGACTGTTTTCAGCATAACCTGTAATTTTTTGAGCTTTGTAAGTCAAGCAACTTTTAATATGAATTTCATCTATTAATAATGCTACAATTCTTTCAAAGCTACTGAGATTTTTAAAAATAAACTTCATTGCTTTTCTCAATTTCAGGCGAAATATTTAGTGAGGAAGACAATGCTTGCAAACGCTGGACACTTGGCAAAATTAAGAAGTTTCTCAAAATTTCATATACTTTTACAGAATGGCTGTATACATGAAAAGCAAACACTAAAGTGTGTTTGTAATACCTTCTTAGTGGGATATTTAAAAGCATAAGCTGATCAAGAATTAAATGTACATTAAAATTATCCTTATCTATATATTTGATTGCAGTTTCTATACTGTCACAACCTTTATTTATATAATAACTGGAATCACGTGTAACCTGAGTCACGTTTGCATACCTAGACAATAGGTTTTCAATCTGAGACCAAAGACTGAGTTTCAAGTTACTAGGTAAAATCCAATTAAGATCCTTTGCTGACAACTCATAGTTGCAAATCAACACACGAACACTCATGTCATTCTTAACAATGATGCTGTTCATTACAATTATTTCTTCAAACTCTAGGTTAACATCACAATCGATATTCAGTATGTAAAAATACACATTTGAATTAACGATTTTCACGTCCCATTCACGAAGATTTAATTTTGTTGATAAATCATTTACAAAACCACTGAAATTTTCAATAACATCTGAAGACAAAAGCTGATTAACTTCTTCCTCATGTCTTTGTATTATTGTCCTCCGTCTTTCTTCTCGATCCTTCCTAACGTTTTTCTGAAGAGACAAATACGAAGGAAGATTTTTGAATATATGAGGTACGGCTCCATCCACCAGCTTCGGGTAAGTCAGATCAATCGTATGTTTGTTTCCTACAGAATCTGTATACTCCTCAGTTCTGATAATCTCAGAAGAGTCAAAGTGGTCTGAACGCACCGCTGAATATTTCGTTGGATCCCAATTACTTCTTGGTATTGCGGTTAACCATTTCTTGAAAAGTTGTTCGTCTTTGGGGAATGAGAATGTTGACTTTGTACCTTCAGTTTTAAGAGTACTGTCATAGTTAGATTTGCATCCTGGGACGCAACACCGTCGTGGCATCTGAAAAAAGAAAAGTATAACAGATTACACAGCAGAACAAATTATCATGTACACATACATAGATTAACGCCCTTGTTACTAGCGTCCAACAACGACATACACTGTGTTTTAAGAAGCAGTTAAACGTTAGCACAGGAAAAAAGGGAAAGGGAAATGTTGCCCTTTCAGGCCAACGTATTTACACCCCCTATATATGGTATTCCTACTTTGAACTTCTGGACCTAGGAAACAAAACTTGCCATTAGGTTTATCATCAAGAGTAGGTTACCACGTATCGAAAAGTGCAAAACCTCCATCCTTAATCCCATGCCTCCATCCCATGCATCCCATGCCTCCTTAATCCCATGCATCCAAAACCTCCATGCTTTTGGGGTCTCCATCTTTAATCCAATATATACGGCTGAATTTCGTAAATCGCCTCAAAAGCATTGACCAGATGTTGTAGCAAGGCTTGGTCAGGAGGAGGAGACCCCAAATAGCGAAGCGGGTTTTAATAATGACGTTAAATCGTGTCACAGGTTTAGAAGCATTTTAAGATCTAGATTAACATTTTCTAAAACTCTAATCATGACTTTGTAATTAAATATCTATACACAAGGTCTAATAAAAATGACCGAATTCTTTAAATAATGCTAGAATAGTTGTAATGACAAAAACGAATGCCGAACACATCTAGTGGCATCTCGTAGCAAGGTATTGGTTTCTGCAGTGCTCCTTCTTATGCATTAGTTGTCAAGATAAACTAATCAACAATTCATATACATCATAGATTTAATCAGAGTCCCTCCGTAACCGAATGATTACGCTTAGCAGTTTCAGTGCGAGGGACCTCGGAGTCAATACCCAGCGGTGTCTCAAATTTTGATGTACATCCGGGACAAGGGAATAGATAACTAACCCACAATATGAGTAACACTAAGGTTTTAGTATTCTTTTAAGAACGAGGCCAAAGTTTTACTATGTTTAATTTACTATTAGTAAAGCAAAATAGTCGAACTTTATCTAGCAAATTAAACACTAAAGCTAGAAGTAGCAAACATATGTCCCTCTAGACAATTTTATAATACGATGTATGACAACCAGACAGACGTAACTCTAAAACTTCCATCATCGTTTCGTTAGATCTACGTACCTACCTTTCAAAGCTCCACTTGATGTCAAATCGTCCTAACTCCACCTTTCCTTACTTCTTAGCGCCAAGGACACGTGATGGAGTAACGTCGCTCTGATACCAAGTAGGGCATTCAAAATTGTGTACATCTAAAAAAAAAAAAACGATGGGCGAATTTTTGGAGTTACGTTTCTCTCTGTTTCTCACGCATCGAATAGCTATTTAATAAAATATTCCAGTATCTCAAAAGTGATTCACACCACTGTCATTCTCACTGGTCCAACAATACAGGGCAAATATTTCTAAAAACAGATAAAGCTATGAAAATCTGTATCTGCATGTTGATAGCCATTGAAATGGCTAAAACTATGAACTATATAGCAATGCCACTGGTGAAACAGTATTACCAATCCTAAAAATATTCTTCTTCGAATTGCAATACTGCAATTTATTACAAATATGAATTTTATATAAAAATCCAAATTCAGAGATGTATCACCTTTTACGCAGTGATGCAAACTTACGATACTACATTGTTACAAAAGCTATATTTTTAGTATTGTCCACCCCTTATATCTTTGAAACAAATTTTGAAAATATTTTCTGCAAGTCAATAGCCAGTATGAGCAATGCCACGAAAAAAGTGTTGAAACAAAAAAAAAAAAAAAAAGCCGGATGATTCAGGGTAAATCAAATCAACACCTTCATTCAGCTGCAAATGCATTCCTACACTGATGCGATATCACTCTATTCAATCTAACCTGATAGATAATAAATATAAGCTAAACCACAAATCTGTAGTATGTGGGCTACTCCATGTAGCAAATCAAACAGTATTTGCAATAGAGTGCCGATTATCCTATCTAAGCGGGGTGTGGCCTGGTCGGACGACGCGGACAGTAACAAATACATTTAAAACGGACAAAATACATTCATTAATCCAAAACTCAGTCAAACGAACTTCAAATTTATACTGTATGTACTACAAAGAACAATCAACCCTGACGAAGAAAGCTGGTAATTGTCTTTTGTTTCCCAGCCGTTTGACGTATTTTATGGATTTTTTCTATTGCCAACCAGGTCGGATAACCGGACACTACTGTATTAAGAAAAATGTTGGAAAGACGATGCATAACTTTTGTTTACCCATATCGATACCAAGTTTAGAACTGTCCGAAGGTTGTACATAATTGCAACAAAAGATTACTTTTTGACATTGATATTAGTTGTTATGAATAATGTCAGAATGGCTGGTTCTCTCAAGGTTGGAAATCGTACAATACTTACTGTATTGTCACATGATTGCAGACTGTGTTCTCATACAGCGCAATAGAAAAAAATAGTTCATCGCACCGTTATTGTCAATAAAGTGATTTCAGTTTTGCATTCCTTATCAGTATTCAACCTTATGTCCCTCACAACTGTGCTCCACCTGCTCCAAGTAGCGAAACAACGGAAGGTAATTGACACCAAAAGTACATAATGAAAATGTCAATTTTTTACCAAGCGAACTTTCAAACAATTTTTCCCTGAAGTACTCAACAGCTGTACTTCCACTCTTCAGACAGCCAAAAGTGTTAGAAGAATGGTCTGTTTTGATCGCCTGTCAGGTTAAATGAAATAGAGTATTCATTACTCTTCAGTTCAATACAGGAAGTAAACGTGTACGAAAGTAAACGTGTACGAACTAAAATAACTTAACTAAGAAAATAATGGAAACAGTTCTTAAATCTTATAGACCTGTATTGGCTCCCTGATACGGAGTTTTATAAAACTTTCTTAATCTGAAATTGCCAACGGGGTATATATATTTGGCAAAAATTTACTTTGGGTCGCACAGTGACTTCAGCCTTGTGATAAAGGTACAAAACAGCAAACCCTGCGGAGCTTCAACCTCCTTCGCTAGCTGTCACTCGCTCAGCTATGTTTTGTGAACTATTACACTAGATATCGCACCAAAGAAACAACTCTTCTAGCAGAGATCTTACATGTGCGACTAAAAGTAAAGAGTTGCCCACATTTGTTCAAACCTGTACACATACATTAATGCTAAACGAGAGATAGTATGGTTAGTTATGGTTTGTTTAGGTTATGTTCGAGAAACCAAAACATTAGAGGCAGTTCCGTAAACTCTACCAACATAGAGTACAAGGGCAATTTTATTTGAAAAAATATAACATTTTCCCCTCGCAATTAATTAATCAGCAACGTAAAATAAAGGTGCGGTAAAATTATTAGGGTGACGTTTAGTAGAAGACCTGAACAGAAACCCGGATATTGTCTCTTATACACACGATTATTAGTATGATTTAATATGTTGTGCTGTTGGTAATATGTTTTGCAGTTGGTATCCTGAATAAAATATTACGCAACAATTGAATATTCTAGAAAAAAAATTAATACAGTAAAAATAATGACAAGGTTAGATCATTATGTGCGTTTCAAGTAAAGCGTCTCATATTATACGAAACTAGTAACATTAAAATCGCGCGTTATTTGATTGATTATGATAAATATGATTGTTCAGAAAATATGACTAAATCGGCATGCTACGTTCTAATTTCAACAACAAAAGAACGAAATTTAACTGGAAAATTCAAGAAAATAAAAATACACACTGTAAAGTAAATGTTTGAAGATTCTACTTACCATATATTTATCAATATTTTCCTTATCAAAAATGAACTTCATAACAACACGCCACACACAACTTTCAATTCAAATGAAGAAATCCAGTTCCAGTTATCTTCCTTACGGAAGATTTATATAAATGAAGTTCCAGCCTTAGAGCCCTATGAAACTAATTTTCTATATTTTCTACTACTAATTTTCTTATAAATATATTTTTTAAATAAGATTATGAATTAAGATGGCTCGTGCCAAAATGGCCGAACTATCTCGTTTTAATCTCAATTGTCTTTCACACTATTAATAGAAAACAAAAAGGATAAGCGGCACATGAAACCGTTGAAATTAAATCACAGAGTTTTAAAATTGTATCACATAACACAATTTTTAAAAAAAATACTAAAATAAATGAGTATTAATTAATTAAAAACTGAGATCAAAGCTCTCCACTACTCATAATACACACTATTTCTCTTATCCAAATGCAGAATCATGATAAGAATCCTGGGAAGAAACAAGGACTACCTGCCGCGTTGACAATTCTCCTACTTCGCGGCTATGGTATATAGAAGGCTGTGGCACTAAGAAAAACTAGGCACATCTGTAGATCTATTTATCCTCTCTCTCTCTCTCTTTTTACACGCACACAGACACACACTCATATATATATATATATATATATATATATATATATATATATATATATATATATATATATATATATATATGTGTGTGTACACCGCATATATATATGAAAAAATGATAAGAGAACATATTGATTGCGAAGTGTGAGTTGTCAATTTAAAATGGTGGAATTTCCGTAATCGGATCAACCGTTTATGCTCGAAATTGGTATAGCACCCAACAATAAATAAAAATGCATCGTTGTCAGGTCAGTGGAATACAATATGCAGTGAAATAATCTGGAGCGTGAAATACCCTAGGCGAAGAGAATAAAAAGGGGAGCAAATTAAAGAACAAAGGAAAAGACCTATTTGCATTCCCCGCCACGACAGCGGCGTCAGCACCACAAGGAGGGAGGGGAAGGAGAGAGTAGGTATACTAGGAAGACGTACAAATTAAAATAAGTTGCGTCTTTTCCTGTAAGGTTTACTGTCAGAGGTAAGCTTGCGGAAGCCAATATCCCAACTGAAGTCGCCTGTTTCTATAACCAGGTCCTATTCTTGATTTATTGATTTAGGTATGTGTGGAAGGAAAGGTCTATGGAAATGGTTCGGGCCGCAAAGATGAGGAGTGGGGAAGGCAGAAGTACTGGGCAGTGTATAGATGGTAGCATCTCGGTATTCGCCTGGTACGACTGCGGAAAACCATCGAAAACCGCAGTCGTGATGACTACATCGTGTCACTTCCTGTGTCCATGTAATTGCTGTCTGTAATTGTTTTCTTGTGTATATTTATTTTCTATATGGTTATTATTATTATTATTATTATTATTATTATTATTATTATTATTATTATTATTATTATTATTATTATTATTATTATTATTATTATTAATAATAATAATAATAATAATAGTATTAGTAGTGTAGTAGTAATAGTAGTACGATTATGTAAATTGAGATTCGGGTCCAGCCATTGGTTTATGCGTCGCCGTGCCGTGTCTGCGTGTATGAGGAATATACATTTCTTCTCACTAGCATGTATGCACGACTCCAAAAGTGCATTACCACCTGCAATTCTCCTTTTCGCAATAGCAGGCAACCCAAAAAGTTCGGCGGTTGGGTTGGTTACAAATTCAAAAGACGTTGGACTAAACCTTAATTTTGTCACAAATATATCAGTGTGGCAAACTGCAAATAAGATAATAAAACAAATTGTTAAGAATGACAATTTTATTATTGTGACGGAGTTGGATGACATCAAAAGTTACAAAATGACTTACTTAAGCAGTTCAAACAAGATGAATGATAAGAAACAGATGTAAAAAGAAGCACTTCTCTCTTTCTCTCCCACCCAAAAAAAGAAACTCATAAAAAGAAAAAGTTATATAATATAAATGTTTCATATAAAAGCCTAACAGCACAAAAAACAAATAGTTAAACGAAACGAAAAAAAGACAAACACAGAATAGGGGACACCAGTGGCGTAGCAGACTTGCGGCCCTCCCATGCAAAATAAACCCCATTGTTATAATAATAATAATAATAATAATAATAATAATAATAATAATAATAATAATAATAATAATAATAATAATAATAGCATGAATACATATAGCGATCATATGTGCACGTTTTGTCAATGAGCGATCCCAAACCCCAAAAGAGTGGAAATCTCCAAGAGAGAGAAATAAAAAAAAACTTTCTTATGGTAAATTCTAGTTCAAAGTTCGAAGCACTTGCTTTTGCACGTGATTTTTGTTTCTTTTTTCAGGGAACAGAAAAGTTCTGGCGCCTAAGAAATTATACCATATAATATTGCAAAATTTGCAAGTGGATGTATTTACATTGAAATTTGTGGTAATAAAGATATTATGATTAGGAAACATTATTGTAAAAAGTAAGTTTAATTTCTTTATCCATCGCAAGTCTTAGGGGCCCCTTTTACTTCGCCGCTCCCCGAATATCGATATCGAAAATTTAGAATGATATATTTATCTCCATATATTTGCGATATCCAATGTTGATATATGAAAATATAGATATCGACGATAGCGATTTATCGACATATCACAGGTCCAGCTCCGAGAAGTGATGCTTGAAATATACTGGAATCAACAATCAAATTCTAAATAAGTTCTCCATTTCTGTATTCAATGTTGAGGGGGAAGGGTGTGAACCCGAATAGACATTTTAAGAAAAAATGTTAAGATAAAAGTAGGTTTTCCGTTTTCCCTTGAATACAAAACTATTAACAGAAAACTATTACTGTAATTTACCTTTTACTTCTGTTCCTGATTGTTATCACAAACCAGCGAAAGTACACATACTTTACATAGTATACCAATAAACTTTATAACTTTTCACAACCAAGCAAGCCGGAAGATGAATTTCCTGTGATATAAAAGTGGAATGTTCTACAAAATAGTCATAATTCATTGGCCATATTTCTATCAGTACTTTGGTACGGACTACGAGCTACAAGACTGAGAGAACTAGAAATTGGAGATTTCATTCCTTTTTTCTCTCAGACTAAAGGACTTCTGCATTTTCCTGAGATTTTCGTTTCCTTAATATAAGTCCTCTATCCTGGGCTAATTCTTTCTACCGCGGTTTCTAGGTAATCGGTAAACGAAAGAGTAAAGTTCGTCGACTCTCAACTCTCGACAGTTTGTGAGAAGATATTTCACAGTTCATGTTGTTATTTCTTCGTTACAAAAACCCTTCATGTTGACTATTCATGGTGATTACTGAACTTAAACATTTACAATTATTGAAAAATCAATAGTTATTTTTAAACATAAAAAGTCGGTACAGTTCAGTAGAATGCAGTAGTAGATGGAAGTGAATGAAAATATTGTTAGTTTGTTGAGATGTACAAACTGAATGTGAACAATAAGTGTTAATTCACACATACTCTTGTCCAGAGGCGGATCTACGATGGACTTCTGGGTGCTCGGTGGTTTGTAATACCCCTACATAGAGCTACTTTTAAGAGTTCCAAACTCTGAAGTGGGTTTTATTTATATATAAAATAAGAAAGATTCCCTTTCTGGGGGCAATCGTCCTGATCGCCCCCTGGTTACGCCCTGCTCTTTTGTAGCAGACTTTGAAGACGTTTAGTTAGTGCCTGCTCCTGACGACGCTGATTAGGGATATCCACATCCGGATATTTTTTAATTCGGATATCGGATAGAAACTTATCCGGATTTGCAATATCTTGATGACGGATAACAAAGCAGATGACGGAAACGGATAATATTCGAATAACGGATGACGAATGATATCCGGCAGACAGATAATATTCTGATAACTGATGACTGATAATATCTGGATAGCGGATACTATCCGGATGACGAATAAAGGATAATATCCGGATAATATATAAGGTTTGAAAAAAATCATATAGGAGAGGGACATATCAGTCTATTCTGCTCATGGAGTTATTAAAAGATGATGATCGGGCAGTGGTCTTTACGTTTGAAAGATATTACTTCTTAAAATGATTACAAGTAACTTCCAATTTTCTTGTTTTTGTTGTGGGGAGCGGTGGTTCAATGGTAGTGAGCTTCCTCTAAGGAGTGAGGTCCTTATTGTTTCGATCCCCGGCCAAGTAAGTTTGTGTTGGACAAGATCGTATCCGTGGCTTCTCTCAGGTTACTCCCGCTTCTTCCCGCTTTTCATTCCACCAATTCATCCATTATCATTGACTTGCTTTAATCATTGGGCACGGTGGTTCAGTGGTAGAGCGCTTATTCTGGTGTGTGGTGTCCTTATAATTTCGATCTCCGTCCAAGTAAGTTTGTGGTGGACATGACCGCATCCGTAGGTTTTCTTAGGGTACTCCCGGTTCTTCCTACTTTACATTCCACCAATTTTTCTATTATCATTGACTTGCTTTTATCATTGGGCCCGGTGGCTCATTTATAGAGCGTTTTCTCTGTTGCGTGCAGTCCTTATTGTTTCGATCTCCAGCCAAGGAAGGTTGTTGTTGGACAATACCGTATCCGTAGGTTTTCTAAGGTTACTAAGGCTCCTTCCCACTTTTCATTCCACCAATTCTTCTATTATCATAGACTTGCTTTAATCATTTGGCGAGGGGGCTCAGTGTTAGAGAGCTTCCTCTGGTGCGTGGTGTCCTTATTGTTTATATCCCCGGCCAAATAAGCTTGTGGTGGACAAGATCGCATCCGTGGGTATTCTCAGGTCACTCCCGCTTCTTCCCACTTCTCATTCCACCAATTCTACTATTATCATTGACTTGCTTTTATCATTGGGCGCGGTAGCTCAGTGGTAGAGCGTTTCCTCTGATGGGTGGGGTCCTTATTGTTTGGATCCCTAGCCAAGTCATTTTGTGGTGGACAATATCGTGTCCGTGGGTTTTCTCAGGGTAATCCCGCTTCTTCCGGCTTTTCATTCCACAAATTCCTCTATTATCATTCACTTGCTTTAATCATTTGGCGAGGTGGCTCAGTGGTAGAGAGCTTCCTCTGGTGCGTGGTGTCCTTATTGTTTATATCCCCGGCCAAATAAGCTTGTGGTGGACAAGATCGCATCCGTAGGTATTCTCAGGTCATTCCCGCTTCTTCCCACTTCTCATTCCACCAATTCTACTATTATCATTGACTTGCTTTAATCATTGGGCGCGGTGGCTCAGTGGTAGAGCGTTTCCTCTGATGGGTGGGGTCCTTATTGTTTGGATCAATAGCCTAGTAAGTTTGTGGTGGACAAGATTGTATCCGTGGGATTTCTGAGGTTACTCCTGCTTCTTCCCTCTTTTCATTCCACAAATTCCTCTATTATCATTCACTTGCTTTAATTATTGGGCGCGGTGGCTCAGTGATAGAGCGCTTCTTCTGGTGCGTGGGGTCCTTATTGTTTGGATCCCTGGCCAAATAAGGTTGTGGTGGAAAGATCGTGTAAGTGGGTTTTTTCCGGTCACTCCCGTTTTCTCCCACTTCTCATTCTACCAATTCTTCTATTACCATTGATTTATTTTAATCATTGGGCGCGGTGGCACAGTGGTAGAGCGCTTCCTATGTTGCGTGGGGTCCTTATTGTTTCGATACCCGGCGAAGTAAGTTTGTGGTGGACAAGATCGTATCCGTTGGATTTCTGAGGTTACTCCCGCTTCTTCTCACTTTTCATTCCACAAATTCCTCTATAACCATTCACTTGCTTTAATCATTGGGCGCGGTTGCTCAGTGGGACAGCGCTTGCTCTGGTGCTTGGGGTCCTTATTATTTCGATCCCTGGCCAAGCAAGTTTGTCGTGGACGAAATCATATCCATGGTTTTCTCAGGTTACTCCCGCTTCTTTCCACTTTTCATTCCACCAATTCTTCTATTATCATTGACTTGCTTTAATCATTGGGCGTGGTGGCTCAGTGATATAGCGCTTCCTCTGGTATGTGGGGTACTTATTGTTTCGATGTCCGGCCAAGTAAGTTTGCGGTGGACAAAATCGTATCCGTGGGTTTTCTCAGGGTACTCCCTGTTCTTCCCACTTTTCATTCCACCAATCCTTGTATTATCATTAACTTGCTTTAATCATTGGGCGTGGTTGCTCAGTGGTAGAGCGCTTCCTCTTTGCGTGGGGTCCATACTGTTTCGATCCCCGGCCTAGTAAATTTGTGGTGGACAAGGTCGTATCTGTGGGTTTTCTCATGGTACTCTCGCTTCCTCCTACAATTCATTCCGCCATTTCTTCTATTATCGTTGACTTGCTTTAGTCATTGGAGAGGTATTGGTTCTTTAATCACTGCGGTGATGTCAGAAATCAGATCCATGTCCCAAACATTTGGGTTGTGATGTAAATTTTTGCTGTGGTTCAATCTCAGTATTTGATTACGCGAGATAAAACCATTAATACAGCTATAAATATTGTTTTATCTTCAGCAACCAGGTATTGAGATTGAGCCAATTCGGGACCTCATTTCTGGAGCTTTAAGACCAGGAACCGATTTCGGACATTACCCTGTGCTCAAACGACTACCATCCGCGTCCAACAAATCCATTATTAAAAGGGGAATAGAAATGACCCGCGTCTAAAACTTCGGGACACCATTTTTATGGGTTCAAAGCTTGGGATTGATTTCTGACATCACAATTGTGCACAACGGATCAAAACCTTTCAAATGCCACTAACTCCGTCCAACAACTTCATGTTTATTAGGTGAAAAGAAGATACCCGAGCCCATAACGTAAGGACCCAATTCTTTTAGCTTCGTGGCCTGGGCCTGACTTCTGAAATTACTTCTGCACTAAGGAAACCCGGATTTTTCCAACGGTATTACTCGCGTCCACCAACTCCATGTGTAACATGGTCCTCCTGACGTAGGAGACTCGACTCCGTGTTCTTTTCATTATTATTCTGCAAATGGATTTGTATAGAAGGTAGTTTTCTTAAGTTTAACAGTAGGTCTAAAATCCTGGAAGCCTCTTTGGAGCGGCTCTTATTTGTTAACGAATGCATAACGATCGCTTTCGGCTGTTGCAATGGTCTGTCCAAGCAGCTTGGTATAGAAATCAGCGAAGCATAACAACAAAAAGATGTTTCTCTTATATGTGAAAAATTAAAGCACAGAAACGAAAAGTCAAAGCTTGGTAAGGTGAGTGTCGGGAGACGCCGAATTCTTCTTCAGCCCTGGCAACGAAATTTCTAGCTACGGATTTGAGTTCCAACAGTTTTCGGTCTTTCAGAGTCTCATTTCTTATTTACAACAACGTAGTGTGATGAACCTGTTATACCAAAACGTTTGGAAAGAACCTGTGGGTATGAGTTATTGATAACTATGCAATATATTGACAAAATGCCCGTCTTCAGTTTAGCAACGAAGCTGCCCTTAGGCGAACTATCATGCGGCTCTCTACTTTTGTCTGGGCCTTTTAAATAGTAACATTGCGTTTAAAGGCAAACAGAAAGAAGGTCAGTTGTTTAGTTCTTTCTAGAACAACTAATAAGACGTTTGTGTCTTTGCACAAATAATTATTGGTAGATTGCTGTTTGAAACCTTTTTGAATTACACATTGTAAAACAACATATCCAGCCACAGAAATTTCAAACAAGGGTGAAAAATATATTTATTATTCATATGCTTTATTATTATTATTATTATTATTATTATTATTATTATTATTATTATTATTATTATTATTATTATTATTATTATTATTATTATTATTATTTACCAGAGTTAGTAGAATAGCTTCTCTTTGTTGATAAAAATAGCAATTTGGCATTTATTAGAAAGTAATATGACTGGGTCTAGAGACAGAAGAGAGGGGATCTCATTTTCAGATATAAAAATGAGAACTTTGTTCAACAATAACTACGTATAAATAAGCAAACGTATTGATTGCACTTTTTTAAGAGAAAAAATTAGTATAATTAGTAAAAAAAAGCATTCATTAGAAAACTCTGGGGTAATCAGTGCACCATCCTAAATCCTCTTGGGTCCAAATTCAAGTAAAGCTAAGGTGTGGGATAGCCGAGTTCGATTCCCAGTGGGACCTCATGATATTCGGATCCCACGTTAATCTGTAGGTCCACGTCTCATATAGCCTGAAAGGGACATTAAACTCAAAATCATCTCAACTCAAGTAAAGTTAAAAGAATGATAAAAGTTTTCAACTCTAATGAAATTCTACGTTGTACATATCTGATAATGGAAGCATCGTCAGAAATACAGTATCCCATAGAGCAAACATTTTGTGGAGGATTTCTCTCATGATTAATAAACCTATTGCAAGTTATTGAAAAAGGTGCGTGATGCTGAAATGCTATTTTATGGCGTGTGAACTTGAGGCTTCTGGAAGCGCAAGTTGTGACCACACATATTCGCATCCTTGATGATCATAAAATAATAGAAACAATTTATATGCCATAACATTCTCAGACGGTACGATCAAGCACTGAACCTATTGAAAACTTACTACGTAATAATTAGTGAGTAATGTCACTTTTTTCTTTTAAAGCTCATGTTATAGGCTTTCATAATATAAATTGTTACCCGTGTAGTGTCTGCTAATGTTTAGAAAGATGAATTTCTTTAAAAAGAAAAAGATTGAAAGAATTACCGTTGTCTCGAACTGTCTCGCAGAAGACATGTAATTTGTTGACCTGTCTCGCAATCCACTTTTATTCTAAAGTTAACTGTTGTACCGAACGTGTCTCATTAGCTTGTTTATCTACTTATTAGTACAGTTCTACTTACTTTTACTCGCTTTTTACTTGTTTAACTTGATTTTCCAGTAACCTAGAGCGACTGGGACACGCACACAAAACATCGAGGACAGTTAAATTTCGAAAGCTCTCCCACAATGAATCGAACCAGGGACCCCCGTATACCAAAGGCTCACGCGCTAGCTACTAGATCAGCGGGGAGGAACCCACTCGGCCACATAGTTAGGTTATGTTCTTTACACTTCTTCATGCTACCTAAAGTACAGGCTAATCTTCAATCCACATTGCCGATTTGTGTTTTTTAACGAGAATTGCAATATTATAACTTAATTTGGATGTATAGGGCCGCGGTGACTCAGTGGTAGAGCGTTTACCTCTTGTGCATGGTGTCCTTGGTTCGATCCCAACTCGCGCCAAGTGAACTTTGTGATGGATAAACATCGTGTGTGTGGGTTTTCTCGGGGTACTCCAGTTTCCTCCACATTCTTCATTCCACCATTTTCTTCATTTCTCATCATCACTGATTCCTTTAGCCAAGCCGGCATAATCCTGGGACGTAATACTTAAAGATTTCATTTCATTTCATTTGGATGTTATAGTTAATTAGTATATATGGACTTTGTAGTACTATGTTGGCAGGAGATGAAAGTTGCTATTAATTTCTATTTATCGCTTATTTCATCTTCATTTCCCATTACTTTTGCATAAAATTTTAAAGAAATATTAGATACTAACTTCTTTCTCCCAAGAACACTCAAAGAAAAAAATATACGTAACGAAACAAAGTTATTGCGGAAAAATATGTTGCAGTATAAGAGCAATTTTTCTTTTTAACACAGTTGTACCTGGTAGATCTAAAATAGTCCCTATCAGCATCGACGAAATTCTGCCAATGTTCTGGAAGGCCATGGATTCCTTCGCAGGAGAACTTGGTGGGCCGTGAAGCGAAGAAGGTATCAAGTGAGTTTTGCACAACTATTAATGATTCGAACTGGCGTGCTCTAGTGTGATTGTCCAAGAAACACTCCTACTAGGTAAATTGTAATGCATTTCGGATCAGTACATTTAATGAACACTACCGAATTTGCCACCGAACCAAGGGGAAAGAACGGGTGTGTGTTAAACTTTTGGCATGATCATTGATGTGTCTCGGAACTCTACAGTGTCACTATTAATTATTTAATTTGACCACCAAGTTTACTATTCATTTTGAAAGTGACTTAAATCTTTCAAGCATTCTGTATATATTCCAATAGTTCTGAAAAAATATGTTTAAAAAACAAACGCTATTTCCATATTACTGATAGACTTCTGGAAACGGAACTTTATAATGTTAAGTTCTTTTACTACATCGAATATTTTTATCTGTGGTCCCTTTTCTTTCTTATCTTCTGTCTCCTTTTTTTCTCTCTCTTTCTGTCTCACTTCTGTACCTCTAACAGATATCTATTCGTTTTAATTTTTTATTCAGAAGTGTTCAAGTTTCTCCCTACATTAATTACGAGTCTCGTTTCGTCTAATATCTACTCTTTCACTTTATTGAGCTGATAGATGTATATTTTGAAATAAGAATTGTGCTCATGTTGTTGTTGATTTTAATATGGGAGAAATTAAACAAGAAGAGAGAGGGATGGTCTCTTTACCAGACACGATATGGGATAAGAAGGAGTATATTGGATGGTCTAGCTGCACGGTGTTAGCTGTCACAGTATTTTTTTCGTGTGTATATGTTCAATAATTCGCCATGAATAGAATCAACCAGAAGTTTTTTTTGTAATGTAGAAATAACATGAAATGTGAAATCTCTTTGAACAAACTGTTGAGATTTGAAATTCGAAAAACTTTACACTTTCGGCTACCGATTACCTTGAAACATCCAGTAGCCACAATTATGCTGAGATAGTGAGCTTATATTTAAAAGAATGACATTCTCACCAAAATGCAGAAGTCTTTTAGTCTGAGACAAATAATTAATGGAATCTTTCATTTCTAGTTCTATTAGTCTTGTAGCTCTAAGTCTGTTTCAAAAGTACTGATAGAAATAAGGACAATGAATTATGAATATTTTGTAGAACATTCCACTGTAATATCACAGGAATTTCATCTTCTAGTTTGCTTAGTTCTGAAAAAATATAGAGTATATTGCTATACTATGTAAAGTGTCTGCACTGTCGCTGATATGTGATGACAATCAGAAACAGAATTAAAAGGCTAATTACAGTAATGATTTTCTATGAATAGCTTTCTATTAAGGGGGAAGTATAACTAGTTTTATTTTAACAAATTTTTTGCTTTAAAATGCTTGTCCAAGTTCATCTTCTTCCACTTCAACCTTGAGTACGGAAATGGAAGAACATAATTAGATTTTGATTGTTGATTCTAGTAAATATCAAGCACAATTAATCGGATCTAAGCCTGTACGATGTGTCGATATATCGATATCGTCGATATCGATATTAACAGATATCGACTTTCGATATCGTAAACATATCAACATCTATATATCATCATCCTAAATTCCCGATATCGATCTTCGGAGAGGCGAGGTACTGGGAGCCCATAAGACTCCCGATGGATGAAGAAATAAAACTTAATTTTTACGATAAGGTATTCTAATGACAACTGAAGACTTTGGTGCAAATAACTGTCAAGTCTAAAAATTGAAAGAGTAAAGGAAATATCTACACAAAGGGTTCTCTTCATCCGATTTCTTTCAAGCTTGCCACACATATACTTTACCGAAAATGAATCGACAGATATTTTTGTTTCTTTTTTAAAAATAGGTTAAGGGGCAAAGGATCCCTTTTCAAAACGGGATCCCCTTGATTAAAAGGATCACATTAAAGTAACCAAACTCTGCTGGTGCACAGATGACTTCAAATTATAAATATGGGTTTTGTCGTTTTTGCGACAAAAGGGTTGGAGAGTCAATGCCCCTTCGAAATACCAAAGAACCCGCACAATCCTTACGAAAATTGGATTTCGGTGAAACTGCTTGAAACCGTGGTATGTGCTAGATATGATGTTCCTCAGAAGAAGTCTCAATGGGCACAACCACAAATCACTGACCGTTTGGAAACTACAGAGCCACATTTTTGCAAACAGCATAAGGTAACGTTATTTTGGATTTCGGTGGAATAGCTTGAAACCTAATATGTGTAGATATTGTGATCGTGAGAGAGAGAGACTCAATTTGCACAACCATTAATCACTGACCGTTTGGCCACTACGGGATCACTTTTTTAAAAGAGCTGAAACCGTGATATGTTCTAGATACTGTAATCCTGAAAAAAAGTCTCAACAGACACAGCCACCAATTAATGACTGTTTGGCCACAGAAGGGCCACCTGTTCTTTTTCTTTTTTAATTAGAACAGAAGGTAACGATACTCTGGATTTCGGTGCAATTTCTTGAAACTGTGATATTTTGTAGTTATTGTGATATTGAGAAAAAAACTTTCAACGGATACAACCATGAATCATTCGGTACCTGCGGGCCCACACTTTTTAAAACAGCAGAAGGTAAGGATACTGTGTAATTTTGGCAGAATTGTATGAAAACCTGAAAAGTAGTATCCCACAACCCGGAAAAGAGTAAGAAGACAACATTCAGATATTCATCTTGCGGGACAAAGGAAAACCCAGGAAAGCCTTAGACTATTTTTCTCAGTGTAACGACATCTACAAAATATCACAGTTTCATTCATTTACACCGAAATCAAAATATCGTCATTCCAAGCTGTTTTTTTTTAAAAACTGTATCTGTAGTGACCAAACGCTCATAATTCGATGATTGTGTCCATTAAGACTTTATCTCATGATGAAATCATCAACGTATCTTAGTTTTACTCAACCTTATCGAAATTCAGATATCGTTATACTTGGCTTTTTCCAGGAAAGTAACCCTGTAATCACCAAACGATTAACTATTTATGGATGTGCCCATTGATACTTATTCTAAGCATGACAATATCTACAACACATCAAAGACTCTGTCATTTTGACCGAAACTAGAATATCGCTATCTTCGACTCGGCTGTTTTCAAAAAAAGATGTTTCGTTGTGACCAAAGGGTCAGTGATTATTGGTTGTGCCCATTAAGATTTTTTCTCAAAATCACCATATCGACAACATATCACATTTTAGGTCATTTTTACCGAAATCGAGAACATAACCATTCTCGGTTACTTTCAAAAACTGGCCTCGTAGTGGCAAACGGTCACTGATTATTGGTTATGCCCATATGAACTTTTCTCAGAATCACCATATCGTCTACATATCACAGTTTCAGTCATTTTTTACCCAAATCCAGAACATCACCATTTTCTGCTTACTTTCAAAAAAGTCGCCTCTCAGTGTCCAAACGGCCTGTGATTATTGTCTGTACCCATTAAGACCTTTCCTCGGAATAACAATGTCTACAACGTATCGTATTTTCAGTCATTTTTACCCCAATCCAGGCCACCGACATTTTCTGTTACTTTCAAGAAAGTTGCACTGTAGTGGCGAAGCGGTCAATGATTATTGGTTGTAGCAATGAACACCTTTTTTCAGAATCACAAGATCTACAACATATCACAATTATAGTCATTTTTTAAACCGAATTCCAGAACATCGCCATCTTCGGTTACTATCAAAAAAGTGGCTCCGTAGTGGCCAAACGGTCAGTGGTTGGTGGTAGTGTTTATTGAGACTTTCTGGAAACCACATTATCCACAACATATCAGAGTTTTAGTCATTTTTACCTAAATCCAGAACATCAACATTTTCGATTACTTTTTTTAAAAAAGTGGCCTCGTAGAGTCAAAACGGACAGTGATTTTTGGATGTGCTCATTAAGACCTTTCTACTAAATCACAATGTCTACAACATATTATATTTTGAGTCATTTTTACCGCAATCAAGCCCATCAATATTTTTTGTTACTTTCAAGAAAGTGGCTCTGTAGTGGCGAAGCGGTCAGTGATTATGGGTTGTCCAAATTAACACGTTTTCTCAAAATCACAAGATCTACAAAATATTTCAGTTTTAGTCATTTTTTTCCGAAATCCAGAACATCATCATCTACGGTTACTATCAAAAAATTGGCTCCGTAGTGGCCAAACGGTCAGTGGTTGGTGGTTGTGCTTATTTAGACTTTCTGAGAACTACAATATCTAAAACATATCGCAGTTTCAGTCATTTTTACCGAAATCCAGTACATCATCATCTACGGTTACTATCAAAAAAGTGGCTCCGTAGTGGCCAAACGGTCAGTGGTTGCTGGTTGTGCTTATTGAGACTTTCTGAGAACTACAATATCTAAAACATATCGCAGTTTCAGTCATTTTTACCGAAATCCAGAACATAATCATCTACGGTTCTAACAAAAAAGTGGCTCCGTAGTGGCCAAACGGTCAGTGGTTGGTGGTTGTGCTTATTTAGACTTTCTGAGAACTACAATATCTAAAACATATCACAGTTTCAGTCATTTTTACCGAAATCCAGAACATCATCATCTACGTTTACTATCAAAAAAGTGGCTCCGTAGTGGCCAAACGGTCAGTGGTTGGTGGTTGTGCTTATTGAGACTTTCTGAGAACTACAATATCTAAAACATATCGCAGTTTCAATCATTTTTACCGAAATCCAGAACATCATAATCTTCGGTTACTTTGAAAAAAGTGGCCTCGTAGTGTACAAGCGGCCAGTAATTTTTGGCTGTGCCCATTAAGATCTTTTTACAAAATCACAGTGTCTACAACATATTATATTTTCAGTCATTTTTACCGCAATCAAGCCCATCAATATTTTTTGTTACTTTCAAGAAAGTGCCTCTGTAGTGGCGAAGCGGTCAGTGATTATTGGTTGTCCAAATTAACACCTTTTCTCAGAATCACAAGATCTACAACATATGCCAGTTTTAGTCACTTGTTTTACCGAAATCGAGAACATCATCACCTTCGGTTACTTTCAAAAAAGTGGTCTTATAGTGCCCAAACGGCCAGTGATTATTTGCTGTGCCCATTAAGACATTTTCTCAGAATCACAATGTCTACAACATATCACAATTTCAGCCATTTTACTGATATCCAGGCCATCAACATTTTCGGTTACTTTTAAGGAAGTGGCCTCAGAGTTTAGTGGTTTTGCCCATAAAATCCTTGTCTCACAATCACAAGATCTAGAACATATCACAGTTTCAATCATTTTTACCGAAATCAAGAGCATCACCATCTCCGGTTACTTTCAAATTAGTGGCCTCGTAGTGGCCAAACGGACAGTGATTATTGGTTGTGCCCATTAAGACCTTTCCTCAGAATCACGATATCTTGAACATATCACAATTTCAGTCATTTCTACAAAAATTAAGAATATCACAATCTTCTTTTCCTTTCAAAAGTGTGGCCACGTTGTTTGCCAAACGGTCAGTGACTAGTGGTTGTGCCCATTAAAACCTTCTCAGAATTACGAGGGTAACTACAAAAGTTTTGAGATACGTATTGTTGTGGCACAGTATTAGAATTCCAACAAATGCGTTCGGTAGTGGGTTCAAGAGCGAAGAAGCGAAGCAAGTTTCAATTCGCCCTGCTTATCGGCGAGGCCGTATCACCTTCAATTGTTTGTTGATGTGAGCAGTATTCGGCTGTCTAGAATGGAGCTCGAAAGGGAACATTTTCGGGCAATGATCCTTTACGATATCAAAAGTTGGTTGAACGAGACGCAAAGCCTTGACCGTTTGCAGGGGGCATATGGGGACCTTGCTCCTTCCCGTGTTACAATTTTTCTGTGGTTTGCTGAATTCAGAAGGGGACGGACATCGCTTAAAGATGAAGAGACAGCTGGACGTCCGGCAACAGCTGTGTCAGATGAAAACATTGACGCTGTAGAACAAATGATTCGAGAAAATCCTGGAACAACTTTCAAGGACATTGAATCTACAGTGAACATTGGATCGCCAGCAGTAACAAAAATTCTTCATGATCATCTTCGGCTCAGGAGGTTGCATCTCGTTGGGTGCCTCACACTTTGACTGAACAGTAGAAGCGCATGCGTCTGGAATGGTGTGAAGAAATGCTTGCTAGATTTCATGGAGGCAATTCTCGACGCGTCTCTGACATTGTTACTGGCGATGAAACTTGGATCTATCAATTTGACCCTGAAAATAAACGCCAGTCTACAGTTTGGATCTTTCCGGACGAAAATGCACCCACGAAAGTAAAGCGACCGCAAAGTGTGGGGAAGAAGATGGTTGCAAATTTCTTTTCCAAATCTGACCATGTTCCAACTGTTCCACTTGAAGAACAAAGGACTGTTACTGCTCAGTGGTACACCACTGTTTGCCTAACAAAAGTGTGTTCCAAAAGTGTGTTCGGGAACGGCATCCAAGAACTGGATTGCGTGGGATCCTGCTTCATCATGACAATGCGTCTGCACACACGGCCAACATCACAATTCAGTCTTTAGAATCTACGGAGGTCAAACTTATGACGCATCCGCCGTATAGCGCTGACCTGGCCCCGTGTGATTTTTTTCTGTTTCCCAGGATCAAAGATCTCATGCATGGGAAGAGATTTTTCAGCCCTGAAGAAGCTGTAGTGGCTTACGAGAATGAACTTTCAACACTTGAAGAAAAAGACTGGCAACACTGCTTCCAAAAGTTGTTTTCGAGGATGCAAAAGTGTGTGCAGTGTAATGGTGAATACTTTGAAAAAATGTAAGTGTTAAATTGATTTTAAGTATGTAAGTTATTTCACATCTCAAAACTTTCGTAGTGACCCTCACACAATATCATCTATTACAGTTTCAGTCATTTTACCGAAATCTAGAACATCACCATCTTCAGTTACTTTAAACAAAGTAGCCTGGTTGTGGCCACACGGACAGTGATTATTGGTTGTGCCAATTAAGAAATTTTCTCAGAATCACAATATCTACAAAATATCACAGATTCAGTAATTTTTAGCAAATCCAGAATATCACAATCTTCGTTTTCTTTCAAAAATGTGGCCTCGTAGTAGCTAAACGGTCAGTGATTATTGATTGTGACCATTAATATATTTTCTCAGAATCACAATATCTACAACACATCACAATTTCAGTCGTTTTTACCGAAATCCAGACAGCACCAGTTACTTTGAAAAAGGTGGCAGTGTATTAGCCAATCTGTCAGTAATTATTGGCTGTACCCACTATGGCATTTTCTCAGAATCACAACATCTATAACATATTCCAGTTTCAGTCATTTTTACCGAAATCCAGGCCATCAATATTTTCGGTTACTTGCAAGAAAGTGGCCTTGTAGTGGCCAAACGGTCAGTGATTAGTGGTTATGCCCATTAAAACATTTTCTCGGAATCACAATAACTACAACGTATCACAGTTTCAGCCATTTTATAGAAATCCAGAACATAACCATCTTCGGTTACTTTCAAGAAAGTGGCTTCGTTGTGGGCGAACTGTCAGTGATTAAAGGTTGTGCCTATTAATACCTCTTCTAAGAATCACAATATCTACAACATATCACAGTTTGTCATTTCTACCGAAATCTAGGACATTACCATTTGCGCTTACTTTAAAAAAGTGGCCTCATAGTGTCCAAACGGCAAGTGATTATTGACTGTGCCCATTAAGACATTTTCTCAGAATCATAGCATAACTCATTTTCAGTCATTTTTACAGAAATCCAGGCCATCAATCTTTTCGGTTACTTTCAACCAAGTGGCCAGGTAGTGGCCAAATGGTGAGTGATAAGTAGTTGTGCCTGTAAAGACCTTATCTCTGAATCACAATATCTACAACATATCACAGTTTCAGTCGTTTTTACCGAAATCCAGAACACCACAATCTTCGGTTACTTTGAAAAAGGTGGACCTGTAGTAGTCAAACGGTCAGTAATTATTGGCTGTGCCCACTATGACAATTTTTCAGAATCACATCTGTAAAATATTCCAGTTTCAGTCATTTTTTACCGAAACCCAGGCCATCAATATTTTCGGTTACTTTCAAGAAGGTGGTCTTGTAGTGGCCAAACGGTCAGTGATGAGTGATGCTGCCAATTACCACTTTCCTCAGAACCACAATACCTACAATCATTTTTACCGAAAAACAGAAAACCGCCATCTTCGTTTACTTTCCACAAAGTGGCCTGGTTGTGGCCACAGGTGAAAGAAAACGTTAAAAAAATATATATATTTATATATAGTTTTAAACGAAGATAAGGCGCAAAGTACTGGAGAGGAGTCGCTAAAATTAATTCTCTTTAACGAGGACGATTTACGAAACATCATCTACTAATCGAAATCATGATTATTCTTCAATAAAGTAACTTCCAATAAACCTTTTGTTATTGTTAATTATTCCATATCGGACTCCCGAAGAAAACTCATCGAAACAACTTATTGACCGTGCCAATAGCGACTACTCTCAATCATGACTCCGTTTTCTTTCATTTAGAAATAGGAAAGAAAGAGAAGAAAGTAGAAGGGTAAAAGAAGGAGGTAAGTAAAGAAGAAAGAAAAGAAATAGGGTATTTTAATAAGAAACAGATAACTGGATAATTCCGGAAATATGGTAATAAGAGGTCGGAAAAGTCGTTGAAAGATGAATCATTCTAAATGTTATTAACAACTAATCAATTTTGGAATGCTTCGGAATAGACACATGTTCCCTCATACCACCCAGACCTAGCTCCAGGCACCACGATCATGGGGTTGCCCAGACCTAGACCTGGAAATGAGAAAAGTGAAATTTAATTCTTTGTACTGTTACTCTAACCGGTGATTGATAACCATCCAGCATCTGAACTCTGTTCTCTAGGATCGACCACACATATGAATTAGCCAAGAAAAAAAATCAAACTTATCAACTCAATATAAATTTATGTATCGTATCAATAAAAGTCTCAACTTCCTGGAAGAAAGATGTCGTATTTAGGCTTATCCTGCTATCTTTGCTTCACTCCTCGAGCCGATTTAAACCGTTAGTGACGGTCCTTCATGACCTAGGTTATTTACCTTAACACATATATTGAAACATGACACACATATTATAGGTGTTAATACAACAAATGATATCACACAAATTACTTAAATTAAATCTATCATGCATTCACACGCTCACTCACTCAGGACAGTGTATATATGTTTAAAGGAAACCAACTAACTACAAAGATACAAATAGTTTATTACATTCATAGTGAAAAGAAAAAAAATTTAATTACAACGAAAATCTTAAAAGCACAAGTTCTTGGTTATATATTAATAGAGTACATAGTGTTATATTTTAGTAAATTTTTATATATTCAATCATATTGACAAATGGAAAGAAAAAAAATTATTTACATGTATCATATCTTAGGCATGCTAAAGCAAATTATGATTTGCGACATACGCAAAGAAGACACTTATTTCACTAAAAAAATATATGAACAAAGAGGAAAGAAAAGAAAAAAAACTTTTAGGTGTATTAGATCTTATATGAGTCTCTACCTCACATTGGGTAATAAAATATTAATGATTTTGAGCGTTCAAATCACAGATCACGCACTACTCATAGTGTCCAAAACATTTCGCTCCATTTGACTTAGTTTGTGGTCATTTATATATCTATATATATATCTAACTATCGGTTTACAAAAACCATTTATCGTCTATATTTGGTTTATAACTCGTAACAGTTTATGTCTGCAATCGCACATTACGACGCTTTACCCATCCAGGGATTTCGAGAAAATAACTTTCACTAGAGGATGTTTCTCCTCTAAGACGATCCATTTCCAAACTTACTATTTGAATAGCTTTAAGTTATTTATTTAACACTGGGACATGTCATGAGGCCTTTCCTTAGGATCACTTTCGTATATATGTGTATATAATTCGGATTTTTTAAAACGATCTCCCGCAGGTGTACGGAGTATAAAGGTTCAAATTGAGGATAAAAAAAACTGGTCAAGTCACAGGATACATATGCAGGTGAGAAGGATTCAAGGTACACTTTCCACAATGGTTTTTGGTTGGTAGTTCAGGGATAATATTCGTTATGATGTGGGTTACGTTTAGACCTGCCGTTACTTTCCAATACATGCCATTACAGAATTACATAAGGTATCGTTTACATTTATTCAAAAGAAAAGGAAAATTACTTAAGTGCACGGCGGTATTCATGACAAAATCTACATTCTCAAATTCGTCGGAAAACTCACTGGCAAACTATAGCAACCAATACACGTTTAGGGGGGACAGACACGAGTGCTCTTACATATATTCATAATACATTTAATATCATACTTTTACTTTAAAATCATATTCACATTTAAGTACATATACATTTCGACGTATTCATTTCTCTCTCTCTCTCTCTCTCTCTCTCTCTCTCTCTCTATATATATATATATATATATATATATATATATATATTCAATAAATGCGCACACATTTAAATTAATCACCCCAATAATAAATTTTTTTACAAGGTTGCGAACATTGTCCCAAAACAAATGACTTCCGACATTACATATGAAAAAGAAAATCGCTTTTCTACCTGATACCGCGCATCTATAAATTTTTTCACTTTTATATATACAATTCGTGCTTAAATAATGAAAAAAAAAAACTTTGTGAGGCAGGCACGTAACACAGAGCATTTCTAAAGATATAACTAGATAAACCAAAGTACAATTTCTGGGCCCAGGTTAACTACAAGGTAATTGAAAACCAAAACAGAAAGGAAAGTGACCAACGGATTGAAAAAAACTTAAGAGGGACGACGGTGAGAGAACGTAATCGAAGTGTCGTCAACTACGAAGTCTTTGTTCATTTCGGCGATAGGTCAAAATGTGATGGAGGACCCAATCACTATCTACTTTATCCATGAATCGTGTCTTGCAACGTCTCAGCTGGTAATTTCAGATCAGAGTTGTACGTTAAATAAATCGTAAGTGACAAGTTCAAAATCGGGGGGGGGGGGAAGGTTGAAAAATTTAAAAAAAAAACTTGAAGAAATGAAGACAGAGAGAGAGATAGAGAAGAAGGAAGACGAAGAATAGGGGCGCCAAAGACTTAAGTGAGAAATAACTAACGCTACAAAGATAGAAGTCGAATTTCGCTCTCAACAAAATCCATAGCGAAAATATTCTTAACATGCCAAAAAGGGTGGTCTACTCAAATACGTAGACTCAAGGGGCGCCCTGCTGCCAAGGATGCAAGTTCTGTTTCCATCAGATCCCAATCCCACAAGAGTTTGCTTGTAAGATTGAAATCCGATCCCCGTATCCGGCCCAGACCAGCAGGATAAAAGGAGAGGGGGAAAGGGACCAGGTAACTGCGTCCCCAATTTTGAAATCACTAAGTAAAAAAATATTCGACCCCTTAGAAAAACTAAGAAGGTTCGAGGACAGTAATGAAACTAGAATAGAAGTATTATCTAAGATATCCCTAACTAATGATTTGCCGAAATAAAAAAAATTAAATAAACGGAATTTTGGATCGTTGATTTCTATTGCCAAACCTCACCGATAGCTACCCTGCGCAGACACGCCACAGTCTGGGATGTCGTTAATTTCGCTCGTCTAATTAAACTAAGAAAAGAAATGAAAATACTTAAAGGGACTAGGGGTCGACATCCGGGTACGCTAATAAATTTCAATAATTAATTGTTTTGATTCTGTAACCCTGTCAGAGCTGTCGCCTCCATGAACATTGTAAGCTAGCCCGAGTAGGTAACGTGAAGGAAAAAAAAATCTCACGGAGCAGGATATTCTATTTTAAAAAAACCGACCAGAAAATATAATTCACTACAGCCCCGTTCTATAGCTACTATTGTCTTTTCATAATTTATTATTCAATATGTCTAGTCCACGATTATATGATGCTACCCCTTCTATCAGATGGTATTACTATGGTTGATTATTATTATAACACATAAAACTACAAAGTATTACCGTAGTCCGACTATATATCGCCCTCCGGTCCGCGTGATATCATGGTGCAGGGGTCAGAACCTGAGATGTTTGTAGTTACACGTATCTATTCAATATCTATATATCAACACACGGCGAAGTATTCACTGGGCTACTATATATTTAACTATATGGGTGTCCTATATTCTATATTCATTTACTACAATATTCATACACTTTATATTCATATTCACATTAATATTCATTTGCCACGACGCTATATTCTACAAACACCCTGTTTCCTCTATCTACGCCCAGCCTATTTACACATTTCATCATAACACTTTAAAATCTATAGTCACTACAAACATTTCCCATTCCGATCACCGCACGACAACCTCACTCGAACTCAAGACTCTTTCATCCCACACACAATACTATGTAATACTCGGTAGCTTTATTAAGAAGAAAGAAAAAAAATCCTACGTATGTTCACTGAAAATAGAATTATTCGCGATAATATTTAATGTTTATATAATTCTGCAGTAACAATGAACTTCTGCAGCCACGAAGAAAAATGAACATCTAATATAATTCCAAAGCGAAGAACTAGCATCATATTGCCCGACTTCTGTTAAAAAATTACGTATTGTTTATTTACTTAAATATCTCGATTTCTAGACTATGCAGAATGTTGAAACTTTCAGAATATATTAATTTTGGGTCACTTGACCTAACTGTACATTCATATGGGCTGTGAATTATACCTTCTAGGTTTTATTTCGGAAAGAAAGGTCAATTTCATGAAAACTAAATCACTAAGCACCTCGACGGAAGAATGGCGGTTAGTACTGACTTTTGACACTAGGGCTAGCGACGATATAATCAACCCTTGAACAACTGAATGTGACCTTGTACACGTTATTATTATACTATATTACGTTCACTTTTGAATATTGTGTATGAGTTCACTTAATGACGGAATAATAAAGAATTTATCGCATAGTAAATACTCCACTGTCCATATTTAATTATCTCACACACTCTTTCATCACTTAACTACCACAATTACTACTACTAGAACATGTTTCTACATTACGAACACATACATGCCACATCCATACTACACACTACATTAATACATGTTATACTAATAAATGTACACAGACAACATTCAGATTTTACCATTTTAAATCGGCTCGAAAGGAAAAGGAAAGAAAGGAACAGGGCCAACTGGCCCTAGTATTTACTAAATCACATTCTTTACTTAACCTATTTAATCAATGCCCTGAGGGGACATATCGAAGTATTAGCTAACAATAGGACCCCTGCCCTGAAGGGGCAGGAACCCGGAACAAACTACATGTTCAACTCATCCCGCTGGAAGCCGTACTCCCAATTTGGGAGTCAGATAGGAGCCCTTATTGTAAATTTACAAGTGCATTATTCTACCTATCTTAACTACAACGAAATTAAATACCGCCATGTTACTAATGAATAAATACAAACGAAATCACATCCACTACATAGACGAAAACAAACGGCAGTGGGGCAGGCCTAACGTAACTCTAACAGGAATAGTTTTAAGGATAAAAGTATTTAAAGGGAAAAAACACTACTCTTCCGAAACTGTCTGTGGATATTTAAGAACCACTAGCAAACTGATGCACTTCGTGGAGCCGGTCCATCACTCATTATATCTGCTCAACATGGCGTTACTATATTGCACTTCCTATTTCAGCTTTTTTAGTTCAGTTTTTAGTATGAAATTTAATAGTTTTTTTGGCTCCTAGAGACTTCCAACGATTTTAGGTGTTAATAACATCCCAAATGTTACCTTGTTTGCAGCTTTTCTCGCTCCTTTTCGACGTTTTTTGCTGGGAAGATCTTAGTCCGGCATCTTCAGTGAAATTCTTGCAGGGAATGGAATAATTGCGCCCTAATATCATAGCGTGGGTTTATCAGCCAATCAAAACTAAGCATTTTGGCGGTGGGGCTTTGAAACGAATAAAATTTGGTAAAATCTGGATTAAACTAGATTTTAGAAGGACCTAGGTATCTAAAAGAGAGGTGAAGGGTGGTCCTGAAAATTCTGTCGAATTTTAGATTGGTTATTTGATCTGGAAAGTTCCGTCCAATAGTGGATCTATATTTTCGGATAGCACTGACACCGTAAGAATTGTAATAATCCATTTACACATCCATATACAAGACTTATAACTAATTTAAAATATAAATAAAGATATTGATTCCCAAAACTATAATTCCCAATGAATTTTTTACAGTTTTCCATGTTAATTTGAAATAGAATAACAAATAAAATTAAGAATTATATGAACAGCCAGAAATTTTTTTTGTTAAACATCAAGTACAGTCGGTGCAAAAAATTTCGGGCACCCTCCTATTAAAAACATAATCTCATTAGACTGTAATGGCACATTACAGTTCCCCGGCGTCGTTAAAAAAAATTTTGTTTGAATAACAAAATTTTGTTGAATAGAATTAACATGTATTAATACTAATAAACTAACTACTCACTCATACACTCATGCACTCAAATGAGACAGTGTAACATTCACTTTGGGTATTGAGATAGAAGTTCCCGTTTTTTGTCCTCAGTACAGTTGAAAAGCTTAAGATTCTGGAAATTGTGAGTTCCGATACTTTCACCTTTTAGATTGTGTAATACAGCGCAATTTTTCAATAATTTAACTGCTAAAAACGGGCCGGTATAGACTTTCATCCATTTTGCTGACTCATGCTTTATATGTGAGGATAAGTTATGCAGTTTCAACATCACTAATTGCCCTTCTTGCAGATTTATAGCGTTTGACGACTGTTTAGCATGACTTTTTAATTT
Source organism: Thermobia domestica (assembly GCF_964235325.1). Lineage (NCBI taxonomy): Eukaryota > Metazoa > Arthropoda > Insecta > Zygentoma > Lepismatidae > Thermobia > Thermobia domestica. The sequence goes on from NC_137470.1 coordinate 78,998,294, forward strand.
TACCTCTACTTCAGCGTATCGGAAACGGTTATCTATGGAATCTAACTCTTTGGGCCATGGGAACACTTTCCTATAGCTATCAACGGCAGAATAACTAAGAAAGCGTTCCGCAGGCGTACAGCCAATACTGGAACAATATGAATTGTTCAGAAGGTCCTGAATTTTAACTAAGTACTTGTGCCAAGTGGTTTGATCCTCATGACACCATAATCTAACTAATCTATTGAGTTCTTTATGGCTACGTTCTGTAACGCCGTTAGCCTGCGGGGAATAACTGGAAGTTTTCTTATGTTTAATTTTATATTTGTTACAAAAGTCCTGCCATAACTTAGATTGGAACTGTGGTCCTTTATCGGATAAGAATTCCTGTGGGTAAGGCAATAGATGAAAGTATCATCTCTAATACTGTGATTATTTCCTTAGTATGAGCCTTTTTCAGTGGAAGGAAAGTAACGAAACGAGAATAAATATCTGTTAGAGATAAAATATAATAATATCCCTGACTGGGTGGCAATTTTCCAAATAGGTCCACCCCCAGAGTCTCATGGGGTACGGCCGCTTGGATATGATATTCCTGCTTAGCTATAGCACGGTTCGTAAACTTTGTTTCGGCACATTCTATGCAATTTCGTATGAAGTTTTTAATCGTGGTTTTTTGATTTTTCCAATAAAATATAGCTCGACAAAAACGATAACACTTCTGAACTCCAAAGTGACCGGTAGAATGGACAACACTGATAATTTGGGGTATACAACTCTGCGGTATCACTAAGAGCCATTTCTGAATACGCAAAGGTTTAATATAAATTAACCCACAGTACATTGTTACTCTGTCCAGATTACGGTTGTTTTCATATTGCTTTAACAGGTTCTTACATAATTCATCTGTTATTTGATTTTCTCGAATAAAGTCTAGATTAATATCAGCATCCTGCGTTTTGGTTAAAAAATGAACATAATGTGTTTCGGGCTCAAGCAATACCTCAGGTGGGTATCTACAAATTGTGTCGGCTACAAAATTTTCTCTGCCTGGACAGTGTTGAATAATTAAATCAAATTTCTGCAGTTTCAATAGAATGCGGGTGGTTCGTGGCTCAAGGTTTTTTTGGGTGAATGCATGTGTGACTGCCGCGTTATCTGTATGTACATAAGTAGTACGACCCATGATATACTGCTCAAAATGTTCACAGAGGAACAGGACTGACAGGAGTTCCAGCTGAGATATTGAAAGAGACAACTCATAGGGTTTCACCCGTCGACTGGCATATCCAATGACGTTAGGATTATCTTTATCTGACGGATATTGTGCAAGTAGGCCAGCCAAATTTTCGATGCACGCATCACTATGGATGTGAAAAGGCAAGGAAAAATCCGGCTGACTTAATGCAGGTGGATTACTAAGAAGAGTTCTCAGTTTATTGAAAGTTTCCAAGGCTTCGTTATTCAGTACGAATTTCTGATCCTTTTTCAGGAGTTGATACAGATTAGCAGTGAGACCAGAAAAGTTTGGGATGAATTTTCGCCTCCATCCTATAAGCCCTAAAACTTCTGTAATGCTTTCTTGGATTTCGGTACTGGAAAACAACGAATTGGCTCATTGAGTCGAGGGTCAACCCTTATTGTTCTGCCACTAATTATATGTCCTAAAAATTTGATTTCCCGTGCAAAGAACTTACATTTTTTGAAATTTAATGAAAAATTTGCTAGTTTAAAGATTTCGAAAGTTCTCTCTAAATGAGCCAAATGCTCTTCTTCAGTAGTTGATTTTACTAGAACATCGTCTAAGTACAAAATAACAAAAGAACGGGTTGAGTCATTAAAAAATTTTGTCATTACCGATTGAAATACAGCAGGACTACTTTTCAACCCCTGTGGCAGAACAGTAAGGCAATATTGTCTTCCCTTGTACACAAAACTGGTGCATTGGTAAGAGTCTGGGTGTAAACTGATCCCATAATATGCACTTGACGCGTCAAACGACGAAAACCACATTGCCTGCGAAACACGGTGTAGTAACTCATTGATAGGTTCTACCTGCACCTGTGGAGATATAATTTTTGAGTTGGTAGCCCTCAGATCTAAAACTGGACGTACACCGCCAGAGGCCTTCCGGACGACATGAATAGGATTTCGATATGGAGACATTTGTTCTATTGCTATCCCCAACCGTAACCATTTATTCAACTCTGCTTCAAACTCAGGTTGTATAGCCTGGGGAACGGAATAACATGGTCCAACAACTGGTTCTTCGTCCTTCAACTGTATTTTATAGGGAGGCGCGTTAACGCGGCGTGGGTACTCAGAGAAAAGAGAACGGTACTTTATTAATAATTTCCGAAGACCTGATTTAATCGGTGATGGTAAGTCATCCCGAGTGGCAATATATGAATCAATCTCTTGTTCCGAGACATTGCATTCGGTGCCCAGGAGTGGATCCAGCTGATCTCCCCTGTTAACCCCTCCCTTGTGGAGAGGTGTCACTGCACAGGCAGCTTGACAATTTAAACTGGGGTCAAGCATGGGTTGATCCACCACCGGCCATCCTGATTCACCGATTGCAATCTCTTCTACTGGTAATTTCACTAGCATTATGTTCGGTCGATCCGAAGGAACGACAACAGTGTTTCCTAAACTATCTTTCATTCTAATCTCTTTCTTTTCCCGGTCAATGATACAATGGAATTTGTCTAGAAACGGACATCCCAGTATTAGGTCCGTTCGCAAATACTTTATGACGAAAATGGCTATTTCGAATATATGACCCTGTATGTTTAAGTTAAAATTTTGAACGCCCTGAACCGAAAAACTTTCTTTTCCAGCGAAAGCGCCAAGTGTAAGGCCCGTGTATGGTCTCAATTTAGCGGATGGAAACCGTTGCTTTAATTTTTTCCACACCTCCCAGTCCATTAGGCAGAGCTCCGAGCCACTATCTATTGTAGCGACAAGTTCAACGCCGCCGATACTTCCTCGTAGGCTGGGAGAGGTAGAAAAATAGCGTTCTTCACTTGAAGCAAAGGGTTCCTCATCTATAACAAATTTTATAACAAATTGTAACGAGTCCCGAAATGATAAATTTTGTGTCCACAAATTAGATTTACATTCGTGGTCAGTCTGATTTTTCAAAATAATGGGGTATATTTTCCCGCAACTATCCTCCCCCATTTCACTAGATAGTTGCGGAATTAGTTTGTCGATTTGGCAGCGGTCTCGCGACTGTCAATCCCTCGAGTGGCTAGAATTCCATTTCCGCCATTAGTTGGTATTTGCGAAGGGGCAGAATTCTGAGATCTACCTGCACAGTTATTGTTAACATTGCCGTTTTGACCATTACCGTTTTCTCTTCTCCGGTACGCCCCATTAAAGTTCCTCCTATTATCGTCCCTATTCGGGTTCGATTCCCCCATTGTGCGGTCATAGGGGCGATAACCCCGGCGATTATTAAACATCGGTCGGTTACGGAACAGACGTCGACCATTATATTGATTGCTTTCTGAGCCACTCCCACTCGGATAGCGAGATCCAGCTTGGGTGTAACTCAGAAAGTGCGTTTGGCAACTAGCCGTTGCCTTGCTTTTCACGGGTTTCACAACTTTTGCTTGTCGGGCGAAATACCTCTTTGGTGGGCCTCCAGTTTCTTTCCCACACAGGGCAGCCAGGCGTGACGTAACTTCTCGCACCGTTTGGCACAAGTGGGAAGCAATAGCCCGCGACTCATCTGGTGGAAGAGCGTTCACTATGATGTCTACTAGCTCGGCTTGCGATGGATTTTCTGCGATCTGATAGTACAGTTCGATGATCTTCCAAGCATAGTCCAAAAGGGACCCATACTTGGCTCGATCATATCTTAAAGATTGGAGGTTGCGTTTCTGAAGCCTCTCTATATGTTCGTTGCAGTATTCTTCCTTAAAAAGGATCAGAAAATCATCAAACGTATGAATTCTATATTTAATAGAAGCAAACCACGCGCCTGATGCTGCAATTAAAAGTTTTTCAACTATTTGTAAACGTTCTCTATCGGTCAGCCGATACATTTCTAAACACTGCTGCAATCTACGCAGAAAAACACGAGGCTGTCCATTGGTAATATTCCCGTCAAAAGTGGGAAAACGTTCGATGTCCCTCAGCGAAACCTTGGAACCCATACTAACATAAGCAGGGGAATAGTTACTGGGAATTAACATATTATCCTGCACAATCGGAGTCGTCACCGGATTTACCACCGACGACGACGTAGCGGTGTTATAACTACCCATGTAAGTGAAAGGGATTCTGTTGGTCGTATTGAATATGTTGGGCTCCATCCCCGGACCAATCGCACCCGTGAACAACGACTCAGAATGGCACCCATCTCCTCTTCCCGGCAACACGCTATGTGATTGTATACCTCCATGTAAGGAGGAAGCACTCACGCTAGTGACCGTAGTCGTCACAACACTCGACTGATTCGGTGCACTATTGGAATTGAACCACGACTTTGGTTCTGACCGATGCATGGGGTAGTGCGTCGCAATATCCCGTGCATCAACTGACGTTAAATTTTCTTTTCCTGCGCCACGGGTAGTTGTTATAGCGGGTAATATTTCTGAGGAATCGCTACCGGGGAAAGGATAGGTTACCTCTGATTTTTCGCGACTAGATTTCGTCATTTCTTTTTGAATATTTACTATCTCGTTTTGAATTTTCGAAATTTTCTGGTCAGTTACTTCCCGTCTGGTTTCCAATGATAAGTCTGACAAGGTTGACTTTAAACTATCAATTTCGGCCTGCTGTGTTTTTAATTTATTGTTGATTTTATGCAATTTGGTATCCATTTGTTCAATTTCAGAATTTACATGCTCTAATTTACCCTCAGTCTCCTGCTGAAATTGCTTTAGGGACTGTTGAGCCTCGCATCTGACCAAATCAATTTCAGTAGACGTTTGCTGCCTCAATGTGGTTATTGAGGAAGCAAAGTCCGAACATATGTTGTCAATTTTCTGGGTTAATGCCTCGAATCGAGATTCGGTTTCTCGTTTCGAGGTGTCAAATTTTTCATTTATTTCGCGTCTTATCTCCCGGCTATTATTATCTATTTTCTCATCTATTTTTTGTAGCATTTGTTGCAATGAAAGGAGGAGAGCGTCATTATTAGATGACACAGTCTTCCTTTGCTCTTCTTTGGTTTTATCACCACTTGAATCCCCATCTTTTTCATCATCATCGAGGTCAGATATCTCCACTGGAGATATTTGGCCTCGGTTCTTCGGGGTACTATACCCTCGCTCACCGTCCGAATCGGGATGTTCATTTTCTTTTTCAGAGGATAAACTCATGGGTTCACGCGACTGGTGGAGCTTCCCCTCACATTCTTTACAATATTTAACTATCTCACCAGCCCGGACCTTTTCTGCATTTTCAGCAGTATCCTCTAAATTAATACAACTGAAATGGATCCATTTCAGCCCACATTCGTGACACCTCACTAGCCTACGAGAGACGCGAGCTCTTTTCTCACTACTTTCTAAAGTACATTGTGTACATGAGACTTCCGCGTTCTCGTGTGATACTACTTCCCTATTAGTTGCCATAGTTTCCATATAAAAAGACACAATATAAACACATGCAATTATATACTTATAAACTAACAATATTTATTATTCAGGTACTGTTCATAAATTAAAGGACTCCTATCTAATTCCCTCCTTGGGTCAACTTCCAGCATTTTCAAATTTTAGAAGTCACTTTAGCAAATTCCTTCATTTCCCCCTTTCTACAGAGAGAGACAATGATAGCAGAACAGCCAATGACTATAATTATTTAATCCCACTGTAACTTTTTAATTATGCACCTTTTGTGGCCAAGTAAATATGTGCTCGATCCTAAACAGTGTTTAATAAATAATTTCAGATTCGTTACCAGGGAAAACAATTGTTTCCATGGTAACTGTCCGGTGTCAACGGTCGCCAATATTGAAAGAAAACGTTAGTCCGTTGCCATAGAAACCGCCGTGTCCAGGGCAACAGGTCCTGTCACGGTTAGCCAATATTGAAAGAAAACGTAGTAAACGAAGATAAGGCGCAAAGTACTGGAGAGGAGTCGCTAAAATTAATTCTCTTTAACGAGGACGATTTACGAAACATCATCTACTAATCGAAATCATGATTATTCTTCAATAAAGTAACTTCCAATAAACCTTTTGTTATTGTTAATTATTCCATATCGGACTCCCGAAGAAAACTCATCGAAACAACTTATTGACCGTGCCAATAGCGACTACTCTCAATCATGACTCCGTTTTCTTTCATTTAGAAATAGGAAAGAAAGAGAAGAAAGTAGAAGGGTAAAAGAAGGAGGTAAGTAAAGAAGAAAGAAAAGAAATAGGGTATTTTAATAAGAAACAGATTACTGGATAATTCCGGAAATATGGTAATAAGAGGTCGGAAAAGTCGTTGAAAGATGAATCATTCTAAATGTTATTAACAACTAATCAATTTTGGAATGCTTCGGAATAGACACATGTTCCCTCATACCACCCAGACCTAGCTCCAGGCACCACGATCATGGGGTTGCCCAGACCTAGACCTGGAAATGAGAAAAGTGAAATTTAATTCTTTGTACTGTTACTCTAACCGGTGATTGATAACCATCCAGCATCTGAACTCTGTTCTCTAGGATCGACCACACATATGAATTAGCCAAGAAAAAAAAATCAAACTTATCAACTCAATATAAATTTATGTATCGTATCAATAAAAGTCTCAACTTCCTGGAAGAAAGATGTAGTATTTAGGCTTATCCTGCTATCTTTGCTTCACTCCTCGAGCCGATTTAAACCGTTAGTGACGGTCCTTCATGACCTAGGTTATTTACCTTAACACATATATTAAAACATGACACACATATTATAGATGTTAATACAACAAATGATATCACACAAATTACTTAAATTAAATCTATCATGCATTCACACGCTCACTCACTCAGGACAGTGTATATATGTTTAAAGGAAACCAACTAACTACAAAGATACAAATAGTTTATTACATTCATAGTGAAAAGAAAAAAAAATTTAATTACAACGAAAATCTTAAAAGCACAAGTTCTTGGTTATATATTAATAGAGTACATAGTGTTATATTTTAGTAAATTTTTATATATTCAATCATATTGACAAATGGAAAGAAAAAAAATTATTTACATGTATCATATCTTAGGCATGCTAAAGCAAATTATGATTTGCGACATACGCAAAGAAGACACTTATTTCACTAAAAAAAATATATGAACAAAGAGGAAAGAAAAGAAAAAAAACTTTTAGGTGTATTAGATCTTATATGAGTCTCTACCTCACATTGGGTAATAAAATATTAATGATTTTGAGCGTTCAAATCACAGATCACGCACTACTCATAGTGTCCAAAACATTTCGCTCCATTTGACTTAGTTTGTGGTCATTTATATATCTATATATATATCTAACTATCGGTTTACAAAAACCATTTATCGTCTATATTTGGTTTATAACTCGTAACAGTTTATGTCTGCAATCGCACATTACGACGCTTTACCCATCCAGGGATTTCGAGAAAATAACTTTCACTAGAGGATGTTTCTCCTCTAAGACGATCCATTTCCAAACTTACTATTTGAATAGCTTTAAGTTATTTATTTAACACTGGGACATGTCATGAGGCCTTTCCTTAGGATCACTTTCGTATATATGTGTATATAATTCGGATTTTTTAAAACGATCTCCCGCAGGTGTACGGAGTATAAAGGTTCAAATTGAGGATAAAAAAAACTGGTCAAGTCACAGGATACATATGCAGGTGAGAAGGATTCAAGGTACACTTTCCACAATGGTTTTTGGTTGGTAGTTCAGGGATAATATTCGTTATGATGTGGGTTACGTTTAGACCTGCCGTTACTTTCCAATACATGCCATTACAGAATTACATAAGGTATCGTTTACATTTATTCAAAAGAAAAGGAAAATTACTTAAGTGCACGGCGGTATTCATGACAAAATCTACATTCTCAAATTCGTCGGAAAACTCACTGGCAAACTATAGCAACCAATACACGTTTAGGGGGGACAGACACGAGTGCTCTTACATATATTCATAATACATTTAATATCATACTTTTACTTTAAAATCATATTCACATATTAAGTACATATACATTTCGACGTATTCATTTCTCTCTCTATATATATATATATATATATATATTTATATTCAATAAATGCGCACACATTTAAATTAATCACCCCAATAATAAATTTTTTTACAAGGTTGCGAACATTGTCCCAAAACAAATGACTTCCGACATTACATATGAAAAAGAAAATCGCTTTTCTACCTGATACCGCGCATCTATAAATTTTTTCACTTTTATATATACAATTCGTGCTTAAATAATGAAAAAAAAACTTTGTGAGGCAGGCACGTAACACAGAGCATTTCTAAAGATATAACTAGATAAACCAAAGTACAATTTCTGGGCCCAGGTTAACTACAAGGTAATTGAAAACCAAAACAGAAAGGAAAGTGACCAACGGATTGAAAAAAACTTAAGAGGGACGACGGTGAGAGAACGTAATCGAAGTGTCGTCAACTACGAAGTCTTTGTTCATTTCGGCGATAGGTCAAAATGTGATGGAGGACCCAATCACTATCTACTTTATCCATGAATCGTGTCTTGCAACGTCTCAGCTGGTAATTTCAGATCAGAGTTGTACGTTAAATAAATCGTAAGTGACAAGTTCAAAATCGGGGGGGGGGGGAAGGTTGAAAAATTTTAAAAAAAAACTTGAAGAAATGAAGACAGAGAGAGAGATAGAGAAGAAGGAAGACGAAGAATAGGGGCGTCAAAGACTTAAGTGAGAAATAACTAACGCTACAAAGATAGAAGTCGAATTTCGCTCTCAACAAAATCCATAGCGAAAATATTCTTAACATGCCAAAAAGGGTGGTCTACTCAAATACGTAGACTCAAGGGGCGCCCTGCTGCCAAGGATGCAAGTTCTGTTTCCATCAGATCCCAATCCCACAAGAGTTTGCTTGTAAGATTGAAATCCGATCCCCGTATCCGGCCCAGACCAGCAGGATAAAAGGAGAGGGGGAAAGGGACCAGGTAACTGCGTCCCCAATTTTGAAATCACTAAGTAAAAAAAAATATTCGACCCCTTAGAAAAACTAAGAAGGTTCGAGGACAGTAATGAAACTAGAATAGAAGTATTATCTAAGATATCCCTAACTAATGATTTGCCGAAATAAAAAAAAATAAATAAACTGAATTTTGGATCGTTGATTTCTATTGCCAAACCTCACCGATAGCTACCCTGCGCAGACACGCCACAGTCTGGGATGTCGTTAATTTCGCTCGTCTAATTAAACTAAGAAAAGAAATGAAAATACTTAAAGGGACTAGGGGTCGACATCCGGGTACGCTAATAAATTTCAATAATTAATTGTTTTGATTCTGTAACCCTGTCAGAGCTGTCGCCTCCATGAACATTGTAAGCTAGCCCGAGTAGGTAACGTGAAGGAAAAAAAATCTCACGGAGCAGGATATTCTATTTTAAAAAAACCGACCAGAAAATATAATTCACTACAGCCCCGTTCTATAGCTACTATTGTCTTTTCATAATTTATTATTCAATATGTCTAGTCCACGATTATATGATGGTATTACTATGGTTGGTTATTATTATAACACATAAAACTACAAAGTATTACCGTAGTCCGACTATATATCGCCCTACGGTCCACGTGATATCATGGTGCAGGGGTCAGAACCTGAGATGTTTGTAGTTACACGTATCTATTCAATATCTATATATCAACACACGGCGAAGTATTCACTGGGCTACTATATATTTAACTATATGGGTGTCCTATATTCTATATTCATTTACTACAATATTCATACACTTTATATTCATATTCACATTAATATTCATTTGCCACGACGCTATATTCTACAAACACCCTGTTTCCTCTATCTACGCCCAGCCTATTTACACATTTCATCATAACACTTTAAAATCTATAGTCACTACAAACATTTCCCATTCCGATCACCGCACGACAACCTCACTCGAACTCAAGACTCTTTCATCCCACACACAATACTATGTAATACTCGGTAGCTTTATTAAGAAGAAAGAAAAAAAATCCTACGTATGTTCACTGAAAATAGAATTATTCACGATACTATTTAATGTTTATAAAATTCTGCAGTAACAATGAACTTCTGCAGCCACGAAGAAAAATGAACATCTAACATAATTCCAAAGCGAAGAACTAGCATCATATCGCCCGACTTCTGTTAAAAAATTACGTATTGTTTATTTACTTAAATATCTCGATTTCTAGACTATGCAGAATGTTGAAACTTTCAGAATATATTAATTTTGGGTCACTTGACCTAACTGTACATTCATATGGGCTGTGAATTATACCTTCTAGGTTTTATTTCGGAAAGAAAGGTCAATTTCATGAAAACTAAATCACTAAGCACCTCGACGGAAGAATGGCGGTTAGTACTGACTTTTGACACTAGGGCTAGCGACGATATAATCAACCCTTGAACAACTGAATGTGACCTTGTACACGTTATTATTATACTATATTACGTTCACTTTTGAATATTGTGTATGAGTTCACTTAATGACGGAATAATAAAGAATTTATCGCATAGTAAATACTCCACTGTCCATATTTAATTATCTCACACACTCTTTCATCACTTAACTACCACAATTACTACTACTAGAACATGTTTCTACATTACGAACACATACATGCCACATCCATACTACACACTACATTAATACATGCTATACTAATAAATGTACACAGACAACATTCAGATTTTACCATTTTAAATCGGCTCGAAAGGAAAAGGAAAGAAAGGAACAGGGCCAACTGGCCCTAGTATTTACTAAATCACATTCTTTACTTAACCTGTTTAATCAATGCCCTGAGGGGACATATCGAAGTATTAGCTAACAATAGGACCCCTGCCCTGAAGGGGCAGGAACCCGGAACAAACTACATGTTCAACTCATCCCGCTGGAAGCCGTACTCCCAATTTGGGAGTCAGATAGGAGCCCTTATTGTAAATTTACAAGTGCATTATTCTACCTATCTTAACTACAACGAAATTAAATACCGCCATGTTACTAATGAATAAATACAAACGAAATCACATCCACTACATAGACGAAAACAAACGGCAGTGGGGCAGGCCTAACGTAACTCTAACAGGAATAGTTTTAAGGATAAAAGTATTTAAAGGGAAAAAACACTACTCTTCCGAAACTGTCTGTGGATATTTAAGAACCACTAGCAAACTGATGCACTTCGTGGAGCCGGTCCATCACTCATTATATCTGCTCAACATGGCGTTACTATATTGCACTTCCTATTTCAGCTTTTTTAGTTCAGTTTTTAGTATGAAATTTAATAGTTTTTTTGGCTCCTAGAGACTTCCAACGATTTTAGGTGTTAATAACATCCCAAATGTTACCTTGTTTGCAGCTTTTCTCGCTCCTTTTCGACGTTTTTTGCTGGGAAGATCTTAGTCCGGCATCTTCAGTGAAATTCTTGCAGGGAATGGAATAATTGCGCCCTAATATCATAGCGTGGGTTTATCAGCCAATCAAAACTAAGCATTTTGGCGGTGGGGCTTTGAAACGAATAAAATTTGGTAAAATCTGGATTAAACTAGATTTAAGAAGGACCTAGGTATCTAAAAGAGAGGTGAAGGGTGGTCCTGAAAATTCTGTCGAATTTTAGATTGGTTATTTGATCTGGAAAGTTCCGTCCAATAGTGGATCTATATTTTCGGATAGCACTGACACCGTAAGAATTGTAATAATCCATTTACACATCCATATACAAGACTTATAACTAATTTAAAATATAAATAAAGATATTGATTCCCAAAACTATAATTCCCAATGAATTTTTTACAGTTTTCCATGTTAATTTGAAATAGAATAACAAATAAAATTAAGAATTATATGAACAGCCAGAAATTTTTTTTTTTTGTTAAACATCAAGTACAGTCGGTGCAAAAAATTTCGGGCACCCTCCTATTAAAAACATAATCTCATTAGACTGTAATGGCACATTACACAGGGACAGTGATTATTGGTTGTGCCCATTATGACCTTTTCTCAGAATCGCACTCTCTACTACATATCACAGTTTCAGTTATTTTTACCCAAATCCAGAGTCACAATCTTCGTTTTTTTTAAAAAAATCTGGCCTCGTAGTGGCCAAACGGTCAGTGATTAGCTGTAGTGCCAATTGAGATCTTTTCTCAAAATCACAATATCTACAACATATAACAGTTTCAGTGATTTTTACCGAAATCCAGAACAACCCCGTCTTTGGTTACTTTCAAAAGAGTGGCCTCGTAGTGGCCAAACGGTTACTGGTTTTGGTTTTGCCCATTAAGACCTTTTTACAGAGTCACTGTATCTACAACATATCACGGTTTCAAGCAATTCAAATAAAATCCGGGGTCGCGGTGGCTGAGTGGTAGAGTGTTCACCTCTGGTGCTTGGGGTCCCGGAGTCCATTTTCAAATAAAATCCGAAATATCGTTAAGTTCTGCTGTTTGCAAAAATGTGACTGTAGTTACCAAACGGTCAGTGGTTGGTGGCTGTGCTAATTTTCACTTTCTCAGGATCACTACATGCACAACATATCAGAGTTTCAGTCATTTTCATTGGAATTCAGGATATCACTATATTTCGCTGTTTTCAAAAAAGTGGCCCTGTAGTGGCCAAAAAATCAGTAATTGGTTGTTATGCCCATTATGACATTTTCTCGGAATCACAATATCTACAACCTCACGGTTTTTGTCATTTTGTCCGAAATCTCGAATGTAGTTTTCTTCGGCTTTTTTGTTTAAAAAAGTGTCCTTGTGGTGCCCAAATGGCCAATGATTGTTGGTTGTGCCTATTGAGACATTTTCTCAGGAACATCATATCTACAACATGACACGGTTTCAAGCAATTCCACCGAAATCCAGTTTCCGTAAAGATTGTGTGGGTCCTTTGTCATTTCGAAGCAGCATTGCCTCTGCAAAACTTTTCTCTCAAAAACGACAAAACCCGTATGTTGTACTTTGAAGTCTTCTTTACATCGGCAGATTTTCGTTTCTTTAATGTGGTCCTTTTAAATCAAGGGGACCCTTTGCCCCCATAACGTATTCTCTGAAAGAAACAAAAAAAAAAAAACACGTGTGCATTTATATGCGGTCTAGTATATGTGTGCCAAGTTTGAATAAAATCGGATGAAGAGAAGTCCTTGTGATACTATATCCTTTATACTTTCACTTTTTGGACGTGACAGGTTGTTTGCCCCAAAGTCTTCAATTTCTTTATAACCTCAAATTGCATTGTAAATAAATACACTTGCAAATTTGCAATATTGTATACTATAATTTCTTAGCCGATAAAAGTTTCTGTCCCCGAAAAACCAGAAACCACGTGTCAAAAGCAATTCTTCGAACTTTCTTCTAGAATTTATTATAAGAAAGTTTTTTGTTCCTCTCTCTCAGAGATTTGCATCTTGTTTGGCCTATAAAGCAACTCATTGACAGAAGGTGCACACATGACCGCTATATTCAGACATGCCATTAGGTAGGGTCAGAGATTTGAAAAGTAAACGACGTTATAATAATAATAATAATAATAATTATTATTATTATTATTATTATTATTATTATTATTATTATTATTATTATTATTGTCATTAATGTTATTCTTATAACAATTAGGTTTACAACTAGTGCCCCATCTCTTTATCTTGCATGAAAGGCCCGCTAGTCAGCTAAGCCACTGGTGTTCCTTATTTTGGGTTTGTCTTTCTTTCTGTGTCGTGTGGATGTTTGTTTTTGGGCTGTTAGGCTTTTATTTTAAACCTTTACATTATGTAACCTTTTTCTTTTTTATGAGATTTTCTTTTGGAAAAAGGAAAAAAACTGCTTTCCTCTTATGTCTGTTTGTTACCATTCACCTTTTCTGAACTGATTAAGTATTGTGATTTTGTAACTTTTATGTCACCCATTGCCCTCACGATAATAAAATGATGTCTTAACAATTTATTTTATTCGCTTATTTGCAGTTTGCCACACTGATATATTTGTAACAAAATTGAGGTTTGGTCCAAAGCCTTTCGAATTCGCAGCCAACAAAACCGTCGAGCTTTTTGGGTTGCCTGCTTTTGCAGGAAAGGGAGAATTGCAGGTGGTAATGCACTTTTGGAGTTGTGTATACAGTAAACCTATCAGAAAACGACACGACTTATTTTCATTTGTTTCTCTTCCTCGTATATCTCCTATCTCCTACCCCTACCCCCTTGTAGTGCCATCTTGTACTGTCGTGGGATAGCGTTTAGGTCTGCTGCTTTGTTCTTTAATTTACTCCCCTTTCTATTCTCCTTGGCCCAGGATATTTCACGCTTCAAATTACTTCATTCCATCTTGTCCTGCACTGACGTGGCAACGTAGCAGTTTTCTTTATTATTGGGTTATATACCGGTGTTGAGCTTAAACGGTTGGTACGATTACGAAAATTCCACAATTTTAAATTGATAACCCACACTTGGGAATCAAAGTGCTCCCTTATCGTTTTTTTTTATATCTTAAATAGTTACCGAGTTGGCCTATGGCGAGAGACTTTTAACTAGCTCGGTGTATGTATGTATAACTTCACACACACACACACACATATATATATATATATATATATATATATATATATACTATCTGTACTCTCACCTATCACTCAATACTAGTGGCCTTTGGCTTTTTGATGACGATTGCAAATTATATAGAGAAATATCATGTTTACCTGACACAATTGCTCTACACGAAGACAAATTATCTTGTAGATTGCTCTGAAATGTGGCAATTGAAACCTAACAGTAAGAAATGTGACAGTATTACAATTACTCTGAAAAAAAGTCTCTTGTTCCCTCCAAATACCATATTAACGATTCCCCTATAACACATTCTGCCAGTCATAATGATCTTGGTGTCATCTTTCATTCGAAACTCTGGTTCTCAGAACACATTTCATCAATAGTTAAGAAATCAATGCGTATGCTGGGGCTTCTTTACCGATTCACTGAACTACGTACTGTGGCATCAATAGCAACATTCTATAAAACTCTAGTAGAACCAAAATTCGAATACTGCTCTCCCATATGGGCCATGGCCGCACCTACACATCTCTCTAGACTTGAGTCTGTTCCCAATTTCTTTATTGCAATAGTACGTTTTCCTGTTCGCGCACTTCGAATATTACCTAAGGAGGAAATTTTACAATATCTTAATATCCAGACGCCGGAAGTACGCAGAAATAACTCTGATTTGAAGTTTCTTCATAAGATAGTTAATGGGAACCTAAAATCAGAAACCCTAACTCAACAACTATCCTTACATGTCCCTTCCCGCAAAACCCGGAATAACCACTTATTCCATCTTGCACGCCCTATGTTGACAATTATACAGAGGTCTCTTATTCACCGAGTACCGAACTATTATAATAATCTAACTAGTGAGGTGGACATTTTCTCGAGCTACCCAGTGTTTGAAAGAGCAATAAAACGCGTGCTGGGCAAATAATATTACTTGTGCACTCTTTGTTAACACTATTGATGTTACTGTTGTTCTTTATTTTTTCTTTTTCTTTTTCTTTTTTTCCCGCTTGTTGACATTTCCCTGTGTAAAATGGCACAATTATGCTGTATCTGGGAATTTGTTCAATAAATAAATAAATAAATAAATAAATAAATAAAAGGGGTCTTGCCCAAGCAAAACCTAAAATGACACTCTTGGAAAAGAGTAAATAACGTGGCGACCTACAAAAATTTGCGCCCTATTAAATTAATTATATTGTCCGTTCTCCAAAGAAACAGTTTTTTTTTTTTAAAAAAAAAAGTGCTCGCTTCGTTCCTAACACAAATCTTTCAGGAACAGTCACAACAAATTTTTACTTATTATTAACGGTATCCGGTCGAAACAGCTCAAGGACAAAAACAGCGCTTGCAAATACGGCTTGGACAAAAACAGCGCATGGACAAAGATCTCGCAAGGACACAAACAGCGCAAGCAAATACCGCATGGACAAAAACAGCGCATTACTAGAACCGCGTAAGGACAAAAACAGCGCATGCAAATGCTACGTCAGCGAAACAGCCCATTGACAAAAGCAATAGATGAACATTTTGAACTAAGTTCGCTCGCGCTCGAGCCCACTTCCTTCAACTGGGCTCGCGCTCACCTACCTAAACTGGGCTCGCGCTTCCGACTACTTCCCTCAACTGTTCTCGCAATCACTCGCTCTCGCGGTCACTTGGGCTCGCACTCACCTCTCTCGACTAGGCTCGTACTCACTCGGACTTGCACTCACAGGAAAGGGTCAAGATATGAATTACGTTGAGAACCACTGCCACAAACTGTTCACAATTTTTATAGGCATCCGTAGGAAAAATGAGTCAGGAACAATTACAGAAGAAGTCCCTTAAGTTTGACAACCCAAATTTCTTTGCTATGTTTCAGGTTGCATAAGTGGCAGGCACGTTCAAAGTTAAATATATATATAAGGACAAATAAGCGCATGGATAAAAACCGTGGAAGGACATACAAAGCGCATATACAAAAACAACGCGTGAACAAAAACAGCGCATGCAAATACCGCGTAGATAAAACAGCGCATGGACAGAAACCGCGGAAGGACAAAACTAGCTCATGCAAATGCAACGTGGACAAAAACATCATCACTTCCCCAAACTGGACTCTCTTGGATGGGGCTCGCTCTCAGTTCTCTCGAATGGGCTCGCGCTCACTCAGGCTTGCGCTCACTAATCCTAAGTGAGCTCATGTTCACTTGGACTTGCGCTCACTTTGGCTTGCGCTCACTCGAACTCGAGCTCACTTACCTCAACCGAGCTATCGCTTACTCGAGCTCGCACTCACTTCTCTCGACTGCGCTCACGCTCACTTTTCAACTGTGCTCTCACTGACTCGGGCTCCCTCTCACTTTCTTCAGTCGGGCTCGAGCTCGCGATTACTTTTCTCAACTGGACTCTCGATCACTTCCCAAACTAGGCTTGCGATCCCACGGGCTCGCACTCAGTTCCCTCGAACGGGCTCGCGCTCGCTAATTCTAGGTGGGCTCGCGTTCATTTGAACTCGCTCTCACTTCTCTTGACTGAGCTCGCTCTAGTGATCACTTCTCTAAACTGGCCTCGCACTCATTCGGGCTCGCGATCACTTTCCCTAACTGGGATAGCGCTCCACTTACATCTCTTTACTGGCCTCACTCTTACTCGGACTCGCGATCACTTATATAATTGAGGTTCTTGCTCGCGCTCAATTGTTGAGCGTGAGCCCAGCTGTGCACGAGTGTCGAGTTCGCGAGCATCTGGCTCGTGAGTTTGGACACCTATGACCACAAGAGCGCATGCATGGCCCGCGATGCACATCCTTTCCCAAAGCAAACCTTGTACAATTCTTGATATCTCAATAAATAGTATTTTTTTTATCCTTTTTATATTGTGTTCTCTTTATAGGTCAACTTATCGCTTCGGTTTTGTATATAAATTGCGTATTGGTATACAGCCTTTCACTTCTTATATATTCCATCTATGAAAACGAAACGTGGTACACTCATTTTTTAACCCTTGTAGTATTTTTCAAGATGCATTTGGATTGTGTGCTTTTATCTGGGGACACTCCAGAGGGAGCCAAATTTGATGGGGGTATTTTTGGAAGGATTTTTCCCAATTTTCGGTTTTAAAATACGTTATGGGCGCCAATATATATCACCTCTAGAGAACTTGTTTCATGCTGAAGAGAACGAACTATAAAGCATGACTTTCCAATGAGCAGTTTTGATGGAATAACTTTTTCACTGCGTCTACAACTTTTTTTTTTTTTTTTGCTAAGAGGATTAATCGGCTTCAGGGACTTATTCCATTGTCCATGGCACCTAACTTTTAGTGCATAAACATTTTTTGTTATGTTTATCGAATGGGTAAGGTTGATTCGCATGTCCGGACGACACGTTCATTTATGTTCCATGTGAGATTCGCATGTCATTTGGATACGGCAATGCGGATACTGGATTGTGCTTCCGTTACGAGACACTTTTTCATTAAATGTATTTATAAATTTACTATTTACGGAAACACACATTCCGGCACCGATCCCGTCACACACACACACACACACACTC
This sequence comes from Thermobia domestica, assembly GCF_964235325.1. NCBI lineage: Eukaryota > Metazoa > Arthropoda > Insecta > Zygentoma > Lepismatidae > Thermobia > Thermobia domestica. The sequence continues at coordinate 79,016,541 of NC_137470.1, forward strand.
TGTCAATATATCCGGAGTTCGTATTCGATTTTACTCTGGGATATATCGAGAGCAAGCATACAGTTCCTTTCTCGGACACGCGGAATGCCGACGTTCCTGGAGGAGTTCTCTGGTCCAGAAAGATTCACAGCCACTGTTCCATTCATTCAGCTACACTATTATAAACATCATTCCTATTTCATTGTTTCTGCGTTTTGTTTACAATTTTAATCATTCGTCCTAGTATATTGTCCTCTTATTACTTCTGATTAATCATTTCATATTTTGCTTAATATCCTATAGTCCTCCACCTTAGCTGTAATATCGTTTATTTCTTTCCTTTTTATTTGATCTCTTCCCGATTGTACATAAAATCCCAGAAAATTCCCAATTTTTGTGAATCTTCCAGGGAACATTCCCGAAAAAATCGTTTGTTAATGAGGATGTGATATAATATACAGAACGCATCAAAAAATTGCGACAGCTAACGCCGTGCAGCTAGGCCAACAATATACACTTTCTTATCCCATAATCGCGTCAGGTAAAGAGACCCCCTCTCTCCTCCTTTCTTCTCCCCTATACTAAAATTAGCTAACAACAAGAGCGCAATTTTAATTTCAAACTACACGTGTATGGGTTTCGATAAAAAAAAAAAACAAAACCGAGACGAAACAAGATTCATAAGTTGATGTAGGGAGAAACTGAAAAACACACAATGAAAAATTGAGACCAATAGATGTCTATTACACAGAGATTCAGAAATGAGGCAGAGAGAGACAGACAGAGAGATAGAGAGAGAAGAGGAGAGGAGAGAGAAGAGTGGAGGAGAGAAGAAGGAAACGAAATGGGAGAACAGAAAAAAAATTGAATTCAAACGTAGTAAGAAAAGAACCTAATATTATAAAGTTCCATTTCCAGAAATCCAACAGTAATATAAAAATAACGTTTGTTTATACATATGTTTTCAGAACTATTCAAATGTATAGACGATGCTTTCAGCATTCATTAATCACTTCCATAAAGGATAACATACTGAATTAGCAGTAGAACTGTAGATCTCCGAGACACATCTAGGATAATGCGATAAGTTTAACACATTCTTTATTTCTGCGTGGTTTGGTTGCAAATTCGGTAGTGATCATTTGAAGTACTAATCCAAAATACATTTTAACAAACCCAGTATGTAACGTATGTCATACACTCCATTTCACACTACTAATGCAAACTGAAAAAAAAAGAAACCAAAAAAAGGAAGGAAAAAGAGGAATTTGAAGGATTGCTATTTTACTGCTAAATTTCTATCAGAAACATCCTATATTAAAAGCCCAAACTGTATAGTAATGAAGTTACAAATGTTCGAAAGGAAATTGGATGTTCCTTATAGATGTAGGATATTTCAAGTTTCCGTGTTTCAAATTTCAATGTGAATAAAACACGTTGTATTATTGCATAGAAAAAATTGTATCGAACTAGTATAATAAAATTTTGTTTTCAAATAATCAAAGGGTTTACCATTTTCTGGTCCTTTCCTAAGATTTATCTGTTCCGAACATCCAGCATCGATTTCATATCTTGCGGATATAACGTAATTCGTACAGATAAAATGAACAATCTACAGCTCAAACGGGTCACCGCGTCTGTCGGATGATCTTGGTTAGGTTATAGACCACAATTGGGTTGAGGATTCAAACCCATAGTGAACCGGTAATTCGACTGAGACTCGGTAACCCAGAAGATAAAAAAAGGTTTTCACTTACTTCCTTGCGTTCAAACAATATTTCTGTCAGAGGTGACTAGGACTGGTGATATTATCCCCAGAGGACGTAAAACACGAAGTCGAAGTTCCAACTTAATTAGATTTCTCACACCTGGTATATCGGACTCTTTCTACGTTTTAACTTTGGTACACGCACACGCACATGAGAGAAATGGAAGAGAAGTGAAATATGCAAAGGCAGGATAGGAAAACGTCAAGAAAGAGAGAAGGTGGACGAATATAAATATGATGAATCGTGTCTTCACAATCTCTTTGTAAAAATTAAAACACTGGACTAGCAATATGTAAGAATGTGGAAGCAATCCCTTGTATCATGATAGAGACGATTTATGAATGTTGGTTGGGAAAGGACAAAGCAATTACCAGGACATTCCAAACACATAATTGATCTGCTGTATACACTTTACGTGTTATCGTTCTCAGAAAGAAATACTACACTATTTGTTAAATAAAGTTCCGCTAAAGCCATCGCTGGTGTAGTGGCAAAATGCGAGACTTTCAAATGGAAAATATCGGTTCGATTCTCCATCAGGTAGTATGATTTTTTCGCATAAAGTAATGGCTGCAAACAGAAATTCATCTTCTGTTGGACAAGTTACAAGGCATCATTGGCGATATTTCGAGTAAACAATGTGTGCGTTCTATATCATACACTGCAATGATAAGTATGTCTCATATTTATATGCGTTCCCCTCTGTCTCTTTCCTGACGTTTCTCTATCCTCTCTTTGTATCTTTCACTTCTCTCTCCCGTCTCTCTCTCTCTCACACACACACGCGCACTTCATGTGCGTGTGCGTGCTCTAAAGTTAAAACGGAGTTAGAAAATATAATTAACTGGGAACTTCGGCGTAGTGTTTTTCGTCCTCTGAGGATAACATCACCAGTCCTGGTCATCTGTGACAGAAATACTGTTTAAACGCAAGGGAATAAGTGAAAATTCTATTTGATCTTCTGGGTTAACGAGTCTCAGTCGAATTACCGGTTCACTACGAATTTGAATCCTTGACCCAGTGCTGGTCTATAACCTAACCAACATCATCCGAGTGACACGATGATTCATTTCAGCTCTAGCGTGCTAATTTTATCTGTGCAAATTACGTTATATCAGCAAGAGATGAAATCGATGCTGGATGTTCGGAAAAATAAATCTTCGGAAAAGACTAGAAAATGGTAAACTCTTTGGTTATTTGAAAACAAAAATTTATTTATACTAGTTCGACACATAAATTTGTTTCCATCCTATAATTCAATTTGTTTTATTCACGTTGAAATTTGAAACATAAACTTTTCGTTTCGAACATTTGTAATTTTTCGTTACGATGCACTTTAGACTTTTAATATAGGATATTTCTAATAGAAATTTATGAGTAAAATAGCACACATTCAATTATATCTTTCTTTCTTCTTTCTTTCTTTCTTTTTCTTTTTTAGTTCAGTTTGCATTAATAGTCTGAAATGGAGAATATAACTAACACTATCTACTGGGTTTATTAGGATGAATTTTGGATTAATATGTCTAATGAACACTACCGAATTTGCAACCGAACCACGCAGAAATAAAGCATGTGTTAAACTTATGACATTATTCCAGATGTGTCTCGGAGATCCGCAGTTCTACTGCTAATTGAGTATATTATCCTTTATGAAAGCGACTTTATGAATGTTTTAAGCATCCTCTATGTATTGGAATAGTTCTGAAAAAGTATGTAAAAACAAACATTATTTCTATAATACTGTTGGATTTCTGGAAACGGAACTTTATAATATTAGGTTCTTTCCTTACTGCGTTTGAATTCAACATTTTTATCTGTTCTTCTATTTTGTTTCCTTCTTGTCTCCTCTTCTCTCTCTCTCTCTCTCTCTCTCTCTCTCTCTCTGCCTCATTTCTGAATCTCTGTGTGATATATATCCATTGGTTTCAATTTTTCATTGTGTGTTTTTCAGTTTCTCCCTACATCAACTTATGAATCTTGTTTCGTCTCGGTTTTGTTATTTCATTTTATCGAAACTAATACATGTGTAGTTTGAAATTAAAATTGCGCTCGTGTTGTTAATTAATTTTAGTATGGGAGAGAAGAAAGGAGGAGAGAGAGGGGATCTCTTTACCTGACACGATTATGGAATAAAAAGGTGAATATTGGGTGTCCTAACTGCACGGCGTTAGCTGTGGCAATTTTTTGATGCTGAGTGTACCAGGTAACGACCATAGTGCATGCAGGATGTTTTCAAAATCTGAAACGGTCAAAGACTGAAATACGTTTGGTTTAAATACGCGTTCGGTGTTTTGATGGTGATGCGTTGGTTAGTTATAATTGCTTTTCTCCCATCGGATTAACCATAAAGGAGAAAATGAAGATATAGAAATGAAAAGGGTGAAGAGACCAGAGACACGTGGAAGCTGCTGTTTGCACGGGAATATTAAAACGGAAGGTAACAAAGGGAAATAATGATATTTTAGAACTTGAAACAGTTGTAGAATAGGGGCTTAAGGAGTTAGAACTTAACGCAACGAATTTTGCCTTTTTCAAAGACTGATCAAGCTTCTAATCAGAAGGAATTTATTGCAATCATTTCTCTGTCAAAGAATTCTCCTTATGAATTTCCGTTGCATTTCATAAAATATTTTTATCGTGAAAGAACCGAAATTAAAATGCAATTTATGTGGTCACATACAAAATAAAGTTTATTAAGTTTACAATTATTACCTGCAATTACAATTACAATTATTACAATTATTACAATTGTTGTATTATTGTTGACACCGGTGCGCAATCCAAAAGTGTTCTCTGTGTGGTTTCTGTCCTAAAATGAGGAAGTATTTTCGATTGACGAGTTTGAGTCGTATATGGGTGTGCATGATGTCTCCGAGGTGAAAGTGGCGAAATCCGTATTAAAATTGGTTTTGTGATTACCTTATTATAAAGAAATAAAAAATAGGCCTAACGAACGTTAAAATTCTGTAAACTTTAACAATGAAATCTAGTGTAACGGAAGAATGAAAAGTGCATTTTTATTACTTAATATTCGTTAAAAGTATATGTTTGAAATTTTCAACAATAACAATGAGTGAAACAAAACAATTTTAATAACTTATAACCATAATATGGATACATCAAACATTTCAAACGATGTGCAATGTGCTCATTATAATAAACATTTTCTTACCCAAAGAGACTTATCCATTCACACAGGCAAATGTCATCACGTGATACGCAGGAGTAAGGGTAGTAACGTGAAACTTCAACAGCCTCCCAACTATATTTCGGATTTATTAACCGTAGATTTCAATGACAATTCTTCTGAACTTTTATCCAAATTGAATGATCTTATGTCTCATTTGAAGGCTAATGTTCCGGTTCATCGTCGTGTCCAGCGCGGTGCTCGTTCATCGGTAGCTGATTCTCTATGTGATATTAATCGTAATATCATCAACACCAATAATGTTGATTCTTGGATCGACCTTCTAGTTTTCCCTTACGCAATGCCTTGCATCCCGCCGCGTTCTGAGAAAGTAAGTAATATCACCACTTGGATGAAGCTAAGAGTCAGAAGCTGGAAGGAACATCATCGTGAAGTATTAATGAAGCAGCATCGAGGGACCAACGAATCTCGTAAACCACAAAAATCCGGTTCAATCAATACCAAGAGCATCGAACAAAAATTAGCAGATGGTGATATACGTGGCGCTATCAGACTACTGATATCCGATGAGATGACACTGTGGTTACGCCAGATACGTCAGTACTACATGTTCTCAGAGAAAAGCATCCAGCTCACGCTCACTCATTCATCAATCCCGAACCACCTGAGGACTCGACTACAGTAACAAAAGTCTCCTCCATCGAATTATTAAAGGCGATAAAATCTTTCCCCTCTGGTTCGGCACTCGGAATGGATAATCTCCGTCTCTCAATCTTAAAAGATCTACTTATAAATCAAGACTTTGATTCAAGGGAACGCTCAATCACATCCATTTGTGAATTTATGCACTTAATTATATCTGGGAAAGTGCCGACCATTTTACGACCAATTTTTTTTGGTGCTTCACTTATAGCACTGAAGAAGAAAAGCGGTGGAATTCGCCCAATAGCTGTTGGCAATGTTTGAAGACGCTTATCAGCAAAAATTATCTGCTTCCGGATACGAGATTCATTAATTAATATACTATCACCACACCAACTAATGATCTGTATACCATTCGGAGCAGAATCAGCCGTACATGCTGCCATAATGTACTATTCATCTTCCCATACCGAAGTGAAAGCATTTTTGAAAATTGACTTCCACAACGCCTTTAATGAACTCAACTGCTACTCAATGTTACAATCTGTTAAAACTAACTTTCCAACTTACTATCCATACATCTACCAATGCTACTCCGAACCAAGCAATCTTTTTATAAGTGATAACATAATTCACTCACAACGTGGAGTACAGGAAGGCGACCCACTTGGACCAGCACTGTTCGCCCTAACCATCCATCACATAATTAAGGATATTAACAGAGATTTAAATATCTGGTACTTAGATGACGGTACAATAGCTGGGAATATCGACGTATTACTACGCGCTTTTAATAAAATTCGTCTAGAAGCTTCATCTATTGGATTGTTTCTTAAGTCTGCCAAATGTGAAGTGAGTTTTCTGAACGCCAGAGTTGATGAAGTCCATGACCTTTGTGAAAGGTTTAACGAACTAGCACCTGGTATCAAACTCTTATCACCTACCAATGCGGAACTTTTAGGGGCTGCCACCTCTACCGAATCAAGGAGCAAAATTTTATTGGACAAGATATCAAAATTAGAATTCTTCTTTTCTCTATTATCAAAGCTTTCTGCACACTCCGCTTATTATTTACTACGAGCTTCACTCTCACTTCCAAGATTACTGTATTTCCTTCGTTGCTCCCCTTCTTGGCAGGATGATAAATTACTTGACAAATTCGACCGTACTCTTAGATCAGGACTGGAATCCATTCTAAACTGTTCTTTGAAAGACAGTTCATGGTTACAGGCTTCCTTACCAGTGGAGAATGGAGGCCTTGGGATTCGTCGAGCCATGGATATCGCCATACCTTCTTTCCTAGCATCACTCTATCGCTCACGAGAACTAATTGGATCTCTTCTTCAACAGGAGGTTGACTTAGGCCCGATTCTAGATGTACAAGAATGCATTGATAAATGGACTAGTCTAGTTGGAATGGATCCCCCACCTAACGACAAAAGACATGTTCAGTCTGTTTGGGATGAACCTATAGTCAAGCTTCGTTTATCTTCACTCCTATCATCAACCAATAACCCAGATGACAAATCCAGGCTGTTAGCTGTCTCCTTCTCCAAAAACGGAGCATGGCTTCAAGCCCTACCTTCTCACACACTCGGCCTACACTTTTCTAATGAGAGCTTTCGTATTGCTATAGCTCTGGCTTAGGTGCTAATATTTGTGAGCCTCACTTTTGATCTGCTTGCAACGCGTATGTTGATAATAAAGGATTACATGGTCTTTTATGTAAAAAAAAGTGCGGGAAGACAATCTCGACATCATATTGTAAACGACATTATTTGTAGAGCCCTCGTTTCAGCGGGAGTTCCTTCAATGAAAGAACCAAATGGTTGTTGCCGCTCTGATGGTAAAAGGCCTGATGGCATGACCTTGGTACCGTGGAAGAATGGAAAAGCACTAGTCTGGGATGTCACATGTTCCGATACGTTTGTTCCTTCCAACTTATCCCATTCTTCAATTCAGGCATGTCTCGTCGCCGCTCACAGAGAATCAGACAAAAGACTAAAATACTCAAACCTATTGGACAAATATTGGTTTGTAACAGTAACAATAGAAACCAGTGGGCCTAGGGGTCACGAAGGATCTGATTTCATTAATGAAGTTGGTCATCGAATAGCAATCAAAACTGGTGACCCCCGAGCTACTGCATTCCTTTTCCAACGTATCAGCATCGCCATCCAGCGCGGGAATGTGTCATCGATCTTAGGCACATTACCTCCTGGTAAAGAACTGGACGAGATTTTTCTTCTATAACACACAATAAGACGGTAGTAGAGACATCTTAGGAGGCTGAAAACCACTTTGACTATGTTCATGAAGAATGTTTTGAATCCAGTTTGGATAAATATAAATTCTTGGAAGTTATGGCTAATACCGGTAAATTTGGGAGTGGTAGCAACATTATCTACATATTTTACTTTGTTGCTCAAAATCGTTAAAGACCCGAAAGATATTGTTGTAAAGCTGTCCGATGTTTATTTTGGAACAAATATGCTTTAACCTGAAATTAATACTGCACTCATTTTGAATATTTTAAAAGCATATATTTTTTAACGTATTGAAATTTATTTTTTTTATCGATAGCTGAAACGTAAATTTCTGTAACTGTTCTCCAAGTGGATTTGCATATCAACCAAAAGGTAATTTTGTCAAGTTTAACAACAAGTCCAAAATAAGCCTTTTGAAAATGCTCTTGTTTATCACAGAATATATAAAAATCGTTACTGGCTTTTGCTGGTCTGTCCAAGTAGTCTCATAAAAAATCGATGTAGCACAACAACAAAAGTTGCTTCTCTTATATGAAAAAAGCGACAGTAGGAAAAGCTTGGTGTGATGAGTGTAGAGGGCAGCAAATTCTACTTCGCCCTGGGCGCCCAAATTCTATAGCTAAGGTTCTGCCCTAGCACCGCCTTTGTCTTTCCACAGTTGGTATCATGGTTGACCTTCTGCAATAATCTCAGCAATGAAATATATTGATTTGATACCTTCCAAAAAATAATCATTGAAAGAAAGAGTTTTATGATTTCAGGACGAAACGTCATGAATAAAATGGAGAACTTCTTATTATATGGAGAGCTTCAACTTTGCAATGATATAATTACAGAATCTAGAATCTATATAGGGAATGAATAGTGAGCATTTTAATTATCCCTCCAAACCTCCTGGATAATTAAATCGATGTGCCTGTCTGAACACTTTTCACTGAACACTGAACTGGTGTTTAGTACATTGGAAATTTTTAAAATATATTTCATTAAATTGTTCAAAATCTCCACAGAGCGCTTCCTGTGATCCCGCAATAGAGTCACCAACTGCATCACGTAATTATATAGAGAAAATATATCAATTTAAACACCTGAGAGAATGTTAGTAACTGGGTCCAACTGAGAAGAATATTTTGCATTGATTTGCTAAGAAGCAAGAAAATCGTGTGTTAAAACTGTTCAAAGTAGAATGTGTCCACGCTATCGTGTTGCATTGTTTCACTAACTGACAAACATTGGAGAGAAGAATTTTCAGCAAATAATTGAACTGACTTATACCTTGCAGTCCAACTAGCTTGACAAAGCAAGTGTATGTTTGACACCACTCTTCTTCAAAGTGAACTTTCACGAAAAATTGATTGTTTCTTGATTACAGTGCTAAAACAGTTTTGTATTTCTGGAACGCTGCTCTGGCCACTGACCACTAAATTTAAGTTACGTGAACTGAATTTTTTTAAAAATATATTTTTGCAGTTTGTTGCAATCGATCCAGCGTCCCAAAAATAGGATCAATATCCTTCATTAAGTTTTTATTCAATCTATAAGTGGTTCTAATTAGTCAATTCCGGTTACAACTTTTATCGTAATAGAATAAAAATGGAAAGAACTACCAAAAGCTGTTTTCGCAAACGATTCAGCATATCAAGGCAACGTACCATCACTATTCTGAATACTTTAAGGAACCGGAAGTGGTTCCAATTTCATATTACTTCCGAATTCAATTCTGATTTCCACAGAGCGAAAACGATGAGATATCGAAATGCGGTTTTCTGCAATCGATTCATTGTTCCAAAAATAGGTTTCCCCTTTTAAATTAATTTTCAATCCAGAACGAAAGTAGTTCAAATTAACCATTTTCGGTTTCAACATTATCATCATTGAACAAAAGTGGAATACTGTGAAACCTGCCTATGTTGGCTACCATTGGTTCCATTGAAAAGTGGCCAACTTAGACAGGTGGACAACTTACAGAAAATAAGTGTGATTGTATTTTTGGAATAGGATTTCTAGTATTACTTGATTATAAAATTTTAATAAGCAATGATATGACAGTTACTTTAAATAATGTACATAGAGTAATCACAACAATATACCATACTATAGAGCGTCTCACTATTAGATTGCAGTACAGAGTAAATGGAGCGCGCTGTTGCTACATTTCTTCTACTGTATGTTTTATTCTGAAGAAAGAACAAGAAAGACAGAAAGAGTGACTGAGTCCATAAATAAAATCTGTCTTAAATTCATATATTTTCATCGCTTTTGCCATTCGCGCAAATTCATTTGGAACGGATAATTGGAGGATACAAAACAACAGTCTAATAAATGTGTGTTAGAGGATTCCTTTAATGATGGTTTATAATTCCTTGTTGAGTTGAGTTCATTTTGAATTTAACGTCCCATCAGCAGCAAGGCTATATGAGACGGGACCTACTGATTAACGTGGAATCCCAACCACATGAGCTCCCGCCGGGAATTGAACCCGGGTCTCCCACGCCAATGTCTTATAAATCGTTGTATAAAAATTTTGATGGAAGCAATACGAAAATACGAAATCGAGAGAACGTATGAAACGAATTGACAAGCTAAACAGTTCTACACAGAAATTTCCTGTACCGAGTGTGCGGCAAACTAAGGAGTAGCAATGGGTAAGATACTGCTACTGAAGTTGGATAAGAATGAAAACTGGAGTAGGGAGATAGTGATACGTGACGAGAAAATATGACGTACAAAAACGCTCATTCACCTGTGTGCGCAAAACATCCACAAATCCAATTTCGTTTGTCAAACAAAAGTTATATCGTAAAGTATATTGTGAAGGTGGCTGCTCCCCATTTCCTATGGTTTAGATCCGATTTTCCCAGCGGAAGAACAGTATGATATTTTAACAAATATCAGGAGGTCTAAATGAAACATCGCGCTATAATAGAAATTATAAATACACTTGTGAATATTAACGGAAGATTTGTAAATTGAAATTAAAAGAAGAAAAGAACTCATGCTAAATACCTTGTAATCACTTTCGTTGTTTCCACTTAAAGGTGAAATCCCTTCCACGTATCCAATCTGTAGCTGAAAACCCGACGAACGTGGAAATGTAAACGTGAAATAAAACAACTATAGGAATAGTGAAGGAAGTCTTTAGTAGCTATGAAAGTCTATTTTGTGGGACCTTGAATAAAGAGTTGAGAAAAAGACTCATAAAATGTTTCGTGTGAAGTATTTTACTGTAAGGCTCAGAAACATGGTCATTACACAAAAAATGATTATAAACAACTGGAAGGTTTCGAAATGTGAGTGTGGAGGAGAATGAAGAGAATTTGCTGGGTCGAACGGAAAACTAATGGGAGAGTAATAGAAATGGTAGGGGACAAAAGAGCAATTTCAGATATTATTAAGAAGAGGAAGAGAAAGTGGTTGGGACATTGGTTAAGAAGGAACTGTATCATGAGGGACGTGCTAGAGGGTATTGTGGGAAGATAAAGAGGGAGGGGACAAAGGAGACTACAATTACTGAACGATATCAAAATAGAAAAATCATACGTGAAGACGAAGAGGTAAACGGAAGATCATGGAAGCTTAGTTGTAGCAAGTGACCTGCCAATAATGGCAGAACACCTATGATGATGATGATGAGAAAATGTAATGGTGAATAGACACTGAACCTCCCTGATTTCTATGCTCACTTCTGAAACCTCAGATACACAATGTCAATCTGGAAACAGAAGTATGAAAAGGAACCCTATTATATCTATTCTAAACAAATGCACAAGTTGTGACTTTAAATCACGTATAGTGACATACAACAAGGTACAGATCGTTGGGCGAGGAAACAAAACCAAACAGAATTATCAAACCCTCCAAAAATACATTTAGTTTCTTTCATGCTTCCTAAAGAAACATGGGGGGAAAGAACAAAGAGCTTTTACATTCTGTTTTGTGAGCTCATGAAGTTATTTGTTATGAACGCTTTTTCCATCTTTATCTTCGTATTCAAAGTAATTAAGAGAAGTGGAATTACAAACGAAACCAAATTTTATTGTTATAATTGTGAGCATTCGAAACAACATTAGGGACCATGTGAGAACTGTAAATGAATAAATTACAAAAACTAATAACTTTTTATCGCCAGGAGTTTTATTATTAACAGATAGGCCTATAATAGTCTGTTTTTTCCTCTTCCATAGACACTGTATCTTCTAAAGAAACAGTTTGTTTTGTTCGAGTACCAAGTGCATTTTTGATTTATGTTATTGCTAACTGAATTACTATTCTGATTCAAGTGTTTACTGTACTTGCTATTCTCCCGCGATTGAGATTTGTGTTCCTTGGAAGAGAGAAAATACGAACTATACGCTCCCGATGTCTGAATGTTAGTCTTACACACTGCGAAGTAAGTGGAAAGTAAGATTGAGTGGAGTTGACGCGATGTTTCTCGTAGGTGTGATTCAGGATTCGATTTTGCGATCATGCTTCTGTTAAGCAGTAGATTCGTGCTCGCATAGCATCAACAGTGAATACTCATCTGTATAGCACAATACTCTACAGCAGTAAATTTAAAACAAACATTACAAGGAAAATAGCATTGGCAAGATTTGTCACTGCCTTTCTTCTGGTCAGATGCGCGCGCTTTGCAAAGCTGACTCTTAACACTAAAAGCCATAAAACCTAAATAAAGAATGATATCGACCTGCGAATTGTTCTAGAAATAACTTTAATCCTTTCTCAATGTTTTTTCTTCCTTTGCACCCCCATCTAAACTGAAAAATAAAAAAGTTTCTCACCAGTCAACTTTTTCTTTTACATTTAATTTTTTATTTTAAAATTTAAAAAAGTCTTTTTTTAATGCAAACTTTTCCAACATTGACACCAAATATGGTGTTAATAGCTGTATAAGTTTCAACGTTGTATGTCTAATAGTTCCAAACTTATGATGCGATTTATTTCACTGGTTGACAATTCTTCTTGATATGAGAAAAACAGATTATTTGATAGAGAATACAATGTTCTACAATAATCTATCCATATCTAGTAGAAAAAGCTATTTCTAAATTTCAGGCTAAGGTTGGCAACAATGGGCATAAGGAAAAGCATTGTTATTTACTCCTGTACTGCAATCTAAGGGTGAGACGCTCTATAGGAAAAATATTACAGTATGTTTAATATATGTACTGATTAATTTCTTTTAGACACATGTTATTTCTAATTTTGTAGTTAACTACCTCTTTTTAATGAGCTACGAGTGTTTCCTTCGTAGCAAATAATGTTTTGAGAAAATCTTAAGGGGACTCATATCTCAAAACTTTGTCTACTTTGGACCAATCATAAAGCAAGAGAATACCTCAAAATTCGGTTGATGGCATGTCTGGTAATTTCACTCTGCAGGGAATAATCCGTAAACCCATTGAACATTAATGAAATTTCCATTTTTGGACTGCGTATGCGTGGCTTCCTTTACGCTGATAAGGACCATCATCCACAGTCTTTCAAATTCGGAATAGGGTCCCTTGAAATTTGGATTTTTCGCGATTTTGGACAGCCCTAGCTCTGAAACTATGCACTTTCCATATGAACTTTTTCTCTTACTTTGATTTGAGGATTCACCTCTTAAAGTTTGTCGGTGTAGTTCATTAGCACCCTGTATATATATATATATATATATATATATATATATATATATATATATATATATATATATATATATATATATATATATATATATATATGTGTGTGTGTGTGTGTGTGTGTGTGTGTGTGTGTGTGTGTGTGTGTGTGTTATATTACTAAACGTAATAATAATGTTGAATATTTAGATGATTTTTTCAATGAGCTGAAACAGTGAAATGTAAGCAGCCTACAAATGTGAGTTTCAAAACATCTTGATCTAAAATAATAGTATTTAGTTGTGTGCTTTGACGTAAATAGCAATTTGGAACGGAACGCATTTTTTTCAATACAAGATTTTTTCTATGGAATTGTCGACCCTAAAAAGCACACTCCACTTTGGTTGTGCCAAACTCAAGATTTCCACTCAAATAGAGGAATGCAATTGTAATCTAATACGCATATTCTGGAGTCAATGCGATCCAGTTTTTTATCTTCACGACTTGAATTAGTTTAATTTATTTCAAATAGAAAATCGATGGTAGTACAGTTCGTTCAACTAAACTATGGCGTTTTAGTTGAAAGATAATTGCTAACATTTTGTTATGATATACAACGATAAAATGTGCTGATGTGGTGACTCACTGAAACTTCAGAAGTGTAAATAAACTAATCTAATAACAATAAACACTTTTAAAATGATAACTTCTCAATATAGCTCCATATTTTATTTAAACTTTCTAATACTATTTATATTGAACCCAACTGATTAAACAATTTGCAGTATAACAAATGGTTGACCTGACGCTTTATTTGATTTAGATTTTTATTTATATTTTTTTCCATGCTTTTGTGAAGAAAGTTACCAATAATATACTGTAGGTATATAAATCACTATTCTGGAAATCAGTGTCTCTAAGAGTAATAAAAAATGTAGCTAACAAGAAAATATCATTATTTGTGTAAACCTCTATAAGAGAGAACTAGATAATAATATACAAGTAAAATTGAAAATTATACATACATTACATATATATATATATATATATATATATATATATATATATATATATATATATATATATATGTGTGTGTGTGTGTGTGTGTGTGTGTGTGTGTGTGTGTGTGTTGTGTAGACATTTAACAAAATGTTGTTTATACTGTTTTTATTTAATCACAGATTAGTTACACAGTAAAGTGATTTAGTACATATTAAAATGTAAAAGTTTGTTTATTGTTTATATTGCCAAGCTTGAGGAACGTTTACTATACATCATACTCTAGTATCTACACTCATAGATATATGAAAACCATTTATAATGCATGGATATTTGAATTTCACATATACCTAGGTATTTGTAATAAAATGTATATTATTAAATGTCCATGACTTAAAAACTAAGTAGTAAAATAAAATAAATGAAAATTACACCGGTCAACAATGGAAATGTTTCTGAAATGAATTTAGTCCCACATTGTTAAATTGAGTCCCACAAACACGAAATGGACAATGAAATGGTGCCGTTAGCTCTTGTTTTCAAGATACAGCCAATTTTAGTGAATAAGGGGTTGTTTTCAAGCAATTGTGGAAACCTTGTTATTAAACAGCTACTGCTGCAACATTGCTACTCAGAATATTATGGTTAATATATCATTCTCTGGAGAATGATGTACGCTTTAAACTTTTATATTGACCATATGCCTATGACGCAAGAGAAAAGAGAAATTTACAAAAATCATGACTTTTCTTTAAAAAAAAAATGTATCCCTTTCTAGACGTTTGGGGTCCTCTAGAGCGACTCTGGTAGAGAGCACGAAACATTAATGTATCTTAGAAAAAATGTTTCTATGTTGAGAATGTTTCTACCGAATTTCATTCCGATAGCACAAATGATGACGTTATTATTCTTAGTCCTGTTTGCAAGTAAAAAAGTAAGGTTTTAAGTATTCTAAAATGTAACAAAGCATACTAAAGTGAAAATCACACAAATTGTATTTATAATGGTAGTATTCTTGCTTCCTTCCAGGTGTATTAAAGGGTTCAAAGTAATTAAAAAACATCAAAAATCCTCGTCAATGTGTCAACAGTTCAAACAAGTTCTGTTATGTGTGTGATAAAGTCAAATTTGCAAAGCAGAAACGTCCATTGATGCTTCTTGTGAATACAACATATTATCACTATTTAGGTGTGCAAGTAGAGCCAACTCATGTATGCTGCAGCAGAAGCTGTATAAATCTACGTGCATGGTTACAAAATACGGGATTTTCAATTATGTTTGGCATTCTGATGGTGTGGCGGGAGCCAACCAATCATTTTAAAGACTGTTGTGTTTGTTTGGTACTTACCACCAATTAGCATGGAGTGTCCAAAAAGAGAAAGAAAGAATATTCTATGTAATAATCCAACGTCCCGTCAGCCATCATACCAATCCCTCATGGCAAAGATATTCTTGAACCTAGTTGTCCAAACGAATATAATGTTCAACACAAAGAAGAATAAGAGGACACTGATGACATGCAGGAAGAATCTGAGCCCTCATCAACTGATACGGAATTTGTGCCACCATTATAACAACGAAGCAGCCACACCTACCTTCACACACCATGATTTCGTTCGAGATCTTGGGATGCTTAAGAACACAGCTGAGCTTGCTGTCTCAAGACTTAAGGAATGTAACTTATTACAAGATGATATAGAAATGTCAATATACAGGAATCGTCAAAATCAGTCCGAGGTTTATTTCCCCTCAGTATGATGATAGTCTAGTATTTTGTCATGATACAATTGGTTTGATGAAAAAATTGCACTTCAAATTCAAACCAAACTACATTGAGAGAAGAAACTACATGGATGAAACTAAAAGTTGATACTGCATAGCACTTTCTAGTATATATTTTCCAGTTTATGCTCATAATATATGCATGAGTAAAAGTTAGGTAAGATTTTACTGCAACACGATCAGTTAGTAGTAGAAGTATATCCTTACACTTTAGGAATGTATCAAGGAAATGTGTAATACATAATATAAAGTATTGACATTGAATGTTACATTACAATAGTTGTTTCTCAAAAACAGTAGCTAATAAAAGAAGTGTGAGGTCAGATTCATTTTTCCTTTTCCACAATTAGTAAGAATCAACTATTTTAGAGAAAGAAACATCCAACAGGTCTTTTTTGTTGTTGTTGTCCAGTGTTATTAATGACAGGCTATACCACAAGTACATTACTGTAGTTTCATGTTAAATACTAAAACAACGATCATTTGATCATAACACCAATAAGCAAACAATTACATTTATCTAGGAATGAATTTTCTATTTACATTCATTGGGGACCCTTCCGTAAATTTAATATTATATTTTAATTTTCGCCCAGTAACATAATTTACTAAGTCTTATTATTTTGTTATTTTTTGTTCAGAAGTTGAAATATCTGTCATATTTGAAACATTCGTAACAGAACATTGAAAACAATGCAATATTTCCTGCTATTTGTGTAGATTCCTTAAGTACAATTTCAGTATTTCGAAGAAGAGTACACGTAGTAAAAGGCAATGCTTTCTCTCGAAATGTAGAAATACATTTAAGGATGATTGTAATATACCTTATATTGACAAATCGTAATGAAAATTTTCAATTATTAGTTTAAATAAAACTATGATATCACCGTAAACCTATAATAACTATAGTTCAATATATGATATCAGTGTTTTAAATTTCAATACAAGGCTCTTGATCTAGAGATCAAAGTTATTTTATGACTGAAGGTTTGAAGGGACAGATTATAACATTAATATGAAAAGTTCTATATATTATGTTTTGTTCCTTTTGGAATCATGTTCAATGTATTCTATAAACAGTGATACAGGCTAAATTATGGCATTCTATTAAGAGAAATAATGTTGTGTAGTGATTATTTTCATTACGTAACACTTTCTTCTCCATTTTTACATATGTAGAGTGATGTAATCGAATATAATATTTTCCCCGCAGGATATTTTAAATGTGTTAGAATAACAATACAACCTTAAAGAACACATTTCCTTATTCATATAAGTTACTGTTAACCCTGCGGACCTAGGTTAATATTTTGAAGTCTTGAAAAGTTTTCTTTACAGATTTTCGACAAATGAATTTGGCTAAGTATACAATGTCCAAACCTTTGATATCATACATAATATAATCAGGTTTTGTTAATGTATTTCAGAGCACACTCTCAATCAAATTGTGTGTCTTTATTAAGTGAACATAAAAGGGCCTAGTTCGTTTTTAAGAGAGAATTAAGTATACGGTATTTTTGAAACATTATACTTCACGAAATATGTAAGAAGGTGCATAATTTGAATTGGATCAAATGGATATATGAATTGGCTTCAATACGGAGTATTCATTACACATGGCTCAAAAGAGACGTCTAGGTCTCTGTATACCAAACATATTAAAATCATCGAATAGCCGACGGTTGTGCACTGAAAAACCAATGATAGCCAGTAAAATATATGTGCGAAAACAATATCGTAGCCTATACACAATAAACTGCTTAAATTGATTATTGAGAACACTATAATCAATGCAGCTGCGATACGCATATTATCAGCTCTCGTTTCTAACTTGTGAGATGGACTTACGCCACATTTATTCAAGGTTTTCTGAACATTATTTGCATGTGTTTGCAGTCCCATAGCATATAAAACAGACAGAAACAGAATAACAAGTAAAAGAGCCTTGGGAAATAAAACTAATTCCATGACGATCAGTTTCCAGTAAGACAAAAATGTATTTATATTTTGTGTTTTGAATATTCCAGCCTCTTCTTCCGTACTGATTTATCTCACAGCTTAAGGTTGTTCTTTATTTTTCGTGAAATCCTGTGAATTAAAAAAAAAACTATAAGCAAATTTTCAATAAAATACTGATTTATATGGAAAATGAACAAAACAATAGCTACAAATAAGAAATTATCTAGCTGCAAAATCTACAAATCTACAAGAATAATACTTATTATGAACGTTCCAGCTTAATGACAGAAGCATACTACAGAATGCTGAAAATAAAACTGTCGTGTTTCATTTCCCTCTCTTCCCCTCAAAAATGTAAAATGAAATGAACAGGTAATAAAGGTCTCCTCATCTGGCTTTACCGCTTTCATAAAAATAACCGAATATTGCCATTATCCAGGGGATTATTACCGATTATTTCCTTGCAAAATATAAACAAATGCACTTTTTCGGAACTTGGTCCGAAAGAAACTCACTCCCAAAATTAAATTACAACTTTTTCCTTCCTCATAGAAAGTGACTTATGTGGTATTGTATAGTTATTAGAAGTTTCTTTTTAATGAAACACTGGTCCCATTAAGGAGGAGGGATCTTAATTATCACATTTGGAGCCAGCGTCCTTATTTTATGTTTTATAACACATGAATATGGTTGTCAAACTCTGCCAATTACAGGGAACAATTGGAGAACTGTTCTAATGTACTGTAATTTTTTGATACATTTTTCCTATCTCTCTGTAAAAGACATACGCCTAAACTTATGTGTGTAAGTTATTTTATTTGGGTATGGCTCAGGAAACGTTACTTTTTTTGTTTTTAATACAAGAAATGCATTTGGTTTATATGTATTAGGCAGCAATAGGTATGCGGCAATCAGAATATAGAAGAGTTATTTTTGTCTTGTTATAATTTTCAGTGCCATAGATGTTGAAACATTAGTGTCATATAAATAATATACTACCAAGTAATATAAACGAATGTATAGATAAACCGATCTCCTTGATTTTCCCACGTTCTTAAGCTTGCCATTCATTGTTAAATACTTAAAAACATCAATCTTCACTTTTCTCAATTGAACGCAATTTATATCTGAGCTTTAGTATGGTTACAGTAGAAATAAGTGGTAGAAAAAGAAAATTGCTGAAAATAAAGTTCCAGCTTGGAGGAAAATGGACACATCATACACAAAGTTGGTGTACAAACTGACAGAAACTTGAACGACTGAAGCAGAAATGTTGTAAGCAAATACCTACAGAGATATTCTATTGTATGTTCAATAGTGACACAGTGCAATATAGCTATAGTGAACGAAACAGTTCGGTATGGTGTACAGATAAATAACGATCATTATTTTCAGTTGTGAGATTATAAAACTTGTTATAACAATTTGATCTCTACTATGGAAAGGATATGAAGATAAAGAAGAGTACTAGCGACAATATACATATTGATAGTGATTTTTTTCTTTAGATTCCAGAGTTGTTCCCAATATGCTAGATGTCGTAGATGGTCCAGAAGGCCATGTGCCTTCTGAGAAATTCTTTTGAATTCTCAGAAGGCCTTTTGAGGTCTTTTGAGCATTTCTTCACAAGTAGAGATCTGCTAATACATCTTCGTGAATTGGGATTCAGAGCAACCAGTATTCTGCAAAGCAATCGTGTGTCTCAGCATCCAATAATTGATTCAAAAGAGTTGAGTAAATATGCACGGAGTTCATATGAATATTCATTTGACTAAGATGGGTAAGTTCTCATAGCCAAATGAAATGACAAGCGACGTGCTGTAATTGACACAAATTTTGACAGCATACATACTGTTTGGCGAACAAAGAGGTGGAGCCGACAGCATCATAAACATATTAGAATTGAATAGCCTCATGTTATAACACCGTACAGTAACAATATGCTAGGTGTTGACTACCTCGATTTGCTAGTTCAAAAATAAAAAATAAAATAAAATAAAATAAAATAAAATAAAATAAAATAAAATAAAATAAAATAAAATAAAATAAAATAAAATAAAATAACATAGATAAACGAGACAAGAAGTGGTATTGGGTGGTATTTAAACGAATTATTAACATGATGATCGTAAACTGATAACTATGTTTACGAAACTCAAAATGCAACATTACTGTCAAATGTATCAAACTTGGTGATCATCTCTTCAAATCTATTCAGTGATATACGCCTCGCTGGAGGGGTTACTTCATGATGAAAAGGAAGAAGTAAAGAAGATACCATGATGATGGATGCACTTCAAAACCAGTATCGTACTGCGAACATTGTGTTTCAAAGCGTTTCGTGAAATACCATGAAGGCAAAGAAAAAAAAAAACCTTGACTCAAACTCAAACACGTGACACAAATTAGCACAGGTACTGATCGGAATTCCAAAGTAACAATTATCTGTACTTCAAACGTAATTTTTGGGTGTTGTAAATGCGGTGTTTGTATGTTCTGTTAGTTATGTGTCATATATCGTATTTTGTATATTTCTTGCAAATAAGCAATACAAACACACACAAACGAGCTCCTTTGTTTCTAAGCGGTTAGCGTACGCCCCTTTGGCTTCGAAGACCCGGGTTCGGTTTCCGGCGGAAGCTCATGTGGTTCGGATTCCACGTTAATCAATAGGTCCTGGTCTCATATAGCCTCGCTGCTATATATACGAAGACTTCATGCTTCAATAGACCGTGGTCACTCAATGTAGTCTAGGTTTCTACTAATGCCTTGAAGCAGTTAGCGGTACAAAGTTGAATTACATCACTAACACAATAGAATGTAATTAGTTAGGAATATGTCATCTCTATTATATCAGAAAGGACCAGCGTCATATTTATACGACAGAGCATAAGTCACATCTGATGTACAGGAAAAATCAAAATCTTATATTTTCGTGATACTTACTCAAAAGTAAACTAAATTAACTTCTCAAAGTGAAAGAAATTAGAAAAATAATAGTTTTGTCCCAAACGGGTTATACTGGCGCCAAGCTTTAAAGGACCTACATTTGAAAATCGTAACATTTTGAATAGGTTTCGTAAATGTTTTCTATAATTGAATTTCAAATATTTAGTGCATTCTATATCAGGTTGTTTAAAATGCATTTAGCCTTTGAGAGTTAAAGTTGAGAATGTATTTATAATGATTCGAAAAATAATTATGAAACCATATACGCACCATTTTGTTCCATGGCTTCCAGCCTTTTACCCGACTAAATAGCAATCCTATCGCTATGGAACTTTTTGTGATTTTTGGTGAAGAAAAATGACAGGTGATTTTCACAGGCTTATTTTATAACTAACTTAACTAAATGCATGGAGTTCTACAGGAGACATAACAAATTGTCTGCCGGCACAAGGTCTCGGCTATACGGTGGATACATTAGAACCTACCTCAGAACTTCTATCAACTTGTGGCTAGTCGTTAAAAATATATGGAGTTTGGAACTGTCAGTGTAGTATAGGCATACTACACCCTTTCTGTTGAGCAATTCGGACTGCTTGTTTTCTAATTGCCAGGCCTACTTGTGCTAATTGTCAAAAACACAGATTCGAGTTTATCTTCCTATTTGACACCAGTAACCCGTGATATATGACGCCCTTACTGTCCCATCAAATACACAGCTTAACTTTCCTGAGCGTCAGTGTGGGCCTTTTCACAAATTGTGAAAATAAAAGAAAAAATAAACAAATGTAATACAAAAACAAGTGAATGGCTACACGCACCAAACGTCACACCATTTCAGTCTTCAGAACTAGTAGTGAAAAACTATTTCCATATTGATAAACCATTAGAAATAGTATAGTGGTAAATCACGCTTATATATATATATATATATATATATATATATATATATATATATATATATATATATATATGTGTGTGTGTGTGTGTGTGTGTGTGTATTGAGCTCTTTGTTACGACAATAGCAAGATGTAAGACATAGGGTGATTAATTTTCAGATTTATTATATTTACATAATTTGCTATATTTTTAATGAATTTGAAACATTTTTTATGATGATGGTACGTACATGTTGATATTGTTGACATTTTCAATAACGAAGACGTTAAAAAAAAGGTACGTATTCGATTGAAATCTCATTTTCAGTTAATACTCGAATAAATAAAAATTAAAAACAAAATTATGTAGAACAATTCAATGTAGAACTTCATAATTGAGAAGAGCCAGTAAGCACATCTTCCACATTTTTGGAAGTAGCGTGAGGAATATCACGAAGTCGACAAAACTTAAATAGTTTACAAATTTTTTAATCCAAAGTGTTCATAAATTCCGGTTTATTTCAACAAAAATTCCTTCCATTTTAGAGGAAGGGAAAGAACCTAAAATGCTAACCGCATTACCTCGCTGTATTTCCAAACTAATACATTGAAATAAAAATTTAGACTTCTCGGATCTCCCGTCTTGAAATTTAATTTTAATCCTATTTCCTTTAGGGATTCCCTAGCGTCCTGGATAAAAAACTCCCATGGTTTCAATAGCAAAGTCAATTAACATATGATCTTATTTTAGTTTGGAAGCGTAGCTCTTAATATATATTATTTTCTTGTGTATGTACAGCAAGTAACATTATGCCGCACTTGACATTCTTTTACTGTCTGACAATCTTTTGTAGAAGAAAAACAATCAAAAATACTGGTATTAAAATATGACCTAACGTAATTTGTCTGTTTACACACAAATACCAAATTATGTTTATTCAGTTCAATACAATTTAGCGGAATCAAAATGTATTGCAGTATCCAAGTTCTGTTTGCCGTATCACAATGTCAGTACGATGAAACCTCTAGCTTAAAAGTTGATTCAGAAATAAGAAACGTACCAACAGAATTTTGACGTATTTTGAGTAGTTGTTTATATCACATGGTCATACAGTATTAGGCAAGAGTTGAAACGAGGTCTAAAACCAATTAACCATGATGTACGAGGACATTCTTATTCCATAACAATATTTAATATGAAAGGAACGAAATAATTTACCTTGATAAACTGCTACTTATTGTTATAGTTACACCAGTTCCGTAACCCGTATTCAATGGGAAACCAGATACTCTGAAACTTGTTTATTATTTTTATGGAAGTTTCTCCTCTCAGATGCGGATGCTTCTTTTTCTTTAAAATAGTAGTTACAGTTTCTCCAACGTTGTTCTTTTTTAGCAACGGAAGTAGTGTATATTTCAACAGAATTAAAGTTTTGAAAACTCATATAATTTTGCCCTCTTCCTTTCAGAATGGTTTGATTATTCAAGATCAATAGTGATGCTGATGAATAAGCGTGTTGACATTGCAAATTACCAAAACATCGAGCAATTATCAAATTAAAATTATCAAAATTATTAACACACATCTATTCAAATATTTTACTGTAAGGCAGAGACAGTAGTGGGGTGTTAAAAACGTCTTAAAAATATATTGCAGTGAGAAATCCACTCTAAGTCTTTATTAAGCAATTACCTAATAGAATTGAATGGCGTCTTACTTTTCACACGAGTCTTGGAATTATCCAAACCCTATGTAAAGACATTATATAAACACTGACATTGGGCGCTTCCTGTAACCCAGTCACATAGCCATTTTTAAATCTGTATAACAAATTTAGGTTTCCACAAAAGTTCGAGTAATTGTGACATTGCTTTGAAGCAGAGGACAAGCCTTTGCCAATAATCCGAAGATGAAAATTTAACATAAAGTACATTGAGTAAAAATAATTAATGATAACGCCTGCCAAGTTTCACGGAATGTGTACAATTAAATTATTTTTAAAGCTCTGCATGTTATTTTAATATGTGCTGTCCTTAGGACATTGTTTCGAGAGTTGCCGTAAGAGTGGAACACCAAATAGTACATATACAAACAGCAGAATATTTCTTGATTTATATTCGAGAGATTTGGCAATTCTATTTCGATCTTTGCAGTTCAGAGAGAAACTTAAAACCAGTATTGCTATAAATGTGCTGTTTCAGTTTACAGATCTCAGAGTGCCATTTTGGTGCTAGTGAAATGCCGCTGAACCTCAACTGTGTGTGTCATTGTGGTAGATGCATTATGGCACTTTCCCACACACAAATTTGTAAAACCAAAGAGTAAAGAAGTGATAGTAAAAATCCTTAACAGTCGAAGCGACCACCTCCAAGAAACTGTGACTAAGCAAACTCAAATTGGTCACTTCCGGGATCATTCGAAAACAAAAGCTTCCCTTCAAGGTTACCAGTGAAATTGTCGCCAAAATTGATTCTTCCATTGATTGATTACAGATCAGGTGTCATTTTCCATCACTGAGGATATACGCATAATATCTAGATATGTAGTTTAAAATGGAATCCGAACCAGAGTATTGGATCACAATATCAAGTTCTCCCACTAGAATTGAAGCCTAGACCCTGTAAATCAAATTCTCGAGACAACTAGACTAGTGAGGAAGTTTCCAAGGTCTTCGCGGAATTCTTCCACTGATAGGCCATTAGTATCCACTTTCTCAACATGGTATGCCTGAGAGGTGAAATCTTGCAAACTCTACTCTCACCCACATGATGTGTGGATCTACAACCTGATCAAGTTCCGCATTGCTGAATATAAGCATCCCGTGCCTAATTGCAGGAAATAGTCTTGTGAGAGGATGAGGTCAAAATGAATAATGGTAGTCACTTTGGACCAGGATTACATTTAATTTCAATAATAGTTTTCTAATTTAGACACTTTCGTACAACAATATATCTGAAGAACGGAGCAACGAGTATTGCCGCCACTGTTAACGAAGTTTCTTGTAAGTTATGGTAATCGTCGTCGGATACGAATTAACATGAAATAAAACTTCTAGTTTACAATTTCTCGCCATGTCTTTTAGAGTAAACGAGACAAATTGTTAATTATAGTAAATTATTATGAAACACTTGGTGGGATTGTAATACGAAAAGAAACTGGAGAAATCTTTAAAAATTGGACACAATATTGTCCATCATGAACAATTGTTTACGAGGATTGAACAAGATGTCCTTAAAGCAGCGACTAACTCTCTACTACTGATCCACATTATTGTCACCGGAAACGAATAAGAGGGAGATTTGGAGGTATATAATGTAGTGAAGAGAGTGCAAGTTAATATTACCTCCTTGCAGAAAATCATATCAAAAAATCTATCGAAAACAACTTTCTTGTTTTAATGAAGTCAACAAAAACTAGAAGATTCATAGAGATAAATCGTCCATCCAGCATTTCAGTTTTATCATGAAATGAATCAAAGAGCGAATGAATCCGTGTTATTACACATTATGACATCCCATTTATGTTCTCAAGGCCAGCCCAATAGATTCCTGCACACTTGAGTTTTCAAATTACATCTAAAACACCATGTACAGAACCTATGGAAAACCTGCAGGCACTAATAAGGTGGAATTCCTATGTGTCTGCTCTAACGTAGTTCGTTGCAATGGACGTTGCATTGTCAGGCAATAGTCCATACTCTCATGATCCGGTACAATGCAATTGGTGCATTGGTACACGGAAAACACATTGCAAAAAGTAGAAATGAAAAGAAAATCAGCGTACCCCGACCAAAAGAAAGTCATTACTGAAGTATAGTACATGTAATACGCATAAAAGTGCAGGAATGGTGTTTTAATACATAAGAATGGATGGCTGATAAACGCCTGGTGTAAATACATAACGATTATTGTGAGCAAAAAGTTTCATAAATTTACCTGCTATTTGAAATGTGTTTTCACGTAAGCCTTTCTTTATTTCTTTCTCATTATTTCTTTTAACCTTTTCGTTTAAAAAAAAGAACAAGGGTTTTATGATGAGGTGTGGTAAATAGTATTGTAATCGGAAAGAGAGGGAGGGATTCAGGAGACTACATCTCCCATGTGCTGCTCTCATTTCACACAAGAGATGAAAAAGTTTAATATACAAATGGTACTGTGTTTTGGCTACATAAAAGCTGTGATGTGTAAAACAATTTTATAGGTGTCTCTGTAAAATAACTACAGTAATTCACTGACTTTGGTTAAACGTATCTTCCTAGATAAAGATTAATGCTGTATAAAAGTCGGTCCCTAAATAATTTTCAGGAGAAATTAACAAATATAATATACACTATGGATTTAATTACACTCAAGATAATTCAAATAAGTTGTTTGCAGTTATTAAGATCTTTTAAAATTTTATTATCATTTATTTATTTATTTAGAGTTGTTCCTGACATATTGATTACGTGTGTGTAATATCATTTACTTTATGTAATTTATTTCAGCACTCAGAGAATGCATAGACTGCCTATATACTTTCTGGTAAAGCTCAGTCAAGAAATTTAGTTTCTTCTGCAAACATGTTGTGGTGGACAATATCGTGTTGGTGGGATCTCTCGGGGTTCTCTATTTTCCTCCCACTTTGCCATTCCACCAATTCTTCAATCATCATTCACTTTCCTTAGTCACCCGTCTTCCCAGGCTAAAGGTCATCATCGTGGGATGTTAAACTGAAAGAATTGATTTCATTTTTTCCTCTAGAAAAATAGATTAAGCTATCTACTGAAGAGAACAGATATTATTACTATTTTACAGAAGAGTCATAGTCTCAACGTCCATCCATTACGTCCGTACGTAAGATGAAGAACAATTAGTTATTTAGTTAAAAAATGTAGGTCAAACTTTTTCCGTTGAATATCAGTTTCTTGCAGTTATAAAAGAAACCCACACAATTAGTTAATTATATATTCGTTTCATGTAGAACCTAAGTAACAGTAATATCTGACTTGGAAACAATTTCATCATCATAAACATCACGAACTTTTTTTTAAAGTGTTAATTAGTTACCAGTGTTTCTTCTATTGTTTCCAATGTATGCATTCCAACAGCATTCTATAGCTTTTAATGACGTACGTTGTTATCGTATATGTAGGTGCACAAAAGTGCCACCTAATTGGAAGTTTATTGTAACGTGTAAATGAAAGGTTTAAATCAAGGTAACATGTTTGAATGATAAAATATTTATTTTTACCATAGAGGGCACGGTGGGTCAGTGGTAGGGGGTTTACCTCTGGTACCTGGGGTTCGTTGTTGAATCCCCTTCCAAGTAAGTTTGTAGTTTACAACATCATGTCCGTGAGTTTTCTCGGAGTATTCCCATTTCCTCCCATATTCTCATTTCGTGAAATCTTCCATTTGTCCTTAAGCCTAAGGAACATAATCATGGGACGATAAGTTGATAGATTTCATTTCATTTTTATTTTTATTTTACCAACTGAGATTGGGGCTAAACTCCATAATTAACACAATAATTTCTGTGTTTTAAGTGGTTATCATTCTGGAAAAGAAGCTCTAAAATGTTAAAATTAGCTCTACTTTCATCGGAAGTCCTTCGGGGTAATTAGCACATTGAAAATACGAAGATAAAACTCGCTATATGATATTATCAAAAAAGTTCCCAAAATTTTATTGTAGCTCTTTATTACCACAATATAAGTACATGTTTATTTAATCGCCTTAAAAATAGGCACCTTAAGAACACACAACGTACTTACGTCGCTCTTGCCATTGTTAGAAACACCGACGAAAGTCCTCTTTCGGCATCTTCCAAACTTCAGCCATCGCGTTAGTTTTGATATCTTCTACGATGAGGCAATGGGTACCGATGCTGTATACCTTAAAGCATTGCCACTGTAATTTGACTTTAAGGCTATTCAAATAGATATGTTAAGCAGATTTCCCCATTTTGTATTTTTTAAAAAAATGTTGGTGTGTTGATCGAACTGTGATAATGCACCTACTGATCACCACATACGCCTCCGTTTAGGTATACTACTCGAAAACTGAATGAAAGGGTCGCGGTGGCTCAGTGGTAGAGCGTTCACCTCTGGTACATGGGGTCCTTGGTTCGATCCCAGCTTACTCCAAGTGAACTTTGTGGTGGACAAACACCATGCAAGTGAGTTTTCTCGGGGTTCCCTCGTTTCCTCCTACTCTTTATTCCACCGTTTCATTCATTTCTCATCCTCACTGTCTCCTTTATTCTAGCCGGCATAATGTGGTACGTAAAACTTAGATTTCATTTTATTTGGTAAGTTGATTGCTACGACCTGTTCACATTTGCCACATTTATATTTAGGGAACCTACGGACTGTACTGTACTAGATTCATTCTGATTGCATGACAAATGCCAAACCTACCTATATATAGGGTAACTGGCTATATATATACAAATATAGTGCGGCACGTAAAACCGGCCCGTAAAGTGAACACATAAATTAAATGTAATGTATTGAATATGACTACTCACCTTCACAGCAGCTTTCACAGCAGGTGCTGAAAGTATCCTCCGCCCATTTCAACACACATGTGAGCACGATTGTGGAGATTCATATATACCCTTGTCAGTTCTTGTGTTGTAATGCTATTGGTGACATCCTGGATCCTGGTCTTAAGTTCTTCAATTGTGTGTAGATTTGTTTCGTATACTCTTCCCTTTAACAGTCCCCATAAGTAAAAGTCACACGTGGACAAGTCTGGTGACCGAGGAGGCCACAAGCCTTTGCTGATTGTTCTCTCTGGTGTAAACATCTCATGCACAAGGGACAATGATGCAGCTGATGTGTGGCATGTTGCACCGTCCTGCTGAAAGTAACATAACTGACGCTCCTCTTCGGTCAAGTGTGTATAAAACTCCTCCAGGATTTCCATATACACGTCACTGTTCACTGTCGTCTCAAAGAATATGGGCCCAAAAACGCGTGTGGCGGAAATGGCACACCAAACACCAATCTTCTCATCATGCAAGAGTACCTGGTGGATTGCGTGTGGATTTTCTGTCGACCAATACCGGTTGTTTTGGGAATTTACGTACCCAGACAGGTGGAACCACGCCTCGTCACTCATGATGAGCATTAGTGGATCCAAGAAACCACTGGCAACATTGCTCAACAGCCATGAACAGAAATGCACCCTCTTCTGCAGGTCAGGCTCCTTCAGTTCTTGCACAACACTTATCCTGTACGGTTTTAACTTCAGTCCCCTTAAAACACGTCTGCAACTTCTCTCACTCTCATGAACCTGTTGACTCAATCTCCTGGTTGACTTTCGAGGACTTCTTGTCATTATCTCCTCCACCTGCATCTTTAATTCAGGTGTGCAGACAGATGGTCGTCTGTTCCTGGGAGCATTTCGAACCGATCCTGTACGCAGCCATTTTTCAATCAATTCCTGAATGGTGCTTTTTGCTGGCACAGAACGTCCTGGAAATTTCTCCCGAAACAAATTCTTTGTTTTCACAAAAGATCCAGTGAGAATGAACCCTTCAACAATGGCAACACGCTCGGGTATCGAATACGGCATTATCACACACTGACACTCACCCGGCTTAACACAACGAGGCCTTTTTCTCAACTGGTTTCGACAAGTTTCACTGGCTGCGGCTGCACGTGACTGCTGCAGGTCAAGTAAGGCGACCCGACCTCGACACGCCATCTCTTGGTAGGAAGGTAGATTATTTAAGTGTTGCCAAAAACACAATATACCAGAATATTATGACGGGCCGGTTTTACGTGCCGCACCCTGTATATAGGGTAACTGCCTACAATAATGCCAATGATAAAATAACGCCGCCGTTTGTTTTCCAACTGTTTACAGCACAAAAACTAAGCTGGTGGCAGCACTCTGCAATGTGCCAATGCATGGAAGGCAAGGTTGTTTTGCTTAAAACAAAATGTTTAAAACAAATGATTAAATCTTGTTTTAAACAATTGATTTTGTTTAAAACAAATTTTGTATACGTTTTAAACATTTTGTTTTAAACACGTGTATTTTTCAGACTTGTTTTAAACATATGTTTATTTTTATTTTATTTTATTTTTGTAAAAAAAAAAATCTGTCAGAGCAAGAAAATTGTCAAAAGGTCCTCCTCATTCAGAAGACTATTTTCTTCCATGTGAATGTTTTGATTTCTCATGGTTACAGCAGATCAATGTGGTGATCTACAACTTATTTTGTCTCTTTTTCCCCTTATTTTTAACTTATATTTTATTGTTTAAATACTTCTCAGTTAACTTACGAGAAAGTGTTGTAGTCGACGGTTGGACTTGTTATCAAACTGATATTAAAAAACAAATAAAGTAATTATGATAGAAACAATTTTTTGTGTGTATACAGAAAAAAACAAAAGGTTATTTACTAAATTGAGTTCTTGAGTTCTGAAATTAAAATATCGCAGGATTCGTAGATACAGTATATGTTGGTTCTGAATCTCCGTACAACTTGGAATCGTTTAACATGAGTTTTACGGGAATAAAAAAGTACATAATTTGGTGCAAATTTATTAAAGTAACTCAAACTCCATCAGATAAGAAAACGACCATAAGAGCTCGTTGCTAAACGTGTAAGAAAGAAATGGTTTGATTTGAAGAATGAAGAATCATTATGAAAAATGCAATGCTATGAAAAAAACTGGAAACCCAAACAAATGGTAAAAGTGTTGATCCGAAAATTGTTTCTGATGATTCTAACGTTAGTAATGTGGTTGAGATGCAACTATAAACTTCGGGTAAGATATAATCAACAATATAGATTAATTTTGTATCAACAATATAGTTTTCATTATGTTATGAAAATTTTAGTTCTCCATCTCATCCCCATCTCAGTTCTAAATTTTCTTGAAAACTTTACACTTTGGCATAGATTGTATGAAGGGACCAGACGAGAAAGCACAAGGTATGGCAGTCGCCCGTGCTACTAAACATTAAAGCGTGATACTTATTGTAACGTCAGTGCCGAACGTAAATGTCTGGGACAATTTGATTTCAATTTCTTCGTCTGTTTGTATGTATGAACCACGCTACAGGGCGCAATTTTCAGTCTTTTAACATTAAATTTTGAGGGTAGAGGCACGAGACGTCGGAATTTGCTTTATAGATTTTGACTGCGATCTGACGTAACATTTAAAATTAGTAGTTCGGATCCCACTTTAAACAAAAAGCCCTCTCTCATATAGCCTTCCTACTGATGCAAAACTTCAATGAAACTAAACAAGCTAATTTTATACGTTTCGAACAAACTTGGGTTGCAAGATAAATCTTCACTTATATGACGTACAGACGTAAGTGCCAAAGTATAATTTTGCAGGAGAGGCATTTAAAGAAATTTCAGTACAAGTGAACCGTTCTACACATACAGCTAAAAAGTGTAACTTCAAAGTAATAACCCTGTGTAAATGATAAATGATGGTTCTCTCGAACACATGTAGCGTACTCATTTAATATGACGTCATCACCCTAGAAATATGCCTTATATGAACATACGTCTGTTCGTCATATAATCTGGGTAATACATTTGGTACTTACTCCTTAATTATTTGTAACTTTATTAATACATGAATTAATGACTTAATTGTTTTCTCATCCTAACGAACTGATGAGCTTGTAAAATGGGTTTTTGGTAAAATGGTCTTTGAATCACTCTATTCAATAGGCTCCAGTGGGAACTGAACACATAACCACGCTCTGAAAAAGCCAGCGCACTAACCCATTGGACTCCCCAAGATCTATTAGTACATGACTGAAGTTTATTATTTTAACATTGATTTTTATAAATGTTTTAAGTTTAATTGTTTATTAGATTCTCGTACAAATTTTGCCGATACAAAGGAATTTAAGGATTGATGTAAAATAAAGTTGACATTGCTAACACAACTGCAAATAATATCTTTTGATTATGTAATCAAAGTGCAAATTCAGTTATGACTGCTTTTAAATAAGTGTATTACAAATTTTATTAATAGTTTCGAAAAAATGTAAATGAAACTAATAATGCTGAAATATTGACTAGATACTTTCTTTTATAAGTTTGAAAGGTCCTGGTAAAATTTTTGACATTAGTTGTCACGAATAACTGTTGACCAATGACCTGTGTCACGGACGACACGTCTCCAGCATGTGCTAAGGCTATCGAAATTGTGCTCTGAGCAGAATCTTCCTAATTCTGTCCATGAATTGATAGAAAACACAAACTAATGTTTTTCAAAGTTATAGCAGATGCTAATGTGTACAACATGGTGGCTATAATCGCATTTTTGTTTTGGTCACTGCAACCACCAACAAAAAGTTTGATATCATCCATGTCTTGAGTATCAAGTTGTTGAAGATAAATGCCTACACATGTAGCAATTTCGGAAGGTCCTCTCTTGCTGACACCTTCGCGCCATAAGAAGCAATAACCGTCTTTGTTTCCAATATTGTATATTGTGAAATTATATGTTGATAGGCGGTGTGATAGAAAACTGCACTCTCGTTTGATAAAGCGAGTAGGATTCCTTGTTGAAGATTAAACACGTTGATGCAACCTTGTTGAGATGTTGTTTAACTAAAGTTTTGATCTGCTCTTTTTTGCTCTTACGGTATATTTCTCGATTATGTGTTCGTTATAAACTTCTTGCATCTCCTTTATTGTTATTTCTTCAGCTTCCAGATAAGTGCGACACAGACTACATTGATTCTTCTTCAGGTAGTGAAATAAGAGATTCATTGATTTGAAAACCTTATAGTACATCTGATTGCTGGCTTTCGGCTCTTTATCTGATTCTTGGCAGTACTATTTGTACATTTTTCCTATAGTGAGATAGGAGTGAAGACATTCTCTCGAAGATGATTTACGACAATAATGTGACTCCATTTGTGGGAATCTGTTGATATGAGCGACTACAGAATCAATCAATATTTCGTATTTCACTTTTAAGTATTCATTCCGACTAACTCTTTTATCAAGTGCAAGTGCACCTTGAGGAGTAATTTTGGCTAAGGCGGTACACATTACTGTTTCCGAAATGCTCAAGTACTTCAGAAGATTACTTTACGGACGGAAATAACAGTTTTGTCGTGAGGAAGATTATAGGCAAGTGAGTAATTGATCTTAATTTTTGCCCTGTTCTACTTCCAACTGAGCTTTTTTTTTTTTTCATATCGGATAATAAATTTTTGTTGCAAATTACTTGTTCCATAGAAACTTGAAAATTGTTTTGCCTCTCTTCATCTGTTATTAGTCTACAACGCTTTCTACACGTAGAAGCATTTCATCGTGCCTTAATTGAACGAGAAGGGGTGAACTTTCCTGTATTCGGACTGAAGTATGATTAACCTGCATTCCGTAGTTAGCGAGCCCTTCTGTTTGCTCTCTCGGCATCTCTTTTTCATTAGTACTTCTCTCCTTTCTCTATCCACTATAAACATACTAATAATTGATTGTTCAGTAGGTATACTTGGAACCGCCAATTTGCCACAATTAACATTCTGTGCAAACGTCTAACGTGAAGAAGGTCAAATTTCTAATCCTCCTTAGAAGAAGTGGATAGTTTATGCAGTTGTCAATGTTGACAATATACTTGGAACACAATAAACGTTTACATAGAGGACAAGTATTGGAATATTAAAGTTTATAGTTTAAGTATTCACACTCCAGTATATATGGTGGATCACGATCACAATAGTCACTATCAGAGAATTGAACACTTTCCTTTTATCTTCAGAATAACCGTCACGTTCGCTCATATTTTCATCTTCAAACTGACTGTCAATTTCGTTCTTACCTTCAAAGTTCTTTCAGTACGTTTGTGGGTGAAGTTTTCTTCAAAACATTGAGAGGGACATCTCTAGATTCTGACTTGGATTGTTCTGATGCAAGATACTGTGCTGAATATTCAGTTTTAACAACAATTCCATAGTAATATCCTTATCTCTGGCAGCCAATACATTTTAACTTTAACTCCTTGGCGTAATGCATTGTTATCAATAGTTTAATATATTTGGATGGCACTACATTCAAAGACATATCTTCCCACTTCACTAACACATTCGTTGTTATTGTCCAGTAATCAGCGGAGAAAAACAACGCGTGGGCAATTCTTGGCTGTCTCTTCTGGACTGTGTTAATGCTTTATCTGACAGCAAGTGTTACCGAATTATTATCATTATTTCTTTGTCTCTAATAGTGAAACTATAACCGTACATTGTTCTTAATAATCAAAGTCGGCGTTACAAAACTTTGAGTAGGAACCATCAAATAATAACGCACAAAAAGCGACATTGTCGCTGAATAAAGCCCAGTATTAGTATCATTTATTGTAACGAAACGTAACGACCAATTATATTACACATTTTACGTGACGGAAAGACGTAAGCGACATCAATTTCGCTTACGTTTTTACGTAAAATAACAAGCAATACAAGATTGTCGTTTACGCCAGTTGAACATTTCTTACTGGAGAAAAACTATTAGAGATAGAGTTGCGCCACTTGGTCAGATGATAGAGTTAGGTTTGAAGAGTCCCAAGTTGAAATATCTTTTTTTTTTACAATTTTGGAGCTTACGTCTGTACGTCATATAAGCGACGATAATTTCGCTCCAAATCAGTTTTTATAATTTTTTTTTTTGGATATGGGTAGTTCAGAGCATAAAGAATCCAATTCCATTTTCAGAAAGGTTCACTTTATTCAGCAAACGTATCTACGTAGCCAAATGTACGAAATAAATGAAACAAAAGCCACGTGAAAGGTTGTGGACTAGAGTTTCATAGGACAACTGCTAGACAAGGGTGTTAATGGAATGGGGGAGAAGGGCAAATTTCCCCTCCTTGCTCATAAATGTAAGATATTAACATAATATTGTGTACGCTGCAGCGTGGAAATTATTAAGAAATCAAGCCCTGAATGCCATAGTAGTCAATGATGCATAATTGCGTTAAATAAATGCAGGGTATCAAAAAGAATACATTGGCGGAAAACAATATTTTCAAGGACCTCAAGCTTGTTCTGTTGGACTTTGCTTATCAAAAGATTTCTAAAACTGCCTTACTACCCCCAAAATCTGAAATTCAGGATAAGGATAGGGCGGTTGGTCTCCTGTCCCACTGACACTCCTGTCTAGCGGCTGTAATATGAAACTATCCCACGCCCTTTCGCATGGTTTTAGTTACACTTGTTTTGGACTCTTGACTGCGAAGATATTACATTTTGAAATAGAATTCATTTGCTGAGTAAAACTGAATTTTGTTGAAAATGGATTTGGATCCACTAGGTTCTGAACGTCCCAAATATTACCTTTCTTCAATAAATTATTGACTCAAAAACAACCAATTACATAGGCTTGCAGAAAATATTCTAAAGTTAGCACAGCATGAAGTGTACTTCAAATATTACTTTTTGAAAACTTATTGTTTTAATATAATTTTATTAGCATTAGCATTCTGAAATAGTAATCAAATTTTGCAACAAAAATCTCACCCGCCTCCACGAAACGCTAGCTTAGCCCATAAAGGGATAACTAGAAAACTTTCAGAAGCGGTAACCCCGAAATGACTTGCTTTAGGGATAAAACCGCACAACCGTATTTCTGATAAAATTCTAGCCTTAAAACATGTAACATGACTCCCTTTGCAGTTGAAATTTCGAATATCAAGCAAAGATGTCCGCCATGATGCTTGATACCATCATCTGATGTGTCAGACCACTTCCAATATTCATCATTCTACCTCAACCCTTTCTCAACACCCAAGGATAGTGAGGACTTTTGTTTTGCCATGTCTATTGATAGATTTGTGAAATCTCCATAATAGGAAGATTTTTAAATCTATCTAAAAAGGTTATTACAACCAAGAAAGTACTTACGTGAGTCACTGCCAAGAGGGTGTTATAAAAGGGGATCGTGATATGAAATAAGTTGAGAACTATGAATCTATACTGAAATATTCTGTACCGAACACAGTGTAGTCATAACGAGAATAAAATAAATGAAAAGATCGGTTGCAAGAGCAAAAAGTCTTAATAAATACGTGATTACACGATTTTGAAATATGTTTAAAATCATGTTTTAAACTGTTCAAAATGTTTAAAACATGTTCTTTCTCGTATGTGTTTTAAAACAAGTTTATAACATTTTGAACACTTTTTGCATGTTTTAAACACATGTTTAGTTGCTTTTCAAAATAAACTGTATTTTTTCCAAACCTGATGGAAGGCACATCTGTTTTTTTTGCGCGTCAGTTGATTTTCTGTTGTGTAACGTGTGTGTTGTGCAGTTTTCGTGTTATCAATTCAGACCAGAAAACGTAAGTAAAGTTTTTGAAGTACTTTATATTAATGTCACTACATGCGCGTAATGTGTAGGAATTTAAACGGTATTTTCTTTATAAACCACAATGGTTAATTACGAGTGTATCGACTGTGTTAACATGAGTCAATGTGTTAGTAGAGAGCAGTGGAACCATGACATTCTCATGGTGTTGTGTGGCTGCTGTGGCGGGCCGGCGGTATGCGTTTGCGTAGACCGGCCCCAACACAAGAGAGTTTAGTAATTACCCAAAATACTCCTAATTGATCAACAAAGTTTCTGCAAATTACCAATTATAACTCGAGCGGCAAAGTTATACTGGAACAGGAACTCAGCTAGCAACCAATCTGAAGATCTTAGCTTTTACAAGGTACCGATGGCCTCGGCCAAGACTTAACTTCTAACTAGAGAACGGTGGAATCGTTATCTCGACGAAAACTTGTTAGCTACCAACTCTTTTTAGGATATCACTTGAAAGCAAAAACTCAGAAATAAAGTTCCTTGCAGTAAGCCTGCAGTTTACTGTTCCTAATGTTTACAAGTCCACGAGCTTGGGGCACTAAGTGTGGTTATCTGTTCGTATAAAAAGTGTAACTTACGTGACAGGTTCCAATCGTTACTCAACTGCACAGAGAAGCACAAAATAAAATAAAACGTCACTAGACTGGGAGGGCACGAGTCAGTCCTAGTAGAAGGTTAGGTGCAAAGGTGTAACTATTTGATTTTTCGTATGTTTAGTCCAGCTAGGCAATGAACCTAGAGTCTGTCAAAACACACATCAAATAGAGGAGTGACAGAACTTCGACCCTCAACTTCCTAAGCTTGCCAGCAGTTTCAGGGCGCGGAGGTGCCGGCTGGAGCTAGCTTTCAGAAGTAGATTGCCAAGTTCGAAGGAGGTAACTTTGACCGTCAGTTTTCTAAGCCGACCAGCAATTATGGGCAGACCCCTGGCTGTCTTCGAGCTTTCAGAAACAGAGTTCCAAGTTAGCCACTAGGATAAGGTATGGATGGAACCAAGAGTGTAGAGAGGAATCCGGAGAATCCGAGAGAGTAAGAGGCAGAATGACGGCTAGGACAAACAGGAACTTACTCGGAAATCCTTGGCTAGATCGTGCCTAAGATATTGCGGACTACGTCTAGATAGGACGACCATGAGGGGCCTCAGGAAAGGGACGTTGTCCGCCGATCGAGCTAAAAACAAGTGTTTTTAAGGGGCTCGGTCGGCTTAGCGCACGGCACCAATTTGCGTTTCGTGTGCATAATTGTAATGCGTGCAGACATTGCGCTCGGACCGTGAGGTCAGAGGTTGGACATGCGTGCTAGTCCGAAAGTTCCCTGGGGAGGAACCCAAGAGTAGCCCGCAGCCTGAAAAGAAAGCTGAGTGGTATGCACACGACACTAAGGGCAAAGTCAGCTGAGAAAAGCGCTTCTCCGAGGGACGGAGAGAAAAGCAATTGGAACACGTCATGCTCCTAACACCAAGATTGGTTCACAATAGGGTACCTGGGCGGCGCTAAATGAGAAGAGAAGATTATGTTGGTGCGCATACGTGTATATGTACTCCGTGTTCTTGGATGTGTTATCCCCAAACTCTGGCAGGGTAGTATACATAGAGATATACAATATTCATACATTGCATCACTTAATATTCATACATTGAGTCACTTAAAATATAGAACATAAATGGTTTCAATTACTAAAGAACAAAGATTTTATATATGTTTGAACCAAGGATCTTCTTACTGTAATTTATTTGTAGACCCTTCTAAGATAACATATATAAACATCTGCAATTTGAGGACAGAAAAATAATCTTCTTTTTAGAAGCAAAAAAGAAAAGATTTTTTAAACATACAGATTATATGGACTTCGTTAAAAGTCTTCTAACACAATAATAATAATAATATAACTAATACAAGGCTACATATATGTCAGACACAGAGCCAGACATCTCCCTGTTACAGAGGGAATGTTGTTATCTACCAGATGGTTGACCTCGGGGTCAAGAAGGGGAGCTCGGATGCTCAGACGGGAAGAACGAAAAAGTCTTTCGTTCTAACTAAGAGAAAGAACAACACTCAACACGAATTTGTATTTTAAAAGAAGGAAATGAAATACGAATTCTGTTGCAGTTTAAAAAATGCAAAAAAAAAAAAAAAGAAAAAAATAAAGCAAAAATAATTTCCGAATCTACACTGCAATAACTCCGAATGTAATAGATGCAAAGGCGTTACTGTCTGGATTAAAGCTGCCACACTTCAGAATGCAATATCTGCTTTTCAAGCTACTGGCATATACCCATTCAATCTTTTAGTACTCCCAGAAACAACATTTGCAACAAGTACCATCTCTTCAGTATTTCCGATACAATCTGATACTGGAACTGCGTTGGACAACAACAACCAACTCTCCACTGAAGATATCAACAGTCCCCAGCTGTCAACATAATCTGCATGTATTTGTGATCCTGTAGGTAATACTTCGTCTCAATATTCTCATTCTACATTCTCCAGTGACAATTATTCCAACTTCAAAAATTAACAGATCTCTTCCTGGAAGGAATAGATCAAAAACCGTCCAAGGAGTGGTAGTGACTTGAAGTATGTTTAACGGACGTCCTAACGTGAAGGATAAAGGTTACACTTCGCAAGTGGGTGGACGAAAGAAAGGGGGTACTTATAAAAATAATGCCGAAGGTAAAAGTTAATAAACATGTCATAGCAAAATAGCTCCTACTGTTGTGTTACTTGCAAAGGGTACTATTACGACGATACTGGTAAAACTATTGATTCTTTACAATGTGGAGCCTGTAAGGGGTGATATCACGAAACTTGTGATGACATATTATCTCTTACTGGACACTGCTCTTCTTGTTCTAGCATATCTCAGCTCATTCGTTTCATGATAATATGTATAATGATAA
Organism: Thermobia domestica; assembly: GCF_964235325.1. Taxonomy (NCBI): domain Eukaryota; kingdom Metazoa; phylum Arthropoda; class Insecta; order Zygentoma; family Lepismatidae; genus Thermobia; species Thermobia domestica. The sequence goes on from NC_137470.1 coordinate 79,055,755, forward strand.
CCTGCGCTATTTTATCCATAGCTTATGAAATAAAACAATTTCACTTTTCGCCACATTTTTGTTATTACTTGTGCCGCACATATTTTCTACAGGTTCTTTGCATTGTGTTGTAATCAGTTAACACTAAGCTACTAACCAATGCAACAGGTAACCCAATATTGCGAGCGATGATTATATTGAATGAGAAAAAGCAAAAAGGATACTACTCACCGCAAAAAGTATGTAGCAGAATTTTCTTCAACATCTGCAAAGACACAACATCAAAATTTCAGAAGTTCCTTCAAAATCTATAGATTAGGGGTAAAAGTGAGGATGAACGAGGGGAACGTCACCCCTCGGCTTCCAGAAAATTCCTGTGGCGTCCTCTCAATTTCTAAACAAATTATAATGAGCAAAGATAGTCACGGGGGAGAGCGTGAATCATGCGTCGCAATACCTTTTAGATCCATTTTTAGCCCTGCTATAGATAAACACATAACTAATTTTAAATCACTTTTTACTAGGGTAGGGCGTTTTGCACTTTTCTTGGAAATTCGATGACGACTAGTGCGGAAAAGGTGCCATTAGTGGCACCGACTTTACTGTTTTTTTTTGGGGGGGGTAACCTCTTACCCTACCCCAACGGACTTAAAGTTTTTTAAGCCTTTGGCGTGGGAGACCCGGGTTCGATTCCCGGCCGGAGCTCATGTGGTTCGAATTCCACTTTAATCAGTAGGTCCACGTCTCATATAGCCTCACTGCTGAAAGGGACGGTAAACTAAAATCAACTCAACTCAATTAAAGTTTTTTAAGTGTTGGTTATGCAACACACACAACACCAATGAGAGAAAAGCTACTTGTGGTCGTTTTTAGAGTTATCTGATGACTATAATACAATTATTTTGTTAAACCAAACTTGCAGTAATGCCAGTAAATAATTTTAAAATGTTTATGAGTCAAAGTATAGCCATATTAGCTCAGTTGTTGGAATTAATGTCCAGATTTTTTTTAGAATGCCATGTAAACGATGATTAGAGGCATAGCCCTTGATATAACGCGATTTTCTTTGTGCAACTCTTCGCTTATTTTGCTCTGTACGTAACATAACCCAGAAATCACCATGGGGAGGTAGTTGCACATTGAGTTCCGACCACCCACCCACCCAGTAGGCATACGTTGACATTTGAACTTAGGTCACGTAGTTCTTCTTGGTCTCGAAGCGGGGCATTCTTGTTCTAGACTTCAGCTTGGCTCTAACGTAGATACCTCTAACATTATTGCCGCACTTTTTCGACGCTGCCTCGGACACCAGCTTCACTGTGCGTTCCACAGCCTGAGTATGGCAAGGAAATGTTGTTGTTAGATTAGCTGAAGTTCAGATGTTTTCTTCAAGCTGCTGATCCGTTATGTTTCGTGTGATTGCCGGCTCTGTTAGACATTTAGGCCAATTAATCATGCCGGAGTAATTTTCAGCTGTAAAGTTTGATTTCGGAACAATGAAATCACGTGGGCGGCTTGATCTCGGAGTCGTCTGGCTGCGGCACTTTCTTTTATCCTTCTCCAGCCTAACGTTCGGCTGTGCGGATTTTCATCTGCTGTCATCGTTATGAGCAGGTTTTCATGATGAGCGTAGTATATGTTTGTTTGTAGAACAGAATGAACTATGTGTTGTAGATTTTCTGGCAGAAACCGTGATAGCTTAACTATGCTAAACAGATACATGGTGCCCATTTCGCACGAAGGATTTGAAAACAAGACGGGAGCATGTATTTAACGATGTACTGGCAAAGTAGACACGAACTTGAACTAGATTTATTAGTACTGATGCAGTACCGAAGTATCCTACAAGCCAACGTAAGCCATTGTGAATTTGATAATGGTCCTGCTTTTCTGTGCTAGATCGGTAGTACACATTCCTGTAGCAACAGCCTTAAAAATTTCAAAGAAATAGTTCTGGTCCCTGCTCAAAACCGTCTGTTTTTTCCATTTCAGACACCCATTCAACGGGAATTTGTGGAAAGGAGACAACCGGTGAACGTTCACAATCCTTTAATTTCTTAACGATGGGGCTGGGGAAAGCGTTGGGTCTCGTCGTCCCACCATCAAATTCGGTAACCATGTGTCGAAATTGCAACTCGTTGGTATGAAGAAGACAAATGAGATGCTGCAGTTCCTGTCCTAGGGATCTTTGTATCTGACTTATCATGCCGTTATCCCATTCTGTGTTCGTGGCTTCACCATCGCTGCCGGCTGTATCAAGGCTTGACACGTCGTACGGGTTCTTCTCTAAAAGCTCCAATAAAGAGTCAGCAATATCCTTGCCAGTGCCTGACTTAGGTGTTAATGACCCAAGTATTCTGAACCGGGTTCCGATAGAACTGTGATATGCTTTTCTGTATCCTCTCGTCTTCGTATTTTGCCGTCAATTTTGCTTGCAAAAGAGTTGTATCATTTTTTCCGTCGAAGTGGATACTTGTAATCGCCCGGCCTAGGTGAGCCTTTTCTTTCTGGATCTTCTCACCCAGTTTATATTTTCCTCTTCGTACCTTAGATTTGTCAACAACAAGACTTTTGTTCTCTGGCGTTATGAGTCTGACGTCCTGATGTACGGCAGAAGCGATCAAAGCAACCTGTTTGGGTGAAGCTCCAGTTCTAAACGCTGACTCCGCTGTATTTTGAAGACAAATGCGCTTTAGGTTATGTTTCCTTCTTGGTTGCGCCTCGAAGTCAGATCCCGACGTGCTTCCCGATTCAACAACTTCGCTCTATTCCCCTGACGACGCCATTATCTTTGACCTGTGCCTATGCCTAATCCCACTTGTTGATGGACTCGCTTCAACACTTCCAGCGTTTTTCTTGGTTGTCTGCCCCTTAAATCCGCTCACTTTACGGAAAAACATCTTTGACAGAAATTTGCTTGTTCGGACGTCAATGTTACCAATGCTCATTTTCCGTGATGTTCTCTGGTCCAAAAGAAACTTAAATTCTCGTTTTGGAATCTTGCGTCAAAGTTCTCTCACAGTTGCAATCTTCGGCGGTTTTACGTTTGCAAGACGCAATATTAAAAAGAGACTTTTCCGCGTGTACAACAAAACCTGCACGAAGTGTTGCTTCTTGTCCTTGTCGACTGAAATGTTTTTCTTTGGTGCGACACTTATTATGAAATGTTTTCAGCATGTCAAAAACTCTCTTTTCTGAAACCACAGGAATGTTTATTTACACCAAATATGTACACTTCTCCAAAATATAATTGCACGCCCGAATTTTTCTGAGTCCCGTAAGATTGTAGGTTTGGCAACATCGCAGTCGAAGTAATGGTAGGGGAAGTGAAAAGAAAAAAATAACGAGACTCTCCAACATAGCTCACAGTTTGCTGTTTCAAATACTCATTTGTCTTTTTATAACCTAATGTAATGATACATTTAGAACACCAAAGTACTTGATAAATGCAGAAGACTTGGTTGTAAATAAAGCACACACGCTTTTCGACCACAATCTTCGTTAAAAAAGGGAGGGGGAGTTGTTAAGAAATTTGTTCTCTATTCATAATATAGGAATGGAACTTCATAGTTGTTTCGATAGCCATACGAACTAAGTTCTTGCTTTCTGTGCGGATTTAATACTTTTGAACCTGGTTCGAGTCTCACATGATGCTCTTACTTTTTTCATTTTGTAGTTTTTCATTTATTTTTTCCGTACACTTTTATAGTGTATGTATTACACGGAGGTGATGGACAACTCTCTAATTTATCCTAAAATAAGAAGGTGTACAGGTGTAAAACCTTTTCTATATATCCCATTGTGATTCCTTCTTAGTGCAAATTACTTCTTCGATCGATCATATGATTTTCGTAAACCTCAAAATAAATCTGGAGTTCTAGAGTCCATAAGATCACTAGCAGCCCTGATACCTCCTTCACCACTACCAGAAGGCAGTTCATATTATTATTATTATTATTATTATTATTATTATTATTATTATTATTATTATTATTATTATTATTATTATTATTATTATTATTATTATTATACGTTTCTTTAGCGTGGGAGACCCGGATCGATTCCCAGTGGGAGCTCATGTGGTTTGGGGCTTACGTTAAGCTGTAGGTTCACTTCTCATATTGCCTCGCTGCTGAAAGGGGCGCTAAACTCAAAATCAAATATATTATTATTATATTCGTCTTTGGTGTGGGAGACTCGGGTTCGATTCCCCGCAAGAATTCAGATAAAACTTGTGCAACTGTTGCCTTTTCTCGACAATTATATGACTGTATCGTCTCGAAGTATCACTACTAATTAAATACATTATACTGCTTTCACCTAAATAAATGTTTACAGAAAAAATCAGCATTTAATAGGAAAGTATGTAATATAACAGGTAGATAGAGGGGAAAGTGCTATAATGTATTGAAGTGGATAGTGGTGTCAGGAGGCGAGGCAATAATATGATTTTTGAGATAACTAATGTGAAATTTGATTATAAATTCCCCTAAATTACAGCTGGTAAGAAATATAATTTACTGGAAAGCATTTTTTAAGCATCAATGAGCATACGAAACATTTTGCAAAGAAAAATGAAAACTAATAATACAGGTGCAAGAACGGCATATATATATTACTTTGATATCGTGTTGAGTTTTAGAAATACGTAGTAGTTTATTTTTTTGTAAAATACAGAAAACTTAAACAACTATAATTGAAAAATATTTCTGCCTGCGGGAGTCGAACCGCCTTCGACAATATTTATTGATTGATTTTGTGCTCTGGTGCTCAACTGATGCATCTGTTCTACTACAACACAGAATTTTCATTGTGATTGTTTTCCAATTCGTCCCTGTTGATAGTTCATTTCTACCGTTTGCTTTATTTATATGGAGTCTTCAGCTATAAGAAACGTTAGAAATATTTTAATTAATATTTGACAGAAATATATGATTGATTCAACTCCACAAACAAAACATTTAATCAAATATTTCTAACATTTATTTTATTCATGGAAATATAAGAAATATAGATATAACGTGAAAATTCCATGCAAATAAAGAAAACAATATAAATTCTCTATCAAAATTGACGAAATAAAACACGATCATAATGAAAAATGTGTATTGTAGTAGAACACACGTGTAATGTGTTAGATATCAATAGCGCAGTTGGTTATAATTAATTAACGAATGTGAGTGAAGGCCGTTCCAGACCCGTCCACAGAACTGTGTTTCTATTGTGATTGTGTATATTTTTGTTTTCGGTATGTGAGAAAAAAATAAATTGCTACATATGGGTCATTCGATGTCAAATCACCTAGAGCACCGTGCTTCAATGTCTCAGATTGTCTTCAATTATTTTTCAAACATAAATACCAACGAAATTATGCTAAATTAATCTTTTTCCGATTTTTTGGATGAGAAATGAGCCAGGGAGAATTTTTTGAAATATGTGAATTTTGCTTCAATTTCACTTTTTGCACTCAGCATCATGGATCTAAATTACCATAACTTCCTTATTTTTGAAGTTATTGGGCTCATCCAGGTGTCAAATGAAACCTTGACTTTCGCTCTTTCAGTAGATCTTAAATAACTTTCCAAAAGGCAACACTGTCAAACACTAATGGACATAAAAACAAATTCTACTTTTTCTTTCTTTCTTTCTTTTCTTTTTTTTTTCTTTTTTTTTTTTTTACAAATTGTGCGATTGCTCAAAAGTTACAACCATGAAACTTTGAATTATTTTTTTTTACATTCACCTTAACACGTACTTTGTATGGTTAAAAAATATAGAGGGTGTTTTTTTGTATCTTTGTAATTATTATTTTTTATGTACGGCAATATACAGTTTTAAGTTTTGTTACAAATTGTGTCATTGCTTGTAAGTTACAACTATGAAACTTTTGAAACTCTTTAAATAGAATCATCTTATCACATACATGGTATGGTTAAAAATAAAAAGGGTGCTTTTGGTATTTTTGTAATTCTTACTTTTTTGGTATTTTACATCTATGGAAATATACAGTATTAAGTTTTGGTACAAATTGTGTCATTGATCGTAAGTTACAGCTATGAAACTTTTGAAACGTTTTCTATATGATCATCTTAGCACATACATGATGTGGTTAAAAAATAAAAAGGGTGATTTTGGTATTTTTGTAATTATTATTTTTCTACATCAGAGTGCAATTCATGAATCGCTCTGGGTCTTCTATATTCTACTGACCGGAAAACGAAGACTTTTGTTAGATACCTTTTGAAGATATCATCTGAGAAGTTCCTGTTCCATCTCTTACAAGCCATCCAGCTCGGACTTACGGAACTGAAAGCAAAATTAAAAGAAGACATCAATGAAAAGAATGAGCTGTGAAATATGACACAACATTTTGTATGTAAATTTATGTGATTTTAAGAAGTACTACTGGTATGTATGTTTATTATTTTCATCTATGTACATTAGTTTATTATTTCTTATTTCTGTTGATAGGGTTTGTAATAATTAGAGTCCGGATTTTTATGTAATATCAATCCCCGAAATATGTACATAAATATGTAACAAAAATCACTTAAAACTGTCAGAAATACGTAATATTATATAAGAATATGTATTATTACATATGTTACATATTTATGAAAACGTAATATTAACGCGCGTATGAGTATGCAATATTTAAACGAATTACGAAAATAGAAAGGAAAATCTAATACACTTTGCCCTGCTTAATGCAAGTCCCCCAATGAAGTGAAATGCTTGAACAGCTGAAACAGCGATACGTCCCTGACGTGACAGATTGCTGTCCCAATCTTGAAATGAATTATACGCAATATACAAATTTAAATACTAAAAGCAACTTAAGACGAAATGTATTGTTATATATATATGTATATATATATATATATATATATATATATATATATATATATATATATATATATATATATATATATATATATATATATATATATATATATATATATATATATATTTCATGCAGGGAAAAGCAGTCCTATATCTTTTAAACAATACCAGCTGAGCTAAGATTGAAGAATATTTCCATAATGAACATGTTTAACTTGAAATAAAGTACTTACAAAAGATGTGCTTGCAGTTCAACTATGTGTTGTTGCACAATGGGTTCCAAGGTACATCTCTAAATGATCAGAACTAAATTTTTGTCGGCGATCGGATAAAATATTCTTTCATGCAGAGAATTATCTCCCCACATCACATGAGGTAACAGGAGCGTATTTCAATAGGAGGATGTAGTTGAGGGAAATATTTTCAGGGGGGGTTCTTGTTTCACCACTGAGAATTTCACATACTGCCAATAGACTGTCGTAACCCGGGTTTCTTTCCAGCACTGCATTTAGTTTCTTTCGATCTTTTTCTTGTACATCTTCACACACACCTTGCAGCAGTATCTTTGGATCCTCTATGATTTCCACGGATTTCGGAAGAGGCCGCTCCACAGTCTCTAGCTTTTTAATGCTTGTAGGTAGCCAACCAAAATAGTTGTCTATGTATGCGATATCACACGCTACTTTTGAATCATTAAACACTTTCTGAGCAATGCCAACTGACACAGCAGACTCCGATGGAAATGAATTAACAACAGGCTTATTTTCTTGAAAAGTTTCATTGTAGTAATGTACTGCCTGTATGCAAGTACCCCATCGCGTTAGCACAGGCTCCGGGAAAAGTGGCACGTCTGGCAGTTGGTCTCTTTAAACTTGAACACGTTGTGGCGCCTTAACAAACATTTTGTTTTCGTGGAAGAAACTAGCTGATGAATTAAATGAATGTAAAAAACTGTAAGTCCTCTAGCCGCTTTTAACATGTACTCTGCACTGTCTGTATGGAGAACAAGGACTTTTTCTTTCTGAACTCCTCCCGGCCACAACGCTTTAAGACCATCGTTTACAAAGCGAACAATCGTTAAATGAATCTTGCGTTCCAGCAATCTACTCGCAATAAGATGGGATTTAGGTGCAGTATCTTCACTTAACTTTCCAATCACTAAATTTGCTACATAATGTCCCAAAACGTCTGTTGTTTCGTCCACAGAAATCCAAATATATATGAACTACCTATTTCTGCCCTAATGGTATCTATACTTCCCTATAACAAACTTCGAGATAACACTTTCGAAGAGTGGATTCGTCAGGAATTCGACGCCCGCAGTACCTCTCCAGAAAAGCACGGTATTTTGGCACTTGAACTTTGTTCCAAGGAATGTTTGCTGCTATCATTGTTTGGCACAAGTCTTTGAAAAACTCACTCACTGCAGTATCTTGATGCATTTGTGTCAAGTGTACTTGTTTTTTGCGGTTCGGAAATTTTTGTTTCTTGTATGGAGTGTTCTATCTAGAAGAGATAGTGAAAAAGAGTTTACATGATGATGATGGCATTTCGGTAGGAGGTAGAATGATTAGATGCATAAGATTTGCAGACGACATGGCGCTTGTTGCAGAATCTGAAAAGAAAATCAATAAAATGTTAGAAAAAACGAGAAAGGGCTTTGAAGAATATGGGATGAATATAAATGTGGAACGAAGGGGTCGGTGTCAAATATAAAAATAGGAGGAGATTAAATAGAACAAGTGAATAGTTTTCGATATCTGGGTAGTATTCTTAGTAATAACATGAAGTGTGAACGTGAAATAAAAGCAAGTATAGGAATGGCGAAAGAAGCCTTTAGGAGGAACAAAAGTCTGTTTTGTGGGACCTTGAATAAAGAGTTGAGAAAAAGACTTATAAAATGCTTCGTGTGGAGAATTGTACTGTATGGGGCAGAAACGTGGACATTACGTAAAGGTGATGAAAATCGACTGGAAGCCTTCGAAATGTGGGTGTGGAGAAGAATGGAAGAATTAGTTAGATCGATCGGAAAACGAATGAGAGAGTGTTAGAAATGGTGGGTGAGAAAGGAACATTTTTAAATATTATTAGGAAGAGGAAGAGAAACTGGTTGGGGCATTGCCTAAGGAGAGATTGTATCATGAGGGACGTCCTAGAGGGTATGGTGGCGGGAAAGAGAGGGAGGGGGCGAAGGAGAATACAATTAATGGATGATATAAAAACAGAAAGATCATACGCGAAGACGAAGAAGTTAGCGGAGGACCGTGGAGCATGGAAGCTTCTCAGCTGTGGCAAGTGACCTGCCAATAAAGGCAGAATAGCTATGATGATGATGCATGGAGTGTACTTCGTACATGTTGTTCTAACTGAGATTTCATTGAACATCCATTTTTTTAATCACACACTTTGCACAACACCACTTTACCGTCCGTAGTAAACGCATCATCGATAGTTACCCACGATCGCAATTTCGCGGATAAAGTTGAGGCAACCGGAGCCATTTCTAACTTCGACGGTCAATACAGAACTCGTGTGTTTTCCAACTGCAATACTAGAGTACTGTCCTCCTGTCATTCGGTTGAGCAAGCGAAGATCTTTGAAAATCTAGGTTACCTGCTATAATGTTGCCATTATCGCCAGCTACGTGGAACGAACTCTTGCAGTAAATTCGTGGGAGCACACTAGTACACAGTTTTAACTTGCATTGCAGGATTTGCTTTCGTCTTTTTCCCCGTCCGACCTCCGATAACAATCAAACAGTCTTCATTTTAGGAATTTCCCAGCCAGTTGCCAGTCGCCTGTCAGGCACGTGATATGTCTTCCTACATACTTGAGAATAAAGGGCGCTGCTAGTGTACCCGTGAGAGAGGATTTTTACTTGTTTCTTCTTATATATATTTCTTTTGTTTTCGGCGAAAATTCTGCGAAACATTGTTTGACAAATAAAAAAGAGAGATAGATATTTCTCTTTCGGTAAAGAAACGAAAAGATAGTCATGACTAAACTGAATCTAGATGCAAGCTTTGCAGAGTTGGAAAGCTTATTTTTTAATTAGAATTTCAGTAAACGCAAAATTTTAAGACAGATTTATGTAAAAGAATATGTAGAAGCCACAGAAACATGTAATATTGGTCAAAATATGTGAAAATGTGTAATATGAAACTTGAGTTGAATCATCCTACAAGTGTGAATCACAAACATTTAAGGATTTGACGAACCTACATATGAAGGAAAAATATGTAATTACATGCAAATCCGGACATTAGTAATAATCATTCAAGCCCTTACATTACTAGGCCTATATTCACAAAGCCGCAAGATTATTACAGAAAATGCATCCTTTTTTGTCATTTAATCATACCTAGTAAATGCAAACTATTCCTATAAAAAGTCATAGAAGTTTGGTAGTTGTAAGCGATGGTACAATTGTGGAAAAAGTTGAAAGTCATAGTTAAAGTACAAAAAATATAACATTATGGTAATACCAAAACTACACATTACACCAGTTATATTTTTAAGCATACCTAATATTTACTAAGATGATTATTTGAAAAAATTTAAAGTGTGGCAGTTGTCACTTCACAGTAGGGATGACCGAAATTTTCCGGAATCGGATATTTCACTTTCCGGAATTTTTTCGAAATCGGGTTTTTCCGAATTCCAAAATTTTTCCGATTTTACTTTCCGGATTCCGGAAAGTAAAAATTCCTGAATTGGCTATCAATACTTCATAGGAAAGGCATAATCTGTTCACAACAGTAAAACTGTATATATCTGTACATTTAAAACACATAATAATAATAGTAGTTGCAAAAATACCAAAAGCACGCTTTTTTATTTTTTAACCATATTATGTATGTGATAAAATGATTCTATAAAAAGAAACTTCAAGTGTGTCATAGTAGTAACTTATGAGCAATGACACAATTTGTAACAAAACTTAAAACTGTATATGTTCGTACATTTAAAATAAAAACATACAAACAAAATAAAAAGCATCCTTTTTTAAACATATCATTTATGTGTTAAGATAATTCTATTTAAAAAGTTACAAAAGTTTCATAGTTGTAACTTACGAGCAATGACACAATTTGTAACAAAACTTGAAACTGTATATTTACATACGTGTAAAATACCAAAATAATAATAATAATAATAATAATAATAATAATAATAATAATAATTACATAAATGCCAGAAACACCGTTTTTAATTTTTAACCATATCATGTATTTGCTAAGATGATTCTATTAAAAAGTTTCAAAAGTTTCATAGTTGTAATTTACGAGCAATGACACAATTTGTAACAAAACTTAAATCTGTATATTTCCGTACATAAAAAATATAAAGTACAAAAAAAAAAACTCTATATGTTTCAAGCATACAAAGTACGTGTTAAGTTGAATGTACAAAAAAAGTTTTAAAAGTTTCATAGTTGTAACTTTTGAGCGATGGCACAAATTGTAAGAAAACATAAATTTGTTTGTATGTCCATTAGGGTGGGCCGAAAACGGCCGAAATTTTTTTTTTAGAAAATTAAGATTGAGTACGGTGCAAAAGCTGTAGAATGTTATATTATATTTCTTCACCAGAACAGGGCCGGATTAAAAAATATTTAACCGGGCCCCGGGGGCTCCAAAGAACGTTTATTTTTTAAAAATAGTTGAGAGTAGAACTTATAGCGAAAATATTATTGAATTTTGTTTTAGAAAGTTAAGTTTGAGTACCACGCAAAAGTTGTATAATATTGTGTTATGTTTCATCACCAAAATAGAGTCGGATAAAAAGATGTTTAACCGGGCCCCGGGGGCCCGAAGGAACGCTAATTTTTTTTTAAAGAAAAAAGTAGCGAGCAATGAAAATATTATTATAAATATTTTTAGGAAGTTAAGTTTCAGTACCGTGCAGAAGTTGTATAATGTTATGTTTCTTCACAGAAACGGAGCCGGAATAAAAGTTATTTATTTATTGGACCCCGGGGGCCATAAAGAATGTTTATTTAAAAAGAAGATAGTTGTGAATAGTGAAAATATTATTGAAATATATATTTTTTAGAAAGTTAAGTTTGAGTACCGTGCCAAATTTATAATGTCATGTTTCCTCGCCAAAACAGAGCCGGATAAAAAGATATTTAACCGGGCCTCGGGAGCCCGAAAGAACGTTAATGCTGAAAAAGTATTGTTGTGAGTAGTGAAAATATTATTGGAATATTTGTTTTCAGTAAATTAAGTTTGAGTACAGTGCAAAAGTTGTATAATGCTATGTTACTTCCCCAAATCAGAGGCAAATAAAAATATTTCACCAGGCCCTGCGGGTCCGAAAAGTGTTATTTTTTTTTTTTAATATGTATCATTATTTTAAGCATGTATAGAAAATTGGTTAAAATTCCTCATACTTTAACTTGACCCCAGGATTTTAAATGTTCTAATCTGATGTGGAGCTCTTCGTCTGATTGGTGTTTAGTAGATATAATAGTACGGACACTAATATATAAGGTAAGGTTGAAAAATTGACCAACAAACACCAAACCAGCCCAAAACTGATCACGTGGAGGTGGCTACACAGCGAGTTCCTCCCACCCACCTTCCTCTTCCTTAAAACTCCTTAGTTGAATCTTGGAACAAAATATTGAGATTTATGTCCGAAGCTTGGTGGATATTTTCGTGCTTCCAGTTTTGCGCGAATATAACCGTCTCCTGCAACACTACCGCATACTTTTGAAGAAGATTTTGTTACTACCTTTACACACCTCTCCAAAGCCTGTGTCTGGAAGGGGAACGTGACAAACTGTGGAACCCCCTCTTTTGCACAATCATTTCGGTTAGTTCTTCTGTTGATACGTTAGTCGAAATTGGAAGTTTCGTTACTATTACTTCTGACCAATCGATCAAATCGATATAATCCACATATTCTTCAGTGCTTTGCCTACTGCAACTGTCAATTAGAAGTATAGTTGGGTATTTTCGGCCATCAAAATAGAGACCCGTAAAAGTAGTAGCCTTACACTGTAGACGGTTTCTTTTTTCTTTTTCTTTTTTCTTTTTTTGCTAGTTTCCTACAGATTTTTTTTTTATCTAGTACCTTGTCTTGGTTAGTTTTGTTCAGTAATTTCATATCTTCTAAAACGGCAGATACAATTTTAGCAGCCGACCTATTCGAGACACCTGTTAAATCTTTTGCGGTATTCATTTGTTTAGGGCTCACTATTGTTTATTTAGGTTTACTTTAGATTTTATTCTCTAAACGATAGCTCCATGCAAACTCTTGCATGTCTGATTTCGGGGTGGAAGCGCTTAATGTATTTCCAAATGCGGGATAGAGGCTAACGATTGTAACTCTCTTGTAATTGGTACCGCAGCCTCATAATCGATCTGTGTGTCATGCTTTCTTTTGAGCGTATGGGTTTTTGCTTTATCTACATTACAACTCGTCACTTGTTTCTGATTTCTCTGACCTAATATGAGCTCCCAGTCCAAAAGCGGTATTTAATTTGATTTATCACACTTACAGGTTAATCTATCGCAGAATTTGGAAGAGAAAATATCAAATAACTTCTGAGCACCGTCCTTAAATTTCTTTAATTTGGCTCTTAATGGGGTATCTCGTTTCTTAATGATCGTTTTGCATTTTGAGTTGTAATTCAAAATCTTATCCTTAATTCGAAGGCAAGACAATACAGAAAGAGAGGCTTGCAGGCATATCGTTTCTAGTTTATTTGAATTTAGCAATGTAAGCGCCGCCTTCGGAAAGCCAGTGTTGTGCATTTTGCATCCAGATGCGAAAAAGTGATATTCTCTTAAAGTTTGCGAGTTCTGAGCTGGGCTCAACACGAAGGTTTTTCGTGCGTTAATATGGTAGTTATGAAAGTTAGTTAAGCTCTTAATAGTTATTTGCGTGTATTAAAACCATGTATTTCATGTTTTATGTATTTATAGTATTGCCTGGTAAAATTTTCTTATTACCTAAAATCATTTTATTTGAACAAAAAATAGGCATCATTTTATTTGAACAAAAAGTAGGCATTTTGGGCCACAGAGTCCCGGTTAAATATTGTTTTAAAATCAACATATTTGACATGGCTTCATTTCGTACCAATGCACAACTTATGATAACTACTCAATCCTGAATACCTAAAAAAAAAAAAAAAAAAAAAAAATAATTCGGCCCACCCTAATGCCCATTAATGTTTGACAGTGTAGCTTTTTGCAAGGTTACTTAAGATCTTCTAAAAGAACAAACATTAAGCTTTCATTTGACACCTGGATGAGCCCAATATCTTCAATAATAAGGCAGTTATGATAATTTAGATCCATGATTCTGAGTGCCAAAAAGTGAAATTGAAGCAAATTCACATTTTTCAAAAATTTCTCCCCGGCCCATTTGTCATCCAAACAATCGAAAAAAAAAATAATTTTGCTTTATTTCATTGGTATATATGTATGAAAAAAATTTGAAGAAAATCTGAGACATTGGGGCACGGTCATGTTTTAAAATTAGGTAATTAGACATGGAATGACCCTTATGTTTAAAACTCTGCATGACGTCAAAGTAAGAAAAATGCCACTCTTGCACTTGCATTACTATTCTTCATTTTTATATGCAAATCATTGGTAATTATTTTCTTTATGCTCATTGGTGCATACAGAATGGTTTCCAGTGAATTATGTATCTTAAAAGTAGTGATGTAGGGAATTTTCTAATCAATTTTCATGTACTTATCGTCTAAAAACTTATATGATTGACTCATCTCGTGGCATCACTACTTAATTAAATGCATTATAGAACCTTCCCCTCTATGTACTTGTTTCATAACAGACTTCTTTGAAATGCAGACGTAACAGACTTGTTTCATAACAGACTTTATTTTTTTCTGTAAACATTTATTAAGGTGAAAGTTCTATAATGCGTTTAACTAAATATTGATACTTCGAGACGAAAGAGTCATACTTTTCGAGACGAGACATTTTCACTAGACTAGACGAGTCGAGATTTTAAACTGTCTCGACTCGTCTCGTGTCAACAATAGTGATGCTACATGTCAGTATATTTCTCGCGTGTCGTCTCAATAACGCGCCTAGACTTCGAGAGGAGAGAGACATGATTTTCTAGACGAGACGGCGTTTGCAAGAAACCAGACAAGCCTGTAGGGAACTTGTCTTAAGAAAACTTTAAGTATCAGTATCCATCGAAAACCTTTAATTAAATGAATAGATAAAGAATTAATGATACATATTGTATTTCGAACACTTTGAATGTAGTTATTCACGAGCAGTTACATAAATATTGCTTTAAGGTGGAAACAGGAGTATTTTCAAAGAGCTTGAAAAGTTTGTTGTTGAATTCTCTATGCCTGTCGGTGTGTGTTTCTGTTATTTGCAAATTTTCCAATTTTGAGCTTTCCATTCGATAGAGCATCAAAAACTATGTGAAAGAAGTGATGGGATTTTTCGCGCCACTCTTACCGTTCCGAGATATTGGCTAAAATGTTCCAACTTCGGTAGATTTAAGGGGCCATATCTCGGGAACCGTAAATCATAGAAAGATGGTATTGGTGTTCATCAATATCTAAAAGAATGGTGAACATTTTGGTACGAAATAGTAACCAATTGTCATTCACCTTAATATTAGTTAAGTAACTGCACTTTCAGTATTGATAAAAAGTTGCAGATTCATATATCAAATTCACTAGATTCCCTAATAGCATGTTCGAAATAAGTAGGTGTATTATCTATTAAACTTAATCAAATATATTTGTAAACAATTTTATATAAACTTTGAAAAAATAATTGTTTTTTAAGTTCGTTCTGGCAATGCTCTTCGTGCATTCTCAACTGGTTTTCTTTGAATTCTATGAGCATCAGCAGTGAAAAATATTAAATTTAGTATATAGTTTATATGAAGAAATTAACAAATGTACTTCTAATCAACAAAATGATGTTCCTAAGAGCGTGAAGAAAATAAATTGTTTAAAAACTAACTGTAATTGCCCACATTCTGCTTCAGTCAAATGCATTACTGATGTTGATATTAAGCAATAAAATGTGTTGTTCCCAAATACTCGTTTGGTTCAAGAATAGCGTCGTGAAACAACAATGCTACGTATTATATCACCTCCGATACTTTAGCAGATTTTGTGTTTGTCGATGAATATTCAGTAAGTCGTAAAAAACTGAGCCATTATAGTATAAAGAAAACGAGAATTTATACTTTGATGGAACTCGTACCTACGTCCTATGAGATTATAGGAGTTATGCCTTAAACCCCTCCGCTATTCTACTTTTCTAACACAAACCGTGAATTATAGGACAGTTCTTTTTTGTTTTGTTTTGAAAAATCATTTGTAAATACAAGCAATTTACTTTTGTTGCTATTAATACTTTGTGGAATGTATTAATACGCAATGAACAGTTTCCTAAATAGTAAAGAATGCTTTCGTGTTTTTTGAATTGATGTATTTTTATTTTCTATTTTTTATTTCCTTTCTTTTTCCAAATACAGTTATTTTTATTGTTTGAATTTACCGTGTGACTTAAGAACGTCGAATGTTCATCATCTAGTGAAACATATTCTCTTAAAAGCTACTCACTTTGGAATGAATGATCTTGCACTTCTGTTGTAACACGTTTCCTCCCGCCACGCCGTCGGGGAGTCTAGCAGTTTCCTCAGTTTCTTAGTAGAACTTCACCCATCATTGAAATCTTCTTGGGTTGACCACAACATTTATTGCTGTTTGCGAGACACTGTACCTTACATTAACAAGGGCAAGAATTCGCCCTTGCATTGAAACGAAATCTTTAAGTTTTATGTCCTACGGTTATGCTGGCTAGGCTAAAGGAGGCGGTGGTAATGACAAATGAATGAAATGGTGGAAAGAAGAAATTGGGAGTAAACGGGAGAACCCTGAGAAAACCCACGCAAGCGATGTTTATCCACCAAGGTAGAGTATTGAATTCGCATGATTTCGATGCTTACAGTAATTTCACACAGTGAAACAAAACTAATGTTATTATTATGATTATAATTATGATGATTATTGCATAGAATCACTCATATTGTTATTAATTCATTTATGTAGCGTGTTTTTTCTTTATCTAGATCCGATGGTGTTTACTGAAACTGGTTGGGACATTAGCTAAGAAGGAACCGTATCATGAGGGAGAGTACGGAGAGTACGGTGGCAAGAATGTGAGGGAGGGGTCGAAAATGCTACAATTAACGGACGATATCAAAACAGAAAATATCGTACGTGAAGACGAAGAGTTTAGCTGAAGCTTCTCAATTACGACAAGTGACCTGCCAATAATGGTAGAATACCTATAATTATAATTATGATGATTTCACAAAGCTTATCATGCTGTGTTTTTGCTTGTTCTCTCAAGGCATACGGTATCTGATAAAATTCATTGTAAGTTGATATGCTGTTTCGTATAATAAGAAATCCATCAATTACCCGCTTCGCTGGGTTAAATTAAGAAATAAATAGTACGGTAATATGCTTCGTTAGTCAGTCACTTTTTACAATTACTAAAGCGCTCCTTGGTATTGGTCATTTTGATTATATATATATATATGTCCCCCTCCCACAATTTTTGAGGGGCTGAATTTGGATTTAAATGGCATCAGAAGTGTCATTGTATATCTCAGCGACCTCAAAAACTATAGATTCGATAACAATATCAGTCATTTTCTATCATTTGTAAATATATTTCCCCTCCTTTAAGTTACATCGTCAAAGCGATATGACAAATATCATCTCATGTTCGAACTTCATCTAGGTTCAAAATTTGATCTTGATCAGTCCGGTGATTCAAGGGCTATTAAATTTTATTTATTTTCATATATCTCCCCCTCCTACCTCCTCCCCTGACTTCTCTCGTCAAACAAACTCGTGTAACTCTCGTCAAAGTCATATGATTAAAAACCACCCCACGTCCAAACTTCATCCATAGTGAAAATTTGATTAAGATCGGACCTGTTGTTAAAGCGTCATGAAGTCACAAAAACAGTCACTTTTATTTTCACTTATATCTATCTATCTATCTATCTATCTATCTATCTATCTATCTATCTATCTATCTATCTATCTATCTATCTATCTATCTATCTATCTATCTATCTTTCTATCTATCTATATCTATACCAACCCATCTCCTTCGCGAGCTCCTCCGTGGCTAAGCGGTTAGCGTACGCGTCTTTGGCGTGGGAGGCCCGGGTTCGATTCCCGGTGGGAGCTCATGTGGTTCGGATTCCACGTTAATCAGTAGGTCCACGTCTCATATAGCCTCGATGCTGAACGGGACGTTAAACTCAAAATCAACTCAACCCATCTCCTTCGCTGCACTGTAAAATTGAAACAAAGAAAACATCCCAGGTCCCTCCCTTATCTATGTTGAAAATTTGATCGAGATCGGTACGGTGGTTCAAGAGTTATTAGGTTTTATTTATTTTTGTAGATCTCTCCCCTCCCCCTCCCCTTCGTTGCATTGTAAAAGTGGAGTGAAGAAAACATTCCACATCCGAACCTTATCTATGTTGAAAGTTTGATCGCGATCGGTCAGGTGATTCAAGAGTTATTAAGATTTATTCATTTTCATGTATTTCCCCTCCTCTCCTTCCCCTCCCATAACATCTACTCTGAAAATGGAGTGATAAAAAAATTCCCAGCTTTGAACTTCATATATGTTGAAAATTTGATTGAGATCGATCGGGTAGTTCAAAAGTATTTAATTCACGAACATAGTTACTTTTATTTTTATATTTATTGTTTTTTGTATATCTCCCCTCCACCCCCTCCTCTACGTTCCTCCGTGAAAGTGCAACGACAAAAATCATTCCAGTCCCGAACCTCATCCACGTTGAAAATTTGATCAAGATCGGTCGAACGTTTCAAAAGTTATTAAGTTTTATTTATTTTTTATATGTCCCTCTCCTCCCCAACTCTAAGTTCTCCCGTCAAAGTAAATGGCTAAAAACACTCCCAGACCAGAAACGCATCTACGTTGAAAATTTGATTGAGATCTTTCTAACAGTTCAAGAGACTTACCGTCACAAACATAGTCACTTTTAATTTTATAATATAGATTGTGACTTTGTACCCTTTTATAGATTTTGTATTCATTCTTCAAATATTCTTGAAATTGGTAGTTATAAAAGCTTCCATCTCGTACTTTGTTGATAATTGTTGAATTCCTTAGCAAGTTTGCATTACTGGTTGAGTAAAAACCTCGTTAAATATTTGTTTCCGCTGTGGAACTAACGTATCCAGCAACTTCATAGCAATTATAGAATATGCTTTTGCTCATCACTTTGATATTATGTAAAATGCTGTTTAAGGGCATGACACTCTATGTACGAAGAATTTTTGCAAGACCTGCAGCTTAAACAGCTGACCCCGAATATATTAAATACTTGATAAAATATCCATCACACATTAAATTTGTAAACAGTGGTCAATTTGGTTGCCTAGTTGCAGTAATAACTTTTGCAGGAAAACATAGGCCAGTAAATAATTTCTATCCTTTTCTTGTTATGTTTAAGGACCAACATCATCAGTTTCACACAAACACTAAGAAGCCTGGTAACCCACAAAACAATATATTTGCTCAAAAGAAACCTATTTACACTTTAACATAGTATCCATCGTTCAAAATATAATTGGGTAATACTTCATATTGACAATAAAAAGGTAGCATGCTTATTCTTCTTAGCAAAGTGCCAATCTATTTTTTTATTTTAAACATTACACTTTCTGCTAATTCCTACGCACACATTCACTTATTTTTAGAGAAAAGATTATATATCGAGTTTCATCTCCCTAAATTGAGGAATTCTTCAGATACACTATTATTGTCAAAGAAATTTGAAACATCTCTACCCTCTTAGAATAGGTATTTCCAAAAGCCATTTTGGCCTGTGGGCGTTAAAACGTTTCCTCGGTGTTGTTGCTGTGGGAGTATGACCTATTTCTGAA
Organism: Thermobia domestica; assembly: GCF_964235325.1. Lineage (NCBI taxonomy): Eukaryota > Metazoa > Arthropoda > Insecta > Zygentoma > Lepismatidae > Thermobia > Thermobia domestica. The sequence goes on from NC_137470.1 coordinate 79,075,547, forward strand.
TCAAGAAGCTTAATGTAGTCCTTGATACCGATATGTATTCAGGGAAACACTAAACTTCAACAAGTTTCCCTTTCGCCTGTTCACTATAATTTTCAGTATTTTCCTGTAACTCAACCCTTATATGTGTTGTCTCTAAACTACTCTTGCCGCAAACAACATACCCTTGGGAGTAGTAGAGAAAAACGTGTTTCTTTTACTTGGTTAATGATTCGAGTCATTCCCAATGGTTAGCATTTGTTGGCTCTTAGGATTATTTCTCAAACAAGTAAAACAAGTGAACTGATGACACTAGCCACTTATATTGTGAAGAGGTATTGCTGCTGTCCTGTTTAATATTCACTCTTCAAGGTGAAAGTCCGGTAGTCACTCATCATTTAAATGCCTATCTATATATGGCACCCCAAACATGCACTTGCTCGGTGCAGAGTATTACGAGGGGAGTTCAATAAGTTTTGCACAGATAATTATAATATTGTTATTAGCTGTAATATGATGATGAAATTTTAGGTGAACATACTTTGATCCTTTGGCTACGAGATTATCTCACTAAGTCTAGCTTTCATCTGCTGTGATGTATCTAGTCCAACGTTTTTTCTATCACCTGAATGCACTTTGGCTGACTTTTAAACCATTGTTTCACATAGGCATGGGCTAAACCTGTTTCTATAAAAAACCGGTTACTAGAAAAAACGAAACCCCGAAAAACCGGCATTTCGGTTTTCTCCAAAACCGGTTCGGTTTTTCACCGAAACCCGTTTCGGTTTTCTCCAAAAAAAACCGCTTCGGTTTTTCACCGAAATCAGTTTCGGTTTTCTCCAATATCGGTTTCGATTTTCACTGAAACTGTTTTCAGTGAACACTTTTGCATAACACATAAAACTATTTCTGTAGAAACGGATTCGGTTTCTGGAGAACAACGAAATGCTATTCTGGTCAGAAATAGAACAAATTTTGGAAAAACCGGAACCGGTTTTGAAGAAAACCGAAACCGGATCAGGTGAGAAACCGAACCGGTTTTGAGAAAACCGATATCCGGTTTCGATGAAAACCGAAACCGGTTTTGAAGAAAAATGAAACGGGTTTTTGGAGAAAACCGAAACGGGTTTTGGAGAAAACCGAATCCGAAGGAACCAAATCCGGAATATAATGGGGCGTTTACACTTAGTTGATTTGCGTTCGATTCAGTTGAATTGACGTCACTTTCAACTTAATCGACCGTGTAAACGGGACTTCAACTTAATAGCTTGTTGATGGAAGGCGACTAATCGACTGGCAACTGAATTAAAAGACGTTCTATTTTCTGTGGTTGAAATAATTGAACACATCCATCAATCTGATTCGGCCTAGTTGCTTCAATTTAGTGGCAAATGCAGCGAGTCGATTTAGTCGTGCGACTAAATTGACTAAGTGTAAACGCCCCATAAGGAGGCTGATTGACGGCTTCCTATCACATTTTCAATATGTCCTGCTGTGTAATCATGGAACAGTAGGAAACAACAATTATTATGATTTGAAGGCAAAGGATCAAGGTATGTTCACATAATTTTCGTCATCATATCGCAAACCCGGTGGAAGACTGTTACAAGTCAAAAATACACATTTGAAGGAAGATGACTTTTAATGTTCGTTATTCTATCAAAATCGCTCCCTGGAATACTGGTATTTCTACCATCTAGTGGTTAATTTGTTTTCTTACGTCTCTGCGAAAATACTACTAAGTAGAGCTCGCTTTTCTCACTTTATTCGCTTTTCAGCGGCGGTAACTCATTTTTTTTTTTTTTTTTTGAGTTGTAACACTTTTCCACCGGGTGTGCTATATGGCAATTAATAAAAATATTATACCCATCTGTGCAAAATTTATTTTAAGAACTTTCGTAAAATATTCGGCATTGCTCTGCGATCTTACTCTTGACGGTCTTACTAGTAGTATTACAATATTGCCAAACAACAAGTTCTTTTTGTTTTCAAAAAACATTAAAGAAATAACCGATCACATGTGGCTAAGGTAAACGCTTTCTTCTTTCAACCTGAGAACATGTTGTTGGCATTGATAATGGCTGGGAGACAACACATACGGAGTTGGATTGCTGGGAAAATACTGAAAGCTAGAAATCAACAGACGACGACGAAATTTGTTATAATTTTCATGGTTATTTCAGTGCGTTTTGATGTCAAAGATACATTGAGCTGATTAATTGGATGGTTTGATTCTTAGTTTAGTGCCTCTTTCAGTAGCGATACTATACGAGACGTAGACCTACAGCTTAAAGTGCCATAATAACCACATGAATTCCTGCCGAAAACCGAACCTGGGTATCCCACGAGAAAGGCATTCATTGGATTGAATGTAAACTGTTATCCTCTCCAATGATGGAATGCTTGACGACAGCAAATATTATATCATTTATGGGAAATAAAACTCTGCCTGACTTTCAAATTTATTAACTTCCCCTGTTACTCTTGAATAGTGTAAAGACATATTAAACTTCTGACAGAGTCCGCCCGAAAGTGTACGCATAAGATAAAGAGAAACATTACTACCTTTAATGCCCAAATTAGACCAGAAATTTGATTACTTTCGAAGATTTCACCATTGACTGACAATGGCGGAATAGCATAATTTAACATGCTCTGGATAATTGGGTAGAACGTTAATGGAGCTCGAATTGAAGCCACTTCTACGTTGTGAGATCTGTGTCATTTCAGGGAAATTAATTTTACAAAATATACAAAAACCTCAAAGATAATAATTTCATCTCCAATTTTAAAATATAAAATCACTCTTTAGAACTATAGCGTCAAAAAAGCCTTGTGTGATTAATACGAGAATGTGTCTGTTTGTAACACGGCTAATTAAAATTAGATTCTCAGTTAAATTTATAATTTTCGATCGCATGCTTGAACTCTGCTGTAATTCAAATTAATTTTCATAATTCATAAGCAGCTAAAATAAGATAATTTCATGCTATGAAAAGTAATAAAAACGTATTTTTTTTACATTTCAGCATTAAAACTTTTTTTTATTTACTTTTAGCTATTTTACGCGCGAACTTAAGATTAAATATAGCACTTATTTCAACAGATTTCCGTTTTGGACTACATATTCTTCCCAAACATTTTCAATTCTACTAGAATTTTTTATCACTTTTTTCGACCCACCTTAATAAACATATCATGTAGCCTGTATTTATGTGTTTAAAGGATTAACAGTCATATCAACGATAACGAAATGATTCATGTAATTCTCTAATGATGGAGGAACGTACAAATATATTTCTTGGATGTTGAAGTACTAAAGTTGGTAGCTAGGTAGCAGATTATCTTGCACTGGCAAGAAACAAAGGCGATCAATAGTACTGGCAACTACAATTCATACATGGCAAAACCTAGACACTAATATGTGAGAATATTTCCAGAATTACATTCATATTGTTATAGCATACTTCAAATTATGATTAACAGCATTTAGCAGTGGTTTCAAGATAAATTCTATTTAATACAAGACATATCTAAAAAAGAATGATGAACAAAGTTGTATTGACTGTTTCATTCAGAAACAATAACTATGCTCCGTATCATCAAATTGGCGTATGGCATCAGTCAATAAGCAAACAGTGCGCTGTTATTAAACTTTCAGGGAGGAATTAAATCACCCATAATTGATTTTGTTCGTACTTGTGGACAATTATGAATGATTAGATTTGTCACTGAAGGTTTGGTAACAGCACACTACGAGCTTATTGGCTGATGCCATATATCAATTCGGGTAAGGTGGAGTATAATCCTTAACCTGTGAAAGATTCAGTGAAATGTATTCTACATTTGGAAGAAATGGAGAAATGTTTAACCTTTACATAATTCAGAACATCGCAAATGTATTGGGATATAAAAACTAGTAAGGCACCACAAAGAAACACGGTTGGGACATGTAAGTAAGGAAATTCTAAGAATAAGATTCACCTCTGGTGCATAGGGTCCCGGGTTAAACTCTGCTCCCGCCAAGTGAACTTTGTGGTGAACAAACACCGTGTGCGTGGGTTTTCTCGGGGTTCTCCCGTTTCCGCCCACTTTCTTCATTCCACCTAGCCGGCATAACCGTGGGACGTAAAACACAAAGATTTCATTTCATTTTCTAAAAATAAGGTGATGAAAATAATCTGAAAACATACCCAATAGAGAAAGTAAAATATCAGTTTAATGTCAAAAAAATTCTTGAATGTCATTATTTTGTTTATCTGGTAATCCATGCTGGATAAATGAAGGGATCACATCTAACAAAATATCGAAATTAGTATTTTCTTTGATTATGACTCATATTGAGATATTGGATTTTTTCTACTAATAAAATTAAGATTAGCTCATCAGAGAGTGAAAAGCATTTTGTTTGTTAGTGGCTAGCAATTTTATTGCTGTAAATTCAAATTTCATTTATAAACATATAAAACGAAGTTAATCGTTTCTCTCGTAAATATCCACAAAACGCAATTAATCTTGTCTTTGGAATTTTATTCTGAACGGCTACAACGATTCTGATTACATCATATACTCCATAAATATATATTTCACTAGAACACTATAAAACTAGTTTAATATTTTTTCTACAAAATTTAACAGCTTACTAGTAAACTTTTCTTAAAGCAGTGGTTCTGACACTTTCTGATAACGCAAACCCCCTGTTTACTCAGAAAGTCATCTGTGAACCTCCTTGTAATTCTATCTAATATTTCACACTATTTTTAAAAAAAATACTAATTAGAATTACCACTGAAGGGAAAAAGATCAAGAAAAATAACGTAAAAAGTAATTTATTTTAAAGATACATGTTTGTTTCCTAATGAACAAAATTTCAATTAAAATACAGTGACTTTCAAAATTGAAAATCGGGGTCTTTTTGTTTTTTTCTTGAAAAAGGAAATCACTTGAAAAGCAATATTTTCAAATGAGGGGTCACTAATATGAGGCATGAAATTCTTTGTGTTTTTCCATAATTGCACTGAAATCTGGAATAAGTTTTGTCACTATCAATCTTGAGTCCGATTACACACATTAAGACGATTTCGCTTGAAGGTTTTAATACTTCAAAGAGAAGAGATCTGCTTACCTAAGTAAATGGTAGGGAAAGGCATCAAAAATTACAAAACCTTTTTTGACAATTCTTCATACTCACAACCTACACGCCACCAGAAGCTTCTTTGAAAATGTTTTTCCATGAAGTATCGCAGGATAGTTCCAATAGCTGTCCTTGATATGTGTTAGAGAGATTCATACCTTGTATGTCATGCATTTCTACATTAGTGAAGGGATTTTCAATCCAACCATTACCAGGTTGTGGGTCAGGGAAATATTCTCGAAAAGTTGTAGCTAATGCTCTCAGCTGTCCTACAAGTGTTTTGTGCATTTCAGCAGAGATTTTTCATCTGAAGAATCAATGAAATCCTTGAGCACTGAAAATGATGAATAGTTATTGTTTTGTACTCGTACTGCCCACAGCTGAAGTGCCTTAATGTTAAAAGTATTTCTTGCATAACAGCTGTGATTTCCATTTTATTACAATACATTTCAATTTTCAGGCTTCATGGATCTCCTGGCTAGGTCCCGCGAACCCCGTTTTGAGAACCACTATCTTAAAGAAAACAGCTTGGACGGTATTTTTTGCCTATCACAAATACAAATTGCAATAAAAAAATCGTAAAATAGTTATCGAGCATGTATCTCAATAAATTAAAAATAAACTTATTTACGGAAAATGCGATTTTCGTTCCGACCATTATTTCGAAACGCCCTAAGTGATTACGTACAGATGACTTGAGTGAATATTTCGTTACCCGTTCTACATTACTGCATAATCAATTTATCTTCTAAAAATTTACAGAGGAAATCAGGTAGTTAAATACTTATGGTGATTTATAATTTATTATTTTTTTTAAACGGGGAAATTGAAATTGTTCATATTTTGTAAGTATTATCTTACGAGGAAACGGTCTTGAGTGTAAACAACCGATTTGGCTGGGGTCCGGATATGTGTTACGGGAGACCAAAGTAGGAGACATGTATTTTGGCGTTTGGGCCCATACGCAGAAATTTCCGAAATACGGGGCCCCAAAGTGGCCCTACATGCTATAACTAGGAATACCTACCATTTCCTTATTGACATCTGTATGTCAGTATGTATGTACGTTCAAAGAATATTTCGTCAACGATAAATCATGTAAAAGATTATATATACACACGTTGCCCTGAATAACTTTTCACTTGCTTCAATATACGTGAAGTGCCTGAGATTTAATATGCAATATCTTGCAAACGGTACAAGCAACTCACTACACCAATGAATTTCCGAGAAGATTTTACATGAATTTTATGTATCACTTGCACCAATTTCCATTTGGAAACCGAAAGGTGAATCCAATATGGCGGATTTAAGATGGCGGCCGGGGTGGGTAACATGTGTCAGAGAAGCAGTACTTGATCCAATTTGTTTTGCATATGCCCACATTCATGTCAAATTACGTCTAAATAAACTAAAAGCAATTTTGTCTCCGAGTCTTATAGTGTACATTGAATTCCGGATACATGAAGGCCCATAAATATGCAACTTGCCGGTATGTGTCGCTAAAATTAGTACAATACACATTGAGTTGCTGAGAACTTTTTATTTTTGAATCAATTTTACACAAATGTCAAGATGTATCTTGTCAGATGTAAGTATCAATGAAATCTAATGTTGAAGTGAGTAGCGAAGAAGCAAATCATAGAGATCTGAAACCAATTCCAATATCTATGTTTTAATCACATTTCGTGTTCGGTTATTGGTTTACATATTTGTTTATCTGAAATTGTAGTTTTGCTTATTAGTTAGTGTCTCGTAATAACAAAAATAAGTAAATGCCATAATGAGAAAGGGCTTGCTGCTTTCAACCACTCTAGTTGTCTTTACAAGAAAGTGATTATGTTATTTAAATCACCAAACAAAACTCGCCACGGTATTGCATACGTACATAGCAGTCTGAAGGCTTGCCTCTGAAATTCGATTTTAAAATTTTAACAGTTGTGCATGACAATTAAAATTACCGTACTATTCTTAAGCTATACGTGGGATTTTGGTGGGCTATACGTGGAAAATTTATTTACGTAAAGACAGTGGCATTAAAGTTTCCAATAATCTTTAAAAAAATGCATAACTTTTCCAACCTTATCTATATCAGAAAAAAAATCTTTCTTACTGCACATTGTGGTAAGTAAGTAGAGTATATTTCCATTGTATAATATTAAAGACTAGAAAGAATATATTGATTCAATTAAAGTTTTGTAATACGAAAATTACTTAACCTTATTAGGGATCCTGATAATGAAACATAAGCTTAGTGTGCAGTAAAGACAAGTTTAAGACTCAGAAGAATAAAACTAAGATGAATGCATTTATATTAAGTATTCCAACTTAAATATGATCTTACATACATATAAGGAAAGGCTTTATTATTTAAGCTAATATTATGTATTTAAAATAATTAATATTTCTACCCAATTTGTTTGATTACGACCTATCCGTGGAAGCGAGGACGGGATAATAATTTAGATGCAAAGAGAGAGAGAGAACAAAATGAAATATAAAAACCTGATATTTTAAGGACTTTTAAAATAGATTTCCTGTACGAATCATATCTAAATTCGGAGAAACATGAAACAATATACATTTTTAAATACGTTTGATAATTTACCTTCAAATCCTCATAAGGAAGAAAATAATTCAATTACAAGCTCCTTCAATTCCGAAGCACCAGTACCTCAGGGCTGCGATTGCAACCTTTTTATGAGAATATCAAACTCAAGATGAATTCTCCAATCAAGAACTCAGATGTCACGTGTTAGAATTCCGTCATAAGAGTTCCGTGCTGACGCAAACGTAGTACTTTGCTTACTCAAAATTAACAATTGTTTTCTTTCTTAATCCCTTGTTTTTTCTTTACTAGTATAACATGTTTGGAAATTGAACCATTTATCTAATATTATACACGGATGTTGCTTGTACCATTGTTCTGTAATATAGCTAAAACGAAAATTAATACTTGTTTATTTCTTTTTTCTTGGTTTTCAGTCACACTTTTATGACATCTTGAAAACTATAACATGAATACAATAAAAGTCAAAACGTGTTCAAATTACGACGTCTATGTGTTTTATTGAAATTTAACTTGTTCCAAGAAATACTTTTGGTTGTTCCAGAAGGAATGAGAATACCCAGAAACAGGGTTTCACAAAGATACTAACGCCATCAAGCGAATACAGACCAAACTTTATTTGCCTGATCTAAGGTTGGAATCAATGCGAACAATTTATTTAACGGCTGCAAATCTATTTGATTGCTTAACTTCTTAAAAATAGATCCTTCTGATCTTACCTTGATTACGTTAGGATCAGAAGTGGGTTACCTTCATAAAAACGAAAAGGTCAGTGGTAGAGCGGTGCTATTCTAATTTTTCACGACCGGTTCTGTATTATATATATATATATATATATATATATATATATATATATATATATATATATATATATATATATGGGGTGCTCAAAAATGGCGCCCATGGACTACAGAGCACTATTATACAAGTCAAAAGAAAGCAAAGAAGTACATATAATACCTTTGGAGTCCACGTTTGGAGACGCGAATTGCACTATGTGGCAACGTTGCAGACAAAGAACCACAGAGATGATCTACCAATCTTTAAAATAGTTACTTCGATTCCTTCTAGATGGAAGTTAAAGTTGACACAAGCACTATTTACTAGCATAACAATCGATGTAACTGTTTGATGGATTCGTAAGACAATGTTAATGGTTCCAAGTTTGCGACGTTGCCACATTGTGAAATTTTGATTCTCTCTATCGATTAAAGGAGGCCTTGGAGGGTATGAAATTATGCAGGATGTTCGCTTTATTTTCACATGAAGAATAGTGAATAGTTTTTTTTACAACACCCAATATATATATATATATATATATATATATATATATATATATATATATATATATATATATATTAGGGTAGTCCAAATTTATATGGGGAAAAGTAAATTTAGGAATTTCTTTGGACTCACCCCCCTAAAATGGTTCCATATGGAACCAAATTAAGCCAGGAGAAAAATTAGATCCATTGAATAATTTTAAATGGTGTCCCAAACGGCCTAAAATTTTGAATGCGCTTACAATACATAGTGTATGTGGAAAAGCTGGAATAAACTCTTGTAATTTAGAAACAGTTCAAGGGAATGAAAAGATATCTTGGATAATTGAACTAGAGGAAGATACTAACCTGATCTTGTATACATTATTATGGCGGCCGTCTTGAAGTCCGCCATCTTGAATTCAGGTCAAAATTTTTAAATAGGAAGAGGGTCATGTGACATATATTTTTCAGGTAGCATTTTACCAGATGTAGAAATCTGGTATTACTTTCAAGTTACCTATATTCATGTAAGAGTTATTACATGTGAAAAACAAAATGCTTCATATAATGTTATTTTATTGCAGTTATAGAACACAGATTTGTAAGAATTTTGGAAGTGTTTTACATAAACTGAAACAAACTGCTTGTTTCGCTTTGAACTACAAAAGTTTTTTTTCCCCCATCAAGATGATTCATAGACCATTATGAGTGTTCGTTATGTTTGGTATGTGTGATTGATAAGCAATCGTTGGAGGACCACAGCTAAATTATAAACAGAACTGTATTTCCTAGGAGGTTCATCCACGGATACGCAAGTTGAATAATAATCGCATTCGTGTTCAATAGTAATTTAATTTATCACATATATAATAAGTTGAGTAACATATAAGTCAATTAAAGAAATATATAAATATTGATTGCAGATTATAAAGTTAACTAAATATATAACTTGAATCTATTGTTTCACTTGATCGATTGTTTTTGTTTGTTTATTTTATAATTGCTGTATAAGCTTTTACGGTGATTGTTCTTGATATACAATTGTTGTATTGCAATGTGCATAATGAAAACTTTGATTGTTTATATGAATATTGAATGTTAATTTTATGCACTACACAAAACCACCCGCGCACTGTCCATCTCTGCTCACTTCTGTTCCTCGCGACGAACCCTCTTCGCTCAGCGAGGACACTTCTTTCCCCTTCACCCTTTCTTAATGGTTGTCTTTGAGGTGAAAGTTGGAAACTAGGACTGTTTACAAAAAATGCATTCCAATGCCATCTTTGGGCCAAGAAAACACCATTTGGGAAGGGAAATAACAAAATACTAACATACTCTCCCATCTTGATCGGATAACGACCAACAAACAATGACACGCTTTCACACATAATTGTCACTGATGGGAAGAAACTGGGGAAGGTAATGGAACCAGTTTATTTACTGCACGTTTGTAAATGCCGCTGTTCGTACAGTAAGACCCCTTTTAGGGAGCTTTTAGACTTTATGATAAATCATCAAGGGTAGACATTTTTTTATCATATGCAAGTGAGATATTTCTATTTACACATAGCGATATTTTCCGGAGATATCTCTGGCACATGGTCAATAGAGTCTGACATCTTTCGGAGATTATGTGAACTACTTCAGAAACTGCGATTCTCTTGGACGAACAAATGATGACCACGATGTTTGTCTTAGTGTGTATGTCGTGTCACTCGGAAAAGGACAATTCCTGTTTCTCGCTATTTTGTTCCCGCTGTAGTGAGATAAAGGCCTTGAAATGGAAGAGAGCAAAGCTGCAACTTTTAGCTTTATCACGTCCGTGGCAATGGTATCATTCTATTTATGTTTAAAAAAGAAAAGAAATCGTAAAATCTGGGTAAAAGATTGGATTAGAAGACGATACGGACGTGGGATTCATGCTAACCTCGTACAGGAAATCAGGACTGATCAGGCTGTAATTTCATTTTTTTTACGTTCAATAATTATGCCGTAAATGTAAAGAAAGCCATGATAAATACAAGTAAATTATAAATAAATAATAGGTAGAATATTTCTGATTATGGACAGAGCATATTAATGGAGTCGTAGCTATGGAGGGGCCGTCGCCTCGGGCGTTGAACTCGGGCGAGCAAGCAGAAAAAACTGTCAGAAAAGAGTAAGCTTTGCGGTGCCCCATAAAAGTATTTGCGCCCTATTAAATTAATGTTGTCGGTTTCTGTAGAAATACATTTCGTAAAAAGAAAAGAAACTTCCCCGCTTCGGTCGTAACCCAAATGTTTCAAAAAGTTACAACTTTTTACTTGCTCGACACTTCTTAAGAAAAGTTATTCTATCCTAATGACAATGTGATATACAAGGTGCGAGTAATGACTTATAGTATACACAGGAGTATTTTCAAAAATCAGACATGGTCAAAGTATGCTTTCGGCGTTTTGATGATGAGCTTCGTTAGTTAATCCCACTTTTCTACCCACAAAATGTTGAATTTGCAGAATAGGGGATTGGTGGCGTGTTGTTTGCCACTTTAACATTTTTTATCTTTGATCTGTGTGTGAAAATGTAAAGAGAAGAGGACAGAAAAATATTGGTATATTCCATTCTTATTATTAAATCTTTCAGCTTGTTGAAGAAAGAAAACATCTCCACTATTTACCCAGAATATGATTAATAATGCTGTATGTATATGAATATGTATCCTGGAACTTCATATTCTATTTTTAAATACTCATGTGAGATTGAAAAGAAATGTAACATTTTATGGAATTAATCCCACCAAGAGATTGTCTTCTGGTGGGAGCTCATCCGGTTCGGGATCCTGAGTATGGTTGTAGGTCCACGTCCCATATAACATTCGTGCTGAAAGTGATGTCAAACTGTAAATCAACCAACCCATTAGTTTTACGGCTTATACATTTCAGTGAACATTACTTTTTTTTGTTATCAGTGAAGGGTCAAAATTAATCTAAAAACCATGCATGTAGGAAATTCCATGTGCAACCAAAAACAGATTAAAGTCACGAATATGGATATAAAAGTTGATCTCTAGCTGAACATTGAGATTCAATATTAAATTTCGGACTTTTTGCTTCCAAAATTGTGCACTTAGGTTTCCAATATGGGTTCAAGAGATCTTAAGTATATTCTGAAAATCATAAAATAAAATACACATTTTAAAGAAAAATATTACAGTAGATGGGGGAATCTTTAAAGGGTAGTCACGAACTAGTTCTAATTCCCATTCTTCGAACGAGAAAAATAAGTTTATAGAAATATTATTTGCGAAATGTTTAATCCCCTTCCTCCAATAGTATAGCATTTCAATAAAGGTGAAATCATAAAGATCCACGGGAATCTAACAAGGAGACTTACGGAAGTGTCACTAACCGATTTGAATGAAGCTTTGCATGCTTGTAGAACATCGAAAACTAATCGACACGTATTGTTTTGTTTCGGGAATGGCGAAGATTTAATGGCAGAAACCACCCTTTGAACGTTAGGGGTGGTCTCTAAGCATACACAGAAATCAATCATTTAATATAGAAGAAAACATACTGCCAAGAGGGTTTTAGGACAGCTGATTCAGAATCTGACTTAAAATTACAAAATCTAAAATGGCGGATCCACAAAATGTCTTCTTGTTTGAAATTCTTTGCATTTAACCAAGAACAATTAAAGTTGGTAGAGGGTACTACGAGAAGGTTGCAGACAAATTTGAAAACCCTTTCTGTTGATTTGAAACTCCTTCATTTTAACGGAATGCTTGATTAAAGTGAGTCTCTGCATCTCTCCCTATTCGGGGCGCTTATGTGTAGTGAGTCTCTCACTATGTCAGGACTTCACATATCCTCAATTATAATTACGAATTCATTGGGAAAACTCTTCACAGTAATGATATTTCGTAAAAAAAAAAAAAAAAAAAAAATGTGTGTGATACATAAATGTTGTTTACACCGAGTTCACCTTATTACAGCAATAACTGTGACAAATTTTAAAATGCAGCACCACCTTCTTACAAATAACTGTTTTTGTATCTAATAAGATTTGCAAATCTTTGAGAAGAAAATCGATTGTGATTGTGATCTGAAAGAACTCATAAATGAATCGGTGATTTGGATGTAAATTATATAATTACGAAAAGTAAATTTATGTTATAGTTGTAAAGGACAATATCAGTAAAATGACCCAAGAAGATTTTCCACGGCCTAAAGACGAACATATCAAGAAGCTAGGTCCTACTAGTTGTTAGTGACGAATGGTTTCTATTTTGTGGTACTCTTTTGTTCGTAAAATAGGTTGAACCGTTGATTAATTGTGACCACTCTACAAATCTAATAAAAATATACTTTGCATTAGACAGTGGGAGAAAAAACTTCTTGAGACCATGATCTCACAAGGCCTGATGTTAATTTTCCCTAATTTGATGCTTTCACAAGGACATTTTCAGATTAAACGAGGTTGATTTGGACTATAGGGCCAAATGTTCTATTCTTCTTCTGCAAAATAATTAACAACGGTGATAGCAGAAACCATTTTCAGAAATTAAAGGCTGTATGTTGTAGCTGTGAGGCATAGATTTATTGACTGTGCCACACTTTCTATTGTTTGTGTGACTGTAAAGGCTATAGTGAGAGGTGCAGAGACTCACTTTAATCAAGCACCCATTAAAATGAGTACAGGAAGGGGTTTCAAATTAGTCTGCAACCTCCTCACAGAAATCTCTCCCAACTATAATTGTTCTTGGCTAACTTCAGAGAATTTCAAACCAGAAGACATTTTGTAATTGCAATCACTATATTGGATCGGCCAGTTTGAATTTTGTAATTTTACCTAAGATTTGGAATCAGCTGTGCTACCCCTGGCAGTATGTTTTCTTTTAAATTAAATGCTTGTTTTCGGTCTATGCTTAGAGACCACCCCTAACGTTCAAAGGGTGGTTTCCACCCTTAAATCTTCACCATTGCCGAAACAAAAAATACGTGTCAATTACTTTTCAATGTTCTACAAATGTGCAAAGTCCCATTCAAATCGGTGAATGACATATCCATAATACTCCTGGTAAGTGCTAGCAATGTTCAAGGTTAATTTTAAGGTTTTAAAATTTTCCTCGTTTTGGCCAATTTATGAATACAAAATGGGAAATTAAGATATTGTGGCAGTTACTTTCCTTTTCTGGTAGAGGTAGAATGTTCGAAACGGTGGAGAACATGGTCACACATTTTCAATTCGGAGTTTATATGTCGAGTTTCATCTTCCTATGATGAGATATTCCTGAGATACTCTATTTAAAACAAAATGTTTAATTCTGCTTTCTCTGCTTAGGATAAGCATTGTAAAATAAAGTAACATGATAAAAATCCGTCCGCTAATTAACAGCTAGTCAGGATTTAAAAAAATCATTTTAGGTGGTTCATCCGTTTTGCTGTGATGACAAGACATATAATTTCGATATCATCATTCTGAAATATGGAGCTAAAGAAACTGCCTTTCTTCTCCATTTAACATCGCAATTTCTAAAAACGCTTGGACAGGTGCCCATTAGGTTTCAATAATAATTATTATTATAAATAATAATTTCAATAATATAAAATTATAATTATATATACCGCGTTTCATCTCCCGAACGTTATTTTCTGTATGCTATATTATTGGCATACAGTTTTAGCCCCCTCTCCTCCATTAGGATACCTTTTCGGAAAGTGCTGGAAACTTTTACATTATTCAGAGAATGGTTAACTGCGGCTAAATACAAAATTTCAGGTGGGAGTGCGCACGGACGGGGATGTTATGAGGATTGAAGTGAAGTTTAACACTGAAACTCAATAAGAAACAGAATTTGATGCAACCGTACACGGCCAGCATCAGTGTTGTGCTAAATAATTTAGAAACGCGTAAGAATTGTCAAGCTCTCGAGGCAAATAATTTGTTCATCAGTTGTTCATGTATTCAAATCTTGAAAAACGTTAAGGTTTTTTCGTTTGCGCTTTTCAAATTCTTTTTCTCTAATACTTCCAGTGCTAAATTTCAAATCCTTATTATTTCTCCCCTCACTAAGGGTTTGACACATGTTTACTTCCACCTAAATTTTATGTTTATACATAATTCTAAATTCTGTCCAAGATTTTTCAAATACCCTATGAATGCTAGTGTTCGAAAATTCATATCAGAGGCTTCATTCGTTTTTCAGTAATAATCAGACAGGCTACCACGATATAACTTTTATATGTTGACAAGCATTTTGAGCTTGCTCTCTTTTACCTTAAAAGCGGATTATTCGTAGACGATGAAGGATGTGCTCATATGTTTTAACATAAGGTGTTTATATACCTAGTTTCACCTTTCTAACATAAGGAGCTCAACACATACTTCATTTTCGCCCTACCTTTTAAATATATATTCCTCTTACGATATACATTTTAATGAATGTAACATAGTAAAAACCCAACTGGAACCAACTGCTAAATACAATATATTTTTAAAAAAATCATTTCTAGCGGTTCATCCGTTTTGCTGTGACGACAACACAAAACCTCGATATTGTCCATTCTGAAATATTGAAGAAAAGCTATAGAAATTAGCCCTCTTCTCCATTTAACATCGAAATTTCTAAAAGAAAAAAAAAGCTTGGACACACACCCACTCGTTTTTAATAAGGGTTTTAAATGCAAAGTTTCATCTTTGTAACATGTATACTATATTTTTGGCGTACAGTTTTAACCCTCTCTTCTCCATTAGGATACACTTTCATAAAAATGACGTGACAACAAGCGAGTTAGAGGTAGATGTTAAGTACGTATGTTTTAAGAAAATCATTTCAAACGGATTAGCCATTTTTCGTAATAATAGACAACGCGTTTTCATTTGTATATTTTGTATATACGAGTATACAGATTTGATAGTACTGCTGTTGCCTTACATGTGTAAGTTCTTTATCGATATCAAAACTCAGTTGCAATATTTAATGCGGCTAGCAATACATAGCAACATATCCCATGTTATCAAAGGTCAAGCTGTGACTTTTTTGTAAGATTTACCTTACGTTGAATTAATATGTCGCTGCACTAGCTAGTACATTAGTAGCAAATTAAGCTTAAATTCTTAAGCATTATTCAGTTTCATTTCTCAATAGATTTTCTTTTTTCTCCAGTCATTATTTTGACAATATCTTCCCAAACATTGGCATCAAGCTTTTTAACGTTTTCTCATATATTTTTTATACTATCTTACATTGTTGAATTTATTCCTGAACACATTTTTTTTTAATTCCTAAAAGTTGTTCATCTAGTGATTTAGCATTTGTACCATCCTGAAGTGTGCTTCTGATAAAGAGTAAAATTAAACTGAATATGAACAACATCATGTTTAGATCGTTCCTCTTGTAAAAGTTTCTTTGCTATCGATATCATGCACTCTTCTTTCTTGATAAATTATTTGCTACTGCTGCAAGTTGGATTACTTCGGTCACTGATTAATCCACATCACACGATTCGGAAATTGCATTTCAGGCCCAGTATCACTTCAATAGATCCGGTAACCAAAACAAATCTAGCTGTTTAAATAGATTCGATGATCGGGAAGCTAGTGAAATGTCAGTTCTACAGCATTTTGGAGGTCTAATAATGTCTAGTTAGAATATTCACATTTTGACTCGCGCTGTGATATTTCTTAATGTACCAAGTCTTAACCTACCACTATTTCAAATATAATTTTATGTTTATTCGTCTTCTTGTACTGTAAGTAATACAGTGGTTTTGGACATACCACGGAAAAGATTTAACAAAACACTCGTTTTGGTCAGTTGTATCTCTCATATTTTACACGATAAGTTCCACTTCCTGCTCCTTCAAATTTTGACGATCCTTTATTTAAAAATATCATACAGTTTATCTTTTCTCTAATTCCCGTACGTTTAAACTCTTATACATTTTGCAGTTTTCTTTCCGCTAAATGTTTTGACACACACACAAACGCAAACACATCAAGACAAAAAAGGATATTACAAGTTTAGTGAGAAGATAGGGCATCACCGTGTCTGCTACAATTACGTTTAAAAACGAAATGAACTTTTAAAAAAAAATATTAATGAAATACTAGTCTAACATTCCATGTTAAATCTTTTAGGCTAAAAAAGACTATAGACTAATGAAAGTAAATGCTAGATAAAGTAAAATTTTAGTGATCATCCAGCAGGAATCGAACGCGAGGCTACATGTACCAAAATCGCACCTGCTAGCTATTAAACAAACGAGAGGGATCAAAACTACATTAATAGTATCGTACAAATTCTCCATGTATATAACGATGTTTCGTCGATTACAGGCCTGTTCGGGACATACCAGGTAGCTGGTCTGACTGCATCACTCATTCCCAATACGTTTGCTTCAACTACAAGACTGTGGCCGGATATTTTTTTTTAAAAAAAGAAGTTCAATTCACGGGTGGAAGATTGTGCGGTTCCGATCCCACATTCAGTTGTGTGCCCATGTTTCATGTAGCCACGCTGCTGAACGAGACGCTAAACTAATATCAACTACAACAAATAATAGCAAATATTCTAGAAAGGGCTCCACAGACCATATTCTTCATGCTAAAATTCTATTCGTATTAAAATGAACTAACATGCATAACAACAAACATTCTGTAAAACATTCAGAAATATTTAAACACCCTAAGAAAACAGGTTTGATGTTGCTTCTACCAAAAATAAATTATAATAAACAAAATAGGCTATTTTGACATTATTAAACTTGATCAGTTGCTACATTTGCTAATAAAGGTGGACATTACTTTTTCTTCCTGAAATATGCAGAAAGGAAGAATATATCTTATGACCGAAAACCTGGCATGTACTAAAAGTGTAATTAGTTATGTTGATGCATAAACAAATCAGGAAACATTAACTGGTTCAGTAAACCACTTCCTCGATTTATCACTAGTTTATTTAGTTTGTAACAACAATACTATAGCCATGGAACGTCAAAATTGTGTTGAGTTTCTCAAGGATTAAAGTTCTTAATGTATTTCAGATTCTGTCGAAAATTGAATTCAAGATGTATATTTCAAGATGAAGTGCCCCTATGTAGTCAACAAACTTGTGTTACAGCATAAAAGGACAAATATTTTTGCTACATTAAAATACCTTGAACTTTATTACGCTTTATTTCATTATAGATTTTGCTTAATTTATTACATAATTGTTCATAAGGTTTCTCACATTATCTTTTACATATATTTATTTTTTTCTATTTATTTATGAATAGAAACGTAATGGTATAGTTCCATTTTCTACTAAGCTTTCTGTTTTGTTTAGAAATAATGATGAGTATTTTATATGTATTGGTTTTAGTTATATTTAGTTCCAGGAAACCAAAAGATGATCAATGATCATGTGATGACTATACACAAAATAAATATGTATCGTTTAATATAACTGATTATGGGCTATATTTAAAGATAATTCAATTTAATTTTCAACTTTAAGCCCATTCATAACTTTTATTAATAGAAAAATCTGGAACGTTCCTTATGCTTGTAAAATTTTACTTTATTCTCTCTACTTCACGATAAAAAAAAAGAATCAGAATGTCTAATCATGCATAAAATTGAACTCATTCTTTTCTGTTGCTATTGTCCTACCTTTTGAAAAAAGCAAAAGCAAAGTGCAATAAAAACTTCAACGTCGGTCATGTTGGTAGAAGTCATGCAGTGAGCCATGGAATAACATGTAACAGAACTGGTATGCTCTACAAATATATGGCTAATAGCCGTAAGTGAAAGAACTAATTTTATTTTCTTGCTTTTATTAAGTTTTGTTTTATTTCTATAGTGTTTTGTGCTCTCTAAAAGTGATGGAGAGGTTTAAGAAAATCTTTTGGGTCTCGTCCTAAACGAAGGGAAAATCCCAACCTACACCTTCTCTCGAAAGAAAGCGTGTAACGTCTTAGACAGCTAACGTAGGTTGGGATTGATAGACTCCCGGGATAAGGAGCCACTACAAAATAAAAAGGGCCTTCTAGCAGGGCGGATGAGCGAGTGGAAGTCAGGACATCTTCTTGTCCTTAGGAGCGGAAATTGTCCTAAAAGGCGAAGGAACTACAAAATGGTCAATGGCATGGAAATGTGGAAAGCAAATGGAATACTATCACAGTATCTTTTTCCCGGGAGGGACGAAGGAGAATATATATGATGATTCTCCTTGAGGTAAAATATTCCGAAGGTATAATAATTCCCCGTTCGGATCTCCGGGTGGAGACTAGTCCGGGAGGATTCATCAGAGAAGAAAACAATAACTTTCATTTCAGCATAGGAACCTGGAACGTAGGAATTTCACGACCTGAGGGAAAACTCGAAACTTTAAAAGTGGAAATGGATAAATATCAAGTGAACATAGTGGGCTTAAGTGAAGCGAGATGACCAAGAAAGGGTGAGACAGTATCGGAAAATTACAAAATATTCTATTCAGGCAGCGTTAAGGCCGAGAATGTTGTTGCAATAGCAATGAAGAACAGAACTGGTATGCTCTACAAGTTCTGGTATCAATAAGTGTAACCAAAGTGAAACGCTGCAGTGACCACTTGATGTTTGTAAAATTAAGTGCAAAACCAGTTGATGTTGTGATAGTAAAAGTGTATATGGCAAAAACCGACCGGGATGAGTAATATATGATGAGGTTAGTGAGAAAATTGCATCAGGAGATAAGAGGTAAGGTCAATGCTATAGTAATAAGAGGGTTCAATAACGTAGTAGGAGAAGGAGCTGCGAATAAGGTGGTTTGACGATTTGGACAAGGAAAAAGGAACAAACGGGGCCAAATCTTATCGACTTCTCTACCCAACATGATATAGTGGTGATCAACATGTGGTTTAAGAAAAGAGAAAGAAAGCTGTACAAGTGGGAAAGTCCAGGAGATAAGAAACACTACCAAATCAATTACATTCTTGCCAAGCAACGTTTCAGGAATAGTATACGAGACGTGAAGGCAATACCGGAAGTGGACATTGATTTTGATCACAATCTCCTAGTGGTGAAAGTGCAAAGCTGGTTAAAGTCGATCAAGAAAAATGGAAGGAGAAATCGAAAATGGAACTTAGAGCGACTAAGAAGTATAAACAGTGATGTGAAAGAAGATATTGGAGAAAATTCTGTGCAATGAGTAATATAGTAGGCAATGTAGAAAATAGTTGGGGAGCAGTTAAACAAAGTCTACTTGACACGCTCAACATCGGTAGAATGGAAAGAACACTGAGAAAACCAGGAATAACTGAAACAATACTTAAGAAGATGAAGGAAGAAGAAAGACGATAACCACGGACGTCAAAGAATACAAAATAAAGGAGAAAAAGAAGAATGAATTGAGAACAGAGATGGACAAAACCAAACACAAGTACATGGGACACATATTCGAAAAAATAATGTAACTTCAAAGGCGCGGCCAATATAATCTGATGTATCAGAAATCACAAGTTAGGAGGGAAAGCTAACGAAAATATATGGACATTTGGAATTAAAAATCAACAAAGTCATGTAGTCACTGACTATAAAAATCCTTAGAATTTGGGAGGAATACATAGCTGTATGGATCAATAAAACTGCTCCAAAGATAGAGCGGAGGAAGAGGTGGATGGTGAAGAGAAACTTCCTAGTACATTGAAAAATGAAGTAGTACAAGTATCAAAGATATGCGTAGAAGGAAGGCCTCTGGAGACAACGACATACCAGCAGATTTACCCAAGAGACTAGGAGACAATGCAATGAAGGTACTAACATTACACATTAACAAGATGTACCTGAGTGTAGAATAACTGAAGGATTTTCTTGATGTTACAATGATCGCATTACCAAAGAGGAAGCAAACAAAGAAGTGCAGCAAATATAGAACCATTAGCCTTATTTCACACACTGGAAAAATTATTACACGCATACTGAACAGGCGGCTGGAAAGTAAGACAGAAGAGATGTTAGAGGAAGATCAATTTGGATTCCGTGTAAAAATGTCACAGAGATGCTATTGGGTTGATGAGAATCTTATCAGAACTAGTTCCTGATGTAAAGGAATAATTGTCTTTGTGCTAAATCAACTGGCAAAATGCCTTTGACAGGGTTAATTGGATGACATTTCTGAAAATACTTAAAGAAATTGTGGTCAACTGGAGAGGAGGCCAAAGACCCATTCGGAACCTGTATATAAGACAACGAGTGAAGTTGAATGAAGGAGATACTAATAGTGTGGAAATTCGAAGAGTAGTCAGACATGGATGTAGTATGTTGTCCCAATTATTCAACATTTACAATGAAGGGGATTTCAATTGGGGATAAATGAGAATTGGGGATTTCAAGATTGAAAGGTATATCATTAATAAGATCAGGGATGAAGACAATACGGTTATTGTAGCTAAAATCGAAGAATACAGGAGATGAGATGGCACTGGGCAACTATTATAGAATGGAAATTAACATCTAAAAATCGAAAGTCATGAGAATATCCCGTGGAAACGCACGGTGAGAGTAGAACACAGAGAACTTGAATAGGTCGATTATTTCAAGTATTTGAGAAGTATTTTGACGAGAGATGTTTATTGTACCAATGAGATCAGGCCACGAGTTGTCATAGCCAAAGAAGCATTCAACAAGAAAAAATGGCAGGCCTTAACAAGCAGACTTAATATTGCACTATGGAAGAACTTTGTCAAGTGCTATATATGAACAATGGACTGTATGGTTCGGAGACATGGACATTGAGGAAACTAGAGACGAAATATTTAGAATGCTTCGAAATGTGGAGGAAGATGGAGAAGATAAAATGGACTTGGAGAGTAAAAAATCAAGATGTTTTGAAACGGTTAAGAAAAAGGAGAACGCTTCTAGGCAGCATCCTTTATAGGAAGGTCAATTGGATAGGACGCATCTTGAAAAGAAATTGTATTCTTCATACCGCCATAGAAGGAAATATAGAAGTAAAGGAAGAAATAATAATAAGAAGAACACAACTGATCGATGATTTGAAAAATAGAGGAATATATTGGGAGTTAAAAGAGGAAGCTGAAGATAGGGAAATGAGGAAGAAATATTTTCAGGGCCAGACCTAAAACCGAAAAAAAGTCATTAGCTCCAGGACGTGCCAAAACCAGATTACTTAATAATAATAATAATAATAATAATAATAATAATAATAATAATAATAATAATAATAATAATAATAATATGCTCTTCCGTGAAAAATCATGCATTTTCTTTTGTAACAGATATGCACATACTTAATATTCTCTATCATCAACTTCCAAGTTTACGATTTTTCTCTTCCAGGGTGATCAAAATAGAGAAGGTGAGTGCCTTCGAGGAGAAGTCAATAATCGTTCGAGAGAGAAGTTGGAGGGAAAAGTTCTAAGTGACTAATCGATTACTTCTCAGCTCTTTAGTTTTTAGAGGGTGTACGTACGCTTAACACTTCCGCAAAATTGATAGGTCCTAAAGTTACCTGAAGGTCACTAGTTTAAAGTTGTCAATGTGTGCATGACTATTTACGTATATTTATTTCGTCGTGGACATGAATAACGTAGTAAACACTATTGAGTATGTCCAGTCAGACCCATCAGTACTAGACGTTGTATTTTTATCATATTGGATGAGACAAACAGATTTTTCCACAAGACCAACTTTTCAGTTGGGCAACTATGGTATACTGAATTTGCCTATACTTTAAGGTAGATTTTTCTTTACTTACTCTACTTTTCTAACATATCTTCATGTACATTTTTATTGTTGAAATTCTATTATTTCAACCTAGGTCCTATGTTTAAAATCCTAGAACATCAGGTTTAACCATCATTCCCATTTATATTCATTTAAGAGTGTAGTCTGAGCTCAATTTTTGTTAACACTAACCACTTGTTGCATTGTATTGATGTGGTATTATATTCCTTTTTTTCTTTATTGTTAGTTCATTTTTTTTAAAAAAATTAGAAGTTGTTATTATTCTTAGTGTTGTGATTTTCAGCATTTTATCCTCACAGGTTTGAAGAATCGGCTAAGTTGATTTTTTCCTTGAGTTTTTACAATAACTATTGTGTTAAAATAGGTATGTTGGACTTCCCGCTTATTATCTGTATTGTTTGATTGTTGTAATTTGAGTAACTATTGAGAAATTTTCGAGTTGTCTATCCTTCGTTCTAATTAGGATTAGTAATGGAAATAATTCGTTTTGTGTTACATATTTAAGTTTTTCTTGGTGGTATTTTGAGTTGTACAGTATCTTTGGCATCACCATGGAACACGAAGATAATCCTAATATTCATTCTTCACTGACAAGATATCATGTTGTAAAACTAGTTTTCCTCCATAAGAATGGAAACTAGTTTTACATCTGAAACTTTACATTCGGGGAGATGTTGAATTATGTTGGACAAATCCGGAAACTGCGCATTAATTTGCGATCTTGACCGAGATTAAGTGCTAGTATCTTTTGTTATACTGTCTTAGGGACTCGTTTCGTCTTTGGTACATAGCTTTCGACCGTACTTCTGAGTTTATGAATTTAACATATGTTCAGCTAAAACGACGTTTACTTGGTGCATTTAGTAGCCTTTTGCTTTTCAAGTAACGGAAGACGAGATGAGTACTTTTGAGCGGGATTAACCAAAATGTGAATTGTGGCATGTTTATGCGAAGCAAAATTTAACATTACGTTATAGTAGAAAGTGTCAATGGAAGATCAATTAGAGTTAATTCTGGGAGGGTTGATCCCAGATTTGTATAGTGCTGTTCACAGTACAATTACTGCATCAGTTGAAGTGCTCGTAAGGATTCTTCTCTCGAAAGAAAAAACTGAATATTATTTTCAGTAATTCTTGAAAAGAACAACAATTACTTCGTAAAGAGAAAATGATTGTTGTAACATCCTCTCGTTCACGCCACTTCAAAAAGATGTTTGTCATGTATAGACATCGGATTTTTATGCAAATTCATATTTTATTTGCTTATATGCACCTCTGTTAGACTTGGTAGGGGTTACTAACAACAATAACGCCGGTAGAATTTGAAGTTTTATAGTGCATACAAATGCATATTTCAAGGGATAATGCATATACTTGTGCTTAAGAGTATATTCAGCATATTCTAGGATTTCATTTAAGATATGTGCTTATGCATGCAAAAATGTCTATGTAACAGAATGGCTTTTTGCATTTGAGCATGAAGAATGCGTAGTTTATGAAGAAACTATTTTTAGCAACCAAGACAAACAAGACATTAACTTGTTCCAAAATGCTACAGATTTTTCTCTCACATCCCTAAGCCCTCCCTCGCTTTCCAGAAGGACTAGGCAGAAAATGGAAAATAAAAAAAAAAACTTTTCGAGGTCATTCTCTTGTAGAAGGCAAAGGAAAGTTAAGAGGAAGAAATAATTGATATACTCCCTCCTCCTGCTCCCTGCCTGCCTAGTATATTTTCTTTTATTGTCTCCGAAACACCATTCCAAACAAATGCTTTTCGGTAGAAAAGTAAGAAACAAACCATCCCACTCTTGGACAAAGTGAGCAAGATGCTGCACTCATTTCAATTAACCTGCTGTGGAATTTTTTGTGCAATTTAGGCTACTGAGAGGGTATAGTTTCTTCAATTATGCTGCCTTCTATGGATGGTGCCTCGTGCCGTAAATAAGTCATCGTCTGATCACATGGAAAGAGAATTTCTGAAAAATACAGCTGTCCTTTCAGTTAGTGGTTCCTACATTGCCTGACATTTGTTTCATATTCATATTGGCCATAATATTTGGAAGAAAGTAGAGACACAGTGGGCGTTAAGACGTTGCGACCCCGCAAATCCGGGCAAAAGAGGGATGAAGAAAGGAAGGGATGCTGTTGTAAAAATTAGCATCGAACTTGAAAGAAATAAGCCTAACTGCTCCCGTGTTGACTGAACGCACTGTTGTAAGTTCAGTTCGTCGTGAAGTAGTGTTCACATCGTACTTGCATTTACTCTAGTTTACTGTGTGCGTGTTGACTTTCTCTATAGCGTTACTGAGCGATTGAATGGGTGTGAACAATGTCCAAATATAAATCGACAAGAAGCTTACTGCTTAAGCTAAGCAGTGGGTAGAAAACACTACTAACTACATCACAGATGGTAAAATATTTTTAGTCAATCATGTTACAAGCAAATTGCGTGTGAGAAGAAGTAACAACTGGTCCAGCATTCCAACACCAAAGGCACATATCGATGCAGCTGACAGATACGTGAGCTATATGTTACATAAATCCTTCTGTATGTGAGATCCTGATAGCCTATATAAAGTTCTATCGTTCTTACAGAAAGTACGATTATTCGGAACAATTGTACGGAAAGTACGTCTAAAACATATTTTTTCAGTTGGAAATATAAACGTTTTCTGTACGTTAAGTCCAAAAACTACAGGATTTGCACATGTAACCTACGATTTTACGTATATCATATAGGATTTTTTCTCAGTGTAGGTGACATGATTATTATTCTTATTAAAATGTTATTGCAAGTTTAATAACATAAATACGACGAGATGTACGCTCCTTATAATCGTATGCGTAAAATGTGAATATTAGGTACATACACCATGCAGAGTAACAGCTGTAGTTAGCAGTACCCTCATACATAAACATAGAACTTACCACTTTTAAATTTCTTATATCTCAACTGATAGTCATAGAAACTTGAAAGCACACTTTTGTACTTTTCTCGTCTTTTCTCTTCTTTCCATTTATTTATATATTTTTCTATGGTAATTAAGTTGAATTTGATATACTTCTGCGAGTATATTTATCCACATTCACAAGTATTAAAATATATTACATTCTCCAAGAATAAATTAATATAGGGTCTACCAGTAACACAGATTGAATGCTTGTTGTAACCGCAACCAAATTATGCATTTTTCAAACAAAGAATAGACATTATAATCCAACACAGTTATATGGAAAATACCCAGTCGTGCCATAAGTTCTGTCCCTAAATTCACTAATGCCACACAGCTAATCCGACTAATGTTCGCGACTAGATTTGTTTACACATCGTACCGAACCTGTAGTGCCTACCAGACCTCAGTTTATGAAGTTCACTCGTCCACTTAACATGGACTGGTTCATCAAAGAGAGTCGTATCGATGTGATCGCGTTGCGTAAGTGCAACAAGTCGCCAGTACAGATTTTCAATATTCTAAAGCCTTTGCAAGTTAGGCAAAAAAAATGTGTATCGGGGCATCAAACGGTTCAAGGACACCTCCTTGATCCATGACAGAGCAATAAGTGGCCACTGCGCATTTCAAAAACGCCAGCAGCTGTGAAAGCCGTAGCTGCGTGAATTCGTCGAAATCCTCTTCGCAAAAAGAAAATCTTGACACGATAGATGGATATACCAAAGAAAACAGGACCTCAAACTTGAGCTTACAGAAGAACCACAGGACAAACGTTGACACCAGCTTTAAAGAAGATACGAGCCACAAGAACCAAGGGGTTTCTCCAACAGTACGCGAACGGGGAACACGGACACATCCTGTTCACCGATGAAAATATATTTACAGCACAACCAAAAAGCAACCAGTAAAATGACAGAATTTATGCCCATAGTTCTCGGGAACAAATTTCTAGGGCACAACGAGGCCACTACACAGTTTCCATGATGGTTTGGTGGGGTGTGTCTTACGACGGTGTCACCCAGCTCCACTTTTGCAAATGGGCAACCAAGAATAAGGCGGCTAATTACGAGAACGATGGTTTGGAGTAGGGAGTGAAACCATTGAAGCCCAGTCTGTTTTCTGGCGCAGAATGGATATTCCAGCAAGACTCCGCGTCGGCACGTATGGAGAAGGTGAACCAGCAAATGTTCCTCACTTCATAGCCGCTGATGTTTGGCCGTCTTGAAGCCTGGATCTCACCCGTTGGACTACCACATTTAGGACTACTTAGACGAGAAGGCCTGCAAGAAATATCCCGCAATATTGAGTCGTTTAAGGTCGATTTAGTAAAAACATCCGCTTCCATGCCTCAAGATATTGTGCGTGCAGGCATTGACGAGTGACCTCAACGATTGAACATGGGTGTGAAGGCCAACGGAGTCCCTTTTGAACATACTAGTTTTTTTTTCCTTTAGTGCTGAAGTACACACGGATTTAGTGTAATACTAGAAAATTCGGTTTCGGTTCTCCTGTTCGAATAAGGAGCAGAACTTATGGCATGACTATGTTTTATGGGGTCAATGTCTATCAAGGCTCAGTTGGAACTTTGGTAATTTTTTTCGTTGTTTCCAATGTTATACATCAATTAAATCTACATTTCATCTCTATTGTTCTTTAATCCTGTCTTTCAATGCTTCAATAATTTGTGTGTTAATGGAGGCCTACGTTAATACGTGTGATAGTGGTGACCAGATACCATCACCATTGTTGGACAGAATTCTTCGTATAAACTTGGATCGGAAAAGGAGCCGTAATTTATTTTAAAAAAAGTAAACAAAAAAACAGCAAAATCGCTAGAGAGAAATACCGTTGTATAACATATCCATAGTAGATTACGTTATGTGTTGTTTTAAGCATATTCTTCTTTGCAAACTGTGTGTTTTTTTTACATTGTGTAGTAGTGCTCGTTGAAAGACTTCTGTTATCAAAATAAAAGAATGTTTTTTTTTGTTGTTATTATTCAGATTTCCTGAACGTTTTTAATTAGTATCTTGAAACAATTATCATTACGATACATTATATAAAATTGCATTACTTATAGCAACTAGAGGTACTAAGGAAAATGGATTAGCACTTCTGCGTTCTTCATCTTGGTATGATCTTTTGACGTGTTTCTGCAGTTTCCATTGGGCTATAGACTAGAAGTGAGAAAATAATTACCTAAGAACAACTAAAACGAATGTTTCACAAAATGTACAAACAAATTACCAAAGAAAAGTTCTTCATTACTGTAATTATTTGCAGAATACTTAGAAAGTTAATATATGCTTACTTCCAGCTATTGGAAGTACAGTTTGCTATTTTGCACATTAGAAATTAGTTTAGGCATTCTAGTAAAACAAGATACTAACAAGGCATTAATGCATAGGGGGGCAATGACTCGTAATCATGAGTCAAAATAGACTTGTAATAGACTTGTAATATTAAGCATGAGTGTTATTTGTATTGAATTGCAGTTAAAATTAGATTAATTTAACCTATTGATAGTTATACATGTAAAGACATCAATTATCTTTAGTATCCATACCAATTGTTACATTTATTAGGAAAACTGGTTAAAGTTAATGCTATCATATGAGTTGAATAACAACGCAACAATTAGCTTAATCTATCATTTTATTTTAATTCAGCTGAACTGTGAGATGACGAATGGCTCTTACAAACATAAAATATGATTAAAGAAGCCGACATGGTTGTTTAGAAATGTTTCTTGATCATACAACGTTAAAGCAACAAATATTGAACATAGAATTAGAATATGAGATATTAACAACGTTTGGGCATAAAAGCCTACTTCTCTGAGAAATTTAATTTTGACTAGTACTGCTGGCTATGTTTAAGTACAATAAATATAACTAAAAAGTAATATCCAACTTACATTTTCCATTCCATTTCTGATACACCAGTAGGCGGCTACAAACTATTTTGCATAACTTCGGTGGCGAGTACAATATGTGCACCTGCCCGAAATTGAATACAGAATGTGTTGGTCTCTCGATGTGAACGCGACAAAGGCCAAACGCAAAGAACGAATGAACCTCCTAGTCTATTTTCACTGCTCTACAATAATTTTGCTGTTTAGAAACTATTAAGGTTTTCTTAACCCTTAATTGGTGACGTGAGGTCCCACGGACACTGAACATCTTTTTTCCTTCTCCGTCTAGCAGACGATTGACCTTGAAAACGTACCACTTCCAGTACCTTTCTCGCTCGCAATTGGTTGCAAGTAGCTGTAGATTTCGGATGTCTAACAAGGTACATTCACGAAGTGTCCCCTCGGGATTCATGTAAAACTGATTTAAATGCAAAGTTCTCCACGGCCAAAGGTGTATTGTACTAATTTTAGCAGCCCATATGGGTAATTTGCATATTTATGAGCCTTCATATACCCAGAATTCAATCATACACTACTATAACGCTCGGTCACAAATTGATTTTAGTTTCTTTAGATATAACTGAACATGAATGTGGTCATATGCAAAACAAATTGGATCAAGTACTGTTTCTCTGACAGGTGTTATCCACACCGGCCGCCATCTTAGATCTGCCATATTGGATTCAACTTTCGGCTTTTCAAATGGGAATAGGTGCATGCGATACATAAAATTCATATAAAAATTTCTCGGAAATTCATTGCTGAAGTGAGTTTTACGGTAGCTTGTACCATTTGATTACTTCTGCTACATATGTGGCAGTTTTTTTAGTCTCAAACAGAGACAAAAAATTAGATTGTTTGTGAAACCTGCATATTAGTTTATTTTGGAATAAAGTTAGAGGATCAAGAGCAATCATTTGAGCCACGCATAGTATGTAAAGTATGTGTGGAAGACCTAAGGAACTGGACAAAAGGTAATAAGAAATCTCTACGTTTCGGTATACCAATTATATGGCGTGAAGCAAGAGATGATAGTAATTACTGCTATTTCGGTTCGTGTGAGGTTAAAGGTTTTATCGCTTAAAAAAAACGAAGCCTTACATATCCTAACCTGCCATCTGCATTACGGTCTTTGTTATATAGTTTTGGTATTACAGTACTTAACTAACCGCAAGAACTACTGTCTACAGATTTTGCTTCTAGTTCCACCGAATGTAGTGATGAGATGTGCTGCAGAGAAGAGGAAGCTGCTGAGCCGAAGTATTTACACAATCCGAGTTAAACCATTTAGTGTGTGACTCGAATCTGTCCAAGCAAGCAGTGGAACTCTTAGGCTCAATGCTAAGTGAGAGGAATTCATTGGCTTCAAGGGCATTATGTTCATATTTTAGACATCGTGAGAAACAGTTTGTACAATAATCCAATGTTCTCGGGATTGCTGCCAGAGTGAGTGTTGCTGTGCTGAGCTTTCGGTACCATACAGCGGCAACATCTTCAGAGCTATGTGTTGAAGTGTGCTGGTCGTACAATAGAATAGGAGAAGCTGCATCCAGATGTCAGGTAGACGATAACCTTCGTCTCTGTTGATGGATGGCTTGTATGTACGGATGAATAGAGATTCATGTATTTTCCTGTCCCAGAACTGTTTGCTTTTCTTTAGTACTTCAATTTGGTCCCACATGGCCGTATGATTGTATTGTATGCAGTGTTCGGCTATTGCAGATTTTTCCGGTTGTTTAAGTCTGGTGTGTCGCTGGTGTTCTTTCATTCTGTCTTCAATGTTCCTTCCCGTTTCATCTATGTAAGTGGCGTTACATTCACAGGTGACCCTATAGAGGCCCCCTGAGACCCTATAGTGTGTTTAATCCCAATCAGTCTTTTGCAGTTGGTAGTAAACTCCTGTTCTTCGGTGGAGGGCAGTGTACAGTCTTGATGTTAAATTTCTTCAATAGTCTTGCTAGTTGGTTGGAGGTTTTTCCCATATATGGAATAACTGCAATATTTTCCTTCTCTGCCGTGTTGTCCTCTTTTATGGTGCAATTTCTGCTACTACATTTTCTCATGGCTGTCTTGATCTGTTTGGACGAATATCCGTTGAATTTGAATACCGTTTCCAGGTGAGACAGTTCTGTGCTTATATTATCTGGTTCTGCTATTTGGTATGCTCAGTGTATTAGAGTATTTAAAACCCCCATCTTCTGTGCAGAATGATGAAAACTGGTCGCGTCGAGGTAGAGATCAGTGTGCCTGGGTTTCCTGTAGATTGAATGACCTAGACTTCCATCTGGTTTCTTGTATACGAGTACGTCCAGGAACGGGAGTCTTCCTTCTGTTTCTGTTTCCATTGTGAACTGGATGTTGAGGTGTATAGAATTCAGATGCTGCAGGAATTCGTCGAGTTTCTGTCTGTCATAGGGCCATATGACAAATGTGTCGTCTACATATCTGTAGAATACTTTAGATTTGTATGTTGCTGTTTCTAGCGCTTTGTGTTCAAAATACTCCATATAGAAATTCGCTATTACTGGAGAGAGAGGAAAGCCCATTGCCACACCATCGCTTTGTTCAAAGAAATTGTCTTGGTAACTGAAGTAGGTAGACGTTAGGGTGTGTCTGAAGAGATGTACTATATCCTTGCTGAAGTACGATTCCAGGAGTTTAATGGAATCTTCTAGTAGTACCCTCGTAAAGAGAGAAACCACATTAAAGCTGACGAGTATGTCATCTGCGTTTGTCTTGATGCTGTGTAGTAGTTGTACGAAATGGCTGGAGTTTCTGATATGGTGTGTACACTCTCTTGTTAGTGGCTGTAGCAGTCCTGTTAATTTCTTAGCCAGGTTGTACATGGGGCCTCCTATGGTGTTAACTATGGGTTGTAATGGAACTTCTTTCTTGTGTATCTTCGGAAGACCATAACTCCTTGGTGGTATTGAACCGGAAGGTTTAAGCCTCTTCTTTTCTTCTTCATTCAGACTGGAACTTTGTATTAATCTGGAGGTTTTCTTTTCGATAGGCTTGGTTGGATCTCTGTCTTGTTGGATCTTGGACGAGAGTGCTTCTTCAGAACAGAACCAACAACCTTCTGTACCCATTGCTCATTCTGTACATCTAAAGAGACGAAAATATGAAATGCTTTTGAAAAAAAAATCAAATACAGCGATCATCACTTGTTATTGTGCGACAATCCATGGGTGATATACATGCTTCTTGGAGAGCAGCAAGTGTGCACCAAATACATTTGGGAATAAGACAGCAGAGAACGCGATAAAGACTGGACTTAAACTGATTAGCCTGCCAAGGAAAACGGCAATATAGAAAGTAAAAAATGTGAAAAACGTTGCCTCTTAGAAGCATGGAAGCGTAGGTCCTCGTAGAAGCATGGATTGCATTCAGGGATGTGAGTCATAATTTCCTCGGGAACAGCAAGCACAAAAATTAGTACATTATGCTCCAGAAGTTTAAAACATTAGGGTGAAAATGAGTCTTAACATTCATTTTCTGTATTCACATTTAGACAGTTTTCCTTCTAGATTGGATGATTTAAGTAAAGAACATGGTGAAAGATTTCGCCACAACATCAAATCAATTGAATGCCGCATATAGGGACGTTTAATACAACAATGCTGTCTGATTATTGCTGGACGTTGGTACATGAAAAAACACGAACTACTCACAAAAGGAAACCTAGTTTTAGGATTTTACATGCGAAAAGGCAGAGACAAAAATTATATAAGTTGTTTATCAGTGGTGTTAATAATTTAGAATATCGGTGTTCAGATTAGTTATTAAGCAAAATAATGTTCCTTTGTTAGAAATGTTTAGTCATAATGTTACTTTATATTACCAGCGTTGTTGTTTACCGGTAAATAGCACAATTTACGCAATCATGTTTTCCGATTTGTGAAAAAACCTGACGTGCTGAGGAAAAACTAACTTCATATTTGTAATTAGCAGCCTCAAATTATATAAAAGTAGATGTCAAATCAGAAACAGCTTCCATAAAGTTTCATTTTGTGGAGCAAGTTATTTTCCTTCTCTTGCCTTTCAGAACCAGGACTTGCTGTTCTGAAACACTCCTAGAGTTGCTTCCGTTTTGAATGCATTTGTCAACTTGGCTAATGAAATTCTTTTAAGGATAAAGTTATAATATTGAGCTCTTAAAAATTTCAATAAAGTTTATGCATTCATGTGATACTAGTGAATTGCACATTTTGGAATGTGCTGAGTTACCAGTGGAATCAAGTGTTGTATGAAATATGACTGCCATATACTGAAAGGTTGTTTCTCTATTGTCCAAGTGATGGCACTAGTATGCTGGCATGGTGGAGTCTCTGAGTAGATCTCCGGTTTTCTCATTTATTGAAATGTGTCATACAGTGTTTCTCGATGGAATGCTTGAATCGTATAAAACAGAAAAAAATGTTATTATGTAGTGAATAATAAAAGGTAAAAAAATAATAATAAAATAATAAAAGGTAAAGAAAAATAATATGAACTGTTAGAAGTTTCTTGGAACTATTGCCGGTTTCAGCTTGAATTACTTCAACTTGGAGAAATTGGATTACAAAAAGTAGACATTGAGGTTAGTTTAAAAGGACAAGTTTCGCCGATAGATGTCACTGGAGTCTTCGTATCTCTCTCATGTATTTTTTTACCTTTCACGAAAATTCACGATTTCTCTTACAAATTTCAACCTAGAGATTTCAAATTTTTAGAGAAGGAACTTCATAACCTATCGAAGAAAACAATTTGTGCCGATTTTTTATTTAGAATTTTCTTCATTCTTGAAATGGCTTGTTTGTTGAAAGGTATATTCAAACCTTTAACTACAATGAGTAACCTCTTTCAACAATGAATAAAATTTTAAATAAGAAATCGGCAAGGATTGTTGCCTTCGATAGGTTATGAAGTTCCTTCTCCAAAACTTTGAAGTCTGTACGTTAAAATTTGTTAGAGAAATTGTCAATTTTCGAGAAAGGTAAAAAATAAATCAGAGAGATACGAAGACTGTTGTGATATCTATTGGCGAAACTTGTCCCTTTACACCAACCTTAATACGACACCTTGTTATTAGATACTATAGAGAACGGAATTGTTTTTTCTTGATATAAAGAAGAATCTTCTGAAAAATAAAACAACACCAGTGGTATCAGGCAATATTTCCAGTTAGAACAATATCAATAGAAGTTTTTCAGTAGTTAGATAAGGTGAAAAAAACTTGTAAATTTAGTCCTTTCTATACATATACTTTTTTCCTTAGTGTTATACGAAGTCTATTCAGAAAGAAACAAAATTTCCTAAATATAAAGATATTTTCCGTTTGTGGAAGTCATTCAGACTTATTTCCTTCAAAATAATTTCCTCCAGTATAATACATCGTTCACAGCAATGTCCATCACTGCTATAAAACATCCTGGAACTCACTGTTTGGAATAACTTGGACGTATCGTAGCGAAGTTTTTGTTATCTTTTCTATGGATTGGAAACAATGATGTTTCAGAGTGGATTTGAATAGGGATGGGCACGAGACAAGATTTGTGACTGTCTCGTCTCGAAAATATGCTGTAAAAGTGAAGTCTCGACTCGAAAAATGTATATTTTACTATTGCAAGAGCCGTGTCTCGACTCGAGTTTTGTCAGGAAAATCCTGTCTCGACTCGTCCCGTGCGCATCCCTAGATTTGAAAATGAGAAATAGAAAGAAGTTTGCAGATGCCAAATCAGACGAGTAGCTTGATTAGAGTACAACAGTCGATTTCTTGAAAAATTCCTGAATGAGGAACGCCAAACGGCTAGGAGCACTGTCATGGTACAACATACATGCTTCATTTTTCGATGCTTTCGGTCTCAAAGCCTCCTTCAAAACACCTCATCACTTCTAAATAACTGTTTTTGTAGATGGTTTAAAACGTGGGACACATTCATGATGAATAACACTATAAAAGTTAAGGAAAACAACAAACACCACTTTGACGTGCTGTTTCGGGTCTCATCGAAGATTTTTCCATCCACTTGGTTGCATAGCTATAGACCCAGATCTCGTCACCTTTCAGATCTATTGTCCTCGTTTGCAGGATTTAAGAGATCTCAAAACTCGAGTGTTTCCTTTTGTTCATTTGTTAGCATCCGTGAAACGAGTTTTGCAGGAAAAAGTAAACGTTGAGTTTTCCAAGATCACTATTTTGTACTTCGTCAGCTACTTCATTGTCGGCCAAACGACGATTTTTCCTTACAACATCGAGCACTTCCTTAACGTGAACATCATCACATAGTGTTGATTGGCACCTTTTGTTTTGTCTTTGTTTGTTGTTCTTCCTATCTTGAAATGCTGGAACCACTCGTAACATTTGATTCGGCTTATACAATTTTCCCAATATACTTCCTGCAACAATTACGAAGTTTCTGTTAATGTCTCATGCAATTTGAAATAAACTTTGAAGCACAGATGATGTTCTCCCTAAATGTTCATATTTTTTATGCCACAAAATTGTCACAAGTTTGTTACACAAAATTCTTATAATGATACAAAGTAGAACAATTCAATTACCATTGAAGTGGTTAGGAGGAATCCACTAGACGGCGCTGACAAGCACAAAGTCAAGGACGGTTCTGTTTATCTATTGTCGAGTTAGATTTCTGTCAGGATAGAGCTCGTGAATCATTTATCTTTAAATACCCTTATTATTTTCAAATTAAAAGTAAAAACGTGAAGAAGTTTTACGATAAAAACATCAATAGGAGAATAATATTTTCCATAACGTACAACACTATCACGTTAAATATTTCTAGTTGCCAATCCAAAATGAAGCTTTATATATATATATAAGTTAAGACTACGACAGATTATTGCATATTTCAAATATACAGCACATGTCACATTTATCATGCCATGTTGCAAACTATGGAAGCTACAGGGTGCTACAATATCACAAGCACTCAAACTTTGGAGGCCTCTACATCAGAATTTACGCAATTGACACGTAAGGGGCAACCAAAACTAAAAGTACACTAGTGTTGGAAGCTAAGATGATATATTTCTAATAAACAGGAACAAAATTACAAGTTATTAAAAGCTCCTCTTCTTCTTAAGAAAAGTTATATTCCGAAAAAACTACTGACATAAGTATCACCTTTAATCACACCCATAATAAGCAATAGACGTAAATGTCATAATGTAATTTTGCCAATATGATATTTCCGAGATATTTTAAAGATCGACAAAGCTCGCCACACTGCTTCAAATTATATAATTGTGAGTATCGGTATCAATTACACCTACTAAAAGACTTCCTGTAATATTATAGAATCAAAAGTAAGCAGTCTTTATAAATAAAAAATCGCAATATGTCGTTTAGGCAGAATACAAATATACAGGATATTACAAAAATTTGTTAGAATATTTTGGGAACAGATTCCTCACGTCAAAATAAGAAAAACGTTCATATGAACCTGTGCTCAAAAGTGGACAGTTTCGCAGTTATAAGGTGCCAAAAAATTGAATCTAATGCACTTTGAAAGTTCATAGGTCTACTACTATGGGACTTATCGTTGGCGTGTTAAGACATCACTAAGAAGCTGGTATGGGAACTATCTAAATATCCATGCTTAAGAATGTTCCAGTACTTGCACACCAATTTTTAGAGAGGTAGGTGGAAAGTGATCAAGTACTCGCAAACAGATTCTCTAAAAATGATTGTGTATGTACCGGAGATTCTGAAAGATGGATATTTAGAAAGTTCACATACTAGTTCCTCAGTGATGTCTTGACCCGAAAACGATCGGCCATATAGTAGTGGAATTATGGACAATGTCTGGTGCTGAAAATTAGTCTGGTACACTGAATTATTCTGATTGGAAACACAATAACACAAACAACCAAGAAATAGAAACGTATCTAGTTGACAATTAAAATGGATAGCTTTACTCTTAATAACTTTCCGGAATTACTAAAACTCCCCACTGGTGAAAGGAGCCTATATAGCTCATGGTTTTACCAAAACAGATAGGGTAAACGTACAACTATTTCTTGAATTCCTGTACATGCTTTTTCTTGATCACATCTTCTTTCACCACGCTTTTGTCAGGGTAGTGTTCTGGCCATTGACCTGCAAAAACAAATATTGGGAATCTATGCTTCTTTATCTCCAGTCATAAATACAGACACATGATTCTCATATGGGGTTAGGAAAGAGTTAAGCAAAACAACAAAGTGGTATTTTGGGTGGTCAAGATACGCAGGTTAATTTATGATTATCATAATAGGGTAATCATTGCTTCAATGCGGCTAACTTCAAAGATAGATAACTGACCAACTTACAGAGTAATAAGTTCCGAATTTGTTATGGAGAAAATGCAGGTTCAAGACGAACCAACCCTAGATGAACACGTGGCTCACTTAGACAGGTGTCCAAGTTGGCAGGTTTTACTTTACATGTTTGAGGAACACATAAGGTAATGTATTCGAATACAAGAAGAACTAGGCAACTCATTGTAGGGAACAGTTAAATCACAAGTGTCTTATCGTAGGTACAGTGCTAATGAAAGAAATGAGGTACACGACGAAAGTGTGGAGGAAATCTTTCGAAAGATAACTCTTCAAATGCTCCGCCACATGTTAGAGAGAACATGGATACTTATACATATGTTTTTGTACGCAACACGATGAAACACATCCACATCCACTGGACACATAATTAATAAATAAATAAACTAATATTATATTGACATTGATCTCTATGGTGCTCAAACCTAAGAGTATGGGGATTTCACGGACATCCAGTAAGTAATCGGGTGCAATTGTTATTTTAACACCTCTTCAACACAAATCCTTCTGGAAAAGTAAAATTTTCAATTAATTGTAACCTTGTTTCTGTTATTTCGAAATACATCATTTCAAGATCATTCTGTACAACACTAAGGCACTTTCCATTTGCAAGGCTTTGTGCGTCTCACTTACGCAATAATTGCTGTACAGACCTCCGAAATTTAAGCGTTTATAATAATACAGCGTCCTTAACCTTTTAATGGGCACATATTTCTGGAAATATGTACTCTCAGGTGGCAGACGTAGAACTACGTCGTAACCATAAAGATCTAACCATATATTACTTCTGCTGTCGTCACTTCCCACACATACATACACACTTACTCCTTCCGTCCCCTCATCTATATATATGTGTGTTGCGCAATAACCTCCAAACCGTGTTTTATAAGGGTAATGACAGGTTTTCAGTTTCATAGCTATAAGTCACGTTGTATTTGCACTATTCATGTTATTTTCACTTCATTGGTATAACAAGAGACTATGCTTACGGACTCTTACACATGGGGGAAGTAGGGAAGGGATTTCTTCTTTTAAAAATCCCAAAAATTTTCCTTCTTCCGAATACTTTTTCTTAATCAGTTTACAATCTTGTCCTCTGAGAATAGCAACTAAACTTATATTAAATACACCATAATACGGAAAATATAGCCTACAAGTTTTAATGGGAATGATAGTGATAGAAAAAAAGCAACTGGTGTAGCAGGTTTCAATCACGGAGTCAGTTATCCGACTAAATTTATCAAATTCCCTCTAAAGACAGTATTAAATAACATTGCACAACATTATTAAATTAATAATTTACTGAATAATATTTCAAAGTTCTTTTACATTTCACAGACATTCGATCAAAGAAAAACGCGTGGAAGTTATTTTGCTTGGAACGCAGATTATTGAAACATATTCTGTAGTTGGTAAGCCTACTGGCAAGGGATGTTTTGATGCTAGTTTTACTTGTGGCGACGACCTGCTCACCGGTCTGTCGACCAGTAGTTTGATTATTCTTTAAATAAAATAAAGTGTTCGACTATTCCTAAAACAATCCAAATTTTGAGCTAAAATAACCAAATAACGTGTTAAATTAGCTTCAAATTGTGGGATTACATGAACACCAATTTAAGGGAGAATTTTTGTATGTTAGTCTCAGTGTAAAGAAATTATATTAGCTGAGGTTTATAATCAAAGGACCGTTGATGCAATTGCACACTTATGACATTTTATCGAAAGAAATAGCGAGAGTTGTGTTTTATTATAGCCCAATCAAATTAGAAGGCAAAAAAAGCTAAACCCAGAAGAAAATCATAACAAGCTTAAATTTTGCACACACCTTTGAGAAGGTATATATAACAACATACTAAAAGTCCTAAAATATCCGGTGAAGGGTTTGGCTGATGGCAGATCAACTTTGTTTTCTTAAAGGTAATAACCGGTCCTATATTTAATAGCTATAACTCACGTTGTATTTGCACTACTGATGTTATTTGTAATTCATTCGAATAAAAAATGACTGCGCTTACTGACCATGCATCTCACTTACCAGTTTACTGCACATGCGGGACGTAACGGAGGGATTATTTTTAAATCCCCAAAATGTTCCTCCTTCCGATTACTTTTTTTATTAATCAGTTGACAATCTTGTCCTCTGGGAGTAGCAATTAAACTTGCACTAAATATACCGTAATGCACACTGTATAACATCCAAGTTTTATTGAGATATAGTCATAGAATCGTAATAAGAAATAAAACTTTATTAAGTACTGGTTCTTGACTACGCATGGAGCGAATAAGGTGTTCTGTGATGCTACATTACCCAACTGTTATGTTTACTTCAACGCCAGTTGTCACATCTCAAGAAAAAATTCCTTGCAAATCTGAAGAAGAAATCTAGATTTATTGAAGTACTTTCTAAGCATCTCATTGCTTGTTGTTGGCATCAGTGTTCTTCAAGCCTCTGGAGATGCAGATACCAAGACAGTGCGTACAGCAATAAAATTCTCTCAAACAGACAGATCCAGTATCAATTATTGGGGAAGATATTGATCAACTTGTACTTTTGGCCACATTAGTAAGTGACGAAATAAATGTTACATTCATTAAAACTGGCAGGGGAAAAGTCTCTTCTAATGTCTTCAGTTCAAGAAAATTACAGCAGATACTTGGAGACATGAAGACGCATTTACCATTTTACACGCTGTCACAGGCTAGGATAGAACATCACCTCCTTACCGACAAGGAAAGCAAAATGCATATCATTAGCTGAAGAAACGCAAAGACCTACAAGAACTCAAGACTCAACAATGAGAATGCGACTCGTGAATCCGTCACGGCTGCTGGTGAATTGTTTCTTCTTACTTTGTACGGTGCTAAAATGTCAGTGCTTACCTTAGATCAGCTGCTTTAACGTGCATTCATGATATTAGTGCGAAATGTCTAGATTCAGTTAGAAGCTTTGCCACCTAGCAGTGCAGCAGCCCATCAGCACTTATTTCGTTTTTACCATCCGGTACAACTCTGAAAGTGTCGAAGCTACTCTCTACTTTCTGGAGATAGCAACGATTGAGGTACATTACTTACTACACAGTGTTGCCAGATGCAACCAAAGGTTTAAATCTATCTATCTATATCTATATCTATAACTCATACGTATAGATATTCTGTCATTAATTTTCAGTTTGTTAAGTTGGAGTAGCTCGGATACTATGGAGAAGAAAAAATATGTTTTCATTTCAAACGATAACTAATTGGATGAGGCCTCTGTAAGGGGGAACTAGAAAAATCGTAGTTTTCATGAATTAGCACTGAATTGGCAACTCTGCTGATGTTTCAGTGCAACTAAAGAAGTGTTAAGAGTCTGTCTACATTATGCAATTCCTAAAAAGAAACTTTGAGATTTTCATGATAATGGGGCTACTTAAAGGGAAAGGTGTGCAACAACAATCCTCGAACTATACAAGACCATAAAACGAACATTCGCATTACCATTGAGAACATTTAACACTTCTACTCTTCGTAAAGTTGCTGCCAACAATGTGAAATGTAAGAACCTCTGTTAGAATCAAACAAAGGGTGTTTCCAACATCTGTTGTACAGCTGATAATTTACTACGTGATAGTAACAGTGTTGCCGGTGCATGTAAGTAACAGTTTTATCATGATAATTTCAAAGTTTATTTTCCGTTTTTTTTTCAGGAATTTCAAATTTGTATACATACCCTTAACACACCTTTTGATGCACCGAAACATCAGCAGATGTGCCAATTCAGAGTGCTAATTCACGAAAACTACGATGTCAATATAATATTAGTTTATTTATTTACGAATTATGTGTTCAGTGGATGTGGATGTGTTTCATCGTGTTGCACAAAAAAACATATCTATAAGTATCCATGTTCTCCCTAATATGTGGCGGAGCATTTGAGGAGTTATCTTTCGAAAGACTTCCACCACACTTTCGTCGTGTACCTCATTTCTTTCATTAGCACTGTACCTACGATAAGACACTTGTGATTTAACTGTTCCCCACAATGAGTTGCCTAGTTCTTCGTGTATTCGCATATATTACCTTATGTGTTCCTCAACCATGTAAAGTAAAACCTGCCAACTTGGACACCTGTCTAACTGAGCTAACTGTTCATCTAGGCCTGGTTCGTCTTGAACCTGCATTTTCCTATAAGACATTCGGAACTTATTACTCTGTAAGTTGGTCAGCTGTCTATCTTTAAATTTGGCCACATTGAAGCAATGCTTACCCTATTATGATAATCATAAATTAACCTGCATATCTTGACCACCCAAAATACCATTTTGTTGTTTTTCTTAACTCTTTCCTACCCCCATATGAGAAACATGTTTCTGTATTTATGACTGGAAACAAAGAAGCATAGATTCCCAATGAACCATGATAGACATTGGCCCGATAATACATATTCATCCCATAAGTTCTGCTCCTTATTCAAACAGGAGAAACGAAACCGAATTTTCTAGTATTAGACTAAATCCATGTGTACTTCAGTACTAGAGGAAAAAAACACTAGTATGTTCAAAAGGGACTCCGTTGGATTTCACACCCATGTTCAATCGTTGAGGTCACTCGTCAATGCCTGCACGCACAACATCTTGAGGCATGGAAGCGGATGTTTTACTAAATCGGCCTTAAGCGACTCAATATTGTGGGAGATTTCTTGCAGGCCTTCTCCTCCAAGTAGTCCTAAATGCGGTAGTCCAACGGGTTGAGATTCAGGCTTCCAGACGGCCAAACCTCAACGGCTATGAAGTGAGGAATATTTTTGACTAAACACTGCTGGTTCATCTTCTCCATACGTGTCGGCGCGGAGTCTTGCTGGAATGTCCATTCTGCGCCAGAAAACAGAGTGTGCTTCAATGGTTTCACTACCTACTCCAAAAATCGTTCTCGTAATTAGCCGCCTTATTCTTGGTTGCCTATTCGCAAAAGTGGAGCTGGGTGACAGCGTCGTAAGACACGCCCCAACAAACCACCATGGAAACTGGGTAGTGGAATCTTTATACCCTAGAAATTTGTTCCCGAGAACTATGGGCATAAATTCTGTCATTTTACTGGTTACTTTTTGGTTGTGCGGTAAATATATTTTCATCGGTGAACAGGATTTGTCCGTGTTTCCCGTTCTCGTACTGTTGGAGTAACCCCTTGGTTCTTGTGGCTCGTATCTTCTTTAAAGCTGGTGTCAACATTTATCCTGTGGTTCTTCTGTAAGCCCAAGTTTGAGGTCCTGTTTTCTTCGGTATATCCATCTATCATGTCAAGATTTTCTTTTTGCGAAGAGGATTTTGACGAATTCACGCAGCTATGGCTCTCGTAGCTGCTGGCGTCCTTGAAGTGCGCAGCGGCCACTTATTGCTCTGTCATCGATCAAGGAGGTGTCCTTGAACTGTTTGATGCACCGATACAAATTTTTTGCCTAACTTGCAAAGGCTTTAGAATATTGAAAATCTGTACTGGCGACTTGTTGCACTTACGCAACGCGATCACATCGATACGACTCTCTTTGATGAACCAGTCCATGTTAAGTAGACGAGTGATCGTCATAAACTGAGGTCTGGTAGGCACTACAGGTTCGGTACGATGTGTAAACAAAATGGTCGCGAATATCAGTCGGATTAGCTGTGTGGCATTAGTGAATTTAAGGAGAGAACTTATGACACGACTGGGTATTTTCCATATAACTGTGTTGGATTATAATGTCTATTCTTTGTTTGAAAAATGCATAATTTGGTTGTGGTTACAACAACCATTTAATCTGTGTTACTGGTAGACCCTATATTAGTTTGTTCTTGGAGAATGTAATATATTTTAATACTTGTGAATGTGGATAAATATACTCGCAGAAGTATATCAAATTCAACTTAATTACCCTAGAAACAAAATATATAAATAAATGGAAAGAAGAGAAAAGACGAGAAAAGTACAAAAGTGTGCTTTCAAGTTTCTATGACTATCAGTTGAGATATAAGAAATTTAAAAGTGGTAAGTTCTATGTTTATGTATGAGGGTACTGCTAACTACAGCTGTTGCTCTGCACGGTGTACACACCTAATATTCACATTTTACGCATACGATTATAAGGAGCGTACATCTCGTCGTATTTATGTTATTAAACTTGCAATAACATTTTAGTTAGAACAACAATCATGTCACCTACACTGAGAAAAATCCTATATGATATACGTAAAATCGTAGGTTACATGTGCAAATCCTGTAGTTTTTGGACTTAACATACAGAAAACGTTTATATTTCCAACTGAAAAAATATGTTTTATACGTACTTTCCGTACAATTGTTCCGAATAAAGGTACCTTCCGTAAGAACGAAAGAACTTTAGGCGGTCAGGCTCCCACATATAGAAGGATTTATGTAACATATAGCTAACGCATCTAGCATACGTATGTGTATGTAATATATGGAAGACTTTTAGATGTCATACATCCTGCAACGGCATGATGTAACATCTAACCAGGGAAGGGTACGAATGGGGTACTCTAGTTGCCGAACGACATGTATCAGATATGAAAGAGGGTCTGAAACTATGTACATATGCACATTTGTAGCGGTTGAGTGCAACATGGAGAAGCTTGAGAGTAGGAAGATATATGGAAGACCGTAAGGCTCAACAACAGAGAAAGCTAAGGAATTACTGAATGGCCACAGAAATGAAGGTCAAATGTTTAGTAGTTGATACATGGTAAGATCTCTTATATGTTGGGTAATATGAACATCAATGCCGCCATATTGAAACTGGCCATCTTAACTTTAGATTCACAATGTAAAAGAGAAAGTGGATTATGTGAAATGTCGAATAGCATTGAAATTTTAACAGGAGTTCATTGGTGTTAGCCATTCTGTAGTAATTCTGTTGTGAGTTGAAAGTCGCATGCAAACAGCACGCATAGAAAATCTGTGTCTCACTAGTAGCACGCTAAAACTGGAGCTTGGAGAACTTTGGTTTGCATACAGACCAAAGGAAAAGAGTGTTTATATGCGGAATATTTGAGAGTAAAGGAAAAATCGTCGAAGATTATCAATTTCCTGCAAAGACGCCTGATATCCCTTCTGATATCAAGGCACTTGCTAGAAAATCAGCAAATATGTGCAAGGATGATTTGAAGGTTTTTTCTTCAGGAAGTATTTAGCCACATGTGCACGAGAATCCCATCTCGCTTCTGGTTGGTTCGTTATTTTGTAACAAAGATGATAAAGTGATACATTCCACTGTTTCGGATAATATAGAGTTTCACAAGAAATACCAACGGGTATCCACGTGGGAGGGTACCATGTAATTTCTTACTGACCCCTCTAAAATTTTCATGGTAGGCTTGCAAATGAACTATAATATGTTTGGTTCGGCACCCCCATATACTTTTGGGCTAGCTGTGGGCCTAAATGCATTGGAAGTATTCAACCTGTCGACGTTGGATTATTTAGCACATACAAACAGTCACGGATGCTGCGTTACATATTGATGGGTTTCATGTATGGCATCA
Organism: Thermobia domestica; assembly: GCF_964235325.1. NCBI lineage: Eukaryota > Metazoa > Arthropoda > Insecta > Zygentoma > Lepismatidae > Thermobia > Thermobia domestica. Next base: position 79,119,901 of record NC_137470.1, read on the forward strand.
TGACTTCATCCATCTCCAAGCGTTTATGTACTTCTAGTTTAGTGCTCCCCGGTCACCAGTTTTAAACATGTCTTTCATATGGCTGGATATCTTGAAGATCATCCAGTCTTCAATGTCCTTTTGTTTTGATTATGGAACAGATTGTCAGCAGCATCAGGCAATAATCGCTGTTTTCTCAAGCGTGGACACTTTGAACAGCTCTTGTGCTTTCATCACAATCATATAGATACTCTTCACATCAAATGTCCTTCATAGATTTGTATGCACCTTTATCAGTATACTTGATGAAATATGAAGATCCACATCGTAATTGTACTTGTAATCCTCAGCCCTCATTTGTTTCGGGTGTTTTAACGTGATGACGACCACCAATCTTTAACATTGCAGCTTTACCAACTCTTTGCATGTGCAAATACTCTTTGTACTCTCTTTCTAGATGCACATCCTGTGACAACATTTTGCAGATGGTTTAGAGCATATACGATTGTCCACACGCTCATTAGAACGTACTGGCTCATTAGAACTCAACTCACAATAAAGTTACTACAGAATGGCTAAAACCAATGAACTTCTGGTAAAATTTTAGTGCTATTTGATACGCCTCATGACCTACTTTTTCTTTTACATTGTGAATCCAAATTTAAGATAGCCAGTTTCAATATGGTGGCCATGATGTTCGTGCTCCCAACATATAGCAGATCTTCTCATCTATCTATTACTAAACATTTGACCTTTATTTCTGTGGCCATTCACACACGGAACGAGTAATTCCTTAGCTTTCTGTGTTGTTGAACCATACTGTCGGTCATATTTCTCCTACTCTCATGCTTCTCCATGTTGCCCTCAGCCGCTATAAGTTTGCATATGTGCATAGTTTCAACCCTCTTTCATATCTGATTCATGTCGTTCATCAACTGGATTACCCCGTTTGGGCCCTTCCCTGGTGAGCAGAGAAAGTATGTAGCATTGGGTAACGTTTTCTCCATACTGATTTCCATAAAGAAAATAAAAGGATTCCGTATATTTGTACAATATTCCGCTGTTTGGATAACGGATTTTTTTCAGTGTATAACACTATTTTTTTTAGTCAGTACGTCTTTTCTTCGTTTTTATATTATATTATAAGTTGCTTCTATAATAACTAAAACATACATTTGAAGCATAAGCTTTCCTTATAACAAATTAGATTGATTCATATAGAGAGTTCGTCAGTGTCGGAATATTTAGTGTTATTCTTTTTTTACTCTTTCCAAGTTTAACAAAAAAAACTATTAAGCTATTGTTTAAAGATATTATTATTAAGCACCTTTTTATATTTCTTTTCTTGAAACAGTAGGGCCTAAATGTTTGTATTTATGACACTCATTGCGGAAGAGTATCATGTCATACTTCATTAGAAAATATATTTTTAAAAGAACGAAAGCGTTTTGACTATACTAACTGCTTCACTATTCTCTTCGTTTGATTTATTAATTGATTGATTGAAGGATTAATGGAGAGGTCAGCATCAGTTCTATTTGTTCTCGTTAAAGCGGGCGGATCCACTACGTAGTTTGTATCAGTAATACAGTCCCTGTCCATAAGACCCGTAGGAAAGTCACGTCTGACGGCTATTCTCTCCAAATCCTGTTAGTACATGTCTAAACAAGTGTAAATCACAAGGGTAGACTTTTTAACTTATGGGCAGTTTTTTTCTGCAGGGGCGTATTCCTAGGGGGACGGCGCCCCTTTTGAGTTGTTGCCGACTTTTCTTAAAATGATTGTAGCTGCCATTGAGATTGTAGCAGAACAATGAGTGAAGGTTGTTTTCTTTCTAAATAGTCCACGAAATAAATCTAGGTATAGATTTCTGTCGTAGCCGTACAAATAGAGGGGGAAGAGGGGGACAAATTCCAATTTTTGCTAATTTTTTAAAAGCTTGTTTTTATTTTCTTTCCATAATGTCCAAACGGTGATCTCTTGGGTGACAACGATTTTTTTTACCAAGGCTTACAACAATCCTCTAGTCAAGGACGCAATTTTTGATAAAAATCTTCCAATAGTTATCTCCACAAAAAAGTAATATAGTCAGATGCGCGAAATTTTTCAGGATGTAAACTTCAGTTGTTTCGTGTTTGCTTCACTACACACGTTGCAATTCTAACAGAAGTAGAAAATTATTAACAGATCCTTGTATTATTATTCACGACTCTTAGAATAAACAACACTGATTATGTTGTGTGTGATATTCCTGCTCCAAAACGTACATGATGTACAAGAATATTTCTATGTGTTAAGTGGCTTTATTTGTGAAGCTTTTGCTAACGGTGGATAACTTTGTTTTCATTGTGTGAACTAATAATGAGTTTCAATATAAAATGTCTCGAATTTTACCACTAAAATAGAAATTTTGTCGTATGTGAGTTTTTCCAGGTTTTCTTTACAGCAGCTACTAGAAAGGATGGAGACAAACGTACTGATTTAGTGTGCCTTACTGCCTGCTACGAGGATCACCACTTAAAAAATTCTGGTGAAGTGTGAAAAGTTCTTTACGTGGAGTGAAATTAACACAAGGAACTAGTAGTGATTTTTGAACTTACAACATGTGTGATTTTCCAAAAGATAGACAAAGATCACAAGACTACAACTTTAGCAATTTGTAGAAATAATATAGAAATGCTGCTTAAATCGGGCAAGATAAAATGTTGTAGAGACTTCGTTCAATGGATTCTGAAGTGGAATGTATCATTGCAATAATACCTACTACAAGCCTTACACACTGAAAAAATCGTTACTTAAATTACAAAGAGATAGTGACTCTACGATTCAAGACTGTGAGGATGAAGAATCGGCAATTAAACAATCTACAAAAAAGCTACGTTCAGACACACTATTCCGTACAGAACCGTCATGTCCAAAAAATCCAGTATACGAAGTAACATACGTAGTGTGTGTGGTCTAAATAAACACGCAAGTGTCACGCAGAAACACAGGATTTGTGAAAATAACCAAGCTCTTGTCTTCCTCGAGGCAGCAATGTTTTTTAAAGACAATGTGTATACGAAAACTTGTGATCTAGAAGATGAGTCATCAGTTTTTGGAGCAGACTTATACTATCATAAAATATGCCTAGAAACATACCTTACTAAATTCAGAAGAAGTTCACAGGAAAACAAAAACACTGAAAGAAAGTCGCATAAAGAAGAAATGATGAAAGAACTTTCACCTATAATCAAACAGCTTCTGGAAGATAGCTGCGGTGTGACTTTGTCATAAATACGAGATTACTTAAACGGTAAAGGGACAGGAATCGTGATAAGCAATAACGGTCAACCATTTTTTACTGAAGATTTTTGGAACTACGATTAAATTTTCTAAACCTACTAAAACCAATGAGTCTCTTACTGCCTATTCATCAAATTTAGACTACCGAGAAACTAACACAGACCATCCGGAATCACAATGTTATAAGAGATGCAGGAAGATTAATAAGAAACTCCCTTAAAAGCTGCAACTTTGACCTTGACAAAACAATTGGTGATGCTCAGGATCTAAAGACGTCATGGATCACTACCCCTGTTCCACAAACGCTGCTTGATTTTTATCAGAACTTTTCCAAGTAGGACGATTGTCTCTTATGTCAAGCTCCACTGAAGACGTGGATTTACTTGAAGACCATGGAGTCGTTTATAGTGAGATCACTGATAAAGCTGAAGATGACGTACTGACAGAAAATTCTCTTTCTTGTAGAATAAAGTCAATATTTCAGATTCTCTTTTATAACGTACATAGAGGCAAGAAAAAAGAACACCTTTACATGTCATGACAGCCTATGTTATACATGAAAAATTTAAAAGTAAAAGTTTGATAACATCTTTCAGTAAACTTGGTGTATCTGCAAGCTACAACCAAGTTATGCATGCACGTGCCAAATTAACCCAATACACTGTCAAGTATTGTTCTGACGGTATTTCTCTTCGAAGTTACTTTGTTAATAATGAATGTACAGTGGGTGCGATTGATAACTTCGACCACGAAGAAGCTACACAATCAGGTTTGCAAGGAAGTCATGACACTGTTCTGGTAGTATTTCAAGAGAAACTTAAAGAGGTAACAAAAAAGTCCTATTCACTGGATATTGTTAAGAAGAATTTCTCCAAACGTGTGACGTCTCAATTCCCATGTCAAAGCCTAAAGCATTATCGCAAGCAATCGCCGCCTTTGATCGTACCTCAGAATTTAAAAGTGTTTGAAGATTTTTTTGATGCGGATGTAAGTGAAGTGACATTAAGGGAATCTGTGTTCACCATGATGGAAGCTTTGCATTCACTTAGTGATAGGGACGTTAGCGTAACTTGGGGGACTGTGAACGAAGTGATATCGAAATCTGAAGTTCCTCTTCAGCAAGTTGGGTTCTTACCTATATTCTTACCATACCCTATTACAGCATACGACAGTGTCTATTCTGCAATGAAAAACTTCCAGTACCTTCTCAATCATCTTCATCAACCCGCTTTACCTATAGCTTGCGACGAGGGAATTTACCACATCGCTGCAGAAATCGAAATTACTTCAAACGAGTTCCCAGACATCATCCTGATGATGGGATCTTTTCATATGACCAAAGCACTATTGGCGTTCATAGGTAAATATATATCAGGAAGTAGATTAGAAAAAAATCCTTATTGAAAACTCAGTATTTGGACCAAGAGTAGTCGAAAGTGTACTGAAAGGGAGTAACTATTCACTCTACAAAAGCAGTGTTCATGCTTGCCGAAGTAATTGAAAAGCTGAAATGGAAATCATTTTTGAAAAGTAATGTCAGTGCACCTATAAAATAGCCACCGACACATTGAGAGCAGTTAAAGACAAAGATATTGAAAAAGTACAACTTCTGTTTCAAGATCTTACTAACAATTCTATAAGCTTAATCCAAGGGATGAAAGAGTTCTCTCAGATGAATGCGGAGCGATCAGAAACGTGTCAGGATTTGGAAGGAATTTTGTTTCTTGTGTCTCTTCCAAAGAATCTTATTCGAGCAGATAGAGAAGGTAATTGGCTTCTTCATTTGAATTATGTTCAACAACTCCTTTCAGTGTTTTACGTTTATGATAGAATCAATTACTTGAGATGCGAAACTTGGAATTTCAACATCCACAAGTTTTTGAAAAATTCATGAAAGGATATTTGAAGTCCGAAGAACCACAGGAAAATTCAATGCGGTTGGCTTGGACATGACACTGGAGCAGACGATAAGTAGATCCCAAAAATCAAGGAGGAATAATTGTCCAAACTAAAAGAAAAGAGAACGTTGTTGAATGGCAGTTAATCTACTACGAGATTCTTGAAATAAGAAATGCTTTTTGGTCATTAATAGGCGTTGCAGTGGTTAACTACGATCTTCAAATACATTACAAATTAGTAGGGAAACAGAGTGAGGAGATTGAAGCAACCAGATGATGTGCAAGCATCCAGATAATGTGCTCTTATATTGAGGATACACAACATCCTTGTGATACCACTGGAACGATGAAACTCCAAAATCTATCGACAAATGAACATATTCCGCCACATAATGCAAAATCAATACTTTCCTTTGCTGCAAAAGGAAATGCACTTTATATTGAATTTAGGAATGAGAGGTTTGTTTCCAAATCAAAAGCACTATCTGTCCTCATACACCAAGTGAAGTTGCCATCTTTCAATTCTGTTGGTTCACAGGATGCAAAAAATGTTAGGCGTAATTCAGTTACAGATATCATCCATGCGCAAAGACTTGTTAATATTTGTAAGGAAGGAGGCATGTTATTGAGCGAGATTCTAAGTTATGACATTTTACCAGTTACAACATTGGTGGATAAAAACAGTGCAACCATTAAACCGCAGAAATCGGATTTGATGACTGCTTTGATAAGGAAATTATACGATTCCGAGTGCAGTTCTACTTTTGAAAGAAACCAACCGACGTGTTTGATAGTGGATGTTATGAATCAAATCCGCACGATTCCTCTAAAGGAATTTAATATTTTCGGTAACCTTTTTGCTGCCCTCGTTGAAAGCACGAGTTCCATTCACCAAGAAAAGTCAGGAACTAATTTTGTCTTTGATAGCTACGTAACAAACTCGATTAAGAACGGAGAAAGGGAACGAAGAGCTGCGGTTCAACCAATAACTGTATCTAACATTTCAGCTTCTACTCAATTACCGGTTCAAATTAACAAATTTTGGGCGTCTATTGAAAACAAAAGTATGCTTCAGAGCACTTTGCGATATTATATACAAGAACCTTCACTTCCTTTGCAAGGAGCTAACTTTCTGAGTAGTGAAGTACGTGATGGAGGACCAATTTCGACTGTAACAATCAAATCTGGCAAGTGCAATGAAGTTTCGGATGACGATTTAATGAAGCCTATTGAAGAAGCAGATTTGAGAATAATTCCACATATATATCACGCACTTCAAGAAGGCTATCACCAAGTAGTCGTAACATCAAATGATACAGATGTACTTGTCATTCTTCTTCACTTCTTGAAGTTCGTTCAAACAAAAGGTCTTGAGGCTTTTTGACTGCGAAAATCTTCAAAAGAATGAATACCAATTCACACGTTAGCACGAAAAATTGGCACATTCTGTGACGTTATTATATCAGTGCATTTCCTCACAGATTCGGACGTCTTTAGTAAAGTGGGGACCAAGTTTTCGGCCTTGAAAGCAAATCATGAAAAGTACATTCTATATTTTGGCTAGCAATTACCTGCAAATCCGGATACATTTCGACTAGCAAAACCCAAACTTGTACAGGTGTTAAAGCCTGGGAGTCCCTCTGCAACGTTTGATTAGCTACGGCTCAAACTATTTTCATATTCAGGGACTCCAAATCTGCTATCACTACCACCAAAAAGCTTTTCATTAAGTGTACATCGTCAGCATAACTTTTTCATGATTAACACTTGCTCTTCTGTATTGAGTTCAAACGCGTCACTGTTACCACAAGATTATGGTTGGTCAGTGGATGACAACGATACGGTAATTCCAGACTCTCATTTAAATTTCCTCCCAGAAGATCTCTTGATTACTTGTGGTTGCAAAATGAAATATACAAAACGTTGTCGCTGTATCTCCAACTTTGTGTGTTGCATAGACTTCTGCAAGTGCTGTGAATTCTGTGAAAATCGAGAGAAAAATGACTTCTAGCTACGTTAAAGAATTTAACAGAAGTGCGTGATTACGTAAACAAAAATATGAAATTTTAAATACTGTATATATATTTATAAAGAAGTAATTCTTCACCTGATCTATTTATGTAAATATTCTCCAATAATATAACAACATACTATATCATTCAAAAAGGAAAAAAAATCCCTCTCGAATAATGTCTCCTTGATCTCAAGAACATTATCAGTGCTGTTTATTCTAAGAATCGTGAATAATAATACAAGGATGTGTTAATAATTTTCTACTTCTATTAGAATTGCAACGTGTGTAGTGAAGCAAACATGAAACAACTGAAGTTTACATCCTGAACAATTTCGCGCATCTGACTATATCACATTTTTTGTGGAGATAACTATTGGAAGATTTTTATCAAAAATTGCGTCCTTGACTAGAGGATTGTTGTAAGTCTTGGTAAAAAAAAATCGTTGTCACCCAAGAGATCACCGTTTGGACATTATGGAAAGAAAATAAAAACAGGCTTTTAAAAAATTAGCAAAAATTGGAATTTGTCCCCCTCTTCCCCCTGTATTTGTACGGCTACGACAGAAATCTATACCTAGATTTATTTCGTGGACTATTTAGAAAGAAAACAACCCTCACTCATTGTTCTGCTACAATCTCAATGGCAGCTACAATCATTTTAAGAAAAGTCGGCAACAACTCAAAAGGGGCGCCGTCCCCCTAGGAATACGCCCCTGTAGAAAAAAACTGCCCATAAGTCAAAAAGTCTACCCTTGTGATTTACACTTGTTTAGACATGTACTAACAGAATTTGGAGAGAATAGCCGTCAGGCATGACTTTCCTACGGGTCTTATGGACAGGGACTAGACTACAGTATCAAGAGAGGTCACCTGCGTAGGTCGCTTCTATCGCCTGTAGTGAACTCAGTTGGAGCTAGCTTCTCAAAGTGTTTTCATCTCAACATACCAAATGGTTTCGTTTCGTTTCGTTTCATTAAAGTACAGGGTAAATCACCCTGAAATTGGCACAGGCCAGTTTTTTTTTTTTTTTTTTTTTTTTTGGCACTTTGTAGATTTTTCAGATTTATTAACATCGGCGTTATCTACTTTTCCCCCTGTCTTTCGTCGATGACGTTACCAAGTGGCGTCTGTTTATTTTTTTTAATTTATTGTAAAAAATTCGCTTTTAAGTGAAAGGCTTTCATGATATTGAAGTTTTTTGCTCGATTCTAGGCAATAGGTTAGGGAATATGTTTTCAGTGTTTCCGCGTTATTTATTGTTCTAAAGGAAATGTTGCACATATTTTATGTTGATCCCTTCGTTAAGCCCTAAAGAATGTGCATTTATGTCATACTGTTAAAAATTGTACATTCGTCGCATGCTTACAACGGTGCTAGAAACGTGGCTAGGAGAGGACATGGGGGCCCACGGACCCCCTAAAAGTTGGCTTAGCCCTCCAAATATTTATTTAAAGTTATTTATATGGAGCCCATTTGCTAATATGGCTTCCCAAAATCAGAACTCTAGCTACGTTCCTGAACGGTATCAAAAATTAGAATTTCTAATGTACAGTCATGTCCAAAATTATTGTCGCATGTCTATAAATATGTTGTTCTAGGAATAAAATTTGATAACAAATCCGCCCAGTATTTCTTACAATCTTAGAATGTGTATATGTGGCAAATTTCATGTCAAAAGAGCAGTAAATAGGAACAGTAAAATGAAAATAAAATTGCTTTGTCCATTTAGCAACATTTTATTTTACTCATTACTTCTACTAGTGCATTCTCTTCAACTCCATACCCAGTAAATATGCAGATAATCCCAATTATAACATTAATTATTACTTTGTGACGATTAAGGTGTTGCATATGAAAAATTAGTATCCTCCCTATTTCAAATTTAGTCAAAAACTAAAATTTGTTCGACACTGTTTCAGGAGAAAAGGCATAATTAAAGGCAAACTGCAACTCTTCAATCAAATTAAACTCTCGTGAATTACAAATTATGGGCAATATTTTCCCTTGCAGTTCCAAAATCATAACTATTTGAATTCATATTGGTACGAAAACTGGGTGTGAACGTTTGCACACAAACACATATAGGTGTTATTGAAGAATGGCATACTAAATTATTTGTTGTATAACTACACGTATTATAAAAATCGCCTTGTAAACGTTGAAGTTTATTCAGGAAAAACAATTTTTTTAATGTTTAGGCTTCTAAGATTTATGTAGAAGAACATATTTTGAAATTATTTCGAATTTTTTAATTATGATTTCGTATATGCTAAGACATATTCTCTATCAAAACGAATCCAACGACCCCTTTGTTTAAATCATTTAAGTAAGTTTCGGCTGTAGAAGTTACTGACCACATGTTCTTGTAAAAGGTAAATAGTCAGATAAACTGTAAAATCATTATTTGAATATGTAACATTATTAGAAGGCGGCATAAAGTACATTGAAATCTGCTGAATGCACTTTAATTGATTTAGTCATATTTTAAACTGGTATAAACAACAGAACAATTATTGATTTTAGAGGGAAAACTTTTATTCATAGTATGAAAGGCAAGAAACTAAAAAAAGCAAAGAATAAGATACAAGTTCAATTTTAAGTATCCAAATTGTACAGTCTGGTAGCATTCCACATTTATATATATATATATTTTTTTCACGGAAATAGAAATCAAGTAAGTATCATTACCAATTGAACTTTGGGTAGAAATTTTCGAAACAAACTAAAATAATAACAATAGTCGTCATCATCATCATCATGAAGTTCACTACGTTGTAGCTCTTTTATCAGCAGTGTTCTATTTTCTACGGAGAACAAAAGTTAAGGGCGTTCACGAGTTGTGGGTCATTTAGGTTGCCGTCCATAAATTCTTCAATTGTGATTAGACTGTCTTCATCTTCCTCTGCGAGATCTAATACTTTGTCTACTTTCTCTTTCAGGACTTGAGGCTCACTTATTGTTACACCCTAAAACAAGAGAACGGAAACATTAGTAAGTCAATTTTAAACATAAGAACTTCCCGAACACACACACACACATACTCAATAATATAGATATAGATGTAGTTACAAGGTGCACACAAGTAGGGTTAGGGGTTTCTATATCGATATCAGCACGCAGGAGTCTGTGTCGAAAATCATCATCTATGTGAATTTTCTCGTTCTTCTGGTTCTGTTCTATGCTTTCAAGAGTTGAAGTGAAGAACGAATTTCTGTTTCTAGTGAATCACTAACGATCTTTATTCCAAACTGCCTAAATTATATTATCTAACTTAAATTTGTCATGCGCAATAACCGGAACATCTCATCTCGTACATTACAAGATTTAACATATATTCACACATAAAACATATTTGTTTAATAAATCGAACACGTGATTTTAATATAGAGAAGGGAACACTATTTTTTTTATTATTCTCAACAAATTATTGGATTTCATGGTAAGTTTTGAATTTCCACTTGCCTTTATCCACGCATGCACGACAGTACGTGAAGTATTTGGTTCGGTCTTATTTGGTCAAGTAATCGTAATATCTGTTAATAACTGCAATCTATTGACATTTGAATGTGACAAGTGAAGGGGAATGCTAATGCCTCTTGAGTTAGTAGAATTCTGAATGATACACAAATGTGTTTACTTTTAAAGAAATAGCTAAATATGGGCAGTTATTGTGAATCGCTGCTATCTATGACACATAGCTGCTACTGGTGTGCAAATCAATGTTTCAAGATGTCGAAAGTAAGCGTTTCTAGGAAAGAGAAGATGATAAATTTTGTGAATGTCTTTGGTGTAGTGTGTTTTTATCAGATGGTTCTGCATTACTTTGCAAATTATGTTAAATTTGTTTTAACGAGGACTGTTATTTTGTCACATCACATCCGCACTATAAAACGCAAATATGCAAGGACACTCAAATAAGGCTTCTAAAACGATCCAAAATATTCTTGCAACATTGACGAATTCCATTTTACTCTACTTACAATTTTGTGAGTAATCTGTTGGAAGCTCTATTATTTATGTGTTAAAGTTTACCCTGCTGTAAAATATTCTATTGTCTTAACAAATATCGAAGATACTAAAATCAATAAGAGCTCAATCCGCTCATTGTTTTGAATGAATGTGAAAGTTGATCCCTTTCGCGAATAGAAGAACGGGAATTGAAGGGTTTCAAAAATAAAATGTTCATAAAAATATTTGTAGCGGAAAAGGCAAAAATTCAGGTGAATTAAAATAATATACAAGCTTTTATTTCGTAACTACTACAGGTCACCGAGTATTATTGAAACAGTAAAGTTAATACGTATAAGATAAGCATAATACGTTGCTTGTATGGGAAATACGTTCAGCCTAATTCCCGTTCTGCCTAAAGGCCCTCCAGCACTTTGTAGAAAATATTTTGAATTGTCTCATCTTTAGGCAGAACGGGAATTCTCGATCTGCCTACTTCCCGTTCTGCCTAATCTTTGGAGACAGGGAATTTTATGCGGGGAGGGATCTCTTAGGGAAATGCAGCACCGAAATGCCTGACTCCAGCTCTTTTTATCCATATTGGAACTCATGTATATAATGGCTGCAATGACGAAGGTGAAGACAAAATCCAAGCGGTCAACATCCAAGAAAAATTCTGACAGGATGGAAAAAAAATACAAGGAACAGAATCATAGGAGTATATATTGGATGTACCAGTGCACCCCCTGTATGATTATTTTTCCCTTCAACTGTCATATATTCTAAAGTGTTATCTGTAATTTTTCAAATTGCTGAAATCATTTTTTAAAAAATGAAAACCTAATTAAACCAATATAATAAAAGGGTAGATTGGCTTTAATTACTTTCATAGACACCCATATGAAAAGTTTTGGGTACTTCTATTTATTATACATATGTTACATTTGAAATACGTTCAACATATTACTGTACGACCATTCATTTTCATTACGAAAACTGACTGTGATGTTATTTGACATTTTTAAAGACTTTCATCCTTAAGCTAGGTAACATATAGAGTTTTTTTGAGTGTTGTATAAACATTTACTTATTTTAACTCTGAAATATTGATCAACATTTTTTAAATTAAAGATCAAAATGTGAAATATATAGATACTTACTAAAACAGTGTTACGTGTTTTATTGAGTTTTCAGTGTTTAAAGAAAAATGTTATTTCGCTAAAGTGAAGAATTACACAACATTTTACATGCATGAAAGTTGAGGAAAAAAATAATCTTCCTTTTATTAGGTCGAGTCTATGATTCTGTCCTTTGAATGTTGTCCGTCCTGTCAGAATTTTCCTTGGTTTTGTCCTCTTAGATATTTTCCTGCGTTCGGAATAATCTGTTTAGGAATTCTAACAGATTCTGTAAGAAGAATAGCTATATCTTTTAATATCATCACAAATTTAGATGTTATTCTACTTATTCTTCTCGAAAAAATGACTAAGATACAATTTTGTTATTAGCGGTGTTATTTGCATCTACTTTACAAAAGATGAGTGTGATTTATTTTTAAATGCCTGCAAGGAAATGGAAAATATACTCTTTGCAAGAAAACGATTTGACATTGTAACTGAAACGAACACAACAATAACTAACCTTGGTCTAATATCAAGTCATTTCACAGCAAAACTTTATTCGGATTTCCACAAACTTATATCCAGCATTCTAAGGGTCGCAGTATTTAAAATATACTTAAGATATGTTTGGTCATATTTAAGCAAACAATGTAAGAGGATCCATAAGGCGGCTCTTAAGAAAGTCTTAGTCCCCTACATAACAACTCCTTTTTCGGCATCACCTTATCGGCTGATTTGTATTCTGTATATAGCAACAATACAAAATATCAATATCACATATTGAAATACTTGTATGTTTTTGTAGACTTTCAACCAAATCTAATGGTCAGATAATCGGAAAGGAAAAGGAATTAGTAAGATTTTGTTTCAGTTTACAACGTTTGAAGGTGATTGCCTACTGGGTTTACTAGTAGCAAATCAGCGTTCAGAACTTCAAGTTTCTATGTTAATGTTGGAGGTAGGAAAGAAGCCAAAGGAACGGTAGGCGAATTGAACAGAAAATCAAATTATTCAGAAGAAGGCTGGAATCACATGTAATAGACTTGGCGGCTTACATAGATGTGGTTACATACTGTTTACATTTAGAACAGCGATAATGAGATCTTAATTTAAATTGTATTGGCTATATTAACGATACGTGGTATTTAGTATTGTTAGTATTTGCATTGATAGTATAAATGAAATGAAATGAAATCTAAGTTTTACGTCCAACGGTGATGCCGGCTAGGCTAAAGGAAACAGTGATGATGAGAAATGAATGGCATAATGGAAAGTGGGAGGCAACGGTAGAACACCGAGAAAACCCATGCACACGGTGTTTGTCCAACACAAAGCTCACCTGGTTCAAGCTGCGATAGAACCATGGACCCCATGCACCAGATGTAAACGCTCTACTGCTGAGCCATCGCGGCCCCATTTTTTTTTTTACAATATAAGTACGACATATTTTGTGTAGTACAGAACCATGTGTAGAGGACAAAGCACCTGATCATGTATAGAGGTGATGCCGGAAAAAGAACTGTGATGTAGAAGACAAAGGCTCTTTACAGAAAAAGAAAAACAGTCCGAATTATGCATCATCTTGCACTGTTTTCTTAATATATGGCCCAACATATCTTGAGGATGTGAACTGTAGCACCTTTTACGTACTGAGATTCTTAGGATGGTGGAGATGAACTACTGGAAAACTGAATAAAATTTTGTTGTGAAATTACTCTATATCAGACCGAAATAAGTTTATTTTATGTTCGTTTCAGTTACAATGTAAAACGACTTTCTTGTAACTGAGTCAATTAATTTTCCATTTCTCTGTATTAAAAAATCACATCTTTACTAAAGTAGACGTGAATAACGCTGCTAATAACAAAACTGTGCCCAGTCATTTTTCAGAGAAGAACAAGTAGAATAACATCTAAAATATACGATGCAACTTGAAGAAATAATTATTCTTCTTACAGAGTCTATTAGAATTACTAAAGAAAAATTTCCTATAAAAGATCCCTCACTGCACAGAATTTCCCGTCTCGATAGATTAGGCAGAACGGGAAGACACCGAAACTCCACGTTCGAAACTTAAATAATCACGGAGCGTGGGTAAATTTATGGTGGAATCTTCTTTCTGTCACCCATGTAGCAACTATACAGTTACATGATCGACATGCAGTGACAACAGAGTGGTATCTTACTTATTACTAGAGCAACCCAAAAGCATAAAAAGCATAAAAAGCATAATAGCAATTTAAACATGTGGTTGGTACCTTGAACATGGTTGTGTTTATTTCAGGGTCCAGAAGAAACTAATTTTAAATGCATAATAAAGCATAATTTTAGAAAATAAAGCATAAAGCATAATTTAAAATATATAGCACAACTCTTGGAAAATTCTGTTTAACTGCAAGTTTAACATACTATATTAATATATTTTTAAAACCAACATTTACAAAGCAAAGTCATTGAGAACATAATGCAACAATGAAAAGCTAATTTTTCTCTAAACTTTTCGGTGTAATCCTTTGAAGTGGAGAAAAAAGGAAATGAATAAAACATTCCGCCAACAACGAATAGTACACAAGAACTCCACACTATTTTGTTATGTGTACCACTTGAACGTGAGCACTATCTGTATTTTTTGGTAATATCTTTTACTGTACCTTCTATATATATATGCACCTCTAAGGCGCACACAAGTGAAACAAAAAAATGACTTGAGTAAAGCATATCTCTTTACAATGCATTAAGTAGAAATTTCATTAAATGTGAAAGAAACTGGTTGCATAAAATATTAATAAACAGAACAAGATATTTAGAATATTTAATGTATAGTAAATATTTTACATTATACATGATTAATATAAAACAATGACTGAAATTAACAATAAAGCATAATTTGAAAAAAAATGCACAATTACACAAAAAATAAAGCATAATGTGGGTTACTCTAACTTATTACCTTCCGCGTAGCTTAGAAACTTGGAGATCTGCCACGAAAAGTCTCCACTGTCTCACTTTCTTCTTCATCACGAAAATGCACGGTCACGCACAGCAATGAAAACTTTGGAGTTTTACCGGAAAGTGGACTTAGAAATCGACTGAACTCGTCTTATTCTCCAGAATTTGCTCTCTGTAACTTTGTCTTGTTTCCAAAATGAAGAAAATGCTTCGAGGGCGCCTCTTTCAAAAAAGTAAAGAGGCTATCGCAATGTATAATAATAAAATTTCTGATATTCATTACAAAAAAATAAAAAAAAAATACTCATGGTTTTTAAGAATGCAAAATGTATTGTTGCTTGTGGTGACTATTTTGGGAAATTGTAAAAGGTATGTAAATTGATGTTTCAAGGAATATTTAAAAACCTTCGGCACGTACCTCGTATATAGTCATCTGGTATTACCTCCAATCTCTCATCATCCTAATTAATTAATTGTTATTGACTCTTTAACATTAATTATATTATTGAATCTGTGAGATTTTGAAGACGATAGTTCTAATAATAGACAGAAATGCACGTTCATGTTAGGCTTCATGACAATCTATTTTCAAGTAATTAAAGTAATTAAGATGACACAATACAATTTAAGCTGCAATTAAATCGTTATAATAGTTTGAACTCTGTAAATTACCTGAACTAGCACCATGCATTAGCATCAAGGACGCACCGCACCTAGCGCAGCGGCGAGTGCCAATTATTAGGAATTATCGATATTCAGATATTAGAACGTTCTCCTTTTGTTATAATGATAGTATATTGCAAAACAAAATGTATTTTCTACATATTGTAGAACCATTATTTAATAAAGCTGCATATTATATAATTACAAATTTTCATCAAAGGCAGGGTGTCTCACGAGCAGCAGCGTCCTTTGAGATTTTGGTGCCCCGTCCTTGAAGATGGGCAAAACCCTACGTGCAAATACATTTACAAGGCTTTCATTCTATTATTATTATCTTACAGATTAAAATGTATACATGGAGTTAAACTCAGGGAGGGGGAAATTTCCTCCCACTGGAGCTCTAAATGACGCCCCTTCCCACGAGACAGTAGGGGACAGAATTTTTCGAGGAGATTCATGACGAGGCAGAGTAATTCAAACAGAAACATATATACATTCACCCCTTTTGATATGAGACAGCCTCATCTCTGGTGTCGTAGCTAAGATGACAATTTGGAATTGGAGCTTACTGAAACTTACGTGAGTTCAGTCTCCCTATTATGAATAAGGTTCTCCTTCACTGATGTTAGCTCAGGCTCGTACTCGCTATCATCAAATGAGATACATTCTCACTCCTTTTCGTGCTCACTAACCTCACTATACTTAAGCTCGCTAACCTAAATGAGGCATGCTCACGGACTCAGGCTCTGGCTAGCTGTCGCTTATAAGGCTTCAACTTCCATGAGCTTGAGTTCAATTATTGAATTTTAGTTGATTCAGCGGCTTCACAAATTAGGATTTCCTATACCATAAAAGACAAATTCCTACCAAAGCATGTAATATCTAATAAATAATAGATTTATAGTTTCGGCAAAGTATCTTTGGTTTCATCAGACACATTATGAAATATAACTTCTAAGACTACAGATTATCCAGTAGCGTAGCCAGGATTTTTGTTTGGGGGGGCTTAGTGTTGGAGCATATTATACGTGCAACTCCCCTCCGTTCTGAATATACACTATCTAAAGTGACAAACTGGCAGTGGAAATAGCAATATTTTCCTAAAATTCCATGTCATGTTTTCGTTTCGGGCTTAAACGAAAGCGGTTTTGCTAAACACAATAGTTGAAATCAGTCGTCATACACATCACAGGTGCCTAAAAGCATTTTTAAAAAATAAATTTGATTCAAATATAGTGATAGTTATTGGCGCACCCCTGAGAAAATCCTGGATCCGGTCCTGTATATATATATATATATATATATATATATATATATATATATATATATATATATATATAGTGGCATATTTAGGGGGGTGGCTTCCGGGCTTAAGCCCCCCACCCGAAATCTTACTTAGTATAGTAAAGTAAATGAAATATCTTGCAGAATTTTCACATTTCCAGGCAAAGCCCCCCCCCCCGAAAGTTAGCAAAGCCCCTCCCGAAATAAAATCATAAATACGCCACTGTATATATATATATATATATATATATATATATATATATATATATAACGTTATCGTTATATATTTTTCAATCAACCCTCGTGTTTGATGAGGATTACTTGGAATTGTTGTGCACCAGATGAAAAATTCTTTGAAACCGAGACGCTGCGAACTTCTTTGTTCCTACATTTCTATGTGTGTCTGTGCATCCACTCACCTACTCTCCTCTCCGTGCGACCAAATACGGACAAAAAATTGAACTCAGCTTAACATTCTTCTCCCCCCTACCTAAAGCTGAATTCCGAAGCCAGAAGACAGAAGTGAGTTTTACGTCATAAAGTGCATTTTTTATAATAAACACTTATTATGCATTTAATTATGTGCTTAAATGTGATTAATATGTTCCCGATAAGATGTTATTCAATTAACCAACTTTCATTAACACAGATTACTTTAAAAGTTAAATGTTGTGTGGGAACTATCTTTTATTCCACCAGTGTATACATACGCCGTCAGAGCGACTACAAGGAGTAATGCGCAGAAAAGGCGGCAGTAGTTTTGCTTTGAAAACGCGTCGTACCAGACGTCGCTTCTCAATTCTCTTAAAAACGACCAATATTTGTTGAATTTTGAAATTATTTGTGTGAAATATGAAAATTTATATCTCTAGTAACATTAATTATTTGGATAACCTGTGCATGTATCATTGTAAGTTAAAAGTTATCAAGATTATACTTCTGTAACACCGAAAATCATGAAATAAGGAAAAGTGTCTGAAAATACTGTTGAAGGAACTAATTTCCCTAGTGATTATGGAAAGAAGAATATATGTTTTGTCTTCCAGAATTATCGCGTAATCCCTTGAATCTCTGAAACCGCGATATCCATGAGTTTTCACCGGCACCGTTTCGTGCGCGTCTAAACCGTATTTTTGGGCCACTATTTTTTTTAACAAAATCTATTTTGTTTGTGTTGTACGAATGTGTTTTTAATTACCTAAATATCAAAATATATGTGTTAAACCTATTCATTCCGTATGCTTATTTTAAATCAATCAATAACACGTAAATAGTGCTATTGTGCATATTTCCTTTTGTTATTTTTTTATTGTGTAACAGGATAAGTATTGTCGTATACTGCATGCATGATTTAATATTTCATTATGTCATAGTTTTAGTGTGTTAAATGTGGCGCAGTGCAAAGGTACATTAGTCTCTCTATGCAACCATCTGGTGTTAGTGTTGTCCTTTATGCTTCTCACAAGTTTCCCTTTCGAGACTATGGATAAGAGAGGTTCTAATCCGATTATTGTAGTGTCATTGACTCGTCAGAGACGGTGGGCACACGACCAAGTCTTTTGGGGTAACCTATAGCACTCGAACTTTGAGACCGTGAGTGTGTACTCTTCCCATATATTAATTGGAACTTCGATATCATCATTAAATGACTTTTAATCAGGGGTTATTAGGCATACAAACCCAGGATTGTCTTTAATGGTTTATCCCAAATGGGAACACGCAAGAATCGAACCCAACACACTTATTATATATATATTCGTTTGTTGAGTTAGAATATTTAGTTATTATTATTATTATTATAGTAATAATAAAATATCTTTCTCTGAAGTTCTGGATTCTTTAAATATTTATTAGTTGTTTCTCGATTGCTGTTTTCGGACATTTTCTTCGCCAAAATTAACTCCACTACTGTATTTTTTTCGTTCTAGCCACATTTTTACAGCGTTTTTTGAGTCTTTCCCCAAATTAATATCTTGTTTAGATGTTTCTCCGTTGCATTTTTTGGTTTCTTTGTTTGCATATTTTTCTTACTGAAATTAACACAGTTGTCATTTTTCCACTTTGCAATTGCAAACTAAGTTCTTATTTCGACACCCTTAACGCGTCTAACACAAGCAAATCTTTTGAACTGCTCTAACTGATCAAACATTAGAGATTGCTTTTACATAGTCACCCGCTACAAGTCTTTACTATTGTTTTCACTCTCTCCTGTTGACAACTTTTCCTCAGTTATTTTTCATCTGAATGAAACCAAAACAATAAAGAAAAAAATGTTAGTTATAAGCCTTTCTTTCTTTCTTTCTTTTTTGAAACTAAATTAGCTGCTGAGCATTTACCGAAATCCATTCTTCTTTTGATGCCAATTAGGTTAGAATTGAATGGCACGGAACCGCGGTTTCTGGTTGTAGTTAATCCTATTAGGAACGGCGGTGAGTGATTCAAAATAGACGATGATAGGTCACTTGTTTTGCTATTTTTATCGAGGTCAATGATTTGTTGGATTCAAACATATCCATTCGCTCTGATAAAGTTTTTTTTTTTAATTTCCTTTCATGATCAGAGACGAACTAATTCTGTTCAGTGTTCCCTGCCTCAGTTTGCAAAGGCTTTGGGTCAAAGAAGACACGTGAAAACTTTGGTCATTGCTATGTCAAACAGTAGAACAATAACTTCAATGTTACCGTATGAATATAGGAGATCCACCCTCTTTCTTTTCTTCCCTTTGAACAGCAGGGATTCCTAAAAAACCCGATTTCAATACTCCCTAAAATGCAAACATTTTTAAAGAATAAAGACGACGTTAGCGAGCTTAGCTTTCTAGGAACTGTTTAGTGACTTTTTTTTTATTTTTTGAAATAGAGCACATGAAAGGCAATTTATGTTTCTTCCGAGAAAAATTACGAATATCAAAGTAGCAAAGTACATTGTCTGAACCCTTTGGGGGAGGGCCAGCCCCTTGTGCCACACCTTCTCTACACCACTGAGCTTATATATCTCAAAAAATGCGATGAGGGCATATCTAGGAACCAATCAGAACCGTCCTTTCATTTTTTACATTTTTTTTAAAAATTGATTACATATTTGCAACTTCTAATGATCCAACTTTCACTTGAGAGCTAAAGTTTTAATTGGTACATCCATGTGATTTCAATGAACAACTTTCACTTTTGAGAATATTAAACTACTAATTGGCTGTCTGCTATTCAATACATTTGTGTTTCCTCTTCTTTTCTCTTTTCTTTATCCAATATCTTTCACCATACATCATGTACATTTAGTCCACTAATCCAGTTTATAAATTCCTCTATTTCTTGCTTTCTTATATATTTTCTAAAAATTTAAATCTAACATTTATCTAACAAGTGATAAAAACATTAAAACTGACAAGTGATAAAAAAGAGAACAATAGGAGAGAAGATAGTGAACACAAAGGAAGGACTAATATAGGACCGAGACTTAGCCCAGTGTCATCAGGAATTGGAATAAATAAATGGGAACAGAAAGTGAAAGAGTAAGGAGATGAAGAATTGGTTATGTTTTTCAGATATGTGGATGATTGCTTAGGTATTTGGAAAGGAAACAAGAAGAGGCAGTTCGAGCAATTCATCAGAATAATAGGAGAAAGAAAGAAATAAAGAAAGAGATACGTAAAGATAAAGAAAAATAAATAAATCTAAAGGTGGAACTAGAAGAAGAGGGAAAATAAACGTTCTAGATATGACAATGAGAAAGGGAGATTCGAAACAACGTAGTATAGAAAACAACTTTCAGCTGGTGTTTATTGTCACAGACGGAGTGATGTAGATGAAAGAACTAAAAATGAATTTTATTACAAACTTGCAGAAAAATATAAAAATGATGGCAATGATGACGAGAAAAGAAGGGAAGACAAAGAGCAGTTTCATAGTTTATTAGTGCAGAATTGACATAGTAAAGCTAGACTTAAGAAAGATAGCAAACAAGAAGAGGAAAGAAGGGAGAAGACAGTAAGAGGAGACACAGAAAAAGAAAATTAAAGATGGTTTAAGATAGAAAGCATAGGAAGAAAACAAATCCTGAAGAATTTACTGATGAAAAGGAGGAGTAAGAACATACAGGGAAGGGAGTAGAAGAATGTTAGGTGTACTGAAAAATGACGGAAGGATGGTAACATATTCAATTAAGTGACGAAAGAGTTGTGTATAGAATTAAATGCAAAGAATGTGCTATGCGTTATATAGGTGAAGCGAGAGAGAGGTTGGGAGAAAGAATTGAACAGCATAGGGACGACATTGAAGAGGGATAGTAACGAAAAATATAAACATGTGAAGGAGGCGGAACATAAAATAGATTAGAAAGGAGTAGAGAGGCTAGAAAAAGAGAGAAGTATTGTAAGAAAATATAAAGAAGCGGAAATGATAAGAAAAGAAAAAAGTCAGGAACTTATGAACTGGAATAGCGGGGTAAATATGCATAATGCATGGAGAAAGATATTGAATAAAGAAGAGAAGAAAGAAGAGGTAACACAGAACAGGAGAAAGAAGAGGTGTATTGAATAGCAGATAAACAATTAAAAGTTTAACGTTCTCAAAACTGAACGTTGTTCATTAGAATAGCACAGATGTGCCAATTAAAACTACATCTCTCAAGTAAAAGTTGGATCACTAAAAGTTGAAAATATGCAATGAATTTTAAAAATGTTAAAAATGAAAGAATGGATCTTATTGGTTTTTAGACATGATCTTGTCTAAATTTCTGAGATAATGTGTCTCATGAGAACAAAGATACTTTGCAGAAACTGTAACGCTATTATTTATTAAATATTATATGCTTTGGTCAGAATTTCCCTTTTACGGCATACAAGAAGTTCCAAAGCTTGAATGAGTGATAATCAGATTGAATTTTCTGTTTCGTAGGCACCCTACACAAAGCAGAAAAAAATACATGTACTATTAACTTACTTTACTAGTAACGAGTTTCCCTACTGAGGAAAAAAATCGTTCTTTATTTGATTTTTAGGATGTATTTATTATGAATACTTGGAGGCTTCGTATTTTAGTGGTTAGAGCGTTGTCCGTGTGATCCCTTTTACACCCAACGTAGTGAGTGAACGGAGAACTCACGTTAAGTCAGGCATGATGGCCATTATATCCAGAAAGCTCTTGATAGCCCTGTTAGTGGCTGCGCAACGCGAAGCGCTGAACACGTGTTCCTCGCTACGCTGAACATAGTACAGCCTGCTGCTAACAGATGGAATTGGAACAGGTTCAGGACCTGCGAAGGGCTGTAACGTTTGTGGTTTATTTTTTGTTATGAGTACGGACTGCGCTTATTTCATATTTAACAAATTTACACGTATACTCAAATTAACCTTTAACATTTCTGTCCCATATATTTTCCCCACTTTTTCTTATAAATAGCAATAACGATTTTTTTTTTTTTGAAAAATTTGACTAAGTTTAAGGTCAACTTTAAATGCCTGTAACTTGGGGACCAACGCTATGTATAATAAAACTGTTTCACGTATACCGAGAACTTAAAGTCCAGCTTTATGCGAAGTTTCGAGCAAATATTGTATGTAGATCACGCACGATTTATACTCCGAAAACACCAATTTTGATTAGCTACAACTAGGGAAAAAACTTTTCATTAACTAAAAGTGACAATATTTATTTATTTAAAAGTAATTTCGTTTCTCTGTTAATAGTCGAAAATGACTAACATCATTCTTCTCTTTCATGTAACAACAATTATTATTTTCGAGAGTTATGCAACCAAATAGAGCATATTCAACTTCAAAGAAAATGTCATGTATATATAAAGTTAAACATATAATTTAGTAACGATTTTGAGGGTGTATTTACTAACTTATTGTAATTTAAGAATAAGAAAATTAAAAATACGTGAAACCTTAGAATATGGAGCCTGGGTGAGTATTGAGCCTGACGACACACAGGAATCTTGTATTTGGCAATGAAAGCCTGAATCAAATTTGGCGAACATTCCCTCATGCACAAATTCTCTTTCGAAATTTCTGTATCGATCCGACTGAATGGTTTCCGCCTAGGTATCGCAAAGCTCTTGGAAAAATTTCATCCAATATCGCTGCTCAAGTCTTTCTGTCATTTTATGAAAGTAACCAAGAAAGGCATATTCAAGCACTACCTTCGGACATCGACGTGTCACCTAAGACATATCTGGAAGATCAAAAATAGTCCCCATCAGGATGGGCGACTTTCTTCCAACGTTCTGGAAGGCCATGGATTTAATCGCAGTAGAACTTGGTGGGCCGAGAAGCGAAGGAAATATCAAGTGCACTTTGCACCTCTACTAGGAATTTGAACTGGTGTCCTCTAAGGTTATTGTCCAAGGAGTGGAATAAGTTATAATCTGACGGTGTGATGTCCGGGGAGTATGACGGATGCAATAGTCTTTCCCATCTAAGGCGTAGAATGATGCCCGGGGACATCATAGCCGCGTGAGGCTTAGAGTTGTCGTGTAACAGGAGGACCCCTTTGCTTTTCAGAAGTGGTAGCTCCAGAGTTTTGAGCTTTTGTTGAAAATGGATCAACTGCTGACAGTAGAGAGTTGCTTTGATGCTCTGACCATCTGGTGGCAGTTCCCGATGCATAATGCAGCGAGTAATCTAACACAGAAGGACCTTCTTCTGTTGCAGCACTGGTTTCGACTGTTTTGTAGCTGGTTAATTTGATGCTAAAAATGATGACGGTGCCGTAGAGCTTCGTACAGGACCCAATTCTCATCACATGTCAACATCCTACCCAAAAATGGCTTCTTGCTCAGACGAGATAGCAAAGAAACACACGTGCCTGCTCACAATGCTTTCTGGCCTGGAGTCAAATCATGTGGGACCCATCGACTCAACTTGTAGTGCTTCTCAAGTTGATGGAGGTGCTGGGAAATGGTTTCTCCACTCACGCTGAATTGTAGTCCAAGTTCATCACATGTCTGACCACTGTTGGTCTCAATTAGTGCCTGGATACCTTCATATTGTACATGTGTTGGTCTTCCGGTAGTGGTGCGTTTTCGAGTGTTTCGTCACCGTCCTTAAACTTGTTAAACCATCACTTCACTGTCCGCGTATTCACGACAACCTCACCAAAGGCCTGGCATATCTTCTGCCCCGTTACAGGGACGGCGTTTGATCCAAATTTGAATTCGTAGAGCATACACGCCCTTATGTCGCTATATGAAGGTCCCATGTTCGCTCTGTTCTTACGCAAGTTCATGGTGCAACTGAACTGCCACAACGAGTTGGTATGTTGGATATACCCATATCAACAACTGACTTTCGTCTTATCTCCATTCGCATTTAACTCACGATGTGAGGCCGAGTGGAGCACAGACCTGCACAAAAGCAACAGAACTTTCTTGGTTACCTTTATATTTAAAAATGAAATCCGAAGACCGCTGACTACATGTCTTTACTCGCTGGCCGACTGCATGCGACTGACGCTTTCTGCAGGCGGGAAAAATAAGGTCGGATACTTTTTTAACGCAACTCGTCAGAGATATTCTTTCAAGTTATTCTTAGATTTTCTTTCTGTTATTTTGTTAGGGCAGAGGTATCAGCATGATAAGTCTACTCTTTCGAGAAAGAGTAACCGTCTTTGGGCTCAGTGGTGTCCAAAGAGAATCAGGTAATTTTTAAATTTTATGGGAGGACGGAAAGTTGTAGTCAGGCTTTCCTGATAGAGATAGGTAGTTGGACGAAACTGTGACGAAATGGCCGATCAGTGGAGTCCAGATTGAATGAAATTTTAGGAATATTTCTTGATGAATGAAAAGGAGCAGAGTCATAAAGAATAGACCTCTGAAGAGAAAGAGCTTCAAATATTATTTTTATCTGTTTTAATACAATTTCGTCCAATCACATCTTTTTAAAAATTTTTGAATGAAGATTATCCCTACCGTATTAAGGTTTTACGTTTTATTTGAGAATAAGTTAAACTTTTCTTATTTCGTGTATGTTTTTATATGTGTTGTTGATTTATTTTGATTATCTTATCTTACAGCAGCCAAATTAATTAGGGAGAGAATTGAACCCACAACAAATTACGGAATTTATATCAAAGCTAATTAACGTAATAGGCATATTAAACGATGCAGAGATACTAACTTTCAATTATCTATAGCTGCAGTCGTATGTAACAGAGCATATCACACAAATATGAATAAAAATAGAATTAGTAGGGAGATTGGGGTAAAACGGGGACATTAAAGCTTGAAGGCTTCCAGAAATCACTGTTGTTACCGCAAAGGAACAAAATCTTGCAAACGTATGCACTACTTATTTGTTAATACAGCCAAAGTTTTTTTTTAAAAAAAGATTTAATGTATTTTTATTTTATTTTATTTTTTTTTGTAATTGTAGATACTGTTCTAGTAAAATAAGTTATTTTGTCCGGTTTTGCCCTACTAGTGGGGTAAAACCGGGTAGACAGGTTATTGTTATGGAAAAACAAAAATGTTAAAAGTTTCCACAAAACTCAATTTCTTTTTTATTGACATAAGTTAATTATTGTTGTAAAATATAGGAATAAGTCTAAAAGAACACAACTTGATGAGTTGTTAATAAATTCAATTGTCTTTGTCTTTACTTTTTTTGCTGTAATAGAAGGCATATTGACATAAGTCGCAAGTAAAATAGTAATCTTCCTCTTCGGCCCCAGAGCAGCTTTCATGGGTCCAACAACGCCATTGGATGCATTGGATCCGTCCCTCACCACCTTTGGAGTCCTACTAAAGTTCAATGCAGTAAATGGAGGCAGTATTGTCATCCTCTTCTCTGGAGTCTTCCCACATTTGTTCCTTCGGTTTCTCTTGTTTTGGATGCATATTTTCTGTCTGTTGTTCGATTTTGGCATCTTTAAAAAGTTTCCATTTCTTTGATTCGTTTATCTTTCTCCTGTCAATCTTTGTTCTTCTTTCCTTCATTTTTCTTTTTCTTTTCTTCTAATGCTGTTTGAAGTTGATACTTCTATGGGAAGCCCGTCAAAATGACAGTGTTTCCTTTTCTCTTGTCCTCCTGCGTCTGCGTCTTTCAGTGTATGGGAGAGGCATAAATTCGGAGGGTGAAACACTGAAAGATGATTCGGGAACAGGTTTACAGTTAGGCGTCAAGGACTTAGAACAGCAGTGTAAATTCAGTGGTTCGGGTTCAGAAGGTGTTGATTCGATAGTGTTGACACATTAGGAACATTTGCTGCAGGACCTTTAGGGACTCTTACTGCTAAACCTTTCTTGTTTGTAGAGTCTTGATGTTGGCTTTGAGGATTCCTTGGAACTTCCACTGCGATTTCTTCCGCTCTTGGTTCAAATCCCGCTGGAGACTTCACACCTCGGATACAAATCCAAGTAGTGGGTGAGTTGTCACTTTAAGCAGTAGTCCCCGTCGCAAATAGCCACAGTGCTAATACAGAACGTAAAAGTGGAACCAACCAACCAACCAATCAATTCACCAGTGCGGAAAAATGCAAGATTATTATTGTAAAATATTATTATTGCATTGTATTAAGCATTAATATAATACAATAAGAATATTTTACAATGATAATTAGACATTTATATACAATAATAATATTTTACTATTATTACTTAATATATCTTGTTTCGTAACTTCTTACATTGTAAACTAATATGGTCATATAAATGTACTTCGGCCTATATAATAATATACTTTCCATGTCTTAAAAACCCAAGAGTCAAAACTGGGTAGTAAACGGTTTTTCTCCGCACGTACAGCTTTCATCACACATGGCGTCATTTGATTATACAAAACGCTACATACAATTACATTGAATGATAATGAAGTTAATTAAATGTTGTACAAAGACAGCTTCATCCCTTTGCTCTTGCAGAAACAGGAACGCAGTACAACCCGTCTAGTTTTCTTTAAAAAAATCGTAAGTAAGAACCACTCAAACTGAATTTTCTTCACAGCAGCAAAAGGAGGAGTCTATTGAGTTCTGGTAATGGCCACTTTTCCTTCATCAAGGTGGAACGTAGTTCGTCCGTTGTTTGCGCGATCCCAGTGCATACAGAAGCTAGAAAGATCTAGGTCAAAACTCCCACAGCCAAAACTCCCAAATCAAGAAATGTCAAAACGCCCACACAATCGGTCATAATTCCCACACAAATGGACAAATTTCCCAAATGCACGAACGGTCTTAACTCCAACAGCCAAATCCCCCACGCTCAAGAATTGTCAAAATGCCCACAAAATCGGTCATAACTCCCACACAAATGGACAAAACACCCACACATAGCAACGGTCAGTAAGTACGCCAGAAATTTTTACTTAGGGGGGTGTTCAAAATAAAAGGGTGTGTGTGCTCTCAGAATAGTGATATAATTTTTAAACAAACTCAAACAAGAAAACAGTATATTTTGTTACGCAACTAATGCAATATTATTATTATTATTATTATTATTATTATTATTATTATTATTATTATTATTATTATTATTATTGTTATTATTATTAA
Organism: Thermobia domestica; assembly: GCF_964235325.1. Lineage (NCBI taxonomy): Eukaryota > Metazoa > Arthropoda > Insecta > Zygentoma > Lepismatidae > Thermobia > Thermobia domestica. Next base: position 79,147,529 of record NC_137470.1, read on the forward strand.
TGCTACTAATAATAATAATAGTTATAATAATAATAATATCAACTCTTTGCAGTGGTAGGTTCAATAAAGTAAGCTCACACATTTGAGCATTTATTATTATTATTAAACTAAGTAATACAGTGAAACCTCTCAAAACGGACGTCGGTGGAACCGATTATTTGTCCGTAAATGAGAGGTGTCCCTAAAAGGAAGGGTTTTCTCTCATAACACCACATCACACATATTTATGTCATGGAAGAGTAAGAAAGTTTGTCCTCTTACGAAGATATCCACTATTGAGAGATGCCCGTTAAGAGAAGTTTCACTGTATTAGGAATTAACCCCCACTATTTTACCTAGTAATTACATGTAAATTGATTACATACGAATTATTGTAGTCTAATTATTTCGCAAAATTCTGCTATTGTTTCAATTTATTCACCCCAGCAAGTTTTAGTGGGTGATTTTTTTTAAAGTATTAATTGGGAAAAAATTCCCTCGTCCCATGCTGAAATCACATTCGTTTAGTAATTAATACTGTACATAGTTCCAATTTCATTTCATTTAATATTCTAACCCTGTTGTTAACGTTAATTGTTGTAATATTTGATCTCTTAATCTCCGTTCCTGCCCCTTCCTGGCTACGTTATTGGCTCTGAATATCTTTCATAAGAAAATTATTCATTGATTTAGTTGTTTTCCAGAAATCCAGTTTTTCAATTTACAAATATGTTGTATCTTTCTGTTTTGTCTTCTTAAATATACCCTAATTTTAATAATCCCAAGGCACATAATGGTCTAATCTCTTGTAAATAGTGGAAAAGTAACCAAAAATGGCCAAAAGCACACAAAAGTGACCAAAATCTCATCATGCCCCTTTTTCCTTATTGAGGAGGAGGTAGGTGAATGACCACTCAAGACGTTGCCAATTTCAGTAATCTGCATCTGCCCATTAACCACTTTACTCGGAAACGACTGCGGAGCCCAGGAGGGTAGGTATCAGCGGTCTGTTTTGTCAATTGTTTCGGTAGAAACACCGCCCGAAACAATGAGATCATGTGTTTCTCGAAGCCGTACATGAGTACGAGGTCGCTTCGTATTTTGAAGTGAAATAAATAAATAAGAATATTGCCTTCTTTCCTAAACGCTAAACCTTTTTTAACTTGATTTAATAAATAACCTATATGATACTGATTGATACAATTGGATTTGGGGGAGTATTCCTTTTGCATCCAGGGGTGTGTGTAAAGAAATTTGGAGCGGTGTTAGGGGGGTGTTGGAGGGGTGTAGATTACTCCCTGGCAACGGTCACAGTCCCCACATAAATGAACGAAACTTCCACACAAATTGACAAAACTCCCACACGCAGAAATTGTCACAACCACCATAGAAATGGAGAAAACTCCCACACAATCGGAAAAATATCCCACAATTTGAACTGATCCTTGTTGCATGTCTTGTGTGGTTTCACACGCTGAAAATAATAAAAAGAAGTACAAGGGAGTTTTGACCGTACGTGCATTTGGAAGATTTGTCCATTTGTGTGGGAATTAAGACCAATTGTGTGGGCGCTTTGACATTTCGTGAGTGTGGGAGTTTTGTCCATTTGTGTGGCGGTTGTGGCAATTTCTATGTGTGGGAGTTTTGTCCATTTGTGTGGTAAATTTGTCCATTTATGTGGGGATTGTGACCGTTGCTATGTGTGGGAGTTTTGTCCATTTGTGTGGGAGTTATGACATTTGAGGGTTATGACCGCTTACCTGTATGGGAGTTTTGGCCGTGGGAGTTGTGACCGTTCGTGCATTTGGGAGATTTGTCCATTTTGTGAGAGTTATGACCGATTATGTGGGGGTTTTGACATTTTCTGAGTGTTGGAATTTTGACTGTGGGATTTATGACCGTTCGTGGATTTGGGAGATTTGTCCATTTGTGTGAGAGTTATGACAGTTTGTGTGGGCCTTTTGACATTTTCTGAGTGTGGAAGTTTTGGCTGTGGTAGTTTTGACCTGCTCCCAGCTAAGAAGGGGATACCCGGTTTACATTCGAATCACCGGTTTTACTCCACTCTCCCCTATATGAATACCCTGTTCCCCTATTTATTTAAACTTAAGAAACAAATAAATATCCGTATGAAAATGAGATGCTTTACATTCAATAAGCAAATAAGACAGATTGAAACTCTACACTTTACAAACTACACAGTTGAAACTGATATATTATTACTTCCATAGATAGCACTATACGTCGTTGGGGAGATGTTTTAGTATCACGCCCGAAACTTCCAGAAATATAATTTAATATGCTTCAATTCAACGACGAATACAAGCCATACTACAGCAAACACCAACTTTTAGAATTTGAAATGATACACTTTTCTGCAATTATGAATGTTTCATAAATACATAATACTTGTAACACCTTTCTCGCTTAAGACATCCTGGATCTCAACTCTAGAAACTATCAGGAGAAAGATTGACAGGGGGGTGCCTTCCAGATTCAATCCGATATTCAAGAATTAGTATTTCAAGATTGTTACAATGTTACAATTAATGCGCATATATGAAAGATATCAAATTTACAAGTATTTTTATGAGTATTAGTAAAGAAAAGGTAATTCACCAATACAACCAACTTAGTACTTACGAGAAAACAGTCCCAAACTCACACGTCCGAATTGGACGAAATTTCGTATAGATACCAATTTGAGTTTGGTGAATAACGTGAGAATAGTCATTCGATTCGCGTTTGCTTATTTTACGAGATATACAGGGTGATGCAAAACGGAATGCAACATAAGACAACTATGTAATACGAGTTCGAATTGGTCGAAATTTCGTATAGATACTAATTTGAGATCGATGAATAATGTGGGAATTGTCATTTGATTCGGTTTTGCTTATTTTACGCGATATACGGGGTGATGCAAAACATAATGCAACATAAGACAACTATGTAATCTGAGTCCGAAATGAACGAAATTTCGTATAGATACTAATTTGAGGTTGGTGAATAACGTGGGAAGTCATTCAAATCGTTTTGGCGTACTTTACGACATATAGAAGGTGATGCAAAACTGAATGCAACGTAAGACAACTATGTAATCCGAGTCCGACTTGGACGAAATTTCGTATGGATACTAATTTTCGGCCGGTGAGTAACGTGGAAATAGCCATTTGATTCGCTTTTGAATACTTTGCAAGGTATGCAGGGTGATGCAAAAGTAAAAAACATAGAAGGATTCTGTAATTTACCGGTATAGAACAATTAAAGCCCACACGTGGAATCCAAAATGAATATGCGGAATCTCAAGGCTATAATGGGGAACTCATTGGTGTCACAGGAAAATCTCTTGAGTAAAGGGGGTTCCTCATGAAAATGAAAGCAGAAACACTGTTCGATGTTGAGATCCTGGAAAGAAGTACGAGTCTTTGAGGACATATGTCCCTGAAATCGCACCGTTTACCAATTAAAGAAGCACCTTGGAAAGTCAACATTAGAAGGGAAACTAGGTTCCAACGACTGTAAACAGTAATAGACAAAGTTTGGCAAAAGAAGCAGCCCAACTCACATGTTCGCTTGTGGCACGCCGCTCGTTGCTTGTCAATGTCGCCTGCTGTGAATGTCAGAATGTCATTCTGCATACACGATTCAAATATAGCACGTTTCTCTCTTACCCATGAACAGCAGATTCATACGACAGGCTAATGCAAGTACATCCGAAATGACCGTTGTAGATGTGCAGACTACGTGATGCACAAATGAAAGCTTAATCTCCGCCGACAGTCATAAGTCATAACAGATGATATACGGAGGATCAAAATCCCTGGTTACAATTTGTTGCTGGACTAGGATTAGGTACTCTTGTGGTGTATTCTGTTTTGCATCACTCTGTACATTTCGTAGAGTACGCAAAAGCGAATCGAATGACTATTCTCTCGTTATTCACCGACCTCAAGTTAGTATCTATGCGAAATTTCGTGCAATTCGGACGTATGAGGTTGGGACGAATATCTTGTTAGCTATTTCGATGAGAGCATGTTAATCTATTTCTTCGTCGTTTTAAAGTTTAATAATATGACAAAACTATACTTACAATCATCTGATAAATGGCGTCCATAATGGCATACGTCTCCTCTTTTGTAATAATACCGTCATGATCTGTATCATAAAACGTAAACGCCCCTGGAAAGAAGAAGAGACGAGATCTGGTGAGAAAAATTGATATAATGTACAGAAGTTTATATAATAAAATAATGTTTATTCTATTTTCCATTGTACGAATCATTTCTTACTTTCAACTACAAAAAGTTAATTATTTATGAACATTTGGCCAATTTATGCATGAATTTACACTCTTATGTGTTCAAAAGTTACGTGATGTATGGGAAATTTCATGAATTGCTTTTTTATTGTTATCAGTACGAATAACTGGTCAGTAGACATCGGATTTTGTTTGCACTTAAAATTCATGAAATATGCATGCAACTATGCTGCTAAATGTTTAAAATATGCGCTCAATATGCACTAACAATGCAATTAAAAAGAGCATTTACAAACATGCAGCAAAGTTGAGACAAAGTTTTGTAGGTGAAAGTAACATCGAAAGTGTACTTTGCCTTTCAGGAGCTTCTCTTCACAATTTACTTTAAATTCAGTTTATATACTTCTAGTTTTTAAACACATAAAGTATCAGATTAAAATAAACACAGTGATTTGGGAACACGATTTCTAGTTTTTCTTCACATATCTATTTTCGAGTCCATTTACTTTACATGAAATAGTAAGAGTCCCACTTTTCTACACGTTTCCACTGTACCAAAAAAAAAAGTTTTCGTTCTTAAGGATTTATTCCTTCCCGTAATATGCCTTACAATGTATTACAAAATACTTCATTTCTTGGTCAGTTTATGATATTTGTATCCACAAAATGACCTCCTAACATCAATAGATGTCACTGAACAATATTTATAGAGATCAATAAGTTTAGTATCTATATTTTTGGGCAAGTCGAAATTTAACACTTGAAAGTACTTTCCCATTGCTTCAATTGTTTAGAAGTTGGAGTTTCTGGCAATAACATCCGTGAATTTCTTTCCCAAAGACTGCCAGAATTTAACAGGAACTGACTGGAGCTCGTGCTGATCTTCATCAAATAGAGCTGAGCATTTACTGGGCAGCATTTCTTGTGCCTCTTGTTTCTGAATTGATGTCAACACAATCTTATAATGTCTTTATAATTATCACATTTCTCATAACCTATTAACAATTGGAAGCGTCTTTGGTCTGCTGATTGGTTGTTAACATTGTTGGTCCTCCGTGTACTAGTCGTTCTTCCATCCTCCCACGTAGAAAGCCGTACTCTTGCATGTACATTCAAATGCATTGAAAATACAAACTATAACTGAATTTATTCAATGGTTTATGCATACATCTGAAATAAAAGCTTACAGAATATACTCTTAAGCATCAATGTATGCTCTAATCTTTAAAATATGCATTTATATGCACTATAAAACTTCAAATTCGAGCTGTATTATTGTTAGAATGTCCTACCAAGTTTAACAGAGATACATATAAGCAAACGAAATATTCATTTGCATAAAAATCCGATGTCTACTGATCAGTCACAGACTATACGTTACAACAACGTACATTCGTTGTGACGGAATACATCTGTGCGAGCAATAGTGCTGTGAACCGGAGGGCCTTCACAAAAAAGTACAAAAAAATGTTCCAAACAAACCCTCCATCAAGCGGATATACGAGAAGTTCCAGGAGATGGATAGTGTAGTGGGTGCACGGAGACGAGTTCAACCAAGGTTGTTTACAGAAGAACAATGTTCAAGCTGCGTGTGTTATGAGTCCAAAAACATCTGTGTAATGACTTTCGAGCCAGTACGGGCTCTGCATTGGCTGTGTATTAGGATGGTCCAAAATTTCGAAAGTTTGAAATTTTATCGTGGCACCCCCTAAATTTGTTCTCCCTTCCAAATAAATAATCCATGCAAAATTTCAAATCAATAGCTCAATATTTAGAGGTTGCGCAATCCACTTTAAGTTTAACAAAATTAGTGGTTTATTGTCAAACTCACAATTGACAATGGGATACACTCTGGTATTGTGCATTTATTCTTCTATATCCAATTCATGTAATTATTTATTACAAATCAACTATGCCACTGCAGAAGATGTTGTTCAAACAACGACCAATAAAGGCTGTTTTATCACGTTATATTGGTATATCATTCCCTTTGATGCATCCATTGCGTTTTGTATTTAATATGCCATTAAAAATAATGTAAACTTTACAAATTAAACAAATGTAAACTTTAAAAAATTTAAACAATTCACTGCAATGACGAATTTGTTCCCATCTGCGTCAAAAATTGCAGTCATACTTTGTCTTCCGGTGACGGAAATCACATTTCATTTGTTTTACGATTATAATCCAGGAACACCGCAGTCGGTGAGACATTTGGTTGCAGTAAGCTAATAATACCGAATTATAGCTGCTGATTGTTCCCGTTTATTTACCAGAATAAAAGGTAGAAGTGTGTTGATGCAGTTTTGCCTTGGACTGTAGTGTGACAGTGATTTTGGGATAAAATTGACATATACTTCGTTACTGCTATGGCAGAAACCACTAGAAATGAGACTAGACTTTATTTACTAGGAAAAGATAGGGAAACTCTGGCCTGAAGTAAGATACCTTCAAACGGCTATGTTTTGCGTTTTTTCGCCAACATCTAACCTTTAAAAAAATCCATGATTGTGCTAGAGTTGTTTTATGAGAAGCTGTAATATTTTGGGAAAAGGCTCGTATTCCAATTCGTAGGGAAAAGCATGCAACTGTGAAACTCGAAAAATTAAGTGGCAATGGGCAAATTTAAAGTAAAGCAAGAACCGAAAATCTACAAAAAACAGAAAGAGAATGAATGAAAGTTTGAATAATTTATTTGATATAACACATGGGGATGCCCTTAGACTAATCAGAAATAAGGAAGACAAGGACTTTCTCATTACTCAGATGGAAGAGGGACGATGTGGTTATACGGTGTGAGTGTACAGACCTCTTGCTCAAAAGGAAGCCAAGATGGCAAACAAGAAGAAAAGAAAACATGAATTGACAGAGGCAAATACTAATGCTAGCACTGCCACTAACGCAGTTACGCTGTTTGTTTCCATCAATAGTGACAGCGGCAGCAATTTGGAATCAAGTAAAAACTACTCTGATGACGAATAGAAACCTACGCAGCAGCGTACTCTGCAGAATTCCTCAGGCAAAAATGAAAGCAGAAAACCTGAAGGAAAGTTATTACTCCCGAATTTGCTTCTATGTTGGGCAGCTCGAAATTAACTGACAGAAAAGCAATTTTTCTTATAGTAGGAGCGGCCAAAGGTTTGGGCCACAATCTGGACGAAGTTACCCTCAGTCGTTCATTCATCAAACGAGTTCGTGAGCGCAATCGTCTCGGGTCAGTTGCTATTATAAAGAGCAAGTTCCAAAGAACAAGGGCCCTCGTTGTCAATTGGAATAGCAAATTCTACCAATCATAACAGGAAAAGAGTCCATCGATCACCTACCTGAAATAGTATCTGACATGGGAAAAACTCCATTGCTCGAAGTCCCAAAACTGAAATTTGGAATTGGACAAACCGATGCCATGCTAGGTCGTTGAGGTCATGGAATAGTATTGACCAGATAAATGCAATGGTAAAAAGGTAATCTTTCCTAAGATTTCTCTTAAATATGAAACAGACAATCCAGCCATTTACAAAGCCAACTGAAAAGTGTGGTCATCTCTGGTACTTGAGCGAAGAACTCATTGGCTTGGCGTTCTTGGACGACGAATTGCCCACAGAAACAAAGCAAGAAATGGTGATAAACACAGACATCAGTAATGATGAGCCTCCAAAATCCCTGCATATGCCTCGAGATGCTTTTGTTTCACTACAGGATGCAAAACAGCGGCGCAAATCTGTCTTCAACATTGGGAGGGGGACGGGTAAGACTGTTCCCGTAACCTTTTATTTTTTTAAGCGATGTTCAAAATATTTATGAAGTTGAAAAACACTGCTGTGGAGAATCTGGAAAGCAGAGTTTCTCAAACATTGGGAGGTGGGCATATTTTAAGCTTATTCTGGGGAAGGGGGAGATGAAACTCATATTACAGTAGATGAATCTGATTTCTGAGGTGAATCTGTTCTATATTATATATCAGGCGCTGTAGATGAAGTGGCAGTCGGACACAAATAATCACCCTTCTCCCCCGCAAAAAAAAATCAAATAAGATTATTGGGTGACATTCCCCCCACTTCAAAGATTGAGGGGGACATGTCCCCATCATCCCCCGGGATTTGCGCCAGTGATGGCGAGATCGAGAATTTGATAGCGAAGAACAAGATTCAGTTTTCTGAACGGCTGAGTATTCGAACAATTTATCTTGCACAAAATACGGAGACATGGAAATCAAAAACTGGCAGCTTAGCTGGCTATGAAGTAGTTAAAGACCATGCAGAACACGCAGATGCCCTCACAAAAGAGTATAACGGTAATATTACAAAGAACGAGGAACAGAAACAGTACCTATTAGGAGTTGTTGCGGAACACAGAAAACAATATCCATACTGTTCAAAGAATACCCTATCTAAGTAAACTCAATATGCGAAAGTGAAGTGTATAAATAGTGTAAACAAATAAACTGTACAAAGTTTTAATAATTCAAGTACAAGCAGCAATTATGTGCTTGTATGTAGAGTTGGGAAATATGTATAAAACGATGTGTATACAAAATATGCAACAATATATATATATATATATATATATATATATATATATATATATATATATATGACAAAATGCATATACCAATAGTATTCAAAATTTCAATCGGCTTGCGCAACCATTAAACATTGTTGTAAAAAATTTAAATTTTACCAATGTATCTATTTTCAGTCGTGTAATAAATGTTAGGGGTGCCGCAGGTAAAATTCGGAAAAAAAATATTTTTCCCTAATTTTTGAACCACCCTACTGTGCATATATGGCCTTGAAATTATACTACCATAAAATTAAACCAGTCAAGTAACTGTTGCCTGAAGATGTGGATGCCCGAACATGCAATTCTCGTGGAACCTGTACCTTCACAAGGGAAGAAATTTGATAATTAGTACTAGACTGATAAGGAATGATTGGACATATTAATGGTTAAAAGTTTCAGGTATGGGCCAGTGACAGTCCACATCGCTGAAGGAGTTGAATCTGCATTCACACAAAATTGGCGTTTGTTGTTGCATATCACGTAGTCTCGTGTTAATTATAATAATAAGTAATAATCATGCGATATGTGTTCCCATGAGTTTGCGAAGATTTTTGAATATCTTGAACATTCAGAATTAAAAAAGCAATTTCAGCTTTTAATCCCAGAAACTTGGATGCTTTGGAGTGGTTGAATGCTTATTGTGCTACGTGTCATGGAGGTCCAACACTGGAAACGATAAACTAAACACTTTACACTAACCACTAATTTGTTTAGAAAGTATTGGCACAACAGTCTAGGTAGACGATGTGCACTTTCTCACGATTCTATACATGAAATTCAATTAGTGTTATAAAATTAATAGCACATTATAGTTTGGTAACTATATATTAAAATCTTTAAATCGTATATAGAAAAGCCACAAACAGACGTGGTTATAATGTATCTAGGTACACTTAGAATACTTGAAAGAAAAATATGGGAAACTGGTTCTGGTTTAATTTCCATGTTTCTATATATAGAGGTTAGAGAGTTAGAGTAGAAAATCGAAAAAAAAGTCCTCGTACACGATTAGATCTGGTGAGGATTATCAGGGTACAAAATTAGGTGGATCCAGAGCATTTCCTTCAATACGAAAATGTGATGGCAGACAGATGAACAGTCACACACACATTAGTAAGGAATAATGAACAATTTAAATAAAACACTTATATGTGCAGTAAACCATAAAGCCTCTGACAAGTGAGGTAGTCAATTTAACTGGATTTTCTCTTGTGGCGCAGATTACCTATCTTTCAGAATTTTGCGTTCTTTTGCCTCTTCCTCCTGCATGCGTTACTCTTCCAGTGCAAAACACGAACATGTCAGCTGGTACGAGAATAGAAAGAGGTTCGTTGTTACGCTTTGCTTAATTTTCAAAGATTTTATAAACATTAATATTCCTGTGCGAGGAACTGATTATCATATAAAGATAACGAAGAAACATAGCAATTAGTTGTATTAATTATAGACTACATATAGTGATAATTTACTATATAGCGTTAGTTTCTTCCTAGAAAGCGAACTATCTAGGTATGCTTTTGTTCTTAAACTATATTTAATTAAACTTAGTAGGTCTGGTAAAAAAAAAAATGTTGCACTTAGAAATACTAACTTTATATTTACATCTTGCATATGTTTTGGTGTGTGTAATTGGTTGTATTGATTCCCAATTCATTTATAAGGAGTTTTCGTTTAAGTGCATTTGCGAAAATGTTTATCATCCGCGAATATGATTGAGATGTTTAAGTTTTAAGCACATTTTAAAAGAGATAATTTATTAGCATAGTGGTTGTGCAATGTTTGATAAATATGAATATTTTTCTGACGACTGCGTGTGGGTGAATATTTTGCGAATTATAGGATGAATGCACATTGTTTTATATCTTCTTTTCCTTTTTCCTTGCAATTTATCGTCAACATTAAAGCTACAGGTTCTTCTGGCTCTAGTATCACTGCCATTTTGGTATCACGATCTTTTGAGGGGCTCAGACTATGCAACACCTTCACACTACAGGTTCACATGAGCGGTTCAAGCGATTAGTGAATATGTGTGTTCCATTCGATACTAGCTATGAAGAGAAAAAATAAGAAAATGAAATCTTTGAGTTTTACGTCCCACGTTTATGTCATGTAGGCTAAAGGGGGCGGTGATGATGAGAAATGAATTGAATGGTGGAATGAAGATAGTGAGAGAAAGCGGGAGAACCTCGAAAAAAACCCACGCAGACTTCGTTTTTCCACCACAAAGTTCACTTGATGTGAGCTGATATCGAACCAGGAACCATTGCATCAGAGGTGAATGCTCTACCAATGAGCCACCGCGGCCTCGAGAATAAAAAAAGAGTCTGATTAGAAAGTGCTTCGGTTGTTTCGTGTCAAACCCAATACCAAGTGGCATGAAAAATATAAGCACACAAAACTCTCTTAAATACTTTGCTTATTCAGAAATTTTAATTGCAAAAGAAATTAGACTTTGCATTATTTTAGAGACTATAACTGAGTATGAAACAATTGTTACCTCCAAAGTTGCTATGTAAATTATATTTAACAGATTATGATTATTTGTAATACGTGATTACTTGTATTCGAAACTTTTGTTAAGGCGAAAAAATAATGACAGTTTAATCGTTGCACCTCAATTCACCTTGTCCATGACACACGATAGATACAAACTTCGTAAAACTTGGTGCATCTATTGTTTCACTTCTGTTACTATTATCCATACGTTTTAATAGTATTGGGGGCATGGTGGCTCAGTAGTAGAACACTGAGGGGTTCAACGAGACACATTATGGAATTTAACCCTGCCTTTACACAATAAAATTTGTCTCATTGGTATTATTTCTTCAGCAGACACCGTCTTAATTTTTGTAACTGCAACGTGACACAGTAACTCATTCCCACATTAAAATATTCTCAGGAAAGTTCAAAATTTTTATTACAGATACAACTCATTATTTTTGTACATTTTCAAGGAATTAGTTGGTAACAGATTGATATTAGTCAGTATGAGTTCACACATACACAATCAGTGGCGTATCCTGAGTTTTGAGGTTGGGCATGCAATGTTCCAATACCACTACTTCTACTACCACTATATTATTATTATTATTTTATTATTATTATTATTATTATTATTATTATTATTATTATTATTATTATTATTATTATTATTATTATTATTATTATTATTTGTAAAACGCTCCAGCACTCCTGTATGGTGGAACATTCTATCTTGCGGCGTAAAATAAACTTTACATCTGTTTCAGTATCATGATGATGATGATGATGATTGGTGTTCTGCCCGAAGGCAAGTCTTTGACCCGAAGGTCCCATGGTGTTTTTCCATTTCCTTCCATGGGATGATGATGACGTCCTAAGGATGGGACCTACAGCTTAACGTGGGATCCGGACCACTTGTATTTCCACCGGGATCAAACACGGGACCCCTTGATTACAAGGCGACGAGCGTAACCACTCATTCACGGGTGACACAATATTGAATGATGAAAAGAAATATATTTTGTTCAAGTGCAAACAGTACACTGTTCGAGAAACGAATGTTCCACCGTCAATTTCTAACTAGTTTTCAAAATCACTTTCATGCTTTAAAATGCTTGCACTTCCTCTCCCGCTAATAAAATAACGTAGTTCAAGTATATTCTTACTAGGTAGCTATTGAACAATTTAAAAATACACACTATTCACTCGGAAACACAATTAAGAAATAATATAATCAATCCAAGGGTTAATATAATCCACTCAATAATCAATCCAATGTTTGCTGAATTTGCTTCTCCAACTTAAGCTCTTAAAAAAAAAAAAAAAAAAAAAAAAAACAGAGACAGTGGTAAATTAAATAAGTTGGCTACTGTGACTGAGGACATGAGGAAGATTGTCAGCGAGGACAATGATCCCCTTTCTCAAAGAGGGACACCTTCGAGCAGGCAGGCACATTGCGCTTTTTTTCTCACCCTCTCTCTCTGTTTCGTTTGACAGAAGAGCAAAAAGAATGTGGATGATCCAATCACCCATGTAACGCTGTAATGAAGTCCCAGTCGTCATTGCATTTCCTCTTGCCCCTCTCGCCCAGAAACTTACGAAACTAATGGATACTTTTTATATATGTTCCTCGCTACGTTCCAGCGGTTTCTCAAGCATGTATATAACTCCAAAGTTTGTTTGTTACATTGGTATGCACATCTATAAGCGCATCCTAATAGTAATGCGGAATTAATACTTGAAAAAAAAATAGTTTGGGAAAAGAAGGGGGTTCAATTATCTTTTGCGTTACTCTTGTACCCACCATTCTCTGTAAATATAACATGTTCAAAAAGAGTAGACTATCTGAAAATAATTAGAATTATGATAATACTCACCAATTACTTGAAAAGAAAATCCACTCTTCTGGTCTTCTTGCAAAATTCCTCGGTGACTTTGTCAAAGAATGAATCGTTGCTTTTCATTTCTATTAGAAGATCTTTCTCTATAGACATCATCGCCAAAGCCGAAATACGTTCTTGTCCTTGAGAATTTCTCTGGAATGTTTTTATGCGTTTCAAGGCCGAAATAGAACGTTCCACTGATGATGTAGTTGAAGGTATAACTCTAATTAATTCGCACAGTTTGTTAAGTTCTTGAAGGCCAGTCTGTAGACCATTTAAAACTAAGAAGTTGTAAATATCTCCCAAACTCCTTCCCACAAAATGATCAGAATTATAGAAACCCTTAAGCTCGGCTTTCAATCGTACAAAATCAAATAACTTTGCGTACATTTTCTCCAATTGCACAAACTGTGGTTCTGGAAAATCTTTAGAAAATTTTGAAAATTTAGAACAATCAAGAAGTTCCAAAAAAGACATTTCTGGCAGTGAATCAAAACGGTGCTGCAGCTGCAATATTATGGTGTCATATATTTCACAATAAAGCCTCTTGAATTCCTCCTCTACTGATAAGGAATTGGCTTGTTTTCGACGTTTTGTCGGCGGATCATTAGATAGTAAGGTGTCGCGCAAAACTTCTTCAAAACCATTGTTGCGTTTTGATGACAGTCTCTCCTTCAGTGTCAGTATTTCTTTTGAACAATACGCAATGTCTAAAGACTTGGACTGTAAGATATTAAACACTACATCGGTGAAAGTGTATATGTCTTGAAACAAATTTAGAAGAAAATTAAACTGAAAGTCATTTAATTTTGCAAGAAATCCGTCTGCCTCTTGTACGGTAATACTATCCCAATCCCCAGGAGATTCTAAGATGGCTTCTAATAGTTTCTGGAGCTGATCTTTGCAGTTAGCAATAGTTTGCACTAATCGGCTGGAAAAGTTCCATCTCGTAGCTGCAAGTCGTGGGAATCTTTTCTTAACAAATGTGTCCAACATATTAGTTCTTTTTGTTGAAGAAGAGAAAAATGCAGCAATTCCATTAATCGTAACGAAGAATATGCGACAAGCACTAATAAAGGAAACGGATTGTGACAACACAAGATTTAGCTTATGCGCGTAACAATGTATAAAAATCGCCTCCGGAACAATTTCCCTTACCCGCGTCTGGACCCCACTTATGTCACCTGCTAACACTGCAGCCCCGTCGTAAGTTTGTGCGATCAGTTTATTTTTGCACTCAAACTGTTCTAACACTTTCATAATTAGATTTGTTAATGCGGCAGCACTACGATCAGAACTAACGTCACTAAACCCTAAAAATCTTTCAACAACGTTATTGTTGTGACTGTAACGCAACACAGTAGATAACTGGGATAGATTGGTGACATCTGATGTTTCATCGATCATTATAGATACGAAACGTCTTGTTTTGATTTGAGATTTAATTTCTTCAACCATAACTGCACCCACACTTTGTATTAAATCATTTTGAATTAAGGGAGATGTACCTGAGAAAACCTTAGATGTGGTCAAATGATGTTTCAATTTTGCATCAAATTCTGATAACAACTGCAGGATTTCCACGTAGTTGCCTCGGTTGTTCGATTCTTCGCTCTCGTCGTGCCCGCGAAAAGGTAATTCTTGCTTGCATAAAAGACACGTCACATACGTTAGTCTTTTCAAAATTCCCCTATTCTCTTTTACTGTTTCATTATGTTTTCTAATATCCTCTCGCTTTTGCTTATCAAATTGTACGTCTATTCTAATTTTGCCAAAGGTCGCCAATGTTATTAGTGCATTAACGTGAGAGTCCGATTTGTCGTGCCTTGTAATAGCAGTATGAAGGTTATTCAGGTCTACGTAGCCCCGGTTTTTACTGTTCCATGGTGAGTTCTCGGTTCCGAACAAAACATAAGGCCAACAAAATAGTTTGCACAAATTTTCCGAACCGCAAAGCCACACAGTTTTATTATACACTTCGGGATTAAAATTACGCACACAAGTTTTGTTTTGTGACTTTAAGTTCGTTAGAGCTGGAGTGGGTCGTCCATTCCTTACTATAAGTAACTTTTCCTCCATAGGGCGAGCACTGAAAGGTTTTTCAAACAAGTTCAAAATTACGTCTTCTCTATCCATAGTAAACACTAAAAAGATACACTTCACACAAGACACAACACTAACGATAAAGTAAAACGCACGCACTATAAATATTTCATACAACGAAACGAAATAAAGTTAAAGATCGCACCGTACCACACATCTTTCCGAAATTTCTTCAACTATGAGTCAATGAACTTTTCCCGCTCGAACGAGGACTTCCGATAACACATTCTCTCGTCAATTTTCGCGGATTTTTCGGCCAACTTGTGCTTTCCGTAAAAGTACGCTTTGTTGCCGTAATTCAAAGCCATATTTCACAGCATTCATAAAACATTTTTTTCATACACCGATACTCTCTTGCATTTAGATCCGACAACGCTGCAAAAGCAGAAGAAATTCTGCTTTCACGTCAGACATTTTTTTTAAATACTTTGTTTCCAACCACTTAAGCATTTCTTTTTCACTAAACAAATTCATACACATTTAAATCACATCTGCGCGATTCTTTTATTTAACAAATAGTACATTAAGTGACTACAAAGTAAATGTATTTGAGATAATGTCAATACATATTCTCCGTACTAGCAATTTGATTCATTTAGCTCATTTCCTTCATTTAACTAACTAACTAACTCTATGGCTTATGGAACCCGGAGGTTCAATGCCGCGTTCATAAAAGCTCTCCACTGACTTCTATCCTTAGCTAATTGCATCCAGTTTCTACTTTGTATTCCAATCTCTGCGAGATCCATCTTAATATTGTCCTCCCATCTTCCCCTAGGTCTTCCTAATGGTCGTTTTCCGATTGGTCTTCCAGTCAAGACTTTGAAAGCGGTTCTACTTTCTTCCATTCTAGCTACATGACCCGCCCACCTAAGCCTCCTAGACTTGACGACCCTAACAATGTTGGGTAGACCATATAAATTATGTAGTTCCTCGTTATGAAGTTTCCGCCATTCCCCATTCCCGTTCCTCTTGGATCCGAATATTCGCCTCAGGATCTTGTTCTCGAAAACTTTCAGTCTATGTTCTTCCCTCACAGTAAGCGACAGTGTTTCGCAACCATACAGAACAACAGGCATGATTATCGTTTTATATTTAAGCTTCAAATTCTTCGACAGAATTCGCGATGACAAGAGATTTTGAACCGAATAGTAACACGAATTCCCTGCTTTTAGTCGACATTTAATTTCTTCGTGAATATGATTTTCGTCTGTTAATATCGATCCTAAATATTTGAAACTATCCACTTTATCAAAAGTATTATTTAATATTTTAACGCATCCACAATTTGCCGTATTACGGTCCCGACGCACTTCCATGTATTTAGTTTTCTCTGCATTTACTTCTAAATCCATGTCCCTGCAAGCGTTTAATAAGATCTCTGCATTTCGTTCTATTGTTCTCCTATTATCCCCTATTAAATTTACATCATCAGCATATGCCATAACCTGGTGAATACCGTTCAAGTGTAGGCCCTGGTTGCTATCTTTGATTTTCCTTATAGCGTATTCTAGAACGAAGTTAAATAATAATGGAGACAACGCATCTCCTTGTTTCAGGCCATTCTCGACGTGAAAGCTCGTGGACAAAAATTTTCCTACCCGGATGTTACTTTGGGATTCATTTAAACATATCTTAATTAATCTAATTAGCTTTCTCGGTATTCCAAGTTTTGTAAGAACGTTGTATACTGTTTCTCTGCTAACCGAGTCGTACGCCTTTCTAAAAACAATAAGTAGTTGATGTACCGGGGTATTGTATTCCCACTTTTTTTCGAGTATTTGGCGAATGGTAAATATTTGGTCGATAGTTGATCGATTTCGTCTAAATCCGCACTGATAATCTCCAATAATTTCATCTGCGTAAGGGGTCATCTGCTAACAGAATATTTGAAAGGATTTTATAGGATGTTGACAGAAGAGAAATGCCTCGATAATTATTACAGTCTGTTTTGTCGCCTTTCTTGTGAATCGGAACAATGATTGATTCTTTCCACTCCTGTGGCAATTCTTCCTTGTTCCAGATAAGGAGGATGAGTTTGTGTATCTTGTTCCACAATTTTTCGCCTCCAGCTAAAATTAACTCAGCCGGAATTTCATCTACACCCGGAGATTTATATTTCTTTAATTTCTTTATAGCGGTTTCTACTTCTATTCGGTTGGGTTCTGGAATATACGGTTCTGCGGTGTGTATCACCTTTTTTCCACGCGCACTAGTTTTTGATTGCGTGTTAAGCAAATCGTCAAAGAAATATTTCCATCTATTTACGATGCTATCCGTGTCAATGAGAACTGTACCGTCAGATTTCTTTAATATATAAGCACGAGGTTGATAGCCCTTTTTAAATTCATTGATTCCCTTATACATGTCCCGGATGTTTTTATTTTTACTATTATCTTCATGTTCCTTAATTTTAGCTTTCAGAAAATCGCGTTTCTTTGTTCTAAAAGTTTTGGAAGTTTCCCGCCTGATATCTGCGAACTTTTGTGTAGTTATTTCATTCGGATTTTGTAGCCAGCGTAATTTAGCCTGTTTTCTCTTCTCTGCTAGTGTTATGCATTCCTGGTCGAACCATGGTTTGTTCCTACATATTTCCGCATGTCCCAATGTTTCTTTTGCTGAAAGTTTAATGCTATCTCTAATTTCAATCCAGGTATCCTCAACACTAGCGCACTCCGAATCTTCCAAAGCCGAGAATCTATTCGAAACTTCAATCTGGTATTTCTCTCTTACCTGGCTCTCTTCTAATTTCTTTAAATTGAATCTCTCCGTTTTCGGACAATGAATATTACCTTTATTCAACGATAACCTCTCTCGTATTATCGCTGCTACCAGGTAGTGGTCGGTGTCACAATCAGCCCCTCTAAACGACCGGACATCAATTATGCTGGATTGCCTTCTTATATCTACTAAAATGTGATCAATTTGATTGTGTGTTTTTCCGTCTGGTGATGTCCAAGTGTATTTATGAACGTCGCGATGTGGGAATTTTGTACTCTTCACGATTAGGTTTTTGGATGTTGCAAAGTTCACGAGTCTAACACCGTTGTCATTACTTTCCTTATGCAGACTTCCATTTGAAATAATCGGTTTGAAAATATCCTCTCGTCCTACCTTCGCATTGAAATCGCCTAATAGAATTTTCATATGGTATCGCGGGAGTTGGTCAAATATCCTTTCCATTTCTTCCTAAAAACTGTCTTTTATATCGTCATCCTTATCTTCAGTTGAGACATGTACATTTAAAACAATAATATCACACCACCGTCCCTTAAGAGTAATAAAAGAAAGTCTATCAGTAACAAATTCAACCCGTTTAATTGCTGGTAATATACGTTTATGAACGAAAAACCCTGTTCCTAACTGGTGATTTTTATTTCCTTCCCCGTAAAAGAACGTAAAATTTCCGGAATTCTCAGATCCATTTCCTTCCCACCTAACTTCCTGAACTCCTACTACGTCCATCCTGTATTTCTCTAACTCACTCGTTACGGATTTTAACGCGCCTGCCCTCTAAAGACTCCTAATATTCCATGTTCCAAATCTCATGTCCATTTTCTTTTGCTGAGGTCGTGCCAAGTTATCAGTCCGTGTCTGAGGCTTTTGTGAATATTTCTGAACAAGTGCTTTTCTTTTACAGGATGAGGTTGTTAGCCCTACCCAAACCCCCAAGCTGGAGGACCACTCCTAGTCGGCTGTCCGCGACTGCTTATTCAGTATATTCGCAGCTAACCTCTATATCTAGAGGCCTTCTCCTCGATCCGCAACCTGAGGACGCGCCATGCCGTGGTGACAGGAACCCACGTTAACGTTCCTTTATTTAGCTAATGCAATTAAATTGAGAGAGTATTTGGTATATCTTTGATTTAGTCATTTCGTGTATATGTATAGATGGCAACTATGCTGCGTGCAACTTTCGAGTTGCATGCATTTTGGATTTCTCTCGCTTCTTTCATTCAATAAAACACAGGTTTACAGGCTAGCGGACGAGAAGGATCTTGAGCGGATGCCTACACACATTGTCGAGAATACTGCAGCGCCACACGTGAACAGTTTTCTCAACTACTGACTGCCAGCTTTCGTAACGCGTACTGGCCTACGATATCAAGGGAAGTTCCGTAATTTTTCA
The DNA here is from genome assembly GCF_964235325.1 of Thermobia domestica. Lineage (NCBI taxonomy): Eukaryota > Metazoa > Arthropoda > Insecta > Zygentoma > Lepismatidae > Thermobia > Thermobia domestica. The sequence goes on from NC_137470.1 coordinate 79,166,925, forward strand.
GTCTTGGCTTCTTGAAAATTAATTAAAAATAAATGAACTAGAATAAGAACGCATGCAATGCTTGCCTTGCATTCATGCAGAATACGCCACTGTACACAATGCACTATAAAAATATTTTCCACTATAAAAAATATACACTTTGATTTAAATATATATATATATATATATATATATATATTAGAGACTTCATGTTATTAGCCCTTTCAGCAGATACCCTCACAATTGTGAGTGCTACTTTCACTGTGGCAAAAACTGCCAATCCAAGGATTTTAGACCACAAATTAGCTACAAGTACATTTGTGACTGTCTGAATGGTAAGTTATCAGGTGTTGAGTTGACATATGTTGAGTATACTAGAAATCACAACGTTTATGAGTAGTGTGTCCTGCGGAGTTGAAGAAAACCCTCGAGAACCATAGTTTTGAAACTCTATTACTCGTCGTCTGAAGTGTACTTGGTAAGTATATATGCTTTGTATTGTGAATTAAGATCTATTTCTTCATTAGGGCAATTTGTTATGTTTGCAAGGTAATTATCAAATTGGCGGGAAAGTCGTAAATTTTGACCATCACAATTGAGAGGGTAGCCAATAAAGGCAACTTTTTTGTTTCAGAGATTTAGAAAATTCACTTTTTCTTTGTTTAGAGAAAGCAGATTTTTGTGTCTTTTGAAACCAAAAGAATCAATATTGTTTTTATTTTTTCGACGATTTTTCTTTAAATTATGCCACTAGTATACAAATTCAGTAATTTCGTGTAAAATCTAAGGGTAATACAAATAATGTTTGACGGGGTCTTCGCACTGTGTATTGAAATGTATTGTTATTTCTTCGTAGTAGTAGTATTCAAGGTCTTCTTACCTAGTTGCTCTTGATTGGTATATAGTAAATATTTCCTCATTCACACGACTCTTGCAAGTTGAAAAGGTAACCACCGAAATATTTAAGTACGTATTTCGGAATATTCTCTTCTACCCTAAATTTTTAATACTTCTATTACTCATGTATGGGTTTACCTTTTTATATAACTTCCCGCTTCATATGCAACTATCATTTTAAAGAAAACCTTCTCACCTTGCAATATGAACATAGAACTTGATAATCGAGAGTTTGTTTTGTTTTGTTGTGTTTGTGTGTGTGTGTGTGTTTAGATGCGATAGATAAAATTAGTGTCTTCGACCAAAACTTATCATTTGGTGTTACTGTTTCTCAAACAACAGTAGAGAAAGATATAGTAGGGACAGTAGGGAAAGATACAACAAGAAAAATAAAAAAAGTACGATAAAGTAACTCGGCCAGAATTTGTGAATCTGTACAATTGAAGTATGGGATGAGTTAACAAGATAGGTTAGCTTATATCCTATTACAAAATTCATTTGAAATCTAAAAAGTGGTAAGTACGTGTCATTTTCCATTTTGTTGATATAGCAGTGTGTAACTCATGGTTTGAATACAAGAGCAACTCCTTGGCTTGCCACGTTCCAGAAAACCAATCATCGATATTATTCACTTCAGTATATTTTGGTCGAAGCTTTAATGCTTTCTCAGTTTCCACCAAGAAAAAAGGGAAGACCTAGTACCGACGAAGAGCAAGAAGAAACTGAGTCAAAGAATTCAACAGAAAAACCACCAACACTACCAGTAGATAATGTGAGGTACGATTGTGTCTTTCACTGATCTATACCACAAAAACTCAAAAACCGTCTTTGCAGTAGGGTGGAACGATGCAAAAATATATCTAGGCTTTTATGTAGTAATTGCAATGTATTTTTATGTTTGACAAAAAACAGCAACTGTTTCCAACGATGTCATAACAAACAGGTTTGAAATAACTGTTACAAGTGGTGATCTGGAGCCTCTGTAGTGATCTGGAGTTTCTACCATATATAACAACTATAGATGCAACTTTTCAATATGCGAGCACACTCTACTTGTCTATAAATAGTTTTCCACTTAAGAGCCAAGCTAAGAGAAGAAATCGATTCTCTTCAAAATATGTACACATTCTGCATTGCAATCATATATGTTATATTGTGAAACATCGAAATAATGAAACAAATTTTTGAATAAAGTGTACTAATGTAAGCCAAAACTACAGAAGCAAGTTCGTTTATTTACAAATACACAACTCAAAAGAATCTGAGTATTAAAAAGAATGAAATAAACGGTATTTTCTTAGAAATAATATACATTTGTGTACCGTAAGTGGCTACCCTGACAAATGTGAGGGCATGGTTTCTTACGCAAAATGCAAAATTTTCAGGATATTTTTTCCACATTATGTTAATATGGCTAACAAACACCCCAGAAACAAAAATAAATATTTCACGGCCCCAGAAACAGATTTTGAAGTGAAAGGGTTAAAGAATAATTTTCTTTATTACCAATGATGTTCTAAATCCATTTCATACAGAATAATTGATTCTTAGAATGAAGTTGAAAGGAGATCTGATATGGATGCTTATGGAATGTCGGGCACACTATATATTAATAGAAATTAAAACACATGTGACAATGAAAATTCATAAATGTATAATTTTGGTAAAAAAAATGTATTTATCTAGGAACAACAGTGTAATTGGAACTAAGGCCTGTTGTATTGAATGAATAAGTATATAACTTACTAAATAAATAAATGTTAACTGAACACTAAATTGTCTTATTATCATTATATTGCGAGTGGTGATAATGATTAGAAATAATGTAAGTAAAAGGCTAATACTCACCGCAAGAAACAAAAACTGTTTTTGTTTCTTGTGGTGACTATTAGCCTTATACTTACATTATTACTAAATTGCCTTGTTTATTTGATGCATAAAACATATGTTACAAAAACAATGAAAGAAAGAGTTTAAGTTTTTTTCTCTTCTCAGCGGTTTCTGTTAGAGCAGCTTGTTATTTACGCTGAAATTTAAAGTTTACTATATCTAAATTTTAATAATAATTTATTGAAAACAACCACCATTTGTACCACCTAACAATTAAGGATTTCGTGCAATATTTTGTGCATATTTGCAGACAACTCCAATAGTCTGACCATTAATGGATATTATAAACAAAGTATTGCAGCTAAAAACGCACTATAGAACAGCAAATTTCCATCATTTACTCTCTTGGATAATACAATGCATCTTGATACTAAATTCTCAATTAATACAAATATAGATGGTTTTATATCGTGTTAACCAACATTTACCTAACATTCAAATATTTATTACTTTAATGGTTGTACTACCTTGATCAAAACGTTCCAGGAATCACCCTCATGTGGCGCCCTCAGCCACCTGATTTGACTTGTGTGTGAGTTTCCACACCTGTCAGCAATATTCCCCCCCAATTTGAACATCTTACAGTTAGTTTGCCATTTGAGAAAGTGACGTAGTGTTGAGTACATATGTTTGGGTACATGTTTCGATTTTTGCAATGGAGTTAATTTTGCAACAACGAATGTGTGCGTTAAAAAAGGATTCAACGATGCAAAGACCTTGGAAATGTTGGAAAAGTATTTCGGGAATGATACTCCAAAAACAGCGGTTTACGAATAGCGAGCACCCAATGAGCCGAGACCATGAAAACCACTTCGTTTTCAGTCGAAAAATGTGATGGTTACGGTTTTCATAGATACAACACTGTTCTACGTCATGAATTTCTGCCAGGAAGTCAGACAATCAACAAGGAGTATCATTTAAGTGTTGCGAAGCGTTTGCTGAAGCAATTCGCCTAAAACGAAAAGATCTCTGGACACATAACTCGTGGATGTTGAACTATGACAACGCAGCGTCACACAATGCTATCTTTATCCGCGAGTTTCTCACCAAAAACGTAACGAATACCATTCCGCAGCCACTGAAGTTTGAAGTTGACCGGAGTTTGCTCCGTGCGGCTCTTTCGTGTTTGATCGACTCAAGAAACCATTACAGCGAACGCATTTTATCATCCGAAAGGAGATAACACGAAAATCGGAGACGGCTCTGATGGACACACAGAAAATCGAGCACCACAAATGTTTTGAGAAGTGGATTAAGCGCTGACATAAGTGCATTGCAGTCGATGGGAATTACTTCCAAGAGGGGTGCATCAATTTTCACGAATATACTTGTATTTTTAATTTTGTGCGTGAATTCCAGGAACTTTTTTATCAAGGTAGTATACCTGAAAAATGCGAATTAGCATTCTACTTACATTCAAGTTTCTCCTCCACACTTCCACGTGAAGTTATTGACATGCCTTGCAGAAACTCAGCAAATTCAATATATCCATCCTACATTGCAGAAAGAAGACATCAAAGATGTGGAATATTCATAACAAGAATACGTTTTCAGTGCTATACTAAGAAGGAAACGAGCAATAATTTTTGAATGTAAACGTGTATCACATGTCTGTGTAAGAAGTTAACTCTTTCGATGGAATAGGCCATTATGAAACAAAAATGTATGAAAAGATGGGTATAATGTTGTTACTTTTTTATATCAGTTTTTCACTGTTACTTGTAAGTAATATTGCTCCATCTTTTAGTTAAAATGAAAGGCAAAATGCAAAATAAGTAAACGTTACATACCAGAGATGCAGTAGGTCAGTGGGTCAGTGGGTCAAGTGGGTCAAGTTTTCTAAGTGGGTCAGTGGGTCGTGGGTCAACAGCTTGTATCACCCACCGTGACCCATAGCGACCCACCACCCACCATGACCCATTGCGACCCACCGACGCAGACTAACCTACCGACTCATTCTGCTCACTGCATGGTAGTCAGTATCTTCTGAAGACTGGTAAATTTGTCTGCGTTTTACTTTCAAGACCTTCATTTCCCTTCCTTTTCCATTTGTTTCTATTTACCTGTAGTGAGTAGGCTATATCTAAGTGGAAAAAGAACTTCAGGCACTTTTGGATATTGATATTTGTAATTGTAATAATAGCAACAGGACTTATACTACTACTTGGCTTTCGAGACGCACAGCCTATGAGCTTTTAGAGGAGCTATCTATTGGAAAAAATACATTTTTGAATCACTGTAATATACAAATTATTATATAAAAAATTGAATGTAACTATGTGTGCCTGATCATCACGGCCAAATTGCAAAGTCAAATGAAATGACTTTTGGTATATAGTTAGGCTATCCTAAGGAGGTAGTGAGAATCCGAATTTTTGCGGGAAAAAAATTAGTATCTCGCCAGCCGTTAAACTTACGGAACTGAAATTCAGGGTATTAACTCTTTATTGAAAATAAACAGAATGTGTCCTAGCATTTTTTAAATTCTCCGATTGATTTCGATTGGTGCTATGCCCTGTGCATTCAAAAACTTTATCACTGCTCGCACTTCGCACGCGCCGGGAGCTGGAATAGGAACATCCATCTTCAACCATTGTCACGACACTACTGAAAGCACTAGGGAAGCTCCGCTAGTGCATGTGTCATGATAGGACCTTACTCTCTCACGTACATGTAGTCACTTCGCGCAACATACCGTTTCCTAGCTATGGGACGCGTGGGAAATTTACTTTCTGGATGCGCCTCGTATCTTTTGTAGCCATAATTCTATTCAATCACGGTGCTAATTTTAAAGTGTATGGATGAGTGGTGCACATACAGTGTGTTTGTTACCACAAAATTACCCTATTCTAATACAAGAAACATTAGTACTCAATGATCTTAACGAGCTCCTCCGTAGCTAAGCGGTTAGCGTACGCGCCTTTGGCGTGGGAGACCCGGGTTCGATTCCCGGCGGGAGCTCATGTGGTTCGGATTCCACGTTAATCAGTAGGTCCACGTCTCATATAGTCTCGCTGCTGAAAGGGACGCTAAAACTAAAATCAACTCAACTCAATGATCTTAAATGCAAACGAGTAAATACAAAATACTGAAAGCATAAAGTAGTAAAATATTCGAAAATTTCTATTTTTCCCAAGATTTCCGTTTTGTTCCAAGCCAGGGAAAAGAATGGTAAAAAGCTGTATTTTTGGGTCTAGGACAAATCTGCCAATGACCAAATGCGCCATTCGTGAAAATTGACAAAACTGCCAATGGACAAATCCGCCAATACACAAATCTGCCAATTACCAAATGCGCCAAACGCGAAAATGACCAAATGCGCCAATTGTGAAAATGGACAAATCAGCAAATTACCAAATCTGCCAATTACTAAATGCGCCAAACGCGAAAATGACCAAATGCGCCAATTGCGAAAATGGACAAATCAGCCAATGGACAAATCTGCTAATTACCAAATCTGCCAACTACCATATCCGCTAATTACCAAATATGCCAATTACCAAATCTGTCAATTACCAAATGCGCCAAACGCGAAAACGACCAAATGCTCCAATCGTGAGAATGGACAAATCTGCCAATTGACAAATCAACCAATTACCAAATCTGCCAATGGACAAATCCGCCAATGGAGAAATCTGCCAATGGGTAAATCACCGAACTATCATTTTATTTTAGATGTATTCTTCAATCATTATCCCACAGTATTACAAAAAAGAAGAAGAAGAATTATTTATGAAAGAAAGCGAGAAAGGGTATTTTAATTTTAATGTGTGTTACTTATATAAATTCGCAATTATGTTTCAAAATGAATGTTTACTGATGTTGGTTGTTGGAGTTTAGTATCCCATTGCTGTACTTAGGTTATAAGAGACGTGACGTAACACGTTTGAATTTTAATGTCCTCTCACTGGGAATCGAACCCGAAAAGACTAATGTTTGTTGTAATTATTGGATAGCCAACAAACAGCCAACAAGCCTATTTGGCCTTTCACTTAAGTAGCTGTTGCTTCAATTCTGTTCACCTGATTATCTTGTTTCATATGTCATTCACTTCAGAATAAACCAAGCTTGCAAATGGTACTATGCGCATGTGTACATGATGTAAAAGAAGAGGGAAATTTAAGGTAAAATTGGGAATTTCCCGTCAAAAAGTCTTTTTTTAAATGTAGCACCCCCTGGTACGGCCCCGACTAAAGGCACCCGAATATAATATACATTTAAAACTACTGTAGTTTATAAGTAACATATGTGCCAAGATACATTATAATACCTACAATAGTTGTGACGGAAAAAATATTTCTCTGTTCTGCTAGACAATACCAAATTTCATATAGGAAAAAAGTGAGATAACTTTAAAATCAAATGAATCTGAACAGTATTATTTATTTGAAATGAAATGGAATCTGAGTTTTACGTCCAACGTTTATGCCGGTAAGGCTAAAGGAGACGGTGATGATGAGTAATTAATAAATGTTGGAATGAAGAAAGTGGGAGAAAACGGGAGAAACCCGAGGAAACCCACGCACACGGTGTTTGTCCACCACAAAGTTCACTTGGAGGGGACTGGAATCGAACCCGTGACCCCAAGCGCTAGAGGTGAACGCTCCATCACTGAGCCACCGCGGCCCTATTATTTATTTAAGTATCATGACTTATACGTTATTCTCTTCAGAATAAAACATGCTTTCAAATTGTATCATGATAATATATATGTGTGTGTGTGTTGTATGAGAAAAGGGGAAATTAGGGTAAAATTGGGAATTTTCCGACCAACAACAATCGGCAAGAGCAGGTTTGCTCCAGTAGCCCTGATATCGTTTCTCCATCATAGATGTAACTTGGTAGAAATGTTTCCCATGTTCATCAATGACTGTTCCGCAATTTTCTGGGAAGAAATTTATATGGGACTGCAACATATGTATTTTTAGTGATACATTACACCCTTTTGCTTGGTAGAAGGTATTAGGTGCAACTCTACTTCCTTATAGTTCTGATACCGCTCGTTTTCCAAAACATTCGTCACCACTATTCGGAAAGAATCTCATGCTATCCTCTCCTCATTTTCTAACACTGTATCAAATTCAGGATCATTGAGGAGTTAGCGGATTTGAGTGCCTATAAGGATTCATACCTGATTTTAGTTTCCGCAATTTGTGGAAGTTTACGCAGAATATATTTGAAGAATGTTTTCATGCGTCTATGAATAGCCGCCATTCATTGAGATTATCGTCTGTTAAGTTTACTCATAAGACCAGTTAGGCCTACATTGTTACAACGTAATATGTCACTTTCCACTAAAAATACTGTTTAGGGATTCTGACGTGTTCAAAACACGAACACTTTTAGATCTTCAGAATAAGCTCCCCATTTCTTGAGTTTGGATGCTAGCAGTTTTGCGCCACTTTTTGACAACACCAGGTAATTTAATTCAGGTTGAGTATCATATGGTGAATAGATAACGATATTTTGGTTTTGTGAGGTTAGGACCGGTGGAAGACGATGAATCTGCAGCAGAATTTGACAATGTGGGTCAACATTGTTCGCCTTTTGCTCTTCATCGGGTAAAACACTGGAGTAAGGTACGGGAAGTTGTGGAACCTTTAGTTCTTCAGAGTGTGGCACAGTGACGAACATTTCAAGGAATATTTGAATAAGTAGAAGTCCACTTTTTTTTTCTTTTTTGGATAGACCTTTAATTGGAAGAACTATGCAAAAATAGCAATTTGAAGTATGATCTGTCGGTTCTCTCCATATCATTGGAACTGCAAATGGCACGCATGGCCTTTTTCCGTGTAGCCAGTCCCGCAAATTTGTAGAACAAGTATTACAACATATATGTGGTGCTTACTTCTTGTCCACATCTCCCAGTTTACAGCCAAAGTACAAGTGATAGTCTTTCTTTGTGATAGGAGCGAAATTCCACTTTTTGCTTCACTTCGTTAAAAACAACAATTTGCTCTGCACTGCAAACACATTTACGCGACATGTTTCTGCTTAGTATAGTCATAGAAAGATAAATAATAATAATAATAATAATAATAATAATAATAATAATAATAATAATAATAGCAGCACCCACCGACCAGCCCAATATCTCACCACCACTACGTCCGAGATGGCAAATTGTAACTACAAAAGAACGTAACACAACATGTTTTCTCTGGCAAACTCTTCAATACAAACTAAACCGTGAAGTGGTTGATATTTCTTTGTTAGCCATGAAGTGTGAGCAATATGGATAGGAATTTATTTCGGGAGGGCCCCTAAGCTTTTCGGTGGTCCAAATACAATTTGAAGCTAAATTATATTAAAATTTGTAAAATTTCACCTGAAATTAGACTAAATTTACAAACAAGTCGGGGTGTCAAGACCCACAGGACCCACCCCTGCGTATGTCCCTGAGGATAGCAATGAAACTAACTGTCAAACGATGAAAATTTATTGAAATAAGTAGACAGCTCCTGTTGCCACGAATCCTTAATTTGCCCAGCAGAGCACATCGGGTGATAACGTATTTCTTTGAAACCCGAACCAATCTTCAAAAACTAATTTCATATTCGTTATCAGCACCCTAAAATTAGTAAGAATTTGTTACTTTATCTCCGAAGCATTTTCACTGTTGACTAGTGTTTTCAGAGCAAGTTTCTCTTTTTGTAGTTAATACGTTTCATGTGGATTAAATATGAACCAAGATTAGTTGATATAAAAGGAAAATTAGTATAATTGAGTTCACGTTTCATCTATTAGTAAATACACATTAGTAACTAGTGTTTTGTAACTTGTATGCTTAGTGCATAAAATAATTTTGTGATCCTGATAACAGATTCCTGAAGTGAAAAATATTAACTTTTAACAATCGGATTGTACCTTTTGTTGCTTGGTTTCTCATAAGACTGACACACATATTTCCAAGAATGATACGCGTAGCCCTAACAGTCTTCCAATGACGAGACATATATCATTCCATTGATAATATTGAGGTAAACAAAATGTCATGATAAAGCTCGTATAAACTTTTCTAGAATATGTAGTAAAATATACTATTCGTAGATACGAAAATTGATGCTTTGTTACCGCTAATTACTCATATAAAAGTGAAACTGAATTATATCGTCATTAACCATGCGCGCTGATCTTGGGGATTGGCCTCCCTGGATGTAGATATCTTGATTCAAATTTGTGACAAGGAACTACACATATTTCAATGCCTCCCCAAAGTTATACAGAAGTCGTCGTCGCTGTCATTAAGATCTTTATTACACCAATTCTAAGACTAAATTACTCAGTTAATGAGTTATAGTCCAGAATGTTGATTGATTTTCTTCCTTTAAAAATAATATTGTCAAACACATTACATATGTATAAATCAATAAATCACATCAAACCAAATAAAATGAGATTCTCGAATACAAGTTTACATGTTTAGTTTATAAAAAAAATGCTGCACTAACAACTGAATCTTTCGTTGCAATAATCAGTGACAGCTTTCATTCATTGTCCTGGCAGTAGCGAACTAGCAGCTTGCTTTTCTTTTCGTAAGGTGGCACACATATACTTTTTCGAACATGCTAGTTGTAACCGTAGGTAATAACAATCAAGTTAATTAAGAAGTCTTGGTAATAAGTAGTTTCAAATTGGTTAAAATGAATCCGAACCTGTTTTTGGGATGGGTAATTTGAATAGGGACATCAAAATATAAGCCGTCACTTTAGAATCTTTTTGAAGAAAATTACAAGTGTTTACTTAAAATATTTACTTTATTTATTATTTAGAAGGCTATGAAAAATATTCATTCACATTCTTTCAAATATTCACAACTTTCACAATTACAAATTAAAATTTCTCACTAAGTACAAGATCGTACAAAAAAATAAATACCAAAATTTATAGCTGTAAAACAATTTCTTCTGTTATAACTTTCGGTTTTAAATTTCACGACTGTAAATCAGGTCAAGAGGACAAAAGTTACTTGTAATATGGGCAAAGTTCCTACAATCTAAGAATCCAGCAAAGCTGACTCTCAGTGAACTATATGAAAAAAAAAGAAAAAAAACTAAATATTCTAAACTTTCTAAATAGAGTACTCAAAAAAGATCTCAAGATACGTCTTTGTAAACAAGTCATGATTATACTAACTACTGTTTACTTATTAACGATGTTATTATTTCTATAATAATTGCATTTCTTCTTACTTTCCTTATCCATTTTCTGTTAAAGATTATAGCTTCTTATTGAAGACTTTTTATTATTAACTGATTATCAACTGCATTGTTCTATTTATAATAAGGAATACATATATTGGTTTATTTCGAAAATATAAAAAGGAAGCTGACATCCGCTTAATGAATTATGTCAGCCATAGACTCCTAGATTTCATGGTAGCTCGTAGATTTCATGGTCTTTCACACAAATTCTATGCGAGGTCTAACCAAACTTGTGAAATCTCCATCCCGTAAAGGTCGCCAGCACAGTTGTAACTTCGTTTTTGTTGAAATAGTAAAGTAATAATATTTATATGGTTCAAGTCCTCTTTTATTATTTCTTCCACTACTTATAAAGGGTATGTGACAAATCCATAAGGTGTCTGGGCCACAACAACAGATTTTGATGTAAATTGGTAGATTAATAGGACACTTTGCAAAACTAATGTAACTAGCAGGAACTTGTCGAAAAAGCTGTAGTTTCTGAGATTCGAATCAAAGCCAGTCGATTCATTAAAAATGACATATGTCGTGATATCTCGGGAACGGCTCCACCGAGAACAAGCAGACTTTGCAAGCCATAGTAGACACATGATAGTTTTAAAACGAAATTAAAACGAATTGTCTGCACCTGCGCAGAGCGAAAGGATACACTATCAGTACTATGATCGCGGTCTATTGGAGCACATCAGTGTGATGCAGGCATCTATTCATCAAAGAAACATGCCAAAATCATAGCCCATAGGGTTACCTATATACAGTTGCCACGAGACGAGCTCTTTTTCATGTCTCGTCTCGTCTGGACAACGAGCTAACACTTCGAGACGAGACCTGTCTATTATTTGCAAGACAAGACACGCGACAATGTTGTAAGGAGACAAGATGCGACAGCCCCAATATGTCTCGTAGCAATACTACCCAGTTGTATAAAGCAAAGGCTGACGTAAGAGATCTGCGACGGTAGTTACGCAGGCTTGTTCGGTTCACGACTAGCATATAGTCGGTTTTCCCTTGATTTTTATCATGAGTTTTGTCTCATAATGTTCTACGAGACGACACGACACCAGGCACAGGTTCGAGACGACACGACACCAGGCACAGGTTCGAGAACAAGACACGAGACGACACCAGCATCTCATGTTTGCGACGAGACTGTTTCACGCGACGAGATGAGACAACACCAAAAGTTTCGTCTCATGGCCACACTAACTATATATAAGTAAATCTTATGACCTATGATTTTGACACGTTTCTTTGAAGCATAGATGCCTGCGTCACACTGATGTGTTCGAATAGACCGCGACTATAGGCCTGATAGTGTTTCCTTACACTCTCTTAATACTATGTTACTGTTGTGTAACATTGACGACTTACAGTACTTGATATCACTACACCCCGAATATGGCGACTATTAACATTAACTATATGACTTCCACACAGGTGTAATGGAAATGTATGACTGAGAAGACAGTCAAAGTGCGTAACTAGAGGTGGGTGTCCGGGGGCAGACCACCCCAACATCTTCTCACCTCAATTGCTTGAAAACGCTCACCTTTGAGTCTAATTCTTTTCTTGCATTATGTTGTACTTGTCATGTAGTTCAAACTAAGCAAGAGAAAAATACATCGCAGCCTTCACGTTTTCGAGATATGCGCATGCGCACAATTATTTTCGCATTATGCGCAGTTCTGCGCAGGTGCAAACAATTCGTTTTAATTTCTTTTAAAAACATCATGTATCTACTATGGCTTGCAAAGTTTGCTTGTTTTCTGTGAATCCGTTCCCGAGATATCACGAGAAATGTCGTCTTTAATCAATCGACTGTATCTCACAAACTACAGTTTTCTCGACAAAGTCCTGCTAGTTACACTAGTTTTGCAAAGTGTCCTATTAGTCTACCAAGATTCATCAAAATCGGTTGTTGTGACCTAGATACCTTATGGATGTGTCACAGGCCCTTAGAAAATTGAAAGAGCTTTTGTGTAAAATGTATCTCTCTCATAGTGGGCTACTTACATGATTGTGCACCACAGGCACTACGTCGGTAACTTCAAACTTGAAATACTCATAACTGAATAAACAAAATAAAGAAAAGAAATAAACTGGCTCCCCAAAGACCCGTTTTCCAACAATATTTGCTACAGTTACACCCTTTGTGGTCATATTAGTAAAGAAACGCAGTTTGTCTTTTACAAGATAATATTTCCTCGCAATACATTTACATTCTTTTTAAGATTAAATAATCGTCTACCATGACATAGGGGCGTAAGTGACATTTTTTTTTGAAAATGCATTTTTTTCGCTCATTGAATCACTTAAGTTACATTTCCAAAAATTTCCGTTCTTTTTCAGGACTACAACACTAGTTACGACACAAATGAATGATATCGGCCATTTTTGATCATTTTTAGAGATGCGCACGAGACGAGTCGAGACAGGATTTTCGTGACAAAATTCGAGTCGAGACACGGCTCTTCCAATAGAGAAATATACATTTTTCGAGTCAAGACATCACTTTTACAGCACATTTTCGAGACGAGACAGCCACAAATCTTGTCTCGTGCGCATCCCTAATTATTTTTATATATGTCTCCCTCTCCAAAGCTGCGAGGCTGAATTTTGATTTAAACTTCATCGAAAGTGTCAGTGCTCATCTCAGCGACCCCAAAAACTATAGACTCGACACCAACATCGGTCATTTTTGATCAATTTAAAATGTTTCACCTCCTCCCCCTTCCTTAAATTACATCGTCAGAGTGATGCGGCAAAAACATCTCAAGTTCGAACTTCATCTAGGTTGAAAATTTGATCGAGATCGGTCCGGTGGTTCAAGAGTTATTAAGTTATATATATATATATATATATATATATATATATATATATATATAGGGCCTGATCCAGAATTGTCTGAAGGGGCGCACCAATAACTACCAAAATAACCAATCATACTAAAATTCTTCAAAGTGACGTATGGCAATATTCTCTTTGCCCCTGATAACACTGATGCATAGAACGGAGGAAAGTATTTTCAAGAGGGTCACGAGTGGAATGCAGGGCAAAAATGTCCTTCTCTCTTCCTGCCTTCTGTTTTCTTTCCTACTTGACAAATGTTATATTTTTTTGCTTGGTGAATCTTTTTCCTCCAACCTTCGGGAAAGCAAACTATTGCTTTTGCAAAGCTTTGCTTTCTTTTAAGCCCCAAACGGAACCATGATGGCAGAAAGTTTCGGAAAGTGTTGCTATTTTCACTGCTAGCTTCTGATTTTAGATAGTGTACATTTACAACGAAGGGTAGGGTCACATGTACATTTTCACCCCCTAAATCCCCTTCCCACTCCCCCAAGCTCTATCTTCAAAGTGAAATGATAAAATACATCTCAGGCCCGAACTTCATCTATGTTAAAAATTTGATCGAGATTGATCGTTTGGTCAGAGAACTATTAGGTTTTATTTATTGTTTTAAACTCCTCCCTCCCCTCCCCTAAACTCTATCGTCAAATGAATAGATAATCATCCCAGGTTCAAACCTGACCTATGTTGAAACTTTGGCCGAGATCGGTCGGGTGGTTCAAGTGTAATGAAGACACAATGTCAGTCACTTTCATTCCAATTTTTACATATGTCTCCTGCTCTCCCTCCCATATGCACCACCGTAAAAGTTAAATGATAAAAATTACCCCAAGCTCAAACATCATCTATGTTGAAAATTTATCGAGATTGGTTGGGTCGTCCCCTCTCACTAACCTAGGTTCTACCGTCAAAGTGAAAATATGAAAGAAAACTTTCCAGGTTCGGACCTCATCTATGCTGAAAATTTGATCGAGTTCAGTCGGGTGGTTCAAGAGTTATTGTTTTATTTATTTAATATATCTCTCTCCCCTCTCCTTCCCCGCTCCGAAGGTCTGCCGTCAAAGTGATATCATAGAAACCACCCTAGGTTCGAACATGGTCTATGGTGAAAATTTGATTGAGATCGAGCGAGTGGTTCAAGGGTTAATAACTTACGAACATAGTCACTATTACACACACACACACACACACACACACACATATATATATATATATTCGATATCTCCCCCTGCTCCCCCTCCCCTACGTTGCTCCGACAAAGTGAAATAATAGAAGACATTCCAGGCACGAACCTCATGAATGTTGAAAATTTGATCGAGATCGGTAGAGGGGTTTAAGAGATTAGGAGTCACAAACATAGTCACTTTTAATTTTATAATATAGATATACCGAATTTCAAATTTCTAACTTAAACGAATTCCTACATTCGACACTTTGAGGATAAATAAATAATTTTTATATAGGCTGAAGTTTTAATTACCACTCAAATCCCTCAAGCTGAAGGACTGGCCCTTGACCGCGTCTTTGTGCGATTGCTTATGCAATATATTCTCAAGTAAATTCTATACCCAGAAGCCTTATTCTCGATTAGCATAGTAGGACATGCATGCCGTAGCGAAAGAAAGAATCTAATGATCAGGAATTTTCCAGTATCAATATTTTGGTTGTTACTTATTCGTAATATTGTTAGAATTTACGCTTGGCATGAAAACTGAGAGTAGAGTAAGCAATGAATAGAAACATATAAATCACACATAATATATGATAAGTATTGCAATGACATCAGAGACTTCAGAAAAGTAAGGGAAATTTTGAAGCTGAGAAAAAAAAACATTACACTTAGCATTTCCTGTTCAGTTAAAATACATTTATGAACTCAAATGAGAGAAAATTAATCTTACGTCATCTGAATCTAAAACAGTGAAAGCCAATTTCGCAAACTTGGTAGGATCTCCGTTAGTATAGTACTCTTTGTATACTGTAACAAAACCCTGAAAAGAGCGAAACAAAAAATATATGAATTAACATCTCAAAAAATAAGTTCAACTCGCATTCATGATATTTGATTAATAAACACTTATTCAACCCAGAAAATAACAACTGCAAAATAAATATAGTTTACTGGAGGATGAAAATAAAAGAAACCTTATTTTCTCGAGCACAACTCTAGGGATGCGCAAGAGTTGAGACATGTCTCGAACCTCGAGTCGACTCGACTTGAATTCGAGTCGAGACAAACTTTGTAAAATTCGAAACGAGTCGAGACAAACGTATTTCTCGACTCGAATTTTCAGACACGAGTCGAGCCGAGACTGCTCGTAAAAATCTCGACTCGACTCGAATGTCTCGAAAGTTTTTCTATAATTTTTAATATTATTTTGAAGAAAATATTCACTCAGGAACATCCTTGAAACCAAATCCAGCATTTATTAATTTAAAGAGGTACAGAACGCATAAACTTTATAGTTAATCTTTCGAGATCAAGATTTAATTTTCGGCTCAATTCAGTTAATTAAAACTAATAACGAATGTGATATTTGATTGTACTTCTATAATAATAATAATAATAATAATAATAATAATAATAATAATAATAATAATAATAATAATAATAATAATAATAATAATAATAATTGATTATGTGGTTTGTATAAAACTATTATCCGTACCCTATATCTAGTTTGCATAAAACCATTGCGATAAAGTGAACATCATAAATTCTCTCAATGAGCAATTGGTAGTCTATAGTAATTTACAATAGTTATAGATCTAACTATTGTGTTTTCATTTCCATGAACGCAATAGGGCTACATAACTTCTGGATTATTCGCTTCCCTACCTATTTTGAGGCTTTAATGTGTTGCTAGATAACACGTGTTACGGATAATATATAATGTAAAATTTGTTGTATAGAAGACTCCAAAAGTGCATTACCACCTGCAATTCTCCTTTTCTTGCAATAGCAGGCAACCCAAGAAGCTCGGCGGTTGGGTTGGTTGCAAATTCGAAAGGCGTTGGAATAAACCTCAATTTTGTCACAAACATATCAGTGTGGCAAACTGCAAATAAGAGAATAAAACAAATTCTTAAGAATGACAATTTTAACATTGTGACCGAGTTGGATGACGTCAAAAGTTACAAAATGACTTACTTAAGCAGTTCAAACAAGATGAATGGTAAGAAACAGATATAAAAAGAAACCATTTCTCTCTTCCCCCATCCTACCCAAAAAAAAGAAACCAATAAAAAGAAAAAAGTTATATAATATAAATGTTTCATATAAAAGCCTAACAGCACGAAACAAATAGATAAACGAAACGAAAAAGGGACAAACTCCGAATAGAGGACACCACAGACTTGCGGCGTGGTATTCATAAAGATAAAGAAATGGAACCCTAGTTGTAAAACCCATTCTTATATTATTATTATTATTATTATTATTATTATTATTATTATTATTATTATTATTATTATTATTATAAAGTCGTTTCCTTTTCAATATCTCTGACTCTGCCTAAGAGCATGAAAGCATATAGTGATCATGTGTGCACGTTTTTTCAATGAGCGGTCCCAAAGGCCAAAGGGGTGGAAATCTCCAAGAGAGAGAAATAAAAAACTTTCCTATGGTAAATTCTAGTTCAAAGTTCGAAGCACTTGCTTTTGAACGTTTTTTTGTTTCTTTTTTCAAGGAAGAGAAGTTTTGGCGCCTAAGAAATTATATCATATAATATTGCAAATTTGCAAGTGGATGTAGCCTATTTACATTGCAATTTGTGGTAATAAAGATATTATGATTAGAAAACAATATTGTAAAAAGTAAGTTTAATTTCTTCATCCATCGCAAGTCTTGGGAGCCCCTTATACCTCGCCTCCCCCCGAATATCGATATCGAAAATTTAGAATGATATATAGCCATATATTCGCGATATCGAATGTTGACATATGATAATAAAGATATCGACGATAGCGATGTATCGACATATCACAGGCCCAGGTCCGAGAAGTGGTGCTTGAAATATACTGGAATCAACAATCAAATTCTAAATAATTCTAAATTAACAGAAAACAGTTACTGTAATTTACCTTTTACTTCTGTTTCTGATTGTTATCACAAATCAGCGACAGTACACATACTTTACATAGTATACCAATACATTCTATAACTTTTCACAACCAAGCAAGCCGGAAGATGAATTTCCTGTGATATTAAAGTGGAATGTTTTTCAAAATAGTGATAATTCATTGGCCACATTTCTATCAGTACTTTGGTACGGACTAAGAGCTACAAGATTAACAGAACTGGAAATTAAAGATTTTATTCCTTTTTCCTCTCAGAATAAAAGACTTCTGCATTCTCCTGAGATTTTCATTTTCTTAATATAAGTCCCCTATCCTGGGCTAATTCTGGCTACCGCGGTTTCGAGGTAATCGATAAACGAAAGAGCAAAGTTAGTCGACTCTCAACTCTCGACAGTTTGTGAGAAGATATTTCACAGTTCGTGTTGTTATTTCTTCGTTACAAAAACACTTCTAGTTGATTCTATTCATGGTGAATTACTGAACTTATAAACTTTTACAATTATTGAAAAATGAATAATTATTTTTAAACATAAAATGTCGTTACAGTTCAGTAGAATACAGTAGTAGAATGCAGAAGTTAAAGAAAATATTGTTTATTTTTGAGATGTGCAAACTGGATGTGAATAATAAGTGTTTCCCATTCTCTTGTCCAGAGACGGATCTACGATGGACTTCTGGGGGCTCGGTGGTTCGTAATACTCTTATTTAGAGCTATTTTTAAGAGCTCCAAAATCTAGAATGGGTTTCATTTATATATGAAATAAGAAATATATCTTTTCTGGGGGGCAATCACCATGATCGTCCGCTGGATCCGCCCCCGCTCTTGTGTAGCAGACTTTGGAGATATTTAGCTCGTGTATGCTCCTGACGATGCTGATTAGGGATTGACACAGGATAATTTATATACTGAAACTCATCCGGATTTGCAATATCCGGTTGACGGATAACAAGACGGATGACGGATAAGGGATATCAGGATAACGATGACGGATAATATCCGGATAACGAATC
Organism: Thermobia domestica; assembly: GCF_964235325.1. Classification (NCBI taxonomy): domain Eukaryota; kingdom Metazoa; phylum Arthropoda; class Insecta; order Zygentoma; family Lepismatidae; genus Thermobia; species Thermobia domestica. The sequence continues at coordinate 79,185,833 of NC_137470.1, forward strand.
ACACATAAAATCCAGACAACGGATACTATCCGCATGATGGATAACGGATAATATCCGAATAACGAACGACGGATAAGATACGGATAACGGATGATATGCGGATGACGTATAATATCCGGATAATTGATTTATCCGGATAATTTATAAAATTCAGATAACAGATAATATCTGTATAATAGAACATTCGGATAACTGATAACATCCGGATAACGAATAAAGGATAATATCCGGATAACGTATGTGGATTGAAAAAGACAATATAGGAGTTTCGTTGATTTTGAGTTTAACGTCCCGTTCAGCAGCGAGGCTATATGAGACGTGGACCTACTGATTAAGATGGAATCCGAAGCACATGAGCTCCCGCCGGGAATCGAACCAGGGTCTCCAACGCCAAAGGCGCGTACGCTATCTACTTAGCCACGGAGGAGCTTAAGACAATATAGGAGAGAGACGTGTCAGTCTTTTCTCCTCATGGAGTTAATAAAAGACGATCATTGGGGCAGTGTTCTTTACCATTGAAAGATATTGCTTGTTAAAATGTTTCCTAGTAACTTCCAATTTTCTTGTTCTTGTTGGGCGCGATGGCTCAATGGTAGACCGCTTACTTTGGCGCGTTGGGCTTTTATTGTTTCGATCCCCGGGCAAGTAAGTTTGCGGTGGACAAGATCGCATCCGTAGCTTCTCTCAGGGTACTCCCGCTTCTTGCCACTTTTCACTCCATCAATTCGTCTATTATCATTGACTTGCTTTAATCATTGGACGGGGTGGCTCAGTGGTAGAGCGCCTCCTCTCGTGCATGGGGTCCTTATTGTTTGGTTCCCCAGCCAAGTAAGTTCTGTGGTGGAGAGTATCGTATCCGTGGGTATTCTCAGGGTACTCCTTCTTGTTCCCACTTTTCATTCCACCAATTCCTCTTTTATCATTGACTTGCTTTAATCATTAGGCGCGGCAGCTCAGTGGTAGAGCGGTTCCTCTTTTACGTGGGGTCCTTATTGTTTCGGTCTCCACGCAAGGAAATTTGTACTGGAAAAGATCATATCCGTGGATTTCTCAGGGTACTCACGCTTTTACCCACTTTTAATTCCACAAATTCCTCTATTATTATTGACTGGCTTTAATTTTTGCACCGGTTGCTCAGTGGTACAGCGCTTTCTCTGGTGTACCAATTAAGTTTGAAGTGGATGAGATCGTATCTGTGAGTTTTCTCAGGGTACTCCCGCTTCCTCCCACATTTCATTCTACCAATTCTTTTATTATAATTAAATTGGTTCAATGACTGGACGCAGTGGCTCAGTGGTAGAGCGCTTCCTCTGGTGGGCCAAGTAAGTTTGTTGTGGACAAGATCGTATCCGTGGGTTTTCTCAGGCTACACCCGCTTCCTCCGAAATTTAATTCCACCAATTCTTCTGTTACCATTGACTTGCTTGAATCATTGGGGGCAGTGGCTCCGTGGTAGAACGCTTCCTATATTGGGACAAGCAAGTTTGTGGTGGACAAGATCGTATCCGTAGATTTTCTCAGGGTACTCCTTCTTGTACCCTCTTTTCATTCTACCAATCCCTCTTTTATCATTGACTTGCTTTAATCATTAGGCGCGGCAGCTCAGTGGTAGAGCGGTTCCTCTTTTACGTGGGGTCCTTATTGTTTCGGTCTCCACAGAAGGAAATTTGTACTGGAAAAGATCATATCCGTGGATTTCTCAGGGTACTCACGCTTTTACCCACTTTTAATTCCACAAATTCCTCTATTATTATTGACTGGCTTTAATCTTTGCACGGTTGCTCAGTGGTACAGCGCTTTCTCTGGTGTACCAATTAAGTTTGAAGTGGATGAGATCGTATGTGTGAGTTTTCTCAGGGTACTCCCGCTTCCTCCCACATTTCATTCCACCAATTATTTTATTATAATTGAATTGGTTCAATGACTGGACGCAGTGGCTCAGTGGTAGAGCGCTTCCTCTGGTGGGCCAAGTAAGTTTGTTGTGGACAAGATCGTATCCGTGGGTTTTCTCAGGCTACACCCGCTTCCTCCGAAATTTAATTCCACCAATTCTTCTGTTACCATTGACTTGCTTGAATCATTGGGCGCAGTGGCTCCGTGGTAGGACGCTTCCTATATTGGGACAAGCAAGTTTGTGGTGGACAAGATCGTATCCGTAGATTTTCTCAGGGTACTCCTTCTTGTACCCTCTTTTCATTCTACCAATCCCTCTTTTATCATTGACTTGCTTTAATCATTAGGCGCGGCAGCTCAGTGGTAGAGCGGTTCCTCTTTTACGTGGGGTCCTTATTGTTTCGGTCTCCACAGAAGGAAATTTGTACTGGAAAAGATCATATCCGTGGATTTCTCAGGGTACTCACGCTTTTACCCACTTTTAATTCCACAAATTCCTCTATTATTATTGACTGGCTTTAATCTTTGCACGGTTGCTCAGTGGTACAGCGCTTTCTCTGGTGTACCAATTAAGTTTGAAGTGGATGAGATCGTATGTGTGAGTTTTCTCAGGGTACTCCCGCTTCCTCCCACATTTCATTCCACCAATTATTTTATTATAATTGAATTGGTTCAATGACTGGACGCAGTGGCTCAGTGGTAGAGCGCTTCCTCTGGTGGGCCAAGTAAGTTTGTTGTGGACAAGATCGTATCCGTGGGTTTTCTCAGGCTACACCCGCTTCCTCCGAAATTTAATTCCACCAATTCTTCTGTTACCATTGACTTGCTTGAATCATTGGGGGCAGTGGCTCCGTGGTAGAACGCTTCCTATATTGGGATAAGTAAGTTTGTGGTGGACAAGATCGTATCCGTAGATTTTCTCAGGGCACTCCTTCTTGTTCCCACTTTTCATTCCACCAATCCCTCTTTTATCTTTGACTTGCTTTAATCATTAGTCGCGGCAGCTCAGTGGTAGAGCGCTTCCTCTTTTACGTGGGGTCCTTATTGTTTCGGTCCCCACCCAAGGAAATTTGTACTGGAAAAGATCATATCCATGGTTTTTCTCAGGGTACTCACTCTTTTTCCCACTTTTAATTCCACAAATTCCTCTATTATTATTGACTGGCTTTAATCTTTGCACGGTTGCTCAGTGGTACAGCGCTTTCTCTTGTGTACCAATTACGTTTGAAGTGGATGAGATCGTATGTGTGAGTTTTCTCAGGGTACTCCCGCTTCCTCCCACATTCCATTCCACCAATTCTTCTATTGTCATTGACTTGGTTCAATCATTGGGCGCAGTGGCTCAGTGGTATAACGCTTCCTCTGGTGGGCCAAGTAATTTTGTGGTGGACAAAAGTGTATCCGTAATTTTTCTCAGGGTCTTTTTGCTTCTTCCAACTTTTCATTCCACCAATTTTTCTATTATCATTAACTTACTTTAATCTTTGGGCGCGGTGGCTCAGTGATAGAGCGCTTCCTCTGGTGGACCAACTACATTTGTGGTGGAGAAGATTGTACCCGTGGAATTTTTTAGGGTGCTTCCGCTTCCTCCCACATTTCATTCCACGATTACCCCTATTATCATTGACTTACTTAAACATTTGGCGCAAAGGTTGAGTGGTAGAGCGCTTCCTCTGGAGAGGCAACGTAAGTTTGTGGTGGAGAGGATCGTATCCGTGGGTTTTGTCAGAGTACTTCCGCTTCCTCCCACATTTCATTCCACCAATTCTTCTATTATCATTGACTTCGTTCAATCATTGGGCGCAGTGGCTCCGTAGTAGAGCGCTTCTTCTGGTGGGCCAAGTAAGTTTGTGGTGTACAAGATTGTATCCGTGGGTTTTCTCAGAGTAGTCCCGCATCTTCCCACTTTTCACTCCACCAATTCCTCTTTTATCATTGACTTCGTTCAATCATTGGGCATGGTGGCTTAGTGGTACAATGCTTTCTCTGGTGCATAGGGTCCTTAATGTTACGATCCCCTGCGTGATAAATTTGTGGTGGACAAGATAGTATCCGTGAGTTTTGTCGGGGTACTCCCGCTTTCTCTCATTTCATTCCACCAATTCTTCTATTATCATTGAATTGGTTCAATGACTGGACGCAGTATCTCAGTGGTAGAGCGCTTCCTCTGGTTGGCCAAGTAAGTTTGTAGTTGTCAGGACCGTATCCGTGGGTTTACTCAGGATACTCCCGTTTCTTCCCACTTTTCATTCCACCAATTCCTCTATTATCAATGGTTTGGTTTAATCACTGGGCGCTGTGGCACAGTGGTAGAGCGCTTCTTCTGGTGGACCAAGTAAGTTTGTGGTTTACAAGATTGTATTTGTGGGTTTTTTCAGGTTACTCTTCCTTCCTCCCACATTTTATTCCACCAATTCTTCTATTATCATTGGCTTACTTTAATCATTGGACGCTGTTGGTCAGTGGTAAAGCGCTTCCTCTGGTGGGCCAAGTAAAGTTGTGATGAACAAGATCGTATCCGTGGGTTTTCTGAGGTTACTCTCGCTTCTTCTAACTTTTCATTCCACCAATTCTTCTATTATCACTGACTCGTTTCAATCATTAGGCGCAATGGCTCAGTGGTAGAGCGCTTCGTGTTGTGTGCCAAGTAAGTTTGCGGTGCACAAGATGGTATCCATCGGTTAACTCACGGTACTTCCTTTCCTTTCCATTCTTCATTCCACCAATTTCTCTACCATCATTGATTTGGTTTAATCATTGGGCACGTTGGCTCAGTGGTAGAGCGCTTCGTCTGTTGGGGTAAGTATTTTTGTGGTGGACAAGATCGTATCTATGGGAGGAAGCGGGAGTACCCTGACAAGACCCACGGATACGATCTTGTCCACTACAAATTTATCAGGCAGGGGATCGAAACACTAAGCACCTCACACACCAGAGGAAATTTTCTACCATTGAGCCTACGTGCCCAATAATTAAATCAAGTCAATGATAAAAGAGGAATTAGTGGAATGAAGAGTGGGAACAAGCGGGAGTACCCTGAGAAAACCCACGGATACGATCTTGTCCACCAAAATGTAGTTGGCCCACCAGATAAGCGTTCTACCACTGAGCCACTGCGCCCAATGTTTGAAGGAAGTTAATGATAATAGAAGAATCGGTGGAATGCAATGTTGAGGAAGCGGGAGTACCCTGACAAAACCCACGGATGCGATCTTGTCCACCAAAAATTTACTAGGCCGGTTATCGAAAAAGTAAGGAATCCACGCACCAGATGAAGCGTTCTACTACTGATCCACCGTGCCCAATGAGTGAAGCAAGTCAATGATAGTGGAGGAATTGGAGGAATGAAAAGTGAGAAGAACCGGGAGTACAGTGAGAAAACACACGGATACGATCTTGTCCACATTAAACGTAGTTGGCCCACCAGAAGAAGCGCGCTACCACTGAGCCACCGCGCCCGATGATTAAACCATTTCAATGATAACAGAGGAGTTGCTGGGATGAAAATTGGGAAGAATCCGGAGTACCCTGAGAAAATCCACGGATACGATCTTGTGCACCACAAACGTAGTTGGCCCACCAGAGGAAGCGCTCTACCACTGAGCCACTGCGCCCAATGATTGAAGCAAGTCAATGATAATATAATAGGGAGAATGAAATGTGGGAGGAAGCGGGGATACCCTGACAAAAACCCACGGATACGATTTTGTCCACCACAAACTTACTTGGCTCACCAGAGGAAACGCTTTCCCATTGAGGTACTGCACACAATAACCGAAGCAAGTCAATGATAATAGAAGAATCGGTGGAATGAAATGTGGGAGGAAGCGGGAGTACCCTAACAAAACCCACGAATACGATCCTCTGCACCACCAATTTATCAGGCAGGGGATCGAAAGAGTAAGGACCCCACGCACCAGAGGAAGCGTTCTACCATTGAGCCACCGTGCCCAATGATTAAATCAAGTCAATGATAAAAGAGGAATTGGTGGAATGAAAAGTGAGAAGAAGCGGGAGTAACGTGGGAAAACCCACGTATAGGGTCTTGCACACCACAAAATTACTTGGGACACCAGTGTAAACTCTCTACCACTGAGCCACTGCGCCCAATTATATAACTAAGTCAATGATATTAGAAGACTTGGTGGAATGAAATGTGGGAGGAAGCGGGTGTACCCTGACAAAAGCCACGGAAACATCTTGTCCAACAGAAACTTACTAGCCCGGGGATCGAAAAAGTAAAGACCCCACGCACCAGATGAAGCGTTCTACTACTGAGCCACTGTGCCCAATGAGTGAAGCAAGTCAATGTTAATGGAGGAATTGCTAGAATGAAAAGTGAGAAGAAGCGGGAGTACAGTGAAAAATTCACGGATACGATCTTCTCCACCGCAAACGTAGTTGGCCCACAAGAGGAAGTGCTCTACCACTGAGCCACTGCGCTGAATGATTGAAGGAAGTTAATTATAATAGAAGAATCGGTGGAATGGAATGTGGGAGGAAGCGGGAGCACCCTGACAAAACCCACGGATACAATCTTTTCCACCAAAGATTTACTTGGCTCACCAGAAAAAGCGCGTTACCACTGAGGCACCGCGCCAAATTAGTAAACCATGTCAATGATAATACAGGAGTTGCTGGAAATAAAAATGGGAAGAAGCAGGAGTAACCTGAGAAAACCCACGGATACGATCTTGTTCACTACAAACGTAGTTGGGGTCGCGGTGGCTCAGTGGTAAAGCGATCACCTCTGGTGCAGGGGGTCCCGGACTCAAACCCTGCTGCCCCCAAGTAAACATTGTGGTGGACAAAAACCATATGCGTTTGTTTTTTCGGGGTTCTCCAGCTTCCTCCCACTTTCGTCACTAAACCATTTCATTCGTTTCTCATAATCACCGTATCCTTTATTCTAACCAGCATAATCGTGGGACGTAAAACTCAAAGATTTCATTTCATTTTTTACATAAGCAGTTGGCCCGCCAGAGGAAGCGCTCTACCACTGATCCACTGCGGCCAAAAATTGAACCAAGTCAATGATAATATAATAGGGAGAATGAAATGTGGGAGGAAGCGGGGATACCCTGACAAAAACCCGCGGATACGATTTTGTCCACCACAAACTTACTTGGCTCACCAGAGGAAACGCTTTCCCATTGAGCTACTGCGCCCAATGTTTGAAGCAAGTCAATGATAATCGAAGAATTGGTGGAATGAAATGTGGGAGGAAGCGGGAAAACCCTGAGAAAACCCACGGATACGATCTTGTCCACTGCAAACTTACTTGGCTCACCAGAGGATTCGCTTTTCCATTGAGCTACTGCGCCCAATAATTGAAGCAAGTCAATGATAATAGAAGAATCGGCGAAATGAAATCTGGGAGGAAGCGGGAGTACGCTGACAAAACCCACGAATACGATCTTGTCCACCACAAATTTATCAAGCAGGGGAACGAAACAGTAAGCACCCCACACACCAGAGGGAGCGTTCTAACATTGAGCCACCGTGCCGAATGATTAAATCAAGTCAATGATAAAAGATGAATTGGTGGAATGAAAAGTGGGAGGAAGCGGGAGTACCCTGAGAAAATGCACGGATACGATCTTGTCCACCAAAACTTACTTGAGCCACCAGTAGAATCACTTTGCTACTGAGCCACTGCGCCCAATGATTGAAGCAAATCAACGATAATGGAATAATTGTTGGAATGAAATGTTTGAGGAAGCGGGAATACCGTGAATAAACACACGTATACGATCTTGTCCACCACAAAAGTATCAGGACGGGAATCGAAACATTAACTACCCCACGCACCAGAGGAAGCGCTCTACCACTAAGCTACCGTGCCCAATGATTAAGGTAGGTCAATGATAATATAGGAATGGATGGAATGAAATGTGGGAAGAAGCAGGAGTACCTTGAGAAAACCCACCGATACGATCTTGTCCACCACAAACTTACTTGGCCCACCAGAGGAAGCTCTCTACCATTGATCCACCGCGTCGAATGATTAAAGTAATTCAATGTTTATAGATTAATTCGTGGAATGAAAAGTGGGAAGAAGCCGGAGTACACTGAGGAAACCCACGTATGGGATCTTGTCCACCAAAAACTTAATTGGCCTACCAGAGGTAGCGCTCTAACACTAGGCCACTGCACCCAATGATCGAAGCAAGTTAATGGTGATAGAAAAATTGATGGAATGAAATTGGGCGAAGCGGGGGTACCCTCGCATAGTCCACGGATACGAACTTGTTTACTTCAAACTTACTAGGCTGGGGATCGATACTGTAAGGGCTTCATGCACGAGAGGAAGCGCTCTACTACTGAGTAACCGCGTCCAATGATTAAAGCAAGTGAATGATAATAGAGGAATTGGTGGAATGAGAAGTGGGAAGAAGTGGGAGTACCCTGAGAAAGCTCACTAATACGAACTTGTCCACCACAAACTTACTTGGGCAGGTATCGAAACAATAAGAACTCCACGCACAAGAGAAAGCGCTCTAACACTGAACCACCGTGCTCAATAAATAAAGTAAGTCAGTGTTATAGAGGGCCTGTGGAATAAAAAGTGGGAACAAGCGGGAGTACGCTGCGGAAAACCACGGATACGATCCTGTCCACTACACAACATACTTGGCTGGGGTTCGAAAAAATAAGGACCCCACGCACGAGAGGAAGTGGTCTGCCAGTGTACCACCGCGCCCAATGATTACAACAAGTCAATGATAATACAAGAATTGGTGGAAGGAACACTGGCAAAAAGCGAGAGTACTCTGAGAAAACATACGAAACGATCTTGTCCACCGCAAACTCACTAGGCCGGGGATGGAAACAAATGACCACACTCACCAGAGTAAGTGGTTTACCATTGAAGCCCACAACAAGAACAAGGAAATTGGAAGTTACTAGGAAACATTTTAAGAAGCAATATCTTTCAATGGTAAAGACCACAGCCCGATGATCGTGTTTTAATAACTCCATGAGCAGCAATTACTGATATGTCCGTCTCCTGTATAGTCTTTTTCAAACCATATACGTTATCCGGATATTACCCTTTATTCGTTATCCGGATGTAATCAGTTATCCGAATGTTCTTTATCCAGATATATCCGTTATTTTAATTTTATAAATTATCCGGATAAATCCATTATCCGGATATTATCCGTCATCCGAATACCATCCGTTATCTGGATATTACCTGTCATTCGTTATCCGGATATTATCCGTCATCGTTATCCTGATATCCGTTATCCGTCATTCGGTTTGTTATCCGTCAACCGGATATTGCAAATCCAAATAAGTTTCTATCCGATTTCAGTATAAAAAATTATCCAGATGTGGCAATCTATAATCAGCATCGTCTGGAGCATACACGAGCTAAATATCCTCAAAGTCTGCTACACAAGAGCGGGGGCGGATCCAGGGAGCGATCATGGCGATTGCCCCCCAGAAAAGGGATATTTCTTAATTTATATATAAATAAAACCCATTCTAGAGTTTGGAGCTCTTAAAAGTAGCTCTAAATAGGAGTATTACCAACTACCGAGCCCTCAGAAGTCCATCGTAGATCCGTCTCTGGACAAGAGAATGGGAAACACTTATTATTCACATTCAGTTTGCACATCTCAACAAATAAATAATATTTTCTTTAACTTCTGCATTCTACTACTGTATTCTACTGAACTGTAACGACTTTTTATGTTTAAAAATAATTATTCATTTTTCAATAATTGTAAATGTTTATGAGATCAGTAATTTACCATGAATAGAATCAACTAGAAGTGTTTTTGTAACGAAGAAATAACAACACGAACTGTGAAATATCTTCTCACAAACTGTCGAGAGTTGAGAGTCGACAATCTTTGCTCTTTCGATTATCGATTGCCTCGAAACCGCGGTAGCCAGAATTAGCCCAGGATAGGGGACTTATATTAAGAAAATGAAAATCTCAGGAAAATGTAGAAGTCTTTTAGTCTGAGAGAAAAAAGGAATGAAATCTTTAATTTCTAGTTCTGTTAGTCTTGTAGCTCTTAGTCCGTACCAAAGTACTGATAGAAATGTGGCCAATGAATGACCACTATTTTGTAGAACATTCCACTTTAATATCACAGGAAATTCATCTTCCGGCTTGCTTGGTTGTGAAAAGTTATAGAGTGTATTGGTATACTATATAAAGTATGTGTACTGTCGCTGATTTGTGATAACAATCAGAAACAGAAGAAAAAGGTAAATTACAGTAATAGTTTTCTGTTAATTTTTGTATTCAAGGATAAACGGAAAACCTACTTTTATCTTAACATTTGTTTTTCTTAAAATTTCTATTCGGGTTCACACCCTTGCTCCTCAACATTGAATACGGAAATGGACAACTTATTTAGAGTTTGATTGTTGATTCCAGTATATTTCAAGAATCACTTCTCGGACCTGGGCCTGTGATTTGTCGATACATCGCTATCGTCGATATCTATAGTATCATATGTCAACATTCGATATTGCGAATATATGGACACGAATATATCATTCTAAATTTTCGATATCGATATTCGGGGAGTGGGGAGGCGAGGTATAAGGGGCCCCTAAAACTTGCGATGGATGAAGAAATTAAACTTTTTACAATATTATTTTCTAATCATAATATCTTTATTACCACAAATTGCAATGTAAATAGGCTATATCCACTTGCAAATTTGCAATATTATATGGTATAATTTCTTAGACGCCAGAACTTTTCTGTTCCCTGAAAAAAGGAACAAAAGATCACGTGCAAAAGCAAGTGCTTCGAACTTTGAACTAAAATTTACCATAAGAGAGTTTTTTTTATTTCTCTCTCTTGGAGATTTCCACCCCTTTTGGCCTTTGGGACCGCTCATTGACAAAACGTGCACACATGATTACTACATGCATTTATGCTCTTAGGCAGAGTCAGAGATTTTGAAAAGGAAACGACTTTTTAATAATAATAATAATAATAATAATAATAATAATAATAATAATAATTATTATTATTATTATTATTATAAAAATCGGGTTTACAACTGGGGTCCCATTTCTTTATCTTGCATGGGAGGGACGGAAGTCTGCTACGAAACTGGTGTCCTCTATTTTTGTTTGTCGCTTTTTCGTTTCGTTTATCTATTTGTTTTTGTGCTGTTAGGCTTTTATATGAAACCTTTATATTATATAACTTTTTCTTTTTATGAGTTCCTTTTTTGTTTGGGTTGGGGGGAAAGAGAGAAATGCTTTCTTCTTATATATGTTTCTTACCATACATCTTGTTTGAACTGCTTAATTAAGTCATTTTGTAACTTTTGATGTCATCTTACTCCGTCACAAAAATAAAAATGTCTTTCTTAACAATTTGGTTTATTCTCTTATTTGCAGTTTGCCACACTGATATATTTGTGACAAAATTGAGGTTTAGTCCAACGCCTTTTGAATTTGCAACCAACCCAAACGCCGAGCTTTTTGGGTTGCCTGTTATTGCAGGAAAAGGAGAATTGCAGGTGGGAATGCACTTTTGGAGTCGTGTATACATCACATATTATGATACGAGAGTATTTTACATAGCATATTACAATAAATGGACTGCTTGGATGCCAAGAACTAGTACAGGTACCTTTCACTTCTATAGATAGGTGCTTTAAAAAAGAGTTTTGTAAACACTAAGTTATAAAACAATAAACTACATACAGTAGTTATGGTTTTGGTTCCCAAGATAAGATAAATATGGATTGTTCATAAGATATTGAACTTCAACTTTTACTCCTGGAAAATTTCAATTTTGAGTTATACCACTTGGAATCAAAGCAGTTCACTGTAAGATAAATACACTCTTCACCTTATTCTTCTGTTTGCAACGCTATTTCATTTTTTTCTTTCTTTTCACGACAATTCCAGATAGTATTGTTTTGTTGTGGGAGTATATTTTATATTCACCAAATAAAATTAAGGATTCATTTTGTAATCAGCTTTAAATTTTTCAGAAACTATTAATATAAGTTCCCAATCAAATCGAGCTAATTGTTTAATGTATTTCGAAGACTTCATAATCGTAACATTTATGTACTACGAAACTACGAACGTAAAGTGGACTCGACCTAGGCCCGGGGCCGCTGTGGCTCAGTGGCACAGCTTTCACCCTTGGTGTGCGATGACTCTGATTCGATCCCAGTTGGTGCCAAATGGGCTTTGTGGCACAGAAAAACAGTGTATGTGGACTTTCTCGTGGTTCTCTAGTTTCCTCCCACTTACTTTATCCCACCATTTTATTCATTTTCAACGTCACTGTTTTCTTTAGCTTACAGGGCAAAATCTTGTGATGTGAAGTAATACTGAAAGATTTCATTTCGAGTTAACCGCTCAAAATTATCTTGTTCTCCCCTGTTTTAAGTTATGGCTGGAGGTATGAAATCCAGCATGCAAACACTTCGCTCATAAAGTAAGAAACAGTAATTCCTATATTGCTCTAACTTCAGATCTTATAAGTACATAATGTTGAATGTGAGGACTCACTTATCGACGTGAATTATTGATTGTAAGCTCCTCAATAAGAATGAGCAAACACGTATTCCAGATTTCCCGTTTTTAAAGAAGGAAAGAGGTTATTTCGTATAACACTGAAATTTCTGGGAAGTTTTTCATTAAACTTTATTCTTCCTCATGTAACTCGGACACTTCTGCTAGTATTTGTACCTAGGTATATATACACTGTTGTGCAACTCTTAGGACAAAAGTAAATTCCGCGTGCTATGTCACTTGCGAAAGTAAGTTTCGTATGCCCGAGGTGGCCTAGATTGGTGGAACTTGAACCATACGTAGAAAGTATGATACAGGAAGCAATACAAAGAAACTGAAAAAAAAATGGAAGGTCATTCTCTTGTAAAAGGCGAAGGAAAGTTTAGAGAAAGGAATAATTGGTACACTCCCTCCTCCCTGCTCTCTCTCTCTCTCTCTCTGTGCCTAGTATATTTTCTTTACTTTATTGTCTCCGAAACACCATTCCAGACAAATGCTTTTTGGTAGAAAAGTTAGAAGCAAACCATCCCACAAAGTGGACAAAGTGGACAAGATGCGGTACTAAGGTCAATGAACCTGCTTTGGAAATTTTCGTGCTATTTAGGTTTCTGAGTGGGTATAGTTTCTTCAACTATGCCGCCTTGTATTATGGCTCGTGCCATAAATAAGTCATCGTCTGATCATATGGGAAACACCGCTGTCCTTTGAGTTAGTTGTCCTTGCCTAACATCTATTTCATATTCATATTAGCCAGTGGCGGCGATAAAGGGCTCGCAGATCCCGCAGTGCGAGGGGTGCAGACCTGAAGGGGGCTCTACAAAGTACGCTCAACAAGGCACCTTTTACTTGTCATTTGAAATTGTAATGCATTTTGAAAGCGTTTCTACACAGCCTATAACGAATTCTAACAATTTCACAAAATTAACTAATGAAGTAATCGCTAAAATTAAATAATAAGTTATGACTGTGAATATGAATGTCAGGTTGCTCTTTGCGATTTTCCAAAGATTTCTTTTTCAGTGTAACATTTGTATATTATTATGTTAGTCTATTATCCCATATTTTTGTTATCATGTATCTTAGACTACAATTACCGTGTATTACAATAAATTATCGTGTTTACGGGAAATATCTACCAAGAAAACAATTCGAGATATTGCAACTTGTTAATTGAAGAAGACAGTTGCTTACTGACAAGGGAGTGGGTCCGCTAAGATCCAAACGAAACAATTGTGTTCGCATTTAATATGTTATAACTAGACGAATCCCAAAGTTATACGTGCCACCGGGCAGGAGATTGTGAGCTACAACATAGTTTGTAATGTAAAAGCTACAAAAAAAAATCATTTTCAAGGGCACACTTTTTGGGGTAAAAAAGTTTGCCCCGGGGTTCCTCGCAGGGTCCCAGACGGAGTCCAACTCAAAAGTGCCAAATGGCAAGGGGGGTTAAGTAGCACATCGTTTGAAAACTGTTGTAAAATGATGGAAAATGGAGCAAGTCTCCACTCTCTACGACAACCCTGTGCAAAATGACTGCGGGACAAAATGTAAGCAAAAACTTCAATGAAAAGTCCACGGCCACCCCTATAAATCGAAAAGTTCGACACAAATGTAAAAACAGGAAAGGACGTGTGGGGCATTACGAGATCGAGCTAAAGAGAATTTCACAGTGAATATCAAGCTCAAGCTCGAACTAGTGAGAATCTTAACTAGTGTGACCCTTATTGAGATTAGCAAACGAAAGTTCCATTCAGGATAGAACGCATGAGCCCGAGTGCGTCAAAATTACCATAAACCTACTCAAATGCGTAAGGTTTATGAGCTGCAGAAGTGCTTATTAGAAAGACCTTAATTAGCATGTGCTTGCATTATCCATAGAAAGTGCTTAGATATCTATTGTAACTTACGTTCGCATTTTAACAATTCAGGTTGTAATTAAAACCTTGAATACTGATCAGATAAGCACGCAGAATTGTTTGTTGAGGTGTATTTCTGATACGCAATTAATTCTATGTGATCAAATACAACTACATAGTATCTGAAGCGGCTTAAGTTGGATTGAATGAAAACGTGAACATGTATTTGAACTTCGCAATGTATTTTAATTATCATGAACTCTAAAAATTAGAAAAAAATAGAAGAGCGATTGCTGAGCACCAAACATCAAAATTTCACAACCATTAAATATTTGTTGACGTCAAAGCCGCACACCTCAAAAACACAGAAAAAAAGATTGCCTCATCAACTAACCGTTGTCTTGTCCAAGTCAGTTGCTTCTTGTCATAACTTGTGAAATTTCGCGCGAGTTAATCAGAATGTTGAAAATTTCCTACATTTTAAATCTAGTTATAATGTACTGATCAGTCAGAACATTATGGCTACCTACCTATTAGCGATATAAACTCATCCAGGCGATAGCTGCGTCATCTGACGAAGAATGCCTGCTAGCCAGTCACTCGTACGCTGCATGTAGTATCAGTGAGAGTGCTGGCCGTGTGTAGAATGGGGAAAGCGCTCGATCTATCTGAGTTTGACCGACAGCAGGTTGTAGTGGCCTGGAGGCTCGGCAGGAGAATTTCGGAAACTGCACGACTTGTCGGGTGTTGGAGGAGTGCTGTGGTGAGTGTCCTCAACAAATGGCGAAACCAAGGAAAAATGACGTCTAAACGTCGAGGGATTGGTCGCCTCCACCTCATTACAGATGTCGGACGTCATGGGCTGGGCAGACTGGTAAAACAGGACAGGCAGCGAACTGTGGCAGAACTAACATCAGACTTTATTGCTGGGCAAAGTACAAGTGTGTCTGAACACACAGTGCACTGAACACTCCTAATGATGGACCTCTGAAGCCCATGACACATCCATGTGCAAATGTTAACAAAACGACATCTGCAACTACTACTGAAATGAACACATGACCACCGTCACTGAACCTTGGCAGAGGTGCAGATCGTTGCATTGTCTGATGAATCCCGATACCTTCTTCATCATGAGGATGTGAGGTTGCAAATCTGTCATGTTCCAAGGGAGGTCCTGCTCCTTAACACCTGTACTGCAGGACGGATACAAGCTGGCTGCATCTTAACTATGCTGTGGAGAACATTCACGTGAGCATCCATGTGTCTAGTGGAGCTCGAGCACGTCACCATGACGGCCGAGGCGTATTGCGCACTGCTTGCAGAGTACGTATACCCCTTCATGGCGACCATGTTTCCCAACGCTAGTAGCATTTTCGGAAAAGATAATGCACCATATCACAAGGCGAGGATTGTGATGGAGTAGTTCGAGGAACACAGGGGCAAATTCCAAGTGATGTGCTGGCCCCCCAGCTCGAAGGATCTGAACCCAATGGAACACAGATAGGATGTGATTGAACGTGACGTCAGAGTGCATCGTCCCCTCAACAGAATTTATGGAAATTAGGTGACCTGCGTGTACGCATGTGGTTGCCCACTCTCTCCAGTGACCTTCCAAGGATCATTGCGTCCATGCCAAGACGCGTCACCATTGTTATCCGTGCCAAAGGTGGACATACTGACAGGTAGGTATTCATAATGTTCTCGCTGATGTGTGCGTATATTTTAATTTGTATATTTTGTCTCGACTCGAACTTCGGGACGTCTCGTCTCGAATTCGAGTCGAGTCGAGACAGGAACAGTCGAGTCGAGACATGAACTGAGACAGAAACATATTTTCGAGTCGAGAAAACATTTTCTCGAGAAGAGCCGAGACAGGCTTAAATCTCGACTCGAATCGACTCGTGCGCTTCCCTACACAACTCTAACGATTTTGTTGATTTTTCGTAAATTAATATTTCGTTACCAACACCATAAAATCGTATTTCTGCGAAAAGTCAGAAATGAATGGCTTTTTCTCAGACGTTTCTCTTAAGAAAGACTCAGGAATTTTGTTCACGTTTCGTAAGCGCATATTTGATTAACAAAATTGCAATCTGTTATAAATCAGTTTTAACTTAAAAATTCAGATGGGAAAATTTGTTCTTGTGGCGAGTTTTACTCGGAGGACTTTCTCGAAAAAAGATTCCGGTATTTTTTGTACATATTTCATAAATGAACGTTTCACTAACAAGCATACAGTATGTTTCGAATGATTTTTCATTAAACCATTCTTAAGAGACAGTTGATTCTCGTCTGATGATTTTCTCAGAAACGACTAACACAAAATTTCATAAATAAATCTTTCATTAACAAGTCTGGAATATGATATTAATATTTTTTTCTTAAAATTCACAAGTGGTGGGTTAGTTTGCACGATTTTCGTGTAAGGAACTCAGCCAATTTTGCTCATATTTAATAACTAACTAACTTACTAACTCTATGCCCTATGGAACCCGGAGGTTCAATGCCACGTTCACAAAAGCTCTCCATTGACTTCTATCCTTAACCACCTGGACCCAGTTTCTACTTTGTATTCCGATTTCTTCGAGAACCATCTTAATATTGTCCAACCACCTGCGCCTAGGCTTCCTAATGGTCGTTTTCCGATTGATCTTCCAGTTAAGACTTTGACTACTTTCTTCATCCTAGTTACATGACCTGCCCACGTGAGTCTCCTAGACTTCATGACCTAACAACGTTCGGTAAACCGTATAAACTAAGTAGTTCCTCGTTATGAAGTTTCCGCCATTCCCCATTCCCGTTCCTCTTGGATCAGAATATTTATCTCAGTTCTTGTTCTCAAATACTTTCAGTGTAATAAGTAAATGTTCCTTTAAGAAACTTACATCATTGTATAAATATTTTTTTATTATTAAACATTCACAAAGGTTAGCTTTCTCTTTCGCGTGAGTTTTCCGAGATGATTTTCTCAGAAATGAGTCTGGTAATTATCTTTGTTATTCTTAAATAAATATTCCGTTTAATAACTACAAGATGATATGATTCAATTTGAGAAGTGAGAGGGGGAAAGTTTAGTGCAATGGTCCGTACTTTCTGCTGTTATTTACTTTTCGAAATATGTTATATCTTTTCCATATTCATATAATCCATTAAAAATGACTTTGTTACACATGTACATTCTAGAATATTTTTACGTCACATATTTGTATTAGTCACTAATTGAACATAGCTTTTACCTTGTATTTTAAAATACCTAATATAAACAAATTGTAAGATCTACACTATAAATCCGAGAATTGTTTAAAGACTGATAAAGTGAACGTCAGTGATCACTACTTTGCTTATTCAATCATGAACTACCAGTTGTGTAGAGACGTGAATCACGGTAGTGATTTGTTGAGCCAAAAAATAAATAAATAATTATTCAGCGTATATTTGAAGATTATAGAAATAATAACACATCTTGCTCAGACAAACTTTACCCGACTCAGCTATATGCTATATTTTTGTAATGCATTCCAATTACCTGCTCCACTGTTAACAATTTCAGATACGACAACATTTGCGCTTAAAAAGCCAACTTCTGTTGTGTAATTACACAGTTAGCAACATATTCAATACAGAGTGCGCAATCCTTAGACAATTGTAAAGATAATCTTCAATAATGAAATTGGGACGCGCTTAAAGGATGAAACATAATGGGGTCAACACGTTCAATACATCTTGGCGATATTCTTCTTCTTCTTCTTCTTCTTATTATTATTATTATTATTATTATTAGGCAACGGACGATGGCAAGATTCGTGAAAGCAAACCACATTCACAACATTCGAGAGTTTTTATACGAATATGTAAAAAAAATCTTACCATAAGTATTCCTCGTAATGCTATAAGAAATATTGATCAGGTTTCAGAGCGATAAATAAGAACAAGAAACCATACGATCATAAGGTGAACAACGTTATAAGGGTAAAAAAAATCTGTTAGTTTTTGTGGAGATCTGTCTTCCATTGGCTCTCACATCATCAGTTGAATGCGAATGAAGGTAAGGCGAAGGTCAGTTATTGGTGTGGGTATCCAACATAATACCTGGCTGTGGCAGTTCAGTTATACCATGAACTTGCGTAAGGACATAGTGGACATGGAACCTCCAAAGAGCGTCATAACGACATCTTTGCTGTACGAGTTCAAACTGGGGTCAAACGCCGCTGCAGCGGGGCGGAATATATGCCAGGCCTTTGGTGAGGGTGTCGGGACTACTCGGACAGTGTAGTGGTGGTTCAACAAGTTTAAGAACGGTGATGAAACACTTGAAGACGCACCACGTGGCGGAAAAATACATGTACAAAATGAAGATCTTCAGGCAGCAATTGAGGCGAACAAGAGTCAGACATGTGAGGAACTGGGACTACAATTAGCAGCCCATTAACCGGCTCCAAAACGGCCGAAACCACCACTGAAACAGAAGAAGGTCCTCCTGTGTGTTTGGTGGATTGCTCGTGGCATCGTGAATCAGTAACTTCTACGAGCTGGTCAGATCAGTGCAATTGTGTACCGTCAGCAGCTGAGTGGTGTTCAAGATAAACTCAAAACTCTTTTTTTTTCTGAGACATGGTCGGTATTACCGCGGGTGAATTCAAACCAGTAAACATAGTTCCATAAATCTCCCGTCCTTCCTTGATTATTTGCCACAAATCGCATGAAAATCGCATTTCACAAAGAAATGCTAGACCAAAATGAAATCAGTGTTAAAAAAAATCACTCTATAGAATAATTAACTTTATGTTCCGAACATAACATGTCGCTAAGCTGGAGGCGAAATAGTGTGGAAAGAAAGAGCATATTATCTCAAAGATGATTTTGAATAGTTGTCAACATACTCGCCGACTACTCTGGATTCAAATATACCACTATATATATATATATATATATATATATATATATATATTTTTAATGTACTGCTTCGTTCCTATTTGACCTAGAGTTATGGTTCAAACGCCATTTTCTTCAGTGTAACGAGTCCTTTTCAACGGTACCAATTGCGTGTCCGTATCATACACCTGAATCGGAAAATTTGTGAAAAACCAGGAATACTTTTTTTTAATCTTGCAAAAACACTTCGAACCTCTGGCCCAAGCTTGGTTTGACGTAAGGATTTTTTTTTAATTCTGAAAATACGTTGTTAAGTACATAATACGTGTGCAAAATTTCAGTCTTACATCTTGAAAACAAAGAGCGAATAAAAATTGTTGAAAATCTGAATTAAGTTCTCTCTGTATATACACACATATATTTATACATATTACAATAATTTACTGCGTCTTTACTATTTGGCCTAGAATCATAGTTTAAACGTTAGTTTCTTCAGTATAACAAGCCTTTTTCAACAGCACCATAC
Source organism: Thermobia domestica (assembly GCF_964235325.1). Taxonomy (NCBI): domain Eukaryota; kingdom Metazoa; phylum Arthropoda; class Insecta; order Zygentoma; family Lepismatidae; genus Thermobia; species Thermobia domestica. The sequence goes on from NC_137470.1 coordinate 79,205,498, forward strand.
ATCTGAACCGGAAAACTTTGAAGAACCGGAATTTTTTTCTGAAAAAAAAATCACCCCCTTGGAAAACTTGCTCCCCTCGGGACCGACCCCAGTTTCACGTAGAGATCTCAGAAAATTTCGAAAAATATCCAAGGATATTCACAATCCTTATGCAAAGCTCCAATCTGATATCGTGAAAACTAAAGGCCTGACAAATTTTTGAAATTTCCTTAAGAAAAAAAAAATAAAAATCACGCCACTCAGCTCCAAGTTGACCATGCGGTTCCAGAATGAATCTGGAGTGTTCTTTAGTCCATCCTTGACTTGGCGAAGGAAAGAAACGGCTTAAATGCCTGTTACAAAACCTAAATAAGTGGTCAAAGACGATACTATGCCATGGTAACCAACATTACCAAAATCCTAAAAGGGTTAATTTATATATATGAGCGGATCTGAGAAAAATAACATGGTAAGGAAAACTTCCAATGAAATTAAGTTAATTATGTGGAATGAGTTGGCGTCAAACTACAGAACAGAATTCGGAAATGTACCTAGCGGAACGGAAATTGATACTTGTTAGGAATTTTCATTACCCACAGACAAAATATTGCTGCTACAATAACATTTTCAGAAAAGAAAACGATTGCAAGAAAAACAAATATCTAGTATAGAGAAAACTTTTTTGTGACATTCTTGAGTTAACTAACAGCCACTTAGATTTAAATCAATTGAGGAATAAATCAAATTATATCAACGTCCAATCTTGCAGACTTCAGAGTGAATGAAGTTTTCATAAATTTACATTTGAAAAGGTAAAAAAAAAAAAAAAACTCACCTCCTCTGGCATTCTTCCATTAGGGCAGTCTCTTTTAAATCCCTTGTACCTATAAAAGATTAAATAGTGTTCGTAAATTCTTAAATTTAGAAATTTTATTTCAAAGTACACATTTCTTAAAATATTCATAGTACTTTCATCTATACGTACGCCTTACTCTCTTAACGTTGTAGTTTGGTTTAGAAAGTTATGAAGAGATGAAAATTCTAAACTAAAGTCTTATTACCGTTGAAATCATAAAAAAAATAATTATATACAGAAGGTTGTTTGATACATATCAGTCCGGTTTGGCAATCCTATCATCACAAATATGAAACCGGCATCATTAATGGTCTAATCTCATCTTGCCTATCCGATCTCGGTTAATGAATTGTCAGCAACATATTTCTCAATGTTAAGATTTTCCACCATTTTAGGCAGATAGGAATTCACATTTTACATAATCTCATCTCGCGTAAAATTGTGAAGAGGGAATGTCTGAACTCATGAGAGAATTATTATACTACATTAATAGCCTTCAGCAATACGAAATTGTGATATCAAAATATCAATTTGAAAATAAGTGTAGCATCACGTGTACGCTATTTGAGGAACTTTGGTTTGTATGGCGCGATATTTTCAAATTAATATTGAAAGCGGAATTCCCACCTCTCCAAAAATTGCTAAATTCTAATGTTGACGAAATAAGTGGCTGATAACCCGTTAGACGAAATGGGATGACACTTCGTTATCAGTGTGGTGTCTCAGTTTGCAGATACCGGCGTGTTGTGTTGGTGGTCCACAAACATCTACAGAAGTGAACCGATATTACAAAAGATACGTTACGGCTCTTTCAAAAGAACATTGTATGTATCCTCGTCGCCAAAAGTGCCTTTACATCGCCGTGACGGGTATGTGACAGCACAGTACTTCAAGGAAGGGATGGTTGTATAAGAATTTGTGATTAATTTTGAAGAGTTTTTATTTTGACTAGGGAATTAACATAGGTGAAGAGAGTAAAGACACAGATTTGAAGCATCAGTGCACTGTTATTGAAGCATCAGTGCACGAAAAGATTTGTATTCTCAGTTTTCCTATTTATTGTTTCATATGTTAAGTTAAACACCACAATATGTATCACTGATATCGCAGATCGTATTATTTTTTAAAATCGTGTTTGTAACCTATTGTCAAGACATTCATCTCCAGACATGATGTAGAGAGAAGAGAAAGAGATACGACATCTGTAATATATGTATATGTGATTCACTAAGTAACTGTAGGAATTAGTTAAATGACTCATAAGAGAGCGAAAAGGAGGTCTAGAAGTGTGAACTATTTAGAAACGTCCTAGATAGGTGAAAATATAGTTAAAAATTGCAAAAGGTATTGTGTAATTTGTCTTTCTTTTCTTATATACTTTTTCTTTCACATCCAAACATCTCTATTCAGAATTACGAGATAAAGGTGAAGGGAGAAACATTTATATTTCAAGAATTATATCAGGAAAAAAACTTTTGACTTAAACTAGATACGAACTCGCAACCCTTGACTCCATGGATCAGCGCTCTACCGATTGAGCTAACAAATTCTGTTGTAGAAGCATGATTTCTACAACTACCGGTTGCTGAATGGTGTGTATTAACGAAGTTGGCCGAGATAATTGCTTAATATAGCTATTGCAATAATAATAATAATAATAATAATAATAATAATAATAATAATAATAATAATAATAATAATAATAATAATAATAGTAATAAAGAAAAAAAGAAGAACAGAATTTAAAAAGTCGCATACGTTAAAAGTTTGACGTGCAGAGTAAGTCCTAATATGAGATTTTATTAATTATGTATAATAAAAGTAAGCGTGGTTTATTCGTGCGTGCTACTCAAACTGCGCAACTCACTACCGTAGTCCCATAAGGGTTGTACGCGTATGGTACAGTAGCCTTGCGTCCTCCAACCATGAAGAATGTTTTGGTTTGAACCTATGCCTGCCCTAAGAGGAAGGAGGAGATTCAAAGAAAGAGAAGTGGTTTAGAAATTATGCAAACGTAGAATATCTCACGAGGTGAGGTGATATAGAGTTCAGCGTGTCTTTCAGCTACTACTCTATACAAGACGTGCATCTACGACTTAACGTGGAACCCGAACCGCACGACCCCTGACGGAAATCGAAACCCGTATCACATCTAGTTCTATTATGGGAGACAAAGGAACATGTAAAAATAATCGAAAATGAACTATATTAATGTTAAATCCATAGCTTTTGAGTACATGAATTATGTATGATACCCTCTATATCGTTCACATCAAAGTTTAGCATTATCGGCATGGAGGTTTAATGGGAGGATTGAAAATTAAAAATTCCTAATTGAAAGATATGTGTGTCTATTCAATAGCTTTCGGGGTCGCTGAAATGAATAACTACATTCCCGATACTATTAAAACCCAGAGCTTTACTCTTTCGTTAGCAGTAAAGTTTATTCTTTTACTTAACTCAGGACACCTTAAAGTTAAGGATATGAAACTCGATGCATATATTTCTAATTCAAAATTATTTAAATATTAGATACGTATTGTAGCTTAGACTTCTAAGGAAGGGAAGGGACAATTTATGCAAGGATTTCCTTTACATTCGAATAAAATACTGCCTCATTATATTGCGAAAACTCATTTCGAGTAGTGTCATTGCAAATAGTTTTCCGTATCTGTTTATATCCCTACTCATTTATAACAGTATCTCACTTTTCCTGTGACGAGAGCAACATCTAAGCGAGTATTGAGTAAAGGAAATGCCATTAAAATCTATATTCATAGCACAGTTGTGCAAATAGAGTTGAGCTCTTTGGCAATCTTCAGCATGGGAAGCGAATAAACCCACCACATTGGAAGAGTAGCTAATGAATTCCTCTCCGAAAAAGTTCACCCGCACATTTATTTTACAGATGGTGGTTTATGGCTATACTTATGTTTGTTGAAATTGCTCCAGTGGGGCGAGACACTGAAGCCATTCGTAATAAGGAGGGAAGGGACATGTAAAAGTAGTAAAATATGAGCAATATTAGTATCGGAATCATACTTTTCGTGGTCGCAGATGAATAGTGACGCTGTCGATGTTGCTTAGGTACAAGTTAAGCCTTGGTTGGCATGGATGTCAGAGTGGGATGGTGACAGGCAAAAAATAAGTAAATAAATAAATAAAATCGAAAACATCCTATATTTGTGTCGAATATATATTTTTCGGTATCTCTGACATAAATAGTAATATTCCAGATGTGGTATATGACCAAGGTCGGCCCCATTCGCGTGCGGTTTCAGAGGAGAGAACCGGTGAATATTTCAGAACAGTTCCTTTGACTTAAGTTTCAGTACAGTGAGAGTGAAGAGTGGTAATACACAAATACTGGTGTTACATCCGGACTTATCAGAGGTATGATTTCTGTTGAACTGTCGTTGCTCCAGGGAGGCATTACCCCATGATCAGTCCCTAAAATTCTTACTGCTTTACAGGGGCGTAGGCAGGAATTTATTTCAGTGATAGAGAGCAATTTTAGGGGTAAATTGTCCAGATGGTAATGTATACATATACTAAATTCATTTGAAATCCCTCCAGGAGTCCAGTAACAGTAAGAGTTCGTAAGTGTTCAAACAATATTTAGGCGCCCCGACTATATGATAGTAAAAGAATAGAATGCTGTAATGGACAAACATTCTTACGATAATTGTTACAATTACAAATTTCTTCAATATATAATAATTCAGTCTTCCTGTTAGTTGCGAAATTAAACCTAATTAACTGTGGATGAATCATGACCAAAATTCCAGTTTTAATAATTTATATTTTTTTTATTAAATAAGCACAGGAAACAACTAAAATGTATACCTAAGATGTATTTTGACAAATACAGTTGAAACATATAGTCGAAATATAATAAAACTAATGACCTTCAAGTCTAACATTATCACAGGTTTGATTTTGACAAAGAGATATGCTCTTACACTTCATTAAAAACATATTTAAATAGTGTTTTGTAGTGATACAAAAATGGTAATTAGCTTAATTTCTCGTTTTCTTTGTTACTGTAAAGTTCATGTTATAAAGATACTTTTCTGGCTTCCAAACATAAGACAAGGTAAGCCCACGCCGAGTCTGTTCGACACAAAATCACTGACCCTTCGAACAAGATAACATTGTCGCGCTCTCAGAGTCAGGTTTTAATTGCATTTGGGTTGAAGTACGTTTTCTTTGGCTTTTAAACATTTGATGAATTTCTTACACACTGTTGTGTATGATATTTTCTATGTGGAATATTATTGTATATTTTGTACTGTACACATTGTGTAAATAGAATTCATTTGAATTTCTTACATTGACTTTGAAAACTTTGGCAATGCCCTCATGCGCCGCGTACGGCTTTAAAATGAACACACCAAATATAAAAGTTGGTGAAGAGAATGTCAAGTTCCGTTCATTTCCAAAGCAGGGAGATTTACAGCAATTGTAAAACAATAGGGATTTTTTCATCTGTGGTTGGACCCAAAAAGCCGTAGCTCCACGCTGCTTATGCCCTTAGCAGAGCTGAGCTGATTTTGAGTTTAACGTCCCGTTCAGCAGAGAGACTATATGAGACGTAGAGCTACTGATTAACGTGGAATCTGAATCACATGAGCTCCCACCGGGAATCGAACCTGGGTCTCCCACGCCAAACGCGCGTACGCTAAGCTTGTGCCCTTAGTTTTATAAATTTTACCAAATGAATGAATATCTACACATTTTAACATAGTATATGAGTTATTTGCTATACTGCTTTTGAAATAATACTTTTGTCATTAATTTGCTTATTATGTATCTTTCTATATAAAATAACAAGTTCTGGCTGGCTGATTGATCAACGCCTAGGCCAAACCGCTTAAGCTAGAAACTTGAAGTTTAGAAAGGGCATATGATTTGTAATGTAAGGTCCCACTAAAAGAAAAATATTGTAAAGTACCCAAAATCCTACATGTGTTTGTCTAATTTATGTTGTTTATTATAAAACAAGTAAGTTATAGTCATACTGCTTAGAAAAAAATAAAAACAGACAACGTCGGCATCACACCACAAGGAAGTTTTCCTATACGGAAATAAGGAAGTAAGAGATTGCAGAAAGAGACCTGAGCTAAGCTCTTCGCCACAACCAGGAAGCACCGGAATCCCGGAAAGGGGTTGTGCTGGTTGAGGACGGAGACTAGACTCGGGAAGTTGGAATTAAGATTGGAGAGTGGAAGGACATCGTTTGGAGTTGAACTGAGCTGAACTACCTGTGAGTACTGCATCTATTTGCGATGTTAGATAACCATAATGGTTAAGTTTCTGTGCCATTACGATGTAGTAGATTCCTATAGTTAAGACCATTTCGAATCCTAATAGTTTGTGGTGTGATGTCGAAATATCCAAAAGTAATTGATTATTTCATTTCTTATCCTTAAATGATTAGTTAAATTCATCCTTGAGTTTTCTAAATACACGGTGTTACAAATTTCAAATGAGCTACGCTCTATCCCCAAGTATACAAGTTTCTTAAATACTAATTCATTCCAGTTAGAAATTTGTAGCACACGTTAATATTTGGAAATTGGAAGGGAAAAGGGAGAAAGAGGATTGGCAATTATTATCTTAAAATGCACGCCCATACCTTGGAATCTTTGAGTATTAACGACATGAAATTTGGTATATGGACTTCTCATTTAAAATAATTAAATATGTATGTAAGCGTTTTTATATTTTCCCTAGAAAGGAAGAAAATAGGGTAAAGTTTCAATTGTTATAATTGGATGTTAATAACTCGAAAATCGTTAAGGTTATTGGCATGAAAATTGGTTGAATTGAGTTGATTTTGAGTTTAACGTCCCATTCAGCAGCGAAGGTATATGAAACGTGAACCTACTAATTAACGTGGAATTCGAAATACATGAGCTCCCGCCAGGAATGAAAATTGGTGTTTAGGTTTTGCATGTAAAAGAATTAAAGACATGTTTCTGCGTTTTTTCATTTTTCCTTAAAAAAAGGTTTAAATTGTAATTGGTAAAATAGAATGGCCATATTCTGAAATCCCTTAAGAGTAGAAACATCTTGATTAAAGATGTATTTCAGCGTTTTTTTGATATTACGGTTAGAAGAAAAACAGCAGGAAGACAAAGTTGAGGGTTGAAATTGTTACAATAAGATAGCCATATCTCGAAACCACTTAGGATCAGAGATCTTAGGGATATGAGAAGTGAGAGGCCGGAGAAAGAGCAAATGCAAGCGTCTGGGGGCGGACTCCCCGCCTAGCCGAAAGCTAGTTATGCAATTAAAAAATTTGCATCAGTTAGACTTTAGATGGCGGTTTCTAGGCGTTGGTTTCTGAAGCTCCAAGTTAATCACATAACTTCAATTTACATGTGTTTATTTTCTAAAACTCAGTAGTTGTTTATAGGTGGGTATTTTGGACTCAAATTTTATATTTAAATTCATGTGTTTTTCGTTATTTATATCTGGTATCAACTTTATTTTCTTTATCAGAAAGATAGAAGATAATTTATTAGAATATTTTCATAGCTGAGGCTTTTGTTATACAATAATTTCAATCTTAAGTACTCTCCTTTAATATGTCACATTAAAGTGGGCCAAAATATAAAACGAACAGTAGCCGATTGTCCACAAGGTTTATTTTTTTCCTTGTGATGTATACAAATAACCAACGAAATTTCAATACAATTAAGTCACATTTACAGGTCGCTTCATTTTTGTCTTTTTTAGTTATTGTAGGATTAAAAGTGGATCTGAAAAGGCATGGGAACGCATTCGGTCACGCTGTCCCGCGTGCCTATTTTTGCCCATTGTAATATTTTAGGAAATAGGAGATGCCACGTATATTTTTTGAAGTGAGGCTAACGGCGTCTCCCCATTCCCCTTCAGTTTTACCCCTGATTTGTTGCCAAAACTTTTAGAAAAATGTCACTATTTATATCCTCAATTTAAAAAAACGCTTTCTTCAGTGGAGTGGAAACATTTTTGAGATGGTTTTCGACCAATCGAAGAATAAACTGTTTCTGTTCCTAGTCTTCTGTCAAGGCTTCATTATACTTTTGGATGAGGCTGATTCCTCTTTCAGCTACATTATTCACCACAGCCATTTATTTTGATAATTCACAAAATTCTTGGGGAAAAAAGCATTATCTCGCCAGCGTTGTAGTGTTTGTTTGAGAGAAGATTGAGACTTCTCTTTGATTTTTTTTTTCATTAGGACATCAAATATTGAGTGCTGTCGCTGTTACTAGATCCTCCAAACTAAGTTCTGCGGGTTTCTTTGTCAACTTAAGTCGTAGTTTAATGTTTGGTAATGCTGGCCGCTGCAGGCTTTGTCCATCTTTTCCTTTGTTTCTTCTGATACTCTCTCATAAAAAAAAATGGTAATCCTAATAAAAGTTCAGACAAAAACTAGAGATATCTTGAAAATGCTGCACATGCACTACTAGAAATGCAGTCCTCTGAGTAAGTTTTCAGAACTGACATAAAGTTAGTCATTGAGAGGGGTTTGGTTGACAAGGGGAGCTTCATTCCACTTTTTCACATAAACAAGGCTGACAAACAGCGCTAAACATGTGATAATTTTGCTTCCGCGCACAGTCATCCTAAATTGAGACTTTAAAAAAAATTAATGCTTAAATGCCTTTCTCCATCCATCTAGCGTGGTGTTGTGGGTCTCGAGCTTGAAATGACTGATTGTCGTTGCATCCACCAAGAAATATGAGAAATAAACGCAAAAGTTTCTTATAATCATCTCTAGGCTTCTTGGCTTAAGGAGCACTTGGTGAATATTTTAACATCTGATATGTTTGTGCATCACTGGACTTCGTGCATAACGTCTGTATCACTGGACTCTCAAATAGGTCGTTAGTTGTCTTTGTAAATCATCCTGATTTATTGATGACCACTGTTTATGAAATCGTTTGAACGACGAAGTTGATAGACCTTCTGTTGGACTAAACAAACATTTGAAGACACTAGAGAGGGGCCGCGGTGTGTCAGTGCGTTCACCTCTGGTGCATGGGGTTCCGGGTTCAAATTCTGCTCTCGCCAAGTGAACTTTGTGGTGGACAAACACCGTGTGCGTTGATTTCCTCGGGCGTCTCCCGTTTCCTCCTACTTTCTTCATTCCACCATTTCATTCATTTCTCAACATCACCGTCTCCTTTAGCCTAGCCGGCATAACCGTGGGACGTAAAACTCAAAAATTTCATTTCATTTTTTAAGACACTGGAGAAGACTCCCTCCATAACATGATGACACCATCTAATGATCACAATGAAAGCTACGAACTTATCCGGCTATCCGGCTACTAGCACAGCAACTATGTTAACCCTATATGGCCTGAATTACTATAACATTAAAGAAAAAAATTAATACTTACAGCATTTACTCCTTATGACACATAAAATTGAAAATGTATATTTCAATGTAAAATGAGACCATACTGGTGTGAAATTTGAAACGTGACGTTTTCGTTACGCTCGGCATTTACAGGATTAAATATATGAAAGATTCTAATAATAAGCAAGACGAATTTGTGAATATTTATTTTACACTCGTACCCTAATGCACTAGGAAATCATTTTCATTTTATATTAATGCTTGTTTTCTATGAACACATTTTTAGATACTTGAAAAAATAAGGTAAAATACAAGCAATAGAATGAGATACTCAATTTTGATCTTTTACTAACTATTGGAAAAGTTTCAACGTTATCTTTATTGGTGTACCAGTTTCAATGAAACTCAGAGAAACATTTCTTTCGCTTGTTGAAACACAGGAATACGTTGCACTTCTGACACATAGTAATGGGACATCCATTGAAAGTAGGATTCCTACATCTGCCTCTTTTCTTTGCAGTTTCAGGCCAGTGCCCTATGTTATCTCTACGGATGGCCTTCTTCTTTTCCTCTGATAGTCGAAGTCAACAAAATTGCTTGGGCATTCTGATATTTTTCTTTCACCTTTTCTCAGTTTGGATAAGACATCTGCTACATCTCCTCGGAACTCATACAATTGACGCTCATTTTTCTCCGGTAGTCCAAATTTGTTACAATCTTGCCTGTATAATAACTAACTACTAACTAATACCATATCGATGATGTGGAAAAATAATATATGGTAGTACTTCTTCGGCCTTAGAGATATTCTATATAGTACCATCAAAGAATCAAATAAATCAACTGCATCTATGAATTATTGTAAGAATCGTCACATTCCTCATTTGGAATATATTCATCATCTGACCCAGAATCACTCAGCATTTCATCTTCATTTTCGCCATCTATTGGTCGTGTAGCGATCTTTTGCCTTGCCTCCGACCGTAAATCATAGCAGGATTCATCTTGATGTAAAAAATGAAAACTGGAGATTTAGTGCCGGATGTTACGAAAACGTTATGTTAAGTGACAATAATATAACAAAATCCAGATTGAAGCAAAAAGTTTCATTACAACCGTAAAGAAAGTTTACAAGCGTATGCGTTTTAGAAAATAGTTCTTCAACGTTATCACTTAATTGAACATCTACTTCTAATACGACGAAAGCAATGTTTCGAACACAGCAACAACAACAGCGACCTCGCCAGTAAAACGTCTCAGAAAAACTTCCAATAGATTCCACCCGGGACATCCACCCATAGGAACAAGACAGTGAAATGTGACGAAAACGACACTATCGTCTCTTTTCACAACACTCTTTTCCTTACTCGTTACTCTTCCCTCTGTGAAACGTTACGTTTTCGTTACACCTGACCATATAGGGTTAAATTACATTGTAGTCTTGACGCCTATAATATAGTATACATGAATATAATGGAGCGTATACCCATTACCAATCTAATATTTTTATAGTGCAGCATATATTTACCTTAAATTTACGAATGAACGAGTATATACGGAGAAGGCTATACGCTATATTTTTGAAAACGGTCCAGCGTATACCTCAGAAAACTTCTAGCGTTAGTTCATTGGTAATACTACATAAACAAAAAGATTTAAAATGGAGCGACTTGTAAATATTAAGCAATAGAGCTGAAATTAGGCAGGTAAGTAGGTTATGGCTGGAGGAAAAAAAAATAAACCTTGTGGACTATTATTTTGAACTAGTTGAATTTTTGCATTTGATTTTGGACCACCCTAATGTTACATGTTTCATTTAAAAAAAAATAATCCTATTCTTTCTAAAATTATTTATGTAGATCAAGCATGGAACAGAAAGAAGTAAAATTCGTCCTTTTCCGTATGTATTTCAGCTGTTATTTGTTCCTTTTGTTTTGTAGAAGAATCAAAGTACAGAATTGTGCAGGAAAATTGCTTTTGACAAAGGAATTAAATGAAGATTGTGTAGAAAATTGAAAGGGAATCACTTGCGGTATCGGCATTTGTGATACTGCAACAATTGCGGTACTTCGAGTATTGACTTTTGTGGTATTGGGACATTTGCGGTACTATTTGAAATAACTTCTTATTCTCTTTGCTAAGAGAAAATATTTTCGAGTGTTCAGTTACAGGATAAGCACGCAGTATCAACTGCTACACAAAGACCAAAGACATTCTTGTAGCTAGCACTTTGTATTAGGGGAAAATAACATGACTGTTTTAGGGGACTCGGGTTTTTGCATACTAAAAGCAGACTAAAAATCTTCTTTCAGAATATGAAACCATTATTAACTCACATACATACATACAAAGTTTTCTCAGAACAATAAGAACATGTAAACTCAAATATAAGGATCAATTATAAAGAAAAGTGAAAAGAAAAACATTTACTAAGATACATGGTATACACATCCGAAGGATATAAACAAATTCTTGTTTCTGATTGGCCAAAACCGGAAAATGTAAACAAATTCTTATCTCTCATTGGTCAAACGCCTGTCCATAATATTTAAAGGGAACTTCTAGAAATATTTATATTTTTGCTTTCTTTCATAGCTTTCATTAACAATTTTCCAACAACTACAGATAATTATGATGGATAGATTGAGACAACTTACAATCACAATAATAAAAACAATAAACAACGTAGCCTCTCTTCTGGAACAAACAATAATTACTCCAACTTTTGAATGTAAACCATTTTCCTCAAGAATTTCTTGACATCTTTTGAGGATACATAATCAGTTAATGCATTTTCTATTCTTCCGTCCAATTCTATGTACACTTGTTGTTTACGTTTCCCTTTAATGTTTAAAGGTCCTCTTTGATACAGCCTCATTTTGTTAGATACTTCTAAACAACACACTTAGGAGTTGATTTACTTATTAATTGAGTCTGTAATTCCACCTTCAACAGCATTATTCGTTCTGTGCTCTTGATTCGAGTAGTTTCACATGAATACGTTAATACCAATATTATTTAACCGGCGTTATTACTTAATCATTGTTCTGCAAGATAATCTAAAAACTTAAAGTTTTCGTCGTGTGATGCATCTTCGATAATGGAAAGCCACGCAATATCGATATCATCTACAGGGAGAAATGGTAGGGTAAAAGAAATTCTGAGGCGGAGCCTCACCTCTGGAACTGATTTATAGTTATTTATGAGTCCTAATTCCTGAACCTTCCTCCACAAGCACTGATTAATATTGTAAGGATCCCCACGTTGCCGTACCAGGCAATAATCACGTGTGAACTACATGTGTTGATAATAAACACAAACAAACAGACGACGTTCCCGAAGAGGAGTCGATCACCATCGCCAACAGTCGGAAGGACGAGAATCGACGATGGAAGCCGACAAGACAGAATAAAAAGGACCTGCACACCTCGACCAACATCAATCTTCCCGGATTCATCACAACACCTAAAACCCCTCTCACGACGCTTGGTCACCGAGAGGTACCTATCCTTATACCCACGACGCTTGGTCACCGGGTTCCTTTCCTCTTTCTCACGACGCACGGTCACCGAGAGAGAGATACCTAATCTACACCCCTCTCACGACGCTTGGTCACCGAGAGTACCTCACCTCAAAGCCCACGACGCTTGGTCACCGGGCTCCCATCTAATATTACCTGATATTAGTGGAATTTCTTATTATTTTTGTACATAAAACTTTTGTAATAAAAGGGTGAAGGGAAAAGTCCAAATCCCGAGTACATTTATTGCTCTACCCGAGAAATCTTTACAATATGGAACTTACACCAACTAATGTGCGTTTCCTGGAACAGTGTTCTTCGAGATGTTATTGCTTTTTGCTCGAAACGTAATTTGCTTAATTTCGGATTCCAATCGTAATATTAACCTTCACCAAACTGAAAAACTCTGATATGTCTTACTATCTCTTGCTGGTAAAAGGCCGAAGATCCAAGGGACAATATTTGTTTCCTCCAAGATATGTTCCCGTTCTTGAAATTTCAATATTGTCTGTACTGAAAACCCTGACGAAAAACGCATGGTTTCTTCTTAGATGTTTCGGTTATTGTGATAGTTTCCATTAAGCAGCCCGCGTGATCTCCTCTTATATATTCATTACCTACTAAAATAAGCCAAACAGAATGAATCACATATATTAGGCTATTCCATCTGCATACCCAACCTCTTTATTAATGTATTCATTCTAATTTACATTAATGGGGCTGAAACGGATGATATCGGCGCAAGTTCCACGGTGTGTATCGCAAATGTCCTACTGCTTTGAACAGTACCGCAAATATCCCAGAAAAACTGGTGTTCTGGTTTTACCGCAAATGTCCTTATACCTAGAAAACTAATGAGTTCAAGCAATGACCATCCGGATTCTCTAGGATTTAAGTACAGACTAAGAGGGTACATAATGGAAAAACATTCTACATAAAAATATTGAAGCCATTGAAGAACCTTTTACACAGCAGGAAACAGTAACATCTGCATTAATTGATGATATATATATACTTGAAAAGCTCCGCACTGCATGATGAATTATTTACAACAGTACCAATGTTGTCAACGGCTTGAGCGGATCGGATCACGGCTCAGTAACCACCGAGCCGAGCCGAAAAGTGAGCCAAGCCAACAACTCACCCAACGGAGCCGGCTCGAGCCCTCGGCTCAGTTGGTCCGAACTGATGGCTCACCCGAACCATGCCAGCTCGAGCCGATTTCTCACCTGAGTCGAGCCGAACCAAGCCGGTTGAGCGCAACATCGTCCTGATTAACAACAAAGAAAAAATACAAGTTTGCTTAGAATTTTTTTTCAGTTATTGACAAATTTGAACCAGATGAATTTGAAGAAATACGTATATTCTATATCAATTTTTTACTTGTTACGTGAGCCCACTATGGTTGAATGTATAACACACCTATTTTTGACGCAGAAATCCTCAGGTTTCATTCCCAGTGGGGGCGAAAGGAACACACAGTCTTGGTGCTAGTTTCCACAATAATAATAATAATAATAATAATAATAATAATAATAATAATAATAATAATAATAATAGTAGCAGTAGTTTATTTGTTAGGTTTACTACAAGCAAGAAAAAGCGTTTCCGAAAAAATCGTCTTTAACAACTACACGTTACAGCTGATTTGCAACGCAGGTGTATCACTCTTTTAGAGTTTTGATAAAATGCGTTGATCTCCGCATGTAAGTTTGTTTCCAATGGACCAACAACCAGTTTCTACTATGTTTCATTCTCAGTAATTTTTGGGCCGATAAACTCTGTCACATTATACATACAGAATGCAATACGAAACCCATCATTATTTCCTCAGTTGGGTATTTCAAAAGATTACGATTATAACTTTTTCTTGTTTAAGAAGAACTTACAATCTCCTAACCCCCTGTCTATCCCCATAGCTTAAACAGACAACATAATTTAAAAATGATGAATTTAAGACATAAAACCTCTGTATTCTTCGTTTATTTATAAATGTATTTAATTTGGAAGACTGCAAGACTCTCGCAAGTGGGTCTCATTCTTGTCCGAATCGTGCGCACTTGGACTTGTTTCTGCACACTTGATTTTGGTCTCGGTCTTGCATATAAATACGGGGTCTTGGTCTTCGAACCAGACAGTTTTCACCCAAGTTAGCACTCTATCAGTTCCATTGGTAATTGGAGTTCGGAGGTTGAGGTCGACGGAGAATGATCTATTGTTGGAGTTTGGAGGTTGAGTGGTACTTGCAGTTCGGAGATTGAAATCGAACCGAATGAAGGTCAAGGAGCAATCGGAGTTTGAAGGTTAAGATCGTAGTTTCCTGTAACTAGTGTTGTAAATGGCTTGAGTGGCTCGGCTCAAGGCTGTCTACACTGAGCCGAGCCAACAGCTCACCCAACCGAGTCGCCTCAAGCCCTCGACTCAGTTGGGCCGAACAGAGCCAAGCCGATGGCTCACCTAAGTTAAGCCGAACCGAGCCGATAGCTCACCTGAGCCGAGACGAACCGAGCCAATAGCTCATCGTAAC
The DNA here is from genome assembly GCF_964235325.1 of Thermobia domestica. Taxonomy (NCBI): domain Eukaryota; kingdom Metazoa; phylum Arthropoda; class Insecta; order Zygentoma; family Lepismatidae; genus Thermobia; species Thermobia domestica. Next base: position 79,220,738 of record NC_137470.1, read on the forward strand.
CGAGCCGGCTCGAACCGAGACGGCTGACATCACTAAACAGTACAGCTGTAGACGCATATTTTACCAGAAGATAAAAATGAAATTGAAGATCAAATGTATTCATTTAATACGCACGATCTTGAAGAACAAAATCTTGAATTTATAGCTGAGAAGCTAGCTTTCTAATTTAAAATCAAATATCCACAGCTCTATGTCAAAGAACCTCTTCAGGGACTACAGTGCAACTGGACAAAATTTATCTCGAAAGGAGGACTAACATTTTCATCAAAGGAACTTCTAGACACAATCAAAATAGCTAACTAATATTTTCTTGAAGAATGTAATGGAGAATTTTTTTTCGCAAAGGAAAGAACATCATTAGAAAATTAACAGGCAACATAAAAAAATGAATTTGTTAGCAAGTGCGAACTAGAGGTTTTAATATTTTATCCCATTTAGAACATACATAAGAATAAATTAACTAAACAAGCAACTGAAAAGTTCTTCCTCCAAAAAAACATTTTACAAGCAAATGAAGAAAGTGGTGAAGTGAGAAAATTAAAAGTTCAGGAAAGAAATTCTGATTGACAAACGCAACTGGATTAGGCCAACTGGGAACACAATTTAAGGAAAAAAAAAGAAATCTTTGAGTTTTACGTCCGACGCGACGGTTATGCCGGTCAGGCTAAAGGGGACGGTGTTGATGAGTAATGAATGAAATGAAGAAAGTGGGGGAAATGGGAGAACCCCGAGGAAACCCACGCACACGGTGTTTGTCCACCACAAAGTTCACTTGAAGGGGGCGGGAATCGAACCCAGGACCCCAAGCACCAGAGGTGAATGTTCTACCACTGGGCCACCGCGGCCCTTAAAGAAAAGAAAAGAAAAGCGCACCACAGATAATACCTGTAGAGTTGTGGGGAAACTTGTCCAAATAGACTTTTCTTTTTATTTACATTTAAAAAGAAATAAAATATATTTCCATGACGGAATAAAATACCACTAATATAATAGACATCTAAATTAGAAATAGCAAAGACAGCTGAAAGTAAGGAGAAAACAGTAGTTTCACATCACGTTCCAAAGATAATACACAGTAGCAAGCGAGTAAGCAGACAACAGCGTTACTCCTCCTGTGGTCCTGTCCCGAGCGTGTGTCAAAGGTGACGTCATTGCACGAGTAGGACGGAAACGCATCCAGTGATGAACTTACCAAGGCAGTAACTACTGTTTTTACGCCACGGAGTCCGACACTCTATAAAGTGCCTTTTATTATACAGGATTATGCGCGATCAATATTTTTCATTCTCTGTTGCAAGAAAATAATTGACACAAGGACATTGCTGTACTTAAATGCAAAATTACATAAACGGTCTGATAGTTTTAGATAGAACGATCCGTCAACTGTAGGTGGGGTAAGTTCTCAAACATTTAAATATACGACGTCTTATGTAGGTGCACTACGCAACCAGTTACTAGAGAACAAGCCCCGAAGTAGGACTGGTATCAAAACGAGACAATACGAGACTACTTACAGTATTAGTCTCCTTTCAATCGACAAATAGCGGTCTCAGTCTCGTCTCGATAGTTTCTAAATAAATTGTGTGAAATTATTCCACACTAAATTCGACAGTAGATAAATAAAATATACATCCAATAGTTCTCCCTATTACTTCAGAATATATCCTGGATACACCATTTTCTACTAGATAAAGTATGAATTAGCAATTCATATACAACATTCAAAAATGCATATGTCTGTTTCCATTAAATATACTCATTGTTTCTTAAATTATTTATTTACTAATTGAAATACCCGGCGTTGCACGGAGAGAGTAGGTTTATATTTCAAAGATATATTTGAGATTAGTTTTCCCAGTAGAATACGTATTTGAATCAGAATGAAATAGTACGAATCCATTTCCAGCAGGACAAACTCAATAAACTTTCCGCTAACGAAGAGTAAAACCTTGGGCTTTTATGGTATCGGAAGGGTCATTATTCACTTCAGCGACCTCGAAAACTATTGAATAGACACTCATATTTTTCGCTTAGGAATTTTCAGGACCTCGAAAGCTATTGATTTAACATTAATATCGTTCATTTTTTATTATTTTTACATGTTCCTGTGTCTCCCATAATAGAACTAGAGGTGATACGGCTTTCGATTCCCGTCAGGAGTCGTGTAGCTCGGGTTCCACGTTAAGTCGTAGATGCACGTCTTGTATAGAGTAGTAGCTGAAAGACACGCTGAACTCTATATCACCTCACCTCGTGAGATATTCTACGTTTGCATAATTTCTAAACCACTTTTCTTTCTTTGAATCTCCTCCTTCCTCTTAGGGCAGGCATAGGTTCAAACCAAAACATTCTTCATGGTTGGAGGACGCAAGGCTACTGTACCATACGCGTACAACCCTTATGGGACTACGGTAGTGAGTTGCGCAGTTTGAGTAGCACGCACGAATAAACCACGCTTACTTTTATTATACATAATTAATAAAATCTCATATTAGGACTTACTCTGCACGTCAAACTTTTAACGTATGCGACTTTTTAAATTCTGTTCTTCTTTTTTTTCTTTATTACTATTATTATTATTATTATTATTCCTGCAATAGCTATATGAAGCAATTATCTCGGCCAACCTCGTTAATACACGCCATTCAGCAACCGGTAGTTGTAGAAATCAGGCTTTTACAACATAATTTGTGAGCTCAATTGGTAGAGCCCTGACCCATGGATTCAAGGGTTGCGAGTTCGAGTCTAGTTTAAGTCAAAAGTATTTTTCCTGATATAATTCTTGAAATATAAATGTTTCTCTCTTCACCTTTATCTCGTAATTCTGAATAGAGATGTTTGGATGTGAAAGAAAAAGTATATAAGAAAAGAAAGACAAACTACATGATACCTTTTGCAATTTTTAACTATATTTTCACCTATCTAGGATGTTTCAAAAAAGTTCAGACTTCTAGACCTCCTTTTCGCTCTCTTATGTGTCCTTTAACTAATTTCTACAGTTACTTAGTGAATTACATATACATATATTACAGATGTCGTATCTCTTTATCTTCTCTCTACATCATGTCTGGTGATGAATGTTTTGACAATAGGTTACAAACACGAGTTTTTTTAAAAAAATAATACGATCTGCAATATCAGTGATACATATTGTGGTGTTTTTTACCTAAAATATAAAACAATAAATAGGGAAACTGAGAATACGAATCTTTTCGTGCACTGATGCTTCAATAACAGTGCATTGATGCTTCAAATCTGTGTTTTTAATCCCTTCATCTATGTTAATTCCCTAGTCAAAATAAAAACTCTTCAAAATTAATCACAAATTCTTATACAACCATCCCTTCCTTGGAGTACTGCGCTGTCACATAGCCGTCACGGTGATGTAAAGGCACTTTTGGCGACGAGGATACAACCACATTGTGAAACAACATCTAGAAAACTGTTAATCATGCTCTCTATGGCCACAGCTAGACGTATAGTAGGCAAGCAAACACAAAGTGAGTCCATGTAAAAGCATTCGACAACTAAATGAGCCCATTCTAGGTTACCAACATCGCATAATCTGAGGTGCTTTGTACAACTCATTGACTGGTTGACCAGGAGAATCCCCAGGCCAACGTGACATGGCTCAGAAAATAAAACTGTCACAGCCTACTGTCACCCACAACGTCCTGAAATGCCACATTGCAAAAAAAAAAAAAAAAAAAAACAGAAACTACAAAATACATCTGGAAGGAATCAACGTCAAAGATAGTTGCAAGGTAAAATACCTCAAACACTTACACGATGTGTAATGGTAATGGTGATAAATCCCATGAAGAATGTGCTGATTTTTACCGTTAACGTATTGCAAAAATCTAAATATATACAGGGTGGTCGGTAACTCCACCGAGAAACTTTGAGAGGCGATTCCTTATATGAAATGAAAGAAAAATTTCTAATAAACATTGGCCGAAAGACGTCACCTTTAAGAGTTATAATCCACTGAAAATTCGAAAAATCACTTTTCAAAACTAGGATTTAATTTCTGGCTTTCAGCATCTAAGGCCATTTAGCCCTTCAAGATTTGAGGGATGAGGTCCCTCGGCGAGCACACAATCTCGGGAAACGGAAGAAAGAAAGGATTCGGAAAGGAAGGAAGCTTCCTGGGACCTATAAGTTAGGTACTACCCCGTCATTTGCCTGGTGTGAATGAGGAAAAAATCATTCAGGGTGGCTGGCCTGAAAAAGCGTGTTACACTTTTTCGACTGAGTGATCCCACCGGGAATCGAACCCGGGACCGATCGCACCGAAGACGAGAGATTTAGCGACTACACTACGTGGGGTCACTTTTCAAAACTCCCTAACTTACAAGGGAAGTATCAATGAGCTCATATCAAAACCTACCGTAAAATTTCACTCAGAGGAAGGAAGTCCCACAGAAAGACCACAAAGACCATACACAAAAAGCAGCTGCGTTTTTGAGTTGGAATTAATCAAAATGGGAGATTGAAATGTCGCGTATCCATGTCGAAATTGCACAATACGTTCAGTACCACTCCTTGTAAACTGCCTGTTAATAAGAAAAAGTCAACAACAACAATGTGGGTACATACTGTACCTAAGGGAAAGTCGTACGGTAAGGTGAACCTTGATGGCAGCCACCTTCAGGTCTGCCATCTTGAATGAAGGTCAAGTTTTGTAAATAGCAATAGGGCAATATGATACATGATTTTCGGCTAAAATTTAAGCAGAAAAACAATCGTAGCAATAGTTTTAAGATACGTGCATTTGGTAAATCGTTACAGGCATATTTGTTGTGTATGTTTCCATGTGCACAACTCCCAAATGAAGCAGCTGTCCAAAAGTAAGTTGTCGCTATTAAAATATAACACCTACTCGATAATTTTCGTATTATCTGGTATATCTTCGCTCCTATTCAACCGATTTGAACCAAATTTTCAGAGTAAGCATTCAAAGTATTTAGTTGTGACCACCATAATTTCAAACAAATCATCAGAAAACATCTACATGGTTTCTAAACTATTTTGTACTTTTCCAATGGAATTTTTGTTTTGTCTGGCTTGTATCTCCGCCTCTATTCAACCAATTTGAACCAAATTTGCCGACTAATCTCCTACAAGCGTGAAGCTTTGCTCAACAACACTTAGGACAAATTGGGAAAATATAGAGGGTGTTTCCTATATTTCTGTATTTTACAAATTGTTGGTAAATGATATTACTATGAAAAACCTGCTACTTACATTTGTCTGAAATTGTATACTGTTAAGACAGTGAAATAACTTTACAAACACGGAAAATACAGCCAAGTTTCGACCCTTGGAATGGGAAAACAAATGAAACAGTATAGTAGAAACACTGCCAGCTCGATCCTCTATTGGGAGAGGAGAGCGAGTAGAATAAAGATGTTGATGATATTCTAGATTCTCCTTGTCTTGACAGGGAACGTTCCTTTTTTTCCTGATCCACTCAGCCGAACGGTAACATAAGGGTCATTCCGAAAGTCCAAATACGAGCGCACACGATGCTTTTGGCTGGAACGTTGAAAGGTGCTTCTGGAGTTCGCTATCGGAGTTCGCGTTACCTCTGCAATCTGCAGGATCAACAACAGTATGTTCCTATTTGGTGCTGGCATGTTGCGTTCATTTCATTGTAAATGTGGCACAGGCCGTCCGACCTTTTTTTTTAAAAAAAAAAAATAAGGAAATAAAAAGAAAACATGTAAAGATCTTCCCATGTTGATGATGAAATTTAGACATATGAAAACAACGGAAAACTCATAATTTTACCGTTACCACCGGTAACAGCGGTAATATGCACTACACATCCCTGCAACAAATTATCATTCAAATCCAATCCCAGTTACGGAAGTTAATGAGTTCACAAGGTTGCGTTACACCTATCTATCCTATCTTGCTAAAAATGATGTATTTGTGGAACATATTTAAAATGTTTGTTATTTTCCTTCTTTTCTATAGCTTTTAGTAGCTATAATTACAAGATCTCGTAAACACACGATTTAAGCAGTGTTGCAAACTTCAGCAATATTTATCATATCTACGGAACAGTTTGAGATATCGAAGTGCTCTAAGCGGCAAAATACTTTGCACATCCATTACAAACCATACAAGTAAATAGATATGATACTTATCTCAGCATTTTTTCAAAATAAAGGGTTTCAAAACATTAAAATTTTCAAGCCCTGCTAACTTCGTTTCTATTCATTCGAAACAAGCCACACCATGACCATGGATAAAACACTAAAGTACTTTCGAAGTGCATTATCCTGTGCATCCCTGGCATGCTATATTTGCGTTAGAGGTTTCCAAACTTTGGATGTTTGTGATATTATAATATTCTTAGTTTGCAATACTGAATGATAAAAGTGATATTTGAAGTTTACGTTTGACACGCTGATTTGAAATATCTAATAATGTGGTGTAGTGCTGCTTGAAAAAATATTGGGTTGGCAACACTGTTTGTTCGATCTTTCTGTTTAATACATACATACATGTCCTCCACCTTATACTTGCTTAATGGAAAGTTTCTTTTATCTCTTTCGGTTTGTCCGTTATAGCGCATGGTCAAGATAAATTGTCCACCCTGTAGACGAGGCAATGATCATGGAGCTAGAAAGATTAAAACAAACACCACTTGCAAGCTTTTGCACAACTGAACACAAACAAAAGCGGGCCTAATTGCTGAGCCATGAGATCTAGCCTAAAACATCTCAAAATATTTAAATTCTTCCGGACTACGACCATCGTCACGCACGTGCTTTCTTAGCGTTTCTATCATGTCTTCACTTTTTTCTCCAATAATATGAGTCAAGATTTCTTTCTTTTTTTTTTTTTTTTGCAATAGTTTATTCACAGACACAATTACTGTGTGGCCTCGGCTGCAATTTTTTTAACACTTTGCCCTCCCGAAATATTACGTCCTAAAAATAGTATCAAAATCATAAAGTTCAATTTTGGACCCTCATAAATCTGCTGTGCCGGTAGTACCATAGGTGTAGATATTTTTTGCAAACTCTTTACATACAATAGTATTCAGCACAAAACTTATGAACCCTCCAATTTATGCTATTCTAAAATACAGCTCTTCCAAATGTATAATTTTTTGTACTTTTATAGTGATTTCATATATCGGTTTGCAAAACTGCATATTTATTTAGAAGCAAGAGTATACACTCCCCGTGTACCTCAGTCTCTCCTCTAAACATTCGGCTTTGGTTTTCGTTTGACATGTATGTTCTGGGCAACTGTAGCTTTCGTAAACACTTTGAAATAGAAGAAATGCCACTCCACTCCACCGACAACAAAGATGGAGGCCATTCAGTAACACTTGTACATACGACAACGTGAATGACATTATTGACCTTCTCATACACAAGATTCATCACACCCAATTTTTATAATTTTCGGAGATGGTCGAGCAACCACATCTTGACCACTTCGTATGGATTGACCCAATAATGAATTTGTGACGTGACTTGCCAAACTTACCTGAAAGATATATATACAGTGCCGTAACAATGTACATTGCAAACTGTGCAACGCACCGGGGCCCCAAGTCTAGGGGCCCCGCAGAACCCGTTAATTACTCAGTAGGCTACGGAATACTTATATTTTATTACTCATTTCTTATGTGCGAGAGAAAATAATTGTCAATTCTAAAATTACCGGCATTTTTAGTAAGTTTTTACCCTGCTTTTGGGGCCCCCAGGCCTAGAGTCCTCGCTGAACCCTTTTATTATTCGGTACTGAATAGTTATATTGTCATTCACTTTTTATATTGTTATTACTCTACTTCACCTTTTTGAAAAAAAAATCATCGTCAGTGTTAAAATTGCCAACAATTTTAGTTACATATTTCTTGTTTTGCCCCCTCCCCAAACCTATAGGACCATTTCTTATGTGTAAGAAATAATCATTGTGGTGAAATTCTAGATTACTTACAACTTTCGTAACTTTTCTTTTTTCGTTTTGGGAGTACCCAATCCCAGGGTTCCTCGCTAAACTCGTTTATTCCTCGGTACTGAATACGTATATTCTGTTATTTATTTCTTATATGGAAGAAGTAATCATTTTGAAATTTTAGATTATGAGTATTTTCGTAACATGTGTTATGTTTTTGGGCCCCCAAACCTAGGGACCCACTGAAACCGTTTATTACTCAGTATTGAATAATAACTTATATTCTGTTATTCGTTTTTTTATGTGTGAGAAATAATCATTGTGAAATTCTAGATTACTAGCAATTTTGGTAACATTCTTTTCTGTTTTGGGGGCCCCTAAGCCCAGTAGCCGATGCTAACCTGTTTATTACTGAATACTTATATTCTGTTGTTTGTTTCCTATGTGGAGAATTATGAACATCTCGTTCGTGAAAGTTTACTCAGCAACCAAATCGACATACAACGATGCAAAGGGCAGAAATTTGATGGAATATCAGTAATAAGCGGAGTTTGTGGTGGCTTACAAGCAAGAATTAGTAATACTACTCCAAACGCTTCTACGTTCATTGCTGTGCGTATAATCTGAATCTTAATTGCCGATGCTGCAAAGTCTCCACATATGTTTCCACTTTTTTTATGCTCTTCAATATATCTTCCTTTTTTAGTTCTAGTGCTCCTAAGACGGTCACTTTAAGCTCTTGGTGAGGAAATGGCTTCAAAATTAAATAAGAAAACTTAAAAAAAATGTATAACTAGGTGGGAAACAAAACCTGTTAGCTGCATTGAAGACAGAATTGCTGATGTTCAAACATCTCTTACCGCAATTTGTCTGACAAGTAAAGAAAAATGACTTGAGAGCAGGCGAGACATTAAAAAAAAGATTATAATGTCCATGTATGTAACTTCCAAAAGTTTGCAGTCTTCTGGTATTGCTCTGCAGAGAAATCTAAAGAAATCACTTCAGCAAATGAAAGATCTGCGGTGAAAGTATGACGAGCTTCTAAAATCAAAGAAAGACCTGTGCACAGAATTGAGTACTTCAGAAACATTTCAAGAGAAACGCAAAATGTTCGCAAAGAAATATTTTGATGAACTGGCTAAGGATAGTCTACTAGATGTATCGCAAGATATATTTCATGTCACTGTATTTCTATACTATTCGGGATGTATTGTGTCACAACTTAGCACACGTTTCCACGGAATGACTGAAGTGCTCAATAGCTTTTCTTTTCTCACCCAACAACATTGTTGTCTGCATCTGAGGAAGACCTTCGGAAATCTGGATATTACCTTGCTACAAAGTATAATAGTGATGTAACCTCAGATTTTCCACGGGAAATACTGATGTTCAGAGGTTATAATAGGGCTAAAACAGGTAACCTTCGAAAATAGCTTTGTTCTTAGTGGGCAATGGGTATTCTACACCTTTTCCTGTTGTGCTTACCGCATGTGTAATCAAGCCCGTATCTATATATTGTGCGCTCATGTGCTCTAAATAATTTGTCGTCTCCCCCCCACAAACTTATGTCTCAAACAAGGAAACAAGCCGTGATTTTGCAAACATACCAGCTCTTGTTGAGTAGCAGTTTAGGTATTACAAAAGTTACAACATAATTTTAAATTGCCCAATTCTCTCAAATGATGATTATGATGTGGTGTTCTGCCCGAATGTAGGTGTTTGACCCAAAAAATCTCTGGGGAAGATGAACCCATGGTAGTTTACCGTTGCCTTCTATGGGATGATGATGATGTACTAAGGACGGGACCTACAGCTTAACTTGGGATCCGAACCACTTGTGTCCGCAAGAGGAATAGAACTTGGCACCCCTTGATTACAAGGCAACGAACTTAACCACTCATTCGTGGAGGACACATTCTCTCAACACTGTCAGGTAATTTATTCACGTAGGTTTTAATTTACTGTCCGAAGAAAATGCATTCAATTAATTCTTAAGTCATTTTTATATTTTATAATTTCACTTGCATTATGATTGAATTTGTTAAATATTTACTCTTATCATTGTAACAATAAAATATGGAATTGTAAAAAAATCCGAAATTTTGCCGTCCCTAAGTTCTGAAACCCTGTGCTCGAGCACAGAATAGAACTTACCTAAATAGGGCCTGTGTGTAATTTTTCTAACAAGTCAAGTAAGTGTGACTTCTGCTCAATGCTCGATCTCCAAATTAAAGTTCATAAAGAACAACTTGAGAAATAATACCTTACAATAAAGGTCAACAAATTTTGCTATATTAAAAGTAGAACGAAAGCAAACTTCAAGCAAACATAGACAAGATAGTTTTAGATTCTGCTGATGCTAAAGCTAGGAGTAAAAGCTTTCTGAAACGACTTTAAATTTTTGTTATATTGTCCTGTACCTTGCATGTTTGAATATTTGAATCTATTACAACAAGTTTATTTTGAAATTGTTTCAGCAGTTGTGCAGCATCCCTGATATTCCTTTTTATTTCTTAATCATGATGTTCGTCTCTGTAAATAACGCGTATATATTATTTCTTATGTTTTTCGTTTTTTCTTTAAAAATGTATGTGATTAATACCTTTTTTTTTATTTTGACTAAGACATTTCACTTACTTTGCACGATTGATATTGTGCTGTGCTTTCCGAAAGGCCTGTAAAATTATCGTAAATTGTGAAATGCTGTAGTATGTAGATATAAGTTTTCTAACTTATGTTATTCTATTATTTAAGATTGCTTTGGAGAGGGTTTCATGGGAGTCGCGAAGATAAGCAGAAGAGATAAATGTAATTATAATCTAATACAACAAAATAATTATTATTTTGAATTTTGTTCTGATAGGCATATTTTCATTTTTATACATACTGTTTTGAAAAAGAAAAATAGGTCTATGAAACATCTTCAACAAGTGCATAGTTGTTTATAAATCAATTTAAATGAAAGAGGATCGGATTCGATATTTGTAATATGAGTGAACTGACCAAATTTGGTTTTAATCCATTCCCTCTTAGGGAAATTACTGTATCCAATACATAAAAAAAGGTCTCTACTATCATAGATATAGATGGATATCATAAGATCTCAATAGATATATTAAAAATCCCGCACAAGGTTATTACAAATCAGAAAAAGGGGAAAGTTGGCAAGAGGATGTGATAAAATGGGGATTATGATAGGCATTAGGTTGAGAACCACTGCTTTGGAGAAAAGTATTTCTGTGTATGTGTGTGTGTTGTAATATTGTTTGCTGCTTTTACTATTATATTGAAAAATTCGTTCGCTTGTGGGAGAGTAAGTATCCTCTTGCACCGGGGCCCCGAAGAGTTTTGTTATGGCACTGTAGTATATATATATATATATATATATATATATATATATATATATATATATATATATATATATATATGTGTGTGTGTGTGTGTGTGTGTGTGTGTGTGTGTGTGTTGATAGATAAATGGATATCGGAATCCATATACACGGTATTAACAAGTTATCAACAGTATCCTTTGTTCAGGAGTTTTATGGTCTTGCCCGGAAGCGATGATAACTCAAGTGAATTGCGTATCACGCACTATAATTGAGTATCTCAAATATTGAAATTATATATGTAAGGGTCTTTCGTTTTACAGTCTAGTATTCAATTACTTAAAAAATAACTAATATGCACAAGTATTTTTAACCGACTTCGAAAAAGGAGGTGGTATTCAATTTCACTTCTTTATGTATATATACGTTATATATATATATATATATATATATATATATATATATATATATATATATATATACGTTATATATATATATATATATATATATATATATATATATATATATATATATATATACATGTTAAGGGTATGTTCACGTATAGCTTCAACATAAAAATGGAATGGAATCTTTTAGTTTTACGTCCCACGCTTATGCCATCTAGGCTAAAGGAGGCGGTGATTATGAGAAATGAATGAAATGGTGGAATGAAGAAAGTGGGAGGAAACGGGAAAACCCTGAGAAAACACACACACACGGTGTTTGTCCACCATAAAGTTCACTTGGCGCGAGCTGGGATTGAACCAGGGACCCCATGCACGAGAGGTGAAAGCTCTACCACTGAGCCACCACGGTCCCTTGCTTTAACATAAGGTAACCAATTTTATTTTTTTGTTCTTTTTTGTTTGATAGTCTTCGAGCTAAGCCATGAAAGACCTTACTAGGTGCGGTATGAAAACCGTATGTAACCTGGTTTAAGAGAAACAAGGGTTTTCTTTGTATTCCAGTCAGCAGGGAGATAATCATAACAAAGAATAAATGTATAAATAAAGGAAAGCAAATATACGACAGTGTAGAAGGCTTCCCTAAACGTGCTTTATATGTAATAGAGTTCATACCAGAAGCAATGTTACGGTTATGTACAACGACAAAAGTGGTATTGGAAGTTAAGACTGGCGTAGCAAAAGGATTGTTTTCGGGAATAGTGTTCCAATATTAGGTTGTAAATGAGAGTAGTCAAGATTCAGTTTGTGTACTGGACGGGGACGATTAGGTAAATCAGGTGTGAATGGAGTAAATATGTCCAAAAGATAGTGTAAAAATGTATTTTCCTTGTCACTAACAGTCAGGGGTAAAAGTGCGGGGGAACGCGAGAAGACGTCGTCCCCTAACTTCCCGAAAATATCTTTGGCGTCCCCCAACTTTCTAAAAGAATACAATTAACAAAGATAGGCACGATGGACGGCGTGACGTCATGCGTCCCCCTACATTTTCAGATCCACTTTTACCCTGCATGAAGTTGTGTATTACATTCGAAAAGAGGTTCGAGTATTTTGATCAGTGATTGCCTAAAACTCTTCAATAATAAGTAGGATGAGAAACAAAACGGAGCTGATTTTAAGTTTCAATCCAGCACCGTAATTTGTAAGCTTTGAGGTAATTGTGAGCGGTACAATGTACTTATCGATATGCTGTAGAGAATCGGGGTTGTCAGTAGCAACAAAATCCCTACAGATCTGGCAAGAACGTTTGATCATAGACAGGTATTGAAAATACAACGATAATCCAAAGATAGAAATAGTAGATTTAATTATGTAATTTGCAATAGTGCGTAGCATCACATTAACGATAAAATCGAGAGGGTGATAGAATTTTGATTCGATAGTTGGTGATGATAGATAAGAAAGACGATCCGTGAGATGCGATCTGCTTATAGTACATTTTTCTTATCATAGCGGTAGGTAGTTCGATTATGATTAGCTTCAGAAGCTGTGGTGCATCATAAGTGGTTCGATTGGAGTATAATTACTACCATTGAGATTGAGACTCTCAACAGAGCTATTATGTAAGATATTATTCTAAACAATAACTATATCAGGAGTAATATAACTAGCGGTCCTCGTTGGTTTCGGTAAAGACAGAATGACATCTTTAATGTGACCAGTCACTTAATTAATTAATTGAACTCTTCCGCTGTGTAGCTATGTGGCTACGTAAATTCACATTCGCTACAATTATAAAGTGAAAAAATTAATAGAGATATATTGGAATAAACTGTGTAGGATATCACGATCAAGGCAGAAGCATATGGTTACTACCATCACAAGGAGTTGCTTGTAATACAAGGATGTGGTAAGATGATGAAGAACATTTCTAAAGTTCGAGAATGACTACCAATGGAATGGGAGAAAAGCTAATCACTAGTCCTCTACTGGCTCAGCTAGAAGTACAGTGATGCCGAGACGTAACAATTGTAAACGACGGATGCAACATAACAGATTGAGGTGAGATGTACCTTATTAAGTAGGAATATGTGGATATATTCCTCAAGAAAAGTGTTACGAAGAGCGGCTTGTGCTGAGGTAAAGATTGTGTGATCTAGAATAAGAAAGAAAACGCTACGATATAGACAAATAAGATAACCTAATGATGTTTGGAAGCTTCAAGATGATTTAAATAGCTGTTTTAACTGGAGTCTTGAAAATAAACTGCATTTCAATATCAATAAATGTATTGCAATAACCTTTTCAAGAAAAAGTAATCCCACTTATTTTGATTATAAGATTAATAACTTAAATATCAAAACATGCCAAGAGGTAAATGATTTGGGAATTGTCATCAATAATAGAATGTCTTTTAATGTACATATTGAGAAAGTATGTAATAAGGCTTTTAAGCTTTTAGGATTAGTAATGAGGAACACCAGAAACTTTCACAATGTTCATGCTTTAATAACTGTATTTAATACCCTTGTTAGAAGTATACTTGATTATGCTTCTATAGTCTATTCTCCTTATTACAAAATCTATATTAACAAGGTTGAACGTATCCAAAATATTTTTTGAGATATCTGTATTATAAGGTTTTTAATATTAATTCTTATGAAACAAAGGTATCGTACAAAACTCTTCTGAGTATTTTTGGTTGTAGTTCATTGGTAGCTACACACGAGCCCTATCAGCTAATTTTCCTTTACAAATTAGTGAGCGGAATTGTCGAGCGTTCAGAGTGTCTAAAGTTATTGAATTTTAATATAAAATTAAAAAAAATTAAGAAACCGATTACCTTTTATCTACAACAGATCTCAAACTATGGCATATTTAAACTCACCTATTACTAGAGTTTGTCGATTATTCAACAAGCTGATACAGGAGAATGTCGACTTAGACTTTGCTATGCCTTGTTCCGTCTATGTAAAATCTCTTAAATATAATTTTTGAATATAAGAGATTTTAATTCGAACCTGACATTGATTATGGTGTTTTGAAATTAAGTGAAAACATTTGTTCTTTTTTACAGAAATCTTATTTAAACATTTATATTTTAAATATTTCTATTCTTGTTATGTTCTATTTTTTTCTGTGTCACTTTTGTCGTGAAGGACTGGGTTTATAGTCTTTACTAGGTTCTATTTGTATATTTGCATATCTTACTGGAGGAATTAATGCAAATATATATATTCCTTGTATTTTCTCATGTTTGTACTGTTCAATGCATGTTTATTTTATTTTTCTTCTTTTGTTGCGTGTCTTAATGTTTATAAAGCTTGTAATTATGTAAGCATATTGTAAATGGGAATATTATTTTCCTTTAATAGGTGCCCAATAAATAAATAAATAAATAAATAATAAGTTGTAGTAGTAATATCATTGATAATTATATTGTCTATGTAGGTTACTTGAAGAGAGTACTTGGAACTACACAAAGAGTTTAACTCGCATTGGCTCGTTTTGGCTTGACACGACTCGAAATCCGATCCGAATTCGAGTCGAGTTGGAGGAAAATTTTCTTCTCGAATCGAGCTCAAAGATGTCTGTCTCGAGTCGAGTCGAGTTTCAAAGAAAACTCGCTCGTGCTCATCCCTAGAAATAATCTATTGCTGTCTTCTATATTAGTATGATAAGCTTTGTTTCAAAGCGAAAGGTTTATTTACACACAAAGCAGACACGTTTACACAATATATTCAATATGTCAAATCTACTTCCCTTTGACATTTTACTATTAGAAAAAAGCTCCTAAATTTGTCAAATTTACATACTATACATAGTAAAAAGTTTATACTAACCAATTATTGCCTTGTTCTTGTTTTATTAATATCAATTCTTATTATTCTCTTATTAATGTCTACAATCTGCCTGTTGTATTGTATACGCTCTTGTATCAAATGCTTTTGCGTCCAACATACATGCTACCGAAACGCCTCTTCTGTCTTTGCTTTAATTTTGCACACCACCTCTATTCTATTTTTGTCAGTGGTACAATTTCTCGATTTTTCATTAAAGATTCTTCAAAATGTTTAGGAATATCAAATGAACAAAAGTTAAGTGTGATCACTTGTAACAAGTAAAGAAGCTTTGAACGAATACCGGTATATCAATTTATTTCAAGATAGGAAACTACACAAAATTTATGCCAAGTCTTTACAAGAACTGATAATAATTTATAGCAACTGGTTAGCTAAGAAAATGTTAAACCAAAGAAGTCAATTGAACAAAACTTCATTCTTCAAAGTGCCAACTATATATTTTAATTTGCCAACTTGCCAAGAAATCGGTAACTTTGTGGGGAGACTCCCCCCTTACACCCCCTTAACGACGCCCTTGACAGAGACACGGTGATCCAGGTTCAATGACAAACAAACAATGACAAACAGAGACGCGTCGGATCGAGATCCTTTAGAAACTTACTAAATATAATTTTACATTCTGACAGCATTGTTTTCTCAGTCTACGTATGTTTCCACTTGATTTTAATCGGAAGCTGCCAATCTTTTAAATACATATCTTATGTGGTTCAAGGCAGAAGCAATAAGTCTTCAATAGAACTGTTAGCTTCGTATATAAAAAGGTAGCAAAGTCATTACCTTGGCATAGTTTAAAGTTAGCATTAGGTGATAACTTGGATACTTATTACTATTTACAATATTCTCAAATACTGATTCGCAATGTCAAAAGTAAACGTAAAAAAAAGATGGTTCCAGAAAGTTCGATGATTGACGTCATACTGCTTACAGTCATAAGAATGCACTACTGACACACCCTTCACCAGACAGGTGACTATATGTCTGAAATAGTTCGCGAGCGGCGACCCTGCTAGTGGGCTTATCGTGTTTAAACTGCACATTGTAATGTAATGGTGTAGTGAGGGCGGTCGAAATCAAAAACGAACCCTAAATGGAGCAGGAAACGGATATGCTGTTCTGTTTCAAAGTTGGAAAATCAGAGAAAGAGACTCATGAAATGCTTACAACAGTTTACGAAGAACGTGCTGTCACCTTGTAGTGTGTTTATGACTGATTTACACATTTCCAACAACGGTGGGACACCACGGAAGACGCTCCCCGAACTGGCCGAACTGCAACTACCACATCCCGGACAACGTACAGAAAGTGAAGGAACGTTTGGTCCAGGATCTTCGTTGAGTTGATTTTGAGTTCAACGACTCTTTCAACAGCGAGGCTATATGAGACGGGACCTACTGATTAACGTGAAATTCGAACCACATGAGCTCCCGCCGGGAATCAAACCTGGGTCTACCACGCCAAAGGCGCGTACGCTAACAGCTTAGCCACGAAGGAGCTCCAGGATCTTCGTGTGACAATGCGAATGATAATGGAGGAAGTGGAAATTTATCTTGAGATGTCCCACCTCATAACTACCCAGGATTTGGGTAAACGCAAGCCTTGCTCTCGACTCGTGCCTCACACTTGGACGTTGGAACAAAAGCAACTTTGGCTTGACGCCTGTGGAGACCTCACGCACATGGTAGATAGAAACTCAAATTTCCTAAAAAACCATCCTCACGAGCGATAACATCTAGTACCTCCGGTACGACGCCGAACACAAACGTCAAACTATGGATTGGCAATGCCCTTGGTCTTCGAAAAGCAAGAAGGTGCGAAGTGACAGATACCGCATCAAGACAATGTTCGCGATGTTCTTCGACTCTGAGGGCTTCATCCATAAAGAATTCCTCCCTGAGGGTATTACGTTTGTGCCCTTATAAAGAATGTCTGCCCTTATGTACGTGGATAAATTGAAATGTCTGCAACAACGGATCAAGCTGGAATGAATCCCAGCCAAGCAACGCGTCGGTACCCTGCTCCACGACAATATGAGGCCTCACATTGCATTTCTGATGTAGCAGTTTCTGGCCAACTGGGGAGTAGTGTCACTTAATCACCAATCCTACTTCCCAGATTTGTCTGGCCCGGACTTTTTCTTGTTGCCCAAATTGAAATCAGCCCTGAAGGGCCATATGTTTTAGAAAATTTCTGATATTCAACGTAATGTTATGAGCTAGTTGAAGGACATCCCTAAAGACAAGTACGCCATGAGTTTCCAGAACTTGTACATAAGTTCCGAGAAGTGCATTACCATCTATGAGGATTACTTCAAAGGACAGTAACTTCTCTTTCAAGTAATGTGAAGACTATATATTGTCTGCCAGTTCATTAACCCAGATAGTTACTACTTACAAGCAAACGACAGCCCGCTCATTTCTGCCACGCAGCTCACTTCTCTTTCCATTTTCAGGTTCAAATGGCTTCCGTAACAGCTGTCTCTATAAATTTGTGAGTGGAGGTTGCAAGAAGTCGCTCTTGTGCAATTGGGGTGGTTAAAATGGATTGAGTGATTAAATCTCCCCCAACTGTGAGGTTCAAACTAGGAATAATTACTATCTCATTTTTATTTAAAACTCTATGCAAATAATAAGGTCGATTCTGAAAGGTGAAATCGGTAACTGAAAGTAGTGCATGACAATTATGTAATGAAGGAAGCAAATATGAGAAACTGGTGTGAAATGTTCAACAATGGAGAAACAAATGTGCACCATGAAACTCGACCTGGACGCCTATCACTCCTCACAGAAAACTTGAAGACTGCAGAGAACAATCTTGCAAGACAGGCGCGTAACCCTCGATGAATTGCACAACGTATTTCCAGACATTTCTGGTTCTTTGCTTGGTTAAATTGGGTCGCAACATCTCGGCTACAACAAAATTTGTACACGCTGGGTTCCGCGGCATCTCAATGAACAACACAAGCTCAGAGAATGGGTTCAATATCGACATTTTCGACACGATATCACACAGATGGGGACGCCTTTCTTGATTGGATTCTGACTGGTTCTATGACCTGTGCACCTCACATCACCTCAGAGATCAAGCGCCAATCATTTGAGTGGCATCATCCTTCATCCAAGAAGAGAAAAAAACAAGAAAATTGAAACAGACCATCTCAACAGGAAAAGTCATGACAACCTTTCTTGAGAATCATAAAGGTGTTTTTTTTTTAAGGATTTCATGCCAAACTGTATTGTTATTAATGCAAGTTGTTACTGCGAGACTCTACGAAAACTATGGCGAGCCATCAAAAACGGGAGGATAGAAATTCATTCTGAAGGAATCGTGTTCCTTCACGACAATGTCTGCTGCCATGCTGCTGCTGCAACTAAGAATTGTTGGATCAATTCAGATGAAATTTTTTAGATGATCCACCTTATGTTACGGACCTTGCTCCTATCGATTTCCACCTCTTCCCTAATTTGAAAGTGTTTTTGGGCGGTAATCGTTTTGGGGGTCCTTATGAGTTGAAGAAGATAGTGAATACCTGATTGAATGAACTGGGCGGCAGAAAGGTATAACATGGGAATCTTAAAGCTCGTGAACAGATACAACAAATGTTTAAAAGAAGGTTGTGATTATGTAGAGAAGTGAGAGAAGCTTCAGGCACGTAACAGAATTATTTTTTGTAATGAATATTGTTTTTTTTTTTTTTTTTCATTTTGTACAACTAAACGGTCTTATTTCCTGAATTACCCTTGAATATTCAAATAATAATTTTATCGCATACACATTTTGTGACAAGAATATTCACTGTACTATTGTCATATGTGATGGGTCGAAGATTTGTTCAAAACTAGATATCTCGAAACAAAACAAAGGTACACGAAAGAAAAAGTATAGTGTGATAGAACCTTTCAGTACCTTGCATATGACATGCAGTTTGTTTCAAGGAAACTTCAGCAACAGAGTGAAACTAGTGAAAACTGCTGCCAAATCATTTCAAACATCTAGTCATATTTCAAGCTTCGTTGATTGATTGATGATCGTTTCGTCCCTTTTCAGCGGCAAGGCTATATGAGACTTGGACCAACAGTTTAGAGTGAAATCCGAACCACCCTTTTCATATGATCTCTCACCGGGAATTGAAATCGAAACCCTTGATACCAAAGGCACGCGTAATAGCCACTAGACCTGCGGGGAAGGCATTTCCACCTTCGTAGCAATGACAACATATGTCTTTTGCAGTACTTGCCTGACAGTGTAATCCAATGTGGTACAAAGCAAGGTTGCATTTAGTTAGTGCTAAACCTTCAATAAGAGAAGTTCTTTACACTGTTTTCTGAAATCAGTTTGTTTCCATTTGTGTGCATAGGTGTTTTGAAAAACAGTTTGTTTACGTTTTAGGTAAGTATAGATTCAAGTCTCTTTAAAAAAAATCACTAACCAAGTCTTCATTTTAATGCTTTATGGTTGGACATGCTTTTCAATTAATCAAAATAGAACCACTTGCTAAAAGATTGTGGCTTGATTGCTCCAAAGATCTCACAAAATTGTCTAGTGGAACGTATTATAACTTTCAACGGACATCCCTCCAACAAGTGCTACAACAATCGATATAAGCAAGCTCAGTAAATGAGGTCATTTTTATCTTACTCTTCAAATCTAGAATCATCATTCAAAGGCGCAAAATTGAATTGAATTGGTAATCATGCGCACCGCAGATTCCCATCACTCTTGCCTTTTTCCCTGCAATAAATCCTCAATACCTCGTCTGTATTCCGAAAGGATGAAAGAACACCCTAGTGAACCTACCCTCCTCCCACCTCTCGGTACAAAGGATTTCCGCATATCAATAAAAGTACTTCGTTTGTACCGGTTTTTGTGGCAAATATTTTTGTTTGTACTGTACTGCAGTATGAGAAATTAAGAAAACAATGTGAGAGGGCCAAGTTCACGTAGCCCCCCGCAATGTCCTAGGATCGATTTAATTGGCTCATTTGAAAGACCTTTGTTTGTACCGGATTGTACCGTAATTTGTTTCGTTTGTACCGTCCTGATTATGAAAAATTAACGAAACAAAATGGGGGCCCAGGTCAAGCAGGCCCTCAAATCACGACTTAATACATCGGGTACACATGACTTTTGTATGTCATATGAAAGTACTTGATCAGTACTGTATTGTACCACAGTGAGTTTTAGTTTAATCATAATAGATTATGATATTTATGGGAGGGTGATTTTTTTTTCTTCAACCATTTGTGATCATGGACAATATTAATTTTTATTACAGAGCTCATTTAGAGGATGAGTTCTGTGAAGTCGTCTCCATCCACTCATATCTCCGTTTCGATAACAAAATATAAGTTCTAATTTGCTTATACAATTTTTTACAAATTCAGTTACCATCAATAATAAACATCAGAGTTAAAATGTTTAATGGTATCAGTCAGAAATTCGTTTGCAAAGTGGTGATGTCGAATAAAAAAAAAAAAAAAAAAAATACGATTTTGTTGTTTACCTTGAGATCAAACAGATCCACATATTTGAGTAAGCATTTCAAATTTATTGAATTGGTGAAGGTACAATGTAATTTTTTTTGTTTTATATTGTCTAAAAAAAAATTGGAGAATTTTCATATGAATTCTGAATAAGCCTTTGGAATGGAAGAGTTGACTTGGTAATAAATTGGCCGTTCGTTGAATAACAATTTCTAATCATTATTCGTACATAATTTTGCTCATGCAAGTTATAAGCAAACTTTTCGTTCCGTTTTTATGAATTGCGGGGAAATTTGGTTATGTGTTCTCGTTCGAATCGAATAACATTTTGATTCAGTACAAAGAAAAAAGAAGATAGGCATGCCCATACAGATTGCAATGAAAAATCAAATTTCTAGAAACAGGTAGGGTTGGAAATTCTAATTTTGACAGTACAAACTGGTACTTACTTGGCACAAATTTTAGGTAACATTTTAATCCGAATTCGTAAACAAATGAGTTGCGGGAGCCAAGTTTCGACGTCAGGTTGACTCCAGCATTCAAAACTCAAATTTCTTCAAATCGGTGAGGGTACAAATTCTAATTTTGGTGATAGAAATTAGTACATATCGAGTACAAATTTTTGGTAACTTTTCATTAGAATTGCAAAGAAAAATAAGTTATGAGGTCCAGTTTCACCCGCCACCGAAAATTATAATTTCTCGAAATTAGTGGGGGTACAAATTCTAGTTTTGGTGATACAACTTGTTACATATTGGGTACAAATTTTTGATACAGTTTTGATTCGAATAGGGCAGAAAATGTTTTGTGCTATCCAGCTTGACCTCCTAACAAAAATTCAAATTTCTCGAAATTGGTAAGGGTACAAATTCTTATTTTGGTAGTTCAAATTGGTACATACTAGGTACAAAGTTTTATAATGTTTTTTGATTCGAATTGGAAAGAAAGTGTTTGTGGGTCAGTTTGACCCGCCATTAAAAATTAAAGTTCCTTGAAATTGGTGGGGCTAGAAATTCTAATTTTTGTGGCAAAAGTTGGTACATATCGGGTACAAATTCTTGGACAATTTTGATTTAAATTAGAAAGAAAAATAAGTTGTGTGGGCAAGTTTGACCTGACAAGAAAATTCTGCCTGATATGGCCCGGGATGCTTCACGAAATTTCTTGGGATACAAATTCTAATTTTAGTGTTACAAATTGGTAGACATTGGGTACAAAATTCTGATACCGTTTTGATTTGAATTTTTTTTTAGGAAAGAAAGTGTTGTGCAAGCCTGCTTGACCCGCCATTAAAAATTCAATTCTCGCAAAATTGTTGAGGGTGCAAATCATAATTTTGGTGGTACAAATTGGTATATATTGTTAAGAAAGTTTTAGTACCGTTTTCATTCGAATGAGAAAAAATGTGTTCTGTAGGCCAGAATGACGTCATACTGATTCTCTATAAAAATTCCATTTTTTTCAAAATAAGTAGGATATACAAATCCTAATTTTAGTGCTAGAAGTTGACGGATATTGGATTCAATTTTTTGGTACCATTGTGATTCGAATTTGAAAGAAAAATAAGTTTTGTGATCCAGTTTGACCCGCCATCGAAAACTCATATTTCTCGAAATTTATGGAAGTTCAAATTCTAATATTGTGGCACAAATTTGTTAGTATAGGGTACCAATTTATTGTGCCATTTTGATTCGAATTGGAAAGAAAAAGAGTTGTGGCATATAGGGTACAAATGTTTGATACAGTTTTGATTCGAACTTTTAATGAAAAATAAGTTGTGCGGGCCAGTCTAACCCGCCAACATAAATCCAAATTTCTCGAAATTGGTGATTGTACTTATTCTAATTTTGGTACTACAAATTGGTAAATATTGGCTACAAATTTTTGATACCGTTTTGATTACTATTCGAAAGAAAAATAAGTTATGGGTGACAGATTGACCCGCAATCAAGAATTCAAACTTCTAAGTATTAGTGCTAATTCGACTTTTGGTGGTACAAATTAGTACATAACTGGTACAAGTTTTTGGTCCCTTTTCATTCGAATTGTAAGGAAATTGTGTTTTCCGGGCCAGTTTGTCCTCAATCAGGTTCACGCAGCCCCCCAAATTTTGTTCTCATAATTTTTCATAATCTATTATGATTAAAACTCATTGTGGTACAACACGGTACTAACCAAGTACTTTCATATGACATACAAAAGTCATGTGTACCTGGTGTATTAAGTGTGATTTGAGGGCCTGCTTGACCTGGGCCCCCATTTTGTTTCGTTATGTTTTCACAACCCAGGACAGTACAAACGAAACAAACTACGGTACAATCCGGTACAAATGATAATCTTTCAAATGAGTCGATTAAATCATTTGTACAACGTGGGGGACATGTTCACACAGGCCCCCAATTTTGTTTTCTTAATTTATCATAATCTGTTATGGTTAAAGTAAAACTCATTGTGGTACATTCTGGTACTAACCAAGTATTTTCATGTGACAAGCAGAAATCATGTTTACCCGGTGTATTAAGTCGTGAATTGAGGGCCTGCTTGACCTGGGCCTCCATTTTGTTTCGTTAATTTTTCATAACCCAGGACGGTACAAACAAAAATCTTTCAATGAGCCAATTAAATCGATCCTAGGATATTATGGGGGCTGCGTGAACTGGGTCCTACTTTGTTTTCTTAATTTCTCATACTGCAGTACATTACAAACAGAAATATTTGCGGTACAAACCGGTACAAACGAAGTACTTTTCATTGATATGCGGAAATCATTTGTACCGAGAGGTGGGGGAGCGAGGTTTACAAGGGTTGAAAGAACTCATGTATTAATAGTCACCAAGATTGTCAATTCCTGGGAAGACTCGGTGCTGCAGCACTCATCTCACTCCAGACCAGCTTTTGTGTTCAACATTATTCTAGTCTTTGCCTCAAGCTATTCACACCGCCACTTCTACGTTTGCATCATCAGAGTTGAAATGGCTGAGTTTTGCGCTTAGAGACAGTGATACCAAGTCAAGCAGCAACAACTTGGCCTCTGACGTAATGAGTGTCCGTCAAATTGGAAATCAAACAGGTCTTTCTCGAGAAGATATTGAGACTTTTGCTTCCAAATTAGATGCTGTAGGTGAGATGAAATACAAGGTATGTTTATATCTGTCTCATAGGCAGTGGCATATGAATGGCACATCTCCCAATCTACGAAAAGTTGTTGGATTAGAGGAGCTAGAGAGTTCCTTGTATCCTACTATGTCCCCACCCATATTGGCATGGACAAAAATCACTCGCGATGTCATTACACAAATACCTCAGAGATATCTCGCACTCTTATAGTGTTCAGAGCGAAGAAATCATTACAATCTGGGACGGGACATATTTACCTAGAGAAATCTCGTAATTACTTCTTCCAGAGAAAAACGTGGGGAGAGAAGAAAAAGTGTAATCTCATGAAACCAATGATGATCACCTCAACAAATTGATTCATCCTGCAATCGTTTCAGTTTTGGCTTCCAGGCACAAATGATGTCAAAATCTTATTAGAATTGATGGAGTAAAATTACTTCAAAAAGCTATTTGAACCTGGCGATATCTTTGTTCTTCATGGAGGATTTCTTGGTTGCAGGGCTGCATTAGAAGGATCACAATTTCAAGTTTGTAGTCCACCATTTTTGAACCCGAAGCAGCTTCACCTTTCAGACTTAAGTGCCAATCAATCTAGGATTTGTACCTAGATTGTAGATGGATTGTAGAGACTGTAAATGCTCAAATCAAAAGATTCAAATATGTTGCACATTACAGCCCTCCAATCAATGTCCAATATCTTGCTGAGGATCTTCAAGCTGTTTGCACTATTGACAACGAATTTCGATCGCGTCTTTACGCATTTTGTGGCCAACTTGAAGTAGCCCATAGATTTTATGCAAGGTGTCGCGAGAGAATCTTCTCCAGCCCTTGGTTTCACCTCTTACAAAGCACCGATTTGTATATATATTTTTTCATTCCTATAGAATTTCTAACCTCAGATGTATTTCCCTAGCTTCGCCCTCGGGAGATAACTAACATCACATCAATCAAGCTGCCTCATATTATGCAGAAGTCAGAGTGACCAGAAGAATATTTGACATTCTCTGGATCACATTCCTTTAGATTACTCAAATGCAGGTTTCAATACTCTTCAATTACCGTTACTTCTCGCTTCTCCAAGAGCAAAGATCACTGGACTTTACTCATTGATCGTGCCTTGACAATACGTAGCTCAATTCAAGCTACATATTGTAGCTGTAAAGCTGGTAGCCGCACCACAGATACGTACGTGTGTAAGCTTTGTGTTGTCTGGTTTATCACTCGCCATCTTCCTGATACAGAAGAAGCATATTAGTTAACATTATCCCTGGAATAGATACAATATCATTCGCTTCAGTCTTTAATGCGTCCACCCAGTTTTGAATACAGTCTCATTAGGGAAAACATATTTTTATACGTCATAATGACGTCATTTGGAACTTTTAGCAGCAGTTTTAACATGACGAATAATGAGCTCTCAGTAGCCTCCTCCTATTCCTGAAGTTTCCTTGAAACAAATTGCATGTCATATGCAATCTCCTGAAAAGTTCTATTCCAAACATACCTTTTCTTTCACATGCCTTTGTTTCCTTTCGAGATATCAAGATTTGAACAAATCTTCGACCCATCACCTATGCCGATATCTCAGCTTGGTGCTATCCTCTTTGGATGTTTCTCACATATGCTAAATGCGATTGCATACTAATCTTATTCTTATATTGATTTCATCCCTAAAACCTCTCAGTTCCTCTAAATCACTAATGACTCACTTACTTTGCTGCCCTTTTCGACGAACTTCCTAAGGATTTAGGGCCAAAATAACAGTATTTCTAGATAAGGCTTAAGAAATAATTCCTATTACATCTGTTGTTCAACATCTACTTTTTGGAGCCCTTGGTAATGGAACTGCGAATAAACCCTTTTAAATATCTAACACTGATTTATGTGAAGAGATTGGCATTACTTCCCTGTGCCATTGATTTACACTAGGCTTGTTATGTTATGTATCATAAATTAACAATGAAGCACAATGCATTTTAAACATAAACTCAGTTTACAAAGTTCTTATCTTAATGTCTGACTCTTGTTATTATTCAAGCTTGTATCGTAAGTAACAAGATTGCAAAATTACAATACTGATACTTACCATTTCTTGATCTCCTTCTCGTTAACTGAAAAGGAAAGAAAATAATATTATTTAAAATAATATTTTTTAAATTAAAGATAATAACTTTTTTCACAAATTATTAAAAATAATAGTAAGAATTTATTTTAAACTGTAAAATGTGTCTATATAACAGGAATCAATGTCGAAAACCAACCATTGGAATCAAAAAACCTGATAATGTAACTTTCCTTCTATCAATCAAATCTAACATGAAAACATCAGTTTAAAATGTAGAAGAGCATGGATCATAATCATCATGGGTATTTTGTCACTATTGCAGGTCACACCGTAACTGAGAAGCTTCCATGCCTCACAGGCATCAGATAACTTCTTCCTCTACACACATGATTTTCTGTTTTGATACCGTCTATCAATTGTAACCTCTTTCGCCTCTCTATCTCTTTCTTGCCATCATACCCTCTAACACGTCGTTCATGATACATTTCTTTCTCAGCCATTATCCGAACAAGTTTCTCTACTTCCTTTCAATTGCATCTAAAATTATTCTCTTTCCCCATCATTTCTA
Source organism: Thermobia domestica (assembly GCF_964235325.1). Classification (NCBI taxonomy): domain Eukaryota; kingdom Metazoa; phylum Arthropoda; class Insecta; order Zygentoma; family Lepismatidae; genus Thermobia; species Thermobia domestica. Next base: position 79,247,486 of record NC_137470.1, read on the forward strand.
ACATCCTCTCATTTGTTTGCCACTCGATCCAGCTAATTTTCTCCATTCTACTCCACCCCCACATTATGAAAGCTTTCAGTCTTTCTTATTCGCTTTTGTGTAATTTCCATGTTTCTGTTTCATGCAGTACAATAATTCACACGAAACATTTTATGAAACTATTTCTCAACAGTTTATTCAGGGAAACACAAAATAGACTTTTCTTTCACCTAAATGCTTCTTGCATTTTTTCTGCCCTTCCTTTCGTTTCGTGTTTGCACCTCATATAATAAATGTTAGAAAAAAAATGGTGCTTGAAACGAAGCGGTCTGTGTCTTCGCTTCCATTATTTTCATCTCACATTATTTACATTCTTCAGTCAATTTTTAACGTCTTATTCATTATTTTCTTCAGATTTCAAAACAAGCACCATATCATCTGCACATCATATACATCTAATCATTCTACCTACTATCGAAATACCGTGTTCATTATGTAGGCTCCTTTTCAATATATCTCCTAAATAAATATTAAATAATGTTGGCGAGAGACTTCTTTCTTGATCTCCCCTTCCAATTGCATTATCTTTTGTCATTTCTTCCCCTATTTTAAAATTAGTTGTTGCTTCGTATGTAGATTTCTTATGAGTCTTTGATTTTTTATTCCAACCCAACATCTTTAGAATTTCCAACATTAATTTCCAGATTACATGGTTGAAAATTTTCCTGAATCAATAAACACAACATAATCTTCCGTCTCTTGTTCCATAAACGTTTCATTGAGTACTCTTAATAACCCAATTACATTCTTGTGTTTTTACTTCTCATAAACCAGAACTGTACCTCATTCACTTTTTATGTTGTTTTTTTTTTCTTCCGTACAACCTCCTGTTTACTACTCGAAACATAATTTCTGCTTTATACGGTATGAGAATAACAGTTCTATAGTTCTCACATGTCTATATGTTCGATTTATTCGCAAACGGTATGGTCGCTTTCAGGAAATAATGTGTTCACCCTTTTGTTTCATACACAAGAGTACTTTATTGCAGAGTTGGACAATTATTTTTTACCTTGTCTCTGATACCCTTAATGGATTCCTTTAATATATGGGGTAACCAAGAAAGTTATGTCACTTTTTCATCCACCACCTTCAAACATCGATATGTCAACTAAGACGTACCTGAAAGATCAAAATTAGTCCCAACCAGCATCGATAAACTTCTGACAACGTTCCGGAAAGCCATGGATTCCGTGGGCCGTGAAACGAAGAAGGTATCAAGTACATTACACCTCTACTAGGATTTGAACTGGCATCCTCTAAGGTGATTGTCCGACGAATGGAAAAAGTGTCAAACGGACGGTTCAATATTCAAGGAGTATGGCGGATGTAATAATGTTTTACATGCAAGTCATAGAATGGTGTCCCGGGTCATCATAGCTACATGGGGCTTAGCGTTGTCCTGTGACACGAAAACACATTTGCGATTCAAAAGTGATGGCTCGAGAGTTTTGAGTTTTTCTTGAACACGGCTCAACTGCTGACAGCACTGATGCCCTGCAAGGACCAGTTACTAGCATTGATACTCTGACCAGCTGGTAGCAGTTCCCAATGCACGATTCCGCGAGCAGTGCCAGTCCGCCAAACTCTTCTGGTGCAGTGCTGGTTTCGTTCGTTTTCGAAACGGTTCATTTGATGCTAACCAATGATGACGGCGCCTTGGAGCTTCGTACAGGATCCACTTCTCATCACATGTCAACACCTGTACAGAACTGGCTCCTTCCCTCAGACGAGACAGCAAAGAAACATAGCTGTCTGCACTCGTCGCCTTCTGACCCGGAGAGAAAATCATGTGGGACATATCGACCCAATGTGTAGTGCTTCCCAAGTTGAAGAAGGTGCTGCTGAATGGCTTCTCCACTCACTCTGAATTGTAGTCCCAGTTCGTCACATGCCTAGCAAACTGTTCGTCTCAATTGCTGCTTGAAGATCCTCATTTTGTACATGTGTTGGTCTTCCGGTAAGTGGTGCGTCTTCGAGTGTTTCATCACAGTCCTTAAACTTGCTAGACCACAGCTGCATTGTCCAAGAAGTCACGATACCCTAACCAAAGGTCTGGAATATCTTCCGCCCGACTGAAGCGGTGTTTGACCCCAGTTTGGACTCGGACGGCGTACACGCCCTTATGACGTTCTGTGGAGGTCCTATGTTCACTCTGTCCATACGCAAGTTCATGATGTAACTGAACTGCCGCAACCAGACAGTATGTTGGATATACCCACACCAACAACTGACATTCGCCTTACCTCCATTCACATTCAACTCACGGTATGAGGGCCACTTGAAAACAGACCTGTACAGAAAACCACAGAACTTTCTTGGTTACCGTTATATTATTTATTTCGGTTGCTATTCAGTTCCTTTTTGAAACTGATCACAAAGAATATTAAATCTTTTATCATCCTCGGACATTTCATTGCCTACTTCAACATCTAGGCCAGACAGTCTATCCCTAATCTCAAACAAGTCATCAACATATACTTTCTATCTCCTAAGACGTCACTCGTCTTGCTAATTACCTTCCCATTCTTATTTTCTACTGTCACTGTAATACTCTTTCCTTTCCTCCGGAGTTCAATAGATTTTTTCTCCTTGTATATTTCCTTGTATTTCCAAACACTATCTAGTTGTTCTATATCCTCACATTTTCCTTTGTAAACCCTTCCCTTCCTTAGTATATTTCCCTCCATAATTCGTTGCTTCCTGCAATTTTCCGATTTCTTCTGAATTAACTAAAAGCATCGAAATCTAGTATTATTTTGGAAGTCTCTGTAAGACAAACTATTAAATAAGTCAACAAAATGGGTGAATATTATAAAATTGCATCTGAGGAAACTGGGAAAATATAACAATTGGTTTAACACAAAATAAAGTTTGCTCCGTTAGAGCCAAGGCAGCGTTTAATAAACTCGACACCTTGGAGGTGCGCAACCAGTCACACAGCAGTGTCAATTGGGTTACATAATAGTGTACATTAAAGCTGTGGTTGCGAAAACTTCTGCAAGGACTGTGTATTATGATCCAGACAACTATTTTGCTACATTCCGGTGCTATCTTAATGCTATCCTCATGCATCTGGTGCAAAGCATGCAGAATAAATTTCAACCCTGGGGACAAAACATCTTACTACTTACAAAATGTTAACAACAAAATATATCTGATATATTACTGCTATATTAAACATATATTTTATTGGAAATTTATAGTTAAGAAATTTGCAATCGTGAGAACAATCACTTATCTAATAGCATTTTATAGACACAAAGAGATCTACTCCAAACAATTTATACGGTTATTTACTGATTTTAATGTTGATATTACCTTATAATTAAATCATACGATATGCTTAGTTTAGCTTCTATTTTCATAATTTCTAACTGTTTTAGACTTTCAGCGCGGGTAGACGAAGCATTTCACCATTATTCCTGCCAAGACACTTGGAAGTGTTTCGACAAACAGCAAGAGTGTTGAGTTTTAATATTAAAGCAAAAGAAACGCGTTTTGAATAATTCTGTACAGATAATACACCCAAGATTCTTATTATGCGTTTAACTAATGTTTTCTTGGTTTAGCCTGGAAAAATAGGGGACACGCAGTTATGTAGTGTAAAACACTTATTGGAAAATAAAGAAAATGACAGGAAAAGAAGAATGCTAGTTCTTTCTAATATTTTAAAGAGCGAAACTACAGCAAATTAATTCCATTGATTTAAGCACTCATATTCTAATTCTGTCAAATCTGTTAGAAATTAATACTTATGATAAACAAACGTAACACTAAACCTTCTAATGTCCCAAATAATATATAGGTTTAGTAAGAAGTAATTTATTACACAAAAACCTTGGGAAAGAAGTCTAGTACTTAGGAATTAAGAAAATACACCGTAACAACAATATGGCGTTTCAGTCTCCAGGTCTTAAACTTACCGGATAGAAAGAGTAACCTTAAAAAGCTATACACTCACAAAAAGAAATATATATTTGTCAAATGTTAATATTTTTTCATGCTTATGAGAAATTGCCCAAAGATAAAGCTTGATAAGGACCTTTTAAAAATTATGATGCACACAGAGAGTTTCTAGGTACCTTACGTTGAATATTCTTTTGTTCTTGTAAGGAAATACAATACTTTTTTCATGATAGTAATAATTTTGTAAGTTACTCTTTGGTTCAGCTAAAATTAGAAATGTAATATAAATTAGTAAGGAAAATCCTATATAAACATAATAATAAAACAAAACTTTACAGCGTATTTCACATTGAGTTCTTTTAGGCAGTTTTGTTATGTTACAATTACACAATCTATTCTAAACATCATTATTTTACAGTTCTGTTATTCGAAAGTTTCACAGCCTGTACTGCCTTGAAATATTTTTGTCAGTCTTGTTATTTTGAAACTTCACCTCTTATACAGCACTACATTGAATTATTTTCGGCAGTTCTCTTATCTTCAATTTTTCACTTCGTCGTCGTTAATTTCGGTCTCTATTCCTCTAACAACACTGCACTCTTTGCAAATAAAAACGGTGTGTTCTCTATATATCGGAGCCAGACAGAAAGTACAGTCTACATTTAATTTTCTGTTTTTGGGTCTGTCACAGGAGTAGCATCTTCTAGTGCTAAGATCTTTGGACTTTCTCCATTTTTCCTCAATTTCTCTTCTTCAGACAAAGCTTCCACGAAATCTTCAGCTTGGCTGATTTTTGCGAATAGCCTCTTCTTAACAGTTTCCTGCGTTCTTTTAAAGAATTCGTTCTCACTTTCATCTTTTTCCACATTTTGTAACAGTTTGTTAACCCTATCGACCTCTCTTATGCCCATTAAAATATTTATGTTTAGATAGCTACAATCACTTTGTCAAGGTGTAGTGTTTATACTATGAATGAAGTGAGACTGAAACAATGTTTGAGATCTAAGACATGAGGTTAGTAGTACGGCTTACGATACTCAATGAATTAGGGATGCACGCGAGACGCGAGAAGTCTCGTGAGACGAGACACGGGACGAGACTGAAAATTTTATGCGAGACGAGACTAAACCATGCGAGACGAGACGCGAGTCTCGCAGTCTCGCAACATTTATGAATTACATTTAATTGTATATTTAGTGATTTTACATTTATTGAGTTTTCTAAGTTGAGCGTTAATGCCTCCAGGAACAAAAAAGTGATTGGGACAATAGTCATTTTATGAGATTTATTATTATTCAAGATTGATTTTCAGAATTAAAGCCTTGCTCAGTTTCTAAAAAAGAAAAGCTTTGTAAATTGGAAATTTATTACAGCATCGATTTAGGACTTTATTTTGCGACACAAACATACACGCAGGCGCGCACGAATACATGAACTGTTGTTTTTGGTCTGAAAAGCGAATAAGACTCCCTATTACTGCGAAATGTGATATTTCTGTTGTTTCTGTCTTTTTAACATTACTACTAGCGATTAATGTTGGGGGATGGCGGGGAAATCCCCTCTCGTCAAAGTTTGTCCCCGGCCCGGCTAGCAGAAATAACTCGATATTTTTACATGGAATAAGCATTTTTTTGGTTTAGTTTAGGTAACTGTGTTTAGTGTTGTTTAGTGTAACTGCAACTTCAGTCCCTGCGGAGAGGTTGTTCTGTAAAGCTGGACTTGTACTGCGAAAACAAAGAAACCGTTTCAGCCACGAGTCAGCCAAAAGTCTGATATGTATAAATTTTTGGGTATCATCAGGAATGTCAGTTACCATTACAGGGTAGACTTTGCGTGTTTGTCAAAAATGATTGCCTAACATTTTTATTATTAATTCCTTGTTCTCTTATGTTTAAGAGCAAAATTGTAAAATGAAGTACAAATGTTCATTTTAGTGTCTTTTTATATCTGGACATTGACGCAAGGTAATAAATCAAGTTTAAATATGTCTAATGAAAATCAATTATGCATTTCGAACCGAACCCCGATTACTTTCCAGTTTACAACAACGAAATTTTAAAATATATTCATCATAGAAAAGTTGTAATTTAATTGGATAAGTCGAGGATAAAAATTAATAAGTAAGAAAAGGCAGTTTTTAGAACAACTAAAGTATAGTTTTTCTTGCTTATTCTTAAAAAAAAATTCTTATGTCCCGAGTCAGATTAATCGAAATCCGAAAAGTCATTATCACTATCATTGTCTAAGGTTTCTGTTAGAAGCATTCCAATTTGTTTACATTCTCCTAACCATTGTAGTAAGTAAAGGTAAACAACATGATAATAAAATAGAACGTATAACTTGACCAAACAAAAGCATTATAGGCCTGAGCAGTAAACCGTAAAAATACAAATGTCACTATTATTCTTCACCACTAACGGCTCAAGTACACGTACTTTAAAAAAAAAAATTAATAACCTCCCATTTGAGTAACACGAACACTGGCGCCTAGTCTGTCAGACCCAACATTTCCTTTTCTCCGGATAGAATGCCTCTCAGCAAGTGATAAAATGCGGTCTACAACTGAGGTGTTGAAGTAGGAAGTTACACGAAACCGCGTTCTTGTAAGGTCAGCATTTTACTTAGCTCAGGATCAAAAGACATGTGTCTGTGTCTGTGTGGCTTGACACCAGTGCTGTTGGGTTAACCAAAACTTTTCAGGTTTTGATATTCTGGCAACACTCCATTTAGTTCAACTGTATGATCTGGAAAATTGATCCAGAAAGCTTTTTTTTTTTTGGATCAAGTATAGTTTGCTGGATATTTTGTTTCTCGCAATTGTTAACATATTGCGTTATCCACAAGTCCGTTGACACAAGTAATGTTACTCCTTGGTGGTTGGTGTAAAGGGAGATAGGGGACAATAGATGGCAGAACTGTTCTCCTACACAAGTAACGTATTTTTATATTTTCTCTACTGCTTCCACAAATTTAATGCTAGAGTTTAAACTTTCTGAAAAGACATTTCAAACCTATTCTAAGGGAACAATTCGTGTCAATTTTGGATATTGTGACGTTATAGCATTCCTCGGACTAGAAGCAGGCAGAGACAAGGTTGAAATCCCGCTAAATAAAGACGAAGAAATTTACATATAGATATAGTAAAAGGATCCGGGTTTGGTTCAATGAGTTCAGAAAAACATATACTGAAACGTTATATTCTTTATATCCTAATTACATTGGCGACTTTTTTTCGGGGCAAAAATGTGCCCGCATGGCATACTGGAAAATATTGCTGGAGACCCCTAAGCTGGAAAACAATGTTGGATCCAGCAACAATTTATGCTGGTTTTGCTGTAAATTATGCTATTAATTTGACGAAAATTAATGGTCCAGCAATCAAATTCCAGCTCAACCTTTCTTTTAGTTTGGAGCGGAGGGGACACAACTTCGGATACCATGTTGAACTCTAGGTTCCATCTCCTTAAGATGTTACGAACATTCATCCCATGGAAAGCAATGGCAAACCACCATGAATTCACCTTGCCAAGGGACTTTTAGGTCAAATACCTGCCTTCGGACAGAATATCACATCATCATTCATTAAGAGCAATAGAATAACACATTGCAAAATTTTGATCCAGAATATATGCGAGACTGCGAGACCATGCAAGAAAGTCTCGCGCGAGACGAGACTCAAAATTTTATGCGAGCCGCGAGACGAGACTTCACATTTGCGAGACGAGACGAGACGCGAGACGAGACCAACATTTGAGGCTGCGAGACGAGACGAGACTTTTTCATTTCTCGTCTCGTCTCGTCTCGCGTGCATCCCTGCAATGAATTGTCCATCTCAGAAAAGGAGACTAGAATAAATGTATCTCATCCCGTCGCAAATTTAAAAACGTGATTCTCGAATCTCTTAATAGGAGAATTAAGACGGAAAAACATTACTGAACTATATAAAGGAGAAATAAACGTTTTTAGGCAATAGAAGCGCGGGCAATGTCAGGGAGCCCACAATAGAGGAACACGAAATGGGTTAAGTTATAGTGGAAGTAATTACTGCAATGTTTTAAAATATTTTCTTTTTAGGCCAGGAGCTAAATCAGCATAATAGTTTTTACTGGATTAGTATTGACTCCGTGTACGTTAAGAAGAATAATGCACAGCATTGTATCCCCATCTTTTCTCCTATTGTTTATGTAGTGTGAACGCTAACGGGCTACCTTGTGTTTGCAGGAATTTTCGAATCTGGATCCACAGTGTTCACGTTTGTGCATCAAATCGCAGTGAAGGCTCTTTATTCACATCTCAAGGTTATACTTAACCTTCGAATGAGCGAGGCATATATAGGCACAGAAATTCTAGAATGGAAGGAAATCCTGTGTTTCATGAACTCGGAAAATTTTTAGTTCTAGCAATTTTCTGATTATAGATGTATAAAATACTTTTTCTTACTTGTAACCTTATACGTTGATCAGTTCAAATCATTCCGACTCATACTCAACTCGACAAATTAATAGAAAGTAATTTTTGACTTGAAACCTTACTAAATATTTTAAATTTCTTGAGCTTTTCAATACTGCAATGACTCCCCACAATGTTCCAACCAACATATCCTTCTGAAACTAGAGTTCTAATGGCCACAGGTGTTAACAAACACATGTTGCCAACTGATTAACTCAAGGAGAAAGTAAATAAATAATTGTAATTTCTTTTAACTATTCTATTAGGCCTTGTTTCCATTTTGTACTAATACACAGTAACACACTGAGCAAGGCTATGTGATAATATGTAAAAAACACTATCACGTAACAGTTTCAACACAATAACTGTCTTCATCAGACTTCCACTCCTTCTGGCTCTGGCCTATAGCCTATCTCACACATGTTGTACTCAAATTTAGGTCGAGCAATATGAAACTATCCTACAAAATACAGCTACCCTCATAATTATCTTGCTCCTCCATTTGTCTCTCTCAAGAAATTCATGTGATAGACAAAGGTCTCCCCAACTTTGTGACTAAGAGACACGGTCAGTAAACTTAGGCTTGTGTCTCCACATCATCCCCTTCCTCTTTCTGCTTTAGCTTAGCTGTAATGTTCTCTGGTCTATATGTAGCTTGTTTTACACGTTAAGTTCTTACTACACTTGGCATTGACGCGAACACATGGCATCGGAGACAGTTTAAAATATTCTTGCTTTTCAGTGGAGCCCGAACTCAGGTTAATCAGTCTAATGCCTCACACTGCTCAACAATACCACACTGACGCTATTGAGTCACCGCACTTAAATTCAATATCATGAAGGCACTGTTACTTAGCGGTAGAGCGCTTACCTCTGGTCTGTGGGGTGCATGGTTCGATCCCCGGCCAAGTAAGTTTCTGAGTTGGGTTGAGTTGAGTTGATTATAGTTTAGCGTCCATTTCAGCAACGAGGCTACATGAGACGTGGGCCTACTGATTAACGTGGAATCCGAACCACATGAGCTCCCGCCGGGAATAAAACCCGGGTCTCCTACGTCAAAGTCGCGTACGCTAACCGCTTACCCACGAGGGAGTTCAAGTAAGTTTCTGGTGGACAACAATATGTCCATGGGTTTTCTCGGGGTACTACTGTTTCTCCCCTTATTCTTATTCCACAGATTTTTCCATTATCATTCACTTGCCTTAATCATCCATCTCCCTTAACTTAAAGGGCATGATCGTTTCACGTTAAACTGAAATATCTTAATTCAATATCATATACTAGTCTTTCCAATTATTCTTTTTTTTTCTGAGTACAAAATCTGGCAAAGAAAAACTGGCAAATTTACCACATGAAATGACGTCTACTTCACGATAAATTGAATGCAATTTTTCGAGTTTATTTGAACAATGAAGTTTCTGTTTTCTTAGAGATTTACTGATCACAGATCACAGACAAACGCACACGTACACACACACACACACACACACACACACACACACACACACATATATATATATATATATATATATATATATATATATATATATATATATATATATATTCTACAGTCTTTTCCACACTAGTTATTGATATTTCAAACACACATATTAACATAAATCTGATTAAAGTTTGCTCTTTTTCACTATCGGAATTTCAACAGTTTCTTTTTTGTATTAGGAAAATATTTTGGAGATATTTTACAACCATACGACTATTATTATTATTATTATTATTATTATTATTATTATTATTATTATTATTATTATTATTATTGCACATTCTGAATCGCTTAATGTAGATCCAAGAGCAAAATCTTACTTGACAGCTAGTAACACTGACTAACACTGCGTTACCCGTAGAGATGGGCACAAGCGAGCTTTCTTTGAAACTCGACTCGACTCGAAACAGACATCTTTGAGCTCATTCAAAAAATTTCATCCAACTCGACCCGAATTCAAGTCGAATTTCAAGTCACGTCGAGCCAAATCCTGTGTGTAGTTTCAAGTGCTTTCTTCAAGTGTCCTACATTGACAATATATCAATTATACTACTACTACTACAACAACTTATTATTATTGTCAATTATAACAACACTGTGTATAAGCATAAAAAATAGGCGGCTTGTATTTGAATACTTGATTGCCAACTCGGTAGTCGTGAAGTCTAGGAGTGAAAGACATTGTTCACGTGCTTTTGAATTTGAGTTGAAGGTCTAGGTTGAGTATTCGTGCCCGATCCCAACATTGATAAAATTTATAGGACACTACCCAAATATGTTCAAAACTGCTCGGCCTGGGTTTGGAATTGACAATGGCTCGAGCAGCTTGGCTCACAACTCATTAACTATAGAGCCGAACCGAGAAGTGAACTGAGCCAACATGTCACCCAATCAAGCCCGTTATAGTCCTCGACCCATTTGAGCCGAACCGAGCAGATGGCTCATTCCAACCAAGCCGGCTCGAGCCGAAGATTCACCCGAAGCAAGCCGGCACGAGTCATCGGCTCAATTGAGCCAAGCAGAACTAAGATCGTTATAAAAATCTCTTGTGATCTCGTTACCCCAACAGCACAATTACATACCAGGTATATGTCTATCATGTTCCCTCAGGTACATGGGAATGTGCCCAGTATGTGCCTTATGTACCTCTCAGAGAGAAATCACATGGATGGCTAGTGATAGTCACAGTTTATGTCCGCCCCTAGTAATATGCCTGACATGTACCTGGGAAACGTGCCTTCCGCGTGCTCTTCCGACTTGGCTGCGAAGGCAATGAAGAATACGTCGCTTGTAGAGGGATAAATTATTGAGGTCTTTTGAATTTGGCTAATCAGAATGCTCCTTTAACCACGTATGTTCGACGATAACCGTTTGGGATCAGATAAAATCTGCTCGCCATGTATTTTTATAACAAAATGACGAGCGTCTATTTACTTTATTTCATGGTTCTTCCATATTTACTTTCAAATGATCAGCGACAGTTGCCATCCAACAAAGTTGATGCGTTTGTTGCTTCTAGTATACAATAGCTTAGAAAATGAAGCAACAAATGCAGCAAATATATGAGATCAATTTAGAACACCTAAATGGCTTATACCCAGCCTAGCACATCTTGTGCTGTTAGGGTATCTACAACAGTATGTACTTAAAGAAAGTGCCTAGAACATGACAGATATATATCCCAAGTGATGACATAAAAACAAATGACTGCTAGAGTGCGAAACTGAGCCACGTATGTAAATGCTATATTTGTGGTTCATAGTTGCAAATAGCAATTAGGTGTAACAAGTACCTAAAACTGTAGGTAGCTGAAGTACATACTTAGCACATGAATATCATATATGCCAAGTGTCGGGTACATAAAAAGTAGCTGGGAAACCTAAATGGCACATGCCTAGCACATCTTGTGCTGTTAGGGTATTGAGACGAGACGAGATGCGAGCAGTGTCCCCTCTCGTGAGCAATACTATGGCTTTCGCTTTCCAATATAATCAGACAATGATTTCAAAACGAGTTAAAACGAGCTGAACGAGCGATCAGTTTATCAAACTCGACTCGACTCGAAAGTCGAAGTCAAAAACAGTGAATTGGGTCGGAACTCGACTCGAGATTATTACCTTTGACTGACTCGAAACTCGACTTGAATTCGAGTCGAGTCGAGTTTTAGCTCGGCTCGGGCCCATCCCTATGCGTTAGAAAAATGCTTGCTTATTATTGTTCTGCTAAATTATACTGGGTATCCCATTGTAACCTTTCCAGGGAAATATCTCGAAAACGGTTGAACATAAATGAACTGACCAAACACTCAAAAAGGAAATACCATGGGGCAAATCGAATAGTGATGTTGCAGTACCCCCAAGGGCCGCTCTTCAAGGACGTTCGGGACCCAACTTTAAAATTTTAAATGGAAAAATGGGGCGAGTGGAACCTCGTTCGATACATATTTAAAAATTAAAAAGCGATTTGAAAAAAGATTTTTCACATCAGTCACCGTATTCAAAATGGCCGCCAAGATATGTCACCTGTATCAGATAAACGTCCAGTACCACTAATATGAAAACGGTTGAACATAAATGAACCAAACAAAAACTTAAATAGGAAAGCCATGGGGCAAATCAAATTATGTTATCGCTGTACCCTCCAAGGCCGCATTTCATGGGGGCCCAGGCCCAATTTAGAAATTTTAAACAAAAATATGAGTCAAGTGATACCCCATTCGACATACCTTCATATACTAAACAGCGTTGTGGCAAAAGATTGTTTATATGGATCACCGTTTTCAAAATGGCCTCAAAGACATTGTGCTTGTATCAGATAAAACGTCCAGTTCCACTAGTGGGAGATAAATGAACAGGATAAAACTCGTATAGGAAATCACAGAGGGTATTTATCTTTCCACGCCTCGAGAACAATCCAACGGAGAAAATGATTATTAAAATATAAGTGACCTAATCCTAAAGAGGAAATCTAATTGTTAGAAAATTAACTTTCCGATCTCCCTCCATAAGTGGGTGAAGCGGGAATGAATGGTAAAATCTCAAATGAGAATCCGACTTTTACTTACAATAGGTATGGTTTGTCTGAAACATTTGGGTGTAAAAGTACTGTAATGAACCAATATTGTGCAGGCAACTTTTGAGCAAAACAAACGTTTGTACACATTGTTCTAAAATTGCATTCTTCGACAAATTAATTTTGTATTTCAGTTGATTCATTTTTGCACAAGCCATTACCTGCAATCAAAATGGAAGGTACCGTTTAACAAGAATTTTACCTACTTTTTTCCATTACTGACATCTATCTCTTCTAGAAACACAATTCAGATAATTTTGTTGTGTAGATAAAATTTGCAAAAACTTTATTCAATTATTTACCGCACAAACAGGGTTGCCAAGTTGGGGCCAGCGTGAAGCTAGCCCCACCCACCCAACGGAGGGCCCCCAAACTAGTGCCAAATTATAGTGCTAAAAACGTGTTCCGAGAAAAGCATCAAAACAAAAAATGTGCTCAATTATTTACCGCAAAAACAGAGTTGTCAATTTGGGGCCAGCGTGAATCTAGCCCCGCCCACCCTACGCAGGGCCCCCAAACTAGTGCCAAATAATAGTGCTAAAACTGTGCTCCTAGAAAAGCATCAAAGCAAAATATGTGCTCAATTATTTACCGCAAAGACACGGTAGCCAATTTGGGGGCCAGCGTAAAGTAGCCCCGTCCACCCAACGCAGGGCCCCCAAACTAGTGCCAAATAATAGTGCTAAAATTGCGATCCCAGTAAAGCAACAAAACAAAAAAAATGTGCTCAATTATTTAACGCAAAAACACGGTTGCCAATTTTGGGGCCAGCGTGAAGCTAGCCCCGCCCACCCAACGGTGGGTCCCCAAACTAGTGCCAAATAGTCAAGTTCACTGTGTCATGATATATAACTTCGCGGGAACTTCGTGGAGAGTCTGAAAAGTGTGCATTTCTTGAAAGCTTATAGTATAAGCAATAAGAAAAACAATGTTTCCATTTCCTACGAGTCCTACGTGGACGCCATCTTGGATTTTACAAAATGGCTGACGTAAAAACAATTTTTGTTAATATCTGAGCTTCTAAACAACATAAAAATATAATTTTGACAGATAAACATACATTTTCCAGGCTAGGGCCCGTGTGGAGATTAACATTTGTAAATCCGATCTAAAACATGTAATTCTTAGTTGTATCACGCAAACTAAAAACGACCGTTCAATCAATCTTGTTTATTTTAATAAGCGTTTTGTAGATTTTAAATTATATTATATTATCAGTTTATCAGAACACCCGCGATAAGAAGTTGATGAATCTTCTCAGTTCACATGGGTACTGTGTTCCTTATGGCCGTACCCTACTTTTGGAAAATGCTTTGGCCAATGCTGTTGTAGAAAACACGCGACAGTTAGGTGTGTATGTACCACCATTCTTAAAGAAGGGTGCCTTTGTGTTCTTTGAAGTCGATAACACAGATTTTGCTGAGGACACTCCTGATGGGAAAGGAACAACACATGGAACTATAACTGCTGTATATCAGAAAGCAGATGTTCTTGGAGAGCCTGTTGCACCACCCTTGAAGATAACTGGTGCCCACACTTTATCTGTCATTCCATACCATGTACCTATAATGCACTGTGACAAGCCAAAAGCACGGCACACCCCGAGAACAGAACACTTTGTCATAAGCCAGAATATATCAGGTTCCTACCAACAATCACAATTTGGATGGATTGTTGCTACTGCTATGTCCAGATTGAAGCAAAAGAAAGCATCCAGCATTATTTCCAGGTGGGCAGGATACAACTCAATGTTGTTCGAAAGCAAGCAACTTACCCACGTCGGAGCCCTACCACTGCTACCAGAGCTGGCACACGAGTGGTCAACGCTGCTTACTGTGATCATGCAAGCGAGTGAACTGAGGAAGTTGACTGTTGGTGAAGATCATCCTACTGTCATTTCATTTGACATGGCTCTGTATGAGAAGGTGGTCCAACTGCTAGATGCCAGACCTGAAACGCACAGTTGTCCCGCGACTGGGAGAGCTACATGCTGTTATGGTTGCCCTAGGTGCTCTCGGCACCTCTATAGAGAGCTCAGGTATTGATGATGCGTGGATAGAAGCTGATGTGTATGGGTCTGCAACAACAAGGCAAATCTTGAAATGTACCCATTACAAGCGTGCTATTCGTGCCCATACGTGTACATATGCTCTGTATGAAATGTTGCTGGATGAATTCTTCATTGATAATCCGAAGCTAAAGCAGGTGTGTTTGATGGCAACAGAGAGAGTTGAAGCTGCATGTTCTGAGAGGAACAAGAACACAAAAAGTGAGTCCATGAAACAAGCAAACAACACACTACTTGAGGCCATCTTCACTAGTAATTTAAGCACACAGTTCCATAGATGGGTGAAACAGAGATCCAAAAATGCAATGTTCAAGTCAACTACATACAGCGAGTGGAAACAATTCTTATGTTTGTCGCTGCAACTTGGAATGCAGATCTTGAGCTTCATCTTCAAGCTGAGAGCAGCTCAGCAAGCTCTTCTTTCCATTTGACCGGATCAAATACAAACGACTCTAACCAAGATACATCACGGACATGCATGACCTTAGAAGCAATCACCCTCAAACATGGGCAGAACTGAAAGCAGGTAACATTTCAGTGACGAAAAATGATGTCCCCTTTGTATCCATCGGGGAGGACCATGCATGCGAGCATCTGAACAAGCTCATGAAAATTCATTCTGGAATTGTCGGCATCTCGAACAATGCCAATGCTCGACAGAGATTCTTCATGGTTACACCTGAACTCTCCCGTGTTTTCAATGAGTTTACGAGTCAGTTTGATGTAGACAGTGATAAAACCAGAGAGCATCATGAACTTGGGCCAAGTACAGTCAAGAAGCATCATGTTATAGACAAGATAAAGGAAGCAATTTTGAAACACGGAAACCCATTTGCTGCTGTAGGTGACAAGTTGTACAATATTATCACCCATACCTTCATCCCTGATGAGTATGTAAAAATGATCGTGAATGCAGATGAGAATTGCCAAAAGCTGTACGAAGAATACGTGTCGGAGCGAATCAATGGGGATGTTAGTCTATGAGCACCAGTAAAGAAGGAGAACAACAAGATGTTTATGTCGGAAAATAAGAAAACCAAAGTACAACTCCGAGACAAGACTGTGGAGACCAGGAACTTATATGGCAGAATGATGGTCTTGGCAAGGTCCACCAGAGACATTAATCAGAAAGAGGGAATTGGGAACTATGAATTCACTGTGACACCAAGAGCTCTTTTTGCTCCAGATGGTATAATCTTGCCATGCCTTGATAAGTCGAAACTGATCAGTCTCCTCAACAATTTGGCAACAGCAGAAACATTAAAGGAAGATGTGCACCCAGAGGATTGGATGGACACAACATCAGATGCTCCAAGTTGTAGGATCGTCCTGGTAGATGGGATGGTTCTTCTTCAGAAGATGGCCAAAAAACCAACAACGATGGCGACGGTCAAAGATCTCGGTGCTTCCTTCAATAGCAGGCTTATGTCTCTCGTGGGAAATTATGATGAAATCATCCTTGTGTTTGATACATACAGAGAAGATTCTCTCAAAGGTGCTACTAGGATAGAAGAAGGCAAGGAAAAGCACCAATTCAGTATCAGATCAGAGATGACACAAACATTAAACACATCCCAATGAACAGGTTTCTTTCACATGACAAGACAAAGGCAGACCTGACAAACTATCTTGCTGCTAAGATTCTAGAGTACAATAGTTCCTCACAAAAACTCATCATTACTTCATCTTCAGGGCGCACCAGGAGCAACAAAGATTTAGTTTTCGACGAAAACAATCATGAAGAAGCAGACACACTATTGATCTACCAAGCTGTCCTGGCAACACAACGAAACTCGCCGGATGCAAAGATAGTTTTCTTTTCCCCAGATACTGATGCCCTGGTGTTAGTTATAGCTAACTATGACCTCATGCTGAAGAATACGTCGATTTCAATGGTCTCTGGAGTAATCAACATAGAGAAAATAACGAGAGCCCTAGGGCCAGAAAGAGCAAAGGCTTTGCCAGCTTTCCATGCATTTACTAAAGCCGACAACACTGGACGGTTCTCTCGTAAAGGTAAAGCAATCTGGCTGCAGCTTTCATAAAAGCAAACCCAGATATGATCAGTTCACTGCATATGCTTTCAACAGAAGCAGAAGTGTTCGATACCATGTTGTCAAGTCTTGCTAGCTTCGTCTGTGTAACTTATTGCCCCAAAGACATCTATATCGACAATATCATCGAACTGCGATAGCATCTATTTTGCAAGCATATGGCAGAAAGTGACAAGCTACCTCCCACACTAGGACCTCTCAAACAGCATGTCCTCAGAGTCCACATCCAAGTCAGGGTGTGGGGACAGGCTAACATCGCTATGCAAGATCATCAGCTGGATCCCACGAAGAATGGCTATCACAAAGATTTGGATGGCCAGCTGAAACCAACCATGACAGATATTCTTCCAGCTCCAAAGGCAATAATTGAGATGATTAATTGTCAATGCAAAAAAGACTGTTCTTCTGCAAGGTGTCCTTGCAGAGCAAATAAGCCTACGTTATCATGCACCGATCTTTGCCAGTGCGGCAGTGAGTGTACAAATGATGAGGACACACAAACACAGCATGAAACTGATGATTACAATGACGACGATGAATTGTAAAGACTATGTAGTTGCTATAAAATTAAAAATATTAAACCCTATGATGTTGGTGTCAGGAAATTTGTATAAAAAGCCATTTGAAATAAATCAACATAGTTTGTCGCTTAATCTAGATAATTTATTTCGATACCATTGGATTCCCTAGTCCGGAAAATGCATATTTATCTGTCAAAATTATATTTTTATGTTGTTTAGAAGCTCAGATATTAACAAAAATGTTTCTACGTCAGCCATTTTGTAAAATCCAAGATGGCGCCCACGAAGGAGTCGTAGAAAATGGAAACATTGTTTTTCTTGTTGGTTATACTATAAGCTTTCAGAAAATGTACACTTTTCATACTCTCCAACAATTTCCGGCGAAATTACATAGTGAACCTGACTAAAATAATAGTGCTAAAAATGTGCTCCCAGAAAAGCATCAAAGCAGAAAATGTGCTCAATTATTTACCGCAGAAACAGTGTTACCAAGTTGGAGACGATCCATCTAATACCAAATAGTAATGCTAAATTCCCTTCCAAATTAGATATTAATTTTTCTACTAGAAATATAGTGAGTTTATATAAGTATGTACATTTTGAACCCGAATGTTTTTTCATTGGTGGCTGGGAAATCTTGTTGATGCAAATATCTTTTGTTTCTCTGAAATTAGTTTGGAGGAATATATTGGCAGCGCATAATTATTATTTTTTAAGTTTTTTTTTTTTTATTTTGTTATCACTTCATTTCACGCTTACCACGTTTAACATAATGCATACATGCTACAGTGATAATTTGTTTATAAGAACTAGTTAATGGTGATATCTGTAAGACGTTAAGTGAGTCATCTTTGCTACCGCATGTAGTACATCGTGTATTAAGAAATTCCTTAAATGAGTATTCCTGAAAACGTCTTAACATTTACTTATCGCACTTCTCAGCTTCATTGTTGAAAAAAAAAAAAAACGCTTTTTCGTTCAGTAATCCCTTCACAGCGGCTCACCCTCCCCTTATCTTAGTGTTTCACTCGCCTCTGAGTTATTTTTTCTACTGTACTTACAACATTTCAGTTTATTGGAAGAAGAAACTTGAACCTCAAAGATACTTCGTGAGTGATTTGCAAGTGTTCTAGACGGTTTGCATTGGTTGCTCTGTAATAATTTATCGTAAATTGGCATTGGCAGTAATGAAATTTATATTCTTTCCTGGAGAACTTAACAATTTAATAAAATATAATCTTATATACCCTAAGAAATTTTTCATTATGATAATTCCCATTCTACAGGTTAACCGGTTTAGGTTCGGTTTAAGGTTTAAACAAATCTGTCGGTTTATTTCAGAAACCAAACCATATTTCGATTCGAGTAGAAAACGGACACACGATTGAAACTTTTCCAGGATATTGTTAAATCTTAAAAAAAAAAAAAAAGATTCGAAAAATGTAATGATTGCATTCAGGTTAAGTAACTTTGAATCTTTTGTTTCATTTTGGAAACGAAATTACGATTTCTCAGTTTTTTTTTTTTTTAAGAATATTTTTGCTATAACACATATCAAGAAAAAAATAAAACTTTTTTTTCAGTTTTAGGTTACCTCTTTGAAACAGGTTCATATTAGAAAAATGCACTGTGGTTTACGATTCCAGGAACCGTCCAGGAACCAATGTCGGGACCATTTGGTTGTAGTGCGACATCTTCAAATCTGAATTTTAACTAGCTCAGAATTTCGTCCAATTTTTGACCAGTTTTGTCCAAACCAAGTAAACATTTTGAACCATTCAAATAAGCGATGAGGGACCATTTCAAAATTTGGCCTTTTCGATTCCTGTTGTAGGACATCTTCAAATTCCAATATTAACCTCTAATCTATTCGGTCCTGAGCATATTTTTGATGATAATTGCATGTATTACTGTATTTGCTCCCATCTATAGCTTTGGCTCGCATACATGTGATGGGAAGAAACGGGTGACGGTGTTGTGAGTGTCGGGGTTCTATGTCTCCTGTAGGCGACATTGGGACTCAGTGACTCAAAAATATCTCCTACCATGTTTATGTCTCCTGGGGAACGAAGAGGTTAACTAGTTCAGAATTTAGTCCAATTTTTGTCCAATTTTGTGTAACAAAGAAAAAATACCATTCAAATTAACCAAGGAGGGCAATTTCATAAATTGGCCACTTCGTTCAGCTGTAGCGCGACATCTTCAATTTCGAATTTAAACTAGCTCAGAATTTTGTCTAGTTTTGTCCAACCAAGAAAAAATATCATACCACTGAAATTAACCGAGAAGGGTAATTTCAAAATTTGGCCACTTCGATTACCTGTAGTGTGACATCTTCAAATTCGATTTTTTGTAGCTCAGATTTTTGTCCAATTTCTGTCCACTTTTGCCCAACCAAGGAAAAGGATTGAACTATTCAAATAAATGAGGGAAGGCCATTTCAAAATTTGGTCACTTCCATCACCTGTAGTGCGACATTTTCAAATTCGAATTTTAACTAGTTCAGAATTTTGTCCGATTTCTGTCCATTTTTGTCCAACCGAGAAAATTTTTGTATCATTTTCAAAATTTTGGCCACTACGAACACATGTAGTGTGACATTTTCAAACTCCAATTTTGAAATTTTCCAACGGTCATCCTTATATCCGCGATCTTGGATTTAACTTCAAAATTTCAAATGGGAATGGATGTGTGTAGCACTGAATTTCCATCTTCATCTTCCTTCATCTAGTACCAGAATTTTCTCAGAAATTCGGATTTGTAATTGTTTCTTGACTAACTCTAACGGTTTTTACGATATTTAACGTTTGTTTCGTTTTCTCTCGTTTTAGGTTCACTAATTGACGATTGTCCTCACCAAGTCAGAATACATAGAGATTGTAATGTTGCACCCGTACAAACTGCAATTATTTCAGCATCTTACTGAAGATGAGACTGATCGTCAAGTACAATTTGTAGAATGAGCCACGCAACAAATTCAAGAAACAGCGGGTTTCGCACATCAGATAATTTTGTCTTAAGAACCTGTTTTGTACGTCAATGGCGAAGTTAATAAGGAAAACCATCAATATTCGTCTTAAGTCAATACGCATTGGATTTATTCCAGCAAAATGGTAGGAACACCAAAGGCAATGGTATGGTGTGGAATTTGGGGAACACGAAGGGTCCTTTTTCATTGATAGGACTCTAATGCAGATGGCTATCTGCTATTACTGCAAGAGGATGTGCTTCCATCACGGTTATCCGAATATGGTAATTTTCCCACATTATTCCAACAAAATGGGGCTCCGCCTCGTTTAGAATTTATCTAGATCAACAATTTCCGTGGAAATGGATTGGACGGAGGGGACTTGTTGAGTGGTCCCCACGATCACCTGATCTTGACGCCTTTAAATTTTAATCTCTGAGGTCACGTAAATTCGACGGTTTACGCAGTGAAGATATGGGATGTTGATACCTGGAGAGCCGAATCCGTAAAACCATATACTCTTTCCAGATTGAAGTGTTATTCAGAGTTCATACAGAGAGGGAGCACTGATTAATATTGACGATTGAACAGAATGGGCAGCATGTGAAACACATATTGTAACGACAAGTGATACGGTTTTCTCATAAATGTCTCAAAAGCAATTAGAAATAGTCAGTGGCGTATTCAGGGGGGCTTCCGGGCTTAATCCTCCCCACAAATTGTATTTACTATATCAAAGTAAATTAAATATCTTGCAGATTTTTCACATTTCCAGGAACAAAGTTAGCAGCGCCCCCTCGAAACAAAATCGTAAATACGCCACTGGAGATACTAAAAACAATCACAATCTGAATTTCTGAGAAAATACTAGAGCTACATAATGTGTCTCACATACCCCTTCCCATTTGAAATTTTGAAGTTGAATCCAAGATGGCGGATATCAAGATGGCCACCAGAAACACGGTAAAGTCTATGACAATATAATTTGTATATAAAATGCGTATCTGTCTCACCCCACTATTTTAAAATTTTAAAATCTACTTTACTGACTTAAGATTTTTGGCCCATCCTGTACAAGAATTCACTCTAGACACAAATTGTTGCTAGCGTTCTTTCTACCGCAAACAGCTCGGAGAATAGGCAAGTGACTAGCGTTCTTGGTTAGCAATCGGGGGTCCATAGTCCCGAGGACGGCTATTCTGACCTGTTTTTCCGGACTTTTCTGTTACAATAGTCGAAATCTTTAGCGGTACTAGAACTAAAGAATATTGCCGCCTTCTTTTCACTTCCCCAAATGTCATCATTTGCGCAGTGTTCTAGTATAAAATGGGCTCTGACCCTACATACGGATATTAGCATAATTCAAGCATTACATTTAAATATTAGTATTTTATCTCTCTGTTAGGTAGGTGAAGCTATCACACACTGACCCACAATTTGGCGACCCTTCTTGTACGTAAGCACATTTTTTTTTGTTTTTATGCTTTTCTGGGAGCACATTTTTAGAACCAATATTTGGCACTAGTTTGGGGGGCCTGCGGTGGGGGGGCGGGGCTAGCTTTACGCTGGCCCCCAACTTGGCAACCCTGTTTTTGCGGTAAATAATTGAGCACTTTTTTGTTCTGATGCTTTTCTGGGGGCACATTTTCAGCACTATTATTTGGCACTTGGTTCCGGTCCCTCCGTTGGGTGGACGGGGCTAGCTTCACACTGGCCGCCAACTTGCCAACCCTGTTCTTGCGGTAAAGAATTGAGCACATTTTTTGTTTGGATGCTTTTCTGGGAGCACATTTTTAGCACTATTATCTGGCACTAGATAGGGGTCCCTTCGTTGGGTGGGCGGGCTACTTCACGCTGGCCCCCAACTTGGCAACCCTGTTTTTGCGGTAAATAATTGAGCACATTTTTTGTTTTGATGTTTTTCTGGGAGCACATTTTTAGCACTATTATTTGGCACTAGTTTGGAGGCCTTCCTTGGGTGGGCGGGGCTAGCTTCACGCTGGCCCCCAAATTGGCAACCCTGGTTTTGCGGTAAATAATTGAGCACTTTTTTGTTTCGATGCTTTTCTGGGAGCAGATTTTAGCTCTATTATTTGACACTAATTCGGGGGCCCTCCATTGGATGGGCGGAGCTAGGTTCACGCTGGCCGCCAACTTGGCAACCCTGTTTTTGCGGTAAATAATTGAGCACATTTTTTTGTTTTGATGCTTTTCTGGAAGCACATTTTTAGCACTATTATTTGGCACTAGTTTGGGGTCTCCGCGTTTGTTGGGTGGTGCTAGTACTATTTTTGGTACTATTTTTAAGTAATGTGCTCAATTGCGATGGGCCAGCTTCACGCACGTTCATAGCTCAACACAATCCGAATTCATGCATTTATTTATTTATTTATTTATTTATTTATTTATTTATTTATTTATTTATTCACTAAGTTTCGTACAGCACAAGGCCAATCGGCTGAAAGTGATCAACATGAAAAAAGATATATACAGATTAATTGAGCAACTTTCTTCCACATTAGCGGCTTATATCCCCTAAACCCATCAAGTATCCCTCGATGAGCACACTATGTGAGGAAATTAGAAAGAACAAACGAATAGGGATGAAAGCGGCCTTGCACTTGTATTACACCTGGTGCGAATGAAGAAAACCCAGGAAAACCTTAACTAGGATGGCTCGCCTGAAGACAATGGCGTACGCAGGAATTTATTTCTGGGAATCCAAACTTAATATGAGGGTATTTTATATTAAAATTGCTAAAATTGCTCCTAAAATTAGGCTAAATTTACTTAAAAGTCAAAATTTCAGGGGGAGTCTGGACCTCCGGGACCCACCCCCTGCATACGTCCCTGTCTGAAGAACTTGTTACACGTGTTCGATTAAGCGTCTCCACCGAGAAAAGACTCTACACCTCGCGTACCAAAACCGAGAGCGTTAGCGACTATACTGCGTGAAACCAGACGGGATTATTCTGTTTATCGTTACATCTTCAAATGCAGCGTTGGGTGCACAACGATTCAAGTTCAATTTTCGTCATTTAGAACAGTGGTGTCCAATTATAATGAGCCTGAGGGCCATAACCATCTTTACTAGTAAGGTGGTGGGCCGCAGCTAATAATAATAATAATAATAATAATAATAATAATAATAATAATAATAATAATAATAATAATAATAATAATAATAATAATAATTATTATTATTATTATTATTATTATTATTATTATTATTATTATTATTATTATTATTATTATTAAACTACAGAATAAAAATATAAAAAAATATATTTGAAATATTACATACCTATTCAATGTTACTAGTTAGGGTGACTAGTAGCGTTTACAAGGAATGGGGTATCTCCATCCATTCCTCTTGTTGTAAAAGATGTAACCCGCAGAAGATGTAAAAGAGAAGAATCTCCAAGGAAGCTTCTGGAACGATTCTTTACAATTTTCATGGTGGAAAATGTACTTTCACATAGAAAAGTACTACCAAACATTCACACTATTTTCCGACACAACTCACAAAAGTTAGGTAAACGTTTGTTAGAAAGAAGCCTGAAAAATCTACTCCTTTCTTTGTTCTTGTCTGAAAGAATGGGTCAGCCTGAAGGTCACAAAGTTCAAGCTGTAAGTTTGGACTAATTTTATGTTAATTAATCTTTATAAATATATAGCCTAAAACATTTTTTATGTATCTGCACCTTAAATCTCACTACGGTCGCTTGTTTCCCGAAATTTCTGATTTTCTTTCCGAAATTTGGATTTGTCAGGCCTATATATGGTGTTAATCAAAAGCCTAATTCGTTCATAAATCAATGACGTACGCATCAAGAATCTATGCTAATTATTGTGGAAGCAGGAACGTCCTAACTGCATATTTACGAGTTATTTTAAAGGAGCTAATAGAGCCTTTTTAAAATGTGTTAACTTATATTGACAGCCTGACATAAGGAAATTTTGTACTAATGAATTGCTAAAAGTTAATTTTCGTAGTTAAAACAGAAATCGTAATAGTCATGCATAAAGTGACAAGCCATAAAACTACAACTGAAAATAGTCTGTACTTACATAATGTTTCATTCTTGAGGTACTCCATTTCTTCTTGAGGTAGTAGTTTTGACTTCTTACAACCCATTTTTATTGATCTGTGAAACTTTTAAGATTGATAATATAAAGAAGGTCACTTTACAAAACAATTCTAGCAGATGCTATGGACTTCAAATTTTAGTACTTGCACTCATATTTTACACTGTAACCTAAAGGTGAATTATCTCAAAATGTATTATCAAAAATTCACAGTTCTTTTTGTTCCACGAGACAGAAGTTATTTTTCAAATTAATATTTACTTTTTTAAACGAATTAAATTGTTGTGTAGAAACATATTAACAAATAAATCATTCTATAGTTTTATAACAATGCTTACGTAACAAAAGTTACATTGTTGTAAGTTGTCATGTAGCATTTTTTTTTTCTATTTTCAAACAACAATATGAATGATTAAATTTTGATATACGGTAAATCTAAACCCATGGTAAATATGTGATGTCTGCTAATTAATGTGGCATCATCAAAGAGAATACTTTGTTCTCTTTCGTGTACTGTGCAACTGTTGGGCCTACAAGATGACTGCACCTCTTGTCTTGAATTGTAATATGCTTGCAAATACACTATTTTACATTGGAATTTTACACGACTTTGCTATATGATTACATGTTTGGGTACATGTAACACGTATAATGTTCCTTTTATTTTCTCTTTTCCATTGTAAATTAACAAATAGAAAGAACTATGAATCATTACCTTCAGGTTGTAATACTTATTGGTTCTTAGCTTTTAACTAGAGAATTTTTACTTTTCGGAATCCGGAAAGTGAAATAAAAAATCCGGAATTCGGAAAAATCCGGACATCGGAAAATTCTGAAATTCGGAGCAATTCCGGATTTCAGAAAATGTTCGAAAAATTTCGGATTCAGAATAATTCCGATTTCGGACAAACAGGATTTCGGAAAAATTCCGGAATTCGGAAGAAATCCGGAGTTTAAAAAAATTCGATTTTTTTCTGAAAATTTTCGAATTTTGCAGAATTGATGAATTTTCTAAATCTGAATTTTTCCGAATTCCGGAATTTTTCTACATCGGAATTTTTCTACATCGGAATTTTTCCAAAATCCGGAATATTTCCGAGTTCCGGATTTTTTCTGAATTCTGGATCTTTTCCGAATTCCGGACGGTGAAATTTCAGAATTTTCCCGAACCCGAGTTTCGGAAAATTTTAGTCATCCCTACTTTTAACGCGATCACTCTTAATCGATTGTATATATCAACTTTCATAAACGAGAAAGAAAGAACACGGAATCATGTCTCGGGGAATTTATCTCTATAATTCACATACATACAGTATTTCTTCTTTGTTTGGAGATGAATTTTTACGTTTAATAAAGAACGAAAACAATGTTATATGTATATACATAACATATTCTCCTGCAACACAATTCTTTAATAAGCTAATAACCAATTAGAAATAAAACAATAGCTCATTTAAGTTATGAAATAACTCCAAATGAAAATCTAATCGAAATATAAACAATCTACAAAATGAGACATCGGAGACATTAAACTGATGATCGTGTGTTCTAACTCCATTCTCTTTGATATGTTTTCGTATACCTGTCGATTGTGGTAACAGTTACATGTCAGACTAGTTGCGTATTGTCCAGAGAACACAACATTCAAAAAATGGCAGAGAATTGCAAGAGAGAAAGTAGAGGCATAGGCTTAAGTTCATTGACCGTGAGTCTCAATCATGATGGAGAGACCATTTAATAGCATATGAACATCTTGAGAGAAACAAAGAGAGGAGCAAAGAAATTTTGAGGGAGCTATATTTGTAGGATAATTTTATATTGCTTAGCCTATATTACAGTACAACATGTCTAGAGACAGGCGTGGCCAATGGGGACGATCACCCTACTTGCCTCTTGCTCTTGCCTTATCAATGAATGGGAACTCATATAAAATATCTCATTTTTTCTCTCTCTTCTTTAATGTGTGTGTTTTAAACAGCTTTCCTTCCTCTCTTAATTAGAGATAATATTTGTACTAATCTTGGGAAAATTAAGAAGACCATCGTAAAACTTATTAAGCCGCAACCAGTGTCATAAATCATGGTCATTATTATCATTATTATTTGTTTTTTGAACTTCTTCTGTAAAAAAACGGTCATGTCTTTGAAATAAAATGAAATCTTTCAGTTTAACGTACATTATGCTTCTTAGGCAAAGGGAAACTAATGATTGAGACAAGTGAACGATGATGAAAGAATTAGTAGAATGAGAATGTACTAGAAAACGGGAATGGCACCAGAAAACCGACGGACATGACGTTTTCTACCAGAAATGTTCTTAGCTGGGCATTTTCTTAGCAGGGATTACATACAGCAGAAGTAAGCACTCTAACACCCAGCCACCATGTCCCACGCGTTTGCAACAAAAAGCGGGTAAACTTATTTCCAGAAGTTATTACATATTCTTACCCTCATTTCTTTATCCTACGCAGTATGTCAGAACATACCTACTAACCTAGTAGGTATAAAAAGTACTAACTAATACTACAGCACAACTTTTTTTCCGTTGTCATCTCGCAATAGATAGAGCGGTAAACATTTCAGAAAATAATGAAATTTTTGAATCCTGAAGAATAAATGCTTCATTTACCCATTTTATTATATTAAATGCAGTCCCTATCAGGAAGTCGCGGTCGGCAAGAGAGATTGCCACCGTCGATTGTGGCAGGCCGCAGGTAGGCAGCTGGCACGCGTCCGCGGCGGCATGACAATCTACTTGTTCAATGTTGCCAACCTTTTGCCGAGGCGGCAAGCGGTCGGAAACCGTAAAAAAATGCCTTTTGCCGACTCTTTGCCGACTGTTGCCGACCGTCAGAGTCGGCAAAACAGTCGCAAAGGCCTCTTTCCGACCCTCTGCCGACCCTTTATGCCGCCTCTTTTCGACAGCGTCGCCGACGCATTCTGTGCGCCTTTCCGGCTGTTTGCCGACCGCTCGAAAGGACCTTTTTCGATGTCGGCTTCCCGATTCTCCCACGCGCGGCATCCGAACTCTCGCCGCCGTCAAAAGTGTCCCTTTGCCGACTGGAAATCAACCCTTCAATGAGGCAAAATTTTCATCGCCTTTTACATTAGTCTTGCCTAAGTCTTCCCCCGTGCTAATTTCTTGACAAGAATCACCATTGCAAGTTCTCGAAGTATAATGCTTGCATTTTTTTTTTTGTGTGTGTGTATGTGTGTGTGTGTCCCAATATAAAATTTCTTTTTTTTTTTTTGCTTTTTTGCAACACTCTCAGCCAAAAAAGAAGAAATTGAGTGAGACATGAAAGTATTATATACTTTCAGAACTAGCAATTGCGCCCTTGCTGAGAAATCATAGCACGGATGCAAACTTAGGCAAAGGTATTGTAAAAGGTGATGAAAATTTTGCATTCCTGAAGGGTTGATTTTCAGTCGGCAAAGGGCTACTTTCGACGGCAGCAAGAGGTCGGATGCCGCCTGTGGGAGAAGCCTTTCTGAGCAGTCCACAAACAGCAGAAAAGGTGCGTACCAATGCAATGAAAATCATGGCGGATTCCCACCAGTAATGTTGCACTCGGTACATACGCAGTGCATTTTTACAATTCTCAGTACGATTTAAGTGCCTAATAGAGGGAATGTATCTGGGAATGACTTACAAATGTTTGAAAGCGACCTAAAATTAACAAGTAAGCAGCTGATAATGCAAGTTAAAAATAATTCAATTAACACGTCTCTGGGCCTAACGGGAACAGTCAGTTCATTTTTCTCATGAAAGCACATTTTTCACTATCAGGACCACTAGGAACAACAATATTCTATGCATTCAAAATTTGCTCGTTGGAAACGCTTTCTTCAGAAAAAAAAAAAAAAAGCTGCAGCAATCCGTCGGAATACGGACTTTTCAGGCTGTCGTTTTCCCATCAACTATTTGAAAAAGGATTTTAAACGTCAATTTCAGATTTTATCGGCGAGCATGGCCAAAATTCGGCGACTATAAACAAAAGAATAGTCAGTTTAATTTATCAGATTTACTGTTCCTTTAATTACCTGTAAAAAAACTTTGAAGTCGGCACGCCACCAGCGTTCCCCATTGACAATCCGCTGGCGGGCCAAGAGCGGCCAATCAGCGGGCCTCGGGCCAATATCGACAGCTTCCCGCCAACGACTTTACACTTTTTCCGCCGCCGGCCCGCTTAGCGGTAACGTGTCTGCTTCCACCAAAGTGTCGCACGTGGGTTGGTCAGCGATTTGTGTTTTTTACAACAAATCCGTACGCAGGAAGCCGGATGAATAAATGCCTGCGTCTTAAGGACCAGGTTTCGGAGAAACCAAATTAAAGTACTGCTAAATATTACCGTTTTCCGTAATCAAACTGAAAAAAAAAAAACTCGAAAAATTGCTTTGTAGGAACAATAGTTTGCATGAGACAGTTATCACGAGTCGGCTAACTGCTTTCGTTAAGATGATCTGGTACCGCTAATAACCTTGAAATTTAGCCTATTTAAAAAGCATAGCAAAGTTTTTCACTTTTTCTTCTTTATTATTAAAGTTACAAACGTCAAAATTTGAACAAACCCTGAGGAGACACATATCTATGCCGTGCCGTAGATTTTGAAAAAAAAAAAATACAAAGTAAAAAGCTTCCATGTTTGACTTTAAAAACTGGCAACGCAGCTGCAACTCTCCCACTCAAACTTTGAGCTGGTGCCTGCTTTTGTTGAAATGTCTATTGACTCCTGTGTGAACCTCTCTGTCCGCGACTAGCGGTCGTCTTTCTGTCTGTCCTTCGAGTCGTGGTTGCTTGAAATGTGAATGTCGACGTCTAATTACTTATGAGTGACAGCAGGGTATATAGCAGTACAAATATGTGTGCCGTGAAAGGATAACGGAAAACAACATATTTCTGCCGACCGAGGAAAACTATCGAACTGACTTTCGGCTTCAGAAACATAAGAAAAGAGAAGAAAGAAGCGCTATTGTGTTTCATATTTCCCTGGTTATTTCTTGCGTTTCTATGTAGCTTTATTTCTATGCAGTATTTGAATGTTGAATGAAAGATGATAAATTGAATGGTTGTTAGATAGGTAGAAAGATATACATATATATATATATATATATATATATATATATATATATATATATATATATATATATATATATATATATACAGAGAGAGGGGGGAAGGAGGGAGGGAGATAGGCATATAAATGCAGAAAAAAAAGTCCAAAAATGATTACAAATTTAAAAATATAAATAGCTAGAAAAGTTATATAGGACCTAACACATCAAAGTGAAGTTCTTGAAAAGTATGTACATTAGTAAATAAATACCTTCAAACAGTGGGGTACTTCAAGAGGTGTTAATGCAGGTTGTAATCCCTCCCATTGAGTCTTTCATATAATATTGAAATGAGAAGATTTTAGCTTCCATCTCGGATCGACAACAATCTTCTGTGTGGAGAAGGGACTTACATATACGTACGACGATACATCACAATGTTTAGAAAATGTAAATGGGTAGAGAATATACACACCCAGGCAGAGGTCCCCATTTTCCCCTCAAGGTTACCATTCTTCCCATTTACTCTTCTCTCTCCAAATTTACCATTCTTTATTATGACAATTACTTATTTAAAATGTTATTCATGTTAAGTTCTTCTTTATATCTAGTGCTCATAAGAGCATCATTGTGGTATAATTAATATTCGATTGTTGGACTTTTAATGACAAATTATGCTCTACCATCTAAAAAAATTATAGGCGCAACCTGTGCCCCAAAACATGACTGTGGGCACCCCTGTAATCCAGAGAAAGCTTGGAAATGGTGTTTATTTGTTTAAAATATTTCCTAACCCCCTAAAAGACTCCCTAACATCAACCAAAATTTTACATAAATCCCTGGGCGTAACAAAATATATTGCCTCCTTTGCGTTTGTGTAAAAATATGTATCACTATTCTAAATGCTTCCCCTCTTGTGTTTTGAACACCCAGCGTACTTACTAGTTAAACGGGAGATTCAGGTGAGATCCCCGATTGCAATACGTATACTTCCAGGGTTTCCCAGAAGGAAGTTTTGCCTCGCACACTACACCACACATATTTTAGGTGAGGACATGAAGACTATAAACAAATGCATCCCAGTGAAATTAACAATAAACAGAGAAAAAAATGAAATGAAATCTTTGAGTTTTACGTCCCACGGTTATGCCGCTTAGGCTAAAGGAGACGGTGATGATGAGTAATGAAAGAAATGGTGGAATGAAGAAAGTGGGAGGAAACGGGAGAACCCCGAGAAAACCCACGCACACGGAATAAACAGAGAGATGGACCACCGAGACTGATTTGGAATCTAAAGATGTGGGGGGAACATGTTTATACGGAGACGGACAGTGTCAGAGGAAGAAATCTACATCTGTTCTACGAAACACAATACAAAAGGGATATTATTATAATTATTATTATTATTATTATTATTATTATTATTATTATTAAACCCGAACAATGATTATTTTCTGGCTACGCCTATGCCTTCAAACATAAGTGGAAAACATTTTTGCGTACCTAATTTTACCCTATAGGGATGGTATAGAGACTTGTAGGCGGACCCTGAGGGAAGAGTCGCTCGCCACCTCCAATGGCACAAGCACCAGTGCTGCCAAAGTTCAAGTCTGTACATAATAAAAGTAATATAACCCTAAGTAGCAGTGGTACAACTCACCGCTACCCCATGCCTCAGGAATCCATCCTGGATCCGTCCCTGTGTCATCTGGAGTCGAAAATATGTCATGTGAAAAGAAAAGGTATGAAAAATGTCATCTTACTGCATTTTGCGTCGATTTCCTTATAACTTGGGGGGGGGGCATATCCTAGTGTGCTAATTGACGAGGGGATGTCAGGGATTTCTCCTCTGAGAAATCTTTATCCCCCTGCAAGAGAAAATTTTCATCCCAGACAGGAATAACTTCTCCCCTCTCTTACGTGTGTGATGGCTGGGAGCGTATATGAGTGAAGTTCCTGCGCCCTGAGAAAAATATTCAATTTGCACACTCACCCGTCCAGTTATCCAATTTTTATATAATGTAGTGAAGAATGTTTTTTTGCGAACTAAAGTAGTGGTGTTTATTTTTCGAAATAAAGTACTGAGGTTAGGGCCATAAAAAAGCCAGTGCAAAAGCACAAACCAACCTGTTCTAGTTAGCCATTAAAGGCACGAATTCTATAAACCTTAGTCAGGGCAGAGCGTCGCTGGTGGAAACGCGCAGTAAGGAGGGGTGTGTCCAAAGGGAGGAGGTGCATCAGCGACGGTAGCGTAAGCGAGGGTAGTGAAAACATGTGGGCTTTGGTAATCATATATATTTCAATATCACTTGCTATGGTTTCATGCTAGTAACGCTTCAGTTGCACACATAAAATACAGTTTTCGTACACTATGCAGAAATATATTGCTTTTGAGTTAGAAGCCACTTAACTTCAAAACTAATGCTTCAAACTTTTGCAATTTCAAGAAGAAAATCGTACACTACAGTTTCTTAATTGTCGCTCGTTATTTTTAATAGCTCTAGGTAACTCACACATGATACGTCATTCCCTTGACATACACACACCTTTTCCACACTGCTTTCGCGCCACTATATTGTAACAAGTGTACCTCTCTGCGAAATAATCTATCATTCCCTTGACATACACACACCTTTTCCACACTGCTTTCGCGCCACTATATCGTAACAAGTGTACCTCTCTGCGAAATAATCTATCTTCCTCCACATACAGTAAAGCTTACATCGGAAACAACTACTTTCTTAACTTTTACTATTACCATTACCTCACTTTCACTCATTCTTCCTCACAAACAAATTCTCCAATTGATCCGGTAAATATCCTAAAATTGGTCCAGCGATACAGCAATTAATCCAAATTTAGTACCTTGGGTCGTAGTCTTACCCACTTTCTTTATTGCGTGTCTTGTCCGGGCGTAGCTGAGAGCGAGTATGCAATAGTAACCCAACGTTCTGTTGCGCGGGAACATACTATACACAAACTTTTTCCTACACAGGAACAATTAACATATGTAACACAACATTTAAAATTTATGACAATTTGAAATGTATATGCATAATATTCAACACATGTATATACAGCTCTTCCACTTCGTACTCAGGCCACGATTCCTCAGGTTTCACATGGAATAATATTAGCCGGTTAATATTTAGTTTATTTGTCGTCTTCCCAACCATGGGCCACTTACACATTATGTTTTCGTCATATTTGCTTAACCAGGAACTTGGTACATTTGCCAGACTTTTGTTCACTTTGAAAAGAACTACAGTATAATGAATGAACATTTTTATCACACAAAACTCGTTTCCGACTTGTAAACTCACCTTCACTTTTACCTATTGATAGGAGTTGTAATTGGCAGAGTGTAGACATAGTCTGTTTCACCAACATCCTTTTCTAAACGTTTGAAGACACTGACTATAAGAATCAACACTCTTTGTTTGAAGCAGTCCACCAA
Source organism: Thermobia domestica (assembly GCF_964235325.1). Lineage (NCBI taxonomy): Eukaryota > Metazoa > Arthropoda > Insecta > Zygentoma > Lepismatidae > Thermobia > Thermobia domestica. The sequence goes on from NC_137470.1 coordinate 79,280,667, forward strand.
CACTGCATCACCATGTGACAAACGAAGAACTCGAACGGAACGTACAGACAGCGCTAGTAGACGACGATTTATCGTGTTATCGTCGCTGACGGGCCGCCATCGGGAAAGCGCTGCAAAACGGCCACGCCCCGCCTTGACACCGCCTGTGTTGGCGGTCTGGCCGCTGAAGTATTAGGCGGCCCGCCGTCGACGGCGGCAAATTGTCAATGGGAGAGGCATATACGAACATTAACTGCCGCAGTCGTTTCGTCCACTGTCTGCCGACCCTTTTTCTGACTCGTTTTAAAACCAACATCAGCTTACTGTATTAGCTGTGAAACTTACTTTCCATATACTGTTCCACTTGCAGGTCCTATAGCACAATAGTTACCTTACTAGTCGGCGAACCGCCAGTGTTTCGGCGTCTTTCCGGCAACATTTGCCGTAGTCGGCCCGTCCGCTGTTTCCCGTCTTCTTCCAAAATGTTTGTCAAGGATCCTCTCGTACTTTGATTTAATTTTAAAAATTTACTTCTCATATAGTCTTTGCATGAAGCCTTTACTACATTTCTTTTCATACACTTACCTTATTTTTATTGTCGGCACGCAGTCAGCGTTTTGACGTCTTTACAACCATCATTTGACGATGTCTTTCCGTCCGCTGTATGCCGACTTTCTGCCGACTACGTTTTCACAAGACATATTTAGTGGAATTAGTGTCCACCCACAAGAGAAAACCTTCGGACCGTTTTAATTTTTACTTCATCATTAAAGAAGATACATGCTCTATTCATTTTCCAAAATTCGACTCTATGCCGCTGGTACGCGATATAGAAACTTTCGCCGACGTCGTTTTTCAACAAATTGCCTGCAGTATCTTTTTGCAGTCGTCGTCCGTATGTCTGCCGACTGTTTCGAGAAAGCTTTATATGAGGGAAATATAAGCCCTAATTCGTATTTTCAAACAACAAATTGCCTTCTAGCTCCCTTTGTTTTCTTTTGGTAAAGGACTCTGTTTTTGCTCGAAAAACGGTCGAGGTCGAAAAACTCGCGGAAAGACGCCGGTGTCCAGCACCGGCAATCCGACCGCCGCTTCTGGTCTGCATGGACAAATTGTCTTACTGTAGGCTGCAGGATCCTGATGGGGGTGTTGCTCAAAAGACGAAACGAGACAATCTATTCGATTCTAGGCAAGTTTCTTTTATAATTATATAAAAAAATTCGTCTCTTGTCGTCCCATAAATTTAGAATATATACAGAAAACTAGTACACAGAAGGAAGATTTTCATCATGTACGAGTCACTGTCATGCAAGGAAATTTTAAGCGTGGCCAAATGTTCCAAATTTAAGGACTTTGCTCACGTGGCCAAATTCTGCAAATCAGAGGAAACTAGATGTGGACACTGTGGCGAAGAGAAACATGAGAGAAATGCCTGCAAAACTTAGAAAAGCGGAAGTATGTATTCCGTGTTATATCAGGAATAAGAAGTGTACTGCTAGAAAAGATAAAGATTTGCCTGACATACAAATACTTCTATGATACGGAAATAATTAAATTTGATGTGATGTGATTTTAGTTTAGCGTCCCGTTCAGCAGCGAGGCTATATGAGACGTGGACCTACTGATTAACGTGGAATCCGAACCACATGAGCTCCCGCCGGGAAGTCATTAAATTTGACTATGGCTGCAGTAATTAACGATATTCCAATAGAAGAACAAACCATTGACGCACGAATCCTTACGAATGAAGGTAGTTCAGGAAATGGAAATGAAGCAAAAACGTGTACTGCAGGTAATACTTCTAAGTACAAGTCAAGAGGTTTCATAAGGATGGGGGAATACAACTTAGGTAAAAGCAGTGAAAAGATTCTACTTTGGGCTAAGAAAAATTTACCAAATTTAACCGAGCAGGATGATCTCCAAAAGCCGTTGACAGTGGTACCAGGAACGATATATGTAACAGTAAAAGGACAATGTATCTTACATTTTATAAACCCAAAGCTGAAAACCTTTCCAGCAGTTTCTGCAAAAATTGTGGCAAATTCTCATGATGAATTCGAGATTACAAAGTTTAAAGATTTAGAAATGCCAAATGGTAGTGAAAAAATAGTTAGAGCTTTATACTCTACCAACAAATGTAAATGTAACTTTATACATATTATCTCAAGTAAAGAATAATTTCTAGAAGATCTGGCAATCACCTTGGATTTTTTTCAAAATAGAAACAAAGACTTAAGTTACATGGTCATTGTCATACCGGCAATTGGTATTGAAACAGCAACCAAGGGAGGTAATGACGGTATTTTATAGTTACTATAGCGTTCCTGAACAAAAGTGTAAATTCAAAATATACATAGAAAATATGCATATTTACGCAGAGTTTGATTACGGAAATTCGAATATAAGTTAAGGAAACCTGATACCACCTTACAGGAAGAAATGAAAAACATGTCCATAACAAATACACTCCATAGTGACACGAAGAGGTGCAAGGAAACTGTAGATTATAAGACTGACTCAAATGGAGAAAAGGAGGAGAAGCAGGATAATGAAATATCAATTGTCAATATACGAAGTGAACCTAAAGAAATAGTAAAACTAACTGGTGAAACTACAGAGGAAAACAAGGTAGATTATGTGGAAGCAATTACATATAATAGGGCAGGCAAAGACTCTGACTTCTCAAATGAAAGAAAACCTTCGCAATTTCTAGGCTTTTTAAGGAAGAATTGGAAAAAGAAGAACGAGGATAGAATAACCAGCAGAGAGGATTGCATAAATGCAAGCCATAATCCTGACAAGCCGGAAAGGATAAAGCCTGCCAGAGGAAAGGATAAAGGAAGCTTTTACGGTCAGAAATCTTGAATTACTAAAGGGAAAATCGAATGATGGGAAACGTGGTAATTGAAAGGAACGTGAACAGGAAGATTTCTATGGAAACTTTGAACTAACGCTACGCCTCTCAAGATTGGAACAATCTATTATGCTGAGATTGGCTTTAAGACACATAATCAAAAAGTTAAAAGAAAATGGCAAACAAATAGTCTTTCCTTCAACTGAAGATGAAGACATTGTGGACTTAAGTATAAATAACTTACCCACAGATCCAAAGATATTGCTAGAACTGGTTGATATGGCATATGCAAGACGGAACTTAAATTTGGATTTAAACAGAATATACACGCACTTTGTACGACTTTACGGTCGCGTAGTGTACAATCACAAGAATGTATTTCCCAATTCTTGGGTTAAAACATGCCATACCTGAGCAAATGGATGGTAAATTAAATACTCTACAAGTTAACAAAATGCGGCCGAAGGCCGTCATGGAGGAAATCATACCAACCAGCATCAAATGGGAAACCGATATTTTATGTCTTCAAGAACCATATTTTAACAGTGACGAAATTGGAACATCAATTAACAATTTTAGAATTGTAAAAGAAGATAATCAGCCACTTGTTTCACTAATAGTTTTAAATTATGACATCCAAGTTTTAAATATTGCACATTTCTCTAAGAGATGGACTAACTGCGTACAAATAAAAACTGCTTTACTAGATTTTATTTTAATTAATTGCTATTTTCAATATTCATAATTAATTGACTCGTTTACAAATGGCATTGCAGAAGTATGTAATACTTATTCCGAAAAAAAAAACTTCTAATATGTGCAGACGCAAACGTAAAATCACTGCCTTGGAATTCGGGAGTGTTGGATGAAAGAGAAGAGCCCCTCGAACAAATGATTATTGAGCTTAACTTAATAGTAATAGATAGAGCAACCCACATTATGCTTTATGTTTTGTTTAATTATGCTTCATTTTTAAATTATGCTTTACTATGTTTTATTCTTAATTTCAATCACTATTTTATATTAATTGTGTATAATGCATAATATTTACTATACATTAAATATTCTAAATATCTATTTATTAATATTTTTTGCAACCAGTTTCTTCCATATTTAATGAACTTTCTACTTAATGCGCTGTAAAGAGATATGCTTTACTCGAGTCAGTTTTTTGATCACTTGTGTCCGCCTTAGAGGTGCATATATACAGAAAGGGACAGTAAAAGATGCCACCAAAATGTACAGAAGGTGCTCAAGTTCAAGAGGTACACAAAACAATATAGTGTGATGTTCTTATCTATTGTTCATTGTTGGCGGAAGTTTTCTTCTTTTTTCTTTTTTCCACATCAAAGGTTTACACCGTAAAGTTTACAGAAATAAAAATAAGCTTTTCATTGTTGCATTGTTGTTCTCAATGACTCATCGGCTCAATTCTGGAATATGGAATTGCAATCGCTAAGGATGAAAGTAAGAGCTAAAAGAAGACAATGCCAATGGATTCAAGATCCGTATTTAAAAGAAATAAGATTTATGCAATACTTTCAAATCAAAATTGAGTACATAGAGAAAATTCAAAAAGAAAGAAACAAAGCATGGGAGAAATTTGCAAATTTATATGTATGTACTGATATTTATATATGTACTGATCCATGGGGCATTCCCTATAAACTCGCCACAGAGAAAGTACAACCTTCTCTGGTCTTGTCAACCATGGTTAAACATGATGGAACTTATACGAGGGATATAAATAGCACCATGGAATATATTATAAATCAATTACTTCCAGACGATGACCCGTCTACAGACACAGTCAAAAACAGGATGGATAGGGAGAGTTATATGAATTATAGAGCAAGACGAAATTTGGACATACAAGATATTAAAGTAACTAACGAGGAAGTCGAGCAAATAACTAGCAATCTAAAAAATAACAAAGCGTCTGGTCCGGACAGTATCAAAGCAAAAATTTACAAATAGAGTAAGAATATATGGATCCCGTATTTAGTAAGGCTTTGCAATAAGTGCATCGAATTGGGATTGTTCCCACAGCGTGGAAATTGGCGATCCCTCAAAAAAGCAAAAGAGGTGCTATTAATACACCTAAGTCCTACAGATCTATATACCTCCTATATATATTAGGGAAAATGCAAGAAAAAGTAATAACAGACAGGATAAATGCCAAAAGGAGGGCTTAAGCATGTATAAATTACAGTATGGGTTCAGGAAGAAAAAAGGCACCGCAGATGCAAAAATAGATTAACTATTATCATATACAACTCTAAAGATATGTGAGAGAAATATACAGTGGTGATCTTTGTGGACATATCAGGCGTCTTTGACAATTTATGGTGGCCTGCTATGTTCAAGGAATTACGGATTTTACAGATTGACGAGAGGATTTTAAATTTGATCAAAAGCACAGTACAAACAGGAAAATATATTATTCAGCTGTTAATACAAATTACACAAAAGGTGTTACCAAAGGGTGCCCACAAGGATCCATATTAGGGCCACTGTTATGGGACATCATGCTAAAACCGGGATTAATTCACCTAAATAACTGTGTAGAAGTATTAGGGACAGTCGCTTATGCAGATGATCTGGCCCTGATAATAAACGCAAATAGTAGAACGGAAATAGAAAATAAAGCAAACTTGGCCATGAACATACTCTCAAATTGGTGCAAATCTGCTAAATTAAGCATCTCTTCTAACAAAACAAAGTACATTCTTGTAAAAGGAAAATTAAGTAGAAACCCTATAATTAAAATTGAAAATAAATCGATCTCAAGAGTCGGAACTTTTAAATATCTGTGAATTTGGATGAACGAACTATTGAACTTTGGAGAACATGTAATCAAACTATAAGGGAAGATAACCAGTGTAGCAAATACACATTTTTACATAATGGCAAAAGACTTTAATTTACCACCAAGACACCGCCAGCTGTATTACAAGGCTATCTTCATTCCAATTGCAGGCTATGACATGTGCTTAGGGCTCAAAATAATGAAAAATATTAGATTAAGAACCAAGATAGATAGCATACGACTAATTTTATTAAGAACGTCAGGAGCAATGACAAACACGCCGGTAAATGCCTTACAAGTTTTGCTGGATGTGGAGCCATTGCACTTAGCCCTATTAAGACATGCAGGAAAGTATTGGATAAAAAAGGACGACTATGGAAAAGTGGAAAAGAATCTCTAAAATCAGATTAAATATAATCGAGGAAAGAGAATAAACTGGCAACTTTTATTAGAATAAACTGGCAAGAGGATTGGACCAGGAGCACAAAGGCTAGAAGAGTCTACGACATATTCCCGGATATAGAAAAAGACTGGAGTTGGGTGATTTAGAGTTAAACAAACAAGCTGTGCAGTTTTTAATTGGAAATGGCCATTTAGAACTAAATTCAATAGACTAGGTCTTTTAAATAATGACGAATGTGAATGTGGAGAAATCCAAACTTCAGATCACATACTTTTTTATTGCAATAACCTAGTTCTAACTAATGACATTTCGACCTTGAGAACTGACTTAAGATACGACATGATGCAAGACGGGTTAAGGTTAATACTACTAGACAAAAATAAAATATCTAATTAAACAGACTTTGCAACAAAATTCTAGAAATTAGTAGGGTTCAGATACGACTGGATTTAGCAAGAAGAAGTAACCAAGTCTAGAAGTGAACTCAATGTGTGTGGTGTGTTATGTGTTGTGGTTTGTGTCATACTAAATAGTGTAGTTCGTAGTGTAGTGTAATTATATTGAAGATATTAGTTCAGGGAATTAATGCGGAGGACCTTTTAGTGAATATGTAATTACATCTAATATTAATACGGAGGAGCGTTGGAACGCCAGCTAAAGTAAGCCTCTAAGTGGGAAACCATATTATTTGTAATTCCATTTATTATTTTATTATTAATATAATGCAGTGTTTTATTATACAGGTGACAACCATCTTTCAGTTTATTTTAAATTTTATTTTCTTTTATCAACGCGGTGTTTTAATCAAATACCATTAATAAATGAAGAGGTAACAATAAACACAGGAGGGTACCTCAACTAATAGTTAATAAAAGAAACACAAACAAAAAATATACATATATATATGTGTATATATATGTGTGTATTTCCATATACATGTGTATAAATGATTTTACAATTAACGTCACATGAGAGTACAGGTAGCAGGTGATATAATAGATATATGTAATTTGTCTTTGTTGTTGTATTTGTTTGTATTGTATGCATGTTTTATGTTTATGTACTTAAAACTTTTCTTATATTTCAGAATAAAGGATTTAAGATGCTTCACCGAGGAAATAGATCATCATCATAGGTATTCTGCCTTTATTGGCAGGTCACTTGCCGCAGCTGAGAAGCTTCCATGCTCCACGGTCCTCCGCTAACTTCTTCGTCTTCGCGTATGATCTTTCTGTTTTTATATAATCCATTAATTGTAGTCTTCTTCACCTCCTTCCCCTCTTTCCCGCTACCATACCCTCTAGGATGTCCCTCATGATACAATCTCTTCTTAGGGAATGTCCCAACCAGTTTCTCTTCCTCTTCCTAATAATATCTAAAAGTGTTCTTTTCTCACCCACCATTTCTAACACTCTCTCATTCGTTTTCCGCTCGAACCAACTAATTCTTTCCATTCTTCTCCACACCTGTATTTCGAAGGCTTCCAGTCGATTTTCATCACCTTTACGTAATGTCCACGTTTCCGCTCCATACAGTACAACACTCCACACGAAGCGTTTTATGAGTCTTTTTCTCAACTCTTTATTCAAGGTCCCACAAAACAGACTTTTCTTCCTCCTAAAGGCTTCTTTCGCCATTCCTGTCCTTGCTTTTATTTCACGTTCGCACTTCATGTTATTACTAAGAATACTACCCAGATATCGAAAACTATTCACTTGTTCTATTTTCTCCCCTCCTACTTTTATATTTGACACGGACCCCTTCGTTCCAATCACCATGGCTTTTGTCTTTCTAACATTTATTTTCATCCCATACTCTTTAAAGCCCTTTCCCATTTTTTTCTAACATTTTATTGATTTTCTTTTCAGATTCAGCAACAAACGCCATATCGTCTGCTAATCTTATGCATCTAATCATTCTACCTCCTACCGAAATGCCGTCATCATCATGTAAGCTCGTTTTCACTATCTCATCTAGATAGACATTAAATAGTGTTGGCGAGAGGCCGCATCCTTGCCGAACTCCCCTTCCAATTGCACTCTCTTCCGTCAGTTCTTCCCCTATCCTAACACTTATTTGTTGGTTCATGTATAAGATTCTTATGAGTCTTCTATCTTTCCATTCCAACCCTATCTTCGTTAAAACTCCCAACAACAATTCCCAATTCACGCAGTCAAAAGCCTTTTCTAGATCAATAAATATAACATACACATCTTTCCCTTTTTGTATAAATCTTACACCGATCGCCCTTAATAATCCAATTGCATCTCTTGTGCCCTTGCCTCTTCTGAACCCGAACTGCTCCTCCTCAACTTCTTTATTTGTTCTTTCATATAACCTTCTGTTCATTATTCGGAGCAGAATTTTAGCTGCATGAGATATGAGACTAATAATTCTATAATCCTCACATCTCTTTGGGTTCGATTTCTTAGCCATAGGTATCATGATCGTTTTCAGAAAGTCTTTTGGCCATTCTTCTGTTTCATATATGTCATTGCATAGTCGGAACAATTCTTTCTTTCCCTTGTCTCCCATATTTTAAACGAATTCGATTGGTATGCTATCTATTCCGGTTGCCTTTCCACTCCTAATCTCGGATATGGTCTTTTCAAACTCTTCCCTAAGAATACTAAATCCTTTATCATCCTCGCCTACTTCATTTTCTACTTCAACATTTAGGCTACACGGTCTATCCTTACTCTCATATAAGTCTTCAACGTATTCTTTCCACCTTCCTATGACCTCATTTCTCTCGCTGACTATCTTCCCATTCTTATTTTCTACTGCCATCATAATACCCCGTTGTTTCCTCCGAAATTCCATAGATTTCGCCTCCTTGTACATTTCCTCATATTTCCCAACTCTTTCTAATTCTTCTATGTCCTCGCAGAGGAAATAGAGACCCGAGATTAATATTAGGACTCGGGTTAAAAGTAAGCCCCACACTCAGCTTTTGGGAAAGTGTTAAAAATAATATATACAGTAGACTACCGACTATTCGGCTGGCTGTCTGGCGACTTCCGGCTAATGTGTTGGAATGCAGTCCGGGTGACAAGAAAGTCGCATATGCCTGAATTGGGTTATTACTCACTTCTCGCCTCAGCCACACCATTCAAAATACTTTTATTTAAATTCTCGCTCATCTCAATATTTGTTGACCTCTTAGTAAAGACCAGTACTTTATAAATACTTTACGTGTTGCACTGTACATTTAAACATACATAAAAATAAAACTCAGTAATAATAAAATATTGTACATATATTCAATAAATTCCATAATGTTTTACTAAATTCCAAGAAACATGAAACATCGTAAACTAGGGATTATCAGCTTTTCAGTGGAATACTACCATCTGTACACTGTGCATAGGCCTACATACGGTTTTAAACTAAAGCAAATGTTGATAATAGCACAAATGTCAAAAGGTAAGTATAAATTTGCAAAATCTTACAGTTTTAATACAATCTAACAACTACCAGCAACTGAATAAATATTTTCACATAAAACATAACAATATATTAATATATCATATTTTTAAGCTTTATAAAAAGATTCATTTCACATGGCTTTCGAAAAAAAATAACAATTATGGATCATCTCAATATTGTTTTTGGTATAGCAGCAATAGCATGCTGAACATTAAGTGCGGCCTTTTGCCCCGCTTTACTCTACTAAAGAAGAAATATCTCCTCCAGTTCCCCTCCAGGCGGCAACATACCAAGAATCGACGAAACGCTGCCACGCTGGACTGCAATTGATATATGTTCTACTAAGAAGGACGCTGAACGAACATCTCCAGAAACGATAGATATGCGTCTGCCTACCTCTCTGATAAAATCAAAGCTTCCAGAACCCCATGCCTCACTGGTCTCGATGGCTATTGGAGCAAAAATAGACTCGTCGAGGAGACCGCTGTATTTCCTTTCCTTTTCCGCCTCTCCACGTCCAGCAACCTCTCCAGCACTCATAACAGTCAATGGGAGGCTTGAATGGGCAAATGTGTCCGAACATGCAAAGTCCCAAACTAGTGATTTGCCTCTCATCCAAGGTATCAATGTCATGCCGTCAGGTCGTTTACCATCAGAACGACAACAGCCCGACGGTTCACGAATGGAAGGATTTCCCGCCGCTGTGAGGGCTCGCAAAATGATGGCATTGACAGATGAATGTCTGGTGTTCCCGCCAATGCTCTTCATGCATGATAGGCCACGCAGGCCGCGTTGTGCAACTTGACCCCCGCAAGTCGGACAACGATGCGGCTCACAAACGTCCGAACCTAGTCTTAAGGCTACTGCGATTCGGAAGGTTTCACCAGACATGTGAAGACCTAATTGGGAGGAAGGTAACGCATTCAACCATGCCCCAGCATGGGGGGATGACGCAGCAAGAAGCCTAGCTTCATCCTCAGGAACAGCAATGGACTGTAAAAGAAGTTCATGGAAATGTGCAGTTTTTATTTTTGAAAATGTTAACAAATTATTGCTTCTCTTTTCACATTCACGTAATAGTTATGGATGAATCGTTTAAAAAACTATTCATTTTATTACAGAGTTAAAAAACTACTCTTTTATTTCTAGACCGAGTAGTACGGAGGACAGATAATCGAGCGTGTAATATACTTTACTTTTTTTAACAACAAGCAGCAGCCTTGGTAGATTAATTTAGTAATTGACCAGTAGCGGCCAGTGTCTATAACTGTATTCAGTATGGCTCGCATGGCATAAAATAAAGCAAATATTTTCGTGAAAGTTTAAAAGTATATAATATTGTGATGAACTGCAAAATATCCTCCTGTACAATTGGATTTAGTTGCACAAAAATTAGTATAGGAAATCGGGTACTCTTAATTTGATACATACCAGTGATCAGAAGACCTGCTGGCTGTATGCCATGTTAATATTTTGAAAGCTTATGTTTATGACTTTGTAGGTATGAACGACATAAAGATTTTATCTGTGCATTCGTCTGTCTCTCTGGCTTAGAGGTTAGGAAGCCTTTTCATTCACAAAATCTACTTATGTAACAATTTAAATTCGGTAGCAGAGGAGCTCGAACAATTTGAAACATTAACAAAAGTAAACATTAAATGCATTGGGGGAGTCGGGGACCAGAAAAGGGTAGTTTGTCCCCCCCCCCCCAGCGACGCAGACAGCAGTGCTGCAAAAACCTGGTGTGAGATAAAACTGAGAATGTCTCACCGTACTTATCTCTCCCAGAAATCTATACTGGATCAGCATGTTAAATAAAGGCAATCTGAACGCATAATCAACGGAAGGTTGTTTAAACCCTACGGGATCCTGGGTTTTTGGGGTATTTTTGGACTTTTAGTCAAGCAGCTACTGTATCGTCACTATTTATCCTAGGATCATAGTTCATACCTCATTCTCTTCAGAATGGAGCTGGCTTTCAAATGGTACCACTTGCATGCTCATATCGTATACCAGGAGAGGGAAAAGTGATGTCAAAGGGAAAATTTCGAGGGAATTTTTTTTCACAATTTGGGCCCCTCTGGAATGGCCCTGTTTGAAAGTAGAGATCTCAAAAAATATCTGATAAATAGTACTTGGTATACTGAATGTGTGTGCCAAATTTCAAGTATCTATCTTGAATACTGAGGGCGGGAGAAATTTTATCAAGAATCCACACAATGCCCCAAATTACCTTAAAACACCATGATCTCAGGTAAAATATTTCCTGAGACATCTCTATTTACCCTGGGACTATAATCCGCCAATCATTCTCTTCAGAATAGAACTGCCTTTCGGTCGGTACCATTCCCGTGTCTCCATCATGTATCTAAGTGGGGAAAATCCCGATTAAAGGGATTTTTGGGGTCTAAATATTCTTTTTTCTCAACTTTTAGCCCCTCTGGACCTCTCTGTTTTAACGCAGACATCTAAAAAATCTGATAAATACTACTAGGTGGGCTGAATGTTTATGCACAATTCCAATTTTCCAGGTGCAAAAGTAAGCCCGCCAAAAAAATATATACCGACAATGTCCCATATTCCTGTATACAGAGGGATATTTTTAAACATTCCCTGAGACATCCCTAATTACCCTAGGATCATGGTTTGCACATCAATCTCCTCAGAATAGAACTGCCTTTCAGGCGGTACCATTCAGTTGTCTCCATCATGTACCTAAGGCGGGAAAATTCCGTGAAAGGGATTTTTTGGTAAAAATTTCCCTTTCTTAACTTTTAGCCGCTCTGTACCCCCCTGTTTTAACACAGAAATACGAAAAAATCTGTTAAATACTCATCGGTGGACTGAATGTTTGTGCACAATTTCAATCTTCTAGGTGCAAAAATAAGCCCGCCAAAAACATAATGAACATAGACCAGCCAAAAAATAATAAAAGAAAATATATATTTTAGAATTATGACGTCATCACCTCCTATGTCTCGACGCAGGAAGGTGTGAAACCATACGTAAGGTCTTCTACAATGGCTCTGGACTTGAAAAACAAAAAAGCCGGAGGGAAAAGCTCAAATAGGAGAGTTATAACGCAATGTACCATGAAACACCCGTATGGTACAAATTGTACCATGGGTTCCCCGAAATTTTTGTCCTGACTTCTACTTAGAAGATGAGAAACATCACTAATATAATTCTGTTGTTAGAAACTACGAACTGAAACTAATCCCCAAACCACATCTATGAAAAACCAGAAGAGCTGATGGTTCAGCTGCAGCATAGCATTTGAAGAAACTATAGAACATGAAAAAAGCACAAATTGAATTAGAAGCAAAGAAATCGATGCTTCAAATCTGTTCTATATTACTACCACTTTTGTGCTACCAAAGCGATCAATTTATAGAATATATTCTCCCAGGCAAGGAAAACTAAATCTTATACGGTAACCGACATATATTGTCAATGTTTGGATGAAGTCATTCATGACCATTCGATCTTCATGTAAAGTTAATATATTTTCAAATACGAAAAATAGGTGTATTTGCAACAAAATATTTTTATGATATATTTTCCGCAGATTTTAACTTTCTTTTGTGTTTTAGATACGATACTACCATAGCAATTTGTATATGTTGTGCGTTTCTAGCAGCACAAACTTATTTATTTACCTATCAATATTACAATTCTATTACTCACATTACTTTAATCGTCTGTTCACTGAGCATTTAACTAAATTTTATAAGTACGTTTGAAACTGCATTCATAATTTTGGCATAATTTTAACAAAGGTTTGAAAAAAAATATTTTAAACTACTAGCCGATAGTTCTGAACATCAAAGGATAATGCAAATTTAATTTGTTGCTTTTCGCCTAAATGTTTCGTCCATAAAGAGCACGGCGAAAATTCCATTAAAATCCTTCAACGGTAAGAAAACCGTGATAGCCATGGAGTTGGTGGATGCGGATGTTGGTGTTGGAATAGCCGGGGTCCTCTGAGCACAGCGGTGATGTCAGAAATCGTGCCGTTCCCTGAGACCCAAAAATGAGGTCCCGATATTTTTGACACGTGTCCCTTGTATTCGTTGTTAAACATGGAGCTGTCAGACGCAGGTGATGGCGTTAAATAGGTCTGGGTCTCCTAAGCACAGCAGTGGCGTAAGAAATCGGGCCTTGGCTCCAGTGTGCGAATTAGATCATCTATATTGGGGGGGATAAAATTAGGCCAAAGGACATAGTCTGAAGGTTCAAATTTCAAAATGAGACAATAAATGCCTTACCCCTCATATATATATATATATATATATATATATATATATATATATATATATATATATATATATATATATATATATATATATATATATATATATATATGTGTGTGTGTGTGTGTGTGTGTGTGTGTGTGTGTGTGTGACATCTATAATAAATAAGAGTTTTATTAATTTAATAAATCTACCGACAATAACTATGCACATATATATTGTCTGACATACACACACCCCACTAAACCTTTCTGAACGTGTTTTAATGTTGTACTCACTCTTGTCCAAGTAGCTCTCTAAGGTTTCTTTAGTTAATAATTTGGCTTGAGTAATAGCCATGATCACAAGCATATGTTAATTTTTCCACTCATATTGAAAGCTTCCACTTTGTATTAATACATACAGGTTGCGAAAAGAAATCTACTTCAGTCTTGTGAAAACCACTAAAATTATCAGTTAAACCGGACTTTTTTTTAAAAAAAAGAAAATCTAGATATTAGCCTATCAAATAAGAAATGAATTGTTGCTGGTCTCGATTTCTCACATCAAGGTCAAATCGAAGGCCAAATATTTAAAATCTCTCAATTCAAATTTCGAGCTTGTGCTTCTACTTCCCGCTAAAGCTGTGCTCATCACGACTTTTTTTCTCCAAATATCGATTCCGTGATGGGCACGGAAAGTCAACACTTAAAAATTACTTTACTGTTAGGTTGAAGATGAGTTGACTCACTATGGGCTACGTTATTCAAATAAAGTAAAACATTACACTGAAGTTTTGCAGACAGCATTAATTGCGTGGACAGCAAACTGTACAGCGAAAAGATGGAAAAATGAAGGGTTAACTTAAAAAAAAAAAAAAAAAAAAACGCTCCAGTTGAAATGCTTATACAGACACGGAGAACCAGTTGTATTAACAAATGCTGAAACAAATCTTGAATTATTCGCTTATTCACCTAAAAATCACCTTCATTAACATGTCTGCTCACTAGGAGCGTATCCCCCAGCGTGTACGTTAACATATACTTACGAGAGAATACCTATATCTCAGATTTTGAGTACAGTTTCAAAAGTTCATTTCCGTAAACTGTAAAAGCAGTGATTACTATTAGTCCAGGAAATCTAGAGCAATTCTACCCTCAACCTGGGCAAAATTGCAACCTTTAGTTTTACACCTGTATTTTGTTTAGGTACCCCGCCTGATGAAAATATCCAAAATCCGACAAAATCGGACCACGGGAACACCTCCAAAAACGGGTTTCAAAATGGCGGACCATGGTTTTTCGAAAAAATCGTAGACCTTTACGTTGGCGGCTCCAGTAGTCCTCTTAATTGACACAGAGACATGAATGATACCTCGTTGAAACGCTCATAGACAACAAATTCCAACGAAGTGACTTTTGTACCCATCATGCCCAACCCCTAGAAAAAGAAGAAGAAGAAAGTTGATTTTTTGTTTTTTTCCCTTCTAAATTGATATTTCTTGGACCCTTGCAACACTGTACGTCCTCATACGCCTTCAGAAAACTTCCCACGCGTAGACCAGATATTGGTAACAATGACATTAAAAAATGAAGTACGTATGTTTAACAGTAAGGGAGATAAAAATTCGGAACCGCGGACCAAGGAGGGTCACTCTGTATATTTTTTACAGTGGTCTAACTTATGTTTCTTAGATCTAGCATCCTCCCTAATTGTCACAGACATGGAGCATACCGCTTTGGAAAGCTTATGGAACCCCCTTGCCAACGACGTATCGTTTGTGCCCCCTGTGCCCAACCTGTAGAAAAAGAAGAAGAAGAAACCTTGAAAAAATTGGGAAAATCTACACTTTTACCTTTCTTGGGCTCTGGCAACCTTAAAAATCGTTGTGCACAAGGGGCACATACGATACGTCATTGGAAAGGGGGTTCTTTAAGCTTTTCTACAAATCAGTACTGAATAGCGTACTTAAAATCATAAAGAATAAACCATAGTAACTATGTAGTTTAATAAGCCAAGATGGATGTTACATTTACTTTAAGTGTTCCGCAATATTGTTTCACTACGTTAGCAAAGGCGATTCAATAATAACTCGTAAACATGTTTCATTTTTCATAGTTCTTGAATTGTTTTCACACTTCTGTGCTGTGTTTTGTTTCAAAGGTCTAACCATTCTTCGGAAGCCTGTCTCTGATGCTCATGTGAAGTCCCTTGCCAGTGTTCCTATTCATGCATACACTGAAGCCAGGGCTATTCTTGAAAAGGTCAACTGTGAACTGGTAACAGCACCATCACCGAACGAAAGCTCCCTGGACATTTTGTGGAAACTTTCCTGGCACTTTCCGTCACGCACTCCAAACTGGTCAGGAATGATGCAGGCCATTCACGCAGATCCATCTCTTCATCATCCAGGGAAATCCACTGTTCTCTGCTTACCGATTATTGACCTCCCTCCATCTGATATGTCATGCATCTATTCCACTTTAGTGTACCTGAATAATCTTGCGAGAAAATATAAAGTCACACCAATCATCACCTTAGACCAACTACTGTTTTGGAAAGCTTTACGTATCCTGCATGACAGAGCACATAACACCAGTATTAAGGACACGGTTCTCCTGTTGGGCTCATTTCATATTCTGATGAACCTTCTAGGAGCAATTGGTTCCCTGATGGATGGTTCAGGCTTACGTGAAATCTTGCATGAGGTTTATGGAGAAAATTCGGTTGTACATATGTTAAGTGGCAAGTCCGTAGCAAGAGCCTTCCGTGCGCACATGATGGTTGACCTCGCATTAAGTGCATTGCTTGTGGAGAATGTTTTTCTGGAGACCAATAACGGAATACACAGAACTATCAACGATGCTTACTCTCTCTACCAGAGTCTGATGTCGGGTGAGATTAATGTAACTGAAGCTAGTTCTTCACCTCTTCTTCAAGAAGCCCAGAAAAAAATAGAAGAACGAAAGTCAGAACTTATTAACACGTCAAAAACAAGTCAGTTGTGGCTTGCATACCAGCGCATGTTGACTACAGCAAGGAAACTTGTGGCAGCAGACCAAACAGGAAGCTGGGAGGATCACCTTGATGCTATAGCAGAGTGCATTCCCATATTCGCTGCAGCAGGACACTTCAATTATTTGAAGTCGACATGCTTGTACCTGCAAACAATGTTAACGCTGCCTTCGGTTAATCCAACAGTTCACGAAAGCTTTCAAAATGGGTTCGGAGTTATTAGAAGAAGCAACCGTTATTGGGCTGGGTTGTCTTCTGATCTAGTCATAGAGCAGGTTCTGATGAGATCGCTAAAATCCACTGGAGGTCTAACCCATGGGAGTGGAATGTCGGAGATGCAACGATCTTTGTGGGTGCTTTCAATGCCAGCATGCTCCGAGTATAATCTGGCGATGCAAACTCTTACTCACACAGCATATGTCACTAGCGAACAACATAAAGAAGCCGAAACGTCAAGAATGTCACGTGATATCAGTGACACACGTCGCATTCTTGCACGACTGCAGCCCATCTCACCATTTGACGGAGACAAATCATTGAAAAACATTGTCACTGGCGTCATAGCGGACTCCTCGGTCAACGTCCATAATTTATTTTCAGTTGGGGAAGAGCTTGCAAAGAAACTATCTGGCAAAGACCTGTTCACTGTGAAGTGGAAGCGTGCTGATAAAGTCAAAACTCTAGCATCCGCGAGTAGTGTTAAAATCAGCAACGATATCTCCGTCGATTCGAATATTTTGTTTCAAAGACTGTTAGTTGTCGCTAATGCAGGCAGCACATCTTTAGAGGAGACCTTAGCTCATGAATTATGTGCCTACCCACCAGCTTTACTTGAGTCACCCAGCATGATGCGTAAGGCAGACAAAGCCCCACTGGCCCATGTGATACTAGAGTTCAGCAAGCAGCAGACCGCACAGTTTGAGGAAACGGAGCCAGACAATATTCTGTATGTCTTAGACGGAGGATCTTTGTTACATAGACTTCAATGGTGTAAAGGCAGTTCGTACGACAATATCGCTGCATCATTTGCTGAGTATATAGTTCGTAAATATGGCACATCAACCATCGTGTTTGATGGGTATGGCTCACCATCAACGAAAGATGTCACACACCGCCGTCGAGCGAGATCCTGTGCTGGTCCAACGGTGCATTTTATGCCATCGATGGAATTCGTGGGCAAAAAGAACAGCTTCTTGTCCAACAAAAGTAATAAGGAGCAAATGATCGACCTCATAACAGTGCACCTAGAGAAAGTAGGTTGCACAGTGCTTCACGCTGACGGAGATGCTGATGTTCTGATAGGCACAACAGCAGCCACAGCTTCCAAAACTTATCACACTTTTGTGATTGGAGAAGACACAGACGTACTACTTTTACTCCTATATTACTCACAACCAACTCCATTCCGCCTCGTCTACCGCAGTGACATAAATTCAAGAAAAAATGTTAAGCCCGATTATGACATACACCTAATTCGTGAAAGTCTCAGTCCCAGCTTGTGTGAACATCTCCTCTTTTTGCATGCCTTTACTGGTTGCGACAGCACATCACGAGTGTATGGGCTTGGAAAGCAGAAGGCATTTATAAAAATGCAGAAAGACTCTAGACTTCGAGAAATAGCTTCTGTATTTTGTTTTCCTGGCCAGCCAGCAAGCGCAATAATCGAAGCCGGGCATAAAGCAATGGTTCTATTGTTTGGGGGTGATGATCACATCGACCTCACTCGTCTTAGAAATATCATGTTCAGTGCAAAAGTCACAACAGCCAAATGTTTCGTAGCTCCAGAAAGACTGCCACCAACTGCGTCTTCCACCAAATTCCACTCTCTTCGCACCTACCACCAGGTCCAGGTGTGGAAGTCGAAACCTGCAAACGCTACAGAATGGGGCTGGCAAGAAAGGAATGGTGAGCTCCACCCAATCTTATGTGATCTACCACCAGCTCCAGCGAATTTGCTCACCATTGTTCATTGCAACTGTGTTACCGGGTGTGCAACAACGCATCGTACTTGCAGAAAGCATGGCCTTCCATGTGCTATTGCTTGTGGTGTCTGCCAAGAAACTGAATGTTTTAACTGTTTAAATGAATATAGTGAGGACAGTGTTAGCGTAGGCGATGACGATGTAGATGTGTAATTAGCCTCCAAAAGTCTTTCGTCTTCCCATTCTTTTGCTTTCGAATATTTTTGCTTTATATATAGGTGTTATGTTTCTATAAAACGAATTGTCTTGTAAACTGTATTATGGTATGACCTTCTATTTGCTATTTCTTGTGGTGTGTGCCAAGAAACTGAATGTTTTAACTGTTTAAATGAATATGGTGAGGACAGTGTTAGCTTAGGCAATGACGATGTAGATGTGTAATTTTCCTCCCAAAGTCTTTCGTTATTCCCATTCTTTTGCTTAAGAATATTTTTGTTTTATGTATAGTACTTATATTAAAGCGACCTTTGATTTAAAGAAAGAAACAAGATTTTTTTCAAGCGTACAACGATTATCAGGGTTGCCAGAGCCCAAGAAAGGTAAAAGTGTAGATTTTCCCAATTTTTTCAAGGTTTCTTCTTCTTCTTCTTCTACAGGTTGGGCACAGGGGGCACAAACGATACGTCGTTGGCAAGGGGGTTCCATAAGCTTTCCAATGCGGTATGCTTCATGTCCCTGTGACAATTAGGGAGGATGCTAGATCTAAGAAACATAAGTTAGACCACTGTAAAAAATATACAAAGTGACCCTCCTTGGTCCGTGGTTCCGAATTTTTATCTCCCTTACTGTTAAACATACGTCCTTCATTTTTTAATGTTATCGTTCCCAATATCTGGTCTACGCGTGGGAATTTTTCTGAAGGCGTATGAGGACGTACAGTGTTGCAAGGGTCCAAGAAATATCAATTTAGAAGAGAAAAAAACAAAAAAATCAACTTTCTTCTTCTTCTTTTTCTAGGGGTTGGGCATGATGGGTACAAGAGTCACTTCGTTGGAATTTGTTGTTTATGAGCGTTTCAACGAGGTATCATTCATGTCTCTGTGTCAATTAAGAGGACTACTAGAGCCGCCAACGTAAAGGTCTACGATTTTTTCGAAAAACCATGGTCCGCCATTTTGAAACCCGTTTTTGGAGGTGTTCCCGTGGTCCGATTTTGTCGGATTTTGGATATTTTCATCAGGCGGGGTACCTAAACAAAATACAGGTGTAAAACTAAAGGTTGCAATTTTGCCCAGGTCAAACCGTATTTTGACTCGACTATATGCTAATTATCACAAATTAAATGCAACTTTTGAGTTGCATTCACACAACCTACTAGGGAACGAAGACCATGTGCTAGCAAAGAGTACACTGGAAAATGAAATAACATGTTATAAGAAAAATTAAAATAAGATGATAATCGATACAAATATAGAGGATGAATATGGCATATCCGAACTTCGCCAAGTATGGTAGAAGAAGCTATTTGTTTACTTCTTCTTGGCCAACCGCTAAGAACATTTATATTATGTGGCTTTCTTATACGCAATTAGTACATTCAAATTCACAAACGATGACGAACTGAAGGGTACGAAGGTACAGTTGCAAGTAACAACCGTAGTCATAATAATATAGTTCTACTAAACAACGTTGAAAATAGTGGGTAATTAGGTGGTAAGTAGAAATGACCAAAACTGAACAGTTTACATCGATCATTTCGAAATACAGCTAGAAGATTAAATTTACAAGAAATAACAAAAATCAGTGAAATTTGGAGGGGGACGCGGCAGAAGTCCTAAATGGCAGAAGTCCTAAAAGGCAGAAGTCCTAAACGGCATTAGACCTAAAATGCACAAGTCCTAAAAATTATTTCGTGGCACAAGTCCTAAATGGCAGAAGTCCTAAAAGGCAGAAGTTCTAAAAGGCACAAGTCCTAAAAATCATATCGCGGCAGAAGTCCTAAACGGCAGAAGTCCTAAAAGGCAAAAGTCCTAAATGGCAGAAGTCCTAAAAATCATACCGAGGCAGAAGTCCTAAAGTGCAGAAGTCCTAAAATTTAGGTCTAGTGCCCATATTTTTAGGACTTCTGCCTTTTAGGACTTCTGCACTTTAGGACTTCTGGATGTCACCCAGGAGTTATACTAAGCATAGTTTGAGAGGGAAAGCGAGCATCCCCGGTAGGGATACTTCAGCTGACTTCTTTGGGGGGAACAAAATGTGATTGAGGGGGAAAATCCTCCTCATCCCCCCCGGTAATTCGCACCCTGCTTGGCTCTGAGGCCCCAGAAATTCGTTGACAAAAATTTGGACACGGGTTCCTTTTGTTCGCTGTTAAAAATGGAGCTGTTAGACGTGTCTGGTGACGTTGGAAAGATCCAGGCTCCCTTAGCATATCGGTTATGTCAGGGATGAAACTCGGGACCGAGGTCACAGAAATGAGTTCTGGAATGTTGAGCTCGTGTTTATTCTATTTCTATTTTAATGTTGGAGTTGTTGGATGCAAATTGTAGTGTTCCAATCTCCAGGTCGCCTTAGAACATCGGTGATGGCAGAGATGAGACAAGGGACCTGAGGCCCTAGAAATGAGAACCCAAAATTTTAGTTCGGTTCTCTTCTATTTGCCTAATAAACATGGAGTTGTTGTACGAGTGTGGTGGCGTTGGGAAGGTCCGAGTCGCTTGAACACCATGGTAATGTTAGAAATCGAGCCCTGATTTCGGAACCCCGGAAATGAGATCCAAAATTTGAGATCAGGTCAATTATATTCGCCTATTTAAAACAATAACTTTTGGGACGCAAATGGTTACGTTAGGAAGGTCATGGTCCTTTGTGTACTGCGGTGAAGTCAGAAATCAGGTCCGGGCCCCGAAGTTTTGGATTGTGTTGTAAACCTTTGCTGTGCCTCAATTTCTATACCCGATGACTCAAGATAAAACCATCAATTCACACACACACACACACACACACACACACACACACACATATATATATATATATATATATATATATATATATATATATATATATATATAGATAGATAGATAGATAGATAGATAGATAGATATAGATAGATAGATAGATAGATAGATAGATATATTGCACAATCAAGTACTGAGACTAAGCCACAGAAAATGTTTGCGACGAAACCCAAAAATTCGGGGCCAGGACCCGATTTCTTACATCATCGCTGTGCTCAAAGGACCAAGTCATTTGCAAAACCACCATCTGCGTCTTACAACTAAATGCTTAATAAAAAACAGAAGAAACACAAGATTAAGGCTCCGGGACCATATTTATGATGTTTCAGGGTGCGGTACCAATTTCTGACATCAACGCTGTGCTCAAAAGACTAGAACCTTTCCGGCGCCACTACTCTAGCCGGAAACGTCTGGAACTAATTTCTAGAGCCTCAGTCCCAGGTCTCATTTTTGACATCACCGATGTTCTAGGAGTACCGTTATCTTTCGAGCACCACCAAACGAGCACCACCAAGAACACTATCTTTAATAGGCGAATAGAGGAACCGTAGCTCTAAACTTCAGGGCTCCACTCCTAGGTTCTAAAGGCCAGGGTTCGATATCTACCATCATTGCAGTATTGAGAAGACCTGGTCATTAGCAAACGCCACCACCCATGCCAAACAACTCCATACTTAATAGGCGTATAGAAAGAATCTTGCCAAAAACTTCGGGACCCCATTTCTTGGGTCTCATGGCCGAGTTACGATTTCTGACATCACCGATGTTCTAAGAATAATCTGATCTTTTGAATGCCACTACCCGAGTCTATGAACTTTATGTTTAATAGGTGAATAGATGGAACTAGAGCCCAAACCTTCAGGACTTATTTTTGGGTCTTCGGAGCGACCCATCACTACTTTTGACATCACCGATGTGTTCAGGAGACTGGGATCTTTCCAAAGCCACCATCAACAACCAACAACTCCATGCTTAAAAGAAAAATAGAATTTACACGAGCTCAAAATTTCGTTACCCCATTTCCTTAGCTTCAAGGCCATTGCTCAATTTCTGACATTACCGCAATGCTCAGACGACCTGACCTTTGAAACGCCACCAGCTCGTACAAAACTTTATATTTATTAAGTAAATAGAAGGGGCCCGAGATAAAATTTCGGGACTTCGTTCTTTTGGCCTCAGGTCTCGATGTCATTTCTGACATCGCCAATGTGCTAGGGGAAAAGGGACCTTTCAAAGGGACCACCCGCGTCGAAGAAATATAAGTTTAGTAGATGAATAGAAGGAATCCGGACCCTAAACTTCAAGACTACATTTGTGACATCATCACCGTGTTTAGAAAACCCAGATTCTCCAATGTCAATACCCGCGTTTAACAATTCCATGTTTAATAGGAGTATACAAGGGACCTGCGCAAGACTTCGGAACCCCATTTCTGAAGGGCTTTATCCGGGGCCTAATTTCTAATATCATCACTATGTTTACGGGACCTAGGCTTTTCTAACGTCATCAGCCGCGTTAAAAAAACCCATGTCTAACACGATTTCCCTACCGTAGGAGAAGCGGCTCAATGTTCTTTGTAATGAGCCAATCTCATATCTCCAATCGCTATGGCAATCTGGCACTTAGAACTTTTTCGAGCAATGGTTGTAACCCTACTATTTCAACATAAACACTAAGAATATTGTATTAATACACAAAATCATTCTACTACTATTAAACATGCATATATATACTCGTGGTATAGATGTAATGTAGCACATGTAACAACTACAGTCGCATTCGAGAATTGAAAGAACGAGTACTTATATCAGGCAGTAAATTTCAGATATCCAACGAGGTAGTTGTATATCTAATCATACTAGGGAGGAGAAAGAAACTTAATGTATAATTCACTTCGAAAGATGAAGTCCTCGCTACATATATTCACCTAAAAGTAAAAACCTTCCCTTTGGGAAGAAAATTGTCATATCGATTTAATTAAACAATACCAGTCATAAACTTTACCGCAAATTCGAAACTCCCCAGCCTTTGATTTCACTACCAATATTATCATTAGGCAGAAATCGCATTCCTTCCTAGCATTCTCTGCATCACATTTACTTTAGTTTTGCTAATTGGGCTTCTTGCCATAATTAATAATACTCTAAATATATTTTGTTTCATAATCCTAGGACGTCCATCCGACTTCGGATTCCTGTCATTCCATTAATCTTGCTTATAGCGTGTGCAATAAATCTGAAGAGAATTCTCGTTTATGGAATGTATACCATTTCAAAAACAATAATCTTCTTCCTATTCAGTATACATTATTTCGACTCCACTTTACCCAGTTTGACTCAAGATCGCTGTTCGTAAACAATGTAATACAAATGTTCCGTCTTGCCTGGTAGCCTTTGATCCTGAGAAAACTCATTTGATATGCATACTTCATAACTACCATCTGACTCATCATATTCCCAATTTATCCACCCTTCCTTAACATGGCGACTACCGTACATATCAATTATTGGAACACTCTCTCATCAATTCCGTCTTCCTGCAATTTGTTGCCCCTCAAAACTCGTTATTATTTCTTGTGTTATAGGTATTGTAAGATCACCAATCCTGCTATTGCCAATGGCACAAAAATATTAGTTTTACCTAACGATCTAGCCTTATTTTGTTACAATGACAGTAGTCTGGATAACGTGAAAGAGAGACAAAACTATTTTGACACAATTAACGAAAGAAATTACAGTATACAATTATATAATAACGGCTAATTCATTAAACTAGTAAAATAAGTACTCATAGTAATTTTGAAGTTTCTTGGTGTCCAGCCTCACTTGTCTTCGAAAGCAGATGCTGCAGAGTCTTCATCGTCTTCATTTTCATCCTTCGTTTCTTTAGATATACACCGGAGACCAATCTATTCCGAAGGCAGCTTTCTATTTTTTTTCTTTGAAGTCCAACTAAATTGAAATCAGTGGGTCAGAATTTAACACTAACCTACGGGAAAAGTCCAAATTAATGTATCTTCTTCAAATTTTCTGAGTATAGTCTTCTCTATATTTTCTAGCATCTTCGTTTCGGGACTCAATTGCATCTTCGGAAAGCTCTCCAAATGGTACTGAACTTATTTCAGATTTTTCGAGGAACCTTCGAGCAGTATTGCTGTCATTTATAGTACCATAACTATGCGTAGGTACATCTACAATAAGTCCCGTCCTACTTTTAAAGCTATCTTGGATAAGTTTCTTTCTCCTGTTCAACATTTCACGTGAACCATCTTTGTCACTCGCTATCCAGTTTTGAAAATCCACTCGATAAGATATTTGCAGAATACATTCAAAAAATAGTATGTGGGCTTGCAGTATAGGAAGTCTAAACTCAAGATTAGAAGCACTTTTAGGTAGTTCTTTAATGTTTTCAAAATAATTCATTTCGGAAATTTTTTGCTCCACTATATGCTAGGAGATTTGGTAATGGCATTGAATACTTTTCTGTCAATCATTGACAATATTAAGTAACAGTGTATAGTCAGAGTGTTAGTTTTTAACGGTTTTAATTGTTCTATCTGTTTTCTCATGTATTCTCTTTCTTCTTGGGCAACTACACTTGTCTCATGAATTCACTGGAAACTAATAAACCTACAAATGCGCGTTGACAATAGTAGTTTTTCTTTCACACATTATTTCCCGTTTCACTATTTATCAATAATAAAGAAACAATAGGGATCAAACTATCGTCACTACTGCCACTTGAACCCGTATCTGTTTGTACCTTAAGCAGAGCTGTAGTCAAAACCCCATTTGCAATGTGAAACGTATGTTTCGTTGCTATTTGGCAGCTCACTGTCCCGTAAAATTTGTAAAATTCTGGTTGTGTGGTCTAATAACCGTTCTACACATATGTTGTTACATAAATGAAAACACCAGCTCTTAACTAATTTGGAGGTGCTGAATACGAAAATAAAATTTAAAAAGTCCGATTGGCTCGCGTTTGGCCATAACAAGGATGGGGTTATATCTAAGCGTTCCCATACTTTTTTATATATGGGGCTACACCGTTCAAGGTCTGGCAACGTCACAGTCCAGTATATTATGTCAGCATTGGTTGCAAAATATGCCCGCAACATAGGTCGATAACCAGACGGATCAAGGGGGGTCTAGTTCCCCTGATCCTACCTAAAATTGTTGTTATTTGACGAAAAATCTTAGTAATTTCGTTTGGTCCCTTCCTTTCTAACGTCCTGCATCCCCTTATACGTTATGTATGGAATAAATATAGTATAGTTACTGGCTCCCTGCTTGGTTTGTTGTGCAGGAGAAATTATCTGTTTTCTTACTGAAATACAACCCATAAACATTACAAGTACAAAAATTGCTAATATTGAATTATTAGGCTTACCCTCATTAATTCCTGGATTTTGTAGCTTGCCGTTTGTAACCAACTTCTGTTCCTTCATTCCTACAGTCCAACGGAAATAAGCGATCATTGCTACTTCCCTTCCCTTTCTATCTTCTTTCCATTGTCGCAATTTGCTGATGAAAGCGTTTCCCATGCTCGTCGCTGATATCACCACAATTGTCAGTAAAGAAACTCAAACGAGAATGGAGAACATGCTGTTTTAGCGACATTCTATACCAAATCTTCTCGCAAGGTGACAGAAGATTGTCCGCAAGTTCTTCGTAGTTCCCTGCTCTCCTGTTAACCATAAAACTACGACACACTTCTTAAAATGCTTTCCATGCTGCTTGCTTTTAAGCTTTTTCATCAAATAACAGCAATTTTAGGTAGAACCAGGAAGGCCTAGTCCTCATAACGCCCCCTTGAACCCTCTGGGCCAGCCATAACGTATAAGGGAATGCAGGTCGTTAGAAAGGAAGGGAGTCAACGAAATTACTAAGAATTTTCGTCAAATAACAGCAATTTTACCTAGGACCATGGGGGTCTAACTAACTAACTAACTAACTCTATGGCCTATGGAACCCGTCAGCTTTCTTTAGTATATAAGCACCTGGTTGATAGCCTTTCTTAAATTCGCTGATCCCCTTATACATGTCCCGAATGTTTTAATTTTTACTATTCTCTTCAAGTTCCTTAATTTTAGCTTTCAAAAATCGCATTTCTTTGTTCTAAAAGCTTTGGAAGTTTCCCGCCAGATATCTGTGAAATTTTGTGTAGTTATTTCATTCGGATTTTGTAGCCAGCGTAATTTTGCCTGTTTTCTCTTCTCTGCTAGTTTTATGCATTCCTGTTCGAAACATAGTTTGTTCCTATGTATTTCCGCGTGTCCCAATTTTTCTTTTGCTGAAACTTTAATGCTATCTCTAATTTCAATCCAAGTATCCTGAACACTAGTGCATTCCGAATCTTCTAAAATCGAGAATCTATTGGAAACTTCAATCTGGAATTCTTCTCTTACCTAGCTCTCTTCTAATTTCTTTAAATTAAATCTTTCGTTTTCGGACATTAAATATTACCTTTATTCAACGATAATCTCTCTCGTATTATCGCTGCTACCAGGTAGTGGTCAGTGTCACAATCAGCCCCTCTAAACGACCGGACATCAATTATGCTAGATTGCCTTCTTCTATCTACTAAAACGTGATCAATTTTATTATGTGTTTTCCGTTTGGTGATGTCCAAGTGCATTTATGAACGTCGCGATGTGGGAATTTTGTACTCTTCACGATTAGGTTTTTGGATGTTGCAAAGCTCACGAGCCTAACACCGTTGTCATTACTTTCTTTATGCAGACTTTCGTTCCCTATATTCGGTTCGAAAATATCCTCTCGTCCTACCTTAGCATAGAAATCCCCTAATAGAATTTACATATGGTATCGCGTTAGTTGCTCAAATATCCGTTCCACTTCTTCGTAAAAACCGTCTTTTATATCGTCATCCTTATCTTCAGTTGGGGCATGTATATTTAAAACAATAATATCACACCATCGTCCCTTAAGAGTAATAAAAGAATGTATTCAGGAACAAATTCAACCCGTTTAATTGCCGGTAATATTCGTTTGTGAACGAAAAACCCTGTCCCTAACTGGTGATTTTTATTTCCTTCCCCGTAAAAGAACGTAAAATTTCCCGAATACACAGATTCATTTCCTTCCCACCTAACTTCCTGAGCTCCTACTAGGTCCATCCTGTATTTTTCTAACTCACTCGTTACGGATTTTAACGCGCCTGCTTTATAAAGACTTCTAACGTTCCATGTTTCAAATCTTATGTCCATTTTCTTTTGTTGAGGTCGTGCCAAGTTATCAGTCCTTGTCCGAGGCTTTTGTGAATATTTCTGAACAAGTGCCTTTTTTTTACAGGTTGAGGTTGTTAGCCTTACCCAAATCCCCAAGCTGGAGGACCACTCCTAGTTGGCTGTCCGCGACTGCTTATTCAGTATATTCGCAGCTAACCTCTATATCTAGAGGCCTTCTCCTCGATCCTCAACCTGAGGACGCGCCATGCCGTGGTGACAAGAACCCATGTTACACGCCCATGGGGGTCTAGTCCCCCTAAATTATACTTTTGTTGGACTAGGCCCCCTTTGGCCCGTCTGGTTTTCGACCTATGTTGCAGGTATATTTTGCCACCAATGCTGACATAATATATTGGACTGTGACGTTGCCAGACCTTGAACAGTGTTGAAACACATATAAAAAAGTTTGGGAACGCTTAGATATACCCCCTTCTTACACCCAAACGCGAACCAATCGGACTTTTTTCATTTCATTTTCGTATTCAGCATCTCCAAATTAGTTAAGAGGGAGTGTTTTCATTTATGTAGCAGAAAAAAAAAGTTAAAATTTGTCATGTATTGATGTTTAGTTTGCAGACACTCTTATTCATAAAGATTCTTCTTCTGAAGGATTTGTGGCCTTCTTTCTTTTCTGTAGACAGTCTTTCGCGTGGGAGGCCCGGGTTCGATTCCCGGCCGGAGCTCATGTGTTTCGGATTCCACGTTAATCAATTGGACCACGTCTCATATAGCCTCGCTGCTGAACGGGACGTTAAACTCAAGTCAAGTCTTTTCTGTAAACACGTATCGGAAATTGTCTTAGCTCGTCTAGGTGGTGTTACCATCATTTATTTAAAAATTTTTGTCGCATCTTCGTCATCTTGAGCCCTCAAATTTATCATTGTGGCATAAGAAAGTTCAACTGTGCTTACATTTGCCCTTTAGTTTTCGGTCTCTTACTTTTGTCAACCGATTCTTAAAATGGTTTAGGCGGACGTCCGGGTGCCTCCGCAGAAGAGGTGGAGGAAGTCTGTAATTAATAATTCTCTTTTTCCTGCAACCAGTCTGCATATGTATGAACAAATACCGTGCGGTGACACTTGTTCCTGCGCTGATGGTATGGAACAACACACCATATACTCAATTTACTGTGCAAAGAGATATTGTACTGTGGCTATCTGTATTTAGTCGAAAATTATTTTTCATATATTTCACAAAACGTTCTTCTTGTTGCACACTAGTCCCTTTCTTCTTTTGGGGCCACCGTGGCTCAGTGTTACAGCATTCACCTTTGGTGCATGGGGTCCTGGGTTGGATACAATTTGGCGTCAAGTGAATTTTGTGGTGGACAAATACCGTGTGCGTGGGTTTTCTCGAGGTTCTTCCATGTCCTCCCACTTTCTTCATTCCACCATTTCATTCATTTTTCATTATAACCGTCTCATTTAACTTAGCCGGCATAATTTTGCGACGTAAAGCTTCAAGATTTCATTTTTTCTTTCTTTTTTTTCTGATTATGTTATGTTATTTTCTGTGCGAGACACACGCAATGCTATTTTTTATTTCCCGCACTATGCAATGAATAGAAACAAATAGTACAAAAGACAGTTCATCACAAACTAAGGCACTGAAACATTAGTTACTAACCTGTCACAGACATGCTGTCTCTCGATTTCAAGCTCTATAAATGTTATCCTCCAAAAAATGCTTATCGCGCGCATTTATTGACACGTGTGTGCAAGAGGGTAGTTTTCAGGTTTTTTTCATGATTCGGCAAGATTTGGAAAATACAACCATATGTGATTTTTGTCTAAAAGTCTACTGCTTACAATGTATAAGTTTGGTGATGCCCTTTCGTATCTACCTCTTTTCTTAGCTCTACTTTTTTATTTTATTTTTCGCAAATCTACATATTCTATTCATTACCAGATACTTAGATGCAATAAAGTCTCCTAATTATAGTTCTGTTGTGTTCAGCATAATCTAGACTCAAAAGATAAAATATACACTTTTGTTTATATTCTTTATAGTTCGAAAAATGACTTTTATCCACGTTTTTAGGGATTCGAACCACTTTGTGACGGCCAGCACAGGAAAATCCATCTACGCAACTATCCAATAAACTAATGATACATTCTTACAGTGCTATGTATGGCATCTGGGTAATAATTCATCTGAGACCCGAACTATTATTTTTTTGCTATTGCATGGATGAGCATCTGGATAAGGATTGGGATTAGGAAATATATTTCTGGGCTTTCGTTATTTATGACCAATTAACCCGTTATGAATGAGGTATGACGTCCATCCGTGATCACACTACCCGGGGAATATGGGTTGGTGGAAGAAATGAGTGACCTGGGACCATTATTTTAGGTCCTATCCCGAAACTGCCCGGTGTAAATAACAAAAAATAATAAAAACTCACTATGGATAGGTAGCCTTAAAAAATCTTACACTTTTTCGACCAAGTGTCCCCACCGAACTCGAACATGGGACCGTTCGCACGAAAGGCAAGATAGTTAGTGGTAACGCTAGGCGTGTCCATGACACTCAATGCGAATAAACCAAAACCCAATTATAATAAACGTGGAATATACCTCCGTTCAAGCATCTATTCTTATCGTTCCCTGTATTATGTGGTATTTCACATGAGCTTCACATCGAACAAAATTCATAGATGAAGCTCGAAACAGGTTCAACCGACTCATACGTTTAGTTGGTATTTTTACAGGTTAAAGTCATGCAATACTGAATATGTATAAAGTATTCACATACTACATACCATAGAGCCTGAACATCCGTACTGCCAAAATTATATCAAAAGCTTACTCTCCCTGAGCACCACGCTCTGCGGCTTCCATCAGTTTACCGCATCCAACACGAACAGTTTACGATCTCATTGACTTTCACTGTTTAGTTTGAAATTGAACAGCTTCGTACTCATTCTATTTGAACATGTTTTGAAAATAACTATCCCATGTTAGTCGATAACCTACAATACGACCGAAATTGCGACACACAACCATCTTAAATCGAATCTACTGACGTAGAGTCTGAAGGTACAATAATTCAAAATGAAACAATATTGCTTTACCCCTCCCACACCCACAAATAAATATGGCATGACATCTGTAATAAATAAGGGATTTATTAATTCAATA
Source organism: Thermobia domestica (assembly GCF_964235325.1). Taxonomy (NCBI): domain Eukaryota; kingdom Metazoa; phylum Arthropoda; class Insecta; order Zygentoma; family Lepismatidae; genus Thermobia; species Thermobia domestica. The sequence continues at coordinate 79,311,717 of NC_137470.1, forward strand.
AATATACCGACAATAACTATGTATATATTGTTTGACATGTACACATCATACCTAACCTTTCTGAACGTGTTTGAATGTTGTACTTACTCTTGTGCACGTAGCTCTCTAGAATTTATTTACTTAGTAATTCGGCTCAAATGATAACCATGATCACAAGTATATGTCAAATTTTCGCTCATATTGAGATCTTTCACTTTACGTTATTACACACAGCCTTGCGAATGAAAACCTACTTCTGTGTTAGGGAAACTACTAAAATTATCAGTTAAACCGGAGTTACTTTAAAAGAATTCTACTTACAAGCCTATCATACGAGAAATGGATTGTTGCTGGTTCCCGATTTCTGGCATCAAGGTGAAATCGAAAGCCAAATATATATATATATATATATATATATATATATATATATATATATATATATATATATATATATATATATATATATATATATATATATAAACCCTCTAAATTCAAATTTCGAGCTTTCGCTTCTACTTCTCGCTAATGCTGCGTTCCTCACGTGTTTTTTCAAATATTGACTCCATGACGGAGCTCAGGAAAGCAACATTTATAATTACTTTACTGTTAGGTTACAGCTGAGTTGATTCACTATGTGCTACGTTATCAAATGAAGTATAAACATTACATTGAAGTTTTCCAGACAGCATTATTGGCGTGGACAGCCAACTGTACAGCGAAAAGAAAGATGGAAAGTAAAGGGTTAACTTAAAAAAGCCCGCTCCAGTTGAAGTGCTTATACAGACACGGACAATGAATGACACGGAGAATCAATCGTATTAGCAATTGCTCAAACAAATCTTATGCGCTTACTCACCTTCACTAACGTGTCTGCTCACTACGGACGCATCGTCAGCATGTACGTTAACATATAGCCACGAGAGAATATATAACTGAGATTTCGAAGTTCATTTCAATAAACTGTAAAAGGCAGTGATGTTCAGGCAATAATAGTCCACTTATGTTAAGTCCACTTATTCTATTTATTGGATATTATAAATGTTATGCGAACTTGCAAACTAAAATGAAATAAAACAAAAATTAAAACAAGATGATAATCGATACAAATGTAAAGGATGAATATGACATGCCCGAGTATGATGGAAGAAGCCATTCGTTTATTTCTTGGCCAACTACTAAGAGCATTTATAAATCCATATGCTACTTTGTTATGCGCAATTAGAACATTCAATATTCACGAACGAGGACGATTTGAAGTATATGACGCTACCGTTGCAAGTACCAACTCTAGCCATAATAATATAGTTCTGCAACGGTGAAAATAGTGGGGATATTAGAAATAATCAAAACTGAATAGTTTACATCGCTAGCAGATTAAACTTACAAGAAATGACAAAAATCAGTGAAATTTAGCGTTATACGAAGAATGGTTTGGGGGGGAAACGAGCATCCCCGGTGGTTATACTTCAGTTGATCTCTTTGGGGGAGAACAAAATGCGATTGAGGGGGAAAATACCCCTCATTCCCCCGGTAATTCGCACCCTGATGAGTACAAGTGCTGTGTTGAAAGCCATAAACAATGTTGCTATAGATGAAGCAGTGCTCCCTACTCAGGAAAAAGTATTTTGTTTGAAATAACAGATTATACAAATTTGCACTGATTTAAAATGCACTATTATCACTAAACATAACAGTGAAGTGTAGTGGTACAGTGTTGCACACTGTTGGAGCCACGTGTGCTGAAAACGTATAATGAAGAAGTCTAATGTAACGCAAAAGAGAGTAATAAAGGAATGCATTAGATAAAGTGAGGGATCTGCAGTACACTTCCATAGACCCCGTGAATAAGCAGATAACTCGCGAAAACAAAATGTTACACGCTAGGAAAGAAACCCTTGTTTTCTAATTCTGTAAACTGCTTTTCCAGATTATCTTATCCAGATTTGGTACAGAACTTTCTTCTTTTATGTCTTTCATGTTAAATGACATATTCTATTAGGCCAATTTCCTCCCCTACACATCATACTGTTACTGTAAGCTGTAACAGTACCATATTCATATTGGAAATATAATTATTTTATTACTACCTCATTTCGCTTTTAATCTGCCCAGATACCCATGTAGTATAGGAGGCTAGGTCACCGACTTATTAGGGATCGTGGGTTCCAATCCCGCCTCGGACATGTGTGCTTTTCACCTTGCGTTTCCTTATAATCTTTCATAGTGATTCGTATACCACTTTACTCTGATGGTCCCTTACTATATAGCTTCGGTGCTGACACAGAACTTAAAAATGGCATCACTCAATTTTGATTTACAATTGCATCATTTCTTTGTGACACTGCTGACATTTTGCTATGTTATGCTGTCGGTGTTATTCTGAATTTGAATTAAATTCATAATATAAGACCCAGATTTCTTTATTACCCTTTGCTGCCACAGACTTCCCCATTGTACATTTTCAGCACACGTAGCTCCAACAGTGTGCAACACTGTACCACTATACTTCAGTGTTATGTTTAGTGATAATAGTTCATTTTAAATCTGTGCAAATTTGTGCTATTTCAAACAAATTTCGTTCATGATGAATTGGCAACATTGCTTCATCTATGGTAACATTGTTTATTTTTTTGATACGGTATTTTTTTCTCATTATATTGTGCACCTTTTTTGATTGGTTTAACGGTTTTCAAGATATATATTTAAAATGTATATATTTCCATTTTGTTGTTGAATTTTTGAATTGTTGAAAAGAGTGAGTGTGCATATAATGTTTGCTCTGCAATTTTCGTTTGATTAGGTGCTATATATCGCGTTTGTGATTGTATCTATGTATATGTGTGGGCAGAACGAGTGGTGCTTCCGGAGGAGTGCTTCATCGCAAACGATATCGCTCGATATTAAGGTGATTTTATGATTTAAATTTGATTCAGTGATTATTTGGAAATTCCGCTAAATTGTTCTTTCAACTCCGGTTTAAAAATTCATATTGTTTGATTAAAATTATTTATTTTATCAACAATAGTGGATGGAGTCACATAAAATAAAAATAACAATCCAGAACTACCTTTGTGCAGCGTGGCGGCTGATCGGCAGAAGCTTGACTCCAGTTATGATGACGTAAATATTTTAATCTCTAACGATGTTTCCTGCCATGAGGGCCACAATCTTGATGGAAATATTTCTCACATCGGAAGCGAGTCACTTGTTAACAACGAAGAATCGGCTAATTTTTCTCACGATGGAAAACAGGTATCCTGCCCTCATTGTGAAAAACATCTGGCTAATCACAGAGGACCTGCCATTCACATTAGCAAAACTTACCAAACTGTCCACAAGAATAATAAGCTTTCCATACCAAAACAGAAGCTATCTCTGAATTACAATGCTTCCTCATCAAATGGAATTGAATATGACAATCAGAACAAAGAACAAAAGATTTCCGACTTTTACAATCTAATAGTCTAATTTAAATCCTCTGTACCTTTATTAAGAAGAGTCCCAAGAGGTGCTCGATCATCTGTAACTACCTCTCTCTATGTTGTTATCCGTAAACACAAACGAACTAGACGCATGGACTGATCTGTTGTTATTCCCATATGCAGTCCTCAATCTTCCTTCACAATCGGATCAAGTAAAAAAATAATAACTACCTGGGTCAAGCAAAGAGTCTGCGAGTGGAATGATTCTCATCGAGATTCATTACTCCCATCATTATACAAAAAAAGCAAACAAACAAACAAACTCAAACCTCAACATTCTTCTGATTCAACACCCTTTCTCACCTAAAGAGTCCAAAACAAACTCAACGAGGGAGCATAAAAGGTGCATATAGATTATTAATTTCTGAAGATATTATCACCACACATAACGCCTCTGTTTTAAAAGCACTTAAGGATAAGCACCCTTCACAATCTGACACTTTTGCATTACCAGATCCTCCGAAAGATCAGCCTAATATACCAAGAGTTACAGCTTCTGAATTACAATATGCAGTAAAATCCTTCATATCCGGATCAGCTGGAGGTATTGACGGTCTCCGTCCTTCGATTCTTAAGGTTTACTCATACAACACGAATCGGATTGAAAAGAAAGATTAACCATAGTGATTCTGGAATTACTTAATTTAATCCTTTCAGGTAATGTACCTCACGAAATAAGACCAACCTTTTTCCGAGCACCACTTATTGCACTCAATAAGAAGAGTGGTGAAATTAGACCAATCGCTGTAAGAAACATTTGGAGAAGGATATCAGCAAAAGTTATAAGTTCCAGAATTAAAGACTCCATCGTAACTTACCTTTACCCTCATCAATTGGGAGTATGCGTCTCCAATGGAGCCGAAGCCGCAGCACATGCAGCTCGCATTTACTTTTTCTGCTCCTCATACACAACAAAAGGCTTTTTCGAAATTAGACTGTTGTAATGCTTTCAATGAACTGAACCGAAAAGCAATGCTACTCACAATTAAAGCTAATTTTCCATCAATTTATCATTATGTCTATCAATGCTATGCGCACCCAAGTAACTTATTTCTGGGCGATAATATTATACTTTCGCAACGTGGAATACAACAAGGCGATCCTTTAGGTCCCGCTTTGTTCACCATTAGAATTCAGTCCATCGTGTCTAGGATCAACACAGAACTAAATATCTGGTACTTACGTGATGCTACTGTAGCAGGATATCTTGACACAGTTATGAGTAAGGCCCGGATTTTTATGTAGTACAAAATACCGAAATATGTACATAAATATGTAACCAAAATCAATGAAATATGTAAGAAATATGTTAAAAATATGAAAATATGTAAAAATATTTTTTCGTGTTTATTTTGTGTGTGTGCTATTTTCTTAGCTAATAAATATACTGTAACATCTTTCTGTAATAACCTCCTACAGATACGTACAAATTTTCAAGAGAAACAAATGAAAATATGTATCAAGAAAGTAAAAAATCACATTATTGAACATAAAAAATATTGATTTTTTTCTAGCTTCTCGCTAACATTTGCAATCCACCCGAAATTACTTGCAATGTACGCTAGTGAACATTGAACAACAGGATTTTTGAACGCACTTTGAGAATCACGTACTGCTGCACTGGACCCTCTGCAGGAAATGTGGTGACAACTGACTTTACAGCATCAAAATGTTCATTGTAGAAGTTAACAGCCTGTATCCAGGTGCCCCACCGTGTCAGTACAGGCTGCGGTGGTAGCGAGATATTTGGTAGCATATTGTTGTAGCACTGCACACGACCAGGAGCTTTCACAAAAACTTTCTTAGTAGAAGACACAAGCTCATTGACTTCAGGGAAGTTGATCCGCACTTCCTCTGCTACACGATGTAATCCATGGACCAAACAGCACATATGAATGAGGTTTGGGTAGAACACTTTAAGCGCATCGGCAGCTCTTAACATGTACGCCGCAGCATCAGAACACATCAGAAGCACTTTTTCTGCAGGAACACTTTCTGGCCACAATACTCTCAGTCCATCATTTACGAAACGTGCAACTGTGGAATGGTTTGTTTTGTCCAAAACGTTTGAACAGATCAGAAATGGTCGTGATGGAGAATCAGGGTCAAGATTTCCTACTACCCGATTGGCAACGAAACGTCCTAATACGTCTGTAGTTTCATCCACCGCAAACCATATATGCAAATCACCAATTTCAGCTCGAATGTGTTTGATAGTATCTTCATAGCACACATCCAAATAATTCTTGCGGATAGTAGATTCGTCAGGAATGTGTCTCTTGCAATATTTTTCCAAAAAGGACGCGAACTGTGGTACTTGCAATTTATACCACGGTATGTCTGCTGCTATGAACGCATTGGCAAGATCTTTGTAATATTCACTGCTGTTTTCAGATGCTGCTTTTGTTTGGGTTAAAAGTTTTTGCTTTGTGGCACGCTGTAACACCTTGTTTTTCATGTGAATAGCTGTTTTCGTGTTCTGATCCAATTGCGACTTCATTGAACAGCCCACTTTCTTATCGAATACTTGACAAAATACAATTTTACCGTCTGTGGTATAAGCGTCATCCATAGGTATCCACGATTCCAATTTTGACGCTAAAGAGGAAGCCATCATTGAAAACAAGAAACAAACTTAACTCGGTCACAAGCTGCACACTAACAAACCGGTCGCGAAACTGAATCTTTTTTCCCTTTGTTTGAAGGAAGAAGTAGCGAAGTAGCCATCGAGTCATACAAAAGCAATTTTTTATTCGATTTAAGAAACAAGTGATAAAGCATAGCCGCTCCAATCACCTCCCTCTCACCGCCACCCACACCCGTAGAGGTTGCACATACAAAAAAAAAAAAAAAAAGGTGAGAGAGCCAGTCAACTGTGTGCGTTTTAGTTTGTTTTGTCGGCACACATCCGAGTGGCGTCTGCTTGCAAAGGCGATAAGCACAAAAATTCTTATATTGTTTTCTTTCTTTATATATAAAAAACAGATTTTTTTCAGGATTGGAAGCGATAACTGACGACGTTTCTTTGCATATTGTAGGGTGTATGATTTGTTTTAACCCAGCTTTCCCGCAATGCAAATCGGTTGAACAAAGTGAGAGAAAAAAAATACAGATAATTAAATAAAGTACTTTTTGAGTTATTGTTCCATATATAGGTCTATTTTTATTTGCGTATTATTTAAAGAAAATTAGCGAAAAGGAGCAAGGAAACTGAATTTCTGTAAAAATATGTACAGTAGACGGAAAATATGTAACAGACTTCAAAATATGTAAAAATATGTAACGTGATTTTGGTTTATATGGCTCTTTACTTCGTAATTTGCGAACATTTCATATTTTCACCAGCGTACATACAAAGGAAAAAATATGTAAAAACATAAAAATCCGGGCCTTAGTTATGAGTGTCATCATCATCATAGGTATTCTGCCCTTACTGGCAGGTCACTTGTAGCAGCTGAGAAGCTTCCATGCTCCACGGTCCTCCGCTAACCTCTTCGTCTTCACGTATGACCTTTTTGTTTTTGTATGAGTGAGCTACACAATATTCGAACCATGGCTGCAGACATTGTACTACACTTACAATTTCATGAAATGTGAAGTAGGACTTTTAGGAGTTTCACAAGATCAAATGCAAATGTTATATTCACAATTTAAAAATTCAGCACAAGGAATACAACTTATTACAACCTCTTCAGCTTTCCTTCTTGGTGCAGCCCTTTCACCTGAAGCAACACGTAACTTATTAATTGAGAAAACTGAAAAGTCAGAATTTTCCTTGTCTGGCCCTAGTCTCCGCACATTCAGCTTTTTACCTTCTTCGCGCGTCGTTCTCCATGCCAAGATTAATCTACTTTTTACGCTGTTCTCCTTCCTGACGTAAAGTCGATTTGCTACAGAAGTTTGACAATGTTCTGAAAAGTGGACTAGAACCCTTACTTAACTGTAACCTAAATAATAACGCATGGATACAGGCCTCCCTTCCAGTTGATTCTGGAGGTCTTGTTATTTGTCGGGCTGTCGATTTGACGTATCCTGCATATTTAGCGTCGTTCTACGGATCTCGGCATACCATTGAAATACTCCTCAATCAAGAAAATAAGTCTTACATAGAATTGGATGCCCAAGACTGCATATCTGGCTGGTCTAGCCTAGTTCGTTTAAGTCCTCCTGAAATAACTGGCAAAAGTTCACAACCTGTTTGGGACAATCCGATCATCAAATTGCATCAATCAGTGATACTACAAGAAACAGACAGCCAAGAGGACAAGGCCAGATTTCTCGCTTCCTCATCTCCAATTTCACGTGCTTCGCTACAGGCTTTACCTTCACACAATCTAGGACTGCACATTTCAAACGAAAGTTTTCATATTGCAGTTGCACTTCGCCTAGGGACAGACATATGCGAATCACACAACTGCTTTAAATGTGGTACATGAGTCAACAAGAGAGGATTACACTGTCTCTCTTGCATAAGTAGTTCCGGAAGACATTTGAGACATTCAAACATGAATGACATTATCTGGAGAGCACTCACATCAGCGGAAGTTCCATCTATTCGTGAACCTCCGAGATGTAACAGATCTGACGGCAAAAGACCAGATGGCATGACACTGACACCATGGAAGAGGGGAAAGAATCTTTTCTGGGATTTAACCTGCTGGACATTTTCGCGTCATCCAACCTTACTCTTTCGTCAGCACGAGAAGAAGGTATTGCAGCCCGCAGAGAATGTGAGAAAAGAAGAAAATATAAAGAACTTCTTGATAGGTACGTCTTCATGACCGTGGCCATTGAATCGAGCGGCACTTTGGGCCTCGATAAATTTTATCAAAGAAGTAGGCCACCGTATTGCACACATTACTGGGGACAAACGGGCTACTAATTTTCTGATACAAGGTATCAGCATAGCCGTTCAAGCGAGGCAATTTGGCTTCCATTTTAGGTACATTACCTCCTGGCAAATTATTAGAAGGAGATTTTCTTTTGTAACTATGCAGAATTTGCTGTTTTCTCATATCATATTTTTCTTTCTTTCTTTTCTACCACCATCGTTTATCTTTTTTTTCCTTTGTACCTTCTTTCTTTTTCTTTAATGTCTTTCACAATTCATGACCTATAACACATATACACCTTGTTGGTACAGGGTCACCTATTTGCAAAATAACAGTTTGGTTCCTTGTTGCTCATAGGGTCTAAACATTTTCATTTTCCTACCAGTCCAACAGTTATGTTGATTTTCCTGCAACTTTTGTAACTTACAAGCAAGGGGCGCGATATCGAGACTCGAATTGCGCAATAAGAGTTACATATACTGAAAGAGCATCAGGTAGTTAGTAAGTTACCAAATTATTAGCTGCAGTCCGCCAGTAGGGAAAAAGTTATGGGACTGTAAAGTTCAGAGCCTGGCGTACGAAAACCACACAAAACGTAGCATTTGGCTTGTTCCTTTTTGTGTTAACAAGAGATAATGAACTCTAACGTATTCCCATCACAGAACATGATGTTTGACATAAGAAAATCTGTATGAGAACAATTGTCAGTGTTGCCACCCATAGAAATTACAGTGTTACCCGAATAAGAATACCTCGAAAAGCTTTCAAGCAAATAGTACGTGATTGGGAATTGCGTTGCACAATACAGGTTATAAAGTATATTCTGAAAGAGCATCAATCATGAAGTGACCACGTTATTAGCTGCAGTCCGCCAGTAGGGCAAAATTATGGGGCTGCGAAGTGAACATGAGAAACTATGGCAAACAGAAGGAATAACCTGTTTGTGTGTGCAATAGCACATTGTATTTGTTTGGGAAGGGGAGATAGCTATGTAAATGAAAGTGTTAAGCCACACAATTGGAATGAAGAGCAGAAAGTATCGAGTGATCTAAACAAACACAGTTAGTACAATATGCACATCGGACGATAGCCAGCGAAGCGCAGTGATAACACATTTCTGTGGTAAGGGAGTCAAAACAGTACTGAATTGGTGTCTGGAATGCTTCCGGTGCGATGTCCAGGTATCCCGCTTTATAGAAAGCAAAGCGAATCATGTTGCGGAACAGGAGAGCGCAGAATTGGTACATCGTGAACGACTGGGGACGCAGGAAATTGTTACGGTGCCACATGTTCGTTTCCTGCGACAAGACAATTGTGTCAGTGACGAACTTGACAAAGTTCTTGTAAGGACGCAAAAAGTACACGTCCAAGGGCTGCACCAGTCCTGTACATCCAGCCGGGATCAATTGCTTCCTGAATGTGACATTTGCAGGAATAAATTTATCGGAAAGCTCGTCGTCTTTGTTTGGGGTCTACGAGTCCACGCTCCGAGAGACTTGCCATTGGTATCATCTATAGACACTACAGTGTTGCTAGAATACCCTACACTCTTCGTTAAAGCACGGACTACAAGAATGAATTCAACGGCGTTGGATGATATATCACTGACAACACGAACCGAGTTTTACGATTCGCTATGCTCAGCATTTGTGTTGTCTGTCTGTCGGTATGCCTCACGATCAGTGGCGTATTTACGATTTTGTTTCGGGAGGGGCTTTGCTAACTTTCGGGGGGGCTTTGCCTGAAAATGTGAAAATTCTGCGATATTTCATATACTTTACTATAATAAGTAAGATTTCGGGGGGGGGCTTAAGCCCGGAAGCCCCCCCTAAATACGCCACTGCTCACGATAAATGTCCAACGAACAAACCGATTCAAACCCGAATAACATTTTCACAGGTTTATCGTGAGGTCTACTTTGCGAAGCACCTTCATACTAGTGTTCTCTATGTAGCTTTTGCACTTCTGCTTAAATAACATTCTGTAATGTTAATACAAGTATATTATAACTACTCTGATTCTAACAAACTAAATAGCGTATTATGTAAAACGTAGTTCCGTGCGAACCACGAAAACACGATGTCACAAAATACCGTTGTGCTCACTCTTTCATTCGCTGCAAACCAAACTTTTCGCGGTATTCTTATTCGGCCAACACTGTAATTTCTATGGATGGCAACACTGACAATTCTTCTCATACAGATTTTCTTATGTCAAACATCATGTTCTGTGATGGGAATACGTTAGAGTTCATTAACTCTTGTCAATACGAAGAGGAACAAGCCAAATGCTACGTTTTGTGTGGTTTTCGTACGCCAGGCTCTGAACTTTACAGTCCCATAACCTTTTCCCTACTGGCGGACTGCAACTAATAATTTGGTAACTTACTAACTACCTGATGTTCTTTCAGTATATGTAACTCTTATTGCGCAATTCGAGTCTCGATATCGCGCCCCTTGCTTGTTAGAAGTTTTCAGAAAAACGCATACGAACCGAGATATTTAGCCTTCCGAAACTTTTCACACTACTAACCCCAATAGACTTTTCGGCAATGTAGGGCCGGTACTCACATCCTACAGCTCTGACCAGTACACATTCTGATTTCCTTTCTTCCGTAGACACCGAATTTGGAATAAAAAATGAATTTGAAAAATCGCAGATAGGCCCCGTGGGGCCCACACAGAGCCACACACATTTTGAAAGACAGGGGCGTTCGATAGTTCTATTGATATCCTGTAACTTTTGTATCTTTCAAGTTTTCAGAAAAACGCATTCTACTCAAGATATTTAGACGTTCTGGAACTTTTCACACTACTTGTCCTAATAGTTTTGCAGCCCTGTAGGGCCTAATATTCACATTCTACAGTTTTGAGCAGTACATATTCTGATTTAATTTTTTCCGTAGTTACCGAATTTGGAATAAAAACCGAGGGCTCTCATTTGAAAAATCGGATGGGCCTCCTGGGGCCCACACAGGGCCGTGGAGGTTTGAAACGCAGGGGCTTTCGATAGTTCTATTGATATCCTGCACTCTTGTATCTTTCAAGTTTTGAGAATAACGTATTCTAATTGAGGTGTTTAGCCGTTCCGGAACTTTTCACAGAACCCACCCTAAAAGTTTTTCCGGTCCTGTAGCGTCTGGTACTCACATTCTACAGCTTTGAACAGTACATATTCTGATTGTCCTGTAGATGTCGAATTTGGAATTGTAAAAAAAAAAAAATGGGGGCTCTAATTTGAAAAGTCACAGATGTGTCCCTTGAGGCCCACACAGGGGCGCACCCAGTTTGAAATTCGCGGTCAAATAGTTCTATTGATATCCTGCAACTTTTGTATCTCTTCAAATTTTCGGAAAAACGCATTCTACTGAAGATATTTAGCCGTTCCAGACTTTACATAGTACTCATCCTAATAGATATTCCGGCCCTGTAAGGCCTAATATTCACATCCTACAGCTTTGAGCAGTACAAATTTTGATTTTGTTTGTTCCGTAGATAACGAATTTGTAATAAAAAATGGGGGCTCTTAGTATATTTAAGATATCGCAGATGTGTCCCGTGGGGCCCACACATGTTGCTGGGCACGACTTTTCGATAGGCCTGTTGATATCCTGCAATTTTGTATGTTTTAAATTTTCAGAAAACACATTTTACTCAAGATATTCAGCCGTTCCTTAACTTTTTACGCTACTCACCCTAATAGATTTTCCGCCCTGTAGGGCCCAATATTCACATCCTACAGTTTGAGCAGTACATATTCTGATTTAGTTTGTCTCGTAGATACCGAGTTAGGAATAAAAATGGGTGCTTTAAATTGAAAAATTACAGATGGGTCGCAAGTGGGGCCCACACCGGGACGCACCCATTGTAACGGGCACGAGTTTTCGATAGGTCTGTTGATATCCTGCAACTTTTATATCTTGCAAATTTTCAGCAAAAACACTTTCTAACCAAGATATTTAGTCGTTCCGGAACTTTTGACAAGCAGTATATATATATATATATATATATATATATATATATATATATATATATATATATATATATATATATATATATACAGATGGTGATCAGAAAAATGGAAACACCTGAACGAAATTGCAACTTACCAAATTAATATAGTGTCGGGCCACCTTTCCCCTTTACAACAGCCTTGATGCGACGTGGGATGGAGGCATAGAAATCGTGAATGGTAGCAAGTGGAATTTTACACCATTCCTCGTGCAGGGCATCGGCCAGTTCTGTGAGAGAGGATGGAGGTGGAAATCGTGGCCGGAGTCGTGTTTCCAAGACGGACCACAGATGTTCAATTATGTTAAGATCTGGGGATTGGGCGGGCCAAGGGAGGTGTTGAACTTCATCCCGATGTTCCTCAAACCACGTTGCAACAACGCCAGCTGTATGAATGGGTACATTATCATCCTGGAAGACGACGTCATTCTCCGGGAAGAACATCCGGACCATAGGATGCAAGTGGTCCAAGTTGCATGGTCGCGGCACCATTTGCGGCGTGCGAAACCGTTATGGTCCCTGATGAGCGGTTTGACCCGTGCAACACGACCCCGTAACTTCATGTAATTCACAGCGTAATTCGCAGCGGACTGTGATTGTCGAAACAGGGTCCGGGAGGTGCTGATTGAGTTCCTCCGTCACTTGCTTCGCAGTGGCACGACGATTCTGCGTGACAATGCGCTTTAATATCCAGCGTGACCTGTGACTGATGATTTTCTTCCGCCCACTGTTCCGCTTCCCCGATGTGGTTTTCCCGTGTGTTGTGTAGGCCGTTATCACCTTCGAGATTGTCCCACGCGACACACCTAACACAGTAGCCAGTGCCGTCAAACTCACTCCACATAACCGCGCACCAACAATTTGCCCTCTTTGAAAATCTGAGGTGTCTCCCATTTTACACTACCTCCGTCTGCTGCAGCCACTGGACACTGCTGTTCCACTGCGCCTGACGTAGTATGGAGACCAACCTAACACACCACTACCAGCGGTCCGGCGCTTCGGGCGCCACGACACCACTGCCAACCCATACATCTGACGTGTTGCCAACTACAGGTGTTTCCATTTTTCTGACCACCACCTGTATATCTGATGGTGGTCAGAAAAATGGAATCACCTGAAAGAAATTGCAACTTACCAGATTAATATGGTGTCGGGCCACCTTTCGCCTTCAGGGATGGAGGCATAGAGGTCGTGAATGGTAGCAAGTGGAATTTTACACCATTCCTCGTGCAGGGTATCGGTCAGTTCTGTGAGAGAGGATGGAGGTGGAAATCGTCGCCGGAATCGTGTTTCCAAGACGGACCACAGATGTTCAATTATGTTGAGATCTGAGGATTGGGCGGGCCAGGGGAGGTGTTGAACTTCATCCCGATGTTCCTCAAACCACGCTGCAACAAAGCCAGCTGTGTGAATAGGTGCATTATCATCCTGGAAGATGGCGTCATTGTCCAGGAACAGCATCCGGACCATAGGATGCAAGTTGTCTCCTAAAATTGCGACATAATCTTTGGCAGTGATTCGTCCGCTAAGTGTGACCACAGGACCCAATGAAAACCATGATATGGCGGCCCACTTCATCACCGAATCGCCGCCATGTTTCAGAGATGGCCGGAGGCACTGCAAATCATAAGCTTTTTTGGGCGTTCTCCACACATAAACACGGCCCGTGGTTGGGAATAGGGTAAAGGATGACTCATCCGACCATATCACACGTTTCCAGTCCTCAACGGTCCAAGTTGCATGGTCGATGTACCATTTGCTTCGTGCGAAAGCGTTATGGTCCCTGATGAGCGTTTTGGCCCGTGCAACACGGCCCCGTAAGTTCATGTCATGTAATTCGCGGCGGACTGTAATTGTCGAAACAGGGTGGGGGAGGTGCTGATTGAGTTCCAACGTCACTTGCTCCGCAGTGGCACGACGGTTCTGCGTGACAATGCGCTTTAATACCTGGCGTGACCTGTCACTCATGATTTTCTTCTGCCCACTGTTCCGCTTCCCCGATGTGGTTTTTCCGTGTGTTGTGTAGGCCGTCATCACCTTCGACACTGTTCCACACGACACACCTAACACAGTAGCCACTGCTGTCGCACTCGTTGGCTCAGTGGTAGAGCGTTCACCTCTGGTTCTTGGAGTCCCGGGTTCGATCCCAGCCCCCGCCAAGTGAACTTTGTGGTGGACAAACACCGTGTGCGTGGGTTTTCTCGGGGTTCTCCCGTTTCCTCCCACTTTCTTCATTCCACCATTTCATTCATTACTCATTATCACCGTCTCCTTTAGCCTACCCGGCATAACTGTGGGACGTAAAACTCATAGATTTCATTTCATTTCATGCTGTCGCACTCACTCCACATAACCGCGCACCAACAATTTGCCCTCTTTGAAAATCTGAGAGGTCCCTCATTTTACACTACCTCCGTCTGCTGCAGCCACTGGACCCTACTGTTCCACTGCGCCTGACGTAGTATAGAGACCGACCTAACACACCACCACCAGCGGTCCGGTGCTGCGGGCGCCACGACACCACGACACCACTGCCAACCCATACATCAGACGTGTTGCCAACTACAGGTGTTTCCATTTTTCTGATCACCATATATATATATATATATATATATATATATATATATATATATATATATATATAATTCAAATCTTGAAACCCCATATATCCTTCTGGACCACAGAACCTTAAATTTTACTCATTTTTATTAATCATGATGCTGTAACAGATGTGCTATGCAGCAATTAGATTTGAGCGAGAACTTACGGGACCTTCATTCCTTTGTGAGAGGATTTTAATACCTAAAATAGTACTATTTTTAAAAATTATATTTTGATAGTAAAGCTTTTAAAACATGATTGTTTTTAGGCATAAATAGAAATGTACATATTCACAAATTGTTTGTGACTGGTTTAATAATTCTAATTAGTTGTTGTCTTTGGTGTTTGTAAAGTGTTTATGTGTTGTTATATGAATGACAGTTGACAAATATTAAATAAGCACAAACCTGATGATTGTTAATTGATGCGTATGTTTTAAAATCTTCTTACTTATGGTACAGTCCAGAGATGGAATGAGTCACTGATCGGTGTGTCAGTTGGTCAAGATTTGTGAGTTGGTTAGTTTGTCGTGGGTCAGGAGAACGTGACCCACTTCTACCCACCACCCACAGTGACCCACTATGACCCACAAACCCATTCTGATCCCACGCTGACTTACATATCCCCTCTGACTCACTGACCCATTCTGCTCCGTGTATTGTAAGCAGCTTCTTCTGAACACTGATGAATTTGTCTACGTTTTACTTTCAAGGACCCCCTTTTTCTCTTTTTTTTTTGCATTTGTTTCCATTGAAAATAAAAAGAACTTCAGGCACTTTTGGATATTGATATTTTCAATTGTAATAATAGCAACATGACTTACTACTTTGCTTTCAATACACAGCCTGTGAGTTTTTAGAGGAGCTAACCACTGTAAAAAATATTTTTGAATCGCCTGTAATATATAAAATTATTATATAATAATTGAATGTTATTATATGTGAAAGTAGCAGGGCGACTTGTCCGAGCTGTGGGGTGAATGCTGAAGCTGCTCTCACTTGAACTTGTCTAGTATACTTTGTATTGGAGAAGTGTGGACGAGCGTTATCGTGGAGCAGAATCACTCCTTCTGAGCAGCCCAGGACTTGCGCTCTTTGCTCTTTGTAGGCTGACGTCTTACAGTATACGTCAGTGTTAACGGCTTTTCCGTGCTATATTAATTATCTGAGTACCGGACCTCGGACGTCGAGAAAGACGGTGAGCGTCACCTTGTCTGCTGAGGGCACGGTTTTGAATTGTTTAGGGCAGGTGACAATGCATGCTGTCTCGCTTTCTCCCTGGCTTCAAGCTTTCGCACTAACTTTAGTCACCAGCGACCATCCGCTCCGGCAATATGGGTTCTTCATTATATCGAACACGTGTTACAGTACGCATACGCAGCCATATACGCAGTTCCTTTAGAAGTTCGCTGAGCATCTTCGGAAACCATTTCTTGCAAACCTGTCGTGCACAATTGTCCACATTTTTCCAATGTTGGCCACCACCATCACTGCAAATATTCACATTGTTACACGCCGATCACTTCTCAGCAGGTCATTACCTTATTGGTGAGTTCGGCTCCGATTAATGTGTTTGTCTGGCCTGGTATTGGATCATCATTCAAACTCTCCGTGCCTTCGCGAAACCAGGCACTCCACTTTCTTACTCACTGTTCGGACACACAGTATACCCATATAAGGCCACTATTCGGCGATGAATATCGGCTGGTTTAACCCACTCGGCACTCAGAAATCTGATAACACTTCACTGACCTTTAATCGTCGAATTTTTCAATGTGAATGCCATGATTTCCTCACACACACTGCTGCGTCAATAGGACGGATCACACAACAGCCTGAATGTCTCCTGCGTCATGGAAGAGACGACTACCTATGCGCACAACCATGCCGACCATTATGCTTTCTAGCCTAGATGTTGCCCTACTTTATCCCAAACTGTATACTCCTATCTCAACCAGTTTGGTTTGCACGACGTTTCCTACCTTTTTAGTTGAACACCCCTTGTACTATTTTCATGTTACTTTCTATTACTTTTTTGAGCATAAGTCGGAATGTTTTGATCTGATCAACGTATAAGCTTAAAAGTGAGGAAAAGTAATAAATATTTAAAATCAGAAAAAGAAGCCAATACTGATAATTTGCCGAGTTTGTGAAACACACGATCTCCACTCATTCTATCATCCTCGTGCCCGTTTGTATGATGTTTATTTCAAAATTAAATATCACCCTGAAGTGTGCACAAAGAGCCTTCACCGTGATTAGGTGCAGAAACTTCAACACTTTGTGCCCAGATCCTGAAACATCATGCAAGCATGAGGTAGCCTGTTCGCGTTCACGCTATTTAAATAATCCAAAGAAAGATGGGGATACATTTCTGTGCATCATTCACCTTAACCTGAATGGAGTCTATATTAACCAGTACACACTATTGTACTGATTTACCTCTTAAATATTTAAAATGTACCAATAATTACTTCCAGTTAAGCTTCTTTTGGACCCTTATTGCGGGCCCTTTCATATCGCCCGTGCAAGTTTTGAGTAAGAAACATTATTTTTCATTTATGTAGTTTCTGTAATGTTTTCCCGTCTTGATTGTCGTATCAAGAACGAGACGGCAATCATGATTTTAAATTTGCAACGAGATCAAAAACATTATCATACTAGTCTTATTTCTGAAACGAGTATCTGGAGCAACACTAATTCAGTTAAGTCTTAGATCTGAAACATTGCTTTAATCTCACTTAATCCATAGCATAAACACTACGGATTAACAAAGTGATTGTACGAACTCAATGAAGAGCGTATATATCAACGTTTGAAGACACACAAGTCATTAATATATATATTTCCATAATAAATCGTCAAACTTAGTCAATAATAAATTTCGTTTAATTGTTGATATATCAAAGCATAATGGACCTCTTGTAGCACGCAAGGGTTGGCATCACTTTCAGATGAAATTAAGAAAATTTGGTAATCGATTTTGTACTGAAACTTTCAAATCATATATGATCCAGAACATAAATATTTTCGAAAATTGAGAGATAAGAATGAATATATTGGTAATCAATAGGGGACTAGACTTCTACAAGGTTTACCAGACGATATGAGGTGTATCACCCTACATGTACTAAAGTATTGGTAACGTAAGCTACGTAAGGTGTTTATTTGAGTTGGTGTTTATTCAAGGCAAATAATATTTAGTGAAAATAAAGAGCAATACTTACTTTATTTTTCCTCATAAGAACGCTGGTTTATTTGCCGCATCACTTTACGAAATTTTAGAAACCCTCCCGAGAAATGCCTGTATAATATATACAGAAAAAATCCTTCAAGGCTGTCTTGATTTCGTCGTTGGTTCCAAAGTATATTTCGCTGAGATCCTTCTTCAATGCCAGAAAGAAATGAGTCACTTGGCACGAGATCAGGACCATACGGACTCTGATAACCCTTACTGAAAACACGACACCATTCGCTTCGACAAGCCACGTGAACAACAGATCTATATTTCCACAAGCCGGTTGTGGATCTTTCTCCCGACATTCCATGGGCTCATTCGAATCGCGCAACAGCTCGTATTTCATCTTTTAACTAAAAATTCAAATAGTCTCTTATCCTTATTTCCTGGACACAAATTACGAATCTAATCTGAAATTTCTGGTTGCATTGCGTTAGTGCTATCCGCAAGTCCTTAGTTGTGCAATACCAAATGGTGTATGATGGGCTCGAACAATAAATCACTGTATGGTTTGACCCGTTTTCTAACAATTCATCGAAAACAAGAAGGGTAAACCTAGTTTACGACTTATCACTTATGAGTGCGAGCAAAAACTCACATCCAGTAACGTATTTATCAATATATACAAATGAGAAAAAGCACTATTGACTAGTTACAGTATCTTCGAAACCTCAACCTAGAAAAGAGAGACTCCATGGTAAATGGTAGAGTATTCACTATTTGTACAAGGATTTCCTGGGTCAATTTCGGCCCCTCAGTAAATACATTTGTGTCCGTGATTTTCTTAGGTATGTGCCGATTCCTTCCACATTCTCAGGCACCTATTATTTCATAAGTATTCATTTGTATCAATTCGTCTATCTAACTTTATTTTCAAATTGTGAGTGCTTCCTAAGAAAATGTATTAGAAATATATAACCTTAAACGGGTCAGGGTTGTACTTTTGTTTCTAAATAATAATAATTTGTCGTTTTAAACAGCCCCCGGTTCGTTGCCAGATCAGTTGAGCTTGTAGAATAGTATATAGAGTAGTATAAATAAGGATTTTTAGAATTCTCTCCGTTTCCTTACACTCTCATTCCATTTATTCTTTCACGGTTATTCACTTTCATTTATCATTGTCTTCTTTAGTAAAAAATACATAACGGTGAGAAATTAATTAAATGAATTCACTTTAGTCTTGTCTTAAAAACGTTTATTAGACTGATATTAGTCTTATTTATGACTTTATTAAAAACCTAAACATGTTTCATTTTGAATAAATCGTCTCTCTTATCCTAAAGGGCAAAATTGTGGGACGTTAAACTCAAATATTTCAATTCATTTCACTTTTATTGTGAATTAGCAGAACACCCGTTGTTCGCACGGGATGAATGTGTTTCTTTTTGGACATAAAAGACAACGGAGGTTGAGTTTGAAATAAAACGACAGCGGTAGTGTTACTGTTCGTCTCAGTGACCCCAAAAACTATATAATCGACACTAACATCGTTTATTTTCGATCATTTTTATGATTCTCCCCTCCTCTTCCCCCAAGCTGCGGGTCTGAATTTGGATTTAACGGGATCAGAAGTTTCACTGTTCATCTCAGAAACCCCGAAAACTCTGGATTCGGCACTCATATTGGTCATTTTCGATTATTATTATGCATTTCCTCCTCCACTTTCCCCAAGTTGTGAGGTTGAATTTGAATTTAAACGGTCTCTGGACTGTCACTGTTCATTCCAGCTACCCCAAAACTGTGGATTCCGCACTAATATCAGTCATATTTGATCATTTTTATGTAGCTACACCTCCCTCTCCCCTAAATTTCACCTTCAAAGTTAAACGATAAATACTATCGCAGGGTCCGACCACATCTGCGTTGAAAATTTGGTTGAGATCAGTTGAGTGGTTCAAGACAGAGGTACAATGACACAAACATAGTAACTTTCAATTTTATAAATTAGACTAGCGTTGGACCAGCCGAGGGTTTCGCTCCCAGACCCCCGCCTCTCGACATACGGCCTCGTACCTCTTGGACCCACAATTCTACCGAATTTCAAGTTTCTTTTCCTATTTCAACATTCTAAAAGGTAAGATTTTGTACACCAAGAAAACGCCCACTTAAATAGCTAGCAAATTTTTTCATCCCCCTTTAGATCCTTTAGAAAGTAAAAATATTCATTATTGGCAATTTTCCTGATGGTTAGAACCAGAAGGCTACAATCGTGCCAAATTTCATCGTTCTGTTCCGGCCGGAAGTGTCTAAACTTTTTGAGGTGTAGTTGTTCCATATAAATAACGTGGGAAAGATTTTTTTAGTTCCCTATAAAACCACTCCAAATTTGATTTTTTTTTTGATTCACTTAAGTAACACTAACAAAATGTACAAGGATACCCAATTTTAAGTTTCTGTTCCAATTCCAAGTACCTTCTAGTATTGGAACCTTCTATGAGATTATATCCCCCCCCCCCCAAAGAAAAGCTCATTTAAATAACATTGGGAATTTCTTCATCGCCCTCTAGACACCCAAAAAGTTAAAAATATTAACTTTTGAAAATTTTACTATCGGTTAGTCCCGAAAAGCTTCAATCAAGTCAAGTTTAGTCATTGCAGTCCTACAGGAAGTGTTCAATGATTTTCAGGTGTAAAATGTATACCATATAAATAACAGGGAAAAGATTTTTCAGTTCCACATAAAACCACACTAAAATTGGAAATTTTCATTTTTAGTGACTTTGATAAATAATGGTATAAGCCCGAGGGATGCCATTCCTAGGCGAGCACACAATATTGGGAAAGGAGAAAGAAGAAAGGAATAAGGATAGAAGCGGCCTTGGGCCTATGAGGTTTCAACCCGGCATTTACCTGTTGTGAATGAAGAAAGCCCAAGAAAACCTTATTCAGAAAGGCTTTCCTGTAGAACTTACTACAGGTATTCGACCAAGTATCCCCACTACAAATAAACTGTACACCTCTTCCACCAAAACCGAGAGCGTTAGCAACTACCGTGGATCCAGACGGGTTTATTCAGTTTCTTGTTACACCTTCATATGGAGCGTTCGATGCGCAAGAAATTCAAGTTCAATTTTCGTCATTTAGGAATATTCCACACTTAAGACATGTACACTCATGTACAAAATTATTGTCGTATGTATGTAAATATGTTGCTGTAGGAATATAATTTGATAACGAATTCGCGCGGTATTACGTTTAATGTTAGTATGTGTATAATCGGCAAAAACATGTATGTGGTAAATTTCATGTCAAAAGAGCAGTAAATAAGAACAATAAAAGAGACTAAAACTTTCTTGTCCATTTAGTAACATTTTGTTTTACTCATTCTAATTTTCGTATGTATAATTCTTTTCCTACGAAATATACCACAAATATACATTTCCCGATTATACACATAGTATCAGTATTAAAAGTACCCTACAAAATCATTATCAAATTATATTCTTACAAGAAGACAGTTATAGATATGCGACAATCATTTTGGACATGAGTGTACGTACGTAAGGCTCTATTCACTGTTTAAAAGCTTGATATCCAGACTTTATAAATATATCTTACATAATATAAAACTTGTTCACTTTTACATGTATTCAAACGTGACGTAGAAACTTTATATCTCTTTTTCTCTCAACTTTACCAATTTGACTTGATTCCGGTTTGTTCTGGTTGCAATATATATACTGAACTTATTTTAATAAATCTTTACAAATATATAGCCTAAAACATTTGTTTCTTGATGTATGAGCACCTGGAATCTAACTAGGGGTGCTCCTATTCCGAAATTTCTCAAAATTTCCGATTTCATTTCCAAATTTTGCACTTGTGAGACGTATATGTTGTGCAGAGCAAAACCGTAACTCACATATACTGTAAGTCAATGACGTACTAAGCAAGAATCTATGCAAAGCAGGAACGTCCTAAGTGAATATTTACGATTACTTAAAGGAGCTAATAGAACGTTTCAATTTAAAATGTGTTAATTTATATTCACTGCTTGACATAAGGGAATTTTGTATTAACGAATTGCTAAAAGTTAATTTTCGTAGTTAAACACGGATATCATAATAGTCAAGCATAAAGTGACAAGTCATAAACATACAACTCAAAATAGTCTGTACTTACATAATGTTTCATTCTTGAGGTACTCCATTTCTTCTTGAGATAGTAGTTTTGACTTCTTACAACCCATTTTTATTGATCTGTGAAACTTTTAAGACTGGTAATTAATAGAAGATCACTTTACAAAACAATTCTAACAGATGCTATGGACTTCAAATTTTAGTACTTGCACTCATGCTTTACACTGTCACCTAAAGGTGAATTATCTTAAAATGTAATATCAAAAATTCACGGATCTTTTTGTTCCACGAGACAGAAGTTATTTTTCAAATTTATATTTACTTTTTTAAACAAATTGAATTGTTGTGTAGAAACATATTAACAAAGAAATCATTCTATAGTTTTATAACAATGCTTACGTAACAAAAGTTACATTGTTGTAATTTGTCATGTGGCTTTCTTTAAAAAAAAGAATAGAAATATTTAAATTTTGATATATGGTAAATCTAAGCAAGCGATGTCTACTAATTAATGTTAATGCTTTGTATTTTGTTCTCTTTCTTTGTTATGTTAATGTTTTATGTTTTGTTGTGTTTCTTTTGACTGTTACAAAATGACTGCTCCTCTTGTCTTGAGTTGTCATAAGCTTACAAATACACTGTTTTAAATTCGATTTTTACACAACTTTATTATAAGATTACATGTTTAGGTACATGTAACACGTATAATGTTTTTTTCATTTTCTTATTTCCACTGTAAATTAATAAAGAAATGCAAAGAATTACGAAAATTGCCTTCAGGTTGTAATACTTATTGGTTCATAGTTTCTAACAGGGTCACTCTTAGTTCATAAACGAAAACGAAATAACACTAGGAGCTGAGGCACATCTCGGGGAATTTATAATTATAACTCTCAGAGATACAAAATATTTTCTTTGTTTGGAGGTCAATTTTTATATAAAGAAGAAAATATGTTGGGTTTACGTAAAATATTTTTCTGCAACCCAGTTCTTCTATAAGGTTGGAACCAATTCGGAATATAATACTAATTCAGACCATGTCAGTTATAAAGTTAGTACCAAATGAAACTTTAATCCATATATATCTTATTTGACTGACGTTTCAAAAGCACTTACTCTGCTTGTCTTCAGAATTGTATTAGTTCGCGGAATTGTAATCATTGTAGCATAGTTTTAATTATTACTCTGTTACAATTTTATATTTCAATATACAGGGTGAGTCAAAAGTCCTTGGACACCTGCAGAAGTTTGAAAATCGACGGGAAAAGTAAAAAGTGATTATGGGAACAGAGGTTTGATGAGGGGCCGCAACTTTTGGAGTGTATGTCATTCATGACCGCCATCTTGAAACCCGCCATTTTGGATTCAAGTCAATTTTTTAAATGGGAAGGGGGTGTATGCCACATCAAAATAACATTAGCTTGAGCTCAGGAATTTAATGGTGACATTTGTTTTTTTTTTTCTATCTTGTACAGTTTAGAAGTTATTAATGTTCAAAGGTGGGAAATTACTTTGATACTGACCCAATTCTCTCTTTGTTCCAGGTGATCTAAAATGGGTCTGACACGTGAACAGAAGATCGAAATCATCCTTATATTAGGGGGACGCAGCTACCCAACAATAGTAGCTGACTACAACAGACGGCACCCAGAGAGAGAACCGGTATCGCACAGCACGGTGGCTCACGTGATCACCAAATTCCGGAAGACGGGCTCTGTTCAAGGTAGGGCATGTAGTGGGCGACCAAAGACTGCCACCAATGAGGAAACTGCAACAGTGGTTGTTGCGTCGTTTGTGAAAAGTCCTAAACGAAGTACCCGTCGTGTGTCCCTAGCATGTGCAATAAGCCAATCCTCCGTTGTCCGCATATTGCACCCCAATCAGTGGCATCCTTACAAGCTGCACATGCAATATAAACTGAACGAGGATGACCCTGATCGCCGGTTGGAGTTCTGCATGTGGACTACTGAACAACACGAGCTGGATCCTGCGTTTGCCAAGGGCATACTGTTCAGCGACGAGGCGTATTTCACTTTGAACGGGGAGATTAATCGACATAATTGTCGATACTGGTGTGTCGCAAATCCGAACTGGGTTGACCCGAGTCGAGAACATAGTCCAGCGAAGGTGATGGTGTAGTGTGGCATATGGGACACCCGCATCATTGGGCCATTTTTCATTTACAACACCTTAACTGCATCACAATATCTGATGCTGCTGCAGAACCTTGTGTTCCCTGCCACACTGAACGCTGACTGCATTTTCCCATCTTATTTTCAGCACGATGGAGCCCCTCCACACTATAAAATGGTGTCCGTGAATGGTTGGATGAACAACTGCCAGGGAAGTGGATTGGTCTCCGTGGTCCCGTGGAGTGGCCACCCAGATCCCATGACTTAACGCCCCTTGATTTTTATCTATGGGGACATCTTAAGCAGATAGTGTATGCTGAGACAATCCGTGATTTGAGACACTTGGAGGAACGCATCCAACAAGCCTGTGACCAAATTTCTGTGGACATTCTCCTCCGTGTGCAGTCAGAGTGGTTGCGGCGACTACAATTGTGCATTGCACAGGATGGACAACAAGTAGAACATGTGTTGTAGCATTCAGTATCAAGGTAATTTCCAACCTTCAAACATTAATAACTTCTAAACTCTACAAGATAGAAAAAAAAAACAAATTACACTACTAAATTTCTGAGCTCAAACTAGTGTTATTTTGATGTGTCATATACCCCCTTCCTATTTAAAAAAAATTGACTTGAATCCAAAATAGCGGGTTACAAGATGGCGGCCATGAATGACATACACTCCAAAAGTTGCGGCCCCTCATCAAACCTCTGTTCCCATTATCACTTTTTACTTTTCCCGTCGATTTTCAAACTTATGCAGGTGTCCAAAGACTTTTGACTCACCCTGTATATACCAGCATATTCCAACTTGGAATGTATAAATAAGTGATACATTTTCATTAGTTTTGCAACATTTCTGAAATTCTTACCATTTTTAAAATGAAAACTGTTTTATATTTTCTAGTTTACAGTTAAGATCATTGAGTAGTTATGTTTCTCTTTTTCTTTTATCTTAAAACAATAACCAAGTAATGTATATCGCGAAAGTAAATAAAAAATGCTTTCCTGGATTCAATGCATTCTTCGGAACATCGTCAAAGTGGTTGTCAGCCTTTTATGATATCTGTACTTTTATCTTATTGTTGGTTTTAGAAGAAAAATCTCGTTCAGTTCTTTCCCAGGAGATAATGTGTCTAAGATCGATGACACATTCCCGCGCCGGATGGCAATGTTGATACCTTGGAAAAGGAATGCAGTTGCTCTGGGGCCATTAGTTTTCATCGCTAATCGATTACCAACTTCGTTAATGAAATTAGATCCTTCGTGACCCCAAGACTCACTGGTTTCTATTGCTACTCTTACAAACCAATATTTGTCCTTTAGGTTTGTATATTTTAGTCTTTTGTCGAGTTTTACCTGAGCGGCGACGAGACCTGCCTGAACTGAAGAATGTGGTATGTTGGAAGGAGCAAACGTATCGGAACATGTGAAATCCGAGATTAGTGCTTTTCCTTTTTACCATGGTACTAAGGTCATGCCGTCAGACCTTTTACCATTAGAGCGGCAACAACCATTTGGTTCTTTTATTGAAGCAACTCCCGCTGATACGAGGGCTCTACAAATGATGTCGTTCACATTATGGTGTCGAGATTGTCTTCCAACACTTGTTTTTACATGAATGACCATGTAATTCTTTATTATCAACTACGCGTTGCAGGCAGGACAATAGTGAGGCTCGCAAATATTAACTCCTAAGCGAAGAGCTGTAAAAATACGAAAGCTTTCATTAGAAAGGTTTAGGCCGAGTGTGTGAGAATGCAGGGCTTGAAGCCATGCACCTTTTGGAGGAAGAGACAGTTAATAACCTGGCTCTGTCATCTGGGTTATTAGTTGATGACAGGAGTTAATATAAACGAAGCTTAACTATGGGTTCATCCCAAGAAGACTAGACATGTCTTTTTCCGTTAGGTGCGGGATCCATTCCAACCAAACTAGTCCATTTATCGATGCATTCTTGTATATCTCGAATCGAGTCTAACGAGGAAGGTCCATAAACCGTGAGAGTTGAATTTTGATGAAAATTTGTGACAAGAAACAGTTTAAGTTGCTAAGTAACGTAGTAATAGTCACTCGATGCGCAAATGCTTTGTTGAGCTGCTACACCGACGCCATCTTGAAATCCAGTAGGCAATGTCAAAGAATAACCTTTTGGCACAAAAATGAAAAAGCTTTTGATAGATCTGACTTCAGTATTATAAACCAAGGTAGAGCATCTATATGTGGGAGTACCTCCAGTGCATAATAGCCATCTTGAAAGGCGCCATATTGAATCGCCGTCATATATGATAAATAGCAAGGGGGTCATGTGGGGTATCAAATAGCACTGGAATTTTCTCCTGAATCCATTTCCGCAAACAAAGTTTACATATCTGTTTCCACTTCAGAGTTAAGAGCTCTCACCCACAGGAATGTATAAAAACCGTGCAAGTTAGACTTGTGTTATGAAACACAGTCGTGCGAACATTTGCAGAATTTTAACTAATGCAGTACAATAGCCACTATACCAATCAGATTTTGAGGCTAGTAAGAGAAACCGTTAATTAAATTGAAATGCCTGTAGTAAAAAATGGAATAGCAGCATGCTACAAGTTATACCTATCTCAAAGTGCGATGGAATAGACTGCTGGTAGATGAAACACGTGCCTAATAGTGCTGACGAGTAGAGAATACCAAAGGGATTCTTCGAATATATATTAGAAAAATGATATAAACTGGTGCATATTAGTTGAACGACCAAAAAGGTTCGGATTCCACTATAATCAGTAGGTCCACATCTCCTTTAGCGTAGCAGGCATAAGTATGGGACGTTGAACTCTGTCAAACCATAAAATCTATTTTAGGCAATTTTACATGGTCCATTATAGTGTGTTAAGTTTCCTTCTCCAATCTTGAAACCTTACGTAAAGACCATTATTGTTGCAGAATATTGCATTATTTTCCAATACTCATACTTGATGATCTATAATTTACCGTGTATATTACGAAGTTAAAATACTTTAATGTATGTATTACCAGTTTGTCTAAATATAATCTATTTATTGCTGCCTCATTGAACAATGAAGAGGATTTAAATTATCAGTTCACAGCCAATTCTTAGAAGATACACCTGGAAACTTAGAATTCACTTTTCTTGTGTCTGGTCTACTATTAGTGATAAGAAAATGCATACACACCTGCTAAGAATAGATGGCAATAAATATTATTACAAGATTCAATACCAAGTTGCAATCCATAAAACAAGCCTCTTTCTTGCTTTTACCTACAATATTAAATAATTAATATCTGCATCTTTCCACTTTTAACGATAAAACGCTTATAATAAGGGCAAGACTAGTTTTCATATCAAAACTGTGGTGAATAACTAATTGTAGCAGGTGTTCATTTGTTCTGTGTATATATCAGAATGTTCATTAAAAAAATGCATTCTGTTGTGTATCATCAATTTTGTGCGCCAGTCCTAAAGGACATGCTTGCATATGCATGGCAGAAATGTGGGTACGTAACAGGAGCAATAGTTGTTTCATTTACAAATGATTTGGACACTAGTAGAAAATAGTGTCTGCGGTCATGAAGATTGTGACGAAAGTGCGTGCGTTAAGTGGTTTCACTGCTCCATGATGCTGTGTGCTAATCATTTCGTTTTGGATCTCCATCGTCACAACTGAAGAGCAAAAGGTTAGTAGGTTAATATTTGCTTATGTGCACCAGTTTATATTATTTTTCTAATAATTTTCTATTATTTTTCTACTAATTTTCTAATAACTTCAAGACACATTCTTGTAGTCATATGTACGGTTGCACCTAACTTATATTACAGCATTTAAATGTTATGTACAATCGAAACACAGACTCATATGTATAGCGCACTTTGAAATAGGTATAATTTGTTACGATGCTGCTATTACATTTTTCACTATAGGCATTTCAATTTAATTAACGATTTCTCTCACTAGTTTCAAGATCTATGTGGCTATTGTACTGCATTAACTACTGCATTAGTTAAAATCCTGCAAGTGCTTGCACGACCGCATTTCATAACACAAATTTTACTTCCTCAGTTTTTATATGTTCCTGTGAGCTAAGGAGCTTATGACTCTGAAGTGAAAACAAATATGCTAACTTTGGTTACGGAAATGAATTCAGGAGTAAATTCCAGTGCTATTTGATGCCCCACATGACCCCCTTGCCATTTATCATATTTGTCGGCGAATCAATATGGCGCCTTTCAAGATGGCGATCATACACTGAAAGTACTCCCACATATAGATGCTCTACCTTGGTTTACAATACTGAAGTCAGATCTATCAAAAACTTTTTCATTTTTGTGCCAAAAGAGTATTCTTTGAAATTGCCTACTGGATTTCAAGATGGCGTCGGTGTAGCAGCTCAACAAAGCATTTGCGCATCGAGTGAATATTACTACGTTACTTAGCAACTCGAACTGAATGTTGTCACAAATTTTCATCAAAATTCAACTCTCACGGTTTATGGACCTTCCTCGTAAGTCAACCTCCTGTTGAAGAAGAGATCCAATTAGTTCTCATGAGCCATAGAATGATGCGAGGAAAGAAGGTATGGTGATATCCATGGCTCGGCGAATACCAAGACCTCCATTTTCAACTGGTAAGGAAGCTTGTAACCATGAACTGTTTTTCAAAGAACTGTTTAGTATGGATTCCAGTCCTGTTCTAAGAGTGTGGTCGAACTTATCAAGTAATTTATCATCCTGCTAGGAAGGGGAGCAACGATGAAAATATAATAATCTTGGAATTGAAAGTGAAGCTCGTAGTAAATAGTAAGCGGAGTGTGCAGAAATGTTTGATAATTGACTTAAGAATAATTCTAATTTTGATATCTTGTCCAATAAAAGTTTGCTCCTTGATTCGGCAGAGATGGCAGCGCCTAAAAGTTCCGCACTGGTAGATGATAAGAGTTTCATACCAGGTGCTACTTCGTTAAATCTTACATAGAGGTCATGAACTTCGTCATCTCTGGCGCTCAGAAAACTCACTTCACATTTGAAAGAATTAAGAAACAATCCAATAGATGAAGCTTCTACACGAATTTTTTTAAAAGCGCAAAATACTACGTCGATATTTCCAGCTAGTGTAACGTCGTCTAAGTACCAGATATTTAAATCTGTGTTAATATACACTGCTCCACAAAACTTAAGCAACTCAAAGGAAGTAGCAGGAAATAAAACGACAAGATCACTGTACCAATTATGATCAACAGAAAGACGGTACAAATGCACAATGCAACACAAATGAAGGACAACAATACATTTAGGATGTATAGGGTGACAAGAAATTTCAGAATCACGATACTTCAACATATAAAACTGGACTGTGCGAGGGCATAGGCAGTCAATATGGCGTGTGACTACCACGAACAGATACATGCGCATGATATCTGATATCCATGCTGCAAATGAGAGTATTTATCAAGTCTTGCGGCAGATGGTGCCACTCCTCGAGGAGAGTTGTTCGCAGTTCAGGAAGAGTTGGTGGTGGTGGAGTGCGCTGCGCTATTCGCCGCCCAAGAGCATCCCACACATCCTCGATTGTATTCAAGTCCTGCGAATTTGCAAGCCATGCTATGTGCGTAATGTCTTCGATCTTCAGATACTCAGATACTAGATGTGCACGGTGAGGACGGAGATTGTCATTCATAAACAGGAAGTCCGGACCAAATTCTCCAGAAATTACGCACATCTGTATCGAAAATTTCAACGTTGTGCCGTCAAAGTGCCATGCTACACAGTATGAAGCTCCGTTTTCCCATCCAGCATGATCTCACCCCACACTATGATGGAGCCACCTTCCAAGGACGACCGTTCAGCAATGAGGTTTGGGTGGTAGAGTGTTTCTGGCTCTCTGCACAGTAATGTCCGACCAGAATCAGACGACGGATTGTATCGAGACTCATCGGAGAACATAACGCGCGCCCACTGGTGTTTCCATGTTGGCGACATATTCCTGAGACCATGTGTAACGCGCACGTCTGTGCTCCTCTTTCAATGGCACACATAGCACAGGCCTCCTGGCATACGGTCCTGCTGTGTTGAGATAACGATGTACAGTTTCAAGACTAACACGTTGACTCCACGTCTGGAACAAATCATTTGCCAGTTGAAAGCATGACGCTTGACGGTCACGTCTGACACCAATTGTGAGAAACTAGTTATCGGCGACCGACGACTTTCTCGGACGACCTCCATGACCTCCATGCGACCTCCATGACGTCTACTGACTGTATGTCCAGTTTGGAAAGGCTCCACAGCTTTGACACAACGCCTTCCTTTACATTGAATTCCTGCTCCCCGTCCACTTCGGATTTTGCAAGGTGTCTATGCTGATATCCCACACAGGAACCACCAACTCACTGCTTGCAGCCTCTAACACAACTAGGCTGCTATGTACGCTTCGTGGCGACATCTGTTCACTGCGGTTGCGACGGTGCTATCCACGCGCTATAGTGGGTTCTCGCATTGTCTGTGCGTCTCTTTGTACGTAAATGCCTTATACAAGTGTTCAATGGGCTCCACACGTTGCTTATCCCATGTTATTTCTGGCTGCTTTAATTTTGTGGAGCAGTGTATTTAATAATGTGATGGATGGTTAGGGATTCCCCAAAGAAAGTGAGGATCCTCGTCAATTCTTTTGAGAAAGAGAGGTCTAAATTAGCGTGGTTTGTAGAGTATAAAAACATGAAACATTAATTCGTTGTCCGCGATATGACATCTTCAATGAATTCAACATGGAGCGGGAATTTTGTAATTAGCTATTTGGGGTTGCATAACTGCAACATCAATAAGTGGTAAAAACATATGCTTTAGCTACCATAAATGAGAAAGGCGGTCCATTCGAGGTGAATAGCAGCACCACAGTGTGTGTATACCTGCAATAGGAATTGGCGTGGGAACGTGAATGAAAAGAGGGTGAAGTAACCAAAAACATAGGGAATATGAGAAACTACTAAAAAGAACATGCACATGAACACCGTAGTATATACAAAAATAAAAAAGAAATGTGTATCCAATATGTGGCAAAATAAACGAAATAAATAGGGAGAGACTATGGCTGCATTGTACTCACCATTAGTAGGTTCTATTTGCCAAATTGCTGTTCAATATTTCCAATATCCGCCTTAGTCGTTCCTGTGTACTCGTTTTATGTTCTCAATATATCCTCCATAAACACGCTCACATGCATGGACACAACGCAGCAATGACTGACAAACATTATCGAGTACTTCGGGTGTATCACGAATCGACTGGAAAGTAGCCTGGATACGTTGTTTCAGATCGTCAAATTCATGCATTTCCCTTGCATGAACTACTTCCCTAACATGTCCCCACAAATAAAAATCCAATGGATTTAAAGCGGGAGAACGAGCAGGCCATGCATATCGACTACTCCTTCCTATCTATCTAGTTGTAAATGCAACATTAAGATATTTGCGAACTTGCCTCTGAAAATGAGAAGAAGCCCCACCGTGTATGAACCACATGGAACGTCCTACTTCCAGAGGTACATACTCTAGAAATTGTGGAAGTTCATGCTGTAGAAAAGTGAGATACAGCTCGCCAGTTAAACACCTTGGGAAGAAATATGACCCTAAAAATTGGTTTTCGATTATGCCTGTCCACATGTTTACACTAAATTGTCTCTAGTGGCGGCCTACGACAATTTGATGCGGATTTTCTTCGGCCCAGAAATGGCGATTGTGTAGGTTGACAGTGCCATGTCTCGTAAACCCAGCTTCATCTGTGAAAAGAATGAAGAATGGAAACATCGGGTTGCGTGTGCACTTCCTCAGTATCCACCAACAAAATCTTCGTCGTGGGGCATAGTCACTCATTTCAAGAGCATGCACATGTTGTAAGTACCATGGATATAACAGCTGTTCACGAAAAAAAGTCAAATAATATTGTGGGATATGCCTTCTGTTGTAGCTGCTTGACGTGTGCTGATTTCTGGCTGCCGAGCTACTTAGTTCAGAATCCTTTTTTTTTTTTTTTTCGTCGGCAGTCGAAGCACTTCATGTGGTCCTCCACGATCCGCGTTTCCAAGGAAACTATCAGTTTCCCTGAGACGTCTACTAATGGAAACAAATGCCCGAACATTTGGAAGGCGGCGATTTGGGAACGTCTCAAAGTATAAGCGTTGTGCTGCCAACGAGTTACCTTCAGCACGTCCATAAATTAGGTGCATATCGGCTAGCTTACTAAACGAGTACTCATTCATTTTGTAGCACTTAATACGTCACTACACGTTCGTTTGAATCACAAAATGTGAATAGTACACCACCCACACAATAAAAACCACAGCACTGCACAGGAATTGGGCCAAAATATTATTTATTATAAGAGCACATGATTCAGCTAGTGTCAGGCACATTTTTGTTTCGTTTGTTTAAAGATAACCTGTTTCACTAATGTTATACAGACATACAAAGCTTCTGTTCTAGGCCCTTGTAACAACATTGGATGACATTTGCAATCTATTTCTTTCAGAACGAATTCTGCCACCTCGGTGTTCTTGTAAGTTGCAAGTCACAGGTTAATTGCTTGTGTACTTGAATCAAAAAAAAAAGTGAAAAGAGGTCTAATACAGTACCCCAATTAAACACAATTACACATTTGTAAAACTCCCGCGTGGTTGAGTATTAGTCTGTGTGATTGGAAGGCTTATGTCACTAGACTTCCAATCACAGAGCCCCGTATTCGAATTTTGGCTGGAACAGATACGGGATAACCCCGAGAAAAACCACGAGCATGGTGTTTCTAGAACTTTAAGTCCACACGGCGCGAGCTAAGATCGAACCAGGGACCCCAACCAGAGAGGTAAACGTTCTACCACTGAGGTAAAGTGACCCATACATTTACTATTAATATATGTGGAAACCCACTATATATTATTTTACAAATGCATGCATACGAACAGAAAAGTGAAGAACAAGACGAACGCTCTCTTTATTACTTCCCTGTCCAGACACATTTTTCTACTAGAAAAATGTCAAACGTAGCATACGCTATCTCGCAAATGAATGATGGTTTGTGAAAAATCAATTCAGATCATCATTTGTAGGAAGATTCTAGCATCAGTTTATGCGACACAGATACTACATTCTATTTAAAAGTATTGTATGGTATACAATATGCGGAATTCAGGATGACTGAAATGATGTACAGTAAACCATTTAACGCAGTTTCTACACCAATGCCAAATTGTAACCTTTGGTTTTACTCCTCCATGCGTGTCTTTGTTACTTCCCTGTCGTAATACTTTTCCTATTAGAAACATATGTCAAACATAACATAATGAGTTCACATTCTCATTTTTGGGAATTTTCAAGAACTGACAAATCATAACCTTTTACATGTAAAACAATATTGTGTGATATTCAATGTTCCGCAATTCAAGATGGATTACATGGTGACCACACTCCAAATCAATGCAGTTTTTTTTTTTCTTTTTGCAATAATACCAATTCTAACACATATTTCCTCCGTCCACGCATATCGTTATTGTTGTTCTGTCCCAGTACTTTTGACTGTCCCAATATATATGGTTCAAGGTCCGAGTTAAAACAGCCAGGGTCAAGAGGTCCCCGCGCCAATAGGGCCTGGAAATACAGTTACACCGCTAAAAACCTGTGATCAAAGCAGGAATGGAAATCAGGAGAAAGAAAGAGATATAACAAGTGGCGTACCTAATTTTACTGAGCCTGGATCGATCGATCTTCGATTTAGTCATCCCTGCCCGCTGCACATTCATTTTAGCTGCTGCGTTATATGGTTCAAAGTCCGAGTTAAAACAATCAGGGTCAAGAGGTCCCCGCGCCAATAAGGCCTGGAAATACAGTTACACCGCTAAAAACCTGTGATCAAAACAGGAATTGAAATCAGGAGAAAGAAAGAGATATAACAATTGGCGTACCTAATTTTACTGAGCCCTGGATCGATCGATCTTCGATTTATTCATACCTGCCCGCTGCACATCCATTTTAGCTGCTGCGTTATATATCGGGTTCCATGTCATAAAGGCCCGGACAAAAGGGCGAGGACAGAAATACCAATGTCCAAACGACCAAGGTCAAAAGGGCCTCGCGATAAAAGGGCCCGAGTTAAAACGGCCCCGTGTCAAAAGGGCTCGTGCCGAAAGTGTCTCGCGTTAAAAGAGCCCCACGTCAAAAAGGCCCGAGCAAAAAACGCCCCGCGTCAAAAGGGCAAGGTAAATACGGATCCACAGGTGAAAAGCCTGAGATCAAAGCAAGAGTAGAAATCAGGCATGCACAAGAGGATAGTGTCCCCTTAGTAAGTTGTAGTGTTTGTGCAAAACAAGGAAAAATATCAGTGATTACTAGTAACAAATTTGAATGCTGATATTAATTTTGATTAGTAGTTGATTGTTCTGCAACAATCGCTATCGGTTAAGTTTGCTTGCATTCCCATCTTTCTGACAAGTAAACCTTACGTTTGGGTGAATCGAGTTGCTGACTGAGACACATATGAAAAAGTAGTACTAAATGTGGTCAGTATTTCAGTGAAGTTTTAGGTGCGAAGCTCCAGGGGTTTATGAGATACAGCTACCAGAACATCACATAGAAGTACAGAATAGTCTTCATACAGTTGGAGGTAAAAGCTCTGTAAGACCTCTTGTAACGACAAAAGATGAATAACAAATATATGGGTACATATTAGGACTAGGGAGAAGTCATATAGTAAGGGTATACCTGACGGCGGCCATCTTGAAATCCGCCATTTTGAATTAAGGTTAAGTTTTTAAAATAGGAATAGGGTCATGTGATACATGATTTAAGGCGCAAATTTAATCAGAAGAACAATGGTGACGTTAATTTTGATTTACGCGCAATTGGTAAAAAGTTACAGGGAAATTAAATATTGTTGCAGCATATGTATTAGTCCTTTACCCCACCTTGTAAATCTTGTGTTAATGATAATAATTAAATAAAAAGCAGATGGATAAATATTAGGTCTATGGTAAGAGTTGCCTTGATGGCGGCCATGTTCAAATCCGCCATTTTGAATGAGACAAAAGTTTTAAACAAAACGCATAACAGTGACACCTTATTAATAGCAAATTTTACCATAACTCCAACGGTATAACCATTTTTGCTTTATCATTAACCAGCACAAAATTAAATGGATCGCTCCTTACGACTACTGCTTTGACGGAATTGTTAACGACAAATGTGTCAAGTGTAACTCGATTGCCTTTGTCAGGTGTGCTCACTGTGAGCAGAGCATTTGTGCAAGTCATGCACTCTTTTCTGAACTACATATTGATTGTACTAATTGAGGATTTTTCTGGAAGAAAGACCCAAGTTCAATTATGACAATTCCACTTTGGTCATTTTTCCTTAAATTAGCAACTTGTTTATGCGATAACAAGTGCTGGTTAATGATAAAGCAAAAATGATTATACCGTTGTATTTATGGTAAAAATTGCTATTAATAAGGTGTCACTGTTATGCGTTTTGTTTAAAACTTTTGTCTGATTCAAAATGTCGGATTTGAACAGGGCCGCCATCAAGGCAACTCTTACCATAGACCTAATATTTATCCATCTGCTTTTTATTTAATTATTATCATTAACACAAAATTTACAAGGTGGGGTAAAGGACTAATACATATGCAGCAACAATATTTAATTTCCCTGTAACTTTTTACCAATTGCGCGTAAATCAAAATTAACGTCACCATTGTTCTTCTGATTAAATTTGCGCCTTAAATCATGTATCACATGACCCTATTCCTATTTTAAAAACTTAACCTTAATTCAAAATGGCGGATTTCAAGATGGCCGCCGTCAGGTATACCCTTACTATATGACTTCTCCCTAGTCCTAATATGTACCCATATATTTGTTATTCATCTTTTGTCGTTATTAGAGGTCTTACAGAGCGTTTACCTCCAACTGTATGAAGACTATTCTGTACTTCTATGTGATGTTCTGGTAGCTGTATCTTTTAAACCCCTGGAGCTTCGCACCTAAAACTTCACTGAAATACTGGCTACATTTAGTACTACTTTTTCATATGTGTCTCAGTCAGCAACTCGATTCACCCAAACGTAAGGTTTACTTGTGAGTTTGTATTTTCGTGACATAGCCCAATCAAACTTTAGGTATTATTGTCTCTCCCCTTAGTTCTAAATTTCTATTTCTAACCCTGGATCAAATTATAGTATGAAAAATATTCTGTGAAAAAGATGTTTAATTTTGCTGTGAGAAGACATATGTAGATCTGTATACAGGGTAGTGAAAAGTATTGGGACAGAACAACAATAACGATATGCGTGGACGGAGAAAATATAAGTTTTAGAATTGGTATTATTGAAAAAAACTGCATTGATTTGGAGTGTGGTCACCATGGAATCCATCTTGAATTGCGCAACATTGAATATCACACAATATTGTTTTACATGTAAAAGGTTATGATTTGTCAGTTCTTGAAAATTCCCAAAAATGAGAATGTGAACTCATTATGTTATGTTTGACATATGTTTCTAATAGGAAAAGTATTGCGACAGGGAAGTAACAAAGACACGTATGGACGGAGTAAAAGCAAATGTTACAATTTGGCATTGGTGTAGAAACTGCGTTAAATGGTTTAGTGTACATCATGGCAGTCATCTTGAATTCCGCATATTGTATATCACACAATATTTTGAAATGGAATGTAATATCTGTGTCGCATAAACTGATACTAGAATCTTCCTACAAATGATGATCTGAATTGATTTTTCACAAACCATCATTCATTTGCGAGATAGCGTATGCTACGTTTGACATTTTTCTAGTAGAAAAATGTGTCTGGACAGGCAAGTAATAAAGAGAGCGTTCGTCTTGTTCTTCACTTTTCTGTTCGTATGCTTGCATTTGTAAAATATTGTATATTGAGTTACCACATATATTAATAGTAAATGTATGGGTCACTTTACCTCAGTGGTAGAACGTTTACCTCTCTGGTTGGGGTCCCTGGTTCGATCTTAGCTCGCGCCGTGTGGACTTAAAGTTCTAGAAACACCATGCTCGTGGTTTTTCTCGGGGTTATTCCGTATCCTCCCACTTTCTACATTCCACCATTTCATTCATTACTCGTAATCATCGTCTCCTTAAGCCTAGCGGGCATAACCGTGGGACCTAAAACGCAAAGATTTCATTTCATTTTACTAGTAAGTCTAACATATTTTAATTTTTTTAAAATACTAACAATTTAAAAATAGTTGTTAAGTAATTAATTTGTTGTTAATTGTTAATTTAATAATATAAAGTAATTGTATGGTCTCGATATGCAAAGTTTCGAATATTCAGTAGAACTCAGCGACTTCGTTTAAATATTAGCATGAGATAACAATGTTTTATCTTGTCAGTGTATTGTGCTGTGTGGAGTTAATATGGTAAGTTTATAATGGTAGATTAGCTAGAAAGAAACTGTATATTATACAAATTAAGAAAAATAAGATACTTAAATTTTCTAAAGCCTTCGTAAATAGGCCCAAAAATTCGTGGGAATATGTGTTGTCTTACGACGAATATAAATTAAACCTGCATGCATATGATGGTAGAGTAATAGATTTCTGTAAGTAAATATAGAGCTAGTGTCAAGAACTTCAGCCTACTGTAAACCACGGAGAAGGAGGTGTAACAGCGTAACAGCTTGGGTTATTTATGTTCAAATGTTGGAGAGCTATTGTGTGTTGACGAGAATATGACAAACACACACACACACACACACACACACATATATAGATAGATAGATAGATAGATAGATAGATAGATAGATAGATAGATAGATAGATAGATAGATATTTTAACGTTCTTAGGACAAATCTTCACAAAAATACGGAAAGTTGGGAATGACGAGGACTTCTAATTTTTCAAAATACTTATTACGGACAATGTGTATATTGTAAGGAAATGGTTGATTTAAAGCTGTCTAAATATGCGTGAAACCCTACCTCAAAATACTGATTTAACCTCATTGAGAATCTTCGTAACCAATTGCAACATAAGGTAAGTATGTACGAGTTAAAGCTGAAGAAGGTTTGTAAAAAGTATTACGCATATATATGGGTTGGACAAAAAATTTAAAAGTGTGAAAATCATAATTAGGAGGAGGTGAGGACCCCCTTTTGCGTCCAAAACACCTTGGATCCGACGTGGAATATACGTATACAGCTCCTAAATCGTGGTGTGTGGAATTTTGCACCATTGTTCCTCCAAAACACGCTCCAGTTCCTTAAGAGATACTGGCGGAGGGTAATGAGACCAAACACACCTTTCTAACTCAGACCACAATGGCTCAATGATGTTCAGATCTGGTGATTGTGGGATCCAGGGGAGGTGTGATAGCTCCTGATGATGCTCCTCAAACAATGATCTCACCATTTTTGCAGCGTGACAGGGTGCCAAATCATCTTGGTAGATGCCATCACAATCAGAGAACAATATTTGGGCCATGGGTAGAACCTGGTCCCCCAAAATGGCCTCATACGCCTTATCATTCATCATTCCATTCAGGGCTATGATGGAACCTGCAGGAAACCACGATATCACTGCCCATACTGTAACAGAACCACCCCATGCTTCACAGTTGAGAGCAGACAGTCTGTATCATAAGCCTGCGACGGTGTTCTCCATACGTAAACACGACCGGTTGTTGGAAACAAGGTGAAGGTCGATTCATCGGACCACATTACGTGTTTCCACTGCTCATGAGTCCACGCCTTGTGGTCCTTTCACCACTGGATACGCCTCCTCTCATTTACTGGTGTGACCAGAGTTTTGGCGATAGCGGACTGCCATGAATTTTTCATTTTATGAAGATCACGTCGCACTGTTTTTGACGAAACAGGGTTCTGCCGGCTGGAATTGAGTTCGGACGTAATTTTCATTGCAGTGTTCCTCGTTTTAGCTGCTACAATCAGTTTTAATGCCCTCCGGTTCCTATCTGATAGGATTGTCTTTCGACCACTGTTGTGCTTTGCAGACGTAGTTTGCCCATGAATTGTGTATGCCCTCGTGACATTGGGCACAGTGTCTTTCGATAACCCTACGATGTTCGCCACTGTTTCCACTGAAGCTCCAACCAGACGGGCACCAACGATCATGCCTCTTTGGAAGTCTGTCAGGTTGCCCATTTTACCGCACCACTTTCACAAAATGACACTCACAGGTGAACTGGTTTACTTCTGACAGAAGAGGAAGGTCCACACCACACATTGAAAACAAAAAGGATCGGTAACCGCAACACATGTTGTACAGTGGAGGGCCAAATTTATGTGTCCTGTATGTCCTGTATGTAGTGTTTTTAGATTTTTGTGCAACCTCTCTCTCACTCTCTCTCTCTCTCTCTCTCTCTCTCTCTCTCTCTATATATATATATATATATATATATATATATATATATATATATATATATATATGTGGGGTGTTTCAAAAACACCGACAACATTTGGGAGGTGTATCCTGACACCAAGATAAGACGAAAGGTATAGACAAATCTGTGTGCACAAATGCTTCCATTCGGAACTATAGGCTGCCGAAAGCAAAAAAAAAAAAAAAAAAAAAAAAGAACTTGAAGGGTACATAGATTCGAAACTGTGGGAACTACCGTAGTCGGGTCAAGACTTTGCGTAGGAACTAGTATGTGCCCTATCCAAATATCCATGTTTCAGAATTTTGCCATACTTCTGCAACAGTTTTCACAAAGGTAGTTGGTGAGTACTTCAAATTATATGCGCGTATCCAAACAACCTCCACAAAAATTATTGCGGAAGTATCACAGGATTCTGAAACATGGATATTTGCTTAGGGCACATACTACTTCCTAAGTGAAGTCTTGGAACGACTATGGTAGGTTCTATAGTTTTGAAGCTTTGGACCTTTAAAGTTCGTCGGTCTATAACTCCGAAAGAAACATTTGTGCATTCAGGTAGGTCTACACTTTTTTCTTATCTTGGTGTGAGGAATCTCTCCCCAAACATTGTAGGTGTTGTTTTGAAACACCCTGTACACACACATACATACACACACACACACACACACATATATATATATATATATATATATATATATATATATATATATATATAAAACGCAGCTGCTGAAATGGATGGGACAGGGGGTGTATGGGTAAATCGATGATCGATCGATTCAGGGTGCAGCAAAATTTGTTACGCCATTTGTGATATCTCTTTCTTTCACTTCTCTCTACATCATATCTGGAGATAAATGCTCCGTCTAATAGGCTACAGCGGCGACTATGTAAAGTGAGACAATATATTTTATCAACGATAAATGTTATGACTTTTAACTTAACATATATAGGGCAATAAATCGAAAAAATCTATGTCGGTCTTCCCTCCCCTGTTGGAAAAAATCCGGCGGGCGTTAGTGATTTTCAGATTGCTTAGTTACTGTATTATATTGTCCTGTACACGGAATAAATACTTATCTGTTTTATATAATAATAAAAATCTTATTTACATTTATTACGGTTCTTGCTTTACAACAGCGAAACATATTCACGTTCGGCGTAATCAGTTTCTATTCACAAATAAAATCAATGAAACGAATGAAATAATTCACACACACATTTAGAAAAGTGTCCTGCGAACATGTAGTAGTAAATTGACGAAGAGTGAAAATCGCTAGTAGCAGTTATTAGCTCAGTCGGTCCCTATAGTCCCTTAATGAATCACATAAACCATACAGATGCTGTATCTCTTTCTTTCTCGTCTCTCTACATCATGTCTGGAGATTAATGTTTTGACAAATAGGCTACAGAGGCAATTTTGAAAAGTAAGACGATCTACGCTATCAATAATAGATGTTGTGGTGTTCAACTTATAAGACAATAAATTTTAGAAACTGAGAATACTTAATTTTTCAGTGCGCGCTGATGCTTCAAATATGTGCCTTTACTCCCTATGCCTATGTTATTTCCCTAGTCAATATAAAAACTCTTCAAAATTATTCACACATTCTTATGCAACCATCCCTTTCTTGGAGTACTTCGCGGTCACATGCCCGTCACGGCAATGTAAAGGAACTTTTAGGAATGAGGATA
This sequence comes from Thermobia domestica, assembly GCF_964235325.1. NCBI lineage: Eukaryota > Metazoa > Arthropoda > Insecta > Zygentoma > Lepismatidae > Thermobia > Thermobia domestica. Next base: position 79,353,174 of record NC_137470.1, read on the forward strand.
CATTCGGTAAATATATTCCCTACAGCACTTTACCACTTACACTTTATCAGTACACACAGCACTCGAAAGATTTAGAGTACTTTATAAGTACAGATAGTAGTCCAAAGTTTTACGACATCTTATCACCACAAACTAGGAAACCACACTTATTTCTCGGAAGAGGGAGAATCCTTTTATGTAATACTAAATTATATTATTTTCCCCAATGAACTCTTATTTTACGGAAAATGCATAGAATAGACAACATTATTCAATAAAGCAATTATTTAGGCAGGAATGGGCGAAATAGACAAAATAAAATTGGCTTAAATTGAAACTGTAACCTCCATATAAACTTTAAAACGTTATTTTTTATGATATTTTTTGATATTAAAGAATAGACATTTTGCCTAACATTCGTCTCTATTTATTACTTTACAATCTTTAAGCCCTATGTTTAGGTATTATTATTATTATTATTATTATTATTATTATTATTATTATTATTATTATTATTATTATTATTATTATTATTCGTAGCTTAAATTCTTCCGTCAGAAATAGAATTGTATGATACGAGGACATTAAGCTTAACGTATCATGTTAACTACATTAGTTTCTTCGGGTTCAAGTTCGAGTCTTCCGCTTCAAATGTGAGAATGGTAAACATTTATTCAAGGGAAAGTATTTTCCGTTCGCAATGTAAATTTTTACAGAACCTATATAATTCAACATCTGTAATTTACTGTTTTGCCATCGTACAAACTTCAGTTCTCTGTTACCACAAATTTGAATTAACACTTCCAACATGTACTGAACACTGCCGCCAATTGTACCCTAATTCAGTAAATTGAAATTATGTTTCTTCTCAGGACGAGTCTCTTACCAGTTGAATTAGATAGCGCTGACATTAGGGTTGAGTGACAACCAGAGTAAACAAAATGTATCCCGTGAGTTGTCAGAGAAAGGCTTGAAGGCAGATTTTTTTTACTGAATACTACAAGTCAAAAATATTGGAAATGTCTCTACTCAGCAATGGATCGACAAGCGTTGAAAATCGTATGTATTTTTTCTACGTGTTTCGAATAAAATATATAAGGTGACCACTTCAGTCATATGCTCGTAGTTCTTATTCTTGGTATCTGAGCATTTGAGATTAAGGAACAAATGCTTATACCTTGTTCTGAGGGATCATATGTTTAACCCCGTAGCTGTAAGAATTTCAAAAAAAAAAAAAAAAAAAAAAAAAAAACGATGAAATAAAATTTACCGTCCCCCTCCTCACACCGCCATTGATTTTCTGGTATGTACAGAGGAAAACAATGTTCTTTAAACAGGCCAATTGTCTTTGCCTGTGAAACATTTGTATCCAACTAGCTTTCCCTTCCAGCTGTGTGTGTGTGTGTGTGAGAGAGAGAGTTTGTGACTTGGTAGAACAAACATTTCTGCGAACTCGAAATATTTTAACAACCGATACTAGTGAATCGGTGCAAACCGGCTGAATAGCACCACTGTGTGCATCTGTCTGATTGGTCAATACTTGAGTGCTTCCCCGTTTTCCCTTGAACGTTCGTGAAACACTTTATAGGTTCGTTTGTGTTGGCATAACAGAAAACGCGGAAAATCAGTGTTGCTAGTCGTCAGAACTTTTACGCGATGTTTTATTCCATAGCTGTTATGTAAAAGCTTTATCTCACGAGGAAACCGATTCAAGTGCGACACGAAATTTTGGACGAGTTTATGCCCAAACGAAGTGTATTTTGTGTACAATTAAACCCATTAGAGGGAAAAACATTCGATCTCAATCGTTCCGGAGATATAGAGGAATAAGGGGAAGGCTGGTGCGCCGATAGTTTGCGAATTTTTGAATATGTACTCTTAATACAAATAAAAGAGTATTTTAAAAATGAATAATTCCTTCATCCAGGAAACTGTTGTAATATCTCGCCTTAGATATGAGAGTTGCAAAACCGAAGAGTCCATAAAAAAATTCTAGGAGATGAATGTTTTGGTCTGGGAAGGCGAAAATACAGGAGTTCCATTGTTGTCTGAAATAGGCGTGTCATGTATCTATGTTCAGGTTTCTTGATACGCTGAATCGAATAAAAGTATTATCAGTCAAATAGGATGAAAGGTGTAAAAAATGGTGGCCGTCCGAACTCTCCAAACCTTTATAATTTCTACAATATTAACCGTCGGAACTGTATGTGACATACATTACATAAGGAGTACTGGTTTTCGTTTTTTTTTTTTAAAAAAAAAAGTTGTAGACACTACTTTTGCTTATTGATCCATACATTGCGTTTCAATGTATGTCGCAGAACTACACACTGTCGTTCTTACGTTTGCAACAATATATGTTCATGATTCACGTTACTTATTTTTTTTTTTTTTTTTTTTTTTTTTGCATATCATATAGCAATTGTATTTTTGTTCACACAATGATGTCTCTGTTCCTTTAGCAATCTAATTAATACATTCTTATACCACCTTTTCTCATTTTCTAAGAACTAACCACATGATATTTTAGCATGTAATATCATACAATTTTGTTCTTCGTGTCAAAAGCGTTTGCTATATCTTAAGCTCCTTCTTTTTCCGGCCCCGGGTAAATGCTACGCCACTCATCTCAATATTCAACACCACTTTTATTCCACCCTGGTGCATCTTTCTTAACGTTTCAATGCAGTTTTCAAACATAATCACTAGCAACATAGCCGCAAATTTGCAAAATATCGAAGCAGCATCCTTCCACTTATTCTTCTATATCTCCGGAACGGTTGAGATGGAGAGTTTTTATCTTTAATGGGTTTAATTGTACACAAAAAACACTTCGTTTGTGCATAAACCCGTCCACAATTTCGTATCACACTTGAATCAGTTTCCTCGTCAATAGTTAAAGTTACTACCAAATATGTTGTAACAACGATTTTGGAAAATCTAATTCATATCTTGAATTTAACGTGTTAATGGTACCTTGCACCGCCTTCAGCATTTGTTAATAAATATAGAAAAATCTTCTTAACTGGATAATCTATTGGTCGTTATATTTACTTTATTTAGAGCTAGACTATGTGATTAAAAGTATCCGGACACCTGGATGAAAATGACTTACAAGTTCGTGGCCCCCTCCATCGATACTGCTGGAATTCAATATGGTGTTGACCCACCCTTAACCTTGATGACAGCTCCCACTCTCGCAGGCATAATTTCAATCATGTGCTGGAAGGTTTCTTGGGGAATGGCAGCCCATTCTTCACGGATTGCTGAACTGAGGAGAGGTATCGATGTAGGTCGGTGAGGCCTGGCACGAAGTCGGCATTCCGAAACATCCCAAGGGTGTTCTATGGGAATCAAGTCAGGACTCTGTGCAGGCTTGTCTATTATAGGAATATTATGGTCGTGTAACCACTCCGTCACAGGGCGTGCAGTATGAACAGGTGCTCGATCGTCTTGAAAGATGCAATCGCCATCCACAAATTGCTATTCAACAGTGGGAAGCAAGAAGGTGCTTGAAACATCAATGTAGGACTGCGCTGTGGAAATTGCACGCAAAACAACAAGGGGTGCAAGCCCCCTCCAAGAAAAACACGACCACACAATATAACACCACCACCTCCAAATTTTACTGTTGGCACTACACACGCTGAGAGATGACGTTCACCGTGCATTCGCCATACCCGGGACGATTAAATGTCCCGGATTTCAGCGAAGAAGAAAAGAAGATAATATTATAGTTTGCTTACAAGGGAATATAATATAACAAACTCCGCCGTTCTATATGTAAAGAAGAAGAAGAAGAAGAAGAAGAAGAAGAAGAAAAGGCATACAACGTGTGAAAGGAAACATCATAGCTACCTTGAATGAGCTGAAACAGACTCTGGAAACCACAAAACAAAAATCCTGAAAAAAAAAAAAAAAACAATTTTGCTTACCAGGAGTAGGGAGTAAATCATCTGCTTATGCTTGCTTAACTAGGGAGAAGGTTTCGTGAAATGACTAAAGATGTTATAAAGCAATGTTTGAACAATTCTATCTAATGGAAGAAATTAAATTTGTGTATAGCACTTCTCTTCATTTTAAGCGTTTCAAAGATTATCGTATTTTGCAGCGACCCGGATTTGCATTTTTGAAAAATGGCAAACCTAACTTCGGTAATTCAATTTTTGCTTCAGCCATCTTGTGTAGTAATATTTGGATTCCTATAATAGATATGATGTAACAGTTGCAAGATTTATTCCAGGTTTCTAGCAGTATTCTAGACTTTGCGTACTTAAATGCACATGTTAGTAAATACGTCAAGTTGAAACACTTTTTTTTTCCCTTTAGCTTAGGTGTAAAATAGAAGTAAGACGCATCATTGCCACATTTTCTTCTACACGCAGAAAAGGCTATACTGCAATGCACATGACTTCTTCTTTGTGTTTCATGAAAATTCAGGCCATAAAAAATCAAACACCCTTAACATGGCGTACTTACTTGCACCTACCTTAGGTATTTGGAAAACATTATATTCCACACATAGAAGGAAAAATAATACAGTACAACCCCTCAAATCCGAACTAATTGGGGCTAAAGCCTGTTCCGATTTCGGGGGGTTCGGATTACCCAGGAAATAATATTACGTACTTATTTTCTAATCTTCGACAGTTCAAGATAACTGACATCAAGTTAAAAATCAGTGTTTGCTTAATCTTGTGTTGTAAATTTTCGTCTGAATCGTAATCCAGTAACCTAAAATGATTTCATTGTATTGCATTTTTTGAAATACGAAAGTAGACGTAAACTATTTCCTATTTTATCTAAACTTGACTGTATTTTATGACGTTTTGGATAAGCATTAAGTCAAAAATGTTAAAACCTTTTAAAAAAACTAAATTTGTGTGATGAAATCTATTTTTTTTTCATTTCCCAGCTGTAGTTATTTTTTTTCCTGAGAACGTGTTCGGATTTGCCGGGTTTTGGATTTGAGGGGTTGTACTGTAACACCTACCCACTTAGCTGACAATGTGTAATGGATATCTATTGATTCGATAGAGCCTAGCCATCGCAGGATTCACATTACACCCAGCCTTCATTGAACGTCTCATCACAAATTATGCATTCCTTGGTGCTTTCCTGTTCGTCTGGTCGTATTTTCTCTTTGTCGATGTGGTGGTTCATTAGCTTCATGCGACCTTCCTTTGGTAGTTCGTGTGCTGAAGTTATGTTTCTTTCAATGGTCAAGATACTAGTATCGCAATCGCTCCAGTTCTTTTGGTTCATGACGCTAATCGTCTCTTGCGATTTTCCGGTAGTGATGGTAACTGTCCACTAATGGAGAGCTCTTTACTATTGGTGGACGAGAAGATTCTGATTCCTCAGTGATATGTGGAAAACGTAGATCCGCTGCAGACGACGAACAGGAAGTAGTCCCCTTTTCCTCAAACGCTGCCGAAGTTGAAGGTTGTGTGCTGCACAGGTAGGCATGGTGTAACATCTTGCAACACGAATCACGTTTGCGGACAGATTGTCGGTGTCTGTGAACAACTAAGGGTTCAGTGAATATATTCCGATGCACACAAAATCAATCCAGAGCAATGTCCATGCGACACACGTTTCGGTATGCCTCTAAAACAAGTTGCGCTATATCGAATTCTGTTATCTTTACTCCAGCATTCTTGCGCATCCACAGCGAACAAGCTTAATTATATGCGCCTTTAAACGGTTTCATAAAACACTTGCCAATGGGTTGAGTCTTATGAGCGGTATCTGGAGGAGTACTGAGCAGTGAATACTGTGATCTCTCTCATATTGAATCATTTTCATTTCTTTATGGCTGCCATGTTCATAAGCAATTAGCAGAACTGAGTTCTGAGGGAAAGGATGAGAGAATTTCACAAGCGTTGCAACAAAGTTAAAAAAAAGTATCACACGTTATCCAACCAGTACTTTCTGCTACAGAATGCTCTCGGGTGGAGCATCAACCATCTCTTTCTCACTCATTCTCTGATGCGAAAATATGAAGAGGGGTGGTACAGAACAAACTGACCAGTAGCACTCATGTAGAACATCAACGGCATATTTCGACCTCTTTCGCCCAAACATCAACTTGCCAACAACACGTTTTCTTTTTCCATGTATCATTTTGGGATGATACGACGATACACCAGTCTCATCCACGTTCAATGTTTGTGACGGTGGAAAAGAATATTTCTCCATCAGTGTGCACTAACTCGAAAGAAATATTGCAACTTCGTTCTTATTGAAAGTTGTTGTTCTCAATATACTTGTTGACACAGGAGTTCTAAGAAACAAATCCGGATGTCACTTCATAAACTCGTAGTAAACATCTTTCATAGAATTCTGCTTATCTTTGTTGAACGTGTGATTGATTTTCAGTTCTGTTTCACATGACATTTCAGCTCTTTTTCATACATATCAGGAAAAGTATTTTCGAATCTCCTAACTTACGTGCAACGCTTAATTTCATTCCAAGCTTTCACTGTGACAGTCTGTCTTGCACCAAATATGTTTGCTTGAAATGACTACGTGTGCAACTAGCCGAGAAAAATGTCTGGGAGAGGTGGTCAGATAGTAGCAATTCTACAACAAATAACAGACATAGATGCTAAACCGTAGATTTTAAAGAAAAGTGTTTCCTGTAAAAGTTGTTTCGTTTTCAATAGTGCTTCCAAAGATATCGAAATTGATATCACTTTCCATTTGAAATTTTGGTGTAGACTCCCCGTAGATGTACTCCCGCTACGCCACTGAATATGCAAACATCACCATTTGATTCTACACATAAATTCATTTTTGTTGTTGAAATGTCTACGTGCATTACGAGCTGAAAAAATGTGTTGGACGGGTGGTCTGATAATAGCAAATCTACAACAAATGACAGACGTAGATGCCAAACCGTAGAATTAAACGAAAAGTTTTTCCTTTCAATAGTACTTCCAAAGAAATCGAAATTAATACCATTTTCCATTTGAAATTTTGGAGTTGACCCCCCGTAGCACTATTCCCGCTACGCCACTCAATACAGAAGCATCACCATTTGATTCTCCACATACGATTTGGTAATTTAATTTTTTGTTCGAAATGTCTACGTGCATTACGAGCTTAGAAAAATGTGTGAGACGGGTGGTCTGATGATAGCAAATCTACAACGAATGACAGACGAAGATGACAAACCGTAGAATTAAACAAAAAGCGTTTCCTCTAAAAGTTGTTTCTTTCTCAATAGTGCTTCCAAAGAAATTGAAATTGATACCATTTTCCTTTTGAAATTTTGGAGTTGACCTGTCGTAGTAGTATTCCCGCTACGCCACTGAATATGGAAACATCACCATTGTGTATATATATATATATATATATATATATATATATATACAGGACCAGATCCAGGATTTTCTGAGAGGGAGTGCACCAATATCTACTACAATAATCAATCACACTGAAACTCTTCAAAGCGACATGTGACAATAGTCTTTACCCCTGACAACACAGATGCATGAAACGGAGGAAAGTATCTTAAAGAGGGTCGCAAGTGATATGCAGGAAAATAATGTTCTTTCCTCCTGGCTTCTGTTTTCTTTCCTACCTGACAAATGTTATATTATTTTGCTTGATGAATCGCTTTCCTTGAACTTTTAGAAAATTGGCTTAAACTATTGCTGTTGCCAAGCTCTACTTTCTTTTAAGCTCCAAACGAAAACATAATAGCAGAAAGTTTCGGAAAGTGTTGCTATTTTCACTGCTAGCTTCTCCTTTTATATAGTGTATATTTACAACGAGGAGGGGCCCGCCCCTCCTAAATCCGGCCCTATATATACTATGCAGAAAATACGGCAATTTTAAGTCACAAATTTAATATATAGTTTACATTCAAAATCTAGAACTATTTAAAGGTCGACATAGAAGTAGAGGCAATATTAAAACGACAAATAGCCTACAATGATTAACCATCTGTTTCAAGTTATTTGCTTCTTGTTTCTCCGGCAATTCCAGTTTTCTTAAAGCATGACTTTGCCCAGTTAGCTTCATTGAAGTCAAATTAAAATGCAATTTCTGAAAAATCTACAGAAAACAGCAGGTTAAAAGCATAAATATTTGAAAAGATTCTGCTGTTTCCTTGTAACATGTGATTCATCCTATTGAGGGACGCACACAGGAATTTATTTCGATAGGGATCAAAAGCTTCTATGGTGGAAAAAAATCAATATGAGGACAAATTGTATTAAAATTTGTAAAACCACAATAAAAGTAGGCAAAATATACAGAAAAGTCGGTATCTCGGGGGGTTTAGACTCTAGGACCCACACCCTGTGTACGTCAGTCGCGAGATACTTGTTTCCCAATTAACAAGAGTATAGTCTCGAAACCTACAGTAAAATCTTTGTAAGGTTCGCACATATACCATAGGACATACATGTTCACCAGTAGCGTAGCCAGGATATGTGTTCGGAGGGGGTGAAGTGCTTTTATAGGTGCATATAGAAAAATTACAAACAAAAAAATACAAACATAAAAATATATAAAAAATTACAAACATCAAAGTACCAAAGTACATTGTCGGACCTCTTTAGGGGGACGCGTCCCTTCTGGGCCCCCCTTCCCTACGCCACTGATGTTCACCATAGGTTGCTTTTTTGTGAAAAGGACATCAATTGATCTTTGTGAGTTTTCCCCAATGCCAAAAAGAAAGAAGACAAGTCTTCGAGGATTTTTTTTCTGAAAACATTTCTGTAAATTTATTTTCACATTTTTTTTTAAATTTCGTTTTTATTTGCGGCTCATATAGAAAGTCTAATTGAAACCCCATGTTATTTACGTGGAACTTAACTGTTTTAAAAATATTTTTATATTGCACTTCTTAATGCAATGCATTTGTTAATAATTTTTAACCCTGTGCTCACAGATCATTGGAACAACATTTTAACATTCTTTCATAAATTTTTAAACATTCCTTTCTTCTCATAAAGCAATTTTATACATTGTTTGCATAGTCGGGATAGTTCCAGCTAAACATGGAATTGTATATACAGGGTGTTTCTGAAGATCGTTTACAACGCTTGAGAAGTGATTCCTCACACGAAAACAAGCACAAAGTTTATGTGCAGGTTTTACGACTGAGGCTTTGTTTTTGAGATAGAGGCCGATCGAAAGGTGACAAAATGAACGTCACATTTCACTGGGACGAATACTATTACTGATAGGGAGGTGGTTCCAAACCAATCAGAAAGGAATTATGTGTGCTCCGTCAGGAAATCACTATGAAAAGTTCGTGCACGCATGCGCAATGGAATCCTCAAAGAAGATTTTTATTTCCAGCAAGAACAAAGTATGGAAAGGGTATCGAAAGCAACATTAAGGACAAACAGAAATGCGTGGATTGCAACACATTGCGACAACTCACATGGAAACATAATCACGGAATGTAAAGTCCGAAACAGAGACCACGGTTGCAGACTTCCGGTACACGCGAGGAACGAACGAAATATGTCATGTGGCATACGATAGAAAATTACGTTGTGTGCGTGACTCTATTAATAGGAGGGAAATACAATCACAAAAGCAGACGATTGCGACAACCTGTATTTACATTTAACTTGTGCGTATATCTAACATCCCTCCACCCACAAGAAACACAATATATGTTACAATGTCTTACGTACAGACAGTGCGTGCCATGTGACATCACGAAGTCGCTTTCACAAAACAAAAGGGGTGGGAGCAATATTGAAAGTGTTCGCACGTGATCACTATGACCTAAAAGACACCAGTTTCGTAAGTGCTGTGCAGGCAAGGCTGACTCTCGACCTTCATTACTGCTGTACTCGCGAGACGAGCTAGTAGGCTTCCCTCCGGCAGTGATCTCACCAGTCGCGTTTCAAGTGTTTTGATAATAACAGCAGTTCGCTGCAGGTTGTCATTCGCATTGAAGAGTAGTAGTATGTTCTATTGAAAGCAATTGACGTGTTGTATTGGGTAAATCAAGTATCGTATCAATCGGTCTGTGGTGTTCTTAGTGTGATACGGCCATTTTGTGCTGTGTGAGAGAAGAAAATTTGCAGTTACAGCTATCTATTACACAGACGGTTGCGTATATGACCCATCAGCTAGCAAATATGCACCTTATTTATGGGGAGGCACGTGGCAATAGTTGTGAATTAAAGCACCTGTGTGGAGAATGCTTTCCGAATAGACGGTTTCCGTCTCATACCTTGTTTCAGGTAGTGGACAGTCGACTTCGTGAAACAGAGTCAGTGTTATAACCTCGGCTAGAAATTGAATGACCCCAAGTCTATGCACACATTACTTTGAAGAATGTGTGTTAACAGTATTTTCAGAAAATCCTGACACCAATACGCGCCTGCCTGCTCGGGCACGAAACACGTCTCATGTGAACGTATGGTGAGTATTGGCAGAAGAAGGAATGCACAGTTTAAAAAAGCAGAGAGTACAAGAACGCTTAGCTCGTGACTTTGGCCCTCTTCTGGTGTTTTGCCAATGGTTTTTCCATCAGATAAAAACAAACCCTAATTTTGGGGTAAATGTATTGTGGGCTGATCACAAACCATTTTCACCAGGAAGGATGTCTTCAATAGTAGAAACAATTATGTCTGGGACTTTGACAACCCACATGAGCTTTTTGTGGCTCATCACCAGCAGAGGTTTTCAGTGAATGTGTGATGCGGGACAGTGTGTGATTATTTAAATGGAACATACATTCTCCCTGTTTGCTTGACTGGTCGTACGTATCATGCACTTGCACTTCTTCGTGAGGTTCTGCCTGAACTGCTAGAGACGTACCTTTTGCACTCCGGCAAGAAATGTGGTACCAAAACGATGAGTCACCAGCTCATTTAAATCGTAATGTATGACATTTCATTCAGGACGTGTTTCCAAATAGGTTCATTGGTAGGAATGAGCCTGTGTCTTGGCCACTGAAGTCGCCTGATCTCTACCCACTATATTTTTTTCTTCTGGAGAGATGTGCAAAACCTTGTATATGAAATACTTGTTACATTAGCTGAGGACCTCGTTGCTCGCATTATTTCTTGCAGCGTCGACGATCGCAGATACACCTGGATTGTTTGCTAGTACTCGACAATCCTTGCTTCGTTTTCAGCTCTACGTGGAAGTGTACGGCAAACATTTTGAAAACATCTGTAATTACGGCCCTCGGCAAATTCCAATGAGAATACTCTTGGTATTACTTCCACCCCTTTTTCTGACAGTGACGGTGACTGTCTGTGCGTAAGACATTGTCGCATTGATGTCTATGCGTTGATGGATGTTTGATGTCGAATATAAATACACGTTGTATCAATCGTCCTCTTTTGTGATTATCCTTCCCTCCTATTAATAGAGTAATGTACATAACGTATGTTGTCTATCGTATGTCACATGACATGTTTCGTTCATTCCTCGCGTGTAACGGAAGACTGCAACCGTGGTCAACGTTTCGGATTTTGCTTTCCGTGATTATGTTTACATTTGTGCTGTCGCGTGTGTTATAATTCATGCATTTCTGCTTGTTGCGGTCCTAAATGCTGCTTTCGATATCCTTTGAATACTTTGTTCTTGCTTGAATATATCATTTACTTTGAGGATTCCATTGCGCATGCGTGCAGTGAACCTTTTATAGTGACTTCCTGACGGAGTACATACGATTCCTTTCTGATTCGTTTGAAACCGCTTCTCTACCTGTGATGGTATTCGTCCCAGTGAGATGTGACGTTCATTTTCTCACCTTTTAATCGTCTCCTATCTCGGAAACGAAGCATCAGTCGTAAGACTTGCACATAAACTTTGTCCTTGTTTTCGTGTGAGGAATCACCTCTCAACATTTGTAAACGACCATTATAACATCCTGTATGTAAAGTAAATCAAGAAAAACTGAATCCGATTTTAACGAAATGCAAGCTTTACTCGTAGACTATCTGCTTGAACTATCAACAGCTCAACTTCTTTCAACTAACAACTTACCGAAAAAAAAAGTCTAGTGCAGCCGAGCGATTTGAGGCGTTAGGCTGACGACCATGTGGTGAAGCCCATTGGGGTTCAAGTCCCCCTGCAGTAGCATGCGTGGAATTTTAGTCTTTATGTCTGTGTTTGTGTCGCTGCAGTGGAAAGATTATTTAAAAAGCGCTAAAATGTGTTGAAATTAGGGTAGTGAAAATCCGTAGGTTGGAAGTTCAAATCATTCTAAAGACTTTATTATTTTCTGGCTTGAAATTATGAAATACGAAAAAATATATATACAAATAATTGGTTCTAAAGAATCACACAGATCAGAAACGAAAGTATTTCATTAATGTAATTTACACAAAACACATATGCTTCATGCCAAAAGAATAGTCTACCACAGCGACTAGTAAATTTGTTACCAATCTCTCTCGGTTTAATTGTTGAGATAACCGAAACCATACAACGCAAAAAACGTAGTCTATTTGTTGCTAACGAAAGAAAAACGTGCTAAATCACAATATTTGCACAACTATGGAAAAAAAGTTTTTTTTTAGGCCTAATGGTTTTTACATTCTAATTTTAAACTTTACAATTCTGTTTTCACAATATATATACTTTTGTTTCAATATTCTTTGATCTGAAATTGTATTATGAAACTTATGAGTGGGAACCGTAGTTGAGTGGGAACAATAGTACACATACTTTGTTTCTTAATTTTACCTCATACACGAAGGTAACGTTAAACAATCCAACGTTTACCCTAATATTAACACTTTCGATCTTAACCCTTTGTTTCCCAAAGAATGAAGAGAAACAGAACAACACACTTTCAACGTTAATTGGCTATATAATTTCAGCGTGAATGAAAATTCTGGAAGTAATTTAACTCCTGTTCTTAGGTGGCTTGCAAAGTTCATAATAAAAAATGGTTTCCTTCTAAATCCACTAGGTTGCACGGAGAAAAGTGTTAAAACAGTGGCTTCACACTGAAACCACTGGGCCGGAAAGGGCTAAGCCCGAGTCAGACTCGGGTCGGATGTTTATTCCAAAACGCCGAAGCCCGAGTCCAACTCGTTTTTTATGTAATAGCTCCTATGTAACTTATTATGGGATCCGTTCGGTTGTCGGCTGTGTTAAATACTTACTGACACTCAATTATTGAAGAAATACTATTAACCTGACATCCAGCGAAGAGTAAACGAACTTTTGCAGCTTGATTGTTATGATTAACTTTCTTCGTTTGACTGCAATACGCTCGATAATATAGTGGAATATTTTGTTTAGAAAACTATTTAATTTTACAGAAGTTGTCTTGTTTGAAGCAAGTAAAACGAATATAGAAAAAATATCAAATATTTTAGAAGAGTACAGTTTAGATCCCGTTCGGAAGGTGAAGTTGACGATTCAGATTTAGATCCTGATTTCGAAATTTAAAAAGCAGATGAGTACATGAGCAGCTCCGTGCTGTGGAAAATCAGCGCCCGGGGCGGGAGTATACGACGACACCGTTCTCCCCGTACACATAAGTGAAGTCGACAAACCAGCCGCAAAGCGCCACCATAATTGGCGGGAAGCGAGGAAATTTTCAAAAATAAACACGGCTTTTCCTTCATTTAGAGCACTTTTTATGACTTTTTCCTTCCATCTTATATATATATATATATATATATATATATATATATATATATATATATATATATATATATCGGGTGTTGCAAAATAAGTGTTACAACGCTTGGGAGGTGACTCCTGCCATTGAGACAAGAAAAAAAGTTCTCTTGAACTTTCCGCTATCGGACATAGTTTCGGATCTACAACGTGCCGAAAGCGTGGGAAAATGACTTTTGGACGCCAATAGTTCGGAAACTATCCAACGTAAAGAGGGCGGGTAAAAAATTCACTGAAGAAGTCATACCTTCTGTATTGAATTTTCCATGTTTCACAATCCTACCATGCACGCGCAAGGGATTCCCCAAAGAAACGTAGGGATTCCCAGATAATCCGCCAAATGAAAATTGGTCTAAATTGATATGAATTGATAGGGTTTCTACCAGGTAACAATAATTCGTTTGTATTAAGTCGATATCTGAAACAAATACAAAATGGCGGACACCTTCTTGCCCGTTGTGTGTGGTTGCATAATCGCCAGGTACGGATGCTGGCCAACAGTGACGTTCTGAGTATTAAGTGTATCGAATTTGTACTCAAATGCTCTATAAAGACATCTGGAGTGTCGGTAAAGCACAACAGATGAAGCAGGGTGATCACATGTGTGGAAATACTTAACGAAAAATGCCCAGAAAAAATGCACTCATACTAAGTAAACGTGAGTTCAAAGGGTTGGAGATGTAAGGATTAGCGTAAAGAACATGAAAGCCATTGCCAATTCACCAATAATATTCCCTTAAACCGATGCAATATGATATGCACGGTTGCATACCAATAAGGATGCAACAACTGAGGCCAAGTTGTTGCAAGGGGACTCACAAAGAAACTGGGTAAACTAAAGGAATGTCACTAGTGGGATCGATGGTCGATATTGAAATGTGGCCAATGTGTGTGTTGATATCGACATGTAGTTAATGGACAAATGTCAACATGTCCCACTACTGCGGGGACACAGTCCCACGTGCGAAAAATAGGAAAATAACTACCCGGGTCTTGAATCTAAGGCCGTGGGCTCCCAGTAGGATTGGAAACTGCGACCACGCGACCGAAAGCGAGCGCTCTAGCCCTGAGGCTCGAGGAAGCCTCACTTTCTCTGTATTCATTTCTTTGAGGAGTACCCACTTTGTTTGGTAAGCGCTCTTGTACAGCCTCCCGACATGCTTGTGTGTTTCATGTTATTACTCCTACTGCACAGTTGTAAACAATCAAAGTTTTAAGACGTTTCTTTCTATTTCTCATGTCGTTTTATTTTCCATATGTATGGTGTTCCAGCTGTAGTGTTATGTGTGCTAAATTGGTTCATTTTCATCTTTGTATTGGCATGTGTACTGTGTATAAGACACGAATTTCTGGAGGTATTTTCCTATCTTTTGAGTACGTCATATGTCCCAGAAAACGTGGGACATTATACAAGTTTGTTATTTTCATGCTCTATCAGAATTTGAACCATGGATTAAGAGATTTATTTTTATGTGTCGACTGTGGGACAATGTCCCAAACAAAGAGAGTCATTGATACAATCGTGTTCTAGTTACGTTCTACCAAAAAGTGCACCAGATGTAATAGCAGAATGTACAACGTTATTTTCCTAGTTTTTCCACATGAGACGGTGTCCCAGCAGTAGTGGGACATGTTGACATTTGTCCATTAACTACATGTCGATATCAACACACACATTGGCCACATTTCAATATCGATCATGCGATCCCACTAGTGACATTCCTTTAGTTTACCCAGTTTCTTTGTGAGTCCCCTTGCACAATTTCAACTTGGCCTCAGTTGTTGTATCCTTATTGGTATGCAACCGTGCATATCATATTGCATCGGTTTAAGGGAATATTATTGGTGAATTGGCAATGGCTTTCATGTTATTTACGCTAATCCTTACATTTCCGACGCTTTGAACTCACGTTTACTTAGTATGAGTGCATTTTTTCTGGGCATTTTTCGTTAAGTATTTCCACACATGTGATCACCCTGCTTCATCTGTTGTGCTTTACCGACACTCCAGATGTCTTTATAGAGCATTTGAGTACAAATTCGATACACTTAATACTCAGAACGTCACTGTTGGCCAGCATCCGTACCTGGCGATTATGCAACCACACACAACGGGCAAGAAGGTGTCCGCCATTTTGTATTTGTTTCAGATATCGACTTAATACAAACGAATTATTGTTACCTGGTAGAAACCCTATCAATTCATATCAATTTAGACCAATTTTCATTTGGCGGATTATCTGGGAATCCCTACGTTCCTTTGGGGAATCCCTTGCGCGTGCATGATAGGATTCTGAAACATGGAAAATTCAATACAGCAGGTATGACTTCTTCAGTGAATTTTTTACCCGCCCTCTTTACGTTGGATAGTTTCCGAACAATTGGCGTCCAAAAGTCATTTTCCCACGCTTTCGGCACGTTGTAGATCCGAAACTATGTCCGATAGCGGAAAGTTCAAGAGAACTTTTTTTCTTGTCTCAGTGGCAGGAGTCACCTCCCAAGCGTTGTAACACTTATTTTGCAACACCCGATATATATATACAGGGTGGTCGTGCATGAATGTCGGAAAATTCGCGAGATGAATCTACAGGTAAAAACAAGCAAAAAATGTCATATGAACATTAGGTGAATGTGGCTTCGTTTGGACGCTAGAGGCGTCTGAAATGTCACTTTCCGAGGCGGCAATTTGCAATATCTCAGGAACGGAGAGAAATACGAATGTCGGGTCAAAACATATCAAAGGAAACCCCATCCGAAGAATCCAATTATGTATAAATAATGGCGAAACAGTGGCGGCGCTAGAGAGGGGCACAAAGAAAGTGAATGAAACATGAAGAAAAGTGAACAATTTACACTGAAAAATTGTAGGAGGAGATGTTATTTGGAACATGCAACAACAAATGTTAATGAACAAAGGCAACCACGACTAGTCTGTAGGGACATTATGGGAGGCGGATTGTAGGAATACAGTATCTTTGTAATGGTGAGAAATAGAATTGTCGGGTCAAAAGATATCAAAGGAAATCCCACCCGAAGAATTCAATTATGTATAAGTGATGGCGAAACAGTGGCGGCGCCAGGGGGAGCACAAAGAAAGTGAATGAAACGCGGAGAAAAGTTGAAATTGGTGAAAACACAACTATTTGAAAGCAATCAGGAAACAAGGAATACAACTCTAGGTGTACTGTATGATACATGTCCGATGACAGAGGGCGCATAGCTACAGTAGGTGGAACAAGGGGGTGTGAAGAGCGTCGCGTAGTAGAGTTAGTTATAGGAGTATTGAAAGCGTGGGTAACGAGAGCGTTCGCATCGAAGGTGCAGAGGACAGCGCACAGTTCATTCGTACTGGATGTGGCAATAACAGTAACAGCACAAGCGTTTTAGTGCTAACCTCTACAGGCAGGGTAGTGATCCATGTGTATGTGAATGTGGTTTACTTTGTGTCGTGTGAAACAGTGTTGATGTTGACAAGCGCGGGACGGACAAGTGCTATGTGTAATGCACCACAATGAATAGGGTAGTATACACTAACGCCGAAATGGCAGATATGCATTTGATGTACGGTTTAGCGGAAGGTAATGCAGAAAAAGCACGTAGGTTCTATGCGGAACGCTACCCAGATCGACAAATTCCAGCACCGGGTATGTTTATTCGCATTCATCAGCGATTGCGGGACACTGGGTCATTCCTTAACAACACAGACATTCCGAGACGACGACGCGTTCGAACACCCCCACTGGAAGAGAGGGTACTCCGACATGTGGCCCGGAACCCGAGTATTAGACCCGACGAATAGCAAGGCAGGAATACGTTTCGCATCAAATCGTGCTAAGCATCTTGCATAGTAATAATCTCAGACTATACCACGTACAACGAACGCATGCGTTATACGATAGTGACTATGAAACCCGACGACGTTTCTGTCGTTGGTTATACCGCCGCTGCCGTGTATCACCAGCCCTTTTAACACAGGTATTGTTCTCGGATGAGGCATTATTCACACGGGATGGCATCACAAATTTCCAAAATGACCATCGATGGGCACTCAACAACCCGTATACAATTGTAGAGACGAAGCATCAACAGCGTTCCCAATTGCATGTGTGGGCTGGTATTATTGGCGACAAAGTTTCGGGACCACACTTCTTACCACAGGATTTGAACGCAATATCGTATCTGCAGTTTCTGACTCAGAACCTACCTATTCTGCTTGAAGATGTGCCACTGAGGACACGACAGTGTATGTGGTTTATGCATGATGGCGCCCCTGCCCACTCATGTCACACCATTCGAGCATATCTGAACAAAACATTTCCATGCAGGTGGATAGGTCGTGGTGGAAGACAAGCATGTCCCCCACGTTCACCCGACCTGAATCCCTTAGATTTTTTCCTGTGGGGTTACGTGAAGAGTCTCGTGTATACACGGCCCCTGCATAATGAAGATCTTCGCCAGCGTGTATGTGCTGCATTTGCCACATTACGGCAAACGCCAGCGATATTGGCACCAGTCAGAGAATAATTACGCCATCGTGTAACTGTCTGTCTCGAAGAACAAGGAGGACATATTGAACAGCTGCTATAGAATGACATTATGTTGACCATGGTAAGTACAATACCTCTTGTTTTTACAGTACACTGGGTCTCATCTTCCATACGTGTTTTTTACGATCTGCATGTTTCATCACTAAGAGTGTTTAACAGTTTCTTTGCAGCTCCCAGGCGCCGCCACTGTTCCGCAGTACGTGTGCATAATTGGATTCTTCGGATGGGATTTCCTTTGATATCTTTTCACCCGACATTTCTATTTCTCTCCGTTAAAATGATACTGTATTTCAACATTCCACCTCTCATAGTGTCCCTACAGCGTAGCCATTGTTGCCTTTGTTCATTAACATTTGTTGCTGTATGTTCCATATAACATCCGCTCCTACAGTTTGTCAGTGTAAATTGTTCAGCTTTCTCCGCATTTCATTCACTTTCTTTATGCTTTCCCTGGCGCCGCCACTGTTTCGCCATCACTTATACATAATTGGATTCTTCGGATGGGATTTCCTTTGATATCGTTTGACCCGACTATCCTATTTCTCACCATTACAAAGATACTGTATTCCTACAATCCGCCTCCCATAATGTCCCTACAGACTAGTCGTGGTTGCCTTTGTTCATTAACATTTGTTGTTGCATGTTCCAAGTAACATCCCCTCCTACAATTTTTCAGTGTAAATTGTTCACTTTTCTTCATGTTTCATTCACTTTCTTTGTGCCCCTCTCTAGCGCCGCCACTGTTTCGCCATTATTTATACATAATTGGATTCTTCGGATGGGGTTTCCTTTGATATGTTTTGACCCGACATTCGAATTTCTCTCCGTTCTTGAGATATTGCAGATTGCCGCCTCGGAAGGTGACATTTCAGACGCCTCTAGCGTCCAAACGAAGCCGCATTCACCCAATGTTCATATGACATTTTTAGCTTGTTTTTACCTGTAGATTCATCTCCCGAATTTTCCGACATTCATGCACGACCACCCTGTATATATATATATATATGCTTTTTCCTCCTGAATCCTCACAATAACGGAACTAAGCGGTCAGTTCACGCAGATTTCCCGCTTCTTATTACACACCATTGTCACTATTCGCACTTCATACGCAGCGGGAATATTTTTTTTTATTGTAATTTTTTTTCCTCTGTTCAAAACGTACATAATTCAAACAACAGTGTAGCGAACTACCTCTTCTTACATTACCAAATTATATATTCATAACAAAATCTAAAGTCCAAAAACTTCTTTGCAATATTTAGTGCGTCCATTATTATTTAGCAATGAGCTATATTTAAAAAAAAGGCCTAAACACCCCAAGATACTGGAATAAGCAAGGCAGATTAGCCCAGGATCGAAAGTGTTAAGACAGACAACGTTCATGTAATTTTTGTAGCTATATTGAGAAACATGTTACAGAAATTGTTGTCTCTTCCGCGTTTCCCAGTTAGAAGACGGGGGCCAGGGTGGCTGAGTGGTAGAGGGTTCACCTCTGGTGCATGGGGTCCCGGGTTCAAACCCTGATTCCGCCAAGTGAACTTTGTGGTGGACAAACAGCATGTTCGTGGGTTTCCTCGGGGATCTTCCCTTTCCTCCCACTTTCTTAATTTCACCATTTCATTCATTTCTCATCATCAGCGCCTCCTTTAGCCTAGCCGGCATACCGTGGGACGTAAAACTCCAAAATTTCATTTCATTCATTCTCCGGTTAGAAGAGCAAGTTTCGAAGACGCTGAACATATCCACTCACGTTCAATAAGGAGTTCATGTTCCAAATTTCAAATCCGTAATATAAGAAACTCTACTTCTGGTATAAATATAGAATCCCTCTCCTCTTCTCTTAATGAAAATGACATGATAAAATCCCTGCTCGAGCAAGTGCTATTTTCAGAAAATCATTTCAAACGGTTAGCATTTTGTTCCATAATAAGGTAACAAACAACATCGATTTCATTTGCATATAGGTAAATAATAATTACGTAATATTCCAGTATTTACCTCAATAGGAGTCATTATGTAGGGGAATAAGTGGCCACTACATGATCAATATTAGTATAATGACATTTTCGAGTAGAGGTCCTGAGAGACAAGCAAATGCTCCACTCCATTAACTCTCTGACATTCTCAGTTTCTGTTTCATCCTTTTATCTCCCGTCGTTTCTTACTTACAAGTATTAGATAAATTTACAGACTTACTCTATATATACAAAACGACAATTATAATTCATAAAGAAGTCACATTGACTCAGTGATAGAACACTTCCGTCTGGTGCAAGGGGTTTTTTGATTCGTTCTCCGGCCAGACGAATTTGTGGTGTACAGCATCTTGTATGTGGGTTTCCTGGGAGTTTTCACATTTCCTTTCACATCCTTAGTGCATGCCTTAGTAATAATCATTCATCTTCATTAATCAGCCGTCTTTAGCCAGCCTACAGAGCATAATTGGGAGCATCAAACTAGAAATTTCGTTTAAATTTATTAATTTCAGCTTTTATTTAAATAAGTGTAAACTTACTAATTTATATTTTGGAAATTATATAATTAAAATTCCTAATATTTTCATATTTTGGACTATTTATTTTCATATGTTCTTATTTTTTCTTCATACTTTCCCTCTCTCTAGTTATTCCTTTATTAACACTATTGCTTGATGTTAAAAGTTGATAATATCTCTCACCCTATGAAGTTTTCAAGTGTTGTCCAACATTTTTTTAATCAAATCGCAAAACCAAACGTAAAAACAAAACTAGTAGAGTTAATAAGAATCCAACCCCCACCAGCCGAGGGACAAATCAGTACACTAAGTACTTGATTATGCCACAAAGTAGTAAACATTATTTATGTTAGTGAATATCCCGTTATTTTCTCTTCCTTGCCCGATACTTTGATGATTATTTTCTTTTAATCACTATGATATTCCTTGGTCTCTTTAATTCAAATATTTTGACACAATACATCTGTTATATTGCTTCACAAAGTTCTTGTAACATAATCCGAAACAAATATGCTCAATTTTATTTATATTTGTAGAGATTCCATTATGTTAATTCTATTTCTATGGTATATTTATTGTGCCACTAAGATCATTATTATTACATTAAAAAGTTATAAACAATCACATATTCAACCGAGCCTTTTCATCCAAAAATGGAAAACTAATTGTTCTGGATACGTTATATTCAAATGTCTATTTGTTTCTATAATTTGTAAATTTTGTGCATTATTATTTAATACTGTGTTTAGAGGGAATTTGATGAATTTAGTCGAGTAAAATATATAATTAAAATTATAAACAGATAAAAATCTAATGATCCCATGGGAAGAAACAATAGAATTCTAAAGAAAGAGAACTAAAACTCAGAACTTAAATATCAAATGTTACTTCCAAGGAAAAAAAACTTCAGAAACTATTCAATTTTTAACATTCTTTATAACATAAATTTGTTCTCGCATTTGAATCAGTGTATGTATTTTCTAAAGGCCAATCAGATTATTCTCATTGGTTGAGGTTAAAACTATAGATGTAATTTAATGACGGTTTGTTTTTTTATAAAATAATTCCCTTTGCTCGAAATACTGAAGAACTAGATGAACACCACCTATGTTACTTTCACCTTAAGAATATACTTTGGAGGCAAAACGAGAAGTGTGTCCCAGAATTCTTTGTCTGATTACAAACATAAATAAGGCATAAAATATGACACATAGACAATTACTTATTATGGTGAATTGCACGTAACTTTCTCAAGTTTTTGTGTACATAATTAATAAATTTCTTCGTGTGATCCTTTCGTTGCCCGAAAGATATCAAGGCGATATTCCAATTCCACCGGTGTGTCGGTCAACATTACATGAGGAATGGATGTTATGACTTCAGTAATTCTGCTCGGTAATACTATGATATTGTTAATTTGTGTTTGTAAACCTAGTCCTTGACACAACCCGAATGAAGAAATCCAGTGATGTTATATCTGGTGATAGCGGAGGCCAGTTTATTGGACCATCACGCCCAATTTATCTTCCCGCAAATGACATATCCAAATAAGCATCTAACCACCAATGAGAGCACAAACTTGTTGCAAAATTAAGTCTGGAATATCCTGAATCTGTGGCACAACAAATAACTGCAACATATTAAGATAGGTATTGGCTGTGATGGTCTTTTTATTGAAGATAAAAAGGTCCTATTGTAATATACCTATTACAGTTAGGTATGGTAAGTTTTTTTATGGTGAAATTAGAAATGGGACTATTGAATGGAATTATTGAATTTGAATACACTTTGAGTTGATCTAATACACAGGAAGCGTGCACGTGAAAAGTCCGTGAAGGAGTCACATCCCCTTTGCTTCCTAGCGATTGATTCTGATAGGACAATATAGAATCTCTATTAAATTATCTAAATTGTCAATTTTATTTTTATATCGTGTGCTTTTTCGGAAACAGCTCCACAATTATTTTTTTCCAAAGAAACATTATTGGCTCTAACTATTCATTGATGTTGGTTTTCCTTAAATGCATAAATGTAATAATACTCGGGAGGAAAACAAAATTATATCAGCATAAGGGAGTGTACAACAATGGAGAAGATCGAATTGGCCACCTGGAATCTCTAACCAGGTAAAAAAATAGGGTATCCGTAGCTGGCGGAGAAAAATAAGCAAGTCCGTTAGTGTGTCCATCCCCATTGGTTTATTTTAGTCGCGAACATCTTATACGGTTGGATTACTTGGCTCTTTGAGTTCAAGGAAACAACCGTCGAATTGATTATAAGCCTCCACGGAGGTAAACAGACGTGATTGATCCTAAATTGACGACCTTGCAATTCCTTTGGCTTTTCGAGTTTTTTTGATTCTCTCCTCTTAGGAGGCAGAGCTTCTGAAAATCAGTTGACGACCTCCGCATCTCTACCGGCTAACGAATCCTTCCAATCATGGCAACGGGACTCCATCCAGGGTTACCTGCTCAGGTTCTTGATCCACCCGCTAGTGAAAAGCGCAAAGCTCGCAGAAGAAATTCTACATAATCTAATTCTTCATGCAATACCGAATCGTGTTCGATACGATCGCGTTCTCGATCACCACTTGTGTCCGATAATTTTGTGCAACCAGGTACACCTCCATCAAAACGCCATCACACCAATCGAGACGCCAATGACATCACTATCGATAGCGATCAGGACTTCCCAACACTTGAGTCGACTCTAAAACCAAAGTGGTATCCATTCAAACTAACCAACTACGATACTAAGTTCGAAAATCCAAAACTTCTACTCCAGCAGATCACTAAATATCTTCGAAGGGAAGCTGTATCGGAAATTATCAAAACCCGGAATGGCATCATTATTCGCTCTACTGATCCTCGATTTGCAACCATCATTCGCAATAAATTCTCTTACGAAATTTTCGGCAAGCAAGCCAAACTTGAAAAGCTACAACCACCAACTGCTAAACAACCTCCGCCGCCTAGGAAAGCACCCTTCTTGTCTGTCGTTATCCGTGGCGTCGACCCTATCATCCAAGATGGCGAAGTAGAGGAAGAACTAAAGCTAGAGGGCATTGACATCCATAAATGCATGCGTATTCGCAATAACCAAGGCCCGACCTACATGGTGAGAGTGCTAACCAATTTGCAAGATGCAATTGACACCCTACTTTCCAATGGCGCATACATCTTTAAGAAACGCCACCGTGTAGAACCTTCTCGAACTGCACAACCCTTACCGATTCGGTGTGAGAGGTGTCAAAAATATAACGACCATACTACAGCTAATTGTAAGAGCGCCTCGAAATGTGGTTATTGCTCCGGTCCCTATGCTACTAATCAATGTACGAATTTGCAAACGCCACCTGTTTGTTCTGCCTGTCCCGAGAGTCATCCTACCTACAGCTTTAAATGTAAATCACGCCCAGAACCTGACACCACAAAACCAAGTCTAGTCGTTCCAGTTCGGCTTCATACCACACAGCAAATTCAAATGCCTCCTACACAAACGGAACAAACTGTAACTGTGGCTCAGCTACTCTCTTTCATAACCATCGCTCTTCAAAACATCCGTTCGATAGGCCACATGTTCTTCAACAAATTCAATATGCTGCCCGAAATGTTTTTCATATTAACCTAAATGCTACATATTCAGGACAATCTGTCTATTTCCATGCTGCACCACTCGAAACAGCAGTCTAAGCATAACGTGATTATGGAACTTGTACTTATATTTCTAAATATCCGATCGCTACTAACGCACAAACTTTTGTTTGAGCATCTTCTTCTTGAAGAAAAAGCTAATGCATTTCTATTGAATGAAACATATCTTACATCCAAGCAAAGCTGTAAAATCCCACATTATCAACTTCTACGCCACGATAACACTGTTCCAGCACAACGTGCGAATGGCGGCGTCGCTATTGGCTATCCTGTTTTTCTTGCCATCCGACAACATTTCGTTTCATTTCATCTTCCGGAATATCTTATAGTTACGACCTATTTTCGCCAACTGTATGTCACTATTTCAACCATCTATATACGTCCAGGTCACCATATTCCCTTTACCTTCTTCCAACACATCTCCAATAGCTTTCGTAATTATATAATTATGGCAGATATTAACATTCACAGTAGAACTGCGAGAGAGAAACAACGGTTCATTAATTTCATTGAAACAAACACGACAGGCATCATACAACAACTCCCGTCGCATACACGACCCATCTCTCAAACTACCCCAGATATAGTGATTACCTCTGCCTCCCTTTATACTCGCTGTAATGTTACAGTTCTGGGGAATCTGGGAAGTGATCATTTACCAATTAAGTTAACAATCACGTGCCCGCAATCTGCTCAAATCCGATCCGATTCTACTGCTCGACGCATTTTTCGTTTCGATAAAGCGAACTGGGTCGCCTATAGAAATGACATAACTACTGCGTTGGCAGAAACTCCTAGTCCTGAAACCGAAGAGGCACTGTATGATACACTAAATGCTATCAGCACGGCAATTAAAAACGCCGGGGAGAAACACATCCCTACTACCAGGGCTAACTTTCCATGCCGTCCTCCGTTACCTCCGCAATACTTACCTCTCATACGACGTTCGAGAGATCTTTATAAAGAATATATATATACCAGAAACGAAGAAGCTCTTCGGCATCATCGGCAGATGCAACGCACAATCTCTAATTACCTTAAAGCATATAAACTCCGAAACTGGGTAAAAGCCTGTAACACACTTGCTGAAACAGCTCATCCTACACAATACTGGAAGCGGTTCCATCAGCTTACAGGGAAAACCACCCGTACTTCATACCCGTTAATAGATAACGACACTCCACTACAAAATGACAAGGATAAAGCCGATGCATTTGCAGCGTATCTCCAGGGAATCTTCACTCCTCTTCCGCCTGCCTTTTCTAAGCGTCATCATCCGGTTGAGAGACTTAATTTCGACACCTTCCGTCTCCAACCTGACATCCATCATACTATCTCTCACAATACTGAACTTACTAAACCAATTACCGTAACTGATATCACTCGCACTGTCCAGAACAAGAAAAATACAGCACCTGGTTTTGATGAGTTTACTTATCGCCATATTAAAGAAGCGCCCTATCAGTTGTTATACCTTCTAGCTATCCTTTATACGTTCATCCTTCGTACAGGCTTTATTCCTTGTGAGTGGAAGACCTCAAAAACTCTCATGTTCCTCAAACCGCACAAACCACCAAATACTGTTTCCTCTTATAGACCTATTCAGCTTACTTCCGTGTATTGCAAATTTCTTGAACGAATTATTGTCCGACGCCTAGATTCTTATCTATCAGAACGTAACATCATCCCTTTACATCAGGCTGGCTTCCGCCCCGGTTTTAGTATCAATGATCAGTTACTTCGTCTCTCTAATATTATTACCAACCAGTTTAATACACAGTTTCCATCTTGTCTAGTGCTCTTCGACCTGGAAAAGGCATTCGATAAGGTATGGCATGCAGCTCTCATATATAAACTTATCCGTCTGACACTTCCCATATCATACATCAGATTTATCTATAATTTTCTTCACAACCGTATTGCATATGTCGCTCTTAATGACACTCTCTCACACCCCATGTGTATATTCTCTGGATTACCACAAGGGTCTGCCTTATCACCTTTGCTTTATCTTCTATATGTAGCCGATATGCCGCCGTTGCCACCGAACACACACATTTTTCAATATGCCGATGATACTGCATTTCTTACATTGGGCCGCACAATCCATCGCATCAGTACTGAAATTAATGCAGCAATTCAAAGCTTTCTCACCTGGTGTACGAAATGGCGTTTGAAACTCAACCCAGATAAAACCCAAGCTATAGTCTTTCTCCCGCCAAAACGCCGATCTCGTGTACATCGAAATCCTTCGCTACTTAATATCCAAGTACATAACACGCGGGTTCATCCAACTAAACATGTCACATATCTGGGAATTATTTTTGATCAACACCTCACTTGGCGCCCTCACCTTCAGAATATAATACAGAAAGCATATAATAGGCTTAATCTTCTCAAACGTTTCACAGGTACTACATGGGGACTACGAGCTAATACTGTTCTTAATACCTACAAAGTATTCCTACGACCAGTCCTGACATATGGCTTCACAGCATGGATATCCGCCCTCCAACCCCATTATGAAAAACTGAAGATACTTGAACGCCATGCCATACGACTAGCCTATAGAATAAAGCTCCCGAGTCCTACTCAAGAGCTTTATGAAGTCCTGCCTTTTCCACACCTTCTATTTCATATTGAAGCTTTGCGATCGAAGTATATTACTAGCAGATTTGAGTCCCGACATCCATTACTTCTCGCAACCATGCAAGCAGACATTCCATACAATCCACCTCGCAAGCTATTGGAAACGCCTTTATCCCTTCTGTTTGCACTTTACCGATATACACTCCCTCCTGGTCATCCGGATTTGGACGCAGTTGCAGCATTTTCAACATTCATAGTTCCTCCATACATAGCACCATCATTTACTGCACAGTAAGAACCTCATGTCTTAACAGGAAATCCATTTTGTCTTCATTACGTCCAGAGTCGCCTCTGGACAGAAGATAGATCTCACTTGTCACACTAATCATTACCTATGTGTTGTGTCGTTACACTGCACTTCATTTTTTCCATTTTCATTCTTCATTCTCTTCTCTCCAGTTACAGATAACGGATACAAATGCAACAGTAAACCAATACTATACAGCCGAAATCCCTATTAATGCAATCAAACTAGACACTTCTACTCCAGCACTCCGAACATCCCTTAGCCCATCGAAAATATAGACCTCCAATAATACGTTTAAATCTAGTACCGCACAGAAGGCGCAACCTTCTCACGGTTGCTGGCTAATCGCCAGCATTGGGACAAAAAAAATGGAGTAGATAGAAACGCATTAGTAATGAATAGTAATTGAGATATTTACTGTGGTAGTTTAGATTGTAAGTACACACTAGTATATATATATATATATATATATATATATATATATATATATATATATTATTGTAAATGAAAAATATGGCAACGCGCAAACAGACGGTCGTGACGCAAAGCGATACGGAAGCGCCGTGTTGCCAATGTAAATTAACTGAAGAAGAAAGAATGACGCGAGTTCCAAGAAGATTGGTCAGGTGCAGTGGTTGCCATGAAAAGTGGATCCACTTCAGCTGTACAAATTTGGATGATACAGTAGAAATGGAAAAAAGAATAGCAGACAAAGAAATTGTAAAATATTGTGAGGACTTCATCAGCAAACTTGATCAATCTTCTGAAACAATGGATGTTTTGACTAATAAAGAAACAGAATGTGAGGGTTCAGAGGAAGAGCATGGGTTCTGTACCCCAAAAATTCGAGGCCAGACATATCATGTAAACATATCCGACCTCGATGATAACGAGGAAAAAACGAATTTTAACACAGGTGATCGGTCTAATGGTAACAAACACAATAAGGAACCGAAGGAGAATGTGTCATCCAGTAATGATGCTGTTCTCCTTCTGTTGCAGCAGATGAATCAGAAATTTGACAGTGTGATTCAGAAACTTGATATTTCGAAGCGAGAAACGGATTCTTGCTTCGAGATGTTAAGCAAGAAAATTGACCACATTGATACTAAATTTACTTCCTCAGTAACTAAGCTAAAAGATGAGACGTTTAACGAAATTGAACGGGTTAGGGGTGAGACCCAACAAAGTGTGAATACTTTAAAACAGGAAACCGAGGGAAAGTTAAGTGTAGTAAGTGAAAGGTTAGAAAAAGTAAACGAGAAATTTAGGCAGGTAGATGATAGATTTGATCAACAACAAACTGAGATAGATAAACTTAATGTTACGTTAAATAAGTTATCTGTGGAAACAAAATTGAATACCCTCGAAACTCATATTAGTAAAAGTGATGAAACAGACAAATCCTTTATGCGCTATCCGTTTCCTACTAATAATGTATCACAGACTGAATTAGTCGAGGAAAACGGAAACAGTAAAGAAAAGGAAAGTTTTGAGTTGATTGGTGCAATGGATAAATCAGTATATTGCCCCATTCAGCAGTTACCATCCAAGCCATTTCAAAATTTTCAAAATACAGTCAATAAAACTAGCATAGTTACCACAACTGTGACTAGTGTGAATGCCCCATGTATGTTTAGTAGTGATATGCAGAATAGACTCTATTCAGATCGTGAAGGGTTTGATATCGGACCTTGGTTAGTGAGTACTAACGGACCAGGAGTTGAAGATGCTCATAGAAATAAAAAACACCCATTTTCTTTTGATTGTTCGGGAGTGACTTACACAGAGACTAGTACGTCCCTGGCAAACCCCGTGACAACTCCGTTGGTTCAGGGCAGTGCATTCGTACCGTTTAGTACTTTTCAGGCTATGCCGAGTATGAGTTCGAAGGTGTCCCTACGGGATATTGAACGCTTCCCAACATTTGGCAACATTACTAATGGATTACCTCGTGCCTTCCTACGAAGACTCAATCACTATCTCGACATGTACCAATTAACGGATATCGAAAAATTAAATATAGTAGAGAAATGTTTGGTTGCAGCGTCTGTTGCGTGGTTCGCCTTGATAAAATACAGAATTAGAAATTATAATAATTTTTTGGCTGTGTTTAAGGATGAATACTGCAACGAGCATATCGAGCGTCTGCAAAAGCAAAATCTTCAGTCTCTTCGATATGACCGATCAAAATATGGCTCTCTGTTAGATTATGCCTGGAAAATCATTGAACTATATTATCAGATAGCCGAAAGTCCGTCTCAGGCCGAATTAGTGGACATCATTGTGAATGCTCTTTCACCAGAAGAGTCAAGAGCGATAGCATCTCACCTTTGTCAAACAGTTCGAGAGGTTACCTCATGACTTGGTGCCTTATGTGGGAAGGAGGTGACTTACCCGCCTAAAAGACCTTTTGCTCGCCAGGCGAAGCTATTAAAACAGGCTAACAAGTCCACGGCAAGCTGCCAGACCGACTTCTTAAGCTACACTCAGACTGGATTTCGGTATCCAAGAGGGTCTAGCTTAGAAGTCAATAATAATAACAATAATGGCCGAAGCTTTTTTAGGAATCGACCCAGGTATAATAACCGTCGAGGTTATAACCCCTATAATTATACGAATCAGGAATCGAACCCGGGTAGAAATGCCAACAACGGTGGAAGCCTTGGCAGTGGAAACATCGAGGAAAGAGAGAATGGAAATGGTCGTAATTGTGGTAACGGAAATAGTACGACTCGTCCCTAGAACCCAGTCTCTTCGCAAGTGCGTAATGGTGAAAATAGAGTTATTTTGGCTGGGGGGAACAATAGCCGAGAAACCGTGGTGAAGTCGCTAAATTAATGCCGCACTCACCTGATGAGATGGGGGAGGACGGCTGCGGGAACAAACACCCCAACAAATTGGAAAACAATAACCATTCGGAAAAGTGTAATCTTCACGACAAAACTTATACGATTTCTAACCAATGTAAATTCATAATAAATTTTGTCATAGAAGAAGAACCGTTCGCATCTAGCGAAGAACGGTAGTATTCAACATCTCCGAACCTAAATGGAACTATTGGTGGTATGGAACTTACGGCTACCATAGATTCTGGCTCGGAGTTATGCCTCATGGACTGGGAGGTGTGGAAAACATAGAAACAGCGTTTCCCTTCCGCGAAATTACGACCGTATACCGGCCTTACTCTTGGTGCCTTTTCTGGAAAGGAATGCTTTTCGGTCCAGGGAGTTCAAAATTTTTGCTTAAATATTCAAGGTCATATTTTTGAAATTGCTATTTTTATCATTAAGTATTTGCGAACTGACTTGATATTAGGATGCCCGTTTTTACATAAATTTAATTTTGTAATAGATCGCGAAAGAAAGGAAATTCGTATGAAGGATAACTCGGGAAATTCGGTGAGAGTTGCTACTGATCGACCCAATGTAATGTTGGTAAAGATTACAGAAGAGGACATTACAGTCAATGGATCGGAGTGGCCAGTGTCCAAACAACTGATGCTTGATCCCAAATTATTTGGTCAAGCTGCTCATATGATGACACCGCCCTATGTGGGAGAGGCTAATGTGGCTAACCCAGTGGATTCATGTCTGGACACCGAAAAAAATGTCTCTAAAGAAGAAATTAGGGAATATATTGCTGCTAGGGATAATTTGCCAAAACACATTCAAAACGGATTATATAAATTATTATTACATTATCGTTCTCTGTTCTCAGAATATCCGCGCCGGGTTAATGCTCCACCATATAAGATACAGCTGAAGGATAATTAACTAGTTGTTGGCCCTTGTTATTCCGTTCGTCAAGCTATGCAACTCGAGTTTGAGGCTGAATTGAATAAA
This sequence comes from Thermobia domestica, assembly GCF_964235325.1. Lineage (NCBI taxonomy): Eukaryota > Metazoa > Arthropoda > Insecta > Zygentoma > Lepismatidae > Thermobia > Thermobia domestica. Next base: position 79,384,217 of record NC_137470.1, read on the forward strand.
TGGCTTCGCCTTGGTATTGAACGTATGTTTCCTTACAGAAATCCCATTCATGTAGTAAAGAAGGCTTCTGGTGGAATACGTCCTGTACTGGATTTGAGGGCAAAGAACTTGAAAATAATTTGTCCGCAGGTACAAGTAGAGGCTATAAATGATCTGTTGAATCGTGTCTCTCAAGCTACGTGGTTTTTCTCTTTCTACGCGTCTAGTGCGTATTACGGTATTAGTGTTCATGAAGACTCATACCAATGCACCACTTTTGTTTATAAGGGCAGACAATATTGTCTTACCGTTTTACCACAAGGACTGAAAATCAGCCCAGCTTTTTTCAATCAGTGATGACCACCTTCTTTGATGAATCAACTCGTACTTTCGTTGTAGACGATCGTATTTAGACGATGTATTGGTAAAATCAGCAACTGACGAAGAACATCTAGATCATTTGGAGAAGACCTTTGAAATATTTAATTTAGCGAACTTTTCGTTAAACTTTCGAAAGTGTAAATTCTTTGTACGTGAAATTAAATTCTTGGGACAAAAGTGGTAAAACAATAAGGGTGGATCCCCGACTAAACGAACCAATTCGATATTTCCCGGTACCTAAATCAAGGAAGTCGTTACAAAATTTTTAGGCCTTATTGGTTGGCGAAGAAAATTCATTCCGAATTTCTCTGGACTTACAGCAAAATTGTATCGATTACTAAAAAAGGATCAAAAATTTGTATTTGACGAGGAAGCATTACAATCTTTCCACAAGCTACGAGACATTCTCAGCAATCCTCCAGCTTTAAGTCAGTCAGGTATTTCTCTACCCTTTCACATCCAAAGTGACGAATGTGTTGAAAATCTTGCTGGCTTACTTGCACAATATCTGCCTGGAAGTGAGGATCCTAATGTGATAGGGTATGCCAGTCGACGAGTAAGACCTTACGAGTTGTCTTTGTCAGTGTCTCAATTAGAACTCTTGTCCGTTCTTTTCCTTTGTGAACATTTTGAACAGTACATAATAGGTCATATTACATATGTGCATACTGATAACGCAGCAGTAACGCATGCGTTCACGCAAAAAAAAACTTAGACCCGAGAACTACGAGAATATTATTGAAGCTAAAAAACTTTGATCTTATTTTCCAACAGTGTCCGGGCCGAGAGAACTTTGTGGCGGAAACACTCAGCCGATACCCACCCGAAGTGCTACTTCCGACAGAGACTAACTACGTACACTTTTTAACTAAAACCTACTACTCTGATATCGACATCAATAACATACGAAAAAATCAAAATACAGATGAATTATGTAAAAAGATACTCAATCAATATGAGAATAATCAAAATCTAGATAAAATCACAGTATATCAAGGACTCATTTGTACCAAACTATTAGGTGTAAATAAATGGTGTTTGTTGTACCTCGGAAGTGTATCGAACCAGTCATTCGTACCATTCATTCCGCAGGTCATATTGGGGTCCAAAAATGTTACTGATTTTACCGAGCAATTTTCTATTGGAAAAATCAAAAATCAACAATTAAAGATTTTATCCGAAATTGTATCGAGTGTGCCGAAAGAAAGTTCACAAACCGAACAATAGCCAAGCAGGAATTTCATATTCAGGCAAGAGTCCCACATGAGATCATTGGCATTGATATTATTGGGAAGGTTACTCCAAGTCAGGGTTATTATTACATTTTATCGTTGATAGATATTTATTCTCGTTTGGTCACTTTCCTCCTTGGTCACTTTCCACCAAGATTTAATATAAAAGACCCAATCAAAATTTTAAAAGTTGACACCCGAGAGGCAAGAACAACTGAACCGAAATGAGTGAAATTGTGCACAGATATTGCAGGCGTAAAATAAAGGAATACGGGTTTCGTATTTTAATGAAAAAACGGTTGGGTAGGGCATGGGCCCTTCCAAACATTTGATCACGAAACATCAGAAGTGCTGGTAGCAGTATGTCAGATGTGTGTAAAGAACATGAAAAATTGCAGCGAAACTTTACGTATGGACAATACGAAAAAACAAACGAATGCATTTTTCTTAATTTCTGCAGAAAAACCGTTTTAGGAGGCAAAAGCCCCAACCTAAAATTTTGAAAGTTGACTGCCAGAAGGCAAAAAGAAGTGAACCGAAGTAAACGATATTGCGGACAGATATTGTAGATGTAAATTGACAAAAAAATGGTTTTCGATTTTCCTTGAAAAAACGGTTGGGTGGGGCACGAAACCCTCCAAACTTTGACCACAAAATATCAAAAGTGCTAGTAACAGTATGTCAGATGTTTGTAAAGGACATGGAGAATTGCAACATAATTTTGTGTATGGACAATACGCAAAAATAAACGAACACGGGTTTTTTATGTTCTGCGGAAAAAGGAATTTTAGGGGACAAAATCCCGAACACAAAATTTTGAAAGTTGACAGCCGAAAGGCCAAAACAAGTGAACCAAAATGAATTAAATTGTTTACAGATATTGTAGATGTAAAATGACAAATAGCGGGTTTCGTATACTCCTGCAAAACAGGGTTGGGTGGGGCAGAGACCCCTCCAAACCTTTTATCACGAAATATCAAAAGTGCTAGTAACAGTATTTCAGATGTGTGTTGTGTCAGGACATGAAGAATTTCAACGTAACTTTGTGTATGGACAATACGCAAAAAATAAACATATACTTTTTTTTCTGCGGAAAATCGGTTTTAGAAGGCAAAATCCCCACCAAAAATTTTGAAAGTTGACATCCGAAAGGCAAAAAGAATAAACCAAAGTGAATGAAGTTGTGCACTGATTTTGTAGACATAAAATGAGGGTATACGGGTTAAGTATATTCCTGGAGAAAAGGGTTTTGGGGCACCGATTCCTCTAAACCTTTGATCACGAAATATCGAAAGTGCTAGTACCAATATGTCAGATGTGTGTAAAGGACATGAAGAATTGGAATAAAATTTTGTGTATGGACAATGCGCCAAAAATAAAAGAATACTGTTGTTTTTATTTTCTGCGGAAAACGGTTTTAGGGGGCTAAAGAGTATACCACAAAATTTTTAAAGTTGACTCACGAAAGGTAAGAAGAAGTGAACCAAAGTGAATGAAATTTTGCAAAGATATTGCAGATATGAACCGAGGGAACACGTGTTTCGTATCTTCCTGTAAGAAACGGTTAGATGGGGCACGGACCGCTCCAAACCTTTGATTATGGAATATCAAAAGTGCTAGTAACACTATGTCAGATGTTTGTAAAGGACATGAAGAATTCGAACGAAGTATTTTGTATGAACAATACGCAAAAAAATAAACGAATACGCGTTTTTCTATTTTCTGTGGATAAATGGTTTTAGGGGGCTAAATCTCCCACTCAAAAATTTGAAAGTTGACGCAAGAAAGACAAGAATAAGAAGAAATGGACCGAAATGAATGAAATGTGCACAAGTATTGTAGAGGCAACATGAGGGAATATGTGTTTCGAATTCTTCCTGAAAGAAAAAACTGTTGAGTGGACGGAGGCTTTGAGGGGTTAGAGGGGTGGACAAAAGCGAATGAAATTGTAGGTAGATATTGGGTGTGTAAACTATGGCCCTTCATGTTTCACATGTGTCATGTGTCCATCCGATTTCTTTAAATTTTTTAGATCAACTACAAGCACAAACAGTATAGCGTTTTTAATAGTATTTCAGAAGGCACTTTTAACACTTATGATGTTTTTGAGCAAAAAAAAATAGTGTCGATTTATTTCCAGTTTCCTCTTGATCTGCCAAATTTGAAGCAAAACGGATAGGGAGAGTTGAGAAACATGAAAGGGCTTATTTTACATAGGGTGTATATAATATCTACACACAATTTCATTTGCTTCGGTCTACTCCTTCCTGCGCTATTACGGAAATTTTTACTTTTTTTCGGATGGGGCCTAGGCCTCAACAGTGTTTTTCCACTGAAGGTGAAACACGTTTCATTTATTCTTTTGGAATATACGAAGTTTCGTTGCAATTCAAAATATTCTTTAGAAACGTCTGACATATGCTTATTTGCAATTTTGATATCTAGTAATCAACGGTTTAGAAGGTCCAAGCCTCAGTCAACCGCTTTTTCCCAGGATAATACGAAACCCAATTATCTCATTTTACGTCTACAATATTTGTGCACAATGTAACTCAATTCGGTGCAGTTCTTCTTGCCTTTTGAGTCTCAAATTTCAAAATTTTGGGTGTGGATTTTGCCCCCTTAAAACCGTTTTTCCCCAGAATAAGAAACCGTATTCGTTTTTTTTTGCGTATTGTCCCTACACAATGTGTAGTTCCAAATCTCAATGTCCTTCAAGCACTTGTGACATACTATTATTAGCACTTTTGATATTTTACGATCAAAGTTTTGGAGGGCCCTGTGTATCATCTAAACTGGTTTCTTTTTTTCTAGGACAACAAGAAACCTGTATTCCCTAATTTTATGTATACACTATCTATGCATAATTTCATTCACTTCAGTTCACTTCCTCTGGCCATTCGGCCTCAATTTTCAAAATTTTGGGTGGGAATGTTTGCCCCTAAAACCTTTTTTCTGCAGAAAATAGAAAACCCGTATTCGTATATTTTTTCCATACTGTCCCTACACAATGTGTCGTTCCAATTTTTCATGTCCTTCAAGCACTTCTGACATACTGTTATTAGCACTTTTGATATTTCACGATCAAAGTTTTGGAGGGGTCTATGTCCCACCTAAACGGTTTTCTTTTTTTCAAGAAAATAAAAAAACGTATTCCATCATTTTATGTCTACAATATCTGTGCACAATTTCATTGACTTCGTTTGACTTCCTCTGGCCTTTCGGTCCTCAATTTAAAAAAAAAATAGGGTGGAGGCTTTTGCACCCTAAAACCGTTTTTCCCCAGAATATAAAAAAACAGTATTCCTATATTTTTTGCGTATTGTTCTTACACAAAGTTTCGTTGCAATTCTTCATGTCCTTTACACACATCTGACATTCTGTTACTAGCACTTTCAATATTCCGTGATCCTACCCCACGAAACCAACTTAACCGTTTTTTTTAAAGGAAAATACGGAGCACGTATTCCCTAATTTTGTCTGCAATATGTGTGTAAAATTTCGTTTACTTCTGTTCAATTTCTTTGCCTTACGGGCGTCAACTTTCAAAATTTCGCGTGGGGGCTTTTGCCCTCTAAACTGGTTTTCCGCAGAAAATAGAAGATACATATTCGTTTATTTCATGTGTAATATCTACCTGCCAAATTTGATCAAAATCGAAGTGTTACACATCGGAAGTGTTACTTGTTAGTAACTAATATTTCTTTAAAATTTTGGAGGCACGGTGGCTCAGTGGTAGAGCGTTCACCTCCGGTGCTTGGGGTCCCATGTTTGATCCCAGCTCGCGCCGTGTTAACTTTGTGGTGGATAAACACAATGCCCGTGTGTTTTCTCGGGGTTCTCCCGTTTCCCCCCACATTTTTCATTCCACCGTTTCACTCATCTCTCTTCATCACCGTCTCCTTTAGCCTAACCGGCATAAACGTTGGACGTAAAACTTAAAGATTTCATTTGATTTTTTTCTTTAAAATTTTATGAACAAATAGTGGGAATTAAAGATTATGTAAGCGAAAAATTGAGATCTATTGCAAGTTTCGTCTCCTTTCAACATTGAAAGAAATGACGGCACAGGTATTTGTATTCAAGGTAGACGTGAAATTTGAAACTGAGATTTCACTATATTTCTGCCATCATTTTAATGCACACTGTAAGGTTCTTAAATGCTAATTAAGTCAGGATTTTGCGTCCAAATTAAGTTGCAACATAATAATTGCTAGAAAACCCAAATTGACAACGCGAATTTAAGATTAGTCGATACTTTAGATAGCATGGAAGAAAGGCCTAAGTGTGCGGCCAAGTAGGTTGCGAGGCGATTTAATAAATTGCATGTCTTCTACTCGCCAGAGTCCACCTCAACCGTTTCATTTTGTTTTCAAATAAAACACTTTTATCATGAGTTACATTAGCATACAGTACATGAGTGACAATTTATATTATGATAGAATATAGGCCCTACTATGAGTTTTAATAGAAAAAGTGCAGACACTCGATAATCATTACGTAATAAGATTTCAATAGATTCAGTGCTTGATCGTGCCGTGTGTAAACTGTGTGCCTTCCTTTGACGCTCTGGTATACACTGGATAAAATAGGTTTCAATCCTACTTTATTTACACTGGATAAAGTTGAAAACTATGCTTTAGTCCCTACCTTGACCATATCCTGGTTCGGCGGCTAGGTTTCCGAGACGAGACGAAATGTCTCTTGAAATGCCTCGTCTCGTGTCATGTCTCAAAAATGCATACACATTTTTGAAATTGTTTAAAAATTTATAAACTCGGAATAAATTATTGCCTTCGAAAGTATACCAGCGTTTATTATTTCAAATGAGGACTATTATAAAAACAAGGAATACCTAAAGTTATTTTTTTCAATGATTCTTACAAACAGCTTTTATTTCCATTTTCCAAACGATTCAAGTTTAAATATTTTGTGATAGTGTTCCAGATTCAAGTAAAGTGTTAAACCATTCATCGAGATCAGTGTTTCAGAAGATTTCATTCCGAGGGCTGGTGGTTATATGTATGTATAAAAATCCTTTATAGAAATACAAGGTCTCTTAATGCCAGTTTCATCAGTGACTAACCATTGTTTCATGAGTTTTCTCGTTCCGAACAAAGACACAAACGTGTCAGCCTTTTTCTGTCTGAGTTTGAAAGGATGCTGGTTTGACAATAAAATTTAGTTTCTTTTTATTGTTTTATGATGTTATTCGAACCAAAGCCATTTTTGGAATCGGAAAGTCACATAGGTTGCATTTCTTAATAATTTATTTCATACTGGTACACACTACAGATAGAACTACTCATAGCATTTTAATTACACAGCACATAGTTCTTTGACATACAAGGAAATCTTTTGTTATAGCAACATCCAGTATTACCAATGGGCATTTCCCCTTATCCTCCTTGTAATTCGCACACCATCAACAGATATAGAACATTGTTGAACATTTCTCGAACCACTTCATCACACTCCTGGCCTTATGACATGGTGCATTTTCTTGTCGAAAAATGCCACTACCGTTGGGAATCATGGTTGTCATAAAGGGGTGTACGGAGTCTGCAAACAGTGTGCGATACTCCTCGGCCGTCATTGTGCCTTGCTCGAGCTATACTAGATACATGCTCACGTGTGTCCTCCAGAGCATTATTATTATTATTATTATTATTATTATTATTATTATTATTATTATTATTATTATTATTATTATTATTATTATTATATTTGAAGTAAATCAAAATCCACGACATTAATTATTAGTTTTAATTAAATGAATTGAGCTGAAAATTAAATCTTGATTTCGAAAGATTAACTATTAAGTTTATCCGTTCCGTACCTTTTTAAAGTAATAAATGCTGGAATTGGTTTCAAGGCTGTTTCTGAGTGAATACTTTCTTCAAAATAATATTAAAAATTATAGAAAGATTTTCGAGACATTCGAGTCGAGTCGAGATTTTTACGAACAGTCTCGACTCGACTCGTGTCTCGACTCAAAAATTAGAGTAGAGAAATACGTTTGTCTCGACACGTCTCGAATTTTACAAAGTGTGCCTCGACTCGAATTCCAGTCGAGATTCGAGACATGTAGACTCGTGCGCATCCCTAAATATTCATATTTTAAATGTGCAATACTACCTTGCGAAAAATGACACCGAATTAATTTACCGAAGTCTACTTTCTTCTTGTTAGATTAGTGATCGTTGTTTAGGATAGATTATGCAAAGTCAGATATGGTTATGTATGTTTACACGTTCGTTTCTTTCTTTCAAAATGTATTCCTATCTATTCCCATTTATTATTAATAATTTATTTCTTGCATTTATTAATAACTATCTGAAAAAACCATTATTCGCATGGTGGCTGCATTTGGAAGTCAACGCCTGTAGTAGTATCACCGTTGATTTCAGCGAGTGCGAAAACTATGGATTTGACATTAATATCGGTCATTTTGGATTTTTTTTACATGTCAGGGTATCCCCTCCAGTACCCCGACCCGCTACCAAATGGGGTGAATTTGGAAGTTAATGCAATCGGAGTTTCACCATTGATCTCAGAGACCGCCAAAACTATGAATTTGACATTAATATCGGTCATTTTCTACTACTTTTACATGTCCCTGTAACCGTCTCCTGAAACCCCCTGATTCGATTTAAAAAAAAAGAACGCTTCATCTTGATGTGGGACCTGGACCAAGGTACCCCAGATCAAAATTTGGTAACTCTCTGTCCAATCGTCTGGTCTCCAGGCAGCACACAGATACATATAGTGATGCGCACGAGACGAGTCGAGACAGGATTTTCCTGACAAATTCGAGTCGAGACACGGCCCTTCCAATAGTGAAATATACATTTTCGAGTCGAGACATCACTTTTGCAGCACATTATCGAGACCAGACAACCACAAACCTTGTCTCGTGCGCATGCCTAGATACATATATACGTACAGACAGACACATAAACAAACTTTTTATTTTATTTACATTAGATTAGGTGTATTTCAAACAGTGTTTTTAGGGAGGAGCTCTGATGTACCCCCGGAAGAGACCAAAATAATACGTGTATAATATAATAATAAATAGAATAATATCAACAGTGTCCCCCGGAATACGAAATGTGCCCCCCCCCCCGGAACATAGTTTCTGAAAGAAACACTGATTTCAAACACAACAGATAGAACCAACGGCGCCGACTTTCCAAAATATATGTGGGTGCATATCAATGGCGGGGCGTGTTATATATTTTCAAGCAAGTCTCGATATTTTTTGTTGATTGATTTCTTTTCAGTTAAAATCTTTTATGAACGCTTCATAAAGAGCTGTGCTGTGCTAAAGTAAAATATACGGTAATATAAGAATAAGTTGGGGCTGTCATAGCTCAGGCGGTAACACGGCTGACTTAAACGTAAAGAAACATGTTTAAATCCGGATAAAAGTTTAATTACTGTAATACATATTCATAACATATATAATCGTGATATTTAGTGTATATTTTCAACAACTTTCATGATGCACATGAACTGCGTAACCTACAGGAATTGAAGGAAGTTCATTTCCAATATGTAAAAGCACTACCTTTAAACTCACCTTGAACGAATCTATAAAGAGCCTCCACTCCGTAGGTCCGTAATTAATTTTAAGTGCCCTCATGAGACCATTTACATCTGTACATGCCACAAGTGTGTCTTCCATGGTAAAAAATTAAGTGAACATCTTCTCCCTATTCCGATACACTGAAATATTTACTTTTTCCTGCAATAAATTCCATTGCTTTAAGCGTGATCATAAAATTTCGGCTTTGCTTTTCGAGAGGTTCAAGTCTCTGATTAGATCACTTAGTTCCTCTTGAGTAAGTCTATGTGGTTCACATGGATGTTCTACAACAAACGTAGGGTCCTTCGAAGTACTTGATTCAGGAGCTTCAACTTCTTGATCATCATCAGAAAAAAGATCGTATTCTTTAGGTGGGTCAGGAACAGGTAGTCCTTCTCCATGTGGAACAGGGCGCATTGCAGAAGGAATGTTAGGATAGATCAAGGCCCGCTTCTTCTTCGTGGAAATTCCCTTCTTGACGGAAGGAACCATACAAAAATAACTGTCTCTGATGTGGTCGCTTGGCTCCCTCCAAATCATGGGCACTGCAAAAGGCATTGAGCGCCCCGTCCCATTAATCCAATTTCCTAGATTGCTGGCACAAGTGTTACACACAATGTGGGGTGCCCAACATTTATCTTGGTCTCCAATTTTACAACCAAAGTAATATTGATAGGCTTTTCTTATTAGTGGTGTTATAGTCTGCTTTTGTGAGGAAAATGTCACTTTCCCACACACGTAGCAGAAGCTATCCGCACTGTTTACACAATTTCGCGGGATTTTTGTTTATTGAAATCCTCAAAATGTCACTTGAAATAGTCCCGACAACTATTTAAAAATATACATTCGAAATACCAGTATTTTTGCGTACTTGTAGTTGTACTTTTATGTCCTGCACTACACAAGCGTCACACCCAAAACGCTGATAACTGCACTAAACCTGTATTTTCTAACAATAGCAGAACACTACTGAGATAAGGAACACAATGAAAACATGCGTTTATATAGTTTCTCCAGTGTTGCCGGATCGGTGTAACATTTTACCCCAAACGAAGCGAATATATTTATTTTTAAAGCGTTATTATTAGACATGCCTGTAAAACAAAAAGTAGAGCTAATATTCGAAAATAACTTTCAAATTCGTGATCGGCACCACAAAATCAACAAGAATTAGCTGATTTTGTTCAATTTACATTTTCGTTGTTGAACAGCGTTATTGATTAATATCAACTTATTAGTTTGGTAAGCCTCAGAAAATATGTGTGATATATTGCAGCAAAATTTGATAATTATTAACAAAAGTTATAAAACAAATGATCAGGAGGAGGGGAATTAAATCACTTCCTCATAATTGACTTAATTTAATTTCATGTTAGGGGATTGCGGAAAAGTCTGAAACAGCATGCATACCACATTATATAAAATCGAACATCTTTACACAAAAATTATAGAGAAACACATTATTAAATGAGGAAAAGTTAATTCAAACTTATTACGGAGAGGCTTTAAAAAAAAACAGCCCAATGCGTTTGATTGATGAAAACTGGATTTTATTGCATATTTCACGCACATGTGTTGCATGTTTACACATACGCTTAATATTGTATTATATTATATCCAGTAAACCAACCTGAATATTATTCAAGATAACACAATCTTCCTGTAGTACGTATTTTCTTTAGGCCTTTGCAATCATTCTTATTGTTTCGGAATGAAATTTGCCCAGAATGAAAAAATGAATTTATCCTGTTTCCACAATTTAAGAAAAATCTTTCAGTATAATTTTATTGAAAATTTATTTGAATTTGGCACAATATGATTTATGTTTTCCTTCAGGCTTTTCCACAACCCTATTGGTTAAAATTATAACTACTCAAGAACGATAGTTGATTTGATCCCTAATGAGATTTGTTGGAATTTTTCACAGATCAAAAATAACAATTAAAACTTCGATGAAAATGATAGCCTTACTATGATTATAATTATGTTCTTCAATCTTAAAAAAACTAACTAACTCTATGGCCTATGGAACCCGGAGGTACAATTCACAAAAGCTCTCCACTGACATATAACCTTATTTAACTGCATCCAGTTTCTACTTTGTATTCCAGTCTCTGCGAGATCCATCTTAATATTGTTATCCCATCTGCGCCTAGGTCTTCCTAATGGTCGTTTTGCGATTGGCCTTCCAGTCAAGACTTTGAAAGCGTTTCTACTTTCTTCCATTCTAGCTACATGACCCGCCCACCTAAGCCTCCTAGACTTGACGACCCTAACAATGTTGCGTAAACGGTATAAATTATGTAGTTCCTCGTTATGAAGTTTCCGCCATTCCCCATTCCCGTTCCTCTTGGGTCCGAATATTCGTCTCAGGATCTATTTCTCAAATACTTTCAGTCTATGTTCTTCCCCCATAGTAAGAGACCATGTTTCGCAACCATAGAGAATACAGGCATGATTATCGTTTTGTATAGTTTAAGCTTCAAATTCCTCGACAGAATTCGCGACGACAAGAGATTTTGAATCGAATAATAACACGAATTCCTGCTTTATTCGACATTTAATTTCTTCGTGAATATGATTTTCCTCTGTTAATATTGATCCTAGATATTTGAAACTATCCACTTTTTTAAAAGTATTATTTAATATTTTAACGCATCCATAATTTGCTGTATTACGGTCCCGCCGCACTTCCATGTATTTAGTTTTCAATAAGATCTCTGCATTTATCTCTATTTTTCTCCTATCATCCCCCATTAAATTTACATCATCAGCATATGCTGTAACCTGGTGAATACCGTTCAACTCTAGGCCCTGGTAGCTATCTTTGATTCTCCTTATAGCGTATTCCAGACCGAAGTTAAATAATAATGGCGACAACGCATCACCTTGTTTCAGGGCATTTTCGACGTGAAAGCTCGTGGACAAAAATTTTCCTACCCGAACTTTACTCTGGGATTCATTTAAACATATCTTAAATAATCTAATTAGCTTTCTCGGTTTTCCAAGTTCTGTAAGAACGTTGTATAATGTTTCCCTCCTAACCGAGTCGTACGCTTTTCTAAAATCAATAAATAGATGATGTACCGGGGTATTGTATTAACACTTATTTTCGAGTATTTGTCGAATGGTAAATATTTGGTCGATGGGTGATCGATTTCGTCTAAATCCGCACTGATAATCTCCATTAATTTCATCTGCGTATGGGGTCAATCTTACTAATAGAATATTTGAAAGGTTTTTATAGGATGTTGACAGAAGAGAAGTGCCTCGATAATTATTACAGTCTGATTTGTCGCCTTTCTTGTGATTTGGAACAATGATTGATTCTTTCCACAATTGTGGCAATTCTAACTTGTTCCAGATAAGGAGAATGAGTACGTGTATCTTGTTCCACAATTTTTCACCTCTAGCTAAAATTAACTCAGCCGGAATTTCATCTATACCCGGAGATTTCTGTTTCTTTAATTTCTTTATAGCGGTTTCTACTTCTATTCGGTTGGGTTCTGGAATATACGGTTCTTCTTTTCTCCACGCACACTAGTTTTTTCTTGCGTGTTAAGCAAATCCTCAAAAAAAATATTTCCATCTATTTACGATGCTATCCATATCAGTAAGAACTGTACCGTCAGATTTCTTTAATATATAAGCACACGGTTGATAGCCTTTCTTCAATTCGCTGATTCCGTTATACATGTCCCGGATGTTTTTATTTTTACTATTATCTTCAAGTTACTTAATTTTAGCTTTCAGAAAATCGCGCTTCTTTGTTCTAATTGTTTTGGAAGTTTCCCGCCTTATATCTGTGAAATTTTGTGTAGTTATTTCATTCGGATTTTTTAGCCAGCGTAATTTTGCCTATTTTCTCTTCTCTGCTAGATCTGTGCATTCCTGGACAAACCATTGTTTTGTCCTAAGTATTTCCGCGTGTCCCAATTTTCTATTGCTGAACTTTTAATGCTATCCCTAATTTCAATTCAGGTATCCTCAACACTAGTGCACTCCGAGTCTTCTAAAGCTGAGAATCTATTCGAAACTTCAATCTGGTACTCCTCTCTTGCCTGGCTCTCTTCTAATATCTTTAAATTGTATCTCTCCTTTTTCGGACACCGAATACTACCTTTATTCAACGATAACCTCTCTCGTTTTATCGCTGCTACCAGGTAGTGGCCAGTGTCACAACCAGCCCCTCTAAACGACCGGACATCAATTATGCTAGATTGCCTTCTTCTACCTACTAAAACGTGATCAATTTCATTATTTTTTTTTTCGTCTGGTGATGTCCAAGTGTATTTATGAAAGTCCCTATTTATGAACGCGGGAATTTTGTACTCTTCACGATTAGGTTTTTGGATGTTGCAAAGTTCACGAGTCTAACAACGTCGTCATTACTTTCCTTATGCAGACTTTCGTTCCCTATGATCGGTTTGAAAATATCCTCTCGTCCCACCTTCGCATTGAAATCCCCTAATAGAATTTTCATATGGTATCGCGGGAGTTGGTCAAATATCCGTTCCACTTCATCGTAAACCTGTCTTTTATATAGTCATCCTTATCTTTAGTTGGAGCATGTAAATTTTAAACAATAATATCACATTACCGTTCCTTAAGAGTAATAAAAGAACATCTATTAGTAACAAATTCAACCCGTTTGATTGCTGGTAATATTCGTTTGTGAACGGAAAACCCTGTTCCTAACTGGTGATTTTTAATTCCTCCCCCGTAAAAGAACGTAAAATTTCCGGAATACACAGATCCATTTGCTTTCCACCTAACTTCCTGAACTCCTACTACGTCCATCCTGTATTTCTCTAACTCACTCGTTACGGATTTTAACGCACCTGCTTTTTAAAGACTTCTAATATTCCATGTTCCAAATCTCATGTCCATTTTCTTTTGCTGAGGTCGTGCCAAGTTATCAGTGCTTGTCCGAGGCTTTTGTGAATATTTCTGAACAAGTGTTTTTTTTTTTTACAGGATGAGGTTGTTCGCCTTCCCAAACCCCCAAGCTGGAGGACCATTCCTAGTCGGCTGTCCGCGATTGCTTATTCAGTATATTCGCAGCTAACCTCTATATCTAGAGGCCTTCTCCTCGATCCGCAACCTGAGGACGCGCCATGCCGTGGTGACAGGGACCCACGTTACACGTTGTTCTTCAATCTTGTTCCTCAGTGTATAGGGAATTTCAGAGTAGGCTCAAAATATGTGTTTATCAAAAGGAGATCTCCAGAACGCAATGAAAAAATGTGTTCGGAAATCATACATAACGAATTTTGTTCGCGCTCCGCAAGTTCGCTGAACAGTTGAACTATATTCAACTGTAACCTGGAACAAAGGGCAATGGAACTACATTCCTTTTTATTTTGGTACTACATACACGCGCATGCGTAAAACCACATAACAAAATAAATTTCCGGTTTTGTCATTTAATTATAAATTAAAATCACTTCAGTTAAAAGAGGAATTTACTAAAGACATATCTCTATTTTGTCAATACTACTTTTGGATAATTTTATATAGGTTATACAAACGAAAAGAGTTGCACTAAATAGAAAACAAAACCTTCTTATGATTATTACAAATGCACAAATCAATACCATAATTTGAATCGAGAACACTGCTATCGCTTCACTTATATAAACGAAATTACTGAAGATTTATTTTCTCTGCACTACATTTGGATTAGGTTGACCAGACGTTCTGTTTTTTAAACCAGATTTTCCCTTTTTTTCAAAGTCATCCGGCGCCTCGAGTAAAGCTCAATAGATGTATGATGCTGTAAAACTATTATCATTAATATGTATTTTGATATATACAATTTGTGACGAACGTCTTTTACTTTTGACCGAGTGACTGGGTGGTGGGCTACGACATTCCCTATGAAATTAGTGAGGAGGTTAGCTATCTCGGCCCCATAGAACTTAATCCCTAGATTGAAGGGAATAGTAGTTACAGAATATGTGATAAGTATATACAAACAAAAGTTTATTTCTTCTTTATCAATTTGATAATGGAAAATATTAAAAAGAAAGAAATTATACTACATGGACTTATTTCATGCTCTATAGGCAACAGAGACTCAGTTCAAAATCCAAGGTTGTTGATATTGGAAAGGGATTTTTCAAGGTTCATTTTGAAGTTTTCATTCTAATATCTGTCTTCTGTGACTGATGAAAATATTCAAGTAAACATAGCCGGGTTTAAATCATATAAGCCAACCTAATGCTACATGAACTTAGTGCCTTATTATTCTTGTACATTCACTAGTAATGATCTTTAACATTCGCTATGTGAACAAATTTTAGACTTACAATACATAGAAACGATAACAGCAAAATAGTTTGTGACCTTACCAGCTTGCTATTGCCTAATACTTTTTTTTAGGAACTAGTATGTACCCTATCTAAATATCCACGTTTCAGAAACCTGCAGTACTTCCGCAACAATTTTATAGAGGTACTTGGTGAGTACTTCAAATTATATGCTCATAGCCAAACTGCCTCTATAAAAGTTGTTGCGTGAGTACCTTAGGATTTGCTGTATTTGAAGGAAAGGTGATGATAATTTATGGATGTTCTAATAAGTAAACTGGAAAAATGTTATTGATTTAGCGGACGAATAAGAATGTAAATGTCAAGAAAATTCTAATTCTTTATTCCAAATTATAAGCACTTAATTGAAGAAATCCAGCATAACATTTTGTTAATTAATTAAGCAGAAAGTATTACGGCTTGATATGTAGAGTAAATATTTATTATATTTGTAACACCACAAGTGAGAATATTTTCCAATTTAACTCAGTCTGAATGCACTCATTCCATCTTTGAAACTTTTTTACAAAATAAAATAAAAATTGTGACCAGTGAATATATTAATAAATAATATGCTATTATTTATTAAACAGTATGTGCTTTGAGCAGATTTTTTTTCTTTTCTCTTTTTTTATTTTAACTCCGTGTATACATTCTTCAGTTACCACTTTATTGATAATTCTTTCACTTTCTTTCCCTAAGCGATGAGATATGTTCCTTGTAATATTTCATTATCATTATTTTCCGACCTTACCAGCAATTTCTGTTGTTTACTCTTTGACAAACTCAAAATATTCGACACTATATAAAGCACTACTTGAGTTTGTGAGTGGTGTATGTCCAAATTAAAATGTAAGCAACTTTATGCCCAATTACGAAGCAGGAATAAAATTTCCCCTTGGAACTGAATTCCCTGACACTGTCACAAGAGATTGCTGGTTCCATCATTGTCAAGCAAGTCAAAATACAAATTTAAAGATTATGAACCTTTTGTTCGAAAAGAAGGTAAAATATAATCCTATTCAAATTACTTATTCGAATATTAGGTTCCTGTATTTCAGTTACATCATTAAAAATGCTATATATGTATTGCTGCTGATAAAATCTTCGTTTGATTAATATTCATTTACTTATATGTGCCTCGAGAAAAGAGTAAACAAATATGCTTTTTATATTGCTAATTTTTGTTTTTACAGTACATGTATGATAGGTATTGACATTGCATGACTGTTAGGTAAGCAGAAAAATAGTATTGATAATCTGATAATCTGGTCTCATTCCGTATCGATCTTTGCAAAATTTGCCAATAACATTGCAAATCAAAAAATGCAAGAAGTATATTGTAATGATGTGGTAGAGTCAATAATGGACCGGGATTTATCCCCTTCGCCAATGTAATATAAAATTTAACTACAGATGTCTTTGATTACAGAGACTAAAATAGTGTCTATCTTGTTATTGACCAGATGAGAGGAAATAGGTGTTTTCCACGGTGCCCCTTCTCTCAAAGCAGTCTCCAAGGCACCTGCTGCTTCTGGTGAGTCCTGAAGGATAGCCCCCTCAGCTCAAGGCAGCTTCGCGGGGCTTGGTTGTCGTAAAGATCCCGAGTTCAATGCGACCTCGTTTAAGGATAGGTGTACCCCTAGTCCAATGCAACCTCGGGTAAGGATAGATGTACCCCTAGTCCAGTGCGATTAACGGGCTGCTGTAGGATATTAGATCAGTTGGTCGACTGATGCTGGATCCCTCGGTGATCGGGCTTTTATCTGTCCTCTTCGAGTCCTTCTGTGAGATCCGCCTTCTTTCAGCTTTCCTCGGTACCTTTCATGTCGGCTTCTTGTCTGCTAGGCTGTTTACACTCAATAGCACGTGTTGTGTTGACATGTGCTTTTGTCGTGATGTGGGGATCCTTACACCCCTACACTGGACAATAATAATGTGGAATATTATTTTGAGAAAAAATACACAATTGTGAATAAAAATATTTGTCGGCACTACAACACTAACACATGTGGAGACACTGTATAGACATTAGAAAACACTATAAACGCTATGACGCACTGAAAAATCACTATGAGAAAACTTGTTCTGATATATACATGAAATGGTAATAACACTGTAGTTCCGTCCCAGCTAAGCAGGATCAAAGCAGTCTATCATTTCCTTCAAAGTGGGCAAAAGTGTCATCACTGTGATTAATAAATATATACCAGTTTATTAAGGGTTGATCTCTATGTTTATATCATATCCGGTATTGGTAGTCTATATCTTTTAAGTCTCACTTTGGTAATATTAGTAGGCGCCAGTGAATTGAGTCATCCTAAGGTGAAGATATATTTAGCCAATCGGTTAAATTTTGTTTTGCAACGGGGTTTGTGAAGGGTTAGGTACAAATAAATTATTATTAGAACTAATGAAATGAAAATAATCCGGTTTGGAACTTGGAAACTTTCCTTTTTAAGAAGAAAAATATAGAGAATATGAATTTTTGGTCACTCCGTATAATGTCGTCAAGAGCATGATTTTATGATCATCCTGTATAAGGAGAAAAATGACGTAATAAGCATTTGCGTACTTCGTATTGAAGAAGTGATGTTGGAAACTAGAAAGCATTTTATTTCAACCTTGTAAGGATTAATGACTTTTGAGACTAAAAAAAGAGAAAAAAATGTTGCTCTTGCATTTTGCGAGAAGAACCGAAATACTAATGTAGCGAAGTTAAATAATTGAATGAGATACAATTTATAGTTGAAAGAAAGAAGTGAGATTTTATGCCAGTGCATCTTTTCCCTTGTTGTTGGTCCTTCTTTTGTTTCCGGTAAGTACTTAGAATTTTGTTGTATACTTCTTCTTGGATTTGTGCCTCTCTCTTCTTAATTTTGTATTCGCTCGGTTTGGTCCGCGAAAAATGGCTTCAAACGGTCCACCGCAATTTCCTGAATTCTGTTCTTGAATCTAGATGGTAATTCGACACGATATAAATTTGAATTAAGCTTCTCCAAAATTCGTGCCGGGCCTTCGTAGTGAACGGTAAAATCTTCGGAAAAACCAATCTTTCTTGTATGGTAATACACTAAAAGAAGGTCCCCTGGATTATAAGATGTCTGTCTATGGCATTTGTCATAGAATTTCTTTCGGCTAAGATATGCTTGTTCTAGGTTATTTTGTACTTTCTTCCTGATAGTTGCTAATTTATCTCTGTCAATTTGTATATGTTGTTTGATTCGAACGTACATTCTGTCGGGACCCTAGGTTCGTAACCAAATAATAAGAAGCTTGCTGAGTATTTGGTCCCTCCTTGTACGTAAGTATTGATGTCAAAAATAACATGCGGTAACCATCTTTCCCAATCCGTATGGTGTTCTTGTACGAAAAATTTGAGACAATTCTGTATAATTTTGTTGGTTTGTTCTACCAATCCTATGGAAGCATGATTATATGCGGGTGAGTACTTATAGGTGAAATCGTACTTCTGCGCTAAATGTTGTAAACGAGTCGCTCCATATACTCGGCGTTGGTCCCAATACAGCGTGGTGAATGCTCCGAATTTGAGAATGATTTCATACCCAAGAATTTATCTATATTTTCTGAGTTTATGGAGTCTACTTTTTTGTGATCACATAACGTGTAGCTAATTATGTGGCTACTAGTATGTATTTATTTCTTCCTTCTTTACTTGGGAAAGGGCCGAGTTCGTCATAGACAAATGTTGTTGCTATCTCTCCCACTGGGTGATGTAGTAGTTCGGCCTGCTTCTTTTGTGGCAGTCTCTTTAAACGCTGGCAATCCTGGCACGTATGTATTTTGTAAACGAGATAATTTTTGAGGTACGGCATATAAAATTTCTTTATGGCCGTTTTATACGATTTTGAGAAACCAAAATGCGGATTGGTCGCCTGGCGGTGTAAGGTTGTGAACCACAAATTGGCTAGCGACTTCGGTATACATAGAAGTTATAGTAAACCAAATTAGGATGGTTTTGTTTCCTATATAGTATGCCGTTTGTGAGACAAAAGAATCGTGCTGATCTGACCGTGGAGATCTTGTCCGGTTCCTTTCCTTCTAATATAGAAATGATGTCTTCGTAATTGTCGTCTTTACGCTGCTCTCTTGCAATGTTTGGTATAAGGTTGTCATCTCCTGTTTCTATGATATTAACTTGAAGGCCATTTGATTTAAAAGCATGGTAGTCTTCACCCTTTTCTTCGTTCTCTCCTCCTTTTTCTTCTTCTTTCCTAATATCTTGGGTTTGTTCGAGCCTACTGATTATATCTGCTGGATGTTTGAACCCAGGTAAATACTGTATGTTAAAATCATAATCAGCAAAGAATAGCTTATATTTTGTATATTTCCCGACCTTGTCAGGCTGTGTGTTCATCGTCGCTATACACTTTGCGTCTACGTATAGATTGAATTTTCTATTTAGTACAAAGTAGCAAAATTTGCGCAATGTATATATGAGAGCGTACAACTCTTTTTATCATATGCTAGATTTCCCTTCACTTTCCGTTAGCCTTCGAGAACAATAAGCAACTACCTTCTCAGTGTCTTTTTTGGGTCATAGCAAGAGAGTAGTCCAGCTATTTGCATTAAATTGCTATCGCTATAGACGCGGATTTCTAGCGAGTCGTCAAAATGAGCGAGTGATGGGGCGTTTAATACGCCTTCCTTCAATTGTTCAAAGAGAACATCATGCTTCTCTGTCCATTTAAATTTAGATTTAGATGTTACTAATTGTTGGAAAAGCTTAATTTTGTCGTAAAGTCTTTGATGTGCGCTCTAAGGTATGGACATAGGCCGATAAAGCTTTTGAGAATCCGCTTTGTAGTCGGTCTCTAAAACTTTCGTATTTTCTTATCTATCTTTGGAGATATGGATTCCCCACTAACAAGGTGTCAAAATACGTTAAGCTCATGGTAACTGATGTGTGTCTTCTTGAGTCAGGCTCGAAAATCATGTTTTCTGAGTTTTTAAAAAAGTAATTCTAAATCCTCTAAGTGCTGTGGAAAATTATATGGACTGGCGACCCGAAATTCGGAATCCTATCGGGTAGTCCTTCGAAACTCATTCTCGTGGCTACAAACAAACTTTGACTTGAAGTACAATGGTCCATCGTGCACCTAAAAAATTCATGTGATTTTCTGGTATGATTGACCTCGAAGGTCATGTATTTGCGGCTCCTAGGATGCAAGAAAATTTGGAAGTATGAATTCGAGAGATGACAGTTGTTATGAAGGTTTTCCCCTTGATAGAATTTAAAACATCTTCTGTTGATTGGAATGGGACGGAGAGATATTTGGTGTAGGTGTTGCATTTCTGTAAATTCAGAACTATCCTAAATTCTTGTGTTAGTTTTTGGGAGCACAGAAGTGGAGAGCAAAATTCATTATTCTATGTGGGCCTCATTATTTTTGCCTTGATAAGGTCTTGAATCTCTTTGTCTACCTGGTTTCTGATGTGTAAGGAAATAGGTGGGGAACGTTCGTGGAATACGGCCGATTTAGCAATCCTAATTTTATGAACATATTCCCTAAAATATCCGATGTCGTCAGGAGCATACGTTAAAACATCTCTTTATTTAAACAATAAGTCATAAACTACTTGTTTTTGCTTCCTGTCCAGGTCGGGGTTAACGTCAAAAAGCTCTTTATTGAAAAGTGTTTTTGTGTAGTTTAGGCGTTCTTCCGTTTCCTCTTTTGTCTTAAACTGATATGCTTTTTCTAAAAAAAATCGTTCTTCTAAGACGTTGAAAGATACTTCGTGCCATTCCTCCAGAACCGCAACTGGTATGTTCGTTTTTAAAGCGACACTGTTGCTATTAGGGTTTGAAATTAAAATTGTCATTTTTTCTGTTTCTATCTTTTGATCGAGAGCATTTAACCTATGTTTCTAGCGTATTCCAGGAATCAATGATATATACAAGAATTCGTTGTCAGCTATTATTTTCTTTCCTGCCAGTTGTATGAACGTATGTGAAAGTGGAGGTAAAGTTATTCGCTTAGTCACGTATAAACAGTTCTGATCTGTCTGATCTATCTGAGTCGTAAACGCTGGCAGCGTATTTTCTTTGCACTCAGCTGGTAGCTGTGGCTTCCTTGGAAGTTTAAAGAAAGAGATTGTATTTTTGTTTAAGTCGATGGTGGAATGCGACCGTTGGAGATAGTCAATCCCTATAATTAATGGCATTGTCCTGTCAATTACTCTAAAGTAATGAGTAAATGATGTTTGACCTGTTTTAAATTTTATTACTGCTATCCGGTCCAAACAAGTGTTATTTCCTGAGATTCTTTTCACTATTGTCTGGAATGGAATTAGACTTGTTCCAGGGGGCACGGTATCTGCTGGCCAGAGCGATATCGTACTTTCGGTGTCTATTATCGCTTTCTGAGTGCCTGACTTAGTTATAATTGTTAAATGCGACCTTTTATTTCCGTCCTCTAATGCAATGTTTTTCCGTTTTTTTGCCAATTGTCCTGATTGTTCTTTTATTACAGGAATTTCGCAATTTATGCTATTGTGTTTGCTAGTTTCTTTTTGGTCTCCCTGTTCCGAGTAATTATGACTGTTGGCCTCTTGTGAAGGAGTTGCCTTACGCGTTTTTTGACGCTTATAACAAATGGATGCACCATGCATTCGTTTCCGGCATATCGCGCACACCAAAATTTGATCTTCCGTGGGTGTAGCCTGCTGACTGTTCTGAGCTTGTCCCTGTTTGTTATTATTGTATTCCTCCTTCTGTTTCCCTGGTTTCTATTCCTCGGTTGGTTTCTGTAACTCGTCTGGGCTATAACCAGCGACAATTCGGCCACTTTATTGGCCAAGGTAGAGAGGTCACTTTGTGGAGGATTTTGCTCGTGGTGGGGAACGGTCTTAAGTTGTAGATTTGTGGTTTGATATTCTTGAGAGTTAGGTTGAGACATTGCCATTGAAGGATTAATTTATTGTTAATATGTAGGTAAATAACTGTGCATTGGTTGTGTGACTGGTTGCGTTTGTATAAGATAGGTATGGTGATATAACTCTTGTATAGGGGACATTGTCTTTGGTTCGGTTGGTAAGCCATAGGAGGTATTCTGCGGGTTAGGTATGTGATTTTGGCCGTATAGCATGTGCAGTTTTTGTGAAAGCTCTGCATGCTCTCTTTTTCTTAGAAGGTCGCTAGCGGCTTCTAAACTGTTTAATTTAGTCTCTAAGGTATCTACTGTTGCAAACCTTTCTAATGCTATCTTATTAAGGAAATCCCTCTGTAATCCCAAGGACAAATGATGGATCTTTTGTTTTTCTGTCGCCTCCGGTAATACCTGCCTTTTTTCTCGGGCCTTACGTAAAAAGTATGAGTCTATGAACTCATCCATTCCTTCTTAAACCTCGAATAATTCCTGTTCTACTTTATACAGGGTTTGTCCGGAAAGTAATAGGACTGAGTCGATTTAAAAAAAAAAATATTGAGCCAATCGTTACAATTCCTTAAAAACATTCAAAATAGGCTCCTTCTGCGTCGATGCAGCGCTGCCAGCGCGATTTCCAAGCATTGAAGGCGTCACGGAAGTAATTCTCCGGAATAGCCTTGAGAGCCGCGGTGCAAGCTGCTTGGATCCAATCTGTCGTCTCAAAATGCTTGCCTTTCATCGGGCGTTTGAGGCGAGGAAACAAAAAGAAGTCCGGGGGTCACATCTGGGCTGTAGGGCAGCTGCGGAAGCGTTGGGATGCCCGCCTTGGTCAGGTAGCTGTTCACAAGAAAGGCGGTGTGAGCCGAGGCGTTGTCGTGGTGCAGCTTCTAGTCGGCTCCGATGTCTGGTCGGACCCGATTGACCCTTCGTTTGAGTCTCTTGAGCACTTCCAGGAGGAACTTAAAACTTTGACGGTTTGTCCAGGAGGAACGAATTCATCATGGACGATGCCTTTGATGTCAAAAAAGACAATGAGCATAGTTTTCACTTTGGATTTGCTCATTCTTCCCTTTTTGGGCGAGGACACCCCGGCGTGTGCCACTCGGAAGATTGCCTCTTTGTCTCGGGATCATACTCAGAGATCCATGATTCGTCACTTGTGATTACGTTATTCAAAAATTGGGGGTCACTTTCACACATGTTCAAATTTTCTTGGCACAATTCCACTCGCCGCAATTTCTGGTCGTCAGTGAGCACTTTTGGGACAATCTTCGCGCACACCTTGCGCATGTTCAAATGCTCCGTCACAATTTCATGAACCACAGTTTTTTGGTAAATTTAACATCTGAGCAATTAAACGAATACTTAGTCGACGGTCTGAGTTCAAAACTTCGCGCACACGAACACATTGTCGGTGTTTGTCGAAGTCGAAGGTCTTCCAGCACGGTCTTCATCGGCGACCTCTTCCCGGCTCTCCGAAAAGGCCTTGTGCCACCGAAACACAGCACTTCTTGCTAAAGCATCATCTGGGTAAGCCTGCTTGATCATATCAAACGTCTCTGTCACAGATTTACCGAATTTAACACATAAATTAATCGCGTACCTCTGCTCTAACGAACGCTGCACTTTCGGCTTGCACCACTCACAGAAACACGTCGCGCGAAAAAGCCTGTCCTGACTCTCCGTGTGTTCGGAGACAACTGACCAGCCGCTCGTTCGTTAGCTAGGAACGCCCTCTACCGATCCAGTCGGTGCGCGCACGCTCCGAAGCACAGTCATGGCAGAATAAAATCAGTCCTATTACTTCCCGGACAAACTCTGTACGACGGGACTTTTGGCCTACATAATGCTACTAATTTAGATTTTAAATCATCATAGGACATGGTATTGAATTGATTTCGATTTCTAAGCTGCAGCACGAGATCTACTGCTGTGTCTTGTATATATATATATATATATATATATATATATATATATATATATACAAGATATATATATATATATATATATATATATATATATATCGGTAAAATTTACTTTTTCTTAGTTGCTGACCATGATTGCATGGCTGCCATATGGTCGAATAGAATAAAAAAGTCTGTCCTGGTTTTTGTGCACGTGTTCCGCATACTTCGTCAAATGTGGAATGTTCAAGGATATATTAGATGCACCCTCTATCATATTTGTGTTATTCTATCCTGATCTGTATGTTTGTTTACCTGATCTAGTTTCCGCTATAAATTGCACTCGAAAAAAAAAGAAAAGAGAAGATAGATGTTGCAACCTAGATGGATTTTAATACTGGCCTTATCAGTGCCTGCTTAAAAGTTAATAAAAAAGAGCGTCCCGTACAAAAATTCCGGTGCCTAGCACCATATAATGATTTGGTGGAGTAAATAATGGAGTAATCGAGATTTATGCCCTTCACCAATTTATTATAAAATTTAAATACGGATGTCTTTGATTACAGAGACTAAAATAGTATCCATTTGTCATTTACCAGATGAGAGGAAATAGGTATTTTGCACTGTTCCCTTTCTCTCAAGGCAGTCTCCAAGGCACCTGCCGGTTCTCGTGAGTCTTGGAGGATAGCCCCCTCAGCTCAAGGCAGCTTTGCTTGGCTTGGGTAAGGATAGGTGTACCCCTAATCCAGTGCGACAAAAGGGCTGTTGTAGGTTATTTGATCAGTTGGTCGACTGATGCTGGATCCCTCAGTGATCGGGCTTTTATCTGTCCTCTTCGGGTTCTTCCGTGATGTCCGTCTTCTTTCGGCGTTCCTCGGTGTCTTTCGTGTCTTCTTCTTGTCTTCTAGGCTGTTTACAATCAATAGTACGTGTTGTGTCGACATGTGCTTTTGTCCTTGTGTGGGGATCCTTACAATATAAATATAGCTGCTATGACGATTATAGCAAACTAAAGTGTAGTTTTTGGTTGCTTTTACTTAGACTGCTACAGAATGAGACATCTCGCCTTCAAATACGAGGGTTGTTCAACTCAATTCGGGACATTTTTCCTTTTCATATTTAAATAGACGCCTAGGCTGAAGGTTTTGTATACAATATAAGCACACCTATGTCCTGTTACTGGTAGACGGCGCTCATTTCCCGCGCTTCTTGTTCAAGATGGTGGACAACAGTGTGAACGTCTACGTAGAACAACGTGTTGTGTTTAAGTTTTTTTAGTGAATGAGGGCAGAAAACTTGCTGAAATTTGCAGAAGACTTCTGGCTCAGTACGGTGATGAGACAGTTAGTCGCAATAAGACATTTGAATGTAAGCACTTCAAAGATAGCCGTATCTCTATTACAGACGATCCCGGTAGTGGTGGACCACAGTCCGCGGGAGTCATTCCAGAGAACATTCAGCGCGTGGAGCAGCTGACCCTGGACTATCGTCGCAGAGGTGTGTGCGAAAAGACAGCGTCAAACTGATGACGGGCTACAAACTCATGACAAGACCACATCAGCTAAGAGGAACTGAGCTCGAAGAAAACTCTCGATGGCAGGCCCCTCAGAGCGTTAAAGCAGATCGTCCCTCTGAACAATCGTGCGACCACAGTATAAGAGACGGAAGAACTCTATCAGCTCCTATGAAAAGCTTCCTTCACAATCAGTCCGCTGCTAGTTACATGGGCATAGAAATATAGTGTCGGGTTTCATGGGCGAAAACGTTAATAAAGGACCATAGCGTCATACAAAAACGTAATTCGCGCCGCGAAAATGGAACATGGGCTGCTGGTGACTGAAAACGTATGATGTGGTCTAATGATATGGCCAATCACATTATTTCAAAGCACAGACCGTGTTTATGTGTGGAACGCATGATCAGTGGTGTCTCTGACCAACGGTGAAACACGAAGACGATTTTGTGATACTGTGGAGTCACAATTTCGATATTTTCAGAGAAACCTATGCTGATACTTACTGGTGACGTAACTTCCCCTGATTATGTCTCCATTCAAGGGGACCAGGTATATCATATGTTCTAGATATTGTTGTTGCAATGACGCCATGCTTTAAGATGGTAATGGGGCTATTCACAAAGCTCAAGCTATTGATGCGTGGTTTGAAGAACGTCAGGATGAAGCTGGACACCTACCCAATCAACGGATCTGAAGATAATTGAATATTTGGGGTCCTTTTAGGATACACGAATCCGATGCAGATTTCCGCCTACATCCTCCCGCAAGTAGTGTAATGATGCACTGCAAACAAAGTGGTGTGATATTTTACTTCTTATCATTTTCCATATTCAACTCCATTTTACATCGCATCAGATATTCTGTGGGCAAAGGAGGTCCAAAGCCTATTGATCACTACGTTGATCACTACGGTGCTTCACTAAATTGATATAGATTTGTATGTATTATGCATGGTCACCTCCATAGGTTGAAATAGTGGAAAGGTATTTAGCGCATATTCTGTAATTCATGGTTCTTATAGTGTATTACATTTTCCCTCCAAATTTGATTAAAATTGCGTGGTTAGTAAGCGGAGATGATAGAAATCATTCTTTGTATGAAAATATTCTCCGAACTTATTGCAAATCATAAAATTATAAAATAAGAACAAATTTCTGTCCCTATCTACCTCTCTTTCTCTCTCTCTCTCTCTCTCTCTCTCTCTCTCTCTCTCTATATATATATATATATATATATATATATATATATATATATATATATATATAAATAAATGACACTTTGTATGTTGCCGCACTTCGCAAAAACCGCCCTGAAGATTCCAACCAAATTTTCAACACAGATGAATGTTGGACCTGGTCAGTTTTTTTTATTATTATTTTACTTTGCCGATCGCACTTCGGGTATCTTAAATAATTGACCATCAATCTCGACATGATGGGGTCGAATTGGCTAGGATCGAGAACCAAAATCTGTACACCTACTAGTGCCAGAAAATCAGTGTTTTGCAGGCACGTAACCAAAAATTTAATTCGGGAGGAGTCCAAAGCTTTTGGTCTTGTCAAAATTCTATTTGAGGACAAATTTTATTAAATTTGTAAAATCACATCTTCCAAGTTAGACTAGAGTTAGACTAGATTGTAGAAGTGTCGGGATCTCAGGGGATCCAAATCCACAGAACCCACCTCTTGGCTGCCAGAGATATTCAGATCCGTGGCGTTTTACCCCATCAACCATTCATTTACCTATTCAAAGCCCAGTTTTTAAACTACGTGGAAGAAAAACGCTCTGAATTTATGAACCCGGATGAACATCGCAGCTATATCCCAGCGTGTTGCGGAAGTTGCACTAAACCGAGCAAGCCTGCCCGCTAACAAAAAAGGTCCTTTTTATGACTACTAATCAGTTGTTATAAGGAGTTATGCATTAAAGATTTGTTTTGTTTTAACCCAGTGAATTGGATAGCCAACGCTAGTATAGAGATAATCCTGTGAAATGTTGTGCAAACCTGTCTGTAGGCCTCCATCAATGACCAAAAGATGGTGTTCTAATGTTCACTTCAGTACATTCCTAATATCGCCATTGTAACTTTTAAAAAATAAATAAATAAACACTACGTGTAAAATTGAAAATTTTAAATGAAAGATTGTTTGCAAGGTGACAGGAAGAAACTTGGATATGTGCGACTGCTGGACGGGCATTATTGTCACCTTTTAACATTAGGTATGTTTCTTTGCGGAAAGCAGAAAATGATAGGAGTAGTTTGACTGCAGCAGCATATAGCGCGGTTTGTTATATGACGTAACTACGCCTTAAATGAACGTTATCCCATGATGGTTGTAGGTATATGCCTTATACCGAACTGCGCCTACATCTGTAAAAATCATACTTGAGCAAAAGCTGCACACAGAACTTTTTGAAGGTTCATCAACGATAAGCATTTCAATGTAACTCCTCAACCTATGGTGCATATTGTCTTTGATTTGAACTATAAAATCTTTCTTACTCACAATATTATCCTAACATCCATCCTATCGATTACTGCCTTCTGTGGTATTTCAATAACTTCTTGGCAAGGTAACTTTAGCAAGAGACCACTGACTAGCCTGATATTGTAGTTTTCATTAGTGACCCATATCCGATGGGCAAAATAGGACGACCTATTTTAAATAACATATCCTTGATATATTCCTAATATTGTATGTTTTGTTTGAGCGATTGATTTCTTTTTGGTTTATTTTTTTAACACTCCTTTTGTGCCCCAATTTGTAATATATACCTTAACGTGGGAATCAGATGTCGGGCCATCCATTTAAGCCGCTTTGCCACAAGAGGCACATAGGAGTTTTTGTTTTAATTTCCTTAGGAAATGAAATGAAATGAAATCTTTAAGTTTTACGTCCCACGGTTATGCCGGTTAGGCTAAAGGAGACGGTGATTATGAGAGATAAGTGAAATGGTGGAATGAAGAAAGTGGGAGGAAACGGGAGAACCCCGAGAAAACCAACGAGCACGGTGTTCGTCCACCAAAAAGTTCACTTGGCGGGGGCTGGGATCGAACGGACCAGAGGTGAACGCTCTACCACTGATAATTTCCTTAGGAGTATTGCGAATGGTATGACTTTTAAACTTATGTTTTAGAAAGAACACACCGACACAAGATGATATTCTGTAACCCAGGAAATGTATTTAATTGTTTTTAGTTTGTTCTCACACTGCCAAAACAGTACTTATGGTTATTGTTTTGTTCCAGCCTTTTAATAAAGGCATTTCACACTATTGTCTCTTTCAAGTTCTAGTTCATTGATGATACAATTCTAGTTCATGTATATGCTATCTTTGAAAACAGAGTAGAGTTTTGCTTATTCGACATGAACGGGCAGGTAGAACGTCGTACAATATGCATATGTTAAGAAAAGCCTGTTAAACCTCAAACTATGTTATAATTGTACCTATTACGAACGTAATATTCATGTTTTATACATAAATGTACTGCACTGAATCAGGGACGTACCCAGCGCGGGAGGTCTGGGTGCTGTCCCCCTCAGAAACTCAAGCACTTTTTAATAAACCTGCTTTTATTCTTTTGAGGTTCTTTTATATCAGGTTACTTCGATTCGGTGTCCAAATCATGCTCAATGTGTTGTAGTCTTATTCGTTAGAAAATACCGTAATGCCATTGATCGCAGCTGGAATTAAAGTACATTTTTAAATAGGATTAACATTTCGTTTTCGTTCTGTTTATAACTTTGATGTGTTCGAACGATAGACTCATTGCCTTTTGTTATATAGGAGACAGTTTTCCTTAGTTATTCGAAAATATTTTTGAATTTCTTTGTGCCAGAATGCAGTTTGTTCAAAGTAAAGCGGTTCACATAAATGAAAAGTAAGGAAATGTTTAAGAGAAATACTGAACTGTTGCATTCTTCTTAATATTATTGTTGATTTTGTTAAAACATTATAATTACGTGCTTACGAGGATTCTTGTTGGGACTCCTCCGAAAAGAGAATCTGGATACATGCCTGTACTGAATGACAGACATGAGTCATAGTTTAGAAAGGCGTAGTAAGCGATAGAGTCCAAAGCCATAAAAATGGAATAAGACCAGAACTTGCAGTTCTTCTTGCCGATTGATGCTATTTTTATCTGCAATGATATGTTGGATAATGCAGTATCTGAAATAAATGAAGCTGGGATAAGCGAGAATATGGTGTATTCGTGTTTCACCCATTTAAACCTATAGAAGTTATTTTTGTAAAAAACAAATTATCATTTTCCATTCCCTAGTTATATTTGTGGACATGATCGCACTCCTTGCATTATAAAGTATTGTCTTATAAAGAGAAAAATATTTTTAATATGCTGAAAAGCTAAAGAAAAATCAACTTAAATAATTTGCTATTGATTTTCTTAAATAACGGCAAACTTGTCCATTTCATCACGAAAATTACGTTTGGTACTAACAAATAAGATGTATGTTTCTGTCTTTACATATCTATCAGTTTGCTGGAGGCAAAATCGTTCTTCTTCCAAGAAAAGAGGGTGGGAGAAGAAATTTCTCCAGTTACAAATTTCTACGTTAGTTACGTTTCTTTGTTTCAAAACTTTTTTCGTATTTCTTTTATGGTGATATAAGTCAATAATCTTTGACATAGTTTATATTAATAACTTGAGTTGTTCTTAAACTTTTGGTTCACAACTTTGTTTCTTCTCCACACCAAATTACAGCAGGCATGAAAGATTTAATTCTCATACTCTGCATTTGGTGTCAAGGCAGTCACCGTTAACTGTTGAAGTACTTCTGTTTACCACGATACATGAGATACGTGTGAATTGCACTCATAACCAAATTTGATATTCCATGATGGCCATAGATTTGGGGGGGTCTGTGCCCTACGCAACCATTTTGTTCCAACAACACGAAACATACGTATTCCCTTATTATGTGTCTAGCTTATCTGTGCACAGTTTCATTTGCTTCGGTCCACTTCTTCCTGCGCTAGTGGAATCGCATGTCAACATTTTGGGAGCGGAGCCTTTGCCCCCATGAGGTTTTTCCACGTAAAATAAAAAAAAAATACATGATCAATTATTCTTTTGGGTATTGTCCCATAAACTGGGTTTCGTTGCAATTCTGCATGTACTTTAGATACTTTTGAGTTACTTATTACAAATGTTGATATTCCGTGATCATACTTTTCCAGTGCTCTGTGCCTCATTAACTGTTTCATTTTATTTTATTTATTTGTTTATTTAATTTGAAAATACGGACACATATTCCCTTACTTTACGTCTGAAATATCTGTGCACAATTTCATTCACCTCAGTCTACTTCTTATTGCCCTTAGAGTGTCGACTTTTAAAACTTTGGGTGGGATCTTTTGCTCCCTAAAACAACTTTTCAGTAGAAAATAAAAATGAGACACGAATTCGATTATTTCTTGTGTAGTTTCCACCTACCAAATTTTATCAAAATCTTCTTGGATCACTAAGATGATGTTCTTTGTTATACTATACTTGATATACACTATATTTGATAGCCTAACTCGACGATGTAGAAGCTCAGATCGGCTCAACTTTTATGTGATACTATATTTCTCGGTAATTACTGGCAGGATCTGAGTCTCAAATTTAATGGGCAAACAGTCCATGGTCTGGGAAATAAAGCATGATCTACTTTGTGGCTGGCTAGGAAGAAAACAGCCTCGGTTCGACTCGCCTTATATGAACTACTATACTTCGTTTCTCAGTAACTACTTGCCGTAACTGAACTAAATTCTGTGGGCTTGTAGCCAATCGTCTAGACCTCAGGATAGCTATATTTGGTAGTCATTCTTGGTCATGGACAGGCTAGGCTCGACAACAGAAAGTGTGTTCCACTGCTTTGCACGCCAGGAGGTTTATGACATTTCTATATAGTCTATAGGCCTACTTACAGAGGTACTTTATTGTGATCCATTTTAGTACAGTGTATTGTATCAGCCCATGAGCTGTGAATACTGTAAATTTGTTTTACATCTCTGTAAGGGACACTTCTCATTTACTGTAATGGACAAATAAGCATGTAAGGTAGGACCTATGTGTCTGTTACTGAGAAAAGTCCGTGTAGAAACATTGAAATACCGCAGAATATAGTTTCCAACTTGGAAAAGTAATAATTGCATTAATAATGAACGAAACAGAGAAAAGGATAAGGAATTTTATTAATTTTGAGTCGTGAAAAAATAAAGATATACTTCTTACTTCCCAACATGTAATATTCTTTTTGTTCTTCTTTGGAAAATATAATCTTTGCAGTTCACACTTATCAAAAAATGAACTAAAATATATTCGGTTAATTAAATTTAATGAATCTTGGGTTTATTTTACAATTATGGATCTATGTATTTTGAACTGTTCATTTTCTTGTAACTTTCAATGTAGCATTTCTTGTCACATATTATCAAAGTGTTTCTTCTTTTTCTATTTCTTTTATTATTCTTCTTCTTCTTTTTATTATTATTTTGACCCCCATTATCTTATATAGTCCATATTACTATTGTGAGGTTCTGACACTACGGACTTTTGGCTCGTGGGGTTTTAGGTGACGATATTTCGGCCGCGAGATTTTGTACGTATTCTATGCAATGCAATTGCGCTGTAGTTAAACAGCATTTACTTATCTACTGTAATTTGAAATGTACTGCGTTTTAATTTGATTACTTCTGAATTTGAATGTACTTCCAGAAGTCTAGTAGACGTTGAAGAGGAGGAAACCAAATGAAATAAAGAGCGAACTGCTAAATGATTACAATAAAATACTCATTCACTCTACAACTGGTATGTTCTTTTTTTTTTTTTCTAACTGTCTTGTGTCACAAATCACTGGCATGTCATATTGTTTACTTACTGTTATTAAACATTTCGGAAAGCATAATAATTTACATACTTCTATTCAAGAGCAGGAAACTAAATCAATCAATTGTTTCGTTGAAGCATGCGGTATGTATAAAACACGTGCATACAATTTCTTCAGACAAACATATATTCACTCCAGCAATTATTTTATGAGTATGACGTAACTGTCTTGACGACTTTATATGATAGTCGTTTGTTTATTGCATTCAACATTCCTGTTGTCGCAAATCACAGTGAACTGCTCAAGAAGTGCATTAGCATTTCTGAATAGTTGTTACATTCTAAGCAATTTTCAGGTGATGAAGCCCGTATTATTTGTGCATTCACAACATTAACATTTTGGTGAGTTTGGACTAGAGTAACATAATGATTGTATAATGATAAAGTGTAAAAATATGCTAATAATTTATCGTTTTGAACGCAACTTGTGTTCATTTGCTTAACGAACGTATTCTTTATTCACTTAGAAGTATTTCTGCAACCCCTCCCAAAATTGTTGTGACAATTTATTTTGAGAGTGCATATTCATGTTCTTTCACTGGAATATATCATTATACGACTTTCAACTCTATATTCCTAACAAAGTCAGTTTATTACTTCAAGTGATTCTTGCGTTATTAAGTTAGTGTAAATATCTGCAAGAAGATTTTCTTTTGCATGCCTTCATTTACATGACTGTAAGGAGTAAATTATTCACGTACTTCGAAAGAGCACAAGTTAGTGACACGCCTTCCACATTTACTGCAAAGATGACTTGTATACTTAACGAAAACAAAATTAAAGGCAAAATATTGATTAAAATATAGTGAAGAAATTGATGCATATTAGAAACACAATTGAGGGAAGAAAATATGCAGACTATCATATAATTTAACTGCTAAAGAAGCTTTTAGAAAGACAACTAGCCTTTGGCTAGCTGGAGGATTCTTCAGACCCCCATACTTGCTCGGCCCACGGTATCGCACCTTTTATGTATCAGCCTGTGCATCAATAGTGAATTTCATGCATTTGCTGAAATAGAGCCAGATTAGGACTTCGCCCATTAACCCTCGCATTTACTCGGCCTACGGCCTCGCACCTCTTAAATCCACAATTCTACCAAATTTCAAGTTTCCTTTCGTATTTCAACTGTCTAAAAGATAATATTTTGTATCCCAATGAAACGTCAATTTAAATAAAATGGGAATTATTCATCTACATTTAGACCCCTTAAAAATAAGGAAAATATAAATTTTTATTAATTTTCCTGTGGGGTAGTTCCAAAAGGCTACAATCATGCAAAACTTCATGATTCTAATCCTGCCAGAAGTGACTAAACATTTTGGGGTATAAAAGATGTCCCATATAAGTAACATAGGGAAGATTTTTAAGTTGCCCATAAAACCACTCTATAGTTTTGAATTTTTAGTTTTGGTGATTTACTCAGGTAATCCTAACCAAAGCGTACAAGCATACCGAATTTCAAGTTTTC
Organism: Thermobia domestica; assembly: GCF_964235325.1. Taxonomy (NCBI): domain Eukaryota; kingdom Metazoa; phylum Arthropoda; class Insecta; order Zygentoma; family Lepismatidae; genus Thermobia; species Thermobia domestica. Next base: position 79,418,387 of record NC_137470.1, read on the forward strand.
ACTCCAATCCCAAGTACCTAAAATATGAGATTATATGTCCCAAAAAGGGCCCTTTTAAATAACATGGGGAATTTCATTTTCCTGTCGCTTAATATCAAAAAGCTACAATCATGTCAAATTTAATTATTGTAACCCTACAGGAAGGGACCAATAGTTTTGGGGTGTAAAAGGTGTCCCTTATAATAACACGAGCAAGATTTTTCAGTTTCTCATATAATCATTCTAAAGTTGGAAATCTTAATATTTAGTTATTTATTTAGATAACACCAATCAAAACGTAAAACCTTACCGAATTTCAAGATTTTATTCCAGGCCGAGTAAATGCGAGGGTCAATGGGCGAAGCCCTCATCTGGCTCAAATTCAGCAAATGCACGAAATTCACTCTTCCAATTGCAAGTGCCTAAACATGAGATTATATGTCTAAAATAGGTCGATTTAAATAACACGTGGAATTTCTTCACCGCCCTTAAACCCCCTAAAAATTGAACATATTAATTTTTGGTATCCTTTTATTTTATGTCAGTTCACGTAGTTTCACTGTACATATACTTAAGATATGTTTCGTGAAAGTCCTAGAAAAAAATCTACAGAAAAGAAAAAAAGATGTCTGAAGGAAAAGTTCAATCTGTGTTTGCTATCAAAGGAAATAGCATTTCATTATAAAATATTAACAGAGTTATAGTTATCTGAAACTGTTATAACCAAATTCTAGATTCTTCAAGATGCTGGTTAATTTGCAAACAAATCCATCACGTATTCTGCAATCTTTATGTTTGCAGAACTTATAGATGTGTGAACGTATAAAAGTCGGAATAAAATAACTGTCAGTTTATTGTAACAACATATAAATAAATAAATATAATAACAAATTGACCGACAGAACGGTAAAATAATATTTCCCGAGAGTTCACTGTGCCCTTTAACGAATATATGCCAAAATATATTCGAACAATAAAAACATAATGGTCTACCTCCTCACTATATAGGTAGCGTACGCGTGTTTGCTGCGGGAGATCAGGGCTCGACTCCTGGTGGGAACTCATGGTTTTCAGATTCCATGTTAAGCTGTAGTCCTAGGTCTCATCTAGCCTCGTTGCCGAACGAGGCAGTTAACTCTAATAAACCAACGAATAAATAACCCAAATAATTAACATTTTCAAGAACCCACCAACAGAGAATTGTAATGGGACAATTCGTCAAATTGTATGTGTTACAACATGGTAGCGCTAGTAGCTGTACACCACTTGATTCCCAAGATAAATATAAATGTGAGTTATATTTGATTCACCAGGCCACCGAATCAAAACTAATATGAGTTAAATTTAAACCATATTACACTTAACGCGATATATTAGCTTTTGCATAACATACTATTTTCCAAATTATTATTATTATTTCGTTGATAGAAGCATTGAAGGCCCGCGGACCCGTAGTACATACGATATTTATATTACCAATTTCGATCTTGGTTTACACATAATAAAGGGTTTCCGTACATGATTATGCACACGATATAGCGCTTGTTGCAGAATCGCCATGTGGAAGGACTGTCGAGAATATGTGATGAAAATACACAAAAAGACCAAACCCATGATGATTTCAACGAAATGGTCGGTGCCAAATATAAAAGTAATAGGGAAGAGAATAATACGTGTGACTAGTTTTCGAGAGCTCGCTGGTGCTAATTGTGATGATATGAAGTGCGAACGTGAAATAAAAGCTGGATACAAATGGCGAAAGAAGCCCTTAGGACCTTGAGTAAGGAGTTGGGAAAAAAAGACTAACACATTTCTTCATGTGGACAATTGTACTATATGAGACAGAAACACGAACATTACGTAAAAGTGATGAAAAAACTATAGGAAAGTTTTGAAATTATGGGTGTGGAGAAGAATGAAGATAATTATCTAGGTCGAACAAGAAAACGAGTGAGACGAGGTTAGATATGGTGGGGAGAAAAGAAAAAAATAAGAAGAAAAACTGATTGGGACATTGGCTAAGAGGAAACTGTATCACGAGGGATGTGCTATTGGTGTGGGCCAGGAAAGAGAGGTAGAGGGCGAAGGAGACTACAGTTAATGGGCTGTATTAAACTGATGAATTTGTTAGCTGAAGACCGGGAAGTAGGCCTATACAAACTTCTCGATTACGGCGGGTCTAGGTCAAAACCCCCACAACCAAAACCCCCACACTCAAGAAATGTCAAAACACCCACACAAACGGTCATAACCCCCACACAAATGGACAAATCTCCCAAACGCACGAACGGTCAAAACCCCCACAGCCAAAACCCCCACACTCAAGAAATGTCAAAACGCCCACACGATCGATCATAACCCCCACACAAATGGACAAATCTCCCAAACGCACGAACGGTCAAAAACCCCACAGCCAAAACCCCCACACTCAAGAAATGTCAAAACGCCCACACAATCGGTCAAAACCCCCACACAAATGGACAAAACAGCCACACATAGCAACGGTCATAATCCCCACATAAATGGACAAAACTCCCACAAAATCGGACAAATCCCCCACACTCTGAATTGATCGTCATTTCACGTCTTTGTTGCGGCTCTTTATGACGCCCAAGAAGAATAGTTGCAACATCAGTTTAAGTGGAATAAAAAATGTTATTAAAAAGTACAAGGGCAATACATGAGTATGGGGGTTTTGTCAATTTGTGTGGCAGTTGTGACTATTTCTGCATGTGGGAGTTTTGTCCATTTGTGTGGGGGTTTTGTCCATTTATGTGGGGATTGTGACCGTTGCTATGTGTGGCTGTTTTGTCCATTTGTGTGGGAGTTATGACCGTTGGCGGTTATGACCGACTACCAGTGTGGGGGTTTTGGCTGTGGGGGTTATGACCGTTCGTGTATTTGGGAGATTTGTCCATTTGTGTGGGGGTTATGACCGATCGTGTGGGCGTTTTGACATTTCTAGAGTGTGGGGGTTTTGGCTGTGGGGGTTTTGACCGTTCGTGCGTTTGGGAGATTTGTCCATTTGTGTGGGGGTTATGACCGTTTGTGTGGGCGTTTTGACATTTCTTGAGTGTGGGGGTTTTGGCTGTGGGGGTTTTGACCGGTTCCCATTACGGCAAGTGATCTGCTAATAACAGCAGAATGCCTATGATAATGATGATTATATGTAAGTACTGTTAACATACATTTGCATGTAAATCAATACACATACACATCTATATATTTTGAAGTCCCCTGCCCTCGCGGGTAACTACTATAAACACATACTTCAATCACGAACACGTGTCATTGTGCTCGAAATATAATCACCAGCAGACGATGGAAGGAAGATACCAGGAAGATACGAAGTTGGTTCGGAAGGAAACCGAAGATGGCCGACTCTTTCCTCACGGACATTCCCTTGAGAGGATATCCATAAAAGAGGGCCTCAAGTGGACAGAGGTGTCAGTTCCAGTGCTGGCAGCTAACCTTTCCAAACTACCTCCCGAGGCCGCCGTGGGTTACGGAAATTACTTTAAATCCCAACTCCTGAAGCCGTCATGGGCAAATGGTCATTCCTGTAAGTACTTACTTCAAAGGTTGTAATGAGTAAAGGGTTCATCCTTAACTACACTATCTTTTGAAACTACGATGAGCAAGGGAGATATATTTTGAATCACCGTCCGACGCCACTGTGGGGTAGGACATTTTACCTTTTGAATCTGAAGCCACTTTCAGTGTGTTGAAGTTTTGTTTTCGCACTGGAAAACATCTTGTATTCTTATTTGTATTAGGAACTTTGTAAATTTGATAAGACACTATTTTCTAATAAAACGGTGGAGGGTTCCCAGATTATACCTAGCAAAATATTGCAGTATACATATGTACATTGTAGCACATTTTTCGTTTCTCCCTTCTATCCCTGTCGTATGGTAGAATAATATATATTTATTGCACTTGATTCTTTTTCAGTGATTACTCTCAAGAGGTTAAAACTTTTGTAGAAATGTTGGCCAAAGTTGTTAGAGTATCCTTTTTAATTTTATTTATTTATTTATACAACACTATACCGTTAAACATTTGAATTCAGTGTTTATTATTTTGTCACGAACCTCTTTTAAATATTTGTTCATCTTTTGTTCTTCATTTAATCATTCATCCCTATTTCTTTCAAAAATTTACGAATTGTCTTCAGCCAATTGTTTCTGTTTTCGTTTAGCTGTGTGTCATAGAAATCTGCAGCTATCTCTCCCCGCTGTCCTCTTTCAATTTTAATCAATATTTGCGAATATACATAAAATATAAAAATATTTATTATTATTATTATTATTATTATTATTATTACTATTGAGTACGAGGATTGCCTCAAATAGGACTAAAGAGTTTGGCGCTGAATATGTGATACCTAGAAACTAATTGATACGTTTTACGAAAGGTTTATTAACATCTCTATCTGATTCAGAGCCAGAATTTCGCACTGATACATTATAATTGGTTGTAGCAACACATCGAAAAAACACACATTCTGACACGTTCAGTTGGTACGCAATCTTACGGATCGCAAGTACTATTTTCTCTGTCCTGTATGTTGCTTGCTTCTGATGTTCTTTCCATGACCCATCAAAATTTAACGTTACATCTAAATATTAAAACGATCTCATTACTCCTATATTAGAACATTTGTAAGACGCCTTTTCATTACTGCTGAGTATATGCCCTTTCTTGAAGATTACAATTTTTGTTTTCTTTGTATTTATTTTCATATACCATTCATCGTTTCGTTGTATTTGCTTACTTTACTAAGTTCCTTTCGTAACCCTATCAGAGTTTGGGACATTAACACTATTTCATCTGCATACACTATTATTAGTATATTTGTATGTTCTACAAACGATGAGTAGTTATTGCTATAATTATATCACATTCACAACGTTGTTTATGTGTACATTGAATAATACGTGTGACAATTGACATCCCTGTCTGAGACCTTTTTGTGACAGTACACCTATTATCATTTTATTGTGACTTGCATCAATACTAAGCTCTACTCTGATATTAATATTTTGCAATCTATGAAGCATATAGTAGGACATTCCGTATATGCTTGGTTTATGAAGTAATGCTATTCTACTAATAGAATAATAAGTTTTCTCGAAGTCGACAAGCCAACAGTATAACTTTTCTCCTGCCTGGGACAGTTTGTTGTCTATTATTGTACTCATTATAACAAGGTTACCTATGGTGCTGAAGCCCTTTTTCAAACCCTCACTGTGCGGGAGATATTAATTCATTTTCGCGAGCACAACTTTCTATTTTACTCGCTAATATTTTTTGTTGTTGGGGTAATTGAATGCTCCCTTTATTTATTTTATTTTATTTTTTGTATAATGTTATAACAGTCTTGTTTCCCAAATGTGTGGTACTTCTTTCCCCTTAATTATTGAGTAGTTTAATAATTATTTGATTTATCGTATGTTTGTCGTACGTTTGTTTGTTTATCGTGTGTTAGTCAAACTCTACTGGAATGTAATCTCAAGTATCGCTATTATTTTATATTGTGTATATTGGCTGTTTATATTCCTCTATTGTTAAGCCTTTGTCTAGTAATATATTTCTGTGTAGTAGTTATTCACTATTACTTGTGCACAAGACCCATCCTTTTCGCCTAAGACCTTCCGGAAGTCCTGTATCCATCAATCCCTGGTTTGCTCCCAGCGCCTGTGAGTGTGCTTTGTGATACAGAAGCACATTTTTCCCAGACTTCTCCTGTTTGTGACACTTTTCTTGTTTCATCATTATCATCCATCTCATTATCACCGTCACTCTTACCATTGGTTAACAATTGTGGGTCGTTAAACAAAGAAACAATAACATCGGCCTTCTTCTATTACTTTTTCATATCATTCCTTTCCATTCCCACCGCTAACCTCTATGCCGACGAAGGATAAATTTGGAGTATAACGGAATCACGGGTATCACAATTCATTTCATCCAACCTGCAAACTATGTATTGGACACTAATGTCTGTTGTTTAGGATTGCGAAAATTGTCAAAGGATTATCGTAAGATCCTCGGGAAGCTTGTATTTGATAATCATGTCAAGTATAATTTTAATTGATTCAATAGTTATTCCATGATAACACACAGACTCAAAAAAGCTCTTATATGTCTTTGCTGGACCTCACAAAACCGCTATATGCAGTGTTTTGTACAAAATATGATTTTACAGATATGGGAGAAGTTCGAGTAAAAGATATACCTACCAAGTTCCTTATGTAGCACTGATCATTTAATTGGAAAATACGTCATAGGTCAAACCTGTCATGTGATATTGCGGTCAAATTCTCCTACAATTTCCTGTAAATGCTCTCAAAAAACATATTGCTGACTTTAGGCGAAAATGGTAGTAATAACGTTAATATGCAAGATTTTGTTGTTTTGGAGTGAAGAGGTGTATCGTAATTGTTTATGTCAGCAGATTCTGAAAATGACCTTCAAAACGCTGTATTACGTCAGGTTTTTCCACAAATCCCAAAAATGTGAAACTTGAAAAACAGTGTACTTTTTAAACGATTTTGATGTATGGCAACGTTTATAGCATGTTCAATAGCATTCAGAATGGACGGAATGATTTTGTAAAGCAATAAATACTAATTTCAAAGCATACACACCTAATATTCACCGCTGGGCTCCACTTCAAACTTACTGTTTTTGAATTGTAGTCTCTTTTTAACATCCCACTATACATGGCCTTCATATGGACAGTCCACCTTCCCTGGTATCTCTTTTCTATCACTTTAATGTCCTCATGGAAACGCTCACCATGTAATTCTGCAAAATCACCAAGGTTATCAGGAAGGTAATTTAGATGAGCATGAAGAAAGTACACTTTCACGCTCATGTTCCAGCAAGCAGTTTATAAGGTTTCAACATCTCTCTGATAAAACGCTGTAATTTGCAGCCTTCGTGTTCCCCAAACAGTATTGCACCACATTTTTGAATGCAGTCCATGTATGTAATTCGGTCTCACTCATAGTTTTCTCGAATGTTTTGTCCACCATCAATTTTCTTATTTATGGGCCTGTAAAAATGCCACCTTTGATGTTCTCATCACCAAGCCGCTGAAAGAATTTATTGTCTCTGCTTGAAGCTGTCACGAGTTGCTTCATTAAACCTAGAAGGGTGGCAATAGAATTTTCGAGGGATCAACCAGTGGAACTGTAACGATGTTCTTTTCCCTAGGTACTCCCATGCGCAAAAATATTCCGCGTATACTGTAAATCATGATTTTTCTCAATTATTTCATTTTCCTTACGTTTATGGGTAAAATTCAGTTATTAGTTTGTGGAGATAATAGAAAGCAATCCATCTAAGGAGATATTTCCAAAAAAAATATAATAAAATAATAAAAATATAAGCAAAAAACAAAATTATGTTCGGTTTTGTGTATACTGGCAATAATGTTTTCGAGGGGAACTTTTGGAGTAGCACAGCACGATTGTAGAGGGAATTAAAGAGTTGGTAACAGAACAGGGGGACAGTTGAATCAAGGAACAGGAAAGTGGAGTAAAATATTGCATTTATTGGCTTAAATCTAGGGTTAAATTGTCTGCCAAATATAAATTAGCTTATGTAACCAAAATGTTGTACGGAAATATATAAACAAAAAGAAAAACTGTTGTCTTAAGTTTGGAAGTGACATGCTCTATAGCCATGAGCATTTATTTCTTAAGAAAAAGATAAGCAACAAAAGAAAGTCTGTGTGGTCAAGTGGGTAGAATGACGGACTAGTAATTTTATACTGTTTTGACCCCAGATCGAATCTCATCCGATCGAGTTCAATTTTTTTTTACGAAACATTATAGAAGTGTATAATTTGTATGTTAATAAAAACTGAAACAATACAATAAAGAAATAACTTTTTGTTTCCTCTGATGACGTATTTATTTAGAATTAGTGTACTATTAGTAATAGCCATTACTTTCAGTTTATGCTGTTATATAGCTTCTTTTATCATGCTCTTTTCTTGAAAAAGAAACAACAAAAAAACAAATTTTTCTCCAATAAAGTATGAAAAATATATGTAGACAGAAACAGATATCTTAGTCTCAAACGTGATTTATCGTGATGAAATAAACAAGTATCCCGTTATTAAAAAAGAAAACTATAGAAAATCATTGAATTTGGTCTTTAGGTTTTTAGCATGCTATATATGTTCTTTATAAGACTATACTTTATAAGGCAAGATGTGCGATCATACCCTCAAATTTAGCTAGTGGATGAAAGATGTTTTCGGCACAAATATTTTACAGGTCTAGGTGCATGAAACACCAATACGCCATGGTCTTGACCTTCGTTTATTTCACATTATTATCCGACATATCATAGCAGGTATAAAGCAGCATCAATCGGCAAGAAAAACTGCAAGTTGTGGTCTTAGTCTGTTTTTGATGCTCCGGACTCGATCGCCTAGCACGCTCGTCTATACCTTGACGCATACGTCTATCATTCAGTGCAGGCACATATCCAGCTTTACTTTTCGGAGGGGGTCCGACACGAAAGCTCGTAAGCACGTAATTCTAATGTTTCAAAAATATCAATAATAATAATAATAATAATAATAATAATAATAATAATAATAATAATAATAATAATAATAATAATAATAATAATAATAATGCAACAGTTCTGTATTTCTCTTAAACATTTCTTACTTTTCATTTATGAACCGGTCAAACAGCATTCTAACACAAACGGAATCAAAAAGATATTTTCTAGAGACATATAAGGAAAACTGTCTGCTACGTATATCACATAGCAAAAATAGCAAATGGCAATGAGTGTATCGTTCTAATACAGTAATGTTATAAACAGAACGGAAACGAAATTGTAATCCCATTTAAAAGTGTTCTTTAATTCCACCTGGTATCAATGGCATTACGGTATATTCTTACAAGTAACACTTTCCAAGTGTAACTCTCCGATTTTGATAAAATTTGACAGGCTGATACTACACATAAAATAAACGAATACATGTTTGTTTTTTTTTAATTTTCTGCGGAAAAACGGTTTTAGAGGGCAAAAGCCCTCACCCAAAATTTTGAAAGTTAACGCCCGAAAGACAAAAAAAAGTGGACCAAAGTGAACGAAATTCTGCACAGATATGGCAGACGTAAAATGAAGGAATACGTGTTTTGTAATTTCCTGGAAAAACGGTTAGGTGGGGCACAGACCCCTCCAAACCTTTGATCATGAAATATCAAAAGTGCTAGTAACAATATGTCTGATGTGTGTAAAGGACGAAGAATTCCAGCAACACTTTGTGTATGGACAATACGCAAAAACTCAACGAATACCTGTTTTTTTATTTTCTGCGGAAAAATGGTTTTAGGGGACAAAATCCCCCATCCAAAATTTTGAAAGTTGACGCCCGAAAGGCAAGAAGAAGTGAACCGAAATGAATGAAATTGTGCTAAGATATTGCAGACGAAAAATGAAGGAATACGGGTTCCGTATTTTCCTGCAAAAAAAGAAAAACGTTTGAGTGGGACACAGACCCCTCCAAAACTTTGATCGTGAAATATCCAAAGTGCTAATAATAGTATGTCAGAAGTGCTTAAAAGACATGAAGAATTTGAACGACACATTGTGTAGGGACAATACGCAAAAAACAAACGAATACGGGTTTATTTTCTGCGAAAAAATGGTTTTAGGGGGCAGAATTGCCCACCCAAAATTTTGAAATCGTGCATAGATATTCTAGACGTAAATTGAGGTAATTGTGTTTCGTATTTTCCTGGAAAAAAAGCGGTTGAGTGGGGAACGGACCTTCTAAGCTGTTGATTACGAAATATTAAAAGTGCAAGTAAGTATACGTCAGAAGTTCCTAAAGAGTATGGAGAATTGCAACGAAACTTCGTATAGGGACAATTTGCAAAACAATAAATGAAATGCGTTTTAATTTGTACGACAAAACAGTGTTGGGGCCTAGAGCCCCTCCAAAAAAAAAAAGTAAATATTACCGTAAAAGTGCAGGAAGGAATGGACCGAAGCAAATGAAAATGTGTGTAGATATTGTATAGACTGTATGTAAAATAAGGACTTTCGTGTTTTTAAGATGTCCCTATCAATTTTGGCACATCAACAACAAACAGGAAATTAATCGGCACGTGTTTTTGTTTATGCGGAAAATCATTATAAGGGTTAAAGTTGCCTCGTGATATGCTACAAAATACGCTAACTGTTTGTGCTTGTTGTTGATCTGCCAAATTTGAAGAAATCTGATGGAGACGCTTGTGAAACACGAGAGGCTTTATTTTTCATATCCAATATCTACAGACAATTTCATTCGCTTCGGTCCTTTCCTTCCGACACTCAACGTCTCGGTCCACTCAACAGTTTTTTTTTTCTTTTCAGGAAAATACAAAGCACGTATTCCCTCATCTTACCTCTACAAGATTTGTGAACAATTTTATTCAGTTCGGTCCATTTCTTCTTGCCTTTCTTGCGTCCAATTTCAAAATTCTGGGTGGGACCTTTTGCCCCCTAAAACCGTTTTTTCGCAGGAAATAAAAAAGCCGTATTTGTTTATTTTTTGCTTATTGTACTAACACAAAGTTTTGTTCCAATTCTTCGTGTAAATTTAGGCACTTCTGGCATACTGTTATTAGCACTTTTGATATTTCATGATCAAAGGTTTGGAGGGGGGTCTGTGCCCCACCTAACCGTTTTTTCCAAAAAAAATACAAAACACGTATTTCCTAATTTTATGTCCGCAATACCTGTTCACAATTTCGTTCACTTTGGTCCACTTGTTTTTGCCTTTCGGGCGTCAACTTTCAAAATTTTGGGTGAGGTCTTTTGCCCCCTAAAACCGTTTTTCAGCAAAAAATAAAGAAGTACTTATTTGTTTATTTTATGTGTAGTATCTACCTGCCAAATTTTATCAAAATCGGAGTGTTAAACTTGGGAAGTGTTACTTGTTAGAATTATAACAACAACGCATTGTCCACAGTTTGGACACTGACTCAAAGTAATCTGACATAAAAGAACCTCAAAAGGGAAAAAGTAGGTTTATTAAAAAGTGCTTGAGGTTTGGTAAGGGACAGCTTCCAGGACCTCACGCTGGATACGTCACTGAGTCAATGCATTGTATTTGTTTATTGCAAAACATGATAATTAGATGCGTAATATGTAAAATTATATCATAGTTTGACTTTTAATAGGTCTTTCCTTAATACATCCATATTATCCGGCGTTCTGCCTGCCTGTTTCATGTCGGATAAGCGAAACTCTACTGTATTTTCAAAGATAGCATATACACAGGGGCTAGAGGTCTGCACGGGCCGGAATTTTTAGAACGGACCCGGCCCGTCCCCTTTAATTTATAAGCTGTAGGCATTAGCGGATTAAGGGCGGAGCCAATGGAGCCCAGGCTTCAGGGCCCCAAGCTCAGGGGGCCCTTTAAAATCCCTCTGTTTAATGCTAAAATATAGTAATCAACTTATTATATTATAGGCTTCAGACCGATGCTATTTTTTCCCCGCTCGTTACGCTCGCGGTATCGCTAGATTTAAGTCTTTCTATCAGCAGCATTTACCTGTTAATAATGAATGCAATTATTTAATTGTTAATAATGAATTTAACTAAACTAATTATTCTAAACTTGTGCACATTCAAATATTACAGCATAGTTCTCGGTAGTTCCATAAGCCTATGAGGCTGTGGAAGGCAAAAAAGAAAATTTATGCACTGGAACTATTCTTAACATAGGGCCCCCTTAAAACAGTCGGTTCTAGGTCCCCAAAAGCCTTAATCCGCCCGTCTATAAGCAATATTTCACGAAAAGCTGGTATTTTTTAACAAATGTGTTCGTCATCAAGTTTTCATAAATTAGTCCCTTTCTCCTTTAATTTCAGAGCCCACGATGTTTCAGTGGTAGAGCGTTCACCTCTGGTACATGGAGTCCTTGGTCCGATCTATGCTCGCGCCAAGTGAACCTTGTGCTGGACAAACACTGTGCGTGGGTTTTCTCGAGGTTCTCCCGTTTTATCCCACTTTCTTCACTCGATCATTTCATTCATTTCTTATCATCACTGTCTCCTTTAGCCTATCCGGCATAATCGTGGGACGTAAAACTTAAAGATTTCATTTCAGATCATTTCAATCAAAAAACAGTTGCAGGAAGTATGTAATTTCGAATAAAACAAACTACTATATACAATTCTGAGTATATTATTCTTTTATGAAATTCTCGCGAAACCTTATTTCTAAATCGAAGGGTAAGAAGACTAAATTCACTCTCTTATTATTATAGATCCATTTCAATTGAAGCAGTTGGAATAGTTGGAAAAAAATAAAAAAAAAAAACATACCCTATATTCCAGTGTGCCACAATCGGTATAACGCGGCACACTGGTGTGTCCAGCAAATTGAACTGTGTGACGCAAACCTTTTCCTATTATTTGCAAGAATATTCGTCGAGCTTCTGTTATTTATTATTATTATTATTATTATTATTATTATTATTATTATTATTATTATTATTATTATTATTATTATTATTATTATTATTAACGATTCTTCCATGGATCAGCTGTCTGTATACGGTTAAGCAACCACAAGTATCACATTGAGGGAATGAGTATAATTATTTACTTTAATAGTAATACAAAATCTATTTGCTTGTATATTCTACGTCACATCTCTTGGACGAATAACTGCATCCGTCTAGAAAGCTAGGACTAACAACAAAGGGATCCGAAGTTGTGACCACACACCGCCCCAAATCGTGAGTGCCACAAGTTCCCTTCTACGCCTTAGCACAATAAGGGCTGTTGCGTTCAGGGAGAGAGAGAAACAACTTAATTCCATTGCAGTTATATGCTTATTAAATGTTAACTTATATTTATAAATTATGTAAGTGATCGTATCGTTTTCTGTTTATTATTATTATTATTTTTATTATTATTATTATTATTATTATTATTATTATTATTATTATTATTATTATTATTATTTCTTATTATTATACATTTCTTATTACGTTGATTGCCATGTGTACGGAATTCCATACACACGGCTCCCCTGTGCAGTAGAGCGTGATTATTTTCCATTCGCAAACAATGTAGATATTCCAAGTTTGTTGTGTTCGTTCTACAGCTGTGTATGTAATTAGATACATATGGCGTAGAAATCAAAATTTAATGTCCATGCCACGTATATGCAAAACCATACACAAAGACATTTATGAACAAAGACATTGAGTTTGAGTTTAACGTCTTGCTCAGCAACGAAGCTATATGAGACGTCGGCCTACTGATTAACGTGGAGTCCGAACCACATGAGCTCCCGCCGGACGAAAACAAAGGCCTTTGGAATTGACAATAATCGTTTGGACATTTCAGTCGCACCTACCTAATATTAACAACGTTTCTACGATAATTTCGTAACATTGTATTATTTCTTTTGTTGATTAGCTTGGTTAGGCTTATTTAAACACTTTTTTCTTTGCACCGACTTGTCACATCTCTTGGATGAAAATACACTAGCTCTCACTGGAAATCAAATCCAGAACCAATGCACTTGAACCATTTGACCACAACAAGGCACATTTAAAAAGAAATTTCGATTTTGTTCGGAAAATTGTGATTAAGTGTAACATTAAAAAATATATTTAAGAAAGGATACGGAGCAAACGCACTGTACTTTCTCGCTCGAATTTTTTACACTGACTTATGTTAGGCTGTAACTATTATTGAAACATTTATTTGGGAAATTGCGAATAAAATAATGTTTTGGAAAACTATGCTAGAAGAAACTTCAGGCCCAAAAGTAAAGTACCCATTGGTCATATTTTCGTTAGAAATAACTCGATCCATATATTTGAATTATTAAGGATATAGTTGTATGTGAACTATAAGCAAAAGCGTCTGAGTAATTTCTGAGAAAATCATGAAAAAAGTCACCCCCAAGAATAAATTATCCTTTGTGGATCTTTTCAGGACAAACGAGCTATGCTATATTGTTAGTGTTTTCGTAAAACATTTATTTATGAAATACGAACACAATCGCCTGAGTCGTTCTTGAGAAAATCGCAGGGTAAAACTTACTGTCAAAAGTAATATACCATTTCTAGTTTTTCCGGATGAAGGAATTATACCATATAGCTAGGTTATTTATGTCACATGTATATATAAAATATGATCAACAAACATCTCCTGAGTGTTTTTTTAGGAAGGTCATCGGGGAAAGCTTACCCCCAAAGGTAAACTCTTCTATCTGTAATTTTGACAGTATATCGAGTAATTTTTAAGCAAATCGTCGGGAAAAAATTCACTGTCAAAGTATCTCTTTTGGATTTTTCTTTTCGGAACAAGCGAGTTATACCATATTGTAAGATTATTACAGAAAATATTTTACTGAAATTAGAACAAATTTGTCTCAGTTATTACTGAGAAAATTGTCCAAAAAAATTCAACCCTTGAGAAAACCATTTCTTCTGTATGTTATCGGAATAAACGATTTATGCTGTATGTTAGTTTATTAATGAAACATTTCTTTACGAAATATGAACAAAATTGCCTGAGGCGTTAATGGGAAAACTATCGGGGTAAAGCTCACCCTAAGATTAAGCTACTCCTTCGAACGAGTTGTTTGTTAGGTTATTAATGATACGTTTATTTATGAAATGTGGTTGAGAAAATTCTGCAAAAAGAACGCATACCATACAGTAAATTACACTATATATATTTTTTTCAGAAAAGTTATTCATATGAGCTGGAGATTCGTTAATAAAATATATATTTATAAAAAGTAAATAAAATCGTCACAGCTTTTTTACTTGAGAAAATTGAATTGTTTTAAATTTTAATCCTTCAGTAAATTACCCTTAATTTTAGATGTCGAAGGACATAAAATTCGAAAGATAGTATGTTATTAAAACGTTATGTCTAGAATTCGGTCCAGATACGTTGAACAGTATGGCCTCTATTTGAGTGCGTGTAAAAGCGTGACGAACCGAGAGACGAATAGATGGACAGACATCGAAAAATCATTTTTTCGATATGTAGGAGCCATGTAACTTGAATTCATTGAAATCTGGTATTCGGTTTTTATAACTATAACCGCACTTTCTTCTTTCGTCGCTCGAATGTGAAAACGAATAGGCCTACACCGACACGTAATGTGATAATTTGTAATCCCAAAAATTTAATTTGTTATGTTTAATGTGTTGTCACGCTAGAAAAAGAAGCTTATGCATGTTGGATCATTTTATTATCAGTTTTTCACGCTACTGTATAATTCGTCGGAAGCATTCGTGTTATTCACAAAGAGAGCTGTAAAATTTAGTTTTGTTTAAAGAAACCATTCTTGATTTTTTTTACACAGACTTGCATTTGTTGCACTTGTTGATATAAAACAAAAGGAGAGAGTGTGTGTGTGTGTGTGAGAGAGAGAGAGAGAGAGTCAATACTCTAAAAAGGAACACACACACACACACAGAAACACTAGAACAGACAACGAGCTATGGCTGTGATTGTGTTCGTCACGCTGTGTGTAAAGCTGCAGGTCGCGCTTGTTTTGTTTTTTACAGACACACTCGCAGTGAGTTGAAGTTTGAAGTTACTTCTGCTGTGTTAAAAAAAACGGAGAGGGAATGATTAAGCATACCATACCATAAACTAAAAACAATCGCTATTAGTAATAAATAGTAAGCTAATTCTGAATAAATACGTCATCAGAAAAACAAAGTTATTTCATTATTATATTGTTTCGGTTCTTATTAACATAAAAATTATACACTTTCTACAATGTTTTGTAAAGAAAAAAAATTGAACAGGATCGGATGGGATTCGATCTGGGGTCAAAACAGTATAAGAATTACTAATCCGTCACTCTACCCACATTTTTAATAGTATTTATTGAGCACTTACATAATAATTACAGTAATAACAATTAGAAAAATGCAACTAATAACAAGAAATACAAAAAAATAAACATACCAGTAGTTAAAGCAAAAAAAAAATTAATAGATCGCCTGATAATACTGAGCAAACCAGCGATGACGTTGGGGAACAGGTATACGCAAAAGAGAATAAGATAACCAAGAAATGTATTAATCCGGGGAGAAATCCGTAGAAAGATGAAGAAAGAGATCAGCCGTTGTAATTGTCAACCACACAACAAAATTATGTTTAACTGGAGGGAAGAAAACAAAATCGGGGCGCAAAATCATATTGTCACAAGTTATATAGTCGGTACTAGTGCGAAGGATTCTGGCAAGAATCTGAGTATATTTTTGCCAAAGAAGGTATATCCTAGTACAGGTATGAAGACGATGTGAGAGGGTATCAGTTTGTCCACAAATATGACAGAGGGAAGCAGGGGAGATGCCCAGGGTATAAGCTCGTGCATTTGTTAAAAATAAGTTATGCACCAATAAATACCAAAGCGAACGTAAGGGGAAAGATAAAACTGGGGAACCAATGTTACGCCAAATTTGAGGCCAGTTATTATTAGGAAATTTACGTACTATAAGCGGAACGCAAGAGGGAGAAGCATAATATTGATATAACTGTGAAACGGTCTTATCTTCAAGCCGAGCCCGTGCGATAAGGCCATATGCAATATCGAGAACTACCGTTTTTAAATAAGGATAGGTCTGTGACCATCCATGAACGGAGACAGGAGCAGTAAGCGTCACGTGACTCAGGCAGCGCATGATGTATTGTGACGAAAAGGAATTGCTAAAAACACAAAGCAGTTTACAGGTTCTATGAAGAAAAAGACATCTGGCCTGTAAAGCAATGTCCTTGATACCAAGGCCTCCAACAGAAGGTCGACTGCAAACTACCTGGCGATTTACCCGAAGAGTATGTTGATACCAAAGAAAATATAACATATGTTTGTTTACTTTGTTAAGAATAGCAACCGAGGGCGGAAAAAAAGTTGCATAATAAAATATAAAAGACTAAGAGCATAAACCTGAATAAAAGTGGCACGTTCAAAAAGGGTAAGATTTCTTGTTTTATGTTGATAGAATAAAGTAACCAACTTAGAAACAACAAGATTATAATTTACCGAGATGGTATGTTTAACGGATGGATACCAGGTAATACCAAGAATTTTATGACAAGAAACAGATGTGAAGGGGGAAACAAAAGACGTATGTGCTTGGTCGGAAAGGCATAACAATTTGGTTTTCTCAACATTGAGGGTCGCACCTGAGGCTTGACTAAATAAGTGCAAATTATATTGAATCGTATCAAGGTCACTTTGAGAATGAAAAAAGAAGCTAAAATCATCAACGTACGTTTGTAGTTTGAGAACCGCCTTATTAAGACAAATGCCATCAATTTCACGATAAATTTTACTAATAAAAGGCATAACTGCAATGCTATACAAAAGGGTGGATAAAGGACACCCTTGGATTAGACCACGTTCAAGCCGAAATGAAGAAGTAAGCGCTCCATTAAGTTTCAATTGTGCCGTACGATCTCGATAAAGAGCACGGAGCATATTAAAATAACTGGTGCCCAAATGTAATGCTTCCAAAACACGAAAAAGATAGTCATGATCAATTTTATCAAAGGCCTGGGAAAAGTCAGTACTTAATATTGCTGTGGCGCGAGTAGGATAACGCTCAAAAAAAGCAATGGTGTCACGAATATTTGCTAGTGCCAAATATAGGGGGTGTTGGACACCATGACCAAATTGGGCAAAATGTAAAATATTTGGGAGGAAATTACGTAAACGAAAGGCAAGAACCTTGGTTAAAAGTTTATAATCACAGCAAGTAAGACTTATAGGCCGGTACTGAGTGACACAAGGGGACTGAGACTGCTTCGGAAGTAAAACGATAATACTATGCGTAAGAGAGGTCCCTAAACGTAAGTTGACAAAAAAATCATTAAAAAGTTCGGTAAAAAAAGGAATAAAAATATCAGCAAAAGTTTGATAAAATTCATAAGGAAATCCATCCACACCACTAGATTTATGTTTTGGCGTGGTCATTATAACATGCTTGATTTCATTTTCAGTAAAAGGGGCATTCAAAACATCTTGAGCTGCAGGTTCTAAGGGAGTCAATTCAGAAAACAAATCATCAGGGCACGGGGAAGAAGGATGTCGGCTATAAAGACGGGTATAATAACGGGTAAAACAAGGAGCAACATTGGTTCCCAACCATAAAGGACCCTCCTCATCTTGAATCTTACCGATTAGCCGTTGTTTGCCCCGACGTCTTTCAGCAGTTACTTGAACCAGACCGGGAGATTCAGTGGGCTGACTCGAAATAAGTTTACTCCTCACACTAATACCGGATAACTTGGTGCGATGTAATGATAACAGAAAAGCTTTCACCTGTTTAATTTGTGATAAAACAGGAGCCCCTTGTTGATAAGCAAGATGGTACTCATGCAAAAGTCGGTAATAATAATTATACTGCTCATGAAAGTTTTTACTTCGCTCACGACAATAGTCTCGACAGAGACGTCTAAGGGTAGGTTTACCGAGAGTCCCACCACTGCATAATGTTACGCTTACGTAAAGATTGCTTACTTATTTCATTCCATTTTTGTCGAAGAAGTGCTTGAAAGGATGGATCAGACAAAATACTAGTATTAAGATGCCAAAAAAAAAGAAAAAAGATTTTCATAGATATTGTGTTACAGGTAAATTAACAGTTAAAATAACAGAATGATGATCAGAAAAACAGACTGGGACCAGTTCTATGCTTTGAACATGAGGAAGCAAGGATGCAGAGATGAAAAAAGCATCGATGCGAGATGCTCCTTGTGAATGAACATACGTATAACCCGGGTCGTGAGGGTGAAAATGACGCCAAACATCCACGAGACCAAATTGAGTAAGAACATGAAGCAAATTAGTGCAAGGGGTACGGTTCTGTAAGGAATCTTGAGAACCGGGAACTTCATTGTGATCACCTCCCCAAATAATAGATCGAGTACCAGCATGCAATGCAGTAGCAACGTCATCGCTGAAAAAATTATTACGTTGAATACGGTTTTGCGAGCCAGATGGACTATAGGAATTACAAAGGTGTATAGTTTCCAAATTGCCAGTAATAATGCGACCATCAGGATAATTATAAACCTGATCGAGGTGTAAATCACTGCGATAAATAAGTGCAGTACCTGTGCCTGCTACAGTTTCATTACTAATAAAAGTATAATTATATAAACCGTGTAAATCAGTAATTTTAACCTCTTGGGCAAACAAAATATCAATCATTCTAGTATTAATAAAGGCAGCAACTGCATCCTGTTTCGTAGCGGAAGAAAGTCCGTTAAAGTTTATAGTACCAATCCTAACACCATACATAATATGGAAAATAGAAAAGTAAAAATGTAAAACATACGGGAGTAATATACAAAATGCAAAGCCTATGCACGAAGCAGATAAATTACCACACCTCAAAAATTTAAACTCCAAAAAAATTAACCAAAAAGTAAGACGGCGTTTCAGCATTTTGGTTGAACGAAAAGGAATGTTCATTAGATGCAGGGGGCACCTGTGGTTGTGAAAGTTGTTTAGATCGCGTGCGGAGAGCAATACTAGGTTCATCAGACAGAGATGAGTCAAGCACTTTCTGAACTTTAGGAGCTTTACTGTCAAGGAGAGGGCGTTTCTTTTTCTTCGACGTATCCAAAGGTACCATCTCAACATTCATCACACTAGGCAAATTTGTGGTGGAAATAACAGAAACACTAGGAGAGGTAACAAGTTCCGGACTAGATACTGCAGCGTGTTGTTCATGTACTGAGTGGTCACTTGAAACGTTCACTGAGGGCGTTGAAAGAGACGAGTCCACTACTAACGACATCGCAGCAGCAGCCTCTAAAGTATCATCCGAACTTACCTGATTCAATCCAGAAGTAATAGAAGCAGGCGAAATAGTTACAGAAGATTTCTCTAAAGAAGGAGCTCCAGGGGTACTAAGTGAGGGAGGGGTATTTTCCACATCACGATCAGCACTAATAGTCTTGACTAGGGAAGAAGTAGAAAGTACAGGAAAAACATTGAAGTTAGTAACATCTCGAACAGCTTTAAGTTGCACTGGAGGCAGAGCCAAGCGTGAATTTGACTCGGAAGGTGGTCGAGAACCTCCAGAAACCGGAACAGTCACAGGAGCACGTTTAGGCAGTCGTTTATCACATTGCGAAATCAAATGCTGATCACTATCACATCGCGCACAAGTTTTAATTTGTCCAGGATATGTCACCCATAAACGAAGACCATGGACTGTGACATATGACGGAATGTTCTTTTTGAAAACGATCTTCAGTAATTTCCGCCCGGTACGCACCGGGTAAATATGTCCAGTAGAGTTGAGTTCATCGGTAAGATTTAGAATTTCCCCATTGGAGAGAAAAACTTGTTTAAGGTGTAAATCGGAAAGTTCCATTGGAACCGCATGAATGCGGACCAATTTAATCAAATATGAAGCCGAATCAATAGGTAGGTTATACGAACCTACCACATCAGAATACTTAACAGTATCTGTAAATTCATTTAAAATGCGTTCACAATCTTCCTGAGTTTTTAATTTAATATATAATAGCTTACGTGGAAAATCCATTTCTATGCTGAGCACAGTTTCCAACGGTAACCCAAAGGTATCCCTAATCCACTCATGTAAAATAATAGAAGTCGGCACATTTATCACACTTTGAAAACTGATACGAAGTGTATTGAGGCGAATCGTGTTCATATCGAACTTAAGTCAGAAAACTGGATTAAAAAAGAACAAAACAAAAAAATGCTATGTGATAATAATAAGAACAGGTGAAAAGTACAATTAAATTCAGTCAGATAACACACACACAAGAAAGAGGAATCGACACACTACATTAGCAGTAGTAGCTGCTCGAAAGAAACACCAGTGACCTCGAGCGAACCACTCCGAGAACCCTACCCACTTGCTCACACAGACTTTCTTTTGTTGCTTATCTTTTTCTTAAGAAATAAATGCTCATGGCTATAGAGCATGTCACTTCCAAACTTAAGACAACAGTTCTTCTCTTTGTTTATATATTTCCGTACAACATCTTGGTTACAGAAGCTAATTTATATTTGGCAGACAATTTACACCCTAGATTTAAGCCAATAAATGCAATATTTTACTCCACTTTCCTGTTCCTTGATTCAACTGTCCCCCTGTTCTGTTACCAATTCTTTAATTAGCTCTACAATCGTGCTGTGCTACTCCAAAAATTCCCTCGAAAACATTATTGCCAGTATACACAAAACCGAACATAATTTTGTTTTTTGCTTATATTTTTATTATTATATTTTTTGGAAATATCTTCTTAGATGGATTGCTTTCTATTATCTCCACTTACTAATAACTGAATTTTACCCATAAACATAAGGAAAATGAAATCATTGCGAAAAATCGTGAGTTACAGTATACGTGCAATTTTTTTTGCGCATGGGAGTACATCAGGCAAGCCACTGTTTCCGAATCCAATATCCAGTTCTTGCTGCGGAGTCCCATTTACACAAACAGCAAGGTATTTTGTGTATCTTGCTTGTTGACCGAGTAATATTAATATCACTTTGAAATCCCCGCACACAGATCACTCGTAACGTTCGTATTGCACCTTTTCCAGAAGAAATTTAAAATTTTCCGTCTCTTTCATAGTCACGTAGAATTTCAATACAACCAACAATCCCTTCATCTCTCTAGAGCATATTTAACACGCTATATATATATACGATATCAATGTCATTAAGAACCGTCTTTGTTTAATTTTCACACTTTCCTGGTTTTTGAAAAAAAAACTGACCTAATAAATAACTTTGGAGGTCATTTTCGGAACCTGCAGGAAAAATCCATTTCGATACGCCATTTCATTTCAAAACAACAGAAAAAATCAAAAAATCATATCAGTGTAATATGCGTACAGCAGCAGCAGATATTTGATTTTCTACCTACAGCCTAACAGGAAGTAACAAACAATCATTTTATTTTTCACATATTCTATAAAATTTTAAATTATGATTACGCTTATAAAATAATCATGTTGTAAGATAAAACGAAGCAATTTTCAGATAAAATTATTTCTTACCGAACTGCACCTAATATAATTTATATGCAACACTATATTTTATGGTGAAGATATATGTGTTGATCGTCTCTTTCGGAGACGCAATACGTGATTTCGTTATACAGATATAAAGCAACCAGGAAAGTTCTGTTGCTTTTTCATCTAACAACTTCAAACATAGATATGTCACCTAAAACGTATCTGGAAGATCAAAAATAGTCCTCATCAGCATCGACGAGCTTCTGCTAACCTTCTGGAAGGCCATGGATTCCATCGCAATAGAACTTCGTGGGCCGTAAAGCGAAGAAAGTATCAAGTGCATATTGCACCTCTAATAGGAATTTGAACTGGCATCCTCTAAGGTGATTGTCCAAGGAATGGAACACGTAATAATCAGACGGTGCAATATCCGGGGAGTATGGCGGATGTAATAGTGTTTCCCATCCAAGGCGAAAAGTGGTGTTCCAAGTCATCCTAGCCACGCAAGCCTTAGCGTTGTCCTGTAACAGGTGGACACCTTTGCGATTCTGAAGTGCTGGCTCTCAAGTTTTGAGCTTTTCTTAAAGACGGCTCAACTACTGACAGTACACAGTTGTATTGATGCTCTGACCAGCTGGTAGCAGTTCGCGATGCATGATACCGCGAGCAGTCCACCAAACACATAGGAGGACCTTCTTTTGGTGGAGTGCTGGTTTCGACTGTTTGGAACCGGGTCATGGGATGCTAAGGAATGGTGACGGCGCCGTGGAACTTCGTACAGGACTTACTTCTCATCACATGTCAACACCCTGTCCAGAATTGGCTCTTTCATCAGATGAGGCAGCAAAGAAACACAGGTGTCTGCTCGCGTTGCTTTCTGGCCCGGAGTCAAATCATGTGGAACCCATCGACAAAATTTGTAAAGCTTCCTATGTTGATGGATGTGCTGCCGAATGGTTTCTCCACTCACACTGAATTGTAGTCCCAGTTCTTCACATGTCTAGGCACTGTTCGCCTCAATTGCTGCCTGAAGTGCTTCATTTTCTTCAAACTTGTTAAACCACTGCTACACTGTCCGCGTAGTTACAACACCCTCAAAAAGGCCTAGTATATCTTCCGCCCGCTGCAGCGGCGTTTGACCTCAATTTGAACTCGTACAGCATACGCGCTCTTATGTCACTCTGCGCAGGTCCCATATTCACTCTGTTCTTACGGTGTAACTGAACTGCCACAACCAGGCAGTATGTTGGATATACCCACATCAACAAATGACCTTCTCCTTATCTCCATTCGCATTCAACTCACGGTGTGAAGACCAATTGAACACAGGCCTCCACAAAAGCGACAGAATGTCGTCTAAAACAGTGGTTCTTAAACTTTTTTGATTGACGATACATTTACTGAAAGTCAGAACATCGCGACACACTTGTTTATTAATAATAATAATAATCACCTGTTATAATAGTGAAACCTATTAGTTTTTATTATGACTCTATATGGCACTCAGCATTATTACTGCCACTGGAGATGTTGACTGCTACAGTCTGTCTCGATTTTGGCTAATTGTTACTTCATTCTTCATTATTTTTAAATTGCAGAATTTCGAGGCAAACCTAGCGGACTACGTGACACACCAATTACGGTCGCGACACATTGGTTGAGAGCCACTGTTCTACAACAATAGCGAACGAACTCATTTTATTCAGTCCAGATAACTGTCGGAATAATATGTTCTGTGACTGAAGTTGAAAGACACACTTCACTGCAAGCATTTAGAAATGATGTATATTGGACTACACTTGTACTGCAGTTACGCTTGAATGATGAATACGTTTTAACAACTCAACTCAAGGCAAAAGTTTCATCAGCAACAATGTTTATCTTACTGCGAACAAAAGTCCATGTCTAAGGACAGAGCTCGTGTGTGGGAGTAGAACCTGAGAAGCGTACTTTCACCAGGTGTGAAGACTCAAATTGTGCGTCCAGCTTACATATGTGCAGTATAGTTCATGAGATTAACGATTATTGCTGTTTTAATTAGTTATATCTGGCAGAAGATCAACTTTAAGTTGTTTCAAAATTGTACTTATTTAACAGTTAATTCCTGCATAATTTAATATTTGTACAATCTAACTACTAACTACGTTTAATTTTTCAGGTTCCAATAATCTCAAAATACAGTACTGGAGTGCTAGAGGAACTTAAACCTTGCTCGTAGCAGACAAAGAAGAGAAACATGCACTCTAAGATAATGTTTGTTGCATTATTCGCCATATGCATAATGCCTTTGATTAACATAGTAAGAGTACTGAATTACACTGTGATTGGTGTCATTGTGTTATACACTCGGAAAGCACGAAAATCCCAATTGTACTGCAAAATGATATTGAACCGTGTTGCTGAAAAGAACATCCCCTTTCCTCCCAGCTTAATATATGCTTGTAAGCTATACAATTTTGCAAGTTATGTATTTTTTCCAATTTCCGTGGTCAACTTTTTTGGTGTAGTTTATATGGGTTTGCCAGATGTGTTCCTTACCACTTATTTCTGCGTCCCCATTATTTTTGAATGTATACTTATAACTTACTTGTATTTACTATCTCACATTATTTTTGAACATGTAAATAATTTGGAGTAAGTCCAGGAAATGAAAAACGAAAACTGACAAAAGTATAAACTTAAAGTTAGAAAGAGGATAAAGAAGTGAAAAGGTGAGAAACCACAAAGACACGTTCTGTGGCAGAGAAAACGAATCAGAAGGGAATAATTTAAGTGAATTGCTGTGTTCCATGACATGACAAGTTGTGTCTATGCTAAAAATATCTTAAACTGTTATTTTCATTATTTGTTTACAATCTTTAATAAATTTATAGTTATTTAGAAATGAAATTCATTTAGATTTATTATACTCGGTTTGAAAAGACACAGTGGTCTATTAAAAATACCCTCAAACTGTAAGAGATGATTCCTTAAATTCAAATAAGAGAAAACGTTAATATGTTCATGTGAGGAAAAGTGAATAATTTCAGAGCTAGGTCTGTCCAGAAACTCGGAAAAACTTGATTTCAGTACACACTGTTTCGAATTCGAGAAACAATGGACTGGTGGACCATATCAGCGTAAAGAAAATGTTGCATACGTAATGCAAAACATACATATTTCATCAACGAGCAATGAGTATACAGATGAATGTCGATGGGGTATAATTCCCATATATGCTCTCAACAGAATTTTTAAATATGTTCTAAACTTAATCCTTCAATACACCGTGTAGCTAGTTAGCTACACACATAGTTCTTGTGTATACATCTCACAATACTTCGACAGCGTCACAAAGAGTCGTATCTAAAACAAAAAAAAAATCGAAAATTGAGATATTTTACTGTGTAGTTACATACACTGACTTCTGCAATTCCCAAAGCGACACATCTGTAATGTGCGTTGTTTTGATGGTGGTGATGACGTCACTGTGTCGTATCTTGAGATGAAGCATATAAACCATTTTCACAAACAGTCGTATCTTGAGTTACGACAGTTTGTGAGCAACAGATCTTTCGCAACTGGATAGATACGCCTATATTCAAAGCAATTTGTTTATATATACAAAGTGGCCCAAAAGTAGGTATACAGTCCCGTACTGATAAACTCATTGCTTTTTATATCATTTCTTGTTGTTATCCATCAGGTAGACTTAGTTTCTTTATCATTTGTTCCTAATGTATTTTTACTTATATCTTAAGCTCGAAACAGCCGAAGCAAATAAACTTATAAGCTAGAATGTTATACTTGATCAATGAGGGGCTGTATATTTACACGGCATGGGGCGTCCTCAGGTTGCGGATCGACATGATATGACATTTTTGAGTTGTACGTCCCACGGTTATGCCAATTAGGCTAAAGGAGACGGTGATTATGAGAAATGAATGAAATGATGGAATGAAGAAAGTGGGAGGAAACGGGAGAACCCCGAGGAAACCCACGTCCACCACAAAGTTTACTTGGCAGGAGCAGGGTTGGAACCCGCGACCCCATGAACCAGAGGTGAACGCTCTACCACTGAGCCACCGCGGCTCCAGGTTGCGAATCGACGAGAAGGCCTTTAGATATAGAGGTTAGCTGCGAAGATACTGAATAAGCAGTCGCGGGGAGACAAGGAGTAGCCCTCCAGCTTGGGTGTTTGGGTGAGCCTAACAAACTCATCCTGTAATAGAAAAAAGACACTTTTTCAGAAACAATCACAGAAGCCTCGGACCAGGACTGATAACTTGGCACGACATCAGCAAAAGAAAATGGATATGAGATTTGGAACATGGAGTATTAGAATTCTTTATAGGGAGGCGCGTTAAAATTCGTAATGAATGAGTTGGAGAAATACAGGATGAACCTAGTAGGAGTTCAGGTTGGTTGCTATGATGGGATATGCGGTGCAAACACGTAAGAACATCAGAGAAATTTGTCTCTGATTCTTTGAATCTAGACATGGACAAAATGAAGGAGATTCAGTCCACAGTGCTATAAGCACATCTATTAAGCACTGTGGCAGTAATTTTGTACCCTCGCAACTTGAACCGATTGTTAAACTGGCAAGGAAAAAGAACCCATATACCGTTCATTGTATTGACAGAAGCGATGTATGAGATTAGATCTCTGTCCCAATGTCTTTGTGTTCTATCAGTTAGACGTGACGAAAATGGAGATCCAATCAATCGGACGGAAATGCGCGAAGTGAAAGTAAACAAAGACTATTGAAACTGCATTCAGTTTAAGACAAGTCATTTTGAGGACACTTACATAACTATTTCCCTGAAAAGAACGCAAATTGAATCCACCAGATAGAAGTTCCTACTTTGCATACTTGTCAAAAATTATCGCTCCAGAGAAGTACGAGAACTCGTTTTGATTGATTGATTTTTAACATCCCTTTCAGCAGCGAGGCTATATGAGACGTGGACCTACTGATTAACGTGGAATCCGAACCACATGAGCATCCGCCGGGAATCGAACCCGGGTCTCCCACGCCTACGGGGACTCGTTATCATTGTGTCCGGGCCCAACTCCAATCATTCGAAACCCTGAACATGTTCAATTTTACAGATTAGCCATCCTTCTCAAGTGCAATATCAAAGCATGCAATTTGCAAATTACTTTGCAAGATTTTATATTCTGGCAACGACAACTTGATAGCATTATTTTATGTTATGGTTAGTATGCTCTTAATATTGTGTTTCTTGTGTGTTCTCAGGAATTTCGTTTTACCCTCAAGAATCTCAGGAAGCATTTGTTAAATTATTTTGTATAATAAACACGAAGTTTTTCAATAAAAGTGCAATATATTCCGATTGTTCATCTATTAATGTAGTTCTCAGTATAAAAAATATGCGTTGTATCTTTCATACAAGAGAGGATTACCATCGTCACGAACTGTCGTATCTATTTCAAGCCAAATTTTCCACAAGCTTTTACAGGCAAATTCCATAAAACTTTCTCCCCTGATTTCTTATGATTTAAGTTATAACTTGGTAAATTTTCTCTCCTTTCGGTAAAATAGATTTTGAGTTATGGTTGTTCAAAGTTGTGTGAAAACCTAAAAATCGCTCTCCTGAAAAGTTTAGAAAACTGAGATACGATAGTTTGTGACGCTGTCGAAGAGTTGTTTCTTTTCGTAAGTGCACTTTGTAGCAGCTTGTATACATTCAGTTTTTGCAAGTGCTGCAAGTCCCTAGGCCTCTGAAGAACTTAGTTTTCTTTCATTACAAAACTTTTTTTTTTTTTGTGAAGTGATAGTTATGTCCTACCTTTTAGTTATTTTATAGTGCAATATATACATGATTAATATCTGTGAATGTGTAAAAGAAGTTTTTAACATTTAATATTACTACAACTAAAAACAAACGTTAATTACAAAGTAGATATTGTGACACAGTTTCGAAGTGTAAATTGAATTATGAGGTAAATAGCTACACACAGTTAATAATAAATTATTCAAATTCATTTTTGTCCTAGGGTTTTAAATTCGTTTTCTTATAATTTACAACATTATTTTTTTTTTAAATCACGCATTTAAGGGTTAAGGTGGGTCTAACGTAAGTAAAATATAGACATTGACAGCAATGAACACGGAATCTCGGCGGGAAATTGGAAATGCTAGAGACTTTCAGCCCCACGGTCTCTCAGGTTTCGGAATAACGGGTGCTCTGATCTTCTGTTTCACGCTTATATGTGAACAAACGTGAAATATACCGTGACAAAATACGTCACAGCACGCATTATTCCAAACACGAGGAACCGTGGAACTTGCGATTCTTGACATTTTCGGTTACCTCTCGAAGCAATCCATGTTCACTTTTGCCTACTTTGACCCACCTTGAAATCATAGAGTATCTGAAAATTCTGTTGACTGTATGTCTGCGAATAATACCCTGTAGCTAATCCCCCTGTACACCCGTTTCTCTGATGAAATATGTAATTGCGGATTGTGTATGTATACTTCCTTTACTCTGATGTGGACCACCACTTCCCGATTTCCTGAATGCGAAATATTGCGATTTTGCGTGTTGAAATATTGCATTTCCACGAATTTGGACAGCCCTAGCTCTGATGCAATACTTTCCCCGACAGATCCATATGAAATCGTTATTTTATTTTGATGAAGGATTTCTTGAGCTTTCTCCTGGCTAACCAGTTAGCGTACACGCCTTTGGCGTGGGAAATTCGCGTGTGTCCTGATCGGAGCTCATGTGGTTTGGATCCCACGTTAAGCGGTAGGTCCACGTCTTACATAGCTTCGCTGCCGAAAGAGACGCTAAACTCAAATTCAAATCAAATCAAATCATCTCTTGCAGTTGTAGGTATAGTTCGTTAATACCCTATATATATATATATATATATATATATATATATATATATATATATATATATATATAATCAAGTACACAGCAGGTGAAGAATAAATCAACATCATACTTTAATCCACGTTTATAGTGAACAAATGAGTAGAACGTTCTTTCAAGTTATTTATCTGTTCTAGAAAAAAAAAATACTTAAAGAGAACATTTTGAATATTGTAAACCTTTTCCGAAGACACTTCAGCATTCATATTTGCTTATATTTCTGATTTCTAATTGTTTTCATTTTAAAGTAATATATTTGTCATAGGTAGTACGTCTCTGCTAGGAGTGTCTTCATCAATGTAAGGGATGTTTGTCAGTGTGTGTCGTTGTTAGAAGACAATAATAATACACACAACTTACTTCTAAATAGTGTATATATTCTGCACATACGCTGAAAAATAAAGACAGAACAAGTTCAGCAGAGTCAATAAATTTTCAATTATTGGGGACAAACGACAGAATTTTTGCGTCACAAATGTTACTTTTATACCGTTTTTCGAAAAGGTACGACTTGGAATTTATTCTAAAGCATGTAATTTTGTCCACGTTGATCTGCTCTGTTCATTGTTTTATGTAGTATCCAGACAGTTAAGGAAAATAAAGTTTAATAGTTAGTCATAATTTTGGCTATACCTGATTATCAGTATTTTTTGTCATGCTACTTTCGGTGTAAAGAAAAGGTTAATGAGAGAATACTGTGTTGTCAGTTTAGTCCAAGGTAAGATTATTGTACAGGAACTTTTTTTTTCTATACTCAATGTTCGTTTTTTATTTTTTTTCTCAAAAACTGAAATTGAGCATTTAAACTCCTCCAAATCAATTACTTCATCTAAATTTGTAATTGCTGTTGGACATATATCACATTTTTCAACATTTATTTTTGTTATATGTTCATTACGTTTTAGAATTTCTTTAAAGGCTCTGAGAACTATGATGTGAATTGTTGAAAATCCTCAAAATTTTTTGCACTGTAGAATACCTATTACATAGAAGTACCATTCCTCTACGATAACTCTCTCAATCTAGGTATAAGCATTTACACTGTTAAATACAATAAAAAGCTCGTCTTGACAGTACACTCCAAAATAACATAAGAAAACATAAACACGAATCTCGATATTTACTTAACAAAAATTGGTTATGTACCAATACATCCTTCCATGCGAAAACTAAATAATCTCTAAACGTCTTCAGTTGTATGGTAGCAAGAATAAAAATGAATGAGAGAATGATGGTATGGAAAAAGGAATACATACCACCAAATAAATACAACGTGAGAGATGGATGAGACAAACAACGAGCGGAAAAAATGGACGAAAGAAAGCACGAGCTGAGTTCAAAGAACGGTGTCTATGCTACGGCCCTATTGCCAGGTCCAAAATATACTGTACATCATAGGTAGTTAGCCAGACTTTATCAATCTTATCCAAATCCAAATTTAAGATCGGTTTATATATATGAATAAGGAATGATTCTTTAATCTCGTAATTTACCTATTTATCGCATACTCAAGACTGGTAATTTTGTTTCTTTCATATCCTTCTTAGGAATTATTAAATGTGTGTTTGTGACAATATATACTACTTGTAAGTGTCACAGAACACTTCCATTTTCTTAATGTGTGTTCATTTAATGATCGTACGTAATACTAAGAATGTAGATTTTCACAACATTACTTCTAATTGCATGCAAATTTGTATGTAGATTTTACCCCATTCTTATATAAATTTCAAAGATTTGACATAACCTGGCAAATTAGTTTGGCCATACGCAGTAACGCACACCCATAAGATGTACCAGAATCGCATAAATAAGGCATAACATTAGTAAGATAGGCAGTGAGCTCCCTCGTGCTATATATACATGTAGATACATAAATTCATTCGGTGTACTACGTGAATGTAATTACCCTCTGTCGTCCAGATCTCAGCTATTAAGCTTTAAAAAGCACATCGCCACCTTGGTCTGGCTGCCTCGGAGTCGTACATGATTTTGATTGTCACCTCCTAATTTGTCATTTCAATCGCAGCTGTGAACATAAAATATGTAATTAACGTTTGGAGTAGGAATAATAAAGTAGCGAGTTTGATGTTATGTGTTACACTTCGTTTGACGGACAAAATTTAAAAAAAAAAAAAAAAATACAATAGGGTCGTATAAGAAAAATTACGTGGCTCAAATCTCAACCTTGTATTTGTTGTTGTACCACTAAATACCACAGAACTTTGGTATTTGCTTGCAGACCTTTATCGTACTTTTACAGTCCAAACTGTATATGAGAATAGGACACACAATTTAAGGTGCAATTAACCATCTTAATTTGTTCAATGTTCTCCTTCCTGGAACAAAACCTGGAACTGTGAACTCCGAAGACAGGTGTTTTAGACAATCGGCTATGAAAGAAGAAACTATCATATATTATCTTTTCTCGTTGATACAGGGTGTTCTTAAATGAATATCAAAGTTTTAGTTACCTGTATCTTCTACTATATATATGGAGTGACGGACTGTTTTGAAACGGCTAAAGTTCTCCACAAATCTGAGTGACAGTTTTTCGGAAGGTGTATTTCCATTTTATTGTATGCTTTTTATGAAATTTTATTTTATTTTTAGATTAAATCATGGAGCCCTTGACAATGAAACTCTGTGTTTTAGCCTATTACAATTTCGTAAAGAATAAGGAATCTATCACATTACCTTCACCGTGTTACTGGGAAGACCCAGGTTGAAATTTTTGCTGGAAAATTATTGTTGGACTAGCATGAACTGCAGATTTTTCAGCAAGAGAGTTCCAGCAAATCCAACAATAATTTGTTGCTGGACTAGCAAAAAGGTTCAGCATTTTTACTGGTAATTGGGACAAATAACCGCATTATCCAATGACCATGCAATGACCATATGATCCGCATTATCCAAAACTATTTGATGGATTTCTATGCTAGTTCCAACAATAAATCGAGCATGGTATGCTGGGTTTCTCTTGGTTCCAGTAAGGAATTCTTCCATGTTTTGCTAGATTTTATGCTTATTCTAGGAAGAATTTCTAGCATGCTTTGGTGGATTTATATGCTTGTTCCAACAAAGAATTCTAGCATTATATGATGGATTGTTTTGGTTTTAGCAAGAAACTCGCTAAAGCTCGCTGGGGGCTCCGCCCCCAGGCCCCCGGCCAGACCTTTGCCATTAGGTGTCATGTTCTAGAAAACTATTCCTTCAGGAATTCACTTCCCTTTACAGCAGACACCTGTTACCAACACATACTTCAATTCAACCGGTATTATTCCTTCCATGTAACTTTGAAAACCAAACACTCAATTTATTAGAAAGAACTCTATTACTACTTCTACTCAGGCAATCATGTGCATGGCTTATTATGTACACTTTGCGCACACCTATACATGTTAGAGACAATAACAGAATTTATTTTCTCGAACATAAACAGCGGACACTGTCTTCCAATAGCCTACCTATTAAACCTTGCATTTTGCGAAAACACTCACTGTTTACAAATGTGATTTTTGTAACCTTTGAAATATTTATTCGTAGCATTTTTTAATATTATGTTTTGCAGTGTAATTTAGTACAATGTATTATAATAGTGTCCTTGTAGTTAATTGTACAGATTACCTGCAGGAAAAGTAATTCATATCTGTGATATAAGGGTGGGAAAATATTTCAGTCTTCCTGCACATTTATTCTTGTATTTATAATGAAGACTACAATTTACTAGATAATTTACAAATATGAATATTGTTGGAGATGGTTTAAATTTTTTTCATAGCATTTGAGTGAACACTACTTTTGTATATAATGTAGTACAGTGGATTATAATGGAAACCTTGGGCATAGTTGTACGTATTACCTCAGCAAGATTTCTTGAAGAGTTTCATGTATACTGCACAAATTCTTGCAGTCTCCCTCTATATTTATTCATGTATTTTCAATGAAGACTACAATTTGTAGGTGATTTACAAATATCATTATTGTTGGAGGCTTTTTAAACATTTGTTGGTAACATTTGAGAGAACACTAATTTTGCACTGTAATATAGAAAAGTCCCTTATAATGGAACCCTTCGGCATAGTAGTACATATTACCTGCAGCAAGACTTTTTGAAATATTTCATATTTACTAGACAATTTCTTGCAGTCTACCTGTATCTCTCGTCTTGTATTTTTATGAAGACTAAATTTGTTCGTAATTTACAAATATGAATTTTGTTAAGGCCTTTTAAACATTAGTTCATAACATTTGATTGAACACAAGTTTTTGCACAGTAACGTAGTACACTGTATTACAATGCTGTCCTTTTGTACAAAAGTAATTATTGGGCAGCAGGACTTGTTGAAATGATTATTTATACTGGACAATTACATACAGTCTTCCTGTATCTTTACTCTTATATTTTCAATGAAGACGTTTATTTACTAGGTAATTTAGAATATGAATATTATTGGAGGCTTTTAAAAAATTTGTTTATAGCAACTTAAACAACCCCACTTTCTACACTGTAGTAGAACATTGTTCTAGAATCGTGACTTTCTATTTTTTTATTACAATCAAATAACAAGACATCATTTCCTTAATCATCCTAAAAAACACATATATAACACGATTACTATTCCGATTTTAGAGGTGTAACTCGCTAAAGCTCGCTGGGGGCTCCGCCCCCAGACCCCCGGTCATGGCTTTGCCATAAGGTGTCAAGTTCTAGAAAACTATTCCTTGAGGAATTCACTTCCCTTTACAGCACACACCTGTTACCAACACATACTTCAATTGAACCGGTATTATTTCTTCCATTTAACTTTGGACAGCAAACACACAATTTATAAGAAAGAACCCTATTACTACTTCTATTCTGGCAATCATGTACATGGCTAATTATATACACTTTGCGCACATCTATACATGTTAGAGACAATAACAGAATTCATTTTCTGAAACATAAACAGCGGAAACTGTCTTGCAATAGCCTACCAATTAAACGTTTCATTTTCCGAAAACACTCACTGTTTACAAATGTGAATTTTTCCACCCTTTTAAATATTGTTTTGCAGTGTAATTTAGTACGTGCAATGTATTATAATAGTGTCCCTGTTGTTAATTGTACATATTACCTGCACTAAAAGTAATTCACATCTGTGATATAAGAGTGCGAAAATCAGGCTTCCTGCATATTTATTCTTGTATTTACAATGAAGACTACAATTTACTAGGTAATTTACAAATATGAATATTGTTGGAAATTATTTATTTTTTTTTCATAGCATTTGAGTGAACACTACTTTTGTACTGTAATGTAGTACAATGGATTATAATATAAACTTTGGGCATAGTGGTACATATTACCTGCAGCAAGACTTTTTCAAATATTTCATATTTACTGGACAATTTCTTGCAGTCAACCTGTATGTCTCGTCTTGTATTTTCAATAAAGACTACAATTTGTAGGTAATTTATAAAAATGAATTTTGTTAAGGCTTTTTAAACATTAGTTCATAACATTTCATTCAACACTAGTTTTTGCAATGTAACGTAGTACATCTTATTATAATGGTATCCTTTGGTAAAAAATGTACTTACTGGGCAGCAAGACTTCTTGAAATGTTTATATACACTGAGCAATTACATAGAGTCTTCGTGTATCTTTACTCTCATATTTTCAATGAAGACGGATATTAACTAAGTAATTTAGAATATGAATATTATTGGAGGCTTTTGAAAATTTGTTTATAGCATTTAAAAAAAAACACTTTTTACATAGTAGTATAACAGTGTGTTAGAATTGTGTCTTTCTCATTTCTTATTACAATTAAATAACAAGACATCATTTCCTTAACGATACTAAAAAACGCATATATAACCCGATTACTATTCCGATTTTAGAGGTGTAATTCCCCACAGATGCCGGCCGCAACGTACCAGTACTATGTGAGCAGTAAGAACGAAGTCGAAAATCTAAGGAAATCGGTAGTGTAGGGGATTGATGTGAGCCTACTGGCCAGGAGACTTGGGTTCGATTCCTAACAATCTTTTCCTCACTTTTTCTTTCTTTGAAAGTTTATTTTTATAGCATATATTGTTTGCCTATAAGGTTGAGTCTATTATAAAACGCATTTCACTCCAACCGGTACTGTAAACAAACTACTGACCCGAAAGAGGTACTTTTCCACGTATCCCGTATATTATAACTATATACGCTGACAACGAGAAAATTGTGAAAAGGTGCGTATATATATATATGTGTGTGTGTGTCTGTGTGTGTATAAAAAGGGAGATTGTTTGCAATTATTTCCGGTTTGAAGCACACACTATCCTTGCGAGACAAAATGTATTTTTGTCTCGTCTGTATACTATATCGTGGAAATGATGCTCAATGTTTTTTTCCAAAATGTTTTCGGGGGGTACACTGCCTCCTTGGGGCTCTTAGAGTACCCCCGCAGGAGACCAAATAATACGTGTATAATATAATAATAAATAGAATAATATGAGCAGTGCCCCTGGGAATACTAACTGTGATCCTCAGGAACATTGTTTCTGAAAGAAACACTGGTGTTGCCCCATCTCTAAAGCTACATATGTTTCTTTCTAAATAGTTGAGTATCGTCTCGAAGCTTCACACGAACATACTGCCTAGTTTCGAGACGATATCAACAGTTAGTGTATAAATATATTCTTTTCGTCTATGTCTGTAATAACGAAAATATTTTGTTCACGCAATGCCAACAGAAACTATTTTGATAAAACGAAGCAACGTGATAAGAAAAAAAAACGTAAGATAAAACAAGGTGCGGCGGGGAATCGAACCCAGACCTGCTACTCAGAAAGCAGACACTTTACCGCGGAGCTAACTTACTACGTTGAATTCTGTTTGTTTATTCTCCTCAATATACCACATAAGAGTCCAAATAAAGGCAATTCAAAAATATGGCAATTTTGCATTCAAGATGGCGACTTCTCCAATGATTTGTTTCTTCACTTAAACTGAACTACGTCCTTAATAACATAGCGAAACCTGGCTTACCTACCAAGAGCACAACTTACAATTTTCATGGTTACAAATATTTGAGCCGCCATTTTGAATCGAAGATGACGACTTTTCCAACATGTCGGAATTTTCCCCTCACATTGGCTGTAATCTACACACTTGAACGCAATTTCGTGATTCCACCATTACTACAAGTTGTGTAGAATTAGACGCACCCTTATAACATTCCTAGCACTTTCTTACACCGAACATGACTATTTTTTTCAAGTTTAAGGGCGGATTCGCAAACTACGCATCAGAATAAACATCACCTCGAAATTTCAACGTCCTACATACAGCCATTACAAATTTCACATTTTTTCGATTTGCGCCGCGAAACGAAAACGAATTTTAATGCTCTTTTTTCTATCATAAACTATGTTCCCAGCTTCACTGCCTGACGAAATATGACGTTTCTATGGTGTGCGGAACTACTCTTAAAACCAGCATTTCGAAACGACGAAAAATTTCGACACTTCATTTACATGGAAAATGTCGCCTTTTTCGTGATATCGGAATTTTTTCAATACTCACATCCCATGACGAACAAGTATGCAAAATTTGGTGTTTGTATGTTTTGTGGAAGTATGCAAACAATTAAGTGTGTTTCCGATTATAGAGGTATATAATTCCCCACAGATGCCGGCCGCAACGTACCAGTACTATGTGAGCAGTAAGAACGAAGTCGAAAATCTAAGGAAATCGGTAGTGTAGGGGATTGATGTTAGCCTACTGGCCAGGAGACTTGGGTTCGATTACTAACAATCTTTTCCTCACTTTTTCTTTCTTTGAAAGTTTATTTTTATAGCATATATTGTTTGCCTATAAGGTTGAGTCTATTATAAAACGCATTTCACTCCAACCGGTACTGTAAACAAACTACTGACCCGAAAGAGGTACTTTTCCACGTATCCCGTATATTATAACTATATACGCTGACAACGAGAAAATTGTGAAAAGGTGCGTATATATATATGTGTGTGTGTGTGTCTGTGTGTGTATAAAAAGGGAGATTGTTTGCAATTATTTCCGGTTTGAAGCACACACTATCCTTGCGAGACAAAATGTATTTTTGTCTCGTCTGTATACTATATCGTGGAAATGATGCTCAATGTTTTTTTTTAAAATGTTTTCGGGGGGTACACTGCCTCCTTGGGGCTCTTAGAGTACCCCCGCAGGAGACCAAATAATACGTGTATAATAGAATAATATATAGAATAACTAGCAGCGTTCACCCCGCTTCGCTGCGGTCACCCCGGAACGCAATAAACTTTGTTACTTAGATAATTTTTACTTTTTCGCTTTCAAATTGCAGTAAATGTTAAAATTATAGCGCCTGTCATTTATGTTAACCCGCCGAGTCACATGGTCATGCGGGTTGCATATAAATACGTTTATTTTTACCTATGATGAACTAATAACAAAGGATTTGTACGTATGGACACTTGAATGGTCAATTATCTCAAGACACTGGTAATTAAAAATTAAAGTGATACGATAAAAACCATCTAGGGTCCAAATCATAATAAGCCCCCAAAAATGAAAGAAATTGGTTCAGCCGTATTAGCGTGATGAGTTCACAAAGGATTTGTGCGTTCTCTTTTATATATATAGATATGAGCAGTGCCCCTGGGAATACTAACTGTGATCCTCAGGAACATTGTTTCTGAAAGAAACACTGGTGTTGCCCCATCTCTAAAGCTACATATGTTTCTTTCTAAATAGTTGAGTATCGTCTCGAAGCTTCACACGAACATACTGCCTAGTTTCGAGACGATATCAACAGTTAGTGTATAAATATATTCTTTTCGTCTATGTCTGTAATAACGAAAATATTTTGTTCACGCAATGCCAACAGAAACTATTTTGATAAAACGAAGCAACGTGATAAGAAAAAAAACGTAAGATAAAACAAGGTGCGGCGGGGAATCGAACCCAGACCTGCTACTCAGAAAGCAGACACTTTACCGCGGAGCTAACTTACTACGTTGAATTCTGTTTGTTTATTCTCCTCAATATACCACATAAGAGTCCAAATAAAGGCAATTCAAAAATATGGCAATTTTGCATTCAAGATGGCGACTTCTCCAATGATTTGTTTCTTCACTTAAACTGAACTACGTCCTTAATAACATAGCGAAACCTGGCTTACCTACCAAGAGCACAACTTACAATTTTCATGGTTACAAATTTTTGAGCCGCCATTTTGAATCGAAGATGACGACTTTTCCAACATGTCGGAATTTTCCCCTCACATTGGCTGTAATCTACACACTTGAACGCAATTTCGTGATTCCACCATTACTACAAGTTGTGTAGAATTAGACGCACCCTTATAACATTCCTAGCACTTTCTTACACCGAACATGACTATTTTTTTCAAGTTTAAGGGCGGATTCGCAAACTACGCATCAGAATAAACATCACCCCGAAATTTCAACGTCCTACATACAGCCATTACAAATTTCACATTTTTTCGATTTGCGCCGCGAAACGAAAACGAATTTTAATGCTCTTTTTTCTATCATAAACTATGTTCCCAGCTTCACTGCCTGACGAAATATGACGTTTCTATGGTGTGCGGAACTACTCTAAAAACCAGCATTTCGAAACGACGAAAAATTTCGACACTTCATTTACATGGAAAATGTCGCCTTTTTCGTGATATCGGAATTTTCCCATTACTCACATCCCATGACGAACAAGTATGCAAAATTTGGTGTTTGTATGTTTTGTGGAAGTATGCAAACAATTAAGTGTGTTTCCGATTATAGAGGTATATAATTCCCCACAGATGCCGGCCGCAACGTACCAGTACTATGTGAGCAGTAAGAACGAAGTCGAAAATCTAAGGAAATCGGTAGTGTAGGGGATTGATGTGAGCCTACTGGCCAGGAGACTTGGGTTCGATTCCTAACAATCTTTTCCTCACTTTTTCTTTCTTTGAAAGTTTATTTTTATAGCATATATTGTTTGCCTATAAGGTTGAGTCTATTATAAAACGCATTTCACTCCAACCGGTACTGTAAACAAACTACTGACCCGAAAGAGGTACTTTTCCACGTATCCCGTATATTATAACTATATACGCTGACAACGAGAAAATTGTGAAAAGGTGCGTATATATATATATATATGTGTGTGTGTCTGTGTGTGTATAAAAAGGGAGATTGTTTGCAATTATTTCCGGTTTGAAGCACACACTATCCTTGCGAGACAAAATGTATTTTTGTCTCGTCTGTATACTATATCGTGGAAATTATGCTCAATGTTTTTTTCCAAAATGTTTTCGGGGGGTACACTGCCTCCTTGGGGCTCTTAGAGTACCACCGCAGGAGACCAAATAATACGTGTATAATAGAATAATAAATAGAATAATATGAGCAGTGCCCCTGGGAATACTAACTGTGATCCTCAGGAACATTGTTTCTGAAAGAAACACTGGTGTTGCCCCATCTCTAAAGCTACATATGTTTCTTTCTAAATAGTTGAGTATCGTCTCGAAGCTTCACACGAACATACTGCCTAGTTTCGAGACGATATCAACAGTTAGTGTATAAATATATTCTTTTCGTCTATGTCTGTAATAACGAAAATATTTTGTTCACGCAATGCCAACAGAAACTATTTTGATAAAACGAAGCAACGTGATAAGAAAAAAAACGTAAGATAAAACAAGGTGCGGCGGGGAATCGAACCCAGACCTGCTACTCAGAAAGCAGACACTTTACCGCGGAGCTAACTTACTACGTTGAATTCTGTTTGTTTATTCTCCTCAATATACCACATAAGAGTCCAAATAAAGGCAATTCAAAAATATGGCAATTTTGCATTCAAGATGGCGACTTCTCCAATGATTTGTTTCTTCACTTAAACTGAACTACGTCCTTAATAACATAGCGAAACCTGGCTTACCTACCAAGAGCACAACTTACAATTTTCATGGTTACAAATTTTTGAGCCGCCATTTTGAATCGAAGATGACGACTTTTCCAACATGTCGGAATTTTCCCCTCACATTGGCTGTAATCTACACACTTGAACGCAATTTCGTGATTCCACCATTACTACAAGTTGTGTAGAATTAGACGCACCCTTATAACATTCCTAGCACTTTCTTACACCGAACATGACTATTTTTTTCAAGTTTAAGGGCGGATTCGCAAACTACGCATCAGAATAAACATCACCCCGAAATTTCAACGTCCCACATACAGCCATTACAAATTTCACATTTTTTCGATTTGCGCCGCGAAACGAAAACGAATTTTAATGCTCCTTTTTCTATCATAAACTATGTTCCCAGCTTCACTGCCTGACGAAATATGACGTTTCGATGGTGTGCGGAACTACTCTAAAAACCAGCATTTCGAAACGACGAAAAATTTCGACACTTCATTTACATGGAAAATGTCGCCTTTTTCGTGATATCGGAATTTTCCCATTACTCACATCCCATGACGAACAAGTATGCAAAATTTGGTGTTTGTATGTTTTGTGGAAGTATGCAAACAATTAAGTGTGTTTCCGATTATAGAGGTATATAATTCCCCACAGATGCCGGCCGCAACGTACCAGTACTATGTGAGCAGTAAGAACGAAGTCGAAAATCTAAGGAAATCGGTAGTGTAGGGGATTGATGTGAGCCTACTGGCCAGGAGACTTGGGTTCGATTCCTAACAATCTTTTCCTCACTTTTTCTTTCTTTGAAAGTTTATTTTTATAGCATATATTGTTTGCCTATAAGGTTGAGTCTATTATAAAACGCATTTCACTCCAACCGGTACTGTAAACAAACTACTGACCCGAAAGAGGTACTTTTCCACGTATCCCGTATATTATAACTATATACGCTGACAACGAGAAAATTGTGAAAAGGTGCGTATATATATATGTGTGTGTGTGTGTCTGTGTGTGTATAAAAAGGGAGATTGTTTGCAATTATTTCCGGTTTGAAGCACACACTATCCTTGCGAGACAAAATGTATTTTTGTCTCGTCTGTATACTATATCGTGGAAATTATGCTCAATGTTTTTTTCCAAAATGTTTTCGGGGGGTACACTGCCTCCTTGGGGCTCTTAGAGTACCCCCGCAGGAGACCAAATAATACGTGTATAATAGAATAATAAATAGAATAGTATGAGCAGTGCCCCTGGGAATACTAACTGTGATTCTCAGGAACATTGTTTCTGAAAGAAACACTGGTGTTGCCCCATCTCTAAAGCTACATATGTTTCTTTCTAAATAGTTGAGTATCGTCTCGAAGCTTCACACGAACATACTGCCTAGTTTCGAGACGATATCAACAGTTAGTGTATAAATATATTCTTTTCGTCTATGTCTGTAATAACGAAAATATTTTGTTCACGCAATGCCAACAGAATCTATTTTGATAAAACGAAGCAACGTGATAAGAAAAAAAACGTAAGATAAAACAAGGTGCGGCGGGGAATCGAACCCAGACCTGCTACTCAGAAAGCAGACACTTTACCGCGGAGCTAACTTACTACGGTGGATTCTGTTTGTTTATTCTCGTCAATATACCACATAAGAGTCCAAATAAAGGCAATTCAAAAATATGGCAATTTTGCATTCAAGATGGCGACTTCTCCAATGATTTGTTTCTTCACCTAAACTGAACTACGTCCTTAATAACATAGCGAAACCTGGCTTACCTACCAAGAGCACAACTTACAATTTTCATGGTTACAAATTTTTGAGCCGCCATTTTGAATCGAAGATGACGACTTTTCCAACATGTCGGAATTTTCCCCTCACGTTGGCTGTAATCTACACACTTGAACGCAATTTCGTGATTCCACCATTACTACAAGTTGTGTAGAATTAGACGCCCCCTTATAACATTCCTAGGACTTTCTTACACCGAACATGACTATTTTTTTCAAGTTTAAGGGCGGATTCGCAAAGTACGCATCAGAATAAACATCACCTCGAAATTTCAACGTCCTACATACAGCCATTACAAATTTCACATTTTTCCGATTTGCGCCGCGAAACGAAAACGAATTTTAATGCTCTTTTTCCTATCATAAACTATGTTCCCAGCTTCACTGCCTGACGAAATATGACGTTTCTATGGTGTGCGGAACTACTCTAAAAACCAGCATTTCGAAACGACGAAAAATTTCGACACTTCATTTACATGGAAAATGTCGCCTTTTTCGTGATATCGGAATTTTCCCATTACTCACATCCCATGACGAACAAGTATGCAAAATTTGGTGTTTGTATGTTTTGTGGAAGTATGCAAACAATTAAGTGTGTTTCCGATTATAGAGGTATATAATTCCACAGACGCGGGCCCGCTACGTACCAGTACTATGTGAGCAGTAAGTAGGAAGTGCAAAATATAAGGAATTGAGTAGTGACCTCCCCTCACGTGAAGGCGGCATAGGCTTTTTGCACATAGAAGCACAGGCACGTGCCCTTCTTATGCACAGAAGTTGTAAGCTGGTCTGTGAACACGAGACTTCGATTACGGCTGCTGTTATCAATGTCTGCTTCCACTGTTTAGACCTTCAGGCGGCAGTACACGTGTTTCCTTGGAGCTACAAATTTCCTCATTTACGTGATGTCATACTTGATATGATATACGCCTTGCTAGCAAAAGATCCAATTGAAACTGGTTCGGTCAACAACCTTTACTGGCGCTATGTTCGCTTGTGGGTTACTAGTATACCGACTGTTTTCTTAAAGCACCCACATAAAAATTGGAATGCTATATGGAAAAACATCAACGCTTCCTTTCTCACTCACCACCAACGTACAACCTGGTATTTTATAGTCAATAATGTATACGAAACATTGGAAAAACTTCACAATATAGGTATTGTAAATAGTAATATATGCCCATACTGCAACAATCTTGATACACTAGCGCATAAGTTTCATGCCTGTTCCAACGTACCAAACATTTGGAAGTATTTTTGTATTTTAATTAGCAAAATTTGTCGTCTTTCACCTCATAGCTTTACTGTAACAGAACTTATTTTGTGGCCTGCTTTTAATTATTTTCCGACATTTAAAAACAATGCTGTTATCTGGATAACTATACAGACAATTATGTTTCTTGTGCATACTAATCGGCCTTATCATATAGAATTATACAAGCAATATTTGCAATATCAGGCCAGCCTTCTCTCACCTGCACGAAAAAGGAAATTTTTTGCTAACTATTTAACTGTTCTTACAGAGTCTTTGTCCATGTATGTAATGTTATAATAATAATAATAATAATAATAATAATAATAATAATAATAATAATAATAATAATAATAATAATAATAATAAAAAACAGAAAGATGACAAATCTGCAATACACTTTTATCATATCAGCTCATGATAATGTAGGAATAACTAATGGTAAATCTACTAATAATTATGTAACCTGCCTGCCCCGTGCAGACACCTATGTATATTTGCATTGTCTTTGTTCATTATGTCAGTTTTTTTTTCTTTCTTCTTCTTTTCGTTTTTTTTTATTTTACCATATTTTTTTTACAAATGTATAAATTCACTTTTTTTAAAATTTTTAATATGTTCATGTACTTTGTTTGTTCTTCTCAATAAAGAAGGTTTAAAAAAAAAAGTAGTGTAGGGGAACGACGCGAGCCTACTGTGCAAAAGACCTGGGTTCGATTCCCAACAAGTTTTTCTCTCACTTTTTCTTTCTTTGAAAGTTTATTTTTATAGCATAGGTGATTGAAAATAAGCTTGACTTTATTATATACGGCATTTCATTCCAACCGGACCCGCAACTAAAGCTATTAAATCGAAAGGGGCACTTTTCCACGTATCTTATATATTAAAATTATGTACGCTGCCGACGAGACAATTTTCAAAAGGTGCCCATTTGTGTGTGTGTGTGTGTGTGTGTGTGTGTGTATGAGCGTGTGTGCGCAGTAGCGTACGCAAGAATTTATTTCGGGAGGGGCCAAACTCAATATCAGTGTATTTTATATTGAAATTCCTAAACTTGTCCCAAAAATTAGGCTAAATTTACTCAAAAGTTGGAATTTCGGGGGTGGTCCGGACCCCCAGGACCCACCCCCTGCGTACGTCCCTGTGTGTGTGTGTATTTCCTTAAAATTAATATTTTATACTTTCCATTTGTGGTATTCACTTCAAATTTGGTATACGCATGTATCTTAACGAGGAACATAAAAGGGGAGAGAGATATTTTGCAATCGTTTCCGGTTTGAAGCAGACACTGTTGTTGCGAGACAAAATGTATTGTTGTCTTGTATGGACACTATATCGTGAAAATGATGCCCAATGTTTCTTTCAGACTCTTTTTGGGTGACACTGCCTCCACAGAGCGCCCCTGGCAAGATCAAAATAATACGTTTATAATACAATAACAAATAGAATGTTATCAGCAGTGCCCCCGGGGTAATACCCCCCCAAACATTGCTTCCGATAGAGACACTGATGATGCTCCATTTCCAAAGCTACATATGTTTGATTTTATATACTTCAGTATCGTCTCGAAACTTTACACGAACATACTGCCTAGTTTCGAGACCATCTCAACAGTTAGCGTACAAATATATCCTTTCCGTCTATGTCTGTAATAACGAAAATATTTTGTTCACGCAATGCCAACAGAAACTATTTGGTAAAATGAAGCAACGTGATAAGAAAAAAAACGCAAGGCAAAACAAGCTCTGCGGGGATTCGAACACAGACCTGCTACTCAGAAAGCAGACACTTTAGCGCGGAGCTAACTCACTACGTTGAAAACTGTTTGTTCTATGCTCCTCAATATAACACATAAGA
Source organism: Thermobia domestica (assembly GCF_964235325.1). Taxonomy (NCBI): domain Eukaryota; kingdom Metazoa; phylum Arthropoda; class Insecta; order Zygentoma; family Lepismatidae; genus Thermobia; species Thermobia domestica. Next base: position 79,463,120 of record NC_137470.1, read on the forward strand.
GGCCAAATGAAGGCAATTCAAAAATATGGCAATTTTGCGTTCAAGATGGCGACTTCTCCAATGATTTGTTTCTTCACTTAAACTGAACTACGTCCTTAATAACATAGCGAAACCTGGCTTACCTACCAAGAGAACAACTTACAATTTTCATGGTTACAAATTTTTGAGCCGCCATTTTGAATCGAAGATGACGACTTTTCCAACATGTCGGAATTTTCCCCTCACATGCGCTGTACTCTACACACTTGAACGCAATTTCGTGATTCCACCATATCTACAAGTTTTGTAGAATTAGACGCACGCTTATAACACTCCTAGCACTTTCTTACACCGAACATGACTATTTTTTTCAAGTTTAAGGGCGGATTCGCAAACTACGCATCAGAATAAACATCACCTCGAAATTTCAACATCCTAGATACAGCCATTACAAATTTCACATGTTTTCGATTTGCGTCGCGAAACGGAAACGAATTTTAATGCTCTTTTTTCTATCATAAACTATGTTCCTAGCTTCACTGCCTGACAAAATATGACGTTTCTATGGTGTGCGGAACTACTCTAAAAACCAGCATTTCGAAACGACGAAAAATTTCGACACTTCATTTACATGGAAAATGTCGCCTTTTTCGTGTTATCGGAATTTTCCCATTACTCACATCCCATGACGAACAAGTATGCAAAATTTGGTGTTTGTATGTTTTGTGGAAGTATGCAAACAATTAAGTGTGTTTCCGATTATAGAGGTATATAATTCCCCACAGATGCCGGCCGCAACGTACCAGAACTATGTGAGCTGTAAGAACGAAGTCGAAAAACCTAAGTAAATCGGTAGTGTAGGGGATTGACGTGAGCCTACTGGACAGGAGACCTTGGTTCGATTCCTAACAATGTTTTTCTCACTTTTTCTTTCTTTGAAAGTTTATTTTTATAGCATATATTGTTTGCCTATAAGGTTGAGTCTATTATAAAACGCATTTCACTCCAACCGGTCCTATAAACAAACTACTGAACCCAAAAAGGCACTTTTCCACGTATCCCGTAAATTATAACTATATACGCTGCCAACGAAAGAATCTTATACTTTTTCAGTTGTGGTATAGACTTCAAACTTGATATACGCATCTATCTAAACGACCAGTATAAAAAGGGAGAATTTTTGCAATTATTTCCGGTTCGAAGCACACACTATCCTCGCGAGACAAAATGTATTTTTGTCTCGTCTGTATACTATATCGTGGAAATGATGCTCAATGTTTATTTCCAAAATGTTTTTGGGGGGTACACTGCCTCCTTGGGGCTCTTAGAGTGCCCCCGCAGGAGACCAAATAATACGTGTATAATAGAATAATAAATAGAATACTATGAGCAGTGCCCCTCGGAATACTAACTGTGATCCTCAGGAACATTGTTTCTGAAAGAAACACTGGTGTTGCCCCATCTCTATAGCTACATATGTTTCTTTCTAAATAGTTGAGTATCGTCTCGAAGCTTCACACGCACATACTGCCTAGTTTCGAGACGATATCAACAGTTAGTGTATAAATATATTCTTTTCGTCTATGTCTGTAATAACGAAAATATTTTGTTCACGCAATGCCAACAGAAACTATTTTGATAAAACGAAGCTACATGATAGGAAGAAAAACGTAAGATAAAACAAGATTCGGCGGGGATTCGAACCCAGTCCTGCTACTCAGAAAGCAGACACTTTACCGCGGAGCTAACTTACTACGTTGAAGTCTTTTAGTTTTATTCTCCTCAATATACCACATAAGAGTCCAAATGAAGGCAATTCAAAAATATGGCAACTTTGCATTCAAGATGGCGACTTCTCCAATGATTTGTTTCTTCGCTTAAACTGAACTACGTCCTTAATAACATAGCGAAACCTGGCTTACCTACCAAGAGAACAACTTACAATTTTCATGGTTACAAATTTTTGAGCGGCCATTTTGAATCGAAGATGACGACTTTTCCAACATGTCGGATTTTTCCCCTCACATGCACTGTAATCTACACACTTGAACGCAATTTCGTGATTCCACCATATCTACAAGTTGTGTAGAATTAGACGCACCCTTATAACATTCCTAGCACTTTATTACACCGAACATGACTATTTTTTTAAGTTTAAAAGCGGATTCGCAAACTACGCATCAGAATAAACATCACCTCGAAATTTCGACGTCCTAGATACAGCCATTACAAATTTCACATTTTTTCGATTTGCGCCGCGAAGCGAAAACGAATTTTAATGCTCTTTTTTCTATCATAAACTATGTTCCTAGCTTCACTGCCTGACAAAATATGACGTTTCTATGGTGTGCGGAACTACTCTAAAAACCAGCATTTCGAAACGACGAAAAATTTCGACACTTCATTTACATGGAAAATGTCGCCTTTTTCGTGATATCAGAATTTTCCCATTACTCACATCCCATGACGAGCAAGTATGCAAAATTTGGTGTTTGTATGTTTTGTGGAAGTATGGAAACAATTAAGTGTGTTTCCGACTTTAGAGGTATATAATTCCACGGACGCGGGCCCGCTACGTACCAGTACTATGTGAGCAGTAAGTAGGAAATCCAAAATCTAAGGAATTGAGTAGTGTAGGGGAACGACGTGAGCCTACTGTGCAAAAGACCTGGGTTCGATCCCCAACAAGTTTTTCTCTCACTTTTTCTTTCTTTGAAAGTTTATTTTTATAGCATAGGTGATTGAAAATAAGCTTGACTTTATTATATGCGGCAGTTCATTCCAACCTGACCCGCAACTAAAACTATTAAATCGAAAGGGGCACTTTTCCACGTATCTTATATATTAAAATTATGTACGCTGCCGACGAGACAATTTTCAAAGGTGCCCATTTGTGTGTGTGTGTGTGTGCGTGTTGAGCGTGTGCGCAGTTGCGTACGCAGGAATTTATTTCGGGAAGGGCCAAACTCAATATCAGTGTCTTTTATATTGAAATTCCTAAACTTGTCCTAAAAATTAGGCTAAATTTACTCAAAAGTTGGAATTTCGGTGGTGGTCCGGACCCCCAGGACCCACCCCCTGCGTACGTCCCTGTGTGTGTGTGTATTTCCTTAAAATTAATATTTTATACTTTCCATTTGTGGTATTCACTTCAAATTTGATATACGCATGTATCTTAACGAGGAACATAAAAGGGGAGAAAGATATTTTGCAATCGTTTCCGGTTTGAAGCAGACACTGTTGTTGCGAGACAAAATGTATTGTTGTCTTGTATGGACACTATATCGTGAAAATGATGCCCAATGTTTCTTTCAGACTCTTTTTGGGGGACACTGCCTCCTCAGAGCGCCCCTGGTGAGATCAAAATAATACGTTTATAATACAATAACAAATAGAATGTTATCAGCAGTGCCCCCGGGGTAATACTCCCCCCGAACATTGCTTCCGATAGAGACACTGGTGATGCTCCATTTCCAAAGCTACATATGTTTGATTTTAAATACTTCAGTATCGTCTCGATACTTTACACGAAAATACTGCCTAGTTTCGAGACCATCCAACAGTTAGCGTATAAATATATCCTTTCCGTCTGTCTGTAATAACGAAAATATTTTATTCACGCAATGCCAACAGAAACTATTTGGTAAAATGAAGCAACGTGTTAAGAAAAAAAATGCAAGATAAAACATGGTCTGCGGGGATTCGAACCCAGACCTGCTACTCAGAAAGCAGACACTTTACCGCGGAGCTAACTTACTACGGTGGATTCTGTTTGTTCTATGCTCCTCAATATAACACATAAGAGTCCAAATAAAGGCAATTCAAAAATATGGCAATTTTGCATTCAAGATGGCGACTTCTCCAATGATTTGTTTCTTCACTTAAACTGAACTACGTCCTTAATAACATAGCGAAACCTGGCTTACCTACCAAGAGCACAACTTACAATTTTCATGGTTACAAATTTTTGAGCCGCCATTTTGAATCGAAGATGACGACTTTTCCAACATGTCGGAATTTTCCCCTCACATGCGCTGTACTCTACACACTTGAACGCAATTTCGTGATTCCACCATATCTACAAGTTTTGTAGAATTAGACGCACCCTTATAACACTCCTAGCACTTTCTTACACCGAACATGACTATTTTTTTCAAGTTTAAGGGCGGATTCGCAAACTACGCATCAGAATAAACATCACCTCGAAATTTCAACATCCTAGATACAGCCATTACAAATTTCACATGTTTTCGATTTGCGTCGCGAAACGGAAACGAATTTTAATGCTCTTTTTTCTATCATAAACTATGTTCCTAGCTTCACTGCCTGACAAAATATGACGTTTCTATGGTGTGCGGAACTACTCTAAAAACCAGCATTTCGAAACGACGAAAAATTTCGACACTTCATTTACATGGAAAATGTCGCCTTTTTCGTGTTATCGGAATTTTCCCATTACTCACATCCCATGACGAACAAGTATGCAAAATTTGGTGTTTGTATGTTTTGTGGAAGTATGCAAACAATTAAGTGTGTTTCCGATTATAGAGGTATATAATTCCCCACAGATGCCGGCCGCAACGTACCAGAACTATGTGAGCTGTAAGAACGAAGTCGAAAAACCTAAGTAAATCGGTAGTGTAGGGGATTGACGTGAGCCTACTGGACAGGAGACCTTGGTTCGATTCCTAACAATGTTTTTCTCACTTTTTCTTTCTTTGAAAGTTTATTTTTATAGCATATATTGTTTGCCTATAAGGTTGAGTCTATTATAAAACGCATTTCACTCCAACCGGTCCTATAAACAAACTACTGAACCCAAAAAGGCACTTTTCCACGTATCCCGTAAATTATAACTATATACGCTGCCAACGAAAGAATCTTATACTTTTTCAGTTGTGGTATAGACTTCAAACTTGATATACGCATCTATCTAAACGACCAGTATAAAAAGGGAGAATTTTTGCAATTATTTCCGGTTCGAAGCACACACTATCCTCGCGAGACAAAATGTATTTTTGTCTCGTCTGTATACTATATCGTGGAAATGATGCTCAATGTTTATTTCCAAAATGTTTTTGGGGGGTACACTGCCTCCTTGGGGCTCTTAGAGTGCCCCCGCAGGAGACCAAATAATACGTGTATAATAGAATAATAAATAGAATACTATGAGCAGTGCCCCTCGGAATACTAACTGTGATCCTCAGGAACATTGTTTCTGAAAGAAACACTGGTGTTGCCCCATCTCTATAGCTACATATGTTTCTTTCTAAATAGTTGAGTATCGTCTCGAAGCTTCACACGCACATACTGCCTAGTTTCGAGACGATATCAACAGTTAGTGTATAAATATATTCTTTTCGTCTATGTCTGTAATAACGAAAATATTTTGTTCACGCAATGCCAACAGAAACTATTTTGATAAAACGAAGCTACATGATAGGAAGAAAAACGTAAGATAAAACAAGATTCGGCGGGGATTCGAACCCAGTCCTGCTACTCAGAAAGCAGACACTTTACCGCGGAGCTAACTTACTACGTTGAAGTCTTTTAGTTTTATTCTCCTCAATATACCACATAAGAGTCCAAATGAAGGCAATTCAAAAATATGGCAACTTTGCATTCAAGATGGCGACTTCTCCAATGATTTGTTTCTTCGCTTAAACTGAACTACGTCCTTAATAACATAGCGAAACCTGGCTTACCTACCAAGAGAACAACTTACAATTTTCATGGTTACAAATTTTTGAGCGGCCATTTTGAATCGAAGATGACGACTTTTCCAACATGTCGGATTTTTCCCCTCACATGCACTGTAATCTACACACTTGAACGCAATTTCGTGATTCCACCATATCTACAAGTTGTGTAGAATTAGACGCACCCTTATAACATTCCTAGCACTTTATTACACCGAACATGACTATTTTTTTTAAGTTTAAAAGCGGATTCGCAAACTACGCATCAGAATAAACATCACCTCGAAATTTCGACGTCCTAGATACAGCCATTACAAATTTCACATTTTTTTCGATTTGCGCCGCGAAGCGAAAACGAATTTTAATGCTCTTTTTTCTATCATAAACTATGTTCCTAGCTTCACTGCCTGACAAAATATGACGTTTCTATGGTGTGCGGAACTACTCTAAAAACCAGCATTTCGAAACGACGAAAAATTTCGACACTTCATTTACATGGAAAATGTCGCCTTTTTCGTGATATCAGAATTTTCCCATTACTCACATCCCATGACGAGCAAGTATGCAAAATTTGGTGTTTGTATGTTTTGTGGAAGTATGGAAACAATTAAGTGTGTTTCCGACTTTAGAGGTATATAATTCCACGGACGCGGGCCCGCTACGTACCAGTACTATGTGAGCAGTAAGTAGGAAATCCAAAATCTAAGGAATTGAGTAGTGTAGGGGAACGACGTGAGCCTACTGTGCAAAAGACCTGGGTTCGATCCCCAACAAGTTTTTCTCTCACTTTTTCTTTCTTTGAAAGTTTATTTTTATAGCATAGGTGATTGAAAATAAGCTTGACTTTATTATATGCGGCAGTTCATTCCAACCTGACCCGCAACTAAAACTATTAAATCGAAAGGGGCACTTTTCCACGTATCTTATATATTAAAATTATGTACGCTGCCGACGAGACAATTTTCAAAGGTGCCCATTTGTGTGTGTGTGTGTGTGCGTGTTGAGCGTGTGCGCAGTTGCGTACGCAGGAATTTATTTCGGGAAGGGCCAAACTCAATATCAGTGTCTTTTATATTGAAATTCCTAAACTTGTCCCAAAAATTAGGCTAAATTTACTCAAAAGTTGGAATTTCGGTGGTGGTCCGGACCCCCAGGACCCACCCCCTGCGTACGTCCCTGTGTGTGTGTGTATTTCCTTAAAATTAATATTTTATACTTTCCATTTGTGGTATTCACTTCAAATTTGATATACGCATGTATCTTAACGAGGAACATAAAAGGGGAGAAAGATATTTTGCAATCGTTTCCGGTTTGAAGCAGACACTGTTGTTGCGAGACAAAATGTATTGTTGTCTTGTATGGACACTATATCGTGAAAATGATGCCCAATGTTTCTTTCAGACTCTTTTTGGGGGACACTGCCTCCTCAGAGCGCCCCTGGTGAGATCAAAATAATACGTTTATAATACAATAACAAATAGAATGTTATCAGCAGTGCCCCCGGGGTAATACTCCCCCCGAACATTGCTTCCGATAGAGACACTGGTGATGCTCCATTTCCAAAGCTACATATGTTTGATTTTAAATACTTCAGTATCGTCTCGATACTTTACACGAAAATACTGCCTAGTTTCGAGACCATCCAACAGTTAGCGTATAAATATATCCTTTCCGTCTGTCTGTAATAACGAAAATATTTTATTCACGCAATGCCAACAGAAACTATTTGGTAAAATGAAGCAACGTGTTAAGAAAAAAAATGCAAGATAAAACATGGTCTGCGGGGATTCGAACCCAGACCTGCTACTCAGAAAGCAGACACTTTACCGCGGAGCTAACTTACTACGGTGGATTCTGTTTGTTTATTCTCCTCAATATACCACATAAGAGTCCAAATAAAGGCAATTCAAAAATATGGCAATTTTGCATTCAAGATGGCGACTTCTCCAATGATTTGTTTCTTCACTTAAACTGAACTACGTCCTTAATAACATAGCGAAACCTGGCTTACCTACCAAGAGCACAACTTACAATTTTCATGGTTACAAATTTTTGAGCCGCCATTTTGAATCGAAGATGACGACTTTTCCAACATGTCGGAATTTTCCCCTCACATTGGCTGTAATCTACACACTTGAACGCAATTTCGTGATTCCACCATTACTACAAGTTGTGTAGAATTAGACGCACCCTTATAACATTCCTAGGACTTTCTTACACCGAACATGACTATTTTTTTCAAGTTTAAGGGCGGATTCGCAAAGTACGCATCAGAATAAATATCACCTCGAAATTTCAACGTCCTACATACAGCCATTACAAATTTCACATTTTTCCGATTTGCGCCGCGAAACGAAAACGAATTTTAATGCTCCTTTTCCTATCATAAACTATGTTCCCAGCTTCACTGCCTGACGAAATATGACGTTTCTATGGTGTGCGGAACTACTCTAAAAACCAGCATTTCGAAACGACGAAAAATTTCGACACTTCATTTACATGGAAAATGTCGCCTTTTTCGTGATATCGGAATTTTCCCATTACTCACATCCCATGACGAACAAGTATGCAAAATTTGGTGTTTGTATGTTTTGTGGAAGTATGCAAACAATTAAGTGTGTTTCCGATTATAGAGGTATATAATTCCACAGACGCGGGCCCGCTACGTACCAGTACTATGTGAGCAGTAAGTAGGAAGTGCAAAATATAAGGAATTGAGTAGTGACCTCCCCTCACGTGAAGGCGGCATAGGCTTTTTGCACATAGAAGCACATGCACGTGCCCTTCTTATGCACAGAAGTTGTAAGCTGGTCTGTGAACACGAGACTTCGATTACGGCTGCTGTTATCAATGTCTGCTTCCACTGTTTAGACCTTCAGGCGCCAGTACACGTGTTTCCTTGGAGCTACAAATTTCCTCATTTACGTGATGTCATACTTGATATGATATACGCCTTGCTAGCAAAAGATCCAATTGAAACTGGTTTGGTCAACAACCTTTACTGGCGCTATGTTCGCTTGTGGGTTACTAGTATACCGACTGTTGTCTTAAAGCACCCACATAAAAATTGGAATGCTATATGGAAAAACATCAACGCTTCCTTTCTCACTCACCACCAACGTACAACCTGGTATTTTATAGTCAATAATGTATACGAAACATTGGAAAAACTTCACAATATAGGTATTGTAAATAGTAATATATGCCCATACTGCAACAATCTTGATACACTAGCGCATAAGTTTCATGCCTGTTCCAACGTACCAAACATTTGGAAGTATTTTTGTATTTTAATTAGCAAAATTTGTCGTCTTTCACCTCATAGCTTTACTGTAACAGAACTTATTTTGTGGCCTGCTTTTAATTATTTTCCGACATTTAAAAACAATGCTGTTATCTGGATAACTATACAGACAATTATGTTTCTTGTGCATACTAATCGGCCTTATCATATAGAATTATACAAGCAATATTTGCAATATCAGGCCAGCCTTCTCTCACCTGCACGAAAAACGAATTTTTTTGCTAACTATTTAACTGTTCTTACAGAGTCTTTGTCCATGTATGTAATGTTATAATAATAATAATAATAATAATAATAATAATAAAAAACAGAAAGATGACAAATCTGTAATACACTTTTATCATATCAGCTCATGATAATGTAGGAATAACTAATGGTAAATCTACTAATAATTATGTAACCTGCCTGCCCCGTGCAGACACCTATGTATATTTGCATTGTCTTTGTTCATTATGTCAGTTTTTTTTCTTTCTTCTTCTTTTCGTTTTTTTTACTTTACCATATTTTTTTACAAATGTATAAATTCACTTTTTTTTTAATTTTTAATATGTTCATGTACTTTGTTTGTTCTTCTCAATAAAGAAAGTTTAAAAAAAGTAGTGTAGGGGAACGACGCGAGCCTACTGTGCAAAAGACCTGGGTTCGATTCCCAACAAGTTTTTCTCTCACTTTTTCTTTCTTTGAAAGTTTATTTTTATAGCATAGGTGATTGAAAATAAGCTTGACTTTATTATATACGGCATTTCATTCCAACAGGACCCGCAACTAAAGCTATTAAATCGAAAGGGGCACTTTTCCACGTATCTTATATATTAAAATTATGTACGCTGCCGACGAGACAATTTTCAAAAGGTGCCCATTTGTGTGTGTGTGTGTGTGTGTGTGTGTGTGTGTGTGTGTATGAGCGTGTGTGCGCAGTAGCGTACGCAAGAATTTATTTCGGGAGGGGCCAAACTCAATATCAGTGTATTTTATATTGAAATTCCTAAACTTGTCCCAAAAATTAGGCTAAATTTACTCAAAAGTTGGAATTTCGGGGGTGGTCCGGACCCCCAGGACCCACCCCCTGCGTACGTCCCTGTGTGTGTGTGTATTTCCTTAAAATTAATATTTTATACTTTCCATTTGTGGTATTCACTTCAAATTTGGTATACGCATGTATCTTAACGAGGAACATAAAAGGGGAGAGAGATATTTTGCAATCGTTTCCGGTTTGAAGCAGACACTGTTGTTGCGAGACAAAATGTATTGTTGTCTTGTATGGACACTATATCGTGAAAATGATGCCCAATGTTTCTTTCAGACTCTTTTTGGGGGACACTGCCTCCACAGAGCGCCTCTGGCAAGATCAAAATAATACGTTTATAATACAATAACAAACAGAATGTTATCAGCAGTGCCCCCGGGGTAATACCCCCCCAAACATTGCTTCCGATAGAGACACTGATGATGCTCCATTTCCAAAACTTCATATGTTTGATTTTATATACTTCAGTATCGTCTCGAAACTTTACACGAACATACTGCCTAGTTTCGAGACCATCTCAACAGTTAGCGTATAAATATATCCTTTCCGTCTATGTCTGTAATAACGAAAATATTTTGTTCACGCAATGCCAACAGAAACTATTTGGTAAAATGAAGCAACGTGATAGGAAAAAAAACGCAAGGCAAAACAAGCTCTGCGGGGATTCGAACACAGACCTGCTACTCAGAAAGCAGACACTTTACCGCGGAGCTAACTTACTACGTTGAAGTCTGTTTGTTCTATTCTCCTCAATATAACACATAAGAGGCCAAATGAAGGCAATTCAAAAATATGGCAATTTTGCATTCAAGATGGCGACTTCTCCAATGATTTGTTTCTTCACTTAAACTGAACTACGTCCTTAATAACATAGCGAAACCTGGCTTACCTACCAAGAGCACAACTTACAATTTTCATGGTTACAAATTTTTGAGCCGCCATTTTGAATCGAAGATGACGACTTTTCCAACATGTCGGAATTTTCCCCTTACATTGGCTGTAATCTACACACTTGAACGCAATTTCGTGATTCCACCATTACTACAAGTTGTGTAGAATTAGACGCACCCTTATAACATTCCTAGCACTTTCTTACACCGAACATGACTATTTTTTTTCAAGTTTAAGGGCGGATTCGCAAACTACGCATCAGAATAAACATCACCTCGAAATTTCAACATCCTAGATACAGCCATTAAAAATTTCACATGTTTTCGATTTGCGTCGCGAAACGGAAACGAATTTTAATGCTCTTTTTTCTATCATAAACTATGTTCCTGGCTTCACTGCCTGACAAAATATGACGTTTCTATGGTGTGCGGAACTACTCTAAAAACCAGCATTTCGAAACGACGAAAAATTTCGACACTTCGTTTACATGGAAAATGTCGCCTTTTTCGTGTTATCGGAATTTTCCCATTACTCACATCCCATGACGAACAAGTAGGCAAAATTTGGTGTTTGTATGTTTTGAGGAAGTATGCAAACAATTAAGTGTGTTTCCGATTATAGAGGTATAAAATTCCCCACAGATGCCGGCCGCAACGTACCAGAACTATGTGAGCTGTAAGAACGAAGTCGAAAAACCTAAGGAAATCGGTAGTGTAGGGGATTGACGTGAGCCTACTGGACAGGAGACCTTGGTTCGATTCCTAACAATGTTTTTCTCACTTTTTCTTTCTTTGAAAGTTTATTTTTATAGCATATATTGTTTGCCTATAAGGTTGAGTCTATTATAAAACGCATTTCACTCCAACCGGTCCTATAAACAAACTACTGAACCCAAAAAGGCACTTTTCCACGTATCCCGTAAATTATAACTATATACGCTGCCAACGAAAGAATCTTATACTTTTTCAGTTGTGGTATAGACTTCAAACTTGATATACGCATCTATCTAAACGACCAGTATAAAAAGGGAGAATTTTTGCAATTATTTCCGGTTCGAAGCACACACTATCCTCGCGAGACAAAATGTATTTTTGTCTCGTCTGTATACTATATCGTGGAAATGATGCTCAATGTTTATTTCCAAAATGTTTTTGGGGGGTACACTGCCTCCTTGGGGCTCTTAGAGTGCCCCCGCAGGAGACCAAATAATACGTGTATAATAGAATAATAAATAGAATACTATGAGCAGTGCCCCTCGGAATACTAACTGTGATCCTCAGGAACATTGTTTCTGAAAGAAACACTGGTGTTGCCCCATCTCTATAGCTACATATGTTTCTTTCTAAATAGTTGAGTATCGTCTCGAAGCTTCACACGCACATACTGCCTAGTTTCGAGACGATATCAACAGTTAGTGTATAAATATATTCTTTTCGTCTATGTCTGTAATAACGAAAATATTTTGTTCACGCAATGCCAACAGAAACTATTTTGATAAAACGAAGCTACATGATAGGAAGAAAAACGTAAGATAAAACAAGATTCGGCGGGGATTCGAACCCAGTCCTGCTACTCAGAAAGCAGACACTTTACCGCGGAGCTAACTTACTACGTTGAAGTCTTTTAGTTTTATTCTCCTCAATATACCACATAAGAGTCCAAATGAAGGCAATTCAAAAATATGGCAACTTTGCATTCAAGATGGCGACTTCTCCAATGATTTGTTTCTTCGCTTAAACTGAACTACGTCCTTAATAACATAGCGAAACCTGGCTTACCTACCAAGAGAACAACTTACAATTTTCATGGTTACAAATTTTTGAGCGGCCGTTTTGAATCGAAGATGACGACTTTTCCAACATGTCGGATTTTTCCCCTCACATGCACTGTAATCAACACACTTGAACGCAATTTCGTGATTCCACCATATCTACAAGTTGTGTAGAATTAGACGCACCCTTATAACATTCCTAGCACTTTATTACACCGAACATGACTATTTTTTTAAGTTTAAAAGCGGATTCGCAAACTACGCATCAGAATAAACATCACCTCGAAATTTCGACGTCCTAGATACAGCCATTACAAATTTCACATTTTTTCGATTTGCGCCGCGAAGCGAAAACGAATTTTAATGCTCTTTTTTCTATCATAAACTATGTTCCTAGCTTCACTGCCTGACAAAATATGACGTTTCTATGGTGTGCGGAACTACTCTAAAAACCAGCATTTCGAAACGACGAAAAATTTCGACACTTCATTTACATGGAAAATGTCGCCTTTTTCGTGATATCGGAATTTTCCCATTACTCACATCCCATGACGAGCAAGTATGCAAAATTTGGTGTTTGTATGTTTTGTGGAAGTATGGAAACAATTAAGTGTGTTTCCGACTTTAGAGGTATATAATTCCACGGACGCGGGCCCGCTACGTACCAGTACTATGTGAGCAGTAAGTAGGAAATCCAAAATCTAAGGAATTGAGTAGTGTAGGGGAACGACGTGAGCCTACTGTGCAAAAGACCTGGGTTCGATCCCCAACAAGTTTTTCTCTCACTTTTTCTTTCTTTGAAAGTTTATTTTTATAGCATAGGTGATTGAAAATAAGCTTGACTTTATTATATGCGGCAGTTCATTCCAACCTGACCCGCAACTAAAACTATTAAATCGAAAGGGGCACTTTTCCACGTATCTTATATATTAAAATTATGTACGCTGCCGACGAGACAATTTTCAAAGGTGCCCATTTGTGTGTGTGTGTGTGTGCGTGTTGAGCGTGTGCGCAGTTGCGTACGCAGGAATTTACTTCGGGAAGGGCCAAACTCAATATCAGTGTCTTTTATATTGAAATTCCTAAACTTGTCCCAAAAATTAGGCTAAATTTACTCAAAAGTTGGAATTTCGGTGGTGGTCCGGACCCCCAGGACCCACCCCCTGCGTACGTCCCTGTGTGTGTGTGTATTTCCTTAAAATTAATATTTTATACTTTCCATTTGTGGTATTCACTTCAAATTTGATATACGCATGTATCTTAACGAGGAACATAAAAGGGGAGAAAGATATTTTGCAATCGTTTCCGGTTTGAAGCAGACACTGTTGTTGCGAGACAAAATGTATTGTTGTCTTGTATGGACACTATATCGTGAAAATGATGCCCAATGTTTCTTTCAGACTCTTTTTGGGGGACACTGCCTCCTCAGAGCGCCCCTGGTGAGATCAAAATAATACGTTTATAATACAATAACAAATAGAATGTTATCAGCAGTGCCCCCGGGGTAATACTCCCCCCGAACATTGCTTCCGATAGAGACACTGGTGATGCTCCATTTCCAAAGCTACATATGTTTGATTTTAAATACTTCAGTATCGTCTCGAAACTTTACACGAAAATACTGCCTAGTTTCGAGACCATCCAACAGTTAGCGTATAAATATATCCTTTCCGTCTGTCTGTAATAACGAAAATATTTTATTCACGCAATGCCAACAGAAACTATTTGGTAAAATGAAGCAACGTGATAAGAAAAAAAATGCAAGATAAAACATGGTCAGCGGGGATTCGAACCCAGACCTGCTACTCAGAAAGCAGACACTTTACCGCGGAGCTAACTTACTACGTTGAATTCTGTTTGTTCTATTCTACTCAATATACCACATAAGAGGCCAAATGAAGGCAATTCAAAAATATGGCAATTTTGAATTCAAGATGGCGATTTCTCCAATGATTTGTTTCTTCACTTAAACTGAACTACGTCCTTAATAACATAGCGAAACCTGGCTTACCTACCAAGAGCACAACTTACAATTTTCATGGTTACAAATTTTTGAGCCGCCATTTTGAATCGAAGATGACGACTTTTCCAACATGTCGGATTTTTCCCCTCACATGAGCTGTACTCTACACACTTGAACGCAATTTCGTGATTCCACCATATCTACAAGTTCTGTAGAATTAGACGCGCCCTTATAACATTCCTAGCACTTTCTGACACCGAACATGACTATTTTTTTCAAGTTTAAGGGCGGATTCGCAAACTACGCATCAGAATAAACATCACCTCGAAATTTCAACATCCTAGATACAGCCATTAAAAATTTCACATTTTTTCGATTTGCGCCGCGAAACGAAAACGAATTTTAATGCTCTTTTTTCTATCATAAACTATGTTCCTAGCTTCACTCCCTGACAAAATATGACGTTTCTATGGTGTGCGGAAATACTCTAAAAACCAGCATTTCGAAACGACGAAAAATTTCGACACTTCATTTACATGGAAAATGTCGCCTTTTTCGTGATATCGGAATTTTCCCATTACTCACATCCCATGACGAACAAGTATGCAAAATTTGGTGTTTGTATATTTTGTGGAAGTATGCAAACAATTAAGTGTGTTTCCGACTTTAGAGGTATATAATTCCAGCCTGTATTGCTCCATAAGTGCTGGTTCCAGCAAGAAATTCTAGCATGCTTTGGTGGATTTTACCTAGTTCCAACAAAGAGTTCCAGCAGTATTTGATTGACCGCTATGGTGGTTCTACCAAAGAATAGACTGGATAGTGATGTCGTCATTTCCTTCCCGTTACCATGGTGATCGCCATTTTTTTCTATACAAACGCTTGAAGCTAATGGAACTAAAGAGCTTATTTCTTAAAGCTTCACATCCCTAAGTAACAAGGTAGAAATCGAATACTTCATGTAAGCACAATTGTCATGTAATCCACCATAGGAAGCAATTATACGCAATATAAACTCCCTAACGTGTAGACTGACAAACTGTCGGCACAGAGAAAGCTGTAAAAATATATGATTTTTTAGAAAGAGAAAAGTCTTTTAGAATAATGTTAATTCTATTGGGGTATTACACCTCTAATGTCTACTGTTTATAATGGGAGTGCACAATATTATTTCTAAGTATACATTACAAAAGAAAGAAAAAGCTAGCCTTTAGAAATATTCAATCCAGACCATCAGTGGATATAGGTAACATCTTTTCTTATATTCTCTATCAACTTAGAAAAAAAAACATTTAGAAAATGTACAATAATTACACATCCAATTATGAATGGTTCAGTATATATTTTAAACAACTGTTTAATTAACAACTCTTCAAATTTACAATAGTATGTCATACTCATATTACTGAATCAAAAATTTTCCGGAATTATTTAAAGTTAGTATCTGATTATGAACAGGGTGAGTACACTTTAAGGTAAAATTTAACCTGAAAATATAGAAATTCTCAAAATATACATGAGAGGGAAAATTTCACAAGACATGTGAACTCGCTAATTTCAGTGTCAATGTTTGACATGCACGTAACATTATTTAATATATTTATTTTCTAATTACTTTTTCTAGCCTTTTTTTCAGTTTCAATCATTAGAAATGTTTAAAAAGAAACGTAAGTATTTGTTCCACTCCAATGTTTGCAGTTCCGAAATATTTCATCACTGTTTTCGTTAGGCACATAGGTTCTTTAGGTATTTAGGCTACTTGTTGTTTAGAAAATAAAATGGTGATCACCATGGCAACTAAAAGGATGTGACGTCTCACTATTTCAGTCTATTCCAACCTTACTTGATGAACTTCTATGCTGGTTCGAGCAAGAAATTCTAGTACGTTGGCTGAATTTTATGCTGGCTCTAGCAGGAATTCTTGCGTGCTGGATTTATAAGCTGGTACCAGGAAGGAATTTCAGCTTCATTTAATGGACTTCTATGCAGGTCCCAGATAGGGATTCCACCATATTTTGGTTGATTTGTATGCTGGTTATGAAAATCTTGTATCCTTCTCCCACGGTTTTCCTTTCATGGTGATTATTATTATGAGATAATAATTACTCTGAAATGAGTAAGATAGGAAAACATGCATGAGATGCAACTTAACATGTACAATTAATATTAAATTTATGAAATCATTTAAGAAGGATTGATAATTAGATTGCATATATTTATCTGTAATCGGTCGTTCAATGTGAAAAGGACCTGACAAAAAACATTTATATTTTACATACATTTTAATAATTACTCACTACTTATTTCTTAATACAGTGAAAAAAAGAAACAATAGTTTTCGCAACTTACTATAAACAACTAAATTTAGTTTCTATTGTACAGGGTGGTCCAAAAGTGTGGAAATATGCAAAAAAATTAAACCTTTCATGATTGGGAAAAGATGAAAAAATGATGATAACACACGAGAGGAAAATATTTTGACACAAATAGCACCATCGACCGCCATCTTGAAATGCTGCGAATTTTTTAAAATGGGAACACTATCGTGACACGTGAAATAGGACTGTTTTTTTTTCTTTTTCTTTTCTTTTCTTTTCATTTTTTTAATCCAGTGGTGAAATGTTTTTGGCTCTACGACCAACTGTTGTAATGTTTTAACCGATTTTCTTTTGTTTCATGTGGCGTAACTCTAAATGGCACAAACAAGGAATGAGCGGATAGAAATCGTGTTCATCTGAGTAGAGTGCAGCAGCAGACAGATCGCAAAAGACTTAAACGCTCGTCATCCACAATGGGTGCCCATTTCCCATAGTAGAGTGTGGAAAGTTATAGCGAAATTTAAGGAAACAGAATTGGTGAAAAACAAACCTAAATTAGACAGGCCTCGCACAGGGACGGACGAAGCTACACCCACGGCTGTGTTGACATCATTCGCGAAAAGCCCCACCCGCAGTACTCGTCGCTTAGCCCAAGAATGTGGTGTATCCCATACGTCCATCCTGCGAATCGTATCTGCGCATAAGTGGCACCCATACAAGATAGAGCTATTCTAACATTTAACCGAGGATGATCCAGACCACCGAGTCGAATTCTATGAGTGTCCACCGGAACAAATCAAACAGAATCCTCTATTCGCATATGAACGAGCTGCTGTTCTCGAGCGAGGCAAATCTTATTGTATCGGGCGAGGAGAACAATTAAAATCACCGATATTGGTATGACAACAATCAACATTGGTGCGATATTCAACATTGGTGCGAAAAAGTGATGGTCTGGTGCGGTATGTGGGGTACCCCTGTGAAGGGCCCATTCTTCATTGAGGGTAATTTAAATGCAAGTACGTACCACAACATGCTTCAGATCCTGCCGTCCATTGCATTAGAGGATGGCACTTTCCTTTTGTTCAATCAAACACTTCATTTCGGATTGTGTGTTCGTGAGTACCTCGATGAACAATTCCCACAAAGATGAGTAGGCCAGCGAGGACCTGTGGAATGGCTACTGCGTTCCCCAGGCCTCAGCCTCAGCCACACCTTTGGACCACATTGTAAATTTCAATATGTAACAAAGTGGGTTAAGTTTAATAATGTTCAGAACAGAACCTTAAAAGTTCCGCACCTTGGACGTTTCTTACGGATCGGCAAAAAGTCCGGACTGACGAACCAAATTTCGGAACCGGTCCAGACCTCGAAAAAATCCGAACCTTTCTATTGGATAAAGTAAGTTTTTTATTAGTGGTCTATTTTCGCGGTTCAGCCTGGACCTCGACACGATTCCGGTTCGGAAATGTGGTCCGTTGTGTCATAACTTTTGTCGATCTGTGAAAAAAAATTTCTGAACCTGAACACCACTAGTTAAGTTGATATATCGTAGAACTTTAATAGATGCAATTTATTCATGACAATACATTCTACTAAAAATAATCATTGCTAAAGTGATAAATCCCAAGTACCATTCATTGTATTGGATCAATATCCCAATTACCATTCAGCATTGTCAGCAAGAATTACTACTAAAAAACATCTGAATCTTGGTTTAGCGGTTAGCGTACGCGTCTTTGGCGTGGGAAATCCGGGTTCGATTTCCGACGGGAGCTGATGTGGTTCGGATATCACGTTAATCAGTAGGTCCCGTCTCATACAGCCTCGCTGCTGAAAGGGACGTTAAACTCAAAATCAACTCAACTCAAAAATTAAAAAATGACCAGACTTGTAACAATACAAAATCTTATTTCAATGCTCTTCGAAGATCCAATGGCCCTACAACATCTAAGTGACTAAAACATTTTAGAAATACAAACTACAAAAAAAGGGGAGAAGTATTTTTTACAATATTAGTCGTTTTGTTGTATTTGTTTATTAATAGCAGTTTCATTTTTCAACTGTTTTATAAAACATTTTTTTTTTAAAAAAAACAGGTACTGTTAAGGTATCAAGGTATTACGAAAATTCTCGCATCTTTTTCGTGGAAGATTATGAGGGATACGGAGCGGTGGCGGTTGGAAGCTTCTACCTTGGGGATTAACTTTGAATTGCGGAACTTTTTGCGGGGGCATTCTTGAACAAAATGATCCTGTGAATTTCACAACGCGCAAGGTTGGATTTGTTCTGAGTAACTACAAAATAGCCTTAAACCACATACTGTAATAAATTAAGAAATATTTTGTTTAACCTTCATTTTAATTAATTTACGTCCAGTACGGGTGACATACACATGGTGTGCAGAATACTGTTCGTCTATGATTGACTGTATTTCACCATAATGAGAAAAAAACTCGAATTAACAGTTGGTTACTAAGCTCCATGGGTCTCAAAGATACTTTAACGATTGTAAAGCTGTTGTCAGCATGATCAATATGAAGTAAATGTTCCTTGTTACTATCGGTGTATTTGACTTCACCATTAGTTGAAGCGAGAATTCGTTCACACAGCACCATGCTGACTAGCTTAGTATACAGTTGTTTCCTTATATAGTCCAGTTATACTATGGATTTGATCAATTGTTAATTTGAATGAGGTTTTCTATCCATTCATGGATAAAAATTGAAGTAAGCATTTGACTTACTTCAGCAAAATTGATACGTAAGTTATTCTCTCGCAAAACACTCATCTTAAATTCTCGTCGTGCCACGACCACAAAAATCATTTCGAAAAGATATATATATATATATATATATATATATATATATATATATATATATTAGGGTGGTCCCAACCCCTAAATTGGTTCCATGTCGGACCAAATTATTCTGTGAAGAAAATGGGCTCAATCGAAGAATATTTAACCGACCCCCAAGCGAGCTAAACATCTGAATGCATTTACAATGTATAGTACATGGCAGAAGTTTGCATTAAACTCTTGTAACTTAAAAATGGCTGAGGGAAAGGAATCATACCTTGGATGGAAGTTGTAGAAGTAGATCCATACCTGTTACTGAGTAGTGACCGAGATGACGCATATCTTTACGTCCACCATCTTGGATTCGGGCAAAAATTTTTAAATAGAAATGACCTCGTATGATATATCATTTTGAGATAGCTTTTGACGACAAACAGACGTCTGTCTTTATTTTCCACTTATCTCTGAACATGTAATAATTATCAATATGGAAAATAAAAGCTCCGAAGTAATAAAACTAAATATTCTGTGAGTTTATATCTCTCTGTACGGGCTGCAGATTTATAAGATTGTTGAATAGCTTCCCTTATTTGAATTAAACCATAAAACAAAGAAAGAAATGCACATTCGTTTCTCTGCAGTGCAAGAAAAAGTAAATATGATTCTCTCCTAATCAATAATTTAAACAATATGTTCCAATTTATCACTGAAAAAAAAAAATATTCAGAATGGTTATTTATCTCTTAGAAAGGGGACTAGTAAAATGCATATCTGGCAACACTGAAACGATAACAGCAATGCTCAGCTCAGTTAGTTTATTTGAAGGCTTCGGGAAAGTACGATTGTTTGTTTTAGTTTCTTCGCACACAGTGCTGTTGAATTTGTACTTTTTTACGAGGTATAAGCAATTTATGCAATGCAATGGCATTATCCCCGAAGTCCAGTTTACGCAAAGACTACGAATGCACCATCATTTCCATTTAAAATTTTGGGTCCGAATACAAAATTGCGGACTTCAAAATGGCCGCCATCATGCTATTTCTCAGGGTCAGATGTGGATTACTTCCAATCCCTGTATCCAAGATTTGGTCTCTTTCCCTTCAGCCGTTTTAAAGTAAGAAGAGTTTATTCCAGACTTTTCCTATATATTAATATATTGGATATGCTTTCAAACTTTAGGTCGCTTGGGAGTCGGTTAAATATTCTTCGATTGCGCCCATTTTTTTCACGGATAAATTGGGTCCGACATGGAACCAATTTAGGGGTTGGGAGCAAAGAAATTCGGGAAAAAAATTTCGCCATGTAATTAAGGACCACCCTAATATATATATATAAGATATTTCGAAGCCAAGGATAGCAAATTAAATGTGGTATGTTTTTGTAACCCGATATTCGGTGAGTATGGTCTGTAGTTACATACTGCCGGAAAATGATGGGTTAGGTATTTATATTATCCCTTAACTGCGTTGGTAAAAAAAGTCACGTTTACCTGCCAGTGGGGTACCTAAACACCCCTAGTGAAAATTAACTTTATTAATATAACAGCATTTTCATTGTACATAATATATACAGAAAATATTACACACAATCGGGGCAAACATAATGATAACAGTCCTTGCAGATTCTTTTGTGGCATTTGTTACAAAACACGTTTGTTTTTCTGCCCAGTGAACGCGGGCAAAATGCGCATCTAGTTACCTTTTTACTTGCATTTTCTTCTGCTGCTGTCTCTTCGGGTTTCTTACGTTTCTCCCCGCTAATCCTTGCAAGTTTTTGTAATTCCCTAGGTAAATATCTTGTTTCTCTTCTAGCAATCTGAGGTTTCACTAGGGCCATACCTAGCTCCTTCAAGAAGTTTCTTCTTTCAGCGGAGATGACTCATTTCCGAAATAAGTTCCATTTGTTTTAGAAACTACTTAACTGTTTACTGCGGCTATGTTCAAAATAGCATGAAATATAACTATTGGCCATCTTCTGGTTCGACGGGACGCTGAATATTTGCGCATAATTCGTACAAGGTGCCCACACCCCCCTTTGTTCTATTATAATCGAGTATCATATCAGGCTTCCCCGTTTCTGCATCAATTGCTTGATCAAAATGCATACTTGAAAGCAGAACAACAGCTTTCCCTTTTTTAGGAAGATAAGAGCAAAGCGTATAATCTTTCGAGTGTCCAAAGATTGTTGTCTCAACTGGTCGCTTCCTGTTTGCTTTGAACTCCTGCGGAATCTGAGGTTTATTTTGCTTAATTGTTCCTAACATGGTTACCTTTTTCTCCCTCAATTTATCTGCTAGTTCAATCGAAGTGAACCAGTTGTCCACAGTTATATTTCTCTTCGTTCCCTCGACTGGTGATATCAGGTTCAGAACAGCTTCTGTTGGAACACTAATATCTTGATTTCTGTCAGGATTCTTTCCCACGTAAACGAATGTGTTAACCATATAAAAAGTTTTTGAATCACAAGGTGCTATAATTTTTATTCCGTATTTGGCGGGTTTCTTGGGAATGTACATTTTAAAACTGCATTTCCCACGGAAAGGCACAAGCATTTCATCAATAGTGACGTTGTCACTTGGAACAAAATATGTCTGGCAGTTACGCACAAAAAATTCCACACATCTCTTATTGCAGCAAGTTTATCATCTTGTTTACGTTGTTCTCTTGTTTCCTCACAATCAAAGTGTAAACACGAAAGTATGAAAATAAATCTCGACATACTCATAGTAGAAAGAAAAATATCCCTTCCAGTTCCATCTGAAGCAAATAAACCTGTCACATCCTCGTGTCCTGATTTAATCATTCCTGATAAGTAGGGAAGGCCAATGAACGATCGAAGCTCTACCATGTCCATGTTATTTCTGTACGAAGGTTTGGGATCACGAAATTTTCCACGTTTTTCTTGGATCTTCACATTTGTGTTTTCTAAAATACACATAACACATCTTGTAAACAAAACAGTCCTCAACAACCAACAGTATCTTCTGAAGGAACATTTTTTGCACAGCCTTTTGTTCCAGGTAAAAGGAAAATGATATTGCAAGACCTGGTACGTTTCTTTACAGGAGCACTTTTGTTCTATTTAAAACATTTATTTTTTCCATAGAAGAAATCTGAAACATCGTCGTTATCATCATTCGATGACGTACTGTCTTCACTTTGTTCTGAACTAGATGAATGGCCGCTTTTGATATTGAACTCACTATATGCATTTGATTCAACATCAGATTCTAATTCGTTCTGCAGAATAGTAGTGATTTCCTCTTCACCCAAGGATTTACTATTGCGATATTCGTCTGCCATGTTTTCAGTATAACATTTTTTTTGTCCGTCATCCCGGTTAAAGGGTTGTGCCCTTTCTTCCGGTAAGTGCTTCAATTTGATTTATTGATTTGAAGGAAATATAGGTGATCTAAGAGGTTTCATATTTATTATTTCTTTATTCATTCATTCATTATATTAAGCACGGATTAAGTGAAATTATTCAGAAAATGAAACACACGTACATGAACAGGAATATTTTAAGTGCTACAAATGAACATGTTAACATAGCCAGGTATTACATTAACACAAAGCATGGAATAAAAGGTAAATTGGACTCAAAAAAAATAATAAAGGTGCAAATGGAGTTGATGAAATAGATGAAATGAAGTGCTCTAGACGTCACATCACTAGGTTATGTTAGTTTAGACGAATGAAGTTATCTTCTGTTCCTGGGGCGATTCAGGAACTGATGATTGACAGAGGAGGCCCTTGTTAATAGGTTCTTACGGTGCTTATGATGGATAGATATGAGATGAAAATTCATGCGGGCGATAAATTGCAAAGATTTCGGGGTCCAGCATAGCGTTATCTAACTGTAAATGATATAGTGTCATGAAGTGCTGAAGAGGAGTATCAACGTAATTGGGCGGTGCATCGTTATCACGGTCGTAGCGGAGGATTTCAAGCGTCAGGGGATGGTGCTGAGCAAATCGTTTGCAGATATAACGTATACGAAGTTGTTCAAGATGATTTAGTAATGGCGGAAAGTCGATCATCTCATAAAGTAATCTCGTTGGATGCGGCAGTCTTATACGATATGCTAGGCGTATAGCATGACGCTCGAGGATAGCAAGTTTTTGGTAGAATTTTAACGGTGCAGATATCCAAGCTGTATGTCCATATGTTAACGTACTTCGCATGAATGTTTTATATGTATTGATTACGGTACGTGCTCGAAGCCCTTAGGTTGTGCCAACTAGTCGTTTCAGGAGATTAAGTCGGTTTTGTGCTTGGCCTACGAGTTTGGTAAGATGTGTTCAGTATAACAACACAAATAGATATGTCAAAATAAAAGTAAGAAATACTTACAGTGAGAAAGAAGTAAAAATATAATCTATATAAAGAAACTGACGTTACTGTGTTCCTGGAGTATTATTGCACCCCAATAACGTATTATTAGCAGCAGTAAAGTCGCAACTACGTATTAACAGCATCACATGCACAAACGCATTGCCAAGTGAAATTACTGTGGAGCGGAGGACGGCACCATCTGTTAACGAGAAGTAAACATGCGTAACATAATAGAGGCAATGGGATATTTTTATATCCCACCAGCAGAGTTACGGGTTAACACGCGTTATAGGTTCTGAGTAAGTACCTCAATAACATAAGGAAATGATCATTTGTAGTAACAATTATTATTATTATTATTATTATTATTATTATTATTATTATTATATTATTATTATTATTATTATTATTATTATTATTATTATTATTATTATTATTATTATTATTATTAATAATAATAATAATAATAAAGCACAATATCGATTTGAGAGTATTGTTTAACACTGCGTTAGACAGGATGCAAACATCCGCTAAAAGATAATAAATTATTTTTGTCTTAGTAAACAAATTCCTATCCGCGAAGACACATAAGAAAGGAATATCACAGGAAATACATGTATAGGGAGATAACAGGAATTGTTTTGGGTTTCAATATCATAATCTCTTATTTGTGTCTTGTTTACGATTAATAATAATGACCATTCTCCTCTAATCTCTGTGGGTTATCGATTACTTGTTACTAACGAAAACCAACCTGTTTTTTAATCAAAAATAGAATAAGAATAGAATGATTTCCTGAAAGAATGTTGATTAACTTGAAGCGGTGTGACATCTTATATGGTGATATAGGATCTTCAGTTTTTTTAAGCCCTTAGAAAAAAAAATAATTTAACTTTATACGAAATATTTTTGTTCTCAATTCGTGCTAGATGATACTGCACTCAGTAAAAATTAGCTACACTTAAGATGTCTTTAATTAGAAGCCGCCACTTTTAATTGCATAATAGATCTGCGATAAATAGTATAAATCTTTGGTATTAACCCGGCAACTGTCGACACGTGAGCGCAGCGCTCATTCTGGCATATGTTTTCATTTCAAATCCGCCCTAGTGGGGTCACAGATTGAGGCGAGGTCTAGCTGTCTCTTGATATGTCTTGTGTATAAGAATGAAAAGTAACCTTTTCATTCCCTTCCATTGGAGTAGCACTGGCCTTAAAAAAGTGACAATGCGTAATTTGTGAGCGCCACGCTCACCTGTCGACCGACGATGTGAGTGATTTTTCTGACAAGTAAACCTTACGTTTGGGTGAATCGAGTTGCTGACTGAGACACATATGAGAAAGTAGTACTAAATGTGGTCAGTATTTCAGTGAAGTTGTAGGTGCGAAGCTCCAGGGGATTAGAAGATACGGCTACCAGAACATCACATGGAAGTACAGAATAGTCTCAATACAGTTGGAGGTAAAAGCTCTGTAAGACCTCTTGTAACGACAAAAGGTGAATAACAAATATATGGGTACATATTAGGACTAGGGGGAAGTCTTATAGTGAGGGTATACCTGACGGCGGCCATCTTGAAATCCGCCATTTTGAATTAAGGTTAAGTTTTTAAGATAGGAATAGGGTCATGTGATACATGATTTAAGGCGCAAATTTAATCAGAAGAACAACGGTGACGTTAATTTTGATTTACGCGCAACTGGTAAAAAGTTACAGGGAAATTAAATATTGTTGCAGCATATGTATTAGTCCTTTACCCCACCTTGTAAATTTTGTGTTAATGATAATAATTAAATAAAAAGTAGGTGGATAAATATTAGGTCTATGGTAAGAGTTGCCTGATGGCGGGCATGTTCAAATCCGCCATTTTGAATCAGACAAAGGTTTCAAACAAAACGCAGAACTGTGACACCTTATTAATAGCAAATTTTACCATAACTCCAACTGTATAACCATTTTTGCTTTATCATTAACCAGCACAAAATTAAATGGATCGCTCCTTACGACTACTGCTTTGACGGAATTGTTAACGACAAATGTTTGAAGTGTAACTCGATTGCCTTTGTCAGGTGTGCTCACTGTAAGCAGAGCATGTGTGCAAGTCATGCACTCTTTTCTGAACTACATATTGATTGTACTAATTGAGGACTTTTCTGGAAGAAAGACCCAAGTTCAATTATGACTCAATTCACTTTGGTCATTTTTTCTTCAATTAGCAACTTGTTTATGCGATAACAAATGCTGGTTAATGATAAAGCAAAAATGGTTATACTCTTAGATTTATGGTAAAATATGCTATTAATAAGCTGTCAATGTTATGCGTTTTGTTTAAAACTTTTGTCTGATTCAAAATAGCGGATTTGAACATGGACGCCATCAAGGCAACTCTTACCATAGACCTAATATTTATCCACCTGTTTTTTATTTAATTATTATCATTACACAAAATTTACAAGGTGGGGTAAAGGATTAATACATGCTGCAACAATATTTAATTTCCCTGTAACTTTTTATCAATTGCGCGTAAATCAAAATTAACGTCACCATTGTTCTTCTAATTAAATTTGCGCCTTAAATCATGTATCACATGACCCTATTCCTATCTTAAAAACTTAACCTTAATTCAAAATGGCGGATTTCAAGATGGCCGCCGTCAGGTATACCCTCACTATAAGACTTCCCCCTAGTCCTAATATGTACCCATATATTTGTTATTCACCTTTTGTCGTTACAAGAGGTTTACAGAGCTTTTACCTCCAACTGTATGAAGACTATTCTGTACTTCCATGTGATGTTCTGGTAGCTGTATCTCCTAAACCCCTGAAGCTTCGCACCTACAACTTCACTGAAATACTGACCACATTTAGTACTACTTTCTCATATGTGTCTCAGTCAGCAACTCGATTCACCCAAACGTAAGGTTTACCTGTGATACCATGGACAATAACAAGGAGCAAATTCAGCTATGGCCTGCTAAATAAAGAAACAAACTGTACGATATGCTGCCCCTGAAGTGCCAATCTGTAGGAAACACACTGTCAGCATCTGCTGGAAGTGTAATGGGTGACATCAAGACAGTGATGAGACATGGAAAAGAACTGTGTCTTATTGAAATACCTTCTGTAGTACCAAGAGACTTAAGTAAAGTGTTTACACTAAGATATTTATATCTTTAATTTCATTCAACATTTTTCAACTCAAAATATGTATAGTATGACCATATGAAGAGCATATACTGCAAACTCGCTATAATTATATAAATATTTTTTTGAAGAAAATGCAATCCTTATGTGATAATGATAATAAAAATGTAATATTATGTCATAATGATAATTAACTAATTGTATTGTTCATGGAATAACAGAAATTGATTTCATAAAAGCTTTGATAATAAAAATAGATATAATTTATAATAAAAAATGGTTTTTTATAAACGCATTATAATTTTATTTGCGATTTTATTTTATTGGTAATAATAATAATAATAATAATAATAATAATAATAATAATAATAATAATAATAATAATAAATAATCACAAACTGACAACATATAGAAATGTGATCAAAATAAATCCTATGTAAAGTCATAAACAGCCATAGAAACGATTATATTGTAAGTGAGCGCCGTGCTCACCTGTCGACCACTCGCGTCACAAATCAACACTAGACCGTTCCCGGGTTAAACGTTTCAGTGGAAAGTGATAGGTGGCCTGAAAGGCTGGTCTGCATTCAGCGTGAATTCAGATAATTCAAATGTAGCATGTATCCTCGTCGCCATAAGTGCCTTTACATCGCAGTGACGGGTATGTGACCGCGCAGTACTCCAAGGAAGGGATGGTTGTATAAGAATTTGTGATTAATTTTGAAGAGTTTTTATTTTGAATAGGGAATTAACATAGGTGAAGGGAGTAAAGACACAGATTTGAAGCATCAGTTCACTGTTATTGAAGCATCAGTGCACGAAAAGATTCGTATTCTCAGTTTTTCTATTTATTGTTTTATATGTTAAGTTAAACACCACAATATGTATCACTGATATCGCAGATCGTATTATTTTTTAAAATCGTGTTTGTAACCTATTGTCAAAACATTCATCTCCAGACATGATGTAGAGAGAAGAGAAAGAGATACGACATCTGTAATATATGTATATGTGATTCACTAAGTAACTGTAGAAATTAGTTAAAGGTCACATAAGAGAGCGAAAAGGAGGTCTAGAAGTCTGAACTTTTTTAGAAACGTCCTAGATAGGTGAAAATATAGTTAAAAATTGCAAAGGGTGTCATGTAGTTTACCTCTCTTTTCTTATATTCTAGTATACTTTTTCTTTCACATCCAAAGATCCCTATTCAGATTTACGAGATAAAGGTGAAGAGAGAAACATTTCCATTTCAAGAATTATATAAGGAAAAAAATCTTTTGACTTGGACTAGATTCGAACTCGCAACCCTTGAATCCATGGCTCAACGCTCTACCGATTGAGCTAACAACTTCTGCTGCAAAAGCCTGATTTCTACAACTACTGGTTGCTGAATGGTGTGTATTAACCAAGTTTGCCGAGATAATTGCTTCATATAGCTATTGCAATAATAATAATAATAATAATAATAATAATAATAATAATAATAATAATAATAATAATAATAATAAAGCAGAAGAAGAAGATCAGAATTTAAAAAGTCGCATATGTTAAAAGTTTGACGTGCAGAGTAAGTCCTAATATGAGATTTTATTAATTATATATAATAAATGTAAGCGTGGTTTATTCGTGCGTGCTATTCAAACTGCGTAATTCACTACCTAGTCCCATAAGGGTTTTACAGTATGGTACAGTAGCCTTGCGTCCTCCAACCGTGAAGAATGTTTCGGTTTGAACCTATGCGTGTCCTAAGAGGAAGGAAGAGATTGAAAGAAAGAAAAGTGGTTTAGAAATTATGCAAACGTAGAATATCTCACGAGGTGAGGTGATATAGAGTTCAGCGTGTCTTTCAGCTACTACTCTATACAAGACGTGCATCTACAACTTAACGTGGAACCCGAACCACACGACTCCTGACGGGAATCGAAACCCGTATCACCTCTAGTTCTATTATGGGAGACACAGGAACATATAAAAATAATCGAAAATGAACGATATTAATGTTAAATCCAAAGTTTTCGACGTTCTAAAAATTCGTAATTGAAAGATATGAGTGTCTATTCAATAGTTTTCGGGGTCGCTGAAGTGAATAATGACACGCCCGATACCAAGAAAACCCAAGGCTTTATTCTTCGTTAGCGGCAAGTTTATTCAGTTGCTCCTGCTGGAAATGGATTCGTACTATTTCATTCCGATTCAAATACGTATTCTACTGGGTAAACTAATCTCAATATATCTAATGGTTATATTTAATGGAAATAGACATATGCATTTTTGAATATTGTATATGAATTGCTAATTCATACTTTATCTAGTAGAAAATGGTGCATCCAGGATATATTCTGAGGTAATAGGGAGAACTTTTGGAGGTATATTTTATTTATCTACTGTCGAATTTAGTGTGCAATAATTTCACACAATTTACTTCGGAACTATCGAGACGAGACTGAGATAGCTATTTGTCGATTGAAAGGGGACTAATACTGTAAGTAGTCTCGTATTGTCTCGTTTTGATACCAGTCTTACTTCGGGGCTTGTTCTCTAGTAACTGGTTGCGTAGTGCACCTACATAAGACGTCGTATATTTAAATGTTTGAGAACTTACCCCACCTCCAGTTGACGGATCGTTCTATGTAAAACTACCAGACCGTTTATGTAATTTTTTTCGTTTAAGTACAGGTCCTATCCTTATGTCAATTATTTTCTTGCAACAGAGAA
The DNA here is from genome assembly GCF_964235325.1 of Thermobia domestica. Classification (NCBI taxonomy): domain Eukaryota; kingdom Metazoa; phylum Arthropoda; class Insecta; order Zygentoma; family Lepismatidae; genus Thermobia; species Thermobia domestica. Next base: position 79,493,065 of record NC_137470.1, read on the forward strand.
TGAAAAATGTAACAGTTATAATGTTGATCGCGCATAATCCTGTATAGATAAAAGGCACTTTATAGAGTGTCGGACTCCGTGGAGTAAATACAGAAGTTACTGCCTTGGTAAGTTCATCACTGAACGCGTTTCTGTCCTACTCGTGCAATGACGTCACCTTTGACACTCGCTCGGGACAGAACCACAGGAGAAGTAACGCTGTTGTCTGCTTACTCGCTTGCTGGTGTGTATTCTCTTTGGAACCTGATGTGAAATTACTGTTTTCTCCTTACTTTCAGCTGTCTTTTGCTATTTCTAATTTAGATGTCTATTATGTTAGTGGAATTTTATTCCGTCATGGAAATATATTTTATTTCGTTTTAAATGTAAATAAAAAGAAAAGTCTATTTGGACAACTTTCCCCACAACTCTAGAGTTATTGTCTGTGGTGCGCTTTTCTTTCCTTTTCCTTAAGGGCCCCGGTGGCTCAGTGGTAGAGCGTTCACCTCTGGTGCTTGGGGTTCCGGGTTCGATCCCAGCCGCCTTCAAGTGAACTTTGTGGTGGACAAACACCGTGTGCGTGGGTTTCCTCGGGGTTCTCCCACTTCATTCATTACTCATCATAATCACCCCCTTTAGCATAACCGTCGGACGTAAAACTCAAAGATTTCATTTTTCTTTTTTTTCCTTAAGTTGTATCCCCAGTTGGCCTAATCCAGTTGCGTTTGTCAATCAGAATTTCTTTCCAGAACTTTTAATTTTCTCACTTCATCACTTTCTTCATTTGCTTGTAAAATGTTCTTTCGGATGAAGAACTTTTCAGTTGCTTGTTTAGTTAATTTATACTTATGTATGTTCTAAATGGGATAAAATATTAAAACCTCCGGTTCACACTTGCTAACAAATTCATTTTTTTATGATGCCTGTTAATTTTCTAATGATGTTCTTTCCTTGGCTCACTTTTCGGCTCGGCTCGGTGGTTACTAAGCCGTGATCCGATCCGCTCAAGCCGTTGACAACACTGGTACTGTTGTAAATAATTCATCATGTAGTGCCGAGTTTCTCAAGTATATATATATTCAATTAATGCAGATGTTACTGTTCCCTGCTGTGTATAAGGTTCTTCAATGGCTTCAATATTTTTACGTAGAATGCTTTTCCATTATATACCCTCTTATCTGTATTTAAATCTTAGAGAATCCGGATGGTCATTGCTTGAACTCATTAGTTTTCTAGGTATCAGGACATTTGCGGTAAAACCAGAACACCAGTTTTTCTGGGATATTTGCGGTACTGTTCAAAACTTTCCCTTAAACAGTAGGACATTTGCGATACACACCGTGGAACGTGCGCCGAAATCATCCGTTTCAGCCCCGTTAATCTAAATTAGAATGAATACATTAATAAAGAGGTTGGGTATGCAGATGCAACAGCCTAATATATGTGATTCATTCTGTTTGGCTGATTTTAGTAGGTCATGAATATATAAGAGGAGATCACGCGGGCTGCTTAATGGAAACTATCACAATAATCGAAACATCTAAGAAACCATGCGTTTCTCATCAGGGTTTTCAGTACAGGCAATATTGAAATTTCAAGAACGGGAACATATCTTGAAGGAAACAAATATTGTCCCTTGGATCTTCGTCCTTTTACCAGCAAGAGATAGTAAGAGATATCAGAGTTTTTCAGTTTGGTGAAGGTTAATAGTATGATTGGAATCCGAAATTAAGCAAATTACGTTTCGAGCAAAAAGCAATAACATCTCGAAGAACACTGTTTCAGGAAACGCACATTACTTGGTGTAAGTTCCATTTTAATCAGTGCTTGTGGAGGAAGATTCAGGAATTAGGACTCAACTATAAATCAGTTCCAGAGGTGAGGCTCCGCCTCAGAATTTCTTTTGCCCTACCATTTCTCCCTGTAGATGATATTGCTATTGGGTGGCTTTCCATTATCGAAGATGCATCACATCACGAAAGACTTTAGGTTTTTAGATTATCTTGTAGAACAGTGATTAAGAAATAATGCCGGTTAAATAATACTGGTATTGACATGTTCATGTAAAAATACTCGAATCAAGAGCACAGAACGAATAATGCTGTTGAAGGGGAATTACAGAATCAAATCATTAATAAGTAAATCAACTCCTAAGTGTGTTGTTTAGAAGTATCTAAAAAATGAGGCTGTGTACAGCAGCTAGCTGTATCAAAGAAGACCTTTAAACATTGAAGGGAAACGTAGACAACAAGCGTACATAGAATTGGACGGAAGAATAGAAAAAGCATTAACTGATTATGTATCCTCAAAAGATGTCAAGAAATTCTTGAGGAAAATGGTACACATTCAAAAGTTGGAGTAATTATTGTTTCTTCCAGAATAGAGGCTACGTTGTTTATTGTTTTTATTATTGTGATTGTAAGTTGTCTCAATCCATCATAATTATCTGTAGTTCTTGGAAAAGTGTTAATGAAAGCTATGAAAGAAAACAAAAATATAAACATTTCTAGAAGTTTTCTTTAAATATTATGGACAGGCATTTGACCAATGAGAGATAAGAATTTGTTTACATTTTCCAGTTTTGGCCAATCACAAACAAGCATTTGTTTACATCTTTCGGATGTGTCTACCATGTATCCTAGTAAATGTTTTTCTTTTCACTTTTCTGTATAATTGATCCTTATATTTGAGTTTACATGTTCTTAGTGTTCTGAGAAAAGTTTGTATGTATGTATGTGAGTTAATAATGGTTTCATATTCTGAAAGAAGATTTTTAGTCTGCTTTTAGTATGCAAAAACCCGAGTCCCCTAAAACAGTCATGTTATTTTCCCCTAAAACAAAGTGCTAGCTACACCAATGTTATAAAATTTGGTCGTTGTGTAGCAGTTGATACTGCGTGCTTATCCTGTAACTGAACACTCGAAAATATTTTCTCTTAGCAAAGAGAATAAGAAGTTATTTCAAATAGTACCGCAAATGTCCCAATACCACAAAAGTCAATACTCGAAGTACCGCAATTGTTGCAGTATCACAAATGCCGATACCGCAAGTGATTCCCTTTCAATTTTCTAAACAATCTTCATTTAATTCCTTTCTCAAAAGCAATTTTCCTGCACAATTCTGTACTTTGATTTTTCTACAAAACGAAAGGAACAAATAGCAGCTGAAATACAAACGGATAAGGACGAATTTTACTTCTTTCTGTTCCTTGTTTGATCTACATAAATAATTTTAGAAAGAATAGGATTATTTTTTTAAACGATACATGTAACATTAGGGTGGTCCAAAATCAAATGCAAAAATTCAACTTGTTCAAAATAATAGTCCACAAGGCTTATTTTTTCCTCTAGCCATAACCTATTTACTTGCTTAATTTCATCTCTGTTGCTTAATATTTACAGGTCGCTCCATTTTAAATCTTTTTGTTTATGTAGTATTACCAATGAACTAACGCTAGAAGTTTTCTGAGGTATACGCTGGACCGTTCTCAAAAATATAGCGTATACCCTTCTCCGTATATACTCGTTCATTCGTAAATTTAAGGTAAATATATGCTGCACTAGAAAAATATTAGGTTCCTAATGGGTATTATATTCATGTATACTATATTATAGGCGTCAAGACTACAATGTAATTTAACACAGTTGCTGTGCTAATAGCCGGATAGCCGGATAAGTTCGTAGCTTTCATTGTGATCATTAGATGGTGTCATCATGTTATGGAGGTAGTCCTCTCTAGTGTCTTAAAAAATAAAATGAAATTTTTGAGTTTTACGTCCCACGGTTATGCCGGCTAGGCTAAAGGAGATGGTGATGTTGAGAAATGAATGAAATGGTGGAATGAAGAAAGTAGGAGGAAGCGGGAGAACCCCGAGGAAATCAACGCACACGGCGTTTGTCCACCACAAAGTTCACTTGGCGGGAGCAGAATTTGAACCCGGGACCCCATGCACCAGAGGTGAGCGCTCTACTACTGACACACCACGGCCCCTCTCTAGTATCTTCAAATGTTTGTTTAGTCCGGCAGAAGGTCTATCAACTTCATCGTTCAAACAATTTCATAAACAGTGGTCATCAGTAAATCAAGATGATTTACAAAGACAACTGACGACCTATTTGAGAGTCCAGTGATGCACAGATGCTATGCACGAAATCCATTGATGCACAAACATATCATATGTTAAAATATTTACCAAGTGCTCCTTAAGCCAAGAAGCCTAGAGATGATTATAAGGAACTTTTGCGTTTATTTCTCATATTTCTTGGTGGATGCAACGACAATCAGTCATTTCGAGCTCGAGACCCAAAACATCACGCTAGATGGATGGGGAAAGGCATTTAAGCATTGAATTTTTTTTAAGTCTCAATTTAGGATGACTGCGCGAAAGTAAAATTATCACATGTTTAGCGCTGTTTGTCAGCCTTGTTTATGTGAAAAAGTGGAATGAAGCTCCCCTTGTCAACCAAACCCCTCTCAATGACTTACTTTATGTCAGTTTTGAAAACTTACTCAGAATACTGCATTTCTAGTAGTGCATGTGCAGCATTTTCAAGATATCTCTAGTTTTTGTCTGCACTTTTATCAGAATTAGCTTTTTTCTTTTTCTTTTTCTTTTTTTTTTATGAGAGAGTATCAGAAGAAACAAAGGAAAAGATGGTCCAAAGCCTGCAGCGGCCAGCATAACCAAACATTCCACTACGACTTAAGTTGACAAAGAAACCCGAAGAACTTAATTTGGAGGATCTAGTAACAGCAAGAACACTCAATATTTGATGTCCTAATGAAAAAAGGCAAAGAGAAGTCTCAATCTTTCCTCAAACAAACACTACAACGCTGGCGAGATAATGCTTTTTTTTTTTTTAAGAATTTTGTGAATTATCAAAATAAATGGCTGTGGTGAATAATGTAGCTGAAAGAGGTATCAGTCTCATCCAAAAGTATAATGAAGCCTTGACAAAAGACTAGGAACAGAAACAGTTTATTCTTCGATTGGTCGAAAACCATCTTAAAAATGTTTCCACTCCACTGAAGAAAGCGTTTTTTAAATTGAGGATACAAATAGTGACATTTTTCTAAAAGTTTTGGCAACAAATCAGGGGTAAAATTGAGGGGGAATGGGGGGACGCCGTTAGCCTCACTTCAAAAAATATACATGGCATCTCCTACTTCCTAAAATATTACAAATGGCAAAAATAGGCACGCGGGACAGCGTGACCGAATGCGTCCCCATGCCTTTTCAGATCCACTTTTAATCCTACAATAACTAAAATAAGGCAAAAATGAAGCGACCTGTAAATATGACTTAATTGTACTGAAATTTCGTTGGTTATTTGTATACATCACAAGGAATAAAATAAACCTTGTGGACAATCGCCTACTGTTCGTTTTATATTTTGGCCCACCCTAATGTGACATATTAAAGGAGAGTGTTTAAGATTGACATTACTGTATAACAAAAGCCTCAACTATGAAAATATTCTAATAAATTATCTTCTATCTTTCTGATAAAGAAAATAAAGTTGATACCAGATATAAATAACGAAAAAACATATGAATTTAAATGTAAAATTTGAGTCCAAAATACCCACTTATAAACAACTGCTGAATTTTAGAAAATAAACACATGTAAATTGAAGTTATGTGATTAACTTGGAGCTTCAAAAACCAACACCCAGAAACCGCCGTGTAAAGTTTAACTGATGCAAATTTTTTAATTGCATAACTTGCTTTCGGCTAGGCGGGGAGTCCGCCCCCAGACGCTTGCATTTGTTCTTTCTCCGGCCTCTCACTTCTCATATCCCTAAGATCTCTGATCTTAAGTGGTTTCGAGATATGGCATATCTTATTCTAACAATTTTAACCCCCAACTTTGTCTTCCTGCTGTTTTTTTTCTAACCGTAATATCAAAAAACTGAAATACATCTTTAATCAAGATGTTTCTACTCTTAAGGGATTTTGGAATATGGCCATTCTATTTTACCAATTACAATTTAAACCTTTTTTTCTAAGGAAAAATGAAAAAACGCAGAAACATGTCTTTAATTGTTTTACTTGCAAAACCTAAACACCAATTTTCATTCCCGGTGGGAGCTCATGTATTTCGAATTCCGCGTTAATCAGTAGGTTCACGTTTCATATAGCTTCGCTGCTGAATGGGACGTTAAACTCAAAATCAACTCAATCAATTTTCATGTCAATAACCCTAACGATTTTCGATTTATGACCATCCAATTATAATAATTGTAACTTTACCCTATTTTCTTCCTTTCTAGGGCAAATATCATAAAAGCGCTTACATACATATCTAATTATTTTAAATGAGAAGTCCATATACCAAATTTCATGTCGTTAACACTCAAAGATTCCAAGGTATGGCCATTTTAAGATAATTGCCACTCCTCTTTCTCCCTTTTCCCTTCAAATTTCCAAATATTCTTCTTTTAGTGGGACCTTACATTACAAATCATATGGCCTTTCTAAACTTCTAGTTTCTAGCTTAAGCGGTTTGGCCTAGCGTTGATCAATCAGCCAGCCAGAACTTGTTATTTTATATAGAAAGATCTTATATATAAAAGAGAACGCACAAATGCTTTGTTCCCTCATCACGCTAATACGGCTGAACCAATTTCTTTCATTTTTGGGGGGTTATTAGGATTTGGACCCTAGATGGTTTTTATCATATCACTTTAATTTTCAATTACCAGTGTCTTGAGATAATTGACCATTCAAGTGTCCATAACGTACAAATCCTTTGTTAGTTCATCATAGGTAAAAATAAACGTATTTATATGCAACCCGCATGACCGTGTCACTCGGCGGGTTAACATAAATGACAGGCGATATAATGTTAACATTTACTGCAATCTACTATGGTTTTTATCATATCACTTGAAAGCGAAAAAGTAAAAAATATCTAAGTAACAAAGTTTATTGCGTTCCGGGGTGACCGCAGCGAAGCGGGGTGAACGCTGCTAGTACATAATAAGCAAATTAATGAAAAAAATATTATTACAGAAGCAGTATAGCAAAGAACTCATATACTGTGTTAAAATATGTAGATATTCATTAATTTGGTAAAATTCATAAAACTAAGGGCAGAAGCTTAGCGTACGCGCGTTTGGCGTGGGAGACCCAGGTTTGATTCCCGGTGGGAGCCCATGCGATTCGGATTCCACGTTAATCAGTAGATCTACGTCTCATATAGCCTCGCTGCTGAACGGGACGTTAAACTCAAAATCAGCTCAGCTCTGCTAAGGGCATAAGCAGCGTGGATCTACGGCTTTTTGGGTCCAACCACAGATGACAAAATTACACCCCTATTGCTTTACAATTGTTGTATATCTCCCTGCTTTGGAAATGAACGGAACTTAACATTCTCTTCACCAACTTTTCTATTTCGTGTGTTCATTTTAAAGCCGTACACAGCGCATGAGGGCATTGCTAAAGTTTTCAAAGTCAATGTAAGAAATACAGATGAGTTCTATTTACACAACGTGTACAGTACAAAATATACAATAATATTCCACATAGAAAATATCATACACAATAGTGTGTAAGAAATTTATCAAATGTTTAAAAAACAAAGAAAACGTACTTCAACACAAATGCAATTAAAACCTGACTCTGAGAGCGCGACAATATTATCTTGTTCGAAGGGTCAGTGATTTTGTGTCGAACAGGCTGAGCGTGAGCTTATCTTGTCTTTGTTTGGCAACATTGCTCTTGGTCAAGTGGCCTATTGCTTGTGCCTTTAGGTATTTGCCCTAAAGCTATACAGCGAGTTGTGTGCGTTCTGTTACTCCTTCCCTGCCCCTGGCTGTTTGCGAAAATATCATTTGCTTTTCATGCATTGGGATAAGGAAAAGACACCTTGCGACCTTGGAAGGGAGTAACATATAAAATGATCGAAAACGACAACCGATGTTCATGTAGACTTCATAGTTTCGAGGTCGCTGAGATGGTTAGGCGTAAAGCTATCAGCTATTTTATGTTAGTGATTTCTTCATATACGTCTACCAAGTTAACGAATCAGTGGTAGAGCGTTCACCTCTGGTGCTTGGGGTCACGGGTTCGATCCCAGCCCCCGCCAAGTGAACTTTGTGGTGGACAAACACCGTATGCGTGGGTTTTCTCGGGGTTCTCCCGTTTCCTCCCACTTTCTTCATTCCACCATTTCATTCATTACTCGACCAACGATATAAAACCAAGTGAGCATTTTATAGTAAAAGAAAGCTACAAAACGTGAAAGAAGATAAGAAGCAACCGAAGGCTGTAAAAAGTTTCTTTCGAGTTGAGTTGATTTTAGTTTAGCGTCCCTTTCAGCAGCGAGGCTATATGAGACGTGGACCTACTGATTAACGTGGAATCCGAACCACATGAGCTCCCGCCGGGAATCGAAAAAGTTTCTTTCGAGTGCTGGACAAAATCATACAAATATTGAGGTGGAGAGTTGTCAATATCAGTCACTGTTAACGAAAGAATTTGCAGGTCGACATTCTTTTGACTCTGTAAATTTATTTTACCTGATTACAGTAATTTAATTGTTGAATTAAAATGGATCGATACGGTCATTTCGGTTACGGGTCTGAATTAAATTTCATGTATTTCAAAATTTGTTTGAATACAATTAGTTTTCCCGTGGCATATAAGTATATAACTTGAAAGGATAAAATCGAAAGCGACGAAAGGTCATTTGGATGACAAGTATTATTTCAGTACTCTCACTTTCAATCACAGCAGCGTATACAGATGCTCGTTTTATTATGACAGATAACAATAATTATTATCGTACGCGCCTTTGGCGTGGGAGACCCGGGTTCGATTCCCGGCGGGAGCTCATGTGGTTCGGATTCCACGTTAATAAGTAGGTCCACGTCTCATATAGCCTCGCTGCTGAACGGGACGCTAAACTAAAATCCACTCCACTCCACAATAATTATTAATCCATTTTCTGCTAATAAATTTAGATGGAGCTATATTTTAAATTAGTAATAATTCTAATGCAAAGTAGAGTTTTGATTAGAGATGCAAAAAAAGCCGGCTTTTTTGAATTGATGGTTTTTTTTACATAAAAAGCCGGCTTTTTGGGAAAAAACGAGAACTTTGGAAATTTTGGCTTTTTCATTTTCATGATTTTTCTATCCAAATAGCTTTCTTATAGTAGTGGAGTGGATTAGAGGAAAAATTCATAAGAATCATGCATATTGTGCTAAGAACATAAAATTTTGCACAGAGTCTACTAATATAGTAGCAAATAAATTCTGACGTAGACCCCAAAAATCCGACGCCAATTTCCTGGAATCTCAGGCGCTGGAACATCTGGAGCACTGGAGAACGATATGTTATCGCTGGAATAGCTATTATGTGAAAACGGCTTGACCTACAGAGCCAAAGTAAGTCTCAAATGCAAGAGAAATAACAAGCCTTTAATTTAAATTCTATATCGTCTTAATTGAACATCATCCAGGGCCGCACGAGGGACCCAAAATTCATTAAAAACAAAAAACTATGGCGTTTGTTTAAGGTTTTATCCATCGGGAAGCTTTGGTTTAATAGATATCGCAATAACACTCTTGTAAATCGTTTAGCAAAACCTTAAGCTTTACTTTGATATCCTTTTAATGTATATGAGATCAATAGTCTAGGAGCTATGTTCATTTAAAGTGATGCGCTACACCACTGGTTTCCGTTCATGTTAGAATTGAATAAACGCCTGCAGCCATCACACTTTACTTTATCATTTTGTGGGCAAAAAATGAATGCAAAAGTGACCCACCCAGTGGTCGTATCTGACACCGAAGGAAGCATAACAAAGGCATGTAAGTGTTTTCTCCCAGTATACAGTTTCAAATGTTTAGGCAGCAGTGAGAAACTAAGCGCGGCTACGTAGATGCTTGTAGATAATTGCAGTGGCTGGCTACAGTGATTCCCAGCTGAAAATATGGTTGTAATGAAAGCAACTTTGCGCCGTAACTGAAGAAATCTATTTATATTTGACAAACGAGTTGTTGTCTTGAAAAATCAAATTATATTTTATCATCAAGAAAGCCTTTTAATATTACATATATGTGAAATAAGCTTGAATGTGGAACTTTAAATAACCAGCCGGTCTTTCTGCTGTTCATTGGGATGTATGCTGATATTCAGGTAATGTTGACAAAGTTTTTGTTTAACAGAAACAGAGTTGAGAGAAGATTTATATATCACAAGAATCTTCGTTGTTTAAGCTACCAGAATATGTAAAATTCCTACTCAACTACTGAATAACTTTCTCGCAATCTGTATGAGAAGGTGCGTTACCAGCGTGGTATACAAATGTCCCCTGGACGACTCCACTGAAATACAATGTGCCCGTTTCGACCATAAATTCTAATGAACTGCCTGAGCAAAGTAAGCTATTGTCAAGCAAGTGGCTGGAACACATCTAAGCAGTTGCAACAGAAAGTCCTGGAAATACGGCAAACATGACATGGACAGCTTTTTGTACTTGTGAGTATCGTGGTAAGGTTCAATCTAAAAGTCAGTGTGTTTTACTTCCGTTACTTCCAGATTCCATAAATTCGCCTACAATGATTCGGCATTGCTTTGATATAATCAAGAAAACTTTATCTTCATTGAATGCATCTCAAGTACCTGTCATTACGTGTGATCAGCCTGTTTATGCGATGGCAAAGCAAGTACAATGGATGCTGCCCAATTTGTATGGAGAAGGCTTAATTATAGTTATGATGAGCCCTTTGCATATCGAGATGGCGTCTCTGGAAATGTTAGGCACGTGGTTAACTGGAAGTGGATAGACGGATCTTTTGGTTGAGGCAGGCGTAACAACTTCTGAAAAGGCCGATCAATGTCTACATGGTTCTTACGTTAAGCAAGCTAGATATGTTCAAGAGGTAACATCAGCAGCATTGTACATTATACTAAGGAAAGCGTACGTAGAGTATGTGGCTTCTGGTTCTGACAAACCTCTCTCTTTTGAAGAATGGATTGATATTCGACAAAGTGAATCGGTTCAGTTTAAATACTGGTAAACAGTATTACAGTTGGAATTGATGCTTTTAAACTTCCTACACAGTGTGCAAATAGCAGATTTTGAACACTATGTAAGCTCACTATCTCAAATGTGCCCTTGGATGTTCGCTCCTGATCATAGTCACTACGCGAGATGGATGTCAGTGTTTGTTAAATCTTTACAGGAACTTAGGGTTAGACACCCTGCCATTTATGAGGAATTTGTCCGTGGAGCTTTTGTAGGTTCCAAAACAAATCGACCACATTCTTGTATGGGACATGATCAAATGCTAAACAGTGCAACAAGACGGTGAAGTCTCAAGGTGGTGCAATTAGAATTCTCGACAACTCAAGTGCGTTGCTAAAATGGATGGTGTCCGGACCTGTAATTACCAACCTTGTATCGGGTTTTGAGGAAGAGTGTGGATTGACCTCTGATAATGATGATCTCAGAATACGCCACAAAGAATCATCTGGTGTTAATATGCGATTTAAAAATGATGTCACAGAACTGGTACGTGTGTTCTCAGAGAATGGCAGCAATCCTTTTATTCAAGAAGGTAATGGACATTTTGCTATTGCGATTAATTCTATAATGCCCGATAATTCAGTTAAATCGGTATACATTGATGAAACTCTTGGGTATAACAGTTTTAAACAAAAACGGTTGCAACTGTGCAGTAAATCACTGTTTGAACCAATTAAACGAAATAACCTTGCTCTTTGTCGCAAGATGATGAAAAAACTTAATCCTGAACACCGTAAGGTATCCATATTAAAAATGACTGTGCTCTCTTCAGTCGTCTCTTCATAGCATATCAGAGTCGACCGGGAGTTCTACCCGACTTTTTTGCTCATGAAAATCTGGGATATCCTCCGCCAATTTCTGAAGATGGATTCATACGCAAAGGAACTAAATCAGATGTAGTTACATGTTCAGAAAAATGGCACCAATACGGCATGAAAAATGGCAAATTACGGCGATACCCAATTTACCCCTCCACCTGCTATATGTATGATATTGGACGGCTCTGTTATCATCCATATGTTTAAGCCGTCACCATCACAAACATTCCGTGATTACTTGCAGATAAAAGAAAGTACATCCTTATATTTCATCCAATCTATCATAGAAGAGCAGAGTAGATCTGGTGTTTGATCGTTACTTGCAAGATAGCTTAAAAAGTGAAGAGAGACAGAAACGAGGGTCAGCATCACGAGTTCGTGTTGCAAACTCTACTCCCATCCGGAAAAATTAGAATCTGTTTTTGCCGAATGAAGAGAACAAAACAAGTCTTTTTCACTTAATTGCAGAATCTATGAACGAAGCTAAAATACCCAATGAGAAAACTGTTATTTGCACTAAAGGTATTGACATATGAGGTACATTTGACGTAAATATACACGGTCCACTAGCACTGTGCATGCATGAAGAGGCCGATACGAGGTTGCTTCTGCATGCCAAACATGTCAGTAAAGCAGGCCATGAATCCATTATCATCAAAACGGTAGATTCAGATCTAGTTGTCCTGGCTTTGCATGCTTTCTCCAAACTACTACTGTCCCACCTGTTGATTAAATATGGTGTTGGTAAGCATAAACGCTTTCTTCCTATTCACCAGCACGCGGAGAAACTAGGGACAGAAATCTGTTTTGGCACCCATTCACAAGATGCGATACTGTATCTGCCTTTGCAGGTCGGGGAAAGAAAACAGCTGGGGAAGCGTGGCGGACAAATCGAGAAATTACTACTGCATTTGTAGAACTTTCAAATGCGGTTTTAAAATTAGACGATACTACATTCATGAAATCGCAAGGATTCATCGTGTACCTATATGATCGAACCAGCAACCTGCAAAATGTAAACGACTGTCGTCGAATGCTTGTAACTAAAAAATGTCGTCAGTTGGAAAGCGTACTTCCCACTGAAGCTGCACTTCAACATGTGAAAAGAGCCATTTTGCAAGGAGGATATATTTGGTCACAGTGGTCTGCACTACAACCTAATTTGCCAGATCCTGAACAGTGAGGCAGGAAAAGAAGTGATTCAGGGTATACACCTTTATAGTCTGTGCTACCAGAACTTTCCAAACACTGCCAAAAACGTGTTCGTTGCGGATGCAAATGTCTGTGCCTAATATGTGTAAATGTGCTGGCCTATTCCTTCCATACACAGCCTTATGTGCCTGTGATGGTATGTGTAAATTATTATAAACTGATGCAATTACTACAGCAAGAAACTGTGGTTTACTTAATTTAAATTTTGACTTTATTACTATTTTATGTAACTTTTCTTCATGAAGTGACCAAATAAAAAGCACAAAGAAAAAGTACGCCATAGGTTTTTTTAAATGAATTTTGGGCCCCTCGTGCGGCCCTGGATGATGTGCAATTAAGACAATATAGAATTTAAATTAAAGGCTTGTTATTTCTCTTGCATTTGAGTCTTACTTTGGCTCTGTAGGTCAAGCCGTTTTCACGTAATGGCTATTCCAACGATAACATACCGTTCTCCAGTGCTCCAGATGTTCCAGCGCCTGGAATTCCAAGAAATTGTCGCCAGATTTTTGGGGTCTACGTCATAATGTATTTGTTACTATGTTAGTAAACTCTGTGCAAAATTTTATGTTCTTATCACAATATGAATGATTCTATCATTATGCTACCCCACTATAGTATATTCTATAGTTAGATAAGAATTCCACGACCTGAATGCCATATTTAGCTCTGTAACTCATCATCAAGATGGATGGAGCACATATTTTACGAATTAAAGCTAACATGAAGAATGTAGTATTTGAGGGCAATTTTACAGGCTATTTAACTTTATTTTAACTTTTGAGTTATCGACATTTTTTTCCTTCTCTAGATCATTTTAGTTTGTCATACGTGTTTCATTTCTAAGAGCTTAGTACTCCAGCTTCTAGCACGAAAGTTTTCTATATGTCTGTCAAACCGTACTTCCACATTTCTGTTATACTGTAGTTGTGCAATGATTTAGCAATAATTTCCAGATACAATCTTGAATACCAATTTATACAAATAATCAATAGCGGATTTAGAAAAGTACTTTGGGAGGGGATTCTCTGATTGTTTCGTTTTCTAAAAAGTCCCCCTTTTTTATTTTTATTTGGGAGGTGCTTGAAGTTTATGAGTACAGGCATAACTAATATTTCGTTTCGTTTATATGTTTAGCAATAATCTTCCGGATACAACCTTGAAGATCATTTTATACTGAGAATCAGTGGCGAATTTAAAAAAGTGTTTTGGGAGGGGTTTTCTTACTACTAATGTTTACTTTTTCTAAACATTCGTAATTTTTATTTGACGGGAGCTTAAAGTTTATGAGTAAAGGCATAACTAATAGATATTTCGTTCGTTTTAGACATTCCACAACTTTGGGAAACAGGCTTCAGTCCGAAAGACCGATCCTCTAACCTTCGCAAAACCGTCACTGCTGGTAATTAGTAATAATAACGATTTAAAAACAATAAGAAAGGAAGTCGGCCAACTCCTACACTCCTAGTCGGCCAGTACACGCACTATTTCTACATTCACAGATGGAATGAAGGAAGGCTTTGTCAGAATGGTCGAATGCTGGGTTGAATCCCGGACTTCCCGATAGAAGCGCAAAAGCCAACCACTCAGTCACGTTTGTTGTGCAGTTGTATTTAGCTTAACTTAAATATATACCGTAGTCCTTCCGTTTTTTTTTTTTTTTTTTTTTTTGAAGTTCCGTAATGATATGTTGAATCCCTCTTGTTAAAAATTCAGAAAACTTGAGGACTGGGTAAACCGTGATGGTGGCCAAGGGCGCCCATGTTGTGGTTTCCAAGGAGGGGCAAGTATAAGCGACGTTTCAAAAATAGTTTCAAATTTTGCTGTAACTAATGTAAAAATCCTATTGGATTTTCAATATTCTGAAGTACATTTTCCTCTAGGGGGGCGAGCGTCCCCTTAACCCCCCTGATGGGCGCCCTTGATGGTGGTTATAAAAAACTTGACTGTAGAATTTCAAGAATATACAGAACCAAAAATTCCAGATGTGCAGCCTTTAATTGTATCATATAAATCTAAGTATTTCTCTTATGTTTTATTTTAATTTTATTTTGTTTCAAAAAGAGGGTATGGAATATTTTGAAGTAAAAATACTACATACAATTTTGCTAGTTATTTGTGTATTTTTTAAAAGAAGTTTTTACTCTTAGGGTTGGCTCGTTTACACCAGCTGTTTTTTTTAATAACTGGTTTAAACTAAAAAAAAAAATAAAAGAACAAAAATGCGAATCGTGTGAACTTCATGGTGACGTTTCACATGTCAAACCATCTGCATTAGTCTTATTTCCTTTTCACCTTTTAATCAAGGTGTCCCATGTTCAATTCTCGGTCGAACCACAACCCTTCTTTCATGTGTAGTACTCTTTCGGATGTCACTTTAAGCGAAAGTCTTCTCCTTGATAACCTCGGTATTACGTAAGGATGTTAAACCTAAACATACGAAACGAAACCAAATTATATATTTTTGCATGCCTGTTGTTTTATAAAGAAGCGAAGGTTGCTTAAATATATTGATTAAAATTGGTAAAATTTATCGATTGCCTACTTAGCTTCCAATATTAGCTTGGATTGGACTTTCAATGATATCTACATACTAAATTTGTAATTTAATACCTCAGTTTTAGCGTACTGATTATAATACGTTGACCTTTAAATTTTACATGCAAATTAAATTTTACAGGATTTTCCCGTTATTGTTTTACATTTAAAAGAATGACGGGATTTTCCCGATGGCTAGGGCGGGAGTTTCTCAATTTAAGAAATTTACAGACCGGACTTCTTTAAGCTTACGGGACCTCTTCCAGCATAACCCCGTTGTTGAATAATAACACTAAGGCGAAACAAACTTATTTCTCTGAATATGTAATATAAATACATAAAGCAAAATATCTAAATCAAAAAACCTGGTTTAAACCCCAAAAAAGCCTGGTTTAAACTGCCCCCCAAAAACGGGTTTTTGGCATTTTCAGAAACAACCATGGTTCTTGCCAACTCTGCTTACTTTTGTATATAGGAGGTTAAAATGTGTTTATTATATACATTGGTTAATCCTTTGGAATTCATAATGTAAAAATGTTGAAGTAAAATTGTTTAAAATATCTTTTCGAAATTCATGGTTTACTTTCGAGGTTTTATATTATTATCGGCATCAACCACTAATTAAATGACTTTTTGTGTTATAGAGAAGCGAAACAAAGTCTGTTTTATCAATTTAAAGCAGAATTTTTTAAAAAGCCCAAAATTTCCCAAGCAAAAAAGCGAAGCAGAAAAAACCGAGTTTTTTTCAAAAAAGCCGGTTTTTTTCCGAGCCCTTGCATCTCTAGTTTTGATTATTAGTTACTTGTGTTCAGGGATGTACCGACATAGATGCTACGGATGTGCACGAGACGAGTCGAGACAGGATTTTCCAGACTAAATTCGAGTCGAGACACGGCTCTTCCAATGGAGAAATATACATTTTTCGAGTCGAGCCATCACTTTTACAGCACATTTTCGAGACGAGACAGCCACAAATCTTGTATCGTGCGCATCCCTAATAGGTTCAGTTTTCCATTCAGAAAAAATCTTCCGGGGGGCACACTTAGTATTCAGAGGGCCACTGCTGGTACTCTTTTATTTATTATTATTTAAATATATTATAGACGTATTATTTTGATCTCCTCCCGGGGGGAGTGGCCCCCTAAAATATGTGTGGACGAAACACTGAACAGGTAGTCTGAGAGTCTGGATCTCCCAATTAGCACAATTTCAGGGGGCAAATACACAAAATTATTTGCATTTTGTAGGCTATTCCGAAAAAATCTTCGGACCCCAAACAAAAATCTTGGGTGCATCATTGCTTGTGTTTACATTGTGTTACTGCCTGATTTCGAACGTCTATGTGGGAAAGAAACATGAAAGAATTGAATTGTTCTATACGCATAAAGGGCCCTGAAAAGAACTTTTGCGGAGAAACCTGATTTTAAAGTTCTGCCACTGATCGGGGACAAATTACATATAAATTAAGACACACACTTTTGTCATTTGTTGTGTATTGAACTAGTTTAACTAAAATTAATAAAGAATTATTTGAAATCAAGTATATCTCAAGAACGATTAAATGGACTAGCTTTGATGGCCATTGAAAATGACATTCTGAATGAAATTGATATGGATGCAATAATAAGAGATTGTGCCAAATTGAAAGCCAGAAAAGTGTCTTTATAACATGAACTTTACAGTAACAAAGAAAACGAGTAATTAAGCTAATTACCATATTTGTAACACTAGAAAACACTATTTAAATATACTTTTAATGAAGTGTAAGAGCATATCTCTTTGTCAAAATCAAACCTGTGATAATGTTAGACTTGAAGCACATTAGTTTTATTCTATTTCGACTTTTGTTTCAACTGTATTTGTCAAAATACATCTTAGGTATACATTTTAGTTGTTTCCTGTGCTTATTTAATAAAAAAGATATAAATTATTAAAACTGGAACTTTGGTCATGATTCATCCACAGTTAATTAGGTTTAATTTCGCCATTTTCCTTTAATACTCACAGGAAGACTGAATTATTATATATTGAAGAAATTTGTAATTGTAACAATTATCTGAAGAATTTTTTTCCATTACAGCATTCTATTATTTTATTATCATATAGGCGGGGCGCCTAAATATTGTTTGCTTACAGTTACGAAATGTCTACAACCGACCCTGTTACTGTTATATATATATATATATATATATATATATATATATATATATATATATATATATATATATATATATATATATATATATATATATACAGTGAAACCTCTCTAAAGCGGACAGCCGTGGGGAATAAAAAATTGTCCGCTATAGAGAGGTGTCCGCCTTAGGGAGGTTTCAATATTTTCTTACGTAAATGAGTAAACAAGGTAATATGTAATTCGAAACAAATATTTTTTGCATGAATCATATATTTACGAATGTTGCCAAAATGTTACTGTACCCGCATTATCCTCCGCCATCCAATACTCTATGTTCGAGGGATAACATGGAAATAAGATGATATAGTTCTCTGCACTTTATACTTATCACTTTACTACGTTTTCAGTATGCCGCTTTTATTTGCGATTAATTGCAGTCCAGTAGTGTCTTTTTTGGGACAATATGCGTGCCCGCAGGCAAAAAAAAAATACCAAACTTGTCTTTTGCTTGGTTAGAGATTCCAGCGGGACAGTAGAATAACATGTCATTCCAATCGGCGGACAATTATCAATCAGTTTTGTGTCTAAAACAGCTTGGGTGGGAGTGGGATGCAAGCAAAAGAGATGAGAGTGTTGTTAGACAGAGGCGTTTTGTCTGGATTGCAAGCAGACAGTTGAGAAGGCAAAGTGCTCTTATTATGCTCTCTTAGTGACACATGTATGAATTACTAAAAATGTATTTTTACTGAACTTTTCAACTTGTTTCTAGAGAAAGTGTCCGTAATACGGAGGTAAATAATACCTATAAAAGACAGAAAAGACTGTCCGCGTCCGTACTAGAGAGTGTCCGCTTTAGAGAGGTTTGCCAATATGTTTTTTCCTATTACAGTGTTTGGGGATTACAAAATATGTCCGTTACGGGAGGTGTCCGCTTTATAGAGGTGTCCGTTAGTAGAGGTTTCACTGTATGTATATATATATATATATATATATATATATATATATATATAGAGAGAGAGAGAGAGAGAGAGAGAGAGAGAAAGTTTTGACTCAGAAAAAGTACAGTTGAACGTACGATGCTACATGAGCTCCTGGAGGGATTTCAAATGAATTTAGTATACGTATACATTACCATCTGGACAATTTACCCCTAAATATGCTTTCGATCACTGAAATAAATTCCTGCCTATGTCCCTGTAAAGCAGTAAGAATTTTAGGGACTGATCAGGGGGTAATGCCTCCCTGGAGCAACGACAGTTTCCCGGAAATCATACCTCTGATAGGTCCGGATGTGACACCAGTATTTGTGTGTTACCACTCTTCACTCTCAGTGTACTGAAACTTAAGTCAAAGGAACTGTTCTGAAATCTTCACCGGTTGTCTCCTCTGAAACCGCATGCAAATGGGGCCGACCTTGGTCATATACCACATCTGGAATATTACTATTTATGTCAGAGATACCGAAAAATATATATTCGACACAAATATAGGATATTTTCGATTTTATTTTATTTATTTATTTATTTATTTTTTGCCTGTCACCCTCCCACTCTGAGCTCCATGCCAACCAAGGCTTAACTTGTTCCTAAGCAACATCGACAGCGTCACTATTCATCTGCGACCACGAAAACTATGATTTCGATACTAATATTGTTCATATTTGACTACTTTTACATGTCCCTTCCCCCCTTATTACGAATGACTTCAGTGTCTCGCCCCACTGGAGCAATTTCAACAAACTTAAGTATAGCTATAAACCACCACCTGTAAAATAAATGTGCGGGTGATCTTTTTCGGAGAGGAATTCATTAGCTACTTTTCCAATGTGGTGGCTTTATTCGCTTCCCATGCTAAAGATTGCCAAAGAGCTCAACTTTATTTGCACCACTGTGCTATGAATATAGATTTTAATGGCATTTACTTTACTGAATGCTCGCTTAGGTGTTGCTCCCGTCACAGGAAAAGTGAGATACTGTTATAAATGAGTAGGGATATAAACAATTACGGAAAACTGTTAGCAATGACACCACTCGAAATGAGTTTTCGCAATATAATGGGGCAGTATTTTATTCGAATGTGAGGGAAATCATTGCGTAAGTTGTCCCTTCCCCTCCTTAGAAGTCTAAGCTACAATACGTATCTAATAATTTTGAATTAGAAATATATGCATCGAGTTTCATATCCTTAACTTTAAGGTGTCCTGAGTTAAGTAAATGAATAAACTTCCTGCTAACGAAAGAGTAAAGTTTTGGGCTTTAATAGTATCGGGAGTGAAATTATTCATTTCAGCGACCCCGAAAGTTATTGAATAGACAATCATATCTTTCAATTAGGAATTTTTAATTTTCACCCCTCCCATTAAACCTCCATGCCGATAATGCTAAACTTTGATGTGAACGATATAGAGGGTATCATACATAATTCATGTACTCAAAAGCTATGGGTTTAACATTAATATCGTTCATTTTCGATTATTTTTACATGTTCCTGTGTCTCCCATAATAGAACTAGAGGTGATACGGGTTTCGATTCCCGTCAGGAGTCGTGTGGTTCGGGTTCCACGTTAAGTCGTAGATGCATGTCTTGTATAGAGTAGTAGCTGAAAGACACGCTGAACTCTATATCACCTCACCTCGTGAGATATTCTACGTTTGCATAATTTCTAAACCACTTTTCTTTCTTTCAATCTCCTCCTTCCTCTTAGGACACGCATAGGTTCAAACCGAAACATTCTTCACGGTTGGAGGACGCAAGGCTACTGTACCATACTGTACAACCCTTATGGGACTAGGTGGTGAGTTGCGCAGTTTGAGTAGCACGCACGAATAAACCACGCTTACATTTATTATGTATAATTAATAAAATCTCATATTAGGACTTACTCTGCACGTCAAACTTTTAACATATGCGACTTTTTAAATTCTGATCTTCTTCTTCTGCTTTATTATTATTATTATTATTATTATTGCAATAGCTATATGAAGCAATTATCTCGGCAAACTTGGTTAATACACACCATTCAGCAACAAGTAGTTGTAGAAATCAGGCTTTTGCAGCAGAAGTTGTTAGCTCAATCGGTAGAGCGTTGAGCTATGGATTCAAGGGTTGCGAGTTCGAATCTAGTCTAAGTCAAAAGATTTTTTTCCTTATATAATTCTTGAAATGGGAATGTTTCTCTCTTCACCTTTATCTCGTAATTCTGAATAGAGATGTTTGGATGTGAAAGAAAAAGTATACTAGAATATAAGAAAAGAGAGGTAATTTACATGATACCTTTGGCAATTTTTAACTATATTTTCACCTATCTAGGACGTTTCTAAAAAGTTCAGACTTCTAGACCTCCTTTCCGCTCTCTTATGTGTCCTTTAATTAATTTCTACAGTTACTTAGTGAATCACATATACATATATTACAGATGTCGTATCTCTTTCTCTTCTCTCTACATCATGTCTGGAGATGAATGTTTTGACAATAGGTTACAAACACGATTTTAAAAAATAATACGATCTGCGATATCAGTGATACATATTGTGGTGTTTAACTTAATATATAAAACAATAAATAGAAAAACTGAGAATACGAATCTTTTCGTGCACTGATGCTTCAATAACAGTGAACTGATGCTTCAAATCTGTGTCTTTACTCCCTTCACCTATGTTAATTCCCTATTCAAAATAAAAACTCTTCAAAATTAATCACAAATTCTTATACAACCATCCCTTCCTTGGAGTACTGCGCGGTCACATACCCGTCACTGCGATGTAAAGGCACTTATGGCGACGAGGATACAAGTAGGTGGAATTTGTGTTTTTAATTGTAGTTGTGTACCAAGTATTTTATTGGCTGCATCGCTCCGTAGTCATGAAACTAGTTCGAAAGCAACAAATGAACGCCATTTAAAACAAATAAACTAATTACACGACTGTAGTAAAAAAGAAAATCTACTCGAAGTGGTATCCATAGTGTCCAAAATGTATATATATATATTTACATCAGCTAATGCTTCTGGCAACAAATACTATTCGAAGCTTTCTTGCACCCACTGGAAAACGTGAAGTATATTAATATTTATTTGCATATATTGTTATTGTAGACTGTTCCCATAATGCCCACCGACTTCGATTTTACAAAATTTGAGAAATAAATTTCACTTTTTATTTAGTGGTCAATTTGAAGGCATTTTGTTATACTACCATTAAGAAACCCATATACATCATATTACGAATCAATCATTATGGAACAATCTCATGTGTGACACGCAGCAGTGGTACCAATCTTTGAAAGTTTCATTTACAACTTTTTTCTTTTTTCTTTTTTAACTGATTTTGTGAGTAATGGTGCATTCAGTATAAAGGTACAACAAGATATTCTCTTTCTCTCTCTCTCTCCCTGTGTGTGTGTGTTGTGTGTGTGTGTTTGTTTGTTTCTAGTTTCCGGCGTAAGCGTGTGGATACTACCAGGTATACTTTCGTGTGTATCCTCGTCGCCATAAGTGCCTTTACATCGCAGTGACGGGTATGTGACCGCGCAGTACTCCAAGGAAGGGATGGTTGTATAAGAATTTGTGATTAATTTTGAAGAGTTTTTATTTTGACTAGGGAATTAACATAGGTGAAGGGAGTAAAGACACAGATTTGAAGCATCAGTTCACTGTTATTGAAGCATCAGTGCACGAAAAGATTCGTATTCTCAGTTTTTCTATTTATTGTTTTATATGTTAAGTTAAACACCACAATATGTATCACTGATATCGCAGATCGTATTATTTTTTAAAATCGTGTTTGTAACCTATTGTCAAAACATTCATCTCCAGACATGATGTAGAGAGAAGAGAAAGAGATACGTCATCTGTAATATATGCATATGTGATTCACTAAGTAACTGTAGAAATTAGTTAAAGGACACATAAGAGAGCGAAAAGGAGGTCTAGAAGTCTGAACTTTTTAGAGACGTCCTAGATAGGTGAAAATATAGTTAAAAATTGCAAAGGATATCATGTAATTTACCTTTCTTTTCTTATATTCTAGTATACTTTTTCTTTCACATCCAAACATCTCTATTCAGAATTATGAGATAAAGGTGAAGAGAGAAACATTTCCATTTCAAGAATTATATCAGGAAAAAAACTTTTTGACTTAGACTAGACTCGAACTCGCAACCCTTGAATCCATGGCTCAGCGCTCTACTGATTGAGCTAACAACTTCTGTTGGAAAAACCTGATTTCTACAACGACCGGTTGCTGAATGGTGTGTATTAACCAAGTTTGCCGAGATAATTGCTTCATATAGCTATTGCAATAATAATAATAATAATAATAATAATAATAATAATAATAATAATAATAATAATAATAATAATAATAATAATAATAATAATAATAATAATAATAAAGCAGAAGAACAAGAAGAAGAAGAAGAAGAACAGAATTTAAAAAGTCGCATATGTTAAAAGTTTGACGTGCAGAGTAAGTCCTAATGTGAGATTTTATTATTTATATATAATAAATGTAAGCGTGGTTTGTTCGTGCGTGCTACTCAAACTGCGCAACTCACTACCTAGTCCCATAAGGGTAGGTACAGTAGCCTTGCGTCCTCCAACCGTGAAGAATATTTCGGTTTGAACCTATGCGTGTCCTAAGAGGAAGGAAGAGATTGAAAGAAAGAAAAGTGGTTTAGAAATTATGCAAACGTAGAATATCTCACGAGGTGAGGTGATATAGAGTTCAGCGTGTCTTTCAGCTACTACTCTATACAAGACGTGCATCTACGACTTAACGTGGAACCAGAACCACACGACTCCTGACGGGAATCGAAACCCGTATCACCTCTAGTTCTATTATGGGAGACACAGGAACATGTAAAAATAATCGAAAATGAATGATATTAATGTTAAATCCATAGCTTTTGAGTACATGAATTATGTATGATACCCTCTATATCGTTCACATCAAAGTTTAGCATTATCGGCATGGAGGTTTAATGGGAGGGGTGAAAATTAAAAATTCCTAATTGAAAGATATGAGTGTCTATTCAATAGCTTTCGGGGTCGCTGAAATGAATAATTACACTCCCGATACTATTAAAGCCCAAAGCTTTACTCTTTCGTTAGCAGGAAGTTTATTCATTTACTTAACTCAGGACACCTTAAAGTTAAGGATATGAAACTCGATGCATATATTTCTAATTCAAAATTATTAGATACGTATTGTAGCTTAGACTTCTAAGGAGGGGAAGGGACAATTTACGCAATGATTTCCTTCACATTCGAATAAAATACTGCCCCATGATATTGCGAAAACTCATTTCAAGAGGTGTCATTGCTAATAGTTTTCCGTATTTGTTTATATCCCTACTCATTTATAACAGTATCTCATTTTTCCTGTGACGGGAGCAACACCTAAGCGAGCATTCAGTAAAGTAAATGCCATTAAAATCTATATTCATAGCACAGTGGTGCAAATAAAGTTGAGCTCTTTGGCAATCTTTAGCATGGGAAGCGAATAAAGCCACCACTTTGGAAAAGTAGCTAATGAATTTCTCTCCGTAAAATCTCACCCGCACATTTATTTTACAGGTGGTGGTTTATAGCTATACTTAAGTTTGTTGAAATTGCTAAAGTGGGGCGAGACACTGAAGTCATTCGTAATAAGGGGGGAAGGGACATGTAAAAGTAGTCAAATATGAACAATACTAGTATCGAAATCATAGTTTTCGTGGTCGCAGATGAATAGTGACGCTGTCGTTGTTGCTTAGGTACACATTGTCTCAAAAAGCTTGAGCGCATTCTTTATTGCTGTTTCGAGGCAAAAATTTTCTAAGTCCAACTTAGGGTATCTTCGGGAAAAAGTAAACCAGGTTCGAACCTCGAAGCCAACCTTTGCAATCGGGAAAAATCTTGCAGATGTGTTTTTCTTCTTTTAAATATAATAACACTTGTTACCAATTATATATAAAAAAGCAACATTGATTGAAATACTTAATGATACAATATTTCGAAACTGTATTAATGCCAGCACATGCTTGTTTGTCATTTTGCGCTCCATACTTAATGGAATATTTAGATACGTAAACGAATCTTTCCATATGTAAAAGAATGGTGAAAGTTAACACATGGAACATTATTCTCTCCTGAGTACTAAAATAAGAGTCAAAGTAGAACAAAAACAGCGTTTGCAGTGGATATGAATGTAATTATTATCTTAAATACCGTTATATATCGCTAGAAGTATTGTTCGTGAAGCGCTTGTGTTAGCTCAGTGGTACGCCGTTGGATTTCAAATCGTAAGGTCGAGGGTTCGCTTCCCATCTGAGTCAATGTTTTTTTTATGAAATTCTATTTTCCGCAATGCATGAAAAATTATATAAAATAATTACATTAAAATACGTCAGTTGTATATATATAACATACAATCATTGCAGAACAAAGTGATTATTATGTTTAAAATATAACAGGTGATCACAGTACGTTGGTATTCTATGATATATGTGAATGTTAAATACAAATTAAGAAAATAATATCATTGCAATGAATAAATTATGTAGTGTATTTATTTGGAGCTATTTGTCATCGGAAGTTACTTCTGAATTTTCTCATTACAGCAAGTGATTTACGCTTTCTGAAAAGTAAAGAGACCATTCAGGTATAAACATAAATTATTATACAAACTCCAATCTTCGTTACAGACACAAAACTCCCGATCCCCAAAACTATGTAAACAGGAAATTTACGAACACGAAGTCATGTCTAAAGAGACTTATTTATACTCGAGAAAGAAAGCAGAATGGGATTTCTTTCCAAAGGATTTCAGTTCAATAATCTGCAAGGCTTTTGTATATGGATGTGGTCCCTTTCTCTCCGCCAATATATATAAAGTAAAAGCGATCGATATTAGTGTCGAATCCATAGTTCTCGTTGTTGCAGAAGTTAATAATTACAACTCCGAAAGCGTTAAAGTCCAAATTTAACTCTCATCGTAAAGCTCCTTTGTGGTTAAGCGTATAGCGTACACGCTTTCGGTGTGGGAGACCCAGATTCGGCCCCCAGCGAGAGCTCATGTAGTTCGCGTTAATTAGTAGGTCTACGTCTCATATAGCCTCACTGCTGACGGGACGTTAAACTCAAAATCAATTCAATTGGTTCAAAACCCATTATTATGGCGGGCGATAAAGGATGAAAAATAAAATGTCTCAAGTGATTGAGATTAGTGTGAAATCCATAGTTTGAGTTCGTGACACTGTTACAAACACAATGTCACTTAATGCCACGTTTTGGTATGAGCGACTATGCCTCCTGGATTTTGAATTTACAGGAGCAACATCAAAAGCATTGCTCACACAGCTCTAAATGTTTTGATGTATGTATACGTGTATATTCCAGCGAAACTCCGGAATGTCTGGAGCAACTTTTACGTAACATGGGAGACATATTACTTTCAATCTAAGGAAAAAAATATTGTGGAATTCAGATACCTCAAGGGATTGAAGTTGGGAAGAGTGGCATGTAAAAATAGTGTAAAATGACTGATTGTAGAGTGTTATCCATTGTTTTCTCGATCGTTGAGATGAGTAGTGAGGCACTCAATGGCATTATATCCAAATTCATCCCCATCTTTACAGGATGAGGGGCTTGGAGATATGATTAATAAAATGAAAACACATGAAAATTTTCATTCACAACATACAGCAACATACTTCACACTACAACCTTTCCCTCACTCCTGTTGTTCGGCCATGTTGTTTTCAGGCGTTTACGTTTTTCTGAATATCTCAGCATTATTTGTTCTATCAAAATGAAAATTGCGGAATAAATCTCTATTTCAATTTTCCTTTAGAAATAAGAAGCTACTGAGTCATAATGTTATATGAATCACTTTTACTCTTCTAATAGAAACAAACCCTTGACCCCCAAGCGTTACCGGACCAAATGTTCTTTGGACGAAATGTGCTTTGAACTAAACATCCCTGGACGAAATGTCCTTTGGACCAATTCTCCTTTGGACGAAATGTCCTTTGGACCAATTGTATTTTGGACGAAATGTCATTTGGACGAATTGTCCTTTGGACCAAATGTCTTTGGATTAAATGTCTCTGGACGAAATGTTCTTTGGACGAAATATCTTTGGACTAAAAGGGTGGCCACCGGGTGGGCCAGTGTGAGTCACGGTGAGTGGTGTTTCGCAGTAGGTCACGTCCTTTTGACCCACGATCCACTGATCCACTCACAAATCTTGACCCATTTCACCCACTTACCAACCGACCCACTGACCCACTCCATCTTTGATTTTAACATGTCTTGTTTCATTTAAAAGACGAAACATACATCCACATAATTTTTTCATCGATTGCGAAGGTTGGCTTAATATCATAATTGTAATGGTAATTTGTTCTTAAGGTGAGAAATTGATATGATTAAAAAGCCCATCTAGACGTGGGTACAAATTACCTTCCAAAGTTATTAGAAACGCTTTCTCACCCCGAAAACTATGAATTCGACAAATATTTAAGTAATTTTTGAGATTTTATTTTTAGCTCTCCCAGGCCATCATCCTGTGAAGATGGGGATGAATTTGGATGTAACCTCCATTTGGAGCATCACTATCCATCTCAACGACCGAGAAAATTATGGATGAAACACTAAGATCAGTCGTTTTACATTATTTTTACATGTCACACCTCCCAACTTCCATAACTTCATACTACTACAATATTTTCTTCCTTGATTGAAAGTAATATGTCCCCCAAGTTTGGTAAAGGTTGTCCCAGACATTCCAGAACTACGCTCTCCTTATTAGATGTGCTGGGGGATCTTACTCTTACTGGAAGTTGAACTTAAACTTAAAGGTCATCAGAACTGCTCCCAATGAACTTGGCGACCACGAAAGATATGGGTTGTATACTAACATTGGTTATTTTCAATTATTTCTACATGTCAAATTTCACAAACTCCTTCATTGTGTTAATGAGGGCTTAACTTACATGGCATCTGAAGTTCCAATCTTTACCTAAGAGACCCCCAAAATTATAGATTCGACACTAATGTAGGTCTTTTTTTTAAAATTTTGATGTTAGTCCCTTTCATTCCTCCTAGGACAGCAAACGGATACTGCCACTGCTAGGACTAAATTTGGTCTTAAATGGCATTAAAATTTCTACCAATTAATTCAGCGAACAGTGCTGCATTTCGAAGCTCGGCGTTCCTACGCACTTTTGCTCTCGGCGCCCCCAATAACTACACATTTCTCCGTCCCTTGAACCCTAACTTACAAATAAAACTTAATTCGAATATGCATAATTAGTGAATTTATTGCAATTAAATACCACTCTTTAGATGCTACAGCTACAATTACGTAATAAAAAATAAATGGGAAACATGTTCTGAATTATTTTCAGATTTCTTACGCTATCATTAAATATATTAGAATAGTAAAAGAGGACTGCTCATGAAATAGTATATTTGCTCTCGATTTTTTTAACTTTTTCATACGAAAAAAATTAAAATTTTAAACTTTGCGCTCCTCAAATATGTTACGGGCCTAGTTGGACTAATGGGAAATGCGGCACTGAAAACTTACGCTTCGACTCTAATATTGGTTGATTTCGATATTTTTTTGTCGCTATGTAACCACCCTGGGTGCTAATGGGAGCTTAATTGGACTTGAATTGAAAGTAGAACTGTTTACCTAAGCGACCACGAAACTATGGATTCGATACTAATATCGATCCTTTTCTAGCATTTTTGGTATATATCCCGACAATACTCTTTTCCAGATTGTAAGAAATATGGTTAAAATTGCTCTAGACATATCAGAATTATGTCGAAACACACACATACATCCACTTTCATATATATAAATACAGAGTGAGCGAGCGAGAAAGTGAGGGAGAGCGACGAAAGGCATCACCACTTCCACATTGCAAAAGCATATATCAGGTATTGAATTGAAAATCTATGTAAAGACCTTCTGCTGTGGCATGCTTCATAAGGACAATTCCAGTCTGCTCACGTGACCTTTGGGGTTCATGAATTTCTTGCGAGCGTTCCGACTTTGGATTCTCTGTTTATACCCTCTTTTTATGCCTCGGATAATTTTTCAAGAATATCAATGACATACTGTAATACGAATGTTCAGAAGTAACCCCTATATGACAAATAGCTGCAAATAAATACACTACATAATTTATTTATTGCAATGATATTATTTTCTTAATTTGTATTTAACATTCACATTTATCATAGAATACCAACGTACTGTGAACACCTGTTATATTTTAAACATAATAATCACTTTGTTCTGCAATGATTATATGTTATATATATACAACTGACGTATTTTAATGTAATTATTTTATATAATTTTTCATGCATTGCGGAAAATAGAATTTCATAAAAAAAACATTGACTCAGATGGGAAGCGAACCCTTGACCTTACGATTTGAAATCCAACGGCGTACCACTGAGCTAACACAAGCGCTCCACGAACAATACTTCTAGCGATATATAACAGTATTTAAGATAATAATTACATTCATATCCACTGCAAACGCTGTTTTTGTTCTACTTTGACTCTTATTTTAGTACTCAGGAGAGAATAATGTTCTATGTGTTAACTTTCACCATTCTTTTACATATGGAAAGATTCGTTTACGTATCTAAATATTCCATTAAGTATGGAGAGCAAAATGACAAACAAGCATGTGCTGGCATTAATACAGTTTCGAAATATTGTATCATTAAGTATTTCAATCAATGTTGCTTTTTTATATATAATTGGTAACAAGTGTTATTATATTTAAAAGAAGAAAAACACATCTGCAAGATTTTTTCCGATTGCAAAGGTTGGCTTCGAGGTTCGAACCTGGTTTACTTTTTCCCGAAGATACCCGAAGTTGGACTTAGAAAATTTTTGCCTCGAAACAGCAATAAAGAATGCGCTCAAGCTTTTTGAGACAATGTGTACCTAAGCAACAACGACAGCGTCACTATTCATCTGCGACCACGAAAACTATGATTTCGATACTAGTATTGTTCATATTTGACTACTTTTACATGTCCCTTCCCCCCTTATTACGAATGACTTCAGTGTCTCGCCCCACTTTAGCAATTTCAACAAACTTAAGTATAGCTATAAACCACCACCTGTAAAATAAATGTGCGGGTGAGATTTTACGGAGAGAAATTCATTAGCTACTTTTCCAAAGTGGTGGCTTTATTCGCTTCCCATGCTAAAGATTGCCAAAGAGCTCAACTTTATTTGCACCACTGTGCTATGAATATAGATTTTAATGGCATTTACTTTACTGAATGCTCGCTTAGGTGTTGCTCCCGTCACAGGAAAAATGAGATACTGTTATAAATGAGTAGGGATATAAACAAATACGGAAAACTATTAGCAATGACACCTCTTGAAATGAGTTTTCGCAATATCATGGGGCAGTATTTTATTCGAATGTGAAGGAAATCATTGCGTAAATTGTCCCTTCCCCTCCTTAGAAGTCTAAGCTACAATACGTATCTAATAATTTTGAATTAGAAATATATGCATCGAGTTTCATATCCTTAACTTTAAGGTGTCCTGAGTTAAGTAAATGAATAAACTTCCTGCTAACGAAAGAGTAAAGCTTTGGGCTTTAATAGTATCGGGAGTGTAATTATTCATTTCAGCGACCCCGAAAGCTATTGAATAGACACTCATATCTTTCAATTAGGAATTTTTAATTTTCACCCCTCCCATTAAACCTCCATGCCGATAATGCTAAACTTTGATGTGAACGATATAGAGGGTATCATACATAATTCATGTACTCAAAAGCTATGGATTTAACATTAATATCATTCATTTTCGATTATTTTTACATGTTCCTGTGTCTCCCATAATAGAACTAGAAGTGATACGGGTTTCGATTCCCGTCAGGAGTCGTGTGGTTCTGGTTCCACGTTAAGTCGTAGATGCACGTCTTGTATAGAGTAGTAGCTGAAAGACACGCTGAACTCTATATCACCTCACCTCGTGAGATATTCTACGTTTGCATAATTTCTAAACCACTTTTCTTTCTTTCAATCTCTTCCTTCCTCTTAGGACACGCATAGGTTCAAACCGAAATATTCTTCACGGTTGGAGGACGCAAGGCTACTGTACCTACCCTTATGGGACTAGGTAGTGAGTTGCGCAGTTTGAGTAGCACGCACGAACAAACCACGCATACATTTATTATATATAAATAATAAAATCTCACATTAGGACTTACTCTGCACGTCAAACTTTTAACATATGCGACTTTTTAAATTCTGTTCTTCTTCTTCTTCTTCTTCTTCTGCTTTATTATTATTATTATTATTATTATTATTATTATTATTATTATTATTATTATTATTATTATTATTATTATTATTATTATTGCAATAGCTATATGAAGCAATTATCTCGGCAAACTTGGTTAATACACACCATTCAGCAACCGGTAGTTGTAGAAATCAGGTTCTTCCAACAGAAGTTGTTAGCTCAATCAGTAGAGCGCTGAGCCATGGATTCAAGGGTTGCGAGTTCGAGTCTAGTCTAAGTCAAAAAGTTTTTTTCCTGATATAATTCTTGAAATGGAAATGTTTCTCTATTCACCTTTATCTCATAATTCTGAATAGAGATGTTTGGATGTGAAAGAAAAAGTATACTAGAATATAAGAAAAGAAAGGTAAATTACATGATACCCTTTGCAATTTTTAACTATATTTTCACCTATCTAGGACGTCTCTAAAAAGTTCAGACTTCTAGACCTCCTTTTCGCTCTCTTATGTGTCCTTTAACTAATTTCTACAGTTACTTAGTGAATCACATATGCATATATTACAGATGACGTATCTCTTTCTCTTCTCTCTACATCATGTCTGGAGATGAATGTTTTGACAATAGGTTACAAACACGATTTTAAAAAATAATACGATCTGCGATATCAGTGATACATATTGTGGTGTTTAACTTAACATATAAAACAATAAATAGAAAAACTGAGAATACGAATCTTTTCGTGCACTGATGCTTCA
Organism: Thermobia domestica; assembly: GCF_964235325.1. Lineage (NCBI taxonomy): Eukaryota > Metazoa > Arthropoda > Insecta > Zygentoma > Lepismatidae > Thermobia > Thermobia domestica. Next base: position 79,524,823 of record NC_137470.1, read on the forward strand.
ATAACAGTGAACTGATGCTTCAAATCTGTGTCTTTACTCCCTTCACCTATGTTAATTCCCTAGTCAAAATAAAAACTCTTCAAAATTAATCACAAATTCTTATACAACCATCCGTTCCTTGGAGTGCTGCGCGGTCACATACCCGTCACTGCGATGTAAAGGCACTTATGGCGACGAGGATACAAATGCTAGTGTGTGTGTGTGTGACGCGGGTATATGAACTATTAATTGGGATCGCGTAGTGGAGCTTATCAATATTAGTACGTACAAACAAACGGCTGTTACTTCACACTATAACTTTGGATGAATGCGAATTTTTAAATTCTGCTTTTTGCAATAAATAAGTAGAGTGTTTCCTCTCGAGGGAGTTCCCCTAAATGGTAGCCCCTACCATCTCCAATTAAATCACAAATTGCCGCAATCCTTTGTACATTGTTTGTACAGAAATGTACAGGCCAAATTTTCGTTTGTACACTATTAGGGGCGCCGCCAGAACGAAAACAAATTGGGGCTGTTAAACTGGTACCCCCCCACCAACATGTTCTATTCAATCACTAATTATCGCAATCGTTTGTACTTCGTTTGTACAGAAATGTGCAGGCGAAATTTTCGTTTGTACACAATTAGGGGCACCGCCAGAACAGAAAAAAATGGGGGCTGTCTAAGTGGTAGTCCCCCACCATGTCCAATTGAATCACAAATTGCCGCAATTGTTTGTACTTCGTTTGTACAGAAATGTGCAGGCGAAATGTATGTTCGCACGCAATTAGGGGCGCCGCCAGAACGAAAAAAATTGGGGGCTGTCTAAGTGGTAGCCCCCGACCATGTCCTATTCAATCACAAATTGTCGCAATCGTTTGTACTTTGTTTGTACAGAAATGTGCACGCATAATTTTCGTTTGTACATAATTAAGGGCGCCGCCAGAACAGAAAAAAATGGGGGCTGTCTAAGTGGTAGCCCCCCCACCATGTCCAATTCAATCACAAGTTGTCGCATTCGTTTGTGCATCGTTTGTACAGAAATGTGCAGGCGAAATGTTTGTTTGAACAAACTTAGGGGCGCCGCCAGAACGAAAACAAAGTGGGGGCTGTCTAAGTGGTAGCCCCCCACCATGTCTAATTCAATCACAAATTATCGCAATCGTTTGTACTTCGTTTGTACAGAAACGGGCAGGCGAAATGTTTGTTTGTTCACAATTAGGGGCGCCGCCAGAACGAAAACAAAGTGGGGGACTGTCTAACTGGTAGCCCCCCACCAACATGTCCAATTCAATCACAAATTGTCGCAATCGTTTGTACGTCGTTTTTACAGAAATGTTCAGGCAAAATTTTCGTTTGTACACAATTAGGGGCGCCGCCAGAACGAAAACAAACTGGGGGCTCTTTAAGTGGTAGCTTCCCACCAACATGTCCAATTGAATCACAAGTTGTCGCATTCGTTTGTGCATCGTTTGTACAGAAATGTGCAGGCGAAATGTTTGTTTGAACAAACTTAGGGGCGCCGCCAGAACGAAAACAAAGTGGGGAGCTGTCTGAGTGGTAGCTCCCCCCACGATGTCCAATTGAATCACAAAGTATCGCAATCGTTTGTACATTGTTTGTACAAAAATGTGCAGGCCAAATTTTCGTTTGTACACTATTAGGGGCGACGCCAGAACGAAAACAATTTGGGGGCTGTCTAGCTGGTAGCCCCCCACCAACATGTCCTATTCAATCACAAATTATAGCAATCGTTTGTACTTCTTTTGTACAGAAACGTGCAGGCGAAATTTTTGTTTATATACAATTAGGGGCGCCGCCAGAACAGAAAAAAATGGGGGCTGTCTAAGTGGTAGCCCCCACCATGTCCAATTGAATCACAAATTGTCGCAATTGTTTGTACTTCATTTGTACAGAAATGTGCAGGCGAAATGTATGTTCGCACGCAATTAGGGGCGCCGCCAGAACGAAAAAAATTGGGGGCTGTCTAAGTGGTAGCCCCCGACCATGTCCTATTCAATCACAAATTGTCGCAATCGTTTGTACTTCGTTTGTACAGAAATGTGCACGCATAATTTTCGTTTGTACATAATTAAGGGCGCCGCCAGAACAGAAAAAAATGGGGGCTGTCTAAGTGGTAGCCCCCCCACCATGTCCAATTCAATCACAAGTTGTCGCATTCGTTTGTGCATCGTTTGTACAGAAATGTGCAGGCGAAATGTTTGTTTGAACAAACTTAGGGGCGCCGCCAGAACGAAAACAAAGTGGGGGCTGTCTAAGTGGTAGCCCCCCCACCATGTCTAATTCAATCACAAATTATCGCAATCGTTTGTACTTCGTTTGTACAGAAACGGGCAGGCGAAATGTTTGTTTGTTCACAATTAGGGGCGCCGCCAGAACGAAAAAAAGTGGGGGACTGTCTAACTGGTAGCCCCCCACCAACATGTCCAATTCAATCACAAATTGTCGCAATCGTTTGTACGTCGTTTTTACAGAAATGTTCAGGCAAAATTTTCGTTTGTACACAATTAGGGGCGCCGCCAGAACGAAAACAAACTGGGGGCTCTGTAAGTGGTAGCTTCCCACCAACATGTCCAATTGAATCACAAATTTTCGTAATCGTTTGTACATCGTTTGTACAGAAATATGCATGCGTAATTTTTGTTTGTTCACAATTAATGGCGCCTCCAGAACGAAAACAAAGTGGGGCTGTCTAAATGGTAGCCCCCACCATATCCAATTCAATCACAAATTATATCAATCGCTTGTACATCATTTGCACAGAAATGTGCAGGCGAAATTTTCGTTTGTACTCTATTAGGGGCGCCGCCAGAACGAAAACAATGTGAGGGTTTGTATAAATGGTAAAAGCATTAAAAAAAATGTGTCACATTTATGGAGTATTTTTCTTACAGGACTTCGTTGACACTATTGTGTGGTTTGGTTTGTTCACACTATCGTGTGATTCACTATATTGATCTTATCCTAACGATGATGGAATTAAATGATTTTTTTTGTATTTATATTTATACTTACAATCATTATTGCTGAGTTAGTTTTTCACTCCTCGGCTCTTATTATTAAACTTATTCATTATTTCTTACGTGAACTGAATCCTTATGAGAAAAATGTATTGTTTTCTTTCTATCTTGCGCAGAAACCGTTATTCTCATCTCGTACAGGAAATTGATAAGTGGAAGATATAACAAATTCACAAAGTAGACTGTTAAAGGGAAAATTATAACACAGTATTTTGTTTTATTTGATCATCTTCATTAAACTCATTTTGCAGAAACTATAGAATGCATGGTGAAGTATTTTGGTGCATTCAGCATTCTGAATTACGAGTAGAGTTGCTAACTGGCCGGTATTTGCTGTAATTTTGATTAAGGCCGGTGACCGGTACAAACTTCTTATTAGACCCCTTCTGACCGGTATTTTGGAATCTGCAATCCAGAATATAACATTGAACATCGAAATTTTTCAACAGTGCCTTTACAAACACAAATTTCCGTTGTATTATACATTATCGATATTTTTTTAACGTATGGCAGTTTTTTTTTATTTATTTAACATAACAAATTTGATAACACTTATATTTTATTGTAAAAGAATTTTATTCATTTATTGAGAGTAGAAAATGACTTTTTAAAGCAATTTCCTTTGTTTGAAGTGAAGTTTATAGAATAAATTTCATTTTATGAATCAACTATTGTTACATAAAGATTAATATCCAGTATTATTCATCTGTTTCGATAATTTTAAACAAGTGGCAATTGCTGGTAAATACAATAACGATCAATACAGTCTTCAGTTTCTCATTTGTACAGAGAATTTTGAGGGTGTGCCGGTAATTTTGTTTTCCTGAGTTGGCAACCTATTTACGAGGTTTTGTTTCAACTCTGCTACGTAGTGGCTCCGTACTGACACTCCGCATGCAAATAAGTATGTAAGGCTACCATACGCCCCGGTTTCTTAAAATTTGTCCCGGTGTGCAGAAATTTTCCTTCTTGTCCTGTTTTTTTCTTTATTATTATTATTAATTACATATCAAAATTTTTGAAAAGATAATAAAATCGACTTATTCCTTTTGCTTTCAATTCCGACAATACTATAGGAACAATTTCATTCTAATCTTTATTATTATTGCAATCGCTGCTTCCCCGGATATAACATGCAATGTTTAAATTCTCCTAAGTAGCACTCTTATCACTAAAAGTAAGAATGTATACCCCGAGGTGGCAACAAATTCTTGTGACGTTGCAGACCAGCCCCGAAAACACATTTTTTTTCTGCTTCAGAAAAACAAATATGCAAATTGCTTTCTTTTAGTTCGCATTTTAGGTTAACAAAAATAAATCAGCCTATTGAAATTTTGAAACAACTTCATAAATCTGGATATTTTTCTTTATAGACATGTAGAGCATGTAAAGGTGGTATGCGTAATAATATTGAAAATATAATTTTTGCCTAAATATTGTATGTTCACTGATTGCGTTTATATTGTATAACAGCTTCTAGCTTCTATAATAATTTTTAGCACTGTTGATTAAGTATGGACAGTGGCGTATTTACGATTTTGTTTCGGGAGGGGCTTTGCTAACTTCCGGGGGTGCTTTGCCTGAAAATATGAAAATTCTGCAAGATATTTCATATACTTTACTATAGTAAGTAAGATTTCGGTGGGGGGCTTGAGCCCGGAAGCCCTCCCCCTAAATACGCCACTGAGTATGGACTATATTAATACATTATTTTAAGTTGTATAACTAGTGCGATACTGTAGTAAAATTCGAAAGATAAAATTAATACAAAATGCAATATTTACTACTAATTTGTAAGATGTCCCGTTTTTTCTGTTTTCAAAAAGTATGGTAGCCTTAAAGTATGCTAAACCATACAAAATAAATTGTACTGTAAATAGTACCCCTCTGATAGTGCTCTCAAACGCGTCGGGTTGTCGGGTCGGGTCAGTCGGGTTAGCTCGTGTCGGGTCACTCGGGTCGGGTCGTCACATTCTTCACTTATTTTCTATACGGAATACTATAAAGAGCTTTGTTGTGGAATTCAATTCGAAGTTGGTGAATGAATGATAAATGTGACTAATTGAAGGTGAAATAGTAATAAAATTTTAATTTTACCCTATATTAACTAATTGGTATTGTAATTGTAATTAATATTACTACTGACTTTTTTCCTTTCTGCGTTTCTATGTCAAGTTAAATGTCACATTAAGTGAAATTGAAAGGAAATATCTAGTTAACGTCCCACGTTATGCACCAATGCTAAGAGAGACAGTGATGATGAGAAATAATTGAAGTGGTTGAATGAAGAAAGTGGGAGGAAATGGGAGAACACCGAGAAAACCCATGCACATGGGGTTTGTCCACCAGAAAACTTACTTGGTACGAGCTGGAATCAATACCCATGGACCTTCGGGTCAAACATCTGCCTTTGGGCAGGACACATTATTATTATTATTATTATTATTATTATTATTATTATTATTATTATTATTATTATTATTATTATTATTATTATTATTATTATAACTTTAAGAGTGCCCAAGAAAGTTCCGCCGCCTTTTCACCAACACCTTCGAACATTGGTATGTAACCTAAGACGTACCTGGAATATCAAAAATCGTCTCCATCAGCCTCGACGACCTTCTGAAAACGTTCTGGAAGGCCATGGATTCCATCGCAGTCGAACTTGGTGGGACGTGAAGTGAAGAAGGTATCAAGTGCATATTGAACCTCTACTAGCTGTTTGAATTGGCGTTCTCTAAGGTGATTGTCCAAGGAATGGAACAGGTGATAATCGGACGGTACAATGTCCGTGGAGTATGGCGGATCCAATAGTGTTTTCCATCCAAGGCGTAGAATGATGTACTGGGTCATTTTAGCCACGTGGGGCTTAGCGTTGCCTTGTAACAAGAGGACCCCTTTGCGATTCAGAACTGCTGGATCCAGACAGTACACAGTGACAGTACACAGTTGCATTGATGATCTGACCAGCTGGTAGCAGTTCCCGATGGACGATGCCTCGAGTAGTCCACAAAATGCACAGGAGAACCTTATTCTGGCGTAGTGCTGGCTTGGGCTGTTTTTGAACCGGTTCATGGGATGCTAACCAACAATGACGGCGCCGTGGAGCTTCGTACAGGACCCACTTCCCATCACATGTCAACACCCTGTTCAGAAATTGCTCCTTCCTTAGACGAGACACCAAAGAAACACAGGTGTCTGCTCGCGTTGCTTTCTGGCTCCAAGTCAAATCATGTAGGACCTATCAACTCAACTTGCAGTGCTTCCCAAGTTGATGGTGGTGGTGCCGAATGGTTTCTCCACTTACACTGAAAGGTAGTACCAGTTCCTCACATGTCTGTCTTCGCCTCAATTGCTGCCCGAAGATCTTTATTTTGAACATCTGTTTGTCTTCCGGCACCTGGTGCGTCTTCGAGTGTTTCGTCACCGTCCTTAAACCGTCATACCACTGCACTCTCCGCGTAATCACGACACCCTCACCAAAGGCCTGTCATATCTTCCGCTCCGCGGAGCAGCAATTTGAACTCGTACAGCAAACAAGCCCTTATGACGCTCTGTGAAGGCCCCATGTTCACTCAGTCCTTACGCACGTTCACGGTGTATCTAAACAGCCACAACCAAGTAGTATGTTGTATATACTTACTAGTGTTGCTCACGAGACCTGGTTTGGGGCATTCTCGTTTCGAAAATGTGTCGTGAAGGTAGTCTCGTCTGGAAAAGTGCATATGTTTCTATTGAAAGAGCTCTGTCTCATCTCGTACCCTTTCATGAAAATTCTGTCTCGTCTCGTCTCGTCCAACAGCTGACCTTCACCTTATATCCATTCGCATTCAACTCACGGTGTGAGGGCCAATTGAACACAGACCTCCACAAAGAGATAGAACTTTCTTGGTCACCTTCAGATTATTATTATTATTATTATTATTATTATTATTATTATTATTATTATTATTATTATTATTATTATTATTATTATTATTATTATTATTGCTGGGGTAGTGATTTGACTTTCTCCGCAATAAAATACTTGCTAATTTTATATAACGTTGCAAATATCTTCTAGATAAATTAATCAAGAAAAAATAAAAGGTAATTCCCTACAGAATGATATTTCAGTGCAATTAGTTCCTTATGATTCTATCAGACAGCAACGCTGTTTTTAAATAGAAAAATCGGAATGTTAACGTGATGAAATTGTTGTTTGTTACACAGCAAAAAATATTAAAAGAAGTTCTATATACATTCCTTACTAGAAAATAATGTTGTCTTCAGAACTTTTATTCTTTTAGCCTTCAGAACTTGTCTTCAGAACTCAGTCAAAATTTATTTTGACTTTTGAACTTGATTGCCTAAATTTTAACCTTGGAAATTTGGATGTGGAGTAAAATAAAGAAGGTTAGCAGGGTAGAGAGGAAAACGAATTAGGAAATGCTGAAAAAATGCAAGAGACGAGAGCAATATTAGACGATATAAGGAAGCGAAAAATGGACGGATCACAAGTTTTGATCTTGCTAAGGGATTGCATTCTGAGGGATGTAGTAAAGGGGGTGATATCAGGAGAGCGAGAGTGTGTAAGAAGGTTGGAATTGATAGATTGTAATAAGGAGGGTGGTACTTTATGTTGGGTTGCGAGGCAGATATTAGCGGGAAATCGCAAAAATGGAAGCTTCTTACCTAATTCACGGAAACTGGCCTGTTTATTAATGGGAGAACACTGAGGAGGAGGAGGAGGATAATTATACTACAAGTAAAAAAAACCGAAACAATGGTTTATGCATAAGAATTGGTCAGCATTTTTTTCTGGTGGCAGTTTTGTAAAGTTCTAGCTCTCTCAAACTGGTTAGATTGTAAGGTCAAGTCACTCGGGTCGGTTGTCGGGTTAAGTCACCTCGGGTTGGTTCACTCGGGTCACTTTGGGTCGGGCCAATCGGGTCAGCTCGGGTCGGGTTGTCGGGTCGGGTCAGTCAATTTGGGTCACGGGTGGGGTCGGGTCGGTCTTCAACACATATAATTTCCACGAAAATTACAATATACCACGGTTTATACCTCATTGGACTTCCAATAAAACATATTTCAATGATGTGTACACCATGTCACCATTTTTGTATGAGGGAATGTCTAGAGGGATTTTGTGGGAATTTGATGGAGTGTAGATTCCTGTGTGTGTGTGTGTGTGTGTGTGTGTGTGTGTATGTATGTATGTGTGTGATACCTTACAGGATACAAGATGTCGAGGAAGTGTGTAAATAAACCGGACAATTTCTGTTATGTATGTGGGGAGCTGATAATTAAATCACAACGTCGATGTTTTACTCCACTTATGAGGAAGTGTTATCAGTTATATTTTGGTTGCTGTGTAGGAGACCAGGATAAGAACTGGGTTCCTCACTACATTTGTTGTACTTGCGTGAAACGTCTAACTGGGTGGGCAAATGGTGGACGAAACATGAACTTCGCAGTACCGATGATCTGGAGGGAACCAAAAGATCATTCTTCAGACTGCTACTTTTGTACGACACAGATAAAAGAAATAAGCAGTAAATCTAACCACACAGTACAGTACCCTAATTTGCATCAGCAATTAGGCCAGTTCCACACAGTGCAGAATTACCTGTACCGGTACCTCCTCCTCATCTTACGGTAAATGAGGATTACGTACTTGAGGCAACTATTGAAGTTCCAAATGAAGATGATGATCCTACTTATGTAGGAAGCACATCTACATTGTATTCCCATCTGATAACTCCGGGTGAACTAAATGACCTCATACGGGATTTAAAACTCTCCAATACACAGACAGAACTTCTTGATTCTAAACTTAAGGCTGGAATCTGCTCCATCGTGACACTAAAGTGTGTATTTTTCGAAACCTTCATACAGAGTTTCAAAACTACTATTCTCAAGAAAATGATTTAGTGTATTGTAATAATGTCTGTGCTGTGATGGATACACTTGGACATGCACATAAGTACAGAGTGGAGATTGTTTATTGACTCTTCCAAAACTAGTTTGAAGGCTTCCTTTTGCACAATGGCAACAAATTTCCTTCAGTGTCTTTGGCTTATGCAACTAATATGACGGAAACCTATGAAAACATCAAAATAGTGTTAGAAAGAATTCAGTATGAGAAATACAAGTGGACCGTTTGCTGTGATTTACAAGTCATTTCTTTGTTAATGGGTTTGCAGCTTGGTTATACGAAATATTGTTGTTTCCTCTGCGAATGGGACAGCAGGAACAAAGCGGAACATTACATCAAGAAGGAATGGCCAACGCATGTATTAACTCCTGGACAGAAGAATGCTGTTTATTCCTCACTGGTGAGCCCTGATTAGATAATTCTACCTCCTCTTCACATAAAGTTGGGGCTCTTCAAAAACTTTGTTAGGACAATGGAGAAAAGTAATGCAGGATCTTGTTACCTCAAGGAAAAAATTCCTCGGGTTAATGACGCTAGGGATTTTTGTAGACCCCCAAATAAGATGTTTGATTCGTGACCAAAAATTTGAGGATCTCTTAACTCTGGTTGAGAAAGCAGCTTGGTGTCCATTTAAATGTTTAACAGAGAATTTTTTAGGAAACAAGAAAGCTCCAAATTACCGTGAAATTGTGAGTGATTTCCGGCAATCATTCAATGAAATGGGTTGCAACATGTCCCTTAAAGTTCACTTTCTAGACTCCCACCTGCATTTCTTTCCTGAAAAGCTTGGTGCTGTTAGTGATGAGTATGGGGAACATTTTCATCAGGACATTTCCTCCATGGAGAAGAGGTACCAGTGACAGTGTAGTTCAAAAATGCTAGCTGATTACTGTTGGACACTTAAAAGAGATGTTCCAGAAACCAAACACAGAAGAAAGTCGACAACTAAAACATATTAGTTGAGGTAAGTAAGTGTCCATTTATTAAGAAGATACCACTCACTTCTTTTGTATTATTTATTAAGTAGATATAAAATGGTGACACGGTGTATACATCATTGAAAATATGTTTTATTTCAAATCCAATAAGATATAAACCGTGCTTATATTGTAATTTTCGTGGAAGTTATATGTGATTTTATCTGCACTAATGAATATTGTAAAATGAACAGTACACATAGCATATTTTTTATATAAATATGTTTATTTCTCTAGATAGAATAATGCTATTCTTATGAAACTTAGAGGGCTTACTAAGTATAAATCAGGCTAACATACAATATAATTTGTGCGTTTATATACCTAAGGTACCCAAGCTACAAGTATGAAAATGGTTTTAAAAAAAAGAAAAAAATAAAACGAACAGAAATTTGAGGGGAAATTTTCCGAAAACACCTCTGTCACGGGAAAACTGAGGGTGATGGGGAAAAACTGATTGCAGATTCGAATTCTACGTGAAAAGTTCTATTAGAATCAGGTATTTTCTTCCGTGTGCCAGAGAAAAAGAATTTTTTTTCAACTAGTGCAATAGGAACCATTTTCAAACTCATCAACCGTTATTCAAACCGGTTAATGTTGATCGCAGATATTAAAAATACTCACATCCGTATATTATTTAATACAAACGAAAATTTTACCTGCACATTTCTGCACAAACGATGTATAAACGATCGCGACAATTTGTGGTTCAATCGAACATGGTGGGGCTAGCACTTAGACAACTACCCTTTTTTTCGTTCTGTCCACGCATCTGATAGCTTAGAAAAAAAATTTCGCCTGCGCATTACTGCTCAAACGATGTGCAAACAATTGAGATGATTTTCTTTTGAATCGGACGTAGGGGGTGCTACCAATTAGGTAGCCTATACTTTGTTATCGTTTTGGCGCGCCCGCAATTGTGTACAAACGAAAATTTCGCCTGCAAATTTCTGTACAAAACCGTAACAAACAAGTGCGACAGTTTGTGGTTGAATTCGACATGGTGGGAGGCCTATCAATTAGAGAGCCCATAGTTTGTTATCGTTTTGGCGGGGCCACATTTATGTGCAAAAGAAAATTTCAGCTGCACATTTATGTACAAAGGCGTACAAACAAGTGCGACAGTTTGTGGTTGAATTGAACATGGTGGGAGGGCTAACATTTAGACAGCCCCCCACTTTGTTTTCGTTCTGGCGGCGCCCCTAATTGTGAACAAACGAAAATCTCGCCTGCACATTTCTTTATAACTATATTCAAACGATTGCGACAATTTCTGATTCAATTGCACATGGTGGGAGGCCTATCAATTAGAGAGCCCATAGTTTGTTATCGTTTTGGCGGGGCCACATTTATGTGCAAAAGAAAATTTCAGCTGCACATTTATGTACAAAGGCGTACAAACAAGTGCGACAGTTTGTGATTGAATTGAACATGGTGATTGGGCTATCACTTAGAAAGCCCCCCACTTTGTTTTCGCCCTGGCGGCGCCCCTAATTATGTACAAACGAAAATTTTGCATGCACATTTCTGTACAAACGATGTAGAAACGATTGTGACAATTTGTGATTGAATTGGACATGGTGGGGGGCTATCACTTAAACAGCCCCCACTTTGTTTTCGTTCTGGCGGCGCCCTTAATTATGTACAAACAATAATTTAGCCCGCACATTTCTGTACAAATGATACAGAAACGATTGTGACAATTTGTGATTGAATTGAAAATGGGGGGGGCTATCATTGAGACAGCCCTCACATTGTTTTCGTTCTGGCGGCGCCCCTAATAGTATACAAACGAAAATTTCGCCTGCACATTTCTGTACAAACAATGTACAAACGATTGCGATACTTTGTGATTCAATTGGACATCGTGGGGGGAGCTACCACTCAGACAGCTCCCCACTTTGTTTTCGTTCTGGCGGCGCCCCTAAGTTTGTTCAAACAAACATTTTGCCTGCACATTTCTGTACAAACGATGCACAAACGAATGCGAGAACTTGTGATTGAATTGGACATGGTGGGGGGCTACCACTTAGACAGCCCCCATTTTTTTCTGTTCTGGCGGCGCCCTTAATTATGTACAAACGAAAATTTCGCGTGCACATTTCTGTACAAACGAAGTACAAACGATTGCGACAATTTGTGATTGAATAGGACATGGTCGGGGGCTACCACTTAGACAGCCCCCAATTTTTTTTCGTTCTGGCGGCGCCCCTAATTGCGTGCGAACATACATTTCGCCTGCACATTTCTGTACAAACGAAGTACAAACAATTGCGACAATTTGTGATTCAATTGGACATGGTGGGGGGCTACCACTTAGACAGCCCCCATTTTTTTCTGTTCTGGCGGCGCCCCTAATTGTGTACAAACGAAAATTTCGCCTGCACATTTCTGTACAAACGAAGTACACACGATTGCGACAATTTGTGATTCAACTGGACATGGTGGGAGGGGCTACCACTTAGGCATCCCCGACTTTGTTTTCGTTCTGGCGGCGCCTCTAATTGTGTACAAACGAAAATTTAGCCTTCACATTTCTGTAGAAACGATGTAGGAACGATTGCGACAATTTGTCATTGAATTGGACATGGTGGGGGGTATCACTTAGACAGCCCCACTTTGTTTTCGTTCTGGCGGCGACCCTTATTGTGTAAAACAAAAATTTCGCCTGCACATTTCTGTACAAACGATGTACAAAACGATTGCGACAATTTGTGATTGAAGTGGACATGGTGGGGGGGGGCTACCATTTGGACAGCCCCCACTTTGGTTTCGTTCTGACGGCGCCCCTAATTGTGTAGAAACGAAAATTTCGCCTTCACATTTCTGTAGAAACGATGTACAAATGATTGCGACAATTTGTGCTTGATTAGGACATGTTGTTGGGGGGCTACCATTTAGACAGCCCCCACTTTGTTTTCGTTCTGACGGCGCCCTTAATTGTGTACAAACGAAAATTTCGCCTGCAGATTTTGTACAAACGATTGAGACCATTTCCGATTGAGTCTGATAAGGGGGGGGGGGCTGTCTAAATGGACGTCTCCTTTCAGGCACGTAGCCAAGGGGGGGGGTCCGGGGGGTCCAGACCCCCCTTCCCCCTTCGAGACCAGAAATGAAAAAATTAAGGAAGGATAAAACAAAATGAAATGACAAAAAGAAGGATCAGCGTTAAAAATTAAAAAGAAAACTACAGGAAGCTTTTGTTTACTTTTTCTTATGAGGAGATTTGTATTACTTGCAATATGGTGGTGAGGTAAGCGAGGTTTAAATTTCAAGAAAAGTTATGGAATTCTCAGAATTCCTGCTATTAGTCAGGGAGATTTCAAGCTTTCGAAAGCATAAGTGCCGTTGTGTAACAGCGTGGGCATTTTTAATCATAACTTTTCGTCATGGCATTCTTGCAGTATCAAACATGTTATTTCAAGGACAATTTTCTGTTGCTCCTTTAACCTGTCATTTGGAACCGACAGTAGTTGACGGAATAATAAAAACAAAAAAAAAATTATGTTGAAAGAAAGTTCTGTTAGCATTTGATTCAACAGAGAAAGGAACGCATATATTGTAAAACTAGTTGAATATACATATGCTTCGCACAGGGGCTGTATTTGGAAGTCAACGCCTGTGGGAGTATCACCATTGATCTGAGCGACCGCGAAAACTATGGATTTGATTCTAATATCGGTCATTTTGGGATATTTTTTATATGCCTCGGTATCGACACCCCGCTGGCTCCCGGCCCGTATACTTGCAAGTCATCGCTAATTGAAGTGTCACCATTGATTTCAGCGACCGCGAAAACTATGGATTTGACACTAATATTGGTCATTTTGGATTAGTATCTCACCCCCTTCCGGTGACCCCCGGTCCGGAGGCGAATAGCGTGAATTTGGAAGTTAATGCGACTGGAGTTTCACCATTGATTTCAGCGACCGCGAAAATATGAATTCGGCACTAATAGCTCAAGTGGTAGAGCGTTGGCTTCGCATTTGGGAGGTCGTGGTTTCGAATCCCGCTGCCTAGCATTCTGACTGAGGTTTTCCAGGGTTTCCCTCAGTCCTACCAGGCAAATGCCGGGATAGCACCTACTAAACAGGCCCTGGCCGATACCTTCCCAAATCCTTTCCATTGTTAATGTTGTTGGATATCCAATGTAAAATGGCCTCTGAGCTGTATCTGGTGATTGTTAAGAGCTCCTCCGTGGCTAAGCGGTTAGCGTACGCGCCTTTGGCGTGGGAGTCCCGGGTTCGATTCCCGGCGGGAGCTCATGTGGTTCGGATTCCACGTTAATCAGTAGGTCCACGTCTCATATAGCCTTGCTGCTGAAAGGGACGCTAAACTAAAATCAATTCAACTGGTGATTGTTAAATAAATAAATAAATATTGATCATTTTCTACTACTTTTACATGTCCCGGTAAACGCCCCCTGAGAACCCCTGGTTCGAATTTCGACAGAAACGTTTAACTCTGGTCTGGAGCCTGGACCAAGGTATTCGTGACTAAAATTTGGTAACTCTAGGTCAATTTGTCTGGTTCCCAAGCCGGTTCCGGTAAACGCTCCCCTGAGACCCCACTGTTTCGAAATTTAAAAAAAAACGCTTCGTCTTGATCTGGGGACTGGGCCAACCCCTGACCAAAATTTGGTAACTCCCGGTCCACTCGTCTGGTCCCCAGGCAGCACACAGACAGACAGACAGACAAACACACAAACAAACTCTTCATTTTATTTATATTAAAGGATAGTTTACAAGACAGCATTCAGTATGTACTTTTTATAATAATTGAGGTCATAACGAAAGGAAAATTGTTATATTTGAATAAACAGGAGAAGAACGTAAATATTGCAAAATCTTTTTCAATACTTTTTTTTATTATTTTGCTCGAAATTTCTTCATAGTTTGTTATTAAAATACTTGCCAACATATCCTCATTTTATTGTCCTAACAAACCAATATATGTTGATAGTAAAGTAGTTTAGATTGATCGAGCGCCTGGGCCTTCAGAATTTCATGTCCATCCCCCCCCCCCTGCCGTTACAAAATCCTGGCTAAACGAACCAACATATGTTACAGTAAAATAGTTTAGAGTGATCGAACACCTTTTGTGATGACCACAGTATTTCATGTCACGGACCCCCTCCTTCACGAAATCCTGGCTACGTGCCTGCTCCTTTTCACCTCTACTGTAATTAAATTCTTCCTCGAGAAAGTCTGTAATCAACACTGTCAGTAGCTACGTCCTCGACTAATATACCTTAACAAGTACAGCTTTATTTTCGTATATTTTTCAACAGTTAACCAATTTAGAACTATCGCAAACAAGAATATGTAGTCAACTTCTTAAATACTTCGCTCGCCGAAACACGTTCAGCGTGTGCAACAAGCAAAAACAACATGTTTGGCGTCTCACAAATGGAAAAGGGGGAAAAAAGAGAAGGAAAAGCAGCACGGCAGTGCCTTATCGCAGTCAGAGCTGACAACATAGTTTCGGTCGTCACTAACGCGAATAGACCTACTAGCGGTGTACAAGAGTTATACAGTTACAATATACGTCGTGCCACAGTAGCGCTACAGGCGGAATGTGCACGAACTACAAATGAATATGTTCCCTTACAAGCATCAGTCACTGTTGCACCCTCTTTACATTCTACACATCCTTTTTTCTCCCACTTTTTGACCTTGACAAGCAGAAGTATCAGGCTTTCCGAGTTCACAACCATAAACTGTTTGTGTACAGAGTACGTTTTCAGTTCTTCGAATGACTGTGCGCGCGAAGAACAAGGGTGATGATCGGGCTACCGTATACGGAAGTCAGTAACACCCGGTTGCAATAATAAATGTAAAATACAAATATAGAGCCTTGACAATGCCGTGAGGATGAATATATATATATATATATATATATATATATATATATATATATATATATATATCGGGTGTTGCAAAATAAGTGTTACAACTCTTGGGAGGTGACTCCTGCCGCTGAGACAAGAAAAAAAGTTCTCTTGAACTTTCGGCTATCGGACATAGTTTCGGATCTACAAGGTGCCGAAAGCGTGGGAAAATGACTTTCGGACTCCCATAGTTCGGAAACTATCCAACGTAAAGAGGGCGGGTAAAAAATTCACTGAAGAAGTAATATCTGCTGTATTGAATTTTACATGTTTCATAATCCTACCATGGACGCGCAAGAAATTTCCCAAAGGAACGTAGAGCCCCGGATAATCCGCCAAATGAAAATTGGTCTAAATGGATATGAATTAATAGGGTTTCTGCCAGGTAACAACAATTCGTTTGTATTAAGTCGATATCTGGAACAAATACAAAATGGCGGACACCTTCAAGCCCGTTGTGTGTGGTTGCATAATCGCCAGGTACGGATGCTGGCCAACAGTGACGTTCTGAGTATTGAGAGTTGCGAATTTGTATTCAAATGCTCTAGAAAGACATCTGGAGTGTCGGTAGAACACAACAGATGAAGCAAGATGATTCACATGTAAGGAAACACTTAACGAAAAACGCCCAGAAAGGCATTCATACTCAGTAAACTTGAGTTGAAAGCGTCGAAAATGTAAGAAATAGTATCAAGAACCGAAAGCCATTGCCAATTCACCAATAATATTCGATTAATCCGATGCAATATGATGTGCACGGTTGCATGCCAATAAGGATGCAACAACTGTGGCCAAGTTGAAATTGTGCAAGGGGACTCACTAAGAAACTGGGTAAACTAAATGAATGTCACATGATCGATATTGAAATGTGGCCAACGTGTGTGTTGATATCAACATGTAACTAATGGACAAATGACAACATGTCCCACTACTGCTGGGACACCGTCCCACGTGCGAAAAATAAGAAAATAACTACTCGGGTCTTGAATCTAAAGCAGTGGGCTCCAGTAGGATTGGAAACTGCGACCACGCAAGCGAAAGCGAGCGAAAGCGAGCGCTCTAGCTCTGAGACTTCGAGGGAGCCTCACTTTCTCTCTATTCATTTCTTTGCGGAGTACCTACTTTGTTTGGCAAGCGCTCTTGTACAGCCTCCCGACATTTTTGTGTGTTTCATTTTGTTACTCCTACTGCACAGTTGTAAACATTCAGAGCATTCTTCCTATTTCTCATTTCGTTTAATTTTCCATATGTATGATGTTCCAGCTGTAGTGTTACATGTGCAAAATTGGTTCATTTTCGTATTTGACTTGGCATGTGCACTGTGTGTAAGATACGAATTTCTGGAGATATTTTTCTATATTTTGAGAAATGAAATGGAATCTTTGAGTTTTACGTCCCACGGTTATGCCGGTTAGGCTAAAGGAGACGGTGATTATGAGAGATGAGTGAAATGGTGGAATGAAGAAAGTGGGAGGAAACGGGAGAACCCCGAGAAAACCCACGAGCACGGCCTATATTTTGAGAACGGCATATGTCCCGAAAGACGTGGGACATGATACAAGTTTGTTATCTTCATGCTCTATCATAATTTGAACCATGGATTAAGAGATTTCTTTTCATATGTGTCGACGGTGGGACAATGTCCCAAACAGAGGTACATTGATACAATCGACCAAAAAGTGCACCAGATGTAATAGCAGAATATACAACGTTATTTTCCTAGTTTTCGCACGTGGGACAGTGTCCCAGCAGTAGTAGTACATGTTTACATTTTTCCATTAGTTACATGTTGATATCAACACACACGTTGGCCACATTTCAATATCGATCATGTGACATTCATTTAGTTTACCCAGTTTCTTAGTGAGTCCCCTTGCACAATTTCAACTTGGCCACAGTTGTTGCATCCTTATTGGTATGCAACCATGCACATCATATTGCATTGGATTGATCGAATATTATTGGTGAATTGGCAATGGCTTTTATGTTCTTGATACTATTCCTTACATTTTCGACGCTTTCAACTCACGTTTACTGAGTATGAATGCCTTTCTGGGCGTTTTTCGTTAAGTGTTTCCTTACATGTGAATCACCCTGCTTTATCTGTTGTGCTCTACCGACACTCCAGATGTCTTTCTAGAGCATTTGAATACAAATTCGCAACTCTCAATACTCAGAACTTCACTGTTGGCCAGCATCCGTACCTGGCGATTATGCAACCACACACAACGGGCATGAAGGTGTCCGCCATTTTGTATTTGTTCCAGATATCGACTTAATACAAACGAATTGTTGTTACCTGGCAGAAACCCTATTAATTCATATCCATTTAGACCAATTTTCATTTGGCGGATTATCCGGGGCTCTACGTTCCTTTGGGGAATCCCTTGCGCGTCCATGGTAGGATTATGAAACATGTAAAATTCAATACAGCAGGTATGACTTCTTCAGTGAATTTTTTACCCGCCCTCTTTACGTTGGATAGTTTCCGAACTATGGGAGTCCAAAAGTCATTTTCCCACGCTTTCGGCACCTTGTAGATCCGAAACTATGTCCGATAGCCGAAAGTTCAAGAGAACTTTTTTTCTTGTCTCAGCGGCAGGAGTCACCTCCCAAGAGTTGTAACACTTATTTTGCAACACCCGATATATATATATGGTGTCCCATAAGTCCATCTCGGTAAATATTGAAGATACGAAAAATGACAAGAGATCAAAGTTGTTGGAAAGTATGTGTTTTCAATCCAAAATGTTGGAATTTTTGGAATTGGACCAACCGTTTGGGCTCTACACTGGTATAGCGCCTAATGGTAAAGAAAATTGCAACGTTACCGTCTTTGTTGGACAACAATGAAGGAAATTGCGTGTGGTTTCAAATATCCTGGACTAAGGAAAATATGAGGGACGGCTACAATGAAGGCTATGAAAAACGATCACACGCAACGGCAATTCAAGGCAGTGACCTCACCATCAAAAGGGGAGAAAGTAGGTATGAAAAAGAAATTGAATTTATTCACAACAAACTGATATTAATTGTTTAGCGATGTCAACAAGACAAGAGGACAATTCAATAAAATTAGAAAGGGTCTAAGTGCCAAAACTCAAAAACCAGAGAAAACTCGATAAATATCAGTTATTGGTATACAAATTAAACGGGTATTGCGATCATGTAAGTTCTTTAAAAGAAAAGCAACTAATTACAAATGAATTCTGCATGGTACTGAGACCACTGTAAAGGCAACAATGCAATTCTGCTTATTGCGGCACTTAGGCCCGGTCTCATTATTCAATTGTTGTCTCGTCTAGAAATAGAAGCGCCAGTATCGTCACCTTTCCAAACAATTTGAATCGAGATAAATAAATTATCTCGTACCTAACTGGTGGTGTAGGACTAGCGTGCCTACCTGCCACAAGGCATATCGGAAGGTCAATCGTATGCAAGAACCCTCCTTCAACATTACATCCTGACTAAGGTTTCTCCTGGTTTTCCTCAGTACCCCCTAGTGCATGCCGGAATGATCCCTTCTCTCAGGCCAGGGCCTCTTCCTTCTCCAGTCCTAGACTCACCTAAAGGATCAATGTGATTTTGGAGTTGAGATCCAGTCTCTCCTTTTGTCATTTCCTTGAACAAACAAATAAACAAAGTTCCTTGGATGGTGAACATCATTATTCATTTACAGGTCTCGTCACGGCTCGTAAACTTGTTGCCTCATCTCATTTCGTTGAATGATTGTCTAGTGTCGTGTATGAGTTTTCTAAACGAGAAGACACGAGAATGTCCTGGTGTCGTGAGCAATACCACTTATGTCATAGCAAAGGGATTTAAAAACGTAGAAGCCAGCTATTTGAGATGTACATTCCCAGCATTCGTCTGATGGGCGACAACGGCATACCATCCTTGTTCCTTTGACAAATGAATGATATGAGGAGAAAGAACTGCACCGCTTACACAAGGGATACCGCACATAGCCTAACCCATTCACTTCAAGTCACCTACCTGCTGGAAGATCCTGAAGCAGGTAAAACAATGTTGCAACTGTTGTTAGGCTCAGCGTAGAAGATGTTTGAAGTGATGTCCATCTTATTGTGGCCATAAATTGACATGAAATGTCGCAAACTGGCCTTAACCCGTGGCAGGGTCTTAGTGGTAATAAGAAGGATCACACGCAACGGCAATCCAAGGCAGTGGCCTCACCGTCAAAAGGGGAGGAAGTAGGTATGAAAAAGAAATTGAATTTATTCACAACAAACTGATATTAATTGTTTAGCGATGTCAACGAAACAATAGGACAATTCAATAAAATTAGAAAAGGTCTAAGTGCAATAGACATAGGCCTCTCAAATATTGTGTTGTAGAGTAGCAATTGTACGTGGACGATCCCTGTAACCAATGGATTTTAAGTGGCCCCACAAAAAAAAAAATCATTTAGTGTTAACTCAGGCGATCTCTGTGGCCATTCCACCAAACCTTGAGGCCCGATCCGATGTCCTTGAACTGCTGCATCCAACCATTCTCGAACATTGACTCTGAAGTGCGGTAACGCACAATCTTGTTGACAGTAAAAGTGCTGGAGTTTGCGAGAGGCAAGTCGTCCACACAAGATTCCAGTATTGCTTGTAGCAGGTTTTGGTAGGTTTCAACTGTCACTCTCCCTTCTAGGAACACAGGACCCAACAGAACATTACCGTGATTTGCACACCACACCTTTATACGAGGACGAACTTCATTATGGGAAACTTCGGCAACATGAGGGTTGCTGTCTGCTCAATAAACGTAATTATGTTTGTTAACAGTTCCATTAAGATGAAATGTGGTGTTGTCGGAAAATATGATGTTAGTCGCAATGTTGGGTTGTTTGTGTTGTATGCGTCTAAAACGTTTACAGAATTCACGTCCTCGGTCTGCATCATCTTCATACAAATCTTGCACGAAATGTGCTTTGAGGGAGTGAAAATGATGCTTGCACAGAATTCTTTGGACAGTAGTTTGGCTAGTATTACTCTTTTGGGCCACTTTTCGTATCGATCGCGTTGAGCTGCATGTAACTTTAGATAGAATGTCAACGAGTGTGCCATCGTCGATTACGGATTGCGGTCTGCCAGAGCGATGTACGTGCAAGACACTGCCAGTAACTTTAAAGCGTGTCAGTAACTTGCCAATCATTGTATATGATGTCAATGGGAGCTGTGGATAGCGGTGATGAAGCTGTTCCGTAGCCGCACTTGTACTCAAACAAGATGAGTGAAAGACCATTTCCGATTTGTTTGGAGGTGAATACATAGTCACTATTATTCATACACACAGAGACGTACGGACGCCTATTGAACATACTACTTGAATGCAACACACAATTCAACACCAATTCAACACGCAACGGCATACAGTACTAAACGGGAAGTGAAGTTTAAAATCGATAAGAGAGCGAGAAGCGATATTCTTGGAATCGACTTAGTGTTCCAAGAATAGTTCACATCTTCTCTCTTAACACCTTATTCAAACCGACAGTGACAGAAATTAACCAATTCCGGTTTCAGTGTTGATCGCCATAGAGTAGTGGATAGTGAGATAGTTTTTGTAATCGGTTTAGCATTCCAAGAATGTGTACTATCTCCTTTCTTACCTCTATATTCAACCAGGAAGTGGCATTAATCAACTATTTCCGGTTTAAACGTTGATCACTATAACGTAAAAACGGAAATATGTAGGGAGAAGTGGTTTTCTGAAATCAATTGTGTACCAAGAATAACATTCCGTCTCGACTTTAATAGTTTTACCATAACCATACGTGGTATAAATCTTAAACATCGACTATTACAGATCACGACACAAAGTATAATACAGGTCAGTTTGCAATCTAGTTGAAGCATAGGATGCACATACATTCTTTTTTATCCTCTACGTTTCTTCTTCTTGAGCAGCAAAATAAGAAGAAGCGCCTGCTTACTATTTACAGCTATTTCTCAAAGTAGAATAACTTGAGATGATGGAAATGCCTCTATGAACTATACGAACCGGACAGTCGCCTAATGTACACTGAAATCTCGAACCAGGATTACAATATGTGTGTTTCTGCGTATTCCATATACTTCTATGTGTCCTTGCAACATCATCCATGATTGGCCAATAAAAAAAGGAAAGAACAAGAAATCTCGGTGGCTGCTGCCTGTTGCATGGTTCATTTCACAAGCAGTTGCGCTACTCAGTGACTTTGTGTGAATAGACTGTTAGTCAGTATGGCCCGTCGGAGCAGGTTTCATGCCAAGTTCGACCTACTCAAATGCTGTGTGACAGACAGGCACGCTACCCCTACACCGCCAACTGGGTACGAGACAATTAATTTGCCTCTTTTCAACTCGTCTGAAAACGTGACGATACTGGCGCCTTTGTTTCAAGACGATACAACAATTGTATAATGAGGCAGGATCTAACTGCCGCAATAAGTAGAATTGCATTGTTGCCTTTACAGTGGTCTTACTACCCAGCCGAATACATTTGTAATTAGTTTATAGTTTAAAAGCTGTTGTTTGTGTTTTACGGCACTCACATGGTAGCAGTACCCGTTTAAGTTGCATTGCGAAAACTGATATTTATCGAGTTTTCTGTTGTTTTTTAACTTTGGCATTTAAACCCTTTCTAATTGTATTCAATTGTCTTTTGTCTCGTCTCCTTGACATCACTAAACAATTTATATCAGTGTGATGTGAATAAATTCAATTACATTTCTTTTTTCATACCTACCCGCTCCCCTTCTGATGGTGACGCCGCTGGCTTGGATTGACGTTGCGTGTGATCCTTCTTCATAGCCTTCATTGTGGCCGTCCTTTATATTCTCCTTAGTCCAGGTTATTTTAAACCATACGCACTTTCCTTCATTGTTGTTCAACATAGACGTGGCAACGTTGCATTTTTCTTTACCATTGGGCGCTATACCAGTGTAGAGCCGAAACGGTTGGTCCAATTCCGAAAATTCCAACATTTTAGATTGAAAACACATACTTTCCAACAACTTTGCTCTCTTATCATTTTTTCGTATCTTCATTATTTACCGAGCTGGTCTATGTAAACTGACTTATGGGACACACTGTATATATATATATCAGAAGTAATACAAAATAAATCGTCGTTAAGATCACGAAAGGGCGTAACATAACTTTAGCACTTTTTGAGTAGTGCACGAGAAAGTTTTTGCGGTGATTGAAAAGTTTCTCATTAATTGCTTATCACATTTTTTTTTTAGTTCAAAATTGGCTTGGAGACTTAAGAAGTGATTCTCTAAGTATTGCAATATACATTGTGATTATAACTATGCTGCTCTCGGAAAAAATGGCGGTTATTTGAGATACACCCTTTTGTAATCCGAACTCAGTTCACGTATTATCAAGTTACGCCTAAGTAATGCACGGAGTTTCTATAGAATACAATTCCTTACGAGACAATATACACCTAATTTTGTGTGATTTATGTAGCGTAAAATAATGATTTAATCATCTAATGTAAATGTTAATGTAATCATCTAACTTTACTTACAGAAATGAACGCCAACTTTTATTTCAGATTTTTTGAATTTAGAATTTAATCTTTAAAAACCATTACAAACTTTTGCCAGGCTGGATGGATAATGAGATTATTTGTGGCATGAACACAGTGGGAGGAAAAGGGAGTACCCGGGAAAAGCCTTACGTATGCGGTATTTTTCCACCACAAAGTATCATATTATTATTATTATTATTATTATTATTATTATTATTATTATTATTATTATTATTATTATTATTACTGTAATCTATAATTGCACACTATAGAAATTGAAAAGTACAGTTTTGATAATGCTTTTTAGTACAAACACTTAACACAGAAAGAAAATTTGTTTTAGCAATATACTTTACTTATGCAAATAAAAACAGTTCTACTCTGATGTTACGAAAGAAAGTATCTCAATATATTATAATTTATAAAATATATAAAAACCTCCATAATATCTCCAAGTGATTTTCTAATGATCATGAAAGAATTAAAATGCTACAAATTCTGGTTACGTGATAATAGGCACTGATCCCAAACACAGTGAGAATAAGTCTTGGTATTTTGCTTCTGATGTCTCAGGAGCTTCATTATTAAGATGTTCAAGGTTGATGGTACTTACTGCCTTGATCTGAAGCCTGTCGCTGTTTCAAAGTAATCGCTCTGTAAGACTTCTGCATTGGACTGCTCTTGAAAAAGATTCTGTCAGGTTCCTGCTTACGAAAATGTAATTCCGCCATTTTAGTCCAGTTGACATCTCGTTGTTCGTCGTCCTTCCCACTCTTTAGGATTCACATGTCTTTGGACAAGCGCTTGAAGTCCATGAAATCATTATACTTTATAGATTTAACATTGTATGGCTGTTTACATCTAGACAGTCTGAAGATACAAAGAAATCGCACGATTTTTTAATAGCCGTTTAAATAGCAGTGTATGCTGAATCTCCCTCGTTCTGTCCATGAAACGCCTCAGAAAATGTAGAGTAATTTGTTCCACATTGACGAAGTTTTGCAATGCGTAGAGAAATATTCCAGCGACAATTGAATTTTTATTTTGTTCACTGCATCCGTTCACAAAACGAGAAAATAAAAGCGATTACTTTTCAATTTGCCGTTATGTTGCTTGTTTTGCTGTCCTCTGTTTGGGATTAGAAGAAGAAACATGTCTAATGGTGTATTCCCTTTGAAGTTGGAAATTCCTCAGACCCTAAGATAATGTATTTCCTCCGTTTCTTCATCCCTGAAAGCAGAACATCTTCTCCCACCTCTCTGGTAAAATGTTCCAATGCAACGAGTACCAACTCTGCAGCACTAAGTTCATTGTATTAACTTTATGTATGGTTTCTCAGTCAAACGGAATTGCTTAGAAATTAATTCCTTATTTACTCTCTTCTTGTTTAATTGTCAAACTAGTTTCATTTATCCACACAACGTAGTTCTGAAGAATGAATTACATTTTTCTCGGGGTGAACCTTCAACGAAGTACTCGTTCAAATGTTAACAGCTGAGACCTCAGAAGTTGATCCTAATGATTCTGGTTTTCTTAAGTACGTTTCCTTGTTTCCCTTTGATTTGTTTTGTAAGCTTCATAGGTGATTGATTAAAGTGAAGGGTACAGCTTGCCTGCAGATGTAGGCAGCAAACATGTTTCTTACACTGTTCGCAATTGCTTACAGCATCCTCATTGCACATTTTCGCACTACAAGTTCTCATGTAAGATATATCTTCATCTTCAACACCACAAGTTTCACACCAGCTATATTCATCGCTTCCTATTCCTTCTCTGTAGAGTTTTGGTGTTGTACTTCTAAGGGTACGACAACTTCTTGAAGTGTCAGCTAACTGAGACTCAGATGTGAAGTAGCAGATAACGTACAGAGTGTTGAAGATTTCGCTGGACTTTTTTACTCCTTTTCTGGATATGTAGAGAGTTTTACTTGGAATCAATGGAACATCTTCTGTAGATGACCACGAACTTGAACCATCTTGGGATTCTAGCTTACATGACTATTGCAACGAATTTGTGGCAATAGTAGTGTTCAACACAGGTACAGTGGTCCACAGAAATTCTTGATGTACAAAGTCCTCGAGATAGGCAGCCCAATTAACACCTGCTCCAAGATTAATTACGCCTGGTAGAGTAGCTAGAACAGCTGCATGAAGTTGCCTCCAACTGTTAAAAGAACAAATCGTAAAGTGTGTTTTTGTGCAGGAGTGAGGAGAAACGCTGGATGAAGAAATCACAAAAGAGAGTCTTTGGATACTTGTACTCACAGTAAAGAGCACAATACCAGAAAAAAATATACGGACACCAGAGGCGCCGATGAGTAGATAACAGTTAGGGGACTTAAATAATCTCATAATTAACTCAAATGAGGAATTATAAACAAGTTAACTTACTTCAAATGACTATACATATATGCGTATCAAACAATATACGGACAGATTATGCTGTATATGTAGTACGATATTTTTTTAAGTAAACACAAAGCCTTGCGCTGAGTTTTGAAACTATTAACAATAGTAATACCTGGAAATCAATTAAAATATGGATCGATCATTCGGGGAAGAGCTCAGCCTCCAATGAAAATTTTGGGGGTCTAACAGGGCCTAAGCTCCTAGGTTCCGGCGAAACTGATTGATACCTAATAATACTTCGAAAGAAGAAATTGTCCGATTTCATTATTCGTTAAGTGACTTTTGCAAATGCTAAATATTGGTACCCAATAATTTATTTGTAAATATTAAAAATGTAAAATTCGATGACGCACAAAGGAGTTGAAGAACTTATCCGGAATAAGCGTATTTCTCCTTACGTTGTAAATATAACTGAAGGTTCCTGATTTGTATAATATTTGTGAAAATTTACACATTGAGACACAAGGAGAAAAGAAGAGAATATAGTGTCAATTAACAATAATTTTAAAATGCACGAAATTAACGGACAATATCAAATATACAACCATTAACAGAATTAAATCTGTAATTCGGTTTCCCCATTCAATTTTCTTCCTTTACTTTCAGGATTAGATCATCACTGAATTTCTCCATTGGAGATGATCTTCGTTTAGCAGCATCCAACTGGAGCTCAGTCTTGTAAATGAAACAACTTAAAAAGACTAAGAGAGCGGGCTGGAATCGAACCCGGGCCAAGAAATTGGCAAAACACAATACGAACCATTCACCTAAAGTGTTACTTACTCGGGCTTGCCTAAATAAATAGTATTTTCTGTTCGCTCAAAACAGTAGCTTGTTTATAGTCAAATTGATTGCCAAAACGGAGGAATATGGAATATGTCGAGTTCTTACATTGGCTCACTATGGGAAAGTAAATGGAAATGTTCAATATTACAGGAATAATACAATAAAGTGGAATTATGCCTGTGCAAATACTTTTATACTAACATAGAGAATGAAACTAATCAATATTTGAGCTTATTGGGTTGACAATTTTGTCAATCTGGTACAAAGTATTATGTTTTAAAATAGCAGTAGACGTCCACACTTTAGCCTATGATATTGACATCAAAACATTCCTAAGTATGGGGCACTGTATTCCAAAGTTTATGTGTGACATAAATGAAAGCTACGTCAAAATCATCATCACCACCACCCGCCAGAAGTTCACATGGTTCGTAAGTTAATCAATACGCCCACGTCTCATAAAGCCTTGCTGTTGAAAGTGGAGTTAAACTCCAAATCAACTCAACTCATTAAGAACATAGTTCAGAGTTCAATATCAACTTGAAACCATACGTCCAAATTAAAATTATTCATTCTCCTGATATATATATATATATATATATATATATATATATCCTCACGTAATTGTCAAGACTCTATATTGGTATTTTACATTTAAAATTGCAACCGGGTGTTTCTGACTGCCGTATACAGTTGCCCGATCATCACCCTTGTTCTTCGCGCGCAGAGTCATTCGAAGAACTGAAAACGTACTCTGTACACAAACAGTTTATGGTCGTGAACTCGGAAAGCCTGGTACTCCTGCTTGTCAAGGTCAAAAAGTGGGTGCAACAGTGACTGATACTTGTAAGAAACATATTCATTTGTAGTTCGTGCACATTCCGCCTGTAGCGCTACTGTGGCACAACGTAAATTGAAACTGTATAACTCTTCTACACCGCGTGTAGGTCTATTGGCGTAAGTGACGATCGAAACTATGTTGTCAGCTCTGACTGCGATAAGGCACTGTTGTGCTGCTTTTGCTTTTCTTTTTTCTTCTTTGTCGTTTGTGAGACGCCAAACATGTTGTTTTAGCTTGTTGCACGCGCTCAACGGGTTCCTGCGGAGCGAAGTATTTAAGAAGTTGACTACATATTCTTGTTTACCATATAAATATGATAAGTACTTTGAATTATAATATGGTATATATTATAATTAAATTGGTTAAATGTTGAAAAAATACGAAAATAAAGCTGTACTTGTAAATGTATCTGAGTCGAGGACGTAGCTACTGACAGTGTTGATTACAGATTTTCTCGTGGAAGAATTTCATTACACTAACACAAAACTGCTAAGAAACCATGGGTTACAGAGCAGATGTTGCAGAAAATGAGGGGCAGGAAGATGTGGAAACAGGTTGATACAGAAGAGAGCAGAAAGATGTACAGAAAGTTAAATAATTAATTACGAAGAGAAACAGACAGGGCGAGGGAAGAGTTTTGCAAAAGAAAATGCGAGGACATAGAAGACTTAGAAAGAGTTGTGAAATATGAGGAAATGTACAAGGAGGTGAAATCTATGGAATTTCGGAGGAAACAAGGAGGTATTATGATGGCAGTAGAAAATAAGAATGGGAAGGTAGTCAGCGAGAGAAATGAGGTCATAGGAAAGTGGAAAGAATACGTTGAAGACTTATATGAGAGTAGGGATAGACCGTGTAGCCTAAATGTTGAAGTGGAAAATGAAATAGGCGAGGATGATAAAAGATTTAGTATTCTTCGGGATGAGTTTGGAAAGGCTATATCCGAGATTAGGAATGGAAAGGCAACCGGAATAGATAGCATACCATTCGAATTCATTAAAAGTATAGGAGACAAGGGAAAGAAAGAATTGTGGCGACTATGCAATGAAATATATGAAACAGGAGAATGGCCAAAAGACTTTCAGAAAACGATCATGATACCGATGGCTAGGAAATCGAACCCAAAGAGATGTGAGAATTATAGAACTATTAGTCTCATATCTCATGCAGCTAAAATTCTGCTCCGAATACTGAACAGAAGGTTATATGGAAGAACAAATAAAGATGTTGAGGAAGAGCAGTTCGGGTTCAGAAGAGGCAAGGGCACAAGAGATACTAATGAGTTATTAAGGGCGATCGGTGAAAGAAGATTTATAGAAAAAGGGAAAGAGATGTATGTTGTATTTATTGATCTAGAAAAGGCTTTTGACCGCGTGAATTGGGAATTGTTGTTGGGAGTTCTAACAAAGATAGGGTTGGAATGGAAAGATAAAAGAATCATAAGAAACTTATACATGGACCAACAAGTAAGTGTTAGGATAGGGGAAGAACTGACGGAAGAGAGTGCAATTGGAAGGGGAGTTCGACAAGGATGCTGCCTCTCGCCAACACTATTTAATGTCTATCTAGAAGAGATAGTGAAAAAGAGCCTACATGATGATGATGGCATTTCGGTAGGAGGTAGAATGATTAGATGCATAAGATTTGCAGACGATATGGCGCTTGTTGCAGAATCTGAAAAGAAAATCAATAAAATCATAGAAAAAATGAAAAAAAAAGGGCTTTGAAGAATATGGGATGAAAATAAATGTTAGAAAGACAAAAGCCATGGTGATTGGAACGAAGGGGTCGGTGTCAAATATAAAAGTAGGAGGAAAGAAAATAGAACAAGTGAATAGTTTTCGATACCTGGGTAGTATTCTTAGTAATGACATGAAATGCGAACGTGAAACAAAAGCAAGGATAGGAATGGCGAAAGAAGCCTTTAAAAGAAACAAAAGTCTGTTTTGTGGGACCTTCAACAAAGAGTTGAGAAAAAGACTCATAAGATGGTTTGTGTGCAGTGTTGTACTGTACCTATATGGGGCGGAAACGTGGACATTACGTAAAGGTGACGAAAATCGACTGGAAGCCTTCGAAATGTGGGTGACGAGAAGAATTGAAAGAATTAGTTGGGTCGAGCGGAAAACGAATGAGAGAGTGTTAGAAATGGTGGGTGAGAAAAAGAACACTTTTAGATATTATTAGGAAGAGGAAGAGAAACTGGTTGGGACATTGCCTAAGAAGAGATTGTATCATGAGGGTCGTCCTAGAGGGTATGATGGTGGGAAAGAGAGGGAGGGGGCGAAGGAGACTGCAATTAATGGATGATATTAAAACAGAAAGATCATACGCGAAAACGAAAAGGTTAGGGGAGGACCGTGGAGCATGGAAGCTTCTCAGCTACGGCAAGTGACCTGCCAATAAAGGCAGAATACCTATGATGATGAGAGGTGAAAAGCAGACATCCATTTAGACAGCCCCCCACCTTTTCAGACTCAATCGGAAATGGTCTCAATCGTTTGTACAAAAATGTGCACGCGAAATTTTCGTTGGTACACAATTAGGAGCGCAGCCAGAACGAAAACAAAGTGGGGGCTGTCTAAATGGTGGCCCCCCACCATGTTCAATTCAATCACAAATTGCCGCAATCGTTTGTACATCGTTTGTACAGAAGTGTGCAGGCGAAATTTTCGTTTGTACACAATTAGGGGCGCCGACAGAACGAAAACAAAGTGGGGCTGTTTAAGTGGTAGCCCCCCACCATTTCCAATTCAATCGCAAATTGTCGCAATCGTTTGTGCATCCTTTGTACAGAAATGCGCAGGCAAAATTTTTGTTTGTACATAATTAGGGGCGCCGCCAAACGAAAACAAATTGAGGGGCTGTCAAAATGGTATCACCCACCATGTCCAATTCAATCACAAATTGTCGCAAACGTTTTTACGTCGTTTGTACAGAAATGTGCAGGCCAAATTTTCGTTTGTACACAATTAGAGGGGCCGCCAGAACAAAACAAAGTGGGGTCTGTCTAAGTGGTAGCCCCCACTATGTCCAATTCAATCACAAATTGTCGCAATCGTTTGTACATCGTTTGTACAGAAATGTGCAAGCAAAAATTTCGTTTGTACACAATTAGGGGCGCCGACAGAACGAACACAAAATGGGGCTGTGTGAGTGGTAGCCCCCCACCATGTCCAATTCAATCACAAATTGTCGCAATCGTTTGTACAGAAATGTGCAGGCAAAATTTTCGTTTGTACACAAATAAGGGCGCCGCCAGAACGAAAAAAAGTGGGGGCTGTCTAAATGGTAGTTCCCCTACCATGTCAAATCCAATCACAAATCGTCGCACTCGTTTGTACATCGTTTGTACAGAAATGTGCAGGCGAAATTTTCGTTTGTACACAATTATGGGCGCGCCAAAACGATAATAAAGTATAGGCTGCCTAATTGGTAGCACCTACCCACGTCCGATTCAAAAGAAAATTATCTCAATCGTTTGTACATAATTTGTATAGTAATGTGCAGGCGGAAGTTTTGTTTCTACGCTATCAGGTGCGTCGACAAAACGAAAAGAAAGGGGAGCTGTCTAAGTGCCAGCCCCACCATGTTCGATTGAACCACAAATTGTCGCGATCGTTTATACATCGTTTGTGCAGAAATGTGCAGGTAAAATTTTCGTTTGTAGTAAATAATATACGGATGTGAGTATTTTTAATATTTGACCTAGAATTGAAGAAAAGCGGTGGAGATTGTGATTATTGTAATTATGTATATATCTCGTGATTGCTCAAAGTTAGAGATACGAAAGTTGTTAGAGATATGTCGAATTCTCATTTCAAATGTTAAACCAGTGTATCGTGTTTTAACGTTTTTTGACAGTTAACCTAGAAAGTAATAAAGGGGGTGGGGCTACAACTATGTATTATCATTTTTGCTGTTTAGCGATCGACGTTAACCGGTTCGAATAACGTTTGCTGAGATTGAAAATGGTACCTATTACACTAGTCGACAAAAAATCTTTTTCTCTGACACACGGAAGAAAATACCTGATTCTAATAGACCTTTCTACGTAGAATTCGAATCTGCAATCAGTTTTTCTCCATCACTCTCAGTTTTCTCGTCACAGAGGAATTTTCGTGAAATTTCCCCTCATTTTTTTTTTTTTACCATTTTCATACCTGTAGCTCGGGTACCTTAGGTATATAAACGCGCAAATTATATTGTATATTAGCTTGATTTACACTTAGTAAGCCCTATAAGTTTCATAAGAATAGCATTATTCTTCCTAGAGAAATAAACATATTTATATAAAAAATATACTATGTGCACTGTTCATTTTACCATATTCATTAGTGCAGATAAAATCACATATAACGTCCACGAAATATACAATATAAGCACGGTTTATATCTCATTGGATTTGAAATGAAACATTTTCAATGATGTATACACCGTGTCACCATTTTATATCTACTTAATAAATAATACCAAAGAAGTGAGTGGCATCTTCTTAATAAATGAACACTTACTTACCTCAACTAATATGTTTTAGTTGTCGACTTTCTTCTGTGTTTGGCTTCTGGAACATCTCTTTTAAGTGTCCAACAGTAATCAGCTAGCATTTTTGAATTCCACTGTCACTGGTATCTCTTCTCCATGGAGGAAACGTCCTGATGAAAATGTTTCTCATACTCATCACTAACAGCACCAAGGTTTTCAGGAAACAAATGCAGGTGGGAGTCTAAAGGTGAGCTTTAAGGGACATGTTGCAACCCATTTCTTTGAATGATTGCAGGAAATCACTCACAATTTCACGGTAATTTGGGGATTTCTGGTTTCCTAAAAAAATCTCTGTTAAACATTTAAATGAACACCAAGCTGCATTCTCAACCAGAGTTAAGAGATCCTCAAATTTTTGGTCACGAATCAAACATCTTATTTGGGGGTCTACAAAAATCCCTAGCGTCACTAACCCGAGGAAATTTTTCCTTGAGGTAACAAAATCCTGCATTACTTATGTCCATTGCCTTAACAAAGTTTTTGAAGAGCCCCAACCTTATGTGAAGAGGAGGTAGAATTATCTTATCAGAGCTCACCAGTGAGGAATAAACACCATTCTTCTGTCCAGGAGTTAATACATGCGTTGGCCATTCTTTCTTGATGTAATGTTCCGCTTTGTTCCTGCTGTCCCATTCGCAGAGGAAACAACAGTATTTCCTATAACCAAGCTGCAAACCCATAAACAAAGAAATGACTTTTAAACCACAGCAAACGGTCCACTTGCGTTTCACACACTGAATTCTTTCTAACACTATTTCGATGTTTTCATACGTTTCCTTCCAGGGAGTAATCTACACCCCCCCAACACCCCCCTAACACCCCTCCAAATTTCTTTACACACACCCCTGGATGGAAAAGGAATACTCCCCCAAATCCAATTGTATCAATCAGTATCATATAGGTTATTTATTACATCAAGTTAAAAAAGGTTTAGCGTTTAGGAAAGAAGGCAGTATTCTTATTTATTTATTTCGCTTCAAAATACGAAGCGACCTCGTTCTCATGTACGGCTTCGAGAACCACATGATCTCATTGTTTCGGGCGGTGTTTCAATTGAAACAATTGACAAAACAGACCGCTGATACCTACCCTCCTGGGCTCCGCAGTCGTTTCCGAGAAAAGAGATTGATGGACAGATGCAGATTACTGAAATTGGCAACGTCTTGAGCTGTTATTCACCTACCTCCTCCTCAATAAGGAAAAATGTGACAATATAATAATGTCTACACCAGATTCAGTTGGTAAGTGCTACTCTAGAACAGGCTCGCAACCAGAAGGGGGCTAAGGAGGGCCTGGCCCTCCCTAAATTTTTCATGTCCAGTCCAGAGCTTAATACAAAATGCACAATTTAGATATTTATAAGAGAATTTTTAATAACTTGACCCCTCCTAATATATGCATGGACCCCAAAGCTCTGTGGCTGGCTTCGAGCCTGCTCTGCAAGTGGTGTATCAACGGACGGACGTTACAAGGGTGTAATCAAGACGTTTTTAGAAATGAAGAGATCGGTCGAAGTAAGAATTATATGTTTTTTAGACTGAGTCTAATGCATTTGGCGCTAGCTTAATTTTTGTAAAGTGTATTTTTATTCACGTAAATTCATTGAGCGGAACAGGGCTCATAGCGAGTCACTTTTTTAACTAAAATTTACTTTTTTTAAGTTGGTCACTAAAAGTTACCTTTTTTTTCAAATTTGTCACTAAAAGTTACTTTTTTGAGAGGTAAAGTAACTTTTTCGTGTGATTTATGTTTTGCATTGGCAGTTTTCTAAGAAAAATATAAAAACAAATGGAAAAAGGCAGAAATTTGTTACTCATTACTCTTCTGAAAGCTTCAGAACTTGCTCATACATGTGAAACAGTCAGCTTTATTCTCACTTCAGCTTTTATTCTTTCTAAAGCACAGTAGACGGTTGGTGGATGCTTAAGCTCTTAAGCTGGGGTTGAGAACCCTTCTGTGTCTATTCTTTCTTTTATCATAATAGTCTTTTAGTTTTCTCACGTAATAGTTAACGCTCCGCTCAATGTTGTGCGCGTGTGTGTTTGTGTGGTTCATCATGTTCGTCTTGTCTTATGCTTCTTGTATGTTCTCCTTAAGAGTAGGTGATGAATTTGAATATTTCACGTTTTTGAGTACTCTTAATGCGAAGTTAAATATAATGTCTGGGATAAAAAAAAAATCGAAAATAGGCCAGAACTGGTTCCACTTACTCAGAAGCTGTTTACATCTGCTAAGTCTGTTTACCGTAACTACAAACCATACTTTGAAAACCTAAGAAAAGAGGAAGCTCAAAACGAAGTAAAGAAGAAACAAAAGAACAAACAAAGAGGTGATGGAGAAATTGACAAAGGAAAAAGGGGGCATGATGAGATTTTGGTCACTTTTTTGTGTGCTTTTGGCCATTTTTTGGTCACTTTTCTACTATTAACAAGAGATCAGACCACTATGAGCCCTGGGATTATTAAAATTAGGGTATATTAAAGAAGACAAAACAGAAAGATACAACATATTTGTAAATTGGAAAACTGGATTTCTGGAAAACAACTAAATCAATGAATAATTTTCTTATGAAAGATTTTCAGAGCCAATAACGTAGCCAGGATGGGGCAGGAAGGAAGATTAAGAGATCAAATAATATTACAACAATTAACGTTAACAACAGGGTTAGAATATTAAATGAAATGAAATTGGAACTATGTACAGTATTAATTAATAAACGAATGTGATTTCAGCGTGAGGCGAAGGATTTTTTCCCAAATAATATTTTGAAAAAAAAATCACCCACTAAAACTTGTGGGGTGAATAAATTGAAATAATGGCAGAATTTTGCGAAATAATTAGACTACAATAATTCGTATGTAATCAATTCACATGTAATTACCAGGTAAAATAGTGGAGGTTAATTCCTAATACAGTGAAACCTCTCTTAACGAGCATCTCTCAATAGTGGACATCTTCGTAAGAGGACAAACTTTCTTATTTTTCCATGCCATAAATATGTGTGATGTGGTGTTATGAGAGAGAACCCTTCCTTTTAGGGACACCTCTCATTTACGGACAAATGATCGGTTCCATCGATGTCCGTTTTGAGAGGTTTCACTGTATTACTTAGTTTAATAATAATAATAAATGCTCAAATGTGTGAACTTACTTTATTGAACCTAACACTGCAAAGAGTTGATATTATTATTACTATTATTATTATTATTATTATTAGTAGTAGTAGTAGTAGTAGTAGTAGTAGTAATAATAATAATAATAATAATAGTATTGCCATAGTTGCGTAACAAAATATACTGTTTTGTTGTTTGAGTTTATTTAAAAATTATATCACTATTCGAAGAGCACACCCCCCCTTTTATTTTGAACACCCCCCTAAGTAAAAATTTCTGGCGTACTTACTGTTTCCTTCATATTAGTTGCATAAGCCAAAGGCACTGAAGGAAATTTGTTGCCACTGTGCAAAAGGACATCCTTAAAACTAGTTTTGGAAGAGTCAATAAACAATCTCCACTCTGTAGTTGTATATGCATGTCCAAGTGTATCCATCACAGCAGAGATATTATTACAATACACTAAATCATTTTCTTGAGAATAATAGTTTTGAAACTCTGTATGAAGGTTTCGAAAAATGCACACTTTAGTGTCACGATGGAGCAGATTTCAGGCTTTAAGTCTAGAAGCAAGAAGTTCTGTCTGTATCTTGGAGAGTTTTAAATCCCGTAGGCGGTCATTTAGTTCACCCTAAGTTATCAGATGGGGATACAATGTAGATGTGCTTCCTACATAAGTAGAATCATCTTCTTCATTTGGAACTTCAGTAGTTGCCTCAAGTACGTAATCCTCATTTACCGTAAGATGAGGAGGAGGTACAAGTACAGGTAATTCTGCACTGTGTGGAACTGGCCTAATTGCTGATGGCAAATTAGGGTACTGTACTGTGTGGTTAGATTTACTGATTATTTCTTTTATCTGTGTCATACAAAAGTAGCAGTCTGAAGAATGATCTTTTGTTTCCCTCCAGATCATCGGTACTGCGAAGTTCATGTTTCGTTCACCATTTACCCACCCAGTCAGACGTTTCACGCAAGTACAACAAATGTAGTGAGGAGCGAAATTCTTATCTTGGTCTCCTACACAGCAACCAAAATATAACTGGTAACACTTCCTCACAAGTGGAGTAAAACATCGCCGTTGCGATTTAAATGTTAGCTCCCCACATACATAACAGAAATTGTCCGGTTGATTTACACACTTCCTCGGCATCTTCTATCCTGTAAGGTATCACACACTCATACACACAGAAATCTACACTCGATCAAATTGGCACAAAATCCCTCTAGACATTCGCTCATACAAAAATGGCGACATGGTGTACACATCATTGAAAATATGTTTTATTGGAAGTCCAATGAGATATAAACCGTTATATATTGTAATTTTCGTGGAAATTATGTGTTGAAGACCGACCCGACCCGACCCGTGACCTGAATTGACTGACCCGACCTGTGATCCGACCCGACAATCCGATCCGATTTACTCGACCCGACAATCCGACCCGATTTTCTCGACCCGACAACCCAACCCGAACTGGCCCCAATGACCCGACCAGAGATGACCTGACCCGACAATTCGACCCGAGTTGACCCGAGTGACCCGACCCGAAGTGACCCAAGTGACCTGACACGAGGTGACCTAACCCGACAACCGACCGGAGTGACCTGGCCTTACAATCTAAGCAGTTTGAGAGAACTAGAACCTTACAAAGCTGCCACCAGAAAAACAATGCTGGCCAATTCATATGCATAAACCATTGTTTCGGCTTTTTTATTTGTAGTATAATTATTCTCCTCCTCCTCCTCAGTGTTCTGCCAGTAATGACAGGCCAGTTTCCGTTAACTAGGTAAGAAGCTTCCATTTTTGCGATTTCCTGCTAATATCTTCCTCGCAACCCAACATAATGTCCACCCTCCTTATGACAATCTATCAATTGCAACCTTCTTATACACTCTCGCTCTCCTGATATCACCCCTTTACTACATCTCTCAGAATACAATCCCTTAGCAAGATCGAAACACGTGATCCGTCCATTTTTTCGCTTCCTTATATCGTCCAATATTGCTCTCGTCTCTTGCATTTTTTCAGCATTTACTAATTCGTTTTCCTCTCTACCCTGCTAACCTAATCTATTTTCCTCCACATCCAAATTTCCAAGGTTAAAATTTAGGCAATCAAATTTGAAAGTCAAAATAAAATTTGAAGTTCTGAAGAAAAGATGATTTTCTAGTAAGGAATGTATATAGTACTTCTTTTAATATTTTTTGCTGTGTAATAAACAAAAATTTCATTACGTTACCATTCCGATTTTTCTATTTAAAAACAGCGTTGCTGTCTGATAGGATCATAAGGAACTAATTGCACTGAAATATCATTCTGGAAGGAATTACCTTTTAATTTTTTCTTGATTAATTTATCTAGAAGATATTGCAACGTTATATAAAATCAGCGAGTAATTTAGTGCCGAGAAAGTCAAATCACTACCGCACCAATATTATTATTATTATTATTATTATTATTATTAATAATAATAATAATATAAATAATAATAATAATCTGAAGGTGACCAACAACGTTTCGTTTCTTTTTGCGAGAAGAGACAGAGCTCTTTCAACAGAAACAAATGTACTTTTCGAGACGAAACTAACTTCACGACACATTTTCGAGACGAGAATGCCCCGAACCTGGTCTTGTGAGCAACACTAGTAAGTATATCCAACATATTACCTGGTTGTGGCTGTTCAGATGCACCATGAACGTGCGTAAGGCAGAGTGAACATGGGACCTTCACAGAGCATCAAAAGGGCTTGTTTGCTGTACGAGTTCAAATTGGGGTAAAACGCTGCTCCGCGGGGCGGAAGATATGACAGGCCTTTGGTTAGGGTGTCGTGACTACGCGGAGAGTGCAGCGGTAGGACGGTTTAAGGGCGGTGACGAAACACTCGAAGACGCACCACGTGCCGGAAGACAAACAGATGTTCAAAATAAAGACCTTCAAGCAGCAATTGAGGCCAAGACAGACATATGAGGAACTGGTACTACAATTCAGTGTTAGTGGAGAAACCATTCGGCACCACCACCATCAACTTGGGAAGCACTGCAAGTTGGGTTGATGGGTCCTACATGATTTGACTTGGGGCCAGAAGGAAACGCGAGCAGACACCTGTGTTTCTTTGGTGTCTCGTCTGAGGAAGGAGCAATTTCTGGACAGGGTGTTGACATGTGATGGGAAGTGGGTCCTGTACGAAGCTCCACGGCGCCGTCATCGTTGGTTAGTATCCCATAAACCGGTTCAAAAGCAGCCCAAGCCAGCACTACACCAGAATAAGGTTCTCCTGTGCATTTTGTGGACTGCTCGCGGCATCGTCCATCGGGAACTGCTACTACCTGGTCAGAGCATCAATGCAACTGTGTACTGTCACTCTCTGGATCCAACACTTCTGAATCGCAAAGGGGTCCTCCTGTTACAAGGCAACGCTAAGCCCCACGTAGCTAAGATGACCCAGGACACCATTCTACGCCTTGGATGGGAAACAATATTGTATCCGCCATGCTCTATGGACATTGTACCGTCCGATTATCACCTGTTCCATTCCTTGGACAATCACCTTAGAGAACGCCAGTTCAAATCACTAGTAGAGGTGCAATATGCACTTGATACCTTCTTCGCTTCACGTCCCACCAAGTTCGACTGCGATGGAATCCATAGCCTTCCAGAAGGTCGTCGAAGCTGATGGATATTATTTTTGATATTCCAGGTACGTCTTAAGTTACATATGAATGTTCAAAAGTGTTGGTGAAAAGGAAGCCGAACTTTCTTGGTCACTCTTAAAGTAATAATAATAATAATAATAATAATAATAATAATAATAATAATAATAATAATAATAATAATAATAATAATGTGTCCTGCCCAAAGGCAGATCTTTGACCCGAAGGTCCATGGGTATTGATTCCAGCTCGTACCAAGTAAGTTTTCTGGTGGACAAACACCGTGTGCAAGGGTTTTCTCGGTGTTCTCCAATTTCCTCCCACTTTCTTCATTCAACCACTTCAATTACTTCTTATCATCACTGTCTCTCTTAGCGTTGGTGCATAACGTGGGACGTTAACTAGACATTTCCTTTCAATTTCACTTAATGTGACACTTAATTTGACATAAAAACGCAGAAAGGAAAAAAGTCAGTCGTAATATTAGTTACAATTTCCATGCCAATTAGCTAATATACGGTTAAATTAAAATTTTATTACTATTTCAGCTACAATTAGTCACAATTATCATTCATTCACCAACTTCGAATTGAATTTTACAACAAAGCTCCTTATAGTATTTCAAAATAAGTGAAGAATGTGACAACCCGACCCGACCCGACCCGTCACCCGACCCGTTTGAGAGCACTATCAGAGGGGTACAATTTACAGTACAATTTATTTTGTATGGTTTAGCATACTTTAAAGCTACCATATTTTTTTGAAAACTGAAAGAACGGGACATCTTACAAATTAGTAGTAAATATTGCATTTTGTATTAATTTTATCTTTCGAATTTTATTACAGCATCGCACTAATTACACAACTTAAAATAATGTATTAATAGAGTCAATATTTAATCAACGATGCTAAAAATTATTGTAGAAGCTAGAAGCTGTTATACAATATAAACGCAATCAATGAACATACAATACTTAGGCAAAAATTATATTTTCAATATTATTACACATACCACCTCACATGCTCTACATGTCTATAAAGAGAAAAAAATCCAGATTTATGAAGTTGTTTCCAAATTTCAATGGACTGGTTTATTTTTGTTAACCTAAAATGCGAACTAAAACAAAGCAATTTGCATAATTGTATTTCTGAAGCAGAAAAAAAATGATTTCGGGGCTGGTCTACAAAGTCACAAGAATTTGTTGCCACCTCGGGGTATACATTCTTACTTTTGGTGATAACAGTGCCAGTTAGGAGGATTTAAACATTGCATGTTATATACAGGGAAGCAGCGATTGGAATAATAATAAAGATTAGAATGGAATTGTTCCTATAGTATTGTCGGTATCAAAAGCAAAATGAATAAGTCGATTTTATTATCTTTTCAGAACTTTTGATATGTAATTAATAATAATAAAAAAAACAGGACTAGAAGGAAAATTTCTGCACACCGGGACAAATTTTAATAAACCGGGACGTATCGTAGCCTTACATACTTATTTACATGCGGAGTGTCAGTACAGAGCCACTACGAAGCAGAATTGAAACAAAACCTCGTAAATAGGTTTCCAACCCAGGAAAACAAAATTACCGGCACACCCTGAAAATTATCTGTACAAATGAGAAACTGAAGACTGTATTGATCGTTATTGTATTACCAGCAATTGCCACTTCTTTAAAATTATCGAAACAGATGAATAATACTGGATATTAATCTTTACATAACAACTGCTGATTCATAAAATGAAATTTACTCTATAAACTTAAACTTCAAACAAAGGAAATTACTTTAAAAAGTCATTTTCTGCTCTCAATAAATGTATAAAATTCTTTTACAATAGTATCTAAGTCTTATCAAATTTCTGATGTTAAATAAATAAAAAAAAACTGACATAAATTTAAAAAATATCGATAATGTATAATACAACGGAAATTTGTGTTTGTAAAGGCACTGTTGAAAAATTTCGATGTTCAATGTTATATTCTGGATTGCAGATTCCAATATACGGGTCAGAAGGGAGCTAATAAGAAGTTTGTAATGGTCACCGGCCTTAATCAAAATCACAGCAATATTCCCTGCCAGACCGGTGAAATCCAGGCCATTTAGCAACCCTACTCGTAAATCAGAATGCTGAATGCACCAAAATACATCAACCTGCATTCTGTAGTTTCTGCAAAATGAATTTCATGAACATGTTCAAACAAAACAAGATACTGTGTTATAATTTTCCCTTTAACAGTCTACTTTGTGAATTTGTTATATCTTCCACTTATCAATTTCCTGTACGAGATGAGAAAATTAGAAAATCGTTTTCTTTAGAAATGGAATATACTCGTAAATTGTTTATATTAGTCCATCTGAACATTTTCAAATTGGCTGAAGTGTTTTGAGCACATGAGTTTACATTTAAACTAGCAAATGAACAGATGTGGTCTCACAGTAATGATAACAAAACAGTTTTAGTGGCTAATTACTGAAGAAAATAAAATGAAGTTTCTACTTTTATGTTCCACGAATATGTCCTGTAGTCAAAGGGAGACGGATGATTAATGAGAGTGAATGATTATAAAAGAATCGGTGGAATGGCCATGTGGGAGGAAGGTCTAAATCGCGAGAAAACCCACGGACACAATGTTGTCCATCACAAATTCATATGGCTTGAATTCGAACCAGGTAACACTCGCACTAGAGGTGAGCACTCCGCTATTGATTCCCTGTGTCTTTTGATAAATGTTTGTGATTTATGTCATGACGAGTAATGAAAACAATATTCTGTTCCAGTAAGTGAAACAATATAAGAGAAGTCAATCTACTGGACGAAACTTAACAAAGGCTGAACGCTTTAAAACGTTTGCTTTTATGTATGATTTTTTTTTTTACTTGTGGACCTCAGAACACAAAACACAATACTTTCACGATATAATCTTTTGCAAATGTACTATCATATACCAAACATTAATCATTTCAGAGGTGAGGCCAGGCTTGTAGCCACTCAAAAAATGTAGCGGGGGCCTGTAGAAGTTAGAGGGGTTAATCCAACCATATAATAGTTCATCACTATATAATGGTTGGAAGCCTATCTTGAAAAGTTTAGGGGGCAGTAAAAATTTATTGGGGCAGCCTCCCGGGGATACTGGCCTATCTGAAGGGAAGAAGAATATAAATAAACTTATGTTTGTATACTTAGAACACTATTAAAAAGAAAAAGCTGAAGTTGTAAAGTAACAACATACGTAACACATAATGAATTTCTTTTAATATTCCTCTTGCTCAGGCTCGAAAAATCCTGGACGGCAATTAGTCAAGCCAATTGGAAATAGGAGACTGGCTCATAAATAAGTTAAATCAAAAATAAAGTTACGAAGGCCCATGTATGAAATTGTATTATAATGGTGCCTAAGTTTGAGAACCGGTGCCTACGTCAGAAGAAAAATTCTCGAGCACTTATCTTGTTTATGATGGTCTTTCGGCAGCCTAATCATCTGTCTGCATCTATTCGCTACAGTTTCCTTCAGCTTCAAACCACCGCGGTGACCACAAGAGCATTTCTCTTGTAGAAATATACTAAAGTAAAGCGCTATATAATACGATTCTTGTAGCATTAAGATAAGAATAGTTGAAGCAATGGTGTGGGGGTGACCGATTTCTAATATGCAGAGTAAATAATAGAAAAATGAAATG
This sequence comes from Thermobia domestica, assembly GCF_964235325.1. Lineage (NCBI taxonomy): Eukaryota > Metazoa > Arthropoda > Insecta > Zygentoma > Lepismatidae > Thermobia > Thermobia domestica. The sequence goes on from NC_137470.1 coordinate 79,567,193, forward strand.
ATGTAATAGAATGCGAATATTTATCAAGGGATTAAGAGCTTTTTGGTGCATAAAGTGCTTATTTATAGAAGTAGCATAATAGCATGGAAATTAACGACAAATCTTCAAAATAAAGGACAACTATATGATGGCCTAGATATTCTCAATCTGCGCATGAACTGATATAGTGCTTAGGCTCTAATGTTTTGGGGTAATAAAATAGTAAAGTAATCCTCCTTAAGTGTATAAGTATCTAAAAATGTTTGTAATGATAGAACATTACAAATTACCACTAATGTATTTCAAGCTAGGAAATAGGTCTTATTAACACTTTACGTTTATATACAGTAAGTGTATTACTTATTTTGCCATTTTTTCTTTCACTATTCTACTAAATTTATTTGTAGTTTGCAGTGAGAAACTGCAATATGAAAAATTCCCTCAAGCTTCCAATGCCACTCACAGCGCGCTTACAGACCTGAGACGTCACACCAAACCTATCTTCGTGTTGCCGTGACGTAAGCAGCTCATTTTTCCATTGTTTGAAGAATTACATCTCCGTACCGAAGAAATAAATTTCCTGAGATTCTTGGTATGTGGTATATTGAAGACTAGTTCTACACGACGGTGTCTTTAAATTACACCCTTTGGTCAAAAAGGAAATGTCCACTACATACTCCTGTTTTCCAATCGATATGACTATTATCAAGCAACTATTTTGAATGAACTGAAAAGGCTCTTTACTTAGGCGAAGCAGAATAAGTAACGCTGTGGATGAGTGGTTAGAGTTGTCCTTTCCTAATTTAGCAGTTCGAGTTCGATTCTGCTCCTAGACCTAAGGCTGAGCTACTGTTGGATGCTGCTAAATGAAGATAATCTCCAGTGGAAAAAATCAGTGTTTTCCTGTTTTGGCATCTGTCTCATCGTTTGCGATTTCTAGGGGTGGAAACGGATTTTCGGGCACCCTGTATATTCATATAACTCGCAGAGTATATGCATTCGGAAGATTTTTATTACAGTTTCGTAATAGGCGTCATTAGTGCTTTCGATTGGTATATAAAAGATCTTCCACTTCGATATATAATCTCCCTCATTTCCCTTGTCATGATAAAATGGGAACCGGTCAAAACCCCCAGTTTTGACCTAGACCCGACAAAGTATGTAGTGCTTCGTCATCATATTCATCCTCTAAATGTTGCTTTTTGTGTGGAGATGAATCAGGGCAAAGTTTTTGAGGCAAAACAAGTTGTCCTGAAAGCAATGACGTTTGGTTTGTAACCATTGCATTCTGGGATCAAGTTTACGGAATGCATACCGCACATTGCATATACATTAGATGTAAAATTGTGGCTAGTAATAGGCCCCGAAATGAAAAATAAACTAGCCAGTAGGAAAAAGTGCATTTAAGAAATATTTTGAAATGAGATAGGCCTTTCGGTTGATATGCCTACAGACAAGGGAGGAAATACCAATGATGGTAATACAGTGCGAAGTTTTTTTTTTGTTTTTTTTTGTTTTTTTTTTTTAGAAATGATGAACTGTCTGTTGACATTACAGGTGATAATGTTGAATTTATTGAACATTTTCATGTAATTTTAGAATGCATCAATTGCGGTTTTCTTATTAGCGCAGATGCTCTTGAGCAGTATGCAGCAGAAACTAGACATTTGTACTTGCTAGATTATGCGTGGTATAACATGGCAAGTAACGTTCATAAGATTTTGTTAAATATAAAAATTGTTATTGCCTCATGTATTCTTCCGATTGGCCAACTTTCGGAAGAAGCATAAGAGGCAAGGAACAAAGACATGAAAGTACCGAAAGAATTTCACACGAAAAAGCTCACGTGTGGGTAGCCACAGAGATCTCATTCATTACTCTTGATATCCTCTGATCCGTTAATAACCAGTTTAAGACGCAAGACTCGAAAGAAGGCCGATCATATAACGCGTGAAGTTCTTTCGTTACTTTAATTGCCTGTTTTGAATACAGACGACTTTTCCTTAGATGATGATGAATGTGATTGTTAGGGCCCATAAGCATACTTTGCTTTTCATTATTTCTTAACAGCCAATTTTATGTGTTTCTTTATATTATTTGCTGTGCATATTAGTATGTTGTTTTGTCGTCGTAGAACAAAACTGCCACAATAATTGAGATGCTAATATTGCAGTTATATTTATTTATGTTAATTCATTACGTTTAGAATTTTGTTCCACATTCTAATAAATGTCGATAAGGCGTGTCACTTTACATTTTGTCAGGGGGACAATAATTAAGGGACAGTTACATGCAAAGATTATTATATATCATTCGCAATTCCTTTGGACGTATTTTACTAACGTGTGCTGCAGAACAGAGGAAGATCGTGCAAAAGTCACATGACATAGTCTAAGGCAATCTTCTAATTGTGTATTTACTTAATTCGTTAGGTGACGATAACCCTTTACAACATCAGCTTCAATTCTTCCGAATGTTTAGCATCTTTACATTTGTTTGTATTTTTTTAACGTTTTACATTCTAACTGTGTATGCTAATATATTGGTATTCACAAATGTAGTTCATACGTTTTTATTACCAAAACCTGTTCATTCAAACACATTTCTCTTTCGGGTTGACAATTACCCCGTCCTGAACCCTCACATGAAGCCTCTGATGTTAATAGTTACTGAATTATACTCTACTACCAAGAAATCTCCCACCAGTCACATTTCACGCACATTGGTTCCGAAACTAGCTCCTCAACAATTTCATTCCGCCAGAATCGTCATTTATCACACTGTGCGTCGGCGGGAGTAGAAATTTATGAGGACTATCAACTTCACGGTCCCTCTGTTCGAAATAACGAGTATTTACGCTTTAGATGACCCAAAGCTCCCAAATTTTGCACTTTTCCCACACACAGATATGATATGAGATGTTTCCTATTTTCTGTGAGAAATCACCTCTTGCAGTTTCTTGGTCTAGTTCATTGAGACCTTATAAATTCTATATAATTTTTATCATTATACGAGTCGTCTGATTTCTAAAGAGACGTATGCAACAACATTGTAACATATACCGACAACAAGCAATTTTCTCCAATCAGATAAGCGTCTTAAGAATGCGTTTCATTTCCATCCATAACTCGATACTAAAAACCAGAAATGCTAGAAATCGAATATTTCTTGTTTTTACATTGACCACTACAGAGTGAAAACAGTAATAAATAGCAAGAACTGGTTGTTTGCAATAGATTAAGCGTTCCGAAAATACTTTTCATCTTCATTCCTAACTCTTTACTTAAACGAGTTGTTCAAGAAATCAACAACTGAACGTTGAACGTTATAGAGCAAAAATGGTAAAAGATAGCGAGAAGCGGTTTACTGCATTTAGTATCAAGAATATATTCTATTTTTAATCTAATCTCACTATTAAAACCAGAAATGATAGAAATCAGTAAATTCGGATTTTAATGATGATCCTTACAGAACGAAAGCCATAAATGAAAGCGACGATGAGTTTTCTGCAGTAAATTAATGATCACTAGAGAACGAATGTTATGCAAAACGCTTATTCTTTAACATTAAATATATTATCAAAAATTACGTCTTAAAGTTTGTATCTGGGGTTCTAGTTTGAATTTAAGCCAGTTTTGTTTTGCCTATTTTGTCTATTTCGCCCATTCCTGCCTAAATAATTGCTTTAGTGCCTAATGTTGCCTATTTTATGTATTTTCTTCAAAATAAGATTTTATTGGTGAAAATATATAATTTAGTATTTCAAGAAAGGACTCTCTGCCTCTTCCGAGATAAGTGCTGTTTGTAGTGATAAGGTGTTGTAAAATTTTGGACTACTAAATGTGCTGATAAAGTGCTGTGAAACTTTGTACTGCTGTGTATGCTGATAAAGTGTATAACATTTGACTGTTATATGTAGCGATAAAGTGTTGTAGAGAATGCATTTACCAAATATACATGGAATATATATATACAGAGTGAATCAAAAGTCTGGACACGGTGGAATAATTCGAGAATTGAACTTCGGAGCGAAAAACCAGAAAACACGTGTTTAGTAATATTAAAAAAAAAAAAAAAACTATCTGATGAAACCAAACTCGACCCTCTAGACCCACCCCTGGTAGCTGGGATCGGGTCAACTTTGAAATTTTAAATAAAAACCCCAATTTTTGATTGCAGATTTGGATTCTACAGTCCAAACTATGTATGGTTTCATCAACACTTTTCTGTCGATACATAATATGGTGTTATAATCGGCGAAAGTAAATTAACTCTTTGCAGTGAAAAAGAAAGACATTTTGCTTTCAGACCGAGAATCTTTACCAACAGATCCGTCACCGTTAAAGGAATGTCACTTATAAACGAATCGTCCAGGTGAACGACGCTTTAACATGGGAATGAACAAACGCGCAATCCCATCCCAATATTGCAATCTCATGTCATGTGTCACTAAACGTGTTATAATTCAAACATCCATACAGTGCATGGGAGAAGAGAAAACAATAATGAAACGAATAACACACACACACACACACAGGTGTCACTTCTTTTACAAATGCTCCACTATAATGCCGAAATTACAGGTTACGCCTATAACCTTCGTCATGTCTATTCCGAACGAAAGTTCGATCAACGTACTTAAGCGGCCTCCATGCCATAAAATTAACGTTGTACCATACGTACGTATTAAAATATGTACTCTGTTCACACAATGCTCTTTAGTGGTAACTCCTTTAGTTTTGAAATTATATTGGAACAACAGAATCAAATCTTGTCTAGGGTCCGACTACTACCACTACTACTACTACTAGCAGATAATAATATAATATAATATAATATAATGTAATATAATATAATATAATAATAATAATAATAATAATAATAATAATAATAATAATAATAATAATAATAATAATAATAATAATAATAGGAAGAAGAAGAAGAAGAAAAGAAAGAATTCAATAATAATTTCACCCATTTCAAACTATGCGAGACCGTGAGCTGTCTCGTGAGAATACTCGCGCGAGACTTACTGAGGTCTCGTCTCGCGCACGTCATTCGAAACGATGGCGAAAAGCTTCATGATGCTGTCACTTCGGGGGACGACGTCGTGCCACTGCTGCACTGAGAAAAAAAAATGTAGGTGGCATACTTAAAAACGTAGGTTACATTCGTAATTCCTGTAGTTTCTGGACTTAACGTACAACCGTATATAACATCCTGCAGCAAACGTATAGCTGAAAAAGTATGTATTATACGTACTGTCTGCATAAGTGCAATGACGTCATTCGTGTGACGTCATCTGCAGTAACAAGTATATACGGAGGTAATATACGTCAGGACCGTATGTAGCATGTGGGTTAATAATGACGACACTCACTGACTATCAGGACGGAGCATAATTTCAAGAAGTATGCAATATACGTTCTGTACGTGTGTTTCTTGCGTTCAACCCCGAGACAGCATCTATATTGTACTTCTGCCCCGTACATACGACTAGATACAGTATACGTATTGTACGTATGTATTATACAGATTTTCCTTATGTCGCACACAGCTTGTCCCGATACAGCATACAGAATATCCGTATGCACCATACAGAGTGCACATATTCAGCTTACAGACTGTCTGCATGCAGCATATAGATTATACGTATGTCGCGTACAGGCTGGCCATATGTAATGTATGGATTGGATGTATGTAGCTTATAGATTGTTCATATGAAATATACGGATTTTACCTGTATCGCATAGGTATTGCCTTGTTGTAATATATGGATTGGACATATTCAGGATCTAGATTGTACGTATAGTGCACCATTATTGAAGTGCTGCAACATACTGAGAAATGCATAATACATTCTTACTGTAATGTTGTCACATATTGTTTTTCTCTGTATGGAAACAAAAATAGCTTAAAATATGGTTGATCTCCTTTGTGCCAATAATAATAAAATTAAAAATACTACACTTTTCAATCTTAATTTGGAGCAGTGAAACTGTCCAGAGAAATGTATTTACCTGCAGAGTGTAAGTTTGGACTTCCTGCTAATTCTTTGGAAAGCTACTGCAAAGCCAAGGTTGGAAAGTGGCACAAGCGTTAATTTTAAAATTATTGGCACAAAGGAGGTTAACCATATGTTAAACTATTTTAGTTTTCATACAGAGTAAATCAATATGTGACAATATTACTGTAAGAATTTATCATACCTTTTGCAATAACTTAGTTGCAGCACTTCAATAATAATGCAAAATGCACAGCCATTTACAATCCTATGTTCAAACTCAAACAAGACTTATGTACAGTCATTTATTAAGCCGTTATCATCCATTACTTGTACAGTCACGAAAGAAAATATTCTTCAGTTGACAAAATTTGTTTGCTAAAAACTCAACAATAAATTAACCTATTAGAGTACCGACTTTGGCAGGTTGTCAAGTTATAACTATTCGAAGAATAACAACAAAAAATCCAAATTAATTCATTTGTTCCCGACCTATTGGCAAAAGAAAATTTGTCAACTGTCAAATACTTTCCTTTCCGTGTGTACTATATAAAGACGACTTTACCTCATTCTTTTCCTTAATAATATCCTCTTCCAAAATGCAGAAGTTGTTACCACAAGATGCGTGAATAGGATTTTCCAGAAATAACTTCTCTGCACATTTTAATTAACAGATAAGTTATTTTTTAAATGACGCTATAATTAAAAACATGGTGTCAGCTGAAAACGTGTTCCCTCACAAGATGATTCCTACACAGTATTCGCCATTAAAAATGCAACTTCAAGGAGACAGGGTAGCTACGCCAAAGTTCCCAAGCCGATATCTAATAGTAAGTGTCGAATATGCTTAACCCTTAACATACCAAGCGGGGTACTCGAGGGACCCCAGAGAGTGATATTTGGTGATACTGCCGCAATTATAAGAATCAATTTATTCTCGATTTTTATATGTATCCTGCAACCCTTTGAGATATTAATTACATGATTAGATCAACGATTCGTTCCTTTAAATAAATACAAAAAATAAAACACACTTGAAAATGTAAAAACTCCATTGTTAAACCTGTGTTTCAGATTTACGAACACAAAAGTATAAAATTGTATGAAGAACTGAATAGTGCTCAAGTATATATAATATTTGATGTCAACAATGTTTATTTAACTTAAGTATGCTTCTAGACATCCAAACCCTCTGCAATACTATGTTGAGAAATTAAAATAATACTTGGGGTCCCCAGAAGACACCAGCTTGGTAAACAACTTTCACGACTTAGGCTTGGTACGTTAAGGGTTAAACTTACCGCTGTATTCGCTGTGTGACAACGTGGTGAAAGCGGAGCAGAACTGACCCAACATTGACAACCAGAACGACTGTAACACAGCGAGACATCGAGAGGATGTTCTCTTCTGGTATGGTAAGCCATGCGTCTTACGATCCAATGCCACGGCTCATCAACTGTAGCTGGCGGAGTTCACAGGTATGAGAAGCTGTGCAGCCATCGACCAAACACATTTATCCTTCCCTGCTCTACACATTCTGCAAATTTGGACTTTCCTGGATGTATCCTCCGTAGTTCAACATTTTAAGTAACGAGCAGTGTAATAGACTCATACATTATTTAAAGAAAGAGTGATGATTCTCAGAATTACTCGGAAGTTTCTAGTTTACAATATATATATAGATATAGATATATACAATAATTTAAAACGGTTATATCAAAGTTTGCAATTCAGAGCACAAAAGGAAGTATAGCTCTCGGAACACTGATTATAGCCAGATAATACCACTAGTAAACTCAACCACACTCAGTACCGTTAGTTGCTTGGTATTGTCTATGAGGCAAAGATCATCGTATCTCATTGCGTGTAGATTTTTGTATTTGTTTAACGCTAAAAATTGTTTGTCGCTAATCGAACCCAGTAACATATATACCGACAGGACGTATGTTAGTCACAAGGTTACATGAGTGAAACACTAAATTATTCGATTGACACTTGCGGCCTTGTCAACACTAGAGAAAGGTACAAAGTGATTAAATAAATACGAAACACAGTTCATACAAAATATAGCGATGTATGAAGTCTCCTTTTCATACGATTTGGATAAAGGATACATCTGTAGAGAGCAACATAAATGATTTCTCTGGATAATTTGGATTACTCCAGAATTCGAACAAAAATAATTTTGAAATTCGTTGTTAAGTCCAACATTTTTTCTTTCTTTCTTCGGATTCTCAATACAGTTGACTACTGAAAAGCTGAGTTACAGATTTTGTTAAAACATATTCACTATACCATTGCCTTATTCACAGAACAATACATTAGTTATTAATGTATGTCTGAAATAATAGTGCTTCGTGCAGATTTACTTTATCCAATCGGAATTGCACAATAATAAAAAAAAAATGTTGCAAGGTATAATGTTCTTATTTACAGAGAAAAAGAGTTGAAAGGACTTAACGCTAACAATCATTTTCTTTAAACAGACATACATTTATTCTAATTTATGGAAGAAAGAAATAATTTGTGGAGCAGTATATTTATTAAGGTTACATATTCGTACAAAATAATGTAAATACAATCGGTTCTGTCTTCAGAAAGGACGTGCTTTTAGCCACAAATTACACTGCTTCTTTTCGCTGTCTTTCATGCAGAATCCTGGTTTTGTTTTGATGCATGAAATACCTGAAACAAAAATCCAAAAATATTTAAAATGTTACATTTTAAAATATTTAACATTTTTTAAATTAAATGGACAAATACTGTTCGGTCAGGTATGGACTTTTGGGTTTCTGGTAGAAAAACGATGAATTAAAAAAAAAGGTTTATTGATGCTGAACAACTCGAAATGTATTACTATGCAAAAGTAAGTGGGTACCCAATGGCGTTCGAGGTACCATGGGGTACCTAATGTCTGCATTTTTAGATATGTGGAAATATATGTCTCTAAAATGTAAAGAACTGATATCTGTTTAGTACAGAAAACCGCAACTCGGTAAGCCTTATGGATACCGAGGTATGGGAAAATAAAGAACACCATCATATAAGTGTGAGGTTTGCGTACTAGATTGTGCAGTTTCGAAAACGTAATTACTGAGGGCTAACAACAACCTCAAAAGTAGTTTCAATTCAATACACTACACACACGTCCTTATGGGGGTTTTCGGTTACTATGGCATTCACAGACCTCCGATTCCTAAACATTCTAAAATATATCTTAATAAACTTATAAAGAACGTTACAGGTGTGTGTTTACCGAAACCGCAAGTCGGTACGTTTAACAGTTACCGAAATATGGTGAAATAAATAGGAACACCATAGGTATGTAGGGCTTCCATACTTGACAGTACAGTTAAAAAATTAATGAAAATATGACTAATGGCTATCAAGATATTGTCAAATAAAGGTTTTGGTGTTAGGTGGTAAAATTTCCGAAACCGGTCATGAAATCTGAATAAGCACCAGTAGCAATTTCATCCTAAAGTAACTGGGTATTTCCATGGGGTTTTAGACCATCATGGGTCTAAAAAGATTAAGTTTTAAAAGCTTTGAAAAATATAATTTGACATTTGTAAAGAGTATTAGAAAAGAGAATAGAGTTACCCAAAACTTCCAGCCAGTACATCTTACAGCTAGAGAGAGACCGTGAAATAAAAGAGTATTAGATCTTAAAATTTCACAAAACAACTTTTGATATTAATAAAAGTTAAATAAGATGGTACTTATATGGGTTAAGTGAGTACCTCACACTCGTCAGGGCAATTCCGATCGAAAGATTAATTCAGCTCGAAGTTTTCTTCGGGTAAATCCAAGCGTGATAATTCCTAGCGTACAAAAAGAATGAAAATTCTTTGTCAATATCTAATATAGCAACCGAGATATAAGTAATTATGTATTTTATGACGTCGTAAAAATGGAGACCCACATGGATTTGTACTGTTGAGTCTTTGCTGTAAGAAGAAGAAATTTCAGAAAACTACCGTATATACCTTAATAGACAATTAAATGGGTGCAGGCACGGTGGCTTAGTGGTAGAGTGAGTACCTTTGGTGTATTGGGTCCTGGTTCGATCCGCGGCCAAGTCAGTTTGTAGTCGACATCATATTCGTGGGTATTCTCGGGCTACTCCCGTTTCCTCCCACCTTTGCACTCCATCAATTCTATCATCAACATTCATTTGCCTTAATTTCATTTTAAAATTAAATGCGCAGTTAAGTGTGATCGTATCTCTGTGGATTAAGAGAATACTCCAGTGTAGTTTCTGCAAAACATACTAGGTAAACACCCCACCACTAAGTTACTGTGTCCTCACTGATTTAATTGTCTATTAAGGTATATACAGTAGGTTTTTGAATTTCTTTCTTATAGCAAAGACCCAGAAGTACAAATCCTTAAAGATCTCTATTTTTACGTCATAAAACATATGACTCGTTATATTTTGGTTACTATATTAGATATCCACAGGGAATTTTCACACTTTTACACAGCTCGATGAACCTTGGGAACTGCCTGAAGAAAACCTAGAACTAATCTTTCCATCGAAATTTTACTGAGGTACTCACTTAACCCATAGAAGTACCATCTTATTTAATTTTGTTGGGACCAATAATTTTTCCAAAGTTTCAACATCTCATACTCTTTTATTTCACGGTGTTTCTCTATATGTTAGATGTACTGGCTGGAAGTTTTACATACATATTTATACTTACATATTTCTAATACTCTTTACAAATGTCAAGTTATATTTTCAAAAGCTTTTAAAATTTAATCTTAGTAGACTGTAAGACGTTCTAACACCCCATGGAAATATCTAATTACTTGAAGATGGAATTGCTATTGGTGCTTATTAACTTTCCATGACCGGTTTCGGAAATTTTATCATCTAACACGAAAATCCCATACCTGTATTGGTCCTCCCTTTATTTGACAATATCTTGATAGCCGTTAATCATATTTTAATTCATTTTCAAAAATTGTACCTTCACGTATGCAAGCCCCAGGCCCGTAGCCAGCCCAAAAATGTAGGGGGGCCCGGCTGAAGTTAGGGGGGGCCCGATCCAACCATTTGATAGTTCATCACCATATTATAGTTATTTTGCAAGCCTACTCTAAAACTTTTAGGGGGCCAGCAAAAATTTAGGGGGCCGGGCCCCCTAGACCCCCCTGGATACGGGCCTGGCAAGCCCCACATACATATCCTGTCGCTTTTATTTTCCCATATCTCGGTATCCGTAAGGCTTACCGAGTTGCAGTTTTCAGTAAACAAATATCAGTTCTTTACATTTTAGACACATGTATTTCCATATATCTAAAATGCAGAAATTAGGTACCGCAATGGAACCCCATTGGAGTACCCACTTACTTTTGCATAGCAGGGTAAAAACGCCAGTGGTTCTCACTTTAAGGTTGAAAACATAGATACTATTTTGTCTCTTCTCTCAGCATCGTGAATCGCTGTACAATAGTTGGAAAGACACACTGATCCTTCCTATAATGACCATGTAGTCAGAATTCAAAAAGGAGTAGCCGTTGAAGGAAAAACAATATTTTAAAATCCTTGCACCAGTAGTCGTCACCTTAAAATCAAAATGTTCCAGTAGTAGTCAGGATTTTCTACCAGCGTTCGTCACTCAAATAATTTGACATAATTTATTCAAAAACGCACTGTGTATCAGTTTAGGGTTAAGAATACAATATAAAGTAGTAAGCTTAATATAACTTTGCATCACTTTTAGCACTCAAGGAAGAAAATAAAAATGTTTTACATACTTTTTAAAGCAATTTCAGAAAGAAAAATGTTAACTAAATTCAAAAGTTAACTGTATATTATTTTAACGTTAAGAGTACAATATTAAATACTATGTTTAATAACTATAGTGACTTTAAGCACTCAAGAATGAAAATAAAAATGTTTATACATACATTTTTAAAACAATTTCAGAAACAAAATAAGTTAACCGAATTCAAAACTTAATTATACATCACCTTAAGATTAAGAATGGACTATAAAGTACTGAGGTTAATAATAATGCATACTGAAGAATGAAAACAAAAATGTTTTTAACTACCTATATTGTATTTACATGTTATTTCTCATTAACATGCTTTTTGATAACGCACGATATGGGCTAGGGGTGCGCACGAGAAATGATTTGAGACTGTCACCTCTCGCAAAGATGTCGCGAAAGTTGTCTCGTCTCGAAAACTGTATCTGTTTCTATTGGAAGAGCTATGTCTCGTCTCGAATCTCGTAACAAAAATTCTGTCTAGTCTCGTGCAGTGCGCAACCTTAATCAGTCCATAGACAAAAACTTCATTTCGGAGAGGTTTCGATAGGGCTTTGTGATATCCAAATTTTGAAATAGATAATCGATATTGACAAACTATTGAAACTTGTTCGAAATATCGAAAAATACAGCAATATCAAAATATAAGCAATATCAAAAATCGAAAATATAGAAATATGATAAAGATCAAAAACATCGATATATCGGTCAAAAATTTCGATATCGATAGTTTGATATTTGAAAATATTAATCGTTCGATCGAAATATCGCACATCTCTTGGCTCCAACTGTTACCACCTTAAAAAAGAATGTGAAAATTGCTAACTACCTATCACAAAGCAATTACGACAAGAGGTCGTAAGTACCTTAAGACGGGGTTACTTTGCACTTCAGGGTAACTTCGCACAAAATACGAAAAAAGTTACACAGTCTTCCGTCGGTAAACCCATGAACTGTAAAGAGAAAGTTTCAACTGCCACCGTAAGATAGAATATCTAACTGGATTTTGGCTATAATGTTGGCGGTTAACATCAGTTCTAATTACCTGAAGGGTTTGTTGTTGTAGAGGTATGGAAAGCACTCACTGTAAATGCAGACAAAATTTGGAAGATATCAACTACAAGAATTTCCGTCAAAGTTAAGTCGGTTCCGTAGAATTCTACTGTGTATGATGGGACTTCCAAGCAATAGTTGAAACTGAAGGGTGAAACATTGTAAAATCATAGAAAAAATAACACCGGAAGAAGGCTGTTTTGAGCCTCAAATCCTGGTTACTTTGCACTGGGTCAACGTAACCCCTTAAATGGGAAATTCTTACTACTGGCACCTCCTGCCGTCTAACTTTAGGAAAATTTCCCCTTTAGGTAGATGTCGGAATGGATTTCTTGTTGGAAAATAAATTACGAACAGCGGCGGATTCAGAAAAAATAGTTTGAGATGGACTTCACACAGATATACTTCGTTTATTTAGAAATCACTAGACTTTTTGAAGGGCTGGACGGGCATACGCATAGGAATGACTAAATTAGATTTTTTAAAAAGAAATCCTGCAATTTGGGTGGGCTTCAGCCTAAAACACCCAAATCCCGTAAATCTTCCACTGATTACGGTTGAGATGATATTCTTGGATATAAGGCAACCAAGGCAAATCAGTTCACGGAGATTTTTTCTGTTTTTCAGTTGCCATTTTTGTGGGTCATGCTAAACTATCAGAATGTGGCTCCTATTTCGGTACCAGAAAATACATAATTTTCTTTACAAATATCGATAATTCATATTAAGTACTGATACCGGTACCATAATTCCAACATCAATATTTGTAGACTGCATGCAGTTTTGTGTAAAAAGTGAAATGTATAAATACAGGAGAGAAAACATTGCAGACAAACATTATGTTAGTATGTTGAACATACTTTTTTGTATGTGGTGCAAAATATCTTCATCTATGAGGTTACTTTGCACCAAAGTTTATATGAAATGAAATCTTGAGTTTTACGTTCCACGCCTTTGCCGGGTATGCTAAAGGAGACTATAATCATGAGAATGAATGAAATAGTAGAATGATAACTGTGAGAGAAAACGGGAAAACCCCGAGAAAACCACACACAGTGTTTGTCCAACACAAAGTCCATTTGGCACGTGCTGGGATCGATCCAGGAACTCCACGCAGAAGAGGTGAACGCTCCATCACTGAGCTACCACGTCCCCAAAAACACAACCTCAGAATATACTTCATATAGAGTAGAAATGAAATGAAATCTTTGAGTTTTACGTCCCACGGATATGCCGGTTAGGCTAAAGGAAACGGTGATGATGAGTAATGAATGAAATGGTGGAATGAAGAAAGAGGGAGGAAACGGGACAACCGAGAAAACCCACGCACACGGTGTTTGTCCACCACAAAGTTCACTTGGCGGGGACTGGGATCGAACCCGGGACCCCAAGCACCAGAGATGAACGCTCTACCACTGAGCGACCGCGGCCCCTCATGTTGTAAAAAAAATGGCTCGTCTGGAGGTCATGTAAGCTAAACACTAATACAATTGTTGCAGATTTATTTACTAGCACTGTTTAATTATCTACGGTGCTGAACATCGCAACACCAATATCATTATGTCACATCCTTTCAAAACTATGCTAACTGCAAAGTAGACCTGCTTTGCTTCGTAATGTCCATATAGTTAATTACTGTGCTCGAATGCAGGCAAGTAGCATACAAATTTATGATGTTGAAGGCGTTATTTTTCACAGCTATGGAGAAAAAACATGAAAACGAAAAATAAAAAGAAATCTTCGTTTTACGTCCTACGGTTATGCTATGTATGCTGACAGTCACAAATGAGTATTGAAAATTGATGATCTTGGAATATGATTTGGTGGAATAATGAGGGGGAAAAATAGACATTGATTAAATATAAAATTGAAAAGAAATAAGGACCTGACGCTCAAATATTTATATATCTGGCAGCCATCTTGATCCCTCTAAAATATCATAAAGTACTTGATTGATTCTAAACCCAATAATAGTAATAGTAATTATAACAATAAACACAGAATATACCTTGATATAATTTACGCACCTTGAAGTGTAGAAATTAATGATGGCAACCCTCAGCATTCCAATAGAACTTTGGTTTCTCCACATAAAGATTCGGACATCGGTTTTCTTCTCAAGCAATAATGGGGTACAATAATCAGTTGCAGTCCAAAGCCAAGTCACTAAACATGAATATAAAAGATTTTGTGTTAAATATTTCATGAAATAGAATTCATTAGTTAGTTACATACAAACTCTTACGCATGTAAGTCAGAATCTACTTGTAATAACTTGTAAATTTAAACAAACTTAATTATACTACAGTTATAGGGACATCAAACATATATTTCATAAGATATATAGGGTGTCTCAAAAGTCCCCTGACATAAAGTAACTCGGTTATTATCAGAGTTACAACAAAATGTAATTGGGAAACCGTCTCCAAATCTGATGTTTCCAATGTAAGTTGAAGGAATTTTCGAAATCGGATGAGCCGTTTGGCTGTACACTCTTTATGCGTCCAATGTTAAATGAAAATGCAACGTTGCCATTTACCTGGACCCACAACATAAGTGAATGAAGTTACTGTCTTTTGCGCTAACATGTCGATGGCCCATTTCAAACAGTAACTTCATTCACATATGTTATGGGTCCAGGTAAATGGTAACATTGCATTTTCATTCCACATTGGGCGCATAAAGAGTACAGCCCAAACGGCTCCTCCGATTTAAAAAGTGTTCACTTTAGATTGAAAACAACATATTTAGAGATGTTTTTTCCTCTTACATTTTGTTGTAACTCTGATAACAGAGTTACCCTATTTCAGAGGACTTTCGAAACACACTGTATACATCATACGAAGTTAGTTTCTAAATTCTACACGGGCGTAGTTTAATTGAATGTGAGATGGGTGATACATTAGGCCGTTTGGGAATACTCACACAGACGGCCGCCATTTTGGATTAAATTTATTTGTTATAAACTGGTGGGTAATGTGATATATATATATATATATATATATATATATATATATATATATATATATATATATATATATATTATATATGGCCACGGGCTAGAATTTTCTCAGTATGTCAAATATGCAATCAGATTCCATGGAGCTTAATTTGGTGAAAAGTTATTGCCAATTGAACGTTGTATTTACCTCTTTCTTCTAGATGTAGAACCATACCGTTAGCACGTGAGGAATGTATCGAAATATTCAAACTGTGGGGCGGGAGGAGTGCCTGTGCAGTGGTTACCGATTGCAAACTGAATCATCCACAATGGACTGTGTTACATGTTGCAGTGTCACAGTAATTAACTAAATTTGAGGAGACGGGCACATTCGTGGACATACGCCGTAGCGGACGATCGTAGACAGCTACAGATGAAGCAACGCCTACGGCAGTGCTGACTTCCTTCTCGATGTGGCCCCAGAAGAGCACACGTCATTTATTAATGCAATGTGGGTTGAGTCATAGGGTCTGCGCGTGTATAAATGCATCCGTACAAGGTGCAAATGAAGCAACATCTCCACGAGAACGATCTTGATCGCCAAGTGCAGTTTTGTGACCGAGTTATCGAGTAATTATGGTTAAACTCTAACATTTTTATGCAAATACTCTTTTCAGATGAAGCTGACCTCTACGTAAATGGGAAGGTTAATAGGCAGAACATGCACAATTGGTCACCTGGCAACCCCGCGTGCAAGACCCCTCCAACATGACCAGCGCAAAGAAAATTAATTATGGTGTTGGCAGACAAATGAGGAATACGTCTAATCAGTCACTTTTTCATTCCATAAAACTAACTGCGGAATAATACCTCACGCTCGTACAGGGATAGATATTGCGAGCTGCGATGCCCGAGGATGATACATTCTCGCAGTTTTTTCAACACCATGGCACTTTCTTCATTAGGGATTCGTGGTGCGTCACTACTTGAACAATTCCCTAGAACATGGGTTGATCGACGAGAGGCAGTTGAATGGCTGCCCGATCACCGAACCTAACGCTGTTCAATTTCTAGCTTTGTGGACATGTTAAGCCTATGGTTTATGCAGTAAATATTCATAATTTTTATCATCTAGAACAAAGTATCGCCATCGTCTGTGCACAAATTTGACCCTATATTCTACTTTGTGTCCACATTAATTGGAAGAAACTTCTGCAAATGTTTATTGCTCAGTAGGAACATGTGGAACATATACTATAACCAGGGGTAAAAGTGGACCTGAAAAGGTGGGGGGACGGTAGGTAGCGGCATCACTCCACGCCGTTCCTCCTGCCTATCTTTGCCCATTGTACCATTTTAGGGTCTGGGGGACGCCGTACATATTTTTCGAGGTGAGGAACTGCGTCCCCCGCGTTCCCCCTCGCATTTACCCCTGACTATAACAGGGAAATGTTTTCGAAGTGGGAACAATCAGAGGCGGTGCGTTTTATTACGATTTTGACTCGACATACCGGCTATCTAAATGTTCAAATGCAGTGAGGTGTGAAGCCTACAAGATTGCATTTCTATTTACATAATGTCTGAAAACCACTGGAAAGCTTCTTTTAGTTACGGAGAAAAAATGGAGAGACTGATCCATCCATCGTGAACAACTTTCTGAAAATAAATAAATAAATAAATAAAAATAGCCCCTTACCTTGTATCAGAGAATTATACACGAAAGTGCTCAAAAACCGACTTTTAATATTAACAATTTCCAGCGGGAAAACTCCTGGACCACACACTCGAATGAGGGGTATTTCAAACTCCCGTAAGATCCGCCCCACTGCAATCCCCTAAATCCGCCCATGCTCAGAACACGACGCTTATAAGAATTCAGACAAGACGACACATACCAACATACGAAAGAAACAATTCAATATGGCACATCAAAATATAAACTAGGGATTTTTAGGATTTGGATTTCTGGGCTTTCGGCATCTAAGGCCATGTAGCCCTTCACGATTTGAGGGATGACGTCCCTCGGCGAGCACACAATCCGGGGAAAGGGAAGGAAGAAAGGATTGGGAAAGGAAGGAAGCGGCCTGGGACCTATAAGTTAGGTACCACCCCGGCATTTGCCTGGTGTGAATGAGGAAAACCCAGGAAAACCTCATTCAGGGTGGCTGGCCTGAAAAACCTGTTACACTTTTTCGACCGAGTGACCCCACCGGGAATCGAACCCGGGACCGCTCGCACCGAAGGCGAGAGCGTTAGCGACTACGCTACGCGGGGCCACTCAAAATATAAACTAATGAACTTCTTTGAAAACACTTCATTTTACAAACAAAAGGTAGAAAAAGGTAAACAAATGTCAGTATTGTCAAATTAGAAGTTACTTCTACATAAGAAATAAAATATGTGTCAATACGTATAAAAATGGATTTATTAAAGGTATTTAGCATTTATTCTTCCCTGAAGGTATATCTTGATCACTAAAAGCCAGAAACGGTGTGTCTCTATCACTTAAAAAAAAAAAAAAAAAAACAGAAGGGTATGACATACCACTACATATAGTCTCACTTGGTTCACTGCCAATAACATTTCACCAGAATAAGTTACATGATATCTGATTGCATATTTGACATCCTCAGAACATTTTAATGCATGGCCATGTATCACTCTACCCACTTATTGTCCGTATTACAATTTCGAATCTAAGATGGCGATCGTCGGCGTGATGTAATCCGAAAGTATCCCTCTGGGCCTAATGTGTATCTCTTATCTCGCATTCAATGAAACTACATCCCTGTAGTTTTCAGAAAGGATGACAAGGGACTTCTCATGCACCCTGTATATAATAGTTGTATCAATAATGAAGTCGGAAATATGTGATCTAATTCGTTGTTTCCAATTTAACCTAATGTCTTGCTGAAAAGGGAATATTTGTTGAAATCTGAGTTTTACGTGCGACGGGTATACCGGCTAGGCTAAAGGAGACGCTGATGATGATATAATGAATGAAATGGTGGAATGAAGAAAGTGGGAGGAAACGGGAGAACCCCGAGAAAACCAACTCACACGGTGTTTGTCCACCACAAAGTTTACTTGGCGCGAGCTGGGATCAAACCAAAGACCCCAAACACCAGAGGTGAACGCTCTACCACTGAGCCATCGAGGCCCGACAGGAATATTTGTTGAAGTCTACTGTCTTCTTCAGTACCAAGGTTACACAAAAATGAGCCTATGGTTTTGATGGAATTCGAACCAACATTATATGTATACTCTCTCAGCGAGAATCAAAGCTGGCACCAAGTTTACATATGCGCGCGCATTGTATGTTACTTATATAGCTCACAGAGCTATGGGCGAGCAAGCAAGGCACGTGCCCCGGGCGCGTGGTTGGAGGGGCTACTAAAAGAGAGGTTAAATATTAGTACTTTTCCATTTTGGTTTTTAATACTTTTCATCAGAGTGCGAAATCATGAAATCAAAGTGGGGGAGACTGAAGGACTGAAGAGAGCGAGAGAGAGGAAAAAACAAAAAAAAAAGCTGTGCAGTTTTACACTTCAAAGAATTGTAGTGAAATGAGAAGGTCAAAATTCAAGATGACATTCGGATGCTTGGCACGAAGAAAAACATTGCAAGCAATTTTGAAAAAAAAAAAAACTTAAATAATGTGATATATTTTGTAGGCTTTGGATATGTATGTTTTAGTTGGCATCAACAATTATTGGTGTGTTTTGTCACAATTGACAGTTTAGCGAGAGACTAGGCTAACTGACAATTTTAACTTTCTGAAAGAAAAGGAAACAAATGAAAACAGCACGTTACAAAGGATACGTCTGATATTCATAGTTTGGCTTTATATACAACAAGGGTGGATCCAGGATGGACTACTGGGGGCCAGTGGGTTGTAAAGCCACTACTTACAAGTTATAGCTGCTTTTAAGATATTCAACTCTGGGTGGGTTTTATTTTATATTAAAATACACAAAGTTTCCTCTTCTTGGGGGCGATAGACCCTCCCTGGATCCGCCCCTGTCTCAGGACAAGACACACCGACAAGTGGTTGAAGCAAAGGTCAATTAATGACATTGGTATGCTGTTCCGTCAAAATCTCAATCTTGACCTGGATGTAGGTTAGCCTGGTCTCTCACTGAACCCCTCAATGGAATGTTTAATATGTAAATTAGGCACTCCTACATCACAAACAGTAAATATAACCTACCTTATTCTTCGTTTTTAAATGCACAACTGATTGTAACTTTAAAGGTTCTCCTGAAGATTAGCTGGCGGAGGTTACCTAACATAGCCATGAGTTATCAAATTAACAGTTGTGCATCGTGAGTGATGATAATGATCCTGAGGTTAGATGTTAAATTGGACTCGAGAGCGGAACAACTGCTGATCTTATTCGTGTCTCAGACGGGGCATGGAATGGAACGAATATGAAAATAAGGTTGCTGTAATAGTTTTCCACAGGGTTTGTAAGATTTTCGAAACACTTGGCAATTTTTTTTTATCAAGACTTGACATTTGAAAAAAAATAAATAAAGACTTGGCAATTTCAAGTTTCACCCCCCTCCCAATCTTGTAATGCTCGCTACGCCGCTGTAAGCAATACATATTTTCGACAATATTCGTTGTTCATCTGCTTTCTCTGGGTTCCAACGTGGTGAGCTGCATATGGGACTTTTAATAGTGTTATTATAACGAGAAAGAATTGCAAATTATGTTCATGTTACTAAAAGAGGGAAATAGAAAGACAAATTAAATTAAAAATAAATAAGGGAGAGAAAAGTAATTACTTGAAAATAAAAATAAAGTCTGAGTTTAATGTCCCACGATTATGCTGTTAGGTTAAGGGAGACGGTGATTAAAGCAAGTTAATGATTATGGAATATTTGGTGGAATGAGAAAGTGTTAGGAAACCAAGTCCCCGAGGAAACCTACAAGCACGTATATGAAAATGAAGTAAAACATACATTGGCCTATGCTTTCTTTGTCTAGCAGAGTCATAGTTTGGAATCGAAAATGTGTTTTGAATCCCTGTATTTAGAGATTGAGAGTGTAAGTAACGAAATCACTTAATACATCCATTAAGATTTCGGAAAGCGAAATCTAAATTTAGGTAAGCTAACTCCATGTACTAACTGCTTGCATCCGCTTCGTACATTGTTCGAAGGGTCACGAAACAAATCACCTCATTTAGTCCATACATACCTAGTACTAGTGTTAATTACCTGCTTCGTTTGGGTTCGATCATTCTAAACTATTTTACTGGTAGCATATATTCGTTCGTTTAGTCAGGATTTCGTAATGGGAGGGGAGTGCGTGACTTGAAATACTGTGGTTACAACACCAGGGGATCGATCAATCTAAACTATTTTACTGACAACATATCCATATTGATTTGTTAGGACAATAAAATGAGGCTATGTTAGTAAGTATTTTAATTAAAGAATTATGAAGAAATCTTGCGTAAAAGAATAGAAAAAAGTATTAACAAAGACATAGTCTTCCGAGGTCATTCGAACTCGATTCTTCTCGTCTTCTTTCTATTTCTCTTATCTTAGTTTAATGCCGTCAAGGATAGCAACGAGATCTCTTTCGGGAGTAAAGACATCCTATAAAATGGATTAGTGTTGCCGCGAAATTCAAAATGGTTCATATTATTGGTAATTCTGGGCATTGCTTAAGTTCTAACTGACAGGCTATCTGAAAGAACCGGTTTATCGATCGTCATTTTAGTCCATAGGGTTACTGGCGCAAATCCCGGGGGATGAGGACATGTCCCGTCTAATCTTAGAACTGGAGGGACTTTCCCCTCCATAATCCGATTTGAAATTCGTTTTTTGGGGAGAAATGTGATGATTTGTGTCCGATTGCCACAAAGAAAAGTAAGATGAAATGATGTCCCACCCCAGAATAAGCCCTAAATCTAACCGCCTCACAATTTTGAAGACAACTGTGCTCCCCTGATCCTCCGCAGCATTGTTTTTCAACTTCATAAATATTTTGAACATCCTTAAAAAAATTATGAGAACTGTCTTACCCGTCCCTCCCAATGTTGAAGACAGATTTGCGCCGCTGCATAGGGTTAACATGGAGCTAGATGGAATTCGGAATGTTCCGTTACAATAATATCCAATTTCAACTTGTTCCCCCCCCCCGTTTCCTCCTTACGAAAGCTCCTCGTAAGAAAGAGTAACCAAACGCTTATTGTAGCTTTATATTTTTGAGGCTGATTCATCTGTTTCATCTTTCCTTAATATTTTTCATTTCTGGATCCGAAGGGGGTGTCTGAACCCACCCCTTGGCTACGTGCCTGCTTCCCGTAAAAAGCTTCATTCGAACCCTGAATCAAACAACTCCATCTGTAAAGCAGTGCTGAGTTGATTTTAATATCCTTTTCTGCAACGAGGCTGTATGAGACGTGGACTTACTGATTAACATGGACTCCGAACCACTCCCGCCGGGAATCGAACGCGGGTCTCTCACACTAAAGGCGCGTACGCTAACCGCTTAGCCATGAAAGAGCTCATCTCTAAAGCGGTGTAAGCAACAACAACAACAACAAAAAAGAAAAAAACACACATACACCCCCCCACATATATATATATATATATATATATATATATATATATATATATATATATATATATATGCTAGAAGTTTGCGCAATTGGGGATCAAAACATTCTCAATGAAGTATGAGAAATAGTAAACGTCAATCAAAGTGGGCTTCTGCTTAATCTTTACTTCGTTAATACTTAATTCCTTCTAGAAATAGTGAAACAATACTATGAAGTCACAGTACTTAAACATAATCGAAAGAATAAGACAAGGAAACAGAGTAATTTCAGACTGATTAAACTAGTGATATACAGTATACTATACCTACTGTTACATTGTATTTCTTACCATATTACGAAAGCGATATAACTTTGTTACCAGCTAGAAAAGCTGGACGCAATCCAACACTGCAATTTAGACGCTGTAACGCAAGCTGCAAGTCAAACGTCTGACACTCCTAACTCTTCAAGCTGTGTAGTAGCTTTTTGAAGCTTCCTGCAACTTATGACCTTGAAACTAAGTGTTAGTAACCAAATTAATGCCAAGGTACGATACAAACACCCCAACTTGCCACAATGACGTCAACATAAGGAAAAAAAGAAAAACATCTAATTTTTGGTTCCAAAATTATGAAACAATAATAATAATGTTTTAATTCTCAGTAACTCAAACATTAGTTAACTAGAGAACATAACAATCAAAACAAAACAAAACAAAAAGAACCTTAAAGGTGAGCTCTCCCTGACTGCTGTTTTTAAATTTCAGTGAGGCTGTAAAATATGTTTTGTTTTATTGTTAAAAAACAAAAAGAAAAAGAAAAATAAAGAAAGAAATGAAATAAATTTCGTTGCAAATATCCTAGTAAAAGTAGGTTTTCTAGACACAAGTGGCTCCGCGTAGCGTAGTTGCTAACGCTCTCGCCTTCGGTACGAGCGGACCCATGTTCGATTCCGGTAGGGGCACTCCGTCGTAAAAGTATCAAAAGCTTTTAAGTCCAGCCATCCTGAATGAGGCTTTCTTGGGTTTTCCTCATTTCACACCAGGCAAATGCCGGGTGGTACCCAACATATAGGTCCCAGGCCGTTTGCTTCCTTCCCTTTCCCCGGATAGTGTGCTCACCGAGGGACGTCATAACTCACATGTGACGGGCTAACAAAGTCATTGATGCCGAAAGCCCAGAAATCTAAATCCTAAATCTTCACTACACAAGAAAATGATCGCGCTGAAAACGGTTTCTTAGCAATTATGTTAAGCAGTCCTGTAGTAAATCTCCATCAAGTAATAAACCGTCACATATAAAAAGGAATGAATAAACACATAACATTCATTTTGCGTACCTTGAAATGTAAAAAGTTACGAAACATTAATATTCAAAGATTTCTCAAAATTTAAATTAACCCATTCCTTTCTCCTCAACCATTAACGAGATACAATAGTAAGAATTGTAGTCATAAATCACATTACTTGTTTAGTACTATATTAAAGCAAGTTATACTAAAGGAATATATAATTAATGGAATATTTAACTAAAGTGATAGTTTACTATTGCACTTACCCAGGCTTTTGTTTCCTTCCGCTCTTCTTTTCCGTTTGTAAACAACCTCGTTTATAAACCAACTCGCAAGCAAACGACCGTTGTTTCATGACGTCATCTATGGTGCAAGAAAGAGGTGTCTATAGGCGGTCAGGACCTCACACACAGATGGACGTATATAACATATAGCTGAAGTATTTAACATACGTATACGTATGTAAAATACAGAAGATTTTTAGATGTCAGACATTCTGCAGCTACATGATGTAATATCTAAGCGGGTAAAAGGCAATACCTGTGTAGCATATGGATAAAGTACGCTCCGTACAGATTTCCTTAGTAAACATAACGAATCCTTGTATTTGTACAATATACCGCTGTCCGGATAATGGATTTTTCTCAGTGTGGGCCGAAGATAACCGTCTGTCTCCTAGCTGCCGTCCCTGAACAGCGGTGGGGCCGTCACGGTGTCCGCTGCCAAGCCGACAAATAGGCAACCTCCTTTGACCCAGCACTAGCTCACCCTTTTCGCTGCTGCCACCCAATAACTGACGATGGTCCGACGAACTTCGTCGGCAATCGTTCATGGGGAACGTCTCGGATCCAAAACCTAATAGAGGTTCGGATCTCACTTTCAACTGTAGGTCTCGTCTCTCGCGTCCCGGTGCGGAAAAGGAAAGATAAGCACCCTAACAAACCCAATAGTCACACATTTTCTTTTGTTTGTTGATTGCATGTAACTTAGTTCACCATATCCACAGCATTGGAGATCATATAGGAAGTTCTCCTGATTTCGCCATTAGCGCCACGACACACAGCGACGACGATGTTTCGACTAAATCTTATACAGGTTTGTGCGCAGAATTCTACTTTGCAATAAGAAATAAAAGCTTCCATTTCAAATCTTTCAGCTAACTTCATCTAGCGGTAGGGTGCGGGATCGTGTTCGGTACCATTGAATAACTTTGTTAATCCGACGCGTATTTCTCAAAATACTGCACCGTGTACAGACGGTCGGAGCTAATATCAAGCTCATGAACGAAGAGAGGAACATCTAATTTCGCCAATTACAGCGCGATATCACACATCGACGAAAAAGTTTTGGTTATACCTTACATTATTTGGGATGTAGTCTCCGAATCTTCAATAAAACATTGGAGTTTCCATTTGAAAAATCAATGCCCCCCCCCCCCCCGCCACTCCTTTCCAGAAGATGAGGTTAGAGTGTTACGTTTGATATAATCGGATAACTTCTTGAAACATATTAAATACGTTTTTTTTCCGCAGAAGTGTATTTCTCCAGTTACTCCACCGTGGCCAGACTTTTGGTTCACCCGTTATTTCAAACATAAATTAGTTTGACAGGTACAGGCTATTTTGGATAATTTTACACCATTCGAACATTTGCACGTTATAGGACCAATTCTACACTATCCTGATATTTTTTAATCGTCAGATAAGGTAACACTGGTCGCAGTGGTCATGTGTTATTTTGTGTAAGATTTTGTGTCATATTTTAGCGATTGGAAAACAGTTATATTAATGCATTTTCATCTCAGACACAGAAGTCAAAAAAAAAAAAAAAAAAAAAATAGTACAATAAGCAGATACTTCAATAGCTATACTTTCCTTTAATTTTCCTTTTAATTGTTTTATTTTTTGGCCTCTACTCGCCGCTTTTGAATTTTGTGGTTTGCAACACTGATACTGCCCGAAGCCCGAATGAAGAAGGTGTACTCTTCTCTGTGTCTTCTGTCTATGTGTAGTGTGCTTCTATCCAGTGACGAGAAGGAACAGAGAAGTGAACCAGTGAATCTGAACGAGAACAGAGGTCGGAAATACTACCAAGCTCATGAACGAAATGGGGTTATTTAGGGGTCATTTATTTTCCCCGATTACTGCGCCATATTATGCATCGACGGAAAAGTGTTGATGAAACCTTACATAGTTTGGGCCATAGAATCCAAATTTGCAATCAAAAATTGGGGTTTCCATTTGAAATTTCAAAGTTGACCCCACCCAAGCCCCCAGGGGTGGGTCTAGAGGGTCGAGTTTGGTTCCATCAAATAGTTCCTTTTTAATATTACTAAACACCTGCTCTTTGGTTTTCGCTCCGCAGTTCAGCTCTAAAGTTATTCCACCGTGTCCAGACTTTTCATTCACTCTGTATATATATATATATATATATATATATATATATATATATATATATATATATATATATATATATATATATATATATATATATATATATACATAGGGTGGCCCATTTTAATCTTTCCACGGAAATATCTCGGAAATAGTTGAACATAAATATACTAAACAAAAACTCAAACAGAAAATACCATGGGGCAAATTGAATGGTGGTGTCCCGGTGTTCCCCAGAGCCACTCTCCTTGGGAGCCCGGGGCCCAACTTTAAACTTTTAAATGGAAACAGGGGGCAAGTGACACCTCGTTCGATAGATCTTTAAAAACTAAAAAGCGGTGTGGCAAAATATTTTTCATATCGGTCACCATATTCAAAATGGCCGCCAAGATATGTTACCTGTATCAGATAAATGTCTAGTACCATTAATATGAAAACGGTTGAACATAAATGTACCAAACAACAACTTAAATAGGAAATGCCATGGGGCAAATTGAATGATGTGGTCACGATGCCCCTCAGGGCCGCCTTTCATGGGTGCCCAGGCCCAACTTAAAATTTTAAACTAAAATATGATACCTCGTTCGAAAGATCTTCATACACTAAACAGCGTCGTGGCAAAAAATTGTTCATGTGGGTCACCGTTTTCAAAATGGACTCCAAGACATTGTGCCTGTATCGAATAACAAATACTTCAAACGCTCAGTACAACTAATATGTAAACGGTTGAATATAATAACGGATGAACAGAATAAAACTCCTATAGGAAATCACAAAGTGCACTTATTATTCCACGCCTTGCGAATAATCCATCGAGAAAAAGATTATTAAAATATAAGTGACATAATGCTAACAAGGAGACATCATTCTTTTAAAAAATATCTTTCCCAACTCCCTCCGTAAGTGGGTTAAGCGAAAATGAATGGTAAAATGATAACCCCACTTTTAATTGCAATATGTATGGTTTGTCTGAAACACTTGTGTGTACAAGTGACTGGTATTGTAATGAACCAATATTGTGCAGACGACTTTTGAGCAAAACCAACGTTTGTACACATTGGTCTAAAATTGCATTGTTCGACAAATTTGTTTCGCATTTCAGTTGATTTATTTTTGCACAAATCATTGCCTACTATCAAAATGGAAGGCACCATTTAACAAGAATTTTACTTACTTTTTTCCATTACAGACATTTATCTCATAAAAACACATTTCAGATAATTTTGTTGTGTAGTTAAGATTTGCAAAAATTAAGGATTTCATTTGCAATTTCACAATTCCTTCCCGTCCTGTTTCACCCGCTTACTAAGGACGTTGGAACGATGATTTTCTAGGAATTAGATTTCTTCATTTGCATTATGGCAGTTTTACTCGAATCATCTTTTCCTCTGTTGCAACATTTTCGAGCTGTGCAATGATAAATACACTCTGTCATTTCGTGTAGGAGTATTATTCTGTTCATCCCTTATTATCTTCAACCGTTTACGTATTAGTGATACTGGGCGTTTTATTTGACACAGGCACCATGTCTTGGAGGCCATTTTGCGAACGGTGACCCATATGAACAATCTTTTGACACAACGCTCTTTAGTGTATGAAGATCTATCGAACGAGGTATCATTTGACACATATTTTAGTTTAAAATTTCTAAGTTGGGCCTAGGCCCCCATGAAAGGCGGCCCTGGGTGTACCGCGACAACACCATTCGATTTGCCCCATGGCATTTCCTATTTGAGTTGTTGCATGGTTCATTTATGTTCAACCGTTTTCATATTAATGATATTAGACGTTTATCTGATACAGGTACTTAAAATACTTTCTTAGGTAATAGGCACTTAAAATTAAAAAAAAAAAATAGGCACTAAAATGTAACTAGAAATAGTGAAGATAAATACTCAATAGAATTAAAAAATAAATTCAAGCCACAGATAATACTCAAAGAATATAGACACATACCTGTAAGTTAATATTTTCTTTTACGATATATATATATATATATATATATATATATATATATATATATATATATATATATAGGGTGTTAATGAACTATACCGGCAAACTGTAAGAGCTGATTCCTTACATCAAAATAAGAGAAAAAGTTAATATGGACCTGTGGGCAAAAATGCATATTTCATTAATGTTCAATGGGTGTGTATTACATGCAGGGTGAAATTCCCAGACATGTCATCAACCGAATTTTGAGATATTCTCTGACTTTATCATTGGTCTTAAGTAGAGAAACGATAAGCCTTGATAGCAGTAAACATGGAATCCTTTGGCGTGATGCTCGAAGTGTTAAGGATCGTCAGCAGCACGGTGTCGCGTACTCGGGAAAATGCATGTTGCAATGTTTTCTTTTACGCTTATAAATGAAGAAAACGTGAAATATACCGTGAAGAAATACATCACATCACACCTTATTCCGAACACAGAAAAACATGGAGCTGCCGGTTTCTAACATTTCCGACTTCCCTCCGAATCACTGGATGTCCATTGTTGTGAAGGCTTACCTCCTGCCTAATTTGGACCCTCCAACTCAGGGTATATCTGTAAACCCTATTGAGTGTATATCCAAGAATTACACCCTGTAGGGAATACAATGTACAGCTATTGAAAATTGACGAAATATGCAATTTTGAATTGTGTATTCGTGGTTCCGTTTACTCTGATAAGGGCCACCTTCCACAGTGTCTGGAATTCGAAACATGGTCTCTTGAAATTTGGCTTTTTCGCGATTTTGGACAGTCCTAGCTCTGAAACTATGCACTTTTCGCCATAGGTCCGCTGGAACATTTACTGTTATTTTGATGTGAGGAATGAGCTCCTACAGTTTGTCGGTATAGTTCATAAACACCTTATATATATATATATATATATATATATATATATATATATATATATATATATATATATGTGAGTGTGTGTGTGTGTGTGTGTGTGTGTGTGTGTGTGTGTGTATCGTAAAAGAAAATATTAACTTACAGGTATTTGTCTATATTCTTTGAACATTACCTGTGGCTTGAATTTATTTTTTAATTCTATTGAGTATTTATCTTCATTATTTCTAGTTACATTTTAGTGCCTATTTAAAAAAAAAAATAAGTGAATATTTTCCAGGTTTTAAATGCCTAAACATCAGGACGGTTATGATCATAATAATATTTTTTATTTTCAGTATAAATTTTCTATTAAAACTGGAAGTGACAGAAAGTCTCCTATTATTACTGTAAATTCACCTAAAACATTACTTCAGAATACACAATAAAAATTCGACTTACACGTATAAAATACAGTCCATAAAATCCTATGTTGTGATCAGAGGCGTCATTTAGGGAGGGCAGGAGGGGGCAATTACCCCCACAAGACTTTGAGGAATGCATATACTTTAATAGATTGTCTACTAATATATTAATACAAAACGTGGAAGTCTTATGTCAATGTTGCTCTTGACCCCCCCCCCCCCAAAGGAAGTCAGAAATGACGCGCATGGTTGTGATACTGGCATCTGCTCATACACAGCATACTATTTCATGCTCATTTCCAACACAAAGTGTTTGAGAGCAGTATTGAGGGAATAAAAACAAATACCTTTCAAATTAGAGAATGGAAGAGAAGCTGTGAGAAACGTAATCAACTACCATATCCATACGTACTTACATAGTAGATGCAGGACAATCTCCAGATGAAAAGAAATTGTTCGAGTGTTATTGCCGTTCCTTTAATAAAAATGACTCATGGTTTGTACTGAAAATCACGCTTCCTAGTGGAGTAACCAAGAGTATACTTACTAGGGATGATACCATACCTGGACCAAGAACCTGGAGAAAACCTATACATCATCTTAAAACTCTTGCCATGAGAAGTATGAAACTGTTTTCAAATCACGGACAAACACGCAACTTGACCCTATAAGGGACCAGTTTTTTGGTGTTTGTGGTCCTATGTATGGCGTATTCGATAGAATAAAAAGGAATGTTGTGACATCACACGTAAATCCCCGAGCCAATCATGTTAATTTTTGACTCATTGCTAGAACGTCACTTGGGCAAGGGTTTGATAATATCACTTTGCACCCAGACGTATCAATTTGGTCAGTGTTGTCAACGAACTGTAAATACAGTGTGGAAGATGGTTTCTGTACCACTGGATATATATCCATGAAACGTGGCATAAACATCATTCGTCATTGGAGAAAATATACTGTGGACGTATTCCTTTCCAAGTACCCCAGTTTGTCAGTGTTGCCGACCAATTGTAAAAATGAGAATTTCCAAAACAGGTTGCGTACGATGAGACGTTTATACACCAGGCTTGGCAGAAACATCACACGACACTATAACAAAAAAGACGTTGAGTGTAACCATCTTCCAACCATTCTAGGTTATCAACGTTACCAACCAAGCGTACACATCATAATGCAGTAAATGGCGTGCGTGCCATTGTACGAATATACAGGGTATCCAATATACAATGCAATCCGGAGTTTGGGATAGCAGAACTTTTGAACCTGAAGAGGTACACAACTAATGGTTATACCATACTGAAGCCTTGTTCATGGAAATATTTTTAAACTTGGAAGCATCGATTGAAATACACTAGGAACCAAACAGTGTTGCCAGATGCAACCAAAGGTGTCAATCATTTTTTCCCAAAATATGTGAATTGACTCATAACTAGAGGTTTAGGCACTAAAAACCTGTAAAATAGGCAGGCAAATAGGCATTAAAAATTTTAAAAATAGGCAGTAAAATAGGCACTAAAATGTAACTCGAAATAATGAAGATAAATACTCAATACCATTAAAAATAGGTTCAGGTCATAGATAATGTTCAAAGAATATAGAAACATACCTGTTTGTTAATATCTTATTTTATTGTACATATAAAAACGAAGCTTCTTATGTTCAACCATTTCACCCATTCATACATACTGGGTGAACCTAAAAGATCTGTACATACTTCGGAAGGTAATTCGTGATATCAAAAGAAGACTTGTTGCATGATGCATATCAAAAGAAGGCAAAAAGTCCTGTTGCATGTTGTGGAATTCCGTGTCGTGTACGAGTGACAGGGGTGCCATCTTAAAATTGAAAATCGAATCCTGACAATTGGAACGAGACATAAAAGTGTGCACATACTTCGGGAGGTGTTTCCTGACATTCAAGAGGACTTTTTGTCTTCTTTACATGTCACGAATCATCTGTCGAAGTATGTGTACGATTTTCGATTCCAAGGTGTGGGAGACCCGGGTTCAATTCCCGGCGGGAGCTCATGTGGTTCGGATTCCACGTTAATCAGTAGGTCCACGTCTCATATAGCCTCGCTGCTGAACGGGACGTTAAACTCAAAATCAACTCAACTCAACTCGATTCCAAGGTGGCACCTCTGTCACTCGTACACGACGAGGAATTCGACAACATGCAATAGGACTTTTTGTCTTTTTTTCATGTCACGAATCACCTCTCAACGTATGTGCACACCTATCTGTTCCGTTCTAATTGTCAAGATTTGATTTTCGATTCCAAGTTGGCACCACTGTCACTCGTACACGACACAGAATTCGACAAAATACAACAGGACTTTTTGTCTTCTTTTGATGTAATTAATCACCTCCCAAAGTATAAGCACATCTTTGAAGTTCACCCTGTATGTACATTGTAACGTAGCACGTGTTTGTATTTACAAACACTTATTATACGTATATATGCGTCTTTATTTATGTTGTATAAATTATATATTTTCTCAATGAAGGCTTATTTTAAAGAAAATGCATAAAATAGGCAACATTAGGCACTAAACAATTATTTAGGCAGTAAAGGTCGAAATAGGCAAAATAGGCAAAATAAAATTGGCTTAAATCGAAACTATAACCCCCCCCACATAAACTTTGAAACGTTATTTTTGATCATATCTTTAATACTAAAGAATAGGCACTTTGCCTAACATCCGGTCTCTACTCATAACTCATACGTATGAATGTTCTGTCGTTAATTTTCAGTTTGCTTAGTTGGAGCAGCTTGGAAACTATGGAGCAGAAAAAAGAATTTTTCATTTCCACCGATAATCGGATTAGTCCTCTGTAAGGCGGAACTAGGGAAATCGTAGTATTCATAAATTAACACTCTGAATTGGCAACTGTGCTGATGTTTCAGTGCATCAAAAGGTGTGTTAAGGATCTGTCTACATTATGCAATTCCTGAAAACAATGAAAAACAAACTTTGAAATTATCATGATAAAATTTGTACTTACATGCACTCAGCAACGTTTCTATTCATTTCTATGGGTTATTTAAAGCAAGCGGTATACAAGAACAATTCGTTAACTATTCAAGACCTGGAAACGAACATTCGCAGAGCCATTGTGAACATTAACACGTCAAATCTTCGTAAAGTTGCCAGAATCTACGTTCAGACAGAACCCAAGACTTTACAGATTCGCAAAAAGTGCTCAACTTGAGGTTCTTCGAATTCCGGTTCAATTGTGTCCATACGCTGGATATCTTGGCACTGACTATAGCTATTGCTCTTCAACATGGCAATTTAGCTTGTTTGCTTCTTGGTGCACTTTCGAAGGCTTCAACTACTGCAGAGATGTTGGTAGGCTTCCACAATTACCACATTACAGTTTCTTGCAAGAGAGTGAGTTTCTCCTTATCCACATCAACGTCCGACTCAACACCAAGGGCAAACGGTTTACATGACAAGCTACCCTAGGTTCTTCGTTCTAGTTGACGAGGAGACTGTCTTCTATGCGGATGTAATATCTTCAAGATTACAGTTCGGAATCATTATTTTGATGATGGTATATATCCTCCGGGCAATTGTTTTCTTCATTGCTGTGGATGTAACTCTCGAATCAGGGACAGATTATAGCTCAAGGAGGGCTTTCATGACACCAACTGACGTTGCCATGACGGAAATCCAATGTACGTTGGGAAGACACGTTGTCAGAATTAGCACAAAAATTGTTGAAACCACATAGAATAGCAACACGAGTTTCCCCCTGTTCAACTGCCTATGGAACGAAAATGTCAAACACAGCGCGAATAAGTACGTTTACGTTTGACGAAAGTTTGTTATGCGCATGGTCATAGACACCTCCAATTGTGAAAGCACTAGGATTCAACAATAATCGTCTGCTCTGCGGAAGGCGCCTGGAGGGAATCATTTTCGTAACTGTTTTTTTGTTTTCCTACTATCTATTTACCCACTTTGCTGATTACCTATCCTCGAAATGTTTTGCTGATTTTATGATGGAATGTGTTGTCAACATTGTTGGACATTGGATCCGCATGGCCCAACCCTAGCATGTGGCATATTACGTAACTTGGTACGATGAGCAAACTCTAAAGACAAATCGTGGTTTCTGTACAATTGCTTTCTATACGGCATGTCACAATAAAGCTCCTATGAGCAGATGCATGCATGACTCATCCAAACCTTTCTTTCTAAACGAGCTCCTATCCTGTGCCGTTCGTTGTTGCGTGGTCAACAATCATGTCCCATGATATATGTTCAGCCGCAAGTCCATATTATTAGACAATAGAAAAATACCACCACGTAAAACTACCATCCTGAAAACCTTGACAATACTGACAGACTGGTTTGCTTAGGGAATGGTGCCAACGACAGTATATTTGCTGTTGTGTCGAGTAATCTTTATGTCAAGTTATGTTTCTTTGTATGCAATGGCCAGGCAACCTTTCGAGAAAATGTATTTTAGAATGATTGCAAACACTGACAACATGGGTCCTTGCGGGTTCGCACTAACATAGTAAAAAATAATGTGGTTCGCAGTCTAATTATGTAAGCGAATGCTGTAGATATCATGGGGAAATCTTGAATGTTCGTATTGGTTGGCAACACTCACAAACTGGGGTGCTTGGAAGACACGGACACTCAAACAATGTTTGCATTGTCCAATGCTGCTTCTATCGCATTTGTTCTATATCCGTTCAATGGCACTCACACCATTTGTTACATTATGATGTTTACGTTTGGTTAATAACATTGACAACCTAGAATGGTTGGAAGAGGGTAACACTCAACGTCTTTTTGGTATAGTGTCGTGTGATGTTTCTACCAAACCTGGTGTATAAACGTCTCATCGTACGCAACCTGTTTTGGAAATTCTCATTTTTAAAATTGGTCGGCAACACTGACAAACTGGGGTACTTGGAAAGGAATACATCCACAGTATATTTTCTCCAATGCTGAATGATGTTTATGCCACGTTTCATGGATATATATCCAGTGGTACAGAAACCATCTTCCACACTGTATTTACAGTTCGTTGGCAACACTGACCAAATGGATACGTCTGGGTGCAAGGTGATACAGTGAAACCTCCCTTAACGGACACCTCTCAATAACGGACACCTCTATAATACGGACAGATTTTTTTGTCCCGTCAATAATATATGTTCTCCTACGGAACAAAACCCTCCCTTTTACGGACACTCTCAGATACGGACGCGGACAGTCCTTTTTTTTCAAACGTTTCAATAACCTCTTCATAACGGACAGGAATTGTTCTCGGTTCTGCGATATATTACAGTCTTTTCTCCATAAGTGTATCTCTCACGAGTGAACCATCAAACAGAACAGCTGAACTTGCATTTTTTCCCGCAATAAACTGCTTTCTGGCGGAAATCCTAGAAAATTTTGAATAAGCAATAACACTCATGCAGGGTTAGTCGTAATGCCAGGAATTCTATGCGAAAGATCTTCCTTTCCCTAACAAATTTAATGCTTTTCGTCTGGACATTGCATCTTTACCGACAGTTTCATAGATAGCAAAACAAACATTGTTTGTTTTACAATAATATTTTCAACGAGCAATGTTTCCTCTCTTACTTTTTCGGAAAAGAAACATTTTTATTTTACTCATGATACTGGAACAAGTGTGGGTTGGAGTTTTCCCGGCTTCCTTTTTCATTTTCTCTAAAAGGACATTCTTTGTGATTGGGCCTGGGTCAATAAACATATGCACCCCCAATAGCTTGCCTTTTCATCCATTCTGTCAACGAAGATGGCGTGCCAGTACACACACACACACACACACACACACACACACACACATGTTTCTTCTGCAATCGTACTGAGGATTTTTAGAGGACACTTGCTAATGAGTTTTATTACCGTTGTAGAGAAAAAAGCATGCTTTTTCGTTAAACATTGCCCAGCAATAATATGATTTAACAGAAATGAATTTCTCCTTCATCCCTCCCAGTAATTCAAATGTGTACTAAATAAGAGTATTTTCATATTGAATTTTACGTATTTACGCTAATACAAAATGTATTTACTATATATTACAGCATACAATTACCGTTATGAGAAATTAAACTTCTCTAACCTCTCTGTAACGGACACCTCTCAGTAACGGACAAAACTTCATGTCCCATTGGTGTCCGCTATTGAGAGGTTTCACTGCATTATCAAACCCTTGCTCAAGTGACGTTCTAGCAATGAGTCAAAAATTAACATGATTGGCTCAGGGGCTTACGCATGATGTTATAACATTACTTTTTATTCTATCGAATATGCCGTACATAGGATCACAAACACTAAGGGTCAAGTTGCGTGTTTGTCCGTGATTTGAAAACAGTTTCTTACTTCTCATGGCAATAGCTTTCAGACGATATATAGGTTGTCTCC
The DNA here is from genome assembly GCF_964235325.1 of Thermobia domestica. Classification (NCBI taxonomy): domain Eukaryota; kingdom Metazoa; phylum Arthropoda; class Insecta; order Zygentoma; family Lepismatidae; genus Thermobia; species Thermobia domestica. The sequence continues at coordinate 79,602,857 of NC_137470.1, forward strand.
ACGTTCTTGGTCCCGGTGTGGTATAATCCCCAGTTAGTATACTTTACTGGAAAAAATCATTTCCGCTGGTCCCTAAAGAGTTAATATACTCATGATTTTTATATTAATAATTGTTTAGATGTCTTGAATGTGTTGTTTGATCTCGATCTACTATTTCTTGTATTATAAGTTTCTAATCTCAGATTTTTAGTTATCAATATCAGCTGGTAAATTAGAAAAGACAAACCACTATTACGCTTATTAAGAAAAGGTCTTTCCTAGTAAAATAGTGAAATCGGCCCTTGATCCAAATTGGTTCGCTACTGACCCAAAATATTACCCTTGACCTAAAACTACCTCAAAAATTGACCCCCTCCCCTTACCGAATTATCATACATGCTCAAAATTGAACATTTTTTTTATTTTGATGGGGGTGGTCGAAAAATTTTGCAAGTTTCACAGATTATACACACTACCTAGATGTAAATGTGCATTTTTTTTCAAAACCATCAATGCATATTTTATTTATTTTCTTGAAAATTTCAAAAAAATGTAGAAAAAATTGGGGGGGAGAAGTTGCTGATTTTTTGGTTTAAAAAATTGTTATACCCTTAGGTACAACACAATTTTTTTTTTCGCGGCCTGAAAGTGATGTCAACATTGTCAAAAAGATATAAAACTGAAAACAAACGTGCTTTTTCTCACAGGTTTCCCACCATCTTAGGGCACTCACGGTGAGTGCTCCTTCAAACAATCCTTTGCCAAAGTCCATAATTTTCATTTCTCTTGCGCCCGCTCCGCTTCAATCGTTCTCCGGCTGCTTCGATTGTGTCCGATTGCTGATCATTACTGAGCTCAAAGTTGTTTGGTAGACCATAGTTAGTAGTAGTAGTAGTAGTAGTAGTAGTTGTTGTTGTTGTTGTTTTTGTAGTAGTAGTAGTAAATGAAGTACCGTGTGATGGTTTTCCGAATTGGATGCAGATAAAGGACCATCAACTTCAAATCAACGAACTTACGAGTGTCGATTTCGTTGGGAATATTGTTCACTGATATTACAAATGTGCGAAATGTTTCAAGTAATATCATAAATAAAATACAAACTGATACTCGAAATTGCATCATTAACAAATATTTAAGAACTATATAAAATATTTTATTTACGTAGGTAATTCAGGTGTAACACAAGGTTCAAATTTGCGCCCATTGCTATTTCCATTATTCATTAATGATTTGTTAAGTGTTGTAAAATATAGTACTTATCTATTTTATACTAATGACATGAAAATATCTAAAGCTTTAAAAGTGAATAATGATCTCCATGAAGTACAAAGTGATATTAACAGTTATATGCAATGGTACATCAGGAACAAATTATATATTATTATAAAAAATGTAGTGTAATAACGTTTCCAAATAAAATTAATTTTCTACCATTTGAGTATAAGATTAATAATGAAAAGTTTAAAAAAGTACATTCTGTTAATTACTTAGGTGTGTTACTACGTGAGTCATAAGTCTCCATACAGGATGACTAATGTTTATTTTTTTATTTTCCTGGTAGTAAGTCTTCATACAAGATGACTAATGTTTATTCTTCATATTCCAGGTAGTAAGTTTCCATACAAGATGAGTCATGTTTATGTTTTACGTATTTTCCAGGTAGTAAGTCTCCATACAAAATGATTAATGTTTATTTTTTATTTTCCACGTAGTTGAACCAAAGTGAAAGAAGCGAAAGAATGCCACTTACGAAGGATGAACGTATTGACATCATTCTGTTGGCTGGTAGTGGTACCACGCGTCATGTAGCACGTGCGTTCAATGAAACACACCGAACGCAGATAACGCATGACACAGTGGTCAAACTCATTCAGAAATTCAAGAGGACAGGCTCTGTGGCCGACGAACCTCGATGTGGAAGACCGAAGACGGCAAAAAATGAAGTTACGTCAACGATGGTGCTGGCAGCGTTGGTCAAGAGTCCGAAAAAGAGAACCCAACGTCTCTCTGCAGAAATTGGTATCAGCCAAAGCAGTGTAATGCGTATCTTGCATACTAACAAGTGGCACCCATTCAAGCTACAAATGTTGCAGAAGCCGTCAGAAGACGATCCTGACCGCAGGGCAGTTTTGTGAATGGGCACTAAACATGTGCCATAGTGATCGTGGTATCGTTAGTACCATCCTTTTTTCAGATGAGGCAAATTTTTATGTTAGTAGTGAGTTGAACAGGCAAAATGTGAGGTACTGGAGTGATACTAACCCACGGTGGATATCTGAGTGCAAACAGCAAGGTGCAGCGAAACTCATGGTGTGGTGCGGGATATGGGGTAACAGGATTGTTGGCCCTTTTTTCATTGAAGGAAATCTTAACGCCAAAGGGTGTCTTGACATGTTGAAAAATGACATCTTTATGTCAATCTATTACGAGAGTGGGGACTTCCCTGCATTTTTCAGCAGGATGGAGCACCACCCCACTACGGCATTGAAGTGCGCCGATGGCTGGGCCAGCAGTTCCCTGGGCATTGGATCGGTTGACCTGGCCACCAATGTAAACAGACTTCACTCCCATGGATTTTTATTTGTGAGGCCACCTGAAATCGATTGTGTACCAGAAGAAAAAACGGGATTTGGATCTTAAACAAAGAATCAGTGCAGCTTGCAAACAAGTAACAAGTGCAACATTGACGAATGTTCGTCGGAATTGTTTGGAGCGCCTGTCATTTTGTCTCGACATGCAAGGGAAACATGTGGAACATATTTTATAACTGAAGTGTAGTATTATCATCATTTGTATGGAGACTTATGACTCACCTTGTAGATCATAAGTTTACATTTAAATGTCACATAAAAAATATTGCAGAGTCGTACAGGGCCCTCGGGATTTTAATGAGAAGTACAAGAAACCTACATAATATTCAAGCTTTAAAACACCTCTTTTATAACGATGATGAGGAGCAAATTGGAATACTGTTGTGTTCTTTGGGATCCTATTCATTAAGAAAAAGCAAATAACATACAACGAGTCCAATTAAAATTTTTGAAACAATTAAAAAAAATGATGTTTGTGTACGGGCATATAACTTGAGGTACTCACAACTACCTCTATAAAAATTGTCGCCGAAGTATCGCAGTATTCTGCAAATTGGATATTTGGATAGGGAATATACTAGTCCCTAAGTACAGTGTTGATCCGACTACGATAGGTTCCATAGTTTTCGAGCTATGGACTTTTAAAGTTCATTTTTCATGTTTTTGGCAGCGTATAACTCGGAAAAGAAGCACTTGTGCACCCAGGTTGGTCTATATTTGTTGCCTTATCTTGATGTCAATAATTACATTCCAAACGTTGTCAGTGTTGTCTTGAAATACCCTGTATTTCTTTGAGTGTACATAGAACTCTCGAAACAACTCAACATATGACAGATGTCTCTGGTTCTAGATAAGATGTTACCTTCTGCGGCTAGCCTATTTCTAAATGTAATGAATTTGCACACATTTTTGCAAAATATATGAAACTGTAGAAATACGAATTGGAAAGTAATGTGAGTTTGCGATTTGCTTGAAAATACCAAGGCAAGGAGTAAATATCAAGGAAATCGCTCAGAGTCTTGAAAACACTTGGAAGTGGAAACAAACAAAAGGATTGAAAGTTAAGAAAGTGAAGATCAATTTTAATAGAGTAGTCACTCAATCGCAAGTGACGAATCTTGTCTAGGGTAAATATATGACAGTGACAAGTGGAAGAAGAGGTGACAGTTATTTTAAGGGCAATTTAAATTCTATATCTGGAGACGAGAATAACAAAATAGCGTGCAGAAAATACGTTCTTGTATCGTGAAAAAGCCTTATCTAGGAACATATTTCTCGACGTGACACTTGTAACTTATCAGTACATTTGCGTTTATTCGTTCAAACAATTAAAGTGTGTTGGTAACTTTATAATACGAGAAACAAACAGAAGAATACAGACTTGGCAGCAGAATTAGAATAAAACACACCCACAACCTAGTCACGAAGGAAACAAGTGGGGTTTGCTAGACCCCAGAGTAGTATAAGTGTAACTTGTTGTCACCAGAGTAGTTAAGTGTTAAGCTGTTTTACTGTCTAACAATAACAATGAAATCAACAATCTATATAATAAAATGCTAGGTTTATATGTTTATCTCCAAAGAAAATTTTATATGTTTGTCTCCAATCCTTTCGAAAATGAGATCACGAAAACCACAAGTGCTAAAAACGTGCAGTTTTCACTGATCGATTCCAAATTTTGTGTAGATTGGTCAGTTCTAATTGAGTACTTAAAAAAAACGTGGCCATTATTTCTTCATTACATTTTTTTTAGGTTTATACTGGAAGTGTTGGATTTTTTAAAAATAAAACTAGCTGAACCTGCGCTCTCTACACAGCACATCATTCGCATATGAGCATAAATCTCCTTCTCATTCCTCACAACATATGTATTATCTGTCAGGAAAGTAAATGTACACCTATTTTTCGAATCTGGCATTCCTGCGCTCCATCCGTGGAGAGTATGAGAATTAAATCAATCAAATGTTTACTTAGGGACAAAAAGAAAAGTTTAATCTGAATAAGACATTGCAGAGGGCACAAGCTGTGAATACGAATAGTGCATAGTGTAAATAAAGGACGACACCGAAAGAGAAAGCCAGAAACAGCTGTTAAACTTAGAAAAAAGAGTAAAAATTATCGAAGTGGGAACATAAAACACAAACATAACAAAGACAACGACAACTAAACGTCCACCATGCAATGATCTTGGTGTAGTGGTTAGGGTCCTGGCTTACAAACATACGTTCGTGAGACTTCGTGCTATTCACATCGTCTCTCGCTCGCTGTTAGTGTTGTAACACACGACGAGTCAATTTAAGTTTGTGTACTGTGCAATTATCTTAGTGGGATATTGAATTTATTAGTGTCTTCTAGCTCTTCATATACTTATTTCTTCGAGTGATTTTGTGGTCGTTCTACGACGAAATTTCGACATGAGTTGTTTACGTGAAAATACCTTACGTATAAATTTAGGTCAAGTAAGTCAAAATCCTTCTACAATTTTTGTCCATGAATGGATCCGAAACACGTTTAAATTAACCATAGATCAAATACACAGCATTGAACTGGACTATATCAAGAAACAACTGTATGTTAAGTTAGTCAACAAGGTTCTGTGTGAACGAATTCTATCTTCTACTCATGGTGAAGTCAAATTCACCGATAGTGACAAGGAACATTTACTTCCTATCGATCTCGCTGACAACAGTATTACCGTCGTTAAGGTGTCTTTGTGCCCCATGGAACTTAGTAATCAACAGTTAACACGAGTGTTTTCTCAGTATGGTGAAATACAGTCAATCCTAGACGAACAGTATTCTGCGGATCATGTCTATGTCACCCGTACTGGACGTAAATTAATTAAAATGAAGGTTAAACAAAATATTCCTTCATTTATTTCTGTGTGTGGTTTGCGCCTCTTTTGTAGTTATTCCGGTCAAATCCAAACTTGCGCGTTGTGCAATTCACAGGACCATTTTGTTCAAGAATGCCCCCGGAAAAAAGGTCCGCCCTTCAAAGTTCACCCGCCAGTTCGCAGTTCTCCACTGCCACCGCTTCGTACCCCGTATAATCTCCCACATGAAAAGGTGTCTCTGCATACTAATAACTATACGGAATTTCCTCTGCTCACTTCTGCTCACCCTGGTATTTCTTCAAGTCCTGACGTTCCAGCACCTGAAACATCCCACGATCCCGTCATTCGCCCCGACCTACCAATGGAAGGAGATCGTACTACTGACCCGGAAGTTATTGCCTCTATGGAATCTACTGCAGTACCTCAGTTCACTCCTGAATGCAAGGCCCAAGAAATTCTCAAGGAAGGACAACTAGCTCAGGTAGGTGACCAACAGTCAGTAAAGGATTTACAAATGGATTCTAGTGCTCCCATGGACCACGATAATCAGTCTGTTGTGCCATTGATAGCCGACTCGAATACCCCGTGACCGGAATGTGCAATCACTCACAAGTGATTCCGCCAGTGAATCCGATCTTAGTGCCCCTGTATATGAAAAACGTAAACTTTCCAAATTAAAGGCAACTGTTACTGGAGTTTCAAAAACTTCTAAAGGAGGTCGTTCTTCAGATGTTACACCTGTTTCAGGTGCACGAACACGGGCCACTTTTAAAAAGTTGAAAGTTGGTACCCCTGTTGGGGAAGATTTATAATTATCTTCTTTGTATTGTTGTGGTATCATTTTCAGCCCTTTATGCAGTGTTCATCACTTCGTTTCACTTTCTTTTTGTTTATGTATAGTTTTAGTTTTGCCACCATTAACCTAAATGGATTTACTTCTCCTGTTAAACAAGAAGCGTTAAGAGATTTTATTTACAAATCAGATATTGATGTGTTGTTCGCTCAAGAAGTGGCCCTTCAGAATATGGTTCTCTTTCCAATCATACATGCTATTCTCGTTTTACAGAGAATGGGCTAGGTACAGCAATTATCTATCGTAGTGATCTAGCTTTTAAGACAATTAATGATTACCCAAATGAACGAATATCCCTTGGTATGCTTGAACGCATCAAATTATGTAATATTTATGTCCCCTCTGGTTCTCATAACAAGAGAGAGCGCCAAGATTTCTTCAACACTGACCTTGCTCAGGCTCTATTTAATAGTACACACCCTTGTATATTAGGTGGAGATTTTAATTCCGTTTTACAACCCATTGACCAGACTCCGAACTTTAACTTTTCTCCCGAACTCCAGCGCATAGTAAATACGTATGATTTAGTGGATGTGTGGCGTCATTTTCGACCCGCTGAACCGGGTCACTCATTTCATACTTCACAATCATCTAGTTTCTTGGACCATTTTTACATAAGCCGCTCACTTGTTGCACAAGTGCGCCATAATAAGCTTGAACCTGTTTGTTTCAGTGATCACTATGCTCTAATTATGAGAATAACCCTACCAGTATCAAAATTTTTGAGAAGTAGTCCCCTTTGGTATTTTAACACCTCTATACTTATGGACTCTGAGTATCAGCATTTAATTCGAAAGGAATGGCGGATCTTGTTTCCGTTAATATCACGCTATCAGGGCAAACTTATGTATTTTTGGGACAAGCGAATTAAACCTAGATTTCGATCCATAAGTAAACAATATTGTATTCAACGGACCCAGGCATACAATACTCAATACAACTATTACTCTAGTCTTCTCAAAGAATGCATGCAAGAACAATTACGAGGCCGTCCGGTTAGGCCTCAAATTCAAGAAATCAAAGCGCATTTATTGTCATTGCATAAACAGCGCATGCGCGGTTTTTTTGTTAGAAGCAAACTTGTCCAGGCCGATGACACGGAACAAGCTAACATCATACAAATTCACAAAGAACGACTCAGAGGCAAACAAAAGTTAATTTCTTCTATTAAGGGCAAGGATGGCCAAATTTATGAAGGTTCGCAGGTACTTCCCCAATTTGTTCAGTATTATAAACAATTGTATACAAAACCTAATGTACATAATGAAGATGAATCTCTTTTGGACTTTATTCCTCTAAACCTAGATGTAAATGCTCAAGAGTATCTCAACAGTCCCTTCACACTTGATGAAGTCAAGAGATCAATTCAATTAGGGAAACGTGGTAAATCTACTGGTATTGACTCTTTACCATTAGAATTTTATATTACTTTCATTGATATTCTTGCCCCGTTTCTTACGGACCTCTTCAATGAATATCGAGATACCTGTACCTTAGGAGAATCTCTATCCACGGGTATTACTGTATTAATCCCTAAACTGCCTAACTCTAACTTCATAGACAATTATCGTCCTATCAGCCTTTTAAGTGCGGACTTAAAAATTTTAACACGATGTCTCGCGCTTCATATGAAACAATATGTGGGAGAGTTATTAAGTTCCTGTCAATATGGACATGGGCAACGAGCTTTAATTCATGAAGCCTTAGCTAACATAAGAGATTTTATAGCCTATCATGAGACTGCCTCTCCTACGCCCGTTGCTATTTTATCTACCGATTTCTCGAAAGCTTTTGATAGGGTATCACACGAGTATCTTTTTAAAGTTCTACAAAAATTTGGTTTCAATGGCGCCTTTTTGTCCATGCTCCAAGGAGTATATCATAACAGGACAACTAAATTAAAACTCAATGGTAGTCTCAGTTGTGTCATTCCTTTCTGTAATGGTATTCTTCAAGGTGATAGCATGTCGAGCCTTTTATTCAGTTTCTCGGTTGCACCTTTCATATACGCGGCACAAACCAGACTCACTGGCATACAAGTTTATCAAGCTTCCATTTCTGTCGCAAGTTATCTTGATGACGTTCATTTCTATGTTAACAGTATTTCTACCTTAGAAGATATTCAGAGTCTTTTACACAGGTATCAACAAATTTCTGGAGCGATTTTAAATAAAGACAAAACAAAACTACTATGTATACACCCCGAATACCGGACTACATACAGTTCGCACTATACGATTGCTGACTCAGTTAAAATCCTAGGTATTGAATCGTTCAATAACACCAAACAAACCATTCACTACAATTCTGACATAATTGCAAACAAAATACGTGGTCTTCTAATACAGCATAAGCCTCGCAATATGAACCTGATCAGTAGGAATTCATTTCTCAAACAAAAAGCATTGAGTCTTTTGTGGTATTTCTGTCAGATTTTCCCTCTTCCCACAAAAACATATAAATTCATCAACAGTCACGCTTTGTTCTTTCTGTGGAAACACAAGCTGTTGAGAATTGCACGTGATCAACTTGAGCTTTTACCAGCTCAGGGTGGCGTAGCTTATGTAAACATAGCCCTCCAGGCAAAATCACTACTGCTGAAAAGAAGCATTGAATTGTTTACGAACGATAGGGTCAGTGTGTCGTCATCTGTTTTCTCCGCATGTTTAGGCTGCATTGACCTTGTAGCTCCGATTCATATTTTTCCTTGGGGAATTAAATTCCCACACTTGTGTGAACCCGTCTTAGATATCGCTTATGCATTAATTGAACGAGCACAAATTGAGTTAATGCCTGTCAAAGCACTCTACCGACATTATCTCAGAACGCAACATATCGTCACGCCCCACATTCAATTGAAAGAACCACAACTTCATTGTAATTATATTTGGCAAAATATTAATGCTCTCTTTTTCACTACCCAACAACGATCTCTTTGGTATTTTATCGTTAATAATAAATACGAAACGCGAGACAGACTATATCAGCTTGGTATAGTGTCTTGTAATCTGTGTGACTACTGTCATAATATAGATACTCTTGAGCATCGCTTCCAATACTGTACAGAGATTCAAAATATATGGACCAAATTTAGTACACTCATAAGTAAGATTTGTCATTCTTCACCATCGCATATTACTGCTACTGATGTTCTAATATATCCAGATTTTAACTATTTTCCTAAAGCAAAAAATAACAGCGTGGTCTAGCTCGCTGCATATACGCTTCTTTATGTGCTCATCACACATCGACCATATCATGTCGATGTGTATTTGTCTTATTTAAGGTACCATTTGCAGCAAATGAATATGCAGTATAAACAACACTTCGCAAATTATTTTGTTGTCTTAGCTCCATAACAATTCTGTAAACCTTTCAGATTTGTAACCAGTTTTCTTTTTTTAATCAACTCGATCTTGTATTGCTTTTATAACTGGCCAATGTACATGTGATAGAACTATTAATAAAGAATTTCAAAAAAAAATGCAAACGTCACCAGTTCGAATCTTCGGCGAGGACTTTTTTTAAATTTTTTTGTTAATAATACATGCAGTTCATGAGAGATGCTAAAAGAGATCGTATTTAGTTTTTCGTAGCAATTATTATTGGTAATGTTTAGTACTGATAATACTTTTTGTCTTTGCGTATTGCTTTTATTCTTTTCTTCATTTCAAAAGAGAAGAATATCCGAACAAATGCCACCAAAATTCCTCATATTTTGAATGTAAACACCATTTGCAATTAGTAAAGAATAAAAATTGAACGTTCCGATGTAGCTGCAAAAAGTAAAAAGAAAAACATGGAAGTGGACCATACTCATGGTTATTAAAACTACAATTTCTACATGCCTTACACCTCCCGACCACGTTTCTACGTTAGCAAGTAAGAGGTTTCTGTTTAGGTTAGGCTGGTCAATAGTTCTGCAAAGGGGCCCGCTTTAGCTCTGACGCACCACGGGTGCGAAAAGGGAGCAAAACACTTTTTCTCTCTCCGTCTGTGTGTGTATTTATCTATGTATCTGTATATATATAACGCTACTTGTGAATGCCATAACCACCCTAATTTTCAGCGGATTGAGACGAAACTTGGCACAAACATTAATTGTTCAAATATCTTGATGAGTTCGTTAACCAGAATAATCAGACGAAAATGTTCAAACTGGCGGCCCTTCAAACTCTTAAAACCTTCCAACGGAACCAAATTTCGCCCATAAATAGGTATTCAGAAAGTTTGAATAACTTTTCCGCTTTTACTGAAATATTTGTGTGCAGAGACTTATTTAAATATTGGACCCGATTAATCGCATAAAGAAGGTTCACGCCCTTTTGCTACGGTCAGGATTTTTTTTTTTTTTTTTTTTGCAGGAGGGGTTATTTTCGTATCGGAACAAGATGATTGTTAGTGATGATATGAAATTACACATTGAAAGTGAAGTAACTTGTGAAACGTGTTATTTGAAAGAATAATATAATAAACGTGCTTTCCTCTAACACAGAGAACTGTAAATCATGTATTTCGAGTTCTGGGGCGTGAATGGCGAGGAGTGTTATTTCATTTGCTTTTTAGTAACACATTGCATTGAAAATAAAGGTAGGCAACATTAGTGGTAAGTAAAACAACGATAATAATAATAATAATAATAATAATAATAATAATAATAATAATAATAATAATAATAATAATAATAATAATAGGTGTTGTTTGTGGCAAGGCAATATCTTCCTCAATTCTTCTTCAAACGTAATGATTGTAACGCCATATCTCCCTTACAAACAAAATATTAGCAATTTATATCGAGAGAACGGGAAATTGTAGAGTGATGGGAGCAACGTTGGATAGTAACCACTCATAGTACTCAGAAAAATAAGCGATTTCAATGCAAAATGAACGAAGAGTCATTGTCATGGGTAGTCATGGAGCCACGGCAGAGCCGTATTTACGCAAAATGTCAATAACTTATATCGAGAGAACAGGAGGTGATAGTGAGGTGGGACCAACGTTGGACACCGTGGACCCATAAGGCGCATCGAAAAAAATTAGGGGCGGGCTTACTTATTAAGCCAGCCTTACTTATTTCCACATAATAATATAAAATTATATTGTCGAAATACACACACGAGTTAGCTAGCAATATTTCATATTATTATTATTATTGTTATTATTATTATTATTATTATTATTATTATTATTATTATTACTACTATCGACAGCGTCTTTTCATTACGTGTGCATGTTTGACATGAAGCCAAAGAGAAGATCTATCATTCGTAGAAAGAGTAAGAATAGTCAATTTAACTGTGAACGATGCAGAAAAATACGAAAAGACTGACTGCCTGTAGCGAAAATAAACAATACTTTCTCTCAAATGGATAAAAAATCAAGCCGAGATAGATTCGAACTCGCATCGACGGCGCGAAAAGCCAGTTCATTGTCCACTTTTTCTTTAACTGACTCACCGAACGTGTTTTAGTAACTTACTTATTGCTAATTTTACTTGCTTCACTCGTTTAACTTGCTTTTTCTAATAACTTATAACGACAGGGACACAGAAACATCGACGACAGTTAAAAATCATAGATGCTCTCCCGCCGGGAATCGAACCCGGAACACCATACACCAAAGACGCACGTGCTAGCCATTACACCAGCGAGGAGGGCACTGCTCACTCCCTGTGTCGTTAGGGATTCCGACCACTGTATTGCCAGCTATCACTTCTGTGGGTTGTATACTATGATCACATGTTTCTTCTTTGCTGGAAGAGTTAAACCTACATTCTATGTAATACATGAGATATTTAGATCTACATGCTCTTCATATAATATAATAAGAGGGTCATGCTGGTTATAAGAAAAAGAACATTCCTCGGACAAAATGGAAACTATTGGTATCAGAAATATTTACCTACGAGGCATGCGCAGTACTATATTTCAGATTAGTTACTGTTTAGTTCAGTAAACGAAGAAAGGGGTATAAAAAACAAATATTTCGCGTCAACGAGACCGACCAGAGTTGACAGAGGCGAAAGCAGATGTGTAGTAATACAACAACTTGGTTATATTGATATTTGGTTCTTTATTCTGTAGTAGATCGTATCACAACTTTACGGAGGAGCAAAGAAAGACTTACTAACGCTGTCATATAGTAAGCTTTAGTAACACGATCATATAGACACAAATGGATGTAACTGTGAGTACTACAACTTGGATTTAAAGAAAGCCGTTTAGATATTCAGTGGTTTGCAGGGTTGTATAAGACACAAAAAAGATAAGACACAATATAATTCTTCATACCTCAGCTTCCAGTAACTTGGTACGTGCGATTTCTGGTTAGATACTGAAACTACTGTCGGATTTTAATACATGACGTATTGCAGGATACAAAATGCTTCGCATTACTTGTTTGTTTGTAGACAGCTACTAGCTTAGTGTTCTGAAAGGTTGTGTATAAACTAGAGATAGCCAATTCCGGAATTATTACTTTCAAGACTTCCGAAGGTAAAACCGGACAAATTCCGGAATTCGGAAAATTCCGATTTTGGAATAATTCCGGAATTCGGAAAAATCCGGATTTTTTTCGAAATCCGGAGTTTTTCTCAATTGCGGACTTTTCTGAATTCCGGATTCTTCCCGAGTTCCGGAATTCTTCTCAATTAGGAAGTTTAACTGAATTCCATATTTTTCCGAAATCCGGAAAGTGAAAGTTCCGCTTCCAAAAAATGAAATTATTTTGGTTAATATGAAATGTGGCGGAAATAAATCTTTGACCAGGTAATGGCCACTGCTTTGAAAGAAATAGAGAGTATGAGAATTCAAACTGTCATATTTGTAGTTTCGTGTGGAGAAAAAAACAAACTTGTGAACCAACAGTTTAAGAACAACTCAAGTTATTAATGAAAGCTTTGCCGACATCATAAAAGAAATACGAAAGACATTTCGAATCGAAGAAATATAACATACAAGTTTGCAAGCGGAGACAAAGAAACCTAACGTAACCAGACTAAAGACGAATCGTTTACCGCGTAGCGATCAAGGTCAAGCTGTTTTCGAGGTCGAGTTTCGAGTTGAGTCGAGTTTGATAATGGCTCGCTCGCTCGTTCAGCTCGTTTTAGCTCGTTTTGAAATAATGGCCTGATTAGACTGGAAAGCGAAAGCCATGAGAAATGTAAGCAGTAATGTGGAATACTTTTAGTGTTGCTCACGACAGGGGTGCGTCTCGTCTCGTAATTTTAGTGCTTCTCGTGGGGCAATTTTAGTGTATCTCGTCTCCTCTAGATAACGAGAAAACAAGAGTTTTTTTTTTAAATATTACGACACAGCCTCAAATGTCGTAATCACCAATATAAGTATATACTGTAGTTCTTAAAATCAAGGCTGAGACCTGCACGGTCGAATTCTTGAGCCCAAGCAGAAGACCAACTCGGGTAGTGATATCAACCGGCTCGGCTCGTATCAACTGAACGAACAGCTCGAGTCGGCTCGGTTGCGATGAGCCGATGCCCTGAGCCGGCTCAGTTGGAATGAACCTTCGACTCAGCTCAATTGACCCGATGGCTCGAGCTTTCTCGGTTGGGATGGGTCCCCTACTCGGCTCATGTGAACCGGTTCAAGCCAGCTAAGTTGAAACTAGTCCATCGGCACGTTTCGATTCAGCTAAACTAAGCCGATGGCTCAAATCGGCTCCGTTGGGTGACCTGTTGGCTCGGCTCACTTCTCGGTTCGGTTCGATAGTAAGCCGAGCCGCTCGAGCCGTTAAGAAGCCTAAACCCGGTCCCAGATGTTTTGAATATGTTTGGCTGAAGCCTATAACTTTTAACAATTTTTGGCTCGAGCCCAAATACTTGCCCCTTCGAAACTCAAGCCCAGAACGTGACCAATGTCCTTCCCTCCTGAAGACTTCTCGACGACCGAGATCAACATTCAATTAGCTTTTAGTATTCTGATACAAACCGCATATCTTTTAAAGATTATACACGGTGTTGATATAATAATAATAATAATAATAATAATAATAATAATAATAATAATAACAATAATAATAATAATAATAATAATAATAAAAATTTTAAACTTGCCCTGAAATAACTGTAATAAATATAACTGAATATCACGCAACAGTAAGGCATATAATAAACTAATTTTTAGGATATGCAGAGGTAAATATAAAAGCATTGCTACAAAATACCTACACAGAGCATAATTCAATGAGCTCTGAATAATAATGTAACGAAATAGCCTATGAGATTCAGTCTACAGAGCAATTGTTACTTAAAGAATGGACATACACTATTTCGAGAATCGAGACAAGACGGGAAATGTTTACGATACTTTTCGTCTCGTCTCGATTCTCATCTCCAAAGAAAGACGAAAATTTTGAGTTAGCCTTGACCCGTCTCGAATGTAAAATGTTAATTCTCATGTTATTTTATTTCTTTTAGAAACGAGATGAGAAATTCCTCTTCTAATGAGCAACATTAAACCAAACCGAAATATTCTTTCCAAATGTCACGTTTCTGCTTGTAATGGTATGACCTGAGCGATAATTAGCTCCTAGCTTTTAATCCTCTACGAGATAATAATAATTATTATTATTACTATTATTATTCCTGAAGATTTGATAGTTTAAGTATTGAAACATCCTAGTATTCAAATATCTGAATATAATAAAACGTATGTTATCGCCGATCAATCGCCATCAAAGATCCTAAAGTAAAAAAAAATTACAACATACATTCGCACAAGCACCTTGACCACTGAACCGCGATCGCTACGCGGTAAAAGATTCGGTTTTAGTCTGGTTACGTTAGGTTTCTTTGTCTCCGCTTGCAAACTTGTATATTATATTTCTTCGATTCAAAATGTCTTTCATATTTCTTTTATGAAGTCAGAAAAGTTTACATTAATAACTTCAGTTGTTCTTAAACCACTGGTTCACAAGTTTGTTTTTTTCTCCACACGAAACTACAAATATTTCAGATTGAATTGTCATACACCCCATTTGTTTCAAAGCAGTCGCAATTACCTGGTCAAAGACTTATTTCCGCCAAGATTCATATTAACCAAAATAAAATCATTTTTTGGAAGCGGAACTTTCACTTTCCGGATTTCGGAAAATTATGGAATTCAGTTAAACTCCCTAATTCAGAAGAATTTCGGAACTAGGAAACAATCCGGAATTTAGAAAATTCCGGAATTGAGAAAAACTCTGTATTTCGAAAAAAATCGGATTTTTCCGAATTCCGGAATATTAACGAAATCAGAAATGTCTAAATTCCGGATTTTTCCGAACTCTGGAATTATTCCAAAATCGGAATTTTCCGAATTCCGTAATTTGTCCGGTTTTACTTTCGGGAGTCCGAAAAGTAATAATTCCGGAATTGGCTATCTCTAGTTTATACACAACCTTTCAGAACACTAAGCTAGTAGCTGTCTACAAACAAACAAGTAATGCAAAGCGTTTTGTATCCTGCAATACGTCACGTATTAAAATCCGACAGCAGTTTCAGTATCTAACCAGAAATTGCATGTATCTAGCTACTGGAAGCTGAGGTATGAAGAATTATATTGTGTCTTATCTTTTTGTGTCTTATACAACCCTACAAACCACTGAATATCTAAACGGCTTTCGTTAAATCCAAGTTGTAGTACTCACAGTTACATCCATTTGTGTCTATATGATCGTGTTACTAGAGCTTACTATATGATAGCGTTAGTAAGACTTTTTCTGCTCTTTTGTAAAGTTGTGATACGATCTACTACAGGATAAAGAATCAATTATCAATTTAACCAAGTTGTATTACTACACATCTGCTTCTTCCTCTGTCAACTCTGGTCGATCTCGTTGACACGACATTTTTGCTTTTTATAGCCCTTTCTTCGTTTACTGAACTAAACAGTAACTGTTCTGAAATATACTACTGCGCATGCCTCGTAGGTAAATATTTCTGATGCCAATAGTTTCCGTTTTTCCCAAGGCATGTTCCTTTTCTTATTCCCAGCATGATCCTTTTATTACATTATATCAAGAGCATGTAGGTCTAAATACCTCATGTATTACGTAGAATGTAGGTTTAACTCTTCCAGCAAAGAAGAAACATCTGATCATAGTATACAACCCACAGAAGTGATAGCTGGTAATACAGTGGTCGTAATCCCTTACAACACAGGGAGTGAGCGGTGTCCTCCCCGCTGGTCTAGTGGCTAACACGTGCGTCTTTGGTGTACGGTTTCCCGGGTTCGATTCCCGACGGGAGAGCATCTATGATTTTTAACTGTCGTCGATGTTTCTGTGTTCGTGTCCTTGTCGTTACAAGTTATTAGAAAAAGCAAATTAAACGAGTGAAGCAAGTAAAATTAGCAATAAGTAAGTTACTGAAAGAAGTTCGGTGAGTCAGTGAAAAAAAAAGTGGACAAGACACTGGCTTTTCGCGCCGTCCATGCGAGTTCGAATCTATCTCGGCTTGTTTTTATTTATCCATTTGAGAGAAAGTATTATTTCTTTTCCTACAGGTTGTCACTCTGTTCGTATTTTTCGCCGTCCTTCACAGTTAAAGTAACTGGCTATTCTTATTCTTTCTACGAATGATGGATCTTCTCTTTGGTTTCATGTCAAACATGCACACGTAATGAAAAGACGCTGTTGATAATAATAATAATAATAATAATAATAATAATAATAATAATAATAATAATAATAATAATAATAATAATAATATGAAATATTACTAGCTAACTTGTGTGTGTATTTCGACAATATAATTTTATATTATTATTTGGAAATAAGTAAGGCTGGCTGGCGCTCCCCCCCCTAACTTTTTCGATGCGCCTTATGGGTCCACGGTGTCCAACGTTGGTCCCATCCCAGTAACACCTCCTGCTCTCTCGATATTAGTTATCGACATTTTGCCTAAAGAGGGCTCTGCCGTGGCCCCATGACTCCCCATGACAATGATTCTTCGTTCATTTTGCATTGAAATCGCTTATTTTTCTGAGTACTATGATGTCCAACGTTGCTCCCATCACTCTACAATTTCCCGTTCTCTCGATATAAATTGCTAATATTTGGTTTGTAAGGGAGATATGGCATTACAATCATTACGTTTGAAGAAGATATTGCCTTGCCACAAAAAATACCTATTATTATTATTATTATTATTATTATTATTATTATTATTATTATTATTATTATTATTATTATTATTATTATTTTACTTACCACTAGTGTTGCCTACCTTTATATGCAATGCAATGTGTTACTAAAAAGCAAATCAAATAACACTCCTCGCCATGCATGCTCCCGAACTCGAAATATATGATTTACAGTTCTCTGTGTTAGGGGAAAGCACATTTATTATATTATTCTTTCAAATAACGTGTTTCACAAGTTACTTCACTTTCAATGTGTAATTTCATATCATCACTAATAATCATCTTGTTCCGATAGGAAAATAGCCCCCTCCTGCAAAAAAAAAAAAAAAAAAAGCCTGACCGTAGCGAAACGACGTGAACCTTCTTTAGGCGATTAATCGGGTCCAATATTTCAATGAAAGAGGTCCATGCACACAAATATTTCAGTAAAAGAGGAAAAGTTATTCAAACTATTTATGGGCGAAATTTGGTTCCCTTGGAAATTTTTAAGAGTTTGAAGGGCCGCCAGTTTGAACATTTTCATCTGGTTATTCTGGTTAACGAACTCATCAAGATATTTCAACAATTAATGTTTGTGCCAAGTTTCGTCTCAATCCGCTGAATATTAGGGTGGTTATGGCATTCACAAATAACGTTATATATATACAGATAGATAGATAAACAGACACACAGAGGGAGAGAGAAAAAGTGTATTGCTCCCTTCTCGCACCTGTGGTGGGTCAGAGATAAACCGGGCCTCTTTGCAAAACGTATTGACCAGCCTAATCTAAACACTATGTATTATTAACAAAAAAAATTAAAAATGTATATACCGGAGATTCGAACTGACGTCCTTCGCATTTGTAAGCCAGCACCTTAACCAGTACACCAAGATCATGTCGTAGTGAACGTTTGGTTGTCGGCGTATTTGTTGTTTTTGTGTTTTATGTTCCCACTTCGACAATTTTTAGTCTTTTTTCTCGGTTTAAGAGCAGTTTCTGGCTTTCTTTTTCGGTGTCGTCCTTTATTTAGACTATGCACTATTCGTATTCACATCTTGTGTCCCTCTGCAATGTCTTATGGAGATTAGACTTTTCTTTTTGCCCCTCAGTAAACATTTGATTGATTTAATTCTCATACTCTCCACGGATGGAGAGCAGGAATGCCAGACTCGAAAAATAGGTGTACATTTACTTTCCTGACAGATAATACAGCGATGTAAGTCACGTTTCAAAACGAAGAAGGCGTACACAAAAATCAGATTTAAATAGGGTCTAAGTGAATGTGTTAGCATAGAAAGTAAAGTAAGCCAGAGCTTTACTCAATTACCAACAGTTGAATGACACACTAATTTTTTTTACTTTGCCTTTGCCATAAGCGAAAATATTATCGAAAAGCAATGCAAAACTTTATGCGCATGCAAAGTATCGTAAATAATAACTTTTAACAAATACAGCCCTATTCAGAAACGTTTTCAATTCTGCTAGCAACATACTAATGGTTATACTACTGAACGGCTGAAATTTCGATATGTTGTTTAAGTTAGCAACGCTCATATTAGCCACGACTTTCTGCAGGGTTTTCGAAACATTAACGTAAACTAATTAAATCCTTATATATGGTTAGTACAATCTGTAAAAATATTCACTTCGTATGTGTTTGGACAACCCTGTGGAAGTGACGTAGCTTATCTCTTGCGGTATAAGGCGAAGCTATAATCTAGAACAAATCGAAAAAAATCGAAATTAGTCAAAGCATAGTCAAACGACGCTAATACAGCGATAAACAAAACAAAACGTTTATAAATAGCCCCCATAGTGTCAACGTAAGCTTTTCTACCTTGTTATACAGAAAGCTGTCTTGGTAGAGAACATTGCTGGATCATTGATCCATATGTTAGAAAAAAAATATGTTGTCAGAAGTGGTGTGTGAGTAAAATTATATTTCAGTAACTCTGTAATATTCCGACCAAGGGTAAAAGACGGAGGGATGTATCTATTCAAGTTACTCTTAAAGTTTGCAAAACTGTTGCGTATAATACACAAACAGGAGAACACCGATTGTCGGATTAATTGAACCGTAAAATATGGTGATGTTAATTGAACACAAAGGTTCGGTGTTAGTTTGGTGGTAAAAGTTTACACATTCACGGTGTTACTTCAATCCCATTACACTTTTAAATATGTTGTTAATATATTAGTGATTATATCAACACCCTGACTAGATAAATCCTTATTTTGATAATACATTATTAGTTTTGTTTTATAGCGTCGTTAGCGGTAACGGAAACGATAGGTGTAAATGGATTCTACTTCGTATCCGTTCGAGAACCAGAACCAAAATTCTTAGTAAAAATAACTTCATTTCCAGAACCGAAACCCATATATATTGTTTTCGAAACCGAAACCCATATATAAAGTTTCGGTTCAAGATCCAAAATCAATTTTGCAAGCGAATTCGACAATAGAAACAAACCAATTTGCCCCTCATTCCATATTGGTAGATTTGGTGTTTAGTCTGCGGTGATCGGCTCTGTTTTCTCATTTTTTCGTTGCTTTCCTGTAGGGAAATTTTACAGAGACTGTTACAGAATGTGGCCCATTATCAAATAAAATAAACGCTTAACTGTTTTTCGGGAAACCCAGTAAAAGTCATTTATGGCTATTACGATACATTAACGTAACAACACCCTTATTACGTGTTAGTCTTCACAAATTTGCGTATCCCAACGCAACGCTAAAATTGCAGAAAGCACTTATGATGTTGATTAGCGGAAAATAAAAATACAAATTTTGCGTTACCTTAATGCATACCTCTAGGAAATGACGCTTCAGGTCTCAAACTCTAGAAACAGCAATTTTGAATTTTCTAAACCGGAAGCAGACTAATATATCACAAACGGTGCTAAATGTTGAAAAATTTCGAAAGCAATCTTCCCTTTATGAAACTCCTTGCCTTTACTTTTATCAATATACATACAAATACAAAATTTCATCTCCGCATGACAATTCTAACCCCAAGACAGGAATTATTCTTACACCTAACAAACGATGCCAGGTATCTAAAAAATATTCGAAATAATATCAATTTCGTGATGCTTTCTCTCGATATTTATCAAGATACATACATGTATCAAGTTTTAATTTCACTCTTTACAACTCTAACTAGGGTAGTTGGGGTTAGGGTTGTCGTAGCAAGGTAAAATTTGGTATGTGTACGTATCTTGATAAACATCGGTATGTGTTGTTTTTTAAGCAGGACCATTTTTTCGATCACATTTTAAATAGTCAAAGTTGACGTGAGAGGTTAATATTTAATTCAAATATGTATCTTAATGGGTTTCACTGCCCACTGAAGAATAACATAGTCAGTTATATTAGTAATCAATAGTTCATTAGATCTGTACCTCTGGTGTGTTGAGTTACTGTGTCTATATCGAATCTCGGCAAGTGAGCTTTGTGGAAGACAAACAGCGTGTGACTGGGATTCTTAAGTATTCTCTCGTTTCCTCCCACTTTAATTTTTCACCATTTCATTCATTCCCATCATCATCGTCTCCTTCAGTGTGCAGGGCATAAGTGTGGAACATAATACTGAATTATTTCCAATGGTTCATGTTCACCTTCAGCAAACATCTCCGCAAGATTAGCGTATAACAACGCAATGCCAGAAAAGTAAGCTAATGCTATGCTAATTACCGCAAACTTAAATGCATATACTTCCGCTCAACTTCATCTCTGTGCTAATGTTAACACTAAAGCTGTCTTAAACCGCTACATTGGAACCTTGTTGAAATAACACGAGCAAACTAGTGGTCATGCAGAGACGCCAAATTGGTGTTGATTTAACACATTGTTTGCTGTGTGAGACCGTATCCGACCCTGATAATCAAAAATCCGGTTAAGGGGAAAAGAGCAAAAAGGAAAAAAAAAAGAGTTATGGTACGCTATACTGTGGTAAAGTAGTAATGTAGTAAAGTGCTGTACTTTAATATATAGGGGGCTTAGGTGATTGTACAAACCACACAAAATAGTAAGCGATATAAAAAGACAATTGTTTGGTATGCAAGTATACTTGAACATGCCCAAAATAATCAACTTCTCGGTGCCTAGAGTCACTTTCACTTTCTCAATTGCTTCACTGTGAGCAGTTGAAGGTATTCGCATTTGTGCTATTTCTCTATTCACGTTTACACTGTTCTAAGCGATATCATTATTTTCGCAACAACATTTTTTTTAATCGATGCGAATAAGTGACAATTCAGATAATCATTTTACTGTATATATTTTAGTTTAACGTCCTACGATTGTGGACCGATACTAACAAGATGGGGATGTTTAGATGGATTATAGCTTGGAGAAAAGAAGGAGGGAAGAAATGGAAGAACCACAAGAAAATTCACGCACAGTGTGTTCGTCTACCACAAAACCTACGAAAAAATCACTTCATATCTTCTGATATATCTCTATTAACGTTATACGATTTCACTTCCCACTGAATTATTGTTTTCTTCTGTGTGCTTTCAGAGAGATTGAAAACTACCGTATGTTGAGTTTGAATCTTATGTGCTGAACATTCGTAGTAGAAGTGCGGTGAAGATTGTAATTTCTTTCTTACTGCCCTTCATTATTGTAAGTACAGGAGACATACTTTCTATCACATACTTATACAACTACTGTTCAATACTTCTAATAGTCAAAAAGAAAATAGGCAAATAGTTATGGCAAGACGAAGGAAAATGACATGAACAGGTAAAAAGGAGGCAGTGAAGCGAAAAGAAACTTACAAGAAAAGTAAAGGTGTGCACATAGAACTTCAGACAATAAAATTAGGAAGTAACATTTATGAAATTATCCCAATGATAGGTGACGGTAATTGTTTATTTAGGTCTTTATCTCTACAGCTATTGGGGTCCGTCGAAAGTTTCATGGAAATTCAAAGGGAAGCAGTAGATACAGTTTAGAGAAATTGGGACGAGTATGTACTCTTTTTAGAAGCATACAATTTTGTATCCGAAAGTGTGTCAAAGCAAGCTTATAGTAGTTACATGAACCGTAATGGTGTATATGGTGGTGAAGTAGAAATGGGAGCTATTGCCGTCAAATATAATGTAACTATAAGAGTTTTCCTCAGAAATTTTCCTGAACAAAGTCCAAGAGTGTATGGGAACAATTTACAAAAATGTGTAAATGTTTTATTCAGTGGACACTATGGCAGGGAGGGGTCATTATGACGTG
This sequence comes from Thermobia domestica, assembly GCF_964235325.1. NCBI lineage: Eukaryota > Metazoa > Arthropoda > Insecta > Zygentoma > Lepismatidae > Thermobia > Thermobia domestica. The sequence continues at coordinate 79,625,476 of NC_137470.1, forward strand.
TTACATTGCTCGGAAAAAAACGGAAATATTATATGAGACTGAAAATAATAACGCGGATTCGTTGCCTACGGTCCTCAAAAAGCGACGGAAGAAGGTAGAGCACGATTGGGAGATGAGAGATAATGAAACCGAATCAAAAAGACTCGACTGCGTAAGGAAAGTGTCGGAGAAAATGAGTCAAAAGAGAAGAAAGGAGACAGATATCGAGAAAATGCAGCGACTTACAAGGCAAGAAAGAAAAATTGAAAATAAAAGTTAATTTGATAGACGGTGTAGAATATCTAGTATCAGTAACTCAGAAAAACAGAAACACCTCAAATATTGTGCTGCGTATATACAAAATGAAAAAAAAATGAAATATTTATATATGACAGTGGTGATCTAGATAGAAAATGCAAGCACTGTCATTCTTTAAACTTCTCTGCAGAGTATCCAAAGCCTATGTCTGTTTTCTCAAAATGTTGTCACAATGGAAAAGTATCACTCGATCCATTAGTTCCATATCCTGTCTATCTACAAGATTTATTGAGTGAGTGTAATCATACATGTTGTGAATTTAAAAAAAAATATTAGGTCATACAATAGTGCTTTTGCATTTGCTTCTCTTGGTGCATCAATTGAAACGTTGACTAGTGAAGGCCCATATTGTTTTAAAATTTGACCGTGAATTTATCATAACACATCACCATTTTTCCCTTCAGAAAATAAAACTGCAACGTATGCCGAATTATGTGTTCTTGATTCAAAACAGGCTTTGAATGAACGATTTAAAAACAATGAAGGTAAAGGTCTAGATAAGCGTATTCTGAGAAATTTGGATAAGCTCATACGGTCCGTAAATGTTTATGCTCAGTCTCCAAAAATGTTGAAAGATGTTTATGGAAGTCAAAGAGAAAACATGATAGGAAATTTTCCAAAACTGGCTTTGTGGATTACAGGAAACCATGATACATTTCAAACAAGATGGTATAATGTGACAAGTGCAAATGAAGTTGCTGTAATTTTTTTTTGTGGAGATGATGGTGAACCACCTACTAATACAGATATTTGTATACACACAGAATCTGGGAAGCTTGAACGTATTAATCCATGGAGTGAAAATGTCGATCCCATGACATACCCTCTACTCTTTCCTCATGGAGAGAAGGGTTGGAACACAGATATAAAACATTGCGTTGGTAATGGAAATGTGACTCTGCTACAGTACTGTTCCTATCGATTATCAGTTAGAGAAGGTTTTAATCATTTGTTGTGTGCCGGAAAATTAACACAACAATATATTGCTGATGCGTATGTGAAAGTTGAAGGTAACCGATTGGAGATCATCAGAAAATATCAGGAGAAGCTTCGTGTTGAATTATACAGTGGCTTGATGGATTACATTACATGCAGGACGAATTTTCATTCTACCTTCTACATTCCAAGGAAGCAGATGCTCATACCAAGCACGATATCATGATGCCATGGCTGCTGTGCGAAAGTTTGGAAAACCAGATCTTTTCATTACCATGACATGTAACCCATTGTGGGATGATATTCAAAGGAACATAGAGAAAGCTCATGATCGTCCTGATATGGTTGTACGAGTCAGAATTATGAATCATGAATTATGAAGTTAAAGAATTATGAAATGATCTTCTGTATAAACACGTTTTTGGTACCATTATAGCAATGTTAATGGTTATCGAATTTCAGGAAAGAGGACTACCATATACACACATACTATTGACATTGGCAGATGAGGACAAACTTCATGATGGAGATGATATTGATAAAGTTGTTTGTGCAGAAATACCAGACCCTGTAAATCAACCCAGATTACATAGAATAGTAAGATCAAATATGATTCATGGACCGTGTGGTAGATTGAATGAAGCATCCCCATGTATGACTAAGGGACATTGCGAATATGAGTATCCCAAACAGTTCAGTAATAACAGTGTAGTTAATGTTGATGGTTATCCATTGTATAGGAGGAGAGATGATAATAGATACATTGATATTCTAAAGAAAGATGGTTCTTTGACATACAGAGTGGACAATAGTTGGGTCGTTCCTTACAATCCTTATTTACTTCTGAAATACAATTGCCATATCAACGTTGAGATTTGTTCAAGAGTGAAATGTGTGAAGTATTTGTACAAATATGTATACAAGGGGCATGATTGTGTAAATGTAGAAATTACACGAGAGGGAAATAGAGTTATGGATACGGATGAAATTAAAATGTCTTTTGACACTAGATATGTTAGTGATCCTGAGGCTGTTTGGAGGCTTTTCAATTTAAAATGCACGGTCAATCTCACCATGTCATCACATTAGCTGTTCATCTTAAAGAGATGCAACCTGTGTATTTTCAAGCTGGCAATGAAGAAGTAGCACTTGAGAGAGCCGCCCAAAGAAATACTACTCTGACCACTTTCTTTAAATTGAATGTAAGAGATGAAAATGCAAGGGAGTACCTTTATACAGAGATTCCTGGATATTACGTGTTTTACAATGGTGAATGGAAGCAAAGACTAAGAGGTGAAAATAGAATTGTGACTCGTATGTACACTCTGGGTCCAATGGAAAGTGAAAAATTTCACCTACGGCTTTTGCTGCAGCATTTGAAAGGACCTCGTAATTTCAATGAGCTGAATGTGGATGGAGTTGTTTGTGAAACATTTAAAGAAGCAGTAAGGAGACGAAATCTCTTAAAAGATTATGAAGGGGATTGATGTATGTCGTTTAGGATGCCAAAGCAGTTACGAAAATTGTTAGCATTGATATTTGTATTCTCCAATCCAGTATATCCAGAGAATTTATAGAATAAGTACAAAAGTGAACTGATCGAAGACTTTTTGAAAACATATGTGGGTGATGAAGTAGAAAATTTTGCTCTACTCAATATTCAGGACACATTGAGTTTGAATGGCAAATCATGTGCTCAATTTGGTCTAAGATGTCCACGTTCTGAAGAGTGTACTTTCAATAAATTAACGAAAACAGTAGGCGAAGAGCAAAATAGATGTAGAATTGCTACATTCAATTATGAGCAGAGGCATGTTTTTGAAACCATTATGAATGCTGTGGAAAATGAATTGGAGCCAAAGCCATACATCTATATTGATGGTGTGGGAGGCAGTGGTAAATCATATTTGTTTTCCACACTCATTTCTCATTTAAGGTGTATTGGTAAATCAGTTACACCTATTGCATGGGCTGGAATTGCTGCTGCATTATTAGAAGGAGGTCGCACTGTTCATTGTACTTGCAAGTTACCAGTTCCAATTGAGCCATGGTCAACACCTGATCTGCGACTTTCGAGTCCACAAGCACAGGGAATTAAGGAAGCAGCTCTTATTATTTGGGACGAAGTAACTATGGCATCAAGGAACGCTCTGGATGTAGTTGATAGATTTCTTAAAGATATAATGAACTCACAAAGTCCCTTTGGTGGAAAGGTAATGATCCTTGAAGGTGATTTTCAACAATGTTTGCCTGTAGTGAAACATGGTTCGAAATTATAAATTATTGAGCAGTGTATTAAGAGAAGTACTTTGTTGTCTTCATTTATATGTTTGAAGTTGAATGTAAACCAGAGATTGTCCTCAGAAGAATATACATTTTCAGAATGGCTTCTTAGGTTAGGTAATGGTGAACTCAATGAGACCACTATATTTGGAAATGAAAGTGTTAATATTCCTGAAGATTTCATTTCTCATTCTAATATTATTGATGACATATTCGGAACTTCAATCTCGTTACAAGGTTTTAAAAAAAATGAAATCTCGAGTGATTTTGGCACCAACTAATGAAAATGTTGATGCTATGAATGATCAAATTGTAAAACGAATTGAAGGACATGAATGTGTATATTTGAGTGTGGATATTGTTGAATGTGATGACCCACAGTAGCAATTAAACTATCCACTAGAATTTACCAACACTTTAACTCCATCAGGATTGCCGCCTCATCACCTTATTCTGAAAGTAGGAACAATGGTTATGCTTCTGAGAAATTTGAATACATCTCGAGGTCTTTGCAACGGCATAAGACTAGTGATAGAGATGTTGGAAAAGAATGTTTTATTAGCTAGAATTATTACTGGCAAAAATACAGGAGACGTAGTTATTATACCAAGAATAACACTCACATCTTCATCAGCAGATTTGCCATTTGTATTTAGCAGACATCAGTTTCCTGTGAAAATAGCCTTTGCACTTACCATAAAAAAGCACAGGGACAGACGTTACATCATGTGAGAATTTTGTTGGCAAGACATGTATTCACTCATGTAGCTTTCTCTAGATGTAAGAAGAAAGAGAACATCAGGGTCTACATTTCAAGTACAAAAATCAAGGTTTCTTAGAAACAGGATGTTATACAAAAAATGTTTCTACAGAGAAGGTTTGTTATAACAAAGAAATTCCCACAGTGGAAGTTAAAACATCAGAGAATGAATATCAAATTTTTGTGTCAAATTTACCTTTCAAAGAACTACATGAGGAACATACAAAGGATCTTTGTCGAACACATGTATACAACACTGCGCAAAAAGTCACTGACAGATGAGTGCATCTTTGGGGAGATTGAGAACTTCATAATAGAAATCCAGGATCAAGTCATACGAATTAAAAAGTGTAAGTACACATTAACGGTCAGGACGTCTTTGCCTATGGATTGTCGTATATGATAATGTGATGTGCTTGCAATTAAATTGTATCCGAGTAATTGTGATAGCAGAAGCGCAAGACATTAGTCATTCGGGATATTTTTGTAATATTTCTATATTTTGGGTTTCATTGAGATCGCCTTATCCATCAACAACACCCGAGTTTCACATTTACCCAACTGTGAGTGATTGTTTTGTTTATTATGTGAAGAAAAGTGCAGAATATCAAATAGTATAATTCTTTAATGTAAATAAATATTCATTAATCGTACATTTCTTTGTTTTTGGCACCTTTGAAAACCCTTCCCAAAAGTGTGCTTGCTTGAAGTTATATGGTGTCTGCAATAATGTTAATACTTTACATAAGTTTGTGAGATAAGTGTTTGATTGTTTCATAACATATTTCGGTTTTAAACCAATACTTCAATGAAAGGTCAATTTTCAAATACTGAAAAAAAATAATAATAATGACATAGTACATGTATGAGTTGAGAAAGGTATATGAAAGGAACAAGTATATTTTTAATGGTTCTTTGATTTGGAAAGTGATGACAATAATAATTGTATAGTGATAAGATAAAAATCCTCTATAGGAATATTCCTTTTGTAAGTCCATTCGTCCTTCATTTCTTTCTGTAAAGGGACATGTACCGATGTTTTAGGGAATGACAAGGAGATTCATGCCAAGATGTGAATGATGCGCTGTGTAGACAGCGCAGGTTCAGCTAGTTATAGATTAAAATTCTACTACGGGTTGTACCATCCTATTTCCGTTAGCACCCATCACGAATCAATTGATAGATCTTGACTCCTTTTTACTATTCTTGTGATACTTTTGTAATTTTATTAAGTTGAAACATGCTCTTAGGGGCTAAGGTCACGTTTCGTGGAGGCGGGTGTGATTTTTAGTTGCAAAAATTTGATTACTATTTCAGAACACTCATGCTAATAAAATTATGTTAAAATAATAAATTTTCGAAAAGTAATGTTAGTTTGAAGCACACTTCATGTTGTGCTAAATTTAGAATATTTTCTGCAAGCCTATGTAATTGGTTGTCTTTTAAGCCAATAATTCATTGAAGAAAAGTAATATTTGGGGCGTTCAGAGCACAATGGCTCCGAGTCCATTTTCAATAATGTTCAGGTTTGCTCAGCAAATGAATACTATTTCCAAACGTAATATCGTCGCAGTCAAGAGTCCGCAATAAATATAACTAAAACCTCGTGAAAGACCGTGGGATAGTTTCATATGACACCTGCTAGATAGGGCCGTAAGTGGGGCAGGAGGGCATCCGCCCCCACCCCATTCTGAATTTCAGATTTTTCGGGCAGTAAGGCAGTTTTAGAAATATTTCGATAAGCAAGGTCCAACAAAACAAGTTTGAGGTCCTTATACCGAATTAAATAAGGAGGAAATGCAGATGATCGAAACTGGAAAGTTGTTCCAAATGATGTCGTTTTTTCTTCCCGTTAAACTAATGTTAAACGATTCCAAGTTGTACAGAGACTGGCAAGATACATTCGCAAAGTGTCCCCTCGGGATTCGTGTAAAATTGATTCAAATGCTAAGTTCTTCGTGGCCCAATGAGTATTGTACTAATTTAAGCGGCCCATACCGGTAATTTCCATGACCATGGGCCTTCATATATCCGGAATTCTATCATACACTACTATAATACTCGGACACAAAGTTGCTTTTAGTTTCTTTAGATGTCACTGGACATGAATATGGGCATATGCAGAACAAATTGAATCAAGTACTGCTTCTCTGACATATGTTACCCAACTTGGCCGCCATCTTGGATTTAACTTTCGGTTTTTCATATGGCAATAAGTGCAAATAATACATCAAAATAATGTAAACTTTTCTCGGAATTTCATTGGTGTACTGAGTTTTACCGTAGCTTGTATATACCATTAAATGTCAATCATTTCATATTGAAACACATAGAAAATTGTGTAGGGCCCCGTGTGTATATGCAATATTTTACGTGAGTTATCGCTGATAAAATATTCACTCAACTTATATACATGCAGGCACATAGATGCCAATACGGAAATGGTAGGTCTTCACCTAAATCTGGCCGTATCTGGATCTACGTTAGGCATTTTGACCGTAATTCAATACTTCCATGAAAGTAATAACAATCGCTCACGGAAAGGTAATAAGATTATGACACCTAAGTTGTAAAGAGTTTCTACACTACTACTATACCTATATTATTTTTCCAGTTATGAATTGTTTTGATTTGTCAACATCAAAAACGTAACCGTAACTGATATTAATCTGCAATGTCTATTCGCAAAGTTCCTCGAGGGAATGAACACGTCATACCTTCCGAACAGTACAAGCTACGGTAAAATACACTATACCAGTGAATTTCCCAGAAAGTTGTAAATGTTCGATTTATCACTTTCACCTATTTCCATTTGAAAAACCGAAAGTAAAATCTAATATTGCGGGTCTAATATGGCTGCCGGGGTGGGTAACATGGGTCAGAAGTAGTACTTGATCCAATTTGTTTTACATATGCCCATATTCATGTTCAGTGACATCTAAAGAAACTAAAAGCAATTTTGTGTCCGTGCGTTATAGTAGTGTATGATAGAATTCCGGATATATGAAGGCCCATAAATATGCCAATTAACGGTATGAGCAGCTACATTTAGTACAATACATATTAGACAGCAGAGAACTTTGCATTTGAATAAATTTCAGATGAATTTCGAGGGGACGCTTCGCGAATGTACCTGGTGAGAACCAGAGTTTCCGCCAGGATTTCAAAATCGGGGGTGTTCAAAAATTTAAGGGGGTGTGGTGCATGACTTCCAGAAATCTTATAGCTATTATTATTTTTAGCTTTCTAATAGTATCCTAAAATTCTGCAATAAGAAGAAAAATTGCACCTTTCCACTACAACCCTAACTAGAACAAAGTAGAAAATGTTGAATTGCTTTTTCATTTCTTGTTTTTTTTCTTTTTTCTATTTTGCGTGAATACCCATTATAATCAAGGTAAGTTATAATGTTAAAGATCTATTTCATTTGCCTGATGTTGAACTAAAATCCATCGTAGTTTTCGTGATTAATCTATGCATGGAAAAATAAACGTCGTATGTTCTCCTAAATTTATCATTTCTCTTGTCATTCTTAGATTTCTATTTGCCCTGCCTAAAATGAAAAGTCTTCATTTTTCACGACTGAGATCAGTCAGTGGTCAGGTTTGCTTAGATGAACTCCATCTTATATCTGAAGTGCTAAAACAACATGGTACACTAGAACATTTATTGCTAATTGCAGATATTGCACATTTATTGCAATATTGTAAAGGTAACTTAATTAGTTAAAATCTATAGCCAATTCAAATGTAATTTTGTACTTACCAATGTGACTGATATATTTACGAATGAGTTGAATTGATTTTGAGTTTAACGTCCCTTTCAGCAGCGAGGCTATATGAGACGGGACCTACTGATTAACGTGGAATCCGAACTACATGAGCTCCCGCCGGGAATAGAATCCGAGTCTCTAACCGCTTAGCCACGAATGAGCTCATATCCACGAATGTATTAATAATTTTGATGATAATGCATAGTTTGACGAACTCTCCTCTGCACCATCATTAAACTTCTTCACATTTTCACACATTGTAGCACCACTTTATAACCTGTATATGCCTTATGCGGGTTCGTTTAATATTCAAGTTAAATGATTCTTGTGTTCGTAATGAAAAACAAATATTGGAAATATATTTAGAAGAATTCTAGTGAACCGCGGCGCAGTCTTTAATAAAATGAAAATTACTGTTCCAAGCTCCTTAATGTTCTTTGATGCAAATTCGTTTATTTTGATTCACCCGTAACGCAACTGAACCGATGCCACTCGTATAGGAGTTCTCAACCTTTCCTCGTATGCACAACTTATACAATTTTCAAAATCAGTCTCAACACTTTTATTTTCACTTGGAACATCAGATAAACAAGATCTTTTCAAGATCACCATAAAATCATTAACGCAATCTAGGGTGTGCCTGCACCATTCCAAAGTTTGTTGAAAATGATCTCTCTGCTGAAGTGGTACCGATTGAAAGAAGCAGTTTTGTTGTCAGAGCTGAGAAAATAGTAAACATAATGGGGCTTATGCAGAGTCGTTCTTACTCGTGACTAGAGTTCGACTAATATATGCTTCCTGCAATAGCCAGGCCTTTAATACGGCGCTTATCATACATTAAAGCGACTACGCATAAGTAGTGATGTGTAAATTCCCGGGAAGATATTTTTCGGGAATATTCCCGGGAAGATTCCCAAAAATGGGAATTTTCCAGCAATTTATGTACAATTACAAAGAAAGTTGTATTCTATTACTATATTATAATTTTAAAGTTAAATTCGTTTTTATATCACAGTATATTATTACTGTTGTCCCCCGAGGAGTCTTTAAAATGTATAATCTGATGTTATGTTATTTTATTAATATTTTATTATATTGAGAGGGTCCGCATAAATTTACGCATAGATATTTATTTACAATATGTTCTATGAAAGTAAATATATTTCAAAAATGGTATAGGCCTAGTAAGTCCACATACTTTTAAACCGCTAAACAGTTTAAATTTACATGTAAGTGGATTTTCTAAACTTGACTCCACTACTGATATTATAAACATATTAAATTTTTAAATGTTATAAACAAATTAGGTCTGGTAACTGCCAGAAGACACATGTCCCACCATTGTGTCAACATTTGTGCATAAATATGTGTATTTACAAAATTTGCAAGATACTTTCCTACCTTTATAATTTTGCATGTAACATTGCCACACGACCTTTCTTCCTGCCCATTTCTCGAACTCTCATGCGTTAATTCACATGTAAAAGAAGTCCGAGTAGCTATTCAGAAATTCGAGTCAGAGAGAGGAGACAGACCGACGTCTATTACTAACGGTGGTTCAGGGTTTATTAATAGTAGTTCATCTCTATTTCTATATAATTCTACATTAATTTAAAAATGGATCCGTTTCATCATTTGTAAATTAGTACTTTGCTACTTATGTTTAGCTCTGAAGGGCCAGATTTTGCACCTACTTTTTTGCGATATTCTATTCCGATGCGGTTGTTTTATGGTTTCATACGTTAAATTACGTTACAAACGTTAAATTCAGACAGCATTGCCGAGCAAGTGTTAGCGAAAGAAGGCGGGTTAGAGCCCCGCAGGGCACATTATTTTCTATCTTCGTTACCAACAATTCACTTTCTCTTCTCACATAAATCACTTACACTTACCTTTATGGTTTGTACAAACTCTCTACTGCCCTAAGAAAAAAGTGTTCGATACTTTTTGACTACTTGAACACCATACCAACTCATTCCTTCCGTAAATCATCCTACTTTTTGCTAATTTTGCCCCCCAATACTAAACAATTACTCTACTTTCTAGTGTAAATGGAAATGGAACTTAAAAAATCATATTATTAGTTATACAAAGTACAGTCAAATGATTTGAAATTTTTTAACCAAACCAAATTCTTTAAAACCTAGAGGTAAATCATAATATATTAAAATAAAGTAATTAGTCATATGGCTCTTATAATTTGGAAGTTAAAGCAAAATAATGGAAATAAATTACTTCCTGGGAATTTATAGGCCAAGGAAAAAACCCGGGAAATTCTCATTTTAAAATTCCTTCCCACCGGGAATATTCCCACTGCCCATCACTACGCATACGGGTGTATTTATTTCCTTCAGAGGAAAGTTTTAATAAGAAATCCGTTGAAGACAGTTCTTTTTTCAATAGTTTGAGAGTTCTATATTCAAATTGGAATTCTTCGCACAAAACATGAAATGCCAGAAAAATTCTCTGCTCAGGCTCGGATGAGAGCAGAAGTTTGGAGGGGTGTACAGGAAGTTTAGGGGGGTGACACCCCCCATTGGTGGGGTCTGGCGGAATCCCTGGTGAGAACCAACATGTAATCTAGTGTATCAATTAATGCCTGCGATATTTTAATTTCAGAACCGCAATTTAGAAAATAATCCTTTGTTTGTTTTCTGAATACAACACAAAAAATTTGTTTCCATGATAATTCTTTTATTTACTTTTTAATAGTTCTACAAGTAGTCCAACCTTTGACTATGACACTTTCTCGCAAGTAAATTTAGAAGAATTTAAACAATGCAATAAACGTTAAAAACAAAAGGGAGAAAATGAGACAAAATAAATTGTAGATTATCACATTGACCTGCTATAGCCACGAGAAGTCAAAACATTAACACGAGAAGAAAATAGTCTTCTGAATTGGTAGCACTTTTTGACAATTTTCTTTCTCTGGCAGATTTTATTTTTACAAATAATAAGATAAAATAAAAATATGTTTAAAACAAGTCTTAAAAAATACATGTGTTTAAAACAAAATGTTTAAAACGTATATAAAATTTGATTTAAACAAAACCAGTTGTTTAAAACAACATCATATTCGTATTTCTAGCTGCCATGGTGACCTGGCACTCCGGATTTTTCAACCCACCCCCATATATATTTAAGGATGTAAAGGTGCACGTGCACCCCCTTCCTTGTAAATATACACTACCTAAAGTGAGAAGCTAGGAGTGAAAATAGCAACACTTTCCGAAAATTTCTGTTGTCATGATTCGATTTGGGCTTAAATCAAAAGGAAGTTTTGCAAAATCAATATTTAAGTAAATTTTCTAAAAGTTCAACAAAAGGATTCACCGAGAACAGACACTTAGCATTTCCAGGGCATTTCCTCATTCACACCACAGGTGCCTAAAGCATTTAAAAAATTCCAATTCAATTCAAATGTACTGGTAGTTATTGGTTCACCCCCTCTCAGAAAATCCTGGATCCGACTCTCTCTCTCTCTCTCTCTCTCTCTCTCTATATATATATATATATATATATATATATATATATAATATATATATATTATATATATATATATATATATATATATATATATATATATATATATATTATATATATATTTATATATATATATATATATATATATAAATAAAATATATATATATATATAATATATATATATATATATAAATAAAATATATATATATATATATATATATATATATATAATATATATATATATATATATATATATATATATATATATATATATATATATATATATATATATATATAATGCTTGTGTGTGGGCCTCTTGAGATGAGTTTCTCATTACGCCACTGATGTGTATTTGATTTATAAACAAAAATTGCTTGCAAGCAAATGGAATGTCTTTCCTGCTTCCCTGGTGGCCAGTGTATCTGTAACTTTGGTTTATGTAGTTCGGGGTTCGATCCTTGGTGGAACGTGAGCTCGAGCTTCAATGACATTGGTCATTGCAAGTCTGTTGTAAAATAGACATATCTGGTGACTACCGGCAGTGAGCTCCTTCATGGCTAAGCCCTTAGCGTACGCGCCTTTGGCCTGGGAGACCCGGGTTCGATTCCCGGCATGAGATCATGTGGTTCGGATTCCACGTTAATCAGTAGATTCCGTCTCATAAAGCCTCGCTGTCGAAAGGGACGTTAAACTCCAAATCAACTCAACTACCGGCAGTGTCATCACAAGAAGTAAAAGTCTTATCAATAAGCTTATATTAAAAACTTCACTCTTTGATCATTTTTTTCTCTTTTTAAATACAGAACAATCAAAGTAATGCTATTCTCAAAGGACATGTGTCCAGGCCCTAAAGTGTTTAGTGAATCTTAAGTATGAGGGAAAAGAAAGCAGACTGAAAAACCTGAAATTTATTTACTAGTATAATGGAGATTCTTTTTAAGCCCACCTTAGACCCCCTGTCGCCAAGGATGTTTAAACGTTACTCAAGCGTAACTCCAAGACCATCAGAATTAAAGAAGAATAGATACAGGTACAAAAGGTAACCGAGAAAGGAAAGAAAAGCACAGAAATGGTACTCATCATAACGAAAATATGTCTACTTACACAAAAATGTTCTGCAGAATTTCAACACGTTTCATATCGCTAAAATCAAGGAACAAAACACATTGGGTTCGAGAGAAAACTGGTGTTTATTGGAACCAGTTTTATCTTAACAATCTCAAGCAGGTACAACATAGGTGGGTATTTCGAGTAACGCTAATCCCTTGGTGACTATAACTACAGTACCAAAATGCAGAATGTTCCAGTGAGTAAGGTTATTCAGAATAACTTTATTCAGAGCGTACCATTTTAAAAGTTAAACTGACTAAGAACGTTATTAACTAGGTCCAGAAATAGGTTACAAAATAGTAACCGCAACAGATAACGAATTGTAAATATTGCACATTTCGTTAAGTTATCCACCCTTGGTATACACGCCCTTATAACCGGAGGTCCCGTGTTCACTCTGTCCTTACGCAAGTTCACGGTGTAACTAAACTACCACAACGAGGTAGTATGTTGGATACACTCACACCAACAACTGATCTTCGCCTTATCTCCGTTCGCATTCAACTCACGGTGTGAGGGTCAATTGAACACAGATATCCATAAAAAGCGACAGAACTTTCTTGGTAACCTTTATATTTTCGTAAACTGTTGACTATGTTTTTCTTTTCAGTGATAAGACGTGGTCTATTGCGTAAATTTCTATCCAATACTGGATACCAGATATGTTACAACACAGTATAAAATAATGATACTATGTAGTGGAGACAAAATGTAAGCACTCATTCTAGTTATTGTTCTCTTTATTTTAGTGAAGTAAATTTGTTTTATATTGATCAGCAGTTAATTTTTTAGAAAACTTTTAAGTGTTCAAAATTATGCTCCAACGAGAGACAAAAAAAAAAAAAAGTAGTATGAAGGCAACACTCTTCCTGATGAGACTAAAGGAAATTTACTGTTTTTTATTAGATCAAATATGTTGGAAACTAATATTTGTTCTAATCTATAAGTATTAATTTGATCCCTGGCTTTTAATCTTTACTTAAATGATCAACTTGTTAATCATACTCGTATTCCAGCGCAAAATACACTTGTTTGAATTGCACTCCATTATTAAGAGCTATAATAAAAACTATTATATTTAACGAAACCTTCGGATAATGAGTGTATATTTGAACTAAAATCAGTATACGTTAAAAAAATACCTATTACTCTTTGCGAAACAGATTGTTACTCATTTGTTTTATTATATATTTAATTTTCTTCCAATATAGCTCTCGACAGGAAGGAAATAACACTAGTAATTCCATTGTTTTTTCATTAAAGGACAATATATCTTTCGATTGGAGGTATCTCATTACTCAATAAATAATAATGACATATTTAATTGTGATTGGTTGCTTCTCTAATGAATGAAAACATGTTTGTTTCATAAGACGGAAACCAAACAAGACGCCACAGTCCATCATTGTTGGAAGGAAGCTGACTAGGTAAGACGTCTGTTTTCTTCACTACGTTCGTAAGTACGTGTGAAATATTGTTTACATGCTAAAATTATCAAACATTCCCAGTACATTACCTAATAATTTCAAAGCTCATCTTAGTTCAAAAGTATATATATATCATTGATGTAGTGGTATGTTAATCCTCTTCAATACATACACTTCCGGTATAGTGTAATCTACTCCTTAAGCACATAGCGTTGTTTTCCTATCTTGTTAAAATACGAATATTCTAGATGCACACAATATATATTATATGGAAGTACTAACCATGTTAAATGAAATGTTCTCTAACATTTTCAGATGAAAATTTCTAATTTGTGGGAATGAAGAGCTAAAAGAAAGTCCCAAAGAGCGTCAAATAGCGTACCCTATGAATGTGTTAAGTATAGTCTTGAGTAGGTTACATATCTATATCTATATCTACATCTATATATATATATATATATATATATATATATATATATATATCGCTAATTAAACTCATATCTATATTTATTCGTTTAAAGTTCACGATTATAGTTAATTAAATTGAACCCAATATGATTAACTTTTTATCAATACCTTAAAAGTTACATATATTTGTCACTCCTAATAACGGCATAGCTGTTGAGGGACTGTTCAGAGCATTTATTGACGTCCATAATGTTCTTTTTAATTGTTTGTCAACAACAAACATAATAACAAAATAACAAGACAACAACGGTCAGTAAATATTCTTAGCTTAATTTGGCATTAACAATTAGAAATTAATATGCAATTAAAACAAAATTTATAACATTTGTTGTTAGTTGCCAGATGCTACTGCTGCTTTCACAAATACAAATACAGAAGCTAGTTAACCGGTTTAAGAAATATCTTGTTAATATATTTACGAAATTTTGGGAATAAATAATTATATCAAATTTAGAAAAAGTCAATATGAAATAGTGTGCAGGAAATGTTTGAAAGCTAGGTTATGTTCCAATGAATAAATGGGGTTAACTCAGTCTAAGCACTAGGCTAAATTAACTCACAATTATATGTTAAAGGTGTATGAATTATTCAGCAGTACTGATTTCAAACAGCAAAATTGTTCGAAAATTTTTACCTCAAATATTATATCGTAAACGAAATCTTGTGGATTTCATTGCTAACACAATTATATTGATGTATCCATCGACATCGACATCAGAGTAACTTTGGTTAGGATCTTTAGACTACTTCATTTTCTCATCAAAAAAGTAATCCATAACAACTAATAATTCACTAAAATAAACCATGAATGCGACCTCAGTCCAAGAAAGAAGCTTGACATGTTCTATTTATGAATATGCTAATTGTTAAAGCTAAAGAAAAAGCAATATACAACGTATTCAAAACACTTATATGTATTATCCCCTTGGGAATGGACTTGTTTTATAGAAAACAACTTCGAAATCAAGTATGAACTATTTTAAAATATATGACAACACATATTTTAGGGTTTACATTGCAAAACATAGTAATTAGCTAGGTAAAATTTATTTTGAACCAAAATATTTGTAGATTTACTACTTGTTAAATGTATATTTTCATCTTCTTTGTCTTGAGTTATAGAAGAGAAATTAACATGTGACTGTCTCGGTGACTGAAGACCTTCAATTATTATTTTTATATTACTTATATTTAATGTTTCTCTGTTTTTATAATTGATGATACTTCAGAACGAAATGATTTGTTATAAATTCATTTAGTAATTTGTTCCAACTTTCCGTTAACTGTACTTCTTTTATTTCAGAGGCCAAAATGCTATTTTCTCCCGTGGTTTCGCTCACACGACCAGTAGATAGCAAATACATCACGTTCAATAACGTGTCTGAGAGAACTGTAGAGATTATGTATGAAAGCAGCCTCAAAGAATTGACTTCTTTTCACGTGAGTGTTTTCTTTTTTAAAAAATATTATTTTATTACTTATGAGTGAAAAAAGTGAATATGTACTAACAAACAATACATTCGTAATAGTAGGCCTATGTTCTTGTTTCATATTATTACTCCCTTTCAGTCAGCAGATATTTTTTTGAGACTCATATTTTAACATATTTGTGTATATATATTCAAACAATATGTTCATTATTATCAAGAACGTTTTGCATGCGAAATATTTCACTCATGGTAACTTTTCAACTTATACTGATAGTTCTTTTTTTCTGCTCCAGGCTTCCTCGATTTAAGGAATGAACTATCGAATATACCACTGGTATTTCTTTAAAAAAATGTTTGGAAATAGTGTGCAGTATCATTAAAGTCAATAACCAGAGTAAATATTTATTATTGCTATTATCATTTCCAGCTTTCACTAACTATACGATATTGTTCCAGTGGAGAACTCGAGAAATATTCCGCGAATTTTCCCATTATATTTACAAAAATAAACATACCAGTCCCTCATTCTAATTGTCTACGGTAAACTGTTACATCAATGTCGTTCGTTGCGCTGCCTAGATGCCTGATATTAATATATGTCGACAGAGTGTAAGAAAATTGCAGATTTAATACTATAGGGTATTTTAACAAGAATAATTTGATCTCGAAAGACTATATATTTCACATGAATGATGATAGAACCTTGCGCTAAATTGTAGAATACATATTGAAACTGGAATTTTCTTTTGATGCCAGTTGAAAGTTGCCGGCTTACGTGGTTGTTGGTAGCAGTTTTCTTGTTACACTGCAGGCAATACTAAAACTCTTCTCATATTTGCGGAAGCATTCGTAGTGTTGTTGCTGATATACAGTGTAACAGTTTGCCTAGTTGGAAGGGGAAGCACATAGACGGACTCTTTCACAACTCCCTCAAAAATCATACTAGGTACTGTTTTGAGAGCAAGCGATCTCGATACCTACACCAGGGAACCCTTATCGACAAGCAATAGCAACTTGCAATTAGCCCAAAGAAAAATTGCAGTTTTTATGTGTATATTAAAATATCCTGTGAAGCTCTACCTTTATTGATGTAAAATGAATAATCTTGTGAAATGGAGTCATTGTTTCTCAAACATCTTGTATTGTGACACTACAATTGCAATTTATAAAATACCATTGTTTCAAGTTTAAATCTAAAATAGGACAGGTGTCCTGATCATGTTGCAATTTGAGCATTATTCGTGTAGCCGCAAGTTAGTTGGTGGGAAAACTCCTCCTCCTCCTCCTATTACTACTACAACTACTACTCGTACTACTACTATTACTAACACTACTACTACTAATAATAATAAATGTAAAAGTAAATAACTCAAGTTCTTAATTAAGTACGACATGTACATTACCATATAGCTTACAGCGGGTAAAGAGTTGTGCGCAACACCTAGAAATCTTTTACCTGGACAGAATTGTATGTCTATATATATTATCGAATTTTATGTAGAACATCTTGCTATTTAAACTAAAGTAGATATCAAATGTACGATGCTGCTGCTATGAAAAACGAATGATGCGAGAGGTGATGGCCAAATGCCATAGTTAGTGCAATATGTTCAACACATAAGTTGTGAAAGTCAGTTTAATGTCATTGCAATTAACAATGTGGGCTGTAAGTCTATGGTTGTACAATCAGATACAATTCAAAATTCATTTTATTTTACCATGTAGTGGCCACGAAACGATATATTGACTTGACACATATTTTCGAACGAATGTAAGATACATTATGAAATAAAAATGAAAAATGAAATCTTTCTGTTTAACCGTCACACGATTATGCCTTTTAGGCACAACATTAGAAATACTTGAACCTCTTATCACGGATAATATATATCACGGGTAAAGTGATAATTAATCACGGATATAGACAGAGAAAGTGATAATTAATGTTCTTAAAAGATAGCTAATAATATTTTATCCGTATCCATTGATTACCTCAGTATTACAGTGGACATATATACGCAAAGAGATCAGGGATAAAGAGTTACTTATGTGTACACACAATAACTACATAGTAATTGCCCTAGGCTATCTCATTTTATTATGATAACTACAATACCTTGTTTATGAATCCCTCACAGGGCTATTCTAATCCAAATACATGTGTTAATAAGTATATGGGTCATCCACAGTGAGTAAAATACTCGTGAGTTAGAGAACTCGAATATACTATGAGATGTGTATGAGCAATAATTGACACATTGAAATCCAATGCCTTGGCCAATCGCATAGAAAACTCATAAGCAGTATGTTTGCAACAGTTGTCATTGTAGCCTTTGCAATGATTGAAATTAATTGCAATAATTGAAATAATGACAATAAATTAAGCTGACTGTACCATTGAAATACCTATAAGAATGATTGAAAGAACAATTGAAGAGATAATCGATCCGGGTTTGTCATAACCTACGGTTATGAGGATTCAATTGATATGTGCTGTCATGCTATAATCATATGTAAGAGTGCGAAAGAAAACCATGTAATATGCAACTAACATTTTCAGATCAATCGATGTCACTCAGAAACGACGACAATGTTCGCGTTTCTACAGTGGTCAATATAATTGTACCACCTGCCCGATACTGTCCGACTTAGTAAAGCGAGTCGAGACGAGACGAGACTACGACCGAGTCTCAGTTACTGAATAGAATTGAATACCCTGGTCTAGGAACCATAAATTTTTATATGCGCCTGATTTTTTTATTTTTCTTTCTCATGTCCTTCAGAACCAGCGTGCATTCTAGACTATGAAATAATAGTTTTCGTGACGTATGCGAGAAAACACTGCTTTCACATTTTCTACAAACACAATGTTTTTGTTATATAATTGTTTGGGTTTCCTGGTGTCCTTCTACAAGTATGAAACTATACTTATTTATGTTGCTTGTTTTTTCCAAGGTGACATTGTTACACACTAAAATGATATTGCAATCTGATTTTCAAAACTATAAAAATTTCGATCAAGTCCGTAATACTCTCTTCCCCTTAGCACCCTTATTTCAATACAACTGTAATGATAAAATCCATATATTTTTCTAATTTTGTGCATAAATTTTAAACACCCTATCGGTATACGATGCAAAGTTTAATAGAAGTGGCCTGCCTTGTGGTAGATATTAATTATGTTAGTATCTAGATATTTATCTGAAACAGATCAACCGTTTTCTCGACCCCTAAAACTATGTGTTCGACACTGTTTTTGGCCATTTTGAATATTTTACTTGTATCCCTTCTCCCCTATAACACCGATTTGACTGAAAGTGAAATTAAACAGCATCGGCAGGATAAGTATTCATCTTAGCTATTCCGCAAACTATGAATTTGACACTAATACGTTCGTTTTAGATTATATTTATATATTACTAAACTTCTATCTCATATAAGCTCAATAAAGCTGATTTACTCCACAACATTCTCTCTTGAATTTGTAAGTCATATCATACATGTACCAAATTTAGTTGGAAGAACTCCACGCGTTTCAGAGTTATGGTGGAACATGCACATTAAGAAATATACACATTCTCACATACATATACATCTTTATGCAGAGAAATGTACTAGCAACGTCCTCGGTGTTGTCCCTGCCACAAAACAAGGACTTGAGCAGAATAAATAATGACAGGTAACGCTTTCGGTGTTGCTCATGTAAATCCCCGAGCCAGCTGACTTGTAGGTTCGTGGCTAAACTTGGCCTTAAAAGTAATCTGGAATGGGACCTAACGGCTTAGCAACCTCAAAAACAGAGTAAGAGACGGAGAATCTTATAGATTCGGCAGTAATCTCTGTAATTTTAGACATTTTGGTTTTCAACTTTTCTCAACTCCTATACTGATGAGACTAAATTTATACTTTTGCAGTATCGGAAGTGAGGCTATCCATCTCAGTAACTAGAAAAGCTATGAACTTAACACTAATGTCGGTCGTTTTCTTTTATTTTTCATGTCACAATTTCATTCCTGTGGGGTATTAATAGGGGTTGAACTTAAATGGCATTAGGAATGTCCCTATTAATCTCATGACCAAGAAACTAACTATTAATCTCACTCGTTTGCGATCATATTTATACGTATTTCCCGCAAACGTTCCCTATGTGCGTAAGACGGATCCTACTACCATAGCATTATAAACCTGATTGTTGGTAATGCGTATTATAAGTTAAGTTAAAATTACACCAGGCATTCCAGGGATATGCTGGAACACACATATATAAACATATCAATTTTTGAAGACGTTGATTTACCAAAATCCCTTTATATATTTACTCTGTTCGTCCGTTTGACTGCCCGTCCGGGAGATAAAAAGTCTGAAAAACTACTTATAAGGGAACATCTTATATTGATATTTGCGTTGCCCAATTAAACAATGTGCAATCGATAGAAGAGTGAAGAAAAGTGAGAAATCTAAAATTTTACGGTCTGACATGCAGAAACACAGAAGATACAGAATAAAGAAGGACCAAGAATCATGTGAAGATAACAATGCAAAAAATACACGGACATAGAAATAACTTCAAAATGATTAAAGTAATCAAAATTACATTTACACAACAGTACAGTAAACAAACATTGTACCCACAAACATGCTCAATAACATCATATGTGATGCGGTGTTGACAACTGAGCACAAAATGAAGTTTTGTTAAATGGCACGGAACAAAAATTATAACATGTAGAAAGTCTAATTATAATTAGAACCATACCTGTGAAGTCATGATGTACAGTGTTGCCAACGTTTGAAGATAGGCCTATATGAGTTCCTACATGAATATTGGATGTAGAAGAGAACATACAGTACACGATTCAAACTAGTTAAAACCAGAACATGAGATCACAAACAATAATATAATCACTGAAGCACGAAAATAAGGGACGAAGCACAATATCGAAGCACGTTTGCCCAAGTGGAAAATCGGAATAGTATCAAGCACAACACACAAATCTGAAATGATGCATGCTTTTGGATTGACAATTGATTAGCAGGTTCACGTTTCTGATGCACGTAATATTGTATCACCTCAAACATTATTGGTAGTCAATTTTTCAGTGTTACTGTTCATAAAGCACTCCGCGGTGTGCTGCTAATGTATGTACTCTTCTACATCCAAGATTCATGTACGAATTCATATAGTCCTATCTTCAAATGTTGGCAACACTGTACATCATGACTTCACAGGTATGGTTCTAATCATAATTATATTTTCTACATGTTTGTGTTCCGTGCCATTTAACAAAACTTCATTTTGTGCTCAGTTGGCAACACTGCATCACATATGATGTTATTGAGCATGTCTGTGGGTACAATGTTTGCTTACTACACTGTTGTGTAAATACAACTTTGATTACTTTAATCACTTTGAAGTTATTTCTGTGTCAGTGTATCTTTTGCATTGCTATCTTTACATGATCCTAGATTCTTCTTTCCTCTGTATCTCCTGTACCTTTGGGTGTCGGCCCATAAAACTTTGGATTTCTCACTTTTCTTCACTCCTGTACCGAATGCACATTGTTTGATTGGGCAACGACACTATCAATATAAGATGTTCCCTTGTTAGTCAATCATCACAATATCTGATAGAGGGTCAAAACATAGGAATCGAGTTTCCTTTTCGAGCTTGCACTCAAGTCGAATGTCGTAGAAATTAATAATTTCTTGTTTTAACGAAAGATTGCTATAGAGCAAGAATGGTAATAAATGGAGATGCCGTTCTCTGCAATCGGTTAAGCGTGCCAAGAATACGTTAGATTTCTATCTAAAACTGTTTACTAGAACCTGAATCGGGAGAAATTCACTACAACCTTCAGTTTGAATATTCATTTACGTAGAGCAAATTATATATATATATATATATATATATATATATATATATATATATATATATATATATATATATATATATATATATATATGAATAGAAAATTAAATACAAAAATTCCAATGAAAACATAAAAATTTACATTGGTTTCACTACAAAGTTCAAGAAAACAGAATGTTGTAACAATATTTGACTGCTATGTAATGAAATAAAATATTTAAATGACAATGTCTCTTAAATCGTGAAAATTAAATGTTTATATATACGCATATATCATAGAGTGGGAGACGGTTTTATGGAATCAATTTAGAGTTCTAACAGTATTTACTGTTTTCCCTCTTAACTCTAAACTGGAAGAGGAATATATCGATCACTTCCGGTTTTAAGTTCGGTCGCCTTAGAACAAAAACTTCAATAGATAGCAAGAAACATTTTTCTCTAACTAATTAAGCATCCCGAAAATATATTCCATTTCTACTCTAATTTCTCTTCTAAAACAAGAAATGTCACAAATCGATTACTTCCGGTTTTAACGTAAATCGTTACAGATTCAAATCCTTCCTATTCAAACCAGAGGTGGTAATAATCAACCACTCCCAGTTTCAACGTTGAATGTTTTAAAGGGAAAACGGCAACAGACAGAGAGAAATGCTTTTCAATGTTCAATTAAATGTCTTAAAAATGTATCATCTCTACTCTAATATATCTATTAAAACGGGTAAGGGCGATAATTAATCACTTTCCGCTTTAATTTGTTCGTTATAGAGTGAGAACGATAATGGATAGCAAGAAGCAATTTCCTGCAATCAATTAAGCGTCCTAAGAACACATTCCATCCCCACTCAAATGTTTCTAATAAATCCGGAAGTGACAGAAAATCAAGCCCTTTCTGCTTCAATTTTGATGTGAAAAGAGCATAGATGCTAAAAGTTAGCGAGAAACGGTTTTTATGGATTCCATTTAGAGTTCTAAGAAGACACAATATCTTCTCCCTTATCCCCTATTCAAACCAGAAGTGGTAAAAATAAACTGCTGTTCCTCTTTTATTGTTGATTGTTATAAAGTGAAAATATTAACAAATAGCTAGAAGTGTTATTTTGTTATACTGGAAGAGGTCTAAATTTACTACCACTTGGGTTTAAATAGTATTTGTAAAAATCACACCATATAACCCAAACTTCTTCATGTGGTATACCCATGACACTGCTAGTTTATATAGAGATAGATAGATAGATAGATAGATAGATAGATAGATAGAGAGAGAGAGAGAGAGAGAGAGAAATTGGCGAGTACAGACGATAGGATGAGAGACAAATAAACACATATAAAACAGCAACTGCTAATTCTCCGCCTACAAAATTGTTGACTGAAGACTGCCATGCTTGCACCAGATAATTTGAGAACCCGCACAAGTTTCATATATGAGAAATGCACCTCCACGAGTTTCAAATTAGCTTGAGTTCCTTGTGGCTCCATACGATTCTTACTCCTTCAATTCGGCAAGCTTGCAGAAACGTGAATATCCCAAATCGATGTAAATGCAATTATTTCTCCGTTGTATGATAAAGGCAAGTGATTCAAATATGGCGTTGTGAGATTTTCTCTTCCAGATAGGTGCAATTTCATAGAGTGTGCATTACTTATCGTTCATAAATAATATTTGTGTTAATCTCAACACTGTGAAATATGTCGATAAAATAACAATAAATCTACAATAGATTTAGAAGGTGATTCTACACAAGATATTTACAAGAAAATCATATAAACATATATTGTAAAGCGGATAATTTCCAAGCAAGAAATTGTAGGAAACTGTAAAAAAATGTCTTTTCGGCAAGTAACCTACTCCTGGTGTTCCGGGACTTCATCGTAAAATGTTCCAGGAGTTCTAGGAGTTCTATCTAAAACCATAGATGCTAAAGAGAAGTAATAGTTGTGCAAGAGAGTCCTCGATAGACGTGATCAATTCTCCAGAAGTACCTCATGTGCTAAATTTTGTTGTTTTTTTCTTATTTTATTTTGTTACTTTTGCATTGTTTTAGATAAAATTATGTTGATTTATGACAGATACGAGGGTTGTACCAAAAGTAAGGTTCCCTAACTTTTTACCAATAGAAAACATTGCTCATTGTTATTAATTTATACATCGTTCGAAAGCTTACACGGTTCTCTAGTTTGCAACATAGCCTCCATTTTTTTCAACACACTTTTGAAGACGGTGCTCCAGCTTTTGTATTCCTAAGTCAAAGAAGTCTCCCGCCATTCCGTTGGGGAAGCGTGTGACCTCTGCTCGGACTTCATCGTCGCTCTTGAAGCGTTTCCACCTAAGTATTCCTTTACCTTGGGGAAAAGAAAAGGACAAGTTCACGGACAGAGACCCTCCGATCTTTGAGCAGCTCACTGTTGATCTTCTGGACAATCGCATCAGACACCGGCGGTCTTCCACTTTGTTCTTCATCGTGAACTTCGGAGCGATCCTCAGCAAAAGCCCTGCACCATTTGCGGACGTGCTGCACGGACATGCACTCTTCACCATAAACCTCAGTCAGTTGCTGATGAATCTCCACGTGCGGTAGCTTTCTTGCGTGGAGAAACCGGATTACTGCTCGAATCTTGCACTTGGCGGGACAGGCGATCAACACTTCCATCTCTGACGGCTGCCAAGCGAACACTGAGCAACCTGAAAAATGGAGACTATGTTGAAAAATAGACAACCGTGTAAGCTTTTGAACGATGTATAAATTAATAACAATAAACAGTGTTTTCTATTGGTAAAAAATATGGGAACCTTACTTTTGGTACAACCCTCGTACACGTACGTATGACGTATCCAGCACTGGCTGAAGAGCCAAATGGTGTGAGTGCAAGACTGAATTATGGCTCCCTTCACACAGGTAGGGAAATTGAAATTATGAATACCGTAAGCAAAAGCGGAGAATTTTCCCAGTTGTTTCGACACTAACACTTGAAATTATCATTTTAGAGGTATTCGAACCTAAAAGCTGAAGTGAAATAACATCGTAAAATTACATGTTTCATAGACTAATATTCTGCCCCCAATATATCAGTGTAAAAGGCCTACTACTTTTGCATTGAACTACCTTTTCCAATGAACGCTCAAATAAACTAAATCACGGTTGCAAATAACCACTCGCCCAGGGTGAGTGGTTCATCGGTGAGGGAAAGTATTTTGTATCGAAGAGAAGCAAGTTATTTCTACTGTGGGATGTGGGCTACTAGCTTTTCTCTTTGCTTAGTAAAATTTTGTTGCTTATTTGCATCGCTGAACCTAATGTACTGTAATAAAATCTAACTCATTACTGATATTTTAATGACTTTATTTAAAATACTTTTCAATAATCAAGCTTTCAAATTTGGTCATAACTCTCTGTAATAGACATTATGTTGAAAAAAAAAAATTATCATAATTTACCAATCCAATATTTTTTGATCTTGCCATAATAGAAAATAAAACTGCCGGTATCTTGTAGTACAACATTTGTTAATTGTTTCAATATAACAGTGCCATAAATTAATATAGTTGAAAATAGGATTGTATCTGTTACGTATTTTAGTTTAGAAGTAGTAAGAGCAATTTATACTCTTATTTTAGTAAATAGTAAACTCGTAAGTAGACAATATTTATAAACTTACAGTATATATATATAGTATATATATTAGGGTGGTCCATAAATATCAATTTTCAGATCGGGCTGGTCTCACCCCCGAAAATGGTTCCATATGGGACTAAATTAAGCGAGGAGAAAAATTAGCTTCATTGAATAATATTAAATGGTGTCCTAAGCAACCTAAAACTTTGAATCCGATTACAGCACATAGCATATGGGAAAAATCTGGAATAAACTCATGTAATTTAGAAACGGCTAAAGGTAATGCAAAGATACCCTGGATAATAGAAATAGAGGAAGAAACATATCTAATTTTGTATAGTACTGCCATTGCGGCCATCTTGAAATCCGCCATCTTGGATTTAGGTCAAAATTTTTAAATAAAACGAGGGTCATGTGACAATTGTTTTGAGGTATCGTTTTACCAGAAGCACAAATCTGGCACTATTTTAAAGATAGCTTTAGTCATGTAAGAATTATTACCTGTGAAAGATTTCTCCTTTTCAGATTAATAATTCTTATACGACTAAAAGTAAAGACATGAGTTTGGCGTGAAAAGAACGAAAGGGATATGCACTGCTTCAAACGAAAGAGGAACGCGAAAGAAAATGCACTTCTGAAAATAATTTGTTTGAACTTTGTACGCCAAAAGACAAAGAGCGGTTCAAGTAATGAAGAGGAAAACCCAGTTGAGAATGTTAAAGAAAATGTAAATACGAATGCGTGTGTGTCCGGACCGTCCAAGAGATGTAAAAGGGGGAAAAACTAATTTTATTACTCAAAGACTGGTGTTACTCTTAATCGATAAAAGATCACTCATTGATCAGCAATACATATTCTGACAGCGACGGCAGAGGCATTAGGCCATAATTTGGAGGAACTAGCAATAAATGGGTCTTCCATTCACCGATGCTGAGAGATAACCTGTAGTGAAGTTGCACAGAACTACAAGAAACAATTTCAGAGTGCATCAAGTGCGTTAGTTGTGCATTGGAACGGAAAACTACTGCTGAATTTGACTGGCAGAGAGACTGCCGCCAGGTTATCAATAACTATTACGGGAGATGGTCATGAGAGGCTAATTCGTGTTCCCATTTTGTCGTCATCAAGAGAAGAACATATTGAATCTACTATAGTATATTCGCTTGAAGAATGGAACTTGGTAAAGTTCGTGCAGGCAGTTTATTGTGACACTACTTCTTGCAATATGGATCTTGTCAACGGTGCTTGCATTCTGCTAGAGCAGTAGCTCCAAAATAACCTTCTATACCTTCCTTGTAGACACCACATTTATGAATTAGTTTTAAAATGTGTATTTGATAACTGTTGTGTTTCGTTTGCATCTGGACCGGACGTTCTCTTATTGAAGTGTTTTCAGAACGAGTAGAATAGTTTGCACTAACTTTATTCCAGGAATTGATGATGATGATGTAACAAACAATATTTCCGATGTAAGAAATGAAGTGTTGAATTTTACTATCAAACTTGTAGAAACAGGACACTGCATAGAAGATTACAGGGAATTTTTAAGAACTGACCATAATATTCTTGGGTGGCATACCTCCTTGAGGAGTTTTCTTTCGTTTGCCTGGAGCAATCCACCATGTAAGGTGAATGGGGAAAGCAAGCTACTATTAAAAACATTTCTCTTTCGCCAACAATTTCGTTTAACGAAGCAAATAGAAACGGGTCTTCGGAGAGTATGCACTTTCTGATCCGACTATATGTTCACAGTTGGCTTAAATGTGATCAAACATCCCATTCACCATTACAAGATTTACAATTTTTGAAAGATTTGTACAGTTAAAGACAAATAGATGCTGAATTATCTGAAGTGGCTCTTTCTAAATTTTCACGCCGTACTTGACGGAGGAACACGTAGCATTGGGCTTTTTTGATGATGGAGTTACCATAATGGAAAAGCAAAAAAATGGTTGAAAGAATTAAAACTATAAGGGGAAACCGTAAAGCAGCAAAGAGGCTTGACGCAAGACATGCCGTAAAAAAGCTTGTGAAAAGAGAAATCAGTGATTTTGTTACAACAAACAAATTTTCCTCGAGATATTTAAAATACCCAAAGGGTTTCTTGAGTGTGATCCGAAATTATTGCCAAATAACAATGACTATCTTCAAGGAAAGACAATAGTTTCATTCATCCACGTAACAAAAGGTGTGCAGAAAGGGGAATGTAACTAATAGAACATTACAACAACGTTCTTACGAAAAATGAGGAGCACAAACAGTTTCTTTTGCAGATAATAAAGGCCCACAGACAATCTTTCCCTATATGCGACAAAGTGAACTATGTAGCAAATAAGATTCATAACTTACCAAAAATATACTACATAAATAAGGGATATTTCAATTTCTCCCAAGTTATAATTTTTCTTTTTTCTCATAATGGTCTACGAATCATCTTGATGGAAAAAACTTATTTGTAGTTCAAAGCGAAACAAGCAGTTTGTTTCAGTTTATGTAACACTTCCAAAGTCCTTACATATCTGTGTTCCATAACTACAATAAAATAACATTACATGAAGCATTTTGTTTTTCATACGTAATAACTCTTACATGAATATAGGCAACTTGAAAATAATACCAGATTTGTGCATCTGGTGAAATGCTACCTCAAAAAGATATGTCACATGACCCTCTTCCTATCTAAAAATTTTGACCTGAAGTCTAGATGGCGGACTTCAAGACGGCCGCCATGATAACGTATACAAGATTAGGTTGGTCTCTTCCTCTACTTCCATTATCCAATACATCTTTTCATTCCCTTGAGCCGTTTCTAAATTACGAGAGTTTATTCCAGCTTTTCCCCATACACTATGTATCGTAAACGCATTCAAAGTTTTAGGTCGTTTGGGCCACCATTTAAAATTGTTCAATGGATCTAATCTTTCTCCAGGCTTAGTTTGGTTCCATATGGAACCATTTTAATGGGTGAGTCTAAAGAAATTCCTAAATTTATTTTTCCCCATATAAATTTGGACCACCCTAATATATATATATAACTCTATGGCCTGTGGAACCCGGAGGTTCAATGTCGCTTTCACAAAAAAGCTCTCCACTGACTTCTATCCTTAGCCAATTGGATCCAGTTTCTACTTTGTATTCTTATCTCTGCGAGATCCATCTTAATATTGTCCTCCCATCTGCGCCTAGGTCTTCCTAATGGTCGATTTCCTATTGGTCTTCCAGTCAATAGTTTGAAAGCGTTTCTACTTTCTTCCGTTCTACTTTCTTACACAATCCCATTACACTTAATCCAGAGCCCTCAAACAACTTTGTTCTACGAAGGGAAACGTAGAACACTACACTTATACCATACATAGACAGTTAAGTAGTAATAGATGAATGCGATTAACCTCACATAATATCGATTGTCTAAATATACACTGCTTTCAAACAATTAGGCACATAACAAATATTCACAACACTATTATGACCTATCATATGTTAATTCCCTTCACAAGTGGTAGAATGAAAACCGTAGACAGATCTTGGAATGAAAACTGTAGAAAATAGAATGATTTTTTTTAAAATTACAATTATGAACACAAGTTATTGAAGGAAAGAATGACAGTCAATGAATAGATGATGATCCGAGATCGGATTTCGAGAAATAATTTGATAATGAGGTGAAAACAGAATTTTATAAAAGGAATGGTTATTATGCGCTAGACACAACATGGTTGCCTGTATCGTCTCATCATTTGATAATGTCTCCTTTTAGAGAGGCAAGAAAAAGCCTGTGTCTCGTCTTGTGCAGAAGCGGATCTAGCTCGGGGCCGGGAGGCCGAGGCCCCCACCTTCAGATTGACGAAAATAATTTAAGCTATTATTTATATAGTTTTGAGAGTTTATAGTAAGGTCATGATATACTTATCATAGTCTAAATTCAGGCAGCCTCCAGTTTTTACCTTCTAGATCCGCCACTGGTTTCGTGGCTATCCTCGTGTCATCTCGTGTTTCAGAAACGAGACAAATTCTTATCTAGTCTCCTTTCGTCTAATTTTCTTTCGTAAACCTCATAATAATAGAAGTAAAATTGGAAGCCATGCGGTTTCGACATATAACGTAGTTTACAAGTTAGAATTAATAAGTGGACAAGAGAGGACTATGGAATGCTTTCAAGTAGTCTTGGGAAGTAACGTAACGCAAGTAACGCGTTACTTTTTAAGTAACGTTTCCTAGTAACCCGTTATATTGTTTCCAAAGTAACTGTAACGGTAACGCGTTACAAATTTTTAAGTAACGTACCTAGTTTGCGTTACTTTTTTCGCGCTACATTTCGGATGAGTAACTACAATATATGTATTTTTTTCGGAAACAAATGTTTCTTTCCTGTAAGTGAATTTCTCAAAATGAAACCATCGAGCATGAACTCTCACAGTCACTAAATCACAGAGAAACAGATAAGTTCGTAGTGCCACTTGCTGTTTTTTCGAAGATGAGAACACCCTTAGGGAAATCATGTGTACTGATTGCAAGCACCTGGAAGGTTTTGTCGTAGATTTTGACAACTCCAAATCAATGCTTTCATTGAGTGAACTAGGAGTGCAATGATACCGGTAGTCTATTTTACTTTGATTGGTGTTGTTTTTATAAAGTTGGAGAACGAAAATACTTTACCGTTCGAAAATTTGAAAGAATATTTTTTTCTTAAGAGCTGAGGATAATGGCGGGCAGAGTTTAAAAGTAAAGTGTCTGAAGTGCCCGGCGGAGAATATTTATCAACAACTAGGGTGCCATAATTAACGATATACAGTAAGGGGTTAATATGAATAAACTGTGTTCTGATGAGCAAGCCTACGTTATTACTAGAAAATAGTTTGCTGACGATATGTAATATTGGAGTTCTTTCAGATCAGTTTGCTTATACTAGAGTCCCGTTGATTATAGAGTTTGAAACTAGCTTTAAAAAGCATGTATCGATTTTAGAGTTACTGGCAAGTTTTGATTCGTCCCTAGCTCATATGTTCTCATTTTATTAGTTGTAGTGTAATGTTTCTCTATATTCTGTATTTTTAATTTTACATAGCAACATTGTTATTATTATATAATTAGTTTAGCAGAACAATAATAAGCAACCATTTTTTCTAACGCATTGGGAAGAGCACGAGTCAAGCTAAAACTCGACTCGACTCGAATTCAAGTCGAGTTTCGAGTCAAGTCAAAGGTAATATTCTCGAGTCGAGTTCTGAGCCGATTCAGTTTTTCGTGTCGAGTTTCAAGTCCAGTCGAGTTTGATAAATGGCTCGTTCGTTTGGGTGTCGAGTCGGTTGGGTGAGCTGTTGGCTCGGCTCACTTCTCGGTTCGGGTCGATAGTAAAATGAACTGTGAGCCGAGCTGCTCGAGTCGTTGACATTTCTAAACACGGGCCGAGCAGTTTCGAAGATATTTGGCAAGTGCCCTATAACTTTTAACAGTGTTTGGGTCGAGCCCGAATACTCATCCTAGACCCTCAACCCAAATTCAGAACCTAGTGAACAATGTCCTTGACTCCTAGACTTCACGACTACAGAGATTGGCAATCAACTAGTTTTTATATTATTCAAATACAAACCGTCTATCTTTCATGTTTATATAGAGTGTTGTTATAATTAATAATAATAATAATAATAATAATAATAATAATAATAATAATAATAATAATAATAATAATAATAATAATAATAGTAGTGTCATTGATAATAATTATATTGTTTATGTAATATACTTGAAGAATTTACTCGAAACTACACACCGGATTTGGCTCGACTCGACTCGAAACTCGACCCCAATTCGAGTCGAGTTGGAGGAAATTTTTCGAGCCGAGTTCTCGGATCGAGCTCAAAGATGTCTGTTTTTACTCGATTCGAATTTCAAAGAAAACTCGCTCGTGCCCATCCCTACGAGTAACGCAGTATGGCATTTTATCAATGTTACATTATATGAAAATGTTCATATAGTTGTAAAGTAAAAAATTGTCCTTGCATTTACATAAAGCGATTCAGAACATGCTATAATAATAATAATAATAATAATAATAATAATAATAATAATAATAATAATAATAATAATAATAATAATAATAATAATAGCCGTAGTAATAGTAGTACAGAAAATTGAAGTTATATAATAATTTTTTCACATATTTAAAGTTTCGGACCTAAAATAACGCGTTAGTAACCCGTTACTTTGGAAGTAATGTAACAGTTACTTTTTGGGGCAAGTAACGCGTTACTAACGCGTTACATTTTAAGAGAAAGTAAAGTAACTTCTAACGCGTTACATTTTTAGAAGTAACTTACCCAACACTGCTTTCAAGACATTTAAAACAGGTCTCGTCTCGGGCCAGGGGTATGTCTCGTCTCGGGTTTAACAAAGCCTATATTGTCTCGCCCATGCTGAATTGGAAGCCTCTCACCAGATATGAAGTAGATCGTGGGCCATGGGTCAACAGGACGTAACCCACTGCAACCCACCATCCGCCGTGACCCACCATAAACTAGCGACCTACCATAACGTACATACCCACTACGACCCACCGACACACTCTGATTAGTGCATTATATATAGCACCCTCTGAACAGTGGTAAATTTGTCTACATTTTACTTTTAGGATCTCCATTCTCTTCTTCTTCTTCTTCTTCTTTTGCATTTGTTTCCATTTACTTACCTGAGATGACTATATCTAACAAGGAAAAAGCAGACTTTCTTAAATGAACTTAGGGGCCATCTTTCGCGAGGTAGTAGTGCACATTTAAACTGCGAGAACGCAATAGCCAGAAATAGCCTAGAAAAAGCGTCTTAAAGTTTCGACTCGCCGTATATATGGTACGACCCCTAAAATTACGAAGTGGCTGTGTGGTAGAGTGTGTAGCATTCATGGCTCACGTGTGTTTTGGCTTTTTACCAATAAAGTAGTCATTTATAGCTACAAGTAAAATATTAATTCACTGTATGTTCATATATTCTAAACGATAGGAACTTTCAAATCAGTTGTAGAACTTTTCAATGTTTTATGTGAACTAGATTCAAAATATAACCTATTTCATAAATATATTGATATCACTAGCTGTATTACGGTTACCACAGGCGTTGTGTCCGAAGTTTCGTGTCTATATCTATTGAGAGTGTGCGAATTGCAAGGGGGATGAGGGAGAAATCCGCTAGGGAGTACTGGATGTATGCTATAGCCAAAGGGGATTTCCGAATTATCCCCCTTGCAATTCGCACTCTGTCCACAAATATAGAAACGAATCGTCAAGAACATTTTTCATTTAACGACTTTACGAAATAGGCTATATTTGTATCTAGTTCACATGAAACATTGAAAAGTTTTACAACTGAATTAAAAATTCCTATTACTTTATGCATTATAAATATATGGTGAATTAATATTTTACTTGCAGTTATAAATTACTACATTATTGCTAAAAGCAAAATGAAGTTGACTCGAGCGCAAATCAAACTCGCCACCCTTTACGCGTGAATCGTGAATGCTCCACACTCTGCCACACCGTCACTTGGCAATTTTAGGCGTCGTATCATATATACGGCGAGTCGGAATTTCAAGACGCATTCTCTAGGCTACTACCTCGCGAGAGTTCATTTAACAAAGTCAGATTTTTCCTAGTTAGATATAGTCATCTTAAGTAAGTAAATAGAAACAAATGTCAAAAAACGAAAAAAGAAAATAGAGACCCTAAAAGTAAAATGTACACAAATTCACCACTGTTCAGAGGATGCTATATAAATGCACTAAGCAGAGTGTGTCGGTGGGTCGTAGTGAGTCTGTAGGTTATGGTGGATCGCTGGTTTATGGTGGGTCACGGTAGATGGTGGGTTGCAGTGGGTCACATCCTGTTGACCCACGACCCACTAACCGCCTTACACATCTAGACTGACACGTCTCGCTTGACACACGACCCACTTCAACTCTGGTGAGACGTTTCCAATTCAGCATGGGCGAGACAATGTAGGATTTGTTAAATCCGAAACGAGACAAGACAAGGCGTCGGTCTCGTCTCGTTTTCCGAGACGAGACGTGACATGTCCTTGTCTGGACTCATCGCGTTTTAAATGTCTTGAAAGCATTCCAAAGCCCTCTCTTGTCCGATTATCAATTCTAACTTGTAAACTTTTTTACATTTCGAAGTCGCATGGTTTCCAATTTTACTTCTATTATTATGAGGTTTACGGAAGAAAATTAGACGAAAGGAGACGAGATAGCAATTTGTCTAGTGTCGGAAACACGAGATGACACTGGGATAGACTCGAGACGAGACACAGGCTTCGTCTCGCATCGCTAAAATGAGACAATTTAACATGAGGAGAAGAAACAGACAATCATGTTGTGTCTAGTGCATCATAATAATTTCTTTTCTAAAGTTCTGTTTTCATTTCATTATCAAATTATTTCTCGACGTCCGACATCGGATCATGTTTCATTGACCATCACGGTTCCGGAACCTTAGGTGATAATGCTTACAATTATCACTTTGAGGTTTCAAAGTTGTTGGTATTCCACATTCTCATTATGTAAGCGTCTATTTGTCATCTCGTTGATTTGAATAGAAGCACCTCACTTTCAGTTCCGGGAACATCTCTCTCACTCTCTCTCTTTCTCTTTCCGTCTCAGAGGGCAAAAGTGCATAGAAATTTTACGGCATTTCTGGCAAGATGGTCTCTGCAATAGGCACATTTCTGAAGAAATTTGCCTATCGTAGAGACTCACATGGGAGAAATTCGGGAAATTTGCAGTTTTTGAGATTACCACTCTCTGATATATACCCCTGAATAAATATACCTGCTTTCTCGTTTTCATTGTTTCACTTCTCAAACAAATTTCACCGAAATGTTTAACTCTTTTTCACTTAACGTTTTAAAAGAATAATACGCTCTCTTTCACCACCTCTCATGTGCTGTATGCATTATTAAAAAAACTAAAAATATATATATTCCTTGGAGCAATCGAACCGCCGTCCTTTGGATTTTTAATCTAGCGCCTTAACCACACGAAAATCCTTGCTTGGTAAAAGTTTAGTTGTTGGAATATATGTTCTCATTACAATTTTATGTTCGCACTTTGACAATTTCTACTTTCCTTTACTCCGCTTTCTCTGTATTGATTTAATTCTCACATTCTAGATGGTTAGAGCGCAGAAATGTAGTGGCTAAGACGCTAGATTGAAAATACAAAGGACGTAAGTGCGAATCCACTACAAGTAGAATGATTTTTTAACAATGCATACAGCACGTGGGAGGAGGTAAAAGAGAGCGTATTACCCTTTGAGATGTTAAGTGAAAACGAGATAAAAATTCCAGTGATATTTATTAGAAAAGCGATACAGTGAAAACGAGGAAGCAGGTATATCTAGCCAGGGGTATGAATCAGAGGGCGGTGATCGATAAAACGAAATGTTTCCAAATTTCACACATTTGAGTCTCTACAATAGGAAAACTTCTTCAGAAATGTGAATATTGCAGAGACTATCACACTCCACCGATTGCGCTAGCCAAAGTTAGTTTAACAAATGGTTTAGTGTTTTTTCCTTAGAACGATAAATTAAACAGTGCATACTGCAGATGAACGATGTGTTTCGAATGTCCTAGTAATTTCTTTGCCCTTCCCCAATTAACATGCGTAAATCGTCTCTATCATGATACAAGTTTTTGCGTCCACTTTCTTAAGGATTGCTCATTTAGTATGAGAAGTCAGTCTTCGATTCTTCATGATTACTTTGAAAATAAAATAACTTGGAAAGGATTTGAAGCTATATTGATTAGCTGTATTACTCACAAGTCCAGCACTTTACCCCTACATTATCTTCTCATGCAACATCATAAGCTAAATATTGCTAGTTCAGCCCTGATGTTTGGAACGAACCGGCGATGTTCCTGTAATGATATTTCAACCAAAGTGCATGCCGAAGTTAATTTATTCGATGATCTGTAAACAATGTAGTACCCATTAATAAACTAAATAACATACAATGGAGGAAAATTACAGAAGTGATATCGTATTATACAGTAATTTCGAGTTGCAAATTCAATAGTATAATAATAATAATAATAATAATAATAATAATAATAATAATAATAATAATAATAATAATAATAATAATAATAATAATAATAATAATTTTCATCGTTCCTGGGCGGAAAGTGAGAATTAAATCGATCACATGTGTAGTTAAGGTAAGCAGAAAAGCCTAAACTGAATAAGACATTGAAGCGGGGCACAAGCTGGGAATAAGAATAGTGCATAGTGTAAATAAAGGACGACACTGAAAGGTAAACGGAGAAAAAAGAGTAGAAATTCTTGAAGTGGAAACATAAAATACAAATACGAATAGGGATAAGCACGAGTCGAGCAAAAATTCGACTCGACTCGAAATCAATTCGAGTCGAGTCAAAGGTAATTTTCTTGAGTTGAGTCCCGAGCCAAGTAGCTGTATTCGATGTCGTGTTTCGAGTTGAGTCGAGTTTGATAATGGCTTGCTCGTTCGTTTAGCTTGTGTTAACTCGTTTTGAAATAATGGCCTGATTAGACCGGAAAGCGAGAGCCACGAGAAATGTAAGCAGCAATGTGGAATACTTTTAGTGTTGCTCACGACAGGGGTCTCGTAATTGTAGTGCATCTCGTGGGGCAATTTTGGTGTATCTCGTCTCGTCTAGATAACGAGAGGACAAGAGTTTTTTTTTTTAATTACGAGACAGCCTAAATGTCGTGATCACCAATATAAGTATATAGTGTAGTTCTTAAAATCAAGGCTGAGACCTGCACGGTCGAATTCTTGAGCCCAAGCAGAAGACCAACCCGGATAGTAAGATCAACCGGCTTGGCTCGTTTCAACTGAGCGAACAGCGCAAGTGGGCTCGGTTGGTATGAGCCGTCGGCTCGGCTCAATTGAGCCGATGACCTGAACCGATGACCTGAGACGGCTCAGTTGGAACGCGCCATCAACTCGGCTCTATTGAGACGATGGCTCGAGCTTTCTCGGTTTGGATGGGTCACCTACTCGGCTCATGTGAATCGGCTCGAGCCAGCTAAGTTGAAATTAGTCCATCGGCACGGTTCGACTCAGCTCAACTAAGCCGATGGCTCAAATCGGCTCGGTTGGGTCAACTGTTGGCTCGGCTCACTTCTCGGCCTGGTTCGGTAGTGAATGAGCTGTAAGCCGAGCCACTCGACCCGTGGGCACCCTGAGCCCGGTCCCAACTGTTTCGAACATGTTTGGCTGAAGCCTATAACTTTTAACAATTTTCGGCTAGAGCCCCAATATTTGCACCTTCGGAACTCTAACCCAGAACGTGACCGATGTCCATGCCTCCTGAAGACTTCTCGACGACGACTTCTCGACGACAGTCAATTAGCTTTTACTATACAGATACAAACCGCATATCTTTTACAGATTATACACGGAGTTGATATGATAATAATAATAATAATAATAATAATAATAATAATAATAATAATATTAATAATAATAATAATAATAATAATAATAATAATAATAATAATAATAATAATGGAATTAAAAGTTTTTAACTTGCCCTAAATTTTGGTAAAACTTACTTAAAAGTAGTGATTTCGGGGAAGGGGTTCCGTACCTCCAAGACACACCTCTGCAACTATCAAAATTTTAAACTACAGCGTTCCACTAAAGTTTCATAGAAAGTATTCTACTGTATATTTTAAGGAAAATAACTGTAATAAAAATAATTGAATATCACGCAACAGTAAGGCACATAATAAACTAATTTTTAGGATATACAGAAGTAAATATAAAAGCTTTGCTACAAAACTACCTACACAGATCATAATTAAATGAGCTCTGAAATATAATGTAACGAAATAGCTTATAAGATTCAGTCTACAGAGCAATTGTTACTTAAGGAATGGACATACACTATTTCGAGAATCGAGACAAGACGTGAAATGTTTACGATACCTTTCGTCTCGTCTCGATTCTCATCTCCAAAGCGAGACGATAATTTGAGTTAGCCTTGTCCCGTCTCGAATGTAAAATGTTAATTCTCATGTTATTTTGTTTGTTTTAGAAACGAGATGAGAAATTCCTCTTCTCTCGGGCAACATTAAACAAAACCGAAATATTATTTCCAAATGTCACGTTTCTGCTTGTAATGGTATGACTTGAGCGATAATTAGCTCCTAGCTTTTAATCTTCTACGAGATAATAATTATTATTATTAGTTTTTAATTATTACTATTATTATTCCTGAAGATTTGATAGTTTAAGTTTTGAAACATATAAGTATTCAAATATCTGAATCTAATAAAACATATATCATCGCCGATAAATCGCCATCAAAAATCCTAAAGTAAAAAAAAAATGTGCGACGTGGATTCGAACAAGCACCCTTACCACTGAACCGCGATCGCTATGCAGTAAACGATTCGTCTTTCGTCTGGTTACGTTAGGTTTCTTTGTCTCCGCTTACAAAATTGTGTGTTATATTTCTTCGGTTCAAAACGTCTTTCGTATTTCTTTTGTGAATAATCATCGCCAAACTTTATATTTATAACTTGAGTTGTTCTGAAGTCTTTGGTTCACAAGTTTGTTTTCTCTCTACACGAAACTACAGATAGACAAAATGAATTCTCATACTTTGAATTAGTTGCAAAGCAGTAGCCATTACCTGGTCAAAGACTTATGTCCGCCACTTTACAGATTAACCAACAGAAATTCATTTTCCGGAAGCGGAAGTTTCACTTTCCGGATTTCAGAAAATTACGGAATTTGGTAAAATTCCGGAATTCAGAAAAATTCCGGAACTCGGAAAGAATCCGGAATTTAGAAAATTTCGAAATTCAGAAAAATCCAGGAATTCGGAAAAATTCCGGATTTTTCCGAATTTCGGAATTCTAACGAAAGAAGAAATTCCTAAATTCTGGATTTTTCAAATTCCGGAATTTTCCAAAATCGGGTTCTTCCGAATTCCGGAATTTGTCCGGTTTTACTTTCGGGAGTCCGGAAAGTAAAACGTCCAGAATTGGCCATCCCTAGCTTACACACAACCTTTTAGAACACTAAACTAATAGCTGTCTACATACAAAGAAGTAATGCAAAGCATTTTGTATCCTGCAATACGTCATGTATTAAAATCCGACAGTAATTTCAGTATCTGACCAGAAATTGCATGTATCTAGCTACTGGAAGTTGAGGTGTGAAGCATTGTATTGTGTCTTATCTTTTTGTGTCTTATACAACCCTGCAAAGCACTGAATGTCTAAACGGCTTTCGTTAAATCCAAGTTGTAGTATTCACAGTTACATCTATTTGTGTCTATATGATCGTATTACTAAAGCTTTCCCAAGGGTTAGTAAGTCTTTCTGTGCTCTCTCGTAAAGTAGTGATCCGATCTACTACAGGATACAGAACGAAATATTAATTTAACCAAAGTTGTTGTATTAATACACATCTGCTTCCGCCTCTGTTAACTATGGTCGATCGCGTTGACACGACATGTTTGCTTTTTATACCCCTTTCTTTGTTTACTGAACTAAACAGTAACTATTCTGAATTATATTATGAGATCTCTCATGAGATGTATGTATTATTAACAAAAAAATTTTAAAAAAATCCTTGTAGGGGATTCGAACTGCCGTCCGAAACGGCAATGTTCGTCCTTTAATGATATTTCCACCAAAGTGCATGCCGAAACTCATTTATTCGATGACCTGGAGACAAATGACACTAAATAACATTCAATGCAGGAAAATTACAGAAATAATAACATACTATACAGTAATTTCGCCGTGCATATTCAAAAGTACGCTAATAATAATAATAATAATAATTATTATTATTATTATTATTATTATTATTATTATTATTATTATTATTATTATTATGGTTATTCACTGTATAGTTTTATCTTGAACGAACTAGTTACGTTTTCGTGCGAATGGACATTGGTTCGAGTCCGTTGGTGACTATTGAACACAGTGGTTCTTAACATAGTTTGGCCACAACTGTAAGTCGTGTCGTTAGGAGCTGAGCTGTTTGTTTTAGTGTTTCGTAGCAATTATTATTGTTAATGTTTAGTACTGGTAATATTTTTGTTTTCGCGTATTCCTTTTTGTCTTGTCTTCATTTCGAAAGAGAAGAATATCCGAACAAATGCCACCATAATTAATCTTATTTTGAATATAAACGCCATTCGCAATTAGTAAAGAAAAATAAACGTTCCAACGTAGCTGCAAAACGTAAAAAAATGGAAGTGGTGGAGTTCGAACCCACACTCATTGTCATTAAGAGTACAATAACCATATGCCTTAAATCTCTTGATTATGATTTCTACGATGAGCAAATATATAACTTATTCAATTTCTATAGTGCTCCCATTATATCAAGTTTATATGGATGTTTTTCTTTCCTTATAACAAAGCAGGTGAATATGTGGAAATAATTTTGATACTTGGCGATCACTGACAAAAATCCGAGTAAACGCTGTGTGCATTCTTTACTATAATGTGAACATAGGGTGTATGTCTTCATTCGTCTTTCTCTCTTCATGTCTTCCTTGACATTTCTTTATTATGTCTTTATTTCTCTTTCTTTTCTCTCTATTCATCTTTATCTCTTACAGATTACTTCTCTCTTTTACACACCT
This sequence comes from Thermobia domestica, assembly GCF_964235325.1. NCBI lineage: Eukaryota > Metazoa > Arthropoda > Insecta > Zygentoma > Lepismatidae > Thermobia > Thermobia domestica. The sequence goes on from NC_137470.1 coordinate 79,665,577, forward strand.
TTTCCCTTCTCGTACATGTGCTGCATCAGAGCTAAACCGGGCCTCTTTGCAAAACGTATTGACTAGCCCAAATTAAACACAAGCCACCCAGTACTCAACATAGAAATCGTAGTCGAGAAATTTAAGGCATGTATTGATTGTACTTTTAATGACCATGAGTATGGGTTCGAATCTCTCCACTCCTATTTTTTAAATTTTGCAGCTACGTCGGAACGTCCAATTTTCATACTTTACTACTTGCAAATGGCGTTTACATTCAAAATAAGAGGAATTTTGGTGGCACTTGTTCGGATATTCTTCTCTTTTGAAATGAAGACAAGAATAAAAGCATTACGCAAAGACAAAAATTATTACCAGTACTAAACATTAGCAATAGTAATTGCTACAAAAGACTAAATACGATCTCTTTTACCATCTCTCATGAGCTGTGTGCATTAACAAAAAATAAAAAAACTCCCTGTAGGGGATTCGAACTGACTTCCTTTGCATTTGTAACTTTGCATCTTAACCACTATACCAAGTTCATTGCCTGGCAAACGTTTAGTTGTCAGCGTATTTCTCGTATCTGTATTTTATGTTCCCACTTCGATAAGCTGTACTTGTTTTCTCCGTTTAGCAGCTGTTTCTGGCTTTCTTCGGCGTCGTTCTTTATTTACAATATGCAATTTTCGTATTCACAGCTTGTGCCCCTTTGCAATGTCTTATTGAGATTAGACTTTTATTTTGCACCTCACTAAACATTTGATTGATTTTGTTCTCATATTCTCCATGGCTGGAGCTCAGGAATGCCAGACTCAAAAATCAGATGTACTCCCATGCGCAAAAAAAAAAAAAATTGCGCGTATACTGTAACTCAAGATTTTTTGCATTTATTCCATTTTCCTTACGTTTATGGGTAAAATTCAGTTATTAGTATGTGGAGATAATAGAAAGCAATTCATCTAAGGAGATATTTCCAAAAAATATAATAAAATAATAAAAATATAAGCAAAAAACAAAATTATGCTCGGTTTTGTGTATACTGGCAACGATGATTTCTAGGGATTTTTTCAGTAGCAGATCACAATTGCGGAGGGAATTCAGTAGGGGAATCGAGAAGTTGGATCAAGGAACTGGATAGTGGACTAAAATGTTGCATTTATTGGTTAAAACCTAGTGTGTAGATTGCCTGCCAAATATAAATTAGCTTCTGTAACTAAGATGTCGTACGAAAATATAGAATTAAACAGAAAAACTCTTATCTTAAGGTTCGAAGCGATACGCACCATGGTTATGAAGAGTATTTCTTTAAAAAAAGAGCCAACACAACGTAACCTCCGTGGTTCGGTGGGTAGAGTGGCGGAGACGTAGTTGTTTTATAATTTTGACACCACATCCAATCCCATCCCATTTTTTTAAACAAAACATTATAATTTTCATGTTAATAAGAACCGAAGCAATATAATAATTACAACTTACTGATATTTTGCTGTAATGACTTATTTATCCAGGATTAGAGAACTATTGTTAATAGCTATTGTTTTCTGTTCATGCTGTTGTATAGTTTCTCTCATCCTGTTTTCTTGGGGAAAAATAATTTTGTCTCCAACGAAGTGTGAAGGATATATACGGACAGAAAAATACATCTTAGTACCAAACGTGATTTATCGTGATGAAGTGGACTAGTTTGCCATTATTATTAAAAAAAAAAAAATGAAGTTGGCTTTTCTTTAGGTTTTAGCTAAAAAAAAATATGTTTTTCTTTATAAGACTATACTTTATGAGGCAAGGTGTGTGATCATACCCACAAATTTAGCTAGGGAGTGAAAGATAATTGTTTATACAAACATTTTACAGGTTTAGGTGCGTGAAACACCAATACACCATGGTCTCGCTTATCCGACCATCCTTTGTTCCACATACCATATGATCCGATATATCATTGCAAATAGCACCAATCGGCAAGAAGATCTGCAAGTTGGGTCTTAATCTATTTTTCATGCTGTCTATCGCCTAGCGCGCCCGTCTACACCTTGACTCATACGTCTATCATTCAGTGCAGACACGTATCCAGGTTTTCTATTCGGAGGGGGCCCAACACGAATCCTCGTAAGCACGTAATTCTAATATTTTTAAATAATAATAATAATAATAATAATAATAATAATAATAATGCAACAGTTCTGTACCTCTCTTAAACTTTTTCCTACTTTTCATTTATAAACCGGTTTATTTTGGAAACTGCATTATAGCACAAACAAAATGAAACATATTTTCGAGAGAAATGTAACTAAAGAAAACTGTCTGCTACGTATATCGCATAACAAAAATAGCAAGAAGACATGGAGTGTATCGTTCTAATATATTAAAGTTAAAAACAGAACGGAAACGAAATGTTAATCCTATTTAAAACTGTTATTTAATTCCACCTGGTCATTGGCGTATTTACGATTTTGTTTCGGGAGGGGCTTTGCTAACTTTCGGGGGGGGGGCTTTGCCTGGAAATGTGAAAATTCTGCAAGATATTTCATTTACTTTACTATACTAAGTAAGATTTCGTGGGGGGCTTAAGCCACCCCCCTAAATACGCCACTGTACCTGGTATAATGGCATTATGGTATGTTCTTAGAATTATAACAAGACAACAGCACATTGCCCAAAGTTTGGACACTGACTACTAGTAAACTGATATAAAAGAACCTCAAAAGGGTAAAGGCAAGTTTATTAAAAAGTGCTTGAGTTTCGGAGAGAGACAGCTCTCAGGCCCTCACGCTGGATACGTCCCTGATTCAGTGCAGTGCAGTTATTTGTTATAAACATTATTATTAGATGCGTAATATGTAAAATTATATCATAAGTTTTACTTTTAATAGGTCTTTTCTTAACACATCCATATTATCCAGCGTTCTGCTTGCCTGTTTATGTCGGATAAGCGAAACTCTACTGTATTTCCAAAGCTAGCATATACATGAACTAGAATTGTATCGTCCTAGAACAGACAATAGTCTGAAATGCTTATATTAAAAGGCTGTAATAAAAAACATAAGTACTGTTTTGGAAGCGTGAGAACAAATTAAAAACAATTCAATATATTTCCTAGGTATCAGATTATCATCTTATTATGTCGATGTGTATTCTTTTTTAAACATAGTTTTAAAAGTTATACCATTCGCAATATTCCTAAGGAAACCGAAAGAAAAACTCCTCGTGCCTCTTATGGCAAAGCGGCTTAAGTGCATGGTCCGAAACCGATTCCCACGTTAAGGTATAGATAAAGTCCCCGTAATTCAAAAATGCAAATCCGGGACGCTACTAAATTACGAGAATCTTTGAAATGATTAAAACTGAAAGAAGTGTTGAGTACTAATTTACTTTCCTCCATTAGATAGAGTTGTTCAAGTATTACGTTATCACATTTTTATTCATTTCACTAGATCTTCCAAGGACGCCAATTTTTCTGTAAATTGGGGGGGGGCATTCAAATGCAGAAGATATATATATATGAGGATTTTAAGACAAATTACACTCAAATAATGCCAAATATTGTATATTCATAAATACAAAGGAGGCCTACATGAGTTTTGAGCGGGCCCGGCCTAGTTCCTAGTTAAGCAAACGTAAGCAGATGATTTACTCCCTCCCCCTGGTAAGCAAAATTGTTTTTTCTTCAAGATCTGTTGTGTTTCGTGAAATAACAGCAGGAATTTCCTGATTACTTAACCATCTAAATGAATGTTTTCACTTAGAGCCATCCCGTCGATTCGCGTTGCCTAGGACTAAAATAAATTAAGGGTCAATAATGAAGATGAGACTTCCATATCAAACATGAAGAGACATGTGGATCGGAGATCTTTCTTTGTTCCAACTTTGATTTTTTCAAATCCATGATGGGAAATTATATTATGAGTACAATTTTCGAAATGAATAGTATACAATCGTAAAAATATCTTACAAAACGATAGTTTATTGCAAAATACTTTGACTCAAAGAATAAATTACAAGTAATAAACTTGTTACTTTTCCTGAAGAGTCTAAGTCGTGAATGAGACGGAAGCTGTCGAGCGTAGTGCTTGGAACGATTGCCTCAGTTGTTCTACCTTCCTATGGCGCAGCCTTGATTCGACTTGATCCTAAACGGATTATTCAGAAGTCGAAGTCGGAAGATGTTTCCCATTTTTCCAAAACACTCTTGGTCGATTACAATCTGCCTCACTCGTGAGGGGACAATCCCATGCCGTAAACGTCGGTGGACCACCGATAGGCAACTAGTGACATGTCCCCAAAAATTGGCGGTCCCGCAGCAAAAAATTGGTAACACTTCCGTTTTGAAAATTATACCACCACCGGCAGAGAAGCAACGGAACGCCAACGAACCACAAAATTATTCCCCTAAAATACCTTAAATCGCCTATATGCGTAATTTCTTTGCATCAAGATGAGTCTAAAAACATTTTTAAAAAAACTAAACGAAAGTGCCCTGAGCTGGGCGTGAACCATCAAGCTTAGGGTTACTAATTGCGTGTTCTTCCGAAATCGTCACGGAGGCGATTATGAAGACAGAGCTTGTAGAGTGATAAATCGTTGAAGTCTTTTTAATATTTCTAATCAGAGTGCTTCTTTAACCGTGTATATTTGAAGACAACTGTTCGAAATCAAATCAAATGCACTCGTCATGTAATTTTATAACAAAATGGCAAGCGTCTATTTACTTTTTTCATAGTTCTCCCATATTCACTTGCTAGTGATCGGCGACAGTTGCCAACTAAATTCATACAATTATACGCACCCACCTCAAGATTTTTCACTTCATGATGTAAAGGCAGGAGTTACTCTTGACCCCCGGAGCTCAAATATTGTCCTTATAATAACAATTCGTCTGGGTAAAATAATATATAATAATAACCGCATGCACATGACTGGCGATAGTTCATGTTGGTCCCTTTACGATTCTCCGTGACAAATCAAACAAGCGCGGACCAAAATGAAGTCCTCGTTCTTACGTTGTGGTAACTTCAATACCCCCGATTCTAGATATCTGCTTCGACTCGACGAATCCCTGCCACTAGTGGCACGCTAGCGGCAATCCTTCGACGCGTCGCTATATCGACGATCGCCATTTACCGGCAAGTGAGCCACTAAGAGTTGGCGACGTTTACGGCATGGGGAAGCTAATAAACAAACAAAAAAAAAAATCTAAAGCCTTATAAAAAAAGTTTTCTGAAAAGTTACATCTAGCAAAATCATTTTTTGGTATTCCAGAACTGTGAATTCAAGTTTATTCATAATTTACTTCTATCGTAGTTTTGATATGAGAATGATATGTCTGAAACTAACACAGGTCATTAATACTTTTTTTTTTTTTGCTTTACTCAGATTTAGCAGTTTTACTTAACAGTCAGTCAATTTGGATCTGTGATATCAGAGTTTTAGAGATTTCCTTAATTTTTTCATTTCTAAAAAAGTTTGCAACTAACACCATTAACGTATCTCTTTCGATATTTCCATATGTAATGGCTTGGTCACTCCCAGTATATTTCAAACAATAAAATATTTACGGTGTCTTACTCCATTAATCCGAACTACATTTTATATCCAACAACTCTGTGCATTTTCCCTTAAATCTGCAAACTTTCTACTAGGTTAAAACTCAGTATTTTATATTTTCTTCCTTTCTTGCTAAAACGAAAGTGTTCTTTAGACAATCTGGAATGATGACTCTATACTACATTATGTTGCATAGGGCATTTTATGTAGCATATCATTTGACAGTTGGACACTTTCTTTTTATATTGAAAGCAACAGGGATTAAGTCCTTCTACACTTATATGATAAGTAAACACATTCTTTTTGATTCGTGGAATTGTGCCAATGCACAAGGTCCAGAGAGTTTTTAATTAAAGATAATAATAATAATAATAATAATAATAATAATAATAATTATTATTATTATTATTATTATTATTATTATTATTATTATTTTATTGACTTAGGTTTTCCTGAATATGAAGCAATATTTCACAAAAAGCTGGTATTTTTAAAAAAATGTGTTCGATATCAAGTTTTCATAAAATTAGTCACTCTCTCCTATAAATAATTTCAGAGGGGCCGCGGTGGCTCAGTGATAAAGCGTTCACCTTTGGTGCATGGGATCCTTGGTTCGACCCCAGCTCGCACCAAGTGAACTTTGTGGTGGAGAAACAACATGTGCATGGGTTTTCTCGGGGTTCTTCCGTTTTCTCCCACTTTTTTCGTTCCATCATTGCATTCATTTCTCATCATCACCGTGTCCTTTAGCCTAGCCGGTATAACCGTGGGTCGTAAAACTTAAAGATTTGATTTCAAATAATTCCAACCCAAACAGTTGCAGGAAGTATGTCATTTCGAATAAAACAAACCACTCTATAAAATTCTGAGTATTATTATTTTTTATAAATACAATTCTAGCGGACCTTATTTCTAAATCGAAGGGTAAGAAGACTAAATTCACTCTCTTATTATTATAAATTCATTTCAATTGAAGCAGTTAAAATAGTTGGGAAAAATTAGAAAGCCATACCCTATATTCCAGTGTGCCACAACCGGATAACGTGGCACACTGGCATGCCCAGCAAAATGAACAGTGTGACGCAAACTTTTACCTATTATTTACAAGAATATTTGTCGAGTTTATTTTATTTATTATTATGAACGATTTTTCCACGGATCAGCTCTCTGTATACAATTAAACAAACAAGTATCACATTGAGGGAACGAGTGTAATTATTTACTTTAATAGTAATAGAAATGTATATATATATATATATATATATATATATATATATATATATATATATATATATATATATATATTGTATTTTCTACCGGGAATAACTGCATCCGGTTTAGAAAGCTGGGACTAACAACAAAGGAAACCGATGTGCTAAACACACACCACCTACGCACTTCAATACACCAACGAAGGTGCAGACTATTCATGAATTAAAGTCTCTCACCCAATGTATTCTCCTAACATGTCTCCCAGCGATTACAACATTTTTTGGTATCTCAATCACTTCCTAGTAGGATAGGTTTACCTAGAGACCACTGATTAACCTGGTATTGGATGTTTCACTTTCTTACCTTTGGAGTTGACAGTCATCGGTTGGACAATCTCACACGCAAATATCTAATGTTAACAACGTTTCTTCTATAATTTCGTAATATTGTATTATTTCTTTGTATTATTTATTAGGTTGGTTAGACTTGTTTCAACACTTTTCTCTTTGCACCTACTTATTACCTATACCTTAACGTTGGATAAAAATACACTAGCTCTCACCGGGAATCAAATCCAGAACCAATGGACTTAAACCATTTGGCAACAACAAGACAAATTTAAATAGAATTTTCGATTTTGTTAGGAAAATTGTGATTAGGTGTAACATTTAAAAATATATTTAAGAATGGGAACGGATGAAACGCACTGAATTTTCTCGCTCGAATTTCTTAAACTGACCCGTGTTAGGCTGCAGCTATTACTGAAACATTTATTTGGGAAATGCGAATAAAATAATGTGTTTTTGGAAAACTTTGTTCGAAGCAACTTATGTCCAAAAGTAAAGTACCCATTGGTCATATTTCTGTTAGAAATAACTTATGCCATATATTAGAATTATTAAGGAAATAATTGTATGTGAACTATGAGCAAAAGCGTCTGAGTACTTTCTGAGAAATCGACAAAAAAGTCATCCCCAAGAATAAAATATCCCTTGTGTATCTTTTCAGGACAAACGAGTTATGCTATTTATGAAATACGAACAAAATTGCCTGAGTCGTTCTCCACAAAATCGTAGGGTAAATCTTACTCCGAAAAGTATTATACCACTTCTAGCCTTTTAGGATGATGGAATTATGCCGTATCGTTAGGTTATTTATGTGACATTTATTTATGAAATATGAACAAAATTGGATCAGGCGCTAATGGGAAAATCGTCGAAGAGTAGGCTAAACTACCCTTCTGAATGTTTACAGGACGAACGAGTTGTGTCATATTGTTAGGTTATTAATGATACATTTATTTATAAAATGTGATTGAGAAAATTGTTCGAAAAAACGCATCCCATACAGTAAATTACACCTTACGTATTTTTTCAGAGCAATGATTCAAACTATATTTGTAAAAAAAAAAGAAAATAAGCAAAATCTTTACAGCTATTTTTGAAACAATTTAATTATTTTAAATTTTCATCCTTCAGGAAACTACCCTTATTTTTATGTGTCGGAGAATATAGAATTCGAAACGATAAAGTGTTATAAAAACTTCATGTCTAGACTTAGGTCCAGATATGTCGAACAGTATGGCCTCTATTTGAATGCATGTAAAAGCATGACGAACCAACAAACGAACAGATGGACAGACATCAAAATCACTTTTTCGATATGTGGGGGCGTGAAACTTGAATTCATTGAAATCTCGAATTCGATTTTTATCACTATTACTACAATTTCTTCTTTCGTCGCTTGAACGTGAAAAAGAATAGGAATACAACGACAAGTAAGATGATAATTTGTAATTCCCAAAATTTAATGAGTTACGTTTAATGTGTTGCCATGCTAGAAAAAAAAGCTTATGCCTGTTTGTTATATCATTTTAATATCAGTTTTTCACGCTACTATATAATGTAGAAATATGGTATGATTATCGTTCATATTCATTCTATATTTGGAAATATTCGTGTTCCGTATACATAGATCTGTATAATTTAGTTACGTTCAACGAAAGCATTCTTGCACTTGTGGATATGAAAAAAAAGAGAGAGAAAGTCAATACTCTAAAAAGCAAAAACAAACACACACACACACACACATAAACGATCATTTAACATCAGGTCGATGTAACAAGGGGTAAGACTGGACAGACTGTCAAGGTCGCGTATGTTCTTCCTGACACACAAATCCGAAGTGAGTTGTCTGCTGTTCAAGAACGGGAAGTAACATGCAAGACTATAAACTGAAAACAATAACTGTTTCCAATAGTACACGTATTCTAATACTGAGTAAATACGTTGAATAAAGGATACTACCAATAAATTATTTCCTTATTATATTGTTTCGGTTCTTATTAACATCAAAATTATACACTTCCTATAATGCTTTGTAAAAAAAGGATGGGATGGGATTCGATGTGATGTCAAAATAATAAAATAACTACGACTCCGCCACTCTACCCACCGAACCACGGAGGCTACGTTGTGTTGGCTCTCTTTTTAAAGAAATAATCTTCATAACCATGGTGCGTATCGCTTCGAACCTTAAGATAAGAGTTTTTCTGTTTAATTCTATATTTTCGTACGACATCTTAGTTACAGAAGCTAATTTATATTAGGCAGGCAATCTACACACTAGGTTTTAACCAATAAATGCAACATTTTGGTCCACTATCCAGTTTCTTGATCCAACTTCTCGATTCCCCTACTGAATTCCCTCCGCAATTGTGATCTGCTACTGAAAAAATCCCTAGAAATCATCGTTGCCAGTATACACAAAACCGAGCATAATTTTGTTTTTTGCTTATATTTTTATTATTTTATTATATTTTTTGGAAATATCTCCTTAGATGAATTGCTTTCTATTATCTCCACATACTAATAACTGAATTTTACCCATAAACGTAAGGAAAATGGAATAAATGCGAAAAATCTTGAGCTACAGTATACGCGCAATTTTTTTGCGCATGGGAGTACATTTACTTTCCTGGCAGACAGTACACTCTGCATCAAAAAAGATTGCGACAGATAACGCCATTCAGTTAGGCCACCAAATATACACCTTCTTATCCCATAATCCCATGAAGTAAAGAGAACCCCCTCTCTCTCCTCCTTTCTTCTCTTTCGTACTAAAATTAGCTAACAACATGAGCTCAATTTTAATTTCAAACTACATATGTACTTGTTTCTATAAAATGAAATAACAAAACAGAGACGAAATAAGATTCAAAAGTTGATGTAGGGAGAAATTGAAACACACACAATGAAAAATTGAAACCATTGAATGTCAATTACAAAGAGATTCAGAAATGAAGCAGAAAGAGAGAGAGAGAGAATAGGAGAAAAGAAGAAAAAGAAACGAGAACAGATACAAATGTGGAATTCAAACGTAGTAAGAAAAGAACGTAACATTATAAAGTTCCGCTTCCAGAAATCCAACAGTAATATAGAAATAACATTTGTTTTTACATATTTTTCAGAACTATTCGAATATATAGAGGATGCTTTAAACATTCATTATGTCACTTTCATAAAGGATGGCATACTAAATTTCCAGTAGAACTGTATCTCTCTGAGACACATCTAGGATAATGTTAGAGTTTAATTCACATGTTTTGTTTCCGCGTGGTTTGATTGCAAATTCGGTAATGTTCATTGGACGTACTTATCCAAAATACATTCTAATAAACTCACTATATATTGGTCATATTCTCTATTACAGTCTACTAATGCAAAAAAAAAAAAAAAAGTAAACGAAAAGAAAAATAAAGCAAGAAAGAGAAAATTGAATGAGTGCTCTTTTACTGTTAATTTTTTATCAGAAATACTCTATATTAAAAGTCCAAACTGTATCGTAGTGAAAAGTTATAAATGTTCGAAAGGAAAAATTTATGTTCCTCATATGTGTAGTATGTTTCAAATTTCAACGCGAATAAAACACATTGAATTATAGGATGGAAACAAATTTTCTGTCGAACTAGTATAAATAAAATTTTGTTTCGAAATAACCAAAGAGGTTATCCAAAGTGACCAAAACTTTTACTTTCAAAAACGGGACGCATATGAATCGGCGACTGGGGAGGTTCCTTCAGCATTACATTCTGGGACTCAGCAGTGTTTCCAATTCACAAAATACACAAGTAAGAATGATAACAGCGTTTCTAACTTAAGTACTACCCAACAATACTTTTAACTACTTCAACACTCCGAATTCCCACTCAATTCCGACTTGAACGACAGAACACTCAATATTCATTTGAATATTCAGAAGTTCTAGGCACGCCTGAACCTTCCCAATCAGTGTTGGTACGGAAGAGTGTAGAATAGGCATTAACCATTTATATTTTGAATAATAATTACGGGACACCTGGGTCACGTTTGCTTAAAAACAGGACATTTAGGCGTCCCGTTTGAGAATCAGAAAAAAGCGGAACAACGTTTGAAAATAAGGGACTGTCCCGGCTAAAACGGGATGTCTGGTCACCTTGAGGTTACCATTTTCTAGTCTTTCCACAAGATTTTTCTGTTCTGAACATCAAGCATTGATTTCATCTCTTGCGGATATAACGTAATTTGCACAGATAGAATGAACACTAGAGATCAAACGGATTATCGTGTCAGTCGGATGATGATGGTTATGTTACAGACCACAACTGGGTCGAGGATTCAAAATCCGTAGTGACCCGGTAATTCGACAGAGACTCGGTAAACCAGAGGATAAAAAAGTGATTTTACTTATTCCCTTGCGTTTAAAAAGCATATCTGTCAGAGATGGCCAGAACTGGAGAGGTTATCCCCAGAACACGGAAAACACTATGCCGAAGTTCCCAGTTAACTAGATTCTCCAGACCAGGTATATCGTGCTCTTGCTTTGTTTCAACTTTGGAGCACGTACACACACATGAAGTGCGCGGGTATGTGTGTGAGTGGGGGGAGAAAAGTGAAAGATGCAAAGACAGGATAGGGAAACGTCAAGAAAGAGGGATATGGGGACGAATATAAATATGAAAAATACTTATCATTGCAGTGTATGATGCAGGACGCATATATTGTTTACTCGATTTGTCGGCAATGATGCTTTGTAAGTTCTCCATCAGAAGATGAATCTCTGTTTGCAGCCATTCTTTTATTTTATACGAAAAATTCGTACTACCTGATGGGGTATTGAAGCAAGATTTTCAATTTGGAAGTCTAACATTTTACCACTACACCACCAATTTGTTTACCCAAACTTTTTTTAACAAATGGTATAGTGTTTATTTCTGAGAATGATAACACGTAAAGTGTATACTGCAGATCAATGATGTTTTGGAATGTCCTGGCGATTTTCTTGCCCTTTCTTAACCAACATTCGTAAATCGTCCCTATCATGATACAGGTGTTTGCTTCCACATTCTTACGTATTGCTTGTCCAGTATGAATTGTCGATTATTCACGATCACTTTGTTAAAAAGTCAACTTTGGCGTGAACAGGGTTTGAAGCTGTTAGATAGCTCTTTTATTCATAAGGCCATTACGTTACCCCTAGACTGTCACAGCACCTGAAAGTACAAGCAAAATATTACTTGCTTTTGCCCTGATCTTTGGAACGACCTGGTTTTGTCCTGTAAGGTTATTTGCACCAAAGATCAAAACGAAATTAATTTGTTTCACAGCCTAGAGAGAAATTAGTGCCCACTAGTAAATGAAAAGCATACAACCTAGGAAAAATTACAGAAATAAAACATTTTTTCAGTAATTTCGCCATGCAAGTTCAAAAGTAAGCAAATAATAATAATAATAATAATAATAATAATAATAATAATAATAATAATAATAATAATAATAATAACTTATGTTATAAAATTGAAAGTCATTATGTTTTGCCTCCTAATCTCTTGAACCACCCCACCGTTCTCGATCAAATTTTCAATATTGACAAGGTTCGGAACTGGGAATCCTTTTTATCATTTCATTTTAACTCCAGAACTTAGGTGGAGAAGGAGGATTCATATATGGAAATGAATAACACGTAATAACTCTTCAACCACTAGACCGGTCTTTATCAAACTTTCAACATAGATAAGGCTCTGATCTGGGACAACGCTCATCATTTCAGTTTGACGGTGCAACGTAGAGGGAGATATAGCAGAGGTGTGTAGCAGCACTCGATTTTCGAGTAGATCGATTTGTATATTTTTGATTCTGTTTTAATGTTTATGTCATAAAAATCATTTATTAAGGTTACGGGAATTAAATGTTGTGTATGAGAGTATAATGCAAGCTGCACAATGTTGCTAATGTTTGTGTCAGCAGTTTGTTGTAAATAAATGTGAATAAGAATGTCATCGTTGAGAGTCTGGCAATGTAGGAAGGAAATGTTGACAATGTGAGTAGATGGGGGACACCTGACACCCGGTAGCTGAAAAATCGCCTTTTTTTCCATGGTCTCCTGAGAGCAAGGACTCAATTTTCCACTGTCTCACGATACGCTATGACCCACGCCCCGTCCACCCATGATCTTTTACGACCTCCATGTTAGGGGTGAATTTGTTCCCTTTTATGAGCACTTTTAAGGGGGTGTACTCGTTCCCTTTTATGAGCACATTTTAGGGGGTGTACTCGTTCCCTTTTCCACCCCCTACGAGCAGAGATAACACATAAGAGTATGTAACACACAGCAGAACAGATAACACATAAGAGTACGTAACATAACAAGGGTGTACTCGTTCTCTTTTATGAGCATATTTTTCAACCCCTACGAACACATAGAAGAGCTGATAATACATAACATAGCAAGGGTGTACTCGTTTTCAACCCTTCTTTTAACATAGCAGAAATTACACTGAGACTACGAACACATAGAAGAGCATAAGACTACGTAACACATAACAACCTCCATCTTAGGGGTGGACTCGTTCTCTTTTATAAGCATATTTTCCAACCCCTACGTACACATAGTAGAGGTGTTTTCGTTTTCAATCCCTTAACATAACAGTTACTAACATACAGCAGAGCAGATAACAAACACAACCACCTCCATTTTAGGGGTGTATTCATTCCCTTTTATGAGCATATTTTTCAACCCCCTATTATAACATAGCACAGATTACATAGCAGAGCTAATACAAGAGTATGGCTTATTTTTCAACCCTTATTTTACCATCACAGAGACTAGGAAACATAGCGGACATAGCACAGAGGGTGTATTCATTTTCTCCACCCCTAATTGAACATAGCAGAAATTACACTGAGACTACGAACACACAGCAGACCAGAGAATACATCAAATTCATTCCCTTTTATGAGTACATTTTAAGGGGTGTACTCGTTCTCTTTTATAATTACTTTTTCAACCCCTATTTTAAGACAATGAATACCTATGTAACATAGCGATTCGATACGCTCTTTGAACCGTTTTGGATGAAACTCAGCATATGGGGGTTTTCGACCATGCTGAGTACGAATATCATACTTATTTTTACCTGGGTCCTATAGTTTATGTGGCATACGCCCTTTCTATGACAATTTGAACCGATTTGGATGAAACTCGGCATATGGGGGTTTTCGGACATGCTGAGTACCAATATCATACTTATTTTTACCTGGGTCTGATAGTTTATGTGGGATACGCCCTTTCTATGACAATTTTAACCGATTTGGATGAAACTCGGCATATGGGGGTTTTCGACCATGCTGATTACCAATACCACACCTACTTTTACCTGGACGTCGTTTGTATGACACTAAAAACCTAATAGCTCAAAAACGGGTCCACATATTGAGGTCGTGTTTCCACATTTAGTAACGGGTCACCAGCAACCACAAGTTCCAAAATAATGACCATCGAGGTCAAAGGTCAACATACTTAAAACCTAATAACTCTTAAATGGATCCACATATTGAGATGCTGTTTCCAAATCTAGTAATTGGTCATCAGGTACTACAAGATCCAAAACACTGACCATCGAGGTCAAAGGTCAACCTACTTAAAACCTAATAACACGAAAACGGGGCCACATATTGAGATGGTGTTTCCAAGTCTGGTAATTGGTCATCAGGTACTACAAGATCCAAAACATTGACCATCGAGGTCAAAGGTCAACCTACTTAAAACCTAATAACACGAAAACGGGGCCACATATTGAGATGGTGTTTCCAAGTCTGGTAATTGGTCATCAGGTACTACAAGATCCAAAACACTGACCATCGAGGTCAAAGGTCAACCTACTTAAAACCTAATAACACGAAAACGGGGCCACATATCGAGATGTTGTTTCCAAATCTAGTAATTGGTCATCAGGTACTACATGCCCCAAAATAATGGCCATCGAGGTCAAAGGTCAAACTCGAAAATGGATCCACATACTCAGGTGCTGTTTCCACATTTAGTAATCGACCACCAACTACTACATGTCCTAAAGGTACTTCCCACGGAGGTCAAAAATCAGACTAGTAAACGAAGCAACATATTGAGGTGGTGTTTCCACATTTAGTAATTGGTTACCAGCAACTACATGCCCCAAAAAGGTCAAATATTTAAACCAGAATAACTCGTAGATTGAGCGTCGGAAAGTTTTTGTACCAAGGAGAAAATGTGAAGGAGGAATAAATTTGAGTGCCCTATTGAATTTTGTACCAACGAGAAATCTCATTTGCAACTAGCTTAGAATTTCTGTTCCTGTTTGGGTTATTCAAAATTTGGATAGACTAAGAAAGCAAGATATGCCATTTTAACCAGCTGAGAATTTAAAGAAACAAATCTGAACCTACTCAATTTTCTATCGACGAGAAATGCCATTTCAACTACCTCAGAATTTATGTGCCTTTTTGTGCTAAGGTCTATTTTAACTCTTCTTGACTAATTAGATAAACGAAGGAATATTGTACCAATGATAAATGCCATTTTTTCTAGACCATGTTCTAATATTTAAACAAACGAAGGGGTGAATTTGATTGAGCTATTCAATTTTGCACCAATGAGAAATAGCAGCGTAAACAATCGGATAAATTTAACCGGCTCAGAAGTGTACTATTTAAACAAACGAAGGTCTCTTGAGTGAGATTTCTAACTAACTCAGAATTTCATTTCATTTTGAAATACTCAAATTTGGATGGAGTGTTTACTTTTGTTCGAACCAGAAAAATTTGATTGGATTATTTCCTTATGTACCAACTGGAAAAAGGGAAGGGCCATTAATCAAATAAATGAAGGAATAAATTTGGGTAGAATATTTAGTTTTGTACCTAGCAAAATTAGAAAAAGAAGTGAAGAACGAATAAAATCTGGATGGACTATTTTCTTATGTACCAACAAACAAAATGGAGCACCAGCGACAAAAAAGAAACCGAAGAAGGAATAAATTTGGGTGACCTATTCAGTTTGCAGAATCAGCATTCTATACTTTTTTCTGCCATTCATTGGGGGTTTCCTATTTCTTTTCGTGCCAACGAGACCATTTTTAACCGACTTAGAATTTGTACCAAACAGAAAAGAGGAGCTACACGATTAAACAAAGCAATCAATTTTTAACTAGCTCAGAATTTCTAGACCATGTTGTACTATTTAAACAAACGAAGAGATAAATGTGTGTGACCTATTCACTTTTGTACCAAGCAAAATAAGAAAAAGAAGTGAAGAACGAATAAAATTTGGATGGCCTATTTTTTCATGTAACGACAAAAAGGAAACCGAAGGAGGAATAAATTTGGGTGACCTAATCAGTTTTGTACTAATCAGAAAAAAAGCGAAGAAGGTAAAATTTAAATAGCTCAGTATTTATGTACATTTTTGTACTACTAAAATAAACGAAGGAATAAATTTGGGTGTTCTACAGAAGAAAACGGGGAAGGGCCATTTTATTTAATTTTGTAGTACTCAAAATATACAAAGATATAAATTTGTGTGACCCATTCGGTTTTGTTGGCTTTTTTAGAAAGACTATTTTATCTTTTTGTGCTCTACAAATAAACGGAGGAAAAGCAAAGAGAGACCATTTTATGTGCCTTTTGTAACGAAGAAACAAATTTGAAGGAGGTTCATTTTAACTAATCCTGCTGCGAGTAGATCAATTAGTACATAGTAAAAAAATAAAACAATATGGCATTATTGCGCCTTTCATTTTCGAATACATACGGATTAAGCCACTATGGCAAAAAATACTACTCTCTCCTTATGCTTATTTGGAGCAGACTTAAGAGGACCAAGCATTAGAAACCACTAGTAGGGTGTCGATTCAGTAAACTCTACATCTAGTAAAAGAAAACGAACCGATAATTTTGAGACAGTTCCATATGGGTAAATACAGTATTAGTAGAAACGATAGTTTTTAATTAAGTAGAGATAAGGAGAGAGTGAAAAAAAAATGGAAAATTAAAATTTAAATCATTCATTATTATTATTATTTTAGAGGTCAAAAGGAAGAATAAATGAATTTGAGTGGCATATGTACGGAATTTAGTTTTGTAAAGGGCAAAAAAATTTGAATGGAATATTTTATTTTGTACCAGCTGGGAATTTAGTGTTGTACCATTGTATTTTGTACTATTTATTACCACCGAGAAGGTGTAGAATATTTAGTTTTGTTGGCTTCTTTATTTTGTATTAACGACTAAAACCTTTAACACATACTTGGTTGTGTGCATCACAATGGCCGAAGTTTTTCATTTCCCTGTGGTACAACGTAATGGTCGCCCCGCTTATTCTAGGTCTACAGTTAGATATTTTCGGTTGGATAATGGAATAAAGCCGTGTTTTGTTGAGCACAATGCCCACTATAACGATGTGGTAGACAATTATTTGATGGATAGATATTTGTTTAATAGTCGCTATAACAAATGGTATATGGTAGAATTTGTTAAGCATTTATCGCAGGTAGATATTAAGATAGACTTTTTGTCGTTGGTTACTCGTTTAACCGCGCACAGTTCTCTTTTCCAATCAGCTACCTTTTTTGCCATGAAAACTAAGGGTAATAGTTATACTGTGATAGCTTTCTTTCGCTATGGGGGAACGCAGGACACTTTGGATGAGTTATTAAAGTTTTGGAATCATGTGTGCGAGTTCAGGCCAAGTATCCAGATTGCGGATTTACTTGGTTGCTTTACACGATGTGATAAAACTGGACTTTTTGCGGTATCTCCTGATACCTATCTGTTGGACCTCGCGGTATTTGGAAGCATGGTGAAAAAGAATAACAAATGGTTTTTCTCACAATAAAACTATACATACAGAATAATCCATTATGGCAAAAAAATACTACTTTCTCCTTATGCTTAGTTGGAGTAGACTTCGATAACAAGAACGATACATTGTGTAAGAATTTCCAATTAATAGCGGTATTGCACTGTCTGTAATAGTGCAGTTTATTTTTCGAGTGAGAGTAGGTTTTAAAGGTGTATTGTAGTCTACCAGCAATAATGATCTCTAAGAGAGTTATTAGGTAAAGATAACCATTACACAGCCATTCTGCGAACACATTTATACGATCCAATTTCTCAGATTTAAACAAAGAAAGACCATATTCTGCTACTCAAACAAACGAAGGAATAAGCTCAGAATTTCTATACCTTTTTGTGTTATTCAAGTAAACGAAGGAATAAATCTATTCACTTTTATACCACCTTTTAGTTTTGTACCAACCACAAAAAAGGGAAGAAGGACCATTATAACAAGCTCACTATTTTTATAGCATTTTGTATTACTCTAATCAATTTGGGTGGTCTATTTTGATTTTTGTAACAATCAGAAGAAAACAGCTCAGAATTTTATACCTTTGTGGAGTTACATTTGGTATATTTTTGTGTCATCCAGAGAACAAATTAAATTGACTCTCCCTGACAATTCAGTTGCCAGAGTCCAATGTTAGTTATCTATTAAATTGTTAATATTACTGTACTACAAATTGATCCAGTTAACAGTTCAAGTTCTTCTATTCTTACACAATCAAATGCATATGCTACAGTGGGCTCAGTGTTCATTTACAGAATTAAATAATTGTTTATCTTTCTCTAAAAACATTTCTACTATTTTGTTAATATAATAATCACACCCTGTAATGTATTCATATACCAGATTAAATTTTTTCTCCACAGTATAAGTGTTCTTAATATTACAACCTTTAAAATGCTTCTTTAAATAAAGTTTATAAATTTTCTCTCTCATTTCACATTTAATTATGATCGTCCACACCTTTTGCAATAATTCGTAATCATACTGCAGCAAACAGTTGTGATCTTTTTCATTCTCATTATGTTTAGAACATGCTTCACATAATAATACTGAATTTGGTGTATACTCATTAAATAATTGTATAACACATGTATGACTAATACTTCCACTAGTACATCCGCACTCATTAGCTTCCAGTTCAAAACAGGTAATATTTGAAACACTGTCATCATCACTTTCCGGGAGTATTTCATCATTATACCTATTATAGCGTCTAAAATAATACACATCTTCTATTTCTTGTGTTGGATATATGATTCTCACTTTATCACGTAATTCATCTGGCAAATCAGGGTCAGACGGCTGTATTAACAGTATTGGTTTCTCGTTTTCACGCTGAATTTCTTTTTCTCTAGGTGAAACATAAGCAATTTCCATGCTAGTCATTTTTCTACTCTCCGCAAAAACAAATCAAGTGTGACACATCTACTTATATACCTACAATAAAAGCATTCTATGCATTCGCCGAGTTTAATAATATGTTTCAAGGCAATGCAAAATAATTCGTTAATATAACGTCATGATGTATGTTCTATTATTTCCAAATATACTCCATAATCTTATATTCCATTATAAAAAAATACATAAATGCAAAAATATATATTTGTCTTTTTTGACTTAGACGAGGAAGGAAAGTCTATAAATAATTGAATCGTTGAGCAATAGGCAATACACCTGTTAGGTAACCCATTCATAACGTTGTTTAAATATCTACAGCAACATGGAACTTTGAAAACTTTTCTTACTTTGATATAATCTCTTCTTCTGCGGTGATCAAAAATGGCCATGCATGATATTACGCTAATTGCTATGTAGTCTGTTTTACACAATTATTACGCAACTCCGGTTTGTTAAATCTCATGCTCAAATATTTAGTTAGTGACCGGGAAACTTTGGACTTTAGCGTCGCCGATAGTATTTTGTAAACCTAATTCGCTAAACACACGTCAATACCCATTTAGTGACGGGAGAGGCAATTTAAATTGTTCTCTGGATGACACAAAAATATACAAAATGTAACTCCACAAAGGTATAAAATTCTGAGCTGTTTTCTTCTGATTGTTACAAAAATCAAAATAGACCACTCAAATTGATTAGAGTAATACAAAATGCTATAAAAGGTGGTATAAAAGGGAATAGATTTATTCCTTCGTTTACTTGAATAACACAAAAAGGTATAGAAATTCTGAGCTTATTCCTTCGTTTGTTTGAGTAGCAGAATATGGTCTTTCTTTGTTTAAATCTGAGAAATTGGATCGTATAAATGTGTTCGCAGAATGGCTGTGTAATGGTTATCTTTACCTAATAACTCTCTTAGAGATCATTATTGCTGGTAGACTACAATACACCTTTAAAACCTACTCTCCCTCGAAAAATAAACTGCACTATTACAGACAGTGCAATACCGCTATTAATTGGAAATTCTTACACAATGTATCGAAGTCTACTCCAACTAAGCATAAGGAGAAAGTAGTATTTTTTTGCCATAATGGATTATTCTGTATGTATAGTTTTATTGTGAGAAAAACCATTTGTTATTCTTTTTCACCATGCTTCCAAATACCGCGAGGTCCAACAGATAGGTATCAGGAGATACCGCAAAAAGTCCAGTTTTACCACATCGTGTAAAGCAACCAAGTAAATCCGCAATCTGGATACTTGGCCTGAACTCGCACACATGATTCCAAAACTTTAATAACTCATCCAAAGTGTCCTGCGTTCCCCCATAGCGAAAGAAAGCTATCACAGTATAACTATTACCCTTAGTTTTCATGGCAAAAAAGGTAGCTGATTGGAAAAGAGAACTGTGCGCGGTTAAACGATATCTATCTTAATATCTACCTGCGATAAATGCTTAACAAATTCTACCATATACCATTTGTTATAGCGACTATTAAACAAATATCTATCCATCAAATAATTGTCTACCACATCGTTATAGTGGGCATTGTGCTCAACAAAACACGGCTTTATTCCATTATCCAACCGAAAATATCTAACTGTAGACCTAGAATAAGCGGGGCGACCATTACGTTGTACCACAGGGAAATGAAAAACTTCGGCCATTGTGATGCACACAACCAAGTATGTGTTAAAGGTTTTAGTCGTTAATACAAAATAAAGAAGCCAACAAAACTAAATATTCTACACCTTCTCGGTGGTAATAAATAGTACAAAATACAATGGTACAACACTAAATTCCCAGCTGGTACAAAATAAAATATTCCATTCAAATTTTTTTGCCCTTTACAAAACTAAATTCCGTACATATGCCACTCAAATTCATTTATTCTTCCTTTTGACCTCTAAAATAATAATAATAATGAATGATTTAAATTTTAATTTTCCATTTTTTTTTCACTCTCTCCTTATCTCTACTTAATTAAAGCTATCGTTTCTACTAATACTGTATTTACCCATATGGAACTGTCTCAAAATTATCGGTTCGTTTTCTTTTACTAGATGTAGAGTTTACTGAATCGACACCCTACTAGTGGTTTCTAATGCTTGGTCCTCTTAAGTCTGCTCCAAATAAGCATAAGGAGAGAGTAGTATTTTTTGCCATAGTGGCTTAATCCGTATGTATTCGAAAATGAAAGGCGCAATAATGCCATATTGTTTTATTTTTTTACTATGTACTAATTGATCTACTCGCAGCAGGATTAGTTAAAATGAACCTCCTTCAAATTTGTTTCTTCGTTACAAAAGGCACATAAAATGGTCTCTCTTTGCTTTTCCTCCGTTTATTTGTAGAGCACAAAAAGATAAAATAGTCTTTCTAAAAAAGCCAACAAAACCGAATGGGTCACACAAATTTATATCTTTGTATATTTTGAGTACTACAAAATTAAATAAAATGGCCCTTCCCCGTTTTCTTCTGTAGAACACCCAAATTTATTCCTTCGTTTATTTTAGTAGTACAAAAATGTACATAAATACTGAGCTATTTAAATTTTACCTTCTTCGCTTTTTTTCTGATTAGTACAAAACTGATTAGGTCACCCAAATTTATTCCTCCTTCGGTTTCCTTTTTGTCGTTACATGAAAAAATAGGC
This sequence comes from Thermobia domestica, assembly GCF_964235325.1. NCBI lineage: Eukaryota > Metazoa > Arthropoda > Insecta > Zygentoma > Lepismatidae > Thermobia > Thermobia domestica. Next base: position 79,687,566 of record NC_137470.1, read on the forward strand.
CATCCAAATTTTATTCGTTCTTCACTTCTTTTTCTTATTTTGCTTGGTACAAAAGTGAATAGGTCACACACATTTATCTCTTCGTTTGTTTAAATAGTACAACATGGTCTAGAAATTCTGAGCTAGTTAAAAATTGATTGCTTTGTTTAATCGTGTAGCTCCTCTTTTCTGTTTGGTACAAATTCTAAGTCGGTTAAAAATGGTCTCGTTGGCACGAAAAGAAATAGGAAACCCCCAATGAATGGCAGAAAAAAGTATAGAATGCTGATTCTGCAAACTGAATAGGTCACCCAAATTTATTCCTTCTTCGGTTTCTTTTTTGTCGCTGGTGCTCCATTTTGTTTGTTGGTACATAAGAAAATAGTCCATCCAGATTTTATTCGTTCTTCACTTCTTTTTCTAATTTTGCTAGGTACAAAACTAAATATTCTACCCAAATTTATTCCTTCATTTATTTGATTAATGGCCCTTCCCTTTTTCCAGTTGGTACATAAGGAAATAATCCAATCAAATTTTTCTGGTTCGAACAAAAGTAAACACTCCATCCAAATTTGAGTATTTCAAAATGAAATGAAATTCTGAGTTAGTTAGAAATCTCACTAAAGAGACCTTCGTTTGTTTAAATAGTACACTTCTGAGCCGGTTAAATTTATCCGATTGTTTACGCTGCTATTTCTCATTGGTGCAAAATTGAATAGCTCAATCAAATTCACCCCTTCGTTTGTTTAAATATTAGAACATGGTCTAGAAAAAATGGCATTTATCATTGGTACAATATTCCTTCGTTTATCTAATTAGTCAAGAAGAGTTAAAATAGACCTTAGCACAAAAAGGCACATAAATTCTGAGGTAGTTGAAATGGCATTTCTCGTCGATAGAAAATTGAGTAGGTTCCCTTTGTTTCTTTAAATTCTCAGCTGGTTAAAATGGCATATCTTGCTTTCTTAGTCTATCCAAATTTTGAATAACCCAAACAGGGACAGAAATTCTAAGCTAGTTGCAAATGAGATTTCTCGTTGGTACAAAATTCAATAGGGCACTCAAATTTATTCCTCCTTCACATTTTCTCCTTGGTACAAAAACTTTCCGACGCTCAATCTACGAGTTATTCTGGTTTAAATATTTGACCTTTTTGGCGCATGTAGTTGCAGGTAACCAATTACTAAATGTGGAAACACCACCTCAATATGTTGCTTCGTTTACTAGTCTGATTTTTGACCTCCGTGGGAAGTACCTTTAGGACATGTAGTAGTTGGTGGTCGATTACTAAATGTGGAAACAGCACCTGAGTATGTGGATCCATTTTCGAGTTTGACCTTTGACCTCGATGGTCATTATTTTGGGGCATGTAGTACCTGATGACTAATTACCAGATTTGGAAACAACATCTCAATATGTGGCCCCGTTTTCGTGTTATTAGGTTTTAAGTAGGTTGACCTTTGACCTGGATGATCATTATTTTGGAACTTGTAGTACCTGATGACCAATTACTAAACGTGGAAAAACCATCTCAATATGTGGCCCCGATTTCGTGTTATTAGGTTTCAAGTAGGTTGACCTTTGACCTCGATGGTCAATGTTTTGGATCTTGTAGTACCTGATGACCAATTACCAGATTTGGAAACACCATCTCAATATGTGGCCCCGTTTTCGTGTTATTAGGTTTTAAGTATGTTGACCTTTGACCTGGATGATCATTATTTTGGAACTTGTAGTACCTGATGACCAATTACCAGACTTGGAAACACCATCTCAATATGTGGCCCCGTTTTCGTGTTATTAGGTTTTAAGTAGGCTGACCTTTGACCTCGGTGGTCAATGTTTTGGATCTTGTAGTACCTGATGACCAATTACCAGACTTGGAAACACCATCTCAATATGTGGCCCCGTTTTCGTGTTATTAGGTTTTAAGTAGGTTGACCTTTGACCTCGATGGTCAGTGTTTTGGATCTTGTAGTACCTGATGACCAATTACCAGACTTGGAAACACCATCTCAATATGTGGTGCCGTTTTCGAGTGATTAGGTTTTAAGTATGCTGACCTTTGACCTCGATGGTCGTTATTTTGGAGCAGGTAGTACCTGATGACCAATTACCAGACTTGGAAACACCACCTCAATATGTGGCTCAGTTTTCGTGTTATTAGGTTTTAAGTATGTTGACCTTTGAACTCGATGGTCATTATTTTGGAACTTGTAGCAGTTGGTGACCAGTTACTAGATTTGGAAACAGTACCTCAATATGTGGCTCAGTTTTCGTGTTATAAGGTTTTAAGTAGGTTGACCTTTGACCTCGATGGTCATTATTTTGGAACTTGTGGTTGCTGGTGACCCGTTACTAAATGTGGAAACACGACCTCAATATGTGGACCCGTTTTTGAGTTATTAGGTTTTAAGTGTCATACAAACGACGTCCAGGTAAAAGTAGGTGTGGTATTGGTAATCAGCATGGTCGAAAACCCCCATATGCCGAGTTTCATCCAAATCGGTTAAAATTGTCATAGAAAGGGCGTATCCCACATAAACTATCAGACCCAGGTAAAAATAAGTATGATATTGGTACTCAGCATGTCCGAAAACCCCCATATGCCGAGTTTCATCCAAATCGGTTCAAATTGTCATAGAAAGGGCGTATGCCACATAAACTATAGGACCCAGGTAAAAATAAGTATGATATTCGTACTCAGCATGGTCGAAAACCCCCATATGCTGAGTTTCATCCAAAACGGTTCAAAGAGCGTATCGAATCGCTATGTTACATAGGTATTCATTGTCTTAAAATAGGGGTTGAAAAAGTAATTATAAAAGAGAACGAGTACACCCCTTAAAATGTACTCATAAAAGGGAATGAATTTGATGTATTCTCTGGTCTGCTGTGTGTTCGTAGTCTCAGTGTAATTTCTGCTATGTTCAATTAGGGGTGGAGAAAATGAATACACCCTCTGTGCTATGTCCGCTATGTTTCCTAGTCTCTGTGATGGTAAAATAAGGGTTGAAAAATAAGCCATACTCTTGTATTAGCTCTGCTATGTAATCTGTGCTATGTTATAATAGGGGGTTGAAAAATATGCTCATAAAAGGGAATGAATACACCCCTAAAATGGAGGTGGTTGTGTTTGTTATCTGCTCTGCTGTATGTTAGTAACTGTTATGCTAAGGGATTGAAAACGAAAACACCTCTACTATGTGTACGTAGGGGTTGGAAAATATGCTTATAAAAGAGAACGAGTCCACCCCTAAGATGGAGGTTGTTATATGTTACGTAGTCTTATGCTCTTCTATGTGTTCGTAGTCTCAGTGTAATTTCTGCTATGTTAAAAGAAGGGTTGAAAACGAGTACACCCTTGCTATGTTATGTATTATCAGCTCTTCTATGTGTTCGTAGGGGTTGAAAAATATGCTCATAAAAGAGAACGAGTACACCCTTGTTATGTGTTACGTACTCTTATGTGTTATCTGATCTGCTGTGTGTTACATACTCTTATGTGTTATCTCTGCTCTTCTATGTGTTCGTAGGGGGTGGAAAAGTGATCATAAAAGGGAACGAGTACACCCCCTAAAATGTGCTCATAAAAGGGAACGAGTACACCCCCTTAAAAGTGCTCATAAAAGGGAATGAATACACCCCTAACATGGAGGTCGTAAAAGATCATGGGTGGACGGGGCGTGGGTCATAGCGTATCGTGAGACAGTGGAAAATTGAGTCCTTGCTCTCAGGAGACCATGGAAAAAAAGGCGATTTTTCAGCTACCGGGTGTCAGGTGTCCCCCATCTACTAATGTGTCTATCCTCACATTAGCCAGATTCTATACATTGTATAAAGTGAATCTGTAAGATTTTACGAATTTCACGAAATTACGGATATGCGGAGAATTGCTTAGAATCGGGAAATCAGAGCGTGTCGAGGATTGCAATTTTGAGTCTTGACACATGGAAGGAATTTGTCTCTCCACGTGAAAACGGTGTCGCACGTGCTGCAAGCAGACGACAAGCAGACGACGGAGGTTGGACAAAGCTCAACAAAACCAGAGGACGAGAGAGGTTTTGGGATCAAGTCCTGGAAGTCCATAGAGGAGTCCTCAGGGTGCAGTTGATCGAGTCTATGATCAAGTCTTAGTGATCAGTCTTTGGTTCGAGTTCTTGGAGAACCAAGCTTTAGTAGCGAGTCAGCCAGATGACAGGAGAAGGAAATACTTCATATACCAAATCATTCTAACAACGTAGAACATCACGCCGAGAGTAGCAATTGAGAGGAGCCGTACCTCAATGCTCGTTCTCGTCTTTCAACGGTAAGGAGAATCAGCATAAAGGAGCCGAGTTCAACACCAGAGCAACGTGGGAACTACACCAGATTATCCAGGTATGTGTTGCACCGACTCAGGGCTCAAAGGCTCAATACTTGACCGTTTCTATACCCGCCTGGCAAATTATTCTTAATATCCGTCATTACTAGCGTTCTGAAATCTTACAGTAAACTCATAAGTCAAAGAAATACAGTGATATTAAATTAATGAAGTGGACGTATCTTTATTTGATTTATCCCCGATGAGAAACCTCTCGCAAAAGAATATCAAAGTTTATCCCACTCATTCTAGATGGTGAGTGGAAGGCATCCAGTTGCACTCAACTTTGCATCCCCAATTAGGCACTGAGTGGCTGGGTTGTCATGGTGGACATGCTGGTGGCTTACGCCTTTGTAACGGTTTCAGTAGATTTATATAATTAAACCCTCCCTTACCACCCATATTTTAGATATTATATTACGTAACTAAAACCCACCCTTCCCACCCTCTCTACGATGAAGTGTAATTTTAAGTATTGTGATCGTATTTTCTCGAATTAGGTTAAGGTATTAAGTTATAATATGTTAATTGATATAGTGTGAATTTAAGGTTTTGCAATAAGAAAATAGTGTATCCGACTCTCCCGACTAGTTAATTAAAGTAGCTCGAATATACGTGTTATAAGAATAAATAATTTTAAGTAATTAATAAGTAAATGAGTAACGAAAGTATTCGTACGAGAGCACAAAAAGCGGCAAAAGGAGTACAGGTCGGAAGCTTGTTTAATAAGAAAAAGCAAGAAAGTGTAAAACCTAATTTGAAATTAGGACCCGTCGAGAATTTTCCGTCCAGTCCTATAGCAAAATCTTATACGGAAGATTTTACATCAAGCTTTCCATTTGAAAGTAGCGTAATAGGTAATAAGCAGTCAAGTAGTTCAAAAGAAGATAAAATGGCGACAGGCGTAACATTTTATTCCGATGTAAACAAACTTCCGAAGTTTGAATTAAAGACAGATAATGATATAATTGGCTTCTTTGATGAGTTTGACGACGCGTGTCAAATGGCAGGCGTGAGTGAGGACAAAAGAAAAGAGCTGTTACCTAGTGTATTTAAAGGGAATGGTAGACAATGGATGAAGGTATTTTTAAAGAGAAGGAATGTTAGCGAAATTAGTTATAAGCAATTACAGAAAAGTATAATAGAAGAATTTACACGTACAAATGTAACATTAGATATAGAGGAACGTATAAGAGAAAGGTTGCATCTCGAGGATGAACCTATAATAAATTATGTGTACGATATGCTAGTTTTGTGCGAAAGATTAGACGCTAGCATGGATGATAAAAAGAAAATAGGGATAATCGTAGGTGGCCTTCAGCCATATTTCATGGAACGAGTAGGAACTAACTCGTATTCGACAATTGACAAATTTGTAGAGGATCTTCAGAAAGTAGAGAAGAATAAGTGCAAAGTAGAGAAACGCGTTAAACGGGAAAACGGAGAGGTTACTGTCAAAGACCTTCTCAAGAAAATGAGAGAACAAGTAGAAGAGGAGGATAGCGATGTGGAAATTGATAAGTTGCTGTTAAAGAAAGAGATTAAAAATAGGGAAGACGTAAAAATTAAGCAGGAACCACCAAGTATCACTCAGTTGGGTGAGCTAGAGAAGAAAATAGAGAAATTACAGTTAACATTAGCGACGAAGTTTCAAGACCGGAATAGTAGAGAAGATAAAAGCGATAGTGATTCGAAACAACAGAAGAATAATAGTAGTAATTTTAGAGGAAATAGAAATTTTCGTAATGGAGGACGAAATTTTTACAAAAACAATGGAAATAGGAGCTGGAATCGGGATAATAATAATAGTTATAATAGGAATAGAGGTTCTAGCGGATACAATAACAGAAGAGGATTTAGAAATAATTGGCGTGGTAACCGAGGTGGAAGGAAGACAAATTTTTGGCAACAACGAGGGAATAGTTGTTGTGCTAACGGTGTTAATGGTACGTCATGGTGCCAAAATCATAGTCAAGTAAATGGTCCAGTACAGTATGTTCCAGTGGTACCGAACCAGATAAATGGTACAACTTACTATCAGGCTACAAGTTCAAATAATTTAAACTAAGTCAAACTGTAAATGACAGAGGCGCATTTACAGGCGGTAAATCAAAAGTTAGAGAAATAGTAGCCTCTACGTTAACAGATAATAATATGCTCTATGTTCCGATAGAAGTTGACGGGAGAAGTCATAAGGCGTTGATTGATACAGGATCGCAGATATCCATTGTAAATGAAAAGCTAGTCCCACCTAGTGCGAAGGTAATCCCTAGACCAACACGTATTCGTGGAATAACACAGAATGTGTTAGTAGTAAATAAGATCGCTGTGATTAGATTTAAAATGGCCGGACAGACATTTCATTTGGAATTTCGCGTAGTGAAGGATTTTCCGTATCAAGTTTTGATCGGGAATGATTTTCTACAGAGTCAGAATTGCCAAATAAATTACGGTCAGAATAAATTGACATTGCAGAGATTTGGAAAGCCAAGATTAAGGAAAAGGGAAGAACAGGAATCTGTGACTGTGTCTGATAATGCAGCTTTAGGAATAAAACATTGTATTAGACCAAGATGGGTACTAGGTCATAAGGTACGGTTGTTACCTAGGACTAAGACTACTGTGGAAGTGAATTTGGTTAGTTCTTGGAATAACAGGGAATACTTGTTAGAGCCGGACAGAAAGGTAGAAGCCCAATACAATGTGTTGATCCCGCGCGCACTTTTATCGGCTGAGAATAATAAGATCGAAATTATTAATCCATCCAATAGAGCAATTTTATTATGACTAAATGTAACGCTAGGAAAAGCTGAAGAATGTGTAGATGAAGAACAATTGAAGAACGAAGGATTATCAAACGAGGATATAGATAGTATTTTAAGATCCCGTAGGAATTTTGATAAATCTCGATTGAAATTTCGGACCGAAACGAAACCGGAAATTAGGAAGCGAATTGAGAGTTTATGCTATGATTTTGCGGATGTTTTTGCATGGCAGGATGACGAATTAGGCCAAGTAAAACATTTTGAGCACCACATCGAGTTAGAAACGAAAGTACCATTTAGACGACACCAATATCCTATTCCCATAGCGTTAAGAGATAAAGTTAAGGAACAAATTAACATTTTGTTAAGACAAGGAATAATTGAAGAAAGTGCAAGCGCTTATAACTCTCCGATGTTGTTTATACAAAAGCCGTCAGGGGGTATTCGGGCAGTTCTTGACTGCCGTTTTTTGAATAAATGCGTAAAACTGCACAGCATTGCGCTGCCTCCGATCCATCAAATTTTAACTTGCATGGGAGGACATAAATATTTTAGTATTTTGGATGTAAAGTCAGCTTACCATCAAGTGCCTATTTCTGAGGAGTCACGGGAGTATACCGCATTTAATATACCAGGCGTAGGAGCCTATCAGTATCGAGTTCTTCCGATGGGATACTTACAATCGCCCGCTATATATACAAAAATAATGGCGATGACCTTGGCAAATGTGAATCCAGAGTCAGTTTCCTATTATATGGATGATGTATTTTTATATACGAATAATCAGGAGAAAATGGTAGAGGTACTACAATCAGTTTTTAAAAGGTTGAGACATTACGGACTCAAACTATCTGTAGAGAAATGTCAGTTCATAGAAAGGAAAATTTTGGCTCTCGGACACATTGTCAGTGACGCAGGATATGAGGTTAGCCCGAAGATAATTCAGGCAATAAAAGCGTGTAAGGCCCCGAATAATGTAAAGCAGTTGAAATATTTTCTTGGTTTAACGAATTACGTTAGAAAATTCTGTAAGGACTATGCCAAAATCACATCAGCGTTTCAATCAATTTTGAAAAAGGGTCACAAGTTCGAGTGGAATGAATCACACTAGCAGGCGTTCGATCAATTGAAATCAGCGTTAATGAATGCACCATTATTAGCTCCGTTTAGGGAAGATTTGGACACGAGAGTGTACACTGACGCATCGACTAGTTCGATTGGTGGAGTTTTAATGCAAAAACAGGCTAATGGTGAATGGACACCAGTAGCGTACTACAGTCGCGTGTTACGTCCACAAGAGAAGACCAGACACATAGTGGAGTTAGAAATATTGGCAGTGATAAGTTCATTAAGAGCATTTAATTATTACTTGTTCAATAAAGAATTTGAGCTGTACACCGATTGTAAGGCATTAAAGTATTTGCAAACGTCACCTAAATTAGCTCCGAAATTGGTGAGATGGAGTTTAGACTTAGCTCAGTATAAGTACACACCGGTGCATTTTCCTGGAGAAAAGAATCCTAGTGATATTTTGTCCAGGAATACAGACATTGAACCAACAGTGGAGGATATTGAGTTAGAAACGTTGAAAGTGAATTCCGAAGATCTCCAAGTTAATTTGACCTTTGACAAGGACATTGATGTTGGCGAGTTACAGAGAAAAGATTCATTTTTCGGACCGATTATGCATGCAATTGAACACCCAGAGGATGCAGATGTAAAGGCCGAAAAACAAGCTCGATGGTATACGGTAAAGGACAATAGGCTTTATAGAACACAACGAATGGCAGGCGGTACAAAACTATTATTATGTATTCCTTATGCATTAAGAGAACAGGTATTCAAGAACCTACATTGTTCGGTATATGGTGGCGGACATTTTTCTTACACGAAATGTTATAAACGTGCACTAAAGTTAATATATTTTCCGAACATGAAGAAATTCTTCATGGAGAAGATAGGTGAATGCATAAGTTGCCAGATACAGAAAAGAAAGACAGGAAGAGTACCATTTCACGCGCAGACGTACCCCTCTTATGCTCCATTCCAGTCAGTTGTGATGGATGAGGTTGGTCCTTTCAAATTGTCTCGTAACAATAGAAATAAATACATTTTAGTATTTGTTGATAATGCAACTAGATTTGTTATCGCTAGAGCGGTACCCGCAGTAACGGCAGAGATCGTTGCGCAGGTAATATTCGAAGATCTGATTACGAAACATGGGGTTCCATCTCAGATCCATCTGGATAGGCTATCGTCTCATCGCAGCAAAATCTTGGAGGAAATGTCAGAGAAATTTGGAATGCAATTGCATTTTGCGAATACAAGCGCCCATTATTCGATAGGAAGAGCAGAGAGGGCCATTGGCTTATTACAGCAAGTAATGAAGCATTACATTGACAAGGATTTTTCAAACTGGGACGAGATCTTGCCAAGTTTGATATTTACTATTAATACGCAAGTGCATGATGGTACTGGTTTTTCGCCATACTATCTATTGCATGGAGTCGAACCAAGAACGTTTCTTGAGCAGGACCTAGACATTCCTTGCGAATACGTCGACAATGAGGTGAGACTTCAGAGCATAAAAGAGGCACGACAGCTAGCGTATAAAAATTTGCAGAGAAGATTTAGATCTCAGAAGAAGCAAATAGAGAAAAAGTTTGATCAACCGAGTTTTGAAATTGGTCAAAAAGTGTTAATTAGGGAAATGCCAAGAGCAGGTTTGCCCGCATGTTTTGGTAACCGTTACAATACAAAAGGGGTAATTTTGGACAAGATAAACAATAATTCATACAAAGTACAGTATGAAACTAAAAATGGTGAAAAGAAGAGTGACACTATAGACTTAAGACGATTAAAATTATTTGTAGAAAGTAAAAATGGTGAAAAGTATGGTGACACAGATCAAACATCAAATGGTGATGAATAAATTTGGATTTGGTGAAAAAAAATTCTTTTTTAACATAGGGTCTAATGTAACTATGGTACAAATTGGGTCTACCGATGAAGTGTCAGAAAGGGGGCACTTTCTCAACCAAACCCTAAACCCGAGATTGGAGGAAATGCTAATCTCCATCAGGAAATTTCCCGAATCGATAGACACGTTTTGAATTATAGTTACTAGAGTTGCGAATAAATAATAAATGTATGGAATGTAAAATTAAATTAAATAATTAAAATCAGTTGACACCTAGAAAGTAAAATAAAATATAAAATACATAGGAATAAATAAATTGTTGACAGTAGGCTAAAACACAAATAAATAAATAAATGAATAGTAACAGGAAATTAATATTAGGTTTTACTAATTCCAGAATTTTATTCGAGACTGAAAAGGAAACATTAGAATATGGAAACAACAATGTGGGTGATCTATATAAAGTTGATAGTTATGGTTCATTTTGGAAAATCAGACGATCATCATCAAGTAACTATGAAGGACGTAGGGATAGCCCTAACGCAAGATTCGTTGGCAGTTCATGCGTCAAATATGGTTTATACAACTATTCGATTACATGTTAATTTTCACGAAGCTGTGCTGATGCACAAAGTGTGTAGTGAATCATATGATATTTTAGAAGAGTACGCAGAAAGGGAAAGACAATTTAGAATTAATATAATAAATTCAATACCATGTCAATTTATATTCATAAATGGTAGTTCTAAATGTATGGAGTCAACAAGGACTAAACGTTCAATTTGGTCAATGCTATTAGGATTTGGGTCGATAGGTTTGTCAACCTATAACCTAATACACACACAACAGTTGTCGACCTCGATTCAAAAATTATCTGAACACGAAAATGTATTGGCTGAAGAAATTCACAAGTTAAAGATATCGCATAATGAGGAAATTTCAATAATGCATGGTGTGGTAGTTAAGGTACATCATGTTCTTCAGAATGTAAGGAGTAAACTGCAAGAGATGTATTGCTACTTGCAGCAAGCTCAAAGGAAAATTTTGACTAATCTATTTTCTCATTTAGCTAGAGAAAGAGTGAATAAAATATTCAACGACATACTTAGCAACCAATTATCCTATCATATTTTGTCGAATTTAGATGTGAACAAATTTATAACTAGTCATGATATCTTGAAGCATTCAATTTATCGTTCTGATATAGGAATGTTTTATCGAGTATCGTCGATTTACTTAATGAAATACAACTATAATGAAAACAACATATACTTATTACTAAAAACGCCTGTTGTTTATGAAAATACTGTATCAAAAATGTTTAATGTAATTTCAATGGGTTATCTAACGAACAATTTTCGAATGTGCTACAAGTTACCGGAAGTGGTATACTTAGCTAATGGAATATATCACACACTAGATCGATCGAAATGTGAATTCAAGAGTTTCTTGTATTTTTGCGAGCAGATATCACTAGATGATGCAGCTAAATGCTTGAACAACATTGTGTTCAATGGATCGCTAAGTGGTTGTGAACAACAAACAGAGAAATACCTAGGCAAGGTAGTGTACAAATATACTCATGCTGGAGTATTATACTCATCATTGGTAGAAGGATATGTGACTAAGCTAGGAAAACATCACGAAGTTACATCGACGAAGGTAAATTTTGGGAATAATTGTTCGTACTTCATTGATTACAGTTTATTTGATAACCTAATTTTTGGAGAATTGGCGATTCCGACAAGAAAAGTAATAAGCGTAAATAATAAGCATCTAAGTTTGATAGGGAATTGGACGCTAAAGCAATTAAATTTTAGTATACACCATGAGGAACTCAACAATCTAGCAGAAAATTTATTAAAACTGAAAGTGGATACCACTGTACCACTACTAATTAGAACGAATTACATAATGTATGTAATAGCAGCCATCATATTAGTGTTAATTGTTTCAGTCATTGCATTAATAACGTTGTACTGCAGACTGTATAAATCGATAAGAAAATATAAAGTAGAAAACAATGAACCATAATAATCATAATAATAATAATAATAATAACAATAATAATAATAACATTATTTAGTATCATATTGTATAAATTGTTTGAATATTCCGGGAACTAGAACGAGAAAAGTCTAGAAAAGGTTGTAAACCACGTTGTAAACAATAGAATTAAGTATTGGTAATTTTTGAAAAAAAAATAAAGTCGAGTGTAAACAAACATGTAAATGTGTTAAAAGTGTTCAAATCATGCATTCCATACTCACCAAACGGCCATCACCAATAGTAAACACCATCACCAAATAAAGGTATAAGGTTAAGTAAACGAAGTCTATAGTCTATGATAGTTCATAATAGTCATACTACCCAAACCGGATAGGTTGTATTGTAATACGGTGTACCAAACGATGTCCCATTTCCGTATAAAGTGTGAACGAAATGAAGAAAATAGTGAAATAAGGATAGAAATAGATGAGAATAGATAACCTAGATGAATCTAGGATAGTGACATCAATCAAGGATAGATAAAAAAAAACATTCAAACATTCAAGAAGGGATAAGGAAAATAAATGTAGAAAGTAATAATATTAGTAATAATAACAATAGAAATAGTTAATAATAGATAAGAATAGACGAAATAGTAATAGGTTACTATTATAGTAATAGTAGATAGTATATATGCATAATTACTACAAGTGTTTCTATAAAATAGCGAATAATGAATTTTATATTGTATGTACATGCTGAATTAAAGGGTTAAAAGATGCAAATAAGCATAGATAAAGCTAGAAATAATTCACAAATAGTGTTAAAGAAAGTTTAGTGTATGTAGTAATAACGTATTTACTCATTATTTTTAAAGTCCGAAAATTTTTGTAAGTTTTAGAAAAGAAAAGAAAAGAAAATAATATATTTTATTATAATTAGTAATAATCAATCAATATTGATTGAAAAGAATCATTAGAATTATTAATTTTATTGTGGAACGTAATTTGGAAACGATACGAGCAATGCTCATATATTATTCAGTATGGATTTGCGTCAAACAGCTTTTGAATGCTCTGACCAGCAAGAGGTAAGAATGAAAAGTGAGACCCCGCGAGAGAGTATCTCCGCGAGAGGCTACGTTAGTCTCCACTCCAGGTCTCAAGCAGATGGAAATGCGAATGATCCCGAGTGAACTCGAACGAACACGAAAGGAGTCACTCTATCCCGCTTCGCTATAGACCCCGTAAGCTTGACGTTGCATCCCAGTTCGAGCGTAAATCTATGTAATATGTTTTTAGAAATTCTAGAAAAATTAGTATTTAATAAAATTAATGATATTTAACCACGTAGATGATGAAAATAAAGTTTAAACTACATAAATACGTATGAAATAAGTAATAAAAGTTTAAATATAGAGAGATATAGCGAGTATAATCTAATGCTATATTTATGGTAGAAAAAGAGTGAAAACACGAGGTTTTAAGTGTGAAACATAGTCTCCAAGTTATGGTTAGAAGGACTTCACACATAGCTAAAGTTTTAATGGTCATGCACAAGAATTACTAGGAAAGTAACAAGGGTGCTCGACACAGAAAGAACAAAATAAGACTGCTTCAAAAAGATGCGACTTTTAGGACGCAAAAAGTGTAGGCAGACACAAGATAGGAGTTTTATTTATTTAATTAACTATAATAAATGTAATTTTCTACGAGTTTTAAGTAGGCCTATCCCGACTTTATCTATTTCTCGTCTATTTCAGATAATATCCAAAAAAACGAAGGAAATGGACATCAATACAATATTGTTATTAATATCAGCGTTAGCTTTAGGAAGTGTATTAGTTGTAATAGTAATTATCACATGTTATATTTTGTTAAGATTAAATAGGATAGAGAGAAAATACGAAAATAGTGTAAGAAATAGTAAAAATAATGTAAGATCAAACATAGATTTAGAAGTAAATGGTAGAGATGAGTCTGAAACTTACGCACTCTCCCAAGTATCACCAATTTACGCCACAATTTTAAATAAGAGCAAATCTACACTAAAAACTATCCCACAAAGCACTGATATCACTATTTTTAAGAATTTGCCAGATTGTAGTATAGCGGATCGTAGTAAGAGCACTGAAACTGAGCGGGAAAACACACACTTGTACCACATCACTACAGAAGATGAGAAACACACTAATACATCAATGGGACACTATGAATCCACGAAAACCGACGTTTTCATCGAAAATTCCGACAAACACGGGAAAACTGAGTGCCCGAAAAACATGAAAAGTGAATATTTTTATCCGTGCGACGTGGTGGTATTATAAAATACAGTGTTTTAAAACTAATAACGAAAAATTGCTAGTGAATATTAACACCCAGTGTTATCCGTACAAGAGTGACGCGCAAACAGAAGGGCAGAAAAGGAAGTCAAGTTAACCTTGATTGAAAAGTGTTGATCTTGCAGTTACCAAGCTGGAAGTATCTGACACATATCCAACGCCCTGTGGCAAGATTTTATTTCCGTTCATGCTAAAATGTCAGTGACTAAAATTTTGATGAAAATAAAACAATTATATTTTCAAGTTTTTACAGTGCTAATGTAAAAATATTAACTAACTATGTTTTAACACTATGTTACAAGTTTTTGTTTTTAGATTTCCAATCACATAGCGGTGGAAATAAATGAAGTTAAACCAGTACTGATACGGCCTATAAATTCATTGGTTGGCACGTATGGACAGACAGAGTAGTGGAAATTTTTGGTAACATGAAACTCTAAAAGCATTGTTGCGAAGAGAAGATTATTCAAGAGTACTTGTAAACGAGCATATATAATTATGCACAACCACTCTTGAGCAAATGTGATGAGCAAGTATTTCAGCGAAAACTCACTAGATGTCATGAGCATATACTTTGCCAGATTACATTTGAAGTTTTTCTATTTTATAATTATAGGAATTAACTAAAAGATTCAAATATATATATTTTAATAATTTTAGGTGAAGGAATATTGATTACTGTTTATATAACTATTCTGCACAATTATACATATTTTATTTAATTTCAAATTTATATTTATCTTTCAATATTGATTCAGTTTATATGATGTACAGGGTGTTTATGGAAAATCGCCCTCTTACGAGGTCTAGCTTGGATTGCGAGGCAACCAAGTTTTTAAGGGGGGCCATGTAGCAGCACTCGATTTTCGAGTAGATCGATTTGTATATTTTTGATTCTGTTTTAATGTTTATGTCATAAAAATCATTTATTAAGGTTACGGGAATTAAATGTTGTGTATGAGAGTATAATGCAAGCTGCACAATGTTGCTAATGTTTGTGTCAGCAGTTTGTTGTAAATAAATGTGAATAAGAATGTCATCGTTGAGAGTCTGGCAATGTAGGAAGGAAATGTTGACAATGTGTCTATCCTCACATTAGCCAGATTCTATACATTGTATAAAGTGAATCTGTAAGATTTCACGAATTTCACGAAATTACGGATATGCGGAGAATTGCTTAGAATCGGGAAATCAGAGCGTGTCGAGGATTGCAATTTTGAGTCTTGACACATGGAAGAAATTTGTCTCTCCATGTGAAAACGGTGTCGCACGTGCTGCAAGCAGACGACAAGCAGACGACGGAGGTTGGACAAAGCTCAACAAAACCAGAGGACGAGAGAGGTTTTGGGATCAAGTCCTGGAAGTCCATAGAGGAGTCCTCAGGGTGCAGTTGATCGAGTCTATGATCAAGTCTTAGTGATCAGTCTTTGGTTCGAGTTCTTGGAGAACCAAGCTTTAGTAGCGAGTCAGCCAGATGACAGGAGAAGGAAATACTTCATATACCAAATCATTCTAACAACGTAGAACATCACGTCGAGAGTAGCAATTGAGAGGAGCCGTACCTCAATGCTCGTTCTCGTCTTTCAACGGTAAGGAGAATCAGCATAAAGGAGCCGAGTTCAACACCAGAGCAACGTGGGAACTACACCAGATTATCCAGGTATGTGTTGCACCGACTCAAGGCTCAAAGGCTCAATACTTGACCGTTTCTATACCCGCCTGGCAAATTATTCTTAATATCCGTCATTACTAGCGTTCTGAAATCTTACAGTAAACTCATAAGTCAAAGAAATACAGTGATATTAAATTAATGAAGTGGACGTATCTTTATTTGATTTATCCCCGATGAGAAACCTCTCGCAAAAGAATATCAAAGTTTATCCCACTTATTCTAGATGGTGAGTGGAAGGCATCCAGTTGCACTCAACTTTGTATCCCCAATTAGGCACTGAGTGGCTGGGTTGTCAATATGTAGAAAATGAAAATGAAAGTGACTGTCTGTGTGACTTCATCACTCTTGAACCACCCGACCGATCTCGATCAAAGTTTCACCATAGATGAGGTTCGGTCCTAAGATGGTATTTATCTTTTAATTTACGGTTGATGGGGGGGAGGAGTTAAAATAATAAATAAAATTTGATAACTCATGAAACAAACAACCAATCTCGATCAAATTTTTAACATAGATGAGGTTCGGGACTAAGATGATTTTTGCCATTTCACTTTCACGAGAGAACTTGAGGAGAGTAATGGGATAGGAAGATATATAAGAATAAATAAAACATAATGACTCTTGAACCACCAAACCAATGTCGATCAAATTTTCAACCTATGTGAAGTTGAACCTGGGATGGTTTCTGTCATATCACATCACTTTGACGATGTAACTTAAGGGCGGAGGGGGAGCGACATTTAAAAAGAACGAAAAATGACCGGTGTTAGTGGCGAATCTATAATTTTCGGCGTCGCTGAGATTAACAATGACAAATCTGGTGCTGTTTAAATCCAAATTCAGCCCTGCAACTTGGACGAGGGAGACACATATAAAAATGATCGAAACAACCAATATCAGTGTCGAATTCATAGCTTTCATGCTCGCTGAGGTGAACAATGACACCGAAGATGCCGTGCCCCACAACATAGGGGATTTATAAAACTGATCGAAAATGGACGATATCAAAGAGCGCTTTAGTAATACTAAAAAGTGACTGAGTAAAGGTACGTATTACTATTTTTTATCCATTTAACCCAACGAAGCGGGTAATTGATAATAATAATAATAATAATAATAATAATAATAATAATAATAATAATAATAATAATAATAATAATAATAATAGAAAACTATGCAGTGAATGTGAATATTTATTATTATTATTTGCGTACTTTTGAACTTGTATGGCGAAATTACTGCAAAATTGTTTTATTTCTGTAATTTAACCTGGATTGTATGTTTTCCTGTATTAGTGGACACTAATTTCTCTCTAGGCCGTCGAATAAATGAATTTCGTTGTGAACTTTGGTTCGTTCCAAAGATCAGGGCTAGAGTAAGTAATATTTGGCTTGTACTTTCAGGTGCTATGACAGTGTAGGGGTAACGTAATGACGTTATGAATAATACAGCCATCTAACATAGGTGCAGATCTTGTTTACGCCAAGGCCGATTTCTTTACAAAGTGATTGTGAAGAATCGACAATTCATACCGAACAATCAACACCTAAGAATGTGGAAACAAAGACCTGTATCATGATAGAGACGATTTAGGAATATTGGCTACGAAGGGGTAAGAAATTAACAGGACATTAAAGAGATATCATTGATCTGCAGTATACACTTTTCGTGTTATCGTTCTGAGAAAGAAACACTACACCATATGTTAAACAAAGTTTTGGCTAAAGCAGTCTAAGCAGTCTAAGTGGTACCGTGCTATACTTCCAAATGGTAAATCTTGATTCGATACCCCATTAGGTAGTATGATTTTTTCGTATAAAATAAAAGAATGGCTGCAAACAGAAATTCATCTTCTGATGGAGAACTTACAAAGCATCATTGGCGATAAATCAAGTAAATAGTGTATGCGTTCTACAACATACACTGCAATGATAAGTAGGTTCCATATTTATATTCGTCCCCCTCTCACTCTTTCTTGACGTTTCCCTATCCTGTCTTTGCATCTTTCACTTCTCCCCCTCGCACACACACACACACACACACACACACACACGCGCACACACACACACACACACACACACACGTGCGCATTGCATGTGCGTGTGCATGTTCCAAAGTTAACACGGAGCAAGAGCACAATACACCTGGCCTGGAGAATCTAATTAACTGGGAACTTGGGCGTAGTGTTTTTCGTGTTCTGGGGATAACCTCTCCAGTTCTGGCCATCTCTGACAGAAATGCTTTTTAAACGCAAGGGAATAATTAAAAACTCTTTTTTATCGTCTGGGTTACCGAGTCTCAGTCGAATTACCGAGTCACTACGGATTTTAATCCTCAACCCAGTGGTGGCCTATAACTTAGCCAACATTATCAGACTGACACAATGATCCGTTTGACATCTAGCGTGTTCATTCTATCTGTGCAAATTACGTTATATCCGCAGGAGATAAAATCAATGCTGGATATTCGGAACAGATAAATCTTCAGAAAAGACTAGAAAATGGTAACCTCTTTGGTTATTTGAAAACAAAATTTTATTTATACTAGTTCAAGAAAAAAATGTTTCCATCTTATAATTCAATGAGTTTTATTCACGTTGAAATTTGAAACATGCTACACATATGAGGAACATAAACTTTTCTTTCGAACATTTGTAATTTCTCATTACGATAGAGTTTAGATTTTTTAATATAGCGTATTTCTGATAAAAATTTAACAGCAAAATAGCACTCATTCAATTTTCTCTTTCTTTCTTTCTTTTCCTTTTCGTTTTCTTTCTTTCTTGCATTAGTAGTCTGGAATGGAGAATATAAACAACCGTATATACTGGGTTTATTAGAATGTATTTTCGATCAGTACGTCCAACGAACACTACCGAATTTGCAATAGAACCACGCGGAAAAATTCATGTGTGTTAAACTTCTAAAATTATCTTAGATGTGTCTCGGAGAGCTACAGTTCTACTGGAAATTGAGTATGGTATCTTTTATGAAAGTGACATAATGAATGTTTAAAGCATCCTCTATATATTCGGATAGTTCTGAAAAAGCATGTAAAAAATACGTTATTTCAATATTAGTGTTGGGTTTCTGGAAACAGAACTTTATAATGTTAGGTTCTTTTCTTACTACGTTTGAATTCCACATTTTTATTTGTTCTCCCGTTTTTTATTCTTCTCTCCTCTACTCTCTCTCTCTCTTTTCTCCCTCTCTCTCTTTCTGCTTCATTTCTGAATCTCTGTGTAATAGACATCCATTATCTTCAATTTTTCATTGTGTGTTTTTCATTTTCTTTCTACATCAACTTATGATTCTTGTTTCTTCTCGGTTTTGTTATTTCATTTTATCGAAACAGATACATGTGTAGTTTGACATTAGAATTGCACACATGTTAGTTAATTTTAGAATGAGATAGAAGAAACGAGGAGAGAGAGAAAGAGTTTCTTTACCTGACTCGATTATGGGATAGGAGAGTGTATATATTGGGTGGCACAACTGTACGGCGTTATCTGTCGCAATTTTTGTGATGCGGGGTGTACAAAATGAAGATCTTCAGGTAGCAAATGAAGTGAACAGTGGACAGAGATGTGAGGAACTGAGCCTAACATTGAATTTGAGTGGAGAAACCATTCGGCAGCATCTCCATTAACTTGGAAAGAACTACATGTTGAGTCTGGGGGTCCCACATGATTTGGCTCCGGGCCAGGAGGCTACGCGAGCAGACATCTGCATTTCTTTGCTGTCTGGTCTGAGTTACGATCCATTTCTGGACAGGATGTTGACATGTGATGATAAGTGGGTTATGTACGAAGCTCCATGGCGTCTTAATCATTGGTTAAAATCCCATGAACAGGTTTCCTAAGAGCTTAAACCAGTATTGCAGCAGAAATTCCTCGTGTGTGTTTAGTGGTCTGCTTGCGACATCGTGCATCTGGAACTGCTACCGGGTGGTCAGTGCAGAACATCAATTCAAGTGTCTACTGTCAGCAGTTGAGCCACGTTCTACAAAAACTCGAAACCCTGGAGCCAGCGCTTCTCAATCATTAAGAGATTCTCCCTTTACGGGACAACGCTAAGCCCCACATTCCTAAAATGACTCGGAACACCGTCCTACTTCTTGGAAGGGAAACACTATTGCATCCGCCATACTCCCCGGACATTGCACCGTCCGATTATCACCTGTTACATTCCTTGGACACTCATCTTAGAGGATTCCAGTTGAACTTCGTAGTAGAGATGCAAAATGCACTTGATACTTTCTTCGCTTCACGGCAAACCGAGTTTTACCGTGAATGAACCCATGCCCAACCCGAACGTTGGCAGAAGGTCGTTGATGCTGATGGGTACTATTTTTGATCTTCCAGGTACTTCTTAGGTGACACATCGATGCTCTAAGGTGATAGGCCAAAAAGCGACAGAACTTTCTTTGCTACTTTTATACCTACTATATAAAACTACTGTATAAGTTCTAGTATCTCGAGTTGGGAAAGTCGGAATGTCAAAATTCCTTCAGATTATTGCTCATTTTGGTCTAGTTTACAAAACATATAAAAATCAAATGTTGTCCTTTTTTCTTCCGTGGTCACTTTATGTTCGAATATCTCGAGTGCTGAAATTCGGAATGTCAAAATTCTTTCAGGTTCCTGTTTGTCGTTGTCTACTTTACAAAATATATAAAAATCACGAAAGGTTCAGTATGCTACCATGGTCACTTTATGTTTGAATGTCTCGAGTTGACATTCGAAATGTCGAAATTCCTTCAGATTCGTGTTCCTCGTTGTCTAATTTACAAAATATATGAATATCAGGTGGGATCGAGTTTGCTTCCCTGCAGCCGAAAAGTACATTGGAAATGTCATCAAAGAAGTAACTAAAAAAGTGCGAAGAATCCCAGGTCTGTATTTGTAACACACAAGTTCGCATCAGTACTTACGGTTTAGAACACCCCATCTTTCTGATTTTAAAATATGGCAACCCTAATTTAGCTGTGACTTGTCCAACAATCGAACTATCCCTTTTGCACAGTGCTGCACATTTACCATAATAGTCTTGGAGCAAATAAAAAAAAAAAAGTTAAAGCACACATATAAATCAATACAATTGTCTCGATTGATAGATGCTTTTACAATTTTTAAAAGGTGTGATTAAAAACAGCAAACATTGTTTCTGCTATGAAAAGGACAAATATGGTTTCGCTTATAAAACTGCAAACACGGTTTCGGGCGGCTTTCGCTTTCGAAAAGAACTTTTGCAGTTTCCGCTTGGAAATCCGCTTTTGTAGTTTCGGTTTCGAAAACCGCCTTTGCGGTTTCAGTTTCAAACACCGAACTTGCGGTTCTGTTTTGAAAACCGCTTTTGCAGTTTCGATTTTCAGAAAACCGGTCTTCTCAAAAATCGAAAACCGCAAATGTCACAAAAATTAAACAGCAGTAGTAATAATCGCAGCATGACTTTATTTAGTTTGACAAATGAAATCAAGAAACTTTGGTCAGGTACTTTATAACGTTTATCTCTTATTTGATTCAGCTACAACCAATACTAATACAACTTGTACTACAAAAGCTCAATTTGTTACACAGAAGTTGATCACTTATATTGAGGCGAATTCAATGTGCAACTTTACCGTGCATACGAAATCTATAGCTGTAAGATTGTCATGACGCAAGCAAGAATATTACTTTAATCAGTCTCAATAGTAGAGCAGTGCAGTCGAGCGTAGATTGATGCGACTGAAACTAAATAGATTCCAGAAGGCCTTTCATTGTGGCTTTTTCCGACGCTAAGTTTAGGACGTCGTAAATCGTAGAAATGTATAAAGTGGGTAATTTCAAGTAGGTCATGCCACTGTGAATCATATTATATGAAAATATGTGGCCCAAACTTCTGGAATAATCACACAGAAGTGATCAGCTGAAAACCGGCCCGCCGTGAAGAGGACTCCATCGTTAATGCATGTGGTTCGGCGTATAACTACCTCCGAATATCCATCACACACAGTGTGCAATGGTCAGCAAATGTCGCACATCCAGGCTACAATCAATGAGCCATTCATAAGTATTTATACCTCACAGTCGTTAAGAAGAGCATTGTGCACGCCCTGAAACCTTGAAATGTGGTTGGATGAATGTCATCTCACGGTGGGAGTCTCTTGATATTCTTGATGAGTCATGGGTTTACCTCACAGTCTGTGGTAAAGTTCCTGCCATTACATACAGAGAATGACGTGTTCTGACTGAAATGCGTCAGCATGAAATTTAAGCATTGTACTTACAAAACTTCATTTTTAAATGTTTTAAAGTTTATATATTTTTCGCAGCCATATTTTGATAGAAGAGAAAATAATAATTTCAAATAAATACTTATCTGTTATAATCTATTCTAACTGAAATATGTTGTTCTATCCATTTCTTTCTGCATATATAATAGAACTATAATATTAACTATATAGCTATGTTATATAGTATATAGTTATAACTAACATTAACTATGTTAACTGTTGAACTATAATATTAACTTAGATTTAATTTTAACGATTTTATTTTAGATTCTTCTGCCGCATGAGACTATTTATGCCGTCACTAGATATACTTCACGTTGGGCATTCCTTGATATAGATTCTTCTGCTCTTCTCATTCCCAAAGCTGAAGACAAAGTAAATACGAGGAGCATAATAATGGAGGTGAGTAAAGTTGAAACAACTGAATGATATTAATAAATGTTATTGTAAGTCCTTGTTCAACATGTATCTTTTAATTATGTGATAATCTGACGTGCAAACGATTTTCCTCTCCTGTTTCTCGTATTTTTACGCATAATGGAGTTGTCCTATGACCCCTGATTTTTGATGCAGCGACCATACCTACACTAGTGAACCATTTACCTTGAAACATCCTCGCAATATTTAATATATAATCGTATACTACTTCCCAGTCCTTGGAAAAAGATCGCTGAAAGACGTCGAACTCTGTTACTCCTTGTAATCTTAAAATTGTGATCTGGCCTAGAAAAGTAGTAATTATTACATACCTCACTCACGATAATCTCTAAACCTAGTATATAGAAAACAAAGGAAAATTCAAGCAATAACCTGAGTGGTTGGAATATTGGACATTTTCAATACTTGTAATATATATAGGAAAAGATTGTAGATGTAAATCTTAAAAACGGAGAGGCCAAGTTCCTCTTCTCTCCGAATTGGAAAATGTCGTACATGGAACGATGCAGAAGGTGCATGAAATGTGACAACCAGATAATAGAAACTTCAGTACTTTACCAGAATAGTAAATATTTATTCTTTGTTTCCTGGAAATATAACACATGAACACTTGCACGCATTGAGATCATGAATGTTTGCAACACTTAAATTTTTATCTGGCCCTCTCGTTAGTATTCTCACACTTCAAATCACTTAAATGCACTGATATATACTTTACAAATGGGAGGAAATGTAATATAGGTGGTCACTGGCGTAAAGAGATTGGTGATTATAAAAGACTGCGATGAATTCTACTCCTTGCCATGATGATTTTAGTACTCCTTCAAGCGGCTTGAAGATGAGTGACTGGACTACCACAATTGTCTTAGCAGCTCAACAGCAATCTCTCAGGTGGCGAACAACGCAGGAAACGATTCAATGTCTCCCACAAATGAAAATAATTAGCTGCCGTTTCAGCGCGTTTTTACTATATTAACTGTATAAAATATAAACGTTGAACACCACTGTACTATATTCAATAGACCGATATAAGGAACGACCTAACGAGGTTGTTTCATCGAGGTTGCTAACGAGGGAGAAGCACACGGATACTCAATCTTCTATAAATATTTCCTACCGACTACAATGGAAAATGTAAGCAGTTGATAAATATTTTAGGTTAATGATACAAACACACACACACACATACACACGCACACACACACACACAAAAGTCCGAAAATAATAATAAATTGACAATTCTAAATGTGTTATTGTTCGTTTACTTCTTGACCAGTCCCGTTTCAGGATTCACAAAATGTTATTGTTCCCGTGTACCTTTTTGTGTCTTCTCAACAGTTTGCTGGCGACAAAGTTTCTTGAACACATATGGCTGGTGCCTTGAATACAAAATACATTCTTGGTTGTAAAAAGAAAATTAATGATTTCAGAATATTTTAGCTTCTGCGTTTATCATACAAAATGAAAAACTGTTACGAGGAAATAAAATCTGGTTAATGTGCATTGTACAGCCAGCCACAAAAGTAATTCCTCCCCCCCCAAACGCTCTAATTCCATCACTTGGGGTCCAGATAATTTGCAGTTGTGAGAACGCCTAGACATATGCAACCCAACTTACACGTAACTTTTCTCGTCACTGACAGCAGTTGGTAGCACACTCTCCTCAGTGTTTCTGTATTTTTGTCCCTCTTTTTTAAAGAGGGAGTGGAAAAACTGTAAACGTGAGTAAAACGCTTAAAAATAGGAAACAATGTACTGAAGAAGGTCCGTTAAATTAATTAACTTAAAAAAATAATCCAGTGCCCTGAAACACCAGATTCCAATCAATATAAGTACCTATCCAATGCCTTGCCGTGAAAAATCAGGGCCCGATGCGAGAGCATATGGTAGCGCCTCCGTATATATGAGTTGTCAATTTAAAGTTGACTTCTCTGGACTATTCTTTCTGCATAATACTTTACTATTTTATCATGACTCATATAAGAAAGTTTCAGCATTATTACACTGGAATCGTAAAAGTGTGTAATTACTGAATTCACTACAGCTCTATTTTTCCTTCTCCCAGAACAGTGATGTCTTAGAGTAGTGGCTTAAGTGTTAGTTTCGTAATGTTGGAGACGTGAGTTCGATTCCGGGTGTTGCATTTTAGCAAATTTTTACAATCTACAAAACATACTTCTGATGCATAGTAACAGGAAAAATTCTCAAATTCTTTGGGTCTAAGAGTTGAGACAAGTTCCTTTACAGGTGAAACACCAATAACAAAAGAATACTTCATCTGTATCAACGTTCGTAACTGTCTGGCAAGTAACGTGCTTGGACAAGAATTGGTGAACATATAAGGGCTAAACACGTCCTTACTGCTGTAGTATGGGAAAAATACTGTCGTTTTTTCTTCTTTGGACATTGGAAGTTATATCAAAGACGAAATGTAATGTTAATCCGGACAATCCCTGCAACTGATGACCAGCGCCGTAACTTAGATTCTTCTCGGGGGGGGGGGGGGCTTTGGCCGGGGAGACCCGGGTTCAATTCCCGGCGGAAGCTCATGTGGTTAGGATTCCACGTTAATCAGTAGGTCTACGTCTCATTAGCCTCGCTGCTGCACGGGAATGAAACTAAAAATCAACTCACCTCTCTTCTGGGGTGGGGGGCAAGCAGTAATAAGCCTATTTTGGCCCCTAGAAAAGTTGATTTCTAATTACTGGGCCCCCTCTCTCCAAATTTCTCTTAATATTTATGGGCCCACCAGAGCCTGTGAGCACTCCCGCACCGGAAGGTCTGTAATTCCGTTAGTTACTCTCTCGGCCCATTCCATACATGGCAAAATTATTAAGGGCACAATATTGATAAATTTCAAAATCATACGAATAAATATTACTCAAATGGATCCACTACACATATTTGTTCTATTTATCTTTTGTGTGCTGTTTTGTTTATGTAATGTTGCGACCCTATTTGATGCTTCATTTTTAATTTCATGTTCGTATCGTATATGGAGTAAGAAAAGTTTGTCTCAAAATGGCCCCCCTCGAACGGCGGGGAGCTTATCTGGGGGGCCAGTTGCCACCCACAAGTTAACGTTGTGCCTTTGACTTGTGGACTCAACTTGAAGAACATTTCGGGGTACTTTCTTCATTGAGCAACGTGTGTATAACTTATTTTTGAGTTAAACAAAAAAAAATCTCGAGTAAATCATTAAGACACTCACACAAGTTACTTATATTTTCTTATTTATATTTTTATTTATATTTTGTTTATATTTGTTTTTTTTATATTTGAATATCTTGTCTATATTTTCCATGAAACGACTTTAACTAGTTATTAGATTTGGTGGAAGGTTAAGTGGCGCGGTAGGTGAGTGGTTAGCACATTGAACTTCTTTTCGGTAGACCCGGGTTCGAATCCCGGGGAGGCTGAAACATTTTCATGTTTTCCTGTTTCAGTTTCAATTTCAATGCATACTCAGTGTGACAAGTAAGATCTTCTCTTCCCTAGAAAGAAAAAGATGTTGAGATGAGGAGAATTGGGGAAGGTCTCTCAATGGAGGCAATCATTTACAAAGTTATTTAGAGTAGTTGTTCTAGATTTGATATTTTCAACTACTTTCAAGCATTTTCTGATTCATATGTGATCAGTGTTTTCATTTCTTTAAATATACTGTATATAATGAAAAAATACATTACATACACAGCAATATTGAGATTATCATATGACGTTCATTGGACAACACGCTGTGAACCATCTCGAAATGAAGAAATGTTTCGTGTGTCATCTACTCACAATTTTACTTGCATAAAGACTTGACTCAGTGCTACCAGCTGCTTTCAGTGGCGAGAAAAGTTACGTGCAAGTTGGGTTGAATATGTCCAGGCGTTCTCACAACTGCAAAAGACATGGACCCCAAGTAATGGAATTAGAGCGCTTAGAGGGGATTACTTTCGTGGCTGGCTGTACAGCGAGGAACATTAGAAACCCGAGGTTGGACATACAAGAGATGATAGCTTTTTCCAGTAGCAGAATAGATTCACTGTATGTCTGGTAGTTGGAGAACCAACATGACAGCAAATACATGACCGAAAACATACCATTCCAGGATATTCCTCCACTTGCAGGAAAAAGTATTACTATCTGAGATAATCACTTAGAGAAACAACCACGAGATAAATCTGCAGAAACCCCATTGACGTTAAGTTCAAAGAGATGGGAATTAATGCAACTAAAATGAAAAGAATAATACGCATCACGCACAGACTGAAAAAGTATGGGAAGCTAAACAAAATGAGAAAAAAAGGATAGAGGGAAAGGAAAGAGCAAAAGACATGGGAATAAATTAAATTTTAACACATAAGGAAAACAGTGTCCGTCTTTCCCACTTTCCCCTGTAAATGTCTTGATTTTTCTCCCTTCATAGGATAAATCTCTTTCAATATCAAATCGCGAACCTCAATTATAGCGTTTAATTCCTTGAAAAAGAATGTAACGCACTTTAGGCTGTGAATAGAACACAAATCCTTAGAACGACAGTCACACACGGCACCCACTTATCTACACAGGTTATATCATTTGCGTTTATAAATCAGCCACTACAAGCGCTGGTATCAAACGTGTTAAATCAGCCATTGTAGGTGTGTTACCTCAGATATACTTGAAGTTTGAATTTTATTTACGGCCGTTAGCCATGTACGGAACAAGCCCCAGGATTTCATTAAAAGCGTTTGTTCTGTAGATTAAAATCAAGCATAAATTAATCAATTATGAGCTAATCTCTTGGGATGCAACAACACACACATAAGCAACACACAGACACACAGACACACACACACACATACATCGTATATATATATATTACCGGATTGATTAAGGATTAAATGAGTTATTTCGTAAATTTACGAAACGGATCTTGAAGGAGGTGGTCGCACCAGTACTGACAT
The DNA here is from genome assembly GCF_964235325.1 of Thermobia domestica. Lineage (NCBI taxonomy): Eukaryota > Metazoa > Arthropoda > Insecta > Zygentoma > Lepismatidae > Thermobia > Thermobia domestica. Next base: position 79,715,243 of record NC_137470.1, read on the forward strand.
CCGTTAGCGTTGTTACGTAATACACTCAGTAGAAATAAGGCTTCGAAACCACAAGTTTGAAGTTGTGCCGTGGGTGAGTCGGTAAGATGTCTGCTTCTTGAGTGGAGCAACGCCGGTTAGAATCTCGGCTGTTTCACTTCGATTTTTCTTTCTCTCAAAATGCTTTTACATATGTTTGTATTTGTCACTAATAATTGCTTTATTGCATTTTTTGTAGATTAACTTAAATTAGTGGAGGTTAAGTAAAGTCAGGAAGGTTAAGATAAATATATGACTGCTTTATCCGTGTGTGCAGTCCATAGATGGAGTGAGTGAGTGTGTCAATTGGGTCAAGATTTCTAAGTGGGTCGTGGGTCAAAAGCATGTGACTCACTGCGACACACGAACTACCGTGACCCACTCTTTCCCAACAACCCATTCTGACCCACTGTTCCACTTTGAACTACCAACCCATTCTGCTCAGTGCATTGTAGACCGCTTCTTCTGAGCACTGGTGAATTTGTCTACGTTTTACTTTCAAGGCCTCCCTTTCTCTTGTTTTTTCATTTGTTTCTATTGAAGAAAGAACTTCAGGAGCTCTTGGAATACTTCAGGCAAATGACCATATTTGCAATTGTAATAATAGCAATAGTACTTACTTCTTGGCTTTTCAGACATATTCTGGTAGTTTCAAGAGGAGCTAACTACTGGAAAATGATTTTGAATCACCTATAATGTATGAATTATTATATAAAAAATGAATATAACTATGTGCGTGTGATCAACATGAGGTAATTCCATATGAAATCACCAAATTTGAGACAACAATGTGGTTCATATATTTTCAATTTTATTCAAATTTTGTACATGTGTTGTGGTACTCAATCATAACACACAGGCAAAATGTTATAATTCTACCTCAAAGGAAACTCCTGTAGGAACCATTCGAAATTTAGGGGTTTTGTGCAAAAACCACCTATGTCCGCCCACGACTTAAATTCTGAAACCGTTAGATCTCTGAAGATATTAAAGCTATTTGAAAATGGTTTCCATTAAAACAATCTTAGAATTTGTAGTATAGAAACATTGTAGTAATAAACTTCCCAACAGGGGTTAGGCATATGAATTTCGCCATCAAAATGAGAAAAAAGAAGAAAACATAATGTCAAAATTTGGCAACTACTTATGAAAGAGGTCCACCTGACACCAACCTCAAATTTCAATAATAAGTAGCTCTGGTGCTCCTCTTTAACATATTAAAAAATAGGAAGGTGTTTTTTGGTATGTTCATGAAAAACAAATTATAAAAGTATAAGTTGAGGGCGGATGTAGGCACTTTTTGCACAAAAGCCCCAAATTTCCAATGACTGTTTCCAATCTTCCGTGTTAAAAGTGTTTATAATTGTCAAGATTAAGGTGATTGAATAAATAAATTGTACCATAAATCTGAAAGTTCAAGTACCATTGCTGAAAGGACTCACATTCTGTCATTAGTTCCAAAATTATGGACGACTATGAAAACTGTTGAAGCATTTCAAATAATCTAGTATCTCGTTCGTAAAGCCCAGAAGATCAGAAAGAAGCATTGTATTTTAGCCAAACCTGGTTCTAAGAAATGTCTATAGAATTCCTGCAAACACCTTTAATTTAGTCTCAGAATTTTACAACAGTGATTAAGTGCCCTGAAATGCTAGATTGAGTGTCAGTGTCAGTAAGCATATGAATTTCACCATGAAAGAGACAAAAGAAAAAATATAATGTCAAAATTTCTCAATTGTTTCTGAAAAAGACCCAACTAACATCACCCTCAAATTTTCAAAATAAGTAGTTCTGGTATTTCTGTTTATCATATAAAAACTAGGAGGATATTTTTTTATATGTTGAAGGAAAAAAACAATTCAAGTATCGTATTATTTAATTTTCTAGTAATATGACTTGCATGGCTAAGAAATTTCCTCTACAATGGTTGATGATTCTTATGAAAAAATATAGTAATAAAAAATCAAGTAGAAACTCTTTCTTAAATGTAATTTATAAAGTTATTTTAAAACAACATGTGCCTATTATCCAGCCTATATAGTGATGTTTGACTTAATAAAAGAAACACTGAACAATAGGGAATTATCGTTATATAATACACAAATAAGATTTACATCTTTGGTTTATTATATGCAATTTGAAATATTGAGTGTAAGATCTCTTATCACCGCAGGAGCTCATGTGGTTCGGGTTCCACGTTAATCAGTAGGTCCACGTCTCATATAGCCTCGCTGTTGAAAGGGACGCTAAACTAAAATCAACTCAACTCTGTTATCACCAATTTTAGAGAAGATCTTCTCAGTAATTTGAATTTGTTCTTCAGAAATGCTGTAATTTCTACAGTACCAGTTGAAATACTGGGTACTCCAATATTAATGATGCAGTTTTATAATGGAATCCATCATGTGTCAGGTATTTTTGGCCAGAAAAAAATTTTCGTAGGTCCATGAGGATGAAGAAAATTCACATTAGTCACGATGTTCCTTTGAATTATCTAACTATTTTTCCAATCCACCATTTCTATTCAGAAATGCATGCAATAAATTGCTCACATGAAAGATTAATATATTTCGATTATGGTCAAGCATTTAAAGTGAATGTTGTCTTCGAAAAAGATACACGACTGGCTTCGAGTTTCAACAGGCTGATATGTTCATAATGATAAATTTCACGCGTCCCTTGCAACGTTATGGGTTTTCCAGTCTCTTTCGAAGCATTGGACAAAGGTTTCCAACATATTCAAGCATAAAAAGAAAGCGTTTGGTTGTAGTTGGTTATAGTTTGACATTGATTGTAGTTTGAGAAAATTCGAACAAATCGGCAACAGTAACAATCCGTTTATCCTGTGGCCTCTGTAAACTAGCATGTATCACTAAACATTTCAGCGTCTCAACTATGTCATCGCAAACTCTTTTCCCGTGACTTGTGGCAAAATAGTTCCACTCATAAGTGAGTCCAAAATAATTCATGCAGGCGTTTTTATAGTCATTAAATCGGGATATTGACCCACCTCCTAAGTAAATAACGTGTTTAATTTGAAGAAAAACATACTTCAAAAGAATAACTTGGAAAACAAAATGTAACCGTATCGTGCTTTAAAATATGACTTACACAACATAATGTAACATTTGATAACAGAAGTTACAGGATCTCTTAGGGTGTCGCATTTAAAAAAAATTGAATGTTGTACAGTTGAGTAGAATGTTGGTCCAGTGCAACTATTAAACCTCATCTTGAATAATACAGGAGTTGTTTTCAGCAAAACCAACTATTATTAAGCATGATTTGTCATCCAGTGTCTGTGTTGTGTGTATTTGAAGTAGTTCCTATGGGATTTGGAAATGAAATGATGTTGCGCTAATTTGTCATCTTATTCCTACCAAAATCTCGATAAAGTCGTCTGTGTCTTCAATCATTGTCTCCATTTGGGTTCTGTCAGTTTGAATCCATTGTTTGTAGTTATATCTTATGAGTGAGCCATTCCTTTTAATGCAAGAACGAGATACTCGGTTATTGAAATGTTTCAATAGTTTTCATAGTTGTCCATGATTTTGGAACTAATGACAGAATATGAGTCATTTCAGCATGGTACTTGAAGTTTTATATTTCTGGAACAATTCAATTATTCAGTCATCTCAGTCTTGACAATTATAAAATTTTCAACACGGAAAATTGGAAGCCGTCATTGGAAACTTGGGGCTTTCGTGCAAAAAATACCTAAATCCGCCCTCAACTTACATTGTCATAGTTTGTTTTTCTTGAACATACCAAAAAACACCCTACTATTTTTATATATTAAAGAGGAACACCACGGCTACCTATTATTAAAATTTGAGGTTGGTGTTAGGTTGGCCTTTTTCAGAAATAGTTGCCAAATTTTGAGATTATTTTCTCTTCCTTTTTTCTCCTTGATGGTGAAATTTATATGCTTAACCCCACTTGGGAAGTTCATTACTAAAATATTTTCAATACTACAAACTCTAAGATTGTTTTAGTGAAAACCATTTTCAAATAGCTTTAATATCTCCAGGGATCTAGCAGTTTCAGTACTTTAAGTCGAAGGCGGACTTAGGTGGCTTTTACACAAATCCCCCAAAGTTCGAATGGCTCCTACAGCAGTTCCCTTTGAAGTGGATCTGTAAAACTTGACAGGTGTGTTATGTTACGATACCAAAACATTTGTACAAAATTTTAAGAAAATCTAAATCACGTGAACCGCCTTGATTTTGTTAATTTCCTAATGAATGGCCCCATCATCAGGTTGCAAAGTCAACTGAAGTGACATGTCATACACATAGTTAGGCCCTGATCTCAATATAATTTTTTAAAACTCTCTTTTATTAGAGGTCATTTTCTATATAAAGAGTTGATTTCTAAAAATAATCAAAAGCGATCGATATTAGTTCAGAAACAAATTGAAAAGCAATTATTGTGAATTAACAACTACAGAGTAACGCATTTTACATCTACTGCTTTTTATTATAATAATTGCTAAAACTTGTGTTTAGATACGGAGCGTTCACAGCATAAGGGTATCACGTCATAAAGTTGTGAGGAAAATGGACATAAAATTTGTACTGTAAGCTTAATTACGTGGTAATTTTAAATTTCTACGGGACGCTTAATTATATCTCCAATTTTAGACTTTTCTTTACTTAGGTCTACTTTACCATGATTAGAGACTTTCAAATTCCATCCTATTTTTTCACTGAAAATGTCGGTAAGACAACAAAGAAATAATTATGTATGATAATTAAATTTAAATTCATCGCAATTTGCCCATGACAAACACTTTACCACTGTATATCGTAAAGGAATTGTAACAGGGCGGTGCTTGAGCGTTTAACTGTAGAAATTCAAACTCCGATTAATGATAATTTCACAGCCTTGTTTCATTACGTGTGTAAACTCTATTCAGTTGAGAAGAGAGCGCGGATCATGGGTCAGAGTTGATGACGATGGGTTTTGGTGGGTCGGAGTTGGTTACAATGGTTCAGAGTGGTTCATGGTGCCGGTGGGTTTGAGTGAGTCACGGTTGGTGGTGGGTTCGAGTGGGTCACGGTGGGTGGTGGGTCACGATGAACGCTGTGTCGTTTCATTGACCCACGCCATCTGTAGACAGTCATATATATATATATATATATATATATATATATATATATATATATATATATCCATATCCTTACACATTTGTTTCTTATTTTCGACTATGAGGATTACTGTCCCGCCGTAGGAAATGTTCTTGAAGGGATTGTGCTATGTTTGACATACGGGTTTCATTCGAACTAAATGACCGACTCCGATGCCATATTGTTCCAATTTCGCCTATTCGCAATATAAATACAATAGACAAACCAATATTTATAAGGTTCCCTTGGTAACCTAGTAGTTAACGCCAGAGATGGCGTGGATCAATGGAAGCTTGACCCACGACCCACCGTCACTCAATCTGACCCACCACCTACCACGAATCACTGACCCACCGTGAACCACTCTGACCCACCAACCACCATGACTCCATCTTACTCACCACCTTCCATGAATCGCTGACACACCGAACACATCATCAACTCTGAAACATTATCCACGGCCTCTTCTCTACCGACTAAAGATTTTACACCTGTAATAAAACCAGATTGTGAAATTCTAACTAATCGGAGTTTCAGTTTCTACGGTCAGTCAGTCAAGCACCGCTCTGTTATAATAACTATGGATCTGACCTTTACGACATAAAATGGAAAAATGTTTGCCACGGGCAAAACTACGATGATTTTCAATTAAATTATCATGGTCTAATTATTTCCTTGTTGAATTATCCATACTTTTCAGTGGAAAAAACGGATGAAATTTTTAAAGTCCCAAATCAAGTTAAGTAGACCAACGTACAGAAGCTTACATTACAAATTTTATGTCTATTTTTCTCACTACTTTGTGGATTGATTGCGCTGCATATAATAAACAAGCTTCTGCGATTATTATAGTAGAAAGTGCATGGTAAGCACATATGGGTATATGATGCGAAACACTGTTTTTGTTGTTACTAGCGCAATGGCTAGTAATTATAATTGCTTTTGGTGTGGGTTGAAACCCGTGCCAAGGAAATTTTTTATTTTAATATTTTATTTTTAAAATTTTCATAACACCTTTTTCATTAAAATACGTTGAAAATAATACTCAAAAAATTGATTTGCTTACGTTTTGCTTAGAAAAAATTCGTGTGCAGTTTTGCTATACGAAATCACAGTGTAAGTAGTAGTAGTAGTAGTAGTAGGAACGGATTAGAAGCCCTGCAGGGCTCGTTTTGTTCCACCTTGACTACCATAATATAAATTTAACCTCAACTGCTTCTTCAATGTTCTTCTTCAATTCCAACAAAATGACAATTTTCTTCTATTATTACTATAATACGCAATGCATACACCAGAATATTTGGACAATCACAAACTGCAACCAGTCAGAAACGTGTTTTAGCTGGGTTGTTTTGTTTAAAACAAAATGTTTAAAACAAATAATTAAAACTTGTTTGTTAAGACATTAACTGCTACAGCAGGTTAATGTGGTGAAATTAAATATATATTCTCTCTTTTTTCCCTTATTTTTAACGTATATTGAATTGTTTAAATGCTTCTAAATTAACTTGCGAGAAAGTGTCGTCATCAAAGGTTGGACTAAATCTAGAACTGATATTAAAAAATAAATAAAATAATCATCATACGAACATTTTTTTGTGTGTATAGTATTCAGAAAGCAAACAAAATGGTATTTGCTAAATTGCGGTTTTGAAATTAAAATATCGCAGGCATTCGTTGATACAGTATATGTTGGTTCTCAGTCTCCGTACAACTTGGAATCACTTAACATGAGTTTCACGGGAAGAAAAAAGCACATCCTTTGGACCAAATATATTAATGTAACTCAAATTCCACCAGATAAGGAAACGACAATACGAGCTCGTTGCAAAACGTGTAAGAAAGAAATAGTTGGTTTAGTTAAAGGAATGAAGAATTATTATGAAAAATGCAATGCTATGAAAAAACTGGAAACTCAAACAAATGGTAAAAGTGTTCATCAGAAAATTGCTTCTGATGATTCAAACGCCAGTGATGTGGTTGAGATGCAACTGGAAACTTCAGGTAACAATTAATTTTGTATCATCAATTTCTTTTCCATTATATTATGAAAATTTTATTTCGTCCTTCTTTGCCACCTCAGTTTTAAATTTTCTTAAAATTTTTACACTTTGGCACAGCTTGTGTGTAGGAACCGGGCGAGAAAGCATAAGGTATGGCAGTCGCCCTCGTAACCAACCATTAAAGCGTGATATTTATTGTAACATCAGTGCCTAACGTCAGTGTTTGGGGCAATTTGATCTCAATTTGTTCGTCTGTCTGTATGGATACGCCACGCTACATGGTACAATTCGGTATTTTAGCATTAAATTTTCAAGATAGAGACACCAGACCACTTATTTTGCTATATAGATTTTGACTGCAATCCGACGTAAAATTTCAAAATTAGTGGTTCGGATCTCACTTTAAACAAAATGACCCCCATGTCTCATATAGCCTTGCTACTGATGCAAAACTAATCAATCAAACTAAACAAACTAGTTTTATGCATTTCGATCAAACTTTGGTTGCAGGATAAATTTGACTCCAACTCAGTTTTTATAAAAAAAAATTATATCTGGGGCGTTCAGAGCACAAGAGATCCAAGTTTATTTTCAGAAAGGTTCACCTTGCTCAGTAAAAGTACCAAAGCTGAAAGCTTGGCTTGGTATCTTCTTAGCCAAGGGTACGAAATAAATGAAAGAAAAAAAAAACGCGAAAGAGTGTGGACTAGAGTTTAATAGGATAACCGCTAGACAGCTTTGATGGAATAGGAAAACCGCTAGACCGCTTTGATGGAATAGGGGAGGAGGGCTTATTTCTCCCCTCCTTGCTCAGAGATTTAAGATATTAACATTATATTGTGTACGCTGCAGCATGGGAATCATTAACAAGTCAATCTCCGAATGCCATAGTCAGTGATGCATAATTATGTTAAATAAACGTAGGGTGTGCCCAAAAGAATACATCAACGAAAAACAAAATTCAATATAGATTTTTATATGATTGCCGCTAGAGAGGGGTGTTCGTTTAGAGGTCATCCGCCCCTACCCTGAATTTCAAATTTTGGGGGCAGTAATGCAGATTTAGAAATCTTTTGCTGAGAAAAGTCCAACATAAAAATTTGAAGACATTACATCGAATAAATACGGATTTAGATCAGTTAGAATTCATTTCCATTGGCAGTAAGAAACTATAGCTCTATATTGCTCTCTTGCATTTTGTTTTTGGCCTAAGGATTACAAAGTTGGCACTACTTTCGAGTTCCAGACTTGCTTAAAGTTCTGGAAATTGAGCATAAGTAACTTTCCAATTTTAATAATCTGTATGTTCCCTGTATTTATCCGGTGTTGGGACCTCAATCTTGTTCTGTTAGACTTTGCTTATCAAAAGATTTCTAAAATTGCCTTGCTGCCCCCAAAATCTGAAATTCAGGATGGGAATGGAGGCGGTTGCTCTCCAGTCCCACTAACGCCGCTGTCTAGCGACTGTGGTCTGAAACTATCCCACGCCCTTTCGCATGGATTTAGTTACATTGGTTTTGGACTCTTGACTTTGAAGATATTACGTTTTGAAATAAAATTCATTTGCTAAGCAAAGCTGAACTTTACTGAAAATGGATGTGGATCTATTGTGCTCTGAAACTCCAAATATTACCTTTTTTCAATAAAGTATTCAATCAAAAACAAGCAAGTACATAGGCTTGTAGAAAATATTATAAAGTTAGCACAACATGAAGTGTGCTTCAAACATTACTTTTCGAATATACAGGGTGACCGCGTGACTATGTTACAAAATTTAAGGTATGATTCCTGACACGGAAACAAGAAAAAAAGTTCAAATAAACTTTTGTCCAGCGTACATAATTTCGGAGCTACAAGGTGCCGAAAGCGTGGGAAAATGACATTCAAAGCTCTATAGCTCGACTATGGTGAATGATAAGAGCTAATGCGGCATGGTCACGTCAAAGACACCGAAGCTGCTGTATTCAAAAATGCTTAGGTCGAGATCGTGCAATTCGTGCACAAGGGATTCCCCAAAAAAGCGTAGGGATTCCCGTATAATATGTCAAGAAAGATGGGTCGAGGAGGATACGGATGAATAGCTGTCCCAACTGCTAGCAATAATGCGTCTGTACTAAGTCGATATCTCGCACAAACACAAAATGGCGAACAGTTTTATACGTGCCATGTGTGGTTGCATAACGCGCACTAAATAATAGTGGGAAAATAAAAAGGAAAATGTGAATAAATAAGGTACAAATGGTAAATACATTATAGTACACTGTCCTGTTCATTGTACGTATAGACGCGTTTAATAAAAGGAATAATCATGAAAAGTACTAAAATGTTATACAAACATCACACTAACATTGTTTTCTTCCATGTAGTTTTGTCATTGAAAGCAAGTAAAACTAAGGGGAAAAACCGGGGGATATGGGTGCTTTCTTCCAGGCAGAAATCTTATTTTATTTGATGATACGAGCCGAGAATACTTTTTACGAGAGGGGGATTGTTCCGCCATCCCATGTTAATGTGACCACTGCCAGAGAACAACAGTAAAATATCCGTTTCTTATCATTAGCCGTAATGTGCGTTACCCGAACATTGAAAAAGAACAAGGAAAAACAATTTATCAGGACGTTTGTTTTAGTCGCTGCTTCCGATGTTTTGCAGGACTGATTCCGAGATTTTGTCTAGAATGCTTAACATGTCGTCATATTGTTATCGTTTAGAAGATATTTTGTTTTCACAGACGGTGTTATCACCTGAAGTACGCCACAGTTTTCAGGTTCGATCACAAGCATTTGTTCTTCCTTCTGTCGTAGAAAACAATCGAAGGTAAGGAAAGTATAAGACAACCCTAATAGAAGGCGTTGTGGAAGGTGGAAGGTCATTCTTCATGTGGTTTGTTCGTAGCGTACGAGTTCCTTAGTGTAGTTTGTGCTTTGCTTGTTCGAATGTGAGATCAAATTGAGTATTCGATAGCAGAACTTGCGGACATGATATTTGTATACGGTCAAGCAAATGGCAACAGTCGAGAAGCTGATAGGTTATATCGACTGAAGTATCCACAAAGAAGACATCCAGCCCATACTATGTTTACCAGACTTTTTCAACGCTTACGGGACACGGGGAATTTACAACTTCAATACTACGACCAAGGAAGACGAAGAACCACAAGGACTCCGGACTTTGAAGAACAAGTGCTTGATCGTTTCGCCGAAGACCCAACAGTAAGTACCCGGAAAGTAGCACGTAAAAGGGGAGTAGCACAAGATACTGTTTGGAAAGTAGTACACGAGCAACAGTTACACCCCTATCATCCGCAGAGGGTTCAGGCCTTACGTCCAACTGACTTTCAACCTCGCGTTCAGTTTTGTGAGTGGTTTCTCCAAAGCTCTGTAATTGATCCGCAGTTTGCTTCCTACGTGCTTTTCACCGACGAAGCTTGTTTTACGAAAGACGGGATATTTAATAGTCACAATAGTCATGTATGGGCAGACGAAAATCCTTATGCAATTGTGGAGAGGGGTCACCAAGACCGATTCGCCATAAATATGTGGGCGGGTATTATCAGTGATCAGATAATAGGTCCATATTTACTACCACCACGATTAACTGCACCAGTGTATACGAGATTCCTACGAGACATACTTCCAGAGTTATTAGAGGATGTCCCTCTTGGTGTTCGTCAACGGATGTGGTTTCAACATGATGGCGCCCCAGCCCACTTTTCAGCTAGTGCTCGAGAGTATTTTAATCAAACGTTTCGTGACAGGTGGATTGGAAGAGGCGGTCCTTGTAATTGGCCTGCACGTTCCCCAGATTTGACTCCACTTGATTTTTTCTTGTGGGGTCATGTCAAAACACTTGTCTATGAAACGCCTATAGACAACGCAGAAGAACTATTAGCACGAATACTCGCTGCCTGTGATACTATAAGAACAGCTCCTGGGTTGTTACAGCGGATGCGTCAGAACTTACTGCGACGCTGTAACGCCTGTGTTGAAGTAGAGGGACGCCATGTCCATCACCTATTGTAGGATAATTGGGAGATTTGTCTTGTTTACAGGTAATTGATGATGTTCTTGGCTGCATTCAATCCTGCTGTAAAATGTTGATTGAAGACATTATTCCCATTCTTGTGACTTTTGTTTTTAGGAAACAACCTCTTTTGCATTATGGTTGTTTCGCTCAGTTTTGTTTATTTGTTTTCAATGACAAAACTACATGGAAGAAAGACATTAATAGTGTGATCCTTTTACAACATTTTAGTAAGTTTCATGACTATTACCTTTTATTAAAAGCGTCTGTTCAATAATAGGACAGCGTAATATCACGTATTTACCATTTGTACCAATTTATTCACATTTTTCTTTCATGTTTCCCACTCTTATTTAGTGCGCGTTATGCAACCACACATGGCACGTATAAAACTGTTCGCCATTTTGTGTTTGTGCGAGATATCGACTAAGTACAGACGCATTATTGCTAGCAGTTGGGACAGCTATTCATCCGTATCCTCCTCGACCCATCTTTCTTGACATATTATACGGGAATCCCTACGCTCCTTTGGGGAATCCCTTGTGCACGAATTGCACGATCTCGACCTAAGCATTTTTGAATACAGCAGCTTCGGTGTCTTTGACGTGACCATGCCGCATTAGCTCTATCATTCACCATAGTCGAGCTATAGAGCTTTGAATGTCATTTTCCCACGCTTTCGGCACCTTGTAGCTCCGAAATTATGTACGCTGGACAAAAGTTTATTTGAACTTTTTTTCTTGTTTCCGTGTCAGGAATCATACCTTAAATTTTGTAACATAGTCACGCGGTCACCCTGTATATTATTTTTAAATAATTTTATTACCATCAGTGTTAGGAAATAGTATTCAAATTTTGCAACAAAAACCTCACCCGCCTCCAAGGAAACGCGAGCTTATCCTCTAAAGCCGTAACTAGAAAATTTCCAGAAGCGGTAACTCCGAAATAACTTGCTTTAAGTCTAAAATAACCGCACCACCGTATTTCTGGTAAAAGTCTAACCTTAAAACGTGTAAGATGACCAGCTTTGCATTTAAAATTTCGAATACCAGCAAAGATGTCCGTCATGATGCTTGATAGCACCATGTGATGCTTCAAACCACTTTCAATTTCCATCATTCTCCCCCAACCCGTCCTCAACACATAATGATGGTGAAGAGTTTTGTTTTGCCATGTATATTGATAGATATAGAAATTTCTATGGTAGGTAAATTTTAAAATCTACCTAAGAATCTTATTACAACCAAGAAAGTACTTACGAGAATCACTGGCAAGAAGGTGTGATGAAAGAGGTTCGTGAAATGAAATAAGTTTAGAATTTCTAATCTATACTGAAATGTTCTGTACCCAACACAGTGTGGTCTTAATGAGGAAAAAAATATATTTAAAAAATTGGTTGCAAGAGCAAAAAAAGTCTTATTAAATACATTATTACACGATTTTGAAATATTTTTAAAATCGTGTTTTAAACTATTCAAAATGTTTAAAGCATGTTTTTTGTGTGTATTAAAACATGTTTAAAACATTTTGAACAAATTAATCATGTTACAAACACATGTTTTGATCTTTTTCAAAACAATCAGTATTTTTCCTACCCTGTTTTTTTAGTTTCTATGGCTATGGTAAAGGCTGAAAAATATGCTGTTCCGAAGATGCTGTCTACAATGCAGTGAGCAGAGTGGGTCGGTGGGAAAGAGTGGGTAATGGTTGGTTTTTGGTCGCAATGGGTCACATGCTGTTGACCCACGACAAACTAAGATAACTAGGCCCACTTGATCCACTGACCTACTTGATCCACTGACTCACTTGCCCGTTTACCCACTCCATCTCTGGTTAACGCTTCGACATTTGGAATAAATCAGTTCTGCCAAAACTTTTTCTTTCAAAATATATTTTTGTATTTTCATATTTATTATTATTAGTGTGCGGTGCTGTACCATCAGTTGTAGCTCAGAATAATCTCTAAAAATACTCATTCAATACACGTAGCAATTGTGGATGAAACTGATGCACAACACAGTACTTAACTGTAAAGTTACAGTTGAATTTAAGTGAAATTCAAACGTTTCTATTTTGAAAATGACTAGTTGCGGGAAAGGTAAGAGAAAGAGGAAGGTTTTAACTAAGATAAAGGAATGAGCACTAGCCTGATATTCCAACGAAGCTGGCGTTGTCCTGGTCACCTGGAACAATGAATATCTTTTTGTGGAGGAATTCTGGAAATGCTGGAATCGGTCAACATCTGGATCTCTACCTTGTTGATCTGCTAGGGGCGTCGAGTTCTCTTCTTTACGTGAGCCTTTTACAATGTTTTCCACCTCCATTTCACTATTCTGATGTCAGATTCGAATGTGTCTCAAGCGATGAACCTATAGAATGATATTCTCGGATTATGGAGTCACGTGTCCTCCAATGGTGCGATGTGCTTCTCACCGACGATCCTGCACTTTCCTAAACCGTGAGGCGAATACCCCTTGTCGATCTGTCCTCCGTGGTTTTGTTAGGCTGTAAAACGATGAGTCTGGCGTTCAATGAACGGGAAAGTATCAGGCTGTGCTGAAAGTTATGCGGAAAATCAGGAAGGAAACTAATCGCGTTTACTAACAATTTCAAAAGAGAAAATTGACAAATACATTATTACAGAAGCTGTCTGGAAATGTACAATCTTAATGAAAAGTTTTTGTTCATTTGCATTAAGAAACAGTTCATGATAGCGTCGAGGATAATCATAAAAATAATGAGATAGAATTTAACAAATTAAATCAATACTCCGCAGTTACCTCACAGTCACATCACTGTAACTACACATATACTTCACCCCCCTCCTCGAAACAGAAAATACACGAAAATTTTAATTTTCCGGAGTACAATAAGAGAAAAAATAATCGAAGAGATTTCAAAGAAAAATATTTGTGGAAGGTAAAAAGTTCTTTATATAACATATTGTTTGTTTGAATCAAGCTTCCATTGCAATCTGGTGAGTGTATATTTCAAAAACAGATCATATAGTGCACTGGGTAAAATAGAACACGTGTCGATGGCGTCTCTGAGAAAATGGAAAGTATGAAAAAGAAAAAGAAATATTAGTACTTGCATAATATCATTGTGAGTGACATGTGTTTGCAAGTATTAGTGTGGAGTTCCATTAGTGCTCAGGGATGAGACAGGGAAGGTAGGAATAATAATTTAATTATTACCAATGTAAATAATTCATGAACCTAAATATGAGTAGTAATAAAAATAAGAAATCGTAATCAAATAAATAAACATCTCATAAATGTAGTAAAATCCAATATATATATATATATATATATATATATATATATATATATATATATATATATATATATATATATATATATATATATATATATATATATATATATATATATATATATATATATATATATATATGTGTGTGTGTGTGTGTGTGTGTGTGTGTGTGTGTTCCTCTAATGCAGCAAAAATCTTCAATATGAAATGTTACTAATACGCGAGAAGAAAAAGTGTTGTAACTCTATCTAGCTAACCAAAGATAGTAAAGTTAGACGGCACAAGGAGGGTACTGATTTCAGTTTGAGAAAAACGAGCTTTAAGATATTTAGGCTTAAATCGTCTGTTGACTGGAAAAAATTCCAAAATATGATTATAGCCACATATACTGGCGGTAATAAACTATATAAAATCAGGACGATAGAACTATTCACCTCATATAACCTAAAACCCTAACATATAGATTCTTCTTGTCTCCATCTTCTCTCTTAAATCTTGACATCTTCTGGCATCGAATCCTGGACATCGATCATGGCACCGAATCCTGGAAATCTAAAGGGATGGAGCATGGTTTTCGCAGATTTGACATTGATCTTCTTGCATCTTCTTGATGTATCCATCCAAATATCAATTAATATGCGTGACGTTAATCTTCTCGATTCTTCACATACACACATTTCAAAAAAAAAAAAAAATAGTAAGAATCTTCTGTGGTCATACGTTGTCCAAGCAGATAGAATGTAACAAATCTTGAAGATACCAACGTGTTCAAAATTTCGAAATATTCCAAGTTTCAAAGTGTTGTAAGTTTCAAAATGTTCTAAGTTTCAAAGTGTTCTAGCGGTAGATTTGGATGCACAATTCAAACCAAGATAAACTAATATCTAAGCGTGACCAGTGCTAAAAGAATGTTCATAATCCATATACAAGGCGTTCCTATCCATAATTCAATCTTCAGGAAAACTAATCCACATAGATGTTACATGCTTACAGACGGACTGGCAGGTTCTTCATCAACAGGCAAATATATTGGGATTAATTGCTGATAGATGTCCCAGTTTTCTCTATCATAAACACAAAATGCAACACGGCCTACGTCATCTAGATGTTCCTCTAAAAATATTCTTGCTGTAGCCAAGGCAATTTTGGAAGGTTCTAACTTCGGAAATTTAAATGCTCCAGTCGAAATGCTAGGTATTACAATTGTAGAAAGATCATTTTCCAACATTACTTAAAACAATATTTATATGTCTCTCGTAAAATCTTCTTGTTCGACATATCATAATAACATAAGCTGGTAAACGATGAATATTAGCAATTTTCGCTTCCTCTCGTTTCAATTATGATATACTCAAACATTCTCCTAAAAATTAAGATTCCGCAGCGTCTTGAATGGCATTATCTGCACCACTTAAAGGAGGGTTTCATTGGTCTTATTAACCAAGGGATCTGCTTTTATGTCCACTATGTTAACTTTATAAATAATAACCTTCACCTTCTGTTTGATGGCTGTGTTACAAGCAAATTTTGGTTTTTCTTCTGTGGAATTCTTCCCTATATTAGCCTACGTTGGTAGATTATCGGCAATTACAACATCATTGATATGAAGAGAAGAGATGAAAACTTCTTCTTCTTTACAATGTTTCCCGGGATTGGATATCTCCTCAGTAGGTCTTCGCGTCCCGTCTTCTTCTTTTTCATTGTTAGGTCTTCCGTGCAGACATTGATGGGCATTTCTTCGTCAGTCTTCAAGGTGGTCTTCCTCTTCCGGGTTTTCTTTCTCATAAAACATCTTTAATCTCTGGACTGCTATGCTGTCTATCTTATAAGATCCTCGAGTGGTCTCGTACTTAACATAATACAAATTTGGATTTTCCACTCGTTCAATTATGCCTTGTCCAATGAACTTTCCGCTGAATGCTTTGGCGTGACCTTGTAGTATCTAATATCCAAACTTTTCTTCCTTCTTTGAAATCAGGTTTAGTATGCCTCTTGTCAAAAGATTTTGTCGCTGTTTTATGACGTTTGTAAAGATTTTCTTGTCCTTTGTCCCTAATCGCTTGTAATTGCTCTAAAGGAATGGCATTATCTTCGTATTGACACGAGGAATTTAAATTGACTGACGAAGTAGCCTAGGTATAAAACCAAAAAGACATTTAAATGGTGAAATTTAAGACGATAAATTATATGAAAAGTTCAGCGATAAAACTATGGGTTGTAACAAATCAATCCATTCTCCTGAATCTTTGTCACATAAGGCTGATTTCAATCGTTCTATATTTCGAATACTAATTCCACAAACACTTTATTGTAATGCCCATGAACATTTACAAAACGCATGTTAGCTCCAACCTTGGCACATAATTCTTTAAATAGTTCACTAGTAAATGCCCTTGACGAAAACAATTTCATAGATACTCCATACATTCAAATTACTTTATAGTAAAGAAAAGAAGCCAAAGTGCTTGCAGTAACATCAGAAATAGAATCTGCAATTAGGTATCTAGTACAACTGTCGATTACTACAACTAGATATTTGTGATTTAACATATTATTGGCAGAGTACTTCCCACTTACATTAAATTGTAAGCGGAGGAAGGGTGGAACTGAGGGACTAGTAAGCAATGTACAATACGGAGAACTAATTTTCGATTTTGAAATCTGACAAGTTGTGCACTCGCGACATTTCTGATATATATTTCTCCATGCTGGGAAAATACACTGTATTTACTAACATATCAGAGATTTTAGAATAACCAGAATGAGCTGATCCTAATAATGATGTGTGGCAAGGATTAATAACTTTATAACGCAAAGAAGTAGGAACTGCAACTAAAAAAATTGTGCCTTGAAAAGTTTCTGTTTTCTATATAGAAACATTCTTAATAGTAAAATATAACGCTTGGCGGACTATTTTATTGTTTTTATTTCCTTTCTGTTCTAAGTCAGAAAAATCTTTTAAAAAAAGGGTCTTTACATTGCTTAGTTGACAAATTTGGTTCATCTAGAATTGAAAATGAATTACTTATGTCGTGACTAAAGACAATTATCCGGTCTTCTTGATTCTTTTTCTCGTCTTCCAAATCTCTAGGGGGATTGAAAATCGTGAAATAGCACGTGCTTCTGTGTTGCTAGAACCACTGATATGTGAAATAGTAACATTATACGATTCGATTTCAATCAACCATCTGGAAATTTTACTTACGTTCTTTGTTTCAAATACAATAAACTACGACAATCGGTCTTCAAATAAAAATAACGTCCCAAATGAAAGTATCTAAATGAACATAGAGAATACAGCAACGCTAGTTTTTTAACTGAATAAATATTTTGAATATCGCTAAAAATTATAGTGATGATAAAATGTCTTACCCGTCCTAGGCCCAATGATAAAAATAGGCTTGCGTCGCTCTCTATTTTCCTAATACGGGTTCAAAAGACCTGTCAATATATTCTAACAATCAAAAAATGGAATACACTATTCGTTTAAACAATGGGCTGGGCAATGTTTATAGGTCAGACACGAACTAGTTGAAATATTTATTTTTCGAACGAGAAGAATTAGTTTATGGAAATGTTATTTTCGAAATATTTAATCCTCTTCCCCAATATACTAGCACATCAATCGAGGTGAAATGAAAAATTTCCAAGTGCATCTAACTGCTAAATATATTCTATATTTATTTCAAACAACTAAAATGATTATTCACTTTGGCCAGTTTATGAACACAAAATGGGAAATTAAAATATTGTAACAGTTGCTTTGCTTTCTTTGCTAGAGCTGAAATTTCCGAAAACGATGCACCACGTGGTCATAGATTTGTAAGAATGAGTTTAAATGCCGAGTTTCATCTTCATATGGTAAGAGATTCGTCATAAACTCTCTTTCTTTATATTTTAATACACCTTTCCTCGCTTAGAAAATGTATTGAATGAAAGTAACGTGAGAAAAGCCCGGCGAGAGTTAACTAAATTGGGGGAAAACAGACTTTGGTAAAGAAAAAAAAAAAAAAAAACTTCGGGGCCATTCTTCGCGAAGTATCAGTGCACATTTAATGTGTTAATATTATAAACTGGAGGAGCGTAATAGCCAGAAATAGTGGGAGAAAAGCGTCTTAAATATTCCAATTCGACGCACGTATGAGACGAAGCGTGAAGTTATCAACTGACGGTTTGGCAGAGTTAAAAAGATCCACGTCTCACGTGCAAAGGGTCCTCAGTTCGATTCCTGCTCAAGATTTTTCTTTCACCAATAAATTAGCCATTTTAACTACAAGTAAAATATTAATTTATCATATATTTGTGAATTTTTGTCAAGCTTTCTGTAGACGTCAGCTAATCTTTTTCTTCCAAGTACTAAATGTATTCAAATGTTCATTTCAAACAGTTCATTCGATTTCCCGTGATGATCGGACAGACAATCACGATATCACTTTTACATATTTACCAATTTTAGAGTTTGTCCTCTTTTCCCCTCAAAAACGGATTTTTAAGGACAACGGAAGATAGGCTCACATAGTTCAAAATAAGGTGTTTATGTTCACCTCTTCCTCTTTTGATATAAGCGTTAATGAATTATATAAACCAGACTGGACCAAATGCTAAATACAGTATATTAAAAAGTTAATTTCAATTGCTTCGTCCGTTTTGCTCTTATGACAAGGCACAACCTCCATGTCATCGTTCTTAACGATTAAGCAAAAATGATGCAAATTACCCCTATTCTCCACCTAATACCGAAAGTTCTAAACACGGTCGGACACGTGCATAGTCGTTTTAAATAAGTTTTTTATATCAAGTTAGTTATTCTATTTGGCATAAATTTTAACCCTCTCTTCTCTGTTACGAAAAGCAATTTAACAAAAATGGCGAGACAACAACCCAGTCCGAAGTAGATGTTAACTATGTTAATAAAATTCATTTCAAACTGTTCAGCCATTTTTCGTTATGATAGACAACGTATTTTTCATTTATATAATATGTAAATATTGATTAATAGTATTGTTACTGTCTAGTTATTAACTTATTTAAATTATTAATTGATATAAAAGTGAGATGTCATGCTTAATGTTTAACAATAACTATCATTTTTCACGTATCAACAGTCAAACGTCGAATTTTATGTATAACATTTAAATTACATTGAATTTAATGTGTCTCGCTATTAGCAAATTACACATTGTTCAGTTTCAGTTGTCAAGAGATTTTATTTCCTGTCTTTCTATTATTTTGTCAGTAGCTTACAAAACACTCACAACTAAATCTTACATGTACAGTCTTTAACTTTTTTCCATATACTTTTCTAAACGTTTAAGTCCTACAGGCTAAAGGAGACGGATAATTGATGAAAATAAATACTAGTTCAAGTATAATTTTAATTGACCCTTAACGGGAATCGAACACGAGACTACAAGAACCCAAAACGCACTCGCTAGCCACTAGACCAGCAGAAAGCAGGGGTAGTGTCATATCAATTCTCCGTGTGTATGACGTCGTTTCGTCATCTCCAGGTCTGTTCCGACCATACAGGGATACGAGTGTGACTGCTTCCAGACCACGAAATTCTTAACTAGTTTCTTCACTGCTTGCCAATACTAGTATAATAATAGGGTCTCTTCCAACACCAACGCGAAAGAACTGACAGTGGTAAGATACTTATTTTCTAAAAACGGAGTTCGATTCTCGGCGGGAGTTCATGTATTTCGGATCCCACGTTAAGCTGCAAGTCCATGTCTCATAAAGCCTTGCTGCTGAATGGGACGCAAAAATGATATCAACTACTACAACTAATAACAGACATTCTAGAAAGAACTCTGCGGACTATTTTCTTCATAATAAACCGTTTTTCGTATCAAACAGAACAATCATATTTGTATAATAACAAGCGTTCTGTAAAACCTTAGGAAGTATTCAAACATTAAAAAAAATGATGTAGGAACTCCAACCAAAAAAGGTTCTAGCAAGGAAAGTAGGTTAATTTCGGCATTATTCAATTTGATCAGTTGCTACATTTGCTAATGAAATGTTGACCTTAAATGTTCTCCCTCAAATATGTGCAAAGGAAAGATACCTTCTGACCGAAAATCCGGCGTTAGATACGTTAACTTATATTAAAAAAGGGGAAAAACAGGGTGAATTAGTAAGCTGGTCCCTCTATTTATCTCTAGTATAGTCAGTTTATAAGGACAATATTATAACCATGGAAAGTCAAACTTGTGCTGCGTTCTTCAATGTTTAAAGTTCTTAACATATTTCAGATTCAACCGAGAATCAAATTCATGCCCTATGTTTCGTTAAGAAGTAAAGGTGAGTATTTTATATCTAACGGAAAAATAGAATTAGTTATATTTAGTTCCAGAAATAAAGACGATGGAAGCCAATGTGCTGACCACACACAAAACAACTGAAATCGCTCTCCTTGACCATATCTAATTATTGACTACAGGTGAAGAGAATTCAATTTATTTTGAGCTGTAACCTTTTTCATAGTTTTTATTAATAGTCAAATCTAGAACAGTTTTACGCTTTTAAAATTCTACTTCATCTTGTTCGCTTACCAATAGATGAATTCATAAATACTTGCACAATTTCAAATCGCACTTTAAACTGTATCATATGTTTCTTTTTAGTGGAGTTCTACCTGATGAAGGAAAAAATAAAAAAGAAATAGTAGGACGAAAATTCGAACGCGGGAATGGAAATTCTGCATGGATCCAATGAGCTATGGAACAAGATACACAAGACCTCTACTCTATAAATATATGGCAATAACTGTTAGTTTCATGGTGTGAAAGAACGTTTCTTTTTTCTTTTTGTAAAGTTTCACGATATATCTATAGTGTCTTGTATGAACTGCAAAGAGAGGGGTCATGCAGTTATCGATTTGGTTAGGGATTGAGCTTTTAAAACAACCTTTAAAACGTTTAATGAATTCGCGAGGTGGTAGCAAGGAATGTGTACCGATTTAATTCTCAAACTAAGCTGCAAAAGATACTATCCCGCGAAAAACACGCATAAACTTATGTGACAGACAACGCATCTGTGTGTATCGACACGTTGCACTGAAAGATAACTGCAAGTTCTATATGAGTATAAACTTATTGGTTTATAGAAGAGATAACTTATATGAATTTCTTATAAGAGTTAGTCAAACTTCAGTCAAGCGAGTTCGACAAACTTGCCATGTAGGTTATAAGAAATACTTCTGAATCAAAACAATGTTCTGTTAAACATTTTTTGTTTACAGAGTGGCCAAAGCTGCTGCATTTCTTCTGGTATGAGAAGATGAATAAACGTAAAATTACTTTTGATGAGTTGGTAGATTAAAATGCTGTAGCGCTGACAATGCAGCTACTTCCGGATCATCTGGTCTGTCTGAATAATTACGTTTGTTTGAGTCGCTAGATCTATCAGAGTGACAGCGGGTTTGAAAAACAATTCCGACTCGAATGACTTGTATAAAACTCGTGACCAAAGTGATGCAAGTTGCACCAGTAACAAATAATTTACGAAGAAAAAAGAGTTACGATTGGAGAAACTAAACATGTCATTGTATATAGTCTGTTTAATTTTCCTTTTAATCAGAAGCACTTTTCAGATTAGGTGCTTATGATAATTTATTATTGAAACAATTTTCAATACTGAAAAAAGTACTGAGGAAAATATTTAACTAAAATTGAGAATGTTTAGAAAAGTATACAGGAAAAAAACGTTAGAGACTATGCATGCAAAATATCTGGTGCTAGTACTTTGTAAGCTTTTGAGGAAATAATGGCTGGACAGGAAAGAAAATCTCTTGAGAAATGAAACTGAAGAATGTTGCGGCATTCAAGCTTAATTTAATACTATTGCGATACTTGTATTCAATGTAATATATATCTTACAGACAAAAATCAGTGCGTGACTGTTGATTACATAGAAAGTGTTGTTATGTATTGTTCACCACATTAAACATAAGAACTCATATTTGATATCAAGAAATAACTTACACATGTATGACAGCACCAATACTATTAATCCTTTTTTTACAAGGTTAGACCGGTCAAGGGGTACACCCATTCTTCGGGAAGGACATGAAGGGAAAGCTTTGGGATAGGGGATAGATGGTCAGGGCTAAGTGATTTAAACTATTAATCCACGTCTGTGTTATATAAATGAAAAAAATGTTTAACGCAAAGGAGAGGTTGAACCGTTCGGTGTGAAGTTTTTAACATAGTTAACACCTACCTCACCCTGGGTTGTTGCCACGTCATATTTATTAAAGTGCGTATAGTAATAGAGGACAGAGGGTTAAAAATACATAACAAATAGAGTACTTCGCGTTCGTGAGATGGAACTTAGCACCGTAAGACGGGGTTACTTTTTTTACTATATTATATGTAGTATTTGGCTTCAGTCGGATTTTTATAATGTTACATTCTTTAACATGTGTGCTGTAAGAGGAAGGTGAAAATGAAATGAAATCTTTCAGTTTTACGTCCCACGGTTATGCCGGTTAGGCTAAAGGAGACGGTGATGATGAGTAATGAATGAATTGGTGGAATGAAGAAAGTGGGAGGAAACGAGAGAACCCCGAGAAAACCCACGCACACGGTGTTTGTCCACCACAAAGTTCACTTGGCGAGGGCTGGGATCGAACCCGGGACCCCAAGCACCAGAGGTGAACGCTCTACCACTGAGCCACCGCGACCCCAAGAGGAAGGTGAAAGTAGGTATATAAATATATTGGGTTAAAATGTGAACTCATCTTCCATCGTCTTCAAATATCAGCTTTAAAGAGGAGAGGAGGCAAGTTCCAAATACGTGCTGAATATTTGAAAGTAATATCGTGATTGTCTGTCTTATTGAATAACATGAGTGATTCCTAAAACTTTGATTCTGAAGTTTCTTTCTTCTCCACACCAATCTACAGATTTAATTTTCATACTCTGCATTTGTTTCAAAGCAGTCGCTATTACCTCATCAAAGACTTCTGTTCGGCAGAGAATGCCTCCCTCAATACAAGACAATTTTTAAAAAAATGCTAGGACATGTTCTTTTTATTTATGATAAAGAATTAATATACTGAATTTCAGCTCTCCAAGTTGAACGGCTTGTGAGATACTATTTTTTTCGCAAAAAGTTGGACCGCCTTAGAATATGTAACCTTTTCGTGTACTGCAACCACATATAAAGCTATAGTTATAGGTAATTAAAATTAATTGTAAAAATCTGAATCAAATGTTCCGAGTAAAACTCATTTACTGGAATTTTATTGATGGTCTATCTTGGTTCCTGCAACAATAACAAATGACTCACTGAACCTTCTAGGCGAAAGACATATATTTTTGTGCGCAATTTAGAAAATTTTTTTATTCGTACACGAAAGGGATAATATAATGAAACCGATACGCGTATGATAATTTCCCAGTTGGGATTGCGGCCTAACTATATATCAAAAGTCATTTTATTTGACTTTGCAATTTAGATGTGAAGATCACGCACACATAGTTACATTTATTTTTTATATAGTTATTCATATATTAAAAATGATTCAAACATTTTTTCCAGTAGCTAGCAACTCTAAAAAGTCACAGGCTGCGCTCCAAAGCTAACTAATAAGTTCTCTTGCTATTATTACATTTGCAAATATCAATATTTAATTTTCTTGAAGTTCTTTTTTCAATAGAAACAAATGAATAAAAATGCTGCCTTGAAAGCAAAACGTTGACAAATTTACCAATGTTCAGAAGCTGTCTACAATGCACTGATTAGTATGGGTCGGTGGGTCGCAATGCGTTGTTAATTCAGACTGGATCGGTGGGTCAGGATGGGTCGGTGGGTCAGAGTGGGTCCAGGTGGATGGTGGGTCGCAGTGGATCATGTTATGTTGACCCGTGACCCACTGACCCGCTCCATCTCTGGACTGCACATACGGATAAAGGAATCATATATATATATATATATATATATATATATATATATATATATATATATATATATGTGTGTGTTTTAACCTTTCTGACTGTACTTAACCTCCACTAATTTAAGATAATTTACAAAAAATGCAATAAAGCAATTATTTATAACATATATAAAAATATAGAAATATAATTTCAAGGAAAAAGTAATCGGTGTACCTGCGTTGCCCCGCTCAACAGGAACCTTACCGACATATCCACGGCACAATTCGCAACTTGTGGTTTCGAAGCTTTATTTATATGAGTGTGTTACGTGACGTTACCATATGTTAGTACTGGTTCGACCACCGTCTTGAAGACCCACTTCGCAGTTACGAAATCACCTTTAAACCCCCATTAATCCGACATTTCGTATATCCCTTTCGGGATCCTGGGTTTTTGGGGTATTTTTTAGACTTTCAGTCAAGCAGCTACTGCATCGTCACTATTTATCCTAGGATCATAGTTCATACCTCATTCTCTTCAGAATGGAGCTGGCTTTCAAATGGTACCCCCTACGTGCTCATGCCATATACCAGGAGAGGGAAAAGTGATGTCAAAGGAAAAATTTTGAGGGATTTTTTTAACATTTTGGGCCCCTCTGGAACGGCTCTGTGTGAACGTAGAGATCTCAAAAAAAAATCTGATAAATAGTCCTTTGTATACTGAATGTGTGTGCCAACTTTCAAGTATCTATCTTGAATACTAAGGGCGGAAGAAATTTTATCAAGAATCCCCACAATGCCTCAAATTACCTTAAAACACCATGATGCCAGATAAAAAATTTCCTGAGATATCTCTATATACTGTAGGACAATAATCCGCCAATCATTCTCTTCAGAATAGAACTGCCTTTCAGGCGGTATCATTCGCAGGTCTCCATCATGTATCTAAGGCGGAAAATCCCGAAGAAAGGGATTTTTTGGCAAAAATATCCCTTTTTTCAAATTTTTGCTCCTCTCTATCCCCCCTGTTTTAACGCAGAAATCTGAGAAAAGTCTGGTAAATACCACTCGGTAGACTGAATGTTTGTGCAAAATTTCAATCTTCTACGTGAAAAGATAAGCCCACCAAAAAATAATCAACATAGACCCGCCATAAAATAATAAAAGAAAATATATATTTTAGAATTATGACGTCATTACCTCCTATGTCTCAACGCAGGAAGGTGTGAAACCATACGTAAGGTCTTCTACAATGCCTCTGGACTTGAAAAAAACGGAGGTAAAAGCTCAAATGGGAGAGTTATAACGCAGTGTACCATGATACACCCATATGGTACAAATTGTACCATGGGTTCCCCAAAGGTATATATATATATATATATATATATATATATATATTGACAACAGTAAGTAAGATTGTAGATTAATTCGTTCTTGATTTTAATCTACAGAACAAATGTTGTTAATCAAAACATGGGTTCTGTTGCCGTAGATGGCTAAAGGCCATAAATTAAATTCAAACTTCAAGTGTAACTCGGGTATCTCACCGACAATGGCTGATTTAACACGTTTAGTAACAGCCCTTCTAATGGCTGATTTATAAACGCAGTTGATATAGCCTGTGTAGATAAGTGGGTATCGTGTGTGACTCTCGTTCCAAGGACTCTGTGTTCGAGTCTCAGCCTAGACTGAATACATTTTTCTAAGGAATTAAACACTAGGCTCCATAGATAATGTTCGCGTTTGATACTAACAGATTTATCCTATGAAGGGAGAAAAACCAATACAGATACAGGGGGCAGGGGTAAAGACAGAGACTGTTTATCCTTAAGTGTTAAAATTTAATTTATTCCCATGTGTTTTGCTCTTTCCTTCCCTCTTTCCTTCTTTTCTCATTTTGTTTAGTTTTCCATACTTTTAAGGTCTCTGCATGATGTGTGTTATTCTTTTCGTTTTTTCTGCATTAATTCCTATCTCTTTGAACTTAAACGTGAATGGAATTTCTACAGATCAATCTCGTGGTTCTTTCTCTAAGTGATTCTCTCAGATAGTAATACTTTTTCCTCGAAGTGGAGGAATATTCTGGCATGTTATGTTTTCGGGCATGTATTTACTGTCATATTGGTTGTCCAACTATCAGATATACAGCAAAAATATTCTTCTTCTGGAGAAATCTATCTTTTCTTATATATCATTCCTCCAGTTTCTAATGTTCGTGGCTGTACAATATGGTAAGAACGTCATGGAACCATGGATTGTTACACCTGTTAGAGTTAAAATGTTACCAACAGAAGTTCGCATTTTTAGCACTACTAATGCATGAAAAAAATCATTTATTTAGCAATTATTGAAATTGATAAGAAAATAAATATTTCCATTATGTTCCTAGGAATTGATACTATCTAATCATCCTTGAGACTATCAGTATTGTAAAACGTTAAGTAACATAACGCCAGATACAAATATATTTCGATAACTTTAAGAGTGTTTTATATTGTTTTACCTTTTTGTAAGAATTATGATATGGCTGATGATTACTATTGAAACATTTTAATTTTAAATGGTCGAAATGTAATTTAGCATTGTGTTCAATAACAACTAATTTATATTTGTATTGGTATTTTTACATTCCTATATGTATATTGGACATTCGAAAGGTGTACTAACAAGTAAGGTTTCCCAGGTGATACACACCGATTTTAATCAAACTTCACAGGTTTGTAGAACAGCAAAAAATAAGCGACACGTATTTTTTTGTAGCGGCCCATATGCATATTTAGGCGGTATAATAGGGCTGTCAAAATGGGACAACAAAGCATACTTTATGTAATAGCGCGAAAACGAGAAGAGATAGCCAAACGTTGTAAAAGAGCAAGTTGTCATGACACGATAAACATTTCAATAACGCATAGCGCTTCCACGGGGATAACACACAACATCCGCAAATGGACCAATCAGAGATGAAAAGCAGTCACAGAACTTTATCTATTACGCGGAATCCAAATAATGTAGGTAAGAATAAAGAATGATAAAGAATAAGTGATACGTGTTTTTTCGTTTTTGCAAGATGAGACAAAAAACGTAAATAGATGCATCGTTATCTCACTGTCAAAAGATTGGAGAACTGGGAATATGAAGATGTGAACGCCTGTATGAGAGGCAACCTGTCAATCAGTGTTGCAGAACTGGTTGCAGGTGACAGGTAGAATCCTGCTCGAGAGATGAATACCAAACATGGTCTTATTGTTCAATGGTTTATAAGTTATATCTATTAGTAGTTAGTGATTGCGAACAGCTCAATGCTCATGATCAGTAATTTAAAAGCCACCCAGCCAGTAAACGAAATCACACCCTTCCTGTAAGAATCGGCCGTATAGGATAGTAATACAAACATTGATATTGTTTTGCAACAAGCCCCGTTGTAGGGATAAATAGGGCCCCTTTGCGGGATACTAAACAACATGAATTGCATGTTCTTCGGCTTTAGTTATGCCCAGTTCTTTGTCAATGACACTAGACCTGTTTCCTAGAAGTTTGTGTTCGGAATGCTACGTTTAGTTCTATCTATTAATACAACAGAGGAATGGTTTCCAATATTGACATGTGGCAAATTCAAACGCATTTGAATGGCCAAGAACGGAATTTATGTACTGTTTTCGTAAATGTATATCGAACTGTTTTGTTAGTTAGTTGTAGGACTTTTAATTTTTGTTCAATGGAACTGTTTTGTTAGTTAGTTGTAGGACTTTTCATTTTCATTTGACGTGCCATACTTTATACTGTTTATATTTGTATATTTCGAAACAAATACATGTAGCCACGAATCATTTAATATCGTTTTAATACTGCTTATGTCAAGAAAGTTCTATTAGGCTCATGTCCGATTTCAATAAGAATCATTTGTATGACGAATATTTAGTGCAATTGCTTATATTCGTTCCATACAATATTCGACATTACGCTACATTCTGTTAAATAGCAGCCGGCTATGGTTCAACATACAGCATATTACCGAAAATAGTGCTTGTGTAACATATTCATGTGTTTTGGTTTAAATGCATGTTCATATGCATGTGACTATGAATTGTTTATTTTTGTCAACCTGTTCAATTGTGTTCAACATGTTGTTTAGTATCTCGCAAAGGGCCTATTTATCCCTACAACGGGGCTTGTTGCAAAACAATATCAATGTTTGTATTACTATCCTATACGGCCGATTCTTACAGGAAGGGTGTGATTTCGTTTACTGGCTGGGTGGCTTTTAAATTACTGATCATGAGCATTGAGCTGTTCGCAATCACTAACTACTAATAGATATAACTTATAAACCATTGAACAATAAGACCATGTTTGGTATTCATCTCTCGAGCAGGGTTCTACCTGTCACCTGCAACCAGTTCTACAACACTGATTGACAGGTTGCCTCTCATACAGGCGTTCACATCTTCATATTCCCAGTTCTCCAATCTTTTGACAGTGAGATAACGATGCATCTATTTACGTTTTTTGTCTCATCTTGCAAAAACGAAAAAACACGTATCACTTATTCTTTATCATTCTTTATTCTTACCTACATTATTTGGATTCCGCGTAATAGATAAAGTTCTGTGACTGCTTTTCATCCCTGATTGGTCCATTTGCGGATGTTGTGTGTTATCCCCGTGGAAGCCCAATGTGTTATTGAAATGCTTATCGTGTCATGAGAACTTGCTCCTTTACAATGTTTGGCTATCTCTTCTCGTTTTCGCGCTATTACCTAAAGTATGCTTTGTTGTCCCATTTTGACAGCCCTATTATACCGCCTAAATATGCATATGGGCCGCTATAAAAAAATACGTGTCGCTTATTTTTTGCTGTTCTACAAACCTGTGAAGTTTGATTAAAATCGGCGTGTATCACCTGGGAAACCTTACTTGTAAGTAACAAATATAACTCGTAACTAATAAAAACTGCATACATGAAATGATTGGAAGTTTGGAATGTTTTGCATCTATATATTGGAAAAACAACATTTATATAAATACTTGCCTGTACTATTTTTTGGAGAATTTTCCAGTTATCCAACATTTTGGATAGAGAATACCTTTTTTTTTTACTACGCGTAATTGTTATTTTTATGTACGTATAATAATTCCACGTTACTCTCTGAAATGTTCATACATAAAATTATTTTATGTATTCAACATGCATTAGCATTTGCAATATGTCGGTATTTTAACCTTTGAAATTTCTACTTAAATTTCGATAAGTGTTCATTTTATACAAGGAAATTACTTTGCTTTATAATATTTTTCGGGTATTCTATCTAATATTAACGTATATATTGTGACTACCAAAAATGTAGATATCAAATAAACAAATAAAGAGCAACAGAATTATGAATAAATAAACTTTTATAAACTCATATAAAATAATATGTGAATTGTCGTTTATTTAGGGTGTAATATTACAAAATAAGTTTAAAGTAAATAATGAGTGACAGAAAGAAAGACATTATTTATATTTGATGGTTATAAGCAATATGCCCTCCAATAAACATATTTTTTACTGAATAAAATTCTGACATAGTGCTTTAATGAAGGTAAAATTTCGAAAGTGAAACAAGAATTAAATTCTCGAAAGCTTATAAAGAATATTTTCACTCTATGAATTTATTTTCCTTACCCCCTACTTCAAGAGGATGTTGGAATCATTCTATCAACCTCGAATTTCCATCGAGGAACCAGACTTTCTGAAGAAAGGATATATTTAATGAAATCTTTCAAGAGAAATTGGAACAGGAATCTCTAAAAGACAATTGAACTTTAAAGAAAATTTAATACTGCCCTCTTTATTTAGTAATTGGTCAGAAACATACACTTCGTTTATACATTTTTATATTAATGGAATAATCCCCAATGATATCATTTATCAAGATTTTGCAAACTTTTATTTGATAAAGTATTAGTGTGAAAGAGCTTATAATTTTAATTTTTCTCCAATTTTTTTCAACATTTTACATCGAACGTCACACGAATCGTATTTTCGAAACAAAGTTGCCAGTGATAAGTATAAAATTTATAATCGAACAGTGTTGCAAAATAATTTTTGCCAAAATTGATAATTTTCAAAACTTCGCTTGAGTGAAGTGTACAAGGGGTAGTATACTCTTTGGAATAGGTTCTTTTTAAGAGATTTTCTCAAAACTAAATAAGTAAAAATAACAGATAAATTTACTTGTTTCTTCATTCATAAACGAATCATGAAGAAATCAACAACAAGGCTTAAATAATATTGAATAAAAAGAACTTTCATGAAGAGAATATTTACCCTTGAAAGTGTTCTTTTGAGGTTTTTCTAGAATATGAAAAATTAAATTGATTGTGTATTTTATTTTCAGAAAATTAACATTTCTCTAACAAGTCTACAATTTGGCACAAATATTTTCTTTTCCTGAAACATCTATTAGAGAGATTCCTGCTAAGATGAATTTATTTTTAGTCGAAGTTTTTCGAAGTATTTAACCATAAGTTTATTCATATTTTGTAAACAAATATGTCCTAATAACTTTAGAACGGTACAATTGAACATAAGAAATATGAGAGAAAATGTTTAGTTTTCCGTAAATTTTATTTATATTGTTTTCACGTTGTGTGAACAAATATTTGATTATTCACTTTCAATTTTACACAATCTTTCATCACATTTTCAAACAAATAAGTATTTAGATATTCTTTACGTGATACGCTTTATTTCAGAAATATTCCTGGACATGTGATATTAGTGTTATCTTAGCTCATACACTAGGCTTAAGTGTAACATAAGTTTATATCGAAACACATTTTATCATTAAAAAAAAGAGTTTTAAATTATCGCTAATTTCAAGCAAAATAATTTATACATTGTCATTAACTGCAAGTTATTTGCTAGATTTAAGTGTCATACGTGTAGTCATTTCAATTTTATGGTAACGAATTCTGTCACTAGGTGTCTATACGTGTGAACATTGTTATTGCGAATGTATCGAAATTACTGTTTGTTGACTTGCAGAGAGAGGATAACTGTCGTGTGTGAGAGTGGTCTAATGGATCCAAACCATATGAACTTTTGGGAGTGCTATTTTAATTCCTTTCTGACATGAATTTATAACGAAATAGATAAACAGTGAATAACAAAACGTTTTTACGTGTCAAAGGACTGAATGAAAAGCGTTTTCGAATCGCAACGAAAGAGACACTTTTAGTTTACTGTTCTCTCCAACATGAAACATGGTATATATCTGAAGCCTTAAAATACCCCCGATGTTCTGCAGAAAGTGCACTCGTTTCTGTGGCGTGAGTTCCCACAGTTTGAAAGAGAAATACCATGTACAGTACAAAGCTTTTCCGGAACGGTAATTTAAAAAAAAAATATTTAAGTTTTACGTCCCACGTTATGCGGGCTAGGCTAAAGAGGATGGTGATGATAAGAAGTGAATGAAGTAGTGGAATGAAGAAAGCGGGAAGAAACGGGAGAACCCCAAGAAAACCAACGCACGGTGCTCGTCCACCTCAAAGTTCAGTTGGCCGAGCTGAGATCGAACCAAGGACTCAAGGCACCAAAGGTGAAGGCTCTACCGAGCCACCGCGGATCGAGGAACCGTAAATGAGTTAATGCACACTATTTACATATTGTAAAGGACAATAATCCATAAGATGGCATGCTTCATTAAACATTAAGAAGAGGAAAACTAAGAATCGAAAACTGGTTGATTGAATCATGCGATTGGCGGGTGATCGTTTTCAGACCTTTCAAACTATGTTATGCATAAGTGTTGGGTCGTACAGAATAGCTTTGTCCATTCGTTTTTCTACAGGTATCAGAGGCAAAACGGTAATAGATGTCAAGAAAGGATAGGTGCAATCTCCTCCATTAACTCTCCGTTTAAACCGAAAGTGATTCAAATTAATCATTTCCGGTTTCAAAGTTTATCGTCATACAAATAAAAGGCTATCAACTAAGGTCTTTTTGTAGACGATTTAGCGTCTCAAGATAACATATCATGAATATTCACAAAATTCTACCGTAAGTGGTTCAAATTTATTATATCTTCCGGTTACAGCACCGATATCCTAGAGCAAATATGGTAAATGTCATCAAGATTCGTCTTTTTTTTTTTTTTAATCGATTCAGCTTCCCTAGAATATGTTGCTACTTCCCTAACTCTTACTCAAACTGGGAGTAATAGTAATTCAAATTAACCATTACATCTTTCAACGTTTATCGCTATAGATAAAAAGCGGTAATAGATAAGCAGAACTTTACAGCGTATCAAGGTAAGATATCACGACTATCCACAACACTCTAGCAAAACGGAAGTGGTTCAAATTTATTATTACTTCTGGTTTCAATTTTAATTTCAGTACACCTAAAAGTGTAAATGCTATGTAAATGCTATTAAGTGGCTGTTTGTCTAACAATCGAGTCAGTGTCTCATGGAAAAGTTTCATCTGCTCCACTAACCTCTCAATTCAAATCAGAAGTGGTTAAAATTAACCATTTCTAGTCTCAACGTTTATCGTCCTAGAACAAAAAAGGGTTACATATAACAAAAAGCTCTTCCCTGCAATCGATTCACTATCTCTAGACAACATGTCATAACTATCCACAACACTCTACCGAAACCGAAAATTGTTCAAATTTACTATTTCTTTTGGGTTCAATGCTGACCTCCATAGAGTGGAAAAGGTAAATGCCATTTACGTGCAGATTTTTTTTCAATGGATTCAGCACTCCAGGAATAGATTTCATCTGCTTCGCTAGCTCACTACTCAAAGCGGAAATAGTTGAAATTAGTTTTTTTTTCCGGTTTCAACGTTTGTCGCCATAACGGAGAGAGTAACAAATTGCATGAGGCACTTCTTTTTTCAATTGATTCAGCGTGTCAAGGCAACATAACGTACATGTTCAGAACAGGCTATGAAGTGTTTCAAATTTACTTTTGCTTTCGCATTCAATACCGGTTTAATGTTTATCGCCATATAATAAAAACAGTAACAAACAGACAGTGTGAAGCTTTCTTCGAAAATAATTCGGCGTCTCAAGATAGAGTATCGTGACTTTCCACAACATTCTATAGAAACCGAAAGTGATTCAAAGTTGCTATGAATTCTGGTTTTAGTACTGATTTCTGTAGAGCAAAACGAAAAAAAAAAATGAGAAGTTACTGTTTTTGCAATCAAATCGGCGTACCTAGAATATGTTTCGCCTCGTCTGTTG
The DNA here is from genome assembly GCF_964235325.1 of Thermobia domestica. Classification (NCBI taxonomy): domain Eukaryota; kingdom Metazoa; phylum Arthropoda; class Insecta; order Zygentoma; family Lepismatidae; genus Thermobia; species Thermobia domestica. The sequence goes on from NC_137470.1 coordinate 79,748,809, forward strand.
AAACTCTGCTTGAAACCGAAGTAGTTAAGCTAGGACATTTTCGATTTCTATGTTTATCGTCACATAACAAACGCGGTAAAAGATATTAGTTTTCGCAAACCATTTAGCGTCTCGAGACAACATATCGAGATTATTCACAACATTCTGACAGAAATAGAAGTGTTTCAACTTTTTTATTTCTGGTTAAAATATTGACTTCCGTAGTGGAAAGATGGTAAAAAAATATCAAGAAGGTGCTGTTCGTAATAAATTCAGTATCCCTAGAATAGGTACTATCTCCTTCCTTAGCCCTCTATTCAAACCGGAAATTGTTAAAATAAACGATTTTAGGTTTTAACTTTATCATCGTAAAACAAAACAGTAAGAGATTGGGACTAATTTATTTTTCCCGTCTCCTTTAGCCTAACCGGCATAACGAGGGACGTAAAACTCAAAGATTTTATTTTATTTTTGATATGGATTCAGCGTCCGAGGAACACGTTCTGTACTATCTTTAATCTTATTACTCTATTGCAACCTGTATTTACAGATGCACTACTTCAAGTTTAAGTATTGAATTCATAAAGTTTGGAAGTCTTATTTTCACACTCACTTCTTTATGAACTTGAACTAAACATGAATAAATTAGTCAGAATGTGATGAAGAGAGAGCCACACTCTACTGTTCCCTCGATATTAGAGGAACAACGTGTATCCTGACTGTTTTTTTTTATGTTGTTTTATGACTGTAGAGTTTACTGATAAAATTCTCAAAATTATGTTACTCAGAATTGAGAAAAAAAGTAAGATCAATGCAGTGTTATACTAGACGAACATTTCGGACTCACTGTGCAACCGTAATATGTATTACGTCTCTTAATGGTAGGTACACACCTCACATTTCATTCACCTGGACAAAGCACCCAGTAATACCACGATGACAACCGTGATCTGCATGGAGTAGATAGTACGCGAAATAGGAATGCATGCAATTTGTTTATTGATATAATGTGAGAAACACTAATAAATTCTGTAATGTATTTTGATGGTTTCCACTGTCGAGACGAGAGTTGGGCCGGCTGCACACACTCGGTGGTCCTTGGAAAGTTTGTCAAGGCAAATAGAACAGGCAGTCAAATTGTATTTGGAATGAAAATGAAATGAAAATCTTTGAGTTTTAGGTCTGACGGTTATGCCGGTTAGGATAAAGGAGACGGTGATGATGAGCAATGAATGAAATCATGGGATGAAGAAAGTAGGAGGAAAAGGGAAAATCCCGGGGAAACCCGCGCACACGTTGTTTGTCCACCACAAAGTTCGCTTGGCGGGGGCAGGGAAGAAACCCGGGACCCCAAGCACCAGAGGTGAACGCTCTGCCACTGAGACACCGCGGCCCACAAATTGTATTTAAATATATTATCCTTCAGTGGAAACTGAGATGCCGAGCGATAGTTAAGAGACATGCTTTGCACATCAAATATAGTTCTCGATGAGGACGCAGTATTTTCTAGCTTAAGAACACACGGTTTTTGAAGTTAGTAAGAACATTAAATTCGTTACTATAAACCCTAAACTAGTTTTTGTATAGTTTGACCTTGTTCTAAGAGGAGTATGGCTTGTTTAAACGTAAAGAAACTCATCTTTAAACTTGTTTACTCATGTATACTAAAATTATTTCAATATTGTAAGATTACTCTTATTTACAGGATGCAGCGGAAGAATTCAGTACATCACCATTCATTCGTACGACTGCCATCATACCAGACTGTGTGGAAATAAATATTACTATTCCTGTGTTCACATTGCAGGAATTGACAGAACAAGTTAGTATCAAAAGGAGATTAGTTTGTGTGTCCTTGTAAAACCTGTCATAAGATTACGTATAACGAAATTATCATTATTCTATTACCAAAGGAATGAAAGAAATTGATAACAAAATCAAACGCAATCCATTTTGAAACATGTTACTCTCCTCTCAGTGCAAAATGAATGTGTATAAAGAAAGGCTTAGAAATTGCTTGTCCTTTGAAAATGAAGTTAGAACATTAATTTAGTATGATAAAGTGATGATGCAATAGTCCAGCAACTTCTGAAGCTAATAACAGGATCATAAATAGAAAGAAAATTTCGCTTGGAAAGTGAATTAACACTCAGAAAATTTCAAAGTATTCAAACAACAACGTAATGCATGATACATATGGAAGAACGTTTCTCTGTGTTCTTCTGCTCATCACAAAAATCTCCAGGTATTATCTTTGATCTCTGCGGAATAGTTCCAAATTTCTCCACGTCATTTCAAAGCGTCGTTAGATGAATATTAAATAGAAAAGCAAAGGCATGTCTTAAGTAACATATGCGTATTTTTATTAACATAATGGAACTGCATACATTTTCAAACATGTAAGGCTTGTATGGAACTAACACTGAAATATGTGTGCAGAACATGGCTATTTTTTAGCTCCCGGAGTAAACATAGGGGAGCTTATAGCTTCACTTCAGGTGCACGCGTATATGTACGTATTTGCATTTGTATGTGTGTGTGTGTGTGTGTGTGTGTGTGTGTGTGTTACTATGTTTGGTGACGAAATAGGCCATGGCCAAATGAATAATAAATGCTATATTTGGTGGCCGGGTTTGGTAAGGAAAAGGCTCCGCTCTACTCGCCTTACACGTATTTTATTTCTCTGTAAATAGTAGCTGGATCTGAATGAAATTCAATGGTCAAGTATCCCATTGTCCAAGGAATAAAAATCGCTATATTGGACGCCGGGCTCGGCTAGGGAAAGGCTCCGACCAGATCGGTGGACTTCGCCTTTTATGTTGTACTTTATTTTTCAGTAACTACTGACGGGATCTAAATCAAATTTGGTAAACAAATAGCCCATAGCCAAAGAAATAAGAATTGCTATATATTTAGAAGCCAGGTTCAGGTAGAAATAGGCATGGCGTGTCCCAATAGGTATTTATAGGCTACTTCATTTCTCTAGAGCTACTCTCTTGATGTAAACGAAATTCGATGAGCAAGTAGCCCATCATTTAAGGAGTGAAAATCTCCATACATCAAGACCAGGCTTGCCAAGGGACAGGTTCTGCTTGGCTCGGTTCAAATCGCATTGCTTGTAGTATTTTGTTTCTTGGTAACTACTAGCTGGATCTGCATGTAGTTCGATGGGGAGGTAGTTCATTGTTTAAGAAATAAAGAACGCTATACTTGTTGGTCGAGGTCAGCCAGTAAAAGAATCTGCTTGTGTCTGGTAGTTTGTATGTGGTACTTTATTTCTCGTTAAAAGTGTTCAGACCTATACCAAATTTGGTGTGCAAAAGCCCATGACCAACGGAATAAAAGTTGGCATATTTATGATCATCCTCGGCCAGGGCAGGATCGGCTCGTATTGTATGTGGTACATTATTGCTTCGTAACTATTGACGGGATCGAATGATATCAGGTGGACAAGTAGCTCGGCGCCTAGGTACTAAAGATCGGTATATTTGGTGGCCAGGTTTGGCCAGGGACAGGCTCTGTTCGACAACAGAGACTGTGTTCCACAGCATTGCACGCCGGGAGCTTTTGATTCGGCTCACTACGATCGTTATTGGTGTATTAGGTGATCATTCGTAGTGCGCTATTGAGAGGTAGGATTACGCTTATCAACGCTGGCTGTGCGAAATCGAAGAACTTCCTTTGTTTTAAACAGGCGAAGCTGCGGTAGTGCGCTTAATTGGCGCAAGAGTATCTGATGAGATCAGTGTGGCATATGAGTTGCAATGGATATTGTTTAAGGCGATAACGACTTAAACAACGCATGTCAAAACGACATCGTCGTAGAGTAATGGTGAACAGAGTTGGTTCGCAACAAATTACAGGGATTGTCAGTCAGAACCTTACAACGAATACGCAAAATGTGACTAAGGAACTCAACTAGCGCCCTGGATGATTCACACCGATAATAGTCTGAAGGGAGTTGCATAACTTCTTATCACTGATCAGGTAGCAATTTTCCTACTACTTTTTTCCGCCAATAACGCTTTAGCGTGAATAAAAAGGTGCCAAGAGCACGCTAAAAGGATCGTTGTATTTTAAAATGAGTAGTATTTTTCAGTAAAATATATTCATCTTACGTATCTACAAGAACAGAGCAAGTCTCTGTATACTACACTCTTAAACAAGCCGCTCTGACAAGTAAGGGACCATATGGTTGTCGCGCAAATCAGATGCAGACATACGCCATTTGATTGAGCATGAAAAGATATGGAGAACACAGAAATTTAAGGTGCTAAGGGCCATAGGTAGCGGAGCGAGGAAAGAGGAAACATTGAATGTCGGCAAAATTGAAGAAAGGAATGACGGGAAAAGTTAATTTCGTGCAAACAGGGAAAGAAAGTCAACCAAAAGAAAGAAACTAAACATAACAAGGGCATCAAGGACGAAGAAAGATCATAATCAGGGTTGCCATCCAGACCGCAGTGTTGCCAGCGCTGCATAACATTGATATGGAAGATATAGCACAGTATAGCAATTCATGCACAAGGAAAAATATTAGTAACACAAAAGACAATTGAAAAGACTCTGTACACTTGCGTAAAAAGGTTTAACGTAGTCGTGAGTGAATATTACACCCGCGTGAATACAAATGGAGGAAAATAGAGAACAGTACGCACCATTTGTTGTTTAATTGGAGTTGACGTGAAGATCACGAATGAATGCGTGGTCAACACACAAACATTTCTCGCGGTGAGCACAGCGGATGAAAGCAAGCTGGTCACACGCGTCTCTGCAGCATTCCTCTGTGAGTCCTTTTTCAAAGCAATATGCGGAAGGTGTTTCAAACTGTCCAGGATGTTCATTGGAGTAGGCACATTTGAAAAACGCAAAGCGTATCATCTTTTGGAATCGCTAAGAGGAAAACTGGTAATGAACAAATGACTGAAGGCGGAGAAAGTTCTTACGTTGCCACACATTAATACTGGAGAACACTAACGTATCTGTGATGAACTTCACCATATTTTTGAATGGACGAAAGAAGAACACATCAGCAGGTTGTATAATTCCTGTACATTTCGGAGGAATCAGCTTTTTGTAGAACTGAACACCTCAGGAACTGTCATGTTGTAAAGAGTGTCATCCTTGTTTGGAGTCCAGGAGTCAACCAAAAGCAAAACACGATCCTTACCCTGAAGATCGGGCCACAAAACTTCTTCCAGGAAGATTTGCATATCCCGTTTGGTCATATTCGCTGATCTGCTTGCATATGCTTTCACATTGGGGAATTCAGCGACCATGCGCGCTGGAAAGTTACCACTGGGTTTCGAAACAATGTACCGTCCATTCCAATCACCGGCATAATCATATAGGAATGCGTCGTTGCGGTAACTGAACTTACGGCACCAAAGATTGGGTTGCTTCCTTTAATGGCAAGGGTTCTGCCTGAATGCAACCCTTTAGCAAATCTCGACTGATCTGTATTAAGGACCTGCTCTGGTGTCAACTTGTGTTCTACAATGAAAGACTTGATCTCGTTAACAAAGCCTATTGCGGATGCTTGAACTGCAGCAGTATCAACGGCGATTCGTGTACTAACTTTATGTCTATATTTGTCCTCCCTCATGTACATTATTCACTCATGACTATCGTTAAACCTTTTTACGCACGTGTACAGAGTCTTTTCAATTGTCTTTTGTGTTACTAATATTTTTCCTTGTGCATGAATAGCTATACTGTGCTATATCTTCCATATCAATGTTATGCAGCGCTGGCAACACTGCGGTCTGGATGGCAACCCTGATTATGATCTTTCTTCGTCCTTGATGCCCTTGTTATATTTAGTTTCGTTCTTTTGGTTGACTTTCTTTCCCTGTTTGCACGAAATTAACTTTTCCCGTCATTCCTGACTTTCTTCAATTTTGCCGACATTCAATGTTTCCTCTTTCCTCGCTCCGCTACCTATGGCTCTTAGCACCTTAAATTTCTGTGTTCTCCATATCTTTTCATGCTCAATCAGATGGCGTATGTCTGCATCTGATTTGCGCGACAACCATATGGTCCCTTACTTGTGAGCTTTCTCCTCCATTCCTTGTAAGATTGTTATGTCTCTGTGGTCTTGGGAGAATAATTTCTTGGTGTATCGTGGGTCTAGTATTTAGCTTCATCAAACATACTGTTAGCATTTATAATGTAAACATTTTAGATCACAATGTAAATCTTATGCTACAAACATTCTTTTTGGTCAATCACATTATTCACTAATCCATATTCCGGCAGTTATTACGGCCTGTATTGACGTAAATGGGAATAACTACAATACCACTTGGCCCCATCATTCTTGAATAATTGAGTTTTGGATCTCGGAAACAATTCATCATCTAACTTCATTGACGGAACTGAGTGTTCTAATGCATGAAGAATCTTCAATATCTAGAAAGCATTCATGGATTATTTGCAATCGCTCCACGAAGAGTTAGACCTGTCCTGCGTGATGAGGATAGCTCCACGTCTATTAATTAAGAAGTAGGTTTTAATTCTTGTATGTGTTTCCATTTTTGACACTTCGATCGTAAGCCCGAACAGGGTTCGAGGATTAACAAGTTTATCCATTTGCATTAATTATTTGGTCTAGGAATTAATTCGTGCGGGTGGACAAGAGATGGCGCAACGAACGGAGCGTCCCACAGTTCCGTGTATCCACACATGTGTTGCAAACCCCTGTCATCGCGTATCGTTCGTAGTATAGGGCAGTGGATTAAAGCGTCAACAACACCAGTTTGTAGTTAAGTGAACATGGCGCAATTTGTGCCTGATAAAGTGTTTTTGCGGGGTGTCCTGCTGCATTACTTTAACATGCAGAAAAGTGCGACTGAAAGTCATCGTATTTTGGTGGAAGTGTATGGTGACCATGCTCTAGCTGAGCGAACGTGTCAGAAGTGGTTTGCACGGTTTGGAAGTGGTGATTTCTTCTTGGCAGACCAAGAGCGAGCTGGACAGCCAAAAAAATTTCAAGACGAAGAATTGACAGCATTGCTCGAGCAGGATTCGTGTCAAACGCAGGAACAACTTGCAGCAGCATTAGGCGTTGATCAAACAACAGTCTCCAAACGCTTGAAAGCCATGGGAATGATTCAAAAGATGTCACATTGGGTTCCACATGAATTGAAAGACAGAGACGTTGAAAGACGAAAAACCATTTGCGAATTGCTGCTTCAACGACAGAGCAGAAAGGGGTTTATGCATCGAATTATTACGGGTGATGAGAAGTGGATCCATTACGAGAACCCTAAACGAAAAAAGGCCTGGGTGAAACCAGGTGAACCAGGTCCATCACAACCAAAACGAGATATTCACTGTGCAAAGGTTATGCTGTGCATATGGTGGGATATGAAAGGTGTGGTGTACTATGAGCTGCTGCAACCGGGTGAAACTATGAATGGAGAACGTTATCGACGACAATTAATGCGTTTGAAGCAAGCTCTGGCCAGAACACGACCAGAATGGGAGAACAGACATGATAAACTTATTGTTCAACATGATAACGCTCGCCCACATGTCGCAAAACCGGTCAAAACCTATTTAGAAAATGTCGGATGGGAAGTTTTACCCCACCCGCCGTATTCACCAGACGTTGCTCCTTCGGACTACTACTTGTTCGATTGCATGAACAACGATTTGATTGGACAGCGGTTTACTTCTTCAGAAGATATCGAAACATGGGTCTCTGACTGGATCGCTTCCAAGGATGAGGACTTCTTTCGCCACGGAATCCGTACATTGCCTGACAGATGGGCGAAAGTGGTGGCTAGCGATGGACAATATTTTTCTTAAGGTATTTATGTATTTTGTGTTTGTACTACAGCTTCAATGTGTGCGTACCAACCGCACGAATTAATTCCTAGACCAAATAGTATGGAAATATATAAACTTGTTAATACGAATCGCATATCAAAAGAAGGACCGATATTCTTTTACGCAAGGTTAGCTATACTTATGAAGTTGAGTATAAACAAGAACATTCCCTAGTATGTTGGGCTTGAGACAGATAGAACCAACCGAGTGATGTTGTGTAGGTGCGAGTAGCAGTAAAGTGAAATGCTGCAATAATATAAAATTCCATTAAATGTGAAGGGAGATCTGTTATACAATTTCTAAACAACAAAGAACAGAACGCACCTGACATCCACCGGGAACTGTGTGCATTTAAGGACTTATAGTAATGGCTAGTCAGATCAGGCAAAGGTGAAGAAAGTTTCAGGAAGTTTATGAATTAAGAAAACTATCCAAATTTTATAGCAATTGACAAATTAGATCGGAATGTATATGAGCGACATGAAAAATCATAATTGTCCACAAATATATTTAAAGAAAAAGTGAAATGGCTAGAAATATGATGTGATGCAGTTTTATATTATCGAGAAGAGCGGGACGTTTATGATAAATCTAGAATGAAGAGTACTGAGATAATAATCTATATATTGCTTTATCGTAATAGAAATATCTCACTTGCCCAACAGTTAAGTAAAAATTTACATCAATGTAATTTATGTATTTGTTAACATAGATATTTTAGGCAAATGTATTTAGGACGTTACTTCAGCCCTCAATATTTAGATATATATATTTTTTTACTGTAATTTACTTGAATACAGGCTATCATAAAATATGCAAGAAGACAGGAAAATATCGAGGACCTTCCACTTCCAAAAGCCATGAGTAAACAACTCAGCCAAAGAACAAACTGGTTGGAAGAAAACACCGAAGAAGATTTATCAATTTTTAGTCAGTATGTAGTCTCATCCTTATTCTTATTTATTTCTCTAAGATTATTTGTAATTAAAAAATGTACTCAATGATGCAAAAGTATGCAAATGCACAATTTATTTTTATACAATGTAGAAAATGTGAACTCAAAGTCTCCGTGTATGAAAAGGGAGAGCAGAGGAAATAGCAGGACAAGCAAAAAACTCCATACTGGCACGTACTCAAAGAAAATCGTTGGTGAAATTATTTTGCTATATATTTATGAATAACAAATTATGATCAACCGAATTGAATAACTGAGGCAAGGAAAAATATAATTAGTGTATTCCTAATAGGAAATCTAGGATAATTGCACTCCGGCGCTCTCAAAGCATGCACTACAAGATAAAAAGATATTTTCAGATTCCTTTTAAATATTTTGATTCCAGCCCGTCATAGACTGCTTCAAGATGTCCGCTGAAGTCCTTTATGTTCTTTCGTTTTCCCCTCTTTATACCACATTCACAGTGTTTCCGTGGTTCACTGTGTGAATACATTGTTCTTTCTTTATGTATTATACTTACTGTAATTGTTATACTTACTACTTATTAGGTTTCAAATCCTAAATTTATAAGCTTTGCTTTTGAAGAAACAAAACGTGTGGATGTGACATCAGAACACATGGATCAGATTACTAAAAGGTATCAAAGCTTCTTCAGACGAAAAATTTAAGTTCATAACAGTGTCATAAGTTTTGCTTTGAAGGCAAGAAATATTCGAATGTGGCATCAGAACATTTTTAGAAGTGTTATAACGGACAAGGTGTCATCTCATCAAAATCTCTCCCTAGAATTATGTTCCAGGAATCTAACAATCAATTTATCGTAAGTTATAATTCAGTTCCAAATTTATGAGTGAATAATAACAGACGCAACTATTCTTGTCAATTTTTATCCTTGAAAAGGAAATGATGAATCATCCAATTTACAAATGTATGTACAGTAAGGGACAACTTCTGGATGCTACACCCAACCACAAAAGTATCTCCATCCTAAGTGCTCTAAGTCCACTACTTGGGCTCCAGATAATTTGCAGTTGTGAGAACGTCTAAACAGATGCAACCCAACGCCTACACGTATCTTTTCTGGGCACTAACAGCAGTTGGTAGCCCTGATCCTGGTGCTTATCCCGGTAAAATTGTAAAGTAGGTGACTAACGAAACAGTTCTCTATTCTAGCATGAACCTCTATGGTTCGGATCGAGTTATCCAAAGAATACCATATATTTATCTTAATATTGCTGTGTATGTAATGTATTATTTCTTTATATACGGTATGTTTAGCGAAATAAAAATACTGACCAGGCATGAATCAGAAAATGCTTGAAAGTATCTGATAATATTAAATCTAGCACAACTGCTGGAAATAAGCTAGTAAATGATTGCCTTCACTGAGAGACCTCATTTCAATATATTTTTCTTTCTGGAGGAGAGAAGATCTTGCTTGTGACACAATCTTGATGTATTAAAATCGAAACATTTGAAAAAGTTAGAACCTGACCGGGATGTAAACCCGGGTCAATCGAATAGAAGTTCAACGCGCTAACAAATTACCTACCGCGTCACTTCATCTTCGATTTAAACTATTATCTAGTTAAAAGCTTTGCATGTAAGACCATACACAAATTACTTGCACTAATACTCGTATAAGGAGATGTTCCTTATGAGTGTCACAATGACTTACTCGAGGTTTCCTTCTTTAACTCAAAAACAAGTGATATAGACATTCGTCAACGAGGAAAATATCAGGAAACTTTCTTCGAGATGAGGCTACCTCATCGTTTTTAGCTGCTCCTGATTTATATTGCCACTATTCTTCCTCACCGTAACTTCTAATATCTAAAGAAGAAAAGTCAGCAGACATTATTTTCGCATTCTTTGCATTGCATCAACACATGTAGAAATAGTGTGTGCTATGTTTATCTAACATAACTACTAGTTTATTTTCTTATCTTTGTATGAGGAATTGATGGTAAAGTGTGAAAGCAGAGAGAGCTGCCATTTCAGTGACCCGGATTCGAATCCCGACGTGACATTTATTTTTTCTTTATTGGAAGGTATTACTTACGTGATTATTATTATTATTATTATTATTATTATTATTATTATTATTATTATTATTATTATTATTATTATGCGTATAATTGTACGAATTTAGATGGGAACTGTTCCCGAATATTAGAAAGTGAATATGGGGAACTACGAAATAAAGTAAATAGATGCGCGTAATTTTATTATAAAATTGTATGGCGAACGCATTTTATACTATCCCTAACGGTTATCGTCGAATATAAACGGTTAAAGGAGCACTCTGTTGGTCAAATTAAAACGACTCAACGGTTTAAACCTTTATAAGGAAACGTTGCTTATGTGACTGTCACAATAACGTACTCGAGATTTATTTATTTAAACCAAAAAAAAAAAAAAAACTTATATAGACGTTCCTCAATGAGGAACATATCACGAAACGTTCTTCAAGTTAAGGCTACGTCATAGTTCTCAGCGATGGTCCTGATTTACAGTACAATTCTTTAGGCACGGGCACGAGTCGAGCTAAAACTTAACTCGACTCGAAACTCGAAGCGAATTCGAGAAGAATTTCGAGTAGAGTCAAAGGTAATTTTCTGGAGTCGAGTTCCAAGTCAAGTCACTGTTCTGAGGTCGAGTTTGATAAATGGCTCGCTCGTTAAGCTCGTTTTAACTCGTTTTGAAATCATTACCTGATTAGACTGGAAAGCGAAAGCTATGAGAAATGTAAGCAGTAATGTGGAATATTTATAGTGTTGCTCATGAGATGGCACATTTCTCGCATCTCCCTCGTCTCGACTAACAATGCGACATGGATTTTTATAACTAGACAAACTGAAATGTCGTAAGCACTAACACAATCGTATACTGTATTTCTTACCACCAAGGCTAAGACCTGCACGGTCGAAGATTTGAGCCGAAGCAGCCCAATCCTGGTAGTGATGTTAACCGACTCAGCTCGATTCAACTGAGCGAACAGCTCGAGCCGACTCGGCTGAGATGAGGCACCTACTCGATTCAGGTGAGCCATCGGCTCGAGCCGGCTTGGTTGGGGTAAGCCATAAGCCTGGTTTGATTCGGCTCGAACCGGCATGGATGGGTGAGCTACTGGCTCGGCTTGACAGGGAATGAGCTGTGAGCCGAACCGTTCGAGAAGTTGAGAACCCTAAACTCGGATCAAGCAGTTTTGAAAAAGTTTGGCCGGTGCCCTCTAATTTGTAACGATTTTTGGTTTCAGCCTGGATGCTTGCTTCTCCGGAACTGAAATCTAGAACCTCGTGAACGATGTCCTTGCCTCCTAGCCTTCACGACTAATGAGGTCAGCAGTCAACTATTGTTTAGTATTCAGATATACCTATCTTTCATGTTTCTACATGGTGTTAATAATAATAATAATAATAATAATAATAATAATAATAATAATAATAATAATATAATGAGTAGAAGAAGTAGTAATAGTAGTAGTGGCATCATTGATAATAATTATATTGTTTATGTAGGATACTTGAAACTACACACAGCATTTGTCTCGATTTTCCTCATTTTGACTCGACTCGAGTCAAATTCGAGTCGAGTTGGAGGAAATTTTTCGAGCGAGCACACAAATGTCTGTTTGGAGTCGAGTTTGAGTGAAGACTCGCTCGAACTCGCTCGTACCCATCCCTACAATTCTTCTTTACCTTCTAGTTTCCAAAGAAGAAAAGACGATAGAAATTATTTTCCCATTCCTTGATTATATCAACAAATGTAGAAATACTGTGTGCCATAATTATCTAATATAAATACTAGTATTTTCTTATCTTTGTCTGGGGAATTGATGGCAAAGTGTGAGAGCTGGGAACTGCCATTACGGTGACTCGGGTTCGAATCCCGTCTTGGCATTTAATATTTTATCTTTATTTGTAGTTATTGTTTACGTTTTTAATATTATAATTCTGTTATTTCTTTATTATCATTATTATTATTATTATTATTATTATTATTATTATTATTATTATTATAATTATTATTATTAGTAGTAGTAGTAGTATTGCAAAGTGGAGACTTGGCTACACATTTTATATTTTATAAATTTTCTGATTGGATTTCACGTCTTTTTGTTGAATAATCAACACACTCCATTGAAGGAGACTTGGCGCAGGAAAATATCATCCTGTTGCTTTTTATTTGTTTATTTTCATGCTACACCAAGCCTGTATACTACATTTCACCTTTCTATACCTACGGGAAGTACCCTGAAGGTTGTGATGATCATAAGAGAGTAAGTGAATAAGTGATGAGATCAATGAACTTTGCGTATTAACAACATTAAAGTATCAGGTTGTCGGAAAATTAATAACGTATTTCTGTAAAATACGACAAATGATGATTTGTGGATATACTGGAGTTACTCTGATCATGCAATAATTATGTCATAAATAGCTAGGATGTTGAGGGTTTTGTGTAGTAGTTTTGCTCTTTGTTTGATTTGGTTTTACAGATTTTACAACACACAAAAGATGGAACACCAAAAGGAAGAACACGCGAATAGTGTTTGTGCTTTTTACTATTCTCGATGTTTCTGTTTTTGTTCCTGTTCTTAAACAGTTATTGGAAAAACTGTAAAAGTGAGTAAAGGGACATTCCAGGTCAAATCAACAAGCCAATAGACTTCACCATCTCAGATTTGTGTTAAAAAACGATGTACAGCTTTATTACAGTGGGAGATGGAAAATTCCCAAATATTACGTCTCTGCTCGAGAAAGTGCCTCCATACAGGGTGTTGAAAAATGTCACAAAAAAAAAACATTTTTTTTTTCAGTTACAGTGTATATTAGAAATTGTCATAAATTGGTTAATATGTGGACTAGAGACGTGGCACAAACACCATTAGAAAGCTTAAAGATTGCTCTATAAGTTGTATTATATTAAAGAACCTGTAAATAAAAAAGTAACAATTGATAAATTCATATTAAAATTTAAATTTTGAATTTCGCATAGAAACCCCATGCCGTAAACGTCGCCAACACATAGTGGCCCATTCGCCGGTAAATGTCAATCGTTGCTATAGCGAAACGTAGAAGGCCTGCCGCTCGTGTGCCACTGGCGGCAGGGTTTCGTCGAGTCGAGAGAGATATCTAGAGGCGGGGTATTGAAGTTGCAACGACCTAGCAGCGATGACTTCATTTTGGTCCGCGCTTCTTCGAATTGTCGCGGAGAATCTCGAAGGGACTAACTCGAACTATCGCCAGTCATGTGCATGCGGTTATTATTATATATTATTTTTCCTGACGAACTTTTCCTATAGTGAGCTGCGAAGGTCAAGAGTAACACCTGGCTCTAAATGATGAAGTGAAAAATCTTGAGATGAGTGCGTATAATTGTATGAATTTAGATGAGAACTGTATCCGATCATTTGAAAGTTATGAAATATAGTAAATTGACGCGAATCATTTTGGTTATAAAATTACATGTAAACGGTCTTTATCTGATCTCAAACGGTTATTGTCGAATATACATGGTTACAACAGCACTCTTGTTAGCCAAATTAAAAATACCTCATGGATTTATGCCTCTACAAGAGACTTTTTCTTCATCGCTTCCGTGGCCAAGTCTGAAGAGCACGCGCAATCCAAAGGTTGGTGGTCCGCTCTTTTTTTTTTAACGTTTTAGTGTTTTTCAGACTCTCCTTAATGTAAACAAGTTACGCATATGGACGATTTAACATATTTTTGGGGGAGTAGTTTTATGGTCCATTAGCGTTTTGTCGCGTCTCTGCCACTGGTGGGCCGCTGGTGGTATAATTTCTAAAACGGGAGAGCGGCTACCGCGGATCGTCGCTGCGGGGCAGGCAATTTTTGGCGTGTTGTCGCTAGTTGCCCATCGGTGATATTTGTTCATACAATTTCATACAGCTCGTGTTCCGTTAGGCTATGTAATGCGGTAGGATGTGATATACATGGGCCTTCCGTACATACTTCAACTGGAGTCGCTTGGTAATTGTTTTGTTCACAGTTGAGGGTGCCAGGTGAAATTCGTGACCCATATCACGTTGAGTTAGGGAATTGTCTAACCAATCGACGGATCCGGCTTAACAATATGGGTGTCACTCTGCTTGCAGCCCTTCTGTTGATGGTTTTCCTGGATGAATGTTTCGCAAGGGATTCCTGTTGTGTGTAACAAGCCTCAATAGCTTTTTCGCAGTAGTTTCCTCGAGTGTTAACCCCATTCTCTTCACACATTTTCACAATACGTATGCACAAAAACATGCAAAAGGGGAATAACATAACCCCTCCAAACCGGTTGCTTTTTGTCGCTATTTGGTACCACCACCAACAATCACTTACGAACAAGGTCAAACACAGCAGTACTCTTACCAGCAGACACAGTTCCAGCATGAAACGCCAGGTAGCAGCACCACATCTAAAATTGTTGGATGTAAAGTGAACAATCTTGTGTGTTTAAAATAAGAGTAATGTTCTTCATTCACAACGATGTAATTAGACTTGCAGTGCTCTGTGAATTCGTGAATCATGTATATCTCCATGGATTTCACAAAGAAAAGAGTCAGCTGACGTGAAATACTTTGGGTTCCATCTCATTCTGCTTCACTATAAAACTACTCATTGGTTTAGTGGATGCAGGTGGCAATATATGACAGGGAAATCATTTGCTGTAGTTGTTATTTTTATTGTTATACATTTCCATATCAATATAATTATTTCCGTCAATCAACTTTATTCTCTGATCACCCTAACTTCCACTATTTAACAACAAAGGCAACGTGAAATTAAAAAGAACTTTATTAAAATAGTAACTACAATATTATGAGATATTCTGTACATTTGTATAAATATCGTATGTTATGTATATTGAAATAAATGTTCTAATTTCTACGAAATACGTACTTGTTTTCAGTTGATTTTCCTTTGTTTTCAGTTTGGGTACAGACGTCGGGAGATTAAATGTTTACCTTCTACAGATGAAAAGACTAACAAAGAGGTTTCATACGTACCCTACTTAGTAATGTGTCTACCACCCACCGTTGTCCAAAACGTCTTGCAGTCGCTGACGCATACTACCAACTAGCCTGCTGTATATTTCAGGGCGACGTCATAACGATTCCCAAACCGCAAACACGTGTTCTACCAATGCCGCTCTTGTTTGTCTTCGACCTGGATCCCAATCTCTAACCATTATCGCCCATAGGTTTTCAATTTGGTTGAAGTTAGGTGGTTTTGATGCCCACTGCAAAACTTCGATTTCTGGATGTTTTAATAACGAATTACTAGTGTGATGCACAGTATGCACACTGAAGTTGTCACGAGTACGAAATGCGGGTACTTCTTCTCGGGGATTTATTACCCTAAGACTATGAAGGAAATGTGTTTCCAGGATTGATGTATATTCCTCGACAGCCTCACGGACGAGGGTTCGAACCCGATAGAGTAAAATGTTCGTTTTCTTTATTTAATGCAGCAGTTTTCTACGCCTTAAGAAATGTTCAATGACAAACGCAAAGCTAGTTGAAGTATCAGAGGTGACAGAATTTGTAAGTAAAACGCAACACATGATGTTTCATGATGCCAGTCTTGAACCAAACAAGTCTTTGAAAACTTTGAACACTTTTCATTGCTTGATGTGAACGTCTGTAATACATTAGACTCAAGCAGAATGTGGGCAACTACTGTTATTGTTTTTCAAAATACCTTTTCTTTACGCTGTTAGGAACTTCATTTCGTAGATTAGAAATATATTTGTTAATTTTTTCATATAAACTATATACTAAATTTCACATCTCTCGCTGCTGGCGCTCAAGGAATTAAAATAAAATATTTTCCTCTCCACCCTAGTCGCAACATTTCTAAAATTGTTAGGCAATAACTAAAAGTGTTCGAAATGCGATATGTGTCAGGAATTCAGTATTTGTTCATTTAAGTAAACGTTTTCGACGGTTACTGATATTTAAAGGTTGCCTAGGACAAAGTTACCTAATTTAATAGTGTGACCGCAAGGCGAGATTATAGGCTGTTCCGTCTGGTCTCGTGAAAATGTCATCCCGTCTAGAAAATTATATAACTGTCTCGTCTCGAAGTTTCATTATTTACATTTATATATATTTATCGAGACGATAGACGAGACATATTTTGTCTCGTGGAATTACTAATGTTGCCACGGGACGAGACGGGGCAGTTTAAAATTTCTACTCTTCTCGTTTCGTAAAAGTGTTGTCTCGTCTCGAAAATTATATGACTGTCTCGTCTCGAAATATCACTACGTAATTAAATGTGTTAAAGAACTTTTACCCCAAAAAATGTTTACAGAGAAAATTAAACATTTAATAGGGAAGTATATGTAACAAGTAGATAGAGGGAAAAGTTCTATAATGCATTTAATTAAGTAGTGCTGCCACGAGACGAGACATTTATATAATTTTCGAGACGATACGTAATGGGAAATTGATTAATAAATTCCCTATGTTAGTGCTTTTAAGAAATAGAATTTACTGAAAGCCTTCTTTAGTCACATAGGAAACACTTACGAAACCTATGCAAACAAAAAGTGAAGAGTAGTAATAAAGTTTCAGGATGACATTTTTTCGTATTTTGATATCCTGATGAGTCTTAAACAAGAACTTCGTTTCTCACATACAAAAACAACAAGACGTTATTGTAGTTAAGAAATTTCTCAGTTCGAGGTTCGATCAGCATATAATCACACTTATTGCTTGACTCTAGAAATTAACGTTAATCAATTTGCTATCGATTTCTTACACGCGATCTCCCTGTTCTACTAGAAGACATGATTCTCATTATTATAGTGTTCCAATTCGTCCCTTTTTATAGATTATTTCCATTCTTTGCTTTATTTATATCGAGTCTGAAAATATAGCAAATGCTAGAAATATTTGATTAAATGTCCTATTTGTGGATATGAGTTCACATTGTTCGCACTGTCAGTGATGTAGAGGCCTTCGTAGAACGTTGAATTACAGAATTCTTCCTCAGTCTAAAAAGTACCATTTTCAATAAAGTTGATAATTTTCGTAATATCGGCCAAATTAAAGTTTTATGTTTCTAATTTCTGTATTTTAAAATGATAGTGAATATAAACATTACAAATGCGTTTGTCATTAACCTTTGCTGCTGTGAAAAACTTCCAAACTTTCGAAGATTTAAAGGAAATGTAGATATTTTTAAACAACGTTAGCTCTAAGAGACGTATCAATAATTTTGCTCATACCTGTATCTTTGAGCACTCTTTCAGTCCTTAGGATACGCTTATAGATCAAAGTTAAATTAGAAGAAAACAAAGCCGGTTTAAGTCACAAATTAATTTCAAACGGTTTAACTATTTTGTGAATTTGGATATTTTATAAATAGATAATGGGAATTTAAAATATTGTAGAATTTAATCTTTTTCTTCTCAAAATCAAAATTTTCGTAGGTGATTGGGGTAGCATCAACTTGCTCATATACAGAGTTTGATCTGTCTATCTTAAATGGGTTCTGAGATATATTTTGATATTATGATCAGTGTTGTGACGTAGATTTCCGAAACTTCCGGTTAGCATGTAGGCATAAAGGTTGAAATAAAAATGGTTGTTTTGTTGGAACGTTTCATTGATTCCGAAAGACCGATTCTCGATGTCTCTTAGCATATTTGCTTTATGATTAGCAATATCTGAACCCAAAGTACCAGTAAATTGTTACCACTTCCCGATTTAGTAGAGTAACAATGATGAAATGACCCTTTAATTGAGACATTAAATCGAAAACCCACTTGTCGGTTCTATTATCGTTTTTGTTCTATGACGATCAACAATGTAACAAAAAACTCTTTATTTCTATCAGTTTTGGTTTGAATGGAGGTTGACGGAATAGGTGGAACCTATACTTAAAACGCTCAATCAGTTAAAAAGAATATCGCCTCTCCATATGTTAATATTTTTGTTCTGACATGTGTCGAGAGACGGACGGAGAGTTTCAATATTTAAGCATGGCATAGTTTGGAAGTCTAATATCTCTGCTGGAGCCAAGTGATGACTATGTTCATTTCAGACTTTTCTGTCATTCTCCTGTGATGATGAGGTAGACAACTTTAGAGTTCATGTTCATACAATGAGAAAAATATTATAATTATTTAATTATATATTTTATTTTTTCTTCAGGTTTAATATCTCACGATTATACTGTGGGGTTAAGGGAGACGGTGATAATGGGATGAATGATAATGATCTAATGCAAAAAAAAGAAAAAAACGGATGAACCTTAGAATATCCAAGATTTTTATAAAATTGTTGATTACTGTAACATTCCTTAAATACATAATTTTCAATTGTTTGCAAATATTAAAAAAAAAACTTTAATGAAGTGAATTAGAAACATTATTGTTTAACGAATTGACAGAATCAAGCTTTTCTTTAAAAAAAGAAAAAAGTTACTCAAGGGTATGGAATATGAAATGACAATCGTGAAAAACGTTGAACACCCAACGATTACGCATTAACCAACTATTCCACGAAAACAACTTAGCATACACTCACTTGGTACTTGGTAGTAACACTCATTCACTTCGAAGCTATATAGGAGTGCAAGTGGGATCCGAATCAGTATGAGAGGCCGCGGTGGCTCAATGGTAGAGCGTTCACCTCTGGTGCTTGGGGTCCCGGGTTCTATCCCAGCCCCCGCCAAGTGAAATTTGTGGTGGACAAACACCGTGTGCGTGGGTTTTCTCGGGTTTCTCCCGTTTCCTCCCACTTTCTTCATTCCACCATTTCATTCATTACTCATCATCACCGTCTGCTTTAGCCTAACCGGCATAACGGTGGGACGTAAAACTCAAAGATTTCATTTTCATTTCATTTCATTTCCGAATCAGTATGAAAAACAAAGATAACAATGAAATGTAAGGTGAAAAGTGCAACAAAAACATGTCCGAGGCGTAATTGGTACTCGCGACCTAAGATGTTGGTTGTCTAGCCTTCTAGACAACACCGCTATCCGGTTCGACTAAAAACGAAATGAGGTAGTAATAAAATAATTATATTTCCAATTTGAATATGGTAATATTATACTGTACAAATATAATCATATGCTATGTAGGAGAAGAAGTAAAAGAATATGTCACTTAACACAAAAGATAAACCAAGAAAATATTGATAAGATAACCTGGGGAACAAGTTAACAGAATTAGAAAAAACGTGTTTTTTTCCTCGCGTGTATTGTTTTGTTTTCGCGAGTTGTCTGCTTATTCATCGGGGCTACAGAAGTTTATTGCAAAATCCTCAATTTTTTTCTAATGCATTCATTTATTACCCTTTGTTCCCACATATAAGATTTCTCTATTGTACATTTTCAGCACATGTAACTCCAATAGTGTTCAACACTCTACCACTACACTTCACTATTATGTTTAGTGATAGTAGCGAATTTTAAATCTGTGGACACCTATATATATATATATATATATATATATATATATATATATATATATATATATATATATATATATATAGCTATTTCTAATAAAAGATTTGTATGCTGAGTTGGCAACATTGCTTCACCTATAGCAACACTCTTTATGGTTTCCGATAAGGCATCTTTTATCATTATATTGCGTAACTTTTGTTTTGATTGCTTTAACTTTTTTCAAGATATTTACTTTAAACGTACATAATTTCATGATATAATTCATCAGATATTGACATTTTGAATCCCCGTAGCTCCTATCCTTCTGGTTCATAGCACCTTAAATTTTGCTCATGTTCATTTCTCATGATGCCCTATCAGATGTGCTATGTGGCAATCAGATTTTAGCGACAACTTGTGGAACCCTCCCAGGTAAGAAACCTATCGGAAAGCTTTTCTTTGTTTAAATTTATAACCGAGGGACACTATTATGTGCAAGTCTAATTCTTTCCCTCTCTTTCTCTCTTTTTCTCTCTTATGTTTCACAAATATCATATGTTTCGGACATTTTTGAATGTTAGTTATGTTCTATGTCTGATTATTTTACTGTAGTTTTTTAGCAGACAGTTCATCCAAATAAAATTTAACTAACACAGTAGTTGCCAATGTTATGTCTTCTGTTTTTCTAGACAGCAAAGAACTTAGTCTCTTACCTAGCCTTTGGCAACTTAAAAATTACAGCTCCTCTTCCTGGGCGATAGGTGACTATCCATCCAAATGATTGGGCGAAATTTCTCCCACATTTATCATTCTCCTCCTCCCCAGCAGAAAAAGAGTGCCTAAATTCTTAGCGAGATTTCTCTTCTCCTCTAATAAATTCCACATTGATTTGCATGTTTCATACATAGGAGAGTACATCACTTAGTGGCAGCGGCGTAACCAGGATTTGATTTTGGGGCTCGCTTGCTAAACGTTCATTTGTGAGTAATCCGGGGATTCACTCCCGGAAAAAAATTGAATAAAACTGCAATCTTAGACCTTATTTTAACAATGTTTTATGAACGTCGGAGGTTCCAGCCCTCCTGGCAACGCCATTGCTTGGTTGGGGGCGCGGTGGTTCAGTAGTAGAGCATTCACCTCCGGTGCTTGGGGTCCCTGGTTCGATCGCAGCTCGCGCCTTGTGAGCTTTGTGGTGGACAAACACCGTGTTCGTGGGTTTTCTCGGGGTTCTCCCGTTTCCACACACATTCATCATTCCACCATTTCGTTCATTTCTTATAATGATCTTCTCCTTTAGCCTAACCGGCATAAGCGTGTAACGTAAAACTCAGAAATTAAATGTCATTTTTGCCATTGCCTGGTAGCATTCATTCTTCCTGAACGTCAGCAGCATCTGTTCACTTGCAGATAAAGCCATTATTTTATTTTTTTCCAACCAAACAAAATACATTCGTTCTCCTTCGCATTTGACATTCTTAAAATTAAAATTGTGGTATGCGATTTTACGCGATTTTGACACTGAATATAAATTTCTGTCCCCTCCTTCGCAAAACAAATCTCACGGGCGCAACCTGCGTGTATGCTCCCCCTGTTCAATCTGGATATTTTCTGCAAGACTATTGGCGAGATATAGAATTTCATATCCAGTATTTCTGTTCATTTCGTAATGGAATTAATAGATTGGTAAGTAAGGAAGTAATTGTTTTGTGTAAATATAATTGTACAGAACAGCCATGCATAAATGTTTTTTGTTGCTACAAATGTATGAAAATTGTTAGGAAATTTTATAGAGGGGTGGAAAATATTCTTCCCAGGCTAGGACAACAGTAATGAAGTTAGTGCCAGGGAAAGTAAAACTAGAAACGAGGAAAATACCTAGCTTTTCCCCTTACAAATAAACGTTGTTGTAAGTAAAAAACGTGCTGTGTCTGAAGTATGACTACCTATCGTTCTGTGTGGGTCCGTTAATGAGTGAGTAGAGTCGTTGCTTGGTAATCGTGAGTTTCATGGATCCAATCCCGTCCAGGGCGGTTGAAAGTTTTTTTTTCATTCTTTGTTTCCGATATCTTAAGATGTTTCTCCCCCTCCGTAATCATGTGATGCTCTCAACTACGTTCTGCACTTGAATTCAACAATTGGTAGTGGAATGCTCTCGGGTTCGGGTGAGCTTTTACATGTCTACCTATAAAATCAAAATTTGCGACAAAATATGGATGCTATCCGATCATTTTGTTTCAAATTCTAAATTTGCAAATATGACTGTATCTCTCTTTCATCATATTTGCATCCCTTGTTCCCTAATGCCATCAGCTATGACATCAGATGGCTTGAGAGCAAAACTTCAAATCATAAAAGTGCTATACCAATAGCCTCATTCTCACTAAGCATTTGATTAAATGTATGCGTTTTCACACTGAAGGAAATGGTAGTCCTTTCTTCCTACCCTCCTGAAGTAACAGAATATATTTTAAATCTCTGCAAAGTCAAACGACTGAAAGAGTGTTTATTCCAACAGCAAGAGGATTGACTTTAATTGTTGTTGCACTTTTCACGAATAGGACAAATATCAAACAATATGTTTGCCATAAGAAATACGCCTCTTAGATCCATCTCATTTTGGAGGAATCACGTTGTAGACGGTAGTGAAATTTCGTCCAAGTGTCCGGGAATTTTCACTGCCTAATGCTTATGCCACCCACCTTCCTTGAAAGCTAATTCGGTAGCAATACTTCCCGGCAAAAGCTTCGGACTGGTAGAATAACTGGTAGAATACATTTGCCGTAAATCTGCTATGGCTGTAACATTCGAGAGTGTCCCATGATGTACACTCCGCATCAAGAAAATTGCGACAGCTAACGCCGTGCAGTTAGGCCACAAAATATACACCTTCTTATCCCATAATCGTCTCAAGAAAAGAAACCCCTCTCTCTCTCTCTTCCTTTCTTATCTTCCATACTAAAGTTAGCTAACAACATGAGCGCAATTCTTATTTCAATATGCACATGTATTAGTTTCTATAAGATGAAATAACAAAACAGAGACCAAACTAGGTTCATAAGTTGATGTAAAGGAAAACTGAAACATACACACAATGAAAAATTGAAACTAATAGGTGTGTATTACACAGAGATTCAGAAATGAGGCAGAGAGAGAGAGAGATTGAGAGAAGAAAGAGAAGACGGAAACGAAAAGGGAGAACAGATAAAAATGTGGTACTCAGACATGGTAAGAAAAGATCTAACATTATAAAGTTTCTTTTCTAGAAATCCAACAGTAATATACAAATAACGTTTGTTTTTAGATACTTTTTTTTGAAATATTCGAATATATAGAGGATGGTTTAAACATTCATTAAGTCACTTTCATAAAGGAGAGCATACTCGATTTCCAATGTCAAAACCTTAATGTCAAAAGTCTAACACACATGCTTTGTTTCGTTTGGATGGCAAATTCGGTAGTGTTAATTGGTAGTAATGATCCAAAGTACAACCTAATAACTGAGTAGGTAGCGTTGGTCATATCCTCCATTTCAGACTATTAATACAAAGTGAGCAAGAAGAAAAACGAAAAGAAAGAGAAAGAAAGAAAGAAAGAAACATAAAATTGAATGAGTACTATTTTACTGCTAAATTTCTATCAGAAATACCTTATATTAAAGGTCCCAACTGGATCGTAATAAAAGTTACAAATGTTTGAGTGGAAAACTTTATGTTCCTTATAGATTTAGCACGGTTCAAATTTCAATATGAATAAAACGCATTCAATTATAGGATGAAAACAAATTTTGTGTCGAGCTAGTATAAATAAAATTTTGTTTTCAAATAGCCAAAGAGATTACAATTTTCTAATCTTTTCATAAGATTTATCTGTTCCGGTCATCCAGTAACAATTTCCTCTCTTGTGGATATAACGTAATTTGCATAGATAGAATGAACCAGCTAGAGCTGAAACGGATTATCGTGTCAGTCGGATGATGTTGGTTAGGTTATGGACAACCACTTGGTCGAGGATTCAAATACGTAGTTACCCGCTAATTCGATAAATACTCGGTAACCCAGAGGATAAAAAAGATATCCCACTTATTCCGTTTCATTTAAACAATATTTCTGTCAGGCGTGACAAGGACTGGAGATATTATCCCCAGAGCACGAAAAGCACGACGCCGAAGTTCCCAGTTTATTGGATTTTCCAAAACAGGTATATCGGGCTCTTGCTCCGTTTTAACTTTGGAACACGAACAGAGACATGAAGTGCGTGTGTGTGAGAGAGAGAAGGGAAGAAGTGAAATATACAAACACATTATAGGAAACATCAAGAAAGAGAGTGAGAGGGGCACGAGTATAAATATGAAACATTAGAACAGTGTATTATATAGAACGCGCACACTGTTTATTCGAATTATCGACAGTGATGCCTTGATGAACTGATGAAGTTATCCAATAGAAGATTAATCTCTGTTTGCATCCATTATTTTATGCGAAAAAGTCATACTACCTGAAGGGGGAATTGAACCAAGGTTTTCCATTATGAAGTCTAGCACTTTACCACTACACCTCCGATTGCTCTAGCCAAACCTTGTTTAACAAATGGTATAGTGGTTCCTTCTGAGAATGATAACACGAAAAGTGTATATTGCAGATCAATGGTGTGTTTGGAATCTCCTGGTAATTCCCTTGGCCTTTCCCAAAATTATTCGAAATTGTCTCTATCATGATACGGGAGTTTGGTTTCACATTCATAAGTATTACTATTCCAGTATGACAAGTCGATTCTTCACAATCACTTTGTAAAAAAATCAACGTTGGCGTAAACAGGATTTGAACTTATGTTAGGTAGCTGTGTTACTCATAAGGACATTACGTTACCTCTACACTATGAGTTTTATTATTTCCGTACAGAAATTACAAGCTGAGCACACAACCACAGGAGCCAAACATGATTAAGTACAAAAGGAGGCTGTAGCCTGTTTACTATATTACATCATAACACATATACTATTCATCACAAAAGAAAAAAAATAATAATAATAATAATAAAAGAAAAAAGTGGAAAATTGTACTAAAGGAGACGGAAGCCTGTTTACTGTATTACATAATAATACTTGTACTAAACATTACAATAAAATATCTTATGATATTAAAAAAAAACTATTCCGAAAGAGAGGGATGTGCGTTATTGCAAAACCACTTCCAAAAACCGGCTAAAAAGTTGCCGGTCCCTGTCTGGGGTGTACAACTTTCGACGTGTACGTTTCAAAAATTCAAAATACGTGCGTGCATCTAACAAGGTTGTGAAGCGCTGAAAATATAGGAGAGTGCTGGCAACAAGAAACAGCACCGCTCGATGTTTAGTGGGGGGATAAAAATGAAAATCTGGGAATAACATAAATTGCACCGTGAAATATGAAGGCGGGTGACGGGTAATGCGTTCCAACACCTCCTGCATGGTGTGCCAAATCAATGGCGAGCCAACACATTGTGTATATCGATGGGCTAATGTGTCCTCTTGCTGGCAGTGCTCACACAAAGCATCTGGGGCTCGTTGAATCTCATAAAGACGCGCCCGTGTCGGGAAAAGTTGATGTACTACCTGAAACCACAAAACCTGCATGTACTCAGGTATGACAGGGTTTGAGATATTAGTCAACACCTGCGGCCACTATACGTGTGGATACTTTTGAGGTACGCGTAAAGTAGTGTGAGAGAAAGAGTGCGCGTTGAGTGTCCTATATAACGAGCGCGCATTGTGTTGTTGAGGGTGGAGAACCATCCCGGAATAATTCCAATATCGGATAAACGTTTTGATATAGCCCGGGCACTGATCAACGAATTGAATATAAGGAGGGTTTTGCGGTTGACTATAATCCTTCCAGAAACAACTTACCCAATGGTTAGTGATAGAACTGTGTGATGAGAGCGCTGCATAAGTGTCAGCCATAAACAACGTTTGACATTTGATACGAATATTGACTAAGCCCAGCCCTCCAGCGGAACGAGGCAGATAAAGGGCTTGGCGGGGAATGCGAAAATAAAAACCTCGCCAAATATGCCATAGGAATAAGGATTCAAATCGTTTGGCATAAATTTCTGGGAACGGAAACACACGCGCTCTGTACCACAGTTTAGACACAACAAAAATATTGATAAAATGAATACGGTGAAGTAAATTAAGCCTACGGAAGCGCTGTGAATAGAACAACTGACGAATTTGCGTTAAAAGGGGAGCCCATACTTCATCATAGTTGGGAGTTGGGTTAGACGTGAAGGGAATGCCTAAAATAGTGAGTGAGGTGACATGCGGTAAGGCAGGAGAAACTGAAGGGTCCTCTGGGAGCTGAAAACCGTTAAAGGACAACACCTGGGTTTTGTTATCGTTATACTGCAAACCCGAGCATCGGGAAAAACGGGTCAGGACAGGAAACACGCCCTGTAGTGAGACAGGATCAACTCCTGTTATGGTCAAATCGTCAGCATACCCAAAAATGTTTTGACTGCGGAACAGGGAGGGTCCATTCGAAGACAACATGGCCAAACGATGAAGAAGTGGGTCTAAAACCATAGCAAAAAGAACGGTGCTAAGACAGCACCCTTGGCGTAGTCCGCGTCGTAAAGGGATGGTTGGGGATAGATGTCCATTTATTTGTAAGCGGAACTGAGCTTTAGCATATAGATTATGAATCACCCGGCGAAAAACAGTGGGAAAACCCCAAGATTCAAGCGTCTGATGGAGAAACTGATGGTCTACTGAATCATAAGCTTTGGCTAAATCCACTGCGAGTGCGCCAGCAGGAACATGACGAAGGTGATAATACGCAAATAGGTCCCGCAGGGAGCGGAGCGTGTATTGGATGTTATGCGAGTCATGCAGCGCAGCTTGAAACGGGCTAATGTATTTCCGAATAATGGGACGAAGTCTGGCAGCGAGAACTTTTGTAAATAATTTAAGATCCACTGGTAATAAGGACAGCGGCCTATAATCGGTCACGATTCGCGCGTTGGAGGACTTTGGTAGGAGAACCACAATAGCTACGTTGTGAAAAAAGGGCTCCCCAGATAACCATGCGTTAAACAGGGAAACCAGTGTACGGCTAAGAAAGGACCAGTAACGCTTATAAAAAGCAAAGCTCAGACCGTCAATCCCAGGGGAGCTACGGCCTTTGGTTCCCCGTAGAACAGAAAAAATTTCATCCGCAGTGATAGGACGTGTTAAGGCATGAGAATCAGTCTCTGTGAACTTGTGAGGCAGAGCAGACAAGAATTCTGGGGCGGTAGAGAGGTCCGGAGTCTGCACACTTGTAAAAGCTGTATAATGCCTTGTGAATTCTTGAAGTATTTGTAGCGAGTCAGAAACTACTATTCCACCTGCCGTTGTGAGGGAGTCAATGTACGTAGCTTTCCGCTTCCGAAACAGAAGATCAATTTGGTAGATGGAAGCAGTTTCTTCTGGGAAGCAATGATAAAAATCCTCGGAGAAATAGGCTTGTATTGATGCATGTGAATCTAGTTGACGCAACCTACTCTTAAGTTCCTGAATTTGGATCCTGTTGGCCAAGGTTGGGGGGGATGTCCACAACTCGCTGAGAGCACGATGGAAAAATTCTGAAAGCGTACGGTAATGTTGTGCCAATTTACCGCGCCATTGGAAAAAACTGCGAATTTTAGGTTTACCGTATACTTGCCACCATGTATCAACATTGGGGAAATGTCGTTGCATCTTACACCAATACTCAAAGCGCGTGGTAAATTCATCTATCACGTCCTCACGAGACAAAAGGGTATTGTTAATCTTCCAATACGATGGACCGCGTCCAGCGGGAAGAGAAAAAGGAAGCTTAAAAGTTACTTCAACCGCAGCATGATTTGACAAAGGGGGCAAGAGGGTTAAAACGTGAAGCACTGCCTTGCATAAAGGATCTGTGACATATACCCTATCTAGGCGGCTCTGAGTTGACAAACAGCGAAATGTCATCACATGCGGTGAGTTAGAAACAAAAAGAGCATCATGTAGCTTCATGGCACGCACAAGCTCAACTAGTGCTGGGCAGGGAGGTGAGGGGGTGAGGGAGTCCCTGGGATCTATCACCGCATTAAAGTCGCCCAACATTATACATTGATCGACACCAGGAGGAACCATAGATGGTATAGTCGTTGCAAAAAACTCATCCCTCTCTTTAATTTTAAGAAATCCAGAATAAGCATACAATAGGATAATGCATATTCCTGAGATATAACATCTAATTGCTCTACCATCAGGTGATAGCATGACACGATTATAAACCAAACCTTTTCTTACAAGTATCGCGACTCCTGTGGTGTTATGACAGTTAATTATAGCGTTATAATCAGGGAGAAAATCGAAAGAATGAAAAGTCAATTCAGTGAGACAACATACATCAGGACGGCGACGCTCGATAAACTGCTTTAACGACGTTAGATTCGGTGCAGAGCTAACCCTATTTATATTAAGAGTTAAAAGAGTGAAAGCATTTAACATGGGCATGCTCTGAGGCACTATGAAAACACACACATTACAGTACTTACTTGAAAAATCCGTAGAAATATTGGTAGATAAGACCACAGCAAAACTATTATTCTGGCACACTTGATAACAACAAACGAGGAAAAATAGAGAAAACAAAAAACACGCATAACATGCGAATATGTATCGACACAAAAACACAGCTGTTATCGTATCGTGACAAGAAGGCAAACAAACAACACTCACTATAACTCAGAATCAGACGTGGAACGAAATTGTGGGGGAGGTTCTCGGGAACTTGGCTGTTTGGCTCGTGGTGGAACACTCTGGGAAACAGGTTGTTCATTCTTTTTATTTGCTGACCTTGAAACTCGGCGGCGTTTTTGTTGAGAGAGAGAATCAGACTCCTCGGAATTAGCACTCTGGGAAAAAGTAGGAAGGATAAAAGCTTCATTACCACTTGTCATAGACTCTGCTGAAATTGTTGTAATATTCTGATTTGTAAATTGCACTGACATCTTCGAAACTTCCAGTGGCGGATCGGTAGGTTCCTGCGGGGGCGCAGGGAGTGTGGGCTCCTCCATCTCGGGCTCCAATGATTTGTATGACGTAGAATCATCTGATCGGCGAGGTAGCTCAGGGAAATCATCAACATCAAGGATAGGTTTATCCTGCGCGGGGCCGGGCGGGAGGTCTGAGGGGGCCCCCGACACGCGGTCCACAAAATCTGAGGAAGAAGCAGGACGCAGAACTTTCCCTATTTCCGTCATCTGAACTGATACAGCGTTAGGTTTCACACCCTGTGCAACTGGTTTTTTCTTGACTTGCCAGCAGGATACGGTGTGGGAAAAACTCTGGCAAAAGAAACAGGTAATGGGCTGTCCCTCATACGAGACACTCACTTTGTAGCCCTGTACGATGACACGGGAAGGGATGTGTTTCGTCAGTTCCATGTGTATGATTCTAACACCACTGTCAATTCCAGTGGGAAATGGGGCAGTCCAATATTGCATTTCCACTCGACGCACGGTACCATAGGCCCGAAAATGGTCCTCTAACACTGTGAGGGGCACTTCTAGTGGAAAATCATAAACACGAACCATTTTCACTGGGTCTTCTGCTGGGACGATGCGCACTAGGCTTGTGTTGCTGTCAGAATGCTTAAATGGCACTGTGTCCGGTACTGTCAATGAAAATTGATCATAAGCCGCAATAGATTTAAATTTGATATAAATACTATAAGACTCTTCGTGGAGCTGTAATGCACAAATTTTCTCAAAAATACCTGGAAAATTATCAGTCAACCATTGGTAGACAAGGCTCGAATGGGGTCGAGAACTCCGGTATCGCTTATCAAAAATAAGCTTGTATTGCAATTCCTTCTTATAAGGCATCGCACTAGAATATGAACACAACTTAAACGAACTTCACTGTAGGAAAATAACACCAATCAGCCGAAATAGGCCTCAATTATCGTCGATGAACAGTTCACAACAGGTGTGGATAAAGCAAATAGTCACTTCCGGTTCTGCTGCGATCTGCACTGCTCGAAGGCTCGAGCGAAACTGCTGGTTCTGAACTACGTTCTGCACTTGAATTCAACAATTGGTAGTGGAATGCTCTCGGGTTCGGGTGAGCTTTTACATGTCTACCTATAAAATCAAAATTTGCGACAAAATATGGATGCTATCCGATCATTTTGTTTCAAATTCTAAATTTGCAAATATGACTGTATCTCTCTTTCATCATATTTGCATCCCTTGTTCCCTAATGCCATCAGCTATGACATCAGATGGCTTGAGAGCAAAACTTCAAATCATAAAAGTGCTATACCAATAGCCTCATTCTCACTAAGCATTTGATTAAATGTATGCGTTTTCACACTGAAGGAAATGGCAGTCCTTTCTTCCTACCCTCCTGAAGTAACAGAATATATTTTAAATCTCTGCAAAGTCAAACGACTGAAAGAGTGTTTATTCCAACAGCAAGAGGATTGACTTTAATTGTTGTTGCACTTTTCACGAATAGGACAAATATCAAACAATATGTTTGCCATAAGAAATACGCCTCTTAGATCCATCTCATTTTGGAGGAATCACGTTGTAGACGGTAGTGAAATTTCGTCCAAGTGTCCGGGAATTTTCACTGCCTAATGCTTATGCCACCCACCTTCCTTGAAAGCTAATTCGGTAGCAATACTTCCCGGCAAAAGCTTCGGACTGGTAGAATAACTGGTAGAATACATTTGCCGTAAATCTGCTATGGCTGTAACATTCGAGAGTGTCCCATGATGTACACTCCGCATCAAGAAAATTGCGACAGCTAACGCCGTGCAGTTAGGCCACAAAATATACACCTTCTTATCCCATAATCGTCTCAAGAAAAGAAACCCCTCTCTCTCTCTCTTCCTTTCTTATCTTCCATACTAAAGTTAGCTAACAACATGAGCGCAATTCTTATTTCAATATGCACATGTATTAGTTTCTATAAGATGAAATAACAAAACAGAGACCAAACTAGGTTCATAAGTTGATGTAAAGGAAAACTGAAACATACACACAATGAAAAATTGAAACTAATAGGTGTGTATTACACAGAGATTCAGAAATGAGGCAGAGAGAGAGAGAGATTGAGAGAAGAAAGAGAAGACGGAAACGAAAAGGGAGAACAGATAAAAATGTGGTACTCAGACATGGTAAGAAAAGATCTAACATTATAAAGTTTCTTTTCTAGAAATCCAACAGTAATATACAAATAACGTTTGTTTTTAGATACTTTTTTTGAAATATTCGAATATATAGAGGATGGTTTAAACATTCATTAAGTCACTTTCATAAAGGAGAGCATACTCGATTTCCAATGTCAAAACCTTAATGTCAAAAGTCTAACACACATGCTTTGTTTCGTTCGGATGGCAAATTCGGTAGTGTTCATTGGTAGTAATGATCCAAAATACAACCTAATAACTGAGTAGGTAGCATTGGTCATATCCTCCATTTCAGACTATTAATACAAAGTGAGCAAGAAGAAAAACGAAAAGAAAGAGAAAGAAAGAAAGAAAGAAACATAAAATTGAATGAGTACTATTTTACTGCTAAATTTCTATCAGAAATACCTTATATTAAAGGTCCCAACTGGATCGTAATAAAAGTTACAAATGTTTGAGTGGAAAACTTTATGTTCCTTATAGATTTAGCACGGTTCAAATTTCAATATGAATAAAACGCATTCAATTATAGGATGAAAACAAATTTTGTGTCGAGCTAGTATAAATAAAATTTTGTTTTCAAATAGCCAAAGAGATTACAATTTTCTAATCTTTTCATAAGATTTATCTGTTCCGGTCATCCAGTAACAATTTCCTCTCTTGTGGATATAACGTAATTTGCATAGATAGAATGAACCAGCTAGAGCTGAAACGGATTATCGTGTCAGTCGGATGATGTTGGTTAGGTTATGGACAACCACTTGGTCGAGGATTCAAATACGTAGTTACCCGCTAATTCGATAAATACTCGGTAACCCAGAGGATAAAAAAGATATCCCACTTATTCCGTTTCATTTAAACAATATTTCTGTCAGGCGTGACAAGGACTGGAGATATTATCCCCAGAGCACGAAAAGCACGACGCCGAAGTTCCCAGTTTATTGGATTTTCCAAAACAGGTATATCGGGCTCTTGCTCCGTTTTAACTTTGGAACACGAACAGAGACATGAAGTGCGTGTGTGTGAGAGAGAGAAGGGAAGAAGTGAAATATACAAACACATTATAGGAAACATCAAGAAAGAGAGTGAGAGGGGCACGAGTATAAATATGAAACATTAGAACAGTGTATTATATAGAACGCGCACACTGTTTATTCGAATTATCGACAGTGATGCCTTGATGAACTGATGAAGTTATCCAATAGAAGATTAATCTCTGTTTGCATCCATTATTTTATGCGAAAAAGTCATACTACCTGAAGGGGGAATTGAACCAAGGTTTTCCATTATGAAGTCTAGCACTTTACCACTACACCTCCGATTGCTCTAGCCAAACCTTGTTTAACAAATGGTATAGTGGTTCCTTCTGAGAATGATAACACGAAAAGTGTATATTGCAGATCAATGGTGTGTTTGGAATCTCCTGGTAATTCCCTTGGCCTTTCCCAAAATTATTCGAAATTGTCTCTATCATGATACGGGAGTTTGGTTTCACATTCATAAGTATTACTATTCCAGTATGACAAGTCGATTCTTCACAATCACTTTGTAAAAAAATCAACGTTGGCGTAAACAGGATTTGAACTTATGTTAGGTAGCTGTGTTACTCATAAGGACATTACGTTACCTCTACACTATGAGTTTTATTATTTCCGTACAGAAATTACAAGCTGAGCACACAACCACAGGAGCCAAACATGATTAAGTACAAAAGGAGGCTGTAGCCTGTTTACTATATTACATCATAACACATATACTATTCATCACAAAAGAAAATAAATAAATAATAATAATAATAATAATAATAATAATAATAATAATAATAATAATAATAATAATAAAAGAAAAAAAAGGGGGAAATTGTACTAAAGGAGACGGAAGCCTGTTTACTGTATTACATAATAATACTTGTACGAAACATTACAATAAAATATATTATAAAAAAAAAACTATTCCGAAAGAGAGGGATGTGCGTTATTGCAAAACCACTTCCAAAAACCGGCTAAAAAGTTACCGGTCCCTGTCTGGGGTGTACAACTTTCGACGTGTACGTTTCAAAAATTCAAAATACGTGCGTGCATCTAACAAGGTTGTGAAGCGCTGAAAATATAGGAGAGTGCTGGCAACAAGAAACAGCACCGCTCGATGTTTAGTGGGGGGATAAAAATGAAAATCTGGGAACAACATAAATTGCACCGTGAAATATGAAGGCGGGCGACGGGTAATGCGGCCCAACACCTCCTGCATGGTGTGCCAAATCAATGGCGAGCCAACACATTGTGTATATATATGGGCTAATGTGTCCTCTTGCTGGCAGTGCTCACACAAAGCATCTGGGGCTCGTTGAATCTCATAAAGACGCGCCCGTGTCGGGAAAAGTTGATGTACTACCTGAAACCACAAAACCTGCATGTACTCAGGTATGACAGCGTTTGAGATATTAGACCACACCTGCGGCCAATCTACGTGTGGATACTTTTGAGGTACGCGTAAAGTCGTGTGAGAGAAAGAGTGCGCGTTGAGTGTCCTATATAACGAGCGCGCATTGTGTTGTTGAGGGTGGAGAACCATCCCGGAATAATTCCAATATCGGATAAAAGTTTTGATATAGCCCGGGCACTGATCAACGAATTGAATATAAGGAGGGTTTTGCGGTTGACTATAATCCTTCCAGAAACAACTTACCCAATGGTTAGTGATAGAACTGTGTGATGAGAGCGCTGCGTAAGTGTCAGCCATAAACAACGTTTGACATTTGATACGAATATTGACTAAGCCCAGCCCACCAGCGGAACGAGGCAGATAAAGGGCTTGACGGGGAATGCGAAAATAAAAACCTCGCCAAATATGCCATAGGAATAAGGATTCAAATCGTTTGGCATAAATTTCTGGGAACGGAAACACACGCGCTCTGTACCACAGTTTAGACACAACAAAATATTGATAAAATGGATACGGTGAAGTAAATTAAGCCTACGGAAGCGCTGTGAATAGAACAACTGACGAATTTGCGTTAAAAGGGGAGCCCATACTTCATCATAGTTGGGAGTTGGGTTAGACGTGAAGGGGATGCCTAAAATAGTGAGTGAGGTGACATGCGGTAAAGCAGGAGAAACTGAAGGGTCCTCTGGGAGCTGAAAACCGTTAAAGGACAACACCTGGGTTTTGTTATCGTTATACTGCAAACCCGAGCATCGGGAAAAACGGGTCAGGACAGGAAACACGCCCTGTAGTGAGACAGGATCAACTCCTGTTATGGTCAAATCGTCAGCATACCCAAAAATGTTTTGACTGCGGAACAGGGAGGGTCCATTCGAAGACAACATGGCCAAACGATGAAGAAGTGGGTCTAAAACCATAGCAAAAAGAACGGTGCTAAGACAGCACCCTTGGCGTAGTCCGCGTCGTAAAGGGATGGTTGGGCATAGATGTCCATTTATTTGTAAACGGAACTGAGCTTTAGCATATAGATTATGAATCACCCGGCGAAAAACAGTGGGAAAACCCCAAGATTCAAGCGTCTGATGGAGAAACTGATGGTCTACTGAATCATAAGCTTTGGCTAAATCCACTGCGAGTGCGCCAGCAGGAACATGACGAAGGTGATAATACGCAAATAGGTCCCGCAGGGAGCGGAGCGTGTATTGGATGTTATGCGAGTCATGCAGCGCAGCTTGAAACGGGCTAATGTATTTCCGAATAATGGGACGAAGTCTGGCAGCGAGAACTTTTGTAAATAATTTAAGATCCACTGGTAATAAGGACAGCGGCCTATAATCGGTCACGACTCGCGCGTTGGAGGACTTTGGTAAGAGAACCACAATAGCTACGTTGTGAAAAAAGGGCTCCCCAGATAACCATGCGTTAAACAGGGAAACCAGTGTACGTCTAAGAAAGGACCAGTAACGCTTATAAAAAGCAAAGCTCAGACCGTCAATCCCAGGGGAGCTACGGCCTTTGGTTCCCCGTAGAACAGAAAAAATTTCATCCGCAGTGATAGGACGTGTTAAGGCATGAGAATCAGTCTCTGTGAACTTGTGAGGCAGAGCAGACAAGAATTCTGGGGCAGTAGAGAGGTCCAGAGTCTGCACACTTGTAAAAGCTGTATAATGCCTTGTGAATTCTTGAAGTATTTGTAGCGAGTCAGAAACTACTATTCCACCTGCCGTTGTGAGGGAGTCAATGTACGTAGCTTTCCGCTTCCGAAACAGAAGATCAATTTGGTAGATGGAAGCAGTTTCTTCTGGGAAACAATGATAAAAATCCTCGGAGAAATAGGCTTGTATTGATGCATGTGAATCTAGTTGACGCAACCTACTCTTAAGTTCCTGAATTTGGATCCTGTTGGCCAAGGTTGGGGGGGATGTCCACAACTCGCTGAGAGCACGATGGAAAAATTCTGAAACCGTACGGTCCTGTTGTTGTGCCAATTTACCGCGCCATTGGAAAAAACTGCGAATTTTAGGTTTACCGTATACTTGCCACCATGTATCAACATTGGGGAAATGTCGTTGCATCTTACACCAATACTCAAAGCGCGTGGTAAATTCATCTATCACGTCCTCACGAGACAAAAGGGTATTGTTAATCTTCCAATACGATGGACCGCGTCCAGCGGGAAGAGAAAAAGGAAGCTTAAAAGTTACTTCAACCGCAGCATGATTTGACAAAGGGGGCAAGAGGGTTAAAACGTGAAGCACTGCCTTGCATAAAGGATCTGTGACATATACCCTATCTAGGCGGCTCTGAGTTGACAAACAGCGAAATGTCATCACATGCGGTGAGTTAGAAACAAAAAGAGCATCATGTAGCTTCATGGCACGCACAAGCTCAACTAGTGCTGGGCAGGGAGGTGAGGGGGTGAGGGAGTCCCTGGGATCTATCACCGCATTAAAGTCGCCCAACATTATACATTGATCGATACCAGGAGGAACCATAGATGGTATAGTCGTTGCAAAAAACTCATCCCTCTCTTTAATTTTAAGAAATCCAGAATAAGCATACAATAGGATAATGCATATTCCTGAGATATAACATCTAATTGCTCTACCATCAGGTGATAGCATGACACGATTATAAACCAAACCTTTTCTTACAAGTATCGCGACTCCTGTGGTGTTATGACAGTTAATTATAGCGTTATAATCAGGGAGAAAATCGAAAGAATGAAAAGTCAATTCAGTGAGACAACATACATCAGGACGGCGACGCTCGATAAACTGCTTTAACGACGTTAGATTCGGTGCAGAGCTAACCCTATTTATATTAAGAGTTAAAAGAGTGAAAGCATTTAACATGGGCATGCTCTGAGGCACTATGGAAACACACACATTACAGTACTTACTTGAAAAATCCGTAGAAATATTGGTAGATAAGACCACAGCAAAACTATTATTCTGGCACACTTGATAACAACAAACGAGGAAAAATAGAGAAAACAAAAAAACATGCATAACATGCGAATATGTATCGACACAAAAACACAGCTGTTATCGTATCGTGACAAGAATGCAAACAAACAACACACACTATAATTCAGAATCGGACGTGGAACGAAATTGTGGGGGAGGTTCTCGGGAACTTGGCTGTTTGGCTCGTGGTGGAACACACTGGGAAACAGGTTGTTCATTCTTTTTATTTGCTGACCTTGAAACTCGGCGGCGTTTTTGTTGAGAAAGAGAATCAGACTCCTCGGAATTAGCACTCTGGGAAAAAGTAGGAAGAATAAAAGCTTCATTACCACTTGTCATAGACTCTGCTGAAATTGTTGTAATATTCTGATTTGTAAATTGCACTGACATCTTCGAAACTTCCAGTGGCGGATCGGTAGGTTCCTGCGGGGGCGCAGGGAGTGTGGGCTCCTCCATCTCGGGCTGCAATGATTTGTATGAAGTAGAATCATCTGATCGGCGAGGTAGCTCAGGGAAGTCTTCAACATCAAGGATAGGTTTATCCTGCGCGGGGCCGGGCGGGAGGTCTGAGGGGGCCCCCGACACGCGGTCCACAAAATCTGAGGAAGAAGCAGGACGCAGCACTTTCCCTATTTCCGTCATCTGAACTGATACAGCGTTAGGTTTCACACCTTGTGCAACTGGTTTTTTCTTGACTGGGCAGCAGGATACGGTGTGGGAAAAACTCTGGCAAAAAAAAACAGGTAATGGGTTGTCCCTCATACGAGACACTCACTTTGTAGCCTTGTACGATGACACGGGAAGGGATGTGTTTCGTCAGTTCCATGTGTATGATTCTAACACCACTGTCAATTCCAGTGGGAAATGGGGCAGTCCAATATTGCGTTTCCACTCGACGCACGGTACCATAGGCCCGAAAATGGTCCTCTAACACTGTGAGGGGCACTTCTAGTGGAAAATCATAAGCACGAACCATTTTCACTGGGTCTTCTGCTGGGACGATGCGCACTAGGCTTGTGTTGCCGTCAGAATGCTTAAATGGCACTGTGTCCGGTACTGTCAATGAAAATTGATCATAAGCCGCAATAGATTTAAATTTGATATAAATACTATAAGACTCTTCGTGGAGCTGTAATGCACAAATTTTCTCAAAAATACCTGGAAAATTATCAGTCAACCATTGGTAGACAAGGCTCGAATGGGGTCGAGAACTCCGGTATCGCTTATCAAAAATAAGCTTGTATTGCAATTCCTTCTTATAAGGCATCGCACTAGAATATGAACACAACTTAAACGAACTTCACTGTAGGAAAATAACACCAATCAGCCGAAATAGGCCTCAATTATCGTCGATGAACAGTTCACAACAGGTGTGGATAAAGCAAATAGTCACTTCCGGTTCTGCTGCGATCTGCACTGCTCGAAGGCTCGAGCGAAACTGTGACTATCATGTCACCTTAAATTTTATGCTAAATATTGCTTATTTTTGCCCTGATCTTTGGAAAGAACCGGCTTCGTCCTGTAAGATTATTTGCACCAAAATGCACAACGAAATTAATTTATTCAACAGCCTAGAAAGAAATTAGTGCCCACAAATAAAGGAAATACTTACAATCCAGGAAAAACGACAGAAATTAAACATATTTTCAAGTAATTTCGCCGTGCATGTTCCAAAGTACGTGAATAATACCAATAATGATAATAATAATAATAATAATAATAATAATAATAATAATAATAATAATAATAATAATAATAATAATAATAATAATAAATGTTCACATTCACAGTATAGTTGTCTATTATTATTATTATTATTATTATTATTATTATTATTATTATTATTATTATTAGCATCAATTGCCCGCTTCGCTGTGTTAAATTGAGAGAAGAGGTAATATGTTCCGTTACTCAGTCACTTTTTATTACATATTACTAAAGCGCTCTTTGATATCGGACATTTTTGAAGAGTTTTATATATCCCCTCCCCACTATCATGTGAAGCATAGCATCTGCAGTGTCATTGTTCATCCCAGCGAGGCGGAGAAATATGAATTAGACACTGATATTGGTTATTTCAATCAGTTATATATATATATATATATATATATATATATATATATATATATATATATATATATATATATACAATACAACAGGCTTAGTACCCAATTACAGTGTTGTGTACATACAGCAAATGCTACATATATAAATTTCTTAACTCTTTCTACAGAAAATTCCTCGTTTCACATATGATCTGAACCTGTTTTCTGAAAGACTAAATATATCCACTTTATCAAGCTTGTTTACAATGTCATTGTATAATTTACACAGCCTCCGCATAGGGGATTTATATAATATATTTCTCCTGGCTTTTACACAATAAAATGTCCCTGTGTTCTCTACTCTGGTTTTGCAAGTGGGAATTCGCAATGATATTTCGAGACCAACTCCATACAATAAATCTTATTATTTAAAAACTTGTATAAGAATAACAAGTACAGCATCCATCTTCTTTTTTCTAAAGTTTGAAAACTAAAGTTGATTACTAGATCATAGTGGGAAAAATATTTTGGATAATAATTAGTTTTTTGTATGTAAGCATTTACAAGAATTTCGTATGGTGTTTTCTATTTCTTGAGAGTATTTTTTATTAATGGGGGTCCATATAGTAGAATAACATTCTAATTTTGATCTAACATATGTAAAATAAATTGTTATAAACGTTGTCTCACTGAAGAAGTCTTGCCCTATTCTGTAAATTAAACCTAAGTTTCTATATGCGCTCTTTGTTATCATATCTATGTGTTGATTGAAATTTAGTTCAGGATCAAAGATAACGCCTAAATCTTTGACAGTACTTGGTTTAGACAATTTAGTTTCTTTCAATGTATAGTCAAAGGTGATGGGATTTTTTCTCGTAAAAGACAGAGATTTATACTTAGATACATTTATTACTAATTTGTTGTCATCGCACAATGTTCGAACTCGCTGTAGGTCTTGTTGTAGTTGTATGCAATCTTCAGTTGAATTAATTCTCTTCAGTTGAATATCTCCCCTTCTTCCAAGTGTCTTGGTTGAATTTGGATTTAAACAGCATCAGATGTGTCACTGTTAATCTTAGCGACTCCAAAAATTATAGATTCTCCAATAACACCGGTCATTTACCGTACTTTTTAAATTGTCGCTAACCCTTCCAGTCCCGTCAAATTACACCGTCAAAGTGATATGACAGAAACCATTTCAGGTTCGAACTTCATTTAGATTGAAAATTTGATCGAGATTGCTTTGGTTGCTCAACAGTAATTAAGTTTTATTTATTTTTATATATCTCCCCCATCCCAAGTTCTCCCGTGAAAGTGAAATGGTAAAAATCATCTCAGGCCCGAATCTCATCTATGTCAAAAAATTGATAGAGATTGATCGTTTGGTTCAAGAGTTACCAAGTTTATTTATTCTTTTCTAACTCCTCCCTCCCCTCACAACTAACGAGGAAGGTCAATAAACCGTGAGAGTAGAATTTTGATGAAAATTTGTGACAAGATTCAGTTCAAGGTGCTAAGTAACGTAGTAATAGTCACTCGATGCGCAAACGCTTCGTTGAGCTGCTACACTGACGCGATCTTGAAATCCATATGCAGTGTCCAAGAATACCCTTTTGGCACAAAAATGAAAAAGCTTTTAATAGATCTGACTCCAGTATTGTAAACCAAGGTAGAGCATCTATATGTGGGAGTACTTCCAGTGCATGATCGCCATCTTGAAAGGCGCCATATTGAATCGCAGTCAAATATGATAAAGGGTAAGAGGTCATGTAGGGTATCAAATAGCACTGGAATTTACTCCTGAATCCATTTCCGCAAACAAAGTTCACATATCTGTTTTCACTTCAGAGTTAAGAGCTCTCTTACCCACAGGAACATATAAAAACTGTGTGAGGTAGACGGTAGTGCGACCACTTGCAGGATTTTAACTAATGCAGTAGTTAATGCAGTACAATAGCCACTATACCAATCAGATCTTGAGACTAGTAAGAGAAATCGTTAATTAAATTGAAATGGCTGTAGCGAAAAATAGAATAGTAGTTCTGTAACAAATTATACCTATTTCTAACTGCGCTATATATATATGAGTCTGTGTGTGTTGCGATTATCTATGGCATTTAAATGCTGTAATATAAGTTAGGTGCAACGGCACATATGATTTTATAAGAATATGTCTTGAAGTTATTAGAAAATTAATAGAAAAATAATACAAAATTAGAGCCTATTATTAGAAAAATAATATAAACTGGTGCACATAAGCAAATATTAACCTACTAACCTTTTGCTCTTCAGTTGTGATGATGGAGATCCAAAACGAAGTGATTAGCATACAGCATCGTGGAGCAATGCAAACACTTAACAAATGTACTTTCGTCACAATCTTCATGACCACAAACACTATTTTCTACTAGTCTCCAGAACATTTTAAATGAACCAACTATTGCTCCTGTTACGTACTGACATTTCTGCCATGGATAGGCAAGCATGTCCTTTAGGACTGGCGCACAAAATTGATGACACACAACAGAATGCATTTTCTTTATGAAAATTATGCCATATAACATGTACACCGAAGAAGTGAACACCGGCTACAATTAGTTATTTATCACAGTTTTGATATTGAAACTAGTCTTGCCCTTATTATAAGCAACTGTTTTATCGTTAAAGGTGGAAAGATGCAGATATTTAATTATTTAATATTGAAGGAAAAAGCAAGAAAGAAGCTTGTTTTATTAATTGCAACTTGGTATTGAACCTTGTAATAATCTTTATTGCCATCTTTTCTTAGCAGGTGTGTATGCATTCTCTTATCACTAATGGCAGAACAGACACGAGAAAAGTTAATTCTAAGTTTCCAGGTCTATATTCTAAGAATCGGCTTTGAACTGATAATTTAAATCTTCTTCATTGTTCAATGCGGCAGCAATAAATCGATTGTATTTAGACAAACTGACAATAAATATATTAAAGTATTTTAACTTTGTAATATACACGGTAAATTATAGGTTGTCAAGTATAAGTATTGGAAAAGAATGCAACATTCTGCCACAATGATGGTTTTTGCGTAAGGTTCCAAAATTGGAGAAGAAAACTTAACACTATAATGGACCAAGTAAAATTGCCTAAAATAGATTTTTGGTTTGATACAGTTCAACGTCCCACACTTATGCCTGCTACGCTAAAGGAGACGTGGACCTACTGATTATAGTGGAATCCGAACCATTTTGGTCGTTCAACTAATATGCACCAGTTTATATCATTTTTATAATATATATATATCCAAACAACCCCTTTAGTATTCTCTACTCGTCAGTACTACTAGGTATGTGTTTCATTGACGAGCAGTCTATTCCATCGCACTTTGAAATAGGTATAACTTGTAGCATGCAGCTATTCCATTTTTCACTACAGCCATTTCAATTTAATTAACGATTTCTCTTACTAGTCTCGAGATCTGATTGGTATAGTGGCTACTGTACTGCATTAGCTACTGCATTAGTTAAAATCCTGCAAGTGGTCGCACGACCGTCTACCTCACACAGTTTTTATATGTTCCTGTGGGTAAGAGAGCTCTTAACTCTGAAGTGAAAACAGATATGTAAACTTTGTTTGCGGAAATGGATTCAGGAGTAAATTCCAGTGCTACTTGATACCCCACATGACTCTCTTACCCTTTATCATATTTGACTGCGATTCAATATGGCGCCTTTCAATATGGCGATCATGCACTGGAAGTACTCCCACATATAGATGCTCTACCTTGGTTTACAATACTGAAGTCAGATCTATCAAAAGCTTTTACATTTTTGGGCCAAAACTTTATTCTTGGACATTGCCTACAGGATTTCAAGATGGCGTCGGTGTAGCAGCTCAGTAAAGCATTTGCGCATCGAGTGACTATTACTACGTTACTTAGCAACTTGAACTGTTTCTTGTCACAAATTTTCATCAAAACTCAACTCTCACGGTTTATGGACCTTCCTCGTAAGTTATATCGTAAAAGTAAATATATAAATACCATCTTAGGCCCAAACCTCATCTATGTTGAAAATTTGATCAAGATCGTCCTAGGGTTCAAGAGTGTTGAAATCACAAAAACAGTCACTTCGTTTTCAGTTTTTACATATATTTCCCTCTCTCCGGCCCCTACGTTACACCGTCAAACTGAAATTATGAAAATCGTCCCAGATCGGAACCTTATATATATCTTGAAAGTTTGATAGACATTAGTCTGGTGGTTTAAGAGTTATTATTACGTTTTTTTATATTTTAATCTATCTCCCCTCCTCCTCCCCTAACTTCTACCTTTAAATGAAATGTTAAAAAAAGCTTCCCAGGCCCGGATCTTATCACTGTTGAAAATTTGATCCAAATCGGTCGGTTGATTCAGGAGAATAAGAGCCACAAACATAGTTTCTTTCAATTTCTTAATATAGGTTATTAATATTATTATTATTTGCGTACTTTTGAACTTGCATGCCAAAATTACTGCTTAATATGTTTTTATTTCTGGCGCTGTGTTGGTTGTGTCCAACACTTTCCGGCTTCTTAGTCGGTCAATGTGGGCCGCGGTGGCTCATCGGTAGAGCGTTCACCTCTGGTGTATGGGGTCCCGGGTTCAAACCCAGCTCCCGCCAAGTGAACTTTGTGGTGGACAAACACCGTGTGCGTGGGTTTTCTGGGGGTTCTCCCGTTTCCTCCCACTTTCTTCATTCCACCATTTCATTCATTTCTCATAATCACCGTCTCCTTTAGCCTAACCGGCATAACCGTGGGACGTAAAACTCACAGATTTCATTTCATTTCATTTTTATTTCTGTAATTTTCCTGGTTTGTATGCTATTTAATTTATAAGTGGGAACTAATTTCTCTGCAGATCCTCAGATAAATGAATTTCGTCATACACTTTGATGTAAATCACCTTACAAGATGAAGTCCATTCATTCCGAAGATCAGGGCTGGTTTGTAAGTAATATATGGATTGTATTTGCATGTGGTATGGTGATGTAGGGGTAAAGTAATGAACTTATAAAAATACAGATTTTCTAACATGGGTTCAAATCCAGTTCACGCCAAAGTTGTTTTTTTTTCA
This sequence comes from Thermobia domestica, assembly GCF_964235325.1. Classification (NCBI taxonomy): domain Eukaryota; kingdom Metazoa; phylum Arthropoda; class Insecta; order Zygentoma; family Lepismatidae; genus Thermobia; species Thermobia domestica. Next base: position 79,792,720 of record NC_137470.1, read on the forward strand.
CAAAGGCATTGTGAAGAATAGACTTCTCATACTAGACGAGCAATACTTAAGATTGTGGAAGCAACACTTGTATCATAATAGAGACGATTTACTAATGTTGGCTGGGAAACGGAAATTGAATTACCAGGACATTCAAAACATATCATTGATCTGCAGTATACACTTTACCTGTTATCGTTCTCAGAAAAAAGCACTACACCATTTGTGGAATAAAGATCAGCTAAAGCAATCGGTGGTGTAGTGTTAAAGTGCTAGACTTCTAAATGGAAAGTCTCGGTTGGATTCCCCATTAGGTAGTATGAGTTTTTCGCATAAAATAATGGATGCAAACAGAGATTCATCTTCTATTGCAGAACTTAGAAGCTATCACTGGCGATAATTCGAATAAACACTTTGTGCCTTCTATATCACACACCGTAATGATAAGTATGTTTCATATTTATATGCATCCCCCCTCTCTTTGTGTGTGTGTGTCTTTCTTGACGTTTCCCTATCATATCTTTGTATTTTTCACTTCTCCCCCCTCTCTCTCACACACACACGCACTTCATCTGCGCGTGCGTGTTCCAAAGTTAAAACGGAGCAAGAAACTCTAATTAACTGGGAACTTCGGCATCATGTTTCTCGTGCTCAGGGGATAATATCCTGTTCTGATCCTGGTCATCTCTGACAGAAATACTGTTTAAATGAAACGGAATAAGTGGAATCTCTTTTTTATCCTCTGGGTTACCGAGTCTTTGTCGAATTACCGGATCACTACGGGTTTCAATCCTCGACCCAGTGGTGGTCCATAACCTAACCAACATCATCCGACTGACACGATGATCCGTTTCAACTCTAGCGTGTTCATTCTATCTGTGCAAATTACGTTATATCCGCAAGAGAGGAAATTGATGCTGGATGATCGGAACAGATAAATCTTATGAAAAGACTGACAATGGTAACCTCTTTGGTTATTTAAAAACAAAATTTTATTTATACTAGCTCAATACAATTTTTTTTCATCCTATAACTGAATGTGTTTTATTCACGTTGAAATTTGGAACATGCTACATCTATAAGAAACATAAAGTTTTCCATTGAAACATTTATAACTTTCTATTACGATACAGTTTGAACTTTTAATATAAGGTATTTCTGATAGAAATTTAGCAGTAAAATAGCACTCATTCAATTTTCTTTCTTTCTTTTTCTTTCTTTATTTCTTTCTCTTTCCTTTTCGTTCTTTTTGTTCAGTTTGCATTAGTAGTCTGAAATGGAGGATATGAGCAACAATACCTACAGGGTTTGTTAGGCTGTATTTTGAATCAGTAAGTCCAATGAACACTATTGAATTTTCAGTCAAACCACTCGGAAACAAGCTTTCTCTCTCTCTCTCTCTCTCTCTCTCTCTCTCTCTCTGCCTCATTTAATCTGTGTGTAATAGACACTTATTGGTTTCAATTTTTCATTGTTTGTGTTTCAGTTTCTCCCTAAATCAACTTATGTATCTTGTTTCGCCTCGGTTTTGTTATTTCATTTTGTCGAAGCTAATACATGTGTATTTTGAAATAAGAATTGCGCTCATGTTGTTAGCTAATTTTAGTATGGGACAGAGGAAAGAAGGAGCGAGAGGGGCCTCTTTACCTAACACGATTATGGTATAAGAAGGTGTATATTGGGTGGCCTAACTGCACTTCGTTAGCTGTCGCAGTTGTTTTGATGCGGAGAGCATCTAATTTCTATGAACAACTGTATATGTTTTTCGACAACTCACAAACTTAATCTATTTATACTCGTAACTTGTATCTATGATTTTCTTTAATTTCATGCATTCTAACACTTTTGAAATGTTATTTTATAACATTTCAGTAATAGACGTTTTCAAAGATTCCACCTAGTAAAATATGATAAATCCTGAGAACTCTAAATAGTGCATAACATAAAATGCTAACAGTGTCCATTTATTTTTTTATCAACATACATATGCAAAAAAATGTTTACATAAATCTAGTTTGAAGAAACAAAATAACGTTGTAATACATTAATCGGCAATTAACTTACAATGTTGGTAAATCAAACAATATTTCGTTTTGACTCATCAATTGTGCATATTCATTCACTAATTTATTATGTGGCGCTGTGTACAAGTTTATTGTCGTTACTCTTTCAACTATTTAAATTATCGAACCTACAAATTTCACACATTTTGGTGCAGAGAATCGAAGTGCTTATTGATGTAAAACCACTTCACACTTATTTCATTTATTGAATGATGTAGATGCTTTGATTCATGCATATCAACCCTCTGACTAGCAACGGCGGGGCGAGGGTTTAATTTGTGCCCAACCAAGTACAATTTTTACTTTTCTAGTAGTTTCTTTAAAATTGCAAGAAAATACTTTATTGCTGAGCATGTTTAGCTAAAGCGTATACGTTACGTTGGTACAAATTGTACGTTAGTGTGTCTGATAAAATTTGCTATTTTAAGTTGACGGACACAAAGTTGGTAGGACATGTTACTGGCATTTAGTAGAGGCACTACTAGATGACAGTATAATATATAGCAGTATCCTACCTTTTCTGAATTTGGAGGTTAGTCTTATCCTGCGTAGTGTTAATTTTGACAGTTTCACGTTAGAGTGTCTCATAAATTTGCCATTTTTAGTTAGTGGGCACAAAGTGCTGCCCGTTGTAAGGAAATCTGACTGACATTTAGAAGTGTCACTCCAAGATGTCAGCATAATAAATAGCTGTTAGTCTCATCGTGTGTACTGCTTTCTCTAGTCCCTGTAGATTTTCGAGAGAGTTTCTAATTTGTTTCTTTCGCAAGATACATTTAATCTTAACAGGTGGGCACAGAATAACCCCCTTAGTAGTCCGTGTTACAAAACAAATATCTTGGTAGTGCAAGGGTTAAGAACCTTGTGTTTTATCCTGTATGTCTTATTATGCTACACTTGAAGAACTCTAGTTTCAGACCGTTTTGCACCCATCTGCAAAGTAAAATTTTTCTCTCTGGCAAAAGGTTGAAGAGGTGATTTGTATCCCAATTGAGGTATGCTGATTTCAAATATCCAAACCGTTTTTGCCTATCACTCAGAGTTTTGTTGCTATATGAAGTGAAAATTGTACATATTCATCATTTCTGAATATCTATTAACGAGAAATTAGCTGGAAACATCATTAAATGATTCCTATACTTGAAGCTGTATTTCGTTCATAGTCGTAGTAAATGTAGGATCTTTTATAAGCTTCCGAATGTGGAAGCCTTCAAAAACATCGTTAGTTTTGGCATCAGACTGTTCTGGAAATTTCTGACAGAGGTACTGAAAACAGAGACTACTTCTATCCAAACTCTTAACTTACTACTTCATAATTCCTAGTTTTATATGAGATCAATAGCTTATTTTCAAAATTAATTAATGGATGATTTACAATGTTTTTCGCTATTGACATGAACTGTTTCCTCTTGGACCACTCAGAAACTAACTAATACATCCTTGTCCCTAGAGTCCCATTCGCAAAGAAAGCAAGGGAATTTTGTATATCCTGCTTGTTGTCACAGTATGATACTGCGCACTTTCAAATCACATCACATTAACCAACTGTTCATTGTATGTCACTTTGTGCAAAACGGTGGCTAAATTGTGGTACTTTTCACGATCAGACGTTGAATGGGCGACTGGCACTGAATCAAGTTCATTCCCATTGTGTAAAACAACACTTTTGAGACTTCTTTTACTCAAACCAATAGAGAAACGCCAGTCCTTAAATGGTAACGAATTTCAAGAAGATGAACCAAGTCAGGGATATCACAGCAAAACACAAGTTCTCTTTCGAACTCCTTCGTGGCTAAGTGGTTAGCGTACACGCCTTTGGGGTGAGAGATTCAAGTTCGATTCCTGGCGGAAGCTCATGTGGTTCGGATTCCACGTTAATCCGTAGGTATCGCCTCATACAGCCTCGCTTTTGAAAGGGACGCAAGACTAAAAATCAAGTCAACTCAACTAGTTCTCTTTCTTGAACGAAAGATTATTGAATTTTTCATCCCGATTTCTTTAGCAATGTGAATTTGTCCCAGAAAGTAAGACGTTTCTCTCTTTCAATCGTGATCCTAAAAGTTCACTTTTTTTCTTTAGTAAGACCGAAATCGCACACCAAATCATTAAGTCATAATGATTCAAAAGATGTGGAGTTTAATCTTCAACATTAGGTGTAAAGGCATCATCATCACATTTCCGGCACTTGAAGATGCCAAAGAAACACTCTCTGATAATTTATTCGTGTTTTTTTTTTTTAAATAGGTATGTCGGGCCCATGTGGCACAGGTGGAAGGCTCGTATGCACAATGCTTTTTTGTTGTTTGTTTCTCTTATTAAAACCAGACACTTTACATACACAAACATAGTCAATATGATCCCTTTGTTCCCGCCAATGACATTGATGGCAATAACTCATGCTACCATTTCCTAAGGCTTTCTACACACGTTTTACGCACAGTATGGGGTGCAAAATCCTTGTCATTCTCACCTAATTTCATGTAAAAATATGTCAAGTACAAGCTTTTATATACATTTCGTAACATTTTGCTTCTTACTTTATATTGCATAAAGCTTACATACCTATATAACAGAAAAAAATGGATTACTCACATATTTTCGCCTCCATATACCACTTTAGCTTGCAGTTTTTAAACAAAAGCTCACTTACCTATCGACTTTGAGTGCCCGTTGTAACTTGTAGACAAAGACGTGATCCTGGTTCCCAGAATTCCCACTCAGATAAAAGAACAAGATCTTGGCGTGTTGACCTTGTTTGGAACTGCACATCCGAGAACTACAATTGTGCTACTTGTTGTTCAGGTGTTACATTGATAATTAGCCTAATCCTCTCCAGAACAGAGGAAATAAATCTTTTAACTCAGACATTTTCACATCTGCAATCCATACACACCAAGGAAACTTTTTTGGGTGAAATCAAAGCTTCGTTAGCATAAACATGCTAGGGACTTGCTAAGAATTTGTACTTGTTGTGCAACCACTGGTATTATTTTTCACATAACGACACTAAATCGAACTTACATTACATAAAATTATTCTTGCCGGAAAATCTTCGCAGGTCTGTGTTATTATTGCGTCTCTTTGCGGCAAACTACTAGCGGAGCGAAAAATTTCGCCCAGTACAAGACAAAATATAGTCGGGACCAAATTTCGCACACCTGTCCACAGTCATACTAACTTTAAGAAAGCATGTGCTGAATTTCGTACAGTATTACATCCTTGAGAGTTTTATGGTGCAAGTGTAGATAATTTCTGAGTCAGTCTCGTATTTCTAATAAGTCGTATTAATTAATTAACTTCAAACTGTGTTTAGTATAATGTATTAACACATAAAAAATGCACATACCTAAAATGTATAAGAGAGTTAGTGTAAACCTTAAAGAAACATAATATATGTACATTGCCAGTCATAACTTACCTTTAGTTCTTTTTGGGAGCTAAAATGTGGTACCTCATTATTCCCCGTATTTCTGTTGGAACATCAATTTAGTGGAAACCAACACCATATTTCTTAGATATTTAGAGTTAGCCTTCAAGATCAAGGTAATACTGGAAATTCAAAGGTGTAGCTTAATCACCTGCTATTTTAAAATTGAAGCAAAGAGCACATGGGCATACGTTTCAATTGGCTCTAAAGAGAACATAAATTTTTAAAACTCTCATTTCTTGGTACAAATGAGAAAGGTAACCGTATTGATCACGTTTCCCCCTAAGTTAGAAAGTTAAAATATTGTAGCTTGAATCTTCTTATGTCTTTGCTTCTAAGTGTAGAGGTAGTTTCCTATATTTGCATTTTTCCTTTCATTTATAGATTCTTACGTAAAATTTCTCACCCTAAGTTTCCAGAAGATTCGTACGTATTCCAGTTACGAATATTGTGATTTATCATATACACGAATATTGTGTTTCTAGTCTTGTACAGCTAGACGAGTTTATATCTGAGTAAGAAATGTCCTCATACGTTTTTCCCCCTACTTCCTTCCAAATTTTCAATTGCTTTAATGAAGCGTTTCTACGTATCGCTTCAATATCTTTCATTTATATTCACAACTAACGATGGACCCATATATTTGAATATTAGTACGTTGCTATTTGGTCACGTTCATAGGAAGTTCCCTTTCTTAGCATATAAACTTCCATTACTAGTACAGTAATCGTCTTTTATGCTTTATTAAAAAAACATATTTGTGTATTATAAACATCTGGTCAAGTCTGCATTTTCGATTATTTTTTTTTTTCCTATTAGCATCCATCGCTATTTAAGACTATTACTGTTCACATTCTTTAGTTTTCTATTTACCTCAGTTGACTAGAGTTTCTTAACCCCTTAAGGTCCTTCAATAGGCACTCACGCATCTGGAGAATTTTGTTGATGGACGAATGCGCCACGTAGTGGCACTTCGTGTAACTCACACAAATACAGCAAACACAGCAAGGGTGCAGGTCAAAACTCATCCGGCCTTACCCCCTGGAGTCACAGATCTTGTCCCTGTGCAGAGAATGGTGGTAAAACAAAAATTCTTGTCCATTATAAACCCTCTGTTCGATGTGTAGCCTCTCTGTCTGTAAACATCGTTCTCTTGCGATGATTTACACTACAAATCAGATGTTATTGGCTCTATATATAACACGGGTCATAGGAAAATTTTCAATGCATATAGACTTATTCAATATAAAAACTAATAGCAAAACGCTCATCTTTCAACGTAAATCACATTACACAGAGTTATACCTACGTATATGTGCAATTCTTATGTAAAAATGACTAGAGTAGCAAAGGACCGAAGCACATGAAAGGCTCCAGCCAGTGGCGTAGCCAGAAAACTCGTCAAGGGGAGATTCAGAAAGCATTGCTGGAACGCAATTCTTGTATTCATATGAAATAACCAATAGTTTTTACTTTTACTACAGATAAACTTTCCATTTTATTCTCGTATGAGTCTCCTTCTTCCCACCTATGTTAACTACATAAAATACATTACCCAAAGTTTGTATTATTATTATTATTATTATTATTATTATTATTATTATTATTCAAGAAAGCGTTGTATGTAATGTCAACCTCCAAATTATCCTTACATACCTTATTCAAAATAGTAGTACCAACTACCAACTCATAAACTTACCACTGGCGTATTTGGGGGGCTATCGGGCTCCAGTCCCCTCCCCGGCCCGAAAATCGTTAAAATTTGCTGGCACCCATAAGGAAAAATTAAGTGCTTATTGACATATTGTGCATAGCCCTACGTCTCCTAAACAAAATCCTAAATATGCCACTGAAACTTACTCAATATTTCTGATAAAATATCCTATTGTATAAAGTATACTCTTTTACTTTATGAGTTTAATATTTCGACTTTTTTCGTTGCATCCCTCTTCTAAAATTCACAACGACGCAATTTGAGTCATAATTGCAACCTGTATGTACAAAATTTAACAAAAGTAATAAATAAACTTATCCGTAATGAAAATAAATTAAAATACAATAAAACTCTGTTCATTTGGCTATATAAACTCTTCTATGTGAGGGGAAAATCTTTAGTAAAATTACTGTGGCAATAACAATTTCGTACTTTCAGTGTTCTAGAACTAAGCAGATCATAGTGGCTTATCGATACCAAGAAAATTAATACGAGATCCAAGTATACCTAAAGTTGTTCTTTTCTCCAAGATCATGAACCTTAGATTACCCTTTTTCTTTCTTTCCTTTTGTTTTCAAAACGTGACATTTCTAGTAACCAGAAGGAAAAGTACAATCCCAACGTTAGATTTTGTTGTACAAAAATCTTTGGAATAGATCGATCAATTCAAATGCTAGTTCCATCTCGATTTCTCTAAGCGAGGAAAATTACCCAAATTGGTCTAGAATAAAATCTTGCGGTGGCGATGAAGTTCTACTTATTGTCGTGCCGTGGAAAATTTGCACCCGGAACGAGAGTATACGACGGCGCCCTCCGTACATATGAGTGAGGTCGACAGACCAGCCGAGAAGCGCCATGTTTGGCGGGAAGCGTAAGAAAATTTTCAAAAATAAGCCCTGCTTTTTATTGGTTTTGAGCACTTTTTATTATTTTTTCTTCCATTTTATATATGTGCACGCGATGCGGACTGGTAGTTCACAGTCTCTGTCCTTGGTTAGCTGCCAGTCCTGATGGGCTTATCCACGACGATGGATTGTTGGAAGTGAAGTGTCCAAGTTCAGCTCGTGATTATACCCCAACAGAAGCGGCTACAACATTGAAGAAGTTTTACTTACACATAGACTCTCTCACAAAGGAGCTGAAACTGGAAAGTAACCATAATTATTACTATCAAATTCAGGGACAGTTACGAGTGACAGGTAGACAGTGGCAAGGGTGCCGGTTTCTCTGTAAATTTTGGGGGGGGGGGGTATTCAGATGCAGAAGGTATATTTTTTCTATATATGAAGATTTTAATACAAATTGCACTCAAATTTATGCCAAATATTGTGTATTTTACAAATATAATAGGGGACCTACATGAGCTTTGGGGGCCCAGGCCCCCAGGATCGGAACCTTTGGACAGTAGTGTGACTTTGCTGTTTGGACACTAAAGGGACTATCCATTGAACGTATCCGAAAAGATTATCATTTTTTGAATAAAGTGTTTCCAAAGTTACAAACACTTTATATGTGTTATATTTTACCAGAGATGCTGGATCCTCGAGTAAGATGAAGTCAGAAGATACAATTTCGTGATAGGAGGGATAATCTCAAATCGTAGAAGGAAACGTTGTAGGAGTACCAAATACACCCATGTAACTATGGGAAACTCATGCATTCTGCTGTGCATTTCTTCATATTTCTTTTTTTACAAATTATAGTATACCCGTCTGCCTCAAATAAGATTTTAAAAGGTGATAAATAAACAACATAAAACTTTACAATTCTTAAAAAGTTATATCTAAATTTTCCACTACGAAACAGTTTACATTTTTCAAAAAGAAAAAAAAAAGTTGATAGGCATATTTAATGTAATATTATTTGAATATCACATGTAGAAACGTTTGAACAATATTTTCATTTGAGAAATAAGTGAGTTTCCTTTCAAAGTGAAAAACTACAATAAGTAGCTTCCGAACTATGGGAATTCAATAATAAAACCGGAAGTAGTACATCTATATCTTTTGTTTTCAATAGAATGATCCTCGTGTTCTCGTTTGGCAGAATCCTGTTTCGCAGATAGGGATTCCAACTGGTTTTCAACGTTCAGTGTTGCCATGTTTCGAAGAACAGAAAATACGCAATGAGTGTACATTCCCGTTTTGCAGAATGAGAGATGTAGGTTTTTGGAAAATCTGTACTGCACCTGAAGCACTCCGATATCTTTATTATACTCTGAGAAACGCCGATACTTGTAATATATGTTGAGAAATTGATCCTTCGTTTGGAAATTGATTCCATGGAAGCAAACGTCACGAGGGAAAGATATTTGCTCATTGATGACAGACAAAGGCAAACTCTATTCCGAGTCGCACCTCTTTCTTAGATGTACATTCGATTTGTTTTCCTTTCACGCGAAAGAGGAGGAAATTGAGGTGAATTACTCGTTGACATTTAGCTGCTAAGACACTTCTTCAGAACGGGAATGAGTAAACTTGGCAACGCTGCACACTGATTCTGCAAAAACACCGAGTAACCAGAGTGATAAGATAAAAGATAGAACCAGTTCCTCCGACTCTGTATCCAAATCAAATCGCAATTACTTACCCGCTATCTTGCACTTCCGGTTTGAGTAAAAGAATATGCGTGAAAGTCGAATAAACTATTGGGACATGGAATCGGTTCCCAAACAATGCCCGTTTCTGTTCTATAGCGATGAAATGGGGGACCGTAAATGACAATTTCTAAAACTACTTGTTGAATAGAGTTTACCTTAGGAGAACCTATTCTTGCGACAATGAGTACATCCCCCCCCAAAAAAAGCTTCTTTCTTTCCGTTTTTGCACTATGACGACCAATATTGAAGCCGGAAAATGTTATTATTTATTCATTTATTTATTACCATTTACAATTTGAGCAGAGGGTTAATGGAGAAGTTGATACCTACTGCTGGGATACTGAATCAAAGGCAAAAATAAACTGCTTGCCATTGTCTCGTAACTAGTTTTGCTCTTTAGTCAATAGAAAAAGGAAGAAATTGGTAATATATTACTATTTACAGTTGTCGTAGGGAGCAGTCGTTCTTTTAGAAAAAATGTTCCGGGGGGCACTTCTGGTACTATTTTATTTATTATTATATATATTATAGACGTATTATTTTGGTTTCGTCCGGGGGGCACTCTCAGAGTTCCGGGAGGGGCAGTGTTCTCCATAAAACATGTCTGGAAGAAACACTGGTAGGGAGATGCGAGTGAAATTTTATCTTTTCTTGAGACGAAGAATCAATTCTACAAAACCGCTTCTTGCTATGTTACCATTTCTGTTCTATGGCGATCAAATTTGAAATCGGAAATTGTTAATTTCTACCACTTTCGGTTTGAATAGAGAATGAACAAAGAAGTTGAAACCTATTGCTGAGACACTGACTCAATTCCAACAAACCGCTTATCGATATTTCTTACGGTTCTTGCTCTGATACCTGTTGACAGGTGGACGGATAGTCATTCTATAATACCCATGCTTACGCATAGCATAACTCGGAAGCCTAAACCGTATTTTCGGTTGGGAGGTGGGTGTGGCTTCGAAGACATTTGAGCGAGGGGACATGAATAATTCAAACAAAGCCTCCGTAACGCTATTATTTCCAAGGTAAGCAGATTTTTAAAATAATAATAACTCACTTCTGTATGTTCTCTACTCTTCACTATTTACTTGTCGAATGAAGAAATGATAAAAGAGAAAAGGATTTTCAGATTGCCGTAGACGTGAAAAATGAGTAAATGTACTAAACTTCCTCGGAACAAACACATGGCAGACAGTGTCTTGACCTGTTTCTCCTAAAAACAGCCCACCAGCTGTGACATCCCTCGACAAAGAAGGAAGTTTCATTCCCAGACAGGGCCATGCGAATTCTGTGAACTCTCACTGTTTGCAAGCTATGAACAGAATATCTCGATAACAGTAAAAGACAATTTGTTGAAAACATGTCAAACAACTGTTTGCAGACACTAGCGTCATATTATATTTTACTTGATGGTAAGTGCGAGGAATGACTCCTATACAACTTGTGTAGATTTTTACACTGTTTTTATATTATTGAATGTGTCCATGTCCCACAATGAGGTAATCGAAATTCCATGTGGATCATGCACTCAGCAGCGTATCTAGGATGTTTTTGTGTGTCTGTGTGAGTTCTTAGTACCGGATATACACAAAAATAACCAACATAAAAAATATAAACAATTACAAGCATCAGAGTACATAATCGGAAATCTTTGAGGGGGCGGCGCCGCTGGGCTCCCTTTCCCTACGCCACTGCATGCACCAGATACTGTAGTAAACGAGCATGGTTTTCGCTTTCAATATGAAGTGTATACAAAAATGAACTTCACAATCCCGTATCAATAATGCAATAGATATTCTAGTAGGATAAGCGCGTAAGTACGGTAGCTTTCGACAAATTGCCAACAAAACTAATATAGTTCATTTTTCAACTATAGAAGCTTCTAAAAATGATAATAATGAAGTAATCGCAATTTCGTATGAACCATGCACTAGATGTTATAGCAGTCAATGGACGTGTGTAGTGTGCCAACATTTTATATCGTAGCCTCCTTTCACTAATAGAATCCTCACAACAATGGGAAAAAATACGAAATGGCAATTTTCTCGTACATCATGCAATAAATATTGCACTAGTGTGCATGACTTAACACTAATTGAAAAATTTACAACGGAGATATCCTGCATCATATTGTAAACAATGAAATGAAAACAGCAATGGAAATAATGCGGAAATCAAAATTTCATATGGAACTAGTACATACATCTACGTGATTTGACATCCATTGGTGAATTACTGACTGAGATATAGTGTCCAGCGTTTTCAACAATGGAGTGCTCACAACAATGGAAATAATTAGGAAATCAAAATTCTCCACAGAAAATGCATTAAATGTTGTACTAGTAGATATGTCTGCGTGATTTGAGATCTGTTGATGAATTACTGACCGAGATATCGCGTCCAGCGTTTTCCACAATGGATTTCTCACAACAATGGAAATAAGTAGGAAATCAAAATTCTCAACGGATAATGCACTAGATGATGTATTAGTACATACGCCTGCGTGATTTGAGATCCATTGGTGAATTACTGACCGAGATAACGTGTCCAGCATTTTCAACAATGGAGTGCTCACAACACTGGAAATAATAAGGAAATCAAAATTTTGCGCGGATAATGCACTAGAAGTTGTAGTAGTACATATGTCTGCGTGATATCACATCCATTGGTGAATTACTGACTGAGATATAGTGTCCATCATTTTCAACAATGGAGTGCTCGCAACAATGGAAATAATTAGGAAATCAAAATTCTGCACGGATAATGCACTAAATGTTGTACTAGTAGATTTTCACGTTATACATTATTCGTGTGCCTGTTCGCGGCGCCAAGCTTTACCGGAGTTTGAGTCCGACTGGAGTCGAACCACGGTTCAGCTGAAAACGCTACAGATGCGAGGATTCGTCCGCTGGGCCGCCTGAATATTTCTCCCCCTCCTACTTCACTCCTAGACCAACCCCTCAGTATCTGTGAATGCTACGTAGCTTGGTGTAGTCCTGTTTCCTTGGTCATTTGCAATAATTTCTACCTTCCCATTCTGGAAGACTCCAACACAGGAATATGTGGTCCCAAGATCGATGCCTACAGCTGGTGCTTTTGCCATGTTTATTCTCTTCGGTATGTATTACAGACAAAACTCGATGATAGTTTTCTCACGTTCCACACACTACATCATCTTGTGACTGAATATTCCTGTGTTGGAATCTTCCAGCATGGAAAGGTAGAAATTATTGCAAATGACCAAGGAAACAGGACTACACCAAGCTACGTAGCATTCACAGATACTGAGGGGTTGGTCTAGGAGTGAAGTAGGAGGGAGAGTAATATTCAGGTGGCCCAGCGGACGAATCCTCGCATCTGTAGCGTTTACAGCTGAACCGAGGTTCGACTCCAGTCGGACTCAAACCACGGTAAAGCTAACCGTGAAAAATGGCGCCGCGAACAGGCACACGAATAATGTATAGCGTGAAAAATAGCGCATCGAACAGGGACTCGAATAATGTTTACTGCAACAAAATGTCGCATCGAAATTGGGATTCGTGTTTTGGAGACAAAAGTGACGTTGCAATCATTGACCCGCTTCACTTACATTAGATTATTTCACATCAAATTAAATATTTTTCCTTCCTAATTACGTAATTATGGAGTGTGGCGACACTCATGGCATTGAATTTCCATTTCCGATAGTTTGAAATTTTCCTATTTATAGCGGACACAAGAGTTTCAACGGAACAACCCAGAACAACTTTTCAAAAAAAAAAAAAACTGTCTGCTGCCTAATTTTTCCTTCACGTCCTCTGGGTATTTGAAGCACAGAAGGGAGGAAAACACAGGTCAGAAAAGAAGAAGAAGACTTTACAAATGATGGTTTACACACTAGCCTTTCTAAAAACGACAGGGGGTGAACCCTCTGAACGTCGTAAAAAAAAGTAAAATAAAAAGTATTGACTACAGCTTAGAAATGATTTTGTTTTCTTTCTGTCCTGTGCCTGGACTTGACTAAAAAAAAGAAATTAAATTAGAAGACAAAAATGAACGGGACACCGAAAAAGCAGGTAAAAATAAAAAGTAAATACACGATACCTAGTAGCCTTTGCACTCAGCGAACTTGGTTCTGAAGTACCTCCAACGCTAGGTATTGTCAGTTATTGATATGTCTCCGTGATTTGAGATTTCTTGATGAATTACTGACCGAGATATCTTGTCCAGCCTTTTCAACAATGGAGTGCTCACAACAATGGAAATAATTAGGAAATCAAAATTATGCACGGATAATGCACTAGACGATGTATTAGTAAATATGTCTGCGTGATTTGAGATCCACTGTTGAATTACTGAAAGAGATATCGTGCCCAGCGTTTTCAACAATGGAGTGCTCACAAAAATGGAAATAATTAGGAAATCAAAAGTTTGCCGGATAATGCACTAGACGTTGTATTAGTACATACGTCTGCGTGATTTGAGATCCATTGGTGAATTACTGACCGAGATATCGTGTCCAGATTTTTCAACAATGGTGTGCTCACAACAATGGAAATAATTAGGAAATCAAAATTTTGCACCAATAATGCACTAGATGATGTATTAGTACATACGTCTTCGTGATTTCAGATCCATTTGTCAATTAGTGACCGAGATATCGTGTCCAGCGTTTTCAACAAAGGAGTGCTCACAACAATGGTAATAAACAGGAAATCAAATTTTTGCACGGATAATGCACTACATATTGTACTAGTACATACGTCTGCGTGATTTGAGATCCATTGGTGAATTACTAACTGAGATATCGTGGCCAGCGTTTTCAACAATGGTGTGCTCACAACAATGGTAATAAACAGGATATCAAATTTTTGCACGGATAATGCACTACATATTGTACTAGTACATACGTCTGCGTGATTTGACATCGATTGGTGAATTACTCATTGAAATGTCGTGTTCCGCGTTTTCAACAATGAATGGTTGTAAGAGTGGAAATAATGACTAAATCGAAATTTTGCTCGGATAATGCACTAGTTGTTGTATTATTACATACGTCTGCGTGATTTGAGATCCATTGGTGAATTACTGACGGAGATATCGTGTCCAGCGTTTTCAACAATGGAGTGCTCACAACAATGGAAATAATTAGGAAATCAAAATTTTGCACCTATAATGCACTAAATATTGTACTAGTACATACGTCTGCATGATTTGAGATCCATTGGTGAATTACTGACCGAGATATCGTGTCTAGCGTTTTCAACAATGGAGTGCTCACAAGAATGGAAATAATTACGAAATCAAAATTTTGCTCGGACAAGGCACTATATGTTGTACTAGTACATACGTCTGCGTGATTTGACATCGATTGGTGGATTATTGACTGAGATATCGTGTCCAGCGTTTTCAACAATGGAGTGCTCACAACAATGGAAATAAGTAGGAAATCAAAATTTTGCTCGGATAATGCACTAGATGTTGTACTAGTACATACGTCCGCGTGATTTGAGATCTGTTTGTGAGTTACTGACTGAGATGTCGCGTTCCGCGTTTTCAAAAATGGAGTGCTCACAACAATTTAAATAATTAGGAAATCAAAATTTTGCTCGGATAATGGACTAGACGTTGTACTAAAACATACGTCTGCGTGATTTGACATCCATTGGTGGATTATTGACTGAGATATCGTGTTCCGCGTTTTCAACAATGGAGTGCTCACAACAATGGAAATAATTAGGAAATCAAAATTTTGCTCGGATAACGCACTAGATGTTGTATTAGTACATACGTCTGCGTGATTTGAGATCCATAGGTGAATTACTGACGGAGATACCCTGTCCAGTCTTTTCAACAATGGAGTGCTCACAACAATGGCAATAATTAGGAAATCAAAATTTTGCGCGGATAAGGCACTAGATGTTGTACTTGTACATACGTCTCCATGATTTGACATCCATTGGTGGATTATTGACTGAGATATCGTGTTCAGCGTTTTCAACAATGGAGTGATCACAACAATGGAAATAATTAGAAAATCAAAATTTTGCTCGGATAATGCACTAGAAGTTATATTAGTACATACGTGTGCGTGATTTGAGATCTGTTTGTGAGTTACTGACTGAGATGTCGTGTTCCGCGTTTTCAACAATGGAGTGCTCACAACAATGGAAATAATTACGAAATCAAAATTTTGCTCGGATATTGCACTAGATGTTGTACTAGTACATACGTCTGCGTGATTTGACATCCATTGGTGGATTATTGACTGAGATATCGTGTCCGGCGTTTTCAACAATTGAGTGCTCACAACAAGGCAATAATTAGGAAATCAAAATTTTGCTCGGATAAGTCACTAGATGTTGTGCTAGTACATACATCTGCGTGATTTGAGATCTTTTTGTGAGTTACTGACTGAGATTTCGTGTTCCGCGTTTTCAACAATGGAGTGCTCACAACAATGGAAATAATTAGGAAATCAAAATTTTGCTCGGATAATGCACTAGATGTTGTATTAGTATATACGTCTGCGTGATTTGACATCCATTGGTGGATTATTGACTGAGATATCGTGTCCAGCGTTTTCAACAATGGAGTGCTCACAACAATGGAAATAATTAGGAAATCAAAATTTTGCACGGATAATGCACTAGATATTGTAATAGTACATATGTCTGCGTGATTTGAGATCAATTGGTGAAATACTGACTGAGATATCGTGTTCCGCGTTTTCAACAATGAATGGTTGTAACAATGGATATAATGACTTAATCAAAATTTTGCAAGAATAATGCACTAGATAATGTTGAGCTACGATAATGTTATAACTTTGGTTTTATTATTGCTTTAAATAATGTAGTTATTGTGTTTCAATCTTTTTTTATTTTCTAATATACTTCTATTGGCCGAAGGTTGCGCCATCTAATGACTCAGCTTCAAACTACTTAGAAGTATTGAAGAACCTTAAAAACTTACTTATCATTATACTCTGTGGCAAAAAATACCCATATTTTTATTGCTGGCTTGAATTGTTCGAATATAGATGAGTACATAATAAAAATATCTCTTCATAAATCTTTTCCAGTCTGTAGAAAAAAAAGGAGCTAAAAAACTTGCAGATTTTTATCCCTAGTTATCTCGAAGCTAGAAGAAGAATGTATAGGGACGTATAGGTATAGGTGAAATATTTGTGCAGGGATGATATTTATTGTTAAATGATATACATAATGTGTTTTGCAGTAAATAATAAAATAACAATATGGTCTTCTTAAGAAGCTTTAATAATTTCTCGAGAATAAATACGTGTATCGTATTTGCAATTACTTGAGTAATCAATCTCGACAATCACATAAAAATAAAACAAAGTTCAGAAACAACAATTACAAAACGAAACTGCAAAAATTACCACCGAAATAAAAAAAAGATAGTGATACAGAAAACAACTACATAAAATTCAATACACGTACGCTAGTGGCATTGAAGTACAAAGCCGCTAGATACTACAATACTCCCAGATATATTTTGTGCAAAATAAGTACTTTGAACACTAATAGTCGGCTTTTTTCGTGATAAGTACAAAGGAATAATAAAGTTACAAATGCTACGAGATAACTTGGTAAAAAATACTTTTAATTAGAATATGTCCTTAAGGGTGATTATTTCTGCTCTTGCTATTTTCTTCTCTATGACCCTTTATTTCATTCACGTTATCAAGTAGATCAATTTTCATATGACTACTCCTCTCAAAACAAGCACTCCCACATGGAATCGACCCTGCTACAACTGGAAAAGGACACAAGCATGTATGCCCTTTCACTACAAATGACAACAAAAATTAATTAGTGTTCACTGTTTTCATCAAAATAAATGCAGAAATAAAGTTTCAGCGAACAACATATTACAAATAATAAATTGAGTTCTAGTGATTAATGTTTTGGTGTAATTTTATCAAGTGGTGCACTAGATTTAGAACACTAGTAGTAGGAGTAATAAATAGTTTTAGGAGTAGTAAATATATGTTTAATTTCATTGTGTGTATAATATAGTATTTCAACCACATAACAACTCTAATGATATGGTACTTTCTTAGGTTAAAGAAGCACTGCCAGTTGCTGTTAAATGTTACAACAAGGGAGGAAATAAGGTAACGGATAAATATATTACACTTGATACAAATGATGATAGAAAACTAAGATACTCAATTCTGATATAAAACTGTTATATATTACATATGTAACAAGGTAATGCTATTAATATTATTATTATTTTCGGTGACAAAAAGCGCGGAAAATGTAGCATTGATTTTAGCAAGTTTATACATAGAATTGGAGATTTTTAGGTAAATTCTTTGATTTGTCTAAAGTACCTTGAAGTTTTGCTACAACACTGATTTTTAAAAATGTTATTGTCACTTTTTAGCTGTATGTTTGCGTATATCCATGTTTACCGTTTCAAATATTGCCTTTTAAATTAGCGGATTTTTTATCACCTGATGGCGTATAAGTAGGTAAAACTTGCAAATTTTGCTTGGGTCTCCACCAGATTTCTCTCCCTTGTCAGTTCATGTTCCTAGCAATTATTTACTTATTTTGTTCTGTTCGATACGTATACAGATGTCCCAAAAGTAATGGCGAAAAACGAAACCGCAGATTCCTGGCACCAAAACAAGAAAAAATGTTTACATGACATATAGTCCGGAAATGGATCGGGGCGGTGGTAGACAGCTTCGAATGTTGGGGGAAACGAACTTCATACCTGAGAGCGGAATAATGATAGAAGCTAGGAAGGGAGTTGAGAAAGACATAAAAATCATATCAGCTTGACATGTTAAACGCGTGTTACAGAACTGCAACAGAGATTCTCCACATGTCATTTAAGGATTCACCGTATATCCGTACGGCAGGTAATGAAAAGGTGCAATAAAGATGAAAACCATTCGGAAAAAAGTCTTTATCCATGGCACGATTCCATGCAAATTTACAATGGGAGTCAAAGTAAAAACCACTTAGCATGGTTACATAATCTCAGGGGGCAACGGAAAGTGGTATACCACATAGAAACTAGTCGTGTCATGTAACTTATTTATTTATTTATTTATTTATTTCGGAAAAACAACAGGCAAATGCCTAATTACAGTTTTCCCTTATTGTAAAGTGTATTTAATACACTTTAAAATACATATATAATAACATACTAATATGACACAATTCAATTATAATACACTCTAAAATACACATATAATAAAATAATAATATGAAAGTAAAATATACGTTAAAATACAAATAGCACGATATACAGGATACAACAAATTTATGTAGAGTGAAAATTTTGTTTGTAACTAAAAACATCTATATCTGGGTGTTCTTGTGACGTCTTATTATACAATATACACATTTTTCTGATAGGCGATACATCTAATGCATTAGTCCTTTGCGCTGAAAGATGGAATATGTCATTATGGGGTCTCGTTGCTCTATGTGGGACGCGAATTTTGATTTCTGATAACAAATATTCTGAATCTATTGCACCATGAATTATTTTATGTAAGAAAGATAATATGAAATGACTTCTTCTGCTTTCAAGAGATTGTAATAAATATTTGTTTCGAATACCTTCGTAGTTCTCAAATTTGGGATATATACCTGTTTCTTTATATGTCAAAAAGCGCACAAATTTATTTTGAATGTTTTCGATTTTATTTATATATTTCTTATTATTAGAACCCCATATTATCGCTGCATATTCCACCTTAGACCGCACATAGGCAGTGTATAATGTTTTGAGAGCATTAGTATTAGAAAAATCACCTCCTAATCTCATCACAAAGCCAAGATTCCTAAAGGCCTCACCAATTACTCTGTTGACATGAATATCGAATGATAGGTTTGACTGCAGAGTGACTCCAAGATCAGTAACATAATCCACTCTCTCAATTGGCGTTTGATTAATAGTATACGCATTGCGTACATAGTTTATTTTCCTGGTGTATGACACTACTTTACATTTTCTAATATTTAGTAGCAACTTATTTGATTCACACCATTGGGAAATAGCATTAATGTCATTTTGCAAAGAAATTGCGTCTAATTCCGTGGAGATACTGCGATAGATTTTTAGATCGTCAGCAAACAAAAGTTTGTGGGAAGATGTTATTACAGGTGGTAAATCGTTAACAAATAGTATAAATAACAGAAGTCCTAAGTTCGATCCCTGAGGCACACCAGAGTCTACGACATATTCCTTAGTTAAAATATTCTTGTATCGAACGCGATGTTTCCGTTGGTAAAGATAGGATGCTATAAGTTGTTGAAGATTTTGTGAAAAATTGAATGTCACAAGTTTGCTTAGAAGTATATCATGATTAATTACGTCGAACGCCTTGGAGAAATCTGTATAAATTACATCTACTTGTTCCTTTTTATCAACTTGATTAGCTATAAAATGCGTAAGTTCTGAGAGATTAGTTACAGTTGACCTCTTTGGCATGAAACCATGTTGAAAGGGAGATATTACTGACCGTACATGTGAATAAATTTTTTCGTATATAATAATTTCAAATATCTTAGATGGGGCAGATAGTAGGGTTACCGGTCGATAATTTTTTATTTGGTCTGTAGGGCAGCCTGTTTTGGGAATGGGACAGACGTCACCAATCTTCCATTTCGTAGGAAATGTAGAAGAAGCTATTGACTTGTTAAAAATAACTTGCAGGGGATGTTTCAGTATTTCTGAGCAGCCTTTAATGATATATGGTGGTATTTTGTCTGGTCCACAAGATGACCGTGGTTTAAGTTTTTTAATAGCATTCTCCACATCTTCAATATCTATAAAGTTAATGTTTAATTTGTCCAGGATTTCCGAATTATTGTGTTGCTCCATAGGAATAAGATTGTAGCTCGATTTATTGTGTGTCACTTGAAAATTTGTCATAAACGCGTTTGCAATATCAGCATCGTCACTCAAAGTTTGACCATCATAATGAAATATATTACTTCCCGAATTACTCTTTTTATTCTTAACATACGCCCAGAAAGTCTTAGGATTATTTATAATATTGGCCTCACAGTTGTTTAAATATATATTGTATGCATTAGAAATTTCTTTTTTAGAAAGAGCTCTCAATTCTTTAAATTTATTATAGTGATAAAGTGCGTCCCGAGAACCCTGCTTCCATTTCTTATGGTGATATGATTTGCTCTTAATTAATCTAATTATGTCACTTGAAAACCAAGTACGGTAATTGAATTTAGCTCTTTTTCTCGGGATGCATCGGTCAAAAATAGAATAGAGTATATGATAGAAAAAATCCACAGAGTCATCTACAGTCAAACTATCTGTGATAGGTTCCCAATTTGTTAGTGATATTTCGCGATACAGTTTATCAAAGTCAGCTTTAAAAAAATTATAGTCTCTTACTTTGCTTTTGTTTGTACACTTAACATTTCTAGAATTAATACATTTATATTCAGCTAGGAGGGCTGGGTGATGAGCATCCTCCGGTAAAAGGGGAGGGTGTTCATGTATGACCTCTACGCTGGTAAGATTCGATAGTATTAGGTCAAGCGTTTTGCCATACGAGTTTTTAATATTATTGTATTGTATGTAAATTATAAAAATTCATTAAGTGAAATAATTCTTGACAGGTTCCAGTAGATGTTAAAAAATTGAAATCAGTTCCCGTGACCTGTGAGAGATTATAGTCGCCTGTCAGAAGAATGTTACTCTTTGGTTGTAGTACACTAAATATGTATTCAAAATATTCTCTATATATTGATTGATTTGACCCAGGTGCAATATATACAAGACCAATATATATACAATTAACCGTATCTACAAAAACTTTTACTGTAATACAATCAACACCAGGAATGTTTGGGGAAGGAATTTTCTGCACACGATATTTTTTATTTACAGCTAATACAACACCACCACCCAATTTCTTACCAGAAGTAACAATATTTCTGTCTGCTCTTACCACGACATACCGCGAATCAAAGAGTTCAGAGTCATTATGACTGTTAGTAAGCCAAGATTCAGTTAATGCAATTGCCTGATAATTGTTACTTAATACATTTTCGGTCAGCGTTCTTAATTTGGTACGAGTTCCCCTTACGTTTTGAATATATATATTAAAATAGCCATCTTTCCCCTCAACTATATTGTCACTTTCACCTCTCACTTCGAATGTTTTTGTACTTACGGAAGTGTCCTTGGTGCACCCCCCTCATGCTGATATCTTTCTGCCTGCCTTGGAATGTCCAGATTGTGGGTTGGGGGAGGGAGCGGATGCTTGGTTTTCTTGTCGCAGATGCTGTCGAGGTTTTTCTTGTTCTTGATTGACAGGTGCTTTAGGCGATTCAGGTGGCTGATTGTAAATTCCCTCGGCCTCGAAATCACATGCACAATCCACAACGACGTACTGTAATGTAACGTAGTATCTTACTCATAATAGCACTACAAGCTATAAGGTCATACGTGCTAACAATAAACTTTCCTACAGAAGATGTTCAAAGTGATGTCCTCCCACATCTATTCAACGTGATAATCATGAGTTTCGAATGCATCCCATCATTCCCGGTGAGTTGCGTAACTGTTAGCACGCATCTTCAATGCGATTTTGTATATAGGCAAGTTTCTTTCCCTAACTAGGGATGATTCCATACCGGGAGCAAGTACCTGGGGAAAACTTCTATATCGTATGAAAACTCTTGCTATGAGGAGTACGAAACGGTTTTCAAATCACGGGCATAACTGACAACATGGGTGGTTGTGGGTTCACTAACATACTACAAACCTAGTGTGGGTCATAATCTAATTATATCAGCCAATGCTGTAGACTTCATGCGAAAATCTTGAATGTTCGCATTGGTTGACAACACTGCATACTGGGGTGCTTGGGAGACGGGGACACTTACATTATGCTTTCCATTGTCCAATGTAATTTCTGTTACATTTGTCATATATTCGTTCAATGTCATTTACACCATTTTCAACATTATGATGTACTGTATACACTTGTTGGCAACACTGACAACCTGGAATGGTTGGGAGACGGTCACACTCAACGTCTTTTTGCTATAGTTAGTATGATGTTCTGGCAAACTTGGTGTATAAACGTCTCATCGTACGAAACCTACTATATACTTGGTTTTTATATACTTGGTTGGCAATACTGACAAACTGTGGTCCTTGGGAGAGGAATATGTCCGAAGTATATTTTCTCTAGGGACGAATGATGTTTATACCACGTTTCATGGTTATACATCCAGTGGTGCAGAAACCATCAGCCACGTTGTATTTAAAATTCCCTGGCGACACTGACGGAATGGGTATGTTTGGGTGCAAAGTGATATTATCAAACCCTTGCCCGAGTCACGTTCTAGCAATGATCCAAACACGAACATGATGGGCTCAGGAGCTTACGCGTGATGCATCGTAACATTCATTTTTACTTCTGTGAAACACCATACATAGGGTCAAAACGGCAACAAAGTGGCCCCATATAGGGCCAGGTTGTGGGTTTGCCCGTAATTTGAAAACGGTTCCGAAATTCTCATGGCAAGATCTTTCAGACGATATATAAGTTTTCTACAGGTACTTGGTTCCGGTATGGAGTAATCCCTAGTAAGTTTGATGTTCCTTTCCCCCCACATACTAAGCTGTCCAGCTCCACCCCTGTCCACTTACGCTATATGCTAAGCTGTCCACTATATGAATATAAACTTGTAATATATGCTTGCTTTTTGTTTTGGTGCCAGGAATCTGTGGTTTCATTTTTCACCATTACTTTTGGGACACCATATATGCATCATATTTTTGGGTGACGTTACGCAGCATGAATTGATTACAAGGTGGAAGCGTAGGCGAATATGGAACGGGGTGGAGCGCTGTGTTACCAACTGCAGGGGCATATCCCCAAATACAGGGAGATTTAGTAATTTTTGCTACACGTAGAGACGAATCTCGTAAATTGAAGGAAACACGGGGATTTAACAAGAAAAAAACTTAATGATTTAAAATAAAGTCCAATTAATTGACGTACTTTGTGATATTATTTGTTGAATTTAAAAGTACTTCTCACAATCATGAAAATGAAATGAAATCTTTGAGTTTTACGTCCCACGGTTATGCCGGTTAAGCTAAAGGAGACGGTGATTATGAGAAATGAGTGAAATGGTGGAATGAAGAAAGTGGGAGGCAACGAGAGAACCCCGAGAAAACCCACGAACACGGTGTTTGTCCACCACAAAGTCCACACGGCGCGAGCTGGGATCGAACCAGGGACCCCGAGCACCGGAGGTGAACGCTCTACCACTTTTTTTTTTTTTTTAATGAAAATTTATTGTAACTCAAGAATCAATTACATTGAAGCGGTTAGGCTTTTGGCACAAAGAAAGGAAGTTACTAGAACAATGAGTTGGCTATAAAATTTGCAAATAGCTTATTACGTACATCCTTTGCTAATTTGGAGTATTCTTTTTGTAAATACTGTACATAGAAGGCTCCCCCTGCTTCTAAGTTGGAATTAAAAATATATTTGACGGTCGTTCCTATATACCAATTGACACTATGTTGTTTACTAACAGGATAAAAACGATAATCAGGTCTTAAAACTATGCTAATATTTATATTGCGTTCCGAACTACGAGTAAGAATGGCTAAAAAGTGACGTAACTGAGACCAGATTTTTGTGGATTCCAGACATGTCGTGATTCTATGAATCAACGTATCTATATTGTTACATCTAGTGCAAAGAGCATCAGGACTAAAACCATATTTGTTTCTCTTTTCTTTAGTATCAATAACATTATGGACAATCATAAACCAGATAGATTTGCTGGCAACACACAAGGTCAAGTCATTGATATTGGCCCAAATATTGGACCAATTACACAAGTACTCATCTAACACAATTTTAGGTGGGACATATAATCTAGTCATTTTAAAAACATACAGCTGTTTACTACTTAAAGTTTTAAAATCAAAAAGCTGCGACAGATATATATAATCACACAAAACAGTTTCCAAGTACTTACAGCTTTGAGGGAGATGAGCCATACACAGGGGTAGACTCCTCTCTGTTCGTGCTAATACGTAAGTGAGCAGTTGTTGTGTTACACTATTCGCTTCGTCTGTGTACAAGGTCATTGAGCGAGTAACATACAAACTTGCAGCTTTTTCTTGCACATTGAACAGACCGATGCCACCTTGTGAATGTAAACAACACATTACATCATATTTAACACGAAAGACCTGATGTTTCCATAGAAACCAACCACATAAACTTTGAATTTGTTTTCCTATGAGTTGAGGCATAGGTAATACATTTGCCAAATACCAGATTTTGCTTAAGAGATAAACATTTATAAATTTAGCTCTAGAATATAAACATAGATTTCTGGATTGATTTACATAACCTGAATGACGCAGTGTGTTTACAATATTCGTATAGTTATGATCAATAGTGTGCATTATGTTTGAATAAAAGGTAATTCCTAAAATTTTGATACTGTCGGCCTGAGGGACGGTATCTATATCATTAAAATCAATACTATTGTTTATGTTTAACATATGCGATTTACAAACATTTAATCTAGCCCCAGATGCTACCTCATATTCACGAACACATTCCATCATGAGAGAATAATCTAGTTTTGAAGAGACAAAAACTGTTACATCATCTGCATAACTAGCCACTTTTATAGCAGGGGTAATAATATTTAGACCAGTTAGGCGGTCATTCATAGCATATAACAGGGGAGCAAGGCTAATAGCAAAACTCAACATTGAAAGGGGATCACCTTGTCTTATTGAACGTTTGATGGGAATGTTGTTGGATAGGTGACCGTTAACATTTAACTTCGTATGAGCATCTTTATAAAAATATTTCATCCATGTAACAAATTGTTCATTAAAACCGAATTTTCTGAAAACAGACCATAAGTACGAGTGTTCAATATTATCAAAGGCGTTTTTAAAATCTAAATTTATCAGAGCCGCTTTAAGAGCGCAATCATTACAAATAGTAATACTATCTCGAATAGTTAATAAAAGGTGATAGATGGTTTTCTGTTTAACAGCCACATATTGCAAATTTTGTAATAACTTATCCATGTAGTCCTGTAGTCTGTTTTTAATACATCTACTAAAAATTTTGATATCTGTATTAAGAAGGGATATAGGTCTATAATGGCTAACATTAGATGGTTGAACAGTTTTAGGGATAAAGACCGTGACGGCTGGATTAGGGCGCTTGATAGTCTCTGAAGCAAAGAACCATTCATTTACAATCAATGTTAGTGTATCGCCCATTATATCCCAAAATTTAACATATAAACGGCCAGAGATAGAGTCGGGCCCAGGAGATTTTCCTTTTTTTGCAGCATTTACAGCTCTTTGTACTTCATTTTTAGTAAACGGAGCACATAAAATTTGATTGTCTTCATCATTTAGCACTGCAGGCACACTGTCAAGTAATTTATTTTCGCAGCCGGTAGCAGCAGCGACTCCAAATAACTGGTAGTAATAATCATACAGGGTGTTACGAATATTGTCCTGAGTAGTTTGAATGGAGCCTTGAGCATCTGTGAGTGACGTGATGAGTTTCCTCCGTCCACGTTTGGCTTCTGTTAACACATGTGTAAGAGAGCATTGTTCTTCTTCCGGAAACCCTGGAACTTTACTACGTAACCTAATCCCTTCCATTTTCTGTTTATGGAATTGTAATAATTTGGCTTTGTATTTACGTACAGAGATAAGGGCCGAGCGATTTGTCATCGCTTCAGTTTGTGCCTCTAATAGACATTTATAATAGAAATTATAAAGTTTTCGCTTATCAGCATAAATTTCAGAGGAATACCACCTACAAAAGCTTCGGATTTTGTCCTTACAGTATTGATTCCACCACTCAATATATGTTTTAAACCACTTCTTTTGTTTAAGCCAATAAGCCCACTTTTTAGAAAAGAGCTGACAAAATGACTCATCATTGAGCAGACTTTCATTCATGTGATAATATCCCCGTCCCCGAGCAATCTTCTGGTCATTAATTTTAATTTCCATTATTAAACAGAGATGATCAGTGAAACACGTGGGATATCGGTATACTGAAACAACCTGGGATTTGAAGTTATCATTTACATAAATCCTGTCTATCCTTGAGCTCGAAGTTTTTGTAATAAATGTGTCCCCCCTTAAATCTGGGTGTTTGAAGTCCCACACATCTACCAAAGACAAATTCTTTACCAATTCATTTAAGGTAGGGCAATAATGGTAAGTTGGTTCTGTTGTGTGAGTTATACTTGAATTATGATCTCCGCCAAAGATAACATTATTTGGGCCACTAAAAAACGGCGCTACCTCATTTGCATAAAAATTATTCCGTTCTTTTCTATTATGGCTTCCACTGGGCGCATAAACATTGATTAGAGTGATATCATTAACCTGACCTTTGATAATTCGACCATTAGGATGTAATTCTACATTTGTAAGCGGGATGCCTTCTTTAACCAAAATTGCAGTACCAAGGCTATTATATGTACAATTATTATATACATTATATGATGGATGTACGTTTACAATCTTTGGACCAACTTCTTGGAGAAAAGCTACATCTATTTCAGATTTAAGTAGAAAGTCATTGAGAGCTTCAAGTTTGACTGGCGATTGTATTCCGTTGATATTTATAGTTGCTAGTTTTAAGATAGTACACATAAATATTGTTATAGGAAGTTGTCTAATGTTAGCAACACACTTCATAATACCACACCACTATTTGGCTGCAAGCACTGTGTTTCTGAATGTTTAGGTAGGAGTAGAAACTGTGGGTGACTCACCTGAAGAAGGAACTGCGGTATCAGGTAGATATTCCGTACTCACTAATTTAGCTACAGACGACCGGGTGATCCTAGGTGATACTTCTAAGGGTCCTTGATCCGTCTTCTTAGGTTGTTTTACTTGAGCTATAGCCGTTCCTGCTTTCTTCCGTTTCTTGTCTTGGGAGGCTTCCTGGGAATTCCGGGCATCAGATCCTTTTTTCCCACTAGGACAACTCACAGGGGGAAAAGGATGATCTTTTTCCTTGGACTGAACTGGACAAATGGGACTTACAGAGGAAACTTCCGATACACTATAGATGCACTCGAGCTTCTGATCACCATCAACAACACTAGTGGAGGAGGAATCACTGTCTATCGAAAGCGTCTTTCTATCTTGTTCAGTGACAACTTGATGTTCCCGTGGAAAATCAGACTCAGCCAGTGAAGAAGTACCATGTAAAGCTGGAGGGGCTGCAGATGAGGTCCTGTCCTGACTATCACTAATATCCTTGGGAGAGACGTTTTCCTTAATTGCTCCGGAACATGGTCGGCTAGGAACACTGTCTTTTGGCACTATCGGAGTAGTGTTTAGAGAACGGCCCTGTATCACAGGGGTAGTAAGCTCAGTCATTAACTTTGGAAAGTCAACATCTGACGTTAAAGTAGGCAAATTAGCAGGTTTAACCACATTAATTTCTTGGGTTGGCGAAACCCGAGAGCGTTCCTTATCACTTTCAGTATGTTCCATGGTTGTTGTTGAAACAAAGGCCCGTTTTTGACGCTGAAAACATTGATCTTGTAAATGATCTCTAGATTGGCAGTAATAACAAGTACGGTCCTGACCGAAATAAGTTACTAGGAACTTCTGGTTACGAATATTCAGGAAGGACGGTATAGGTTTAAACAAATACATAGTCACGATCTTTCGTCCAGATCTAACTTTATAAATATGAGTATCGTCATAAATTTCGTCTTTTATACTTTTACATTCTCCATAGATAGACAAGGCACGCGTGACATCAGTATCACTATATTCCGTGGGAATAGCATGTATTCGCACATAGGTTAAAGGTCGATCAGCTAATTCTAAAGTCACGGGGTATGTTCCACTATCATCTTGAAATTTAACACTATCACCATGATCTCTTAATAATTTGTCACACAACAAGTCAGACAATAACTTAATATACACACATTTACGATAAATATCCAACTCAATACTCAGTATTTGTTCTTCCTTTAACTTAAACGTAGTTTGAATAAACTCATGGATTTTTATTGTGGACGGACGGTTAGGAATCGCACGAAATCCTAATTTTAATGTATTGACACGTTTGATAGACATTTTATAATTCTAAATAAACTCACTAGTCACCACTAAACTGAAATATATTGTAATCAAGTCAGCGTAAATTCCAAGCAAACACAAAGTACACTGGGCGCATTCAATGCCTCTCGCACGATACGACACTGGACGGACGACCAGCGAAAGACGTGTTACCTCTTGGGCAGCTAACACGCGAGTCATCACTGAGCCATCGCGCCCCCACTTCTCACACTCATGTCAAATACTAATTGTGCTATAGCTAGCAACCCTGTTTCATCGATTCAGATTGTAACTTCGAGAAGAAGGAATAAAAATACCGTCGAATATGAGTGGACTTTAGCGAACTTTCTTTTTGTTTTATGACACGTAAAACAAAGATGGAAAACAAAATCGAAGTCAGAGCTTCTTAATTCAGAACTGCTTTAGTTGTAAATTGCTTCCTAAATGTATCAGAAAGAAATTGTAGAACTTTAGATATGACAAATCAGTACCTAATTGTCTCTCCATAACAAAAATATTATCCAGATTAACTTGTTCTTGAAGAAATTCGAACGCAGTGATATTGGAACAGAGATTTTGTGTGAAATACATTCTCACCCTTCAATGTTTTCACAATATATACTGGAAGGAAATTTCAGTATGCATAAAGTATTTCTAGTCAGTAAAAATATACAGGGTGTGACTAAATTAATGTAACAAATCTCAGGATTTGATTCCTGACACCAAGGTAAGGAAAAATGTAATATGAACATACAGCAAATTCGTCACATTGCCAGAGTTAGCGATGACCGAAAACGTGGGAACAAAAAAAAAATCGAGGCGGTAGATATCAACTTGCAGACAGACGCAGACGTACATTCGTCGGGCACATCAGATAAAACGTTCAAAGTGTTCACTATGGATGGCAATGCATACTTGACAATGCCGGATCATGGATTGGAAAGATACCATTCGAAGAACAATTGCACAGGTATTATGGCTACACTGTTTTAAATCGTTGATATGGGTGACTGGATTAGCATACAGTACATCACAATTTTAATGCATTCCCACAAATAAAAATCCAATGAATTCAGATTCGGAGACCGAGAACACTAATATACCGGGCCGCCAAGCCAGATACAACACTTGGAAAAAAGATGAAATGAAATCTTTGAGTTTTACGTCCCACGGTTATGCCGGTTACGCTAAAGGAGACGGTGATTATGGGAAATGAATGAAATGGTGGAATGAAGAAAGTGGGAGGAAATGGGAGAACCCCGAGAAAACCCACGGATACGTTGTTTGTCCACCACAAAGTTCACTTGGCGGGGCTGGGATCGAACCCGGAACCCGAAGCACCAGAGGTGAGCGCCCTACCACTGAGCCACCGCGGCCCCCTACAGCACTTGGGAAGTTGTTGTTCAACCACTGGCCGACATTCATACTGAAATGCGCAGGAGCCACATTATGCATGTACTCATGTTGCGTCGAATCGCTAGGGGTACATTTTCCAGTAATTTGAGAGGTGTGTCATGCAGGAAGATAAAATACTGTGGTCAATTCAGTCTTTGTGGTAGCATGTATGGGCTGATCAGTTGATCATGCACAATACCACACCATATATTGAGTCCAAATTGGTGTTGGTGATGAATGGCAATGTGCTATGGGGATGTGCATCTGTCTACGTGTGTGAGTTATACATGTTGACGATATCATCCCTAACTATCGTACCTTCGTCAGTGAACAGTACTAATGTCCGAAACAGCTTAATGGCAGTTATCTCTTGAATGAACCACTGGCAGGTTTGAAATCCGGTTCTGTCAGTCCTTGCACCCTTTGCTGGCTTTAAGGTACAAATCATTTAGTTTAACCCTCGCCACACAGTCATGTGCCTAACATGAATTACACGGTTAAGTTACCCTGTACTCGTACCTGGCTCATTGTCCACCGCTTCTAAAGCACCTTCGTCCGCAATAGATGCTCGTACACGACGGGGTCACTACTTCACAAACGTACACATAAGTTATTGTAAATATTCTGTATGACTGTTGGCGTCTGTTCGGGAAACACTACTGATAGAATCGTGTTGGTTAACGCCTATTTCAATATGCACGACCATACAAGGATAGCATGTTGGACTTTTGTGGTTCGGAAAACGCACTATGTTTTAGTCTAACATTGCCACTTGCCCCATTCAACACTAGCAGCACAATGATCGCTCTCCTGTGCTGTAGAGTCGTGAACACAAGCGCCACCTCTAGATTTTCTAGATGTCCACCTCTAAGCTTCTTAGCTCTCGATAAATACTGATTCGAATTTGTTTTTCTCAGGCTTTCGGACCTTCCAAACTCTGCGAATATGCCTTAACTGTTATATCTCCATAGGACTTTGTTTGCCTATCTCAGTGTCAGGAATCACTTTCCGACATTTATTACCTTAATTAAGTTACACCCTGTATATCACAAAATCTTATATAATGGAGTTATGTATAATGATATATGTAAGACATGATCATATATTTAGTATAATTATTTAATTTCCAAACTGTGCTAAGCATAAGTGTCGGAAGTTTTATAGATCGAGTATATCTGTCCGTTTGTCTGTCTGACTGTCAGTAATTTATCTACACTCCTAACACCTCCCAGCACTCCTTAATCTTTTCGGACACACTAGGAAATAAATTCCTTACACCCCCCAACTAAGAGGGTGCAATATTGAAAAGATTCATTCTCGCTCTGCCTAAAGCCCTCCAGAACTTTGAAGAAATATTTTAAATGATCTTATCTTTAGACAGAACGGGAATTCCCGTTCTGCCTAATCTTTAGAGACAGGGAATTCTATGTGAGGAGGAATTTTTTAGGTAAATGCTGCACCGAAAAGCTTGACTCCTAGCGTGTTTGTATGCAGATCGGAACTCATGTATAAATGGCTGTAGTAACGAGAGCGGGAACTAAATCCAAGCGGTCAAAATGCAAGAAAAATTCTGACAAGGATAAGATTCAAAGGACAAAATCACAGGAATATATATTGGATGTACCAGTGCTCACCCTATATGATTATTTTTCCCTTCAACTGTCAT
The DNA here is from genome assembly GCF_964235325.1 of Thermobia domestica. Taxonomy (NCBI): domain Eukaryota; kingdom Metazoa; phylum Arthropoda; class Insecta; order Zygentoma; family Lepismatidae; genus Thermobia; species Thermobia domestica. The sequence goes on from NC_137470.1 coordinate 79,824,691, forward strand.
ATATTCTAAAATGTTATCTGTATTGTTTTCAACTGCAATAACTTTGTCTTTCTTTTAAAATGCTGAAAACTCAATAAAACGTAAAAATGTTATAGTAAAAGGGCATATTAGCTTTAATTACTTTCACACATACCCATACGAAAAGTTCTGGGCATTCCTACTTATTATACCTTTAATACATTTGAAATACGATTAGCATATTACAGTAAGACCATTCATTTTAATGACGAAAAGTAACTGGGATGCTGCTTGATTTTTAAAAAGTTGTTGTGTGGTAGTATTTAGCAGTCTTTTATTTTGAGTAATGTATAAATATTTATTTTAATTCTGAAATACTGATCACGATTTTTTTAGCAAAGATCAAAATGTGAAATATATATTTACTGTAACAGTCTTACGTCTTTTATTTGGTTTTTCAGAATTTTCAAAATAAATAAATAAATAAATAAATTATTACCGTAAAGTGAAGAATTTCAGATAACATTTTAGATGCATAACAATTGTAGAAAAAATAATCTTCATTTTATTAATTGGCGCCTATGATCATGTCGCTTGAATTTAGTCCGTTTTGTCTTAATTTTCCTTGGGATTTTTCCTGTTAAATTTTGTCCTGCATTCGTAATAACCTGTTTGGTAATTCTAATGGAAGGTGTAAGAAGAATTACTATTTCTTCAAATTCCATCAGCTATTATCAGACGGTGATATTCGTTGTGCAGTGAGATTATTAATTTCTGAAGACGTAATGACCACGTCAGGTGCGTCAGTGTCGGAAGCTCTTTAAAAAAGAATCCTGCTCACTTCCACTCATTTACTAGCCCAGAACATCCTGAAGCATGTAATTCTGTACCCAGAATATCATCTACAGAATTCTTAACCCTTGTCTGCATGGTTCGGAAAATATACGCTAATGCATATGCAGGGCCTCTGAGGCCCTGTATGTTGTTTAATGGGTTTAAATAATTGTATTTGGAATTTGATGCAAATTATTACTTGCAGATTTGTCATGGCTTAATTTAGTACACAATAGACTAACAATGGACATTTTCGAAAGTATAAAAATTTTAAAACGATTTTTACAATTATGGTATATTTATTACAGTTAGTAGAATATACAGAAAAACACACCCTGTAATTTAGCATTGAAGAAAACGAACATTCTACTTATGAGATTAGGTTTTCATTTCGGTTGGAATGTCGCATTTGTTTCGCATTAGTGTTTCCATCGTAAGTCGTTGTTGTAGCACATACTTAGCCAGATCGTTACTAGCAAAGAAATTATCCATGGTAATATTTCATGAAGTTCCAGCAAAGGTTTTGCAGAAATATTTTACCATATTGATTTCCAGATTTCTTTTAACTGGTTCATTTGGTTTTCTTCCTGTATATATGAAGCCATCAACGCCATATGATGATTGAGTCTCGCATAATCAAAATGTTTTTATTCCGTACTTTGAAGGCCTTTTTTTGGCATAGACCTATATTGAACGAACCCATTCCTAGCTGTTCATATACAGTCGATTCTTCACTCGGAACAATCACTTTCCTGATATTTCCAGGAAATACATTCCACACAAAAAGAATACATGACAGTTTGTGATTTTCAAGACGGGTGTGCCCTTTATGTTTATCGTCAAATTGAAGTCTCTCATTATGTCTTCAAACCTATTTACAGACATAATGGCTTTGAAATTGGGTTTCACTTCATACAGAGGACTGTTCTCTGATTGACACATCCCAGCTTTTTTCTGCTCCCGGTAGTAACAAAATTCCAAGAAGATCGTTCGTTCTAGACTAACATTTCCCACTTTTTTACGTTTCTATATGGCTGGCCTTCTGCCTTTGAAGCTTGTACAGTGTAAAATTTCGATTTCCTTCTAAATGAAACAGTCAAATGCATATTTTGGACGTGTTGTTTTCACTTCCTTTGAAACACCTGGATAACACTTCACTATATTATGTGCTGGAGGACGGGATTCCTTGCTCCAAATTGTGCCGTTTGGACTAATATATGTATCAAAATCACTAATAGATGACTCTTGATTAGCATCATTATCACTGTTCCTTTCAGAGCCTGATGACGTATCGCAATATTCATCAGTTACACTCCCTTGCTGAACTGTATGGTTGGATTCTTCATCCTCAGACTTCTCGCTACTACTATTCTACAGTACACTATCATCAAGGGATTCATTTACAATACGGGCAAAATCTTCACATACTCTCTTCGTAGTTGATCTTCCAGTAGACGTAGATGCCATTTTGCGCTGGAACCAAGAACTAACAGAAAATGCACGCCAAAATAACCGGGGCACAGAAGATTACACCTTGTTACAGTAAATTAAGAAAGCAAAGGTTTAATATATACTGCTTTATTGTTCGAACAAAGGAAATTAGTTAGCAGGAAAATGCTAAATAAATGGCCGATAGAGTATATAAAAAAATCTTACAGTATATATAAACGATTGACGGAAGCTTGCACATGTATTGCAGAGCCATTTTGCATAAAATAAGCAAATATAAATAAGACTAATTGCAAAAAGCATAATAATAACATTAATAAGTAGTAAAACTAAATAACATCTTCATTTAGAATCAATTTTATTTACAAAAACTGTCAAATAATTGGCATACCATTAATATTCCATTAGGGTCTCCCAGGCCCTGCATATGCATTTATGGCGTTACTACATTAAATCAAATTTTACTGATTTATAAATAACTTAAAAAATATTCTAAAGCTATTCATGAATGCATAAAAGAATGTTGGAGGAATACACAAATAACAAGACTTATTGATTGAATAGATCTGCAATAGCTTTGAAAATAAAACCCCGCAGGGCCTGCGAGGCCCTGCATATGCATACAAGGGTTAAAAGCACTGAAATCTTTTCTGTCTGGATCGGTTGCTGGAATGGATAATCTACGCCCCTCAATTATAAAAGATTTGATATTAAGTCAAGACTTCGAATCAAAAGAGCGCCTGATCAATGAAACATGTAAACTACTACACTTAATTATCTCTGCAAATATACCTGTCATGCTTAGGTCGATTTTCTTTGGTGCGTCACTTATAGTACTCAAGAAAAGAAGCGGTGGTCACAGACCAATAGCTGTGGGAAATGTATGGAGACGATTATCAGCTAAGATTTTTGTTTCCGCATGCATGACTCATTAATCGACATGTTGTCACCACATCAATTAGGAGTTTGTATACCATCTGAGGCCGAAGCTGCCGTCTATGCTGAACGAATGTATTATTCATCTCCTCACACTCAAGTGAAAGCAGGGGGCCGCGGTGGCTCAGTGGTAGAGCGTTCACCTCTGGTGCTTGGGGTCCCGGGTTCGATCCAAGCCCCCGCCAAGTGAACTTTGTGGTGGACAAACACCGTGTGCGTGGGTTTTCTCGGGGTTCTCCCGTTTCCTCCCACTTTCTTCATTCCATCATTTCATTCATTACTCATCATCACCGTCTCCTTTAGCCTAACCGGCATAACCGTGGGACGTAAAACTCAAAGATTTCATTTCATTTCAAGTGAAAGCATTTTTAAAAATTGATTTTCGAAATGCTTTTAATGAAATTAACCGCGATTCTATGCTTCTATCCGTCAAAAATAATTTTCCAACATTATCCATACATTCCATACATTTACCAATGTTACTCTCAACCAAGTAACCTTTTCATAGGAGAAAATATCGTTTTCTCACAACGCGGAGTGCAACAGGGCGATCCACTAGGCCCGGCTCTGTTTGCTTTGACTCTCCAACCCATTGTAAATGACGTTAACACAGAGCTGAACGTTTGATATTTGTATGATGGAACCATAGCAAGAAATACGGATGTATTATTGCACAAATTAAAGAATATTCAAACTAATGTGTCAACTATTTGCTTATTTCTTAATTACTCCAAGTGCAAAATGAGTTTTCTGGGTACCACAAATGATCAAATTGAGAATTGTTAGGCGCTGCCATCTCGGCCGATGCACTGAGTAAAATATTATCAGAAAAGAACTCTGAATTGCATGTATTCTTTTCCAGGTTACCCAAAGTTTCAGCCCATTCTGCATATTATATACTACGAGCATAATTTTCATTACCAAGGCTATTGTATTTCCTCCGATGTTCTTCTTGTTGGCGAGAGGATGACTCACTAAAGAAGTTCGATGAAAAATTAAAAACCGGATTAGAATTCATTCTCAACAGTTCCTTAGACGACAAATCATGGCTTCAAGCTTATTTACCAATTGGAAATGGAGGTCTTGGGATTCGTCGTGCCATAGATATTGCGATTTCGCCTTTCCTTCCTTCAATCTATGGTTCTCGACAATTAATAGGATCTCTACTCCAGTGGGAAGTCAAGATAAATACAGATCAAGATGTGCAGGACTGCATTACCAAATGGGTAATTTTGTAGGATTAGATCCCTCAGCACTCGAAAGAAGAAATATGTAATCAGCCTGTAATGAACCTGTTGTTAAGCACCATGTAGATTCTCTATTAAGATCAACAGATCATCTCGAAGATAAAGCCAGATTTCTTGCTGTCACATCCTCTGAAAATGGAGCATGGCTTCAAGTTTCCATTCGCCTTCGTTGGGCTTACATCTATCTAACGAAAGTTTTCTAATAGCAATTGCTCTACGCTTAGGAGTAGATATTTGGAAGCTACACCGTTGCTCCACATGTAACGCCCATGTAGGTAGTAGAGGATTGCAAGGCTTATCATGTAAAAACAGTGCTGGAAGGCTTTCATGATATACCAGTGTAAATGATATTATTCTGAGGGCTCTCATTTCAGCAGGCGCTCCTTCAGTGAGAGAACCGAATGGAAGCAGCCACAATGACGGAAAGAGGCCTGATGGAATGACTTTAGTGCCATGGAAATAGGGAAGGCGCTTGTTTGGGATTTCACCTGTTCAGATACTAATGCTCCCTAAAATGTACCAGATACATCGACTCGACCAGAACTCGTAGCGGCTCGAAGAGAGGTCGTGGAATAAATATATCAATCTATTGGACAAATATTTGTTTGTTACAATAGCAATTGAATCAAGTGGTTCATGTGCAAAGATGGGTTTAACTTTATCAATGAGGTTGCCCAAACCATATAAAAATTGGGAAATACCAGAGCTAGATCATTTCTCATTCAACAAATTAGTATAGCAATTCACCGAGGAAATGTGTCAGCTATGGTGGGGACTTTGCCAACGGGAAAGGAATTGGAAGAGGTCTTCCTTTTGGAGGCAATTTATGAACCTTTCGGGATAAAATTTTCGTCAATTAACATTAACATTAATACGACGATGATGATGAAGACTGTTGATAAATATAAAATTATTGTTTCTTGTTAATGCCATTTCAAGTTTATTCCACGTTATATCTTTAAGATATTTGTTTTCAATGGTGTTACGTATTTTTCAGATGGTTCTCATACATTATTGCTTTGAATACACTGTTTATGTAATTTTTGTTCGTTTTTTGAAGTTATTAAGAATATATTATCACATATAACATTTTTCGAATCGATAAAAAATAAATAAATGGTGTTATAGTTTCATCATAAATTGTAGATGTTATTTTTTTTTTTTTTTGCTCTTCTCGGAAAAATGATGAGGATGCAGCTCTTTATCAGCAGTGTTATTCATATCTACTTTGGTAAAGATGAATGTGATTTAAAAAAAATCCTGCAGGCAAATGGAAAACTGATTGTCTCAGCTGCAAGACTGAAACGAACATAAAACAAACTTAACTCGGTATAATATCAAATTATTTCACATATAGATTTTATAACCTTTTTCAGTAGTTCATCTCTAAAATGCTAAGAGTCGCAGAACGTAAAAGATGCCACAGTACACATCTTCAAGACATGTTTGGCCATATATTAAGTAAGCAATGAAAGAGGATGCATAAGACGACTCTTAAAAATGAATGCTAGTGTTATTTTTTCGGCATCACCTTATCAGCTGATTTGTCTTATGTAAATAATTCTATACTATATGCAACAGTATCATATGTACACTTCTATTTTCATATTTATCAGTGGCGTATATTGTGGGCTACCGGGCCTACCGGCGGTAGCTCAAGGATATTACAAAATAAAGTTATTATAATATAAACTAAATTATCTTGATAATTTTATACTTTAGTATCTTCTTTCAGTGATACAAGTTTCAGAGAACTGTGTGCATTTAGAAAAATCCACTAACTTCTTTGGATGCAGTCTGTCTCGCTAACTTAAAAGTCTTCGATATGACAACGCAACAGAAACCACTCTCTAGCTACTACAGCAAGAATCATATCACTGCATTCCCCTTCCCTACACCTTGCCCACGAACTGCCATGTAAAAGCAGTTTTTCCTAGAGAAATGGATTTCTTGGGCGTGAGCGAAGAGTAAAGGGAAATTGTACGAGAAATGGCAAGTCATTTGAGGCTATCTGGGAATTGTCTCCGATACCTTCAGTCTCATTCCGTAGCGGTTTGCGTCAATGCAATGAAATTTCGTGTTTTATAGTATTTTGCGATAGTTGGCATAGCTGTTATAAATACTTGTTTCATTATTTACGTTTCGTTGCCAAGGCTCTTTACAGACTGAGCCTCCTTTGTTGGGTAATCTCCTATTTCAGCGTTCTTTATTATTGGACAGCTTCCATTTACTCTACTGAGTAGGGTTCCTACATATCCAAAGAAAATGTAGGGATACTTCATGGAGCAAATAAAGGTAGAAATGTACGATTGTTCTTCCGTAAAAGTAATGTCTTGCTACTGATGAGAAAATCATATTTGTCTATTTGATAAAAGGAAAGTATGTTGTATCTTTTTATTTAGAAGGCTGTACAATAACGTGGAAACTAAACTCCAATATAATAATAATAATAATAATAATAATAATAATAATAATAATAATAATAATAATAATAATAATAACAATGTACAGGTGTTATAAAGGTTAGTGGTAGCCCATGCCATCAAACCAGTATACGCCACTGTAAATAGCCGCAATACAAAATATCAATATCAATATTTGTATGATCTTTGTAGTTTCAATCTTATCAAAAGTTCGGATAATCGGGGATAAGGGCTATCTTACGCATCCTCTTGCATTGTTTGCTTAATATGTGGCCAAACATGTCTTGAGGATGTGAACTGTAGCACCTTTTACGTACTGCAAGCAGTGGCGATTTTAGCGGGTAGGCACGGTCCTACCCAAAAATTTTGAAAAATATATGAACACTAAAAGATACAATGAAGAGTAAATATATTTTCCACTTTTTATATTAATAGTAAATAATTATTTAATAAACAGCATCAAGCACTACTGTAAAAGTAGTTCCTTATTGTCATTAATCAATCAAATGTGCATATGTATCCATACGCGAGGGATAGGGCCTACCCAAAATTAAAATCCTAAAGCCACCCCTGACAGCGAGCCTTAGCATGTTGGAGGTGAACTACTGGAAAACTGAATATAATTTTGATGTGAAATGACTTGATAGTAGGCTGAAGTGAGTTTGTTTTATTTTTGTTTCAGCTACACTATCATATGGCTTTCTTGCAACTGAGTCAAAAAATTTTCCATTTTTTAAAATCACATTCATTTTTACTGAAATAGGTGTGAACAACACTGTTAATATCAGAACTGTATCTAGTCATTTTTCCGAGAAGAACAAATAGAATAAAATCTAAAATTTAGATAAAAGTTAAAGAAATAGTTATTCTTCTTGCAGATTCTGTTACAATTACTAAAGAAAAATGCTCTTGCGGAAATCCCACTCTGGATAGAACTCCTCGTCTCGAAAGATTAGGTAAAACGGGAATTCCCGTTCTGCTTAAAGATAAGATCATTTAAAATATTTTCTGCAAAGTTCTGGAGAACCTTTAGGCAGATAGGGAAGACACCATTAAAAATCTTGCTGTTTTGGTTTTTAAAAGATTTTGAATTCTTGTTTTTAAGTGTCAATAGAATAAAACAACTTACTTTCGACAAGACAAATTTTCAAGCAACGCACGCAACGCAAGATTGAATGGAAATCAACCTTTACACGCTGTGAACATCACAACAACGTTTGATCAATCGATTGCCAACGATTTCATCTCCACGTCGCACCTAGAATGAGAAAGTTGACACTAATTGGACCTAGCTGAGGAAGGAAATCCATTGAAATCATTCGGTGCATCAACGAATTTTAAAAATTGTGAAAAAAATGATCTTAATGCAAGATTGCAACCCCCAGATCTTTTGAACACCCCCTAAGTTCAAATTATGGATAAATCACTGATGACTGTCTATGGACAGGTATCAGAGGAGAAGTGGTAAGATATATCTAGAAGAGTTTTTTGGGAATCGATTCTTTGTCCCAAAAGTAGGTTCTATCTCCTCCGTTTACGTAGTAAAACCGGCTTTATTTGACATCTAACCAAATCCCATTCCAACGTTTCTCACTGTATAACAAGAACGATATTAGATAAAAGGAAATAATATTTTTGTAATTGACTTTGTGCTCAAAGGAACATATAATCACTATCCGCAATGATCTCCCCAAATCGGAAGCGGCTGAAATTTACTTGTACTTTCGGTTTCAAAACTGATTTCCATAGAGCAATAAGTTATAAAATATATGGAAACACGTATGGTTTTAATTGATTCAGTTTCTCAAGAATAGGTTCAATATTCTAGGCTAACTCTCTAATCATACCAGAAGTGGTAGAAGTTAATCACATCCGGTTACCACTTTTATCACCATAGAACAAAAACTGTAACAAAGAGCAAAAAGCATTTTCTGGAATCGCTTTAGCTTCTCAAGAGAACAATTCTAACATCATCTGCAGCTCTTTACCGAATCCAGAAATTGAAAGTTACTACCTAGGTAGTACTTCTGGTTTCAACAACTGTTTCCATAGAGAAGAAATGGTAGCAGCTTAAATTTACTAGTTCCTTCTATGCTCAATTACAGAGAACAGAAAGGGAACGATTTCGAGATGCTGCTTTCTGCAATTGAATCATTGTCCCACGAATAGGTTCCACCTCTTCTGTTAACTATAACGGTAACCGAGAAAGTTCTGTCGCGTTTTCACACACTAACTTCAAACATCGATTTGTCATCTAAGGCGCGCTTGTAAGATCAAACATAGTCGCCGTCAGCACCGACGACCTTCTGCCAACGTTCTAGAAGGCCATGAATTCCATCTCGGTAGAATTTGCTGGGCCGTGAACCGAAGAAAGTATTAAGTGCATTTTGCACCTCTACTAGAGATATGAACTGGGGTCCCCTAAGGTGATTGTCTAAGGATTGGAACAGGTGATAATCAGACCATGTAATATCCGGTGATTATGGCGTATTAAATACTGTTTTCCATTAGAACGGTGTCCCGGGTCATCCTAGAAACGTGGGACTTAGCGTTGTCCTGTAACAGGAGGACCCCTTTCTGATTCAGAAGTGCTGGCTCCAGTCTTGAGTTTTTCTTGAACGCGGATCAAGTACTGACAGTATACAGTTCCATTGATGCTCTGACCTGCAGGCAGCAGTTCTCAATGCACGATGCCGCGACCAGTCCACCAAACACACAGGAGGACCTTCTTCTAGGCTGTTGGTTTCGGCTGTTTTGGAACCGGTTCGTGGGATTGTAACCAATGATGACGGCGCCGTCGATCTTCCCACAGGACCCAGTTGTAATCACATGTCAACACCCTATCCAGAAATTGATCCTTCCTCAGAGGAGACAGCAAAGAAACACAGGTGTTCACTCGCGTTGACTTCTGGCCCGGAATCAAGTCATATGGGACCTATCGACCCAACGTTTAGTGCTTCCAAAGTTGATGGAGGTGCTGCCGATTGGTTTCTCCACTCACACTGAATTATAGTTCCAGTTCGTTACATATTTAGCCACTGTTCGCTTCAATTGTTACCTTCAGATTTTTATTTTGTGCATATGTTGGTCTTCCGGCACGTGGTGCGTCTTCGAGTGTTCCGTCAGCGTCCTTAATTTGTTAAACCACCGCTGCATTGTCCGAGTAGTCATGACACTCTTATCAAAGACCCGATCTATCTCTGGCCCCGCGTTTGACCTCAGTTTGAACTCGTACAGCATACACGCCCTTATGATGCTCTGTACAGGTCCTATGCTCATTTTTCCTTACGCAAGTACACGATGTAACTGAACTGCCACAACCAGGTAGTATGCTGGAGATACCCACACCAACAACAGACCTTCGCTTTATCTTAATTCGCATTCAACTCACTTTGTGAGGGCCAATGGAACACAAATTTCCACAAAAAGCCACAAAACTTCCTTGTCTACATTTATACTGTATATACAGGGTGTTTCGAAACAACACCGACAACGTTTGGAAGGTGATTCTTGACACCAAGATAAGACAAAAAGTATAGATGATCTTGGATGCAGAAATGCTTCCTTTCGGACTTATAGTCTTCCAAAAACATGAAAATGTGAACTTTAAGGTAAATAGCTTTAAAACTGTGGGAAGTACCGTAGGAGGGGCAAGATCTCACTTAGGAAATTATATGTGTCTTATCCAAATATCCAAGTTTGAGAGTCCTGCGATACTTCCGCAACAATTTTTATAGAGGTGGTTGGAGAGTACTTTAAATTACATGCTCGTAGCCGAACTCCCTCTCTAAAATTGCTTCTTGAATACCTTAGTATTCTGTAACATGTATTTGTGGATAGGGCATATAGTAGTTCGTATGTGAAGTCTTGACCCTACTATGGTAGGTCACATACTTTTCGATCTATGGAGATATAAAGATCATTTTTTTTTCATATTTTGGGCACCGTATATCTCCTAAAGGAAGCATTTGTGCACCCAGGTTGGTCTATCTTTTTGTCTTATCTCGGTGTCAGCAATCACCTCCCAAACGTTGTCGGTGTTGTTTTGAAACACCCTGTATTTAAATCGGAAGGAGTAGAAAGAGGAATATTTCTGGTTTCAACGTTTGTTGTTATAAAACAGTAACGATAATAAATAGCTTCAAATTTTTTCAATCAGTTCAGCGTCTTAAAAGAACATTTCATCACCATCAACAACACTCTACCGAAACTAGATGTGATTGCAATTTAAAAGTACTTCCGGTTTCAATATTGATTTATATAAGAGGAAATCAGTAAGAAGTATCGAGAAGCCGTCTCTTGCAATGTATTTACTGTCCAAATAATAACATTCATCCTCTCCCTTAAGCCTTTATTCAAGCCAAAAGTTGTATAAAGCAACCATTTCCGGTGTTAGTATTGATTAGTATAGATAAACTGTAACAAAGAGCAAGAACTTTTTATTGAATAAGTTCACATCTCAAAAGAACATATCTCTGCCTGCAACACTTTATAGAAACTTGAAATAACTGAAATTTACTAGTACCTCCGGTTTCCATAATTATTTCCATAGAGCAAAAATGGAAAGGAATATCGAAAATTGACTTTGGCACTGGTTCAGGGATGAGTTTTGTCTTGACTTTTATTTTTGTGTTAATACCGTACGGGGTGAGAATTTACAATTTCTTGAGCACAACAGTGATTGCATATTGGATGAAACTGAAATAGTCATTTACAAATATTTTTCTTTTACATATGGATTCAGTACTAAGAACATGTTTCAACTCTGATTTTATTCTTGTGCTGCAACACGAGGTGATAGACATCCATTTCAACTTCTACTTTAAATGTTAATCTCCATGGAGGGGAAACAGTAAGAGAGAGCCAGTAATGACTTTTTAATATGAATTCAGAGTCCAAAGAACAGGTTCAATCTTTGACCTTATTTGCCTTCGTAACAAGTAGTTATGAACGTACCTACTATTTCAAATTTGGGTATTAAAGTATTAAATTTACGTAATAGGGAAGTCTCTCATAGTTTCCATTCCATGTCATAATGGCCAGGACAAAAGGGCGAGGACAGAGAGACCAGAGTAAAAATGGTCCCGCGTCAAAAAGGCCCGCCACAAAAGGTGCCGTCGCCCCGCTCACCCGCTCTACGGCACAGCACTGATCAATATCCACCTGCAAGATTTACTTTTTCTCTCTTCACGTGAATCGTTAAAGTGGGTTGTCGTAATAGCTTTGACTAACAATGTATACAGATCCACATGTATGATCTTTCAACACAAATAAATCACGTGTTGTCCACAGAATATTTTTAATCTAATGAGCATTCTATGCTTCTCAGGCTTGTCAGGCTGTATCTCAGGCGTTTTTGATGTGGGGCTCTTTTGGTAGGGGCCTTTTGTCGCGGACATTTTTGACTCGAGGCCCTTTTGTCGCGGGGTCCTTTTGACCGGGGCTCTTTTGCTGCGGGCCCTTATGAGCGGAGCCTTTTTGACTCGGGGCTCTTTTGATGCGGGCCCTTATGATCAGAGCCCTTTTGACGCGGTTTTTAGAAACCTCTTGTGGTCATTTATTATCGTTCTTGTTCTGCGATAATAAACATTGAAACCGGATATTGTTGATTTCTACAACGTTCGGTATGTATACAGTGCTAACGACGGAAATGAAATTTACTTTTGGGACGCTGAATTCATTGCAAGATACGGCTTCTTGATGTCCCTTACTGCTTTTGCTTTATGAATATCAATATTGAAAACGGATGTTGTATGTAGTGTTGATGTGTTATTTTGAGAAGCTTAATCAATAGAAAGTTCTTTTCGACATTTAATCCGTTTCTGTCCTACGCAGATCTACGTTGGAATCGGAAATATTTGACTTCAAGCACTTCCAGTTTGAATCATTATCATTACTATTATTTTTCTACTCTGATAAAAGTTGAAACCGGAAACGATTAACTTCAACCACATTCGGCTTCTGTAGATTGTTGTGGGTAGTAATGGTATGTTTTCTTGGGATATTGAATTGACTAAAAAAAACGCTTTTCAATAAATTTTTACTGCTTATGTTATATTTGGATCAACGTTTAAACCGGGAACGGTTGATTTTTACCACTTTTCCATAATATATTTTAGTAATTTTACCCTTACCAGGGCAAGTCCTAACTTATCTACACCTTTCATTCTACAGTTTATTTACATGAAGCTAGTGTTATACTATTCACATAATTTTTCTACATAATCTCCCTCCTTATCAATGCACTTGGACCAATGGTCAACGAGCTTACGTATTCCTTCCAAATAAAAGGTTTTCGGTTGGTTTGAAGGCACTTTTGCACCGCATTTTGCATGTCTAAATCTGAGGCAAATCGGCGACCACGCAGAGCATCCCTGAGTGGCCCAAACAAATGAAAGTCAGATGGAGGTAGGTCTGGGCTGTAGGGAGGGTGTTCCAATAACTCAAATTTCAGCATGTTGATGGTTTCAATAGTGTGATAAACCGTGTGTGGCTGTGCATTGTCATGCAACAACAAAACTTTCTTCGACAACAAACCTCAGCGTTTGATGCGAATTGCCGGTGTAACCGGCAAAACGTACCTCCGCAAATAAATACCCCCCGGTATAATATGCCTAGGCAAAAAGTACCTCCCAATAAAAGACGGTCTCTTTTGATAAACAATATAATACTCATCCAAGGAATTCATATCTCCCATTCATATCAAAACAAAAACATATTGTCGGTACATCAAAGGTGGCTTATTGTTAATATACTACATAATACTCAACAAGGGGGTAATTATTGCCTAGGCAATTTATACCCCCCTCCCATATTTAATTAAATACACATTGTCGGCACATCAAAGGTGGCTTATGGTTAAGACACTACATAATACTCAACCGGGGGGTAATTATTGCCTAAACAATTTATACCCCCCTCCCATATTTAATTAAATACACATTGTCGGCACATCAAAGGTGGCTTATTGTTAACACACTACATAATACTCAACAGGGGGTAATTATTGCCTAGGCAATTTATACCCCCCTCCCATATTTCAATAAATACACATTATCAGCACATCAAAGGTGGCTTATTGTTAACACACTACATAATACTCTACAGGGGGGTAATTATTGCCTAGGCAATTTATACCCCCTCCTATATTTCATTAAATACACATTGTCGGCACATCAAAGGTGGCTCATTCTTAACACACTACATAATACTCTACAGGGGGGTAATTATTGCCTAGGCAATTTATACCCCCCTCCCATATTTCATTAAATACACATTGTCGGCACATCAAAGGTGGCTTATTGTTAATATACTACATAATACTCTACAGGGGGGTAATTATTGCCTAGGCAATTTATACCCCCCTCCAATATTTAATTAAATACACATTGTCGGCACATCAAAGGTGGCTTATTGTTAACACACTACATAATACTCTACAGGGGGGTAATTATTGCCTAGGCAATTTATACCCACCTCCCATATTTCATTAAATACACATTGACGGCACATCAAATGTGGCTTATTGTTAACACAGTACATAATACACAACAGGAGGTAATTATTGCCTAGGCAATTTATACCCCCCTCCCATATTTAATTAAATACTAGTTGTTGGTACATCAAAGGTAGCTTAGTAATAACACACTGCATAATACTCAACAGGGGGGTAATTATTGCCTAGGCAATTTATACCCCATTCCCATATTTCATTAAATACACATTGTCGGTACATCAAATGTGGCTTATTGTTAACACACTACATAATACTCAACAGGGGGTAATTATTGCCTAGGCAATTTATACCCAACTCCCATATTTCATTAAATACACATTGTCGGCACATCAAATGTGGCTTATTGTTAACTCACTACATAATACTCTACAGGAGGGTAATTATTGCCTAGGCAATTTATACCCCCCTCAGATATATATCATTAAATACACATTGTCGGCACATCAAATGTGGCTAATTGTTAACACATTACATAATAGTCTACAGGGGGGTAATTATTGCCTAAGCAATTTATACCCCCCTCCCATATTTAAATAAATACACATTGTCGGCACATCAAATGTGGCTTATTGTTAACACACTACATAATACTCAACAGGGGGTAATTATTGCCTAGGCAATTTATACCCCCCTCCCATATTTCATTAAATACACATTGTCGGCACATCAAAGGTGGTTTATTGTAAACACACTACATAATACTCTGCAGGGGGTAATTATTGCCTAGGCAATTTATACCCCCTCCCATATTTCATTAAATACACATTGTCGGCACATCAAAGGTGGTTCATTGTTAACACATTACATAATACTCAACCGGGGGGTAGTAATTGCCTAGGCAATTTATACCCCCCTCCCATATTTCATTAAATACATATTGTCGGCACATCAAATGTGGCTTATTGTTAACACACTACATAATACTCTACAGGGGGGTAATTATTGCCAAGGCAATTTATACCCCCCTCCCATATTTAATTAAATACACATTGTCGGCACATCAAAAGTGGCTTGTTGTTAACACACTACACAATACTCAACAGGGGGGTAATTATTGCCTAGGCAATTTATACCCCCCTACCATATTTCATTAAAAACACATTGTCGGCACATCAGATGTGGCTTATTGTTAACACACTACATAATACTAAACAGGGGCGTAATTATTGCCTAGGCAATTTATACCCCCCTCCCATATTTCATTAAATACCTATTGTCGGCACATCAAATGTGTCTTATTGTTAACACACTACATAATACTCAACAGGGGGGTAATTATTGCCTAGGCAATTTATACCCCCCTCCCATATTTAATTAAATACACATTGTCGGCACATCAAAGGTGGCTTATTGTTAAGACACTACATAATACTCAACCGGGGGGTAATTATTGCCTAAACAATTTATACCCCCCTCCCATATTTAATTAAATACACATTGTCGGCACATCAAAGGTGGCTTATTGTTAACACACTACATAATACTCTACAGTTGGGTAATTATTGCCTAGGCAATTTATACCCCCTCCTATATTTCATTAAATACACATTGTCGGCACATCAAAGGTGGCTTATTGTTAACACTCTACATATTACTCAACAGGGGCGTAATTATTGCCTAGGCAATTTATACTCACCTCCCATATTTCATTAAATACACATTGTCGGCACATCAAAGGTGGCTTATTGTTAACACACTACATAATACTCTACAGGGGGGTAATTATTGCCTAGGCAATTTATACCCCCCTCCCACATTTCATTAAATACTAGTTGTCGGTATATCAAAGGTAGCTTAGTAATAACACACTTCATAATACTCAACAGGGGGGTAATTATTGCCTAGGCAATTTATACCCCCCTCCCATATTTCATTAAATACTAGTTGCCGGTACACACAAGGAAGCTTAATACTAACACACTGCATAATACTCAAAAGGGGGGTAATTATTGCCTAGGCAATTTATACCTCCCTGCTATATTTCATTAAATAAACATTGTCGGTACATCAAATGTGGCTTATTGTTAACACATTACATAATACTCTACTGGGGGGTAATTATTGCCTAAGTAATTTATACCCCCTCCCATATTTCATTAAATACACATTGTCGGCACATCAAAGGTGGCTTATTGTTAACACACTACATAATACTCTGCAGGGGGGTAATTATTGCCCAGGCAATTTATACCCCCTCTCATATTTAATTAAATACACATTGTCGGCACATCAAAGGTGGGTTATTGTTAACACATTACATAATACTCAACCGGGGGGTAGTAATTGCCTAGGCAATTTATACCCCCCTCCCATATTTCATTAAATACACATTGTCGGCACATCAAATATGGGTTATTGTTAACACACTACATAATACTCTACAGGGTGGTAATTATTGCCTAGGCAATTTATACCCCCTCCCATATTTCATTAAAAACACATTGTCGGCACATCAAATGTGGCTTATTGTTAACACACTACATAATACTCAACAGGGGCGTAATTATTGCCTAGGCAATTTATACCCCCTCACATATTTCATTAAATACACATTGTCGGCACATCAAAGGTGGCTTATTGTTAACACACTACATAATACTAAACAGGGGGGTAATTATTGCCTAGGCAATTTATACCCCCTCTTATATTTCATTAAATACACATTGTCAGCACATCAAAGGTGGCTTATTGTTAACACACTACATAATACTCTACAGGGGGGTAATTATTGCCTAGGCAATTTATACCCCCACCTATATTTCATTAAATACACAATGTCGGCACATCAAAGGTGGCTTATTGTTAACACTCTACATATTACTCAACAGGGGAGTAATTATTGCCTAGGCAATTTATACCCACCTCCCATATTTAATTAAATACACATTGTCGGCACATCAAAGGTGGCTTATTGTTAACACACTACATAATACTCTACATGGGGGTAATTGCTGCCTAGGCAATTTATACCCCCCTCCCATATTTCAATAAATACTAGTTGTCGGTACACAAAAAGAAGCTTAATAATAACACACTGCATTATACTCAACAGGGGGGTAATTATTGCCTAAGCAATTTATACCTCCCTGCTATATTTAATTAAATACACATTGTCAGTACATCAAAGGTGGCTTATTGTTAACACACTACACAATACTCAACAGGGGGGTAATTATTGCCTAGGTAATTTATACCCCCCTACCATATTTCATTAAATACACATTGTCGGCACATCAAATGTGGCTTATTGTTAACACACTGCATAATACTCAACAGGGGGTAATTATTGCCTAGGCAATTTATACCTCCCTACCATATTTCATTAAATAAACATTGTCGGTACATCAAATGTAGCTTATTGTTAACACATTACATAATACTCTACAGGGGGATAATTATTGCCTAAGCAATTTATACCCCCCTCCCATATTTCATTAAATACACATTGTCGGCACATCAAATGTGGCTTATTGTTAAGACACTACACAATACTCAACAGGGAGGTAATTATTGCCTAGGCAATTTATACTCACCTCCCATATTTCATTAAATACACATTGTCGGCACATCAAATGTGGCTTATTGTTAACACACTACATAATATTCTACATGGGGGTAATTATTGCCTAGGGAATTTATACCCCCCTCCTATATTTCATTAAATACACATTGTCAGCACATCAAAGGTGGCTTATTGTTAACACACTACATAATACTCTACAGGGGGGTAATTATTGCCTAGGCAATTTATACCCCCCTCCCATATTTCATTAAATACACATTGTCGGCACATCAAAGGTGGCTTATTGTTAACACTCTACATATTACTCAACAGGGGGGTAATTATTGCCTAGGCAATTTATACCCCCCTCCCATATTTCATTAAATACACATTGTCGGCACATCAAAGGTGGCTTATTGTTAACACACTACATAATACTCTACATGGGGGTAATTATTGCTTAGGCAATTTATACCCCCTCCCATATTTCATTAAATACTAGTTGTCGGTACACAAAAGGAAGCTTAATAATAACACACTGCATAATACTCAACAGGGGGCCAATTATTGCCTAGGCAATTTATACCTCCCTGCTATATTTAATTAAATACACATTGTCGGTACATCAAAGGTTGCTTATATTTAACACACTTCAGAATACTCAACAGGGAGTAATTATTGCCTAGGCAATTTATACGCCCCTACCATATTTCATTAAATATACATTGTCGGCACATCAAATGTGTCTTATTGTTAAAACACTACATAATACTCAACAGGGGGTAATTATTGCCTAAGCAATTTATTCCTCCCTACAATATTTCATTAAATAAACATTGTCGGTACATCAAATGTGGCTTATTGTTAACACATTACATAATACTCTACAGGGGGGTAATTATTGCCTAAGCAATTTATACCCCCCTCCCATATTTCATTAAATACACATTGTCGGCACATCAAATGTGGCTTATTGTTAGCACACTACATAATACTCAACAGGGGGGTAATTATTGCCTAGGCAATTTATACCCCCCTCCCATATTTAATTAAATACACATTGTCGGCAAATCAAAGGTGTCTTATTGTTAACACACTACATAATACTCAACAGGGGGGTAATTATTGTCTAAACAATTTATACCCCCTTCCATATTTCTTTAAATACACATTATCGGCACATCAAATGTGGCTTATTGTTAAAACACTACATAATACTCAACAGGAGGGTAATTATTGCCTAGGCAATTTATACCCCCCTCGCATATTTCATTAAATACACATTGTCGGCACATCCAATGTGGCTTATTGTTAACCCACTACATAATACTCAACAGGGGGGTAGTTATTGCCTAGGCAATTAATACCCCCTTCCATATTTCATTAAATACACATTGTCGGCACATCAAAGGTGGCTTATTGTTAACAGACTACATAATACTCAACAGGGGGGTAATTATTGCCTAAGCAATTTATACCCCCCTCCCATATTTCATTAAATACACATTGTCGCCACATCAAATGTGGCTTATTGTTAACCCACTACATAATACTCTACAGGGGGTTAATTATTGACTAGGCAATTTATACCCCCCTTCTATATTTCATTAACTACATATTGTCGGCACATCAAAGGTGGCTTATTGTTAACAAACTACATAATACTCAACAGGGGGGTAGTTATTGCCTAGGCAATTAATACCCCCTTCCATATTTCATGAAATACACATTGTCGGCACATCAAAGGTGGCTTATTGTTAACACACTACATAATACTCGACAGGGGGGTAATTATTGCCTAGGCAATTTATACCCCCCTCCCATATTTCATTAAATACCTATTGTCGGCACATCAAATGTGGCTTATTGTTAACACACTACATAATACTCTACAGGGGGGTAATTATTGCCTAGGCAATTTATACCCCCCTCCCATATTTCATTAAATACACATTGTCGGCACATCAAATGTGGCTTATTGTTAACACACTACATAATACTCTACAGGGGGGTAATTATTGCCTAGGCAATTTATACCCCCCTCCTATATTTCATTAAATACACATTGTCGGCACATCAAATGTGGCTTCTTGTTAACACACTACATAATACTCTACAGGGGGGTAATTATTGCCTAGGCAATTTATACCCCTCCTATATTTTATTAAATACACATTGTCGGCACATCAAAGGTGACTTATTGTTAACACTCTACATATTACTCAACTTGGGCGTAATTATTGCCTAGGCAATTTATACTCACCTCCCATATTTCATTAAATACACATTGTCGGCACATCAAAGGTGGCTTATTGTTAACACACTACATAATACTTTACAGGGGGGTAATTATTGCCTAGGCAATTTATACCCCCCTCCCATATTTCATTAAATACTAGTTGTCGGTATATCAAAGGTAGCTTAGTAATAACACACTTCATAATACTCAACAGGGGGGTTTTTATTGCCTAGGCAATTTATACCCCCCTCCCATATTTCATTAAATACTAGTTGTCGGTATATCAAAGGTAGCTTAGTAATAACACACTTCATAATACTCAACAGGGGGGTAATTATTGCCTAGCCAATTTATACCTCCCTACCATATTTCATTAAATAAACATTGTCGGTACATCAAATGTGGCTTATTGTTAACATATTACATAATACTCTACTGGGGGGTAATTATTGCCTAAGTAATTTATACCCCCTCCCATATTTCATTAAATACACATTGTCGGCAAATCAAAGGTGGCTTATTGTTAACACACTACATAATACTCTGCGGGGGGGTAATTATTGCCTAGGCAATTTATACCCCCTCCCATATTTAATTAAATACACATTGTCGGCACATCAAAGGTGGGTTATTGTTAACACATTACATAATACTCAACCCGGGGGTAGTAATTGCCTAGGCAATTTATACCCCCCTCCCATATTTCATTAAATACACATTGTCGGCACATCAAATATGGGTTATTGTTAACACGCTACATAATACTCTACAGGGTGGTAATTATTGCCTAGGCAATTTATACCCCCTCCCATATTTCATTAAAAACACATTGTCGGCACATCAAATGTGGCTTATTGTTAACACACTACATAATACTCAACAGGGGCGTAATTATTGCCTAGGCAATTTATACCCCCCTCACATATTTCATTAAATACACATTGTCGGCACATCAAATGTGGCTTATTGTTAACACACTGCATAATACTCTGCAGGGGGTAATTATTGCCTAGGCAATTTATACCCCCCTCTTATATTTCATTAAATACACATTGTCAGCACATCAAATGTGGCTTATTGTTAACACACTACATAATACTCTACAGGTGGGTAATTATTGCCTAGGCAATTTATACCCCCACCTATATTTCATTAAATACACATTGTCGGCACATCAAAGGTGGCTTATTGTTAACACTCTACATATTACTCAACAGGGGAGTAATTATTGCCTAGGCAATTTATACCCACCTCCCATATTTAATTAAATACACATTGTCGGCACATCAAAGGTGGCTTATTGTTAACACACTACATAATACTCTACATGGGGGTAATTGTTGCCTAGGCAATTTATACCCCCCTCCCATATTTCAATAAATACTAGTTGTCGGTACAAAAAAAGAAGCTTAATAATAACACACTGCATAATACTCAACAGGGGGGTAATTATTGCCTAAGCAATTTATACCTCCCTGCTATATTTAATTAAATACACATTGTCGGTACATCAAAGGTGGCTTATTGTTAACACACTACACAATACTCAACAGGGGGGTAATTATTGCCTAGGCAATTTATACCCCCCTAGCATATTTTATTAAATACACATTGTCGGCACATCAAATGTGGCTTATTGTTAACACACTACATAATACTCAACAGGGGGTAATTATTGCCTAGGCAATTTATACCTCCCTACCATATTTCATTAAATAAACATTGTCGGTACATCAAATTTAGCTTATTGTTAACACATTACATAATAGTCTACAGGGGGGTAAATTATTGCCTAAGCAATTTATACCCCCTCCCATATTTCATTAAATACACATTGTCGGCACATCAAATGTAGCTTATTGTTAACACACTACACAATACTCAACAGGGGGGTAATTATTGCCTAGGCAATTTATACCCCCTCCCATATTTCATTAAATACACATTGTCGGCACATCAAATGTGGCTTATTATTAACACACTACATAATACTCAACAGGGGCGTAATTATTGCCTAGGCAATTTATACCCCCCTCACATATTTCATTAAATACACATTGTCGGCACATCAGAGGTGGCTTATTGTTAACACACTACATAATACTCAACAGGGGGGTAATTATTGCCTAGGCAATTTATACTCACCTCCCATATTTCATTAAATACACATTGTCGGCACATCAAATGTGGCTTATTGTTAACACACTACATAATACTCAACAAGGGGTTAATTATTGCCTAGGCAATTTATACCCCCCTCCCATATTTAATTAAATACACATTGTCGGCACATCAAAGGTGGCTTATTGTTAACACACTACATTATACTCTGCAGGGGGTTAATTATTGTCTAGGCAATTTATACCCCCCTCCCATATTTCATTAACTACACATTATCGGCACATCAAATGTGGCTTATTGTTAACACACTACATAATACTCAACAGGAGGGTAATTATTGCCTAGGCAATTTATACCCTCCTCCCATATTTCATTAAATACACATTGTCGGCACATCAAATGTGGCTTATTGTTAACCCATTACATAATACTCTACAGGGGGTTAATTATTGCCTAGGCAATTTATACCCCCCTTCTATATTTCATTAACTACATATTGTCGGCACATCAAAGGTGGCTTATTGTTAACAAACTACATAATACTCAACAGGGGGGTAGTTATTGCCTAGGCAATTAATACCCCCTCCCATATTTCATGAAATACACATTGTCGGCACATCAAAGGTGGCTTATTGTTAACAGACTACATAATACTCAACAGGGGGGTAATTATTGCCTAAGCAATTTATACCCCCCTCCCATATTTCAATAAATACAAATTGTCGGCACATCAAATGTGGCTTATTGTTAACCCACTACATAATACTCTACAGGGGGTTAATTATTGCCTAGGCAATTTATACCCCCCTTCTATATTTCATTAACTACATATTGTCGGCTCATCAAAGGTGGCTTATTGTTAACAAACTACATAATACTCAACAGGGGGGTAGTTATTGCCTAGGCAATTAATACCCCCTCCCATATTTCATGAAATACACATTGTCGGCACATCAAAGGTGGCTTATTGTTAACACATTACATAATTCTCAACCGGGGGGTAGTTATTGCCTAGGCAATTTATACCCCCTCCCATATTTAATTAAATACACATTGTCGGTACATCAAAGGTGGCTTATTGTTAACACACTACACAATACTCAACAGGGGGGTAATTATTGCCTAGGCAATTTATACCCCCCTACCATATTTCATTAAATACACATTGTCGGCACATCAAATGTGGCTTATTGTTAACACACTACATAATACTCAACAGGGGGTAATTATTGCCTAGGCAATTTATACCTCCCTACCATATTTCATTAAATAAACATTGTCGGTACATCAAATTTAGGTTATTGTTAACACATTACATAATACTCTACAGGGGGGTAATTATTGCCTAAGCAATTTATACCCCCCTCCCATATTTCATTAAATACACATTGTCGGCACATCAAATGTGGCTTATTGTTAACACACTACACAATACTCAACAGGGGGGTAATTGTTGCCTAGGCAATTTATACCCCCCCCCAAATTTCATTAAATACACATTGTCGGTACATCAAATGTGGCTTATTATTAACACACTACATAATACTCAACAGGGGCGTAATTATTGCCTAGGCAATTTATACCCTCCTCCCATATTTTATTAAATACACATGGTCGGCACATCAAAGGTGGCTTATTGTTAACACACAACATAATACTCAACAGGGGGGTAATTATTGCCTAGGATATTTATACTCACCTCCCATATTTCATTAAATACACATTGTCGGCACATCAAATGTGGCTTATTGTTAACACACTACATAATACTCTACAGGGGGGTAATTATTGCCTAGGCAATTTATACCCCCCTCCTATATTTCATTAAATACACATTGTCAGCACATCAAAGGTGGCTTATTGTTAACACACTACATAATACTCTACAGGGGGGTAATTATTGCCTAGGCAATTTATACCCCCCTCCTATATTTCATTAAATACACATTGTCGGCACATCAAATGTGGCTTATTGTTAACACTCTACATATTACTCAACAGGGGGGTAATTGTTGCCTAGGCAATTTATACCCCCCTCCCATATTTCATTAAATACACATTGTCGGTACATCAAATGTGGCTTATTATTAACACACTACATAATACTCAACAGGGGCGTAATTATTGCCTAGGCAATTTATACCCTCCTCCCATATTTTATTAAATACACATTGTCAGCACATCAAAGGTGGCTTATTGTTAACACACTACATAATACTCTACAGGGGGGTAATTATTGCCTAGGCAATTTATACCCCCTCCCATATTTCATTAAATACACATTGTCGGCACATCAAAGGTGGCTTATTGTTAACACACAACATAATACTCAACAGGGGGGTAATTATTGCCTAGGATATTTATACTCACCTCCCATATTTCATTAAATACACATTGTCGGCACATCAAATGTGGCTTATTGTTAACACACTACATAATACTCTACAGGGGGGTAATTATTGCCTAGGCAATTTATACCCCCCTCCTATATTTCATTAAATACACATTGTCAGCACATCAAAGGTGGCTTATTGTTAACACACTACATAATACTCTACAGGGGGGTAATTATTGCCTAGGCAATTTATACCCCCCTCCTATATTTCATTAAATACACATTGTCGGCACATCAAATGTGGCTTATTGTTAACACTCTACATATTACTCAACAGGGGGGTAATTGTTGCCTAGGCAATTTATACCCCCCTCCCATATTTCATTAAATACACATTGTCGGTACATCAAATGTGGCTTATTATTAACACACTACATAATACTCAACAGGGGCGTAATTATTGCCTAGGCAATTTATACCCTCCTCCCATATTTTATTAAATACACATTGTCGGCACATCAAAGGTGGCTTATTGTTAACACACAACATAATACTCAACAGGGGGGTAATTATTGTCTAGGATATTTATACTCACCTCCCATATTTCATTAAATACACATTGTCGGCACATCAAATGTGGCTTATTGTTAACACACTACATAATACTCTACAGGGGGGTAATTATTGCCTAGGCAATTTATACCCCCCTCCTATATTTCATTAAATACACATTGTCAGCACATCAAAGGTGGCTTATTGTTAACACACTACATAATACTCTACAGGGGGGTAATTATTGCCTAGGCAATTTATACCCCCTCCTATATTTCATTAAATACACATTGTCGGCACATCAAATGTGGCTTATTGTTAACACTCTACATATTACTCAACAGGGGGGTAATTATTGCCTAGGCAATTTATACCCCCCTCCCATATTTCATTAAATACACATTGTCGGCACATCAAAGGTGGCTTATTGTTAACACTCTACATATTACTCAACAGGGGGGTAATTATTGCCTAGGCAATTTATACCCCCCTCCTATATTTCATTAAATACACATTGTCAGCACATCAAAGGTGGCTTATTGTTAACACACTACATAATACTCAACAGGGGGGTAATTATTGCCTAGGCAATTTATACCCCCCTCCCATATTTCATTAAATACACATTGTCGGCACATCAAAGGTGGCTTATTGTTAACACTCTACATATTACTCAACAGGGGGGTAATTATTGCCTAGGATATTTATACCCCCCTCCCATATTTCATTAAATACACATTGTCGGTACATCAAATGTGGCTTATTATTAACACACTACATAATACTCTACAGGGGGGTAATTATTGCCTAGGCAATTTATACCCCCCTCCTATATTTCATTAAATACACATTGTCAGCACATCAAAGGTGGCTTATTGTTAACACACTACATAATACTCTACAGGGGGGTAATAATTGCCTAGGCAATTTATACCTCCCTGCTATATTTAATTAAATACACATTGTCGGTACATCAAAGGTGGCTTATTGTTAACACACTTCACAATACTCAACAGGGGGTAGTTATTGCCTAGGCAATTTATACCCCCTACCATATTTCATTAAATATACATTGTCGGCACATCAAATGTGTCTTATTGTTAACACACTACATAATACTCAACAGGGGGTAATTATTGCCTAGGCAATTTATTCCTCCCTACCATATTTCATTAAATAAACATTGTCGGTACATCAAATGTGGCTTATTGTTAACACATTACATAATACTCTACAGGGGGGTAATTATTGCCTAAGCAATTTATACCCCCCTCCCATATTTCATTAAATACACATTGTCGGCACATCAAATGTGGCTTATTGTCAACACACTACATAATACTCTACAGGGGGGTAATTATTGCCTAGGCAATTTATACCCCCCTCCCATATTTAATTAAATACACATTGTCGGCACATCAAAGGTTACTTATTGTTAACACATTACATAATACTCTGCAGGGGGGTAATTATTGTCTAGGCAATTTATACCCCCCTCCCATATTTCTTTAAATACACATTATCGGCACATCAAATGTGGCTTATTGTTAACACACTACATAATACTCAACAGGAGGGTAATTATTGCCTAGGCACTTTATACCCCCCTCCCATATTTCATTAAATACACATTGTCGGCACATCAAATGTGGCTTATTGTTAACCCACTACATAATACTCTACAGGGGGTTAATTATTGCCTAGGCAATTTATACCCCCCTTCTATATTTCATTAACTACATATTGTCGGCACATCAAAGGTGGCTTATTGTTAACAAACTACATAATATTCAACAGGGGGGTAGTTATTGCCTAGGCAATAAATACCCCCTCCCATATTTCGTGAAATACACATTGTCGGCACATCAAAGGTGGCTTATTGTTAACACATTACATAATACTCAACCGGGGGGTAGTTATTGCCTAGGCAATTTATACCCCCTCCCATATTTAATTAAATACACATTGTCGGCACATCAAAGTTGGCTTATTGTTAACACACTACATAATACTCTACAGGGGGGTAATTATTGCCTAGGCAATTTATACCCTCCTCGCATATTTCATTAAATACACATTGTCGGCACATCAAAGGTGGCTTATTGTTAACAGACTACATAATACTCAACAGGGGGGTAATTATTGCCTAAGCAATTTATACCCCCCTCCCATATTTCATTAAATACACATTGTCGGCACATGAAAGGTGTCTAATTGTTAACACACTACATAATACTCGACAGGGGGGTAATTATTGCCTAGGCAATTTATATTCCCTCCCATATTTCATTAAATACACATTGTCGGCACATCAAACGTGGCTTATTTTTAACACACTACATAATACTCAACAGGGTGGTAATTATTGCCTAGGCAATTTATACCCCCCTCCATATTTCATTAAATACACATTGTCGGCACATCGAAGGTAGCTTAGTAATAACACACTGCATAATACTCAACAGGGGGGTAATTATTGCCTAGGCAATTTATACCCCCTCCCATATTTCATTAAATACTAGTTGTCGGTACATCAAATGAAGCTTAATAATAACACACTGCATAAAACTCAACAGGGGGGTAATTATTGTTTAGGCAATTTATACCTCCCTCCCATATTTCATTAAATACACATTGTCGGTACATCAAATGTGGCTTATTGTTAACACACTACATAATACTCAACAGGCGGGTAATTATTGCCTAGGCAATTTATACCCCCCTCCCATATTTCATTATATACACATTGTCGGTACATCAAATGTGGCTTATTGTTAACACACTACATAATACTCGACAGGGGGGTAATTATTGCCTAGGCAATTTATACCCCCTCCCATATTTCATTAAATACACATTGTCGGCACATGAAAGGTGTCTAATTGTTAACACACTACATAATACTCAACATGGGGGTAATTATTGCCTAGGCAATTTATACCCCCCTCCCACATTTCATTAAATACACATTGTCGGCACATCAAATGTGGCTTATTGTTAACACATTACATAATACTCTACAGGGGGATAATTATTGCTTAGGCAATTTATACCCCCTCCCATTTTTCATTAAATACACATTGTCGGGACATCAAAAGTAGCTTAATAAAACACATAGTTCTAAATACTCAACAGGGGGGTAATTATTGCCTAGGCAATTTGTACCTCCCTCCCATATTTCAGTAAATCCTAGTTGTCGGTACATCAAAGGTAGCTTATTTATAACACATTATACATGTCGTGTAACTCACATTTTTGCGAAGTTACCACCAATAGTAGCTAAGTGAAGTAAAAGGTATAAACAATGAATTGATAACTACATTAATGTATTAGGTGCCATGTTTAGTGTATGAGAATGAATAATAACGAGGATAAACGTAATATTTTGAAGTATGGGTGTAAAGTGTACTTGACTGGAATATAAATGTAACAAATGAATGAAAAGTTAAACAATATGAATCAATGTGACCTAGAAAGAAGTTTTGAAAAAACGTCACAGGAAGTATCTACTGTCTTTGGAACAATGCTGATATATGTGGTTCCGAAGTTTCTAACTTCAGCTACTTTTAATACTATTATTGGTTTCCTAGTAGTATTTCGTTGTTTTGGAAACATGCTTGTAAATTGGTATTTATTGACTTTAGGCATCTAAAGCTCAGGCCGGTGTCACAGAGATTTTTTACCCCTGGAAACCTTTATCTCCTGGAAAGTTTTACCCCCTGGAAATCTTTACCCCCTTGTCGGTTTCTGATAATTTCAAAGGAAAAGTCAAAAGTTACATTAAAAATTCATATCATTGAAAGTGATCTCCCAGTGTATGCACTCACTTTGGTCAACATGGCTTTAAATCCGAATATTTGGTAGGGGGTAAAAATTTCCTAGAAAATTATTACCTCCCTGTCTGCTGTTGGTTACTTCAAAGACAAGCTCAAATCTTACATTATAAATTGATACCACTCCGTCATATCTCTTAGCAGATACAGTCACTTTGGTCAAGATGGTTTTAAATCCGAAGATTTGGTAGGGGGGTAAAAATTTCCTAGGAAATTATCACCACCCTGTCGGTTATTGATTACTTCAAAGACAAACTCAAATGTTACATTATCAGTTGATATCACTCCATAGTATCTCTTAACAGACACAGTCACTTTGGGAAAGATGGCTTTAAATCCGAAGATTTGATAGGGGGGTAAAAATTTCCTTGGAAATTATTACCCCCCTGTGGGTTATTGATTACTTCAAAGAGAAACTCAAATGTTACATTATCAATTGATATCACTTCATAGTATCTCTTAAGAGAGACAGTCACTTTGGGCAAGATGGCTTTAAATCCGAAGATTTGTTAAGGAGGTAATAATTTCCTAGGAAAATTTTACTTCCCTGTCGGTTATTGGTTACTTCAAAGACACGCTCAAATGTTACATTATAAATTGCTATCATTCCATGTTATCTTTTAACGAAAGGACTCACTTTGGTCAAGATGACTTAATATCTGAAGATTTGATAGGAGGGTAATAATTTCCTGAGAAATTTATACCGTTTGTTGGTTTTTGATTACATCAAGACCAATTGAAATGTTAAATTATAAATTTGTATTATTTCGTGTTATGTCTTAACACACTTTGGCCAAGATTGCTTTATATCCCAAATTTGAGAAGGGGTAATATTTTCATAGGGAATTTATACCCCCTTATCCGTTCTTGGTTATATCAAAGACAAAATATAATGTTACTTTATAAATTGGTTTTATACCCTGGTGTCTCTTAACAGACGCACTGACTGTCGGTAAGATGTTTTTATATCAGAAATTTTATAGGGGGTGATGTTTCCCTAGGGAATTTATACTCTTGTATTGGTTCTGTGATATTTCAAGAATAAGGTCAAATTTGTACATTATAAATTGATGTTATATCGTTTTATGTCTCAACATACGCACTCACTTTGGGGACGATAAAGGATGGTTTTATTTTCGGAAAGTTCATAGGGAGATAATATATAAAGAAAGCTAAACTTATTTTTATTTTTAATGAGATGTTGAAATACCAAATTAGATGACTGGAGTTTAATAGAGTCCGAAAATTTACACGTTTTTATAAGATAATTTTCACCCGTATCCTGCGCTTCCACTTCGAAATTCCAAAAATCGTTTCTTTTTGGCATCTTACGTCTCAGATCCTATGTACTGGCTAAGCTTTGAGTTTCCAATTGGTAGGACTTGAGAATCTCCTTTTTACAAGCATTGTACTTTGTTCTGGTGGCCAGCTCGCGCTAGCTAGCTAGCTACGCCATTTTGAACAGTGTTGAAAACTTTATCAATGTTTATTATATCTCCGGTACGGTTTGAGATATCGAAGTGCTGTGAACGGTAAAATAATTTGTACGTTCATTGCAAACCATACATGTAACTAGATATAATATTTACCTAAGATTTTTTTAAATTCAAAATACTTTCAAAAAATTTAAAATTTTCAACCCCTGTAACTTCGTTTATATTCATTCGTAAAACGTCATACCATGACCATGGTATTCAGCGCTAAAGTTCTTTCGATGTACACTATCCTGTGCATCTCTGTTCTGCTATGTCTGCGTTAGAGGCTTCCAAACTTCGGATGTTTGTGATACCATAATATCTTTAGCTTGGAACATTGATTAATAAAAGTGGTATTTTAAGTTTACATTTGACATGTTGGTTTGAAATTTGTAATAAACTGACGTAGTGTCATTTGAAAAAATATAAACTTGTATTTGGCTGGAAACACTGTTGTGAATTTTTGTCTAAACCCGTTATACGAGGAATGATCATGATAATTTGTGTACCATGTGTATATAAGGAGAGAGAGAGAGGAATAAATTGCAATAACGTTGTTTTTAGTTGAAAGATGTGTTTTATGTTTTCAATCATTTATGTTATAAACTGTGTAATAACAGTTATCAAGATTATAAGACAACTAATATCTAATATTTTACACTACAAACTACGTAATATTTTGGAATCAAATTCTGCTTTCTCAGTTGCAAATAACATATTTTTAAAATTAGATTTACATACTTTTGCTTCAAAAGATTGTTTATTATCAATATATTTTTCTTCCCACGTGTTTCACACTGTCAAAAGAGTCAAATCGAGTTTCAAAATCAATACATTCCTTTCGACGCTACTGAATCCTTAAATCTCGACTACTAGTGAAACAAGTCAAGAGCTGCTTTCAGGAACGAAACTATGAAATATTTTTTAACAGTGCAGTGTTTCCAGGGGAAAGTTTCTTCCTCCTTTTATACTAGGACGCTAAAATATAAGATTTGAATTGTTCCTCTTGAAGAGCACCTTATACAAATTTCATTGAAATAATCAGAAAACAATTAATAAAAATTAACACTTTGACACTGCAACCATCTTAAGACACCTGGGAGGCGCGGTGGCTGAGTGGTAGAGCGTTCACCTCCGGTGCTTGGGGTCACTGGTTCGATCCCAGCTCGCGTCGTGTGGAATTTCTGGTAGACAAACACCGTGCTCGTGGGTTTTCTCGGGATTCTCTCGTTTCCTCCCATTTTCTTCATCCCACCATTTCTCATAATCACTGTCTAATTTAACCTAACTGGCATAAGCGTGCGACATAAAACAAAATATTTCATTTCATATTTTTCTTAAGACGCCCTCGTCAGACAGCAAATCAAGTGCAAAACTGGAAAAGCATTTATTTCCTAAGAAAACATTACCAACTATCAAATTTTGGGTTATGAAGCCAAATTTTCGGACATAAAGCAATCTTGCCCAGAGTGATTCCGTCTGTTACGAAATAACACGGAGTAGCATCAATTTACAATATAACAATTAATGTTTCTTTGTAGTAACCAAGAACCGACAGGCGGTATAAATATCTTAGGAAAATATTACCCCCTAGGAAATAATTACCCCCATACCAGATCTTCGGATTTAAAGCCATCTTGCCCAAAGTGATTGTGTCTGTTAAGAGATACTACAGAGTGGTATCAATTTATAATGTAACATTTCAGTTTGTCTTTGAAGTAACTAGAAACTGACAGGGGGTAATAATTTCCTAGGAAATTTTTACTCCCCTACCAAATCTTCGGATTTAAAGCAATCTTGCAGAGAGACTGTGTCTGTTAAGATATACTATGGAGTGATATCAATTGATAATGTAACATTTGAGTTTGTCTTTGAAGTAACCAATAGCCGACAGGGAGGTAATAATTTCCTAGGAAATTTTTACCCCCTACCAAATATTCGGATTTAAAGCGATGCTGCCCAAATTAACTGTGTCTGTTAAGATATACTATGGAGTGATATCAATTGATAATGTAACATTTGAGTTTGTCTTTGAAGTAACCAATAGCCGACAGGGAGGTAATAATTTCCTAGGAAATTTTTACCCCCTACCAAATATTCGGATTTAAAGCGATGCTGCCCAAATTAACTGTGTCTGTTAAGAGATATTGCGGAGTGGTATAAATTTATAATGTAACATTTGAGCTTGTCTTTGAAGTAACCAATAGCCGACAGGGAGGTAATAATTTTCTAGGAAATTTTTACCCCCTACCAAATATTCGGATTTAAAGCCATGTTGACCAAAGTGAGTGCATACACTGGGAGATCACTTTCAATGATATGAATTTTTAATGTAACTTTTGACTTTTCCTTTGAAATTATCAGAAACCGACAAGGGGGTAAAGATTTCCAGGGGGTAAAACTTTCCAGGAGATAAAGGTTTCCAGGGGTAAAAAATCCCTGTGACACCGGCCTGAGCTTTAGATGCCTAAAGTCAATAAATACCAATTTACAAGCATGTTTCCAAACCAACGAAATACTACTAGGAAACCAATAATAGTATTAAAAGTAGCTGAAGTTAGAAACTTCGGAACCACATATATCAGCATTGTTCCAAAGACAGTAGATACTTCCATTTGAGTTTGTCTTTGAAGTAATCAATAACCGACAGGGGGGTAATAATTTCCTAGGAAATTTTTACCCCCCTACCAAATCTTCGGATTTAAAGCCATCTTGCCCAAAGTGACTTTGTCTGTTAAGAGATACTATGGAGTGATATCAATTGATAATGTAACATTTGAGTTTGTCTGAAGTAATCAATAACCGACAGGGGGGTAATAATTTCCTAGGAAATTTTTACCCCCCTACCAAATCTTCGGATTGAAATCCATCTTGCCCAAAGTGAGTGCATACACTGAGAGATCACATTCAATAATATGAATTTTTAATGTAATTTCTGACTTTTCCTTTGAAATTACCAGATACCGACAAGGGGGTAAAGATTTCCAGGGGGTAAAAATTTCCTGGGGTAAAAAATCCCTGTGACACCGGAAATAGTAGATATACAACTTTTGTTGTGAAAGAGAGGTAAGATCAGAGATGAAACTTATTCTTGGGACGATAAAACGATATGAGTAACTCATTTACCGCGATCTCTTACCGTTTTTGCTCTATGAAAATAGACTATTGAAACTAGAAGTAGTAGTCAATTTCTGCTGCTTTCAACTTTAGCAGAGAGATATTGGGGGGGGGAAGAAGAAGATGCATTTCTTCGGAACGTTGAATCTATTCCCGAAAACGGCTTCTCGCTAGCTGTTACCGTTTTAAACCTATGACCATTAATATTTAAACCGGAAATTGTGAATTTTTATTTCTTCCGGTATAAATTGAAGGTTGTAGAAGTAGATGGAATCTATTCATGGGACGCTTAATCAATTCCAGAAAATCGAACTTCGATACGTTTTGCAATTTTACTCCATGGAAATAAATATTGAAACCGGAATTAGTACTATTATAGTAGTACTAGTAGTATTATTGTGTCAGTTCCAGTTTTAGTAAAAGTATATTGCTGTCGATTGCTTATTTCCTTGTAACCGGTAATCAATTCCCAAAAGTCGCTTTTCGTTATCTATTCCGCTTTTGATTTATGACCATTAATGTTGAAACTGGCAATGGTGTGGATCTCTATCACTTCTGGTTTAAATAAAAGATTGCAAAAGAAGATAGAAGCTATTTTTGGGACGTTGAATCGATTTTCGGAAACCATTTGTCGATAACACGTTGATTTTGCTATGGTACCTGTTGACATAGCTGTTTTATAAAACTTCTGACACTTATGTATAACATAGTTTGCAAGTCTAAAGTATGCTCCAAAGCTTGCTAACCACACTGTTAAAAAGGGTTTCTTAAATTCGAGAAAATATTCCTCGTATTTGAGAACATCCGTTTCTTATCTGTGCACCGAGTAATACATTCTTAAAAGTGAGATTTCCATTTTCTCAAATCATTTTGAGAAATACTGACTCAAATGCGAGGAATTATGTCTCATTTCTGAGGGTGCAAATGCTTTCTCAAATTTGAGAAAAAAATGTATTTTTTCTTAAAATTGAGAAAGTAACATTTGAAGAAATGAGACGTATAACCCCAATTTTGAGAAACACATTTCTCAAAAAGATTTGAGAAATATCTCCCTCAAAAGCGAGAAACGGTGCACAGAAACAGGGTTCTCAAATACGAGAAGACGGAAAAGGATATAAACAAAATATAAACCTGCAAAAAATTCAAACTACTAGTACACCTTGAATTTATATTAAATAAACACCTACAGTTATAGATATTTTTTAAAACATAACATTTTAATCTTCACTTCAACTCAAGAAAATTCCACGAATACCACGATGACTTGTATTTTAGGTGCGTTACTTATTCCTACTGCATCAGACAGTTGAACATTTTTCTTTTCATCACTGTCCACTTTCTCAAGACTTTTCTTTTTCATCGACGTGGTTTACTCAAGATTGTCCGGTTTGATCAAACATTATACCAACTTCTTGATAATTCAGATTCAAGAATTATCCGTCTACTTCAGAATAACGGCAACAATTTCTGCTGGAGTGTAACGTCCCACGCTTATGCTACGAAGCTCAGGGAGACGTTATGATGATCATGAGCGAAAATGCTGTAATGAAGAAAGTGAGGGAATCCCGAGCAAACATACATAATATGTTTACTCACACTGCCCACTTGACGGAGTTGGAATCAAACTAGGGACCCCATGCATCGGAGTTTAGTTCTACCACTGAGTCATCGCAGTCCAATATGCCTACTTCTCCACCATAAAAAATTATCTACATGAGAAACACCGTGTTCGTGGGTTTTTCCAGGATTCTTCAGTTTCCTCCTACAAGAAACGCACGCAGGAATTTATTTCGGAGATGCTCCAAGTTCAATACGAGGACAAATTGTATTAAAACATGTAAAATTGTACCTAAAATTAGATAAAATTTACATAAAAGTAGCGATTTCGGGAAAAGTCCGGAGCTCCAGGACTCACCCCCTACCTTCCACCTTCTTCATTATTGCAGGGGAATGCGACAGTTTGTGTCCCTCATAAATGTGCTGAAACAACACTGCTAGGATTCAATTCAGATTGGAAACAAGGTCACAAACCCATGCAAAAACTGCCAGAAACGTACGTCCACATTTTCATTACACCATTATTATCCATCTCTATCAATATCTCTCTTAGCCTTGGAGCACAGTTCTGGGACGTTGGGTTAAAAAAAATAAATGAAATCTTTGAGTTTTACTTCCCAAAG
The DNA here is from genome assembly GCF_964235325.1 of Thermobia domestica. Taxonomy (NCBI): domain Eukaryota; kingdom Metazoa; phylum Arthropoda; class Insecta; order Zygentoma; family Lepismatidae; genus Thermobia; species Thermobia domestica. The sequence continues at coordinate 79,860,408 of NC_137470.1, forward strand.
TTGTGTTGGATAGGCTAAAGGAGACGATTATGATGAGAATAAAAAAAATAGTGGAATGAAGAAAGTGGGAAGAAATGGGAGAACCCCGAGAAAACCCATGCACACTGTGTTTATCCACCAGCAAGCCCACTTGCCGCGAGCTGGGAATCCTGGGATCAAACCAAGGGCCTCATCGCACCAGAGGGTAGCGCTCTACCACTGAGCTACCGCAGCCTCTACGTTAAATCAAGAGCAAATGCGTACAGTACTATGCCATAAATAACCAGCAAATGCGTGCCACTAAAACGATTATTTTTAGTGAAAGAACGGAGGCGCCAATCTATGCTAGGTGATCAGTACAAAGTACCTTTGTATTACAATTCCATAATAAATCACACTTTTGTAACGCTGTTTCCAGTAGCGTATTTAGGGGGGGATTCCGGGCTTAAGCCCCCCCGAAATCTTACTTACTATAGTAAAGTATATGAAATATCTTGCAGAATTTTCACATTTTCAGGCAAAGCCCTCCCCGAAAGTTAGCAAAGCCCCCCCCCGAATGAAAATCGTAAATACGCCACTGGCTGTTTCTAACTACACAGATGACTTATGTATTTTTTGTTTCCGTACATAAGCTATTTTGCACATTATAACGAATGACGAAGGGTGTAAAACATTGACATGCCTCCCCGTTCTATTGTAATATAGAAAACAACGTGCCCTACGGGGCTCTAACCGGCCTTCACTTGTTATTGCTGCACTCGTTATTATGTAAATTGAGTACTAAGCTTTGATACATAAAGGAGCCAACCTGACTGCTATAGCCTATATAACCTGTATGAGGGGGGGGTCAGCATTCTACACTACAGTACTTTTACTATACTACAGTATACTACAGTAACTTTTAGTCTATGGTAGTGTTTACAATTCACCCAAACTTACGTTCGAAAGTTGATATGTATGCTGCTCCTCGCCGCTGTCACATGACGTGTATTCATACGCCACCTCAGCTGCATCACCTGCGTACTCATATCCATTCGCACTCTGCTACAGCTGAAATCCTTTATCTCGTTTCCTGAATAGTAATTAAGCCCTAGCAATATTACTCCCTAGTAAAACATAGTAATATTATTTCGGTAAGATTGTTATCGTTGTTTTTAAAATCATCTATGATATTGAAAATCACGCACTATTCCATTCTCATTTTTAAGAAGTGAGAAAATCTCATAAATGGGAACCTGAAAATTTGCCTTGAGCTCATAAATGAAAACACATTTGGAAATAATGAGACATTTTTCCTCAAATATGAGTAAACATTACTTAATTTGTTTTGAACATGCATTTTTCTCATTTCTGAGCAAGGAAATTTTTAAGAGTGCATCATTTTCAAAATTAAATTAAAAAAGAGTAATAGAAAATGATTCAATGTTGCTAGTCTGTCTCTTTAAGACCATCGATATGAAAAAAAAAAAAAACAGGACAAATTGTCCGATTTTTGATGAGTTGACAAAAATTCACTACCAAGTTGGTAATATGATAACTTTGTGTCATTATTGGCAGATCTTATACTCATTTAGATCACCCGTTATCTTATAATAATTTAGATATATATATGTGTCTGGTCTCATTTTACTTAGCTTTGTCGAATTCATAGTGAATTTAAGTTTAATTAACTACAAATGCCTGTTAGATATTTGAAGGGTAAGGGGAAAAAAGAAGGAATGTCACAAAACTGTATTTTCGAGAAAACGGCGTTTTAATATTGAAAGCCGCGTAAAAAAGAATAGGATTAAGTCAAAACTTTTGCCCCTTTATACATGGATAATTTTACATCTACGGATGCTTACATATACAGTCAAATACTACCAAAAGTCACCAACAGATAGGACAAAGTACCCGATAAAGCACACACATGGACATTCCTTGTTTTTTCCCCTTACCCTTCATTTGGAGTAGACAAAAGTAATCGTCTCCACTCATCTTTGATAAATAAACAAATTTTAGATATGGTTTATGTTTCATCAGTATCCAGCTCCAGTGTCGTGGTGGGTGAGGGGCGAGCGGAGCAACGGCCCCGGGCGCAAAAATTCAGGAAGAAAAAAGAAAAGAAAAAAGAGAGAGGAAAAAATACTTGGAATATTATTAGTAGACCATGTACTTGTTTTCTCTCCCTGCTTTAGGAAGTGGTCCTATAATGTTACTTATGTTAGGAATATGTATATCCACATATAAAAAACGAAACGCAAAGAGTAATAAAAAGTGTTCATAATCAAGGAAAAGCTGGGTTTATTATATCAAGGAAAATTTTCTTACGCTTCGCGCAAACCATAGTGGGTCATCGCGGTTGGTCTGTGGACCTCACTCGTATGTACGGAGGCTCCGTCTTATACTCTCCCTCCGGGCGCTGATGCTCCACGGCACGGCACTCGATGGAGAACCTATACTGTACTTCCGTTTGAGATGGCCATACGGATAGACAACCAAATCGTTCTCATATCCACAAGTATCCCGCCTTTACTGTAATTAGGAAGTCGGAAAGCTTTTCATAAATTAGTGATTGCAGAAGTGCGATGTTCTTGCGAGGCGATTATTGGAAATATGTTGTTGGTTCTAAGACACGCTATTAAATTATATATATATATATATTAGCAGAAACGTCCGGCGTTATGCAGAAATAAGTTAAAAAAATTTCACGTATATTCGAGCTTCGTTTTTCCATTCGAATACGTATTTGCATCGAAATGAAGTAGTAAGAACCGATGTCATCCCAGGAGCTAATGAATAAGCTTGCCGCTAACGAAGAGCAACGCGTTCGCTATTCCCGCCTTTTAGCAATAAGCCGCCTTTGATGTGCCGACAATGTATATTTAATGAAATATGGTATGGAGGTATAAATTGCCTAGGTTATAATTACCCCCTGTTCAGTATTATGAATTATGTTCTTATTAATCTACCTTTGATGTACCGACAACTAGTATTTAATGAAATATGGGAGGGGGTATAAATTGCCTAGGCAATAATTACCCCCTGTTTAGTATTATGCAGTGTATTACTATTAAACTACCTTTGATGTACCGACAATTAGTATTTAATGAAATATGGGAGGAGGGTAAAAATTGCCTAGGCAATAACTACCCCCTGTAGAGTATTATGTAGTGTGTTAACAATAAGCCACATTTGATGTACCGACAATGTGTATTTAATGAAATATGGGAGGGGGTATAAATTGCCTAGGCAAATATTACCCCCTTGTTGAGTATTATGTAGTGTGTTAACAATAAGCCACATTTGATGTGCCGACAATGTGAATTTAATGAAATATGGTAGAGGGTATAAATTGCCTAGGCAATAATATCCCCCTATTGAGTATTATGCAGTGTGTTATTATTAAGCTTCCTTTGATGTACCGACAACTAGTATTTAATGAAATATGGGAGGGGGGTATAAATTGCCTAGGCAATAATTACCCCCCTGTTGAGTATTATGCAGTGCGTTATTACTAAGCTACCTTTGATGTACCGACAACTAGTATTTAATGAAATATGGGAGGGGGGTATAAATTGCCTAGGCAATAATTACCCTCCTGTTGAGTATTATGCAGTGCGTTATTATTAAGCTACCTTTGATGTACCGACAACTAGTATTTAATGAAATACGGGAGGGGGTATAAATTGCCTAGGCAATAATTACCCCCTGTTGAGTATTATGCAGTGTGTTATTATTAAGCTACATTTCATGTACCGACAATGTGTATTTAATGAAATATGGTAGGGAGGTACAAATTGCCTAGGCAATAATTACCCCCTGTGGAGTATTATGTACTGTGTTAACAATAAGCCACCTTTGATGTGCCGACAATATGTATTTAATGAAATATGGGAGGGGGGTATAAATTGCCTAGGCAATAATTACCCCCTGTAGAGTATTATGTAGTATGTTAACAATAAGCCACCTTTGATGTACCGACAACTAGTATTTAATGAAATATGGGAGGGGTATAAATTGTTTAGGCAATAATTACCCCCCTGTTGAGTATTATGTAGTGTGTTATTATTAAGCTACCTTCGATGTACCGACAATGTGTATTTAATGAAATATGGTAGGGAGGTATAAATTGCCTAGGCAATAATTACCCCCCTGTTGAGTATTATGTAGTGTGTTAACATTAAGATACCATCGGAGGGGCCGACACTGTGTATTTAATGAAATATAGGAGGCGGGTATAAATTGCCTAGGCAATAATTACCCCCCTGTAGAGTATTATGTAGTGTGTTAACAATAAGCCACCTTTGATGTGCCGACAATGTGTATTTAATGAAATATGGGAGGGGGGTATAAATTGCCTAGGCAATAATTACCCCCCTGTTGAGTGTTATGTAGTGTGTTAACAATAAGCCACATTTGATGTGCCGACAATGTGTATTTAATGAAATATGGGAGGGGGTATAAATTGCCTAGGCAATAATTACCCCCCTGTTGAGTATTATGTAGTGTGTTAACAATAAGCCACCTTTGATATGCCGACAATGTGTATTTAATGAAATATTGGAGGCGGGTATAAATTGCCTAGGCAATAATTACCCCCCCTGTAGAGTATTATGTAGTGTGTTAACAATAAGCCACCTTTGATGTGCCGACAATATGTATTTAATGAAATGTGGGAGGGGGTATAAATTGCCTAAGCAATAATTACCCCTGTTGAGTATTATGTAGTGTGTTAACAATAGGCCGCATTTGATGTGCCGACAATGTGTATTTAATGAAATATGGGACGGGGGTATAAATTGCCTAGGCAATAATTTCCCCCCTGTAGAGTATTATGTAGTGTGTTAACAATAAGCCACATTTCATGTGCCGACAATGTGTATTTAATGAAATATGAGAGGGGGGTATAAATTGCCTAGGCAATAATTTCCCCCCTGTAGAGTATTATGTAGTGTGTTAATAATAAGCCACATTTGATGTGCCGACAATGTGTATTTAATGAAATATGGGAGGGGGGTATAAATTGCCTAGGCAATAATTACCCCCTGTGGAGTATTATGTAGTGTGTTAACAATAAGCCACCTTTGATGTGCCGACAATGTGTATTTAATGAAATATGGGAGGGGGGTATAAATTGCCTAGGCAATAATTACCCCCTGTTGAGTATTATATAGTGTGTTAACAATAAGCAACCTTTGATGTGCCGACTATATGTATTTAATGAAATATGGGAAGGGGTATAAATTGCCTAGGCAATAATTACCCCCTGTAGAGTATTATGTAGTGTTTTAACAATAAGCCACCTTTGATGTGCCGACAATGTGTATTTAATGAAATATGGGAGGGGGGTATAAATTGCCTAGGCAATAATTACCCCCCTGTTGAGTGTTATGTAGTGTGTTAACAATAAGCCACATTTGATGTGCCGACAATGTGTATTTAATGAAATATGGGACGGGGGTATAAATTGCCTAGGCAATAATTTCCCCCCTGTAGAGTATTATGTAGTGTGTTAACAATAAGCCACATTTCATGTGCCGACAATGTGTATTTAATGAAATATGGGAGGGGGGTATAAATTGCCTAGGCAATAATTTCCCCCCTGTAGAGTATTATGTAGTGTGTTAATAATAAGCCACATTTGATGTGCCGACAATGTGTATTTAATGAAATATGGGAGGGGGGTATAAATTGCCTAGGCAATAATTACCCCCTGTGGAGTATTATGTAGTGTGTTAACAATAAGCCACCTTTGATGTGCCGACAATGTGTATTTAATGAAATATGGGAAAGGGGTATAAATTGCCTAGGCAATAATTACCCCCCTGTTGAGTATTATGCAGTGTGTTATTACTAAGCTACCTTTGATGTACCGACAATGTGTATTTAATGAAATATGGGAGGGGGGTATAAATTGCCTAGGCAATAATTACCCTCCTGTTGAGTATTATGCAGTGTGTTATTATTAAGCTACCTTTGATGTACCCACAACTACTATTTAATGAAATATGGGAGGGGGTATAAATTGTTTAGGCAATAATTACCCCCCTGTTGAGTATTATGTAGTGTGTTATTATTAAGCTACCTTCGATGTACCGACAGTGTGTATTTAATGAAATATGGTAGGGAGGTATAAATTGCCTAGGCAATAATTACCCCCCTGTAGAGTATTATGTAGTGTGTTAACAATAAGCCACCTTTGATGTGCCGACAATGTGTATTTAATGAAATATGGGAGGGGGGTATAAATTGCCTAGGCAATAATTACCCCCCTGTTGAGTGTTATGTAGTGTGTTAACAATAAGCCACATTTGATGTGCCGACAATGTGTATTTAATGAAATATGGGAGGGGGTATAAATTGCCTAGGCAATAATTACCCCCCTGTTGAGTATTATGTAGTGTGTTAACAATAAGCCACCTTTGATGTGCCGACAATGTGTATTTAATGAAATATGGGAAAGGGGTATAAATTGCCTAGGCAATAATTACCCCCCTGTTGAGTATTATGCAGTGTGTTATTACTAAGCTACCTTTGATGTACCGACAATGTGTATTTAATGAAATATGGGAGGGGGGTATAAATTACCTAGGCAATAATTACCCTCCTGTTGAGTATTATGCAGTGTGTTATTATTAAGCTACCTTTGATGTACCCACAACTACTATTTAATGAAATATGGGAGGGGGTATAAATTGTTTAGGCAATAATTACCCCCCTGTTGAGTATTATGTAGTGTGTTAACATTAAGATACCATCGGAGGGGCCGACACTGTGTATTTAATGAAATATAGGAGGCGGGTATAAATTGCCTAGGCAATAATTACCCCCCTGTAGAGTATTATGTAGTGTGTTAACAATAAGCCACCTTTGATGTGCCGACAATGTGTATTTAATGAAATATGGGAGGGGGGTATAAATTGCCTAGGCAATAATTACCCCCCTGTTGAGTGTTATGTAGTGTGTTAACAATAAGCCACATTTGATGTGCCGACAATGTGTATTTAATGAAATATGGGAGGGGGTATAAATTGCCTAGGCAATAATTACCCCCCTGTTGAGTATTATGTAGTGTGTTAACAATAAGCCACCTTTGATGTGCCGACAATGTGTATTTAATGAAATATTGGAGGCGGGTATAAATTGCCTAGGCAATAATTACCCCCCCCTGTAGAGTATTATGTAGTGTGTTAACAATAAGCCACCTTTGATGTGCGACAATATGTATTTAATGAAATGTGGGAGGGGGTATAAATTGCCTAAGCAATAATTACCCCTGTTGAGTATTATGTAGTGTGTTAACAATAGGCCGCATTTGATGTGCCGACAATGTGTATTTAATGAAATATGGGACGGGGGTATAAATTGCCTAGGCAATAATTTCCCCCCTGTAGAGTATTATGTAGTGTGTTAACAATAAGCCACATTTCATGTGCCGACAATGTGTATTTAATGAAATATGGGAGGGGGGTATAAATTGCCTAGGCAATAATTTCCCCCCTGTAGAGTATTATGTAGTGTGTTAATAATAAGCCACATTTGATGTGCCGACAATGTGTATTTAGTGAAATATGGGAGGGGGGTATAAATTGCCTAGGCAATAATTACCCCCTGTGGAGTATTATGTAGTGTGTTAACAATAAGCCACCTTTGATGTGCCGACAATGTGTATTTAATGAAATATGGGAAAGGGGTATAAATTGCCTAGGCAATAATTACCCCCCTGTTGAGTATTATGCAGTGTGTTATTACTAAGCTACCTTTGATGTACCGACAATGTGTATTTAATGAAATATGGGAGGGGGGTATAAATTGCCTAGGCAATAATTACCCTCCTGTTGAGTATTATGCAGTGTGTTATTATTAAGCTACCTTTGATGTACCCACAACTACTATTTAATGAAATATGGGAGGGGGTATAAATTGTTTAGGCAATAATTACCCCCCTGTTGAGTATTATGTAGTGTGTTATTATTAAGCTACCTTCGATGTACCGACAGTGTGTATTTAATGAAATATGGTAGGGAGGTATAAATTGCCTAGGCAATAATTACCCCTCTGTTGAGTATTATGTAGTGTGTTAACATTAAGATACCATCGGAGGGGCCGACACTGTGTATTTAATGAAATATAGGAGGCGGGTATAAATTGCCTATGCAATAATTACCCTCCTGTAGAGTATTATGTAGTGTGTTAACAATAAGCCACCTTTGATGTGCCGACAATGTGTATTTAATGAAATATGGGAGGGGGGTATAAATTGCATAGGCAATAATTACCCCCCTGTTGAGTGTTATGTAGTGTGTTAACAATAAGCCACATTTGATGTGCCGACAATATGTATTTAATGAAATATGGGAGGGGGGTATAAATTGCCTAGGCATTAATTACCCCCCTGTTGAGTATTATGTAGTGTGTTAACAATAAGCCACTTTTGATGTGCCGACAATGTGTATTTAATGAAATATAGGAGGCGGGTATAAATTGCCTAGGCAATAATTACCCCCCTGTTGAGTATTATTTAGTGTGTTAACAATAAGCCACCTTTGATGTGCCGACAATATGTATTTAATGAAATATGGTAGGGGGTATAAATTGCCTAGGCAATAATTACCCCCTGTTGAGTATTATGTAGTGTGTTAACAATAGGCCGCATTTGATGTGCCGACAATGTGTATTTAATGAAATATGGGAGGGGGGTATAAATTGCGTAGGCAATAATTTCCCCCCTGTAGAGTATTATGTAGTGTGTTAACAATAAGCCACATTTGATGTGACGACAATGTGTATTTAATGAAATATGGGAGGGGGGTATAAATTGCCTAGGCAATAATTACCCCCCTGTGGAGTATTATGTAGTGTGTTAACAATAAGCCACATTTGATGTGCTGACAACGTGTATTTAATGAAATATGGGAGGGGGTATAAATTGCCTAGGCAATAATTACCCCCTTGTTGAGTATTATGTAGTGTGTTAACAATAAGCCACCTTTGATGTGCCGACAATGTGTATTTAATGAAATATGGGAGGGGGGTATAAATTGCCTAGGCAATAATTACCCCCCTGTTGAGTATTATGTAGTGTGTTAACAATAAGCCACATTTGATGTGCCGACAATGTGTATTTAATGAAATATGGGAGGGGGGTATAAATTGCCTAGGCAATAATTACCCCCCTGTAGAGTATTATGTAGTGTGTTAACAATAAGCCACATTTGATGTGCCAACAATGTGTATTTAATGAAATGTGGGAGGGGGGTATAAATTGCCTAGGCAATAATTACCCCCTGTAGAGTATTATGTATTGTGTTAACAATAAGCCACATTTGATGTGCCGACAATGTGTATTTAATGAAATATGGAGGGGGGTATAAATTGCCTAGGCAATAATTACCCCCTGTAGAGTATTATGTAGTGTGTTAACAATAAGCCACTTTTGATGTGCCGACAATGTGTATTTAATGAAATGTGGGAGGGGGGTATAAATTGCCTAGGCAATAATTACCCCCCTGTAGAGTATTATGTAGTGTGTTAACAATAAGCCACATTTGATGTGCCGACAATGTGTATTTAATGAAATATGGGAGGGGGGTATAAATTGCCTAGGCAATAATTACTCCCTTGTAGAGTATTATGTAGTGTGTTAACAATAAGCCACCTTTTATGTGCCGACACTGTGTATTTAATGAAATATTGGAGGGGGGTATAAATTGTCTAGGCAATAATTACCCCCCTGTTGAGTAGTATGTAGTGTGTTAACAATAAGCCACCTTTGATGTGCCGACAATGTGTATTTAATGAAATATGGGAGGCGGGTATAAATTGCCTAGGCAATAATTACCCCCCTGCGGAGTATTATGTAGTGTGTTAACAATAAGCCACCTTTGATATGCCGACAATGTGTATTTAATGAAATATGGGAGGGTGGTATAAATTGCCTAGGCAATAATTACCCCCCTGTTAAGTATTATGTAGTATATTAACAATAAGCCACCTTTGATGTACCGACAATGTGTTTTTGTTTTGATATGAATGGGAGATATGAATTCCTTGGATGAGTATTATATTGTTTATCAAAAGAGACCGTCTTTTATTGGGAGGTGCTTTTTGCCTAGGCATATTATACCGGGGGGTATTTATTTGCGGAGGTACGTTTTGCCGGTTACACCGGCATAAGGTTCTTTTCCAGCATTTCACTATAACTCGCGCTGTTGATCATGTTTCCCTTTTCCATGAACTCTGCCATTATGAGCATCTGTGAGTCCCAAAACACAATTAACATAACCTTTCCTGTGGATGGCTCAGTCTTGAATTTTTTCTTCGTCGGAGATCCAGGGTGTTTCCACTGCATACTCTGGCTCTTTGATTCTGGCTCATAGTGATGAACCCATGTTTCATCGCTGGTGACTATTCTGCTTAAAAATACATCACCTTTGTTGTTGAAGCGAGTGAATAAGTGTTGACAGACCCTAACACGAGTGAGCTTGTGTTCTGCAGTAAGCTTTCTTTGTACTCACCGTGCACAGACTTTATGAAAACCAAGCCTGTCGTAGATGATTTGATTGGCAGAGCCATTACTGATGTTCAAAGCAGCTGCTACATCATCGATAGTGATTCGCCAATTCGTCAGAACCATCTCTAGAGCTTGCTGAATGTTCTCATCTGTAGTGTAGGTTGATTGCCGTTCTGCTCCCTCTTCATGCGTTATACTTGTTCGACCATTTTTAAACTTCTCGAGCCACAAAAACACAGTTTTATGTGATTGTGCACTTCTCCCATATTGTGATGATAGTCTTCGATGAATGTCTTACCTTTTGACACCCTCCTACCATAGGAATCGGATCACTGTTCCTTATTCCTTTTTAGTGCAAACTTCTAATGGAGCAGCCATGATATATCTCCAACAGAAGGGAGAACAATGTGGGAATTAAGATCACACTTTCACAGCATTACCACAAGAGTATAACAATAAAATATGCGAGGACAGAGACAATGTGCGCAATGTGAGAAAAGTTATGACAAAAGTGTAGATAATCTTTGACACGCCCTCGCACACCACTTATGTTATCGGTAAATTTTGGATGGTGACCTCTGAGACGCTGAATCTGTTGTAAGATTCCACTTGTCACTACCTATTACCGTTTTAATTGTATGACAATAAACAAATACTTATACAGGGAATGGTTTATTTCTACTACTTTCGGTTTGAATGGAAGATTAACTGAGGACATGGATTATGTTATTGGAACACTCAATTGATTGCATAAATTAGCTTCTTGATATCACTTATTGCTTTTTGCTCTGATACGTGTCGACAGACAGAAGGACGGGCGAACATAGCAGTTCTATAAGACTTCCGGTACTTATGCATAGCGTAGTTTAGCAATATAATAATAATAATAATAATAATAATAATAATAATAATAATAATAATAATAATAATAATGCATAACATAGTTAATGTTTGACAGCAGTAGATGTTGCTAGCATGAATATAATTTCCTAATCTGAAACTATTCTGACGATTTAAAGCAAAATAAATAAATATATCATTACATTTATTTATTTCAAAATAGGATAAGAATCGTAAATATATTTAAATTTGAACATTGATATGTTTACATTTATAATAAAAACACTGTAATGTTAAGCGTCATTTATTATGACGAATGAATTGCGGCTTTACCTGTATTATTTCAAATTTCTTTTTCATAAACGTGCTTTGGTGTTTATTATTATAGGACAAGGATCATAAGTATATTTAGATTCGAGCATAAGTCTTTTGTGTAACCATATCTAGGTTAGTATGCAAACGCATACACAAAAAATAAGCAATAAATTAAAATAAAATAATGGAAGTTGCTGATAATCATAGTGTAGGTAGATCGATATGCAGGAGTTTTTCTTTTATTTCACATGTTCCTCCAGACCCACAATTTTTCCATGACGCTTGTACTCAAAAACTTTTCTTTACACTATAATGTTTTTAAATAATATTATAATACAAAGGTTCCCAACCTTTTTCACTGTCGTACTACTCAAGCACATAAATTACTGATATCACCATAAACCGTATGTACCACCAATAGCAGCTCGCATGCCACCAACGGTGCACGTACCACAGGTTTATAAGCCCTATATAACTATATTGTATTTTCCCTAACTATATGCGAGAAATTGTGTTATCGCTTATCAGTGAGTAATCTGACTGACTACAGTGCAAAACATTAACTGTAATTGTAAAAATACGTCAAATTTATGATTATCAAAAGTTGCAAACAATGTAATATATTACAATAAAGCTAGTAATTAAAAATACCAAAATAAAATAATTTGTTATAGGAAATGTCGAAATTTCTGCATAATGTTATGTTTCGCAATATCCTTATTTTATGTAAATGAGCTGCTACCGGTGTTATTATTATTAAATAATGATTTACCTAAAATTGGAAACATCTCAGATGTATGGGTTGTGGACTATTACGCTGCAGGCTTTTGGCAGTGGTGTATTAAGGCAAATATACTACTACGTGAGAAGAAGTTGAGTGGCAGTTTGTAAATAAGTGAGCAGACAATGACAGAGTAAAGTGGATGATCTGCCTGATTTCCAAAGAGGACAAACCTTCGGCGCTTAAGTATATCGTAGGAAAGTGCCAAATTGTGTTGCGTGTGTGGCACGGGAGAGTGCCCAAAATGATGTCGGCCTACAAACCTCATAGGAAAATCACACCACAGAAGATGAACAGTAATCGGAAGAAAACCCACAGTGACAGGTCACGCAAAACAGTAAGGTAGGTTGTCATTCAGAACCATCATAAGACTGCGGAGCAAGTGACGAAGGTATTCAAGAAGCATTTTCCACATAAAATGCCAGTAATCACATTAAGCCGCTTGTTAAAGACAGGGCCTTGTTGCACGGAAGCAAGAAAGGGAACATAACACTTTAACACAATGCAAATTGTAGCGAGAATATGAAACATGGACTGCTGATGTCTGAAAACATACAATATGGTCGGATGAGTTCAACTTATTTCAAACCACAGCTTGTTGAGTGGATGAGTTGATTTTGAATTTAACGTCCTGTTCAGCAGCGAGGCTATATGAGATACTGATTAAGGTGGTATCCGAACCACATGAGCTCTCTCCGGAATCGAACCCGGGTCTTCCACGCCAAAGGCGCGTACGATAACCGCTTAGCCGAAAAAGTTCAAACCGCAGTTTGTGTTTATGTATGGAAATTTCCAAAGAAGCGTTCAATCTCAAATGTCTCCACCCAAATGTGAAACACGACGGAGGCTCTGTTATTCTGTGGGCACAATATCCTACTTCTTAGTGGATCCTATACTTACCAGTCGCGTCGCTGACTTTGATTATGGAGCTCTATTAGGTTGTCCTGTTCATCCAGATGGTGTCTTCCCACTTGCCCAATTTCCATTTTGCCTAACACTTTATTAGCTGTCAATCCTAGATAAAAATCACACTCATCATTTTAGATGAAATGCCAATTCCTATTTGGCCTAATTTCCTTTACGTCTAACATTCTTATCAGGAAGGAAATACCCCTATATAGAAGATCTGACAAAAAAACATATCAAAGAAATTACTACAATCATTAGAAGAAATTACTACGAAATTACTAGAACAACTTGCTGGCTACGCCGCGGAGTGACTATGTACTGGTTCCTGCGTACGTATTGTACTGTATTATCATGCTAGACGTCAGTGTTACTTCTTAAATAGCTCTTTTTGCTTTCCTTTTTCCTGTCTGGCTTATGCATATTAACTGTATTATGACACATAACATAATGTAGTAATTATACTAAGTAAATGAAAAATTCTTTCAATTTAAAATTTTTATCCCGTGGGATTTTATCTGCGATTCGTTATAATTAAATTCCGGGTTGATTTAAGCTCCAGGGATCATGAAATATATCTTCGATTTTGTTTCCTTGTAGCATTACAAAACTTTATCACATCTATATTTGTTTATAGTTTGTGTAATTAATTGAGCAAGCATATTGAATTCTAAAATAGGTACTTTAATGATAAATATACACGACTTTCTTGTGATATTCCAAGCATTTTGCCACATAATTTATATTCTAAAACTTTACATAAGGAAGAAAGTAACGAATTGGTTTCTGAGTACCAACGACACAAAAATATTTTAAAATATATGCACTTCAGAATTTAGCTCATCAAAACTGTCATTGTCATTGAAAAATCATTTTCATGTTTACTATCAAAATTTGATTTTGATGTATATCTTTCTTTTGCCATCATTTCTTCTTATTTTAGCATTTGCAACAATTTCGTCTTAATATATTTGTTTTTATTCATAATTCTGTTAAGAGCGTATGATCATTATGAATTAGTTTAGGTCGATGATATATTAAACCAAGAGGTGTTGTCATATATATTTTATAAAGAGTTTTGTAATTTGATAATGTTTATTTTTTTCTGTTAGATTCTCAAGAACAAGAATAAATTTAACAATCTAAAACAATCTAAACCATAATTTCATATTCCAAACTTCGTTGTTCATTGTGAAAAGTTAATATGATTATAGTCATTTCTTTGATTTAAGTTCCTTTTTTTCTTTCTTTTTTTTGGTCAATTTCAAACATTTTATGTTATAGTTATTTGAAATAAATGTGACTTTTGTATGTAAGTTTCTGTCACTTATTTATGTATAAGTGCGGAAATATCGTAAGATCTTCCATACAAGGAATATTTCCTTCCTTATGAGATTCTGAGGCTTAATGGGAATTAGGCCAAATGGGAATTGTCATTTTGCCTAAAATGTCAGATGTGATTTTTGTTTGTGCTTGACAGCTGATAAAGTGTTAGGCAAAATTGGAATTACGACAGATGACGAGTAAATCGTTCCGGATGAAGTTTCGAGGCAATGACTTCGTATTCCAGGATTATAATTTGCTCATCCACACAGTTGGAGCTGTTGTACGTCGTTAGAAACGTTGCGAGATGATGTTGAATACTTCTCTTCATCAGCTAATCTCCAGACCTGAACATAAGTGAACATCTATGGCTCGTTTTGGAGACACGAAACTTGTGTAGATTTCTGCCTCAATCCTCTCACAGGGAACTGAACAATGCGCTGAATCATAATGATGGTAATTTGATATTATTGGTGACCTGATGACCTGTATAACTCCATTCTACGTCGCATCAGTACTTTTCTGAGGGCGAAATAGGGTCTGACCTCATGTAAATTTGATAACCCCCAACCCGTGATCTCAGGGGTGCCTCAGGGGAGTGTACTTGGACCTCTGCTGTTTGTCCTGTATATGGATGATCTCTACACGCACTTATCAGCTCAACCTAGTGGCCTTCTGCTTTTTGCTGACGATTGTAAGTTATACAGAGAAATATCGTGTCTCCATGACACAACTGCTCTACAGGAAGACATAAATTACCTTACAGGCTGGTGTGAAATGTGGCACTTGAAACTCAACAGTAAGAAATGTGACAGTATTACTATTACTTTGAAAAAGTCTCCTGTTCCCTCCACATACCATATCAACGATTCCCCTATCACACATTCTGCTAGTCATAATGATCTTGGTGTCATCTTTGATTCAAAACTCACATTCTCTGACCACATCTCCTCAGTACTAAAGAATTCAATGCGCATGTTGGGACTTCTTTATCGATTCACCGAACTACGCACTGTTTCTTCACTAGCAACTTTTTATAAGACATTAATAGCGCCCAAGATCGAATACTGCTCTCCCATATGGGCCATGGCAGCACCTACACATCTCTCCAGACTTGATTCTGTTCTCAATTTCTTCATCGCTATAGTCCGTTTTCGTGTTCCTGCACTTCGAATATTATCTAAGAAGGAACTCTTGCGACATCTTAATATTCAGACTCCTGAAGTACGCAGAACTATCTCTGACCTGAAATATCTACATAAAATAGTTAATGGAAACTTAAGATCGGAAATATTACTTCAGGAACTATCCTTACGTGTCCCTTCCCGCATCACCCGGAATACCCACCTATTCCATCTTGCCCGTCCTAGGTTGGCTGTTATACAGAGGTCTCTTTTTTATAGAATACCAAACTGTTATAATCAAGTAACAACTGATGTGGACATATTTTCGAGCTACCCAGTGTTTGAAAGAGCAATTAAACGAGCTTTGACGGAATAGTTTTACTCTTACACTCTTTTTTCTATGTTGTTGTTATTGTTATCTTGTTTTTTTTCTTTCTTTTGTTAGCATGTCCCTGTGTAAAATGGCAAAGTTATGCTGTATCTGGGAATTTGTTCAATAAATAAATAAATAAATAAATAATTTGAACTTTTTGGATGTTTACATTAAGTCTATCAGTGTATATATATATATATATATATATATATATATATATATATAGTGAAGATTGTATTTGCTTACATTGTGAGTTACTTTACTTCGAACATTGGAACATTTATTTTAAATTGAACTCAATAAAAATCATTATCGTTTAAGAAGTCGCATCGTTTAAGAAGTCAGTTTAAATGCGTAGAAGTCGCATTTCAATTCTTTTTTTTTTCTAAAATTCATATACTTTACGGACAAGGAAGTTTTCCTGCTGTCTGTCGTTTTATTTTTACATATGTAATTCTTGATCAATATAACAACAGATTACTTCCCTCTCCGCATTCCTAATCATCACCTCACCTATGGTTAATCTATGTAGTCTGCACTTTTCAAGGTCACGGAAGAAATCATCAATGAAACGGGAAACAACCCGGAAGGAATGTTAAGCAAAAACACTTGGAAGAGTTTTGGAAGGAGTAGTCGAAGTTTAATTCTAGCCAAGAAACATGTAACAGCACGAAGAACAATTTTGACCTTTTGGGGAATTATTCCCTGCTCTAGCTTTCAGAGCAGTTACTATCTTTAATGTTATTGAATTATTAGTGAGAATGTCTCGTCGTTTGCAAAGTAATTTTAATGTCAGTTGAGTCAATGACCGCAAATGCACTGGCTTCTCTGTTTGAGCCGCGCAGGACCTTAACTTCCATCCGCTTCATCGTCTACCTGAAGAGAGAGAACAAAGAAACTCGCGAATGGAGAAACGCCAATCCACCAATGGAACCATGAGGGAAGAAACATCGAAACCTGCGAGTATGTACGAGTAAATTAACCTATTCCAACAGCTATTTCCCTTCTTACCAATTTCTACCCTTTCAACAGCACAATTTGTTTCATTTTGTAAGTATTCAGTTTAATTTAAATGCAACCCCCATCAAATCCCGTATTCTATGCTCTATTCCTTTTAATTTTTCAGAATCCTGGGCGCAGCTTGTCAATTCTAGCATCCCCAATGTTTCAATTTGTTCCCACGTTATCTGAGCTTTCGAACTGACAAGGGGCGGGTGCACAATATATTTGTATGTTTGTGTGTGTGTGTGTGTGTGTGTGAGGGAGAGAGAGGTGGCTAATGTTTATTATTAATGGAGGATGTGCTGCAGGTTCTCGTTCTCGGTATACTTTACATGGATTCTCTGGAGCTGCTTCTGCTACTTCTTCTGGAATTTCTGGAAATTCTCCAGGTCCTGGTTCTGATGGAGATTGGTATGCGTTTCGTGAGATGAGGTGAGTGATATAAATGAATTGATGATTTCTGAAAATAATAGCTTATTTTGTATAGGTTTGAGATATTAAGGAAAACTATTTAAATCAATTCACAACATATTTTAGCCAGCTATGTAATTCAATTATAATGAATATCTAAATAGATACATTTTAAGTTACATGATCATCGGTCAATAAAGTAACTACAATTGATAGATTCATAGCCTTTCTGCAACCGCCGATTAGAATATATAATAATGTTGATTACATTAAAATATTGGCAAGTTGTGAAATACATGGTTAGAAAAACATATGTCAATTGTGCTTAAGATTTCGATTGTCAAGATCATCGTAAACAGTTTCAATGCGTTAAGCAGTTAAGCTAAGATTTAAAACTTTTGAGAGTTAAAACAAAAAATAATAATATTATAAGCTACAGGGCGATATAGTTTGCTGAAATGAGTTTACAGTTATCCAATTAGATGTTGTTGTGACTAAATGTTAGAATTTTAAACATTGTCAAGATTCCAAAGTTCCATATTGGATTTATCATTCTATTCAAATTAGCACTTTATAGCTTTTTGTTTCATTCATTGGAACGACAGAAATTTAGTTGACTTTTAGTAATAACCAAGGCCTGTATTTGTGTGTAAAAACTTTTTTTCGACCACGTGCATGCCCAAAACAAAGTTTATTATACTAATTTAGAGCCTGCAAGTGAAAATTAAAATTTTATTTCTCATAAAAATATATATTTTCTGAAAAAAAGTTATGTAAATAAATATTTTGGACTATTTCTGTAAGAAATACATATTTTTAACAATCTTCCGTTATTTTACTCTAAATTTCACAACAAATTGTTCTTTTCTTTCCCTCGAAAGAAATTAACATGTCGAAAAGAATTGGCTACATAATGTCATTCTGACATACCCCTGTATATGATAAACAATCCCGAACTCCGAGATTTTGTTACCAAATATACGAACTTAAGTCCTCCAGACAAGTAAACTCTTCCGAAAAACTATCTACCCAAGTGTTATGAAGAATCTCTAACACACATTAGGTCTGTATGTAAAAACGGAAAGCTTTGGGTGGGCAATAATGCAACTAGTGATTCTGTTAGTGTTAGAAAAGCGGGATAATGCTATAGTAAATGTACCGGTACTGAAACATAACGAAACAATTTCCAAACAACATTTCTTCCTAGACTCTAAAGAACTTTCAGTCACCAGTCATGTGACAATTCCCAGGCTGTTCAATGAATATTTGCACATTTTGTGGCCGAATGGTGTGAAATATGACAATGTTTTCCTTTTCTTGACTGATGGTGCTCCTTATATGAGGGAAACTGATGAAACTCTTTCTGTATGCTACCCTAATATGGTTCACGTGACGTGGGTTGTACACACCCTACATCTATTGTGTGAAAAATCCGAACCCTTTATCCTAAAGTAGAAAAGTTAATGTTAAATGGGAAAAAAAATTCGTATAATCGCCAACTAGAATTCAACTTTTCAAAAAAAAAAAAAAAATTCTGGCTTAATGTAGTATGAATCATTTGTATCTGCAAAAACCAAACTAAACCCATACGATGCTTCTTCCATTGAAATTGTTCAAAATTTAGTAAGTGACAGTGGCTTGAATCTGACATGGCTTTCATATCTGCCAGCTTTGGTTTCTTGACTCACTCTCTAAAGGAACTAGAAATTACAGGAAATTTATTGAGTATTTCGGTTAAAGAAGTACAATGCGTTGAAGGAAAGCTGAATGCTTCAAAAGCTGAAGTCGTAAGATTTTTAAGGGTTCTTTTTAAAAGGAAAAACGTTGGCTATAAAACCATATGTAAATTATCTGATGTATTGGTAAGCCAAAACACAAGTTGATGGTGTGAATATTCATGATATGCCCCTTTTCAAACGGAGATTAACATCGCGTGATGAAGAATGTTCCTTTTCTCAATAAAGGCATTATTCCGTGACAATAGGAATGGTTCCAAGATGGACAATTTGGAAAAGACGTTAGTTATTCACTGTAATGCCCATGCAATTTCGACGTCTGATGAATAGAAGCTATTGGTGAGCATCAGTATTAATTTTTCTCATGTTGGGTGTTTTTCTATACTTTTCCTTGTTATTTCTTGTTAAATATTTTTTTTTAAATTTTTAGTAAACAATTTTTCATTTTTTAGCACATAAAAAATAAATATTTTAAAGTTTTTTCAGCACGTAAACATCCGGGCCCTGCTAGTAAGACTATTATTATTATACACAATAAAATGTTCATATACTATGAAAATCATTCAAACCAAGTTAAATATTAGTCTCAATATACTGTATATGACAAGAAGACTGCGATAAATCTTCTCAAAATTTGTCGGGAACTAATCAATATGCTGGAGCACGTTTATCAGTTTAAAAAATCTGTAAGTAAATGAATATGTTGCACTGAAAATGAAAATGAAATGAAATCTTTGAGTTTTACGCCCCACGGTTATGCCGGTGAGGCTAAAGTAGACGGTGAAGATGAGAAATGAATGAAATGGTAGAACGAAGAAAGTGGAAGGATACGGAAGAACCCCGAGAATACCCATGAACGCGGTGTTTGTACACCACAAAGTCCACACGGCGCGAGCTGGGTTCGAACCAGGGACCACAAGCACCGGACCACAAGCTCTACCACTGAGCTACTGCGCCCCTTACATGTTGCATTGGAAAAGCGCGGTAATTAATTAAATAATGCTGATAATAAATATGAAAGAGGTTCATTCAGGTTGGCGCAATTTTAATGATTCATTTTCGTAATTGTAGACTCAGTATAAATTCGTGTTAAGTGTCAAAATGAAAATATTGAGTAAACAGCTCAGATGTTACCTCAGAACTGATGGGAGATATAGGCATACACATTCTTGAAGGTATTATTTGAACTACTTTCCACAGTGATTACAAGATAGTCAGTTTTCCACTAAGTAGTGTTAGGCACATAGGCCACATTTTTACATTCAACAGAACGTTTCCATTTTGGGCACTTAACACGGATTTTATACTCAGTCTACAACTATGTTACTAAATTGAAGGTCTGTTTGAGAAAGTGTAGATATATAACTCTAATTAATAAGTTGGTCCTTAAACTGGATGAAAAGCATCGTGCCCTCGCGGAGTCAAAATTTAGAATGCACTTATTCTGATTTGATAAAACATCATGAAACCAAATGCATCTTTGTGTTCAATGGTCTCTAGTTTCCTGTCAACGTAATTCCATCGATATAGCTCTTATATGTTTCCTGATTAATAAATTTTGACACATGGGTTTCACAGTTTTTTTTAACTAACTTAACGCCATTCAAGAAGTTATGCACAGTCCGAAACAGATGATACTCTGACGGTGTCAGGCTGGTCTATACGGTGGGTGGACTAAAACTTCCCACTCTCTGTATTGATCAGATTCGATCTTTTCTTTTGAACTAGGCGCACACATACTGAACGCTACGGGTCGAAGTCTATAGTTCTGCCCTTGGGCAACAGCTTGCCGATGCCCTTCTAATTTCTCCAATTGCATAGCATTGCCCTCCTGGGCGTCACTGTGGGCTTTGCCACATACTGTGGAGCTTCTACTTGCTTCTAGCACAATCTTTTGCTCACATTGTTGTCGCTTTAAATATAATATTATGATTTAAAATGTAGCGTAAATAATGACGCTAGTAACATACGCAACAAAACACGAGATAACCAAATATAATAAAAGTAAAAAAGTTACAGTTATTAGTACCTATTCAGGAAACAGACTAAATGAATTGAGAGAGATCATTAGAAGCTGCCGAGATTAGGATACTAATGTTAAATAAATTTCCATATCTTTCTGTAGTACAAAGCGCATTAGTAAACTGATTTTAAAATTAATAGATATTACCTACTGATAATTGGAAAGTGGTGTATCTTCAAATTTTTACGTAAGCACTTATGCAATCAACGAACAGCCTCCTTCGTTGTACCAATGATTGTAAGTTGTTGAAAGTCATCTTCTTGATGAATCCCACAGTCTTAAATATGTTTCTGTTGAAGTGTAATTTGAAACCTTCGTTGTTGATGGTCAATGAAAATAGGCCACTGACTGAAAACATAAACTGCCAATGTTGTAGTTGTGTGAAGGTCGCTACCCTAGAGGCGATTACATTGTCAAAAATGATTAACTCAGGGATGATACAGCTATTTCCTGAATTTTATGAACTCTAGTCAGACACTTCCATTGATAGTCTAGCCTTCTGGGACACATTTGCGATGAAAAGAAATTTTGACACAGAATAACCAATCAAAAGAAACTTCCCTTATAATTTCTGCATTCGAATCTTAGTTCGTTTTATCTTCCATGGAATCATTCATACCGACTAAGACAGCTTGATAAGAGGATCTACTTGCAACACTGTTTCATGGCTGTTCGCAATGCTATTGACCAAGTCTTAGCATTTACATAATCACTGTTTCTTCTATATAACATTCAGAGTGTGTGATGTAAAACTAACCTACAGCTTCCTTTTCTCAAAATGTTTATGAATAATCCGTGTCAATAATCCCAATGTTGACGCTGAGAACATGGCTGAATATCTTGAGGCAAAGATTATTGTCAGCAGCAAGTACATTTCTCAAAGAGTTCGTAGTTAGTCATATCTTCGTATTCTTTGATTTCTGCTCTCTCTTCCTCTCGTCCGCAACAGACTATCTGCCTTGATGAAAGTGCTTTTGCTACTCAAATGTGTTAGTTATATACAATTATTTATTATATAAACATTGTGTAGCAAGTCATAGTTCCCGTTGAAAAAATTACATATTTCACAATATACTTGATTGCAGCACTTTACTCCATGCTGGAAATATTACCGAATTGTTGAGCTGCGTATACCACTTATAAATTTCAATCCCCAACTACTAGCTAGAGCATAATGAACTCTCTCATTCACTATCGAGATACATACATTCATAGAGCTACTTTGTAGGTACATTGGCGTGTATTGGGGAGTAATATTAGAGTGGTTTCAGAAAAGCTGTGGTAGAATATACTATTGTTGGGACAATTAAGTAAGGAATTTCGTTGCTACAATAGCATCATATGTTGTTTGCACAGATAGGAGAAAAACTCAAATTATTATTAGCAGAAAATGTTGGACTTGCTGAATAAAAAAGCATAACTTCAACAAACAATAGCACAAACCTTCTCTTCAATGCTTTTATACTTGCATCGCTGTCGTGGTGGCAAACTCTGTACGTAAAGTAATTTTAATGGGCTAAGCTTTTTTTCTTTCCGTGAGCCAACCATGAGCTACCGCTAAAACTTAATTGAAAATTAATTTTGCATCTATTCACGTAGAAGATACGCTTGCTTAGACATTTGATCTTCAATTGTGTACTTTCCACTGTTTGACTACTGTTTAGGCAGCCATATTTTGCTACTACTTCCAGCTTTCTAGCCTACATTAAGGTCATCACTTAAATCCTAATGACTCATACGCTATACCTTGTAGCACAAATCCTGTAACTTTGGACGAATTTCCATCGCTACATAAATCTGTGAATAAAGTAAAATAAAGGAGGAGTGACAGTAGTAATGGAGAAAGAATGGTACACAAAGAAACTGTAAGAACTATGTGATTACACGTGTGAAGTAGTGAGAGATAAAGATATGAAATAATATATAAGAAACAAAATAATTCAGGATGAGGAAAAACGAGGTTTCATGAAATTAATGAATAAAACAGGAAGAATTCCGAAAATGAAAAGTTTTCCAAAAAGAGTACAATTGAGACCAGTAATGGATTGTAGAAACAATATTTTCGAACCTTTTGAAGGAGAAATAAAGCAGATTGCAGAGAAGAAGAGATGGGCAACAGGGTAGCAAAGTGACAAACACAGAGGAGGTAAAGCGTGTCCTAGAACAAGTGGCAGACAGAAGAGAAGGAATCATAGTATTCAGTGTAGATATAAGGTAATATTCCCGAGCATTAAGAGGAAGTACGTCGTAAAACAGTAGAAGAAATGGAAAATAAGATTAAAAGAAAATGGAAAAAGAAAGTATTGAAGGCCCTAAAGCTGATATGGGAGAATAGTGTATGTATGAATGGTGAGGATAAAGGGGGGGTTAAGCATAGTTTAGAGACTGTGCCCGATACTAACAGAGATCGTAATGAACAGGTGGGAAAATACAGTAAAAGAAGAATTAGGACAAAATCTTATTATCTTTTGTAGATATGTAGATGATTGCCTTGGAATGTGGAAAGAAACTAAGAGACTGTTGCAGAAATTTGTTAAAGCAATTGAGGACGAAAGAAAACAGATTAAGCTTGAAATGGAAGTACAAGAAGAGATGAAAATCAACTTCATGGACATGCCAATAGAGAAAATAGGAAACTTTGAGGCGAGTGGTACAGGAAAGAATGCGGTGCCGGATATACTGACATAAGAGGAGTGATGTAGACATGGTGACCAAGAAGAATTTTTAGAGAACATGAGAAAGAGGATAGAATTGATAGATAACGACGGAGAAAGAAAGAAAGAAGACATAGAAATACTGTATCAGTTTTTAAAGGGAAACCGATACAGAAGAGAAGATTTAAAAACAAGAAAAAGAGGAAGAAAAGAGGAAGAGGCAGCCAAAGGATTAAAAAGATAGTTTGAAATTATAAGTTTAGGTGATAAAACGGAGGTCCGGAAGAATCAGTTGAGGAACGAAGGGGTTAAACTGGGAAGGAAGGGAAAAACATACAGGAAAGGATGAAACAGGATAGAAGACTTGGTGAGAGAGAAATGAAAGAATGAAGGAAAGGCGATAAGACCAGAAGATGAAGGAGTAAGTGTACCAAGTTAATTGTAAAGAGTGCGATATGAAGTACTTAGGGGAAACAGGTAGTAGGTTAGAACGAAGGATAAAACAACACAAGGGCGATACCAGACTAAACAGAAATAACAACGCAGTATATAAACATGTTAAAGGAATGGCACATGAGATAGATTGAGAAGGAATAAAAGGATTAAAGAGGGAAAATGGGAGTGTGATAAGAAAGTGGACAGAAGCCTAGTGGAATAAAAAAAAGTATGAGAAGAAGAAGTTGATAAATTGGTCTAGTAGACTTGTGATACACGAATTATAGGAAAAAATTATAGACAAAATAGAAATAAAGAATTAAAAGTATTAACAGATGTACGTTAATCAAAGGTGATAATGGATAACAGCAGCTGGATAATAGTGAACAGAAAGTGTAAGTGACAAAAACCTAATTCAGAGTTTAAGTTCTTAACCAATTAAATGTGTTTAAACAGATGAGTAACTGACAGCATCTAATTAAAAATTTCCTTTTTAGAACCAATTAAAGGTTTACATTTGGTAAGAACAAAGTGGACGTGTACTGCATTCAGGTTGTATTTAAGATGTCAAAATTGGATATTTGTTTCATAATGTGTCTGAGGAAGGCTATGTTACATACCCGAAACCCTAACACACACACACGCACAAGTATCTATCTATCTATATCTATCTATCTATCTATCTATCTGTCTATCTATCTATATCTATATCTATATCTATATATATATATATATATATATATATATATATATATATATATATATTTACTGCCTTGGTCAGCTGGAGTTTTATTAGCAATCTTGTTTTCTTATTATTGACTAGACACTGCTATGGAGTTTCTTTGAAACATATCAGTATAATGAATTCTTCATGAATTTGATCTTAATATTAGCTTAATTTATATATCTGATTGTAAGTGTTACATATTTAAATAATGAGTTTTGGTTGCACATTTCAAGTATCTTTAATGTTGATTAATTTTGATTGGTTCCATCATTTTATTGAATTGTAACACTAATTAAAAATATTCTTGATAATTTAACGAAATAATTTTAATTTAGACTTTGTCTATTTTATTTTCAGTACTGAAGATACCGCAAAACTTTTCCATGATTATTTGAAAATGTGAGTTGTACTAGGTCGAATGCATACTATTCTGATCGAATAACATTGGCAGAAATATTATTCTTCGCTAATTGAAACACTTCCTCAAGAGAAATAAAAATATTGAAAAATAAAAGTTCCACTTATCAAACATGTTACAAATTTTTATTTTATATATATATATATATATATATATATATATATATATATATATATATATATATATATATATATATATATATTTCATGTATATTTACTGCATATGTTATGCAACCTAACGTTAATTAATAACATTTATATACTCTGATGTTTAACCTTAAGAATCGTTTTCAAATCTAGTAATGTAAACAAGAATGAAATTGTATTAACCAATCTTTAACAATTATGCATAATTTTGAATATACAAATTAGTATTTACACAACGTGGTAAGGTATAATTAGGTTGTCTCATTGAGTAAACTCATAACTTCATTGAGTAAAGTTTTCTAGTATTGTCTTGCCGATATATACACAATTCTATTATTACTTACTGAATGATCTAGAACAACTTGATAACATTTGTCAACTGACAAAAGAACCTTATATATATATATACATTGCAACATTTACAGATGTTACGGTTCGTAAAAACCAGATTGTACATACCGAGCCAAGTACTTGATGCATTGTATTGTATACGGATTATTATTGAAGAATTTTATAATTTTGGGAACAAAGTACGTTTTTCTAAACGGGTAGTCTTATCTTGTAATTGTCTGTAATGTTGATACTAATTTTCAAGTATTAAAATTATTTGAAAAATATAGCTTCACATATTATTTATATACAAGCTAGTGAGTTATATTTAATTTAACCATACATCCATAATTTAATCATATTTTTTTACAGTATATACGAGTAGCTGCACAAGCAAGAGCAAAATAATATCACTTATGATTAAACATGAATGTCTCAATATCAATGTAAAAGTAACTGAGTTTGATTCCTCAGTGTGGAACTACGGTAGACTTCGAAACTATGCGCATTCAATATTCAAACTTAGATTAGTACATCTATAAGCTACTGATTGTAATAGAGGCATCAGTGCGGTCAGTGATCAGTGCTGTAATGAAATAAATGTACATTTACACCACCTTTTGGTTTTAACAGATATAAAAGTTGAGAAAAAACTATTCTGTGTCAAGTACCATTTCCTTATATCTCTTACCGTTTTAGCTTTTATGAAATTATATATTCAAGCCGGAAGTATTAGGAAATTAAAACCGTTTCTTGTTTCAGTAGAGTATTGCAGGTGTCTCTAGAGACGTTCAACAGATTAGAAAAACGCACTTTTTGTCTATCTATTACCGTTTCTGTTCTATAGCGATTAGCGTTGAAATTGAATGTGATTGATTTCTGGAATTTCCGCTTTGAATAGATAGTCAATGGGGAAAATGAAACATATACTTTAGAAGACAAATCTATTGCAAGAAACCGCTTCTCGATATCTTGTAACCTATACGCAATTAAATATAGGGTCTATAGTCCAATAAAATTAGGTTTAGTAACCATCAAAACTTACTTCGATTATTACTGCAAAAATAATACATTATTTCTGTTCCTTTTAAACTTTATATCCTTAATACTTATCCTTTGTTCTAGTATATCTCAAAACCATATCTATAATTGATAGAGTCCCTGATGATTATATCTAAAGAGAATAAATTTACAAGTAAAATAAATGTGCAGGTCTGGCCACAAAAAATGGTTTCTTACGTACCGGACGGTTGTCCTTAATAAACATATACATATTATCGTTGCACAAATGACTCCCGAACTACTGGAAATTGTCAACTTGTTAGCTCTGTATAAAGTAGCAAAGAATTCCTGAACTGTAATATAACCATGTTCTTTCACGTCAAGTCCACTTACTTATTGAATGGCCATTCTATAAATTTACAACACATTTATTTTCCTTTTTTCATCTGCATATTACAGTTATTTTTCTATTCATATTCTTATTACTCATATTCAAAATTACATTTCAATACATAATTCATGTGAAGGCACATCAATAAATGTTATTCGTTAATTTTAATAAAACCTTGGTCCATTATAATATTTTTAGTTATTTGAAACATTACAATAGCACCTTGTATGAGCCAATCAAAGTTAATATGGAACTTAATAGGCTAGTTCGTATTCTTGTTTGAGCGCAAAGAGTATAGAATATATTTTTCTCTTTTTCTTTTTCTTCCTCTTCTTCTTCTTCTTAAAGTTATTTTTGGGAAATTCACAAACAAGTCAGTGCTAATTATAAAAACAAAATTAACATAAACTAAAATATTTCAAACAAAATTAAGATTACAATTAATAATAACCTCTTCATTGACGATTTTCTTCCAAGACACGGATTTCTTTCATATTTTTTTATATTTTGGTTATTGGTAATTATCTTAAACGTAAAAATGATTTTTTTTTGACTAGTGTGAAATACCAGCC
This sequence comes from Thermobia domestica, assembly GCF_964235325.1. Lineage (NCBI taxonomy): Eukaryota > Metazoa > Arthropoda > Insecta > Zygentoma > Lepismatidae > Thermobia > Thermobia domestica. Next base: position 79,888,391 of record NC_137470.1, read on the forward strand.
AAATACAAGGCCATTTTCAAATGACTACAAGTTTGTACTTGTTGTGAATATGGTAACATATTGAAATTTACAAAATATGAAAAGAAATAACGACATATGGAGAACTTGCAGAAAACTTGCTGCAATAATAACTTTATATCTGCTGTACTTTCTATACCCCTGGGGAAAGAGTCTACTTGAAATTATAGTGTTGCAAACTATACGTTTTATTCAATTTACCGTGTTTACTATCTGTAAATTCCATTCAATCAAATTTAGTAAAACATAAAACCTTTTCCAAACTTAACAAAGGAACTTCATTTTTTTACACGTATATAAAAAAAGACAATATCAAACCGTTACTACTCATAGTATTGGAACATAGTAATTTCATATGTTCAAACCTTTTAAACTTTTGCCTAATAATATAAAACAAGTAATATTGCAAGAATGAACATTCGCAAGTGTTTTAGTAAATAATTTAGCACAAGTGAAATTATTGCTAAATCGTTTATTATTCTTTTTCATTATATGCAACGCTACAGTACTGCAAACTAATTTACTGAACAAATCTTGTTCAATTTAATTCAGTTACCTATGGAAACTGCCCATGCACTCCGGACAAATTTGGCACTTCGCATTTTTTTCACTCGTACTGTGTACGCCTCTTGCAAGTTATTTCACAACATTTTGGTGGATTTTTGCAGTCACGTTATTTTCTTTTGAAAATGGCCGATTCCGTCTGTTCGGACTTTAATTGGGCACCCGCTTCGTTGCCTCTTCTTAATGTACCCACTGTTATCACTTTGGGTTGATGGTCTTCCACGTTTGTTTCTTGTAGTTGCAATCTCAATTATAGTATTAGCAACAGATTCTTTGAATTCCAACAAGGGCATCTCCTCTTTAGTAATCCTTTTATATAACATCCACGCATCGATTATTGCTACATTGTAAAAGGTGAAGAATATGCATAGAGAAAACTTCTTGTCTGCGAAAGTATAGGGATAATGAGCTACCATTCTATCCATTATATCAACACCACCCATATATTAGTTGTAGCACGCAACAACACGAGATCGTCATTCAATTCCTATTTAAGCATGATTTTTTCTGTCCCACCGTTTATGTTATCCACAGGATCTTTACCCGCTAAAGTCGATACGAGGTGAATGAGTTTGTTGTCAACCCAGAACACAAATGTCACATTTTCATTTGAGGTCACCAGGGATATGGAGCCATCTTTCAGTAAAGTTTTTGGGCCCTTCTGTTTGTTTCAGCTCCCTGTAAACGATTCATCCTTATAGTACGTAGCAGATATATGTCTTTGTTCTTGAAATAAATAACAAGAGGAATTGTGGTAAATAAGTTATCGAGAAAATGTTTGTGAGCATTTCTTTCTATGCCATCACACATTCGAATAAAACCACCTATATGTGTGACCTATAGGACTGAAAGATTCTCCGTGATCGCCTTCATGATTTGGCTTTGTCCTTCTACATTGATACATTTGAAATTTAGGTACATATCCGTCAGAGCCAGATCTAACCCAAGCTTTAAAGCCCAACTTCTTCGGTTTTGACTTTACGTATTATTTCGCTAAACTTCTTCCTTTGAATGGCGTAATCATTTCATCGATAGCTTGAAATACAGTTGGAGTTACAACTTCTGAAAATGTTTTGCCAGTTTGTTCAAAATAGGTCTTACTTTCACAAAAGAATTTGTATTGTCTTCTGAAATCGTGTCGTTGTCAATAAAATATGCATATCTTTTTAGTTTTCCAAACATTTTCAGAGGCATTGAATTGGCAATGAGGTGTAACCTTAGCGCTGATTTTGAAGAGCAATAGAGTCTATAATTAGGATACTTTATATCATTACAATATTGACAGCCAAAAATGTATGTATTTCGTTCACTGTCGTGGAGAAATTATGTTCACCATTTTGAACAGTAAATTGCGTGGTTTCTCGAACATTCAGTTCTACAATATCTTCCGGAAATAAATTGCGCTAAAATGAATAAGGCGTTTCTGGATTCTACACGTGAATAAAGTTGAAGCTACTAATATCTTTGAAAGGATAAGGGGTTTTCTGCAAAGTTGTTGTCATTATTTACCTACCATATTGGTTTCCTTACACTACTTGTTTAAGTCCCTTGTACTGTCCCTGTATAATCACCATTCTTCACCAAAGTTGTGGCGCAGAAAGATCAATAGACTGATGGGAATATTCACAATCCGTCCTCGAGGTTTGTATCGAGAACAGATTTGTAGAATGATAGAAATGTCCAGAATCCTTTCTCAAGGTCTGTGGTGCTCTTGTAGATTGATGTTCATTACCCTTGGAGAAAGTCTGGGACACTGCTACCTTTGAAGTTCCAGGTTGATCACTACTTGGTATGAAAGAATCCGCTATTTCAGTTATATCATTGTAGGTATCATCATCCAAATGTCCCTGCAGAGTTTCTGGTTCACTCTCTTCATCATTTGCAAATCCAAATCAGACCTATTGGGATCATCAAAACAATTCAAAATTTCTAGAATATCTTCTTCTCCAAACCTTCTTCTTCTGGACATTAAAAAAAGACGAACTAATGATTGAACGTGTGTACCACCGTAGTAGTAAGGACGACACCTGATCGCGTTTTGGACTTTGACCTCGACCTTTGTGACGTCATAGGTCAAAGGTCAATGATCTTGGCCCGGGGTCAATGACGTAGGGATACTTCGGACCACCCCCTCTAGATTTTGGCAGGGTACCTTGCCCACCCCCTAAATTTTGGCAGGGATACCTAGGACAACCCCCCTTAAATTTTGGAAAATGACAAATCTAAAAATTTGGTATGGTAGCCAAGGACCATAGTATGCACCTCTAGTAGTATTGGGGGTACATATCTTTCCCTTTCATGGGTAAAAAATTGCCAAAAAATTAAATTTCGGAGGTTGTTGACCTAATTTATCCCCTTTGATGAGGTGTTATTACCTTATAGTTATATGGGCGTATACAGGGGTACTTTCCTTTCATAAAACATCGGTATATTGGTGCACCCCTTTAAAATTTGGGGAGGGGCACCTTGGCCCACCACTTAAATTTTGGAAATTGCCCAATTTAAACATTTGGTATAATAGTATGGAACCCTAGTATGTATCACTATAAATTTGGGTGGTCCACCTCGTTCCCTTTCATGGGTACAAAATTGCCAAATTTTAGTACAACCACGTGTTTGGCTTTGGCCCAATTTATCCCCTTGGATGAGGTCCTATTACCTTACCTTATATGGTTATATGATCATGTATAGGGGTCCATTCCCTATCATAAACCATAGGTACATTGATGCACCCCTTTAAATTTTTGGGAGCGGTACCATGGCCAATCCCTTAAATTTTGGAAATCTTCCAATTTAAGCATTCGGTATTATAATGCATCACCTCAACATGTATCATGATAAATTTGGGTGGTCCACCTTGTTCCCTTTCATGGGTTAAAAAAAATTGCCAAAATATAAACATAAGCAATATGTTGTACCACGTGTTTGGTTTTTGGCCCAATTTATCCCATTTGATGCGGTCTTACTACCTCGTATGTTTATATGGTCATGTATATAGGTTCATTTCCTATCATAACACATGGGTACACTGATGCACTCTTTAAAATTTGGGAGGGGTATCTTGGCTTATCCACTCAGTTTTAGAAAATGTTTAATATAAGCATTTGGTATCATAGTACAGATCTTCAATATGTACCACTATAAATTTGGATGGTCCACATAGTTCCCTTCATGAGTAAAGAACTACCAAAAATCAAATTTCGGAGGTTATTGACCTCCTTTGATAAAGATTTAGCACGTTGTATGGGTATGTACAGAGGTTTATTACCTTTATATGTTTATGTTCCCTTTTAAATTTGGGAATTATCAAATAACAAAATTCGGTAAACGTTTTCTAGGACCCATTGTAAATGTTGGTATTCTTCTTATGGCCAAATATTCAAATTTTAAAGTTTATTGACCTATTTTTTTGATACGGCTATATAATTCAATGAGTACAGGATTTATTACTTTTCCATAAGACACATGTGTATTTATGTACCAATCTTAAATTTTGGGAGGGGTACATTTCTTATTGTTAAATTAATAATTGGTAATTGTTCTTAGAATTGGGTGGTATCTCTTTCTTTGGGTAAATCATTGTCAAATATTAGTATGATCACGTGATCTGTTATTGACCAATGATGGGATTAGGTGCCCAGGACATTGGTACATTTAAACTTTGTAGGATAATTTGAGAATTGTCAAAATGAAATTACGTCATTGGTTTTCATTATTCCGCCTATGGGCCAAGTAGAAGTAAGCAACACGATGTACCATGTGATTGACCTTGATGAGGTAGTGTACAGGGATTCATTTTCTTTTCAAAATTCGTGTTAGTTATCAAATAACACGTTTCTGGACAACAGTTGGTTCTGCTAAGATAAACAATTGACCTAATTGAGACCTAACTACAACATGTGATTATATGATTAATTCTAAGACTTAGGTATATCGAGAGAAGTATTTTTTGAATTTGGGAATTGTGATAAACAAAATTTTAGTATAAGGCGTGAAATTTGAAACAATACTTTGAACTTTAGTTAAGCTCATAATCTTTTTTTAGTTGAAATTCTTTGTTTGAAATTTTTTTCGTTTGAAACTTTTTGTTTGAAAATTCTTTTTTCACATTTTTATTTGAAATTTTTTGTTTCATAATTTTCTTTGATTTTTTAAAATTGTTGTTTGAAATTTTGTTTTAGAAATTTTTCGTTGGAAATTTTTGAGATTTTTTTGTTTCAAATTTTTTGAAATTTTTTTTGAAAATTTTTGTTTGACTTTTTTTGTATTTTTTTGTTTCAAAATTTTTGATTGAAATTTTTGTTTCAAAATTTTGTTTGAAAATTTTTCGTTTGAAATTTGTGTGAATTATTTTATTTATTTTTTTATTTCAAAACTGAATTTTTTGTTTGAAATTTTAGTTTAACAAAAATTTGTTCGATTTTTTGGTTTAAAAATTTTTGTTTGAACATTTTTGTTTCGAAATTTTTGTGTGGAAAAATTTTGGTTTCAAATTTTTAAATTTGTGTACTCATTAGTAAAGAACCGGAACTGTTTAGAACAAAAACCTCTGGCAACATTGTTTACCATGGTGCAATAGTACAAGTCAGAACATGGGGTTGTACTTGTAATGAAAAAAACACAATTCATTGAAAGGGATCATTTTATTATACTGGACTGGTTAATCACATACATCCATACCAGATATTGGATCTGGATATTGTCGATGCAATGTATTTTGAACTTCTTGCACTAGTTTATCTTTAGCATATAATTTTAATTCCAATCTAAGTCTGTTAAGGTCTATTGCATTGTCAATAGGTGGAAACTCAATGTCCATTTGATCACAAATAAACTGTTTATCAATACAGGTATGCAGCCACGAACGATGTTGACAACCATCACAACATCTAGATACATGTTGTACAATATGTATGACACATTTCTCAAAATAGTACTTTTTCAGGAATATACTTGTTTTGTTGCACACTTCCACTGCATGTTTAACACACTGGAATACGTTGATGAATTTGTTCCATTCAGTTTGCGTTAGATACACCATGTTGCGAGGGACATGCAATGTACTCTTTTTACGTAACAGCACCATCTTCTTCTCGAGGACTGTACGTAGCACCACCTTATGATTTGGCCTAATGATTTGACTAAGGTCACATTTAGCTCATTATGAAAATAATCATTCATTTGGTCGATTCGTGAACATAATATTTTCCATTCTTCTCAGGTCAGTTGTACACCAAATCGTTCTGGTTTGCCCAATCGAATCACAGATTCAAATGTTGTAGCACTGATACCAATCACATGTTTTGTTGGGAGTATATTTGTTGGATAATAGCTTGCGAAGAGGATTTCTTTATCGTTAGAAGTACACATCTTTCCTCCTGAAACGCACTTGCTCGAATGATTTCATGGGCTGACACGGAATTTGCTGATTTCATAGAGCTACGGCTAACGTCATTGGAAAGGAATGTGCTGAGGTTTAAATTTATGAGAAGGAGTGGAAGTCTGATGAAGACACAGTTATTGTGTTGAAACTGTTACGTGATACTGTTTTTTACATATTTTCACATAGCCTTGCTCAATGTGGTTTTGTATATTAGTACAAAATGGAAACAAGGCGTGATAGAATAACTAGAATCTAATGCCGGAAAATATTTTAACTGTTATTTTGAATTTTCTTTCGATAGGTATATTTTATTTTATACATACTGTTAAGAACAACAATAAAGGTCTAAACTAGATTTATAGGTTGTTTAAAAATATATTAGTAAAATATATGAGTGTTAATCAGTGTAGCCTCGCTGCTGAAAGGGACGTTGAACTCAAAATCAACTGAACTCAACTAAAAGAAATGAAAATTTTTTGGCTCTGTAATCACAGAGCCAAAACACTAATCCGAAAAAGCTCTCTTGTGTTTGTTGATAAATCAACAATGTACGAATTATTCTGTCGGCAATGAAAGGGATGCTTTTCTTTAGGATCCTTTGTTTTTTTTTTTTTTTTTTTTTTTTTTTTTTTTTTGAGAATTGTACATGAGTATGTGTGACTGAATACTCTTTTTTCTAGCAACCTGGACACAATGAAGGTAGATTTTTGGTGTGTGATTTTTGTTTGTTTCCTAAATTTTAAAAGTAAACAAGTTGCTTGTAACAGTTTTTGGTAATACTGAACACATACACAACAGTGTGAGGTAACTCAAAGTCGCCGCCTTGAAAATTCAAATACTCAATAACTTTTTAAAGAACTCTTCAAGTTTTAAAACCAAAATTAGAAATCACATAAATTTCTTATTATATGACCAAAATTAAGGAGTTATGAAGTTCTAAAATTTTCAAATGGCCTCCATTTTCAAACAGTATGACGGATCGGATTCGATATTAATAATATGAATGAACCGACAAAATATGTTTTTAACAAATTCGCTTTTAGGGAAGTTACTGTAACTACTATATAAGGAATGGATTCTACTATTATTATAGAAATAGATGAATATCATGAGCTCACCACAATAGATATACCTAGGTATTAAAAACATTACACAAACTTATTACATGCCGGAAAATATAAGGGGGTCGCTGACAAGCGGATGCGATAAATGGCGGTCGTGATAAGAGTTAGTTTGAGTTCCACTGCTCTATACACTACAGGATTTCTCGACGCCGAATCAATTTTGCAGAACATGTTTAATCAGTGGCGGCTAATGTTAGTGTTGCAGTATTGCGCAACGACCAAAATATTTCAAGAAAAAAATATTAGCATTAGTAGTAAAGAACAGAAAAAATTACTCTCTAATACTCCCATATATTTTAAATAACATATTTTTTACTTCTATAACTAAAAACCATTAATGCGTTTTAAAAAGCGAAAAACAATCCGTCACAGAGTATCTTAATTTATATTGCGTTGCAGCGACCATACAACGACCCGTTTTCTTCAGCGCGGCAATTGGAGCGAATGTTAAGTCTCCTTTTCCCTATCTCAAAGGCTCTGGTCGTTGCAGTGCTTCTGCAACAATGCGATACGATTTCTAGTGAACGAGAAGGTTTTTGGCGCTAAATAAGAAAAATCTTTGAGTTTTACGTCCCGCGGTTATGCCGGTTAGGCTAAAGGAGACGGTGATGATGAGTAATGAATGAAAGGGTGGAACGAAGAAAGTGGGAGGAAACGGGAGAACCCCGCGAAAGCCCACGCACACGGTGTTTGTCCACCACAGAGTTCACTTGGCAGGGACTGGGATCGAACCCGGGACCCCAAGCACTAGAGGTGAACGCTCTACCACTGAGCCACCGCGGCCCCCGCGCTAAATAAGATTTCTGAATTTGATTTCACTATCAATTACAAATGGAATTTATTCTTATGCATTCATATTTTTAAATTACAGGACTATATATTGAAGCAAACAAATATAAAGATAATTAAAAAAAGTGATCGCAGAATTACAAAATAAGAAAGAAACTATGTAGTAGAGCAGAAAACAAATGAAAGTAAACACGCATTTACAAGTTAATCTTAGCGTATATTGATAACGAAGGCTTCTTGTACAGTAATTTGTGAACCAAATATTAGTAAGCCAATATATAGTATCCCCCCTTCTGTGGATAATATTTTATTATATACATAAATGTTTTATAAAATAAATGTATTTTCTACTCTTGATAACTTTCCACATAAAACTGTATGATGGGAAACGACACATTGAAGTTGGGAATAGTTAGCAATGCTCAGGGACGCAGCCACGAAGGTGGTCCATCGGGTCCGGACCTCCCAAAATTTCGAAACTCGACTAACATTTGTGGCTTTCCTAACGAACTATACTTGCTTAAAAGAGAAACGATTCATGTAGGCTAAATATTTTATGTTACGCCTCATCATGTAAAAAATGTAGGTGACAGTAATTAAGAATGACTTATCGTATTTTCGGGTGCAATATAAGACACGTTCGACATTACATAGACGTATTGGACCTCCCTCAAATACTTTGGATCCCTTCTAGTTAACATTTCTGGGTTAGAACTAGCAATGCTGTTTGTTTTGACTTTCTTTGACCGTTGGTTTCTGTTATATGCTGCTCCTACATCTGGCGGGTTTCAAAGTTTTCTTTCCAGAACGTATCACATTAACAAGCATTGTTTCGCCTCGTGTGGAAGTATATTGTGTTCATCCTGCATCGCTTACAAGCAAGACGGATGATTTGGAATGTAGTTTTTCTTTTACGCACGTGTGTGGGTTGGTGTATATGTGACACTCGCGCTTCATATACCTCTTTTGTATCAGCTGTTTTATCTGAACCAGCTGTTTTGGTTTTTATTTATTAGTTTTACTTGAGTTATGCGTGCTCTAATTCTGTAAATAACCTAAAAATTTTGAATGAATTCTGTAAAAAACTTACAAGAAATCAATTTGCCCAGCTCTCCACGGAGGAAAGACTTGCAATTAAGGCTGAGACAAAACAAGCAAAGGGCAATTCAGAAGAGTGTTCGATAGAAAATCCGGTTTAAATTCACATAACATCTTATGGCAGCAATGTTGTTTGCACTAAATATATTTCTTCAATTAGTTTTAAATTTTCCTAGATAAACTATGAATAAAGTGTGTTCAATTTACATTTTTATAACCTAGTCTCTGCCACGAATTGTCTTCAGTCTACACTGCAAAGGGATTTGGATCACTGTCAGGCGACTGGGTTTGCTAGAATGAATTTTTCGGAATAATCTAGAAAAATGATTAGTGAATCTACAAAGCTTCTGAAATTAATATTAACTGTACCTGTGATGACAGCTAAAGGAGACGCGTTTTTCCACATCGAAAAAAATTGACACTTTCAAGGAATTGAATGTTCCAAGAAAGGTTATCACCATTGGTTATGCTTGTCATCGAAAAAGACCTACAATGAGAACACCAGAGTTCAACCAGCATGTATTGGACAAATTTACTCCAATTAGAAAGAGGAGAATGGACTTACTAAGTAAATAAGGTGACTAATCAGATAAAATGTTCTGCATTATTTTTATTTTTTAAAAAACAGAGCTTTGTTTAATTTCACATGTCTCACAGCATTAGCATCTAAAGTTATGATGATTAGTCAGTGAGTTCAGTGTATATCTTCTATCTCCGATCGCTCGTACTGCAACACCCGAAACCACAATGCACCGGCCGCCACTGTGTTTATGATCTATAACACATACTAACTTTGTTGGTACAGGGTTTCCACTTGCAAAATAACAGTTCGGTTCCCTTTAGCCCATATGGTTTAAACAGTTTCATTTTCCTACCATTCCAACAGTCCCGTTGATTTTCCTGCAAATTTTGTATCTTTCAAATTTTGAGAAAAAGCGCATTATAACCGAGATATTTAGCCTTTCCGGAACTTTTCACACTACTCACCCTGATAGTCTTTGCGGCCCTGAGGGCTTTGTACTCACATCCTACAGCTTTGAGAACCACGTATTCTGATTTAGTTTGTTATGTAAATAAATAATTTGGAATAAAAAATGGGGACTCTCATTTGAAAAATTAAAGTTGAGCCCCGTGGGACGCACGCAGGAAAGCACATGTTTTGACAGGCACGAACTTCCGATATATCTGTTGATATCCTGCAACTTTCGTATGTTGCAAATTTTCAGAAAAACACATTCTGAGATATTTAGCAGTTCCTGAACTTTTCATACTACTCACCCTGATAGTCTTTGTGGCCCTGAGGGCTTTGTACTCACATCCTACAGCTCTGAGGACTACGTATTCTGATTTAGTTTGTTATGTAAATAAATAATTTGGAATAAAAAATGGGGGTTCTTATTTGAAAAAACAGAAGTTGGGCCCCGTGGTGCCCACAGGGCCGCACATATTTTGACAAGCACGAGCTCTCGATAGGTCTATTGATATCCTGCAACTTATGTATTCTTCAAATTAAACAAAAAGCATTCTATCCGAGATATTTAGCCGTTCCGGATGTTTTGACAAACACTGTATATATATACAGCAGGGGATCTTAAAATATGATGCCTTTCCCATTGGTCTAATGGCTGCTAAAAAGTGCATCTTTGATGCACGGAACGCCGGGTTCGACTCGCGGTGAGAGAACTACACCTCACGCACTCCTGTGGTTTGCTTTTTAAATTAAACTGTAAGTTAACTTCTCATGTAGCCTCGGTATTGGGAAGGGATTCTAAATTCCAACCAACCAGAAAGTGGACAATGTGGAAAATTCGTTATAGATTTATCCGCATAGAAAGCTAACAGAAAGGATATCAATAACGGATTTATCTGCATATGGATGTATCAAATTTTAGGGCTGCTAGTAACTTATTACTTGCAGTTGCATGATATTTATGCATAGGTAGGTTGGAAACACTCTCATAATGTTTTCTTTTCTTCTGTAACTCCTGAGTCTTTGAAGAAACCACTAATATTATATGTTTCTTGATGTGGTTACTTCGATTGCACTGTGACGAAGAAGAAAGTAGTATCAATGAATATTTACCAAGCGAGACTGAAACTGGAAAGAGGAAGAGTCAGAAAAGAAGAGATCGAGTGATTCACTACCTGTGGCTCAAATAATGCGGGAGGGGGTACATTTAAAGTTCTGGAAAAAAAATCACTCTCTTGCTATTCTTCCAACAGAACTGAACAACTTAAAGTCTAACAAATATAAGAGCATACTGTTCTCTACGACGTCTTGAAATTTATTTCTTTGTTTCGTTTCAACATTTTTTTAAGTAAACCAATTCTTTGCAGTGACTGTCAGTTCTTTAAATAGAATAGAATATAATAGAATACTTTATTAATCGTTGGACAACTACATGTTGTAATAGATTTCGTCAGGAGTAAAATTAATAGAAAATAATATAAAGAAAGAAATATAAATATAATAATAAGGACATTAGCAATGGATATAATAATATTCAGTAGTACAATATAAATCTTATTATAGTGCGCCACAGATGACAAGATAGACGGAAAATATGCGAACTAAAAACAGTGTTGCAAATTTATGAACTCTAGTACTTACTGTTGTTATAAGAATTCTATTGTGCTATTAATGCAGAAAGAAAAAAAATGTTTAATTTTCTTGTGTTCATGTTATTCCTTTCCCTTTCATTGTCGAGTCGTACTCGAGAAATATATCCTTTTCTTTGTCGGCTGAACAATGAGGAGATCTTTATATAATGAATATAAATACGATTGGTTATGATATGATTTTAAAAAAAATGAGTTTAGCGTCCGTTTCAGCAGCAAGAGTATGTGGGACGTGGACCTATAGCTTAACTTGGGATCCGAACCACATGAGCTCCTGCTGGGAACACTATACACATAGACACGAGGGTGTTCTACAGTGAGTTATGAATTAATCTGATTCCTAAACTTTTTAAACCCTCTTAATCTATAGGTAACTTTTTATTTTCACTTAGTATGTTTCAACAAGATCTGTTTTTTAGCTACAGAAGGAACTGAGCGAGCGTTATAGCAAGGGAAGGCAAGCGAGTATTATCAGGCAGCTTAACTTAGAATTGAAAACTTAAGCTCCCTTAAGGAGTCAATCAATTACCTATTAAAACAATGTGAAAAGACAATAATTTAGTCACTAGGGAGTGTATTGCTTCTCTGGAATAGTTATTTAAGTAAGTGCATGATATTACACCACAAATGAATGATTTTGCGTACAATAGGATTTTGTTATGTCAAAATAAAGACGCAGTGTTTATAGTAATTTAAGATTTAAGTTGATTTGAATTTCGTGTTTCTGTGTAGCTACCTATCTTCCACTCTGTTTTATTGTTTTGTAAGATAAAATGAAAGAATGTCCTACATGATAAGGGATTACCCACAATTTGCACTCACAAAGAAAATACGATTTTTCATATATAATATATATATATATATATATATATATATATATATATATATATATATATATATATATATATATATATATATATATATATATATATATATATATATATATATCAGAGCATATGAATCCTTGTTTAAAAATAGAACTGTAGTAATTATACGAGATTTTGTTCGTTCCTTGAAATTCCCTTTAGAAAAACTGCTTGGAAACATGCTACTCGCAGGAATGCAAGAAAGACCCGAGATTTTAAAAGGGAAATGCTTATCAAACAAATGAAACGTAGAGTAGTAGCTACCTCGTGCCTAAGCGGTTATCGGTGGGAGCACATGCAGTTCGGATTTCTCATTAACCTGTAGGTCCACGTTCCATATTGTCTCGCTGCTGAAAGAGACGCTAAAAATCAAATAAAAAAACAATCAATCAAAAATATAGGCTACTGTTAGCGATCTTCTTTCTTAATGTAATGATCTAAGGTACAAATCCGAAGACTATTTATCCTGTCTGAGGTTTCTCCAGATGCTTTCCTCAAGTTCCATCAAGGAAATAAATGACATTTTTCAGTGAAGCCACTTGCCAGCTTCCTTCAACTTCGTCTTATATCGTTATAGACTGTTTCTGTTTTCATATAAATTGGCGTCTCAGGCTATACCAGGAAATTGGTTAGCGTTCAATATATGCTTAATATACACTATTTTAAAACATATGAAGCGTTCCAGGTAGTAATGGTGAACTCAACAAAGAGTTACTTTGGGAAAGACGCATTTTAAACTTTCTTCACAATAAGGAACTTTACAAAACGTTCTTCGTTTAATTAGTTATTATTATTATTGTTGAAATTTCTGTTATGATTATCATACTTTGGGCAAATAAAAAAGTTGGCCAAATGTTGAGTTTGTCCTTAGTATTTGAAATGTTTCATATTGTATGTAGTAAATTTGTATGAAATTAAAATAGTTGTTGAAAATAAGCTAGAGTCTTCTTTTCGATTCTTAAAGATTATTTGTAAATGATATGTTTTCTTAAAAGACACGCAATGCTCCAAATATATTATGAAATTCAGAGTAAACTTGATTTATAATATTGTAGTACCTATCCTCATCACTCCGTCAACGTAGAGAAATGTTCTCAACTTTGCAACACTATTTCTCAGATTACAAGAAAGTGTCAACCAATAGGAGCTGCAAACACACTACCCACCCCCAACACAACTATCAAAAGAGATGAGTTGCCACATTTAACATTAAGATACCCTACACGGAATGGCTGCCGACGAAAGAACAAACCCTGTGCTTGGTATGTTTCTCAGTTTCTCTTCAAAGTCCGTGGTGCTCAGATGACACGTTTACCTGAAACGTGTACGATTCATTTTGTCCTTCTCAACAAAGAAAGAGAGGGGAAAGAAAGAACTCTGTAACTATAAATTACTATGGTTATGTGAATATGTGCTGGTAAGATACAAATGAACACGTAATTAAAATACAATTATTATTATTATTATTATTATTATTATTATTATTATTATTATTATTATTATTATTATTATTATTATTATTATTATTATTATTTATTATTACTAAATAAAGAAAAATAACCACGGCGAAAAATTTACTTGATGTGCAGAACATAATATTCGTTTCCCCTATCTCATCATCATTGCCTCCTAACGGTATAATAAGTATGTTGACATTTTTTGAAAATCCCACCTTTAGTCCAGGCCTTTTGTATTATATCTCATGCATATTTCACTATAGACTCTTATTATTCGATATTAAAATAGCCCTTCCCTCTGGTCTAGTAGCTACCGTGTGTGGCTTTGTTGAACGTAGTCCCGGGTTCGATTTACAGTGAAAGCACAAAAGTTAATGTAACTTTATAATTTACTTTCATCGATCACCCATTTCATTTAGCCTAAAGGACACAGTCGTGGGACATTTTTCTTCACAATAAAATGTCCACTTTGTCTATTGCGAGGTTTCTCAACCTTGGACTCGCTAGAATATGAGGGTTGGAAAAATGAAATCTTAAGTTTACGTCCTACGATCATGCTGGCTAGACTAAATGAGACGGTGATGATGAGAAAGGAATTAAATGGTGGAACGAAGTAGGAGGAAACGGCAGAACTTCAAGGAAACATATGCACACGATGTTTGTACTACAAATCTCACTTGGCTCGAGCTGGGATCGAACCAAGGACCCCATGCACCATAGCTAAACACTCTACCACTTTTTTCAAGTTCGTCCCAACCGGGATAGTGTTCGCCATGGACAGTTCATGTAATTTCTGCATAATCCAAAAACAACAGGGGCACAAACACAGAAAATCCAGGACAGTTAAAAATCCGATCATGCTCTTCAGAGGGACTCGAACCACCAGTGGATTGCGCGTCATGATCCGAGACCGCTCGGCTATTGCCATTTTCTTACCACTGAACCACCGCCGCCCGATATGAAAGTGCGAAGGGAAATGTAAATAATAAATGTAATTAGGGTCTAGTAGCACAAAAATATTTTTTTAAAAATATTTTGAACTTCTTCTTTTGATAGACATATTTTTATTTGTACACTTGTTTCCAAATACAAAAAAAAAAAAAGCATATTGAGAAATTAGCTACGAGAATAGTTTTAAAGCCAATTGGAATAAAAGAGGAATGAAACTAGGTAAAATATGCAGATTTAAATACAAGAAAAATACAAATAGAATTTACAACCGTAAGCGATGAACAGCAATTAAGAAAATATATATAAATATAAATTAATTGTAAGGCTCGCAGGAAAGAAGGTGTGATAAAAAGAAGTCGTGATATAAAATAAATAGATTGAGGAAGCTTAGTCTATAGTATCATTATATAGTTAGTAGTCTTTTATCTTCCGTTTAACGAAGTGCAAGAGCATTTACGTAAATCAATTATAATAATGGAACGGCAGAATGGATACCTAAACGAAAACATGCCGGTATATAGGCCTAAAACGAGTAAATAACTCATACGAATGCCTACACGAAAGCTAGATTCTAACAGGCACGTGGTAGTCTGAAAATAGTTTTAAAAAATAAGCAAATTTTGTATCCACTACCAACACAATATTATGTGATCCTGAGGAAAAAGACTTTCTCGTCCTTCTACTTTTTGACTTTTATGTAAAACGAAGAGGGAAGAGACGGGAAAGGGGTAGGGTGCAAACGTGGCAACAGCGACTTGCCGAACAGAAAGCGGAGAGTGTTCTGACCGCCTAGTTGATCCTAGCGCCACCACTGAAATTGGAGTTCAGACATCACGACATCTGTGTCTTGCTATATTACACTAACTTTATACTAGGAGTTGATCATAATGCATTAAAGAATCTGATTTCCTTGCCTTTCCTGAGAAATTTAAATTTTGTAAGGAAAATATTAAGCAAGGCCAAAGCGTCTCAAGGCAATGTACGATTACTATCGTGAACAGTTTACCAAAAGAGGAAGTGGTTCAAATTTGACACTCCGGTTTCATACCCGATTTCCACAGAGCAAAAGCAGTAACATATATCGAGATGTGGTTTTCTGCAATCTCTTCATTGTCCCAAGAATAGTATTCATCAACTCCATTAATCTTATATTCAAACCGGAAGTAGTTCAAATTAGACATTTCCGGTTTTAACGTTTATCACTATAGAGCAAAAATGGTAATAGACATGGGTTGTGATTAGGGGGGCAAAGCGGAGCAGTTGCCACCCACTTTTTCAAAATAACCCATGAAGTTTCATTTGGAAATGTAAAGTTTTTGTATGTATTACTGGTTTATGGAAAAAATGGTGCCATATAATATTTTCTGTTGCGTGAATACGTGTTAGTTGTCTTCCCATGGAGTAGACAAAGCTATACTGGAATTGGGTTTTAATTGCCACCGAAAATAACCCAAAAAATAATTAATTGGAGCACAACAATTCCTTCATACTTTCACTTCTTCTTACAAGGGCTCGATATGTTAGTCAGCCTCTTTGAAACTAATTGAGAAAACATTTCGCAAAAAAAAAAAAAAAAAAAATTTACAAGTTATTCTTTAATTACACAAAAATTGACAGTTCCTAAAATGTCTTTTCTTCTATCTAATAGTAAGGAATATTGATCAGAAAGGAAGTAATATGAAACAACTTCTTCATTTTCCATTGTTTTGCAGTGTAATATGCGAGTGAAGTGATGTGTTTAGGGATGTACGAGTGTACGTATATACAATTAATTTAGTGAATTCATCATAATTCTAGGTTTTAGAATTATTTTGTATAACTGGAGTGTGTTAGTGATTCTAAGTATTGTGCTTTGATGTGGTCCAGAAAAGTGAAAACTGCTACTAATGGCAACGAACATGTTTCGGGAATCTGCAAAAGTTTATATTTCTTTAAATGTAGCATATGCTTGTAGTATTCGCTGTCTTTCATTTTCTAAGAGTAATAACACACATATAATAGCATGTGTGGAATTAAAATTAAGTTGTTCATTAATCCCAGTTTCAATGTAACTTCTACAAAACAAGCCTCATTATTCATTACTATAATTAATATTATCTTTTTTTTTTTTTTTTTTTTTTTTTTTGCAAATTTTGTTATTTAATAATCTGATCACACAATTTTCCAGACAGAGTTTTAAGATGTTCATGAGCAAGGAATCAAATTTCTTCTTACACTTCGTTGTTTAAGAGTGCAAAGAGTTAATATCTACTTCTGTTGCTCTCCCTTAAAATGATAAGGTGAGTCTATTTGACTCATCTAGGAAAATATATCAATTTCATTAGTTTACTATAAAGTATTATAGATGCCGCCGTCAATATATGATCCCTTTGTTTAGTATCATCGACGAATAAACAAGCAGCTCTGATGCATGTGGAAGGTTTGTTAGGTAAGAATATGCCTAAAATTCAAAATAGTGAAGGAAAACAAGTTGATCCTCATCATTTTGTGTTACAAAAAACCTTATCATTTTAAGGGTTAATAAAATAAGAAATACATTATACGGTATTTCAACTGAAAAAGATAGTATCCCATTAGCTATACAACCTTTCGTCAAACAAAGTGTTAGAAACAACTAGGGAAACTAAGATTGATACACAAATATTCAGATCATGTCTTGCCCCTCCCCCTAGTTTTAACATCCAATCGCCGCCACTGGTAATAGATATCGACAAGCTGCTTTCTGCAATCTCTTCATGGTGTCAAAATAAATACCATCATAACGAAGAACACTCCATCAAAATCGAAAGTGGTTGAAGTTTACTACTACTTCCGGCTTCAATACCGATTTCCATAGATTTCTGCAATCGATTCAGCTTCCCAAGATAGGTTGTCTACTTCCTTAACCATATATTCAAACCGGAATTTGTTAAGTGAGTGATTTCTGATTTCTACTTTATCACTACGAAAGCATTAAGGCATTGTGAGTAAATACTTTCCGATATGGATTCAACGTCTGAGGAACAGGTTCTGTCTTTGATCCTATTACTGTATTGCAACCACTACTTAAACGTGAACTAGTTCAAGTTTGAGTATTGAATTCTCATAGTTTGGAAGTCTGTCATAGTTTCATACTGTGAAACACAACTCATTAATATATATATATATATATATATATATATATATATATATATATCAGACTTGAATCGCATTTGAGAAAGAACTCAAGATTGGAATGATTATTGCGTCACCCAAATGTTTTTCTTCAGGCTCATTCACTACTAGCTTCGTTGTCTATTGAGGACCAATTATGCTAAAGATAGCAATTTTTTTTTCCTTACTTACCACCACATTTTAATACTTTACATACAAGAGAAAAATAGAAACTGATCATCTCACCTGGACTCTTAAACATGAATCAAATGAAGTACCTCGTGCCCAACGAAATATGTAAGTTTTAGTCTACTACAGTGTGGCCGTAAAATATAGAGGAGTTGTAATTGCAATTGTAGTTTAATTTTAGAACAAAGCAAGGTCATGAAATTAGCAGTACGTCAAATTAAAAAAAAAATAAAAAAAAATAATCTAAGTTGATGATGGGAAGCACAAGAGCACTAGCAATAAAAGACCCAAGAAAGAGCTCCTTAGTGGATAAGCGGTTAGCGTACGCGCCTTTGGCGTGGGAGACAAGGGTTCGATTCCCAGTGGGTGCTAATGTGGTCCGGATTCCAAGTTAATGAGTAGGTCCCGTCTTATGTGCCCTCGCTGGTGAAAGGGACGCTAAACTCAAAATCAACTCAACTCAAAAGACCCAAGAACTAGCAAAGCAAACACAACCATGATGGCCATGAATGTGTAATGAAATGATCGAATATGTGCGTACAAGTTATTTTTCGTTATTTCTTTTCTTTTTTTTTTTTCGCTTACCAAAGAAGCCTGTGTTCAAGTATCATAGAGAGTTGATTATTCCTAGAACAGCTTTTCATAATGTGTTAAAAATGGCAATTATTAGGTACACAATTTAGATGTTACAAAACTTTTATTACAAACTTAAAAGTTTTGTCCTTGCTAAAGTCCTTCTGGATAGATTAAGTAGGATTATGATTTTTAACATTTTTTTTTCAGTGACGGTGCACGTTTCATGCTTCTGGACTACCAAATTAGCTAATATTCGTATATAGGTTACTGAACCTCCAGATACCATTATGGAACATGAAAGTGACAGTGAATAAGTTAATGGAAGAGCGTTATTGTCGCCTTGCCTTTCAGTGGAACTAATAGGAATACATATCAAAGTCTACTGAATAGAAAATATATTGGAGAGTTTCTCTTTAACTTGACGTATATTTCGTCTCCATTGTTCCATGTACCATGCATTGTTCTAAAATTATGACTATTTAAAACCCGTCAGTTATTTTATGGCACACTATATTATATAAAAGAGCAGAAGTGAGTGACTCATCACCAACCAGGTTGAAACATGACATATAGACTTAATAGAGGAGAGTTACCAAAGAGTATGCACGCCCTAAGAGCGCGCAGCGTCAATTACGTGGAAGTGGTAACACATGCTACGCTGTTTGACGCGTCTTTGTGTGAGTGTTGATACGAAAAAAACAGAGGTTAACGTATAGCTCAAAACATAAAATACATAAAAAATAACTTTTTTGAATTCTTGATGTAATATTTTAGTACTCTTAGTTAAGAATTTTTTTCTGATATAATAGCTAACTACAGTACCTTTGTTGCATGGTAGAAAACATGAATGTAGATAGAATTGTTTACAATGGCTTAGTTTCGAGGGTCTTGCATGTGCAGCCACCTGGATGAATTTCACTCGAATTGACTACTGTATCCCAAAGAGTGCGTGTTAGTGAGTTACCAAAGAGAGCGCGCGTATTCCTTGAGATAATGTCGTTAAGAGTGTGTGTGGGTAGCGGCATTCATCATACAGACTTTATGGTTATTATCTGTAGTTAATTAGTTTAAGAAAGTTGAATGTAACAGAATGTTCTAATGGGTTGTAGAATTATTTACAATTGTTTGTCTTCGATTCAAGCACCAACTGTAAATCTTCTGTAAGAAGTGTTTTCAATTTACGGAATTTCTTAAATTACACTGGTAATGATGATGATCTTCTGTTCTGCCCAAAGATTCCCAGGCATATTGAACCCATGGTAGTTTGCTATTACCTTTCATGGTATGGCGACGACGTCCTAAGTAGTGAGGAAATGAACTAAGGAAATGATCAAAATGAAAATCCTGGAAGTGTTTCGAAGGAAGATGTTGAGCGAAACATGGCTCCGATTACCATAGAGAAAGGGAAACATCTTACAACGTACAGAAGCCGCAACTTCAAACACGTCTGTTCATCCGAGATACATCATTCCTCTTCCAAAATGAAAGAAATACGACAAACTGCACGTACCAAACGTTGCACGTACAGACGCCGCAACTTCAAACACGTCTGTTCATCCGAGATACATCATTCTTTTTCCGAAATAAAAGAAATACAACAAACTGAACGTACCAAACGTCGATCCGAAATTTTTACTAGTGGTCCATTTCACAAAGTCCTTCAGAGCAAACGAATTAAAGAAAATATTAAGTCAAAGAGAAAACTTTTTCATAATCTCAATGAACCATCCACTTCAACAGAGAAAACTGCAGCTGAGATCAACCAAATTACAAGCCCAACGTGCCACGAGTTGTATGAAGGACTGGATTAAGTGCATTAATTGTGAACGATGGTGACATGATCAGTGTTCGTCTTACGAAGGGGATTTGGGTTTCAAGTATGATAGGTGTTGAGTGCGCCCTCTTAGGGACCACGAAATGCACTCTTTGGGACAGTGGTTCTTAAGAGTACGCATTTGAGTTTTTTCACTTTTTAACGTATATTTCTATATCTACATTTAGTAGTTAAGTTTCCATTTCTTACAATGTAGCTTATCCTTCAGTTTATACAGTGTAGTTTATCCTTCAGCTTATCCTTCAGCTTATTCAATTTATATAATTTTTGCTTCATTATTTTGGAGCTTTTTCAAGATGAATATTAAGTGCGTGCTCTTTGGTAACCTTCCTCTACTACTTTCGACATGAAAGTAAGAAGTAAGGACGGATTTTTCTAAATACGTATTCTAAGAATGGAGTGGGCTCAAATGTTTCCCCAAGAAATGTGTAACTCACGAATCACTGAAGTTAGAAAGATATAAACTTGACATATAAACTCTATATTAAAAAGAAGGTGAAATATGTTTCAACGTTCCTGAAAATTTTACTCTTAGGGGCATAGCGATGGCATTTCAAAAATACTCCAATTTCTCTTCAATCAAAAAGTGTCGGATGTGCAAGTAAGTATTTCAGTATGTGCAAGCAAGTACGTATTTCAGTATTTCTGACAATTCTGCTTCCACGGAGAAAGAGGGGCCAATTTAAATATTAATGAAGTTTCCCAATATTTATTCACAGGGTGCCGAGTGTAAGCCAGGATTTGCGTAAGCTGGTGATTAAAATCTTAAAGAAAAAAGAAGAAAATATGTGTTTGAATATTTTCGAAAATCTCGCTCCTAAGGGAACGAACGTGAGAATTTCTGTCACATACAAATTTCCCTTTATTCATTCACAAAGTTTCAAATGTCAGATTAGCTTAAGTTGGCGATGAAGAGTTTGGTATGTAACCCTTTTTACAAAAATAATCAGCCGTTTTGAAAATTCCGTTTGTAAGGTGACAAGGAGGGGTCACTGTTATAATATACAAAATTTCCTTTCTTTATTGGAGAGGTGCTCAATGTGAGAACTCGTTTGAGATGTAAAAATCTGTATATGAAATCAGAAATGGAAGTAAGGAAATACGCATTTCAACGTCTGCAAAAATTTCGCTTTTAAAGACGAAAGGGAACAATTTCTATAATATTAAGATTTCCCACTATTTATACAGAAAATGCCAAATATAAGGATCAGCTTAAGTTGTGAAATTCGTTATACAAGGGGACACTATTTCAACACTAAGGGGACACAAAACTAAGGGGACACTATTTCAGTGTTTTCGAAAGTTCTGCTTATGAAAAGGGACATAGGAACAATCTGTACTATTATACGAAAGACTGATAGTGAAACAATAATAGCAGTCGAATGCATATTAATATACGTATTTCAGACCGTGAGATTCGAATAGAAAACTCCTTTTGTTACAAGAAAAATGAATAAGATCTTTTTGAATTACATATGTTCAGGGAGATAAAGGAATTCAAATGTTTTGTCCAGCATAAAATACAAAACGAATTCCTGATGTTAAAGAAATGAAATTGGGCATGCAAACTCCTCAATAAAAATAATTATAAAGGTGTTTGAGAGTTTTTGAAAAACCCCGTTTTAAGACAAAATAACTATGGCTTGTGATCGTACCACCGAAGGACAGCCTAACACTTTAGAATGCATTATTAACCCACCTCGAGCTAGGCTAGGAACTTAGTACCTACCTCGAGCTAGGATTGCTTCACCACTTTGATTAAAGGTCATATCTAAAGGGGGTATGGTATGGTGTTCAGGATTAATGCGAGAAATAGAGTATCTCACGGGCATAGGTGGAGCTAGGAATTGTCTGCTGGAGGGGCAGTGGGGAGGCAGAATTTTGTCGGTCTCGAAGATCTTGGTAGGTGGCCATCTTATAAGTGGCATTTTTATTTTTTGTCAAGAAGTTGGGGAGCAATGCTCACTATGCCCCCATAGCTTCGCCCATGCTCACGGGTCATTTAAGATAAGGAGATGAAACTCTGTCATAGAAATAAGTGAACACCTGACGCAGTATTTTCCACATTTCCAGTCTTATGTGGTGAGTGGTAATTACTACATTTTTCCACTGCGTTCCTTCATGGCTAAGCGGTTAGCGTACGCGTTTTTGTCGTGGGAAATCTGAGTTCGACTCCCGGCGGGAGCTCATTGGTACGGATTCCACGTAAAGCAGTAGGTCTATGTCTCATATAGCCTCGCTGCTGAACGGAAGGTGAAACTCAAAATCAACTCAACTTATTTTCCTGTCACATAAAAATCGACATTCCCTATTGTATGTATTAAGTAGAATGTTGATTCGGCTTGCTACAAATAATTGAATTAATAAGTGTGTAAGCACGGTCGTAGTAGAGGGGGACGGAGAAGCATGCCCTACTAAAATATTTTCTGTGTCATGCCTAAGGTTAATAGTTGGCAAGTACTTTACAGCTAGAGCCGAATATATTACTGCGATTTGTTTAAGGCTGGCCCATATCATGGGTAATTTGTAAGGGGGTGCCCCTAATTTCACTACACAGAGTTGACAATCCTGGCCATGTCTCGTATCAATGTTTTACTCTACTATGTTAAATGTGGTTTGGGTGAATTGCAGAATTAAAACTTGGAGCAGACTTTCCAGAACTTTATCATAAATGTTGTTGCTGTGCGTAAGTATCTGCATATTCTTATAATTAGCTCATTTATTAGAGTCTTGATCCGTTTTTTCTTTGTAATACTTGATGGCAATTTGTTATACGCAACAAGACGTTCCAACAGTGTGAACAATAAAAACATAGCTGCAATGTTTGCTTCAAAGAACGACAGAAGGACACTATTTGATAGTAACCACTGAGAAATGAGACTGATCATTTAGACGACTGCCATTTGGTCTCTCAATGAGTTCATTGATCATATTGTATTGGATGTATATTGTTTTGAAACGAATATCCAGTTAAACTATAAGAAACACTTATTTTCTTTGCAGGTAAACAGATAAGTTCGTAGAATTGTTGTGGTAAGCTTTGGAGATTATAAGTACTTTCAGGTGAAAAGCTAGGATTTTATTTCAGAGGGAGGCTATAATTTTTTAGAACATTACGTTTTCATAGTTTTTCTTTCTTTTCTTTCTTTTTTCTTTCCTTTCTACTTTCTTTTCTTTTTCTTTTTTTTTTTGCTTCTTATTATAATCCAGTATTTTGAATGACTTCCTCAGATATATACCTCCCAGCCACTATTGGTTCACCCCTGTGCAATTGTATGAATGACAATTGTTTTGCACTATATCATTACGATAAATCATGAAATTTCCTCTATGAATCATGAAATTCCTTCTATGAAAGATATGATAAATGTAAGCAGAAATGTGGAATATTTTTACTGTTGCTCATGAGATGGGACATTGGTCGCATCTTGTCTCGTCTCGATTAAAAAGACGACAATGGATTTTTAAAAAGAGACAGCCTCAATTTTTGTAATCACTAACATGTGTATATAATGTATTTCTTACCACCAAGGCTAAGACCTACACAGTCGAAGATTTGAGCCGAAGCAGCCCAACCCGGGTAGTGATGTTAACCGACTCAGCTCGGTTCAACTGAGCGAAGAGCTCGAGCCGATTCGGTTGAGATGAGGCAGCTACTCGGCTTAGGTGAGCCATCGGCTCGAGCCAGCTTGGTTGCGGTAAGCCATCAGCTCGGTTTGGTTCGCTGGAACCGGCTTGACTGGGTGAGCTACTGGCTCGTCTCGATAGGGAATGAGCGGTGAGCCGATCCATTGGAGCCCTTGAGAACCCTAACCCCGGGTCAAGCAGTTTTGAACAAGTTTGGCCGGCGCCCTCTAATTTGTAAGGATTTTGGGTTTGAGCCCGAATCTTGCTTCTTCGTAACTCAAATCCAGAACCTCGTGAACGATGTCCTAGTCTTCATGACTACCGAGGTCAGCAGTCAAGTAGTGTTTAGTATTCAGATATACCTATATTTCATGTTTATACGTGGTGTTATAATAATAATAATAATAATAATAATAATAATAATAATAATAATAATAATAATAATAATAATAATAATAATAATAATAATAAGTAGAAGTAGTAGTAGTGGTAGTAGTAGCATCATTGACAATAATGATAATAATCATTTATTTAGGATACTTGAAGAAAGTACTTGAAACTACACACAGCATTTGGCTCGATTTTCCTCGTTTTGACTCGAATCCAATCGAAACTCGAGTCAAATTCGAGTCGAGTTGGAGGAAATTTTTCAGGCCGAGTTCTCGAGTCGAGGTCAAAGATGTATGTTTCGAGTCGAGTCGAGTCGAGTCGAGTTTGAGTGAAAACTCTCTAGAACTCGCTCGTGCCCATCCCTACAATTCTTCTTTACCTTATAGTTTCCAAAGAAGAAAAGACGATAAAAATTATTTTCACATTCTTTGAATTATATCAACACGTATAGAAATAGTGTGTGCTATGATTATCTAACATAACTACTAGATTTTTTTCTTATCTTTGTCTGAGGAATTGACCTGTTCACCGTGAGTTTTCATGGTGTGTGGAGGTGTTTTTGAGCTCTCCGTGAAAGCATATCCTGAGTTTCCTTTGTTTTTTCTTTAGTTTTTTTTACCCTGTGCTTAGAACTGTATAGTGGTGTTAATTACTGAAAATTTTGTCAAGTAGTACTACGTTATGCATACCATTGGACAAAATACGTTAAAATTTGAGTTTGACAAGAATTTCAGACAATTACGACCGTCACCGGCTGAAATACACATATGGTTAAGTGAATTTTTTTCCGATCTGATGAACAAAGTGATTGCAATTCAATTACACAACGAAAACTTCTGTGTATATGGTAACTGGATACAGCTCTGAATTTTGAACAAGCTTTACGTACTTTGCCAAACTCAGTTCCCTTCCGTCATTCGACTGGCGTTTCCTCTCTGGTGGATATATTGGATGCTACTACTAACTATACTAAAGTCCGTATTTTTGAATTACCGTGTGAACTTAGTGATGATGTAGTACGTGATACCTTGCGTGAATATCGTGAGATTAAACAAATAGTACATGAAAAATGGGGCACTTAAAATGTCCTGTGTTGAATGGTGTTCGCGCAGTTTATATAGAATTGGGGAAACATATACCCTCTAAACTCCAC
Source organism: Thermobia domestica (assembly GCF_964235325.1). Lineage (NCBI taxonomy): Eukaryota > Metazoa > Arthropoda > Insecta > Zygentoma > Lepismatidae > Thermobia > Thermobia domestica. The sequence continues at coordinate 79,914,161 of NC_137470.1, forward strand.
TTCATGGGTTATAAGGCTTCAATTGTGTATGCTGGACAGCTTCATACATGTTTCCGCTGTTTGAGTACGAATCATTTAGTTTCCCAATGCAAGGTACCACCTCGTCAGTTACGTCGTCCTCAGCACAAACAGGACGACCTTCGTATGACAGCTTTATCCACTGGTAAGCTCCCGAAAACCCCGCATTACTCGTTAAACTCACTGTCTCCTTCTTTACGGTCCAGTGTTTCCACGAGTGTTCGTGATGTGTCTCCAGCTCCCCCTCTTTTGGTGCATGATACTACAGAATGTCCAACTTTATGTCATGATGTCATAACAGAACCTGAGCCAAGTACTACGGCCTTACAAGATTGTGTTGACCCGATTCAGTGGCCCTCGACCAACTCAGTGCTACAAACTGCCCCGCCCAATCTGGCTACGTCGCAGGATGATGTCCATTGTCTACCTTTCATGTTCAGCTTACTAAGAAATTAGCCACAACTCTTGAAAATGCATCTGAATCTACTTTGCCCTATACTAGTGCTCATGGAAATCAACTACGGTGCTCTAAAATGAAACAGACAGTGTTAGCCAAGCAATCAAAGATAGTATGAGTGACCCGGAAACACATAGCGGCGGTGGTAACCTTGACTCTGACATGATTTCTAACAACTTATTTGCTACAGACGAGTCTCGTGAGAAGAGTGGTGACACAGAACCTACTACTTCGTAAGTTCTTGTGTACAACTTTTCGTCAGCACCTTCACGTGCCTTCGGGTTCTTATGCCATATATTTTACTTTCTGCTTTCCCTGCAGTGCAGTTCTCACGTGATGTTTACCGAATTGTTTCCATTTATGTTTTTATTTTTCTTTCTTTTAAAACTTCAGGAAGAGTGGTGGAGATTGTGTTTCAGATGGATGCAATATTTATCCTCTTCCCCCTCCGTAGTGAGGTGTATTTTTGCACAACTTATCCAGTTTTTGGTGTTATTTTTTCAGATTGTTTTCTTATTTTAGTATTTATTAACTTGATGGCAGGTTCTCCGTCTCCTACTAGACCTAACGTGCGCCGTCTATGTACAATCAATATCGCTGACATTCACCATCCAGCGAAACAAAATAGTTTAAAAACTTTTGTTATGCACAGTGGTTAGGACATCATTCTTCTGCAAGAGGTCCACTTTGAATGTTTTGAATTTCTGCCAATGTATACACGACTCCAAAGGTGCATTACCACCTGCAATTATCCTTTTCCTGCAATAGCAGGCAACCCAAAAAGCTCGGCGCTTCGGTTGGTTGCGAATTCGAAAGGCGTTGGACCAAACCTCAATTTTGTAACAAATATATCAGTGTGGCAAACTGCAAATAACAGAATAAAACGAATTATTGAAAATGACAATTTTATTATTGTGGCGGAGTTGGATGACATCAAAAGTTACAACATGATCCTACTTAAGCAGTTCAAACAAGATCAATGGCAAGAAACACATATCACAGAAAAGCATTTCTCTCCTCCTCCGCAACAAAAAATAATCTCATAAAAAAAATTACATAATGTGAAGGTTTAATATAAAAGCCTCCCCAAATATTTTGAAAGTTGACAACGGAAAATTCAAGAACAACTGAACCGAAGTGCATGCGAATGAATTGTAGACGTAAAATGAGGATACGGGTTTCGTATTTTCCTAAAAAAAAGGTTGGGTGGGGCACGAGCCCCTCCAAATCTTTGATCACGAAATATGAAACGTGCTAGTAACACTATGTCAAATGTGTGTAAAGGACATGAAGAATTGCAACGAAACTATGTGTATGGACAATACATCAAAAATAAACGAATACGGGTTTTTATGTTCTGTGGAAAAACGATTTTAGGGGGCAAAAGTCCCCACGCAAAATGTTTAAAGCTGACGCCCGAAAGGCAAGGAGAAGTGAACTAAAGTGAATGAAATTGTGAACAGAGATTGCAGATGTAAAATGAGGATACGGGTATCGAATTTTCTTGAAAAAAAAAATGTTGGGTGCGGCACGGACCCCTGCAAACCTTTGATCACGGAATATGAAAAGTGCTAGTAATACTATGTCAAATGTGTGTAAAGGACATGAAGAATTGCCAGGAAACTTTACGTATAGACAACACGCAAAAAACAAAGGAATACGGTTTTTGATTTTCTGCGGAAAAACGGTTTCAGGGAGCAAAAGAACCCACCCCAAAATTTTGAAAATTAACGCCCGAAAGATTAAAGAAGTGAACCGAAGGGAATGAAATTTTGCACACATATTGTAGACATAAAATGTGGGTATACGGGTTTCGTATTTACCTGGAAAAGACGGTTAGGTGGGACACGGGCCCCTCCAAACCTCTGATCATGAAATATCGAAAGCGATAGTAACAGTATGTCAAATGTGTGTAAAGGACTTGAATAATTGCAACAAAACTTTGTGTGTGGACAATACGCCAAAAATAAACGAATACGGGTTTTTATGTTCTGTGGAAAAACGATTTTAGGGGCTAAAAGTCCCCACGCAAAAGTTTAAAACTGACGCCCGAAAGGCAAGAAGAAGTGAACCGAAGTGAATTAAATTACGAACAGAGATTCAGACGTAAAATGAGAATACGGGTCTCGTATTTTCTTAAAAAAATGTTGGGTGAGTCACGGACCCCTCCAAACCTTTGATCACGAAATATGAAATGTGCTAGTAATACTATGTGAAACGTGTGTAAAGGACATGAAGAAATGCAACGAAACTTTATGTATAGACAATACGTAAAAACGAAGGAATACGGTTTTTAATTTTCTGCGGAAAAATGGTTTCAGGGGGCAAAAGAACCCACACCAAACTTTTGAAAGTTGACGCCCGAAAGATAAAAAGAAGTGAACCGAAGTGAATTAAATTTTGCACACATATTGTAGACATAAAATGTTGGTATACGAGTTTTGTATTTACCTGAAAAAGACGGTTAGGTGGGGCACGGACCCGTCCAATCATTTGATCACGAAATATCAAAAGTTCTGGTAAAAATATGTGAGATGTGTGTAACGACATGAAGAATTGCAACATAGCTTTCTGTATGGACAATACGCAAAAAATAAACGAATACGGGTTTTTATGTTCTGTGGAAAAACGATTTTAGGGGGCAAAAGTACCTACGCAAAATTTTTAAAGCTGACGCACGGAAAGCAAGAAGAAGTGAATCGAAGTGAATTAAATTGCGAACAGAGATTCAGACGTAAAATGAGGATACGGGTTTCGTATTTTCCTGATAAAAATGTTGGGTGAAGCACGGACCGTTCCAAACCTTTGATCACGAAATTTGATTAGTACTAGTAACACTATGTCAAATGTGTGTAAAGAACATGAAAAATCGCAACGTAACTTTACGTATAGACAATACGCGAATAAAAGGATTACGGCTTTTTTTATTTTCTGCGGAAAAACGGTTCCAGGGGGCAAAAGAACCCACCCCAAACTTTTGAAAATGTACGCCCGAAAGATAAGAAGTGAACCAAAGTGAATGAAATTTTGCACACATATTGTAGGCATAAAATGTGCGTATACCGGTACGTATTTACCTGGAAAAGACTGTTAGGTGGTGTATAGACACCTCCAAACCTTGATCAATTCTGTTTTTATATTCTGTGGAAAAACGATTTTCGGGAGCAAAAGCTCCCACCCAAAATGTTGAAATTTTATGCCTGAAAGACAAGTTAAAGTGGACCGAAGTGAATGAAATTGCGAAAAGATATTGCAGACATCTAATTAAGGAATAGGAGGTTTCGTATTTTCCTGCAACAAACGGTTGGGTGGGGCACGGAACCATCCAAACATTTGATCAAGAAATATCAAAAGTGCTAGTATCAGCATGTCAGATGTGCGTAAAGGACATGACGAATTGCAACGAAAGTTTGTGTATGGACAATACGCGAAAAATAGACGAATATGAGTTGTTTAATTTACTGCAGAATACAGTTTTAGGGGACAAAAGCTCGCACCGAAAATTTTAAAAGTTGACGCCCGAAAGGCAAATAGGAGTTAACCGAACTGAATGGAATTGTGAACAGACATTGCAGACGTAAAATGAGGGTATGGTTTTCGTATTTTCATAAAAAAAATCAGTTGGGTGGTGCACGGACCCCTCCAAACCTTTGACCACGAAATATGAAAAGTGTTAGTAACACTATGTCAAATGTGTAAAGGACATGAAGAATTGCAGGGAAACTTTACGTGTTGACAATACGCAAGAAATAAATGAATACGGGTTTTTATTTTCTGCGGAAAAACGGTTTTAGAGGGCAAAACTATCACCTAAAATTTTGAAAGTTTACGCCCAAAAGGCAGGAAGAAGTGAACCGAAGTGAATTAAATTATGCACAGATATTTTACACACAAAATAAGTGAATACGAATTTCGTATTTTCCTGGAAAAAATGATGGTTGGGTGGGGCACGGAGCCCTCCAAACATTTGATCTCGAAAATATTGTAAGCGATAAAGGTGCCTCCCGAAATATTATAAAATACTATATATACTGTTTGTGCTTACTGTTGATCTTCCAAATTTGAAAAATCGGATGGATGGACTTGTGAAACACGAAAGGTCTTATTTTACATATCCACTATTTACACACAATTTCTTTCGCTTCTGTCCACTCTTTCCGCCACCAGACGCCTCGGTCCAACCAAAAGTTTTTTCTTTGCAGGAAAACACGAAACACGTATTCCTTCATCTTGCCTCTACAATATTTGAGCACAGTTTCATTCACTTCGGTCCACTTGTTTTTGCCTTTTGGGCGTCAATTTTCCAAATTTTGTGTGGGGGCCTTTTCCCCTTTACCGTTTCCACAGAAAATAAAAAACGCATTAGTTTTTTTCGCATATTGTCACTAGAAAAAATTTCGTTGCAATTCTTCATGTTCTGTAGGCACTTAGGCAAACTGTTATTAGCACTTTTGATATTTCGTGATCAAAGATTTGGAGGGGTCTGTGCCCCACCTAACCGTTTTTTCAGGAAAATACGAAACCCGTATTCCCTCATTTTATGTCTACAATATCTGTGCACAAGTTCATTCACTTCGGTCCACTTGTTATTACCTTTCGGGCGTCAATTCTCAAAATTTTGTGTCTGGTTTATCACCCCCTGAAACAACTTTACCGCAGAAAATAAAAATACACGTATTAGTTTATTTCGTGTGTAGTATCTACCTACCAAAATTTTATCAAAATCGGAGTGTTACACTTGGGAAGTGTTACTTGTCAGTCATTGTAGAATTATTTTCCTTGTTTTTCCATCAATAAGAAATTGCCTGACAAGTAAAGGGTCCAAATGGATGAATCGAAAATGAAAATGAAATGAAATCTTTGAGTTTTACGTCCCACGGTTATGCCGGTTAGGCTAAAGGAGACGGTGATAATGAGAAATGAATGAAATGGTGGAATGAAGAAAGTGGGAGGAAACGGGAGAACCCCGAGAAAACCCACGCACACGGTGTTTGTCCACCACAAAGTTCACTTGGCGGGGGCTGGGATCGAACCCGGGATTCCAAGCACCAGAGTTGAACGCTCTACCACTGAGCCACCGCGGCCCCAAATCGAGTTGCGGGATGAATCGAGTTGCGGGATGAGACTTAGTGCGACTGATAGAGGATATGGAAATATGTATATGTGCAAAGTTATAAGGGCTGAACGCCATAAGAAACGGAGGGGGGTCAAAATTTATGGGAGGAGGGCTATGCTATGTTATTGAAATACATAAAATAAACTATTGAATCGTGAAAATAGTGAAAGATAGACAATGCAAACGGTGATAGTTTCTCATATTGACAGAAGAAGAATGGGCAGAGTAAATCGCGAACCTCTGGCGGCACCTTCAAATCCGCCATTTTGAAATCTGTGATAATTTTGGAAATGGAAAGGTAGTGATGTGATATATCAGTTAGAGCCAGCATGTTCTCAAAAGTCAATTATGAACTTTAGTGATCGGTATCTGTACTTAGTTGTTAGATTTAGGATAATCTTCATATTTATTTACGAAAATCTAGGAGACTGATACTCGTATGTTGAAAGTTTGGACTATCACGAAAACACATTTAAGTTGAACATGTCCAAAGCCAAGAAAACTAACCTCGAAATTTGATATCCAAGTTGTATATTATTATATTTCACTGTCGAATATCAAATTTCACTGTTAGTTTTCTTGGTTTGTAGATATGAGTTATTTTTTGTCCATAATACGACTAATAATGCTAAAAGACTCACAAATCAAATTTAGTTCGTAACTTTAGCATTTCTTACAATCAACGTTCAATTGTAGTTCTTAGCCTTTCAAAATTATGAGCCTCACAGACTCCTTCTTTCTTACAAATATTAGTATCAAAAACATAACCGACTGAAAAATTATCTTAACGGTAACCCACCGACAAACTGTAAGCAACCCCTGTAAAATGAAATGAAGTATTTCATTTTAACGAACAACAATTATGCTCTTTAGGCTAAGGGAGACAATGATTAAGGCAAGTGAATGTTGATGGAAGATATGATGGAATGAGAATGTGGAAGGAAATTGAAGTATCCCGAGAAAACCCACACACGATACGATGGTGTCCACCACAAAGTTTCTTGGCTGAGGATCGAACCAGAGGCCCCACGTACCAGAAACAAGTGTTTACCACTGAGTCACCGTGTCCTACCCCAACCCCTAAAAGACGCGGACATCCAGTTAAGAATAACTGACATAAAAAACGTGCTTACCATTTCCTCACAAAGTAAACTCCACGAATCCCACACTCTGACCGTTTGTACTTCTTGTATGTTGGTTTATCACAAACATTATTTAGTATATCGATACATCTGTCAGAATAATAGTGTTTGCTCCAAAGTAGGGGCAGGTGACTTAGTGATAGAGGGCTTACTTCTGGTGCGGGATGGACCTCGTTCGATCCCAGACTTAAAGTTTGTAGTGGATACCATCATACCCGTGAGATTTCTCGGAATTATCCTGTTTTCTCCTACATTCTCATTTCACGAATTATTTCCCAAAAATTGGCTTCCATCTATTACCTCTCTTTATTATTGGATCGGATTTCAGTTTAGCATCCCTTGGGTAGCAAAATTACATGAGATATGGAACTACGGATTAACATGAGATCCGAAATGCTTGCGCTCCCGCCGCGAATCGGAGCCGGGTCTCCTATGCGAAAGTCGCAGACGCTACCCAATATCCATGCGTGATCTCTCTGTCTTCATTAGCCTAGAAGGCATAACATTAAAACTTTATGGACTTCATATAATTTCAGTTCTTCCTCGATAGCCAATTCTATACTGAGACAAAGTAGATCAATCAAATGTGTCCATCTTCCCTTTTTTATAATTTTAATGATGTTCTTGTAACTTTGACCGTGTTCTAAGATTCCTGTTAGTTGAAATATCGTAGTTAACTTGCCTCGGTCAACGTTTCATAAAATATCCCCATAATTCTTCAATTTCTTTGAGGTGACCTTTGTGCTGCTTCTGTACCATATCGAGTTGTGCATTAATGGAATCCATGGCTAAAAATAATATACATTTCCTTTCCCCCGACTTCGATCCGACATTTTGTTCTCGAGTTATCGCTGTTTTGGGCATATTTCCGACTGGTTTTTGGTTGGTCATAGCGCCAAAAGGAAGCATTTGTGCACCCAGGCTGTCTTATCATGGTGTCAGGAATCAGCTCCCAACGCTGTCAGTGTTGTTTTGAAACACGCTCTATATTTCTATCCTGTTTCTGATTAGCTTCGCTTTGCCAATCAATTTCCAGTATTCCCAAAACAAACCAAAAGTGAACTAAATTCACTAAATCACCTACCCCCTATGCTTTCTTCTTGTATAGTACTTATTATATATTGTAGTTGACAGAGATTGCCAATATTGATTGAAATATTTCGTTAAAATGCTAGTATAGGAATTCCCTCTTCAGTACAGAAATTCCCTCCTTGCATCCTACCGCAATTTTAGGCGAGATGGGATTAAGTAAGATGGGGATTCCCATCTCGCCTAAAATGATAGGCATTCTTATCTTGGAGATGTAAGTATCTGATAAATCCTTAGGCTAAGTGGGATTAGTCTAGATGGGATGGAATCATCTGAAAAGGTAGGGGGACGGTAGGTAGCGGCATGACGTCACGCCGTACCCCATGCCTATCTTTGTCCATTGTAAATGCTTAGGAAGTGGGGGGTCGCCGTACCCAGTTTTTTGGAGGTGGGGATAGGGTCCCCCGCGTTCCCACGCACTTTTACCCCTGCTGCTAGGTATCAATTGCTGTGAGGGCTAACGAAAAATATTATGTAATAATAATAATAATAATAATAATAATAATAATAATAATAATAATAATAATAACGGATCTGAATGATAAATATATTTTTTAACTTTTATCACAATTGCTGTCTGTTCCCGTGAATCTGGTTATATTGTTTTTGTAAGGAATAAAGAGGCTTCAAACAACAATATGATTTGTATAAAAGAAAAAAAAGCCTTATCAGTTGTATTACGAACTGACCTTGCGCCTTTTTTCTTTTAAACACAATGTTACGAGGCACAGAAGCCACCACGCCTGCGGTGTGCTTGCTTTTTTGCCTCAGGCAGCTTCAGTACTAAAGTTAAGACTTTCATTCTGTCAATTTATGTGTAGCTATCAGTCAGTCACACAGGTTCTTTGCAACGCTCAATTTTACAAGAGAGATTTTGTTCATCGGATAGGAAGCAAAGCCCATCGTACATTTTAATCTCTTCCCCTCTTTTGCACAGTTTGTGAAATTTAACTTGTATACTGTAGTAAGTTACAGAAAAGAGAATGCTATTTTTTTAAATGACATTATCGAATAAGATTGACCATTATTACAATATATTCAAGATGAAAAATAATCATTTAACAGTCGTCGTACTTAGTTGTCTGCACTGAAATTCCCATAATGTGCTTTCTTCTTTTGTATGAGCTCCGAGCTTCTTCGTGGCTAAGTGGTTAGTGTACGCGCATTTGGCGTGAGAGGCTCGGGCTCGATTCCGGTGAGAGCTCATGTAGTTCGGATTTCACGATTAATCAGTAGGTCCCGTCTCATATAGCCTCGCTGCTGAAAGGGAAGACAAAATCAACTCAACTCATATTCAGCACCGTAGGAGACAGAGTTAGCGTGGGTCAATGAAAACTTGACCCACGACCCACTGACCCACCACACACTGTGACCCGCGACCCACCACTGACACACCACCCACCATGACCCACGACTCACTATGACCCACCACCCACCGAAACCCACTGTGACCCACGACCAACCATGACCCACCACCCACCGTAACCCACTGTGACTCACCATGATCCACCATTTACGATGACCCACTCTGACTCACCAAAATCAATCGTCATCAAGTCTGAACACGATCCACGGCCTCTTCTGAACTGACTAAAGAGTTTACACTTGTAATAAAACAAGACTGTGAAATTGTCACTAATCGGAGTTTGAATTTCTAGTCAGTCGCTCAAGCACAACTTTGTTACAATAACGGTGGAACTGACCTTTAAGATATAAAATGGAAAAGTGTTTGTCAGTGAGGAAATTGAAACAGTTCGAGGTGGGGGGAAATTAGTGTCTGCCTAAAATATACTTGTACTGAGAGAGTATTCTTGCAAGTGTTAATTTCTGAACGCATTCCACAAGAAACTTCTATTCGCAGGAAAATACCCCTGTACAATATGGAAATGGTTATGGTTTCTCAAGTTCACAGTATTTTTCTCACAAAAGACTTGAAAAATCAGTTGTTCATAGGATATAAAGGTGCTCGGGTACCCTATGTGAGAGCATTTCCATAAAGTATGCTCATAGTTGTAATTTGTGTAATCACTAAAACACCACGTTAAATTTAAGTTACAAATATGCATAATAGCAATTATTATGAATATTTATTCAAAGTAGTTTACCTAAAGCAAAGAAGAGACTTACTAAAAATTAGGTACAAAGTTGAATAACACAAATAAGCCATTAGTAAAAAATGAAATGAAATCTTTAAGTTTTACGTCCCACGGTTATGCCGGTGAGGCTAAAGGAGACGGTGATAATGAGAGATGAATGAAAATGGTGGAATGAAGAAAGTGGGAGGAAACGGGAGAACCCCGAGAAAACCCACGAGCACGGTGTTTGTCCACCACAAAGTTCACTTGGAGGGGGCTGGGATCGAACCCGGGACCCCAAGCACCAGAGGTGAACGCTCTACCACTGAGCCACCGCGCCCCCCAAATAAGCCATTAGTAATACAAGTAAGCATTTTCCGTAACTCGCAATATTGCACCTTAAAACAAATCTGAAATCGGATTTATTTCCTGTTGGTAACTTTTTGGCGGTACATCATCCGCAGTGGAATGATGTCCATCCTTCAGCCAAGAAATAACTAGCTCGTCTACTTTGAGCATGTCTAGCGGTAGGCCATTAACATTGATGAGCAACAAGTTAGACAAAGTTGACCACTTAGTCTATTTCTAATGATGATCTTTTCGATGCTGTTTAAATCGATGCCATTAAAAACGAAAACAGCATATTTCACGGGTACTAAACACATGAAATACGGAGTTGTGCTTTTAAATTTTCATTTCAACTTAGCAAAGCGGGTAATATATGCTAGTAATACTAATAAAGCTCAAATATTGTCCTTTCTCTATTTAAAAACCACCTATTTTTTAAATCTCTTTCCCATAATATCTATTACTGGAGCTATCAGTATATTTTTGTTTTTCGTCCTTATACAACAGTAAGGTTATAAAGGAAGGTCTTTTTAATGCGGGTTCGCAACTTGAATCTGATTGGCCATTCCCAACCATACTATCTCGCCTCCAGAAAAACTGGATTACAGGGCAGAGTCTAAAGCAAGAAATTTCTCTTTTTTGCTAAAAAAGAAAAAAAACTTTAGTTCGCATACTAGTCATAGCACATGTTTAGAGGTTTTTGAACAAATCTGTACGAAACGAGACCTGCAAATGACACAGGACTGAAAGTTGAGCTTACACCAGGAGTCGAATCTAGTATCATCCTAAAACAAAAAAAAAGATCCTAATGGCTGACTACTTTAATGCTCACAAATCATTCTCTTGTAAAAATTTAGGGTGAGCCCTTCCCCCTAGACTCCCCATGGATACGGGCCTGTGTGACCCCCACCCTCGAACACAATTTTCTGGAAGAAAGCCTCTATTCTTCCTTTTGTCTGTCTAGTTTACTGAAAACATGAAAAGCAAACTACGTCACAGAGCATAGAGTTGGAAATGATTGACATCTTGCATTGCAGACATATTTCGTACCGTTGATGATTTTGGGAGGTTTTCCAGGGACAAACTTCCCCTCGGAGTTATATCTCCTATGGTGCTGAATATGAGTTAAGTTGATTTTGTCGTCCCTTTGTGTTATTCAACTTTGTACCTAATTTTTAGTAAGTCTCTTCTTTGCTTTAGGTAAACTACTTTGAATAAATATTCATAATAATTGCTATTATGCATATTTGTAACTTAAATTTAACGTGGTGTTTTAGTGATTACACAAATTACAATTATGAGCATACTTTATGGAAATGCTCTCACATAGGGTACCCGAGCACCTTTATACCTTATGAACAACTGATTTTTAAGTCTTTTGTGAGAAAAATACTGTGAACTTGAGAAACCATAACCTTTTCCATATTGTACAGGGGTATTTTCCTGCGAATAGAAGTTTCTTGTGGAATGCGTTCAGAAATTAACACTTGCAAGAATACTCCCTCACTACAAGTATATTTTAGGCAGACACTAATTTCCCCCCACCTCGAACTGTTTCAATTTCCTCACTGACAAACACTTTGCCATTTTATATCGTAAAGGTCAGTTCCACCGTTATTGTAACAGAGTGGTGCTTGAGCAACTGACTAGAAATTCAAACTCTGATTAGTGACAATTTCACAGTCTAATTTTATTACAAGTGTAAACTCTTTAGTCAGTTCAGAAGAGGCCGTGGATCGTGTTCAGACTTGATGACGATTGATTTTGGTGAGTCAGAGTAGGTCAAAGTGCATGAGAGTGGTTCATTGTGGGTGGTGGGTCACGGTGGGTCAGAGTGGGTCACGGTGGGTCAGAGTGGGTCACCTTGGGTGCTGGGTCAGAGTGGGTCATCGTAAATGGTGGATCATGGTGAGTCACAGTGGGTTACAGTGGGTGGTGTGTCATGGTGGATCGTGGGTCACAGTGGGTCACGGTGGGTGGTGGGTCATGGTGGGTGGTGTGTCAGTGGGTCGCGGGTCACAGTGAGTGGTGGGTCAGTGGGTCGTGGGTCAAGTTTTCATTGACCCACGCTAACTCTGTCTCCTATTGTGCTGAATATGAGTTGAGTTGATTTTGTCTTCCCTTTCAGCAGCGAGGCTATATGAGACGGGACCTACTGATTAATCGTGAAATCCGAACTACATGAGCTCTCACCGGAATCGAACCCGGGTCTCTCACGCCAAATGCGCGTACACTAACCACTTAGCCACGAAGAAGCTCGGAGCTCATATTAGAAAAGAAGAAAGCACATTATGGGAATTTCAGTGCAGACAACTAAGTACGACGACTGTTAAATGATTATTTTTCATCTTGAATATATTGTAATAATGGTCAATCTTATTCGATAATGTCATTTAAAAAAATAGCATTCTCTTTTCTGTAACTTACTACAGTATACAAGTTAAATTTCACAAACTGTGCAAAAGAGGGGAAGGGATTAAAACGTACGAAGGGCTTTGCTTCCTATCCGATGAACAAAATCTCTCTTGTAAAATTGAGCGTTGCAAAGAACCTGTGTGACTGACTGATAGCTACACATAAATTGACAGAATGAAAGTCTTAACTTTAGTACTGAAGCTGCCTGAGGCAAAAAAGCAAGCACACCGCAGGCGTGGTGGCTTCTGTGCCTTGTAACATTGTGTTTAAAAAAAAACAGACGCAAGCTCAGTTCGTAATACAACTGATAAGGCTTTTTTTCTTTTATACAAATCATATTGTTGTTTGAAGCCTCTTTATTCCTTACAAAAACAATATAACCAGATTCACGGGAACTGACAGCAATTGTAATAAAAGTTGAAAAAATATATTTATCATTCAGATCCGTTATTATTATTATTATTATTATTATTATTATTATTATTATTATTATTATTATTATTATTACATAATATTTTTCGTTAGTCCTCTCAGCAATTAATACTTAGCAGCAGGGGTAAAAGTGCGTGGGAACGCGGGGGACCCTATCCCCACCTCCAAAAAATTGGGTACGGCGACCCCCCACTTCCTAAGCATTTACAATGGATAAAGATAGGCATTGGGTACGGCGTGACCTCATGTCGCTACCTACCGTCCCCCTACCTTTTCAGATGATTCCATCCCATCTAGACTAATCCCACTTAGCCTAACGATTTATCAGATACTTACATCTCCAAGATAAGAATGCCTATCATTTTAGGCGAGATGGGAATTCCCATCTTACTTAATCCCATCTCGCCTAAAATTGCGGTAGGATGCAAGGAGGGAATTTCTGTACTGAAGAGGGAATTCCTATACTAGCATTTTAACGAGATATTTCAATCAATATTGGCAATCTCTGTCAACTACAATATATAATAAGTACTATACAAGAAGAAAGCATAGGGGGTAGGTGATTTAGTGAATTTAGTTCACTTTTGGTTTGTTTTGGGAATACTGGAAATTGATTGGCAAAGAGAAGCTAATCAGAAACAGGATAGAAATATAGAGCGTGTTTCAAAACAACGCTGACAGCGTTGGGAGCTGATTCCTGACACCATGATAAAACAGCCTGGGTGCACAAATGCTTCCTTTTGGCGCTATGACCAGCCAAAAACCAGTCGGAAAAATGACCAAAACAGCGATAACTCGAGAACAAAATGTCGGATCGAAGTCGAGGGGAAAGGAAAAGTATATTATTTTTAGCCATGGCTTCCATTAATGCACAACTCGATATGGTACAGAAGCAGCACAAAGGTCACCTCAAAGAAATTGAAGAATTATGGGGATATTTTATGAAACGTTGACCGAGGCAAGTTAACTACGATATTTCAACTAACACGAATCTTAGAACACGGTCAAAGTTACAAGAACATCATTAAAATTATAAAAAAGGGAAGATGGACACATTTGATTGATCTACTTTGTCTCAGTATAGAATTGGCTATCGAGGAAGAACTGAAATTATACGAAGTCCATAAAGTTTAATTGTTATGCCTTCTAGGCTAATGAAGACAGAGAGATCACGCATGGATATTGGGTAGCGTCTGCGACTTTCGCATAGGAGACCCGGCTCCGATTCGCGGCGGGAGCGCAAGCATTTCGGATCTCATGTTAATCCGTAGTTCCATATCTCATGTAATTTTGCTACCCAAGGGATGCTAAACTGAAATCCGATCCAATAATAAAGAGAGGTAATAGATGGAAGCCAATTTTTGGGAAATAATTCGTGAAATGAGAATGTAGGAGAAAACAGGATAATTCCGAGAAATCTCACGGGTACGATGGTATCCACTACAAACTTTAAGTCTGGGATCGAACGAGGTCCATCCCGCACCAGAAGTAAGCGCTCTATCACTAAGTCACCTGCCCCTACTTTGAAGCAAACACTATTATTCTGACAGATGTATCGATATACTAAATAATGTTTGTGATAAACCAACATACAAGAAGTACAAACGGTCAGAGTGTGGGATTCGTGGAGTTTCCTTTGTGAGGAAATGGTAAGTACGTTTTTTTACGTCAGTTATTCTTAACTGGATGTCCGCGTCTTCTAGGGGTTGGGGGAGGACACGGTGACTCAGTGGTAAACACTTGTTTCTGGTACGTGGGGCCTCTGGTTCGATCCTCAGCCAAGAAACTTTGTGGTGGACACCATCGTATCGTGTGTGGGAGGAGAGAAATGCTTTCCTGTGATATGTGTTTCTTGCCATTGATCTTGTTTGAACTGCTTAAGTAAGATCATGTTGTAACTTTTGATGTCATCCAACTCCGCCACAATAATAAAATTGTCATTTTTAAATAATTCGTTTTATTCTGTTATTTGCAGTTTGCCACACTGATATATTTGTTACAAAATTCAGGTTTGGTCCAACGCCTTTCGAATTCGCAACCAACCGAAGCGCCGAGCTTTTTGGGTTGCCTGCTATTGCAGGAAAAGGAGAATTGCAGGTGGTAATGCACTTTTTGAGTCGTGTATACATGCAATTGTGAATATCGGACACAATAATCGGGGTACTGCTATCTTAATCAAAAAGGGTATTGTTGTAGAACGCATTAAGCGACTTCCCTCTGGCCGTGGTATCAGTTTGTTTTGTGATGGATTTAATATTGTGAACGTTTATGGTATTTCTGGAACAGTTAACAGGCGTTCTCGTGATCATTTTTATAACGAGGAAATTGTGCAGATTTTGCCAGATAATTGTGATCCTATTATAATGGCTGGTGACTTTAATGTAATGGAACGAAAAATCGATACCACTGGCATCTTCCACCCTAGTGTAATTTTACCCGCCTTATCCAACAGTTGCGGCTCAGGGATGTGTGGTAGAATCATTGGACGGTGCCTAAATATTACTTTTAAAAATAGTCATATGATGTTCAAGTTAGATAGGTGGTACATGACGTCTTCTCAGTGTTCAAATATAATTGAAACGGACATATGTCCAGTTTCATTTAGCGACCATGCAGCGGTTTATTGTGTTCTTAAAATTTCAACAGGTGTCTCGCATACGCATGGTAGAAGTTACTGGAAATTAAATGCTCAACTTCTCCATCCGGCTATCATTAGGAATGATTTTCTTCAACGTTGGCAATTTTGGGTACGTCAACGACGTTACTTTTCAACTATTTCTTAATGGTGGATGGACTTCTTACGTTAAACCCAACATGAAACATTTTTTTACAATGGTACGGAAAAGAAATTAAGTGCGAGACTCATCAGACATTAGAATATTACTACGCTGTATTAAACGATCTCTGGTCTCAACCCAGCAGCCCTCAAAATCTCAGTCATATTCATAGAGTTAAAGCGCAGATTACACGCATACAACTTCGGGCTCTTGAACGATATCAGACTGCTTCCACATCTGCATCATATTGTAAATCTGAACTCATCTCCTTTTACCACTATATTCAATCGCAGAAGCGACGTCAACACAACTACATTGAAGCTATTACGGTGGATGGTGCTGGCAAAGTTACGGATCTTAATGATCTTAAGACTCATGTGTATGAACATTTTTCTTCGTTATATCGTACTGGTTTAATCAATGCTACTGCACTACAGACATATTTCTCGGACCCAATGCCCAAACTGTCTCCCGACGTACACCAACAATTAATGGCGGACATTACTCCGAAGGAAGTCCGAGACGCATTCAGTACATGTAAAGGCCGCAAGAGTCCCGGTCCAGAAGGACTAATTTATGAATTCTATGTCTCCTATTGGGATATTGTTGGAGCGGAGTTACGCCACCTTTTTAATGAGCTCTTAAGGCATCGCAATTTCATTGATAATCAAGAGATAAAACGAACTGTCCGGTGACCATACAGAACTACCGTTCTACAACGTTACTCAAAACTGACATGAAACTTTTCTCTAAAGTTTTAGCACGACGCTTGAAACTTGTTTCTCACGGGATTATTAGTGATTTCCAGGCAGGAGTTCATTCCATCAAGAATGTGTTTTCTGCTCTTAGCAAGATCCGTGACATCACTGAATATTTTAAATGTAAGCGCATACCTGCATGTTTATTATCAGCGGATTTCCAAAATGCTTTTGACTTTTTATCTACAGTGTTCTACGAGCATACAAATTTCCTGATACATTTATTGACTTGATTCGTGCGCAGTACTCTTCAGCCACTTCCCGTGTACAAATAAATGGCCACCTTACAGCTCCCTTTTCCATAAGTCGTGGGGTAAGACAAGGATGTGCTTTATCTGTATATTAATTTAGTTTGGCGCTTGAACCTATGTTCTACCATCTAATGTCGCTCCCCTCATCAGTGAATCGTGATTTTCAAAATATCAATGTTCAACCTATCGCTGATAATGGGACACTCCGTTTCACTACGAATGGACAATTTGCGCATATTGAAGAGTGCCTACAGACTTTCGCGCAGGTGAGTGGTGAAAAAATCAATGTGAATAAATCAAGTTATTGTTATATAATGCCTCCATGGTCACGTCAGTCTTTTTTATTGACCACCAGTATCTGATAAATGACCACGTCAAAACGCTTGGTATTACCTTTACAGTTCGAACTGACGTGCTGAGAGACATAATTTGGGACCCTATTCTTCAGAACTTACGCCAACTTAGTGCAGACAATAAATGTCGGAGCTTGAATTTGATCCAACGCACCTGGTTTGTTAATACTTACATTCTTTCTAAAGTGTTGTATGCAGCTCAGATCTGTCCTCTGCCTGAGTGTTACGCAAGGAAGATTGACTCACTCATAGGCTGGTTTCTGTGGAGTGGATTTTATTTTCGACTCCCACGAAATGTTACCTAATGCTTATATTTTACAGGCGGATTACAAGTTATTAATGTGAGACAAAAATGCAAAGCTCTTTTTATGCGTAATGGATTGAAGTTATTTCTTGATTCTGACTCATACACATCGCAAATGATATCGTGCTGGACTGTTTCATTAACTGAAAATAATCAGCCATACATTCGCTTCTTTCCTCATTGCCCTGCATATGTGCGGGAACTCATTTCCGCATGGGCATATGTCCCACCGTTACCCGAGGCTTGCACCATGTCCACTAAAATGTTGTATGGCGCTTTAAACAAGTGTTATGTGTACTTCTGTACCCAGAATTTGTCATAAGTTTCTCACCTATGACTGGCATGCGATCTGGCGAAATGTGCACAACAAAATATTATCTTCGGACATTCGTAGTGTTTGGTTGTGCTTTATTCATGACTTACACCCTACCAATGAACGACTTCATACTATTCGTCGTTCCGAATCTCCTAGTTGTGTGCACTGCGGTCGACTGGATACTCTTTTGCACCGTATGTCTGAGTGCACTGATATGACTCGCACCTCTTTCTGTGGATTACTTGCAGTGATCTGTCGTAAACCAGCTAACTATTTTGACCGCCGTATACTTGCCTTTCCGGGCTATGTGTGGTATCCCAATACAAAACTCAATGCTGCTAATTGGTTTATCGGGCATACTATCTATTATACTATGTCCTCTACGAAGAAGTGTACAGTGGAGGAATATTATTTATACTTAAAATATGCTCACCAGACATTTCCTATGATCAATCTGCATGAAACATCGGTGTTTGCTAATTTCCTCAAAGTGATCTTGTAAGCTTCCATAGTATACTGGTCTGGTGTCATGTAACATCAGTGTTTGCAATGTACTATGTAGAGGGCCGATGCCCGTCTACATCATCTGCATATCAAAATGCAGATGAGGGGCACATTTGCATATGAATATGTAAATAGGATAATTTGTGATTTAATTATTTGCTGAATATTAGCATATTCTGTGCATATTTATTGGATATTATTAGTATTGATGTGTGAAACACCTAGCCTAGTACGTAAATATTAATACAATATTGTAATATATTGTATTTATTTCATTGTGTTTTACTCCATTTATAAGCTTATATAATGTACTAATGGGTTGCATATAATTACATCGTTGTTGCATAATGCATAACTAACAGGGGATGCTGGAAGAAAATGAATATAAAGCAGAGATGAAGGATTAATTAAAGAGGAAATGAGGAGAATCTATAAGTTTCATACTTGATTTTCAGAACGCTTGGATGAGAGCTAGAGCTGAAAATTTTTTTTTTTCTTTCCCGACTGACTGTCGCCTATACTACAGGTTGGGAGGTCTATCTCAACTCAACACGGAAAGAAACACCCAGAATAGAAACTAAATAAGTATTGTATACCCAGGAAGTAGCCTAGAGACTTCCGTTGGTGAATTTACACTGGGTTTGATACAATGTGTTGAAACACGGAGTTCTTATTGTTTAAAATGCCATAAACTTTTTCACGTCTACATGTGAAAATATTGGTTTCTATACGTGTTACTTCCACTGCATCCAGCGTCAGCGTCTCTTCCTCCCCCCCTGTTCACCAAAAACCAGTAACCTGGCTAGCGAGCCTCTTGCTAGGTTCCCAGTAGGCAACACCAATTTGAAAATGTATACTTTAATTTGACTCATTTTATGTGTTTAATATTAATATTTACGTACTAAGCTATAATCGTTCTTGGAAAGACCGCATAAAATTCTGTTTATTTTTAACAACGTGTTTCCCTTATCGAGCAAGACATTTAGATCTTGTTTTGTGAAAATTAAATTATTTACAATGATGTTTCCTTCAATCTCTCTCCAAGAAAGCATGGCTGCATTAGTAAGCAGACGGTTTGAACGACTGCCACAGTAATTGGGTAGAATGCTGCTTCTGGGAGAGATGTCAGTTAATAAATTGTATCAATATGTAATCCTTGTATGTTAAACTTTATTTTTATGTGTAATATCATATGTTTCTGTATTTCATTCATATGTAACTAGCAAAGGAAAACAAATGTAGGCGGAAATCATCCATAGTTTCTGCTGTGAGCATTAAGCTTCCGTGTTGTCCGCTATCAGGGAGGGGCAGCACGTATCAGCCGAGAAAGGTAAAGTTGGCTACGGATGGTAGCTGGAAGAAGGGCATTGACACGGGAGACCACCCGCAATATTCGCCGCAAGGCATGAACCCTTTGTCAAAGGGTGGTGGAAGAAGCGAGTTTCTTCGTTTCCTGTGTTTTGCCCAAAACATATACTCGTTTTCCGTGGAGAACGAGGCAGTTGAAGCTAGACTTGTGAAGTAACAAGAGGTAGTTTTGCAGTGTTAAAGGGAGTCATCCGACTTCCAGTACAGAGTTCAAGACCCAGGACGCGGTGAGAACAGTTTCGGTTCCCCGGGATTTGTCCTGTGAACTACAGTATCGCGAGTGAGTTGTACAAAATTACTCAAAAGCACATGAAATAGTACAGTGACAGACAGTGTATAACTTAACCTATTATTTTAGTTATACGTCAGTGGTGCTATTCTCTTCAGTGATAATGGAAATTTAATTTCTAAATCATTCTTAACATTCATCTATCTCTGAGTTCTTAGGACTCTCAGTGGAGATCATTTACGTTAAAATCTCTTCACAACCCCAGAGTTAATATGGGACAATTGCAGTTTCCCCAATATGGGAGAAATCTATATAGCGTTACATATCTCAAATAGAGATACAACATAGAGGCCAGTAACGCCATTATACTGAGCCTGTCCTTGGACGTTTTAGCACAAGGCTTACAAGTAACCATTTGCTTGTTTGAAATTGGAGCTACTGAACATTCCTTTATAGAATGCTTCACATTCAGTGTACCTTATCTTCTAGCAGAACATTTTCACGTGGTGGAATGATCATCTTGGAGGAGACTGTGTCAGTGAATTGGAACTTTGAGTACGTCGAGTAACATTTTGGAACAGTGCGTTAAAATTTAAAATTCTCTTTATTTTTTTTTTATCTTCACTCTGTGGTTTAGGTAACAAATAATAGTGAAATATGTTGCTTCGATATTTTAATACATCTCTCCTCTAGAACTGTTAGAGACGAGAAACTAGATAATTATGAGGAGATAAAAATAATTGTATAAATATTTTCTATAAAAGTTTTTTTTATTTTTAAAGGTCAGACAGACCTTTTCAAGTTATCAGTTTAATCTCATTCATTTTTTTTTTTTTTTAGTGTGTTAAATATCAAATATATATCAAATAATAAGTTATGTGTTTCATGTGATAGTGCACTAAAAAGGTGAAAAGAAATAGTGTATAATGAGTGATATCATCTCATCTACCATGGTTGGGATGCCTGTTTTCTTCATTGAAAGTAAATCTGTCAGCTCTTACCGGAACAACTGTGTATTCAATTGCTGTAGGGTGAGTACCTGCACTAATGACAATTTTGTTTCAGGAGTGTGATTCAAGGAGACATTTTCCCCTTGAATGTGTATGTTGACCGCCTCTCTGCATGGGGCTCAGAGAGAGAATACTGCCCAAAAGAACTACTAACAGCCATGAAATAGTGAGATCATTTACAGGCTGCTACCTGTAAAATTTAAATTATAGATTTTTTTTTTTAACATAACTTTGAAACTTATTACAGACTCACTATTTATAGCATCCTTGAACATGGTTGTTATGCAGATGGCCCTGAGATCTGCTGTTCTACAGAAATAATTTATATTTGCTCTACCGAATTCATAAGAGAGTGGCGGCCCTGACAGGAGAGAACCTAATCTCTAAGAGGGAATAAATAACTACGTTTATAATATTTCTGATATTTGCATTTTATGTAAATCTTCAGTTAATTAAATATTCCCAGCCACTCTCCTTCAACATTTTTTTTTTATTTGTGTTGGTGTCGTTAGGTAAATAGTAGCTTCGGCTCTGGCCACCTAGCACCTCACAAAAATAAGTGGCGACCCAGCTATCGGGCTGGAACTTCACGTGCTGTGTTAGCCACAATATAAGTGGCTACCCAGCTGCAGGGCACGATTCTTCACGCTTCTGCGCCACAAAATAAGTGGCGCCTTCAGCGTTAAGGGCAAGAGAGTATAATTCTATATACTCAAATGGTCAACATACGGCTTGTGTTAAATTTCGGTATATGTTGGTTTTATCTCCCCGAAAATTTCCAAGAACGTAGGTGTCTTGTGTTTTGAAATTTGTTTATGTTTGAATATTTTTGTCTTAACATTAAAAGAGAATTCAGTTATTTTGAACTTTGGGGGGAAGAAATCTTGTAAGCCCGTTTGTTGTTTTTCTTAATGGTGATAACGCGAGCACAGGCTCGAAGAGTAAGAAACATGGATAAAGAGTTCGTTTTTGAAGAGTTCGCTCAGAGAGCTGGGGAGCTCTCAGAGGATAGTAATGTTATTGACGCGCAGAGCACTAGCGAGCGTCCCGTCAGCGTTGTGGGAGACGCTGATGCGGCAGAAACCGTTCCACCAGTTCACAGTCGGGAACCGGAAGTACCATTGCGGGAGGACAGGGAAGAAACCGCAGAAATTACAGAACGAGGTGTTAGCCCAGCCGGTAACATAAGTAGTGCTATGGTAAACATGAGTAATTTGAATATTGCGGCCATGTTTAGTGAGCTTTTGGAAGGTCAGCGGAAATTAGAAAAAAGGTTAGAAGCAAAATTAGATGAGAATAGCAGAAGTTTAAAGGAGGATTTGAATTTAAAGTTAGTAGAAAGCTCAAATGGTCTGGAAAAGCTAGAAAAGAAAATAGAGGAAAGCAATAGCACGCTAGAAACTAGTTATCTGAGACTAGAACAGGTGGTTGAGTCCAGTAATGCTCGTCTTGAACTCCAGATGGAGGCTGTGAGTTCAAGACTGGAGCAAAGTGAGCGTCAGCTGACGGAGCGTCTTGAGCTCACGACTGCAGATCTTAGGGGGGAAATACATCAGGCCAGAGAAGAACTGTCTACGCGTGTAACCGAAACTTCTAGCAGGATTGACGAAGTTCAAGAGAACGCTTCTAGCTTAGCCAGACAGTTAGATGAGAATTACACAGAACTTGCTGACAGTGTGAGACAGGTCTCGTCTCGTGTCGAACAGACCACTCTTACCTTAAATAATCAGGTCAGGCGAGTGGAAGTGAATTTCGCTTCCCAACTAGCTAGGATCCGGGGGGAACTAGACCAGGAAACGCCACTCGATGAGATCAGGTCAGAATGTAATGGCAGCATACAACAGATGCAAGAGACCGTTCATGACGTGTGTGCTCAGCTCGAGAAGAAGATGGAGGAGTGGAAGAGCTCCATCCAGAAGGAGACCAGTGAGGTTATAGAGGGGAGACTCGCTAACATCTCTGTCTCCAGCACACAGGAAAGACCAACGTCACAAAATGACATCTCGAGTCGCGATCTGCCTGGTTCTCATCCTGGGAACCTTGCTACTTCCCGCGAGACAGAACCTGTCCCGTCGACGTCTCGCTCATGCAATCATGAGACGAGACAACACCTAGCAACAGCCTTTGGACTAATACACAGGGATGTTACCTTACCAGTGTATTCAGGGAACGAATCTGAGACAGAAACTTACAACTTTCTCCAAGATCTCGACCGGTACTTTGAGGTCACTGGAGTACCGGACGAGATGAGGCTCAGCTTCATACCGCGAGCGATTCGTAATACTTGCTACCAATGGTTCCAAGTTAACCGGAGCAAGATCCATACATACGAAGACTTTGTTCATAACTTTAAACAGTGCTATCTTAGTGAGGAGCGACTGGCGAATCTAAGGGCAACGATCCTCACCTCCCACTTCGACACCCGTGTACACAAATCCCCAGCAGAATATCTGCTGGATTTGTTACATAAAAACAGCATTTTAGAGCCGAGGATGTCTGACGCTACGTTATTAAAGGTACTTCCGCGTCATTTCCCGAACTGGCTGTTTAGGGCGATAGTCTCTTCTCGCCCAAAGACAATAGCCGAGCTTTTAAATCTTGTTCAGGAACTGCAGTCGTCGATGACGAATCGCGACCAGTTCTTTCAGGGTAACCAGAGGAAAGGGGTCAACATGCTCCAAGTGAGCATCGAAAACGAGGACAATAACCCCTCTGGCCACAGTGGTAAACACGCTGCTCGTAAAAAGAATAGAACGAGAGAAAACCAGCGTCCTTACCAGAGAAAGAGACAGCAAACCACGAATCAAAACAACAACCACCAGCGATCCCCGCCTCGCCACCAGAGCAGCGGAAGTGGGTCGTCTGGCTGGTCACGTGGGGGGAACTCCCACTCCTCTCACAACAACAACGTTCGTGGAGCCCGAGGTAGGAGGGGAGGGATGCACCAAACGGATAGACAGCAGGGAAATTCCTTCCGTCACGAGGACCAGGAAATCCAGCTGTTGGAGCACTATGACCGAGCGCCTCCTCCTACCAGTCAGAATCATAACATGACCAGGAGTAACCAATCCTCTTCTTCTGCTCCCAGAGAATGAGGATGGTCCGCATGTACTTTGGACAACGTTAAGATGACTATGGAGAACACGAGTACATCTGAGTTGACAAATGAAAATTCCAAGTATGTGCGTAATTTAGAAGAAAATGTAGGAAATATTCATTCATATGACAATACGTGTGAAACCGCAGTGAAAGAGATTTTTGACAATGTAGTAGAAAAAGAAGAAGAAAATTGTAATATTTGTTCAGATATAATAGCAAAGAAGCATTTTAGTGAAGGCATGTTCAAAAATAAGTTAACCTTGTTAAGTAGGACAGGAGAACACATTGATTTAGATAGGGCTGTATATGAAGAGGCCAATGGCATTTTTAAGAATTTATTCGATTCAAGTGATGAAGAACTACCCAGTAATAACGTCATCTCACTACCAGAGATTAATGTACTATTGTTTGGAAAGGAAGTTAATTCATTATTAGATACAGGAGCTACTTGTTCTGCCATCTCTAAAGAAATTTGGGACTCCGTCTCAAATAGCCACCCCACACCCGCATTTTTGAGTGCTAAGAATATACGGGTTACGTCTGCTTTCGGAAGTAAATCAGCGACGATCATAGGCCAGACGCTGTTAGTCATTCAGATACATGGGAAGGAATTTCATACATTAGGCATCATTATATCAGGTCTGAATAGATCTTTGATTTTAGGTTCCAACTTCTTTACAGAATCTCGTGCCGTGTTAGATTATGATACTGGCCTTCTACATCTCAAACATCCTCATGATGTAGAAGTCAAATTCAGATCTGTAGATTGCGAGACTGAGGATCTAGTAGTTCGATGTTTAGAATTGAATGGTGAGTGCGAGAAACCATATAGTTTCATTGAAGAGTTAGATAATTTTGAGTGTAATTTTTCCCCGTCAGATGAAGGACGGAAGGCCATACGGGTTAGCGCACAGGATGAGCATAAGACCTGCAGAGAAAAGGCTGCTCGCGCCCCGAACTTGGATGATGGGAGATTCCCAAGTGCCCAAGAAATGGCAGTTCATGTTTTCCCACCAGAAGAGTGGCGTAAAGTGAACACACGTGCCTCCCATTCAGATATAGAAGATTTTGTCGCGAACTACTCAGATCTCTCAGCCTCACAAAGAGAGAGTTTGAAAGCTGTTCTTTTAAAGCACCAGGCGCTTTTTGATATCAAGCCAGGTTGCATAACTAACTACGAGCACGAGGTTGGAGTAACGGACGAACGTCCCATAAAAACTAAATTGTATCCTTACCCAAAGAAATTCAGAAATTTAGTATCGAATGAAATTTCGCGTTGGGAGGCCTGGGGTGTGATCAAGAAGATGCCTACCGCTTTCATAAACCCTCTGGTAGTGACACCGAAGAGTGATGGACGTATTCGTGTCTGTATAGATGGCCGAGCTTTGGCTAAAATTTCAGGGGATCTCTCCGACAGACCTATGCCACCCCTATCTGTTCTCCAAGATATTTGCGACAACTCTTGGTTCAGCTGCGTGGATGCAACTGAGATGTTTTTACAAATTAAGGTCAAAGAAAGTGACCAGAAGTATCTTGGGTTCCTACATGAAGGCATTTCATATGTTTTTCAAAAACTACCGTTTGGGACAAAACAGAGCCTTGCTTCTTGCGTAAGAGCATTAGATATGATAATTGGATCAGAGGCTAGAGAGTACTGCGGCGCTTATGTAGATGATTTAATTCTAGCCGACAGGAGCTTCGAAGATCATTTGGTACACCTCGACAGAGTGTTGGGTTTACTCACTGCGGGCGGCCTAACTCTCAGGCTGAAAAAGTGTAATTTTGCAAGAAAATCATTGTACATACTTGGACTACATCTTTCTCAATCCAGTATCCATGGAGATCTGGAGAAAGTGAAGCTGGTGTTGGATAATAGAACACCACAGAACATAAAGGAATTGCGTTCCTTCACTGTTAACTACAATCAAATGGATGTTCCAGCGTGAAAACTCAGATGTTCTCCATCCGTTGTTCCCAACTATCACAGGAGAAGAAGAAGACAGAGAAGAAACCTTCTCACAGTGATATGCATCACGCAACCGGAAGTGACAACTAGTGTATATAGTGATAGTGTTAGTATATATTTCAGTGTATTAGTGTAAGTGTATGTATTGGGAACTTATGTCATTTATGTTCATGTAATTCAGGGAAC
This sequence comes from Thermobia domestica, assembly GCF_964235325.1. Classification (NCBI taxonomy): domain Eukaryota; kingdom Metazoa; phylum Arthropoda; class Insecta; order Zygentoma; family Lepismatidae; genus Thermobia; species Thermobia domestica. The sequence continues at coordinate 79,940,374 of NC_137470.1, forward strand.
ACTGAATTCTCTTATTTAGCTTTTGAATATTGGTTAGCATTTATTATGGTTATTGTGTGTTTAATATTGATTTTTTTTTATTAACCTTGGATGTATTGTGAAATTCTAATATTTCAGGAACAAAAATGTGCCCTCCGTATGATCTACGTCCTGTACTAGAAAGTACAGCACCTAGAATCATAGGGGGGAAATTTATGTAGAGGGCCGATGCCCGTCTACATCATCTGCATATCAAAATGCAGATGAGGGGCACATTTGCATATGAATATGTAAATAGGATAATTTGTGATTTAATTATTTGCTGAATATTAGCATATTCTGTGCATATTTATTGGATATTATTAGTATTGATGTGTGAAACACCTAGCCTAGTACGTAAATATTAATACAATATTGTAATATATTGTATTTATTTCATTGTGTTTTACTCCATTTATAAGCTTATATAATGTACTAATGGGTTGCATATAATTACATCGTTGTTGCATAATGCATAACTAACAGGGGATGCTGGAAGAAAATGAATATAAAGCAGAGATGAAGGATTAATTAAAGAGGAAATGAGGAGAATCTATAAGTTTCATACTTGATTTTCAGAACGCTTGGATGAGAGCTAGAGCTGAAAAATTTTTTTTTTCTTTCCCGACTGACTGTCGCCTATACTACAGGTTGGGAGGTCTATCTCAACTCAACACGGAAAGAAACACCCAGAATAGAAACTAAATAAGTATTGTATACCCAGGAAGTAGCCTAGAGACTTCCGTTGGTGAATTTACACTGGGTTTGATACAATGTGTTGAAACACGGAGTTCTTATTGTTTAAAATGCCATAAACTTTTTCACGTCTACATGTGAAAATATTGGTTTCTATACGTGTTACTTCCACTGCATCCAGCGTCAGCGTCTCTTCCTCCCCCCCTGTTCACCAAAAACCAGTAACCTGGCTAGCGAGCCTCTTGCTAGGTTCCCAGTAGGCAACACCAATTTGAAAATGTATACTTTAATTTGACTCATTTTATGTGTTTAATATTAATATTTACGTACTAAGCTATAATCGTTCTTGGAAAGACCGCATAAAATTCTGTTTATTTTTAACAACGTGTTTCCCTTATCGAGCAAGACATTTAGATCTTGTTTTGTGAAAATTAAATTATTTACAATGATGTTTCCTTCAATCTCTCTCCAAGAAAGCATGGCTGCATTAGTAAGCAGACGGTTTGAACGACTGCCACAGTAATTGGGTAGAATGCTGCTTCTGGGAGAGATGTCAGTTAATAAATTGTATCAATATGTAATCCTTGTATGTTAAACTTTATTTTTATGTGTAATATCATATGTTTCTGTATTTCATTCATATGTAACTAGCAAAGGAAAACAAATGTAGGCGGAAATCATCCATAGTTTCTGCTGTGAGCATTAAGCTTCCGTGTTGTCCGCTATCAGGGAGGGGCAGCACGTATCAGCCGAGAAAGGTAAAGTTGGCTACGGATGGTAGCTGGAAGAAGGGCATTGACACGGGAGACCACCCGCAATATTCGCCGCAAGGCATGAACCCTTTGTCAAAGGGTGGTGGAAGAAGCGAGTTTCTTCGTTTCCTGTGTTTTGCCCAAAACATATACTCGTTTTCCGTGGAGAACGAGGCAGTTGAAGCTAGACTTGTGAAGTAACAAGAGGTAGTTTTGCAGTGTTAAAGGGAGTCATCCGACTTCCAGTACAGAGTTCAAGACCCAGGACGCGGTGAGAACAGTTTCGGTTCCCCGGGATTTGTCCTGTGAACTACAGTATCGCGAGTGAGTTGTACAAAATTACTCAAAAGCACATGAAATAGTACAGTGACAGACAGTGTATAACTTAACCTATTATTTTAGTTATACGTCAGTGGTGCTATTCTCTTCAGTGATAATGGAAATTTAATTTCTAAATCATTCTTAACATTCATCTATCTCTGAGTTCTTAGGACTCTCAGTGGAGATCATTTACGTTAAAATCTCTTCACAACCCCAGAGTTAATATGGGACAATTGCAGTTTCCCCAATATGGGAGAAATCTATATAGCGTTACATATCTCAAATAGAGATACAACATAGAGGCCAGTAACGCCATTATACTGAGCCTGTCCTTGGACGTTTTAGCACAAGGCTTACAAGTAACCATTTGCTTGTTTGAAATTGGAGCTACTGAACATTCCTTTATAGAATGCTTCACATTCAGTGTACCTTATCTTCTAGCAGAACATTTTCACGTGGTGGAATGATCATCTTGGAGGAGACTGTGTCAGTGAATTGGAACTTTGAGTACGTCGAGTAACATTTTGGAACAGTGCGTTAAAATTTAAAATTCTCTTTATTTTTTTTTTTATCTTCACTCTGTGGTTTAGGTAACAAATAATAGTGAAATATGTTGCTTCGATATTTTAATACATCTCTCCTCTAGAACTGTTAGAGACGAGAAACTAGATAATTATGAGGAGATAAAAATAATTGTATAAATATTTTCTATAAAAGTTTTTTTTATTTTTAAAGGTCAGACAGACCTTTTCAAGTTATCAGTTTAATCTCATTCATTTTTTTTTTTTAGTGTGTTAAATATCAAATATATATCAAATAATAAGTTATGTGTTTCATGTGATAGTGCACTAAAAAGGTGAAAAGAAATAGTGTATAATGAGTGATATCATCTCATCTACCATGGTTGGGATGCCTGTTTTCTTCATTGAAAGTAAATCTGTCAGCTCTTACCGGAACAACTGTGTATTCAATTGCTGTAGGGTGAGTACCTGCACTAATGACAATTTTGTTTCAGGAGTGTGATTCAAGGAGACATTTTCCCCTTGAATGTGTATGTTGACCGCCTCTCTGCATGGGGCTCAGAGAGAGAATACTGCCCAAAAGAACTACTAACAGCCATGAAATAGTGAGATCATTTACAGGCTGCTACCTGTAAAATTTAAATTATAGATTTTTTTTTTTAACATAACTTTGAAACTTATTACAGACTCACTATTTATAGCATCCTTGAACATGGTTGTTATGCAGATGGCCCTGAGATCTGCTGTTCTACAGAAATAATTTATATTTGCTCTACCGAATTCATAAGAGAGTGGCGGCCCTGACAGGAGAGAACCTAATCTCTAAGAGGGAATAAATAACTACGTTTATAATATTTCTGATATTTGCATTTTATGTAAATCTTCAGTTAATTAAATATTCCCAGCCACTCTCCTTCAACATTTTTTTTTTATTTGTGTTGGTGTCGTTAGGTAAATAGTAGCTTCGGCTCTGGCCACCTAGCACCTCACAACTAGTTATTACAGTTCAATAAATATATTTAAAAAAATGACAAAGTGTGAGAGCAGAGAACTGCCATTACAGTGATCCGGGTTCGAATCCTGGCGTGGCATTTATTATTTTTTAATTGGAAAGAATTGTTTACGTAATTGATAGTGCAATTCTGTTATTCCTTTATTATTATTATTATTATTATTATTATTATTATTATTATTATTATTATTATTATTATTATTGTTGTTGCAAACTCGAGACTTGGCTACACATTTTATATTTTATGAATTTTCTAATTGGATTTCAAGTCTTTTTTTTTTGAATAATCAACACACCCCATTGAAGGGGAGTTGGCGGGGGTTACATGCGTAGGATCGAAACTGCGTAGCATCGAAACTGCGTACGATCGAAACTGCGTACGACCGAAACTGCGTACGATCGAAACTGCGTACGATCGAAACTGCGTACGATCGAAACTAAAACCGGCGTAGGATCGAAAACAGATAAGGTCTTATGATCGAACAATAAAAAAACAATTATTTTATAATCACAGAATATTAAGTAATAGTATTTTTTTGAAGTTATATAGGGAAAAATCGGAGTAGGATCAAAACTGTATACGACCGAAACTGCGTAGGATCGAAACTGCGTACGGTCGAAACTGCGTAGCGTCGAAACTGCGTACGATCGAAACTGCGTAGCGTCGAAACTGCGTAGGATCGAAACTGCGTACGATCGAAACTGCGTACGGTCGAAACTGCGTACGATCGAAAGTGCATAGATACGAAACTGAGAAATAAAATAGTGACAAATATAATTAAATAATCATACAGGGGTGTACCCAGGAAGTTTTTCTTGGGGGACTATGACTTATTCAGGAGGACCAAAAAAGCTAAGTCTTGTCTCAGCAGGGAGAAAGGAGAAGCCTCCCCCCAAAAGCCAAGGTCCGTCGACCCTACTGTTCCTTTCCTCTTTTAAGGTCGCGTCATAACTACCCTTCTTTGAAAACCGAAGATGCAGTAAAATTGTGACGTCACGGCGGGAGCAGAAACAGCTTTCGCCCAAGGTCCTTGTCATTCACCCTTGCTTGTTTCTTTGATTTTTGCAGGAAAGTGAGTGATTCTTGTTTTCCTGTATTAAGAAAACATTAATTACTGTAGTGCTCGTGTTAGCCTATAAGCATGTCGAATCGTACACTAAGTACTTGTCACAATCATAGTAGAAATACTACGGATTCCAAAGTTATTTATCATGTATTTCCCTGGGATCCTTTGCGGAAAGTTTGGCAAAAGAAATTCTGTCGGAAAGACATCTTTAAAGTTGAAAACGCCAGCGTCTATTCCTATAATATTATTCCCGAAACTTATGGATATAATTTAAAATGTGAGCTTCTAAATATTCTACCCAAGAAAAAGTTTAAACAAGATGTGCCTTCACTAAACTTACCATTACCATACGGAACCGTGTTGATGTAAATAATGAAAGAATTAAATGTACGGAAGTTAGGTGTTTTAAAGAAAAATCAAATCAGACATTGGGGTGCAGCCAGATGAAATAACTATTGTGACTGAAACAAAAAATAACTCTTTGTTTATGTTATTTTCCGTTTGTTCTGTGGAGAGTGAGGGGCATAAACCAAAAGAAGAGCTCTCCTTTTTGCGTAGAGAACGAAAAACTGAAGTCTAACAGTGTGTACAAAGCCAAAATAATATGTTTACAAACGAAGTTAAAAGAATTGGAAAGCAAATATAATAAAGAATTAATTTCAAAGGCCAGTTCTAAAATATAATATTGTGATCGTTTCAATAAAGTTGTTAATAACCGGTGGTGGATATATTACGAAAAAGTTTTATACAGGGCCAAGTAAATATGCTAATAAATGGCAAGAAAAAACTAAGATGGATTGATTAAGATATCATTCGTGCATTAACGAAATACGCCTCATTGATAAATTATACAATCATCTGCGGTTACAAGTTCGAATCCCCGTACCCAATGTGTCAATATTTCGACGTTGTATGCAAAAATTACCGTTTTTTTTCTGGTATTCTTACTCCAGTTTTGAAAATTTTGACTTAGCAAGGGCGCTACTTAAAGAGTGTGGAAACATTTTCGGTGCTTATATTTGATGAATTGAATGTTAATAGGTGCGTATGCAATGACCAAGAGGTTTATTTATTTTTAGGACCACACAGAAATGTCCAGGTGGCAATGATTCGAGGCTTAATAGATGTGTGGAAACAGCCAGTGCATTATGATTTCGATAAGACTATGAAAAGTAAAAAAATACTCTTCGAAATCATATCGAAAGTTGAAGTCTCAGGATTCAAGATAGTTGCGATTCCTTCGAAGTTCAATGGTGGCAATATGAGGCTATGTGGTGGTCTCGTTTCACCTTCTTCCAGGTGGATGGAAGCAATAAAATAGTATATAGTTATATTTCCAATATTTCACAAAAAAAACTGTGAATCGAAGAAAAGAAAAAGAATGTGATTGGCCGACCGTTTTATGTCCTAAGAAAGACAATTCGCTCTTGAAACTATTCGACAAGGCTAAGACATACTTCAGAATTCGGTTTTTGAATAGAAAAATACAGGAACTCCGCAGGAGGAATGTTCTTTAAGATAGTGGATGCAAAGCTATTCTTCAAGTGCTACTCAATGCTATAGTGAGTACATATTGTATCTGTATGTAGTCTATTTTTATTGCATTTAAAAATGTGTTTTCCTTTGCAAATCGCTACGGCGGAACATAGGCTTAGTACACGATATTTGTTCCTGATTCACCGCGGTGACGTCACACTACAGCTGGAGAAAGTGGCTACGCAGAAACAGGGAGTTATGAAGGGACCTGTAAAAGCGCGGAACAGTAGGGTCGACGGACCTTGCCCAAAAGCCACTACTTCTGATCAAGTTGGCAAATTCCTTGTTCAGAAGATTGCCGTTAAGTTCAATTGACTTAGCTTAACATTTTCTTAGTTACCTAGTTGCTGTGAATTGTCACTTCTTTTATAGACTTTGCAGGTGGCACAATCGAAGGTTCATGTAATTAGTTCAAGTTTTTGCTAGTTTGGGCTTCGTCCCAAATTTACTAACTTCCAGGGTTGTTTTGTTTAAAACAAAATATTTAAAACAAATGATTAAAACTTTTTTTTTAAACAATTGATTTTGTTTAAAACAAATTTTGTTTATGTTTTAAACATTTTGTTTTAAACACGTGTATTTTGAAGACTTGTCTTAAACATATGTTTATTTGCATTTTATGTTCGTAAAAAAAAAAAAAAAAAAATCTTCCAGAGCAAGAGAACTGTCCAAAAGTGCTCCCCAATCAGAAGACTATTTTCTTCCCATGTGAATGGTTTGATTTCTCGTGGCTACAGCAGGTCAATGTGGTGATCTACAATTTATTTTGTCTCTTTTCCTCCTTATTTTTAACGTATATTGTATTGTTTAAAAGCTTCTCAGTTAACTTGCGAGAAAGTGTAGTAGTCGAAGGTTGGACTACTTATAGAACTGATATTAAAAAATAAATAAAATAATTATCACGGAAACAAACTGTTGTGTTATATTCATTGCGACGTTGAGGTTCTGAAATTAAAATATCGCAAGCATTCGTTTGTACAGTACATGTTAGTTCTGTCTCCGTACAACATGGAATCGTTTAACATGGGTTATACGTGAAGAAAAGGACATGATTTGGTACAAATTTATTAGAGTAACTCAAACTCAATCAGGTAAGTAAACGATCAAACGAGTTTGTTGCAAAACGTGTAAGAAAGAAATGGGTGGTTTAGCTCCAAGAACGAAAATCATTATGAAAAATACAATGCTTGGTAAAAATGGAAACCCAAACAAATGGTAAAAATGTTGATCCGAAAATTGCTTCTGATGAATCTAACGTCAGTGGTGTGGCTGAGATGCAACTGGAAACTTCAGGTAACAATTAATTTTGTATCAACAATATCTTTTACATTATATTATGAAAATTTTATTTCGTACCTCTTCCCCACCACAGTTCTAAATTTTCTTTGAAACTTTACAATTGGCATAGCTTGTATGAAGAGACCAGGTGAGAAACGCAAGGTATGGCAGTCGATCGTGTAACTAACCAAGTGTGATACTTATTATAACGTTAGTGCTGAACGTCAAGGTCTGGGACAATTTGATCTCAATTTGTTTGTTTGTATGTATGTACCACGCTACAGGGTGCAATATTCAGTCTTTTAACATTAATTTTTGAAGATAGAGACACGAGGCGTCGGAATTTGCTGTATAGATTTTGACTGCGATCCCACGTAAAATTTCAAAATTAGTGGGTCAGATCCCACTTTAAACAAAAAGCCCTGTCTCATATAGCCTTGCTACTGATGCAAGTTGTAATCAATAAAACTAAACAAACTAATTTTATATGTTTCGAACAAACTTGGGTTGCAGGATAAATTTGGCTTCAACTCAACATTTAGAGCACAAGGGATCCAAGTTCATTTTCAGAAAGGTTCACTTTTGCTCAGCAAACGTAATATCTTCGTAGCATAGGGTATGAAATAAATGAAACAAAAACCACGGGAAAGCGTATGGACTAGAGTTTCATAGGACAACCGCTAGACAAGGGCGTTGACGGAATGGGGAGGAGGGCTAATTTTCCCTTCCCCCTCCTTGCTCATACATTTAAGATATTAACATTATACTTGTATTGTGTATGTTGCAGCGTTGGAATGATTAACAAGTCAAGCTCCGAATGTCATAGTCAATGATGCATAATTACGTTACATAAATGCAGAATGTGTTCAAAAGAATACATCGACGTAAAATGTCATATTTTCACAACCACGAATCCGAGATGAAAGAAAGAAAAACTACCTGAAAAAAAGGAATCTAGAATTTTGTATGATTGCCGCTAGATAGGGGCGTTCGTTTAGAAATCATCCGTCTTCTACCCTGAATTTCAGATTTTTGGGGGCAGTAATGCAGATTTAGAAACATTTTGCTTAGCAAAGTCCAACATTTAAAAATTGAAGTCCTTGCACCGAATAAATACGGATTTTGATCATTGGCCGTAAGGAGCTATAGGCCTATATTGCTTTCTTGTATATTTTTTTTACCTAAGGATTTCAAAGGTAGCTCTACTTTCGAGTTTCGGGCCTGCTTAAAATTCAGGAAATTGGACCTAAGCAACTTCCCAGTTTTAATCATCTGTATGTTCTTCGTATTTATTCGGTGTAATTACCTCAGGCTTATTCTGTTGGACTTTGCTTATCAAAAGATTTCTAAAACTGTCTTACCGTCCCCAAAATCTGAAATGCAGGGTGCGGATGAGGGTGGTTGCCCTCCTGTTCCACTGACGCCCTTACTAGCGGCTGTCATATGAAACTATCCCACGCCTTTTCGCATGGTTTTAGTTACATTTGTTTTGGATTCTTGACTGCGAAGTATTATTTTTTGAAATAGAATTCATTTGCTGAGGAAAACTGAAGTTTATTGAAAATGGATTTGGATCTATTGTGCTCTGAACGTCCCAAATATTACCTTTCGTCAATAAATTTTTGACTCAAAAAACAACCAATTACATAGACTTGCAGAAAATATAAAGTTAGCACAATATGAAGTGTGCTTCAAACATTACTTTTCGAAAACGTAGCCCTAGTATTATAAAATAATTTTATTAGCACCAGTGTTATGAAATAGTAATCAAATTTTGCAACAAAAATCTCACCCGCCTCCACGAAACGCTAGCTTAGCCCCTAAAGGCATAACTACAAAACTTTTAGAAGCGGTAACTCGAAATGATTTTCTTTATGGTTAAAATAACCGCACAACAGCATTTCTCGTAAAATTCTAGCCCTCATGTAACATGACACCATTTGCATTTGAAATTTCGAATACTAAGCACAGATGTTCGAATACTGATGCTTGATAGCACCATCTGATGTGTCAGACCACTTCCAAGATTCATCATTCTCCCTCAACCCGTTGTCAACGCACAAGGATGGTGAGGACTTTTGTTTTGCCATGTATATTGATAGATTGTGTGAAACCTCTATAGTTGGTAAATTTTAAAATCTACCTTAAAAGTTTACTATATCCAAGAAAATACTTACTGTATGAGAGTCGCTGGCAAGAGGGTGTAATAAAAGGGGTCGTTATATGAAATAAGTTCAAAATTACTAATCTATACGGAAATGTTCTGTACCCAACACTGTGTAGTCTTAAAGAGAATAAAATAAATGAAAAGATCGGTTGAAAGAGCAAAAAGTCTTAATAAATACGTGATTACACGATTTTGAAATATGTTTAAAATAATATTTTAAACTGTTCAAAATGTTTAAAACATGTACTTTTTTGTGTGTTTTTTAAAATATCTTTAAAACATTTTAAACACTTTTTTCATGTTTTAAACATGCGTTTTGTTTTTTCTAAAAAAAAAAAACTGTATTTTTTCCAACCCTGCTAACTTTTGACCAAGTTGGAAAATTAGAATGCGTTGTTGCCAATATTTACTTAAAAGACTTCCGTTTCTTTCAATTGACATTTGGATTAGCATTTTCTTACTTACCCAGTTGCTGTGATTTTCAATTTCTTTATGAACTTGGCAATTGGCAAAATTGAATGTTTATATAATCAGTTTAGTTTTAAGTAGGTGGGAATTTGTCGCCAGATACAAAATTTCTCATCCTACGGCCTCGCGCCTCATAAACCTACTAACATACCAAAATTCCTAGTTTTTATTCCGATTTCAATTACGGTACCTAAAATATGAGATTTTGTACATCCAAAAAGTCTATTTAAATTACACAGTTTTTTGTCTCTTTAAAGCTGCTAAAAATGGAAAATATTCACTTTTGGAAATTTTCTATATAGTCCCAGGAGGCTAAAAACTTTGCCAAATTTAATCCTTGTTGTTCTACTGGAAGTGCCTATCTGTAAAAAATCGTTGTATTATTTCAACGACATGCCTATGTGTTAGCACGATTGTGTTAAAATATAACACAAACAAGTGGTTAGAACAACTCACTCTCCGTTTGGAGTTGTGTGTCAAATGCCGCTAGTTGAAATGACACACAGCCTGTGTGTTAATATAAGTGTAGAATCTTCGGTGTTGTTTTCTGCGTGATTGCCAAATATGTTGGGTATCTAATTATAAAGGCTTATGAACTGAAGCTACAGGCAAACACAGTAGAAAGAAATACTTAAACAAATCCAAGTATACGCAAAATTTCAAAATACAAACCGCGCGATGTGTTTTCAATTGTTTTACAAAATGTTTCTGAAGAAACCCTAACAGCACAAGATGTGCTAGGCATGTACCATTTTGGTGTTCTAAATTCATCTCCCACATTTGATGCATTTATTGCTTCTTTTTTCAAAGTGGCTGTGTACTAGAAGCAACAAACGCATCAACTTTATTAGATGGCAACTGGCGCCGATCATTTGAAAGTGAATATGGAAGAACTATAAAATAAAGTAAATAGACAGTCGTCATTTTGTAATAAAATTAGGTCTACATGGCGAGCAGATTTTATCCCGAACGGTTATCGTCGAATATACGCGGGTTAAAGGAGCACTCTGATTAGCCAAATTCAAAAGACCTTAAGAATTTATCCCTCTACAAGCGACGGTTTACGTGTTATAGGCTGCCAAAAACATGAAAAAATGAATTTTAAAGGTCCATAGCTCCAAAACTATGGGACCTACCGCAGTCGGGTCAAGACTTAACTTAGAAACTAGTATGTGCCCTATCCAAAAATGCGTGTGTGAGAATCCTGAGGTGCTTCCACAACAATTTTTATAGAGGGAGTTTAACTACGGGCCTATGATATAAAGTATTCTCCAACTACCTCCATAAAAATTGTTGCGTGAGTACCTTAGGAATATAAAACATGTATTTTTGGATAGAGCACATACTAGTTCCTTAGTGAAGTCTTGACTCGACAACAGTAGATTCCATAGTTTTGGAGCTATGGACCTTTAGAATTCATTTTTTCATGTTTTCGGCAGCCTTTAACACGTAAAGAAGGAACTGCCATTTCGCCCCGCTGCTACAACCGTCAGCGTCTTGTATCGTGCTTACTGTAGTTTTTCTTTCAGTGGTCGACGGGATTGCAATGATTGTTAGTGACTGAATAGGTAATTATTACTCCTTGTTGCACATTTCATGAGGACTTACGTAACACAAATGAACATACTAATACATACATAAAATAAACTATAAAATTGTATTAGTTTAGCGATGCCACGTTTTTCATACTCGATACATGTGGGGTGAAACCCGATTAGCATGTACACCTGGTCTTACCCCACCATTAGGGTACTTCCGGGTGATTTGCTTTTTTGTGAAAAACATATATGCAAAACAATAGACAGAACCTATCACATTTTTGTAGTATTCACGAATTATAAGTCAAGAGTAATTGTTCTGATCATCATTCCATTTTGTTGCCAATCTTGACTTTGACAACACATCAAACCTTAGTTACCCATTTCTATCCCACTTTCCCCTATATAAAAATTACTTTAATATCCTTTTTCATTCATACATTACAATATACGACTCAATTTCATTCATATAGTACTTTATAATATATATATATATATATATATATATAAAGCCTGTCATATTTTTTCCATGATAATAGAAGACACCTTCGATCTCTTCCCCCACTTAAAGAACTTTACAACGCAATACATTTTTTTGAAACATTTTCACTGCAATATTTGAAATGGATACAAAGAAATAGCGAACAATCTAAAGCGTTCTCAGGAAACTTTATGCTTCTGTAGAGTGTTTTTCATTTACATGAGATTTTTATTTGAAAATGATACCAAAATAATGTTATTTAAGAATCTAGCAGACGAAAAAATCATCAATCTACAATGTCCTACATAGACATAATAGTACCCATTCTAGGATGACTCAAGAAAATTGTCTTTACCAAAAAAAAAAAAAAAAAAAGTTGTTAATGGATTTTCACAAAGAACATTAGTACAAGAAATGCTATTCATTTATTATACGAAACATAATTTTCTTTTCTTAAACAATGAACGTTGCATCTTGCTCATATTGATATAGATAAGCTTATATTGAGAGCTGAAATGGGACGGAACTAAAATACGGGACACTTGCCTGTCCCGTCTAAATTGATGGTGACGCAGGACACTTGAGTCCAAAATCGGGACTCCCGTTTTTTACGGGACGTATGGCAGGCATTATATATATATATATATATATATATATATATATATATATATATATATATATATATATATATATGTGTGTGTATATATATGTATATATATATATATATATATGTGTGTGTATGGAAATCACTGTAAATATGGATAATTGTAGTAGTGTAATGTTGTTTTAATTTTTAATGGCATCAGTACATCTGTTTGAATTTAAATCTCTTCTACTTATTGTTTGGAACTTCCAGTTGTTTTGTCTTATATGCAGTTTTATAGAAATACATTACATTGGTGTTCTTCATGAACAACCTCCCCCCCCCCCCCGACTGACTGATCCTCGTACAGGCCAAATCGCTTAAGGTAGGAACTTGAAATGTGCACAGTATGTATAATTTATGACGTAGGGTACCACTAAGGAAGGATTTTTGGAAATTCGATGTGGAAGAGGGGGAGGAAGTGGGGTTCTAAGAATTTCAAAAAATTGAGCGTATCTCCAAATCACTTATCATCAGAAATCACTATGCCAACAGACGTATAGTCAGGCATAACCAGATTGTTCAAATTATTGAAAGACATTGCGCGTTAAGAGGCTATCAGAGGGGTAAAGAGCTAGAGTTTGATATTGAGAATGTACAATTGAAACAAGACCTAATTGTTGAGAATAACTGTGTTAGTATGTAATTGACATTATCATTACGTTTGAAGGAAATGACATGGATGTAAGGGCAAAAGAAGAGAAAATAACTAAGTATGAAAGACTTAAACATTAGGTCCATGATAACAAGCGATTTGAGGTTCTCCCCTTGGTCATAGGATCCAGGGGAGCTAAAACACATGTTGCAAGAAACGTGTTTACAAAACTTGGGGTGCCTAAATTCACCCAAAAGAAAATTGCTTTTGCTGCTTTGAAGTCTACGATTGAAATGTTAAATTGCCATTTTCATTATGTTAGTGAATGTATATTTTATGTGGATGTTTAAAAAAATTAAGGGACATTTCAATTTATTTTACTTTAATACGTATTTGAATTATGAGTAGGGATGCGCACGAGACAAGATTTGTGGCTGTCTCGTCTCGAAAATGTGCTGTAAAAGTGATGTCTCGACTCGAAAAATGTATATTTCTCTATTAGAAGAGCCGTGTCTCGACTCGAATATTGTAAGGAAAATCCTGTCTCGACTCGTCTCGTGCGCATCCCTAATTATGAGCAATGATGCCGAATGCAATTGGCTATGGTAAATATTGTAAATATGTTTTTTTACACTGCAAATATGGTTAATTATATTGTAAATTTTATTATTTTTTTAATTGACTGGTTTCGTGAACAATATTTTATTAATGTGGTGAATGTAATGCTTTTTTAAATTGAGAAAAGAAAATATGAATTGCACAACTTTTATGTGGAATTTGTGTGTGAGAGGAATATTTTGTACATTTTGAAAATTATTGCCAGGCTTTTCAACATTACATTTTGATCGGGAAGAAAAATGTCATTTTCAAAATTTATCGCAACTAGGACTACGTTATTTTAGGAAATATTGGTAACTTTAACAATAATTATTATATCTCCAGAACGGTTTGAATTATCAAATTGCCGTAAACAGTATTATGATCCTCACAACCTTTAAAAAGAATCTACGTAATTAGACATGGTACGTATCTAAGCACTATTTTTTTTTCGAAATAGTCCTTGGAAATGCAATTTTCAATTCCTTGCAACTGTTCCGTCCGTCTTACTTCAGTTATTAGCATTGTAGAGGCCTCCAACATTTTCGCGTTCCTGAATATTGGTGATGCTGTAGCGTCCTCGGTTTGCAACAATGAACAACAAGTTTGGTTTGGTTTGTTTTTGCTTTGAATGTAGATTTGAAATTTATAATAACCTGACGTAGTGCCATTAAAAAAATAACTTTGTGATGGGTTGGCAACACTGTTAATTTGCTGGTATTGAAGAGTATGCCAGAAAATGTCACCCTGCTGATATTTGTATGTGCAAAATCCCAGCATTATATATCTATTCGCTTAAAAGTTATAAAGGCGTATCAAGATGAATAGTTCACCCCATATCCGAACACAAAGATGCCGCCTGTCGACAAACACAGACTTTTACATGGGAATGGCTGACCCCACGGTTTTTGTGTCCAATAATTTATATAACCTACATGGTTTCATTTAGATTCTTCCGTCCGAGTCCAGATACATCCCTTGTTAGTAAAATTAATTTTCAAGCTTATAAGAGTAAATGGTACTTAAGATGCATCAAAGTGCTTTTTTCGTGATTTTCGGTGATGCAGCGATGTGGATAAATATTTTTTGTACGATGCCCCTGTCGTTCCATTTTGTTATGTCTCATGATGGAGACATATTTCCGAGCCTACATTTAGTTACCTAATAATGACCTAACCACAATTTGTAAATAGAAAATGCACTAGAGAGAGTTTGCGAAAAGATCTTTTCTATTACTCAACACATCCCGTTTAAATATGTCATATACCTAGGCAGTGGCGTACCGAAGAGGGGGATTGTAACCCCTCCCATTGAGTCCTTCATATACTACAGATCAGTTCACCCAAGGTGGTTTACAGTGCTGATAACGAGCACAGCGTAGAAGAAGGAACCAGAAGTCAGTAGCCCGTAAATCCAGTAGTGAGTAACGTACACCGCTGTGGAAGTTGTTGTGGTGAGCAGCTAGTATTTCTGTTCAAGTGACACCTTATTGCGAAGGTCACATATGTGCACTTCCCGATGCAAAATGCAATGAGTCAGTGATTGTGAAAATGTGTGCGGCAAGCAGCAACAACATCATCAAGCGTGCAGTAGGAAGGGTAATAGCGCTGTAAAAGCACCAGCCCTAAATGTCAAAATCAAGTCGTGAGAGTGAAGAAAGGAGTCCAGCCAGGAAACCACGCGTTGTGAGAAACATCAGGACAGCAGTTGTGAAGAAGAACCCACCCACCCAAAGCAAACGTGCCATCTCATGCACTTATTTGTATGGCAGCCAGCGACTTCAGGTTTTTACTGTACCTTGTCAACATACCAGAAAATTTTTTTTAGGTGACTTGAACTCCTGTGGCTTCGGTGTTCCCAGCTAGAAAAAATCATGAAATTCGGCTAGGGATTTTTTTTTTTAATTTCACTCCTACATTTTTTCAATAATCCCTCCCGTTAGCAACACTGCAATCTAACTTACACCAAAAAATAGCCATGTCCCTCTTCTAAAATACAAGACGTAAACGATATCAATCGGGATAACAGTGTTTGGGCAATAAATCATTAACTGAAAGTCTACCAAAAACCCCAAAATCGATTTTGTCCCGAAAGGGTTAATGAGATATGCGCGCCAAAGATTTCGGGCTCTAATTTAACGTGACCCCCCCCCCCCCCAAAGTTTCTGGGCTGGTCCAGAGAATGAATGGCCTACATAGTACTGTCTACGGGCTGGATAGGCTACCAAATTTCAGCTTTCGTTCTCCCATAGTTAATGTGATATAGGCGCCGAAAATTTGGGGGCTAACTTCACCAGAGCCTCCCAACTTTCTGGGCTAGTCGAGATAAAGATCGATGGGCTAACAAATTTCATCTTTTGGGCCAATATAGTTAATAAGGTGTGAAAATCAAAGTTTTGGAGCGTTAACTTAACGTGAGCCCTTAACTTTTTGGGCAAGTTGAGATAATGAGTGTATCAGGTACTAAACTTCATGGGCCTTCCAACCCATTATTATTTAGCATTTGGGGCACTCAAGGAACACAGATACAGGGTCTCCAAATGTGAAAATGAAAATGCAATCTTTAAGTTTTATGTCCGACTGTCATCCTGGGTAGACTAAAGGAGACGCAGATGATGAGAATAAATGGAATGGTGAAATGAAAGAGTTGTGGGAAAGGGAAACTCCGAGAAAACCCTCACACACGGTGTTTGTTCACCACAAACCCCACTTTGCGCAAGTTGGTATAGAACCAGGGCCCCGCAGCATGTGTGAACCCTCTGCCACTAAGCCACTGCGGCCCAGAAGTCCTCGAGACGAGACACATAGGCGTATACCTAACGTGTAATTTGTTCGTAGCGGGAATTTCTGTTATGGTATAGTTAATTACATACAATGAAAAACGGAAAATGTGATGTGGACAATCGCGACCGAAAATGTAATGTGGACAATCTCGAACAAGCAATAAACAATCTGCGTGATTTGTTTTAGATTTCGGAAAATAGGTTCTGCCAGATTTACGCTTATCGACTGTAATCGTTTATTTATTTATTTATTTATTTGGGAGGGAAGCAAAGTATAATACATTTCAGTCATTACACATGCAAAGAGATGTTTTATGGTAATTGTTTTTTGCTGAAATATAACTTCGGTATCTTTTATACGTGTTTAGGAGCTGAGATTATTATCTAATAATTATAAGTAAGATACAAGTTTTTTTTTTTTTTTTTTTTTTTTTTTTTTTTTTTTTTTTTTACGAAGATACAAGTTTTTCACCTTCGTACAACAATTCATGTTTAATAGGCGTATAGAAGGGGCTCATGCCCAAAACATTGGGACACCATTTCTGGGGCCCCATGTTGGGGGCCCGGTTCCTGACCACCACTGTGCTGAGGGGTATCGGATCTTTCCAACGTCACCATCTGTATGAAACAACTCCATGCTGAAACGAGAAATAGAGTGGACTCAAGCCCAACATTTCGGAACCACATTTTCTGGAGCTTCGAGGCCAGGGCCCAATTTCTGACATTACCGCTTTCGTTAATCGACCCCAACCTTTCAAACGCTAACACTATAGTACAACACCATGTTAAATAGGCAAATAAAAGAGACCTGAACCCAAACTTTTGGGATCTCATTTCTGGAGTCTCAGGTCCCGGAGCTTTCCAACACCACAATATGTATCCAATAACTCCATGCTTAAAAGAAAAATATTGAAGCCAAGCTCAAAATTTCGGGACACCATTTTTGGACCTTTGAGACAAGGGCCCAATTTCTGACGTTAACACTGTGCTCAGACGACCCGAACATTTCCAACTTCACCACCCACATACAATTCCATGTTTAATAGGCGTATAGAAAGAACCCGCGCCCAAAACTTCGGGACCCCATTTTTCTGGAGCCTCATGGCTGGGGCCCGGTTTCTGATATCACCACTGTGCTCGGGAGACCCGGACTTTTCCAATGCCACCATCTGCATCCACTAACTCCATGTCTAACACGGCTTCCCCATTGTAGGAGGATTTTGACGAATTTTCTGCAGGTTCTTTACAACTATTTACAACGTTTCAAACTATTCATAAGAAATGAAATTTCAATACATTAGAAACTATGTTCTTTTAAAATGTTCAAAATGGATGACAGCATTGATTTCCAGTAATAGTTGTAAACTTTCGTAATTTTATTCTCTATTTGAATAGTAGTTTAATTTCGAATCTTTTACGGTTAAAAATATTTTTGTGAAATGTAACGGAATACATTGAAATGCTCCTACTCCCACGGGTACGTGTTCCAATTATAAATCGATTTGAGGTTCAGCGTACAAATGAGAAACTCCCAAAGCGAAGTACAATATTGTAACGTTGTTGACATACATATGAATAACTGGTGATTAGGTCGTTAAGCTGTACATAAAATCATATAAATTTTCATTCATATTACGCAGACAAGTACACACAGAACAGCATATGAATCTTTATCTGACTTTTGTTTCTCTAACTTTCTGATAGCCTTTAGAAATAATATCTTTACAATCGAAATATTCGTTAAACATTATTATTATTCTTATCCTTCAATATTCATCATACATCATATTCTTCATTACTTTAAATTCTTCATATTACATAACTATTTTACATTATATTCCGTCGAAGCTGTTTCAAAGTTAGTATTACACTTCTGACATAGTCATCATTACAAATCATAATTGATTCTCAATCCATACGCCTGTAACTTGTCCATCCTACCTGCAGTGTGGATCCTACGCAGTTTCGATCCTACGCAGTTTCGACCGTACGCAGTTTCGATCGTACGCAGTTTCGATCGTACGCAGTTTCGACGCTACGCAGTTTCGACCGTACGCAGTTTCGATCCTACGCAGTTTCGACGCTACGCAGTTTCGATCCTACGCAGTTTCGACGCTACGCAGTTTCGACCGTAAGCAGTTTAGGTCGTGTGGAGTCCATGAATATAACCCTAATTTATAGCTGCACAGGTTAAACAAATTAAAGAGAGAGAAAAAAATATATATTTTTTGAGCGCATGATTAAAACTTAAATTATTTCAGGGCAACTGCGTAGGATCGAAACTGCGTACGGTCGAAACTGCGTAGCGTCGAAACTGCGTAGCGTCGAAACTGCGTACGATCGAAACTGCGTAGGATCGAAACAGGTTTTGAGCTGAATTTTTCGATCGTACGCAGTTTCGATGCTACGCAGTTTCGATCCTACGCCGCATTCCCGTTGGCGGAGGGAAATATCATCCTGTTGCTTTCTATTTGTTTACTTCCAATCTTACACCAAGCCTGGATACCAAATTTCATCTTTCTGTATCTACGGGGAAGTATCACAAAGGTTTTGATGATCATAAGAGAGTAAGTGAATAAGTGATGAGATCAATGAACTTTGCGTATTAACAACATTAAAGTATCAGGTTGTCGGAAAAGTAATGAAGTATTTCGGTAAAATATGACAGATGATGATTTGTGGATATACTGGAGTTATTCGGATAATGCAATAATTATGTCATGAATAGCTAAGATGTTGAGTGTTTTTTGTATTAATATTGCTCTTTGTTTGGTTTGGTTTTACTGGTGACAACACATAGAAGATGGAAGACCAAAAATCGCATGTTCTCCATATTTTATTGTTTTACTTCAGGCAAGGGAAGAACGTGCGAATAGTGTTTGTACTTTTTACTGTCCTCAATGCTTCTGTGTTTTTGTCCCTTTTCTTAGAGAGTCACTGGAAAAACCGTAAAAGTGAGTAAAGGTACATTCTATGTCAAATCAACAAGTCATCAGACTTCACCATCATAGACTTAAAAAAAAAAAAAAAAAAAAAAAAATGATGGACAGCTTCATTACAATGGGAGATGAAAAATCCCCAACATTACCTCTCTTCTCCTGAAAGTGTCTCCATACAGGGTATTCAAAAATGTCGAAAAGGGCTTTTGTCAGTTGCAGTGATTACTATAAATTGCCATAAAATGGATAATATGTGCACTGGAGACGTGGAACAAGCACCATTAGAAAGGTTATCTACTGCTCTAGAAGTTGTACTATATTGAAGAAACCTGTAAAATAAAAATTAACAAGTGTAAATTTCAAACTAAAATATGAATTTTGAATTTTGCATAGAAACTCCCTGCCGTAAACGTCGCCAACACCTAGTGGCCCACTTGCTGGTAAATGTCTATCGTCGCTATAGCAACGCGTCAGACTGCCAGTAGTGTGTCACTGCCGGCAGGGTTTCGTCGAGTCGAAAGAGATATCTAGAATCGGGGTATTGAAGTTACCACCGCATAGCAGCGAGGACTTCATTTTGGTCCGCGCTTCTTCGATTTGTCGCGGAGAATCACGAAGGGTCCAACACGGACTATCGCCAGTCATGTGCATGCGGTTATTATATAAAATATTATTTTTTCCTGACGAATTGTTCATAAAGTGAGCTACGGGGGTCAAGAGTAACCCCTGGCTCTACATCATGAACTGAAAAATCTGTATGAATTTAGATGAGAACTGTAGCCGAGCATTTGAAAGTGAATATGGGAGAACCATGAAATAAAGTAAATAGACGCGCATCCTTCTGTTATAAAATTACATCTCTCATCTCAAACTGTTATCGTAGAATATACATGGTTACAGGACCACTCTGATTAGCTAAATTAAAAATACATCAAGGATTCATGCCTCTACAAAGGACTTTTTCTTCATCGCCTCCGCGGTCAATTCGGAAGAGTACGCGCCTATACTAAAATTCACCTTTAGTTCGGAACAAAGCGGAAGTAAGGGGAAGCGAAGTGCAGCGTTGTCGCTGCTTAACGCGAGAGAATGTTGTCGTCTGCTTCAGACCACGGAGTTCCAATATCGCGCACTGAACAGGCAGTTGAAAAAGGAAGAGAAGAAAATAGTTACACCGTTTTGTTTTCAGAGACTTAATGAAATATATATATATATATATATATATATATATAAGGTCAAATAATATTAATTATGTTCACACTGTAACATTAGTTTCATAGTAAGTTATCTAACGTGTACTATGAATTTCATAATTTAATTGCATTCTGTGAGAAAGTAAAGCTAATTTATGGAAATGAAATGAGATAAATAAATTCTCTGAAAAACTTACAATGTAAGGTCAGTCTTGTAGAATACTAACTCCGAGGTCCTCTTCGTCTTCCATTCCTTCGTCTTCCACTGCATTATCAATTGCTCCCTCCCAAATGTCACAATCCTCCTCCTCTTCAGAACTAGTTGACGTGTCACTGCCGAGATTTATTAATATCTTGCTGTGTATTATTTCGATAAGACCGTCTGCTTCCCACATTTCCTTTTCAACATTTTTTTACGTGTTTTACGTAATTTCTGCAGTCTTTAGCTGTAACCTTTTAAATGCCCTCCTAAGTAATGTCTCTATAACACTTAAACTAGTACGATTTTGATTTCCCCTGCTACGTATCCTTTAATTTTGCTCCAAACCATCTCTATGGCGGAAAGTTCGCAATCATAAGGGGGCAGCCGTAGCACTTCGTGACCAGCTTCCTTTGCTAAAATGTCAATTTTATACGGTACCTCTATGTTTTGCAATGTCTTATTCAATTTTTAAATTACTTCAAATTTGTTCCAGGTCTGATCACACGCAATTCCTTTACTTTCTAACCACTGGACGATTACTTTTTTTGAACATGATTTTGTAGGAACTTTTTCAACTTTCACGGAATGCGTTGGTGCATTATCCATTACAATAACTGAATTGGGGGCAAATTAGGCAATAAGGTTTCTTTGAAGTACTTTTCGTACGCAGCAGCATCCAATTCGCCGTGGTAGTCACCTGATCATTTACCATGGAACAATTTGGCAGCGCCAGAAATTAGGCCATTTTTGGACATTGCATGCATTATGATGACCCTTCCTCCCTTCCCCGACGTCGGTTTGAGACCTTGAGTTAGCCCCTCCTTTTCGCTTGTTCTGCCGTTTTAATTGATGTGTCTTTCCAAGCTTTTGCTTTGGTTATTCCGGCATTCACCCACGATTCATCTGTACAAACAATAGTTCTGCCGTCAGCTCTATAATTTCTTATTTGTCTCAGATACCTATGCCTCCATGCTATTATGTCTTCTCTATCAATCAACAACGATTTGCGGCCACGTTTTATAAATTTAAACTCCATATCAATGATGAATCTTCGAAGAGTAGAAATAGAATACTTCGGTAGGTCACTATCTTCATTTATAACGCGCTGAATTTTCGTTAAAGTAGGGAGTTCGTTTTTCCTATACACGTTATCAATTTTGCGCCGTATTGCTGCTTGTGTAAAGGTATCATATTTCTGTAGCCGAGTCACTTTCCTATCATTCGGTCTCTTCTTTCTAGGAGTGGACACTTGACAATTATTACTCAAAAATTCCCGCTTTACGTTCATAATAGTGGAGGAGAAATGAGAGTTGCTTCAGATGTTTTTCTCAAAGTCTCTCTAACAGTTTTCCTGCCCGCCTTTTCCCCCTGATTACGAAAGTATGTATACACATTTAAGAAGATTCTTTTCTCTCCTGCAGTGAGAGGTTTACCTTGTTTTCGCTGCTGTTTGTAGCACTGAGGAGAATTAGAAGCCATTGTGATTTATTCGCAAATTGAAAATCAGGAATAACAATTAAACACAACACAACAAAACAAAAGGTGCATTTCGCCAGCCCCCCACCTTGGAGTTTCGAAAAAAAACCTATGCCAATCGTTTGTGCTACGTTTGTGCCGGAATGTACCGCAAAAATTTTCGTTTGTACCACTTCCGGTACGAAGTTATAATAGTTTTAAAGTGGGGGGGTGGGGAAACGGCAGCCCCCCCACCTTGGAATTTCGAAACGAAACCTATGGCAATCGTTTGTGCTACGTTTGTGCCGGAATGTACCGCAAAAATTTTCGTTTGTACCAATTCCAGCACGAAGTTATAAGGATTTTAAAGTGGGGGGGGGCTGGGGAAACGCAAGCCCCCCCACCTAGGAATTTCAAAACAAAACCCATGCCAATCGTTTGTGCTACGTTTGTGCCGGAATGTACCGTAAACATTTTCGTTTGTACCACTTCCGGTACGAAGTTATAAGGGTTTTAAAGTGGGGGGGCTGGAGAAACGGCAGCCTCAAAACTTGGAATTTCGAAACAAAAACTATGGCATTCGTTTGTGTTACGTTTGTGCCGGAATGTACCGCAAAAATTTTCGTTTGTACCAATTCCGGTACGAAGTTATAAGGGATTTAAAGTGGAGGACTGGAGAAACGGCAGCCTCCAAACTTGGAATTTCGAAAAAAAAAACCTACGGCAATCGTTTGTGCTACGTTTGTGCCGGAATGTACCGTAAACATTTTCGTTTGTACCACTTCCGGTACGAAGTTAAAAAGGTTTTAAAGTCGGGGGGCTGGAGAAACGGCAGCCTCAAAACTTGGAATTTCGAAAAAAAAACTATGGCATTTGTTTGTGCTACGTTTGTGCCGGAATGTATCGCAAAAATTTTCGTTTGTACCAATTCCGGTACGAAGTTATAAGGGTTTTAATGTGGGGGGCTGGAGAAACGGCAGCCTCAAAACTTGGAATTTCGAAACAAAAGGTATGCCAATCGTTTGTGCTACGTTTGTGCCGGAATGTACCGCAAAAATTTTCGTTTGTACCACTTCCGGTACGAAGTTTAAAGGGTTTTAAAGTGGGGGGCTGGAGAAACGGCAGCCTCCAAACTTGGAATTTCGAAACAAAACCTATGGCAATCGTTCGTGCTACGTTTGTGCCGGAATGTACCGTAAACATTTTCCTTTGTACCACTTCCGGTAAGAAGTTGTAAGGGTTTTAAAGTGGGGGGGCTGGAGAAAGGGCAGCCTCAAAACTTGGAATTTCGAAACAAAAACTATGGCATTCGTTTGTGCCGGAATGTACCGCAAAAATTTTCGTTTGTACCAATTCCGGTACGAAGTTATAAGGGTTTTAAAGTGAGGGGGCTGGAGAAGCGGCAGCCTCCAAACTTGGAATTTCGAAACAAAACCTATGGCAATCGTTTGTGCTACGTTTGTGCCGGAATGTACCGCAAAAATTTTTGTCTGTACCACTTCCGGTACGAAGTTATAAGGGTTTTGAAGTGGGGGGGCTAGTGAAACGGCAGCCTCAAAACTTGGAATTTCGAAACAAAAACTATGGCATTCGTTTGTGCTACGTTTGTGGCTGAATGTACCGCAAAAATTTTCGTTTGTACCACTTCTGGTACGAAGTTATAAGGGTTTTGAAGTGGATGGGCTGCAGAAACGGAAGCCTGCAACCTTGGAATTTCGAAACAAAAACTATGCTAATCGTTTGTGCTACGTTTGTGCCGGAATGTACCGTAAACATTTTCGTTTGTACCACTTCCGGTACGAAGTTATAAGGGTTTTAAAGTCGGGGGGCTGGAGGAACGGCAGCCTCCAAACTTGGAATTTCGAAACAAAAACTATGGCAATCATTTGTGCTACGTTTGTGCCGGAATGTACCGAAAAAAATTTCATTTGTACCACTTCCGGTACAAAGTTATAAGGGTTTTAAAGTGGGGGGGGCTGGAGAAGCGGCAGCCTCCAAACTTGGAATTTCGAAACAAAACCTATGGCAATCGTTTGTGCTACGTTTGTGCCGGAATGTACCGCAAAAATTTTCGGTTGTATCACTTCCGGTACGAAGTTATAAGGGTTTCAAAGTGGGGGGCCTGGAGAAGCGGCAGCCTCCAAACTTGGAATTTCGAAACAAAAACTATGCTAATCGTTTGTGCTACGTTTGTGCCGGAATGTACCGTAAACATTTTCGTTTGTACCACTTCCGGTACGAAGTTATAAGGGTTTTAAAGTCGGGGGGCTGGAGGAACGGCAGCCCCCCACCTAAAAATTTCAAAACAAAACCTATGGCAATCGTTAGTGCTACGTTTGTGCCGGAATGTACCGCAAAAATTTTCGTTTGTACCACTTCCGGTATGAATTTATAAGGTTTTAAAATGGGGGGGCTGGAGAAACGGCAGCCTCCAAACTTGGAATTTCGAAACAAAAACTATGCCAATCGTTTGTGCTACGTTTGTGCCGGAATGTACCGCAAAAATTTTCGGTTGTATCACTTCCGGTACGAAGTTATAAGGGTTTCAAAGTGGGGGGGCTGGAGAAACGGCAGCCTCGAACCTTGGAATTTCGAAACAAAACCTATGGCAATCGTTAGTGCTACGTTTGTGCCGGAATGTACCGCAAACATTTTCGTTTGTACCACTTCCGGTACGTAGTTATAAGGGTTTTAAAGTGGGGGGGGGGGCTGGAGAAACGGCAGCCTCCAACCTTGGAATTTCGAAACAAAACCTATGCCAATCGTGTGTGCTACGTTTGTGCCGGAATGTACCGCAAAAATTTTCGTTTGTTCCACTTCCGGTACGAAGTTATATGAGTTTTCAAGAGGGGCTGTTGTAACGGCAGCCCCGCACCCAGTAATTTCGAAATGAAACCTATGCCCACTCTTTGCACTGCTTTTGAACAGGAACGTTTCGCTAAACTCTTTTCTGTACCACTTCCGGTACAAAGATACGAGAGTTTCAAGCTACGAGGCTGCCGTTTTGATGCCCCCTCGGAATTTCGAAACGAGACCTATGCAAATCGTTTAACAACATTTGTGTCGGAATGTATCGCAAACATTTTTGTATGTATCACTTCCAGTGCAAAAGTATGACAGTTTTAACTAGGGGGCTGCCGTTTCCAGAACCCCCCATCTTGGAATTTCGAGATAAGACTATGTCAATCGTTTGTGGTACGTTTTTTCCGGAATGTACCGAAAAAAAAATACGTGCCTGAAGTTGGCCCCCCACCTCTCTCAAATCACACCAAACGTTGCACATCGTTAATGCATCGTTAGTGCACGTTAGTGCATTTAGAACTAACGTTAGTGCTATCAGCGTTTACGAGATATTGAAGATTTTTGTTTGGGACCTACTTCATATGAAGTTAGCCCCCCACCCATCCTTATGCAGACAGATTTTCACTAAACTTAGCGCATCGTTAGTGCATCGTTAGTGCACTTAAACACACTAAGCACTACCGTAAGTGCTACCATATTTTGGGATTATTCAAGATTTTCGGTGGGGGGCCAACTTCAGAAATATCAAATTCTATACAAATAGAGGTAGAAACATGGGGTTGACGGTAATCGTTAGTGCATTTTTAGTGCACTTAAACGCAATAAGCACTAACATTAGTGCTACCATATTTTGGGATTTATTCAAGATCTTTGGTGGGGGGCCAACTTCAAAAATATCAAATTTTATACAAATAGAGGTAGAAACATGGAGTTAACGGCAATCGTTAGAGCGTGATTAGTGCACTTAAATGCACTAAGCACTAACGTTAGTGTTACCACATTTTGAAATTTATTCAAAATTTTTGGTGGGGGCAACTTCAGAAATATCAAATTCCATACAAAGTGTCAGTATTTTCAGGAATCAGTAACGAATGCACTAATTACTTTGTTAGTGCTTGAAGAGGGCGCAAATTCACGCAGACCACCAAATATATTTTACTTGTAGCACCTACACTAATTAAGCACTAACGTTAGGGGTTGGTGCACGAAGAAGCACTAACGATGCACTAAGGATTGTACTGGAAATGATCATTAGTGCTTTTTAATTTGGCAGAAATTGGACACAGTGAAAAACTCCCCTTAAATTTCTTATGTGAGTTTCCTGAGATGTAACTGGCCATAACTACACTAATAGTGAAGCACTAACGAAAACAGCTCTAATTTTTTCGTTATTGGTTGAAGTGGGGCGCCAAGTTCATGAAAGCTTCCAAATGTTTTTTTACTTGTAGGACCTACATTAATGAAGAACTAACGTTAGGTGTTAATGCACTAAGAAACACTAACGATTTCAGTAGAAGAGGTCATTAGTGCTTTTGATTTTGGCGGAAATTTGACGCAATGAAAAATTCCACATGAATCTCTTATGGGATTTTTGTGGCATATAATTGGCCATATCTACATCAATAGTTAAGCATTAACGGAACTATGAGTGTTTTGCAGAAGCGCTAACGATACATTAACGAATGGGCTTATTTTTCGTTACTGCTTGAAGTGGGAACCAAGTTCACGCTGGCCCGCAAAGGTTTCTTACTTGTAGCACCTACACTAATGAAGCACGAAACTTAGGTGTTGGTGCACTAGGAAGCACTAATATTACAAGGAAAGAAAACTTTCGAATTTTTCGTGAACTTAGCCCCCACTACAAGCACTAACGAAAAAAATTAGTTTTATACGTTAGTGCATTGTTAGTACTTCTAGAAGATACAAGTAGTTTCGTTAGTGTTTCACCATTAGTGTAGAAATGGCCAATTATAAGTCTCAAAATTCCCATAAGAAACACATGGGGAATTATTCATTGTATCAAATTCCCATCTCATTCAAAAGCACTAATTACCTCTGTAAGTGCAATTGTTAGTGCATCGTAATTGCTTCTTAGAGCACAAACACCTAACGTTAGTGCTTCATTAGTGTAGGTGTTACAAGTAAAAAAACCTATGGAGAAGTCAGCGTGAATTTCGCACCGACACTTTAAGCACTAACGGAAAAAATAGTCCAATTCGTTAGTGCTTCTATAAAGCACTAACAATTTCGTTAGTGCTTCACTATTAGTGTAGTTATGGCCAATTACATATCACGAGACTCACAAGAAATTTAGGCAAATTTTTCATTGAATCAAATTTCCGCCAAATTCAAAATCACTAATGATCTCTTCTAGAGCGATCGTTAGTGCATTGTTAGTGCTTCTTAGCGCATCTACACCTAAGGTTAGTGCTTCATTAGTAAATGTGCTACAATTAAAATACCGTTTGAGGCCAGAGTGAACTTAGCGCCCCCACTTCAAGCACTAACTAAAACTTAGTGCCATTCGTTAGTGCATTGGTAGTGCTTCTAGAAAACACTAACAATTTAGTTAGAACTTCAATATTAGTTTACTTATGGCCAATTACATGTAACGAAACACATAATAAATTTATGGGAAATTTTTCATTACGTCAAATTTCCGTCAAATTCAAGAGTACTAATGATCTATTCTAGTGCAATCGTTAGTGCATCGTTAGTGCTTCTAGAAAACACTAACAGTTTCGTTTGTTCTTCAATATTAGTGTAGTTATGGACAATTACATGTCACTAAACTCCTATAAGACATTTATTGGGAATTTTTAATTGCATCAAATTTTCGCCATATTCAAAAGCACTAATGATATCTCCTAGTGCAATTGTTAGTGGTTCTTAGTGCACCAACCCCTAACGTTAGTACTTCATTAGTGTAGGTGCTACAGGTACAATATCTTTCGAGGGCACGGTGAACATGCGTCAACTTCAAGCACTAACAAAAAATTAATGCCATTCATTAGTGTATCGTTAGTGCTTCTAGAAAGCACTAAATGTTTGTATGAAATTTGATATTTCTTAAGTTGGTCTTACCAGAAATCTTGAATAAATCCCAAAATATGGTAATGCTAACCTTATTGCTTAGTGCATTTAAGTGCACTAACGATGCAATAACGATTGTCTTTAACTGCATGTTTCTACCTCTATTTGTATAGAATTTGATATTTCTGAAGTTGGCCCCCATCTAAAATCTTGAATAAATCCCAAAATATTGTAGCACTAACGTCAGTGTTTAGTATTTTAAGTGCACTAACGATGCAGTAACGATTGCCGTTAACTCTATGTTCCTATCTCTATTTGTATAGAATTTGAAATTACTGAAGTTGCCCATCCCACCGAAAATCTTGAATGAATTCCAAACTATGGTAGCACCAACGATAGTGCTTAGTACGTTTAAGTGCAATAACGATGCACTAACGTTTGCCATTAACCCCATATTTCTATCTCTATTTGTATAGAATTTGATATTTCTGAAGTTGACCACCCCACCAAATTTTTTGAATAAATCTCAAAATATAGTAGCGCTAACGTTAGTGCTTAGTGCGGTTAAGTACACTAATGATGCACTAATGATTGCTGTTAACACTATGTTTCTACCTTTATTTGTATACAATTTGATATTACTGAAGTTGGCCCCCCCAACAAAAATCTTGAATAAATCTCAAAATATGATAGCACTAACGTTAGTGCTTAGTGCTTATAAGTGCACTAACGATTCCCGTTAACTCAATGTTTCTATCTCTATTTGTACTGAATTTGATGTTTCTGAACTTTGTCCCCCCCACCTTGAAAACTATTATAACTTCGTACCGGAAGTGGTACAAACGAAAATTTTTGCGGTACATTCCGGCACAAACTTAGCACAAACGATTGGCATAGGTTTTGTTTCGAAATTCCAAGGTTGGAGGCTGCCGTCTCTCCAGCCCCCCCCCCACTTTAAATGACTTATAACTTCGTACCGGAAGTGGTACAAACGAAAATTTTTGCGGTACATTACAGGACAAACGTAGCACAAACGATTGCCATAGGCTTTGTTTTGAAATTCCAAGTTTGGAGGCTGCCGTTTCTCCAGGCACCCAATTTAAAACCCTTATAACTTCGTACCGGTAGTGGTACAAACGAAAATTTTTGCGGTACGTTCCGGCACAAACGTAGCACAAACGATTGCCATAGGTTTTGTTTCGAAATTCCAAGTTTGGAGGCTGCCGTTTCTCCAGCCACCCACATTAAAACCCTTATAACTTCGTACCGGAAGTGGTACAAACGAAACTTTTTGCGGTAAATTCCGGCACAAACGTAGCACAAACGATTGGCATAGGTTTTGTTTCGAAATTCCACGGTTCGAGTCTGCCATTTCTGCAGTCCTCCACTTTAAAACCCTTATAACTTCGTACCGGAAGTGGTATAAACGAAAATTTTTGCGGTACATTCGGGCACAAACGTAGCACAAACGATTGCCATAGGTTATGTTTTGAAATTTTTAGGTGGGGGGCTGCCGTTTCCCCAGCCCCCACTTTTAAGCCCTTATAACTTCGTACCGGAAGTGGTACAAACGAAAATTTTTGCGGTACATTCCGGCACAAACGATTAGCATAGTTTTTGTTTCGAGATTCCAAGGTTGCAGGCTTCCGTTTCTGCAGCCCCTCCAGTTCAAAACACTTATAACTTCGTACCGGAAGTGGTACAAACGAAAATGTTTACGGTACATTCCGGCATAAACGTAGCACAAACGATTGGCATAGGTTTGTTTTGAAATTCCTAGGTGGGGGGCTGCCGTTTCCCCAGTACCGGAAGTGGTACAAACAAAAATTTTTGCGGTACATTCCGGCACAAACGTAGCACAAACGATTGCCGTAGGTTTTGTTTCGAAATTCCAAGTTTGGAGGCTGCCGCTTCTCCAGCCCCCCATTTTAAAAAATTATAACTTCATACCGGAAGTGGTACAAACGAAAATTGTTGCGGTACATTTTGGCACAAACGTAGCACTAACGATTGTCATAGGTTTTATTTGAAATTTTTAGGTGGGGGGCTGCCGCTTCCTCAGCCCCCACCTCAAAACCCTTATAAGTTCGTACCGGAAGTGGTACAAACGAAAATTTTTGCGGTACTTTCCGTTACATACGTAGCACAAACAATTGGCATAGGTTTTGTTTCGAAATTCCAAGGTAGGAGTTTCCGCTTCTCCAGCCACCCACTTTAAAACCCTTATAACTTCGTACCGAAAGTGGTACAAACGAAAATTTTTGCGGTACATTCCGTCACTAACGATTGGCATAGGTTTTGTTTTTAAATTTTTAGGTGGGGGGCTGCCGTTTCCCCAGCCCCACATTTAAACCCTTATAACTTCGTACCGGAAGTGGTACAAACGAAAATTTTTGCGGTACATTCCGGCACAAACGTAGCACAAACGATTGGCATAGATTTTGTTTTGAAATTCCCAGGTTGGAGTCTGCCGTTTCCCCAGCCCCCCACTTTAAAACTATTATAACTTCGTACCGGAAGTGGTACAACCAAAAATTTTTGCGGTACATTCCGGTACAAACGTAGCACAAACGATTGGCATAGATTTTGTTTTGAAATTCCCAGGTTGGAGGCTGCCGTTTCCCCAGCCCCCCACTTTAAAACTATTATAACTTCGTTCCGAAAGTGGTACAAACGAAAATTTTTGCGGTACATTCAGGCACAAACCTAGCACAAACTATTGACATAAATTTTGCTTTGAAATTCCTAGGTGGGGGGCTGCCGTTTCCCCAGCCCCCCACGTCAAAACCCTTATAACTTCGTACCGAAAGTGGTACAAACGAAAATTTTTGCTGTACGTTCCGGCACAAACGTAGCACAAACGATTTGCATAGGTTTTGTTTCGAAATTTTTAGGTGGGGGGCTGCCGTTTCCCCAGCCCCCACTTTTAAGCCCTTATAACTTCGTACCGGAAGTTGTACATTCGAAAATTTTTGCGGTACATTCAGCCAC
Source organism: Thermobia domestica (assembly GCF_964235325.1). NCBI lineage: Eukaryota > Metazoa > Arthropoda > Insecta > Zygentoma > Lepismatidae > Thermobia > Thermobia domestica. Next base: position 79,971,458 of record NC_137470.1, read on the forward strand.
AAACCTAGCACAAACGATTGACATAAATTTTGCTTTGAAATTCCTAGGTGGGGCGGCTGCCGTTTCCCCAGCCCGCCACTTCAAAACCCTTACAATTTCGTACCGGAAGTGGTACAAACGAAATTTTTTTGCGGTACATTCCGGCACAAACGTAGCACAAACGATTAGCATAGTTTTTGTTTCGAAATTCCTAGGTTGGAGGCTGCCGTTTCCCCAGCCCCCATTTCAAAACCCTTATAACTTCGTACCGGAAGTGGTACAAACGAAACTTTTTGCGGTAAATTCCGGCACAAACGTAGCACAAACGATTGGCATAGGTTTTGTTTCAAAATTCCAAGCTAGGGGTTGCCGTTTCCCCAGCCCCCACATTAAAACTCCTAAAACTTCGTACCGGAAGTGGTACAAACGAAAATGTTTGCGGTACATTCCGGCACAAACGTAGCACAAACGATTTGCATAGGTTTTGTTTCGAAATTCCAAGCTTCGAGTCTGCCATTTCTGCACTCCTCCACTTTAAGACCCTTATAACTTCGTACCGGAAGTGGTATAAACGAAAATTTTTGCGGTACATTCGGGCACAAACGTAGCACAAACGATTGCCATAGGTTTTGTTTTGAAATTTTTAGGTGGGGGGCTGCCGTTTCCCCAGCCCCCACTTTTAAGCCCTTATAACTTCGTACCGGAAGTTGTACAATCGAAAATTTTTGCGGTACATTCAGCCACAAACCTAGCACAAACGATTGACATAAATTTTGCTTTGAAATTCCTAGGTGGGGCGGCTGCCGTTTCCCCAGCCCGCCACTTCAAAACCCTTACAATTTCGTACCGGAAGTGGTACAAACGAAATTTTTTTGCGGTACATTCCGGCACAAACGTAGCACAAACGATTAGCATAGTTTTTGTTTCGAAATTCCTAGGTTGGAGGCTGCCGTTTCCCCAGCCCCCACTTCAAAACCCTTATAACTTCGTACCGGAAGTGGTACAAACGAAACTTTTTGCGGTAAATTCCGGCACAAACGTAGCACAAACGATTGGCATAGGTTTTGTTTCAAAATTCCAAGCTAGGGGTTGCCGTTTCCCCAGCCCCCACATTAAAACTCCTAAAACTTCGTACCGGAAGTGGTACAAACGAAAATGTTTGCGGTACATTCCGGCACAAACGTAGCACAAACGATTTGCATAGGTTTTGTTTCGAAATTCCAAGGTTCGAGTCTGCCATTTCTGCAGTCCTCCACTTTAAAACCCTTATAACTTCGTACCGGAAGTGGTAATAAACGAAAATTTTTGCGGTACATTCGGGCACAAACGTAGCACAAACGATTGCCATAGGTTTTGTTTTGAAATTTTTAGGTGGGGGGCTGCCGTTTCCCCAGCCCCCACTTTTAAGCCCTTATAACTTCGTACCGGAAGTGGTACAAACGAAAATTTTTGCGGTACATTCCGGCACAAACGATTAGCATAGTTTTTGTTTCGAGATTCCAAGGTTGCAGGCTTCCGTTTCTGCAGCCCCTCCAGTTCAAAACACTTATAACTTCCTATCGGAAGTGGTACAAACGAAAATGTTTACGGTACATTCCGGCACAAACGTAGCACAAACGATTGGCATAGGTTTTGTTTTGAAATTCCTAGGTGGGGGGCTGCCGTTTCCCCAGCCCCCCACTTTAAAACCCTTATAACTGCGTACCGGAAGTGGTACAAACAAAAATTTTTGCGGTACATTCCGGCACAAACGTAGCACAAACGATTGCCGTAGGTTTTGTTTCGAAATTCCAAGTTTGGAGGCTGCCGCTTCTCCAGCCCCCCATTTTAAAACCTTATAACTTCATACCGGAAGTGGTACAAACGAAAATTGTTGCGGTACATTTTGGCACAAACGTAGCACTAACAATTGTCATAGGTTTTGTTTTGAAATTTTTAGGTGGGGGGCTGCCGCTTCCTCAGCCCCCACCTCAAAACCCTTATAACTTCGTACCGGAAGTGGTACAAACGAAAATTTTTGCGGTACTTTCCGGCACATACGTAGCACAAACAATTGGCATAGGTTTTGTTTCGAAATTCCAAGGTAGGAGTTTCCGCTTCTCCAGCCACCCACTTTAAAACCCTTATAACTTCGTACCGAAAGTGGTACAAATGAAAATTTTTGCGGTACATTCCGGCACTAACGATTGGCATAGGTTTTGTTTTTAAATTTTTAGGTGGGGGGCTGCCGTTTCCCCAGCCCCACATTTAAACCCTTATAACTTCGTACCGGAAGTGGTACAAACGAAAATTTTTGCGGTACATTCCGGCACAAACGTAGCACAAACGATTGGCATAGATTTTGTATTGAAATTCCCAGGTTGGAGTCTGCCGTTTCCCCAGCCCCCCACTTTAAAACTATTATAACTTCGTACCGGAAGTGGTACAACCAAAATTTTTTGCGGTACATTCCGGTACAAACGTAGCACAAACGATTGGCATAGATTTTGTTTTGAAATTCCCAGGTTGGAGGCTGCCGTTTCCCCAGCCCCCCACTTTAAAACTATTATAACTTCGTTCCGAAAGTGGTACAAACGAAAATTTTTGCTGTACATTCAGGCACAAACCTAGCACAAACTATTGACATAAATTTTGCTTTGAAATTCCTAGGTGGGGGGCTGCCGTTTCCCCAGCCCCCTACGTCAAAACCCTTATAACTTCGTACCGAAAGTGGTACAAACGAAAATTTTTGCTGTACGTTCCGGCACAAACGTAGCACAAACGATTGCCATAGGTTTTGTTTAGAAATTTTTAGGTGGGATGATGCCGTTTCCCCAGCCCCCACTTTTAAGCCCTTATAACTTCGTACAGGAAGTGGTACAATCGAAAATTTTTGCGGTACATTCAGCCACAAACCTAGCACAAACGATTGACATAAATTTTGCTTTGAAATTCCTTGGTGGGGCGGCTGCCGTTCCCCAGCCCGCCACTTCAAAACCCTTACAATTTCGTACCGGAAGTGGTACAAACGAAATTTTTTTGCGGTACATTCCGGCACAAACGTAGCACAAACGATTAACATAGTTTTTGTTTCGAAATTCCTAGGTTGGAGGCTGCCGTTTCCCCAGCCCCCACTTCAGAACCCTTATAACTTCGTACCGGAAGTGGTACAAACAAAATTTTTTGCGGTACATTCCGGCACAAACGTAGCACAATCGATTGCCATAGGTTTTGTTTCGAAATTCCAAGTTTGGAGGCTGCCGCTTCTCCAGCCCCCCCACTTTAAAACCCTTATAACTTCGTACCGGAAGTGGTACAAACGAAAATGTTTACGGTACATTCCGGCACAAACATAGCACAAACGAATGCCATAGTTTTTGTTTCGAAATTCAAAGTTTTGAGGCTGCCGTTTCTCCAGCCCCCCCACTTTAAAACCCTTATAACTTCGTACCAGAAGTGGTACAAACGAAAATGTTTACGGTACATTTTGGCACAAACGTAGCACAAACGATTGCCATAGGTTTTGTTTCGAAATTCCAAGTTTGGAGGCTGCCGTTTCTCCAGCCCCCCCACTTTAAAACCCTTTTAACTTCGTACCGGAAGTCGTACAAACTAAAATTTTTGCGGTACATTCCGGCACAAACGTAGCACAAACGATTGGCATACCTTTTGTTTCGAAATTCCAAGTTTTGAGGCTTCCGTTTCTCCAGCCCCCCCACTTTGAAACCCTTATAACTTCGTACCGGAAGTGGTACAAACGAAAATTTTTGCGATACATTCCGGCATAAACGTAGCACAAACGATTGCCATAGGTTTCTTTTCGAAATTCCAAGTTGGGGGCTGCCGTTTCCCCAGCCCCCCCACTTTAAAACCCTTATAACTTCTTACCGGAAGTGGTACAAACGAAAATTTTTGCGGTACATTCCGGCACAAACGTAGCACAAACGATTGCCATAGGTTTGGTTTCGAAATTCCAAGGTGGGGGGGCTGCCCTTTCCCCAGCCCCCACTTTTAAGCCCTTAAAACTTCGTACCGGAAGTGGTACAATCGAAATTTTTGCGGTACATTCAGCCACAAACCTAGCACAAACGATTGACATAAATTTTGCTTTGAAATTCCTAGGTGGGGCGGCTGCCGTTTCCCCAGCCCGCCACTTCAAAACCCTTACAATTTCGTACCGGAAGTGGTACAAACGAAATTTTTTGCGGTACATTCCGGCACGAACGTAGCACAAACGATTAGCACAGTTTTTGTTTCGAAATTCCTAGGTTGGAGGCTGCCGTTTCCCCAGCCCCCACTTCAAAACCCTTATAACTTCGTACCGGAAGTGGTACAAACAAAAATTTTTGCGGTACATTCCGGCACTAACGTAGCACAATCGATTGCCATAGGTTTTGTTTCGAAATTCAAAGTTTTGAGGCTGCCGTTTCTCCCGCCCCCCCCCCCACTTTAAAACCCTTATAACTTCGTACCGGAAGTGGTACAAACGAAAATGTTTACGGTACATTCCGGCACAAACGTAGGACAAACGATTGCCATAGGTTTTGTTTCGAAATTCCAAGTTTGGAGGCTGCCGTTTCTCCAGCCCCCCCACTTTAAAACCCTTTTAACTTCGTACCGGAAGTGGTACAAACGAAAATTTTTGCGGTACATTCCGGCACAAACGTAGCACAAACGATTGGCATACCTTTTGTTTCGAAGTTCCAAGTTTTGAGGCTTCAGTTTTTCCAGCCCCCCCACTTTGAAACCCTTATAACTTCGTACCGGAAGTGGTACAAACGAAAATTTTTGCGGTACATTCCGGCACAAACGTAGCACAAACGATTGGCATAGGTTTTGTTTCGAAACTCCAAGGTGGGGGGCTGGCGAAATGCACCTCAAAACCAAACAAAATGTTAAACACCACCGCAAATATACAAATAGATAAAACACTTGGCACACCACCGCTCGATAACTACAAAGACACCAAAATGTAAAAGTGAATTGACAATCCGTTGCAACGTCTTCGGTCATTTTTGTCGGATTTCCGCAAAGACTGCGTGAATGCATGTTCAAAAGCCATATATCACACACAACAACACGGGAAATCAGACAAAACTGACACCCACTCCTACAAGGGCCTACCCCTCGGTCAATGAACGGCTGCCAGTGCATGACCATCCTTCTTAGAATTTGGCTAAAAGGGTTTGCTGGGATTCATCAGAGATTGCCTTACTAGGACAGTGGGATATTTACGGTTTTCTTTCAGGGGGCTTTGCTAACTTTATTCCTTGAAATGTGAAAATTGTAAACCTCATATTCATGCACTAACATTTTTCGAGTACCTGCACTTAGCATTGTCTAGTACTGGAGGAGGAGGCTGCTTTCTCTTTCGTTTGTGAAATATATACCAGAAAAAAATACATATGTATGTTTTATCTTATTTATTTAAGAGCTAAAACACTAAACATTTCTGTTTATTCCACATATTTCTGAAAATGAAATACAAATGTTGAAGACAGCCCTGCTAATGTGATCCTCCACTACATTGTTTTTCAACTTTATAAATATCTTAACTACTGCTTTTTTTAAAAGTAGATTATACGAACGCCCTTGCCCGTCCCACCAATGTTGAAAACATATCTGCGTCCATAGTGCCATATGAAGTCCATTTACAGCGGAAACGTTCCCATATTATTTACTATACATTTGTCAGAAGTATTTGTGTAGCACGATCTTAATAGCCCAGCAACCAATGCTACAGAAGCTCTATGATATTAATAATAATAATAATAATAATAATAATAATAATAATAATAATATCCATAAAGTTGAAACTCTCACTGCCTTTTTTTTTTTTTTTTTTTTTTTTTTTGTTAGTTGCAGTTCACACTTCAGGTTGATATATTTCGGAAGAAGGAAACTTTTCTTGATCTGCTATCTCATGGCTAAGGAATTCGGATGTAATTCAAACCGAATCCATTTAAATGAAATGAAATGTTTGAGTTTTACGTCCCACTCTTATGTCGGTTAGGCTAAAGGAGACGGTGATTATAACAAATGAGTGAAATGGTGGAATAAAGAAAGTGGGAGGAAACGGGAGAACCCCGAGAAAACCCACGAGCACAGTGTTTGTCCACCACAAAGTCTACACGCGTGAGCTGGGATCGAACCAGGGACCCCAAGCACCGGAGGTGAAAGCTCTACCACTGAAGCCATCGCCCCCCCCAATTCCATTTAATCTGGGACAAAATGAAAGGTCGAGTGCAAATCACACCACCAGTTTTTCTGTGTGATAGCTATTTTTCAGTTACACCTTGAAGAATCCTTTCAACGTAATAACTCGTATATTGTCTAAGAATTGAATGTCAAAGTGGTGCAGAGATTATCTCTGTTTCTATAGTAGATGTATGTGAATCAAGTTCCTCCGGAGTCGCACGGCATTTTGGCAAATGTCATGCCATAGAGTTGAGGAAACTGCTGATCCGCTTCTACGTAAATTAAATATAAGGAATAATCTTAAATAAGTTTTACATATGCTAACAAAGCATAATTTCAGATATAAAATAATGTTTATTTCTTGTAATCACTGATATCGTTCATAGCTTAAAGTGACACTGCTTCATTAATACTTGGTACAAAGAAAACAACCGTTGCAGTTGTTTTTTTTATTCTTCTTTCAAATATTTACGCATAATTTGACATATCTAAGGATCATTGTGACGAAATTAAAAAAAGAAAACCTAAGTGGATGTTCTGTGGAACTAATGTAAAATCATACTACTGTACAGAAATATATACGCTCACACACACTAGAATAAACAACATTTTTCTACGTGACGTACTGGCAACCCTGCTAACTGTCGTCACTTCCGTTCTGATCCTAACCTGAACTTTTGTATAGTAATCCAAAGTTTGTTAGTTCGCACCCACACCCGGACACTTTTCTTAGACTTTTTTAGTGTTTTAGAGACTCTCCTTAATGTAAACATATTACGCATATAGGCGATTTAACATATTTTGGGGGAGTAATTTTGTGGTTCATTGGTGTTTCGTCGCGTCTCTGCCACTGGTGTGCCGCTGGTGGTATTGTTTTTTAAAACGGAAGAGGGAGCATCGTAAATCATCTCTGCGGGGCCGCTAATTTTTGTCGAGATGTCGCTAGTTGCTCATCGGTGGTCAACCGACGCTTACGGCATGAAGTACGGATTAACCACATGAGCTCCTGCCGGGAATCGAACCCGGTTATATTTCTTCTTTCTCAACTAATATCGATCGTTTTCGATAATTTTTACAAACCAATCCATAGGGATGGGCAGGAGTCAAGCTAAAACTCGACTTGACTCGAAACTCGAAGAGAATTCAGAGGAGTTGGTTAGAAGCCCTGCAGGGCTCGTTTTATTCCACCTGGAATACCATGATGAAAATTTAACCGCAACTGCTTCTTCAATTTTTTTCTTCTTTAATTCCAACAAAGTGACAATGTCTTTTATTACTACTATAATAAACAATACATACCCCAGAAGGTTTGAACAATCGCAAGCTGCAACCAATCAGAAACGTGTTTTTAGTTTCTATAGCCAGGGTCAAGGCTGTTCAAAAGGTGCTGTCTACAATGCAGTGAGCAGAGAGAGTCACGGTGGCTGGTGGGTCGCAGTTGGTCAAGTGTAAACTTAACAAACGTCTAACATACTGTATATATTTTCGGTTCCTATGAATTCCTTCGACTATGTTACTTGTTCTTTCCTTATGTGGTAATAATAATAATAATAATAATAATAATAATAATAATAATAATAATAATAATAATAATAATAATAATAATAATAATAATAATAAAGGAATAACATAACTACAATACCAACTACATAAACATTATCTTCCTATTCAGAAAAAAATAATAATTGCCATGACGGGATTTGAACCCAGGCAGCTGCAATGGCAGTTTCCTGCTTTCACAATTTCTTATAAACAAACGCCCCAACCGTTGTATTGCTTGCCACTGGCTGCTCATGTCCTTTCGACGTATTCCAAACACTACAAGGACACGAATACACAGTTATTCTGAGGACAGTTAAAATTCTGATCTTGCTTTTCAGAGGAATTCGAATCCCTAGTGCATTGCGCCTCATGATCAGAAGCCGAACGCCCAAGATCACTCGGCTAGTGCTACCGGCTCAATTTGCCCCAAATATCTCATATGAATATAAGAATATAAACTAGTAGCTATGGAACATAAATATAGAACTGTCTATTTCTGAACGTGCTGATACAATTCAAAGTATGTGAAAATAATTTCTGTCGTCTTTTCTTCTTTGGAAATTAGAAGTTACGGTAAAAACGAAATGTAATGTAAATTGGGACCATCCCTGCAACCGATTATCAGCGTCTTAACTTAGAGTTTTTTCTGTGGGGACAGCATTAATAAGCTTATTTGGGGTACCTAGAAAAAGTTGTTTTTCTAATTCTTGGGCCCCTTTCTCAAACTTTCTTTTAATCTTTATGGGACCCCAGAGCCTGTGAGCCCTCCCGCACGGCGAGGTCTGTGATTTAGTTAGTTGCTCCCTGGGCTCATTCCATACATGACAAAATTATTAAGGGGACAATATTGATAAATCTCAAAGCCATACGAATAAATGTTATCTATAGAGCCCCTAATAGTAGACATTTTTTTTTTCTGAAATGGGTCCACGACCCATTTTCTTCTATTTACCTTTTGTGTGCTGTATTGTTCATGTGATGTAGCGACCCTATTTGATGCTTCATTTCTAATTTCATGTTCGTAGTGTATATAGAGTAAAAAGAAATGTCTCAAAATGGGCCCACTCAAACGGGGGGGTCCTTCTCCGGTGAGGTAGTTGCACCCTGCGCCCCCACAAGTTACGGCTCTACCGATGACGTAGCCTCAACTTGACGAAAGTTTCGTGCTATTTTTCCACATTGAGAAACGTCTTTATAACTTTTTTTGTGTTAAACAAGGAAATTTCTCGAATAAGTCAAAAGACACTCACAAAAGTTGTTTCTATTTTCTTGTTTATTTTTTTATTTATATTTTGTTCATGTTTGTTTTTGTTATATTTGAGTATTTTTTATTTTTAAATGAAACGATTTTAACTAGTTATTTGTTTAGGTGGAAGCTTAAGTGGTGCGGTAGGTGAGTGATTAGCGTACAGAACTACTATCCGGTACACACTGGTTCGAATCCCGGCCAGGCTCAAGCTTTTTCAAGTGTTCCTGTTTCAATTTCAATTTCAACGCATACTCAGTGTGACAAGCAAGATCTTCTCTTCCCTAGAAAGAAAAACGTGCTGGAATAAGAAGAATTGGAGAAGGTCTGTCAATGGAGACAGTGATTTACAAACTTATTTCCACCAGTTAATCTACATTTGATATTTTCGTCTACTTTCAAGCATTTTCTGATCATATGTGATCAGTGTTTTTATTTCTTTGAATATACGGTATATAATAAAATAATACATTACATACACAGCAATATTAAGATTAACACATGATGTTCATTCGACAACACGCTCTGAACCAGAGATTGATCTCAGAATGGAGAAATGATTCGTGCGTCATCTACTCACAATTTTACTTGCATAAAGGCTTGACTCAGTGCTACCAACTGCTGTTAGTGCCGAGAAAAGTTACGTGTAAGTTGGGTTGCATCTATCTAGGCGTTCTCACAACTGCAAATGACCTGGACCACAAGTAATGGAATTAGAGCACTTAAGGGGGAGGGGAAGGGAGATAATTTTGTAAGTGGCGGTACATTTCCCAAATTATACTGCCTTCTTTTTCTGTGGCTGCATCCCAAGTCATTTGACCTAATATCTTAGTTCAGTCGGAAGTGACTCCAAGCCGATCATACAAATGGATGCAGTGCTAGTAAAATGAAGAGTTCCGAGAAAACTGATGAACGCGACGCTCTACAGCACACGCTTACAAAGCATGGTAAAAATGAACTTAAAGACATTGTGCCTCCCAGCAGAATAATTAATAAAATATTACTATATTTGAAATGATTTTCTGAGTAGGATCTTATTCAATGACAATGAGAATGAGATCAAAGACAATGAGAAAAGGCGTTGGTAGATATGTCATTTTACGCGATCTTACGCGTGGGAAAGAAAGCGCAGTCGCAATCTGTAGATTCCGTGGTGCCCTCCCACAGTATGCATTAACAAATATTCTTTATTCTCAACTGCAACGGGCAGAGCTTACAGAACACATGCGTAGCCTATGTCGATGTTTTATGCGTAAACCTCTTTCGATCAATATTATCTCTTTCCCGCCACTACGGAGAAATGTACCCCTAAATGAATATGTACGTTTCTCGAACGTTTCAACAAATAATAATAATAATAATAATAATAATAATAATAATAAACATATTATACATTTCTTGCTGGTGTAATTGAAAACCGTATTTGTAGCTCATTTATAGGCGCTTAGAAAAGCACATACCCAGATCCATAGGCAAAAACATAAGAGTTTTTCAACAGAAAAACTTGTATAATACAGTATTAACTTACAAATTGAAAAGCAACCCACCCTTCCCTCTAGAGTAAAACCGAACTTCCATTTGGCCAAATATTAATGCTCTTTTCTTTAACCAATCTTTAACCAATCTTTGATATTTCATACTTTCTAACAAGTTCGAAACGCTAGACCAGTCTTGGGAAGTAACGCCTTACTTTTTAAGTAACGTACCTAGTTTGCGATACTTTTTCGCATTACAGTTCGGATGATTAACTACAATATATATATATATATATATATATATATATATATATATATATATATATATATATATATTGGAAACCAACGTTTCTTTCCTGTAAGGGAATTTCTCAGAATGGAACAATGGAACAGGAACTACGTATGTCAGTGTCCGACAATCAGTCACCGACGCACAAAGAAACAGATAAGATCATAGTGCCACTTGCTGCTTTTGGAAGCTGAGGACAGCCTCAAGGATATCACGTGAACTGGTTGCAAGCATCTGGAAGATTTTGAGTAGAATTCGACAGCTCCAAATCATACATTCACTGAGAGTCTATTTTATTTTGATTAGTGTTGTTTTTATAAAGATGGAGAACGAAAATATTTTTTTCGTCGAACATTTGAAAGAAAACTTTTTTTTTAAAGCTGAAGATAATGGTGGGCAGAATTTAAAGTAAAGTGGTGCCCCGGCGGGAAATATTAATAAACAACTAAGGTGCCATAATTAACGATACAAGGTCGACCAATTTCGTCCACGTGCCTAATTTCGTCCCCTTCTGTTTCATGTTGTTGATGGTAGGAGCGCTGTCGGTGCAGCAACATTTGTGCAAGCTAAGGCAAGGGGGCAGTTGTGAGAGTGTAGCGGTCAAGGACGCGTGTGCTGTTGTTTAACGAGGAAACGTGTGATTTTTGCGAAGGTGAGTTCTTGTAGTCTTGTTCATATTATTCTATTGTATTTGTTGGAAGTATTGGTTTGGTACTGTCCACATGTCAGAGGTGTGAGTAGATGACAATAGCAATATTTGTATGTGTTTAAGTGTCACAAGGTATTTTTGTTAGGAAGGTAGGAGGAGCCACGTGAGCGTGAAAGTTGTTCCTAATTTCGTCCCCCTGTATGTTCCGAATTCCGTCCCCTTATTCCCAGGAAACGAAATTAGGAACTTACACATGCATTCCATTTGTTTCCGATGGGTCCCCGGAAACAATGGAATAAAGATGCTATGAGGACTGCGATTGCTGCAGTGCGGAAGAAAGACTTGGGATACAAAGCAGCCAGTAAGATGTATAATGTTCCTAGGGCGACATTGAAAGACTATGTGAAGAAAGGTGGACATTTAAGTGGAGAAGAGTTGGTAGCGAAGACAATTGGCAGGAAACCAGTGCTGACCAGTGACTTGGAGAGACAACTTGTTGAATACTGCATGGTCATGGAGAAGCACTTTTACGGTGTAACACTGAAAGATTTACGACGCATGGCCTATCAACTTGCTATTCGGAACAATATTCCACACCCATTTCCAGTAGAAAATAAAACAGCTGGACGTAAGTGGATGCGTCTATTCTTCAAAGACATCCCGAAATTTCAATTCGAAAACCTCAATCTCTGTCACTTGCTCGGATTCAAGGATTCACCCATCAAAGTGTTGAACAGTTTTTTGCTCTGTTAAAGCCAGAATTGGAAAAAGTGCAATTTAACCCGGTCAAAGTGTTCAGCGTTGATGAGACGGGCATTTCGATCGTGCAACACAAAGCTGCGCGAATTGTGGCCATGAAAGGAAAACGCGAGGTGCATAAAGTGTTCTCTGCTGAGCGCGGTTCGTTAATCACTGTGGTGATGTGCATGTCTGCTGCTGGGCAATTTGTGTCCCCCATGATGATTTTCCCAAGACAACTAATGAAAAGTGAACTGATGGATGGGGCACCACCAGGAAGTATCGGAGCGGTTCACCCGTTTGGATGGATAACGGCCGATCTGTTTGAGAAGTGGTTTCAACATTTCTTGTTGATCACAAAACCTTCAAAGGAGACCCCGTTGTGTTAATTGTAGACGGACATTATTCGCATACGCGTAACATCAATGTAATAGATGCTGCTCGCGAACATGGAGTGTCAATAGTTTGCTTGCCTCCTCATTCCACATCGAAACTGCAACCGCTTGATGTTGCTTTCATGTTTCCCTTTAAGACGTATTATGGTCAAGCCATTGAAAGTTGGTTGAGTAACCATCCTGGTCGGACAGTTGGTAATCTTCAGGTAGCTGGTTTGTTCCGTGAAGCATATGAGCGTGCTGCAGTCGTACAAACAGCTGTCAACGGATTTCGCAAAACGGGCATTATTCCATACAATCCGAATATTTTTAGTGAAGCGGATTTTTTTGGCCACCCACAGTCTGACACCAAACATCAGGATGGAACTAATAATCCCGATGATATGATCCATCCTTCTGACCAAGCATCCACCAGCAAGCAGTTTCAAAACCAGCAGCCAGCAGTTACTCCTCAAAACATTAGGAACGTTTCAGTGATCCAACCATCAACATCTACGAGACGAGGTACAGCAACTGTTATCACCAGCTCGCCCCATAAGAGAAAGATTGAAGAAGCTATGGCAAAAAATCGCTCGAGACATTCAAAGACACGTGTTCAACCTACTAGTGCCAAACAAAAGTGCGGGAAACCATCCTTCCGCAAAGCCAAAGAAGACATTGCAAGCGACAATGACTCCAGCTTTGACATTCCATACACCGACTTGTCTGACAGCTTTAGTGAGGATGATGCTGATGCTCAATGTACAATTTGTGGGGGGAAATATTCTACAGATAGACATGGTGAAACGTGGATCCGCTGCTCGCAATGCCTTACATGGCTTCATGAAGCTTGTTGTGGTGCTGATCGCCATGCTACATTCATTTGCCGGGATTGTTTAAATGGTTAAATCCTCATCTTATCCTGGTAACCAGTTTTTCTATAATTCTATTTGCACTTGTTTTACTTGTATTTTCCTTAGTTCATTTGTTTGTAGTTTGCTTCGTTACACGTAAAAGTTAAAAGTACATCATCATAGTGAGCTACACATGTTCAATTTCCTGCCTATTTTTTTTTGTAACTAGTTAAATAAAACTGCTTATTACAAAAGAAACCTTAACGTGGTACTTTCTTTTGAAATTTTAATGAGGGACGGAATTAGGTCCACGTTTTTGTTTTTGGACAGATTGCAATACTTTTGAAATCATATTGTAAAAATAAAACTAAATGCTGATAGACGCAACTCATCTTGGCTACCCAATAAAGGAATAGTCACTATAGATAATGTGCAAGTTTGGCTCTCCTAACCTATATCCTGCAGCCTCAAGGCACGAAAACATGACTAGGGGAGGAAATTTGGGCCTCCTCCCTTACAGTAAAGGGGGAATATACTATGTTTGATGATGTAATGTTCATGGTATGTGATATTCGAGTTCCTTTAGATCAGTTTGCGTATCTTAAAGTCCCGTTGATTAGGGAGTTTGGAACAACTAGCATTAAAAAGCATGTCTCGATTTTAGAGTTCCTGGCAAGTTTTGATTCACTCCCAGTTCATGTGTTCTCATTTTATTAGTTGTAATGTAATGTTTCTCTATATTCTGTATTTTTAATTTTACATAACAACAATGTTATTATTATATTATTAGTAGAGCAACCCAGATTATGCTTTATTTTTTGTTTAATTATGCTTTGTTCTTTTGAAATTATACTTTATTGTGCTTTATTGTTAGTAGCCATCACTGTTTTACATTAATCGTGTATAATATATAATATTTACTATGCATTAATAATTCTAAATATCTTGATTTATTTATTAATATTTTCTGCAAACAATTTCTTTTATATTTAATTATCTTTCTACTTAATGCACTGTTAAAAGATATGCTTTGCTGGAGTCAGTTTTCTCTATCACTTGTGTGTACCTTAAAGCAAGGACGTACACAGGGGGGTGGGTCCTGTGGATTCGGACCTCCCAAATTTCTAATTTGTGTAAATGTAATCTATTTTTAGGGGCAATTTTAGGAAATTTGTTACAAAATACTCTCATATTGAGTTTGGACCCCTCCCGAAATATATTCCTGCGTACGCTACTGCTTTAGAGGTGCATATAAGCTATAGAGAAAGGGAAAGTAAAAGGTGTCAGCGAAAAGTACAGAAAGTGTTCAAGTTCAAGAGGTACACATAACAATACGCTGTGGAGTTCTTATGTACTATTCATTGTTGGAGGAAACTTTTCTGTTTCCTTTACTGTTTTCTTTTCTTCACATCAAAAGATTACACCGAAATAAAACTAATCTTTTCATTGTTGCATTGTTATGTTCTCAATGATTTTGCATTGTAAATATTAGTTTTAAAGATATTAATACAATATGTAAAACTTGCAGTTAAGCAGAATTTTCCAAGAATTGTACTATATACTATTTTAAATTATGCTTCATGCTTTATTTTTTTTTTAAAAAAAATATGTTTTATTATGCTTTTAAAATAAGTTTCTTCTGGACCCCATGACAACCACAAACATGTTCAATGTCCAACCATATGTGTAAATTGCTATTACGCTTACGGTGACCATATTTATGTTAGTGAAAACTCGGGACATTTTAAAGTCAATCCCCTCAACCACTGGCGTCGTTAGCTTTATACTTCTGCATGGGGGGGGGGGGGTTGGATGAATCAAAATCAAAATTCTCTTTCCGCATATAGTTACACGTACACACACACACACACACACACACACACATATATATATATATATATATATATATATATATATATATATATATATATATATATATATATATATATATATATATTGATAATGTGTGTGTGTGTGTGTGTGTGTGTGTGCCAAAATAACAATTCTGGATTTGTATCTTTAAAAAAACGATTTTAGAACCACAAGAGGATTTGCTTGGGCAGAAAAGTAGTTTCTGAGTTGCTCTATCATTTGTAGAACACGTTGTAAAGCAGGTAAAAGAAAATGAGACATCGTGTGTTCGAATAAAACAACAGTTTCTGGTACTTAACATCAATGAATGCTCAAAACTCCTTCAGTTTAGCCACTCGAACTGAGTAGGTATGGAAAAACTTAAATAACTTCACAATTATTACCTCAGCATGAAGAGGAAGTGTATCAGCAGCATTGTTAATGCAGCTATTAACAACATGAGCCATGCATCCTACGCCAACTAACGATATTTTAGTGCTTCCTGTTAACTTTCGAAAGAGATTATTGTGACCCTTCTTTTTTGCACCCCCAACATGTGTATTAGTAGCCTATTGTCTGCAGACATTCCAACTATTAATAATTTCTCAACCAGATCGTTGCGGTTCAAAACTGAAAACACAAACTCATTAAGCTGATCACTCGTTTCACCAGGCAATGTTCTCGATTCTCAAAATAGTGTATGCCACTTTTTAGGTAACAACGGGAGCTCGTGTTTTTCGGATTCCACGTTAATCAGTAGGTCCATGTCTTTATAGCCTCGCTGCTGAACGGGAGGTTAAACTCATAATCAACTCAACTCTTTAGGTAACAACTGCTCTGTAGACTGAATTTTAAACGCTATTTTGCTACTTTCTAATTCGGAGCTCACTGAATTATGTTCTGTGTATATATATTTTTAGCAAAGCTTTTATAATTATATCTGCTTATTCTACAATTAGTTTATTATATGCCTTACTGTTCAATGATATTCACTTATTTTCATTACAGTTATTTTCCTTAAAACGTACAGTTAAATGATTTCTTCACGAAATTTTAGTCAAGCACAACTCGGTTAAACTTGGGTAGTTGCAGAGGTGTGTCTTCAAGGTACAGAACCCTTTCCCCGAAATCCTTATTTTTAAATAAGTTGTACCTAATTTTATGGCAACTTTTTAATAGAATTATTATTATCATTATTCTATTATTATTATTATTATTATTACTATTATTATTATTATTATTATTATTATTATTATTATTATTATTATTATTATTATTATTATTACCAAAGTGTTTTTAATTTAATGGTTAACCCTGTTCCATCCAGCTACCGCCTAGTGGGAATTGTGCTGAACAAACAGCGTGTGTGTAGGTTTTGTCCGGGTTCCTCCCACTTTCTTTATTCCAATATTTCTTTCATTCTCATCATCAATGTCTTCTGTAGCTTAGCCGGCATAACCATTGCTTAAAACCAAACTTTCTTACGGCTCTTGTGAGTAAAATATCCCTACTTTCCACATGAAATTTGCCTGAAAACTTTCCGATTAACGTTTAGCTAGTTGTAAGGACGTAAGCAGAGGTTATGTTCTGATGGCCCTCACACTTCTCTCCAATCCCGAATATTTTGTAACTGTTGCGTAACGCTAGGGGCGATTATATAGATTTTAATACAATCTGTCCTCATACTGAATTTACCAACTATATTATTATTATTATTATTATTATTATTATTATTATTATTATTATTATTATTATTATTATTATTATTATTATTATTATTATTATTACAGAATATTTGAGACCTCAACATTACGTCGAATTCCAATGCAAATAAGCATTCTGAAGTTAAATTTTTTTTGGATCCTCTATAAGGATGAATTGCCTTATAAGAGATACTTTGGAAGGAAAAGAGGGGGAAAGAAGGGGCCAGCTACTGGACAATATGAAAATCGAAGCTTCAAAAACTATGCAGGATTTGTCTTCATCACGATACATAGTAACGCCCCTTCTTTGGGTAAAAGACATTGGATTATGTATGCGTTATATCGATATTTTAACGAAATTTACATATAAATATAAAAAGAATAGTTCCTGTTTACCAATTTTGGTTGAGCGAATATATGGGACGTGCTGAAAATAACGAACGAAAATACTATTACTATTATTTTCAGTAAGAGTAGAAGAACTTAGAAACAATTCCATTATGATGTTCCAGACAAATTTATGACTCATACTAGGCCTTAAGGATGACTTTTTTTTATTGATCACGGCGGAAGCTGATGTGCCTCGCATTCGACGTTAATCAGTGGGTCCCGTCTCATATAGGCTCGCTGCTGAAGGAGACGTTAAACTCAAAATCAACTCAACTCAACCTTTTGTATTCATGAAGTTTTTTGCGAAACACTCTACATTTTCAGACAGTAGGAATCAAGATGGTAGACTATGACGTCATGTTGTTAGTTTTTCCCCTGTGAAGAAAGTCGTTTCAACTCTAACTTTTAAGAGCGAGAGAAATTGATTATTTTTCATGTTATTATACATCAGAAATATCAATGTTGTAAATTATTAAATTTTTCTGAATTTCCTCGGAGGGAATTGGACCGCAGACTGCTAACTTACGAAACGAATGCTTTAACCACTACCCTTAGTTTTGTTGTTCTGATATAACATACAAAAAATTAACAAAAATAGAACAACTGCAGTGACACATTAACTCAAAAGAGCAGTTCTATAATAGCTGAGCATATTAAACATCAACACATAAGAAAAAAAGAAAAAGAAAAAGAGAAATAAAAACAAACAAAACTAAAAATGTGCCTCACTGGAGCTGGTTCTTAGATACTCGTCTAGATTCAGACGTACGGGAAGGAAAGAGTCTATAGCAACATTACCTATAAATTAGACTGATAAAACGCCAATGTAATATACGTGCATTGTAACGAGCGGAGTCCATGATCGTCCCAGCCTAGGTCAAATTACGAATTAAGGTAATAACATAGGGCGGACACTGGGCCGTAAATTTGTATAAAAGGAGGGTTCAGGGAATTTTCATAACTCTGCCAAAGCAACGTATCCATTGCTGTTTTTTTTTTTTTTTTTTTTTTAAGCTTCCACTTCCCCCTGCCTTGGCCGATTACTTTCGGACTTATTTACGGCAGACGCAACTGCCTCTTGCCTTTATTTCTCTCTCTTATACTTTGTTTTTTCTTTATTTATCTCTCTGTCTTTTCGGCTGTCAAACCTCAGCAGATTGAGGTGAGGCACATTTCTTTTCAGCATGGCACCTAATATTTAAAACCATGCCCTTATATTTCTCTCTCTTTTTTTTGTTTTTTTTTATTAATTTCCTTTATTTATCCTTTTACATGCAGAAAATAACCTGAAAGAAGAAGGAAAATAATTGATTAGTACATAAGATAAATGAGTGGAAAGCAGCACATTCCCCACCCTGAAAAGTAAAATATTAAAAGAAAAATAAACAAAACACAGTGTAAAAAACATTCTCATTTGGTGTTAACTGTCTTGTAGTTTCTTCTTTCTTCCATGATTCTCTATGCTTTTATCACACTGTTTCTCATATGCGTTTATTACACTAACACGCACTACACTGACACACACACAATGTTGATAGATGTTATAGAAATAAAACGAAATAAATAAATAAATAAAAAGAAACGTAAGTTTGTACTATAGTTCTGGGTGTTTGCCAGAACTTTAAAATTGTTTCTATTAGAATTTGATTTTTTTTTTTTTATTTGTATCTTTTCAAAGTGCCATTTGTTCAATTACCTTCTTCGTTGGGTTCGTTCATTCCATAGGTTTCTCACTACATGCTCTGTTATTTTTTGAAAATTATCGAATTTTGTTTTATCCTGCCGTAAGCTAGTCCAATCTTCATCACTAAGTTCATCTCTGAAATTCCTTATTTCTTCACTAGTTACGTAATTTTCACAATTCCATATTACGTGTTCAGGTGTTTGGATTTCTCCACATGAACACATTTCGTCATTTTCAATATTTAGTCTTTTCAAATGTGTTTTGAAGGGTCCATGTCCCGACAGTGCTTCCATAGTTTCCTTCTTTATTTCACCAATTTCTTTCCTTACTTTGATAGTTGGTATGTATTCTTTGAGCTTTTCTCCTTTTGTTGTGGTGTACCATTCCTCCTGCCATTTTCTTTCTATCAACATATTTAGTTCGTCTTCGTTATTCGGATTTGTACCTAGAATCTCTATTATTTTTATAGTTTCATTATTTGTTTTCCATCGTTTTATTGCTTCTCTTAGTATTTGGTAGTGGATGAAATTGGATGAAATTCAGTCTACAGCAATTTGGATGAAATTCAGTCTACAGAGCAGTTGTTACCTAAAGAGTTGAGTTGATTATGAGTTTAACCTCCCGTTCAGCAGCGAGGCTATAAAGACATGGACCTACTGATTAACGTGGAATCCGAAAAACACGAGCTCCCGTTGTTACCTAAAAAGTGGCATACACTATTTTGAGAATCGAGAACATTGCCTGGTGAAACGAGTGATCAGCTTAATGAGTTTGTGTTTTCAGTTTTGAACCGCAACGATCTGGTTGAGAAATTATTAATAGTTGGAATGTCTGCAGACAATAGGCTACTAATACACATGTTGGGGGTGCAAAAAAGAAGGGTCACAATAATCTCTTTCGAAAGTTAACAGGAAGCACTAAAATATCGTTAGTTGGCGTAGGATGCATGGCTCATGTTGTTAATAGCTGCATTAACAATGCTGCTGATACACTTCCTCTTCATGCTGAGGTAATAATTGTGAAGTTATTTAAGTTTTTCCATACCTACTCAGTTCGAGTGGCTAAACTGAAGGAGTTTTGAGCATTCATTGATGTTAAGTACCAGAAACTGTTGTTTTATTCGAACACACGATGTCTCATTTTCTTTTACCTGCTTTACAACGTGTTCTACAAATGATAGAGCAACTCAGAAACTACTTTTCTGCCCAAGCAAATCCTCTTGTGGTTCTAAAATCGTTTTTTTAAAGATACAAATCCAGAATTGTTATTTTGGCACACACACACACACACACACACACACATTATCAATATATATATATATATATATATATATATATATATGTGTGTGTGTGTGTGTGTGTGTGTGTACGTGTAACTATATGCGGAAAGAGAATTTTGATTTTGATTCATCCAACCCCCCCCCCCATGCAGAAGTATAAAGCTAACGACGCCAGTGGTTGAGGGGATTGACTTTAAAATGTCCCGAGTTTTCACTAACATAAATATGGTCACCGTAAGCGTAATAGCAATTTACACATATGGTTGGACATTGAACATGTTTGTGGTTGTCATGGGGTCCAGAAGAAACTTATTTTAAAAGCATAATAAAACATATTTTTTTTTTAAAAAAAAATAAAGCATGAAGCATAATTTAAAATAGTATATAGTACAATTCTTGGAAAATTCTGCTTAACTGCAAGTTTTACATATTGTATTAATATCTTTAAAACT
This sequence comes from Thermobia domestica, assembly GCF_964235325.1. Taxonomy (NCBI): domain Eukaryota; kingdom Metazoa; phylum Arthropoda; class Insecta; order Zygentoma; family Lepismatidae; genus Thermobia; species Thermobia domestica. Next base: position 79,992,140 of record NC_137470.1, read on the forward strand.
AATATTTACAATGCAAAATCATTGAGAACATAACAATGCAACAATGAAAAGATTAGTTTTATTTCGGTGTAATCTTTTGATGTGAAGAAAAGAAAACAGTAAAGGAAACAGAAAAGTTTCCTCCAACAATGAATAGTACATAAGAACTCCACAGCGTATTGTTATGTGTACCTCTTGAACTTGAACACTTTCTGTACTTTTCGCTGACACCTTTTACTTTCCCTTTCTCTATAGCTTATATGCACCTCTAAAGCAGTAGCGTACGCAGGAATATATTTCGGGAGGGGTCCAAACTCAATATGAGAGTATTTTGTAACAAATTTCCTAAAATTGCCCCTAAAAATAGATTACATTTACACAAATTAGAAATTTGGGAGGTCCGAATCCACAGGACCCACCCCCCTGTGTACGTCCTTGCTTTAAGGTACACACAAGTGATAGAGAAAACTGACTCCAGCAAAGCATATCTTTTAACAGTGCATTAAGTAGAAAGTATCTTTTAACAGTGCATTAAGTCAAATATCAATATAACTCATAGATAATGCAATGTCTTTTACCCAAAGAAAAAGCGTTATTATGTATCGTGATGAAGACAAATCCTACTTAGTTTCTGAAGGTTCAATTTTCATATTGTCCGTAGCTGACTACTTCTTTTTCCCTCTCTTTTCTTTCCAAGCTATCTCTTATAAGGCAATTCATCCTTATAGAGGTTCCAAAAAATTTTCTTTCAATTTTGTTAACTTCAGTATGCTTATTTGGATTTTAAAAGGATGTAATATTGAGGTCTCAAATATTCAGTAATAATACAGACGTGGACAAATTATTAGATTTTTTTTTTAATTCATATAAATTTTGTGGATTTATTATATTTCCTAAATTTTGTTGAAGAGAGCTAGTCATTTGTGAGACACCACATGACAATGTTATCACTGAGGAACATTTATAAGTTGTGTATGAATTCTTAAGTAATATTCTTAAGTAATTATAATTGATCAAGTAATCTGACGCAACATGAGGACACGTGGTTTCGAGACGAGGAATGTTAGAATACAGGAAAAGTCCAGGGGACAAGTAAACTCGCCTTCGGAGATAAAATCGCTGATAATGTTCAGTTAAAAGCCTTTCTTGATAGAAAAAAGACTTGCTGGAACATAACTACTTGTTCATGGAATATTTTGTACAGAGTGCAACTCATTAATCGCTCTGGGTCTTCTATACTCTATTGGCCAGAAAATGAAAACTTTTGTTGGATGCTATTTCAAAATAATATTTGGGAAGTTCCTGTTCCATTTCTCACAATCCAGTTAGCCCGGTCTTACGTACCTGAAAGCAAAATTAAAAGCAGACATCATATCATCAATGAAAAGGATGAGCTGTGAAATATAGGACACTACATTTTGCATGTAAATCTATGTAATTCTAAGAAGTGTTACTGGTATGTATGTTTATTGTTTACATCTATGTGCATTAGTCTATATTTTCTTATTTCTGTTGATAGGGTTTGTAATAATCACTCAATCCCGTCATATTGCTAGACTATATTTTCCATTCACAAAACCGCAAGATTATTACAAACAAGGTACCTCTTTTTCTTATTTAATCATACCTAGTAAATGCAAACTAATCCTATAGAAGTTACAAAAGTTTGATAGTTGTAAGCGACGGTACAAGTAGGAAAAAGCTTGAAAGTCATAGGCAAAGCACCAAAATATAATATTATGGTAATATAAAAATTTCATATTGCACCAGTTCTATTTTCAAGCATACCTAATATTTACTAAGATGATTATTTGAGAAGTTTTAAATTGTGACAGTTGTTACTTCAGAGTAGTGATGGCCAAAATTTTACGAAATCGGAAATTTTACTTTCCGGAATTTTTCCGAATTCCAGATTTTTTCGGAAATCGGAATTTTTTCGAACTCCGAAAATTTTCCGATTTTACTTTCCGAAATCCAGAAAGTAAAAATTCCAAAATCGGCCATCACTACTTCAGAGGAAACGCATAAATTGTTAACAACAGTAAATCTGTATATTTCTGTACATTTAAAACACAAATAATAATAATAATAATAATAATAATAATAATAATAATAATAATAATAATAATAATAATAATTGCAAGAATACCAAAAGCACTTTTTTTTAACCATATCATGTATGTGATAAAATGATTCTATAAAAAGAAGCTTCAAGAGTGTCGTAGTTGTAACGTATGAGCAATGACACAATTTGAAACAAAATTTAAAACTGTATATTTCCATACATAAAAAATAATAATTACAACAATACAAAAAAACACCCTCTTTATTTTTTCAACCATACCATGAACGTGTTGTAATGAATGTACAAAAAAGTTTCAAAAGTTTCATAGTTGTAACTTTTGAGCAATAGTACAATTTGTAAAAAAAAACTATTTTTTTTCTATGCCCATTATTGTTTGACAGCCTAACCTTTCGCAAGGTTACTTAGGATCTACTGAAAGGGCGAAAGTTAAAATTTCGTTTGATTCTTGGGTGAGCCCATTTACTGAAAAAAGTAAGGAAGTTATGGTAATTTTAGTTCCATGATGCTGAGTGCCAAAAAGTGATATTGAAGGAAAATTCACACTTTTTAAAAATTTCTACTCGGCCGATTTCTCATGTAAAAAATCGGAACAAGGCTCTCTCTGAAACACCAAAAACGTGGACAAAATAAGAAGCTATATTATAATTGTTTTGAGACGTGATATATACAGGTTTGAAAAATAGCTGAATACGAACCTGACACCAAATGTTTACAAATCAAAATGACGGATCCAACATGGCGGAAACAAATTACAAAGAAACATGCTATGAATCTGAAATCAAGTATATGGAGATATTCGACGTCGCTGTGTATGAATCAGATGCTAAAAGTGTAAAATTCAAAATGGTGGAAAAAAGATGGCGGACAAAGTGTAAAATACTGTTATCGAACTGAAAACAGGTAGATAGATGTTAAACGTACAAAATGCAATATGACGGATCGAATGTGGTGGACGCAAAATGTTAAAAAGGTATGTACACAGCGGGCATATGTTATACTTACACATTTAGTAGAAAAATGCCTATAGTGCATAAGGGGAAAAGTTGATGATCTTTTACAATAAACAGGGAACGTGTTGTGGTATACAATCATGCCAACATTGAGGCACAGAATGCAGGGCAGGTCTTGTAGTGCACATGAAAGTTTTATGATATGAACAGATTGCAATCATTCGCAATAATTATTTTACTACTAACTCCCTCCCCCGCCGCATTCCGTGGTGCCCTCCCACAGTATGGATTAACAAATATTCTTTATTCTCAATTGCAACGGGCGGAGCTTACAGAACACATGCGTAGCTTATGTCGATGTTTTATGCGTTAACCTCTTTCGATTAATATTAGTTCTTTCCCGCCGCTACGGAGAAATGTACCCCTAAATGAATATGTACTTTTCTCGAACGTTTCAACAAATAATAATAATAATAATAATAATAATAATAATAATAATAATAATAATAATAATAATAATAATAATAATAATAATAATAATAATAATAATTAATAATAATAATAATAATAAGTATTCCGTCTAGTAGCACACAAATACGATGATATTTCATCATATTATACATTTTCTCTCTGGTGTTATTGAAAACATCGTATTTCTAGCTCATTCATAGGCGCTTAGAAAAGCACATATTCAGATCCATAGGCAAAAACATAAGAGTTTTTCAACAGAAAAACTTGTATAATACAGTAATATCTTACAAATTGAAAAGCAACCCACCCTTCCCTCTAGAGTAAAACCGAACTTCCATTTGGCCAAATATTAATGTTCTTTTCTTTAACCAATCTTTAACCAATCTTTGATATTTTATACTTTCTAACAAGTCCGAAACACTAGACCAGTCTTGGGAAGTAACGTAATGCAAGTAACGCGTTACAAAATTTTTGAGTAACGTACCTAGTTTGCGATGATTAACCTCAATATATATATATATCGCAAACCAACGTTTCTTTCTAAGGCTTCTTTCACATTATCCGGGGATTTGCCAGATCCGTTTCCGGCAGTTTTCAATGGACAGATGTAAAAAGTGTCGTGTACTCGCCTTGTTAAGATATACAGAAAAAAAGTCAGGGACACATATGGGTTCACCCCTTTTTTAGAGAAGTGGTAACTTGAAGGACAATTTTCTATACTGTTTCCACAATCGATAGACTTGAGCAAAATAGCGGCCAGATTCTGGATATTTAAAAGACGATCTCGATATTCACCTGTTGTGACTGGGAAAACTATAATAAAGTCCTTCCAGGATAGTTGGTGTTTGAGATCTATCCCAGAATCCTGTAACGGATCTAGAAGTTAAAAACGGTCATTATTATTATTATTATTATTATTATTATTATTATTATTATTATTATTATTATTATAGTATTTCGGGTTTATTCTTTTGTTTTTAGCGCTCCGATTATTGACTCAAGTTTCTTTAAAATACTGCTCTAGTCCCTGTATTCAAAGGACTATTCAAGAAATTACTACCATAGAAGTGTTAAAGATAATTATAAAATATATAAAGTACGGTATATTTATCAAATATCACACCATGGATTCTGTCTGGTTTTGCGAAAGTACATAAAGGTATTATTACTAAATATACAATATTGCTGAAATGGTTGATAGTGTATATTTCAATTTTGGAGCACCACAAATTTATAGAATTACGAGCAGCTCATTTGCAACCCGGACATTTATTTCATAATCTTCTATTACATAGAAAAATAGAATTCATATTGATTTGGACTCTTTAATCAACGACCTAGGGATTCGACACTTATTTTTACATGTGATCGTTTCCCATACATTGTAAGTAAAAAGTTTGGTTAAAATTACTCCAGGTGTACTGGGCTAGAACATAACCAGATACACAAACACGCTCCACACACACACACACACACACACACACACACATATATATATATATATATATATATATATATATATATATATACGTAAAACACACACATCCATATTATCGCTGCCACTACCTACTCTTTCCTGGCAACACTTGCTTCTTCCCCCAACACACATGCGGCAGTTTGCGGCGTATATGTGAAGAGCTCCATTGCTTGTAATGTCCCGCTTGGCTATACACGGCAATCTGCTGCGCCGGATTCTAGCAGGGAGATCCGGCTGTTTTTCCTCACCGGATAAGTGTCCGGCGAGCGCCACATATATGTGGAAAGCTCCATTGCTTTCAATGTCTTTCTACCTTGTCCGATAGTGGGAAAGGGCGGTAAGAGTCTACTTTATTTTGATTGGTGTTGTTTTTATAAAGATGGAGAACGAAAATATTTTATCCTTCGAACATTTGAAAGAAAACTTTTTTTTTTCAAAGTTGAAGATAATGGTGGGCAGATTTTAAAGTGGTGCACCGGCGGGAAATATTTATGAACAACTAGGGTGCCATAATTAACAATATGCAGTAAGTGGTTAGTGTGAATAAACTGTGTTCTGATGATGTCATGTTCACGGTATGTGATATTCAAGTTCCTTTAGATCAGTTTGCGTATCTTTAAGTCCCGTTGATTAGGGAGTTTGGAACAACTAGCTTTAAAATCTTGCTTTAAGCACAACTAGCTTTAAGAACAACTAGCATGTTTCGATTTTAGAGTTCCTGGCAAGTTTTGATTCACCCCCAGTTCATGTGTTCCCATTTTATTAGTTGTAACGTACTGTTTCTCTATATTCTGTATTTTTAATTTTACATAACAACAATGTTATTATTACATTATTAGCAGAGCAGTATTATTATTATTATTATTATTATTATTATTATTATTATTATTATTATTATTATTATTATTATTATTATTATTATTATTATTATTATTATTATAGCGGTGTTAATAGTAGTACGGAAAAGTGAAGTAATAAGATTTTTCCCATATTCAAATTTCGGGAATAAAATGACGCGTTAGTAAGTGGTAGCCGTGAGCATCCAGGTGTCGCTGACATCGTTTGATGATGTTACCAGGAACACCATGTAATTCTGCAGGCGTGATGCTCTTAATTTCTCTAGTAATGTTCCGTTTAAGATCGCCTATTGTGTGGGGATTGTCAGCATGCACTTTGCTTTTTAGTGTGCCCCATTAATAAAAATCACACGATGTTATGTCCGGATACTTTCGGGGCCAAAGGCCTCTACTGACAAATATGGTTTCGGGTAACACGTTGTTGATGTGGGACATACATTATAATATGAATTTCTCCCAACAACTGACTCATGAACACATTGCTGCATACAACTTTCCGATAAAATGCAGTGTAGCCAATTTTCCAGACAGTGTTGTCACCCCACAAGCAATTTAACTAGAGATAAATAAACGGTACTTGAGGCGTACCAACTTTATGTGTGACACCCTTTACGAGTACAACCTAAATATATAATACACCAATAAAACTCATTAACAATATGGGAGAAAAGAGCAAGAAATAATTGCTCCGACTCTCCAATGAAGTATATTAAACATAAGAATGGCCAAAGGATTTTCTAAAATACGATAATGTTATCGCTGGATAAGAAATTGAATTCAAATATTATAACTATAGAACTATTAGCCTTGTATTGAATGCGGAAAAATTTATGCTTCGATTACTGAACATAAGGTTGTGTAGAAGAAAAAATGAAGAAGTTCAGAAGGAATAATTCTCGTTTAGAAGAGATAAGGCAAAAGAGGAGCAACTGATTTATTAAGGGTAATCTTTAAAAGGTATATAGAACAAGGTAAAGTGAGGTATATCGAATTTATTGATCTAGAAAATTGTTTTGACCGCGTGAACTACTAATTAAATTTGGAAATTGTAAAGAAGGTTGGGTTGGAATGGAAAGATGAAGCTGGAATTCGTTGGATTTGATATTAGTGCCCCGTTCAGCAGTGAGGCTATATTAGACGTGTACCTACAGCTTAACTTCTGACCCGAACCTCATGAGCACTTCCCGGGATCAAACCTGGCTCCGCAACGCCAAATACGCGTACGATTTTCACATAGCCACTAGGGAGCTCTGGAAAGATGAAATACTCACATGAAATTTATATATGAACTAACAAGTAAGTTTTAGAATAGGAGAAAAATGACAGGTGTAATTAAATTTTAAGGGGAATTCGACAGAAATGTTGTTTCTTGCCAACACTGCTTAATATCTAACTAGAAGAAATAGTGAAAATAGCCTATATGATGAACACAGTATTTTGGTAGGTAGGGGAATGATTAGGTGTATACAATTTCCAGAAAAAATTCCACTTCTTGCAGAATGTAAAAATAAAAGCAATAAGATGTTAGAAAAGTTGAGGAAAGGCTACGAAGAATATACAATGAAAATAAATGTTAGACAAAACCCACGGTGATTGAGACTAACCCGCGGTGTCGATACCTGGGTGGTATTATTAGTGATAATATGAAGTGCAAACGTGAAATAAAAGCAAGAATACAAATGATAAAAGAGGCATTTAATAGAAAGATGAGCATATTCTGCGGGTTCTTGAATAAAGCGTTGAGAAACACTCATAAAATGCCTCGCGTGAAGTATTGTACTATATGGGACAGAAAAATGGACATTACGCAAAAGTGAAAAAGAGACAGAAAGTTTTGAAATGTGGATATGGAGAAGAATGGAAATAATTATCCGGGTCAAGCGGGAAACGAATGAGAGTGTGTTAGAAATTGTAGGGACTGGAGTGTGGGGGGAAGGAAAAAGAGGAAGGAGGCGAAGGAGGTTGCTGTTTGACAGTATCAATGTTAGATAAAAACTAAGTGGTTAGCTGAAGACCGCCAGCATGTAACATCCTCAGTTGTAGAAGCAACCAATTAATAATGGCAAAATACCTCTGATATGGTGTGTGTCAAGTGTTTCCTACAGTTTGCTGATGTTTGTTTTCTGTTCAGCAATGTAGCGCCTTAGGAGGACGTGAGCTCTCGGAGGTTTGAGGCATACATTTGACTGCCTCATATCTAATTTCTACATCGTATCACATTGATATGGTTGGTTCTTCTGTCGTGCCAGTTGACAAAATCCTTACAGTAGCTCATGCGATACACTCGCTGGAAACCTGGAAGGGAACCCTCTTTTTGTCAATGTTTCTGCGTTGACCTGATTAGCATTTGTCTGGCCACCCTATGTCTCTCCGAATGTTGAATATTTTCCCGACACTGTTTTATAATTCTATTGTACATGAATGTGAGTGGGAAAAAAATATGACTCACCTTTTCTGATAACGTTTCACATGCTGCGACACTTCATTAGCATCAATGCTACTTTTTGGCACATGCAAACTGAGATATTATTCACGCTGGTTCATATCTCCGCTGTAACTAGAGAGGTTGCAGCAGTGTCGCCAATTCAGTAAAATATACATTAAACAGCCTCCTGTATAACCTCGATGGGGAAATTCGCATTAAGGAATCAATCAAAGAATTAAGAAAACAGGCTGATAGTTTATCTGCAGAGTTAAATTTTTGTTGAAATCCTGTAAAGCGCCTACAATAATTTTGTTACATTTGGAAACAAATATATCGTTACTATTCATAAAATAAGCCGTAAACTACTGATTTCTGAGTGATCTAGAAAGAACATTGAGTTTTATTTGGAATAATTATCCCATGTTTTCTAATTTAGATTTTTCACAGATTTAAGTGTAATTTCACAAAAATAGCATGATTCATTATTCAATTTAAAATAAGAGAGCAAGAAATATTAGTATGGTGGCATCTAACCGTTTTTATCAATTATATTATTACAAGTCTCGAGTTGTATTTTTAAACAAGCGCCCACGAGACGAGAAATGCATATTCCTTTCTTGTACTCTTCTCGAATGAAGGGGATTTTCCAATTCGAGGTGTGGCGAGAAGCATTGTATCGTGATGGACATATTATCATTGATTAGATAATGGCGACTGCTTTAAAACAAATGCAGAATATCAGAATTAAATCTGTCATATTTGTAGTTTAGTGTGGAGAACAAAGAAACTTGTGAACGAAAGGTTTAAGTACAACTCGTGTTGTTAATATAAATTTTGCCCAAGATTATTCATTCATATCATGATAAAAGAAATACGAAAGATTTTTTGAAACGAATAAAAATAAGATACAAGTTTGCAACCGGAGGCAAAGAAACCTAACGTACCCAGACTAAAGACTAATTATTTGCAGCGTATTGATCGTGGCTCAGTGGTCACGGGGCTTAGTCAGTATTCTAACGGTTCTTGGATCGAATCTTCGTCTTACAATTTTCTTTACTTTAGGAATTTTGATGGCGATTGATCGGCGATGTCACATGTTTCATTATGTTCAGATATTTGAAAACTCGGATGTTTCAATGTTTGAACTATCAAATCTTCAGGAATAATAATAATTATCTCGCAGATGATTAAAAATTAGAAACTTATTATCCCTCAGGTCATACCATTAGAAGCAGAAACGTTTTATTTTGCAAAAAAATATTTCCGATTTTGTTTAAGAGTCTTCATCCCGGCGAAATTAAAATACCGCTAATTTTACAGTAATTATGTGATCTTTAAATAGATAAAAGTTAATCGAAATGTGGAACAAAGGAGCCCTAGACAATGTTATTTTACATAAGAAACCGTTTCCACGACTCACTTATCTGCTTTCGATTTCGAGCCATTTTGAATATCGGCATTTATTTTCGCGTTTCCAAACAGCTGAAAACGGAAAGCCACTAGGTGACTTGTGATAAAGGTATCTCACACAAAATAATATTGTCTACGGGGATTTTGTTCCATATTTCAATTATCTTTTATCTATTTGAAGATATCACATAATTACTGTGAAATTAGCGGTATTTTAATTTCGCCGGGATGAAGAATCTAAATAATAACCATGAGAGGAGAAATTTCTCGTTTCGATTCTAAAATAAACCAAGCAAAACGAGGATGAGACTTAACATTTTACATTCTTGACGGGACAAGACTAACTCAAATTATCGTCTCGCTTTGGAGATGAGAATCGGGGCGAGGCGAAAAGTATCGTAAACATTTCTCATCTCATCTCGATTCTCGAAATAATGTATGCCACTATTTAAGTAACAATTCCTCTGTAGACTGAATCTTATACGCTATTTTGTTACTTTGTCTTTCAGAACTCACTGAATTGTCTTTGTATATATTTTTGTAGCAAAGCTTTTATAATTACATGTGCATTAGGGTGGGCCGAAAATGGCCGAAAAATTTTTTTTTAGAAAATTAAGATTCAGTACCGTACAAAAGTTGTAAAATGTTATATTATGTTTCCTCACCAAAATAGAGCCGGATAAAAAGATATTTAACCGGGCCCCGGGGGCCCGAAAGAACGTTAATTTTGAAAAAAATAGTTACAAGTAGTGAAATATTATTGAAATATTCTTTTTCAGAAAGTTAAGTTTGAATACCATTCAAAACCTGTATAATATTATGTTATGTTTCTTCACCAAAATAGAGCAGGATAAAAAGATATTTAACCGAGCCCCGGGGGCCTAAAAGAACGCTAATTTTGAAAAAAAAAAGTAGCGACCAATGAAAATATTATTAAAATATATTTTTAGAAAGTTAAGTTTCAGTACCGTGCAAAAGTTGTATAATGTTATGTTTCTTCACAGAAACAGAGCCGGAAGAAAAGTTATTTAACCAGGCCCCGTTGGCCTAAAGAACGTTTTTGTTTTTTAAAAAAAAAGATAGTTGGTAATAGTGAAAATATTATTGAAATATATTTTTTAGAAAGTTAAGTTTGAGTACCGTGCAAAATTTATAATGTCATGTTTTCTCGCCAAAACAGAGCCGGATAAAGAGATAATTAACCGGGCCCCGGGAGCCCGAAAGAACGTTAATGTTGAGAAAATATGGTTGTGAGTAATGAAAATATTATTGAAATATTTGTTTTCAGAAAATTAAGTTCGGGTACCGTGAAAAAGTTGTATAATTCTATGTTTCTTCCCCAAAACAGAGGCAGATAAATATATTTCACCAGGCCCTGCGAGTCGGAAAAGTGTTATTTTGTTTTTTAAAAAATATATACCATTATTTTATGTATGTATAGAAAATTGGTTAAGATTCCTAATACTTTAACTTGACCCCAGGATTTTAAATGTTCTGATCTGATGTGCAGCTCTTCGTCTGATTGGTGTTTAGTACATATAATAGTACGGACACAAATACATAAGGTAAGATTGAAAAATTGACCAACAAACACCAAACCAGCCCAGAACTCACCACTGGAGGTGGCTACACAGCGAGTTCCTCCCACCCACTTTCCTCTTACTTAAAGCTCCTTAGTTGAATCTTGGAACAAAATATTGAGATTTATGTTCGAAGCTTGGTAGATACTTTCGTGTTTCCAGTTTTGCGCGAATATAACCGTCTCGTGCAACACTACCGCATACTTCTAAAGAAGATTCTGTTACTACCTTTGCACACCTCTCCAAAGCCTGTGTGTGGAAGGGGAACGTAACAAATTGTGGAACCTCCTCTTTTCCACAATCATTTCGATTAGTTCTTCTGTTGATACGTTAGAAGAAATTGGAGGTTTCGTTACTATTACTTCTGACCAATCGGTCAAATCGATATAATCCGCATATTCTTCAGTGTTTTGCCTACTGCAATTGTCAATTAGAACTATAATTTGGTATTTTCGGCCATCAAAATAGATCCTTAAAATTAGTAGATTTACACTGTAGACGGTTTCTTTTTTATCTTTCTTTTTCTTTTTTTGCTAGTTTTCTACTACCTTGTCTTGGTTAGTTTTGTTCAGTAAATTCATACCTTCCAAAACAGCGGATACAATTTTAGCAGCCGACCTGTTCGAGACACCTGTTAAATCTTTTGCGGTATTTATTTGTTTAGGGCTCACTATTGTTTATTTAGGTTTACTTTAGATTTTATTCTATAAACGATAGCTCCATGCGAACTCTTCATCGTCTGAATTCGGGGTGAAAACCCTTAATGTATGTTCCAAGTGTGGGATTGAGGTTAACGATTATAACCCTTTTGTATTTGGTACCGCAGCATCATAATCGATCTGTGTGTCCTGCTTTCTTTTGAGCCTATGGGTTTCTGCTTCATCTACATTGCAACTCGTCATTTGTCTCTGATTTCTCTGATCTAATATGAGCTTCCACTCCAAAAGCAGTATTTAATTTGATTTATCACACTTACAGATTAATCTATCGCAGCATTTGCAAGAAAAAAATATCAAATAACTTCTGAGCACCGTTCTTAAATTTCTGTAATTTGGCTCTTAATGGAGGTATCTTGTTTCTTAATGGGGTTAATGAGCGTTTTGCATTTTGAGTTGTAATTCAAAATCACATCCTTTATTCGAAGGCAAGACAATACAGGAAGAGAGGCTCGCTGCATATAGTTTCTAGTTTATTTGAATTCAGCAATGTAAGCGCCGCCTTCGGAAAGCCAGTGTTGTGCATTTTGCATCCAGATGCGAAAAAGTTATATTCTCTTAAAGTTTGAGAGTTCTGACTGGACTCAACACAAAGGTTTTTCGTGTGTTAATATGGTAGTTATGAAAGTTAATTAAGCTCTTAATAGTTATTTGCGTATATTAAAACCATGTATTTCACATTTTATGTATTAATAGTATTATCTGGTAAAATGTTCTTATTACCTAAAATCATTTTATTTGAACAAAAAATTAAGCACTTCAGGGCCGCGGGGGCCCGGTTAAATATTGTTTTAAAATCAACATATTTGACAGGGCTTCATTTCGTACCAATGCACAACTTTTGATAACTACTCAATCCTGAATATCTGAAAAAAAAATTTTCGGCCCACCCTAATGTGCATATTCTACAAGTTAACTTATTATATGCCTTAATGTTCAGTGATATTTACTTATTTTCATTACAGTTATTTTCCTTAAAACGTACAGTTAGATGATTTCTACACGAAATTTTAGTGAACTCATTCGTTTAAACTTGGATAGATGCAGAGGTGTGTCTTGAAAGTATGGAACCCCTTCCCCGAAATCCTTATGTTTAAATAAGTTTTGCCATATTTTATGGGAACTTTAAAACTTTTGAATAAAATTCTTATTATCATTGCATTATTATTATTATTATTATTATTATTATTATTATTATTATTATTATTATTATTATTATTATTATTATTATTATTATTACTGAGGTGTTGTTAATTTAATGGTTCACCCGGTTCCACCCAGCTCCCGCATAGTGGAATTGTGCTGAACAAACACCGTGTGTGTAGGTTTTGTCCGGGTTCCTTCCACTTTCTTTATTCCAATATTTCTTTCATTCTCATCATCAATGTCTTCTGTAGCTTAGCCGGCATAACCATTACTTAAAACCAAATTTTCTTATGGCTCTTGTGAGTTCAATATCCTTACTTTCTACAGAAATTTGCCTGGAAACTTTCCGTTTAACGTTTACCTAGCTGTAAGGACGTATGCAGAGGTTATGTCCTGATGGCCCTCACACTTCTCTCCAATCCCAAATATTTTGTAACTGTTGCCTAACGCTAGAGACGATTATATGGATTTTAGTACAGTCTGTCCTGATACGAAATTTGCCTTCTATCCTATTATTATTATTATTATTATTATTATTATTATTATTATTATTATTATTATTATTATTATTATTATTATTATTATTATTATTACTGAATATTTGAGACCTCAACATTACGTCGAATTCCAATGCAAATAAGCATTCTGAAGTTATTTTTTTTTTTGGATCCTCTATAAGGATGAATTGCCTTAAAAAAGATACTTTGGAAGGAAAAGACGGGGGAAAGAAGGGGTCAGCTACTGGACAATATGAAAATCGAAACTTCAGAAACTATGCAGGATTTGACTTCATCACGATACATAGTAACGCCACTTCTTTGGGTAAAAGACATTGGATTATGTATGCGTTATATTGATATTTTAACGAAATTTACGTATAAATATAAAAAGATTAGTTCCTGTTTACCAATTTTGGTTGAGCGGATATATGGCACGTGCTGAAAATAACGAACGAAAATATTATTACTATTATTTCCAGTAAGAGTAGAAGAACTTAGAAACAATTCCACTATGACGTTCCAGACAAATTTATGACTCATACTAGGCCTTAAGGATGACTGTTTTGTATTGATCACGGCGGAAGCTCATGTGCTTCGGATTCGACGTTAATCAGTGGGTCCCGTCTCATATAGGCTCGCTGCTGAAAGGGACGTTAAACTCAAAATCAACTCAACTCAACCTTTTGTATTCATGAATTTTTTTGCGAAACACACTAAGTTTTCAGACAGTAGGAATCGACATTGTAGACTCTGACGTCATGTTGTAATTTTTTCCCCTGTGAAGGAAGTCGTTTCAACTCTAACTTGTAAGAGCGAGAGACATTGACTATTTTTCATGTTATTATACATCAGAAATGTCAACGTTGTAAATTATAAAATTTTCCGTATGCCCTATCCGAAACGAATGCTCTATCCACTACCGTTAGTTTTGTTGTACTGACATAACATACAGAAAATTAACAAAAATCGAACAACTGCCGTGACATTTTAAATCAAAAGAGCAATTCTAACAATAGCTGAACATACTAAACATCAACACATAAAAAAAGAGAAATAAAAACCAACAAAATTAAACTAAACAAGGCACACTGAAGATGGCTCTTAGATGCTCGCCCAGACTCAGACGTACGGGAAGGAAAGAGCCTATAGGAACATCATCTCTAAAATCCGACTGAAAAATCGCCGGTCCAATTCACGAGGGAAGAGCTTTCTGCGAGTTCGTCGTGAAAAATCAAAATTCGTACAGGCATCTAACAAAGGCATGTAGCTGAAAATAAATTATCGTACATGCAATTAGGAAGAGTAATCTATGATGTTTCGCTGCTGGAAAAAAACGAAAATCTGGAAATTGCAAGTAATCAACAGTGAACTGATGCGGTGGGCTGCGGCTAATACGACCTATCATCTTCGTCAGACGTGTCCAAATTGAGGGAGCAAATACGCACTGTGTATAACGATGGTCCAATATATCTTCTTTATTGCATCTTTCACAAATCGCATCAGGGGCTCGTTGATCAGCAAATAAACGTGCCCGAGTAGGATTTAGCAGATGGACAACTTTAAACCAGGCTTCTGGCATGTAAAAAGGTAACACAGAAACAAAAATACTGACCCAGAGTTGTGGCCAAATCACCTGCGAGAAATGGTGGTGTATTCTAAGGCGCGTCTGAGAATATGTTAACTCTAATAGGGTACGATGTAATATACGTGCATTGTAACGGGCGAAGTCCATGCTCGTTCAAGCGTAGGTCCAATTACGAATTAAGGTAATAACATAGGGCGGACACTGGGCCGCAAATTTGGATAAAAGGGGGTTCAGAGAATTTTCATAACTCTGCCAGAAGCAATGTATCCATTGCTGTGTTACAGAGTCCCCAATGAGAAGACCATTATTGAAATCGCACATGAACATTGTTTTTCATTTAAGACGAAGGTGAACTAAACTTAATCCGCCACGTAAACGCGGA
This sequence comes from Thermobia domestica, assembly GCF_964235325.1. NCBI lineage: Eukaryota > Metazoa > Arthropoda > Insecta > Zygentoma > Lepismatidae > Thermobia > Thermobia domestica. The sequence continues at coordinate 80,007,704 of NC_137470.1, forward strand.
AGGTAAAGTATTCTACGGGGAATGCTGAAAAAGAAGCCGGGATTTAGAAACAGGGAAAATATGACAAAGAAACAGGGATTCAGACTTGCGTGCATACATTTCCGGTAGTGGGTAAACTCTCGGCCGGTACCATAGATTGGTAGCCACATAAACGTTAAAAAATTGAATACGATGTAATAGATGTAGTCTTCGAAAACGCATGGAATATAATAGTTGACATACCTTTGATAACAGTGGGAACCAAATCTCATCATAATGCTGAGTAAGACATGACGTAAAGGGAATTCCTAGGATTGTTAAAGACGTGGCATGAGGTGATGTATGAGGCGCACTTGGAGGTAAGTGAAAACCATGAAACTGTAAAACGTGTCTTACGTATATTATAGTGGAGACCGAAAAAACGCGAAAAGCGTTGCAAAACTGGAAAACATTCCATCAAAGCAGCGGGATCCACTCCGGTGATGTTCAGATCGTCAGCATACGCAAAGATATTTTGGCTGCGAAAAATAGAGGGTCGAGGAAACGATAACGTGGCCAATCGCCGAAGTACAGTGTCTAACACCAATGGAAAACGCGAGAAAGACAAACTGCAACCCCAGCGCAAGCATCGTTTTAACGCAATAACGGGGGATAAATGGCCATTAATCTGAATGCGAAAGTTCGCTGTTGCATAAAGATTGGAGACGACTTGCCGAAAGGCTAATGGGAAGCCTCAAACTAAAAGAGTTAATGCTAAGTAGCCATTATCGACGCTATCATACGCTTATTCAAGGTCCACCGCCAGTGCTCTCGCTGGCACATGATGGGAATAAAAATATGCAAAAAGATCTCTAATTGAACGATAAGTATACTGTAGGTTATGGCTCTCATGGAGTTGCGCTTGAAATAGACTGATATAGCGACGAATAATTGGTCGTTGCCGCGAGGTGAGAACCTTCGTGAAGAGTTTTAGGTCACCGGAAATAAAGAGATAGGGTGGAAGTCTAAAACCTCACGTGCGGAAGATTTAGGAAAAGTACAACGACAGCGATGTAATGCGAAAAAACTACTCCCGATAATAAATTGTTAAAGATAGCGACGAGTGTTGCACTGAGATATGGCCAATAACGTCTATAAAATGCTATGTTCAAGCCATCGATTCCAGGGGCAGTACGATCTTTAGCTTTCATGAGAACATTGAAAATTTCATTTTCGGTGATGGGATTCATTAACAGGTGATCTTCTTGATCAGTGAGTTGGTGGAGTATCTGGAATAAGAATTCCAGTCCACAACATAGTCCATCGGCTTTGAACTCACAAAATCGGTATAATAGCGTGTAAATTCTTTTAAAACCTAGAAAGCAAAGTTGCTTGTCGTCTCGTCACTAAAAACAAGGAAAGGGACATAAGTCGAACACCTTGTTCGTAGAAGTCGGTCAACGTGATATATAGACGCAGTTGCCTCTGGGAAACAATGGTAAAAATTTTCAGAAAAATAAGCTTGCAGCGATGAATGCGTTTAGGTCTGTTTCAAACGGAATTTAAGATTGTCAATACGGGCTAAATTTTCAGGGGAAGCAGATGATGCCCAAAGTTCACAAGGAGCACTAAAAAAATTCGTACAACTGACGATCGTCTTCACACGCGACTCGACCTCGCCATAGAAAAAAGAACTATGGATTTTTGCTGACAATATGTTTCACCATGACCCGACAGTAGGGTAATATTTTTGCATACTACACCAATAGACAAACCGAGTAGAAAACACCTTCACCACTTCCTCTCGTGACATAACTTCAGTAGTAGTTTTCCAAAAAGAAGAACGTGCTGCAGGTATGAAAAAAGATAATTTAAATGCCACTTCAATGACGGAATGGTCCGAAAAAGACAAATGGAGACTCAACAAGTGGACCACGCATGCAGTGAGTTGGATACACTAAGCGCATCATGTAGCTGCAAGGCACGGACAAGCTTTTCCAATGCATAACATGGAGGCGTGAGGATGAGAGAATCTTGGGGGTTAATTACCGCATTAAAATTACTTATCAAAAGACGCTGATTAATACCGAGCGAAAAACAAGACGAGGTGGTTTGCACAAAAAACTGCTCCCTCTCCCGTACCATCAGATAGCCAGACGGAGCATACAACAGAGTTAAACAAATATTTTGAATGTAACAACGAATTGCCCTCGCCTCGGGAGATATCACCCTCTATCATACGTAAGACCAAACCAAAAGTGTCACCCCTGTAGATGATTCACAGGTAATTATTGTGTGGTAATCACTAAGAAAGTCTAATTACGAAAACATCAGTTCAATTATGCCACACACGTCGGGGTGATGGTGCTCAATAAATTGTTTAAGGAGTGCGTTATTAGACGCTGAACTGAGACGATCGATGTTAAGGGATAACACTGTAAAGGAATTTACCGCTGACATTTCGTCACAAAAGAAGAAAAATTAACCAAAAATAACATACTCACTGCAAATTAAAGATCGATTTCGTCGCAACTGAGTGAAAATGCTCGAGGCAATCATATCCTCTCGTGTAATATAGCAATCTGGTGTCCCGTAATAAAAGTAATCACCCAGACTTACATAAGCCACCTGTTGCCACAAACAAATGCACACTGTTAGAATAAAGATTCCAAGAACAGTTAAACCTACACTCACGTGAGTTCCGAATCAGAAGTAGCACGCACTTCCATTCTGGAGTCAATTTGGTCTATTTTATCTGTTACTTTACTTGCACCAAGAAGTGAACTCAATTTTTTTTTCTCGTAAATCACCTTGATATTTTTTGCCCTTTTTGTTGCGAATCTGGGTCAGGAAAAACAGAAACATCACCGTGAGGACATGTAGGAGAAACGAAGGCCTCTGCCTGTACTGGAGAGGAGGCACTCGAGCCCGGAAAATTATCACGCAGCGAAACACTAGCTGACACTGGACGCAAAACATCCAGTGGCTCATCTTGTGATGTTGGGGGTTGTAAATTTGATACTGACTCCGCGAAACTGCTTGCTCTGGTGAAAACACCGATACGGAGCGTGGTGTTGGTAACTCAGGAAACTAACTCGCATCGGTCAAAAAAGAAACTTCTGGGAGTCCCTAACTGGATCCTGGTGGACTTCTGCTCGAGCCATCATGTCCGCGAAGGCGGAAAGGATCATTGCACTTTTCCAATTTCAGTCACTTGAACCGAGACGGGGGTAGGTTTTGCACTCACAGGTTTTCATTTTTTCAACGGACAAATGGAGATCGTATGTAAATGGGATTGGCAAAAAAAGTAATAAGTTGACCATCATAGGATAAAACCACGTTATAGCCCTGTACTATTAAACGAGACCGGATATGTTTCTGTAGTTCCATATGAATAATCCGGATGGCACTATCAATCCCCGGGGGGAAAGGAGCTGCCCAAATTAGGGTTCCACTTGACGCACCTTGCCATAAGCACAAAAGTGTTCTTCAAGTAAATGTAATGGCGCCTCCAAAGGGAAGTCATATACTCTAATCTGCTTTATCGGAGTTTCCGCTGATAAAATCCTTACAGTGCTAGAATTTCCATCGGCATGATGAAAGACAACCGAATCAGGGGGCAATAGAAGCAAACTGCTCATACGCGTGTACATTCTTAAACTGCAGATAAATACTGTGAGACTCTGGGTGTAACTGAAAGGCACAGATATTGTCAAAAATATTTCGAAAAGTCTCATTTAACCACTGATAAACTTGACTGGAAGTCGGGCGTGAACTGCGGATTTTTTTTTATCAAAGAGAAATTTAAATTGCAGGTCCTTTTTGTAAGCCGTAACTACTCAAATACAGTCAAGTGAAAAAAACACCGTACTCACACACTGCAATACACTAACAGGCCAAACACAATAAGCACTATTAACCGTAAGAGCAAACAAGTTCGCAGGAGTAGAACAAACAGATGTGCTCCACAGTCACACTACTCCATGATGTGCTTCGCTTGACGATTAGAGTGGAACTGACCTAAGACTTTAAGTAAGAGTCAAGAAATACTCGTGTATGTAGCAAATTGCAAACGTTTCGATTCTAATATTTTATTAACTATGAAACACTGATTTCGGGCATGATATAATATTATAGTCCAGGGAATTTAAGTATAAATTAAAAAATGACCAAAAGTATATACGTAACTTACCTCTAATATATTCGGTTATTCTCGTTTTACAGTTATTTATAGTAACCTTCAACGACAGGAACACGAACACAGGGCATTTAATATTTCAAAGGCGGAAATCGAAACTGATACTTCGCCTACTGAACTATCTGATCGGTGGGGTACCTGGTTCGTTCCAAGGCAAGTACGCTTAATCGGACAACATTGTGCAAGTGGGTTTCCTCGGGTCACTGCCGTTTTCTCATTACACCAATTCGTCCATCATAATTCACTTACTTTAATCATAGTCTTCCACAACCTGACAAGCATAACCGTGGGACATTAAACGTAAAGATTACACTTTCAACATGGCGAATCGTAATTCAATTCAAAAGTGAAACAAGAGACTGATAATACCTTAAACTGAAAAGAAACAATTACAGATAATTTAGAACTTTTCCAAAATATGTATAGGTATTCTGAAAAGTGCCAACCAGAGTTGGAGTGGGTCTTGGTTTGTGGGTCAGTCGCTTAATTGGGTCGAGTTTTTATGTGTCAGTGGGCCGTGGGTCAACAGGATGTGACCCACTGCGACCCACCACTCACCGTGACCTACTGTGACCCACCATCCACCATGAGCCACTGCGACGCCCCACCTATCGACCCACTCTGCTAAGTGCATTGTAGACAGCATCTTCTGAACAGCTTATTTCTTTAACATTGACCCTAGCCATATAAACTAAAAACACGTTTCTGATTGGTTGAAGTTTGCTATGTCGAAACGAGGCCCCCAAACACAGGGGTTCTAAGGGGCCTGGCCTACCTAAACTTTTCGGGGCCTCTCCAAACCTCAACACAGAGAATACAATTTAGATCTGTGCAAGAGAATTTTTAATCACTTGTCCCCCCTACATATTCATGGCCCATTCAAACCTCTGTGGCTGGTTGCGGGCCTCGTACAAACCTTCTGGTGAATGTATTCTCTATCATAGTTGTAATAGAAGAAAATTGTCACTTTGTTGGAATTGAAGAAGCAGTAGAGATTAAATTTATATCATGGCGGTCAAGGTGGAATAATACGATCCCTGCGCAACTTCTAAACCGTTCTTACTAATACTGTCACTACTAGTACTACAACTACTTATACAGTGGAATCGTATAGGAAAACTACACACATAACGTAAATAAGTCACTTTTTTGAGTATTTTTATAAAAAAAAAAGCTTCCCTTGCCTGGGTTTCCACCCACGCCAAAAGCAAAAGCAATCATAATTACTAGCTCAATGCGATAGTACGCTGTGCCATAGACTCACAATAACACACATTTGCTTTCTGTTGTATTTATATATGCTACTTGACGGGAAACAGATTACACCAACTAACCAGAACCGCGTATTTACCTCCTATGAGTAGGGTCGAGCGTGATTTAAAAATATGTTTCTGAATACTGGTGAATTTGTCTACGTTTTACTTTGAAGGTTTCCATTTCCCTTTTACATTTGTTTCTGTTTACTTATCTGAGATGAGTATATCTAAGTTGAAAAAGAACTTGAGGCTTTTTTGGATATTGATATTTGTAATTGTAATAATAGCAATAGGATTTATACTACTACTTGGTTTCCGAAACATACGGCATGTGAGATTTTAGAGGAGCTAACTACAGGAAAAAATACATTTTTTAATCAGTGTAATATATAAATTTTTATGTAAAAATGAATGTAACTATGAGTGTCTAATCATTAGGGCCAAATTGCAGTCAAATGAAATGAATTTTGGTATATAGTTAGGACTTAATCCAAACTTGAATGTTATGATATTGTTTTCATTATCCTAAGGGATAGTAGGGACCCGATTTTTTGCAAAAAAAAAATTGAGTATCTAACAAGCCGTTCAACTTACGGAGCTGAAATTCAGAATATTTGCTCTCTATTGAAAATGAGCAGAATGTTTCCTAGCATTTTCCTTTATGGAACTTTTCCTTTATGGAAAGGTGTGGCAGTTTCTATATATAGGAAATTGATAGTGGGTTAGATTGTAAAAATAATCAAAAATGATCGATATCAGTTCAGAAACAAACAATACAGTGCTTCGCATTATATATGTATATATGCTTACCATCAGGGGCGGATCCAAGACGCACTTCTGAGTGGACAGTGGGTTGTAATACTGCTACATAGAGCTACTTTTAACCGCTTCGAACTGTGGGTTTTACTTATATATAAAACATGAGAATGTTTCCTCTTCTCTGGCCGATCGTCCCCCATAGATCCGAACCTGCTTAACATGCGCTTCCTACTATAATGATTGCTGAAACTTGTTTATTATATGCAGCGCATAGAGCACAGGGAAATCAACCCATAAAGTTGTAAGAAAAATAGACATAAAATTTGTAATGTAAGCTTCTGTTCGTTGGTTTACTTACCTTAATTTGGGAATTTAAAAATTTGATCCGTTTTTCCACTGAAAAGTATCGATAATTCAACAAGGAAATAATTGGAACATGATAACTTAATTGAAATTCATCGTAATTTTATCAGTGAAAAGCATAGAGTATTATTTTGTATAAAAATAAAAAAATCCTTATCCCGGGTTTGAACACACACCAAAATCCCAAAATAAAAAAATCCTTATCCCGGGTTTCAACACACACCAAAATCCCAATAACACACATTTGATTTCTGCTGTAATTATATATGCTATGTGACGAGAAACTAATAACTGCAACTAACCAGAACCACGTAAATAGCTGCTATGAGTAGGGTCGAGCGTGATTTAAAAATATACTTCTGAACAATGATAAATTTTCTACAGGAAAAATACAATATATAAATTATAATATAAAAGGTGAATGTAGCTATGTGCCTAATCATTACGCCCAAATTACAGTCAAATGAAATAAATTTTGGTATATAGTTAGGATTTCATTATAATAATATCCTAACGGATAGTGGGGATCCGAATTTAAATATCATTATAACGCATACATAGTCCAATGTCTTTTACCCAAAGAAAAAGTGTTACTACGTATCGTGATGAAGACAAATCCTACTTAGTTTCTGAAGGTTCAATTTTCAATTTGCCCAGTAGCTGACTCCTTCTTTTTCCCACTCTTTTCTTTCCAAACTCTCTATTATAAGGCAATTCATCCTTATAGAGGGTCCAAAAAATTTCCTTTCAATTTTCTTAAGTTCAGTATGCTTATTTGGATTTTAATAGGATGTAATATTGAGGTCTGAAATATTCAGTAATAATACTAATAATAATAATAATAATAATAATAATAATAATAATAATAATAATAATAATAATAATAATAATAATAAGATAGAAGACAAATTCCGTATGAGGACAGATTGTATTAAAATCTGTAAAATCGGCCCTAGCGTTAGACAAAGTTACAAAATAGTAGGGATTGTGAGATGTGTCAGAACCATGAGGACATACACTCTGCATAGATCCCTACAAGTAGCTAAACGTTAGGCGGGAAGTTTCCAGGAAAATTTCGTGTAGAAAGAAGGGATGGTGAACTCACAAGAGCTATAAGAAAATTTGGTTTTAAGTAATCGTTATGCCGGCTAAGCTAAAGAAGACGTTGATCATGAGAATGAAAGAAAATTCGAATAAAGAAAGTGGGAGGAACCCGGACAAAACCTACACACACGGTGTTTGTTCTAGACAATTCCCACTATGCTTGAGCTGGATGGAACAGTGTGGACCATTAAATTAGCAACACTTCAGTAATAATAATAATAATAATAATAATAATAATAATAATAATAATAATAATAATAATAATAATAATAATGAATGTTTTAAAGTTCCCCTAAAATTTGACAAAACTTACTTAAACGTAGGGATCTCGGGGAAGGGGTTCCGTAACTTCAAGACTCACCTCTGCAACTACCCAAATTTAAACTAAAGCTTTTGAATAAAGTTTCACGTTGAAAATATTCTACTGAACGTTTTAAGGAAAATAACTGTAATAGAAATAACTAAATATCATTGAACAGTAAGGCATATAATAAACTAACTTGTAGAATATGCAGATGTCATTATAAAAGCTTTGCTACAAAAGAATATACACATTCATATATAACATAATTCAGTGAGCTCTAAAATACAAAGTAGCAAAATAGCGTATAAAATTCAGTCTACAGAGCATTTGTTACCTAAAGAGTTGAGTTGATTATGAGTTTAACGTCCCGTTCAGCAGCGAGGCTATATGAGACGTGGACCTACTGATTAACGTGGAATCCGAACCACATGAGCTCCCGTTGTTACCTAAAAAGTGGCATACACTATTTCGAGAGTCGAGATAAGACGAGAAATGTTTACGATACTTTTCGCCTCGTCTCGATTCTCATCTCCAAAGCGAGACGATAATTTGAGTTAGGCTTGTCCCGTCTCGAATATGAAATGTTAATTCTCATCCCCATTTTGTTTGTTTTGTTTTAGAACCGAGACTAGTAATTCCTCTTTTCATGGGCAACATTAAAGAAAACCGAAACATTCTTTGCCAAATATCACGTTTCTGTTTATACTGGTATGGCCTAAGCGATAATAAATTTGAAATTTTTAATCTTCTATGAGATAATAATAATAATTATTATTATTTCTATTATTATTCCTGAAAATTTGATAGTTCAAGTATTGAAATGTCGGAGTATTCAAATATCTGAATATAATAAAACGTGTGTCATCGCCGAGCAACCGCAATCAAAATTCCTAAAGTAATAAAAGAAAATTTGCCTGACGTTAATTCTATCCAAGAACCTCTAGATTACTGGTTAAGCGCCTTGATCACTGTACTGCGACCACTACGCTGCAAATGATTCGTCTTTAGTCTGGTTACGTTAGGTTTCTTTGCCTCCGGTTGCAAACTTTTATCTTATTTTTCTTCGCTTCAAAAATTGTTTCGTATTTCTTTTATGATGATCTTCGGCAAAGTTTATATTAACAACACGCGTTGTTCTTAAACTTTTCGTTCACAAGTATGTTTCTTATCCACACAAATCTACAGAAATGACAGATTTAATTCTGATACTCTGCATTTGTTTTAAAGCAGTCGCCATTACCTAATCAATGACTTATGTCCGCCACGATACAAATGATATAGATGCAGACATGAGAGTTCACTATTTCTGTTTATACATATTATTTCCACTTCTTAAATGTTTTCGTCCACATTCACTTTAAATAAAGTTTGCATTATGAAGAAAGAAAACAAAAATATCGAATTTTGGTTTTCAAAACCTAAATCGTAAATATATTTTTAAAACAAAAATTGAAAATAATTTTTTTAAAGTTGCAACATTTTGAGAAATAGAATTTCCATTTCGGTTTCTCACTAGTAGCTCGTGACAAATAATTTTATACTATTTCTGCATTTAACACGTTGACTGCCGCGTCGGGCACGTGTGCCCGATTCTAAGAAATCCCTACCTCCCGCGTCGGTCACTGGTGACCGACACAACAATGTTTTTTTTATTTATTTCAACAACAGAACTGAATTACTGCACAAACTTTAAATTTGCTTCTGGGTACACACAATAGATTGTAGTAGAAAGTGCACTACTAAACTTTTCCCCCAATCACTATTTTTGCTTTAAAGAACACAATAAATTTCGGAGCGAGATATTTATATTTTACATACATTATTCAATATACAAATATTGTTTTAAATATTGTATTACATATTTGAAACAATATTGTGTTACATAATGCTTACATTAAATAGAAATAACATATATAATGCTTACATATATCATGCTTACATAAAATAGAAATAATATTTTTATGTGAAATTCGTAGAAAATGTTACATACAGTATATTGTTTAGTATCAAATTTTGTTTTATATATTGCAAATTGTCTTTTACATTATGAATGTTTGTAAACTTAACATAAACATTTATTTACATGGAAAGATCTCTGTGGCATTTGTTGAAGCACTTCAAACAAAGCGTTGGTTCACCTTCACATCAAGTGCAGTAGGTAACTACTTTCTTCGTTCGATTTGCTGCCAACTTCCTTGACATCACTGTAGTATTCTCTTTGTAACAGCTTTTACAGTATTTTCTTGTTTGTTTTGCTTTTCCTTGTCGTCTTCTTAATTCGTGTCGAAATCTTCTGGGCCTGCACATTGGAATTGCTTTTTCTGCTGGTTGTATGTTTTGAGCGACCAGGTAACGGATTACTGATTTTCTGAATTCCACAACTTTTATATTATCTCCAATAACTTCTTTGTACAAAATCAGGGCATTCACCATTGATGTAGAAAGTAGTAATTCGAATGCCAGCTTGCGGTACCATTTCAAAGCTTTTCTTAGAGGAGATGAATACGCCGCCATTTGATCTGACATATCTACAGACGATTTTGCTTTGTTATATTCCACTGTCATCTTAGGCTTCTCGATTTGTCCGCATCTGCGCTGCACATCTACAACTTCATCTGAATGTTTGGTCGACAGAACTAGAACGTTTCTTTTATCATTCCATTTTAACACCGTTATTCCTCTTTCATTTTGTTTAGCTACAACTTCTTTTCTTTTCAGATTCTTGTTTAAAACATTTTGAGGATTGCCCTTTCTGTTTGAACGCAGCGTCCCAATCAAATGAGTATCGGCATCTAAAAGTTTTTTTGCTAATTCAATACTTGTATACCAATTGTCCGTGCAAACTGTTCTTCCGGTGTGCAAAAGCGGTTCACAAAGAGACATAACAACAGATGTAGGAGTTGTTCTGGTGTGTTCCAAGTTTTTACCAGCATATATACTAAAAGTCTATATGTATAACCAGATCCACAACACAATTTAAACATTTTAATACCATATTTGTGTCTTTTTTGTTTGATATATTGCCGCATAATAAGTCTCCCTCGGAATGGTACAAGGGTCTCATCCACACAAACTGTTTCAGATGGTGTGTAAGCTTTCTGAAAATTGTCAACTAACAAATCAATCAGGCCCTGAACTTTATGAAACCGGTCTCCTGGAGGACACGCATTGTTGTCAGCAAAGTGGATCATACGAAGAAGCATTTCGAATCTGTTCCTTGACATGATAGAAGGCGCGAAAGTGTTTCTGAACATGTCTTCCTTGCTCCAATAATCTGACAACGATGGCATTTTCACTACTCCCATATACGCAACTAGACCTAGAAATTTTCTGATTTCATTTTTGTCAGTCGGTACCCAATCGTGTAATCTTGACGACGGTCCTACATCATAAACACTTGTTAACACTTGAATGGCATACACATTAGTCTGATCAATTATCAAATTTATCACCTTATCATCCACCATGCAAGAGAAAAACTCACCAGGTTCACTCTGTGCTAAAGCTGCAGCAAAAGTTGGGTTCACACCTTCGTTTTCCATAAATTGTATTACTTGCGCTTGGCATCCCGTAGGTTGTGTCCATTGCTGGTACGTACCAGGTCTTACTTCCTTACTTCGTTGATGATAACGTGGAAGATTATGTGCTGTTGGCGTTGAAGATATACAACTGTTGGACGATATACTGCGTATATTTTCTCCTTGAGACGTAGAGGCAGAGGAGAGAAGATCACATCCATCCGGAGGAGAAATATGTAATTTCTTCTTTACGTTACCACTTATATTACCACTTTCAGCTTCGCTGTCACTTGATGTACTCCAAGAATTCTCATCCGAAACACTTTGTATATAATCTGAATCATCCTCGGAAGATATATCGAAGTTCTCATCAGACATGTCCTCATAAAGTGTATTTTCAATTTTTGATGGTGATACAAACAATTTACGTGGTTTCAGAGTGCTTTTACGTTTAGACATATTGCAGTTTTATATACAACGCACTATAATTCCAACAAACGAAAAAAGTTTTCTTCGTATCAACAATGAGTTCCTGATGAAACAGACAAAACTAATATTTCAATATTTTCCACACACCAGGCTAGAGTAATAGCATAAAACAAAAAAAAAAAAATCACCAGAACCCGTGAGGTGTTGAAAAGAATAATAAAGATGCAAATCGGGACGGTGACCGACAGGCTGCCCGACGCGGCGCAGACAAAGGAATTTTAAGTTCTACGCCGCGTCGGGCACGCGTGACCGACAATCAAAAAAAAAAATTTTCTTCGAAACGGTCACTCTACGTGAACAAATAATATAATAAACAAACGTTTTAGAAGGAATGGGAACTTATGGTAATAATGGCCTGAATGGAAAAATTCCATCGGAAAGCTTGTGCTTCAATTGCACTGTCGTCATTTTTTAAGAATCCAACTACAAGTGAAATTATACTATACTTCCATTCACGCACACCTACCAAATGAATATATAATGGAAAGGATCAGAATGAATTATACAATGAAATTAATTATATTCTCTTAAGGCTACGAGAGGAAGGGGACGCGGCACTAGTCATAAACGGCACTGGATCTAAAAATCCCCTGTGGCGTTACCATCGCTTTTGTGCTAAGAATACTATCAATCTGTTAGTCAAAATTTTAGATACATTGTTTCATATTACACAACCAGATTCTAGCTTAGTTCTTAGAAGTAGTTTGTATAAATACTTATTCTATCGCTCTGAAATAATAAATAAATTAATAAATAAAGCCTATTATTCTTTCTTGCTGTTTGCATAATAGCATTTGTGTGATGACAACATATTAACAAGCTATCAAATGTGATTCCCAGATCTTTCATAATGTCTGCTTTTTATATTCCCACACCGTTGACCTCCTATTAGTAACATAATGTTGAGTTTCAGTTATATACATCATAAATTTTGCTTTCTTTGTGCTGATTCGAAGTAAATTATTTTTACATATACTTATCATATTCAACTCTTTGCGTAGCAAATAGTTTTTATACCCATACCTAACTACTCTTTACTCGTTACCATTATTAACAATTGCTTTAGTATTTTTAACGTAGTTATTACCGTTGGAATTAGCTATTATTATTATTATTATTATTATTATTATTATTATTATTATTAATAATAATAATAATAATAATAATAATAATATATTTCAGGTTAACTACATTTTTGAGACCTGAGCCTTTACTCTACGTGAAGTAAAAATCAAAGGTTATGTGACAGACGGCAAATGACGACCTAACACCCAAAACATACTCTTGGCCCCCCAAGTGTGGGTTAGTCTGTGTTTAATAATTACAGCAATTTAGTAAGGCTTATAATAGACTGTGAAAGAAACACATTAAAAAATAAACTACATCAACATGTTAAAATAATTAAAATAACCTAATTAATCATCCACTTTGTATTCCCATTTGCTTAATTGAACGAACCAAACCTGAAGGAAAATAGTTTGCTGTCCAAAACTGATAGGAAGTGGAAAAGTTTAGCAGTATAGAAATTGGCCCTGCTTCACTCTTAGAAATGTAATTTTCAAGACGTTGAAACATATATTTTATTGCTTTTAGTTAAAAGTTGAAATACCGAGTTTCACGCATCCAGCTTAATCAAATACTTCTTTACTTTATAAATATTTTCTGAATAAGTAATTGGAAATTCGAACATTAAAGAAAATTCACGATTTGATCTTTCCCTTTTATGTGTTGATTTTTTACAGTGGAAATTTATATGTCTAGTTTCATTTTACTAGTTTCAGAGATTTACTAGATACACTACTCTTTAAGAAAATCTTATCCTGACTTTTTTTACGATACGCATTTCGAAAAATTCTTTCTTATATCCTGCTTTAGTAAGAAAAAGTTTTTTTTTTTAAAAAAAAAATTACAATTTAACTATCCCTGGCCTGGCAAAAGTACCAGGTTAAACCACAGTCACTCAGTCAGAATGGCAGTACCCATGCTCCATCTTTCCAATGCTGTTCGTTAGTCATACATACTGCCTAGGGTTTAAAGTGGCTTCAGTGAATAGCCGCCTCCACAAAATGCTTATCCACAGTAATTTCTCAGAACGCTGCCAATATTGAAAGTAAATAATTCCTGATCCATGTTCCTGATCTGATACGATAAATCACATTAATAGTCGTTTCATATACCGAACCAAAATATTAATTAAAAATTAATGCGGAAATTTGTAAAGTGACAATGTTGCACACACTAAATTCCGACACAGTCTGATTTGCCGGTATGCAGTGTCTGCGCCCTCCGGCTCACTTTAAGCACTGACACTGCCTCTCTACTACTTGCTGGGTAATTGTCACTCACTTTCGATGCATGTGATTTCAACTGGTTCACACCTCTTGGTTCTTTTTTTCGTTTTCAGACATTACATGTTCCTTTAGGTTCATTCCATGTCAAATTACCTAGAGCATTGCTTCAATGTCTCAGACTTTCTTCAACATTTTTCATAGATTAATACCAATGAATTTATGCTAAATTATTTTATTTTTGAAGTTATTGGGTTCATCCATGGTTCAAATGAAAGTTTAATTTTTGCTCTTTAGATCCTAAGAAAAATTGGAAAAGGTTACACTATCAAACATTAATCGGCATACAAAGCAAATTTAAAGGTTTAAAGATTTTCACAAATTGTGCCATTGCTCAAATGTTAGAACTATAAATCTTTTGAAACTTTTTTTTTTACATTCATCTTAAAATGTACATAGTGTGATTAAAAAATAAAGATAATGCTTTTTTTGTATTTCTGCAATTATTATTTTTCATGTACGAAAATATAAAGTTTTAAGTTTTGTTACAAATTGTGTCATTGCTGGTAAGTTATATCTATAAAACTTTTGAAACTTTTTTTAAATAGAATCATCTTAGCACACTCATGATATGGTTGAATATTAAAAAGGGTGCTTTTGGTATTTTTGGAATTATTATTGTCTTGGTATTTTACAGGTATGGAAACATACAGTTTTAAGTTTTATTACGAATTAGGTCATTGCTCGTAAGTTACAACTATGAAACTTTTGAAACTTCTTAATAGCCTCATTTTAGTACATACATGATATGGTTAAAAATAAAATGGTGCTTTTGGTATTTTTGTAATTATTATTTTTTTCGGTACTTTACATGTATGGAAATATACAATTTTATGTTTTGTTACAAATTGTGTCATTGCTCGTAAATTGCAACTATGAAACACCTGAAACCTTTTTATTGGATCATTTTATCACATACAGGTTATGGTTAAAACATAATAAGTTTACTTTTGGAATTTTTTAAATTATTATTTTTGTACATCAGAGTGCAACTCATGAATCGCTCTGGGTCTTCTATACTCTATTGGCTAGGAAATGAAAACTTCTGTTGGATGCTATTTCAAAATAACATCTGGGAAGTTCCAGTTCCATCTCTTAATATCCAATCAGTAGTATAAGTGGGTTACGTCTAGCGCTGGAACTGGAATCGTTCAAATGAATCAGTGACAGTTCATCTACTCCAGTAAATGCTATATTTATTATACATTTCTTCTCATTGCATTTTTAAAGTTACAATGGGATCCTAAACTTATAACTAAAAACTTACAATGGAATCCTACACAAAATATATTTACGACATTTTAATCTCCAGTTAATAAGCTTTCACTTGACACTTGAATCATTAAAATCGGTTAAAAATTAACTTTAAAAAATCAATGAGAAAGAATGTATAATAAATACAGCATTTACTGGAATAGATGATCTCTCACTGATTCTTATGAACGATTTCAATACCAGCGCTAGAACGCTCTAACACGAGATCATTCGAAATAGGTTAGATAAATATGTTTAAAAAATCAGAGTTTATTTCAGCAAAACTGCCGTCGCAGAAATCCTGGGGATACACCTGACAGGTCAGCCCTGATCTTTGTTGTTGTTGTTTCCCCGCAGATGGATCCCAGGATTTTTGTTCAATTTCTATGTACTTTCCATCCTTCCTTTGAGGTCTGTAAATGAACTTGTGGCTTTCCACCCAACCTGGGTATAGTCGCCTATCTGAATACGAGTCACAACATTCACCCACACAGCTCACAATCTTATTGTTCCCATCCTACCTCTGGCGCTAAGTTTCCCCTCTCCCTCTCCTTTTAATTTCTTGGTTCCAAGCATCAGAGACGCCTAGTCAAATCCCACACGTGAGTCAGAGGTGGAGACATTTTAGCCATCTGAGCTGGAACACAACCGTTATCTCAATTCACTTTACAGTTCCTTGAGAAATTACAAATTTATACCCCAGCCGCAGATATAAATTCGCAAGTCCTCGGCAAGGATTTGAACCTACGTTGTCAGTTACAAATCACAAGCTTTATGGAACCGCGCGCTATCAAATTGAGGTACTGGCTAGCGCTGTATAATGAAGAGAAAATTCACTCTCTTATTCGCACAGGAAGAAACAGATGCATAAAGACAGAGTCATCTGCTAGATAAGCGTTTAGCTATTTGAAGAGTTTGACAACAGCAAGAGCTATCTGTTAGCAAAGTGATAAACTAAATGGTATGTAACGCCATCGAAACTGATGCATAAAAACAGTCATCTGTTAGAGAAACGTATAACTATTTGAAGTTTGATAACAGCAAGAACCGCCTATTAGCAAATTGATAAACTAAATGATATGTAAATGCCATATATTGAATAAGTGCGTAACTACTTGAATATAATCACCTAGCCGGCAAATTCAAAACAAAAAATATGAAAATTGTTGGATATCTTGGTTCCTATAAGAGATAGAGGGCTGATATTTAATTCTTGACAATTAGTCTTTGGCTGATCCATAAGTGTTGCCGACACATAAAGTTTAAAAAAATTCCTAAGTCTAGTAACAAATTTGGTCCTAAGTTTGCAATACTAAAAAATCATAAAATTGAGATATTTGAATAGTAAAATATACTATCATAATCTACTTAAAATTCTAAAACTTTTTCTAAAGAATAACATTTTGCAAAAAAAAACCGTAAAAAATTTCCCAAATTTTGAATTTGTTATAACTTCGCCAAATATTCATTGTTTTTAAAAATTCAAACGAAAATCAATAGAAGAATAAATTTACTATCTTTTGAATTGTCTTGTTGGTTTCATAAATCTAAGAATATTCTTTCAAAAACTCAAATAACTATCTTATTTATAGATGGATCTTTAAAATTCAAATGGCATTCAAAAGTACTGCTTTTCCTTATGCACCGTGAATGTTCAATTTCAGTTTTTATGAGTTTATAACCATAAAAACACTTAAAACATATTTAAAATTACAAGTTTCGATAGTGGTAATGGAATCTGCTGCTAACTTCGTTCTCTATGGGAAACAATGATTCCTTAAAATCAGTCCATTGTTCGTAGTTCAAGCTGAATAAACATCCATTGATTTCGAAAAATTTTTGCGTTTCGTTTTGCACATTTTTCACAATTACATTGAAATTATTAGTAAGAATGAATTTCTTTCGAGGACCCATACTAACTACTCAGTTAATCACTTTTTTTAAAAAAAAAATAATCATTTTGGTTAGTTCTTAGGTTCATTTTTGAAGAAGAGTTGGTACATTTTATAACCATTAAAAAGATATTTCATTCCATCATACCTCATAAACTGTTTGTTAGTTTTTATTTCTTTTAAAATTTGTTCGGTATCCTCATTATATCTTCGGAGTAATATGGTTTTGTATTTTTCATTTTAATGTACTAATACTCTTTCACCAGTGTATTTTGTTTGTATCAATTTCCCTAAGGTTATTTCGTATGATTTTCCTTCCTCTAGATCTTGCAATTTAACAAGTTTTAAAATGCTTATATTGCTTTTTTCTTTAATTGTGATGCCATTTTTTATTGTACAGAAAACTTTTTAAAAAATGTTCATTTTTGTAATAATCTTATCTCCTTATACATATAGTTAATTCTATCAACAATGTATTTTATATGTTCTTCTGTTAATTCTCCATTTATTACTTTAATAACATTAAGCTCATCCTTAAACATAGCAATTTGAGTAACCATATTTTTATAACATTCTTTCTTCGAAGCTATGTTAAATCATGTAGATAAGCCAGTGATAACAGGAGAAGTAGATGCAAATGCTGTTGTAATAATTGAATGGACTGTTACGGAAATAAATATTTTATAAGTCCTGTTGAAGCAGAAAGTATTATCGAAAATGCAATAAGAGTTACATAAAAACATTTTAATCTTTTAAATTTTCTCTTATTTTTCGCTAGTAAGTTCAGGAGTGTTAATATTGTATCCTCAATTAACGCAATTAGATTCTCTCGTGGAATGTTATCTGGAATATTCATTTTATTTAATAAGTTGTTATGTTATTGCCATAAAAACACTTGCAAACTAAACAAATCTAATAAACATATAATTGATTTATATCTTCTCAATCATCTTTTCCTTTTGCACATCATATTCAAAGTTTTTCTTACCAATTATTACAACATAACAAATCGTTTTATCTGCCACATCGCTTTCAAACTTAGCAGTCAATTTCAAATTAGTTCTATCATTTACAATTACTGATTTATGCTTGCTTGTGTAAATTACAAACATTTGTCTATTTTAAAAAAACTCTTTAGGATAATAAAACATCTCACTGTTTCCAATTGTCACTCTCTTGTTTATCGTATACATTTCGTAAGGTCTGAAATATTTATGCTTTTCAAAATGTAAGTTCATAGATTCTAAAAGAAAAGACTCTTTTCTAGAATTACGAAAATGGATATTCTTTACTTTACAATGATCAGAATAGCTTGAACCTCTTTCTTGATTATCATTCCTATCAGTTTGGAAAATGCAATCACGAAATTAGGCATATCAAATTCACTTGAGCTAAATTGTGTGGTTAGGTTGAATTCCAAATATTTGCTTGTAACTGATTTCTGTAAACATTGATATGTGTTGAAGGAGATAGGAATTCACCTTCTTTTAACATGTTAGTTCTTAGGAAGGCAGCATAGTTAGATTCATAATTAACAATAGGCATTCTCAATTCCACATTTGTAATCTTAACTTTACTAGGATGTGGTTGATCATTCTCATATGTTCCATCCTCCTTTTTTGTTTTCCAAATAGCAAATGCATTATCATCAGAACCACTTCTTTTAAACGTATATTTCAATCCGCCTTTCCACATAATATCTTTATAATCAGAACAGAATCCTGGTAAAAGTCTTAGTAAAAATACTATTTCTTCATCTGTTCTTGCCCAGGTAATTCCTTCCCATCCACATTCATCATATTGATTTGCTTTTGGTTTCGAAATCGTGCATGTGTTTATAGCTGTCGAATTAAACCAGGATAATCTATAATATCCAATATCTGTCTATGCTTACTAACTTGTATTTGAGAAAACAGATGCGGGAAGAAGTTATTAACAAGTCTAATATTTTGGCCAGCAGTATATTCGCCATCTGCATCTCTACCTCTAATTTCAAAAGTAACATACACATCACCATGTTAAGAATGAACAAACCCATCCCCAATATCTATATCAAACTCAATAGATCTGTTTGGTTTATTTAAGTTTTCAATTGTCTTTTGATTAGGTTTAAAGGACTGTAATTCATATGACTCCATTTTATCCATATTTATTATAAAGAAAAATATTTTTATCGTTCTATGGATTAAAGCCATGAAACAAACTTAAATATAACTTTTTCAAATATCCTTATTCCTATTAACTTTACTGATGAATTCTGAAAAACTATATTCATCTCTAAACATTTTAATACTACGATACACAAATACCCACAGATTACCTCGTTAAAATGTTGTATACGATTGCTACTGTACTCTATATTATAAACAAGAAATTTTAGGAGTGTTTTTGGGGGATTACCTCCGAATGAATCAAATACATACATTCTATTTCCTTTTTTCCAATAAAAAATCCAATGAGTTCCTATATTTTTAGACGTATCAAAATTAATACTGGCACACTCATTCTTTTCTGGCTTTTTAGGTATTTCTTCGCTCATAAAGACACCTCTAAAGTTTCTTATCTTAACCCGTTTAAGAAGATGTATTAAATCCAAGTTACTTAAAGGTTTAATTTCTTTACTTTTTTGGGCTTTACGTTTTTTGGAAGCTTACCACCTTGCTTCTCTTCCATCGCTAAGTTACGTCTCTTTTGTTCTTCTATTTCCTCTTTATTGTATTTTGCATCATTTACCATTTTGACTATAGCAGCATCTCCGTTAGCAGCAGAAGCTAGAGCACCTATTAAAGCTAGAATGATTGGAATTGTAAATAAAAAACATCCATAATGAACTTTATTATCAATTACCTTTATTACTTTGTTTATTTTCTTAACATGAGGTATAGAAAGAGTTAAACGCATTTTTGTACCTTCTTTCATCTTTCTGTCTTTATCATTTAACTGTTTCTTGGTTAAAATGTGATGAATATTTAATTGTTTAAGTTCCTCGTTAGTCAGTGTAAATGTAAAATTACACAACTTCATACTTATATATTTATTATAAAACGTTATGGCAAAATCCATAAAAATAACAAACTACTTATAAACCTAAACCAAACCTTACTTTTGCTTTCATAGTGAAAGCAGCTCCTAAATCTGGTAACCGTTCTATTAAGAAGTTTGCATCTTTAGCAAAAGCTCTTTCTCATGCTTTATTTTCTAATTCATTGTCAGCAATATGTCTAGAAGCTGTATCTTTATTAACACTGTAATAAATATTATGTTTTCTACATGCTTCTTCTAGGGGGTTAATCCTTTATTTTCTCTTTCTAACCTTTCCTGTAGCTTCATAAAATGTCCACAAAATTCGTAGCCTGGAATATGTAACTCTGGTATTTCCTTCATGTTTAAAATTCTATTCATCAATCCTTTTCCACACTTCTCACTATTCCAAAATTATGCTGGTAACGTATTAAATCTCTTTATCAAATAACCTATACCCTTGGAGTCATTAGGAATAAATTGCGAGAGTTTATAATTATTCATATCCATTATGCCTACTTTCTCATAAAAGTAATCATTTCCAGCTTTTTCGTCTCCATCTATAACTATTAACCTATCTACTAATTTTCTCACATCATCCATCCATATATATTCTTTAGGTAATCCGTTGTATATTTTTATTCCTTCTCCCGACTTTGGTGTTTTCTTTCTTGGCGGATTTGGTTCTAGTGTTGGTTTTATATATTCTTCCCAAATTGGTTTAATGATTTCAAGATATTTTCACCTCTGTTAGACCTTTGTTTTCTTCTACTTGGATTGTTATCTTGAAATACAACATTAGAATCAATAAATATCTGTGTATATTTTTGTAAATCATCTTCATGATAATTTGTTGTATTGCTTCTTGTTAAGAATTCCCATAAGCCTTCTGTTCCTGTACAATGTCGATTGTTTATTATTAAATCATCACAATTTATTTTAACTTCTGTGTCTCCCATCATATTTATTATATTCCCATCCTTATTATATGCTTGTATTCCAAAAACCTTATCGTCTCTTGTTCTATAATATCTAGTAGCAACTTTACCAAATTGTGTTCCTTTTTCAATTGGCTCTATACCATCTACTTTATCCTTAATGCGCTTTCTCATGTATTTAATTTCTTTAGTCACAGGCGAATCATCATCACCTATTGAACAATCATAACTTGTTCTTGGAGGTGTTTCAAGTAAATCAGAATCTAGTCTTGCACTTTTATTTACAAACCGGAACTAACTCATGAATTAGATTTTTATTTTGTTCTTTTACTTTTGCTATATTTTGTCCTAAGCCTTTAATTGCATCTGTAACAAGCTGATCTTCTTCTTTATATTTCTCATATTTACCTCGATTAGTTTGTTTAATTTCCTTAAATCTTTTCAGAAGTTGTACTTTAACTTTATATATTTCTTAGCTTCAGCAGCATCTAACTGACTTATTTATTATATAAAGAAAAATGAAAACATAGCATAATACATCGTAACATAACCTAACGTAACACAACATACACGTTCATCTACGTTCATCTGCGTTTCAAGTACTTTCGTTTGAGTTTGTTCATGTTTAAGATTTACTCCGGTTTGATTTGGTCTTATAATGAGATAGTACGTTCGAGGTTCGTTAATAACAACTGTGTGAAGATGTATGTTTGACAAGGGAGGCATTTCGTCCCTTTGTTTCACTATACTTTTAAAAAGTTTCTGATTTTATTTCTGTATTTCCCATTATTCGTTTTCCTAGACATATCTACCGTTAAGAAACCATGCTCTTCTTCCCAACAATTATTGCAGAGTGATTGTAATTTTTCAAACGACATATCAGATCCAACAAATTCATCATATGTGTGCTTTAGATTTACATTGTCCTGTCTAAAGATACAAAGAAAGTTTATCTCTGATTAGCTGTTATGGTACTTTAGACTATGTTTATCCGAGATAGAAACAGTTGAAATCTTAATGTCTACCTCGAGTAGAATATTCTCTAACATGGTTTTGTTGTTCTAAAATGAAATCATCAAACACTATCACAGAATCGTTCTCACAGTAATCTAACGGAATAACCTCTTCGTTGTTTCCTTTTTCTATTGCAATTGTGTAATTAATATCTCGTTCTATGTCTCGGAAAAATATTAACTTTTGATATTTAGGCTGATGTAGAATTTTAGAATAGATATAAACATTTGTATATTTAAGCCAATCTGGTGCTAGTAAAAAGTTATCAATCATTAGTGTTGTTTCACCACAACCACTAGGTCCTACAATTAAACACTTGATATCATCAGGTAACAACTTACCATTTTTCTTTTTTTTTACAGTTTGGTCTGATAACCTTACATGATTATCCCATTTATTCATTTCAAATTTATTATGAAATAAATGAAAGTATTTAATTTAAACGGTTTTTCATCTGTACTAAGCATGTACTTGCATTATCCATTTGAAATCGATTTAGAAGTAGCTGTTACAGGATTTTGTACAACAAATTTAACATCAAACATTACAGAAAAAAATAATAAGTTGACAATTTCTAGCGATGATGTACTTTCAGAGCAACTCATAGTTCAACCTGGCCGATATAGTTTAAAAGAATTAGAAGAATATATTAAATCAAATTTTCCATACGCCACCAGTGCTTTTAAAAATATTAAATTTTCTGAGGACAGAGAGAAAAATAGAGTTAAAATATTTAACGTACATTGTGATATAATTTTAGATACCATTAATACTGTATTAGGTTTTAGTGTGAAAAATTTGGCTAAAAACATAGAACATGTTAGAGATAAGGTACCAAAGTTTCATCCATTTGATACTATAAATATTCACTGTGACTTAGCAGAAGGTATGATTTTAAAACATAATGATACAACAAATAACGAAACAGATTTAATAGCGACGTTTAGAACAAATGCAGAATTTAGAGAACAAATTATATTCGAGAACCTAGTGAAAAGATATTTTTCCCAATACATCACAACAAATTTAATAATTTCAAAGTTTCAATTCGAGATGAGAATGATGATTTGATTGATTTTGGTGGAGCTCGTATAACTGTTCTTCTCGCTGTTAAATAAATATAAATTTTGTATATAATAAATATGAATATCTTTGGTAATGTTAAAGGTAGGAAGAATTATGTCATTAGTGAAGAGCTCAGAAACCTCAGTGATCTATATAAAGTTTTTACAACAAATAATATAACATGGGTTGATTAAAAAAGACTTGTTAATGTAGCTCATGCTATTGACCAACAAGATGTAACTTTTCATCAGCTTGAACCAATAAATAGTCAATTAGAAAGTGATACAAACAAATTTGAAGATGTATTAAAATCATTACAAGACACATACATAAAGATAATGATATTAACGCTTTTCGGAAAGAAATCAAAAAGACTAATAATAATATAGTTCTTTTGTTTAGTCCAAAGGTTCTTATATCAGAATTCAATAAATACAAAGCAGAAATGTCATCGCAGTTAGAAAATATTGTTAGAAAGAATTATATAGATAAATTTGTTACAAAAGGAGATTTGCAAACATCAAACAAAGAAGCAAATATGTTCATTGTGAAGAAAGGAACTATAAAACTATTATGTCGATTGAGATCTAAGAATATTAAAACCCAATCTTTGGAATATTTAATCTATCGAATGGTTATAAGTTTCTCTATAAAGTAAAACAATGCATATGGAATTAAGTTTAGATAAATACTATCTACATATATTTTTGAACGATATTCTAGTTCAATCTTTTCCTTTAGACGTTAAAAACGGTGATATAATTACGTTTCAAGCAGATGAAAATTCGCCTTTCGAAGAAGGACAATTACTGACTGTTATTATGTACATAGAATGAGAACTTAAATGATTTTCTATACAATAAATACCATGTATTGTGTTAAGTGTAAGAAATTAACAGATACGGAGAAAAATACTATTAGAATAGAACAAACAAAAACGGGAGATATATTAAGAAAGGTATTTGTTCTGTATGTGGTCTTACTAAATCTCAATTCGTTAAAAAGAAAGATTGACTGGAAGAAGGTAAAGGTATTAGAGAAGACCTTATAGAATAAATTCACAAACCTTCCAGAAAGAATTATCCTAGGTTAAGTGTTATTGTTAAAGGTATATATGATTTATGGCAAGCAGATCTTGTAGAAATGGATAGTGGAGTATTAAAAGGTGTTTCCAAGTTAAACAAAGAATAGAAGTATTTGTTAACGATTATAGATGTATTCTCGAAATATACGTTTGTTGTTCCTTTTAAAGATAAGGGCGGTAAGAATGTTACAGAAGCATTTGAATCGACATTAAGAACAAGAAAACCTAGTAACTTACAAACTGATCTAGGTAAAGTGTTTTACAATAAAGAATTTAAGAAGTTGATGGAGGAAAATAAGATTAATCATTACTCAACCAATACTGAGAAGAAAGCTTCTGTTATTGAGAGATTAAATAGCACTCTTAAACAAAACAAGTGGAAGAAATTTACAACACAAGGAAATTATAAATGGATAGAGATATTACCAACACTACTTAGCGAGTATAATAATCGTATACATAGAACAATTGGTTTAAAACCTATAGAAGTTAATAAAAAGAATGAGCAAACAATATTGGATGAAGTGTGTAAGAAAGAATATAAGCATGTTAAGCCGAAGTATAAGATTGGCGATTATGTTCGTATAAGTAAATCGAAAGGTTTATTTGAGAAAGGATATATTGGTCAACAGAAGTATTTGTTATTAGAGAAGTTATTCCATCTTACCCACCTACGTATAGGATTAAAGATTTAGAAGAAGATGTGCAAGGTAGATTTTACGAACCAGAACTATCAAAGACGAAACATAAAGATGAATACTTGGTGTAAAAGGTGTTGAGAAAGAAAGGTGATAAAGTATATGTTAAATGGTTAGGATTTGATGATTCGCATAATAGCTGGATAGATAAAAGTAATGTAATGTAAATATAAATGCTGTCTTTTATGGAATAATTACCATAAAAGGTTAGTATGGATAAAAGTTTGAATGAGACATGTTACGAGCAGAACAAAGATATGGTATTTTTTGTATTGGTATAGTATGGTATGGTATTGGTATGGTATTGGTATGGTATTTTTGGTGATTTTAAGCTGATTATAGATAATAACACAGGTTACTTCAATATTACTAAATTGTGCAAAATGCTAGGTAGAAAATTTAAAAAATGGTTAGAAAATAAAGATTCAAATTAAATATTAGAATACTACAATAACAAGCTAAGTGGACCGAATTCGGGTCACTTCAAAAACTCATCTTATACAGTAAAACAAGCTGGTAACGAAATAAAGTTTAAAAATAATTCTAAGCAAAATATGCGAGTACTATGGATAGTTTAAACAATATTTGTTACGAACAGAATAAAGACAATTATGGGTATGGTATTTTTGGAGATTTTAAACTGATTGTGGATAAGAAAAAATTGAGTTGAATATCTTTTTAGCGTCCCTTTCAGCAGCGAGGCTATGTGAGACGTGGACCTACTGATTAACGTGAATCCGAACCACATGAGCTCCCGCCGGGAGATTGTGGATAAGAGTACAGGATACTTCAATGCTACTAAGTTGTGTCAAGATGGTGGTAAGAGGTTTGATAATTGGTTAAAAATAAAGAATCACAAGAGTTAATAAGTTACTATGAGCTAGAATTAACCAACTCCTCTAATTATAGGAATTGCTATTCCACATACCCAATAAAAGGAGGAGACAAGGAAGCAACCTCAATCATCACTGGAACTTATGTATACAAGAAAATATTTCTAGCTGTTGCCTTTTGGTTATCTAAAATTTTTATAATAAGTGTTATCATATTATCTAAGACTACTTCATCCAAGACTTTAAGCAATATAAAGACGACAACGAATTACTCGAAACACGAATGCAAGATATAGAAAAACAGATGGAAAAGTTATGTCTTAAGAACAAGGGCTTAAAAGAAATACCAGCACCATATACAGATGATGTTTCAAAAGATAATTGCCTAATCATATACAAGAAGAACAAACCTAATGATCCTTTCCCTTATTACGCAATCAGATGGCAAAACAGAAGTCTATATAAGCCTCTTAATGAAGCAGAACACAAATATGCAAATGATGAGATAATGCACGAAAAGTTTCGAGATCCTAACAGTATTAAGTTATTCAACCTAGTTGAAGAAGAACTAGATATTCGTAAAGGTAAGGGTAATGAGTTTCGGACATCCCTATCAGAAGAAGATTTGGTTAAAGAAATTGATTGTTTACATACTTGGTTAACATCTAATCCTATGTAAAAACTTTTAATATAGCTTTTTTGATTATTATTTCATAAAAGCTTAACATCAATCTTCGCTGTTGTTGGTTCCATTCTCCCTCAGACAAAACGGATTATGAAAATCAGGATTTTCTTCAGAATAAACGGATTATCGAAATCAGGATTTTCTTCAGAAAAAAAAGCGTGTTATTAAAACCAGAATTATCTTCACAAAACAAGATTAACAAAATCAGGATCTTCTTCAGAATATTCATTGCTGTTACTAGTGTTGTTGTTGTTGTTAAGTATAATAACTGCTCTACGCAAAAGAAAAGTGTTATTATCTCTTAACCAGATAAGCATACACTTAACACAAAACACATACTTACATGTTGTTTTACACTATTCAGTTTTTGTTTCTTTACATATTGGGCATTCTTCTGAGTTGTCTGTCAAACGCAAACCTGTTAAGAGTAGCATTAGTTTGTTTCTCAGGGAATCGTGAACATGCTTATTTACTCTTAAGAAATTAAATATATCGATCTTGCCATTGTTTTTCATTAGAAAGTTTTCAGAGAACTTCCTATCCCAATAAGTACGTATTATGCTGTTTAATTCTAAACCTTTGCTTTCGAACTCGAGAATGAATTTTTCGCTTTTATCATGTAAACTACCATTTGACCAATATACTTTATTTAGATATTTTCTCACATGTGTTTCATCTAGCAGTGGTGTAATCTCGTACCAATCGATATTAGAATCAAATTCTGTCAAGAAGGCTGTTAGTTCTTTTCCTGAGATGCGACAACTTTTAGAAACTATATCCCAAAGATGTTTGTCTTTAAAGGTCTTTAGGAATGTAAGTTTGAGCAAATTTGTACCCCAATGTAAATATTCTTCAAATTGTGTACAAACCTTAATTGCTTGTTTTTTGCGAAAACTTTCCCAGTTATATTCTTCTGTAAACACGAGCAAATCAACTTCTTTAAACTCATTAAGAAAATCTTCACTCATTTGTTGAGCGTATTCACACGTGTAGTCTTCCCAAGGAATGTGTTGTCTTGTATGTTTATTATGGTTTAGTACGAATTCTGGTTTTAAATGATGATAACACTATGAACCATACCTTCGTTCACACAATTTGTCCCAGAAAAGTTTATCACCATAGTTATTAATAATGTCTTCGTGTTTAAGTAAGTCTTTCCTGTTTTATAATTTGATCCAATCGATGTGTTCTTTACAACGTTCAAAAAGAGAAAGTGATAGTTTATTGGTTGATGTAACTGAACACCAATGTATCTTGTTTTTGAAGATATGTAGAAAGTCATCGGGTAAGTTCTTTATTTCTGAAATTTGTTTCCGTTCTTTGAATTTTCGAATACTAAGTGCATTTATAACCATATTTCTACATAGCGGATTTTAAAAGTAGTTTACAATATGCTCAGGATTTAATTTTAGTATAATGTCTTTTATAAGCTCATCTTTATTCATCATTATTTTATCTTTTTTTCTTGGTTGTTGTGAATTTGCAGCAGTTGTTGCTAAATACTTATTTCTGTTCTCGTTGGTTAAGGCTATTATTTCTGCTTTCATAAGCTTTGAATAACCATGTATTCCTTCTCTCTACAGTATTGTTTAATTTGTGCGATAGTTTTCCTTTCCATAACCTCGTTTTTTATAACAAGAAGAAAATAATTATTATTTTTTTTAAATATTGTGTATAATAAATATGGATAAGCATCGTGATTTGATACACAATAAACTTATCCATATTCATCAATATCTTAAACTCATAACAGCAGTACCAGAAAAACAAATATTATTAAAAGAACAAGAAATATTATTAAAAGAAAAAGAGAATGAAGTATTGAAAGCCATACACCAGAATCAAATTGTATGTCAAAGAACTTGCACCTACAAATGATAGTGACAAAGAACTTGAGCCTACAAATGATAGTGGTGAAAATGATGAGGTAGATTTCAAAAAAGAATAATAACAATGAATTAGTTTTCATTAGATCGTTAGTATCTTTGATGAGTTATTCCCATGAAAGCCATGTTCTAATACAATATGCAAAAAGACATCGAGATTTCCTACGTGACATGAATATTAGCTGTTGTATTAGATGACGAAAATGCTTAAATTATTTTTTGTATAATATAAACGAAAAAGTAATGATGAATTTAATTAAGCATACTGTAATTGAATTGAAAAACTTATGTAAATGAAACAGGATAAAAGGTTATTCCCGATTAAGAAAAGCAGAACTTATTGACCGTATTAAAGAACATGAAGATGAACAAAACCAATGTTTACACAAACAAACATTTCCGACAAACATTTCCGTTTCAAGAAGACATCTTTGAAATACCAAAACCTAAGAGATTAGGCAGGAAAAAAGCTTTAAATCTGTTTCCATTTAAAGAAGAGATATTTGAAGAACCAAAAGTAAAACCTGAATCACTACCAATTGATGTAAAGCTCAAAGAAACGACAATGAAATCAAGATTAGAAACATGGAGATTCCAAACAGAGTACAAAGAACACGATCCTCTAGAACAATATATTACTTCAACATCAAAGGCTTTAATAAGTAGATTAAACATCAGCTTTTAAAAACATGGTTTGTTAAAGGTTAATCTCTTAACAAACTGTCAATATAAGAAAGGTAAAGAAACTCAAAACTTTTACTTTAACACCAGCAGCCAAGAGGTATTCCAATCAACCAATCTAAAAGAGTTCATAAGTGATGCTAAAGAAATATTGCAAGCAAGAATGGATGAGTTTCAAGCTAGAGGTTCTGGATGGGCTCTTACAAATATAAACCAGTTAGAGCTAGCTCTTAATATATATGCACCGTATAGAGGATCATCATACATAGAACTACCAAATGAAATTAAAAGGAAAAAGGCTGTTATCAATGTAAAGAACAAAGATGGAAAATGTTTCTTGTATTCAATAGCTTCTGCATTACATCCTGTTGAAAAAGATTCACAACGACCATCAAAGTACAAGTCTGTTCTTAAAGACTTGGAAGAAAAATTTAAAGGTATCGATTATCCTGTAAAACTGACATCCCAAAAATTGAAAGACGACTTGATATATCGTTTAACTTTTATACATATGATGATGAAAAATATATGGTGTACGTTTTATATCATACTAAAAACCAAAAAGACACTCATGTGAATTTATTATATGTAAAAAAGAAAACACACTATTGTTGGATTAAAGACCTAAGTAGGTTAGTTAGCACTCAGACAACAAAAAAGACAGCTCGAAGATATTTATGTGATCGATGTTTATTATACTTTTACTCACAAAATGCATTATGTAAACACGAAAAATATTGTTATACTCACGAAGCTGTTAAGATAGAAATGCCACCAGAAGATACATACGCTGAATTTCAAAACTACCAATATACAATGAAGATGCCATTTGTGATTTATACTGATTTCGAATGTCTATTGCATAAGGTTATGGGTTGCGAAGAATGTTATCCAAGAGATGAATCATATACAAAAAAATATCAGCAGCATAAGCCATCTGGATTTTGTTACTATATTGTAAAAATGATGGAAGCAAAATAGATCCTATTGTGTATAGAGGTAAATATGCAGTTAAGAAGTTCATAAGAATGTTAAAGAAAGAAGCCAAAAAAACATCGAACATATATAGAGAAAATAACGAATTACCTTTAACACGTAAAGAGTTAAAAGAGTTCACCAAATCTAAGTGCTGTTCTTACTGTAAAGTAAAATATACTCCAAAAAACTGTAAAGTTAAACATCATGATCATATAACACGCGAGTTTGTAACTGCATTATGTAAAAACTGTAATCTAAAAGTTAGAATACCTAAGCTTGTACCAGTAATTATACATAACTTACCAGGATATGATTCACACTTATAAAAGAACTACGATGAAATAAAGAGCAAATAGAATTAATACCAAATAACGAACGTTACATTTCATTCAGTAAAAAGTTGGAACTATCAAATTAAAATTCTTAGATTTATTTAGATTTATCACATGTAGTTTAGACAAATTATCATTAAAACTAACGAGAGAACCAATGACTCACACACAACACTTCTATCCTATCGAAAAGAAATTTAAACTTGTAACAAGAAAAGGTGTTTACCCGTACGATTATGTTAGTGACTGGAATAAGTTTAGACAGAGGCAATTACCACCAAAGGAAGCATTTTACAACTAGCTTAACAACACATATATAAGTGATGAGCATTATGAGCATGCAAGGAAAGTATGGAAAACATTTAAAGTTAATAATCTCGGACAGTACCATGACCTATACCTAAAAAATGATGTGTTGTTATTAGCAGATGTTTTTGAGAACTTTAGAGAAACATGTCTTAAAGCTTATCGTCTTGAACCAGCTTGGTATATGACAGCACCAGGTTTAGGTTGGGATGCAGTGTTAAAGACGACAAATAAAAAACTAAAGTTACTAACATTACAATATGGCTTTGATGATAGAGAAAGGCATAAGAGGTGGAATTTCACAATGTAATAGAAGATATGTAAAAGCAAACAACAAATATATGGAAGAATACGATGGAAATAAAGAAGATTCTTACTTAATGTATTTGGATGCTAACAACTTGTATGGATGGGCAATGAGCCAATACTTGCCATTTAAGGGATTTAGATGGTTAAGTGAAGACGAGATAAGAGAAACTAATTTCACAAATATACCTGATGATTCTGATGCTGGTTACATTTTAGAAATTGATCTTGAATATCCCAAAGAATTACATGACTATCACAAAGACTACCCATTAGCACCTCAAAATCTGTGTCTACCTGGCTCAAAACAATCAAAACTGTTAACAACTTTATACGAAAAGGAAAAATATGAAATTCGCTATCGAAACTTAAAACAATGTTTATCACTATTCGTGTTACTATTCGGTTCAAAATATCTTGTCGTCACGAATTCTGTCGAGGAATTTGAAGCTAAAAATATACAAAACCATAATCATGCGTGTTGTTTTGTATGGCTGCGAAACATGGTCGCTTACTCTGAGGGAAGAACATAGACTGAAAGCATTTGAGAACAAGATCCTAAGAAGAATATTCGGACCCAAGAGGAACGGGAATGGGGAATGGCAGAAACTTCATAACGAGGAACTACATAATTTATATGGTTTACCCAACATTGTTAGGGTCGTCAAGTCTAGGAGGCTTAGGTGGGGGGGGTCATGTAGCTAGAATGGAAGGAAGTAGAAACGCTCTCAAAGTCTTGACTGGAAGACCAATCGGAAAACGACCATTAGGAAGACCTAGGCGCTGATGGGAGGACAATATGAAGATGGATCTCACACAGATTGGAATACAAAGTAGAAACTGCATGGAGTTAGCTAAGGATAGAAGTCAGTGGAGAGCTTTTGTGAAGGCGGCATTGAACCTCCGGGTTCCATAGGCCATAGAGTTAGTTAGTTAGTTATTTATCACTTGGATTAAAACTTAGGAAAATTCATCGAGGGAGGACGAAAGGTGCGCTAGAAGTATCCAACTTATACTACTCCAATCAGCCCTGACTTACGCACCTGAAAGCAAAATTAAAAGCAGACATCATATCATCAGCGAAAAGGACAACCTGTGAAATATAGGACACAACATTTTCCATGTAAATCTATGTAATTCTAAGAAGTATTACTGGTATGTATTTTTACTGTTTTTATCTATGTACATTAGTCTATTTTTTCTTATTTCTGTTGATAGGGTTTGTAATAATCACTTAACATCTCATATTGCTAGCCTATATTTTCCATTCACAAAACCGCAAGATTATTACAAACAAGGTATCTCTTTTTTCTTATTTAGCTCCTCCGTGGCTAAGCGTTTAGCGTACGCGCCTTTGGCGTGGGAGACCCGGGTTCGATTCCCGGCGGGAGCTCATGTGGTTCGGATTCCACGTTAATCAGTAGGTCCACGTCTCATATAGCCTCGCTGCTGAACGGGACGTAAAACTCAAAATCAATCAATCAATCTTTTTCTTATTTAATCATACCTAGTAAATGCAAACTAATCCTATAAAAGTTACAAAAGTTTGATAGTTGTAAGCGATGATACAATTGGGAAAAAGCTTGAAAGTCATAGGCAAAGCACAAAAATATAATATTATGGTAATATTAAAGTTACACATTACACCAGTTCTATTTTCATGCATACCTAAAATTTACTAAGATGATTATTTGAAAAGTTTTAAATTGTGTCAGTTGTTACTTCAGAGTAGTGATGGCCAAAATTTTACGAAATCGGAAATTTTAATTTCCGGAATTTTTCCGAATTCCAGATCTTTCGGAAATCAGAATTTTTTCGAACTCAGAAATTTTTCCGATTTTACTTTCCGAAATCCAGAAAGCAAAAATTCCAGAATTGGCCATCACTAATTCAGAGGAAACGCATAACTTATTAACAACAGTGAATATGTATATTTCTGTACATTTAAAACACAAATAATAATAATAATAATTGCAAGAATACCAAAAGCACCTTTTGTATTTTTTAACCATATCATGTATGTGATAATATGATTCTATAAAAAGAAGCTTCAAGAGTGTCATAGTTGTAACGTATGAGCAATGACACAAGTTGAAACAAAACTTAAAACTGTATATTTCCGTACATAAAAAATAATAATTACAAAAATACAAAAAACACCCTCTTTATTTTTTTCACTATAGCATGTACGTGTTATAATGAATGTACAAAAAAGTTTTAAAAGTTTCATAGTTGTAACTTTTGAGCGATAGTACAATTTGTAAAAAAAAAAAAAAAAAAAAAACCTAAAATTTGTTTTCGATGCCCATTAATGTTTGACAGCTTAACCTTTCGCAAGGTTACTTAGGATCTACTGAAAGAGCAAAAGTTGATTTCGTTTGACTCTTTGGCGAGCCCAATGACTTAAAAAATAAGGGAATTATGGTAACTTTAGTTCCATGATACTGGGTGCCAAAAAGTGAAATTGAAGGAAAATTCACATTTTTCAAAAACTTCTACTCGGCCCATCTCTCATGTAAAAAATCGGAACAAGGCTCGCTCCGGAACACCAAAAAAAAACGTGGACAAAATAAGAAGCTATGACGTAATTGTTTTGAGACGTGGTAAATAAAGGTTTGAAAGGTAGGTGAATACGAATCTGACACCAAATATTTACAAATCAAATTGGCGGATCCAACATGGCGGACACAAATTACAAAGAAACATGCTATGAATCTGAAATCAGATATATTGAGATATTCGACGTCGCTGTGTATGAATCAGATGCTAAAGGTGTAAAATTCAGAATGGCGGTGTAAAATTCAGAATGGCGGACAAAATGTAAAATACTGTTATGGAACTGAAAGCAGGTAAATAGATGTTTACGTAATCTCCTAATACGAATTCAACGTTAAACGTACAAAATGCAATATGACGGATCGAATGTGGTGGACGCAAAATGCAAAAAAGGTATGTACACAGCGGGCATATGTTATTCTTACACATGTAGTAGAAAAATACCTATAGTGCATAAGGGGAAAAGTTGATGATCTTTTACAATAAACAGGGAACGTGTTGCGGTATACAATCATGCCAACATTGAGGCACAGAATGCAGGGCAGGTTTTGTAGTGCACATGAAAGTTTTATGATATGAACAGATTGCAATCATAGGCAATAATTATTTTACTACCAACTCCTTCCCCCGCCTCCGGAGAGAAACGCAGGGATCGGCATGTGTTATATATCGTTGAAAAGCTGCATCAACTACTCTTCACATCTGTAATATCTCGCTTGAATGTCCTCTGTAGGGTATGTTGCAATTATTTTCATATATCATCTGAAGATTCGAACAATGACAGTGAAAAGTAAGCGTTTTAAATATTGTTATGCCTCCGTAACTGTCTTTCCGGTTTTACATTATGTCGTGTACGCTTGTGAGTAATATGCATGATAAATGTCCACTCTCTGTAGTAGGGATGGTACTGATACCGAGAGTAATTTTGATCTTGTGTGCTTTTCCAAATCGAGAGGATATCGAGACAGAGCTCAGTCTCGTCTCGATACTCATACGTCCATTCTGTACTTTTGCACATTTTGTCCACCATATTAGATGTGTCATATTGCATTTTGCACATTTAACATTGATTTCGTATACTGCGACCACGAAAACCTCTACCTACCTGCTTTCAGTTCCAGCTATGTTTTACGTTTTGTCCGCCATATTGAATTTTACACTTTTAGCATCCGATTCATACACACCGGCGTCGAATATCTCCACATACCAGGTTCATACCGTGTTTCTTCGTAATTTTTGTCCGCCATGTTGGATCCGCCATTTTGATTTGTATACATGAAATGTCAGATTCGTATTTAGCTACCTTTCAAACCTATTATCACGAATAACGTGATAATTAATGTTGTTTAATTATCGATATTATAATAGCTAGTAATATTTTAACCATATCCGTTAATTACTTCAGTAATACAGCGGTAAATGGGTATGATTCTTCCAAATTATCTCTTAACCTAATGCAGGAGATCAGGGTTAAAATTACCTATGAGTAGACACAGTGATATAACAGTAATTCCTCTCAGTTATCTCATTTTGTTGTGTAAGATATCAACCATAGAAAAGTGGGTGTGACCCTTACAGAGCTATTCTAATCCCGATAGAAATATCGATATATGTGAGTCACCCACAACAATGACCTACTACGTAAAATTTGTACAAAACATTTGTTACATTATGGTTGGAGTAAAGGGACAAATTTTGGCGATAGATGTCACTACATTATTCGTACTTCTCCCATGTACTTTTTACCAATCACGAAAATTTACAATTTCTTTTAGAAATTTCAACGTACAGATTTCAAATTTTTAGAGAAGGAACTTCTTAACCTATTAAAGGGAACAATCCGTGCCGATTTTTCATTTAGAATTTTCTTCATTCTTGAAACAGTTCCATTCTTAAAGGTTTGGATATCCATTTCAATAATCAAGCCATCATACTTACTTTGGGTTAAGCCTAACCTGTCTTGAATCAGTTATTGCACCTTCCGATGAAGAAGTATTGCAACACGTATTTCTGAGATCGGTGCAAGTACGCTTTTTACAGGGTCGACAAAAGGATTATACGCCTTTTGGAGGGTTAAAACCTATATTTTTGTTCTCATCTCATCTCATCGGGATCTGAACATCACCTGTACCTTTGTATACGCGTCCATCACTTTTGTAGGGCCGTCGGCCCGATGCACAGACTACCACCCGTGGTCCCCCAGCCTAGGGATCAGCGTAGGCGCACTAGGCGGGAATCTGACAACTCGGATCAAACTGTTGACAAGCGCCCCCGTTCGGGGTCTGCTCCAGAGACAGCCAATCTTGCCGATGACGAACAGGATCTGATTATGGACACGCAACCATCTGTTAGTAAACCACCCGTCCTCCTCAGTCTTTGACTACTCCGATCTTCAATTTTCTTCTCACTAATTTTGACACCAAACTCAAGAACTCGAAACATATTTTCCAACAACTTGTCAAATACGTTCCACGCCTGGAAATAGCCGAAATTCGCTTCACGAACAATGGCGTCATACTGAAATCAACAAATCCAGATTTTCATCGCCATGTACGTAACAAGGCCTCGTTCGAAATTTTTGGCAAAAACGCAAACATTTCTGTTCTGCAACCAGAACGTCAGGCCCAAGCTCCACCACCAAGGAAACCACCATTATTATCTGTGGTCATCAAGGGTGTCGATCCCGAAATAACAGACACTGAGGTCGAAGAGGAGCTTACAGCTGAAGGGGTCAGCATTCAAAAATGCATTCGAATCCGCAACAATACAGGCGCTACCTACTTAGTTCGGGTTCTGACCAGCGAACAACAGTCTATTGATCACATGCTACAGCATGGAGCCTTCATTTTCAAACGCCGTCATAAGGTAGAGCTTTCTCGTACACCTCCGCCACTCCCGATCCGTTGTGAAAAGTGCCAAGTGTATAATCGACATCTGACAGCTAACTGTCCTAACAATTCTAAGTGTGGCTACTGTGGTCAAACTCACCTCACAAAAGATTGTCCGAATGGAACAGCACCGCCACAATGTAATACCTGTAACGAAAAGCACCCTACTTACAGCTATAAGAGCAAAGCCAAACCTCCAGCGGAGCCTACGAAACCGGAACTAGTTGTGCCTTTACGCACTCCCGATGCTCCAGTGCTCCCACATAATTCTCTACGTGAACCAGTTACTGTTGAGGATATGATTCGCTTTTTCAGTCTCACGCTTCAAAATATCCATCCGTTCTTGCGAGCCCACATAGTCGCTCAAGTCATTAATACGACCAAAGTGTTATATCACCTCGATGTCAAGGCGACTTATTCCGGTCAGACTGTCCATTTTCAAATCAATCCCGTCACAACCCAAGTTTAATCGCTTTTCATCATGGATAGGGGTCTTCTTATAACGTTACTATACCTAAATATCCAGTCGTTATGTACCAGGAAAGATCTTCTCACTTCTCTTTTACGTGAACTTCAGGTACATAGTTTTCTATTGAATGAGACTTTCCTGACACCGAAGCACTCTGTCTATTTTCCAGGTTATGATTTCACCCGCCACGATGGCCCTCCAGGGCAACGAGCAAACGGCGGAACGGCTATAGGGACCCAACATAAACTACCAAGTCGAATCATTACTTATAACTTTTCCGAACCTCTTCCGGAACATAATATCGTTACTATTTACTTTAAAGCCAGACCAATCACTGTAGTTACCATATATATTCGTCCCCATGTTCGCATACCAACTTGCTTCTTCACTTATCTGGATACTGCCTTCCGCTATTATATTATCATGGCTGATATCAACTACCACAGCAGAAGTGAAGCTAAGAAACGTGCATTTTCTAATTTTATCAACTCGCATACGAATAGCGAAATTTGCGCTGTACCTAGAGCAACCCGTCCATCTTCAAATACCATTCCTGATGTGGTCATTGCGTCTTCTAGTATCATGCCGTATCTCGAGATCACTGTTCTTGATTCAATAGGTAGTGACCATGATCCTATCAAAGTAGACTTACAGTTTCCTACCGCCAAGAAACCACAACCGGAAGCTCTTTGTACCCAGCCAAATTTTGACCGAGCTAATTGGATAGAGTACCGGAGGGACTTAATGGATACGCTAACTGGTGTTCCACTTCCAAACGATATCCCATCATTTGACGCTACGCTAAGCCAACTCACTACGAGCATTCATACCGCCAGTGCACTTTCCATTCCTGTTACCACTAGAAATCTCTACAGGCCTAAATTACCCCCTCAGTATCTCTCATTCATTTCCTTAGCCCGGACTGCATACAAGGAGTACCTACGCACTCGTGATGCTGTCACCCTACGTCTTCATCGCCAATATCTTCGAATGGTGCAAAATTACATCCGAGCGTATAAGAAACGTAACTGGATCAGAACTGTCAACACTTTAGCCACAGAAAGTCATCCAACACGTTAGTGGAAATATTTCAACCGTCTTATTAGGAAAACCAGTGCACCTCACTATCCACTAGTTGAGAACAATACTGCCTTGACCACAGATACAGAGAAAGCTAATGCTTTTGCCCGGATTCTTCAAACCACCTTTACACCAGAAGTCTCGCTTCGAAACAGGTCCAATCTCTATCAACGTGTTGCGAAGTACAGCAACCCTCATAATGGGTACCTAAGAATAAATTTGGATCATACTCTGGACGATCAGAATTTTTTGACTGCACCTGTAACTCCACTAGACATTACCGAGGTCCTACGTCACAAAAAGAACACTGCGCCTGGCTTCGATCGTATCACTTACCGTCACATTAAGGAAGGTCCAGCTCTTTTATTCCACATTTTGGCGTCGCTGTATACTTTCGTTCTCCGCACCGGCTATTACCCACCCGATTGGAAGGTTTCCAAGGTACTCATGTTTCTTAAGCCACATAAAGAAAAGTCAGACCCAGCATCATACAGGCCAATTCAACTGACGTCAACGTTAGGCAAAATATTTGAACGAATAATCGTTCGCAGACTTCATCACCACTTGTCAACCCATGATCTTCTGCCTACACACCAAGCCGGTTTTCGACCTAATCACAGCCTCCTCGATAATCTCTTACGTCTAGTTACTATTCTCACGAATCATTATAATAAAACAGCACCTTCCTGCTTACTTCTCTTCGACCTAGAAAAGGCGTTTGACCGAGTGTGGCACAATAGTCTTATCTATAAATTACATTTTTTCGTCTTCCTGCGGCCTATCTTCGGATAGTGTATCATTTTCTCACCAACCGTCTTGCATATATTTCAATAAATAACAGTCTATCCTTTCCAATCTTTCCTTGCACTGGCGTCCCACAAGGTTCAGGTTTATCACCTTTATTATATATTCTATTTGTTTGTGATCTACCTGTTTTGCCAGAACCGATTTACACTTTCACCTTTGCGGATGATACAGCGCTCCTCGCTTGCTGTCAAACTATGCATCAAATCAATACCCATTTACAACGAGCCATTGATGCTTTCAGCAACTGGTGTAGTCGGTGGCAATTAAACTTAAACTGTGACAAAACACAGGCGTTAGTCATCCTTCCGCATAAGAGGCGTAGTCGAGTGAGACGTAATCCATCTCTGCTTAATATTCAAGTCTAGGGTGTACCCATCCATGCAAGTACTACCGCTAAATATCTGGGAGTGATCTTTGATGCTAAATTAACCTGGAAACCACATCTTCTTTCAATCAAAGAGAAGGCCCAAAACCGTTTAAATCTATTGAAGCGCCTGGTCGGTACCAGGTGGGGCTTACATGCTGACACATTGTTAAAAACGTATAAAGCGTTTTTCCGTCCGTGTCTCACACATGGCCATAGGGCTGTTCCGATAATCGAGTAATCGATAACAATTCGATAAAATTTCAAAACCGTTTCATCGATAAAGAATTTTAATTTTATCGAATTATCGAACTTTCGAGACTCCCGAAATGTTTGATACACTCGAAATGTTCGAGACTCTTGAAATGATCGAGACTCCCGAAATGTTCGAGACTCTCGAAATGATCGAGACTCCCGAAATGTTCGGGACTCTTGAAGTGTTCGAGGCACTCGAAATGTAAGAAACATTAGACAACTTCGAGACACTCGAACTCTTCGAGAATCTCGAATTGTTTGAAAGCAGCAATTGCAGAAATATATCAATATGATGGTGTTTGTCGAGTCGCTTGAATATTTAGAAAAGTTCGGGATTATCGGAGTGTTCGAAAGAAATGATGTATTCGAGGTTATCATAGTCGCATATAATATGTATTACATATATGCAGAGTGTTCATTTTAAAACTTCTCTCCTTAGCAATATAGTGAAGGAAAAGTTTTTCCGCACAGATCTGTACAAGGTTTAGGTAGTCTGTCAGAAGAGAGAAAGAGGAAGAGAAAACCTGCATCACCCGAATGGAATTGGAACCCAAGACACCATTAGTCTACTAATAGTCACTTTGCCGATTGCGCCAATAACAGGGCAGGCAGAAAAATAATTCTACATATGATTTCGACAAATACAACTTTGCCATAACTTATCAGATGAAAAAAAGTTGTTTGACTAATTTGGCTGCAAGAAGAAATCATTGGAGAGGTGAAGGAACCGAACTGTTCATCACTACTTTTGATAATACCCGAAACTTCGATAATACTCGAAATGTCGATAATACCCGAAATTTCGATAATACTCGAAATGTTGATAATACCCGAAGCTTCGATAATACTCGAAATGTCGATAATACCCGAGACTTCGATAATACTCGAAATTTCGATAATACCCAAAACTTCGATAATACTCGAAATGTGGATAATACCCGAAACTTCGATAATACTCGAAATGTTGATAATATCTGAAACTTCGATAATACTCGAAATGTTGATAATATCTGAAACTTCGATAATACTCGAAATTTCGATAATACGCGAAACTTCGATAATTTCAAATACTCGAACGGTTTCGAGTAACCAATGACAACTCGATAAATTTTCACTCCCGAAGTTCGATAGGTCTTCAGCCTTATCGAACACCCCTACATGGCCACACTGCCTGGGTTAGCGCTGGAGATGAATTTTATAAGCGGCTTCTTATCATCGAACGTCATGTGTTACGTCTAGCCTACCGCATCACCTTGCCTAGCCCTACTCGCCTTTTGTACGATAAGCTGAACTTTCCGCATATCACTCGACATCTTGAAGATCTCCGCTCTAGGTACATAGATAAAAATGGAAAACTCAGCATCACACCCTCCTAGAAACCATACACATTGATGCCAGTCTTTCCACTCCTCCTAAGTATGCTTATACACCTTTACAGCATCTACTTACAATCTATAGTCAGAAACATCCAGAGCATCGGGATCAACATTTCTTTCAATCATATCATCCACCAGAATTCAATCATCACGTTTATCCATCGCTTGCACAGTAACTCTCATTCTAACAAGGGCTTCCCCACGTCGCTCATCAGTGTTGAGTAGCCCCAACACAGAAGATAACCTCATTTGGGACTACTAACACTGCCCTGTGAACTGTGGCGTCCATGCACTTCATCTCATCATCATAACTTTACGACCACTCAGATTTCATAATATTCCTTCCTTGTTAGTTTTCATTGCTATTGTAAAACTTATGATTATTGCAGTCTCATTTTGATGTTACTTAGGCTCTGTATATTTATCATTGTGTCTCCTGCCATGATTACAACAACAATAATAATTCACCTATATGTATGAATAAAGTGAGCTTCTTTATTATTGTTGTTAGAAAACCTCATAGCCCATACATGTGTTCCACTTCTCACTGAAATTAAATTTAAGTCCCTCCCGAAGAGACGACGTTATCGTCTGCGGAAAACAGTAAAAAAAAATCAAGCCATTTCAACAATGAAGAAAATTCTAAATAAAATATCGGCACGGATTGTTCCCTTTAATAGGTTATGAAGTTACTTTCCTAAAAATTTGAAGTCTGCAGGTTGAAATTTGTAACAGAAATCGTGAATTTTCTTGAAGGGTAAAAAATACATGGAAGAGATACGAAGATTGTACTGACATCTATCGACAAAACTTGTCCCTTTAAACCAACCTTAAGCTATGATCACAAAGCGCATTCATAGACCCTTTTCTTGTGAATTCGACATTTACATAACCTGTCTTATAAGCATTTGTCAAATTTAATATCAACAACTGTGATTATTATATGCAAGAGAGCATAAAGGGAAAGGAAGACAATTCCGGGTTTATGATAACCTGCGGCTATGAGGATCTGAAAGATTTGCATTGCCTGCCCCTAATTATGCACAGAAATATGAAAAACCATGAAATATGCAACTTACGTATTCTGGTCCATCGATGTTGGCAACGAAGACAATATCTCCGCGTTACTTCAGTGGATAATTGCAAATTGTACCACCTGCCCGATAATTTCCGACTTGGGAATTCGAGATGAATAAAGACTTCAACCGTATGTGCGCGATTGAAAGACTCCGAAAATGAACTGACCCTCTAAATTAGAAATCAGGAGTATTCTAATATATTCTAATATATTCTATAGACGAATATTTCCCTCATTCGTTATTTTTCTTTCCTATGTTCTTCAAAACCAGCGGATTCTAGACTATGAAATAATAGTTTTTGTAATGTATGCGGGAACACACTGCTTTCACATTTCCACAAAACAGAATGTTTTTGTTATATAATTGTTTGTTTTTCTGGTGTCCTTCTTCAAGTATGTAACTATACCAAAAATGACTTATTTTTGTTCCTTGGTTTTTCCAAG
Organism: Thermobia domestica; assembly: GCF_964235325.1. Lineage (NCBI taxonomy): Eukaryota > Metazoa > Arthropoda > Insecta > Zygentoma > Lepismatidae > Thermobia > Thermobia domestica. Next base: position 80,050,291 of record NC_137470.1, read on the forward strand.
GTGACACTACCATCCATTAGAGTAATGTTGAAGTTTGATCTTCGAAATTATAAAAATTTCGAACAACTCGAAGTTCTTTACGTTTCCGTAATATTATATATAACACGTCTCAAAACAATTACGTCATAGCTTCGTATTTTATCCACGTTTTCTAGTGTTTCGGAGGGAGCCTTGTTCTGATCTTTGAATGGCCGCCACGACCCCTACAGGCCCCATTCAAGCAAACTATTTCACATGCGAAGTATACTCTGTGTGACCTTTCCAACGATATATAACACATGCAGATCCCCGCATACCACTTCATGTACTTCCCTAGTCAGAGAGAAACTCAAATAATAAACAAAGAAGAAACATAAGAGTGGTTTATTTTGGAGGAAGATTTGTATTAGTAATTGGACGGACTCACGGTAAAAGGTAACAAGTCACTTTTATTTGCTTTCAGGAAGGCCAAAAAACAAATTGGAGTATATTAAAAACACCTAAAGAAATAATTTAAAAATGTGAAATTTTTACAATATGTTTCGTTGTAAATACTTTGAAGTTACGAATTGGAATTTTACTTTTACTAACATTATTAGCGATATTACATAATATTAAATGACTTATTCCCTTCAGTTCAATTACATATTGATATAGTAAAAAAGGAACAAGTCATCATCATATTCGATTAAAATTACATTATTTCTCATAGAACACTACAGAACTGTCGTGCTAGACTACATAAACGTTTACATTGATACATAATTTGACTTACTAAATGTACAAGGTAACCAGAATATTGTTAGAACGTTTTCAGGAATATCACATTTTTCCCATAGATTGTCACGTATTTAAAAATAATAAAAAGGAACTGGAGCACACATAGTTGACAATACTGTTCAACATTTTTTTATCGTATATTGTAAGACGGTTGCTAAATATTAAAAAGACAAAAATGAATTTTAACACACGCGGCTGGGACGAGTTAGCAATAACACTTGAAAATGTCGGATACTCGTCAAAGTTTTCAACTATTATACCTCACTCGTCCCAACCGCGTGTGTTCCAATTCCTTTCTGTCCTTTTAATATTTAACAACCGATGTGATGATGCGATGAGATGAAGTCATACGACAGACAATAAAAAGTTTGTCAACTAGTATTTTATTGGAATATAATTTCTAATCTTATATAACTTTTGCAATATAAAAATTATGATAAAAACAGTGAAGTTATTAACAAGTTTACTATTAATTTAATGAATAACATACTTTCTAACTCTGCATTCCTTACAAAGTACTAAAAATATTAGTTATTATTCTGCTTTGAAATGTTTATATTATTTAGTATGCCTGCGTGCACACCGACCAATAGTACATTTTCAAACAAACTACTTCCATTTATATTAAAATTAGAAGTAATATGATGATACTGCAAGGAGCTAACTACAAACTTTCCCCCCATCAACTGCATTATTTATTCATCATCTTCAGAACCAAGCAGTGGATCTTGCACATTGGTTGCAGTAGCGAAACCTGTGTAGGTCATGAAATATTGGTGGAATATAAGGCAAAAGAGATAACAAATCTCCCTTTTTCTCTGCTGAGACTGGCGATAATGCACTGTAACACACTCGAGGTTCCAAAGTGAGATTCTTTATGCATCGTCGAGAAAGGCCCATAACACACAATCTGTCATCATTAAGTGATGTTTTATAATATAGCTTCAGTGGTTCGTTGTGGAAATAACGCAGCCACTTCACAGACCGCCGTACGAAGTTTGCTTTCTTCATCTGCAGCTCAGTTTTTGCCAGTGTGGAGAAATAAAAAAATCATCTTGGGATCATTTCAATTACTTCAAAAGGATTTTTTCTTGGAAGCAACTCTTACTAACTGTGCCCAGTCATGAGGATGAGAGATGAGCATTGGTATCTTTTTTTAAGTTTTCTGATCTTCCCATGGCCAGAGTCCACTCCATCCTGCTGTGCCCTGGTACGAGAAACTTGTGATCCAAAGTGTTTATGAGAGTTCTTTTGTTCGTAAGTGATACACACATTGCCACAACTGGAGTGGTTTTATTTTGTCCATAGCAAGAGTCACTGTAAAGCACTAAGTGATCAATGTCCTTTGGTAAAGCTGAAATAGCCTTTCGTACACAAGAAGCAATCTTATTTGCCCCTTCTTTCGTACGGTTTCATACCACACACATAGCATAAGATTTTCTCTTTCTTTAGGTTACGGACAGTTAAGTTATATACCCAGAGTTGTATTTTGTAGAACGCAGTTGATGTTTGTATCCAGGGTGCTGGAAAAGACTGTTGAAGATCAAAAACAAGCACTGTCAGATTATTCCCTTCTTTTGCTAGCATTTTATCTGTGATTTTAGTCTCATAAGCTAATTGTGCCTCTTTATGGTGTTTTTCCTGTTGCTTTTATATTTCTTCCTTATCTTCACTCGAATCATATATAAGCTTAATTGTAAATGCATCACAAGAATGGCACGTGTCCTTTTTATGGCTTTTAATAGCAATATTCATATTATGGAAGATATTTGCAAAAAGTGAATAACCAACAGGAATTTGCGTCTATTCCCTGTATTTCTTATACACCTGAGCTAATGTCATATACGGTGGTAACTATTTTTACTAGTTTCTTTTCGACAATAATGGCTTTCAAATACTGGCAAAGAATTTAGGAAATCACGAATTCTTCTTAATCTGTAAGAGTTTATTTTATTTGGAGGAGAAAGTTTGTCTCGCTTGTCAGGTGTCACTGTACATTAGGGCGGAGCGAAAAATAACTTTTTTATATATCAAAAACGCAATAGTGCGGAAAAGTTAAGTAATATATAAAATTTAAGAAATATTTGCTGCATGATTTAGGCACATTTTGAATCACACACTAGCCAATTTGATCAAAATAACGATCTACTTAATATAAAATACATATTTTTCTGCACCTCTCAGCTTCTTTCAGTGAAACGAGGACGTGGGTGCAAGTCAGGTCCCTCCCATGCCCACCCTACCAACCATACACATATGTTCAAAATAAGAATTTTGGTTATTTGCATAATTTGCCTTTGTTTCTACTTTTTTGTTTACAAATCGGTATTTTTAGTTTAAGTCCGATAAAACCACCTCTGTCACAAACTGCTGCAGATGCTTCTGTTACAAGTTTCACTTAGCGTTCTGTACTCTTAATGTGACAGGAATATTTCAAAGCTCTTTTTATGCCTGGATGTTCACGGTTATCACTGTAGATTTCAAGTTCTTTGTTGAAAAAACAAGACAGCGCTGGAGGATGCGTAACTTCAACTGATTCCCAATTAATAAGGTGTGTGTAATCGTTTGCATTGAAATTGAGCTTTGGTAGCATATTTTTTTTAATGAGACCGATTGTCTACTTCCTCGTTTCGTCTTCTTACTGATACTACTGCCATAATATCTACTCTTCTCATTGCTAGGTTTTCCCATTACGTTGACTATCTTCTCCATTCTTCTTTTCTTACGTGAAGTCTTTCATCGTCAACCATAGAAAGCAAAATATTCTTCGGGTGTGCGAAATAACAGTTATTTTGGATTACTTCTTGAACCAATTGCCGCTCCTTTTGTGGTAGGTATCTTGAAGAAGTTATTATTTAGCTACACGTGTTTAGCTTCATCTTTACAAGTAGAGTATCTTTTTACTGAAAACCAGCGACCTCCAGTCTCTTTCCTGCATAGAGTTTGATCTTTAAGACCATCAAAGTACAAGCCTCTAAGAACCTTTCCTTTGGCCATTAGCACTTCCTTTGGTCGTATCTTTTCCCTTTCTCGCCGGATTTTTCAGCGATCATTTTTTGATCAATTATCCCAAAAGATTGCAATGTAGCTATTGCTATCAAAGCAGTTCCACTATCAGATGTTCGAAATCGGTCTGCCAGCATAACGAGAAGTCTAACAAGGTACATTCGCGAAGTGTCCCCTCGGAATTCGTGTAAAATTGATTCAAATGCAAAGTGCTTCACACCACAATGTGTATTGTACTAATTTTAGCGGTCCATACCGGTAATTTATATATTTACGAGCCTTATCCGGAATTCAATCATACATTACTATAACGCTCGGACACAAAATTCCTATTAGTTTCTTTAGATGTAACTGGACATGAATGTGGGCATATGAAAAATAATTGGGTCAAGTATTGCTTCTTTGACACATGTTACCCACCGCGACCGTCATCTTGGATCCCCCATATTGGATTCAACTTTCGTTTTTACAAATGGAAATAGGTGCAAGTGATACATCAATTTCATGTGCAATTTTCTCGAAAATTCACTGGTGTAATGAATTTTCCATAGCTTGTACCATTTGGAAGGTATCAAACCCAGTACTTGATCCAATTTGTTATGCATATGCCCACATTCATATTCAATTACATCTAAAGAAACCAGAAGCAATTTTGTGTCCGAACGTTATAGTAGTGTATGAATTCAGGATATATGAAGACCCATAAATATGCAAATTATCCGTATGGGCAGCTAAAATTAGTACAATACATATTGGGGTGCGGAGAACTTTGTATTTGAATCAATTTTACACGAATCCCGAGGGGACACTTCGGGAATGTACCTTGTAAGGACATGTCGTTGATGCTTGGTTCTTTTTTCTCTAATATTCTGTTATTTTGCTAAGTAATCATCAACACCTGACTCATCGCCATCAGAAGATTATGTCTGGAGTTCATTAGAAGTATTCGTTCGTGATGTGTAAGAAGACTGTTGGTGGGTGGTTTCTCGTGATTTACTTTTAGTGCGTACGATTAGTTTTCAAGTCTCCTCAAAGTCAACTCTCTCTATTCCGGCTACTCGTGTTGTTCTTTGATCTTGCAGAAATGTCCACTCCTTCCTTGTACTTTCTTTCTCAATTCACATGAGCACATGGAAAGTTAATGACATTTACAGGAACGTATATCAAATAATTCATGTAATATAATTTAAATAAATATTTTTTTTTTTTTTTTTTTGAAACTAGCAGAAGCTTTCGTTCTCTTCTAAGATTTAACAACCTTCTTGTATACTTTCCGTGCAAGGTAAGTAGAAGCTGAACTATACTTTCAAACGACACAGTAGGGAAGGAAACCTTGTCCTAAACAGATTTCACACACTGAGAAACGTCTCTCGCAAAATTCTTTACAGATCGATCATACCCCTTCTCACATTTATCAAGCTCTACCAATTGAAAACAATGCTTCTTTACATCTGATTTTGTGGGGAACTGCACACTTGAAAGTTCAGCTGAATGCCCAAACAGGGAGTGAGTCGTTCTTAATCTTGTTCTTATCTTCGGCATGGTTAGATTTTCAATATTGATTTAAAATACAGACCTCACACACATTACATAAAGTTTAATTTGCAGTAAAAAAGAAAATGGTTATACACTTACAAACTACGCACAACGAAGTAAACACTGAAACGCAATGTTAACACCGCAAAACTAGCTTCAAAAGATCGTCTTCAACACTCGAACAAAGTTATCGAATACTAACGTTGTTTCTTTTTAATACTGCTACTATCAATTGGACCAGTCCAAGTTTAATTCTTATGCAGGGGAGGAAGGTAAACTCTATAAAGCAGTACGAGATATTTTTTTTAAAAAAAAAAGAGTCTTGAAGGAAAAATTATAATGAAAAATGAACACATTTATCGGCATATTAATTCAATGCTAGAACCTTGTATGAAATCACAGGTAAAGTATATGATATATAATACTTTGTTTTGCTAAAATTGGCTCTTTTATGGTTCCAAATCTGCCTAAATCATCTAGAAATTATTTCTTCAATTTTATAGACTGCTTAAGTTAAGTAATATAGGAAATAATTTGTCCATTTACCGTAGAAACACACACAAAAAAGTTGTGTATACGGATGGTTTGAATACCCAATAAAGACACAAAATCTTTTTTGGCGATTCGCCACCGGAAGATATTTGATTTCAGCGACGAAATTTTTACAGTATTTTATTAATATCAATTGACAACTTTTCCGCACTATTGCATTTTCGACATATAGAAAAGAGATTTTTCGCTCCGCCCTACTGTACATCCTGGAGATTTTTGCTTTTGTTGGCAAATAAGCCACATACATTTGCATCTCTCATCAAACACTTTCAGAAAACAAGACTTATACATTTTACATTCTTCCCTTTTACAGAGACATGGTATTGATAAGTAACAATTCTGTTTTATCATGGGGCCGCGATGACTCAGCGGTAGAGCGTTCACCTCTGGTGCATAAGGACCCGGGTTCAAACACTTCTCCCACCAAGTGAGCTTTGTGGTGGACAAACACCGTGTGCGTGGGTTTCCTAGGGGTTCTCCCGTTTCCTCTCACTTTTTTCATTCCACCATTTCATTCATTTCTCATCTTCATCGTCTCCTTTAACCTAGCCGGCATAACCGTGGAACGTAAATCTCAGATTTCATTTCATTTTTTCTGCTTTTCTGGTGTCTCTTTTCTCTTTTTTGGAACTTTCAGGCAAAGGCGGATCCAGGACGGACTTCTGGGTGGGAAGACGTTGGGTTGTAATACTGCTACTTAGAGCTACTTTTAAGAGCTCCAAACCCTGGGATGCTTTTTATTTATATATAAAATAAGAAAGTCTTCTCTTCTGAGGGGGAAATCATCCCGCCTTCTGAGGGGGATCGCCCCCTGAATCCGCCCCTGCTTTCGGGGAACTAAAATCTATTAAGGCTGACTAAAAAAAGAACATCATCTATGGTCACGAGAACCTACTTTGTAATAGATAGCAAACAACTTACTTTGCGCCCCTTCACTAATTTTCTGTTTACATTTCATACGGCATTTGCCTAACATAATAAAAGATCTTTCTGTGGCATATATTCCACTTTTAGTTACGTAACCCTGTCCTATATTTCTGAATAGTTTCCTATTCTTTCTTATTTCTCTATCCTTCCTTTAACACCTTTCCTTGTACTGGCAATCTTACACTCATTTTCTTCTTGCAGTGGGCTTACTTCCTCAACCTTTGGTTCGTAAACAGGATCATTATCACTTCCGTCACTAGTCAAGACATAATACACACTTCCTTCCTCTTTAGTTCCTTTCACAGTTTTATTCTGCAAATCCGAAAAAAAATTATTTTCTAGGTACGATTGACAGGTCTAATTCCACACTGTATGTACTAGGCTGATGCGTACCTTCACCATTGGTAGGTTTAGTTAGCTTAAATTTTTAGCTATAAACTTCAATTTTCTTCCAACAGTTGGATTTACTGTAGAAACTGGTGTTTCAGATTTACTTTTGTCATCATGTTTTGTTTTTACCATTTCTAAAACTTTCCTCCCTCTTCAATACATTGTTGCTGCAGTAGATTTTAATCCCGCCCGCATTCTACCGCAATCAAACTGAATTGGGAAACATGAAGGAATAAGTCACTATCTAATCACAACCTACAGACAGTATTTTTAATACAAACTCCTCGGGGTAAAAGGTAACAAGTCATCTCGTTCCTTTTTACCCAGTGTGGATTCCATTGTAGCTTAATTAGGCTAGTCCCTTTTGCACGTCCCTTGTACTTGTTTTTGGTCACGTTTTTCTCATAGTGCTTCTCGTACAAAAAAGCGCCATTTAAAATACTACAACTCTGTGTTAAAAACCGAAAATTGAAAAAAGTGACTTGTTACCTTTTACCCTGAGTCCGTCCAATTAGCCCTCCTACATTACGAAACTTGGCTTCACTTTTGGATGAAGTTAATGAGGCTACTACAGAAGACACTATTCCTAGATAGTCGATACGATCATTAATAGTCCCACGTTTACGTATTTCAATTTGTAGGAACAAATACGGAACGACGTTCTCAATTGGTTTAATATTTCCTCTTCAGGAAATGTAACACAAGCTTGTCATCTAGTTACCTCAAATTTAATGAATAGATCCGCTTGATCTTCTAGACCCAAATCAAAATCACTATTTCTGTTCCGGAGTTCAAATTGTTAAATTTTCTTCTGGTAGGTGTAAAAGTCTGATAAATATAGCTCTGAACATATTCCATGCTGCTAGTTATTTATGAAATGAAATTAAATTAATTAAGTCCCACGGCGATGACGGCTAGGCTAAAGGAGATGGTAATGATGAGAAATGAAGGAAATGGTTGATTAAAGAAAGTGGGAGGAAATAGGAGAACCCCAACAAAACCCACACACACAGTGTTTGTCCACCACAAACTCACTATGCTAGTCATTTATATTCGGTCACTGTATATACATATCATTCCTACAACCCCATATTCCTGAGATAATCTTTAGTAAACTTCGATTAGATAACTGTTTTCTTAAGCTTGGGACAGACCTGAATGCATCATGTGGATCCTTGGCTACTAACATTGATACCAAGTTCTCTACAGCAAAGGAAAGCCTAGCCCCCTAAAGAAACTTGATGAGGTCTTTAAACTGTTCCTAGTCTCGTATAATGAACTGATGACGCGAAGTGAAATCGCTGATATTCGTAGCCTTATTATAGCATTACAAGACGAACACACAAATTTTCAATGTAGCAGAACTTATCTCGACTATGAATTCACTCAACAGCAAACTTTCATCGGTTCTAAGACATTTGAGGAAAGATTCAAGAAGCCCAAGGAATCGTTACAAAAGAATATTGCTAGACAGAAATGGATGCAATTCGGAATGACTTCTAAATTTTCCTCACTACAATTACTAATATTGAGCATCTGAAACAGACGGGAACTGAAATCTTGCACGAATCTGAGGGTTCATCATCTGTTCAAAATTATGTAGCTCCACTATCAAAACGTCTCGATGCGCTTGCTAAGAAGAGCAAAAAGTCACTTCCTTATGTCATGCAGCATATTGTTTTCTGCAATTCGCGAGGAGCTACATTCCTTACAATTCTCTACTCTCATAAAGCAAAATCTGACAAGCATAGCAAATGCACCAACTAAATTTCAAAGTAAACTAAAGACACATCATGTGTATAAAAATGAAGTTACTTATTGAAATACTCGAAAGCTTAGAAGACACAGTTGATTGTCTTACAAACTCGCACAAACTCTTTACTACCAAGGAGGCTCGAAGTTATCTACATAGTTCTTTTGAAAGTAATGACATTAGCAAAATTATGTTGATACTTTAAAATCTATCTAGTAGTGATTACCTAATCAAACTTCTAAATATTCAGTTGATATTCAAAAGGAAGTCAGTATTTTACATATAGAGCACACAAATTCATTTTTGTTGACAGCCTGAATTATGTACTATTCACTCTCACAGACAGAGTGAAAACTATCAAGGAAAACGCTTTGGGACACAAACCTTTATCATGGTTTTGATCAAAAGATTCTCGAAGTGCAAAAAGCAGTGAACAAACTCCCTGTTAAGTATGCGTATCTGGATAATGTTAATGAGTTAGTACTGGAAGTGAAACTACTACTAATCACAGTGAACCAATACAACTAATATAAGCTGCTAAACAAACAACAGAACAAATTAACACACACTTGAACATACTTGTAAATGAAACATTTCAATCTATTCAGAAGCTAGATATTACATTTGTAACTGTATTACGAGCTGAGCATGTAATGCAATTACGTGAAAGCAAGCCTTGCTTCTTGACGCTATATGCTATCTTACATGAGTTTGATAGGTAGAACCGGTGCGAAATACACGAAGTAAGGTACCTAAGCATAAGAGTAATATATTTCCTTACATATACATAGCAAAGAAGAATGATTTTAGGATCAAGGATTGTTACCTTGACCACAAGAAAACAGATGAAGGGAGACCGAGGCCGTTTCTGCAGACCGGGGAAACCTTTAAGGTTGGTTTTGGTAACCGAATGTATGATAAGGGAAAGTTATCTCACCAGGTTGATTTCCAATCTTGGTCATATCATCTTGTACATTACCCACTGTTACAGTTAGTGTGCACATTAAAAGTATTGACGAACTTAATAAATATGTACGAAGGCAAAATCTTCGTATTTCTGTAGTGACCAAGGCCATATACGAATTGCAACAAGCTGCAAGTCCGGCCGCAGTCAATTCGTAGCCCCATAAAGCATCAATTGCCACTCCCTTTACTCTTGAAAGGACATGCCTTTGAAGCCACAATTTAAGTATGCTATCTCATCGTAGTTTTAGCAGGGTTAATAACGGACTATCAATAAAAATATTTGCAGTGTAAATGAGGTTGCAGAACATATCAACAACAGTTATACTATGTTTGTCAGCAATTAAGTTTTTACAAGAATATGCGTAGGTCCATGTCATCTAGATGCACCTTCATTGTTCATTTTTTATCGAAGGACCACCGAGCAAATCCTTTATACTAACTGTAATATTCACACTGATTTTTTTGTCTTCTGACCATAGTATAGTTCATATGTTACAATATATAGACTGTATTAAGGCTGAACTACTTGGTAGAACTAAGGACGTCGACAAATTTTGCAAATGGAAATGCTTTAATCATTCCACTGACATGTCAGTTTCTTACATAAATGTCACCACAGTATCTCTTTTAATAGCAGAAAAACAAGATTTCACTGTTTCGTGTCCAACAGTAGACATCCCATTACATTCAACCCCTAAGGTAGGCGGCGTGTTGACTCTTCCCAAACCTGAAAATATAGCGGATGGATATGAAATACCTCGTATCCTTAATACAAGACCTGAATATTGTGAAATACTACCCCCGTAATCTGAAATATAGGCCTATCAAAACAAACAAAACAAAACATATATTTTATTATCATTTAGAATCTATGAATAAGCATAATCACTATTCATAATCAATACATGAATAAATTAATTAGTAAATAAATAGTAAGTAACTATAAATAAATAATATTTAAATACTATGATTAACAGGAATAGATAATTTATAACTGTTTAAATAGAAGTAGCAGATACTATAAATGCCTTCCTTTATCTCTCAAGGGTGCACATTGAAAACTCATGGCAGGAAATGCAAGATGCAATGTGTGTAACTCTAGGTACATAAAAGATACCTGTGTGTATGCAACAACAAAGGATTGTCTTTCGCAAGTAGGCGTACGGCACCGTTATTCGGTACCACAGCAATTAGAAGAAGATCTACTACAAAACGACATATTCAATAGGTGGAGCGAGGTATTTATAAGCCGTCATGCTCACGCCTTCTCTTCATCCCTACTATTGTCAGCATACCAAGGGATCCTTAAAGATCCTATCCTTCTTGCTTCCTTGTCTTCGCACACTTTCCATGTGCAGTCTAATACAAAAATCTTAATATTTGATTTACAAGGCTTTCTGCTAGGAAAAAAATATTATTTGCGAGAATTAGGGATTCTAGCTTCTAATAATTCTCTTTTGTTGCATTGTGTGGTGCAATTGCCTCTTCCTATTGAGAATCTAGCTGCTGTTGAGCGAACACGTGTTCATTACCAGACAACGCGCATTCATGGACTACAGTGATGCACTACGGATAGGATGTCCATCCACTCTGTAAAACAAATGGTATCAGCTTTAATCGAAGAAAAAGATTGTAAATTGTATTGTAAAGGTGGTAATAAAATTAAAAGGCTATCTCAATTATTTAATATTAAGGCTGAAGATTTAGAAGGGTTAGGTTGCCCTCGATTAGAAAGCCTTTCACGCTCTATCGAGCACTGTGCATCTCATTCCATGGAAAATTCTACCCGATGTGCTTTGGCCCAGTGCAAAGCCCTTCGTGATTGGTATACTCAGAATAATACACTGTTTGATCATAAGCGAGATAAGAGCTCCAGCCTCCAACCTATAAATGATCTAGAATGTTTAATTCAAGAGTGGACTATTCAAGAGAAACCCGTGCCATCCAATCTTGCTGATGATTGGAAATAAATAAGGCTAGTGCAATGATAGTGCATAGTCCATTCATGTAGTATACCATGACTAATCTGTGCGACAAAGATATAACCTTCACTATACATTGTAATCTTATTATGAATGAATGTGGAGTATATATGTAAATATACGTGCACAGAGAGACAATTTTTTACACTCTCATCAAACCTTTTTAAATTAGATTATTTATTTTTCAGATTCCGATTAACATAACATTACGAAAAAAAAAAACAGAAATGGAACTTAAATATTTCACCAAGGTTAACCTCCGTAAGTAGTCGCTTTTATTATGAATACCAAATCTACCTTCCCTATCTTAGGCTCCCTATACTTCATACAACCTTCCCTCGATCTCTGCAGAGAGGCGGATAGAAGAAGAACATTCTATAATTGGCCACATACCTTTATTAATCCTAGTCTTCTAGCAAGATATGGCTTTTACTTTTCTCACGCCCCCTGACTTTGTACGATGTATCTTTTGTCATGTCACACTTGGCAATTTCCGCCCAGGAGAGTTACTGTTGGCGGCAATTCTTCATGCTAATCCAAGTTGTCCACAGTTACTACGAAGTGAATCCAATAATATTCCTATAGAGGATGACCCTCATTCTACCAGAGTACAGTTGGGAGTAGATCCCAAACCCATCCCACCCAACCCATCCCAAATACAACTAGACTCCTTAAGCATAATCAATATGTACAACACAAATACATATTTACACAACCCTCCATTGCTTCCGAATTTCGTTTTGGCAGTTTCTAGGTTACAAACATTTCTTACGTGGCCCAAAGAAATTGGACAAATGCCAGAAGAGCTCGTTCGAGCAGGATACTATTATACCGGAAATCATGACTTAGTATTGTGCCATAATTGCGGGTTAGATTTATTTAATTGGCACCCGACAGATGAACCTTGGGTTGAGCATTCCAAATATTCTCCAACCTGCTACTATTTGTTATTAATCAAGGGAGTCGAATTTTTTCGCAAAATACATCGACAGTTGGATTCGAACTCAGCATCCAATTATTTCAATTCGTCCTCCAACACCGAGCCATACTCCACTGCAAAGAGTCGTCGCAGAAAATTGACCATTAAAGAGCATGAGACGCCGATCAACCATAAAAATGGTCAAAATTTCTATAACGATTCTATTGATAAATTCAAATGTAAGGTTTGTTTTCAGAATGAACATAATTATTGGTGTTACCTTGTAACCACTTGGTTCTTTATGCACACTGTGCTGTATCAATACGACACTGTGTTATTTGTAGACACCCCTTATTAGGATGTAAAAGAATATATTGGAACTAAATGTAACTGTTACTCGTTTCAGCGATAAATATTAACTGTCAGTATATTTACATATAGATTTCCAGATTCAAAGTGAATGGCAGAAACAGCAGATCCATTCGAAGGCGAAATGGTGCCCTCTTGATTCGGAGACCGGAGATTGAATCTCTAAATTTGCCAGAGATGTCCATTTCCTTGGATAATCATTACAAATATGTGTTGTTCAAAGAACATGTTATGGTAACAGCAGAAATCCCTGGTTTTGTCTGCAGGATTTTTCTAAAGCAAAGGATATCATGAATTCCTATCAGAATTGCTTTTTCCTTCAGCTTAAACGCTTAAGGGTCAATAGAAATGGCATCTTCACTTTCGGCATGAAACCGTATGCTTTAAACAAATCTCTATATTACTTAGACGTTCTTCCATGTTTTTGACTTTTGTTTGCTATGTTCTTCCTAGTAAGAAATTTTCATACAAATTGGCCTTTATCATACTGACTCATCTTGGCTATGACGAGATTCATTACCACCTCACCCTCCTCAAACATGTGTTTACACTCAAACTTCTTATCCCAATTGTTACAATTGAAAACATAATTCTAAGCCTCAAGTTCTATAACCAGCGAGCATTAATAGTGGCCTCATCGGAAAGTGCTCTTTCGAGAACTCGTGCTTATGCACTCGGATGGGCTAAGCGACGGCTATAATCTTAGATTTCCCCTGTCAACCCAGAACACACATTCATTAAGAGCTAGGAGTACTATATATGAGTCAAAACGCACCTGTCTCTATCTGAACTGTGCGAGATTAGATAAGTTATTCTTTTTTTTCTACTGATGCAATAAGAAAAAAGATGCCTTTCTTGTCTATGCTTACGTGTACTTATTCGTTTATTTTTTTATTAGTAATAAGTAAATAGATTGTATAAAGTATGTAGTAATACCGTATAAATACCTTAGTACTATGTATACAATATAGTGTTCTAGGAATGCATGTATCCATATTTGTATTTTTAGTTTGATATATTGTAGGTTATATTATTATAGATTCTATAGGTTATATTATTATAGATATCTTACCAATATATGTTATACTATATATATATAGTTTATTTCATATTATTGATGTTCACTATTCACAATTAATGCGCAATATTATCCTTATGTTAAGTATATAAATATAAGCTATATTTTTTCTGCTTCAGAAACGTATATTATTCAAATATTTTAGCATTATTCAAGTAATATTCAATTATTATTCTAATTATATTCAATTCAATACATTCTTATATTGTATATTCTTATAGTTTATTGTTGTACGGTATTGTTCATTCGACCATATTTATTAATTGTGATTAGTGTACTCACTGTTCTACATTTTCTTCCAGACCCAGAATGCAATACGTGCAATTAGTAAAGTTAAGAACGCGCAATGTGTAAGAAGTATATCTACTTAATCTCCTTATATAATCTTACAAACACCTCTTTAAGATAAATCCACTCATGCTACATGCGACTTAATACATCTAGATACACAATGTTCATCCTTCATGCTACATGATCTTCAACAATTGCTCCAACTCAGTACAGACATCGTTACATTTTAAGTGGCTGGGTGTTGCTTAGGGAAGCTCACACAATTTTCTCCTTTCCCTTGCTGAACACATCTAAGGGCTTTGAAGTATTAACCTTCCCTCAGGTGGTGCTCCCAAAGCAAGCGATGTTAAAAATCCCCGTTTGCATTGAGAGCACCCCCGGCGGTGGGCCATCCATGAGCCCCCTTAAACTTCCTTCAATTTGTGTACAATCCTAGTCAATGGTTTCTTTCTTCTCGTCTTTCTTCGTTCGTTCTGTCCTCCATCCGCCTTTCGTTTAATCCTATTAATTCATATTATCCTATTATATTCATATTATCCTATTATACAGGTTTCATAATGAAGCAGTGAGAAATTAGAAGCTCTATAATTATTATTCCTTCTAGGCATCTCCATTACTACAGTTATCCGGAATTATACTGAACCTTCTCTTCTGTACATTATATTTCCTTTTTTCATTTGGGGGAATAACACTCACTTTATTCATAAGTCTTAATACCCTTAAAAATCTTATTTTTTGTTATAATCATGTTTTCATTCTCTTACAGATAAAGCTTATATTGTTGGCCTCGGTTGTGAGTAATAACGCTTTTATACAATTTTGTTTGAATTGTTTGAAACAATTACATACACTAATTTTATTAAAGGATATCATAGATGAGAAAACGTTTGTGTTGGCCGATGCAGGTTAGTCATCAACTAGTTGAGAATGTCGGGATAGTACTTTATCGAAAGACTGTTGCTCCTTCCATCCCTTTCCTTTTTTCCGTTTCCGGTGTAGTCCTTCATCATAAAGTAGCAATGTCACCTACGTGCTATGTTCTGTACCTACATCCAAAGCATTAAATATTTTGTAATGTATTTCATACTTGTTATGCAATCTCATCATTGAGCTTTATAACCAAATAACAATAACATTTAGTAACATTTCGCAAATGTAACCTATTATACAATTGTGTGCTATCTTGAATAGCATTCTGAATTCCGGATGTGTGTTATCTAAATTTTCAAGAAATCAGTCAAACACACACAAGCAAGAGTACGCAATGCTTCATTCACGTTTTGCATGCTGGTAAAAAAAAAAGAACAAAGAACAGTGTTGTCATGCAACAGTACTAATAATAGTAATAATAAAATACATATACCAACTTTGTACTTCCAACTATGTTAAATAATAATAATAATATATAAGCTCTACCTAGCTATATGTCCTTCTAACTATATAATAGAAACAGTAATAGAAACAATATAATAAACTATATAATAATAGTAATAATAACATATATTATAGGTTCATTTAGTTTCACTTTTACATAGCAGTACCACTATCAAAGAATATTTGTTGGCTTCACTTTATGGTTTTACAGTTGAATTACGCTTATTCGAATTTGCTACTTTGTATTATTGGAAGGTCATTGAATAACGTACTCTAAACTGAGAATATTGGAGAAAATCTAAGTAAGTATAACAATAAACTGTGCATTGTTACTTTAAATTCATTTCTTTTTCTTTTCAACCATTAATATTTCTAGATAGTGTTTTATTAAAATTGTATTGGGAATGTTCTAAAAAAAATCTTCTTAAAACTGTTTCATTAAGTGTTTTCTTAAAATTGATAGCCATATGTATGAAGCATGTAACTTTCTTATTGTGTTGAGAACTCGATGATACCTTGAAAACTAATAGTACTTTATTATGTTTTTCATGGTTCTGATTGACTACTGCTTGTGAGCTCTGTTCCCTGAAAGAAACTCGTCGATGGAAGAAAGTTTCATCTAACGAAGGAATGGGGATTCACTAAACTTGGGGCCACCCTTACTGCATTATGAGAAATCGGACTCCAACTCTAGGAAGAAATTATTCCCTAATGGCGTAAGGGAACGAAGACGAAATGTAGTATTTTATTTAAGCTGGATTGCTAGTCATCTTTAGGGTAAAACTTTCTCACTAGATGGCAGAACACATTGCGACTCATGCGATGTTGCCACATGAGTTACGGATAGAAAAGTGTTTGGACACGATTACATTTAATACATGATTTACTACGAAGAGAAGTGAGAGTTCTTATTTCCATTTTACACAATATTGCCTGCTTTAAATATGAATTAATTATATTCTTTGATCAAAAGTGATTTTCTCAACTCACGAAACGTTATGCGTATATTTTTCTCAAACTAGATGCCTTTACGGTGGAGATTAAGAATACGTATACTAATACAAAATCATTACATAAATTTCATCTTCTGGACAAAACAGACTCCCAGTAAGCTCAAAAATGATATTTTATAAGCGTAGTTGCAATCCTTGGTGTAGCTCTACTTTACAGGCTTAATTACCATGGTTAAAATTCCAGCATTTTCTGGTGAAAGTGCAACTCAATTTGCATTTAGGGAAAAATTATAACATTTCTATGGTAATAGTTTCTCAGAAAACATTAGTGAAACGTTGTACATTTATTTATAATTAGATCCTCTACGGTGCAATATGTGTACAAATACAAAATCTTTACCTAGGTACATAGGACAAAACAGATTCTTAGTACGTTCAAAAATAGTATTTTATAAGCGAAGTTGCAATCCTCGGAGCTCTTTTACTTTAGAGGCTTAAATATCATGGCTAATATTCCAGCGTTTTCTGGGCAAAATTCGACTCAAACAGCATTTAAAGGGTAACTAAAACTACTTCTATGGTAAAATGTTCTCAGGAACTAGATATCTCAAAGGTGCAAATTAAGAATAAGAATACCAATACAAAACCATTACAAAAATCCGATCTTTTCCATAAAACAGACTTAGTTCCTTCAAGCGTGGAATTTTGTAAGTTGTTCTCCCGTACAGGTATTTTGTAAGTTGTGTTTCCCAGTGTATGTATTTTCTAAGTTGAATTCCCCAGTGCAACTTTACTTTAGAGGCATAATCTTTATGGCTGAAATTCCAGCGTTTTCTGGACCAAATACGGTTTAAACTGCGTTAAATGAAAACTGTTACTAACTTTTACTAGGTTGCTTACTTACACAGGCAGATTTGTTCCACAATCCAGATGGAATGGGGAATCAGACTTTTAGGGCCTTATGCAGAGTCGTTAAAGACGTATGGTTTGCGTCATATTAAATTCATGACTACTGCAGTAAACATAGAATACGTTAGTCGAAGAATACGTTTTTTTTCATGACGTTAGTCGAAGAATACGTTTTATTTTTATTATTACGTTAGTCGAAGTCTTTAGTATGGCACTAATCACGCGTCAGAACGATTCTGCATAAGGCCCATTGGAGTAAAACTCCGCGTTTAGCACGGGTGTTAGGATGTCGAAGGCGATATTTGAAATTTTCTGGTTTAATATTCCACGATTATATTCCGAATTTAAAAGGAGCAGTGATGATGATTATTGAAATGGCGCACTGACGGAAGTGGGAAAACACCGAGAAAATCCACGCACACTGTGTCCTACATAAAATCCTCCCGGCTAGAAGTGGAATCGAACCAGTGATCTCGTGCGCTAGAAGTGATCTATCTACCGAGCTATTTACAGCTAATTTTATTAAAATCTACTAGTATATTTGACCTACTTCATTTCTCCAAATGTTTTACAAGTACTTGCTTTTGCAGCTTGATTGCTGTACTTCATATATCACACGATCTTTGACAATAACAAACTCAGGTATGAATTCTCTAACTCTTGTTTATAGTGGCATGTATTCAAAACAGTTTCACATTATCTTTTTGTACTGGTTCATACTTCATACTATGCACGTTTGAAGATAATAACAGTTCCGAATAAGAATACTTTTATCCAGAAACACCCACAAGATTTTCCCAAAGGCGGGGAAAGGGCAAACAAGACATACATTGATGCGCATAACGCTTAATGCAAAATAATTATTATTGAGTCATATTGGATAACTTTTTGGACTGCATTAAATAGGTCTATATTAAACATTCTAGTGGGTGTAACCAAATATATTGTGCCTTGACGTGTGTTTCTGGATAAAAGTGTTTTGAAACAACCAAGCATCTTTCGAAAATGCATGGTAAGGCAATTGTTCCCTTGCCTCCGTTGCGGGCGCCCATGGCTTTATCGTTGGCGGAGCATATTGCTTTTGTTCAATGGTGTCATTCAGCTGGTTCGCCCGAGCCGGTCATTAAAGTTTTTGAAGTTCTTGGAACCAGTTGTTAAAATTGTATCTCCAATTCTATATCCAGTACTTACGGAAACAAGAATTTTCTAGTGTTACGAAATCAGACAAAAAATCTTAAAAACTTTTTTTAAATGAGCAAGTATGAAACATGTATTTCATTTTTCTACACAATCTACTCTATGTTCAAGTTTCCCATTACTTACAAAGTGTTCCAATGCCTCTGGTAAACTTTTTTAAATTGGCTATGCAACCAGTCATACAACATTTGTTGCACCTCTTCATCATATTGCAACTTCTTTCTCTGTAGTGTTTTTAAGAGATACAAATATGTGAAAACCACTGAGGCGAGATTCGGTACTCAAGGTGGATGGGGTAGACATTCGAAATTAAGATTTTCAATGATCGTAGTCATTGTACAGGCAGTAGTATAAGCAGGCCCGCAACTAGGGGGGGCTAGGCGGGCCTGGCTCCCAGACTTCAATACAAAATGCCATCATTAAAACAAACAAACAAAAAAAACACACACACACGCACACACAACTTAGATATTTGTAAGAGAATTTTTAATGACTTAGTCTCCCTAGCTTATTTATGCCCCCCCCCCAAACCTCTGTGGCTGGTTGAGGGCCTAAGTTTGAGGGCGAGTTTTGTTATGTTGTAGAAGGAAGTTTGTTGTCAGAAGTCCGCGTCACTTCGTATAGCAGGTTTAGGATCTTTTTGGAGATCGGAATACAAGATATTTGTTGACTATGCGTTCCCTAAACTCTAATGCTCCAAAATGACACCCTTTTGGTCATAGAAGAAAGTACTAACTTCCTTGTACATGATTGTGTCCGATAATGAATATTGTCATTGCATGCTCGCTTTTTTCTTCCGGAAAGTAATAGTGCATCCATATTTCATGCTCAGTAACGAAGCTCTTATCAAAGTCACAACCTTCTCGTTTGCGGCATGGCAAAATCTCATCACACATCAACAAATCGCTGCTTCAGCTCATCTGTCAAGTAGCGTGATACCTTCCTGGCGCACACATTCCGAAATCTGAGCATAGCGTGGATAATGTTACAGATTGACCCATGTCTTATATCATTGATTGTAGCTACTTCATCCAGTCACCCTGCATTGCCCTTTATCACACTTTCAATATACATAGAACAAAGACGGTAAGCGATAACAAGAAATTATTTATTGGTATAGATTCAGCGTCAAAAGCATGGGATCCACCTACGCTCCTTATTCTTTTGTTGAAACTGCAAGTGTTAAACGTATCGCTTACGGTCAGAATATTGGATTAATAAGAGCTAGACATAGAGCACATATGTGTGGGTTTCCTGCGGGTCCCTCCTTTCTTTCATTTAACCATTTCATTCATTGTCATCATCACCGTCTACTTTTTCTTTGGAGCATAATGATGGATCGTTACAGAAAAAAAAACACGTTTCTTGGTTATGCTATGTAAGCTAAAGGAGACGGTGATGACAAGAATGAATGAAATGGTAGAATGAGAACAGTAGGAGCACATGGGGAATCCCCGAAAAAATCTACACAAACACATGGTGTTTGTCCAGCATAAAGCCTACCTGGCAAAGTTAGGATCGAAACTGCCACATCACATACAAAATGTCAATGCTCTACCACTGAAACTCCGCAGTACAAGAAGGATTTGGATTTCAACAGTAGTGGTTGCGTTTCTGAATTGAAGATACACATACTTTCTTTTCTCTATACGAAAAAAAATTCAAGCTGTAGGTTTTATGATTCTTTTAAATAGTAACTAGGAAGTTGCGGGGTATTACTCTGGGTTCGTATTGATATTATGCTCAGTCGATGCCTTTTTACATTTGGAACAATTAGGTAAAAGGTGAAATCCTCGATTGCATGCGTGTTCGAATTATGAGCGTTAAAAGTTTAGTCACAATTCACAGGTTCCGCTTCTGGACTTCAAGCGCTAACAAGGAATTGTCCTACTACTGTGATTGCAACAGTACACATGTAAGTTTGGCAACGAAGCATTATGGCGTCCTGCGCAAGCATGAGACTCACAAGTAAACCTTACGTTTGGGTGAATCGAGTTGCTGATTGAGACACAGACAAAAGTTTTAAACAAAACGCATAACAATGACACCTTATTAATAGCAATTTTTACCATAAATCCAACGGTATAACCATTTTTGCTTTATCATTAACCAGCATTTGTTATTGCATAAACAAGTTCCTAATTTAAGGAAAAATGACCAAAGTGGAATTGAGTCATAATTGAACTTGGGTCTTTCTTCCAGAAAAGTCCTCAATTAGTACAATCAATATGTAGTTCAGAAAAGAGTGCATGACTTGCAGAAATGCTCTGCTCACAGTGAGCACACCTGACTGATTCAAAATGGCGGATTTGAACATGGCCGCCATCAAGGCAACTCTTACCATAGACCTATTATTTATACATCTGCTTTTTATTTAATTATTATCATTAACACAAAATTTACAAGGTGGGGTAAAGGACTAATACATATGCTGCAACAATATTTAATTTCCCTGTAACTTTTTACCAATTGCGCGTAAATCAAAATTAACATCACAATTGTTCTTATTAAATTTGCGCCTTAAATCATGTATCACATGACCCTATTCCTATTTTAAAAACTTAACCTTAATTCAAAATGGCGGATTTCGAGATGGCCGCCGTCAGGTATACTCTTACTATATGACTTCCCCCTAGTCCTAATATGTACCCATATATTTATTATTCACCTTTTGTCGTTACAAGAGGTCTTACAGAGCTTTTACCTCCAACTGTATGAAGACTATTCTGTACTTCCATGTGATGTTCTGGTAGCTGTATCTCCTAAACCCCTGGATTTTCGCACCTACAACTTCACTGAAATACTGACCACATTTAGTACTACTTTCTCATATATGTCTCAGTCAGCAACTCGATTCACCCAAACGTAAGGTTTACTTGTCAGCCGCTAAAACTACTTCCGTAAACACTAAATGATCTTTGGATAAAATGTAAAACATAACACGTAAAATGGTAACATAATATCCATATTCCGTAATGCGACAACTACTTGTAAAATAATTTGTTTGTAAGTAAAAATTTCATAAAACTGAGCACAGGAATATCAAAATCGAACAGCAAGCGCCATCTTGCGTACTTATCTTAAAACCCATCAAGTTCTCCTCTTATATGTTACTTTTTTAGATTTCAGAATACATAACCAACGGGAATAGTATCTTATGTTGTAGCTGACGCATAACTATATTTTGTAGTGCAATACTTATAATATGTACTATTTCGTTACTCATTGGTTAAGGCAATGAACTAATTCTTATACTGACTTCCGGGTGGTGATCCACCTTAAATATTATGTATTAATAAGAAGACTGATACGTCTTAATAAGATGAACCAGTTAATACGGTTACTCTTAACAATGGAAAACTCATGAGAAAGAATTAGATAAAAGAAAGGAGGAAATTCCTACCAACCATTTGGTAAATCCCCCAAAGTAATCGCAATGTATGACTGCCAATTAATTCGAACAACAACCCGATACGAACACGACAACCACCACACAGCTCCGACACGAATTATTAAACACATTTTTGCTTATTATATGTTGCTCATAAATTCATATATATGTAATTATATAGTAAAATATTTATAACATTTCATTTCCACCTTACACACGCACTCACACACCCAAAATAATTCTCCTTAAAAAAATTTTTTACGACACTCGAAAATGTTGACCCGCGAACTAGTAAGGATTGACTACGTGGTCAAAAGCCTTACACTGCCCTAAGATTCAGACAAGTTTCCTTCCCAGCCTTTCCGCTGAATTCTAAGTGCCAATAACATTTTTGAGACCCCACTTGCCTTCCTTATATGGAATGTGGCACCATTTGTAGAGCAATGTTCCGGGCAAAGAACACCCAACATATTTTCTGTGAATTCTAAAAACGTAGTAGCACTCACTATTAAGCCGTATCTCTTGTGTGGAACCAAAAGCAAAAAACGGAATATAGTTGAATTTACTACCAGAAAAGAAAGAAACGTCATACTCCAGATGGAAATCTTGTAAACACTTTCCTAGCTGATTTGGCACACGTTTCCTGTTATACCGTTATAACTGGTAAACAGGAAACAAATATCAAACAACTGTGGTTTTAAGCTAAAACTATGATTACGAATGAGTGTCCACGACAAAATTCTGTATTGAAAGCAAGAAATTAATGAAACTAAATATAGATAATTAAAATATTCTCCAATTGGCTAATTCGGTTTATCACCACCAGATATGGAGGTTCCAGGCCCAAATATATATCAGTTCGATTCCCCGGATGGGAATTAATGCTACAATTTCTCTTTCTTTCTTCACTCCTTTCTGAGTACGCTCCCAAATCTCATAAAGAGAAAGAGAGAGAGAAAGAAGCACTAATTACACCGGTTTCGAGACGAAACCAATCATACCGAAAAACGGTTCCAACCTTATAGTTTCACTGGCATGCTGATTCAGAGCCCAGACTCATAGTCATTTCATTTGGCAAGTTTCGAAATTGATGCTTTTTTTAAAAAAAAATCCTGATTATTAAATTCATTAAAAGATATAAAATCCACGAGAAAAAATGGCAACAGTCCTACCTTTGATTCGGCATGGTAGTATGGTATTATGATTAGTACTATTAATGGAAACAAATCCGCCCCTACCCACCAAAAACTGATTCTGGTCGCTATTAATCCCTCATAAGATGTTGCGTGCATCGCACAAAGATGTTAATTATAACTCTTTGAAATACCTTGTGATTATAAATTACGCGGCAGTATATATATATATATATATATATATATATATATATATATATATATATATATATACATTCAATGTCATTTATCTGTGGAATGCGAATTAAATCTGTATGAAACATTTTACTAGATTCTTTTGATGATGCTAAAATCTGATGATAACTATAGGGAACTTAAAAAATGATAGTAATTGCAAATACTGAAAATTGATTTCATGTTTCCAGCCATGTTCATGTAAATGCTAAGTATGTATCATTTTGAATTTATCTTTCAAATGAAGTTCAATATGTTACATTACACTATTTAAACTTTTCTATCTATATTGTTGTGAATTTGCTACTTATACGTACTGTTGTCATTCACAACAGCTTCGCAAATCTAAATTATCCCTAATATAGCTAATATAGATACTATCACATTTTGTAGAAACTTTTAATATGTGTTCCTACGACGGTAATTCTTTAAGGTACCGGAACCCTATTTCGTTGTCTTATTTTTTTATTCTTTTATCATTTCAAATTTTACTCTTATACCATTAGTCAGAATTATCAATTGCAATTAATTCAGCGTCGTTTTCGAAATACAGGGTTGCAACTTGAAATCTTAAGTCTACTCATGACATTTGGAAATGAGTACACACATATGAGCAAACTTTGGGAGGTGATTCCTGAGATCAAAACAAGATAAAGAGTCTTGTTGCGGTGGTTTTTGAATTCAGCTTTGTATTCGAGATGGAAGATTGCTAACTTGGAATCGAAAATCGACTCCTGACAATTGGAAGTTAATACAAACATGTGAACAAATTTTGGAAGGTGGTTCCTGTGATAAAAACAAGAGAAAAAATTCTTTTGCTGTTCTTTGAATTCAGCTTCGTTTTCGAGATACGGGGTTGCCAATTTAAATCGACTCCTGACAATTGGAATTGAAAACACACATGTGAGCAAACTTTGGGAGTTTATTCATGAGGTCAAAACAAAAGAAAAGGTTGTTTTTGTTCTTTTTTACAGACCAGTTTTTGCAGTCGATGTCGGATTCCAAGTTGGCAACCGTGTATCTCGAAAACGAAGCTGAATTCGAAAACTGCAAGAGGACCATTTGTCTCCTTTTGATGTCACGAATCACCTCCCGATATTTGTGGACATCTTTCAGGTTCACCCTTAATGAAGCTTCTTTCCGAAGAGTTAACTATTAACTTTAGGCATTGTTTATCATTTTTAAGTAACAAATGCCGTTATTAATTTTAAGGCAGAGAGCTATTTCTGAGAGAATAGATCTTGAAAAATAATTTTAAAACAGACTTATGTTTTCGAGACATTCCAGACAAGGCGAGACATTTTACAAGCTATCTCGTGTCCAAAGCATTTGTCTCGTCTTATCTTGGATGCCACAAAGCGCGTCTCATCTCTTCCTCGAGACATATCTCACCTTGTGCGCATTCGTTAACACTTGGGACAGGATTATCTTTCTACTCAAAGCATTTTTTATAATGGTTGCATATTTGTGCCGTCAACATAAATTAAAGTCCTTTCAGTTGGATCAATTGTTTATTATTATTATTATTATTATTATTATTATTATTATTATTATTATTATTATTATTATTATTATTATTATTATTATTACTGAAATTAAAATTAAATGGAATTTCAAGATTAACGTTGCACGATTATGCTCCTACGCTAAGGAAGAATGATGACGAATGAAATGGTGAAATGAAGAAAGTGGAAGGAAAATGGAAAATCCCGAGAAAAACCATGCATACGATATTTGTCCACTTCAAATCTCACTTGGCGCGAAGCGAAATCGAGCCACGGATCCCATTCATCAAAGGTGAATGCTCTATCACTTCTTTTTAATTCGTCCCAACAGAAATACTCAACTCTATTGGCAATCTTTTTATTCGGTCCTTTGGTCATCTATGTATGGCAGGGACATAAACACAGAAATATCAAGGATATTTAAAATCACAAAGGTTCTTCCACCGGGAATGTAACCCGAGCCCCCTACACCAAAGGAGCACATGTACTAATAATTAACAGGACAGGATTCGAGCTTGGTCTCCTACTTGGCATTTCCATGTCTTATCTATATACCACCGTCCTTTCCTACTACTGATCCACATTATTATTTGATATGTATAATTCAACAGTAAGAATTGGGAATAGAATAGAAATACTGATCTCAGCAACTAAGTTATTTTGTTTTAAAAATACTAGATTGTAAACAATGAATCATCTTAATACTTTATTTTTTCATTCGAAAAAAATGTAGTATACTTAATGTTAAAACTAAATACTTCAAACTAATGAAAGCGGATTGCATGACTTTCTCCTTTGTATTATGAAAAAAGAATCAGAATGGGTAATTTGCGGAGCGTACTAGTGCGGTATTAGCTTTATTTGATAGGATTCCAAACCATGGCAACTATCTTCTGAAAGTAAATAATATACAGATATAAAAGCGGATTAAGTAGATAATAAATACGAACTAGATAATAAAAATTGTTATTAAGAGAAAATCCAATTGGAAGTGCAAACATTAATCTGATATCCTGTTATGGGAAGATAATTGAATATGGTAGTTGTCAATAACACTATCCTTATTGATCATAAAAAGCCTCATTTGGAACAGCATAGTATTTCTAGGAGTTTGATAATCTTTACAATCCTTTGAGCAATTACTGACTTAGCGCATTTTGCACACCTCCGCCAATATATAAAATCACTGCCAGGGAGTGGCTTATTTATGATTTTATTTTTCAGTCTTACAAGAAACCAGACTTTGGCAAATGAATTTCGGGGACATCTTTTGCAAGGTAGTAATGCACATTTAAAGTGTTGATATTACAAACTGATAGAGCGCGTAAAGCTGTCAAGTGACGGTGTTTAGGAGTGAGGAGCATCTACGACTTTCAGGCAAAGGGTCCCGGGTTCAATTCCGCACGAGTTTAACCTTTTCTGATTTAACCAATAATTTAACCATTTGTAACTACAAGTAAAATTTTGTGACCACATGTTTATAATGCATAAAACAATAGAAATATTCAAATCAGTTGTAAAACAGTTTCATGTTAAATAGTAACAAAATGTAAACTATTTCGTGAATATATTGGCATAACGAGTTATATTATGGTTACCACAGTCCTTGTGTAAAAAGGTTCTTGACGGTTCCTGTCTATATCTGTGGACAGTGTACGAATTACAAGGGGGATGAGAGGAAAATCCCATTTGGCAATACTGGATGTATGCTATAACCAGGAGTGTCATTGCAGATTTCCCTTGGGGTAGGGGGCGGCTCAAAAGCACAATCGAGATAAGATTTTCACGTTTTTTACTTGTATACAGTATTAGTAAACAATCGATAGAAGTGTCTGTATTTCTCAAGCTCTTGGAGGTTGGGCAAATGTCCCCTAGTGCCTCCCATAAATAATGTCCCTTGATATAACTGTCATAGTTTCCCATGCTATTGTTGTCTAAATCACAATCCACCGCTTTTGCAAAGGTCCAGTTAATTCGTACACTGTGCACAGATATAGACACGAAGCGTCAACATTTTTTACACAACGAAAGTGGTAACCGTAATATAACTCTTGATATCAATATTTTATGGAATAGTTTACATTTTGTTGCTAGTTAATATGGAACATTGAATGGTTTGCAAGTGATTTAAACTTTTCTATTACTTTATGCATTATAAACATATGGCGAAATAATATTTTACTTGTAGTTACAAATGGTTGGTTACTTAATTTTTTAAATAAAAAATCGGAAATAAAAGCTTACCCGCCCGGAAACCGAACCCGACACCGTTTTCACGTGAGTCATAAATGCTCCTCACTCTGCTATACCATAATTTGGTAACTTCACGCGTCGTGTCATATATGCACCGAGTCGAAAACTTTGAGACACCTTTTCTTCGCTATTTCTGGGTATTTGCTTTCTCCTTGTCAGCTCAAGTCAGTATAAGACTTTCGAATGTATAAAGTTCAGCAAAGCATGTTGCAGTTTTGGATAATGAAGCGTAAAAGTTCCTCTCGAAAAACTTAGGGAGCTTACTCAGGAAACACTACTAGTGCGAGACAAAAACAACCACTATAACATATTATTATTAATTGAAGCTAGCTTAACGAGTTTCAACCGTCCGACTCAACCAACGTTTGGGTGCCTGTTATTTTGTCTGCTCCATGACAACTTCTCATAAAACACATTTCATTTTAATGAAACTAGTAAGTGCCTTCTTTTAGCTTTGCAAAGTAACTATTGCTTGGAATTTCAATCTGCAATGTATAAGAGATAAAATTAACCAAATGGTGCAAGTTTCAACTCACGTATACGAAACAATTTTGCAATATCAAATACGTGAATCTTGTCCCATAAAGATGCCAAAACCCCTACACTGAAGAGCCTCCCGAGATTTAAACGTTGCCGACTCGGACTGAAATTATCATTTGAAGTCAAGACTTCAATATGACGCCAATAGTTCCTTTAAAATACACGAAAAATTCGGAAGTTATAAGGCTTTACATATTTTTGCCTTTTCCCATAATGGAGCCATAGTTCCCTATACTGAAGAGCCTCCTCACCGAGATTTGATCATTGTCCACTAGGACTGAATTTGTCATTTGGAACCAACACTTTAATAAGAAGCCAAAAATTTCTTTAAAATAGACGAAAACTTTGAAAATTTTAAGCCATTTATTATTTTTTGCCTTTTCCCATGCGGGGGTCATTGCCCCTGTACCGAAGATTCCCCGAGTTTTGATCATTGACCACTTGGACTGAAATTTTCATTTCAAATCAAAACTTTAATATGAAGCCAAAAATTAAACTTTTACATCAATTGGAACTGACTGGGTTCCGGTTCACCCCACTATTATGTTTAGTTTATTTAAGTGGTTATTTGTGACAGCCTTACATCTTCAAAAGAATCTTTCACTTCACCGCCCCTCCAAGAGTCCGTGCTGGATCAGCAACTGGAATCAATAGACACTTTTCCTATTCGTTTTGTCACCCTTGGTTGTGTAGGGGCTCCCTCGAACAAATAAAGAAGAGGTAATATTACAATCAAGGGGCCCTTTATATTAGGTATTTCTTTAGTTACCTACCCCTAACTGCACAGCGCCGGTAGAATAAAAAATGCTACGTGATATTTCAATCATGAAGGGGGTGAGTATGCTGTAAATATATTTATTATTCATTTTGTCTGCCCTGCTTATCAGAAATTACTTTCTGTTGGAAGGGTAGTGAAATGAGAGGGGCAAAATAAAACGTCGTTCCCCCTCCTAATGGTTGCTGAAATTATTACAAAGGAAAGCATTTTAAAATAAGATGTCTCAGGTTACTACATTATGTAAGAATGGCATATTCATGATTATTATTATTATTATTATTATTATTATTATTATTATTATTATTATTATTATTATTATTATTATTATTATTATTATTATTATTATTATATAAATGTCTTTTTGGACTACCAAAATTGTGTGAGACAAACCATGATATGTAGAGTTTTAAGATGGGTGCTCATAGGGGAGGAAAATCCAGGATTTTTGTCTGTCTGACTCTTTAACGTAAAGATTATGTGCTGAAGGTAAGGAGGATCATCATTCTACAATAGGTTGCTTTTACGTAGAATATCAGCTACTTCAGTTCTCTCCTTCGGCCTACTTACCTCATGAGGTAAATTCAAAAGAATTTCAGGACAGATACTAAAACGTGTAAATACATGTTTGAGTGCCATAGGG
Organism: Thermobia domestica; assembly: GCF_964235325.1. Lineage (NCBI taxonomy): Eukaryota > Metazoa > Arthropoda > Insecta > Zygentoma > Lepismatidae > Thermobia > Thermobia domestica. Next base: position 80,079,726 of record NC_137470.1, read on the forward strand.
CAGGTAGTACAGTGTTCGGAAGGAAACTAATTGATTCTTAAAAGAATAATACAAAATGAGATTTTATTAGATATGCGTACATAATCAATAACCGTCACCAAAGAGTTAAGAAGGAACTGTATAACATTTTAAACAAATGAGTGTATGGTTGAGATAACAAATAAAATTTCGAACAACTCGGGGTACATATTCTCGTTATGAAGCTAAGTCTGTCATCGGCGTATTTCACTATAATTACTAACAGAGTTCATGGATGCGTACTTACATCTGATAGTCCATGGTTATGCACAGCCAACCGACGGCTGAGTCCGTATACCACTAAAATTGCAAAACACCACTGTAGACGGGGATGTGTGAATGCGTTATGATGCTTTGGTAGGATTTTATAGAGATTATACAGGGTGGTAGGTAACTCCACCGACAAACTTTGGGAGGTGATTCCTTGTATGAAATGAAAGAAAAAGTTCTAATAAACATGGGACGAAAAACTTCTTCCTACTAAAGGTATACACCTTTAAATACTAACGGCGCGTTCCTTTCGCCGATAACGAAGGATGATAAAACATGAGCGCTCTACCACTGAGCTACCGCGGCCCCTCATGAAAGTAAGTTGCTCATACTATTCTCTTCATCTCCTGCAGGTTGCCTACGTCTTCCCTGATTGCTTTCCCATAATATACCTCTAAGTTATCAATTTCTTTGGCACTAAGTTTACTAACACAGACATAAGGAAAACAAAGAACTGTGAACGCAGAACAGTAAACAACAATCAGAAAAATGATCTGTGTATTGTTTTCGGAACGACAAAGCAAAAATATATTTACTACATCATTGCAGAAGAGTAGGATGATCAAACAACCTACGTCCCAACGGAAAATATACATATATATATATATATATATATATATATATATATATATATATATATATATATATATATATATATATATATATATATATATATTAAGCCTCAAAGTACATTAATTTGCATTAAGCTGTGACACAGTAATTTGCATTTATCGAAGGGAACCTCATGTAGTAAGAACATGAAACTTCCCGAAATAAAACTTCAAAGACTGCGGATTCTGAAATTGCTACTTTTCAACAATCGAAAATTTCCATCCCAAACACGGACATCTCCCTTAATGATAAACATTGTGAAACTTTATATAATTCTCCAAATTAGAATTATTTACTGGAAAACATTCGTTATGCACCTGCGAGCATATAGTGAGCAGTGAGCACAGTGGAAATAATTACTATAGAGTTTGTAAACAAAATTATTGACACTAATGCAAGTGCGACAACGACATTTCTTCTTTTTTTGGGGGGGGGGATCGTCATGAGTTTTACACATCTGTTACAATTTTATTCTTTCCCACATAAATAAATAAATAAGATAGCCATAACTAACTAACTCTATGGCCTATGGAACCCGGAGGTTAAGTGCCGCGTTCACAAAAGCTCTCCACTGACTTCTATCCTTAGCTAATTGCATCCAGTTTCTACTTTGTATTCCTATCTCTGCGAGATCCATCTTAATATTGTCCTCCCATCTGCGCCTGGGTCTTCCTAATGGTCGTTTTCCTATGGGTCTACCAGTCAAGACTTTGAAAGCGTTTGTACTTTCTTCCATTCTAGCTACATGACCTGCCCACCTAAGCCTCCTAGACTTGACGACCCTAACAATGTTGGGTAAACCGTATAAACTATGTAGTTCCTCGTTATGAAGTTTCCGCCATTCCCCATTCTCGTTCTTCTTGGGTCCGAATATTCTTCTCAGGATCCTGTTCTCAAATACTTTCAGTCTATGTTCTTCCCTCAGAGTAAGCGACCATATTTCACAACCATACAGAACAACACGCATGATTATCGTTTTATATATTTTAAGCTTCAAATTCCTCGACAGAATTCGCGACGACAAGAGATTTTGAACCGAATAGTAACAGGAATTCCCTGCTTTTAGTCGACATTTAATTTCTTCGTGAATATGATTTTCGTCTGTTAATATTGATCCTTAATATTTGAAAGTATCCACTTTATCAAATGCATTATTTAATATTTTAACGCCTCCACAATATGCCGTATTACGGTCCCGACGCACTTCCATGTATTTAGTTTTCTCTGCATTTACTTCTAAACCCATGTCCCTGCAAGCGTTTAATAAGATCTCTGCATTTATTTCTACTGTTCTCCTATCATTCCCTATTAAATTTACATCATCAGCATATGCCATAACCTGGTGAATGCCGTTCAACTCTAGGAACTGGTTGCTATCTTTGATTTTCCTTATGGCGTATTCCAGCACAAAGTTAAATAATAATGGCGACAACGCATCTCCTTGTTTCAGGCCATTTTCGACGTGGAAGCTCGTGGACAAAAATTTTCCTACCCTGACTTTATTTTGGGATTCACTTAAACATATCTTAATTAATCTAATTAGCTTTCTCGGTATTCCAAGTTCTGTAAGAACGTTGTATAATGTTTCTCTCCTAACCGAGTCTCCTAACCTAAATAAGATAGCCATAGTAATAAAAATGAATATTGTACTTCTAAGGTGTTCGAACCAACACCCTCCGGCATACAGAGTCGTTGCTTTAACTAGCTAAACTATTTGTTTTCTCAAGTGAACTGAACCTGTTCCACGATAAAGACGATTTTTCATTACGATCATGCTAACAATTCGTTCTTTTCCTTAGGAAATTTCTACTATTTGATCTATTTATACGTTACTACTTGGAATAGATTCATATATATTTGGAGTTTGCAGATAATGCACGTAATAAGACATATTAGAAATGTTTCGTAAAAAGCTTTGTTTGTAGATTTAATGCACATTTCCCTCAATGGCATAGATGTCGCTGCTTCGCATAATTTCTTCGCGTTCTTGAAAATTTCCCACTTTAGCAGCGTTGGTAGTTCTCATAATATCGGTCAATTAAACGTTTTTTGTTTCTAATTTTTTTCACAGTAATAATTCATTTATTAATAAATAGATCAAGATATCTATAATATTTAATTTATAGTAAATATTACGCATTATACACGATTAATGTAAAACAATAATTGAAATTTTATTTTACTTTCAACGCTTGTCATATTTTAACATATCTCTACAATAATTGTAATTTTTTCTTTTGAGGATAAAACCAGACTTTTATCACAAATGATTTACAAAATGGCAAATCTTACGAAATAACATGAAAATTATTTCTATCACAGAAAGAGTTTTAGAGCACAGGTGAAAGACTTTTAGTACATTTAGATGGGAAATATAAAACCCCAATGCCACAATGATATTATGAAGACACAGAGCAAGAAATTACAGATATGAAAAATATAAGCTATTTATGCATTATGATCTTATGAATCCGATAAATAATGGATATTCTATACATCAAATATTTTTCAAGAATGAGCCCCTAAAATGAATTATTTTTGAAAATTTATAAGGGAGAATTTATGTTTAATTAAGATAAAAGATTTCTTCTAACTTGTGTGAAGGGAAGGAGCTTAAGATACTAATAGCATTGCCTCTTTGTATAGCTACGCTAATGCGTTGTACTAAAAATTGTTGGCTTCTGGCGTCGCCTGATTTAGTAATCAAAAAGGAACCCAGTTCTTTCAAAAATTTGTGAGCTTCTTTGCTGAAAACCCCCCATAGTTTCAGTTGCAAAAGCAACGAAAAGATGCTCTTCTTTCAGTTTAGAATATTTGGAGTGTTTTCTCTTGCAGGCCACTTCAGCTGCACTACCTCCTTCGTTTTGTGTTGATGGCAAATAAGATGGTGCAAAGGTATCCACGCATGTGACATCCCATAAAATTCTAATTTATCCATTTTAAGCTAACATCTAACACAAATATTAAAAATGGGTTTGTTATTAACTTCTCCTGCTGGGGAAACCTTCCGAAACTTCGAACATATAAAAAATAATAATCTTCATAATAAAAATATATGTCATTTATTTTGCTCATAGTGGTACAGTATCTTCATCTTGAGCAGAACCTCTTCTTAAGAAGGCTCAGGTCAATAAATGTTTTGCGTCCTGGTACAACATGTTCAACGATTTTGAAACGTGTTCACCACTTCTGATTCTCTTTCTGCCACTGTTTTGCTCAAACTAAAGATTTGCACATTTGGTTTTGCTACGTACATTGCAAATTCATATATTGGGAAAATTGACAAATTGGATTTAGATTTTAGATTTCTGGGCTTTCGGCGTCTAAGGCCATTTAGCCCGTCACATTTTTAGGGATGACGTCTTTCGGCGAGCAAAAAATCCGGGGAAACGGAAAGAAGAAAGGATTGGGGAAGGAAGGAATTACAGGAAAAATCATTCAGGGTGGCTGGCGTTTGACACGTTTGGCACGTTTGACACAGCGAGCATTTGACACTATTTCGACCGAGTGCCACCACCGGGAATCGAACCCGGGACCGGTCGCACCGAAGACAATTGACAAACTGATATCCACTCTAAGTACGTCCATAAAAGTTTACAAACTCTTCCAAAAATATAGTCATTCAGTTTAGAAATGTATGTCGATGGGTGTAATTAATTGTAGTTAAGAAGGGTGTGACCATTGCAATGCAGTACGATGCAGTCTTTCCTCAAACTATGCACTTTTGTGGAAAGGCAATATTCCGTATTTCGTTAAAGCACCAAATTGTGAGGACTGGTGTTAACGCAGCTTGTTACTGTTGTTAAAATTTGACCTACAAAGTCAATTTTTTGTATGTTTTGCAATAGTTGGAACGATTTTTAGAATATTTTCGATAGATCTTGTTTAATGACTTTTGTTATATTACAGTATTATCAGAGTCTGTTTTTTCTCCGGCGGCTGTGCTGGTTAAAATAGAAACAATACAGTCTTGCTTATGGTTTCTAAATGAAACACCTCTCATGTAAAACTATTGATTTGTATTTTCCAGTAGTGGGACACTCATTTATCCTTCCAGATCGTGTATTTGGCAATATTGAACGGGAAATCAGAAGTAATTCGATCACAGAAAATTCTGAAAAATATGAAGAAATAATTGAAAAGTTCAATACTGGTGTACATATGGAAGACGACTGTGAGTTCATGGACTGGAAACGTACCTCTTACGAAATCTTGAATAATATGATAATTAGCTTTTTCAATTCCAAATATCTCGAAAAATTATCCTGCAAAATATATATATATATATATATATATATATATATATATATATATATATATATATATATATATATATATATATATATATATATATATAATAGCTTTACAACAGTTCTGGTCCAATGAGAACCATTTTTCAACTTCAATACAGGCATTCTAAAATCAATTAGCAAGCTGTAAAAAAAAACAATAAGAGATGTCCCAATCGACACGGTTTCGCGAGGACATTATGTCAAAGAAGAGAAACTGCATGATGTTAAGTGACACATTTGTTACACTTTGGTGAAAATTTGGAAAGCAACCCATAGCTTACGTTTTACAAAGAGGTTTTTGTAGAAATATGAAACCTTGAAAATGGTGTTGCAGCAGATGATGATGGTGCTATTGATTTCTGTGTGGTGTAGAGGAGCTTATATAACCCAATTTTTTGCCCATTTGGATAAGGTGTTTTAACTGAGAAGAAAATTGATGTACCACTTATGGTCAATATTCATTGGCGCAAATCTGTACAATGTATAATTAACAACACCCTTTTTTTAAATATTTTAGTACATACAATACTGATTTCTGACTCTGATTACCTTGTTTATAACAGGTCTTGGACCTCCACAAAAATTGCCTCGAATTTAGATGCAAAAACTGTTATTTGCATTTACATACTCAAAACTTGTTAAAAATTCAAATAATTTCCTTCAATAACTCAACTAAGAGACTAGCGTGATTATACAGCTCCAGACAGATCAATATGCACATTATGCTTTCTTTTTTTATTATTAAAGTTTCTAATGTTATTTTATAATCATGACGTGTTTAAGCAGTTTTCCTCGTTTTGATACACATTTTAAAATGTGGATTTAACGGGCTTTGCTACACGCCTAGTCATATGGAAGATTATTTGCACCATGACCATGCTGCGTCGACTGTGTGTAAATACTTCCGAAATCCGGATTTTTCCCTTAGTCCTAGATTTTCCTGCGAACAGAAAAAAAAATTAAATATTATATATGAAACATTTTTAAATGATTTATTAATACTCCATTTCGACTGATTAATGTGAAGTTTATTGCTTGGAAAAATTTTTAAATTGATGATTTAATGGAAAAGAAACTTCCGTTACATAAGTTGTAAATCGTTACAACTTAGGGTCTATAGGATTAATTGCGCAATTCCTACAGTTTTCCAGAACAAAATATCATCCAATATAAGTAATACTGAAAATGATTATTATATAAAATGTAGGTTTCGAACTACTTATATTTGTTACTTCATACATTCTTTAAAAACTAGAAAATGAAATTGTCCCTTCATTTCTATATACGCAAGCAAATAGGCACAACTATTATAGTAAAAAGAGACGTACAATTGGGAAATTACTCTTTCTTATTAACGTTAAGAATAATTAAGAACATATTCCTTTTGAATAAATGTGATGTACTTTTTCATTGACTGATGAAATAAACACAGATAATTTACGTGCACTTGCTGTGAACGATAAAATATGACCGTTAGTAAGAAATAAAAATATAGCGAGACTCAAAAAACTATATACTATAAGGATTATTCTGAAAATACCCATCGGAATATTAAGTTAAAATAGATTCGTAACCACTCTAAGATAAACATATTTAAATGGATATTAAAATACAATTAATAAACCTTCTTATTTTTTAAATGAAAAAGGTTTAAAAATTTTACATTCTAAGTAATAGGACAGAATATCAGAGTTAAAACTTTTTGGTCATTGCACTACCTATCCCGAAATCAACACTCCATAATAATCCTTACTTACTAATTCAAACTCCAAAAATAAGAAGCATAATTGATATGAGTTCCTTTTCTTCAAGGACCTAAATGTACTATTATATGTTTCTAGGTTTTGTGTGTAATAATGTTTCGTCACCAAATTTGTCTCGGAACTTGAATTCTTTCCCCGAATCACATTCTGTGACACAGCGTGGATTTTCTGAGTTGTTAATGGAAACATGGTGTTTAGAGTATGACTGATGTACTGTGAAAAAATCTTCTTTGATCCAGACACAACATCAGTATGTTCGCAGATTGGACAGAGCATTCCTGTATATGGAAACATAATACACTCTTCTACACTTTATCTTGGTTTCGCTGTACGGCGATACCCGGGAAAATATTTCAATTGTTAATGTAACTAGTAATTGCGGCTAAAGCTACGAAACAAAAGCATGTTAAGAGTTATAGTTCCTTCAAAGATTTGCACTGCGACACATTACTTATTCTCGTTTCAGTTAAATAGCTGCAATCGATGAGACTAAACTAATGATGTCTAATACACATCATGGGCACATCACTAGTAGAGATGGCCAGACGGATCCGAATCTCGGATATCCGGATCCATTAAGATCCGGATCTCGGATCCGGATCCAAAATTTCGGATCTTGGATCCGGATCCGGAATTTCGGATCTTGGATCCGGATCCGAAGTTTCGGATATTGGATCCGGATCCGGATATCCGGCTTCTGGATCCACACCCGAAATTTCGAAGTTCAGATTCGGACTCCTGTTTTGAATATTTTAGGACTTAGATTGATACCAATAAATAAATAATCCATATGTATAAAATTTACTAGGTGAATTTTATCTAATTCAGTGGGAAGACAATTCAATTTAAATGACAAAAGATTACATCAAAATCTCATTTTCACATTTTTCGGGGTTAGACCACTGTTGCGCACACCCCATCATTTAGTCTTTAGTATATCTTTAAATGTACTACAAGTATGCCACTTTCATCTCAAGTCAGTAGTTGTATAAATCTGCCTTTCGTTAAATATTAATCAAGTTAGGATTAAAATTCGATTGTTTGTGAGACCTATGATAATATTTTCAGAATGTGTTAAAACGTTGAAAAACTGCATAGTAATGCTGCATATTTTCTTTGTGCCACATTGGAAATTAATGTAGTCTATCTTATACAGTCGGCTTTTATGATTAATCCAATGATCTGAACTCTTGCAGAATTACGCTAAAATCATGGATGTCTTTGAATTTTCGTCATCATTACTATTTTTTTTTATTACGAGCAAAATAAATATCATAAGCGGTATTTTATATAATACATATAGACACAGATCCGCAAATCTCGGATCCGGACCCAAATGGATCTGGATATACGGATCCAAAAATATCCGCATCTGGCCATCCCTAATCTCTAGTCACACTGAAAGCAGCAACAAAACTGATGTATACGAATTTTCCTGAAATAAATGTAGAAGTTACGTGGCTACAATATTCAAGGTAGTGGAACATCTTAAAAAAGAAGAAATCTCTGTTGAAATTTCCATGATAAAAATCATTCTTTGGCACATATTTGTTATTTCTCTAGATACTGAAACCAAGCATATATGTGAATTTCAATACATATAAGTCTCAATTGAAATTATGAAATTACCTAAATATTCGAACGGGAATATAAAACAAAAGTAATTTGTTGTATTCTGTACAGAGTATATAAACATGTATTCTTTTCTCAGAAATATTGAAATAAATTAACATTACATTTAATAGTTCCCATTTGTCTCCGGAGCATCATGTACTTCAACATTTAGAAGCCTACTTCGTTTTATAATAATTTTCAAAATGTGAAGAAAATACATGTAATTTACATTGAATAGTCTGTAGTAACTAAACTTGAGTTGCTATGACAATAGAGCGCTATGCTCAGCATCGCTTTGAAATTATATACTATATTAATTTAAAGCATATTTTTAAATGAATGAGATTCTTCACACTAGTGAGATTTCAATACAATCATTACTCTTTGGCATGCAATAGGGTCACGGAATGTGAGTAAATTTGAATTATTATTCGATTGAGGAAAGCGCATTCTCCTTATTCGCAAGTTGTCATCAAGACCTTCTGAGTCAACTGCAAAGACATATGTTGCTATTTAAAACGTTTTAAAGAGGATACATATAAAGTCAATATTCTTAAAGACGAAATATATCATTATATTTTTTTAATTATAATTACCATTGTTATTATAGATTGAGCGTTACTCAAATATATTAGAATTTTCTCTGATGATCAATTTTAGATAGTTGATGTGATTTTCTGTCTTCACTGTGCAAAAACAATGAAATTATTATGAAACGTTAAAGGTTTTAGTATTCAAAACAAAGATGAAACTACTAAGTTTCATTCTATAACCATCCAATTAACGTTTTCCAATTATTTTGGACAGATCATACACAGTACTTATATCATTAACTATTTCAAATAATTTGACTTCATAATCATCTCTGTCCAAAGCCCTAATATGTGTGGTTAGAAGCTTCAGTATAACAATGTATAAGAGATATTTAATTGTGACATAAACAATGGGAAGGTAAAATTCGTTTCTGAAATACAAAACACAGTTAACTTTTTCGAAATTTAATTACCTTAATTTAATAAAATTGTTTATTAAAACAAGAAGATTCAACTAATATACTCTAACGCTTAAAAGCATTTGGTTAAGTACAACAGTTTAAAATTAATTACAAATTTAGATTTACTCAATTCAGATAAATAGTTAAAATGCAAAAGAGAAAATAAAGTACCACATTGAGACTTCAAGAGAAATTTTATTATTCGGTGTGCAATATAGTGATGGAATGTGAGAAAATTTGTTTTCTTCTTTGATGACGAAAAGCGCTATCCTTACTCGCAAATTGTTCCAGCTCTATACAATTATATCATCAAATACATATGTGCTTATCTAAACCGTTTCGATGAGTATACAAATAAGGTCACTATTTTTTAAATGCTAACTGTAGCATTATAATTTTATTATTATTATTATTATGTTTTGTGTTTCTAAAATGTAGTAGAGCTTTCCCTCAAGATTAATTTCAGATTGTTGAAATGATTTTAAGTCCACACTGTGTAAGGACACAACAGAACTGTTATGAAACATTAGTGTTTTCACTCTTCAACACGAAGATTAAGCAACTCAATTTTTCTCTGAAACCACCAAATTTACAATCATTTCCAGATTATTTTGGACAGATCATGGGTAATAGTTATATCATTACCTGTTTCAAATAATTTGACTTCATAATCATCTCTGTCCAAGGCCCTAATATGGCGGTTAGAACTTTAAGCATAACCATTAATACGACATTGTGTCTAACCTTCAAAAAATCAAGACTCTATAATTACTGTACTGTACCAAAATGATATAAAGGTAAAAATCATTTCTCAAATGGAAACTACACTCCCTTTTCGTTTGGAAAATGAATTTCCTTAATTGAATAAAACTGTTTATTTAAAGAAAAATGATTAAGCTAATATTAATATACTCTAACGCCTTAAAACATCCTCAGTAACTGTGGTAAACTGTTAGAAAAATGTATAAAGAGAAGATCAGTTAATTTTCGTGAACAAAAGAAATTCTCTTCTTCAAATCAATATGGATTTTAAAAAAAGGTAAAATAAATTTGAATTTGAATTCCCAAACTAAAGTAGTAAACTCATTAGATGAGGTTCACAATTTAACAGAAATTGTTTCTAAATATGTTTATAAAGTTGAAAGAGTAATTACAGTTTTCCTAGATCTAGCTAAAGCATTCGACACAATATCACACAAAATTCTCTTAAATAAACTAGAAAGATGTGGAATAAGGGTTATATCGCTATCTTGGTTTAGCAATTATTTGAAAGACAGAAAACAGGCCGTCCAAATAGGTAATCTTCAAATCAATTATTCATATGGAAAACAAGGAGTCCCACAAGGAACTGTTTAGATCCAATATGATTTTTAATTTATATAAATGATTTGTCTAATTTTAAAATGGACGGGCATATACGATCTCTTGCTGCTGACACCTCTCTTATATTTACTGGTAAAACATGGACAGATGTATTCAAGAAAACTGAAGCATAAGTGAAGAAAGTGAAACAATGGCTTGATAATCATCAGTTAGTATTACATGCTGAAAAAACAGGTACATAACGTTTTCGCCGGAAAACATGTCACTAAAATTGCATTATTGTCAAAATACTAAAAATTGTAACTGTAGTCCTGTTATTAGTGAAAATAAACTAAAATACATAGGTATATTTATTGATAAGCATCTAGAATGGTCTTCACATATTACACGTATCGCCACAATAGAAAGAAAATTACTATATAAATTTGTTCAATTATGTAGTGAGCATTGTAAGCATAAAAATATTACGTACTGTATATTATGCTCTTGTAAATAGTGTACTTACATATGGCATATTAACTTGGGGTGCTGCTTACCCTACTCATTTAAAACCTTTGATTGTTCAGCAAAATAATATTGTAAGAATATGCTTAAGAAGGGACATGAAAGTAGACTAGATAGATTCCATGACAATTTTAAGTGTCACCAATTTGAAAATTGTATTTGCAGAAGGTATTATTAAATATTAAAAAGAATAGTAACAAATAGGACGTAATAAAACATATCTATATGAACAGAAATATGACAAACTCTTCTTTGATCCTGCTACAATTTATTTCAGGCGTAAAATAGTCTCATAATTTGAAAACAACATAAGATCACAATACCCTTTGTACCAACTACCTAGGTATAATACACTAGTTAAATTTTCAGAAAAGAAACAAAATAAAGATTGCAACGGCATTTTTGGGGAATTAGCTGCAACTATTTCTTTTTAAAGACTATTGACATGTTCATATGTGAAAAAAGACGGGTTGCCAAATTTTCTGACATGTTGTAACGATGTTAGAGTGTTGCCAACCATTAATGTTTATTATAAAGGGAACATTTAATTACTATTAGAAAATTATTGTCAAATCGCAGTTTATTGTTTCTTTCATTGATATATGAGTTATGTTTAAGCTGTGAAATATTAATTTTAACATGTTTATGATGCTTCAACAGAAGTGTCAATGTTGTTAATCTTTCCACTATGTACTGTAGAAATTTTTCTGTATATATTCGTTGTCCATACTTTGTAGATATTTTTTTTCAATATTATATTAAATACATTCCTCTATGAATCTTTGAATTCTAACAACTTTCTTTTCAGTCTATGTTTCATGTGTCTTGAAGAACATTATAGTAGCTATCTTGTCGTAAATTAATATAACGGACCGTGTAGCATCGATAAAACGTAAATTTCCAGATACATATGATCCGGATAAATATATATTTTGTCAAGTAACAATTAGTGAACATGTAAGAAAGACCAGCGACGATGGAACGTTGAAAATGGAGGAATGTGCTGTGCGTAGATTGATGATTTAGGATGTATCAAATGAAAATGTTATTGAACGCATTCAGAACGTAATTGCAGAAAATACAGATTTTAGTGTTCTGTGGCCTCATTGTTGTTATCCGCTTAACTTAAAACCACGAATTATTACGTTATTTTTGCTTTGCCCTAAAATTATGAACACGAATATATTCGTGCAAAGAAAAAAAGATCTAAATATTAATTTAAACGACGAATCCTTACGTTCGCCATACGCAGCTGAGTGTATGGATGTTCGCTAGGTGTCGGTAAGATGTATTGGCTATTTTTGGCTAATATTTTGCATTTAAGGCCAATGCTTATTGACGAAATGACTAAAATGAAATAGCATATTTACATTGTACCGAGAATTCATTTGTTTGTTATTTCTCTTTGAAATAATGGTATTTTTTGCAAAACAGAATACAATAATTCGTGGTAGATTGATTGGAATATTGACTTATATTGAGCTCATTTTTCCCCACTGAAGTTTTGTCAAGATGAACAGTGAAAGTGACTTCGATTTAGAAGTTAGCGGTTCCGACACTTCAACCACATCGTATGCCAGCAGTTTGTCTAGCAATGAAAGCGAAGATAGTGATACAAGCTTATCTAGTGTGCGACAGTGGATAGAAGTGGACTTAACATGTCGATTGCCGCCGCCACCTCCACGGTTTCCGTTCACAGAGAATCCAGGTATCAAAATGCAAAGAGATCCAGAAAAAGTGTTGACATATGTGAACTACTTCATTGACGACAATTTGGTGAATCTTGTTGTAACCGAGACTAACAAGTATGCTAAAGAAAAGAATGTGTCTCCGTGGCGCGATACAACCAGTGATGAAGTGCGTGTGTTTTTGTCTGTTATATTGCTACAGTCTATTGTCAAAAAAACCAACTATCAGATGTATTGGTCTAAAAACCCAACTATCGCGACACCGATATTCCGCCAAATACTTACCTACCAGAGGTTTCTGGCAATAAAGAAATGCTTTCATTTCTCAGATAATGATGCATATGATCCAGACAGTCATCCCCAATCTAAACTGAACAAAATATGGCCAGTTGTCATCGATCTAAATGAAAAGTTCAAAAGTGCATGTATTTTGAAACAAGATATTACGATTGACGAGAGTCTAATATAGTACAAGGGAAGACTGGGATGGGTAGAATATATGCCACTGAAAAGGGCACGTTTTGGGATAAAAACATTTATGCTGTGTGAGTCCAAAAGTGGATACGTCTGGTCATTTATCATATATATAGGAAAAGGAACCAATTTTGACGAAGAATGTAATTCGTTGCCGCAGTCAATGCAAATTGTGATGACGCTCATGAAACCCCTTTTGATGAAGGGTTACTGTCTTACAGTTGACAACTATTACACTTGTCCAGCACTGGCTGATCTTCTTATTGCTAACAGAACTGATATATACGGAACTGTTCGACCATCACGAAAGGACATGCCACCTACATTTCGTAATAAAAAACTCAGGCAGGGAGAAATGGTTGCATTCCAAAGAGGCAAAGTTACTGTGCTTAGATGGAAGGACAAAAGACAGGTGTGTGTTCTTAGTACCATACACAATGCTGAAATGCAGAAAGTGCAACACAGAGACAAAGAGAAATTGAAACCAGCTGCTGTAGTCTCCTACAATGATACTATGGGAGGTGTTGACAAAGTAGATCAGCAAATTGCTGACAATCCAGTAGCGAGAAAGAGAGGGAAAAAGTACTATAAGAAGCTGTTTTTCCATCTTCTGGACCCCTGTTTTTGGAACGCATTTGTAATGTACAAGAAACAAGGTGGAACGAAGAAGGCTCTCGATTTTCGTCTTTCAGCAATAGAGAAGATGATGACAACATACGGCAAATGGGAATATGGATCGAAATGTGTAGGTCGTCCATCTAGGGTAACTAATCCAAATCGACTCACAGGCCGGCATTTCCCAGAACTTGTCCCGCGAACTAAGAAGAAAGAACATCCTACAAGAGTGTGTGGCATGTGTAGCCGTGTCCGCGACGCGAAGGGGAAGAAGATAAGGAGAGAATCCAGATATGAGTGCAAGGACTGTGACGTGGGATTGTGTGTCGTTCCCTGTTTCAAGGCCTTCCATACAGCAACAAACACTTGAACGTACAAAGTTTGTACTCTTACGAAATTCATGGAGAATTTATAAAGAATTTGAAACTATATAATCGGTATTCCATTTTGTTTATATTGCAAAAGTTTTGTGTTGTCAACCAATATTTGAACGTCAAAAAGATTACTTTTGTGTAAATGTGTGTTCAGAACTTAGTAGAATTTTTCATTCTATAGTTAGGCTACTGCATTATGTTGAAAAATACTTTTAGTATTTTGGAAGACAAGATTTTATCATTGACGTAGATTTTCGGAAATATTTTGTCATACACTGGAAGGTAGATATTTGACATAGTATTTGTTCTTTACCCTTTTTCAAGGCCTTCCATACATTTCCGAACATTTCAAACTAACTCAAATGTATAGAGATTTTCTAATATCTGTCATTTTATTGTTATTATCCTGCGACATTCTATTCAAAAATATTCTAAATAAATAAAAACGTATTAGAATATATATTTCTTTCCCTTTTGCTGAATATGCTAGTGTAATTTTGTAATGTTTATTGTGAAACGTACATATTCGGGATTTTAATATTTTTTGCAGGAAAATTTAAATCTCAATTTTGATCAGCTTGAAGTTCAAGTAAATTCAACGAACTGCATAAAATATTTTAAAAGATTCGTTGCAGCTTCTTGTACACAAAAAATGTTCAAAAAATTAAGACTAACAACAAGATTCATTTGCTCTTATTACGAACGAATATATTCGTGGTTTTAAAATAGGTGATTTTCAAGTGCCTAATTCGGGCCTAAATTTTGGACAGTTTTAGTAATGTTTGCTTCCACATACCTCTACCTTCAACGTAAAATAGAAATAAAGAAAAAAATATAAAACTTGGAACGACTTTTGCGAAAAAAAATATAAGTTAAGCGGTTATTCTGACTTTACTCATCAAGAGAAAATTGGTGGTATGTTGCGTAGGTTTGATTTACTTCAAAGCAGATCACCAACAACTTACAGGGGGAGACCACTCGGAAAAAGTAATAGTAAAAGTGTGGGCAACAATTATAGTGCACCTTTATCTTCACCAACGTTAACAAGTGAAGTACAGCATTTAGTTTTTAAAGTGTTTATTTTGCCGGAAAGAAAGGAAGGACAAGTTATTTAATATTATCACATTTTCAGTTAGTGAGAAAATCTTACTGAAAACAAAGTCTCATGAAACATTGTCAGTTCAGTTGGGAGGTGTAAATGATTTAATTGCCACAGAGGGAAAGTATCATTTCACTTGCCTTAAGTCGTGTTTTATACCAATGGTATGGCTTCCTGAGGAAAACCTTTACCATAGAAGCAGAGGAGATACTCTGGAACTAAACGATCTATGGAGTCGCTACATTGAATTGACAGAATCATTTTCGAATTTCATAAAAATTAGCTATATAACAAGATGCTCAACATTTAAAGACAATCTCCAGTCACAACTTCGGGATACAGTACTCTTCATACCCAGAGCAAGAACTGTCCTCAAAACAATGTCTATGCTTCTGGTACCATCTCAGTATTCTTGTATGTCTTATGATGTATCCAAAGAATTGAACAATGAAGACGATGCATTCATTCCCACTTGTAAGACTGATGATAACTTGCTTCTTCCTCTCCTTCATACAGCCTTGGAAATACTAACCGACATCAAAAACCATTCAAAGTCACATTGTGCTCATATTAACTGAGAAAGTGCTTCCGATTTTGTCCCTGAAAGTCTTGTAATGTTTCTATGAATCATATTTGGATTAATAGATGTACTGGGTCATGAAAGTGGTAATGATGAGTGTGACATCATTGTTGATGATATTGATCGCATGATATTGATCCACATGTGGCTTGGATTCCAAGTTAATCGGTATGTCCGTCTCATATAGCCTCGCTGCTGAAAGGGACGTTAAACATAAACTCAACTCAACTCAACTCAAAGGTATCCTAGACTTAATAGAAAAATAAATTTCATGGATTGTTGGCAGAGAAATGAGACTTCAGTAATGTTTACAGTGATTTCTCTATTGAAATATGTTGTACTGAGGGCAACAGAAGTAAGAAATAAAGTGTGCGCCTCCACCATTGCCTGTTTTCAAGCAACATGTTAAAGAAGAATAGTATCCACCAAACATGCTAAAGCAGAATAGAATTCAGGACATTGAATTTAGAACATTATGCATTTGCTAAAGCAAATATGTCATTCTTTTTTCAACATCAAAAGCAACAACTGAATGGTAACTGGAGGAGCTTTAAAAATCGTCTTGAAGGAAAAGATGAAAAACTCTTAATGACTGTTAGTATATTCCGATTCTTATCGCCCCAGCTCACGAATATGATACTCTTCACATAGTCATTCAAAGATGTATTCATGTTTCCTTTATATTAAGCAGAAATATGTAGTTGGTACGGCTGATGAAACATTAAACTGGAAACGAACGGAACTGAAGTGGGCAGTACCGAAAAACTCATCATTCGAGTTGGTGGGTTTCATACTGCTATAAACTTTCTAAAAGTTATAGGAAAACACACGGATTAAACGGGCTACAAGGATTGTGGGCAGAGTTCATTGCTCTGTGAAAATGCAGATAATCAGTTACTAGTTCAAAAATCTTACAATCAAGCTTCCATATATCAAAACCAGTCATCTTTTACATCTTTACAATTTTCAAAATATGACCAAAACTTATTAGTAGACGTATAGGAATCGTGAGCTTATCTTATTATGTATTCAATTCACTTTATGTTCTGTGTTTTAAAGCGATTTTTAAATATGGTTCTCTTCTGCAACCATTATAGCAAAGATTCACATATATCATAACTATCTTATTTCAAGTTAAAAATGAGTTCAACAGTGTTTAGTACATATATTTGTATAGTACAACCCATTATTACGTCATAAGATATTACTTAAATTTATTGTGATTTAAGAAGAAATCGTTCTACATTTTCTGTACGAAATCAATGGATGATACTGAATTTTATTTTTAAATACTGAGGACTTATATATAGAAAATGTTCTTGGTTTGAGTTTGCAGCACTTCAAAACAAAGTTATTGTATCACTGGCGCATAATTTTTCTATATAACAAAATATTATTTTGAATATAATTAACAGTAATGTTTATATCATTTCATAATATGAATTTTTATGTTCGAGAGTTGGTAATATAGCAGTAGTTGGAAACACTGACATTTTCAAAACTAAGCATTTGAAAATCTAGCAACAACGATTTTTTCCTTCAGAACACAATTCCTTCAAGTTGCAAAGGTTGCTTGAAATTCCGCTTAAAAGCCGTAAGGTGTCTCTTTATTCGAAATGTTGAATAGTCTATAGTGACCCATTCGAGGATGTAACACAGGAAATATTATTTTTATCTGACTGCCTTTGTCGAATTGAACAGAAGATTCTAAACACTGTAGTTTTATACAAAACTGTGATGAAGATTAAGATTTATAAACTCAAATCGAATCATTTGTAGATAATGTATCAGTTGTAGATAATTAAAATATCAAGAAATTGAGAACTTTCAGTTTTACGTCGAATGATTATGCCAGCCAGGATAAAGGGCACGGTGATAATGAGAAATGAATTAAATGGTGGAATGAAGAAAGTGGGAGGAAACGGGAGAATCCCGATAAAACCCACGCACACGGTGTTTCTCTAACAAAACGTTCACTTGGCACTTGCTGGGAATGAACCAATGACCTCATGGACAGAGGTGGACCCTCTAGCACTGAGAATAAGAAAAACTATGCGAGTTAAAAAATTAGAAAATCCCTTAAATGAATCATTCATGTTAAATATTAATGCCTAATCATTAAAGTTCACTGAGATATACATAGAACCAATTTCAAATCACGATTATTCTACTTACGTTGAAATTCAACAACGAATCAGCATAAAGTACAAACTATTTGCGTAAAAATTGCGAACTAGTAGAATGTATACCCTTTTACCTCTCGTATCTAGAAGAATATCTCCTTAGTGACTTTAATATGTTTCATTGATATATATATATATATATATATATATATATATATATATATATATATATATATATAGATAGATAGATAGATAGATAGATAGATAGATAGATAGATAGACATAGATATATAAAATATAGGTTTAAAAATGTTCATTGATCCAACGTAGAATTTGCATCAATTGCGGAAACTATAAAATGATAAATAAACCAGAGTTGTAACAAACCATTAGTTTCATGGGTAGAAACATAATACGTATGGCAAGATAGCCCCCCCACTTTAGAAAATTGAAACAATGTTTAGGTCATTCGTTTGTACTACGTTTGTACCGTTTGTACCGAAAATATTTTCGTTTGTACCATTTTCCTTATAGGGTAACTTGAGAGGTCGACTGGGGGGTTATCTTGGCGCCAAGATAGCCCCCCCGTATCACAGCACAAAAAATTGGAATACGCCATTCGAAAGCAAATCGTTTGTACCGTTTGTACCGAAAAAAGTTTTGTTTGTACCCTGATAGTTTTCGAGAAACAGGGGATGACATTTGGGGCGGGGGGCTATCTTGGCGCCAAGATAGCCCCCCGTATCATAGCACAAAAAATTGGAATACACCATTCGAAAGCAAATCGTTTGTACCGTTTGTACCGAAAAAAGTTTTGTTTGTACCCTGATAGTTTTCGAGAAACAGGGGATGATATTTTGGGCGGGGGGCTATCTTGGCGCCAAGATAGCCCCCCCATATCACAGCACAAAAATTTGAAATACACCATTCGAAGGCAAATCGTTTGTACCGTTTGTACCGAAAAATGTTTTGTTTGTACCCTGATAATTTTCAAGAAAGAGTGAATGGTATTTGGGAGGCTATCTTGTACGCAAGATAGGCCCCCTAATATGTACTTTTTCCATGCCCATTAATAAGTATTATGTGCCTATTCATGTGAATTTATGTGTATTTAGAACTCTTGTTGTACATATCCAAATAAAAAAAAGGACTTGTTGGGAATAACGCAACGTTAAAATTGAATCGGCGAGTGGGAAAACAGTGTGAGTTCAAAATAAGCCATTTTGAGTTAAAGTCGAAAATAACACTAAAGATGTAGAACTACACGTTGTAATGAAGAGCAGTACAATTTGAAAGACCTCGCACGTTCTATATCTTTAGTGTTATTTTTGCCTTTACTTCAAAATGGTTTAATTTGGACTCACACTGTTTTCCCACCCTCCGATTCAATTCTAACGTTGAGTTATTACTGAAAGACTCATTTTTTATTTTGATATGCACAACCAGAATTCTAAATACACATCAATTCACATGGATAAACATATAATACTTATTAATGGACATGGAAAAAGTACACATTAGGGGGCCTATCTTGTGTACAAGATAGCCCTCAAATTTCATCCCCTGCTTCTCGAAAACTATCAGGGTACAAACAAAACTTTTTTCGGTATAAACGGTACAAACGATTAGCTTTCTAATGGTGCATTTCAATTTTTTGTGCTGTGATACCTGGGAGGTTATCTTCGCGCCAAGATAGACTTCCGCCACAACATATTATCCCCTGTTTCTCGAAAACTATCAGGGTACAAACAAAACTTTTTTCGGTACAAACGGTACAAAATATTTGCTTTCAAAAGCTGTATTTAAAATTTTTGTGCTGTGATAGGAAGCTATCTTGGCGCCAAGATAGCCCCCCGCCCAAAATATCATACACAGTTTCTCGAAAACTATCAGGGTACAAACAAAACTTTTTTCGGTACAAACGGTACAAACGATTTGCTTTCGAATGGTGTATTCCAATTTTTTGTGCTGTGATACGGGGGGGCTATCTTGGTGCCAAGATAGCCCCCCGCCCCAAATGTCATCCCCTGTTTCTCGAAAACTATCAGGGTACAAACAAAACTTTTTTCGGTACAAACGGTACAAACGATTTGCTTTCGAATGGTGTATTTCAAATTTTTGTGCTGTGATACGGGGGGGCTATCTTGGCGCCAAGATAGCCCCCCCGAATGTCATCTCCTGTTTCTCGAAAACTATCAGGGTACAAATAAAACATTTTTCGGTACAAACGGTACAAACGATTTGCTTTCTAATGGTGTATTCCAATTTTTTGTGCTGTGATACGGGGGGCTATCTTGGCGCCAAGATAGACTCCCGCCCCAACATATTATCCCCTGTTTCTCGAAAACTGTCAGGGTACAACAAAACTTTTTTCGGTACAAACGGTACAAAATATTTGTTTCGAATGCTGTATTTCAAATTTTTGTGCTGTGATACAGGAAGCTATCTTGGCGCCAAGATAGCCCCCCGCCCAAAATATCATCCCCAGTTTCTCGAAAACTATCAGGGTACAAATAAAACTTTTTTCGGTACAAACGGTACAAACGATTTGCTTTCGAATGGTGTATTTCAAATTTTTGTGCTGTGATACGGGGGGGCTATCTTGGCGCCAAGATAGCCCCCCCAGTCGACCTCTCAAGTTACCCTATAAGGAAAATGGTACAAACGAAAATATTTTCGGTACAAACGGTACAAACGTAGTACAAACGAATGACCTAAACATTGTTTCAATTTTCTAAAGTGGGGGGGGCTATCTTGCCATACGTAACATAATTTATCTTTGAGTACTGAGGGAATTTCACACATTGGAATAACATCAACTGTTTCGATCCAGAATAACATCAACAGAAAAATCACTTGACGAGTTCTGTTATCGAGCCACTACCTCATAACCAAAAATTTTAACAGAAATTAATCTTAATTGACATTTTTATTAGCATTGTTAATGTGTAACATAGTGTTAACGCACATTCAAAAATCCCATAATTCACTTCTCTGTAACAATTCTCTGTAATCGGCTCAAATTTACACTTTAGTTCTCATAATGGACCCTGCGTTTTCATAAGGGTAAGTCTGAAAAGTGCTTGTGTATAGAAAAGAACTTTACTGATTTAAACTAAAAATTCCTATATATTGACTGGTCAGAGCATGGCATAAATATCACGCTTTATATCAGCAGCATATGTTCATCAACCCAGTCAATAGGAAAACCTAGATATATGCAAGAGAATGAAATTAAAATAGCTAGTACACTTTTAATATTCATTAAGAAGTCAATAAAATTAATTCACACAAATGTGAAGTTAAACTCCAGTATGAACTCACAAATATTGAATACTTGTTTTCTACTGTTCCTCTATTGCCATACGACAACGGTACTTGGAATCCATACATGTTTAAATACTATGAAAGTTGAAAAGGAAATAAAGAATTAATTGGAAACGTTGAAGTGTCGAATATGGGGACATTTTTGGTATAAATATTCCCATTAGTTTATATTACTACTACTACTACTATAACTGCTACTACTACTACTAATAATAATAATAATAGTAATAACTAATGATGGTGTGCATTGGCCATTCCTCTTACAAATTTCAACCCAGGAGTAACTTTTAATATCCGACGAAGCACACACATATTTGAATAAATGTCTGGGTGTTTTCAATAAATACTCAAGAAAATGTGTTATCAAAACTGTAAATGTGCACACTATTACTGGCTCGTTTTAACTTTAAGTAATTGAGACGATTGGAAATTCTCAGAAAAAAATCAAATATATTATTATCGTATAGTTAATTCCAATAGTCGTAAATTTATCATATATATTATATTTTATTTTAAATTTTCAATGAATGACGGTAGGTTAATTATATCCTAATATTTGATTGTATTCTGCTGTAAGGGTTGGAACTCAATGAACCTCAATAAACACATACAACATAATGCGTTAAAACGATATAATATTTACGCAAGTGTTCATAGAAGATCCTATTCCTTAATCGTGGGTGAGGCGGATGTACATTCTTTTGTTCCTAATTGATTTTAAATTCAAGTAGTGGACAACGACTGTAAAGATTCAGAAAATATACGCCATGTCCTATGAAAAACTGTTAATTTTCTAATGATATAGTTGAATTATATATTCTTAATGGAGGGGCGAATAATCCATACCACATTTGGGAGCTAACTTTACCAGCCATTTTTGATTGGTTCCAATACTAGGCACAAAATTATTACGGACTAGTCAGAAGAAATATTCATAATATTTTATCAAAACTGAACGAGATTTTTATAAATGTCATGGATATCTAAAATAAATCGGAAAGGGGTGAGAGAGTAAATTATTTCTTTTATTTATACTAATTAGTCATATGCAACGTAAAGAATTGTGATGGCTTAATATACAGTATGAAATATTACACCAAAATCGAAGAGTTGTAACATAATTTATCGTAAATAGAATTTACTGTTTAAGTCCAAGGTAGATGAATAATTCATCACACATCATCATAGATAATCTGCCATTATGGGCTAGTCACTTGCTACAACTGGAAAACTTCCTATCGTTTGTCATCATCTTTACGTAATGTACTGTTTTAGTCCATACATTACAATAATTCGCACGAAGCATTTTATGAGCCTTTTTCTTATCTATTCTTTTCAAGGTTCTACAAAATAGTGAATAGTTGAATCAAATGTTATAACCAAACCAAAAGTTGCATACAGCTTGGTATCGTACTGGTTCAAATTCCACTTTGCTGAAAAATTTGGTGCAATATTTGATTATGTATAACCGAATCAAGATGCATATGGTGCCATAAAATAGCGGCAAAATCATGGGCAGTAACGTGTCCAGTAAGCGAGCCACGCCTACCCAAT
This sequence comes from Thermobia domestica, assembly GCF_964235325.1. Lineage (NCBI taxonomy): Eukaryota > Metazoa > Arthropoda > Insecta > Zygentoma > Lepismatidae > Thermobia > Thermobia domestica. The sequence goes on from NC_137470.1 coordinate 80,102,950, forward strand.
GGAAACCTAGACAATGAGGTCAATAGCATCTCACTCCATATTTCACAGATCTCCCGAGACCAAGCGAATCATACGCTTGCTTGGGCGTTACATATACGCAATGACTCAACCGATCATATCACTCGTTTCCAGGCGTTAGGTAAATTCTTCTTGCTTAATATTTCTTGCCCAAAGGTATTTTTTTGTTTTTGTTTTTATAACTTTTTCCAAATTTAGACCGTTTGCACGAACTGAAGTGGAACTTTTCGTTATTTTGCCATTTATTAAAACTCAAAAACGCAACTTTTGACCCTATTAGAATTCGTTAACCGAAAATTTCATTTTTTCGCTCCACGTAAGTATGTGTGTGTGTGTGTGTGTGTGTGTGTGTGTGTGTGATTCAAAGTGCTTTTAATTTACTTAGAATTTAAAATTAGAATTTACATTCTAATTCACACGATAGAATAGCGAAGTTCTAAAAAATGTTTACTTATTTCTAAAACAAATTGTCCTGAACTTTCATTGCAACTCACAACACCCCATAGTAATTCTTACTCCAGTGTGATTACGTTATTATTCATACCTGGTTCAAAATGATCTAATTTAGGATTACCTTAAGATCATGATAGACCTGGCACTAACCATAATAATCTTCCCCGAAAATGTAAACAGACAAGAGATGGTGACCACATTTTCCGAAATGAATATATTATTTTAAACAATTTATTAGCAAGTAGAGTTTTATTCAATATGGCAACTGACATTCTTATTTTTCAACATATAAGAAAAAGCTTACAGATAACATACAAAAATAAAATAAATTCAAGATCGTATGAGCTGAGAAATCATTAGCAAATTCCTCCAATGGATCAATAGTGTTAATGAATAACGTCCAGTCACTTGTCCTTTCGGCAGGATGATGCTGTAGCTCTGCTAATAAGACAGAAATCTATGAGTCGGAGCAACTTATTGTTATATTTTAAATATTATAATATCGCATTGTATTTATGTTTGTTACATTGTATTATTCTTAATTTTTTACGAGGATATTTAATAGTTAAACATGTTAATAAAAAGAGTAAAATTAATAAAAAATAAGAAATTTTTCAATAGATTTATAAAGAACAATATTAAGAATGTCCTTCCAAATGATTGAATTCAGACACTAAACATCTTAACCTAAGTGTTTGTGACGTGCTTCTGTGCTAATCAGTTTTTTCTGTATTAATTCCTAAAGAAATGAATTCAAAATCGACAGATAACGATACTGTAGGCAGCAATGGTCATAATTTTTTGTCCATATAACAGCAAAATTATCTAGAAAACGTGCACGACACCCAGTAAACTAGAAGTGAAATGTAGGGTTCAAAAGGGTAAGGAGATTCGACTATCCTATGGTTTGAAGTCATTTGTGTTATTTTTTAGGTTTACTATTCAATTTGAGCAGAACAATGATGAGTGAGGTTCTTCAATGTACAGTATCTTCACCTTGAGCAGAACCTCTTCTTAAAAAGGCTTTTGTCAATAACTGTTTTGCGTCCTGGTACATATTCAAAAATTTTGCTACGTTTTTACCACTTCTGATCCTCTTTCTGCTACTGTTTTTTCAAACTAAAAATTTACACATGTTGTGTTTCTACGTACATTTCAGTTAAATAACAGCAAGCAATACGACTAAAGCAATGATGTCTAATACACATCATGTGCACATCTCTAGCTACACTAAAAGCAGCACCAAACTCATATATGCGAATTTTGTTCCAATAAGTGTTCAAGTTACGTGGCTACAATATTCAGGATAGTAGAAGATATTAAAAAAAAAGAAGAAATGTCTGTTTATATTCTCATGATAAGAATCATTCCTTTTCATTTTTTCATTATTTCTCTAGATACTGAAAGCAAGCATATATATGAATTTCAGTACACATGAGTATCAATTGAAATGAGGAAACAGCCATATAATCGTTTCTAAGCAGTAGATATTGAATTATATTAACATTGCATTTAATAGTCCTTATTTATCTCCAGAGCATCGTGTACTTCGACATTTTATAGCCTAGTTTGTATTATAATAGTCTTGAAAATGTGAAGAAATGACACATAATTTACAGTGAATAGTCTGTTGTATTTTAACTAAACGTGAATTGCTAAGACAAAAGAGCGCTATGCTCTGCATTGCTTTGAAATTATATACTATGATACTTTAAAGCATATTTTTAAATGAATGAGATTCATTACACTAGTGAGATTTTAAAACAAACATTACCGTTTTGTATGCAATAAGGTGATGGAATGTGAGTAAATTTTACTTATTCTTCGATTGAGAAAAGTGCATTCTCCTTATTCGCAAGTTCTCATAAAGACCTTCTGAGTCAACTGCAATGACATATGTGCTATTTAAAACGTTTTAAAGGGGATAAATATAGTCTCAATATTGTTAAAGACTAAAAATATAATTATAATTTCATTATTATAATTACTATTGCTATTATTAGTTGAGCGTTACTCAAATGTATTAGGACTTTCTCTGAAGATTAATTTTAAATAGTTAAATGTAACATTCTGTCTTCATTGTGCAAAAACAATGAAACTATTATGAAACATTAAAGCTTTTACCATACAAAACAAAGATTAAACTACTCTCTGAGTAGTACTTAGTTTCCTTCTAAAACCATCCAATTAACAACGTTTCTGAATTATTTTGGACAGATCATACACAATAGTTATATCATTAACTATTTCAAATAATTTGACTTCATAATCATCTCTGTCCAAAGCCCTAATAGGGTGGTTTGAAACTTCAGTATATCCATGAATAAGATGTATTTAATTGTGACATGCCTTCCAAAAATTAGTTAATTAATGAACTTTACCAAAACTATAAAATCATTTCTGAAAGATCTTTCTTTCCAAATTTAATTACCTGAATTTAGAAAAGTTGTTTATTGAAACATAGGTTATTCACCTAATATTAATATACTCTAACGCTTAAAAACATTTTCTTAAATACAGCAATTTAAGAAGTAATTACAGATTTAGATTTACTCAGTTGAAATAAATAGTTATAGTTCAGCAAACGAATTCAAGCAATTAAAAAATATAGCTCCAAAAATAATAAGAGCGTGCTATTTACCAAATTGACCGCATTTATATTTAATTCCTAATTTAAACTGCTGGCTAATATTCATGTTACTCAATGGTCAGTGATTATAATATTTTAATTAGTTATTTTTAAGTAAATGGTTAGCTTGTAACTTTGTTTGGTTTTTGGAGTAATATTTACGTTTTGGTGTAAAGGGTCGGATAGTGAGCTTGATATTACGTTAAAAGTTCACAGTTTTACAGGAAATCTCGCAAGTAAAGGAAATAGACTGTTTCAACGCGCTAGCTAATTGAGTTTCTTTTAAAATTAGATTGCAATAAAACTCTGCATTTTTATTAGGTTTAGGAAGGCATATACGATCATTAGGTTTTATACTCTATTGAAAAAATTCAAAAATACGTTAAAATCATTAAGACGAATAGGAGCCTTGGAGACTACAAAAATTCAAATAAGAGAAATTTTAAATTATTGGATACATGTTGTGCACATGCAAGTTGGAAACCTACTAATTGCATAAACATGTTGCTTCAAGGTGAAATGAACGATGAATTCATGCTAGCCTAGACATATAGATTGTTAAACTTTTTTTTTTTATTTTCAAGAAGAGCTGTGTTTTCTATGAATTACATTCCCTTTATAGTTAGCGTGATTTGCTTCTTGTTTAGCAGAAACGAATCGGGCTCCTTTTGATTTTGTTGAAGGAGAGCCTGGACTTGTTTCGGGATTTAATATTGAATACAGAGCTGATTAGTTTGATTTTATTTTTACGGCTAAATATGCCAGATTTTTTTTTTATCAGAGTTCTATTTAGTAGGGTAAAATTAGAGATTGACCCGGAACTGAATACTATTGAAATAATCTTTGGGATGTGAGATCAGGTAGCTATGAGTGAATTAACCAGAGAATGCTAAAAACTGGAAGTTTGTGAAATTCGAGATATTCCGGGTTGAAGTTGTAACTCAAAATTGCGTTTTGAAACAAATGCTGATATTGAAGTAATACAAGTTAGTATACACAAAAGTTGTTTTATGCATGCAGTGCAATATATTTTCGTCCGTAATAAGACAGTAACAATTTATAGTCAGAATGTTTGAAATTTCAATACTGGTAGAAATGGTTATACACAGGGTGACTCAAAAGTCCGGCATGATAAGACAAATGGGTAAAATATGCATCTGATCCGCAAGGTAAATATGGATGAGAATAAAAGTTTAATATTTTCAAAGGTAGTTTGCAATTTTATAAAAAGAAAGTCTCCCAGCGTTTTCACTATATTGCCCCGGAGTGAAACTTCGAATTGTTGTTTTCTGATTCATTACTGTAAATATAATTAAAATATATCTGTAATTCCCATTTCAGTGTAATTTATACCCCATAACCTGTTTCTACCGTGTATGAATTATTTGTTATTTTATTTAAACACAAAATACTTCTTTGACTTCTCTTATAACTTTATGTTTCCTTGATTTCAATGTTTCATTTCTTATCTCTAAGCCTTGTATGCAAGTAACTGCAACCCAATGGTCTGTTATTATTTATATTGTTTGTGAAGTTATTTCCTATAAGCTATCTCTATTGCATTCCTTGCCAGTGTTTATTCCTCCTTGACCTCTGCACATGCGAGTCCTAATGACCCGTTCTGTATTCGGTTCACTAATAAAACAAATTTTCACCACTTTTCTTGCTAGACGCTTCTAAGTTTAATTCTATATTTGCTTTAACATAAGCACTATTTTTTATGAATTCTTATTGTTACATGACTCACTTTTATCCATTATATACAGTACTCATACGCATTCACACACGTTTCCCTGCATTCATTGCGGATTCGTTCATGAATTCAGAGTTTACGGTACGCACACTTCAGTGCTGCGGTATACCGACGCACCTTAGCACAATGTTTGATTATGAATTTAAGGGCAGTTTTTCACATTCCTTTTCTAATTAGAAGCTTTCTCCGCATGATGAATTGTCTACGGAAATTCTTATGTTTTCACGACCATTAGTGCAATATTGATATGCAAGATTAACTTTAATCTATGTTTTCTGCAGGAGCAGCTCATGCTACTACGTAATTTTCTTCCCAGTGCTTTGCACTGACAAGTGCAACTTTTAAGATGGAGTCAGGTTCTTGATTTTCAACAGTAATTTCTGCATAAAGATGTACCTTTGAGTACCCAACCCTATTAAAGAGAATCTATTTCTGTCGTTGCTAAAGTTTTCCATGTAAGTTCTTAACGAATAAAAAAGCATGGCTCGGGGTGGGAGCTACTCGGGAACTGGTCTCGACGCTACTTCTGTCATTCACATATAGCTTGTGTAACGAACTAGAGGGACATCGTCAGTTTGTGTACCGCCAAACAAAATGACGAAAAATTGCTTGTCTGCTTTCGAGACTGAATCCACTGACGAATTATCTGAAAGAAATATTTCTGCACATTCTTGAGAGGTTACATTCTTTGGAATTGTCTTAAGAATTTTTGCCTTTCCTTGTTTGAGGTGCTGACATTCTATTACACCCAGTAACTGCAGGAATGAACAGGATATGCCTGCAAACTTGTGGTCCAATGTGACGCTGGACACTTCTGACAGCATAGATGGTTTCCGCTCATGCCTCTTTCCCTTTGCAAGTAGTTTCATGAAACTTTCACCCACCGAATCATCAGCATGATACAGCAGCATCACTAATACATCCGTGTCATCTGTCACAACTGTCACTTAATCCCTCTTACGAGCCAAGCTAATTGCACTCAAAATAATTAGTGAGTCCACATCAATCTGTGCTCTATTGATGATGTGGCCATTTGCTCTCAACTCTGTAGACAATACACCTATTAGGTGATTAATGTTCTTTTCATTTGAGAGGAACGCATGCTGGTTATCCTATGCCGGTGCGCTCAATGAAATTTTCACATCGGGTGCTGAAGGATGAATACTTCGGCGTTGATGCTCATGGTATTTCACGGACGGACCATTTGGGTGCCCCTTAAATACTATTATGCACTGAACATGAAAATGCTGACATAAAAATTTGCAGTATAACTGAAGCATATCCATCCATAAATGGAGTTCAGACCATACTACGTGTTGAAGCAACATCCGCCATCAATAACGAATGATTCTGATAGCTCAGGTTCCTCACAAGTAAACCTTACGTTTGGGTGAATCGAGTTGCTGAATGAGACACATATGAGAAAGTAGAACTAAATGTGGTCAGTATTTCAGTGAAGTTGTAGGTGCGATGCTCCAGGGGTTTAGGAGATACAGGAGATACCAGAACATCACATGGAAGTACAGAATAGTCTTCATACAGTTGGAGGTGAAAGCTCTGTAAGACCTCTTCTAACGACAAAAGGTGAATAACAAATATATGGGTACATATTAGGACTAGGGAGAAGTCATATAGTAAGGGTATACCTGACGGCGGCCATCTTGAAATCTGCCATTTTGAATTAAGGTTAAGTTTTTAAAATAGGAATAGGGTCATGTGATACATGATTTAAGGCGCAAATTTAATCAGAAGAACAATGGTGGCGTTAATTTTGATTTACGCGCAATTGGTAAAGGTTACAGGGAAATTACATATTGTTGCAGAATATTATTAATCCTTTACCCCACCGTGTAAATTTTGTGTTAATGATAATAATTAAATAAAAAGCAGGTGGATAAATATTAGGTCTATGGTAAGAGTTGCCTTGATAGCGCCCATGTTCAATTCCGCCATTTTGAATCAGACAAAAGTTTTAATCAAAACGCATAACATTGACACCATATTAATAGCAAAGTTTACCATAAATCCAACGGTAAAACCATTTTTGCTTTATCATTAACCAACATTTGTTATCGCATAAACAAGTTGCTAATTTAAGGAAAAATGACCAGAGTGGAATTGAGTCATAATTGAACTTGGGTCTTTCTTCCAGGAAAGTCCTCAATTAGTACAATCAATATGTAGTTTAGAAAAGAGAAGAGTGACTTGCACAAATGCTCTGCTCACAGTGAGCATACCTGACAAAGGCAATCGAGTTACACTTGACACATTTGTCGTTAACAATTCCGTCAAAGCAGTAGCAGTAATTATTATCATTAACACAAAATTTACAAGGTGGGGTAAAGGACTACTGCTGCAACAATATTTAATTTCCGTGTAACTCTTTACCAATTGCGCGTAAATTAAAATTAACGTCACCATTGTTCTTCTGAATAAATTTGCGCCTTAAATCATGTATCATATGACCCTATTCCTGTTTTAAAAACTTAACCTTAGTTCAAAATGGCGGATTTTGAGATGGCCGCCGTCAGGTATACCCTTACTATATGACTTTCCCCTAGCCCTGAAATGTACGCATATATTTGTTATGCACCTTTTGTCGTCACAAGGGGTCTTACAGAGCTTTTACCGCCAACTGTATGAAGACTATTCTGTACTTCTATGTGATGTTCTGGTAGCTGTATCTCCTAAACACCTGGAGCTTCGCACCTACAACTTTACTGAAATACTGACCACATTTAGTTCTACTTTCTCATATGTGTCTCATTCAGCAACTCGATTCACCCAAACGTAAGGTTTACTTGTCAGATGTATGCGGTGTAGTGAATTACTGCTGCTTTTGGTGGTGGCAGTGAGTTCATGTGCTAAATCCTGGGCTAGTGTGTGCTCGAGTTCAACGAGCGCAGCAAGTCTGCAGAAGAGAGTTGAATTGTGGAAATAGTGTATACTATTACCAATGTGAACTCCTTTTTACTACTATACATGCTGTAATGTTTTTTTTTTCTTGGTCAGTTTTCTCATTTCAGTTTAATGATATTCCAAGGTCTGCCATCCAACTGCTGATATATTGGGGCCACGGTGGCTCAGTGGTAGAACGTTCACCTTTGGTCCTTGGGGTCCCGGGATCGATCCCAGCCCCCGCAAAGTGAACTTTGTGGTGGGCAAACACCGTATGCGTGGGTTTCCTCGGGGTTTTCCCGTTTCCTCCCACATTCTTAATTCTACCACTTCATTCGTTACTCATCATCACCTTCTCCTTTAGCCTAACCGACATAAGCGTGGGACGTAAAACTCCAAGATTTCATTTCATTTCATTTTTGAATCGCCCTGTATAAGGAAAATATCACATTATAATTACTAATTTCAACTTAATAATTTAAAACATTATTAGAGAAACAAAACAAATAAGTAAAATGTACACATAAACAATAATTATGGTTATATCAAATGTGTTACATAAATTCAAACACCAAAGTTTTTTGAAAACTATCTTTCAAAATGCAAGCACTAATAAAACAATTTTCGCACCGTCCCATGCTTTAGCATATCGCATATAAAGAGTACCAATACCCGTTAACGTTGCAGCAAAAAACATTTCAATAGTATTTAGTTGTGGGTTGTGAGAAATTTTCGGCTATTTTTACCCTACTAATTTAGTATTTTAGTTTTAAGTAATGATATTGTTTCTATTTCTTTTCATTCTTTTTGTAAAGTTGCATTTATATATTTTGGGTTTATTGGACTTCGCGGAACTTTGCATCGATTTCGACATTACGAGTTGATGTACCTCGCTTGAAAGAATTTCTTTCCTGTTCTTCCTAATTTATCTTCTAGGGGGCATGAAGCTTCCTTTTATTTATTTTTCTTATTTAGGTGTATTAAATTGGGAATGAACTTCTCAGAGCTTTGCTCTGGTATACGCTTTCAAAACATATGCTTGTTTCTCATTAGTTTTTATTTAATATTAAATCCCATAGAGTGGAAAGGTAAGGAACAAATAAAAAAAATGGCCGGGCACAAATTCAAGTTAAAACTAAGACTGTACAAAATATGATTGAGGTGAGGTGGTTTTAGTTTAGCGTCCCGTTCAGCAGCGAGGCTATATGAGATGTGGACCTAGTGATTAACTTGGAATCCGAACCACATGAGCTTCCGCCAGGAATCGAACCCGGGTCTCCCACGCCAAAGACGCGTACGCTAACCGCATAACATGATTCAGAATATCATTTGATTGATAGGGAAAAATTGTAGAACACCTACTTTTCTAGTGTGCAAGAATGGTATAATTTTTAAAAGAAGGATAGATATAACAAGTGCGATAACACCATCGAGCTTATTAGGAATGGAGCTTAGAATAGCATAGGTAAAGAGAAAGTATCAAAATTGCTGAATATGTAAACGAATCATTAGGGGATTGGCAGGTATGACATTTTCTGGTTCCCCTAATAAGTAGGAGTTTCATAGAGTAAAGAGTATTAGTGTTACTATTATTGTCATGAAAACAATAGTATCTTTTCTTGAGAAGTAGAATTGGAGAAGGATTTTCCCTTGATTTCTATTAAGTCTTAGTCTTTTGTTAGAGGCTGTTTTGTGAAGAAATAATAGGTGTACTATAGATATGGCTTCTACAATGGAACGCAAACATTCGATTTAAGCTGGATTATCTACAGCAAATCCTCCTCAAATTCAGTGTACTAGGATTGTTGCTAAATAAGGAATAACCGATAATAGACTTGTAATAACTGCTCAGAATGATATTTGCCCTCAAGAAAGAACGTAACCTACTAAGGCAGTTACTATGGCTAAGAGTAGAATGGGAATTCCAACTCTTCAAGTATGAGGATATAGGTAAGAGCAGTAATATATTCCTCGACCAATATGTAAATAAAAGAAGATCATGAAAGAAAACATGGAACATTAGGGTGTAGTGTACGAGGTATTCAACCAAATTTAACGTCTCGATAAATGTGAATTACTCTATTAAACGTCAGTTCAATTCCTTAAACTTAGTGTGTAGTTAAAAATAAGCCTGTGGTAATTGGAAAAATTAAATATAAGCCAAAAACAGAACCAAAATTTCATGAGTATGAAATGTTAATAGGGATGGTAAGTCCACTATTGCGTTATTAGCAATTATAAACAGAGGTAATTTAAGCATGGACGTGTCGAAATATGTCTTGGAATGTAGAAGAGGTCCTTGATATAATGAGATAATTTTTACAACTGCAATTAACGTAATAAATAACTATGCTGCTAACATAGTAGCTAACATATTAAGGCCTAAATATTGATGTCACGTACAATTTTATACAAGTAATCTCTTGGTAATCAATTATTGACTGATCATTGCCGGAAATAGAAAATATATTTGGTAAGAGGAGATGATCAAAATTCAAAGTCTTAGTAAGGTTGGGGGATAAAATGTGTTAGTAATAGGATATTAGAGGTCAGTGTGAATATTTCATTTGATGCTAGTCTTGTCACGTAAATAACTAGTATTAATATGCCTCCTAGGAGATTAAGAAGAGAATATAAGAAAATCATAAGGATTCACATTTTTGAGATAATTAGACAAGTAATGTTTCTATTAACGATGATTATTAAACCTATTGATAAGGGGTGTGATATTTGAATTAGACTACGTCCTAAAATTGTTAGAATTATAAGTAATATTCAGGTTATTTTATTTTCAAGAGGTAGTTTACTAAAATATTAGTTGTGGGGACTGAAGATAAGTTTACACTTTATCTTGATGTTCTTAAAATTGAGTTCATTAATAGTTTACAAGACAAACGTTTTGATTAAACTATAACAGCTTATGAAATTATTATTTGTTTTGTTTTCTTGTTTACAAACTGATTTAAGAGTGACATGTTTTGTCATTCATCCTAGGCGTTTGTGAATAGTTCTTCTAAGACTTCAGTGTATAATATTATATTTTTCCTACTTCTTTCTTTTTCTTCTGTAAATTTATATGCAGCTATCTATTTTTTTATTTTTAACCTTTAGTGTTTGAGGGCAGACTAGGACCGTCAATTTTTGTCTATTATTTGAACTCATTGGGGAATTTTATGAATTCATTAGTTGTATTACGATGTTAAAATGTTTGATATTTATGTTCTTTTTAATCCCTTTAGGTTTTACTTTTTAATTATGGTAAGTTGTTCAGTTTTGTCTTTTTGGTGTTTGTTTTCTTTCATTTATGGTAGGTAATAATATGGGACTTGTTTGTTGAGAAGTAGATTATTACCTGCGCAGAGATGGACTGAGGTAATCACTAATCTTTTTAAGCATTTGAATCATTATACTTATAATTATGGCTAAAGAAGGAGTACTAGATAGTACAATTTATGCTACGAGTTTTATTAGTTTGGTTGTGGTTTTACTTGTATTGTTCTATTTGAGATTTTCTTCTTCCAGATTATTCATATTTCATTTATTTTGAGGAGTCTTTAATTCTTATACTATTCTTAATTTTGGGGTTGGGTTATCAGCCTGAGCCTGTACAGGTGTGCATATATTTATTGGTTTTTACTTTATTTGCTTCCTTACCTTTTTTGATTGGTATTTCTCTATGCTGAATATATCAAGGGTAGGTTTGTAATCGTTAGTATAGGAAGTATTTTGGACATAGGAATTACATATTTTGTATGTTATTTTGGTACAGTGGTGGTTATTTTCATTAAAACACCTATGATTTTAGTTCATTTGTGAATGCGAAGGGCTCATGTGTCAACACCGTTAAGTGGATCAAGAATTTTAGGTGGAATACTAGTAAAGTTTGGGGTTGTGCTTTATAACGTATTACATATTTTATAGAGAATGTGGCTGTAAATATGAATTTTATCTGATATGGTATTAGTGTAGTTGGCACTTGACGAGTAAGATTAGTTCGTCTTGGGTTGCTTATACTTCTGTAGCACATATGGGGTTAGTATGTATTAATGAGGTTAATAAATAAAGGATTATGGAACTTTAGGGAGGCCCTTACTTTGATAATTGCACACGCGCTGTGTTCTTCTGGATTATTTTGTTTTGCAAATATTCCTTATGAGCTTTTAGGAAGTCGAAGATCACTACTTAATTGAGGGATACTATCTTTTATGAGGTGTGATTTTTATTAAGAACTGCTAACATAACACCCTCCCTACGTTGAATTTATTAGGTGAGATTAGTTCGCTAATAGAAACTTTTGTTGATCATGAAGAACTGTATTGGGATTAGCTCTATTGTCTTTCTTTTAGTTCTGCATAACGACTACACTTACATTCATATTCGGTGCATGTTTTGCTGGTACAAGATTTTATGATTGTAGTTGGCTGAGTAGTTTAGTAAGAAAATTTTAGTTTGTGGAAGGAAGACTATAATGCCTTCTGGCCGTGGTTTGACCTTTCTCAATGTATGTGGTTTGGTTGGTGGGGAACACGGGAATTTAGAAGTTTTCTCTCTCTTGGGAGAACTGTTTTATACCTTGATAAGGCCTCTTCTTCGTAACTGCATCTAGATGTTCTATCCTTGGTCTTCCTCTTCCTGATTTTTCTTCTGCCTTTCTTCTTCCAACACTGTGATCCAATCGGAGTGCCGAATAACATGACCAAGAATGCTATTTCTTTCTTTTTCTAGAATATTCGTAATCTATCGTCCTTCATGAGCTTTCTTTACTACTTATTCATTCCTTTTCTTTCGGTCCATGGTATGGGCAGCATTCTGTGCTAACACCACATCTCAAATGCTTCTAGTTTTGGATATTTCAGCTTTTCTCAATGTCCATGTCCCTGATCCATAAACGCCATGCTCCGTACCAGTGTCTTAATAAATCGTTTCCGAACGTCCGACACATTTCTTTATGCTAGAAGTCCCCTTTTCCTATTGAATGCATGTGTAGCCTGCACCAGTCTGGAAATTTGGTCTTTTTAACTTCTTTCGTCCGAGAATATTACACTTACTAAGTAGGGAAACGTCTTAACGTCTTCTATTTTCTCTCCATTTAGCCATACCTTTATGTCTTCCTGTCTTGCTCTTGTGCACTTTATCACTTTGGTTTTCTTTTTGTTTATCTTCATTTTGCATGTTTTCCCAGTTTGTAGTTCAAGTTTGAAAGTGCTCCCTGCAGAAAACTTGGCCATTTACTTTTACGCCTTTCTCATTTTTCTCAAAGAATTCTTTCATAGCCTCTTCTATATAGACGTTGAACAGGAGAGGTGAAAGTCCACATCCTTGCCTTACCTATATTAGTTCTTGCTCCCTTCTGATCTCTTCCTATAACAGCTGTCCGATTCCTATAAAGTTGGTATATTATTCTTCTGTCTCGGTAATCCACTTTCAGATTCTTCAACGCCCTGAACACGATATTCCAATCTACTTTGTCAAAAGCTTTCTCTATATCTACAAACGCTATCACAATTGGTTTGTTTATTCTGAAGTGCTGTCCCGTGATCAACCGTAGACTCAGTATTGCTTCCGTTGTTCCCCTTTTCCTCCTGAATCCAAACTGGTATTCCGATAGCCGTTCTTCGATTTTCCCTTCTATTCGTTGTGCGATAATTTTGGAAAGTGGTTACTTTTCAGTAACCATAGTATATTAGTAACCATATAATTAGTAACTATAGTGTATTTATTGAATGGGAAGTTATTTATTTTAATATAAATAGAATTGTTATTAATATTTTCCTTGATTAAATATCACTTATGTTTATAAGATTCAGTTATATATTGGTAATATATAGTAATCTAATATAGTGGCCAATATATAGGTTCTGATCGTTATCTATACCGTTTTATCATGTTAGTGTTAATAGTTGTTCTCTCAATGGTATTACTAATTATTTCCCTTAATTTAATTAGAATTCTTATTGGATGAGACGGACTAAGACTAATTTATTACTGTTAGTTATTTATTATCAAAATATTCAATCTTACAAAGCTGGTATTTCTTACAAAGCTGGTATTTCTAGTCGAATTGGTGATGCTGCAATTTTATTAGCTATGGCTTGAATATTAAATTATGAAAGTTGAAGTTTTTTATTTTATTTAATTTATTTATTTATTTTTTTTTACTTACACACGGTTTTGAATAATGACGAAATGGTGATTACTTCTTGCTTAATTACTTTAGCTGTTAGAACAGAGTGCTGAAATACCTACTTTTGTTTGATTCCTGCACAAATGGCTGCACCCGCTCAAGTATCTGCATTAGTATCTTCTCCCACTTTTGTGACTGTTGAGTTTATTTGCTGATTCGTTTTTGATATGTTTTATTAAATGTTTATAATGGGGAGGTACTATTATTATTATTATCAGGTACAACTATGTTTATGGTTGGTATTCGAGCTAACTATGATTATGTTTTAAAGAAAATTATTACATTATTTACGTTAAGTCAACTCAACCTTATGATAGCAATTTTAATAATGGGCTTTCCTCTGATGTTGGTTCATCTATTTACGCATGCTTTATTTAAGGCATTACTTTATTTATTTGCTGGGACAATCATTCATTGTGTGGGAAATACTCAAGATATTCTTAGAATAGGGGCACTAGTGAAACAAATACTTCTAACTTTCTATGTTTACATGTAGTTAATTTAGGATTATGTGGGGTGTTTGATTCTAAGGACTTTATTTTTAGAAATTTCTTGTCTAGCCTTGATTAATGTCGTTACTTTTTCCACTTATTTTTTTTTTACTGGTTTTAACTGTTTGTTATTTAGTTCGTCTAAGATTATACTTGACTGGTAGTGGCTTTGCAGGAGATTTTATTCACTTTATGAGTGATAATGAGGGGTTAACAATATGTAAGGGAATGTCACGACTAGTAGTAACGGCAAATTTGGAAGGCGCAAAATTATGCTAATTTATTTTTCCTGCTGTTAATTGTATTGTGTTACATTATATTTGAAAATAACCCCCTCACTTGTTAGTGAGGTAGGCTTATGTGTAGGAATATTATTGACTAGTTATTCCATAGGTAAGACCTCTTTGATTTTAATTCAACAATTTAGGAAGTATGTGTTTTTACCTTATCGTTCTATTAACTGTATTATTAAATTCACTTTACAAGTAGGAAGAATATACTTTGCTAATGCTGATCAAGGTTGAAGTGAGTGTGCAGCGGATTAAGGTATATACGGTAGTTTTAAGCATGATTCATTATTAGTTCAACAGTCCCGGGACAATTTATTTAAAATAAACTATTATTTTTGTATTTTTACTATTTTCCTTTGTTTTATCATGCTTACTTTGCAGATAGCTTATAGTGAAAGCATAGTATTGACGATACTAAGAAGAAGTAGTTCCTTTGGATACTCCCTGAGAAGTACTCTCCTTTTCAGTCGAAAAGGTAACGTAATTGATTATGTACTAAAAGGGTATTGGTTTAAGCCCTGAGAGATGTTAACAAACGTCCCGCTAAAGATGGAAGTTAGTAGCTTCATTTTGAATATTCACGCATTTCCTTAGTTCAGGACTTAAATCCCAGCGATATCATCAAGAGTGTAATGTCTCTTTTTCGCTTCAACTAATAAATAAGGGTCTAGTGAGCAAAGGTTCAGGTCGAAACTGAGTGCAATCATTTGCTTCTTATTTGAGATAATTTGATAACAATATCTTCTAGATTCAAATCAAATATTATACTTACCTGTTATCCGTACTATGCTTATGATAGGGATCTTTGATTCCATCCGTGGTGAAGGCCTAGAAGAAGAATTGATAACAAAGTCACTCTGATCATAGGCGTAACTTACGGAGGCAAGTGGAGGTCAACTGATCCAAATTTCTGAAGCTAATTAGGATAGTCATTCAGTGTTATCTGTGAACTGAGCTGCAGCGAATTAGACGCCGTTTTGCTTAATTTTGTGTTTTTGTTTCCCTGTATTGAGGTCTTTTGACCACTAACCAGGCCAAGAGAAGGAAGGAGCAAGGAAGTGAAAAGACAGCGACCTGGCCTGACAAAAGGTACCAGGTTAAACCTCAGTAACTCAGTCAGAATGACAGATCGGAACAGAGTTCTTGACCATGCTCAACTTTTCCAATGCTGTTCGGTAGTCATACACACTGCCCAGTGCTTAAAGTGGCTTCAGTGAAAATCCGCCTCTTGGAAATATGTGTCCACAGTGATTTGCAAGAAGGCAGTCAATAATGAAAATAAATAATCCCTGATCCACGTTCCTGATCTGTTTCGATAAATCACATTAATAGTCGTTTCATAGACCGAACCAAAATATTAATTAAAAATAATGCACAAAGTTTGTAAAGTGACAAGTGTTGCACATGAAGTAAATTCCGACAGCAGTCTGATTTGCCGGCATGCAGTGACGGCGCGTTCCGGCTCACTTTAGGCTCTAACACTGCCTCTCTACTAGTAGTTGGGTAAGTATCACTCCTTTTTGATTCCTGTGATCTCAATTGGTTCGCATCTCTTCCTTTTTTTCGTTTTCAGACATTACATGCCCCTTTACGATGGTGATAATAAACTATAAACTGCAATCTGAAATTCAGGATTTCTTTATTTTTGATACTTCAGAAATGCTTGTAATTTGAATAAAGACAGGACTTATTTTAAGCATGTTTCTTTTTGGGGGGAGGCTCACACACTAAGTATATAATTGTGATTGAACTATATCTAAAAATAATTTGCTCATGTTCAGAGATGTTCATATACTTTCTCTCTTACAGATTCCGGCTTTTCCTTAGAAAATGGGCAGCTATTAAAAATTTGTCTTATCTATGATGATATTATTATAAAATGTTCGACTGTAAACTGTCTTCAAGTTCTAGAATAACAACGGGAATAAAACACTGATTTTAACTAAATTTAGTAATGTCTTGCAATAAATATTTTGATACATCCATCTAAATGAAGGTCAGTGAACCTTGAGTGTGATGAAGAAATGGGATACGCTGTACGTTGATGGTAAAAAGAAGTACAGGTCGGTCTGTTGTCTGGGATACAGGGTGTGTTTTATAGGGGTAAGCAGAGACGTACGAAACTCGGCTCTGTCGCAAATCTTGTTGTCCTAAATACAAAAGAAATTTTATTGCTTTCCCTGAAAATCACAAAAATAGAAACATCTGGTATCGTTGTGAAGTGGAAAGGGAGAACTGTATGGTTACAACAACGACTTACTGTTACTATAGCCACCCCGGCACATAAAACAAAAATAATATACTTGACTTATTCTGAAACTTGTGTTTGTAGTGAGCAGTTCGTTTGTATAGCCTTCACGTGTATCGGTGTATAGTGGTGAAATCTTTTAAGTTTTACGTCCCACGGTTATGCCGCTTAGGCTAAAGGAGACGGTGATGATGAGAGATGAGTGAAAATGGTGGAATGAAGAAAGTGGGAGGAAACGGGAGAACCCCGAGAAAACCCACGAGCGCGGTGTTCGTCCACCACAAAGTTCACTTGGCGGGGGCTGGGATCGAACCCGGGACCCCAAGCACCAGAGGTGAACGCTCTACCACTGAGCCACCGCGCCCCCCAGGTGTATAGTGGTTTCATTTTTTATATTTTATCAGTGGCACGTGAACATTTCTTACGTTTCACAGGAAGTTGGTGTGACGAATATGCAGTGCTCCGAAAAAATCTAAAACTTTGTTGGAATATTTTAGTAAGAAGCCGAAACTTAGCAATATTGACAGTGCCAGCGGAGATAATCAAATAGTGACTAAACAATCTACTTCTTGCGTTTCAGAAGATAAGAATTCAAGTGATAGTGTGAAAATAGTGTCAGAAGATGAGAACTCAAATTTCGGTACTACTGTGGAAACAGTGACACAAGATGAAGTTTCAGGAGATCGTAATCCAGTCAAATGTTGTAGAAAGGCAAAGACATTTCTGAGAGTAAGTCTAGGTCCCTTTGAACCGCAATTGAAAACGTATTCCAATAAAAGTGGCCGTCGGTTCCGATCTGAGTAGTATAGGCAATTTAGTTGTTTAGAATATAGCGTTGCTCGAGATAGTGCATTTTGCTCTTATTGTCACGCATTCTGCAAAAATATTCCGAAATCTGAAGTCACTTTTACTAAGGAGGGTTTCCGTAACTGGAAGAAGGCTTAGATATATTCAGTATAAATGAAATGAAATCTTTGAGTTTTACGTCCCACGGTTATGCCGGTTAGGCTAAAGGAGACGGTGATGATGAGTAATGAATGAAATGGTGGAATGAAGAAAGTGGGAGGAAACGGGAGAACCCCGAGAAAACCCACGCACACGGTGTTTGTCCACCACAAAGTTCACTTGGCGGGGGCTGGGATCGAACCCGAGACCCCAAGCACCAGAGGTGAACGCTCTACCACTGAGCCACCGCGGCCCCTAGATATATTCAGTATTCATGAGGCAAGTAAAGCTCATAAGACTTGTATTTCTAAGGCTGCGGAATCCGAAACGCACTATTGCACAGATCAGTTGCGCGTAAATTAGATTCGCAGATGAACCCAATAGTTAACGACAATAGATAATAAATTTGGAACCACTTCTAGGTAGTATTTTGTATCGTGCTCGCCACTGTGTTCCTCTCAGAGGTCATCGGGAAAGTGACAAAAATGAAAATAGAGGTAATTTACTTGAACTCTTATCACAAGATCCAAAGACAATAACGTGATTTCTCGGTATTATGTTAACAAAGAGAAAACTTCTAGATACGTTACTCCCGAATACCAAAATCAATTTCTAGATTTAATGTGTGAGTTTGTGCTAGGAAAAATAATTGATCGTCTGAAGACTGCAGGTGTATATATAGTGTCATCATGGATGAAACTCAAGGTTTGAAGCGACAAGAACAAGTATCAATTGTTTTGCGTTACTGTGATGAAACTTTAAACGTTCACGAAAGTTTTATCGGGTTTTACGAGACAGAAATAACAGATGGCGAAAGTTTGCCCAATTTTTAACAAATGTGTTAATACCACTGGGTGTGAGCGTAGATAACGTCCATGGACAATGTTACGATGGTGCAGCCGTTATGCGTGGTCAGTACTCTGGTGCTGCAAGGAGGATCAAGGACGTGAAGGATTTAGCCATTTATATTCATTGTTACGCTCACATTTTGAACTTATGCGTTGTTGATGTGCGCGGAGAAGTGTCTGTAACTTGAAATATGCTTGGTGTTTTGAGTATTTTGCATTCCTTCATAGAAGCGTCCTCCAAAACGCACACTATTTTTGAAAATATTAAACGTCAAGGAGAAAACTTAAAGCATTTGATAACCTTAAAATCTTTGAGAGACACTAGATGTGACTGTAGATTGGAAGCTGTTTGCGCAGCTTTAGAAAATGTTAAACCAGTAGTTGAAACTTTAGTGGAAATAGCAGATCATGACCAGACGCGCATTGCCTATCACAAAATGTTCATGACTATTTATTCCTGTTTTGTCTTAAACTGATGATACGTGTTCTTGAATACACAAATCAACTGTCCATGCACTTACAGAATACATGTGCCAATTTTTCTACAATGAAAAATTTGCCGCAAGCCTTTATCTGTAGTCTTTAGTCCTTACGGAGTGAGGAAGGTTTCAATACGCTGTGGACAGAAACAGAAGAAATTGCAGAAACTATGGGTTGCCGAATGTTTCGCGAAGAAGGCAAATCCCTTGAGCATTGTGCGGTGGTAAAATTTCTTTCGAATGTGAGGCAGCAACTAGATATTACAGACGCTAATTGTACTATCCCGTTATTGATATCCTGTGGCAGATATTAGCAACAAGTTCAAAGAAAATGATATACAGGTTCTCCACTCCCTCCACGACGTGTTGAATGAACACAATCCGTCACCAGAAAGTGTCACAATTTACAACACCTACAAAATCCTGCTATCGACAGCGGGACTCTCATCGAAGCATGGAAATTAAAATGTTTACCTTATTAGTTTTCCCAACCACTTTTAGTGAAAAGGACACTAGTTGGCAACAGTGAAACCAGTCTTATCATCGGTTTCGACCTAAATACGCCAAAATTAACTTTGTCTTTATATGTGTGTTTGCGCAGGACAATAACTCTTTATTCGAAAAGTTACTGAGAGACTTTTTCTAATTCAGTTCCCATGATAACGAAAATTAGCAAGTCACTACAGTAGCCTAAGTGACATCTAAACTCATTTGTTATTGGACAATTTTTGGTCATCAACCAATAATGGACAATGTTACATTGGGTGAGTGGTTGTTTTTCACGTGACCCACGGTGACCAGAAGAAGCGAAAATCAGTCGGTCGACATACATTAAAACCCCATCACGGGAGGGAACTTGGGCGACGACTACGAATCGTGTGTATGAAGTCACCCCCCCCCCCGACAAAGTGCTTGAAGAAGTAGTTATCCGCCAATAGGTCTAATACATGAAAGTTAAGCTAAAAGCCATACGTTCTTAATCCTGAATTTGTATAGTTAATCACGATCACAGTACAGGTTTAATTACTCAGTTGTCTGGAAAAAGTTTTTAGTGACGATTGACTGGACTCAGTATGCGATCATCTTAAGCAGCGTTTCAGGAGTCATCGAAGGATTCGTTACCGAAGCAGTGGAAGATTATAAGCCGTGCCATAGATTGCAACACGGAAGAAAATTGTAAGTAGCCACAAAATTGCATTTCTGATATCAGAGGAAGAATCCAGTGTTAGTATCGTCAGAGGAATATCGTTTGAAAGGTCATAGTGAAAGAATAATGTAATACGTTCAATTAGCACGCCAGCTAGTAAAGTGCCACTGTAGAAAAAAAAGGTAGCAGCGCGCAAGTGCTTACACACAACTCATTCTTAACGAGCCACTTACATATCAATAAATGTGCACAACCTATTATTAATGTAAAAGAGTAAAAGAGGAATAGTTAGTTGAAATTCTCAAAAGGTAACATCGGATATTCTTATTTTAACGGCCGTATACTGTGTAAATGTTGTAAACATTATTATTTCCTTACGTAGTGTTCTTACATATTTTGAAGGTTATTAAGTTGTGATAATCGAAGTGTAATACTAAATGTAGTAACAATCTCAAAGTGAAAATATGAGTAATTAAACGTAATTACTATTTGAGTAATTTTGTTTTGTAAATTCTATTTCTTCATTAACGCGAGGTTGTAGGTTACGGGATGTGCTTTGCATCCAACGTCGAAGTACTGAGCTATCCCTCTCAATCAGTATAAATAGCAAAAAAAGGGAAAAAGAATGATTAAGCGATTTTTAATACTTTGATAGCTCGTACGTAACCGACCACGATGCCTATCAATTTGTTATTTAAATCTTCCCAAGTTTAAATAACAATTGACAAAGCTTGATATGTGTCCTAGTGGAGGAGATGATTGGTACTTTACATTTTTCGATACCTTTCAATTGTGAGCGCAAGGGTAGAGAGGCGTGACCTCCAACACTAACGATAACATATTTAATTGTTGCCGGTTCTCCCTAGGTCAATAAACAATCCGTATATAAAAGTGTACGCAACATGCTCACGTTTACTTTCCACTTTCGCGCCGTTTAATAACGCTTTGGGTAATGAATTTAAATCGGAAACTACCGCCGCAGACAAGTCAATAGTTCTAGAAAACACATAGTTCGTTCTCAAGTGCATGAATCGCTTGTCGAAGCCGTAATCACGCAACACCGTTCTTTAAGTGATTCGAACCTGGGAAGTTCACTTCCAGAGACAGATGCTAACATCGCAGTACCACTTCTGCATAGATGTAAAGAGATGTGTGTGTTATGCATTTGTACTTCAGCTACTAAAAACAATCGCGTAGGTACGTTATGGGATTTGTCGGATACTCAGAATATAGGATTCGGTTCCGTGAATAAAGTCAGAATTTGGGATCCCGCAGCGAAGGTCCATAATACGTATATTTTCATGGTTAGAAAGAACTCGTTCGAAAAACAAATTCTTAAATTGAAAGACACTCCTTGTCATCCTTCGACGCATGAAAAGTCACCACTATCGATTTTTCCTGAAGTAGAAATTTCCAGTCAGCTCGAACAACTTGATGAAAATGGTTCAAAAACAATAACAAAACAGGCTTGCGTTAGAATGCAACATTATGATCGTTTATATTGCTTTTTACACAAATTAGGAGATTTGTATGTTACACACCACTGCATAAATTCCACAGAATGGTCTGACGAGTGTCTCAAAGTAATAATGACGAATTTCTCTAGTTGATTACAGTTACTCCATTGAAAAAACCCCACCAATCCGTTTAAATAGGGACGTCTATTACAGGATATCCAAGAAGACTCCCCGGCCAGCCGTATCACAAATCACAACATGAGGTACGTAAACAATGTACATGTTTAATCAAAATTTATTTCAGTATTACTCAGGATTGAGGATGTTTAGAAGGAGGAAAGGATCAAGGAGAAACACATAAAAGGAACGAAAAGGTAAAAATAGTTTAAATTAGATCACGAAATTTTTTAAAAGTTGAAATCTTATGACCCCTTGACCCATTTCGATTACAATCATGACACTTTTAAATATGTGGACCTCACCATATTTATGTCGTTTTGAATTTCTTGCATGTTTATTGTGTTTATTTCTGGACAAAGGAGAAGAAGAGTACCTGAATAAAAATTTAACCTATAATATTATGTGTTGTTTTATTATTATAATAAAGTGTGTAAGTTTTCAAATCCTTAATAACACCATTTGAAGTTGGTTTAGGAACCTTAGAGATTGGTTACGTACACTTAAGAACACTGTAGGAACCTTAGAGATCACATACCACATACAAATGTATACATGTATGTGCAGGATGTTCATAAAGGTACTGTTTGTGTTGATCATGTTAGGAAATAAAAAAAAATTAAGTATTTAATAAAAGGAAGTCATAATAATGTTCCTTTAGCAATATATGAATCTGTTCGACATGTTAAAATCCAATGTCAATAATAAGACAAAATCTTCACAGTATTTATAAAAATGCAAAATCATGTCAACTTTCATTTTTTTCTTGAATCATTACATTTTGTATATGACGTCAATGTTTTTGTGGTGCGATATTATTATGAAATTATATGCAAATAAGGTAAATAAAATGTATAGTTACCCATTCTTTCAGTGCAAGAGTAAATTATGTATGTGTAAAGTTTGTTAAAAGGTCATGGCAGACAATAAGTTAGTTTCATTTGTTATCATGCTATTACAAGATAAAAAGAAGACATTATATTATTAGTATCATTGTAAGGTAAGAACCTTACAGGCACCCATTAAGGGAAAGGGTGGATTAGCATTTGGACATTTAATCAGGTCCTGTAGTCCATGACGAGAATTTGGCTTTATAACTCGTCAATCTAAAGTATCTAAATTCTATAAAAATTGTATCTTTTCGACTATAATTATTTTCTTGGGCAAATATAAACTAAACCTTGTTATATTAAAGAAGTTAATACAAATGAATATAATCATGATAAAAAGTTAAAACATGTATGCAGTACGAAGATAATTATGAAATGTATAAACAAATAATGTAATAGTGTAATAGAAATATTAGAAAAGATTAAGCTACCGGCTTAGACGTACATGAAATCGAATAAGACCTATTAAGGAAAGACAATGTACGTTTATACACTGGTGTCCAATTTCATAGAGTTGCTATTGTAATAGTACAGACGTGAAAAACTTAAGTGCGTTCGCACGTATGTACAAGTAGTTTTAGTTCATTGTAAGAAGATGGTTATTTCAAGAATAAACAATTATTAGCTTTGGAGCTGTTATCAATTACCATCCATTTGAAAGTGTATCTCACACGTTTCAAGGGAAAATATTGTCATTTTTTTTTATAAGGTCCTCTTGTATTTTTTCTTATGATGTCATCGCCTAACGATTTTTCGTTAACAGCTCATATAGGAAGATACCGATTTATGACAATAACGGAAAGGGAATTCTAGGATTTATTGTAGGAGTCACTCAATTCCTAAGAATGTCAGTAAAGTTCAGCGTTTACTGCAAAACTCCACCTATGGGTATAGCGAGTCTGTTGTGCTTATTGACTTTAGAGGTCAACACACTAACCTACTTTTACTTTATTTTACCAGACTCGACTTTGTGCTGTGAGATTGAAGAAAAATGTCAAACTTACAGTACAAAGCGGCACATTTGAAGCGCGAAACCTCATTTTATATAGAATAAAAGGGAAATAAATTTAATAGAAATGACTAATAATAGTATAATATGTAGATTTTAATAAAAATTTAAATAAATAATGACATGCCCATTAAAGATAAAAGTTGATAAATTAATGTGTATGTGATAGTTATGTTTAATATAATAAACACAAGTAATAGCTGTTATGTTTAAGAAACGTGTAATAAGTACTGTTTGCGTAATTTAGTATTATTATATTTGTCATACCCATATATCTTGATAGTAATTTCGTATAGTGTTAATAAGATACAATATTTTCATTCTTGTTATATAGGACTTAAGTTCATTAAAAGTATTTATGACAACATATTTTACTTATACTAACATGTTTAATTGGCGCCGAAATATATCCATATATTAGTTAGTTAATTGTGTAACGTTAGGAAATTAATAACGATATTTGTCCATAACTTTTTTTGCTATTACTATGTTAGTTTAGGTATGAAATCTAATCTTTTTCAGTCGATTTGTTTTTCTTGTCCATTTATATCTTATTTTGTGTGTAATATTTTAGGTTTCGTACGTATGACTTATGTCAGGGTGTACATACGTATATATCGTTTAGAAAAGAAATACGTTTTAATTATTACATTTTTGAAAATAATCAGACACATATATTCTTACATAAACAAAATTTTTCTTTTTCTTCAGTAGTCGGTAACTTGATTTTTTGTCAATGTTATACAATTTTTACAGTTAAAGATATTTTTCTAGTTGGCATTTTTGATTTTTATACTAATGCTACGGTCATTATTGACAATTTTGTGAAAAATATATAAGTGTGAGTTACTGAAAAAACCGAATAGGAATGCCTGAAACTATTTTTTTTTAATAGTCATTGAAGTATTGTCGATTTAGATGTTTCGTTTCTTTGAAACTGATATATTTTAATTTCATTACTTCATTATTTAGTTGTGTATTGAAAAAAAATTATTTTAAACATCAATGTTCAATGAATTAAAATGTTTTATTTTGTATTAGTAGCATCATTCCATATAAATGTTTAATTATAACTTGTACGTATATTCTTCATATGACTTTTAATTTATAATAAATGTTATTTAATAGAAATTATGTGAAAAGAATAAGAACTCAAGTCAAGTAATATTAATGATCATGGACGAGAAAAGAAATAATAATAGGAAAATTTAGTTGAATTTCGTATGGATCATCATTTCATTTACATTTCTATTTTGAGTTGATTTATTTTGTTGGATGAAGGGAACGCAAAACCAAGATTGAAAAAAATAATTATAATAGTAAAGAAGAATGTAACGGAGACTTTCAAGTAAATATTTTCAATTTTTATTATTAACGTTAATGGAATTTTGGAATAAAACCAACCATTCGGTAATCATTTAAGGTCTATTAGCAAAATTCTAGTACGTTATGGAGGTTCTCCTTCAGAGGACAACATGGCTAGAAATGTATGAATATGAATCTCTAGGTATCAGCCATAACATACGAAACATAGGATTTCTCTTGGGAAATCAACATGGCCCATAGTCAGTGAGGTTTCAGCTGTTTCTAAGATAGATTATTAATGTGAATTAATTTTTTTGTAATAACGTTGTAGTTTTAAAAAGTTAGAAGGGAAGAATAAATAAACAAAGTAAATTAAGTGAGCAGTCATTACCACGAGTCAATTGGCGAAATGAGTTTTATTTCACAGCATATTAATTGATTGATGATAGTGAGAACTTTTGATAAGTGTCGAAAATTTGAAAATTTAAGTCCTTTCAGTTTTTTTAATGACCATCTGATCTAGTAGAAATAACATCCTCATGTGTATCTAAAGTAATGTTGGTAGCCGAGATTTATGATTTGTATAACAGCAATAAAGGAAGAAAATGAATGTTTTTATGAAAAGAAAAGGTTAAGAAAAGAGATCATATAAGGCAAAAAGGCAGATAATTAATAACAGATATTCATGAATGGGTTAAAAGGAATATTGTGTATATAGCCCGTTAACGATGCGTGTCCGGGAAGATTGTGTTGCAAAATAGTTAATGATATTAAGCTATGCTCAGATGTAGTAGCGAATAAATGTCTTTGTGAAGACAATGAATTCCGAGGTAGCTGTTGTGCCCTCGATGTAGTTGTATGTACTAATGGTATAATTTTTTTTAAAGAGAAAAGTATTTGTTGAAAATAATACTTTCTGGATAGCCAGATGAATGAAGTAGATATTTACGAAGCCTTATGTAGATGCTGTTGAATAATTTAAAACAATTATGTTTCAGATTAATCTCGAGGTAACTAAATCATATGACAATAAAAATGAAATTGTGCTGTAATATGAAATGAACGGTAATTTTTTGTTATGAGTTTGAAATGTTACGCATTGAAAGTAGTAATGATTGAAATGTTTGAATATGAATAGTTTTAAAACTTTGGGAGAAACGAGATCTGTTTGGTAAAATGCTCGAGATGACTCTTGTTTTAATTATATTGGTCATCTAAAACAAAAGAATAAATGAGAAAAGGTTTTCTTGTTTTGTGAAATGTGTTTATGAAACGTATTTTGGTTATTCAATGTAAAATTAATGTCATTATTATCAACGTAATGCACAAATCTTGTGATTCCGTGCCGTTTCCGATCCAATAATAATAATATTTATATCCGTCCGTTCACGTATAGTTTTTGTGAATTCTAAATACGTTTGATTTTTGTTCGTTAGTTACTTGCATCAACAAGGTTATTTACATAAATCTAACAGTACTTTGTAATATTATTGTAAACTTTGTTATCGCTATCATTTTGAAAATTTGAAGAATAGGTAAATCATGAAAAATTATACATAGGAATACTAAGTGAGAAATAATGATGAAAGAAAAAAGAAAACACACACACACACACACACACATATATATATATATATATATATATATATATATATATATATCAAGAAAAAGGAATAACGTAAATGATAGGGCATTTAAAGACAGGAGAACAATTGATATATATAAAAAAAGGGCTTTAAAAAAGAAGAAAAGAAAGAAAAAGAAAATGGCTTTAAACGTAAGTGGCTTAACATGCAGGTGAAAAGACCAGCCGGCTAAGTGAATAGATAAAAAAAAGTAATGGATAAGGCATGCAATAATAGTGAATGATGGCATTAATAGTATTTTATAATAAGTGCAAAGTGAATAATCTTCCTCTTTTTAGTTAATGAACACTGAATGTGGGCAGGTTTCAAAAATTGGTATAAATCTGTGATTTGCACCACATATTTCTGAATATTTACCAAATAGAATAGTCCTCTTCGGCTAATGTTGGCGGCTACTTGATGTAACCGTCCGGGGGTAGCATCTACTTTAATGCCAAATCCTGCCATGGCCCATGAACGAAGATCATCTTTGGTGGTGACTGGGATGCGAATGTCAATGCTAACAAGTAGTACAATGCGATTGCTAACGTCTAAGAAGGAAATTACTTAGGACTTCTATCATTAACACAGATTGTATAGGAGTCGAATTCCATTAGAGAAAAGTTGGAATATTTGTGACTTCATTATCCTAGTTAAGGTGTGTCTCAAGAGTAATGGCTGCTTGATGGATCTCGTCTAGAATGTAAAGTAATCGAAGTGACGGTAAAGCAATAAAAATTAATGTTATAGCAGGAACAATTGTTCAAATGGTTTCTAATGTTTGACCATCTAGAAAATTGCGGTTAATAAGTTGTATTAGGATAGCCATTTCTAAAAAAAAAAAATGATAGTGTATATTCTATATTTTAATCTTAGGCCTAATGCGCTTATCTGCCATTTTAGAAATTTATTAATAACGGAAGAACTGCAAAATTATGTTCTGCAGAGGAAATGTTTTGTAATCATTATAGAAATATTGGTTTTTGGTCTGGGAAAAGTACGGGGCGAGCGCAGGCAAGGATTTCTCATATACTAATATATTGTGAGCTAAAACAGCAATGAAGGAAAGGAATGAACCTGCACTTTATACTATGTGTCATGTATTGTAGGCGTCGGGGTAGTCTGAGTATCACCGAGGGATTTCTCCTAAACATGAGAAATGTTGAGGGAAGAATGTAATATTTACTCCTATAAATATAGCTAGGAATTAAATTTTCAGTCATGTTGGATTTGTTGTCGTTCCTCTAAATAAAGAAAATCAGTGGATAATACCTGCCATAATAGTAAATACTGCTCCAATAGATAGTACGTGGTGAGAGTGTGCAACAAGGTAATAAGTGTCATGGAGTACAATATGTAGAGATGAATTTGCTAGTATCACTCCCGTGATCCCACCAACTGTAAATAAGAAAACGATTCCAAAAGTTCATAAGAGTGAAGGAGAGTAAGTTATTTGTGCTTCATGTAGAGTAGTAGCAATTCATCTAAATACTATTATTCCTGTTGGAATCGCAATTGTTATAGTTTCTGCAGTAACGTATGCTCGTGTATCTACATCCATACCAACGGAGAATAAATGCTGAGCCCATAAGGTGAATCCTAAACATCCAAATGCTAGTATTGCGCAAATTATTCCTAGGACCCCAAAGGTTTCCTTATTGTCACTTTCTTGACTTACAATGTGATAAATCATACAAAACCTGGGAGAATTAAAATGTACACTTCAGGATAAAGAAAGAATCAATTTAAGTGTTGATAAAGAATGGAATTTCCCCCACTCGATGGATCGAAGGAAAAAGTGTTAAGATTTCTGTCAGTTATGAGTATTGTAATGGCTTTGGCAAGGAATAATGAAAGTAGAACTGTGGTAATGTCTACAGATCAAACGAAAAGTGGCATTGGTTCTATGGTTATACCGGGAGTTCGTATATTCATTAAATTTGTAATGAAGCTTAATTTTAGTTTGTTGAATAGATATTTTGTATTCACTGTGCAAGAACACAATAAAAACTACTATGAAACATTAGAGCGTTTACTTTTCGACTCTAAGATTAAGCATCTTACAAGCAATGTTTTCCAAGTGTGACATTCCGACTTCCTTGAAACGCCTGCAGTGAATAAAGGAATCAATAGTAGAGCATAGGTGTTATAATATATCGGCCAACGTGGGGGATAAAGGCGTAAACCACACTAAACTGCAAGCATAAGCCAATACGACACTTTTTGCAAGGCCATAACTAGTTACACCATAGACATACACGTTGGCTAATGTTAGAGAACAACACAGATATTTCGAACAATGGGTGATATCTCATTCAGTTTGTGTAAACACACCAATAATTACAGTTCGCTAACCATTACAATGACAACAGTTGAAGTTATACGAGTCAAATATATATATATATATATATATATATATATATATATATATATATATATATATATATATATATATATATATAGATAGATAGATAGATAGATAGATAGATATAGTTCTCGAGACTGCAGAGGATTTACCTACCACGTATTGAGAAAAAATACGAACATGGGAGAGTGCATGCATAATTTCTTTCAGGAATGTGGCCTAGTCCTGGGATGTATTGCACTGAGCGGTTAATTTAGAGAATTAACTCTGAATTCATTATTAAATCATGAATACAGCAGATTAATATGTATGTCCATGGGTTCCTGTAAGACCATGAATAAAGGAAAGAGTAACTCACGTTTGCAGAAATGATCGGTTGAATGGTGTAGCATACGTTGTTTAACTCACAAATTGTACAACTACCTCGACACTTTTCGAACCACGTAAAGCCAAGTTACAAGCACCGTCTATTTTCAACCCAAACCCACTTTGGTCTGAATTAAAAACATTATCAGCACCATCGTAGTCAATATAATTCTGTACAAGTTGAATAAAGTTGTGGATATGTGATGTTTCATCTCCGGTGTGTCCGATTTGTGATTGTGCTATAAGTTTGGTCATTTTACGTGCAATAATATTGCTCACCCGCGTAAATGAACACAACTACAGTTTCATGCTGTAAATGAAGCGAAGTTATGCTCCTAACTTGACTGGAGATCCCACCGCTGCAAATGTACTTCTTGCACCGGTAAATGTGCACCTACGTCAGTTTGAAAGTTCTGAAGCACAGCCTAATACAATTTGCCTTTGCGCGTTCTGCCCGAAGAGATTTGATTTTTCTAAGTGTACAACTGTTTTCGGGTTGTTACTCTATTGTAGTCCAGAAAATACTGTAATGACAAGTTCTTTCGTTTTCCACTCTTCCAGAATTCAACTTTTCCCCCTTTTCTATTCCAAGTAAACAGACGCACCACTCATATTACGGCAGGTCTCCGTTGCTCTCCTTTGCAAAGTCGGTGATGGCATTTGGTTCCATGACATCGTCATCCATATCGAAGTGTGCAGTAACAACTTCGTAGTATATTGACATCCATATAATCATTTCCCGCAGGTAATTTGCAATTTAAGTGTCTACAACATGTTTGGAGGTGGTACTTGAATGTCTACAATAGCAAAATAGACTGCAAGTAGACGGATGATATTTAGCATGTTTACACTCACTTTAGATACGGCCCTATAAATTTGACTTATTGCGGCCCAATAAATATACTGATAAGCAAGCCTTATTGTACATATATATCGTCCAGTGCACGTCATCAATGATATTTCGGGCAAAAGGCTTACGATTAACACATTGACCATTTTTCACTGATATCTTATCGGCACACTTCTACTTGACATATTGCTCTGATAGACGCTTTACTCTGGCGTGATTGTCTTTTTATTTATATAAGATAACATTCCATTTGTAATACGCATATCAAAGATAAAACGAATTAAATTCAGTTTCCAAATGTGTTATAAATTGTTCGTAATTATAATTTAATTACAAGTATCGTGTGACATAACCATGCTCTAAACACTAAAGATAATGGTTTCAAAAACAGGTACAAACAAAAATTCAAATTCTAACAACGAATTCCAATCTTATCTTTCACCTTAGCCAATATTTACAAAAGAATCATTTACAAGAGACACTATAGTGTATTGTTGAAAAGTCCCCATTGCAACCGTTTCAAGGCAATCAGACGTGTGCATTTACCATTCAGGACTTTTTAGCATTTGTCACAATGCAGATGATGACACGACATTCATAATTGATTCGTGGCTTGCCACATGTATCAACTGCTATTACAATGTTCTCCCTTTATTGATTCTTTCTCTATGAATTTTAAAACCGTCTAGCGAATTGACAGAGTGTGTTGCTCGTTCTGGCCTTGCTACAAGATGTTGTATTGCTCTATGGTCACAGTTTACGTAGTGTTCACCTCCTTTACAGATATAAAAATATGATATGTCTTACTTTGGAGTCCTTTATTCACTGCAGGAGTTTGAAGAAAATCGGAGTGTGATACTTGGAAAACCTTGCACGTCAGTTTCTTTCTGAAACCATCTAATTAATAATAGTTTTTGAATTATTTTGGACAGATCATACGCAGTAGTTATATCATTAACTATTTCAGATAATTTGACATCCTAATCATCTCTGTCCAATGCCCTAATAAATGGTTAGGAATTAGAGCATAACATTGAATGAGACATTTAGTTGTGACCCACCTTCCAAAAATTAGGGTTCCAAAAATAATGTGCTGTACCAATAAAATAGAAAAGTAAAATTCGTTTCTCAAATAGAAAACACAATTAATTTTTTTTCGAAATTTAATTACCTTAAGTTAATAAATTGTTTACTAAAACAAAGGAGATTCAACTAACATACTCTAACGCTTAAAAGCATTTCTTTAAGTACAACAGTTCAAAAAGTATTTGCAAATTTAATTTACTCAATTCGGATAAATAGTTAAAATGCAAGGAAGAAAATAAAGTACCACATTGAGACTTAAAGATAAATTTTATTATTTGGCGTACAATATAGTGATGAAATATGAGAAAACTTGTTTCATTCTTCGATGACGAAAAGCGCTATACTCATTCATACGTTGTTCCAGCTCTAAACAATTATATTCTCAGATACGTATGTGGCTATGTGAACTATTTCAATGAGGATACAAATATAGTCACTATTTTTAAGTAGTAAAAGTAGCATTCTAGTTTTATTATTATTATTATTATTATTATTATTATTATTATTATTATGTTGTCCGTTACTAAAATGTATCAGAGCTTTCTCTCAAGATTAAGCAACTTTGTTTCCTTCTGAAACCACCAAATGAACAATCATTTCCAGATTATTTTGGACAGATCATAAGTAACAGTTATATCATTAACTGTTTCAAATAATTTGACTTCATAATCATCTCTGTCCAAGGCCCTAACATGGTGGTTAAAATTTTAAGCATAATCATGTATACGCTATTGTGACCCCATTTCAAAAATCAGGTTTCTATAATTAATGTACTGTATCAAAATGATATAAAGGTAAAAATCACTTCTTAAATGGAAACTAGACTTTCTTTTTTTAATGAATTACCTTAATTTAAGAAAACTATTTATTTAAATAAAGATGCTTCAGCTAATACTAATATAGTCTAGCGCCTTAAAGAATTTTCATAAGTACAGCAGTTTAAGAGCCAATTACAACTTTAGATTTACTAACTTCAAACAAATAGTTAAAGTGCAACAAAGAAAATAATGTATCACATTCAGATTAAAAGATATTAACTCATTAAAATAATAACAGCTTGTGTAACTGTTGTCGGTATTGCTCTTTCTCTAAACACTGCGATACTAGTTTTTTTTTTTTTAGATTTTCTTTAAAAAGATATTAACTTACGATTTTGGTTACTGTTTGGAACAATATTTACTTTTAGTATAGACAGTCGTGTAGTGAATTTGAATTAAAGTTAAAAAGAAAGTTTATCTCAAATCTTACAAGTAAATAAAATATAATGTATCATCAGTCCAAAGAGCTAGCTAATTAAGTTTCATTTTAAACTTCGATTACAATAACAATTTGTATTTTTCCTTAAAGTTCAGTTAGGAATGAAAAACCATCAGTTTTTGTACTCTGTTAAAAGAATTCAGAAGATACATTACAATCATTAAGAAGAATAGGAGTCTTCGAGACTACAGAAGCTCAAATACATGAAATTATAATTTATTGGTTACTTTTTGTACATATTCAATTTGGAAAGATACTAATTACATAAATATGATTGCTAAAGATGTAATTTAAGATGTGACAAATGCTTGGAGCTAAATAACAATATTTAGTTACTAAAGATAAATACCATATAGGAAGGCCACCTATTATTCAATTAAGTGTAAAATTCTTATAAAATATCATTGTAACAATCTATGTAGTCCCGGGTTGATAGCTTAAATGGAAGAAAATCCTTGTTCGCTTTGTGATGATAGCGTAGATTTTCCTTGTAAACTACTACTGTATCCTTTAATCTCACATTCGTATAATAGTGAAACGAAACCAAGCACGTCCTTGTATAAAGTAATCGAGCATGAAAACTTCAAGAAGGCGAAAAAGCTCTTGTAGGTTATTTGAAAATACTTAAATATATGAAAATCTAATGAAGTGAATGAGTTCAATAATATAGATATTCCAATAAAACAAGTAAACTAAACTGAAATAACATGTTCTTAATATTTATATGGGCATACATCTCTTGAAGTGAACAAGGAGCACATTTGTTAATTGTATCTCTGCTATACTAAAGTTTTACAGAAACATACGCGAAGGAAAAGAAACTCATTAAGACAAAGTGTTCATTTTCTGCTCACTGTTGTGGTACTTCTTTACACTCTAGTTTCAGCGCTTGTGGTCGCTACTAATTCGATTATCGGACGAGCTGTTTTAGGTTATGTTTCTCGCTATAATGTACTGCAAATAGGTGTGTGTTAGCGCAAATCAACTTTAATTACAACTTCACATCGAGTAACTATTCAAGTGAGAAAGTGAAACAAAGTCTTACACTGTGCCCTTTGTACTGTATATAACAATATAGTTATTTCTCATCGGGGCCGTGGTGGCTCAGTGGTAGAGCGTTCACCTCTGGTGCTTGGGGTCCCGGGTTCGATCCCTGCCCCCGCCAAGTGAACTTTGTGGTGGACAAACACCGCGTGCGTGGGTTTTCTCGGGGTTCTCCCGTTTCCTCCCACTTTCTTCATTCCATCATTTCATTCATTACTCATCATCACCGTCTCCTTTAGCCTAACCGGCATAACCGTGGGACGTAAGGCTCAAATATTTCATTTTTTATCTCATCGGTAGTAATTGAATACGTATTTAGCATTACATTTCGTGGCTTTTTTAAACACGCGTACATTATGACTTGTGACATTTAATCGCGTGCTTTGTTTTACAGTATTTTTGAAAATGTGGAGGAAAAGCCTATGACACATATTGAATTATTTGTAAGAAATAATATCGATAGTATTAAAAGTAAGGTACTATGCTCAGCATTGTTTCGAAATTGAATATCAAACTACCATAATTCATATATTCAAAATAATGAGATGCATAATAATAGTGAGTCCTTAAGACAATCATGAATATTTTGCGTTCAATAGAAATTTAGGTAGACAATGAAATGTATTGTTTGTTAAAAAAAGAATTTGTTTTCTTTTATTTGTACTGAAAACACAATCCAAGTTATGTAATAACCAAAGACTTATAGTCATTAGTACATCTAATTTCAAACTCTTAACTGTTTGAAATGTTACATTAAAAATATCGGTTTACAATTAATACATGTTCGTATATCTAGAATCATATTCCTTGGAACTAATAAGGTTGAAGCCAATCATGGTGCTCTAGTAGATTACAGGCGACACCGGAAAGCGTGGTTCAGAGTTCGATTCCGATAAGATTGCTTGAAGTTTTGAAATATGGCTGTGATCCGGATTTAAACTTAAAGCGTAGTTCCAGGTATCACATTTTCTCGTTGTGCAAGCTGACGATAAACATTAATTCAACCAAATCTTCAATCTTCAAATATTACTCTAGCTACATCCATTGTGTTTGGGAACATGACACTGTGATATCATAAGTACAAAGTTTGTTTATTTCAATGAAAACGAAAGCGGCAACAGTAATCTTCAAACAAGTATCTAGCTTTGTAATTTTAATCTGATGTTTAGAGTGTATCTCTTGCTAGTGACAATAAACATCTATATAAACATTACAAAGGGTACATGCTCAAAAACCCATATTACTTGGTAATATTTGTTAACAAAGCACATGTTGACTTTTTTTTTTTAAATGAAAGCGAGGCTTGTTTTCTTTCTTATTTTGAAACTTGCGTAAGAGTCAAACACAATCCTCTTTTAACACAAGAACGTCGGAAGACGTCACTTTGACCGCTTTTGAAGTTTGGAGGATTGTGAAAGACATAAATGAATTCAGATATTTATGAATCTGAGTGTGACAGAAATAGGTTATTTTAATATGGTTATATATATTGTTTTCTTTTTTATCTATATAATTGTTTACTACGGCCACCCAGTACGATGGGTGCTGTTAATTTGACTTCAAGTTTTAGCAAATAAAAGTAACAAAATATTTTTCGTATTTTTCTTTCGATTGTATTTTGAAAGCATGAATATTAGTGTTAGTTAGTTGCAGTAATGAATTTTGTATTATCTGTACATTCTTTCCCTGTTTTGTATGAATTTCTTTCTACATTCTATTACACTACCAAGAATGACTTTTGCGGGAAAACATCTGGTAAATATTTTTTTAAAACTAAATAAGGTCTCATGATTTCAGAAATTTAATAAGTTCTCATGTATCACGTCTAGTTTACTTAATAATCCCAATTTACTGTCTCCAAAATTGGCATTGCAGGTGTAAGTACTACTTTGCAATAACAACAAACCGCAAGTTGTTAGCATAGCCACGATTTGTTTTAATATTATTATGCATGCTGCTCCCCTCCATCAAACTTACTACATCCATCGAATTCATCCGGTATCAGTCCATTTTTAGAATTGTTAACATTTGAAATGCAGCTTAGCGAATTTAGCTTTCCGCTAGCTAGTTCCAGCGTTTCTGTTGTCCGTAGTACCTCCACAAATTAAGCTTACCCAACCAGGTTTACACTACATTTCCTTGGCATTTATATGAATGGTACAGCAGGGTTAGGGATAAACACTGGTCTACACCTGCGTGGCCGGAGAGACAATGTTGGCACAACAAAATGTTGCAAACGTTGCCTTAGTTGGCCACAAAAAGATATTCTGCCACCGCTACACATGAAACTGTGAGTCATGATGCAGTTTGTGAAGGCCTTGGACAAAGATAGGCCCTGTTTTCAATATATTGCAAACAAGTTTCCACAAAGGTCAAGGGAGACATTTTTGATGGACTAGAAATTAGGAAATTTCCGAAAGACCGAAACTTTGAAGAGACGGAGAACCCCGTAGAGCATAAAGCTTGGAATTCAATGGGGGAAGTCATGACGAAGTTCCTAGCAAATGTCAAGGATGAGCAGTGTGAAACGACAGTGGAGACGGTGATAGATCAGTTGAAAATCTTGAAATGTAAAATGAGCTTGAAAATGCACTTCCTTCATTTTCATATCGATCATTTGCCGGAAACTCTTTGGGGTATTAGTGTAGGAATGGGAGAGAGGTTTCTCCAAGACATCAAGGAAGCAGAGAGAAGATACCAAGAATGGTGGGATGTATCCAAGATGCCCGTCTACCGTTGGGGTTTAAAAACAGGTTACATACATATTATAGTCAGACGCTCTGCAGGCTAGCGGCCATTCATAGGGGACAAC
Source organism: Thermobia domestica (assembly GCF_964235325.1). NCBI lineage: Eukaryota > Metazoa > Arthropoda > Insecta > Zygentoma > Lepismatidae > Thermobia > Thermobia domestica. The sequence goes on from NC_137470.1 coordinate 80,139,576, forward strand.
TTTGTTCAAATTACAATGAGTGCAAGTTTCTCTTTTACTAATGTGTTATTTTACATACTTTTTGGTAAATTCTTTACTTATACTATGTTGCTAGAACACATGAATCACTAATGTCACGTTTATTTCCAGGTACTGAGGTTTGACCCTAGGTATTGGCAATTTTAATAGATGAAACTTTCTTTTATTTGGCCCACGCACACAACATGGAATACATTTGTCATGGAGCAGGGAGTGTATAACTAACTAACTAAAAAACTCTATGGGCTATGGAACCCGGAGGTTCAATGCCGCGTTCACAAAAGCTCTCCACTGACTTCTATCCTTAGATAACTGCACCTAGTTTGTACTTTGTATTCCAATCTCTACGAGATCAATCTTAATATTGCACTTCCATGTACGCCTAGGTCTTTCTAATGGTCGTTTTCCGATTGGTCTTCCACTCGAGACTTTGAAAGCGTTTCTACTTTCTTCCATTCTAGCTACATGACCCGCCGACCTAGGACTCCTAGACTTGATGACACTAACAATGTTGGGTAAACCATGTAAATTATGTAGTTCCTCGTTACGAAGTTTCCGCCATTCCCCATTCGCGTTCCTCTTGGTCCGAATATTCGTCTCATGATCTTGTTCTCAAATACTTTCAGTCTACGTTCTTCCCTGACAGTAAGTGACCATGTTTCGCAACCATACAAAACAACAGGCATGATTATCGTTTTGTATCTTTTAAGCTTCAAATTCTTCGACAGAATTCGCAACTACAAGATATTTTCAACCGGATAAACAACCTCGAAATACAACCGGAAGTGGCCAATCGGGATTGAATTATATTTCTTGCCGTCTCCGTACGGGATTCCACATATGAAATCAATTTTCTGATCTCACTTCCGGTTCCGTAGATTGACAGGGGGTCATATCGACCATTTCAGAATGGAAGTGAACACTCGGACGTTGTATCAACCTACACATATTCTTACTGCTTATGGCCTGGAGACCCAGAATATGTGAATCCAGCTGCAATGCAACAACTTCCAGTCCGAGATTTCCAACCGAAAGTGAGATCCACCTGCATTTATTCGTGCTCATAAGGGCCTGCCAACTCTGAATATAAGATTTGGCCAGCTCCCGACCTTTTCTACTGCTCAGAAATCACTTCCGGTTACAGCTGACGAAGTTGTAGATAGCTCTCCAGGCCTTCTTATATTTGGCTGTAAATCATAATGTTACCCACTAGCTGATTATTATTATTATTATTATTATTATTATTATTATTATTATTATTATTATTATTATTATTATTATTATTATTATTATTTCTTCATCTTGCCGACCAGCTGATCCTGTGGGTTGAGGCCGTAAGTCAGCAATTCCAAGGTCCTGGCTTCGTATTCGGGATTCGTATGGTAGTTTGTTGATGTTAAAACATTCATATCAGTGCTAGAAGGCTATCAAGGCTATAAGCAAGTCTTTGTTGTCTTCTTCTTTTCATTATTTTTATTATTACTCATCATACTACTTATTATTATTATTATTAATAATAATAGAAAGCCTTTGTGGTTTCAGTATTTCTCTTTTCTCCACCGGGTAAACTTGTTCGCTTGGAACTAACGATTGCGTATCGTCTTCCATTTGACAGTGGTTCGCATCAGTAACGTACCAGAGATCGCAACACCACCGACTGTTATTATTCTGAGTCTGCAACATTTGTCTTCGTGAGAAATCAAATTACAGTGTATCATATTCATATCCCATCCAAGGATGTATGACCAGAGTACATAACTCTCATGGACTATGGGGAACGAACATTATACTTCCTGTTCGACGACATTGCGAATCGTCGGAATAAGCATGTCTCCATCTTTCAGCATGTCATTCCCCTTGTGGAAGTTTCAATGCGATACTCGTCGAGGAATTGGATAGCTTCCCTTGTACAAAGATTGCTGCTCACAATATCTTGCATAAGAAGCGGGGTTTAACGCCATACTCGAAACGTAAGATAGCCTTTCTAGTGCACTGAAACTTTTCATAAACACAATATAAATTAAATAAACAAATGCGCAGAGGCTGAAGCTACTAGACAAATGGGTTCCAATAATGGAGTGTTAGTGTAGAGGAGCTTTGTACTTTTATAGGTTTATTGTACATAACTGTTTTTTTTTCTGCTAAGGGTGTTGAAGTAAAAAATTTGTGGTCAGAAGCATTTGGTATTTCTTTCTTTCTTTCGAAATACGATGTCAAGAGATCGGTTCAAAAATATTCTTAGATAATTACCGTTTGGTATGAAAGAAACCCAATCACATAGAATAAAAGAAGACAAGATTGCTCACATATATGAATTTTAGTATAAGTTAATTGAAAACTCTATGCTGTGTTACATACCAGTGGAGAATCTCTGTGTTGATGAGTAATTATTTGCAAAATAGCACTGTGTTAATTTACCAAACACATGTCGCATAAACCAGACAAGTTTGGTATTGGGTTGGGTTCTACCAGACAAGTTTGATATTGGGTTTTGGTATTTGGTTTGGGTTGTACCAGATGTGGACATGAAATACTTTCTAAATGCATTTCCTTATCTTGGAAAAGATAACAAACGCCAGCAAAAGGAAGGTATATCGGAATATGTAGTACTTAGGTTACTAGAAACGTACTTGAACAAAGGAAGAAACGACACTACTCACAACATTTTTACATCGGTCAGTCTAGCAATAACCTTCACAGTAAGAGAACCACATTGTTGGTACTTAACTACGAAAATTCTAGCAGAACATACCCGGAATTAATCACTTCATAATAATCCATATTAACTCTTTTCCATTTAGAAAATGAGAAGAAACTTTGACATGAATTTATTTTATTCAAGAGTCTAAATGTACTAATTATTTGTACAATAATATGCCTTTTATTTGAATCAATATGAATTTGAATCAAATGTACAATAATACACAACTGTACAAATGTACAAACGAATGTACAATAATATGACTTTGAATAAAAACTTGAATGGTTTCCTCGAATCACGCTGTATGGCACACCTTGGACTATTCTGAGTTATAATTGGGAATGTGCTGTATAGAGTATGACTGACACACACCGAAAAACTCAGACATAACACTCGTTTCTTGTTGTCACTGTAACGGGTCATACGGCGACAGTTGAGAATATGTTTCAATAGTTAATATAACTAGGAACTACAGCCAAAGCTACGAAACAAAACTATCTTAATAGTAATAGTTCCTTCTAAAATTTGCAATGTTGCACATTACTAATTTTCGCTTCATTTAAATAAATACATCAATGTGACTAAAGTAATGATTTCTATGTGGATATCACCAGTTACACTAAAAGGAGCATCCAAACTTCTATAGACGAGTATTTTTCGACTGAATGTTGGAGTTATGTTTCTTCAGTACTCAAAGTATAGTAGAACATCTTAAGAAGGAAATCTCTGTTTTACGTCCCACAGGCCCAATCATTTTGGATACCCATTTCGGTCATTTCTCTTAATACTAAAACAGCAAACTTACATATGAATTTCAATATATATAAGTTTGAACTAAAATTATAGAATAGCATAACTGTTCCAACAGGTATGTAAATCAAAAGTATTTCAATATATCCTGTACAGCTTATATAACCAAGTACTTGTCCCAGCAGTAAACAATGGAATATGTTATCATTATATATCATCTGACCATTATGAACTTCGTCATTTATAGCGTATTTTTTATAATAATTTCGAAAATGTGAAAAAGAGGCATATAATTTACTTTGAATAATCTGTATAACAAAGCTTGACTTACAATGAGAATCAATCACTATGCTAAGCATGATTTTGAAATTGTGTACTATATTACATTAAATCATGTTTCTAAATGAATGGCATTAATTATGCTAATGAGACTTTAAGATTATCATTACTATTTGACATGCAATAGGGTGTTGAAATGAGAGTGGATTTCATTTATTCTTTTATGGTGAAAAGCTGTCTCAGCCTTAAGGATTTAAATTTTCAGAGGCATATGCGGTCATCTAAACATGTTTAGTGAATTCAGTATAACAGTATAAATCCAGTCATTGTTTTTAATTAGAAAAATAGATGTATAGTTTATTGTTATTATTATTATTATTATTATTATTATTATTATTAGGTGGGGAAGGATACAATAGAAACTCTTATGCAACATTAAAGCTTTTACTATTAAATACAAAGATTAACTAATTCAGTTTTTTTGTCAAACCATCTCATTAACCATCGTTTCTGAATTATTTTGGACAGATCATACGCACTAGTTATATCATTAAAATTTTCAGATAATTTGACGTCACAGTTATTTCTGACAAAGGCCCTAATAGGGAAGTGAGAAATTTAAGCACATCCGTGAACACTACATATTTAATTGTGATCCAAATTCCAAACATTAGATTTGAATAATTAATGTACTCTAACAAAACGATATAAAGGTAAAAATCATTTCTGAAATAGAAATGAGACTTTCTTCTTTCGGAATTCTATATTCTAACGCTTGAATGCATTTTCTTAAGTAAAGCATATTAAAAAGTAATTATATCTTGAGATTTACTAAATACAAGTAAATAGTTAAAAAGCAACAAAGAAAATAATCTAACGTATTCAGAACTAAAATGAAATATTAACTCAGATAAATAATAACAGCATGTTGTGGTGCTAAATAATTTTAGTCTTTCTCAGTACACAGCGATGCTAGCATTTCACAGTTTTGTAAGAAATTGATTAATAATAATAATAATAATAATAATAATAATAATAATAATAATAATAATAATAATAATAATAATAATAATAATAGTAAGAAGAAGAAGATTTTTTTTATTTATTTTGTACAGGTCATAGGCAGTAGTTATATCATTAACTATTTGAGATAATTAGACTTCATAATCATCTCTGCCCAAAGCCATAATTGTGTGGTTAGAAATTTAACCTTAACATGAATAAGACATTTAATTGTTACCTGCCTTCTAAAACAGAATTTTTATAATTGATTGTAGCATATCAAATTGATACAAACAGAATAATGATTTTGGGAAATACTAACAACACTTTTTATTTTTTCCAAATTGAATTACTTGAATTTAATGAGAATATTTACTGAAAGATGGTGGTTATCTATGTTTATTAAACTCTAATGCCTAGAGCATTTTCTTAAGTATAGCAGTTTAAGAAGTAATCGCACCTTTAGATTTACTCACTTCAAACAAATAGTACAATAAGAAGAGAGTACACATTCAGAATAAAAAGAGAAAATGGTTACTTCAGAAATAGAATAAAAAGACACTTACAAATTAATAGGATTTGTATTTAATTGTAAACATAAGCTACGGATTTTTATTAGTCGTAGTCAGTACACAGCGATACAAATACTTTAGAGTTAATACTTTTTCGAATAAATTGCATGTTTATAATCGAACAAGTTTTTCTAACCTCTTTAGAATGTTTCCGTTTTATTCGTACTGGAATGGGAATCTACTGAATGCAATAACCAAGAACCTAGTTCTTAGTATATTAAATTCTAAACTCTTTACTTTTTGAAATTTTACATTGACAATACTGTTTTACAATTAATATATATTAATACATCTAAGATCATACTTTTCTGAGCTATTAACATTGAACTCTTTTCTGCTGATCTAGTAACTTTCGTATGCGACATCGAAGGGCATAATACAAGGGTTGGAGTCCGGTAGGATTGCTTGAAGTTTTAAAACATTGCGGTGCTTCGGATTTCAGTTTAAACCGTAGTTCCACATTTAACATTCCCTCCGTGTGCGAGAGGACTATATACTTTTATTCAACCAACAGTGTTTAAGGTTAGAAAAATGAAAGTGATCTTGTAATGTAAACGTAAGCCAATAATCAACTTACAGAGTTCGTCCCTAAACTAATTAGATTGGCCGTCGCGCTGCGCTAAAATCGCCACTAGCACGCTCCCCGGGGATACATTGTGGTTGGAGGTCCAAGCGGACCAACGCATTGTGTGGCAGTGGCGTCCGAGCTCTAACATAGAGAGGACTACACGTGGCGCAAAAGCCATTTCAGAGTTTTTGTCACGGCAAGGAATGTGAGACAGGAAGCGTTCGCTGGAGTAGCGCTACGAGATTAGATTTTGCTTTCACCTGGAAAATAACAATTTTGAGATTCTTACCTTTGTCAAGGAGGCTTACAAAGACGACGCCTTGTCAAGGGCAAAAGTTTTCCTATGGTTCTGTAAGTTCAAGAACGGACGAGACACGGCTGAAGACATGGAGCGAATGATGGTCGAGTCCAGGAGATTTGTCAGTTTCAGCACGTGTTTTTTCAAACCACGCATTGAAGGACGTCCAGAGCAAAATTTAATCGTGTAGCGCTGCTCCAACGAATGTGCCCCATTTCGAATATTCACTGCCGTGAAAAAAAAAAAAAAAACTCAAAACAACTTTTGCACTACGCGTGATTTTCACTGCGTCATAGCTCGGACTCGGACGCGGTTGCCACCCAGTGCGTTCTTTGCCTGGCTCCTCCATCAAAATACCTCTCTGGAAGCTTCCTATTGGTGACTGGAACGCCGCGTGGCGGCAAGGCTAATTTCTTTATGATTTAATCCAGTATTCTTACCTCATTATTCAGCAAATTTTAAGAAGTTAGATGCTAACATTAGAAAAAATTTTCCGTCTTCTTTTTTTTTTAACATTACTATATTCCAGAATCGGTCGTCACTGTTTGCTCTAATTTTATTGTAGAAATTGCGAACAAGTTAAGAGTTATAAACAATGTACACAAAATAGAACTTGGAAGATTTTCCTGGTATGTCGAAATTACACATTCACTCTATAAAACTAATTCAGCCTCAGATAAATGCCAATTAAGATCATTGAGAAATTTAAAAGTAATAATTTTAATAATTACATATTACATTTTAATCAATGACTTTAGCACGTATGCTGGATTTGATAGGAGAAAAGTAACCTTATAAAAACAAAGAACATGGGGTTATAGTATTTCTGGCACGAACCACAACAAATCCATTAGAGAAAATATTGCGAGTTTCAGTCTGGATTCGTGACTAAGACACGATTACAAATTTCTTGGTTCTTCAATCTTCAAATATTATTCCAGCTACATTCTTTGTAACTGACAACATGACACTGTGATATCAAAAGTACACAGTGGCCAAATTATTAGTGACAACGAAAGCAGCAACAGTAATGTGTAAATAATTCTTAAGCTCTGTAATTTTAGCATGGCATTTAGAGTATATCTGTAGCTTTTGACAAAAAAAGGTACTTATAAAAAGGGTAAATACTTCAAGGCATGCAGTTTCATAATCACAGCTTGCTTTGAACATTCACTTACCAAAAAAGAACAAAAACAAAAGCAAAAATAAAACCTGCTGACATTTTCTTTTGATGAAAGAAAAACTTGTTTTCTTTTTTTTATTCTGGAATATGGATAAGAATCAAAAACAATCTTCTTTTAACAATATTAAAAAAAACAATTGTATATAGTCCAAAACATTTTATGAAGTATACTGAAGCTATACCATCTCTTATTAGAACTCCTTATCTCCTCACATACTCTACTAGAAGAGAAAATAGAATCTAACAAATTACATATGTTTTAGTTATATATCGGGAATTGACAACAACTTCAAGAATCGAGAATCGAATGTATATTGCCTCTAAGTGCGAGCAGTAAGATATGTTTATTTAAGGCAGCAATGTCCATTTGGCAACTAATTAATAGTGAAGAGATATGTCATAAAAATACATTCACCCATATGTTCCTGGCAAACAAGAGGATTGGCTTCAAACAAGATTACGAAGGAACAATGACATTACATTGTAAGAAATGTGTTTTCCCTAGGGATTATCTGTATATACCGTACCATATGAAAACTCAGTTATATCGCCACGAAATGCTTATAGGGACTACTACCCATAACACGCTTTCTTCTTTAGCTAGGAGACTTGGATATTCCATATTTTGCCTTTCTTACTGATAATAATAATCTAACTTTAGTATAAGCTTTATAAATTCCCAACCAAATCATACCATTTAATTTTTACCATTAACTTAGCATCAAGTAGAAACAGAAACAATTTTCTTACTACCCATAAATATAATACAATATCTCTTTTAACATTAGGTCACTAATTAGTAATTTTCAACAGAGATTTTTCAGAAACGAATGGTTTTAATGTAAATGTAATTCAATTTATTGGTCCATTCGATGGGATTGAACAATATTCAAATGCATGGAAAAAATACAGTATAAATGTTAAAACTTTGACATTGTTGTTTTTATAATTGAATGCTTTTCTTACATTTTATTAGAAAAATGAGTTAATGTTATCAGAATTGTAGCGTTAGTGTCATTAGTTGGCTGTTACAGTTTGAGAAGCTATTCGTAAGTTGGTAATAGAAAGTATACAATTACTTCCCCACTCCAAACATGGGAAGCATATTTGATAATCGTTTTTTACTCAATATTCTAAATATATTAAGTATTATTTATTTCAACATAGTGTGCAATTATGTTCCTCACCAAATTTGTCTCGAAACTTGAATCGTTTCCCCGAATCACTCTGTATGGCACACCTTGGACTTTTCTGAGTTATGATTGGAAACATAATCTATAGAGTATGATCACACATATTCCTTCATTGACGCAGACATAACACTAGTACATTAACAAGTTAAAAGCATAAATACAGTTTTCTATATTATTTTATTGTTTGTTTGTTTTGATGTAATGTGAATTACGGTGATACGCGTGGGGAAATGTTTTAATTGTTAAATAACTACATCAATGTGACTAAAGAAATGACTTCTAATACACATCATGTAGACATCTCTAGTCAACATTGTAAGGAGCAACCAAATTTATATATACGAGTATTTTTTATTAAATGTTGACGTTATGTTGGCTGCAATACTCAGAGTGTAGTAAAATATCTTTGAAATAAAAAAGAAATATCTCAGGTCTACATCCCACAGTCCCAATAATTTTAAATGTATATTTTGATTTGTTCTCTTAATACTGAAAACAGCAAGCATATGTGTGAATTTTAATACACTCAAGTCTTAACTGAAGTGACGAAATCGCATAACTATTCCAACGGGAATGTAAAACAAAGGTATTTCATTATATCCTGTACAGCGTATATAACCATGTACTTGTCCCAGCAGTAAATAATGGAATATGTCAACGTTACATATTATATATAGCTCTTCTTTATCACAGGAGCAAGATGTATTTCGACATTTAGTAGCCTACTTTGTTTTGTAGTTAATTCAAAAATGTGAATAAAATGCATATAATTTATTCGAATAATCTTCAATAACAAAAGTTAAATTGCAACGAGAATGAAGCGCTACGCTCAGCATGGATCGAAATTATGTACTATGTTACATTAAATCATATTTCTAAATGAATGAGATTAATTATACTAGTGAGACTTTAAGGCAATCATTACTATTTGACATGCAATAGGGTGTTGGAATGAGGGTGGATTTGATTTATTATTCGATGCAACAAGACACTCTATTTATTTTCAAATACTGGCGAATACCTTGCGAGTCAACTGCGTTTCTAGCTCTCCATACTTAAATTGTCAAAACGTATGTGGCTATTTATATCATTTTAATGAGTGTACAAATGTAGTACTTATTTTTAAATAGAAATAATAGCACTATATTTTTGTCTTATAATAATAATAATAATAATAATATTAATAATAATAATAATTATTATTATTATTATTATTATTATTATTATTATTATTATTATCATGTTATGCGTTACTAAAATGTATCAGATCTTTCATTTGGATTATTAAAATGATATTCTGTCTTTACCTTGCAACCACAAAATAAAAAATGTTACGAAACATTAAAGCTTTTGCTATTCAACACAATGATTATGCAATTCAGTTTCTTTCTAAAACCATCTCATTTACAATAGTTTTTTAATTATTTTGGACAGACCATTCGCAGCAGTAATATCGTGTTTTTCTTATACAGGGTGTTCCAGAACGACCAAGACACTACCTTTTTCTCGACTACGGTACATGCTATCAAGTTGAAATAAAAAATTACATCACAAATGTGGGTTCAAAGAATCAGAAGAAATTACTTACAAAATCCCGAAAGCTCTCCTTCGTGGTGTAATGGGGAAGTATCCCCTGTTCTGGCGATTTTCAAATGGGAAATATGTTTCGAATGCACACTCAAAAAAGTGGGGAGAAAATAAGTTTGCCCTATGAAACATTTGTCCGTTCTACCTACCGTTTTCCTTGTATCAATTGTTTTTTCAAGAAATGAAGGTGCGCGAAATGGAGTATAAAGAGTTTACTAATTAGGATATTATAAGCATCTTCACAGCTTCGGGAAGTGCAAAACACTCGCTTTCCAATGATGTGCCACGTAGTGACTCAGGGTCTAAATAAAGAAGGAACTGCGAGACCCAAAAAGAGGGTCCAAAGTATTTTCAGAACTCGAAAATTTTGAAATGGAGAGGGGGATCGAGTAATACCTCATTGCAACGGTCCCGGCAGATGTTAAAAGAATTCGAAAACGAGTTTGGAATCCACTAACCACTTTCAACATGGTGACAATAACAATATCGAAAACCTGAATTTCTGGTTCGTCATGAAGAAATACTGTAACTTGGAAAGCCTTTCACATTTTTCATGTTTAAGACTGGCAACGATTTCCACTCACAATAAGGAATTCGTTGGCGTGTTTAACGGTTGCTTCGCCAACTGGAAAGGTCCTTCATTGTACAGAAAATGATTGAAAGCATGTTGCTTGAAAAATTATTGTACATTAGTCTTAAGTGAAATAAAAAAACGAAACACAATGAGAAACGAATGATGAACGAAAACGAAAAGAACAGGTAAAGCACTAACTTTGATGCACATTTACAAACTTGCAGTAGTTGTTTGAAATGACTGCCCTGTGCCTCAATGTATTTCTGCACTCGGTAACTGAAATGATTCTGTGCCGCACTAATTTCGTAATCACTAATCTGTCTGCATGCAGCAGCTATGCGCTCCATAATGTTGTCCCTTGTTGTGGGGCGATGTTGATAAACAAAAATCGTCACCATAGATAATAATCTAAACATATTAAGTCTGGTGACCTAGGAGACCGGGGCACAGGTCCACCCCTACCTACCCAGCGACCACGAAACATTGCATTCACCTGATTCCTTAATGTCAGTTCAAAATGTGCTGGGCAACCATATTGGGGTAGCCACATTTTGTCCTGATATGTAAGGGGACGTCATCGAGAAGAATTGGCAATTGTTCTTGCAGAAATGTACGTAAACAGTACTCGTAAGACTACTTCAAAAAATGATGTCCAATTATTCTTCCACTGATGATCCCACACCACACATTCACAGACCATCTCCATTTTTGATCAACATATTGTACCCACTGTGGGTTTACGGCGCCCCAATAATGCATGTTGTGACGATATACCTGACCATCACTTTTAAATGTAGCCTCATCAGGCCACAATACTATTTCGTCAAACAATCGAGCATTTGCATGCACTTGAGTTTGAGACAACGTGCAAAAGTCGAGCCTGCTTTGAAAATCAGTGTCGTGTAATATTTGGTGATGTATAACCGACTCAAGGCGCAAATATTCCCCTAAAATAGCGGCAAAATCATGGGCAGTAACGCGGCCAGTAAGTGAGCTACACCTACCCAATGGAAACCTAGATGTTGAGTTCCACAGCATCACACATCACTGCATGTTTCACAGATCTTCCGACACCACGCGAACCATACAATTGATTGGGCGTTACTTATATACAATAACTCATCCGATCATATCACTTGTTTCCAAACATTCTTCTTGCTTAACATTTCTTGTGTAAAGGTAAATGTTGGTGTCTTTTTATATTTTTGCAAACTTTAGGCCATTTGCACGAACTGAAGATCCAAAGAGAGAATTTTTCGTTATTTTTCCATTTATTAACACGCGAATACGCACATTCTGAAGCCTATTAAAATTCCATACTCGAAATTATGATTTTTTCGCGTAAAGGTAAATTTTGTTGTTTTTCGTTTTTTTTTTTCAAATTTAGGCCATTTGCGCGATCTAAAATTCCAAAGTGTTAATTTGTCTTTATTTCTCACTGACTGACGTCATAGAGGGTATGGTGGCGGGAAAGAGAGGCAGAGGGCAAAGGAGACGTTTTAATGGATCATATAAAAACAGAAAGATCATACGTGGACGAAGAGGTTAGCGGAGGACCGTGGAGCATGAAAGCTTCTCAGCTGCTTCAAGTGACCAGCTAGTAAAGGCAGAATACCTATGATGATGATCTCATTGACTACCACAAGAATACGCAACTTTTGAGCCCTAGTATAATTCTATACTCGAAAATTTGAATTTTTCGCTCCACCCTAGTTTGTGTGTGTGTGTCTGTCTGTGATTGAAAGTGCTTTTAAATTATTTACATTCTAATTCACACGATAGAATACCGAAGTACCAAAAATGTTTATTTACTTCTAAAACAAAGTATCCTGAACTTTCATTGCAACACACAACACTTTTCCACAGTAATTCTTACTTCCGTATGATTATGTTATTATTCATATCTGGATCAAAATGATCTAACTTAGGAACAACTTAAAATCATGATAGCCCTGGCACTAAACAGAATAACCAATTCGAGCGAAAACCTGCCCTGAAAATGTAAACGGGTAAGAGATTTTCCGAAATGGATATATTTTTTAAACAATCTATTAGCAAGTAGAGTTTTATTCAACATAGCAACTAACATTCTTATTTTTCAACATGTAACAAAAAACTTATAGATAAGATACAAAAAATAAAAAAAGTTCAGGAACGTATGACCTAAAAAATCATGAGCAAATTCCTACAATGGAACAATAATGTTCAGTCATTTGTTCAGTCATTTGTCCTTTCGGTAGGATGATGCCGCAGCTCTGCTAATAAGACAGAAAAATGTCAGTAGGAGTAACGTATTGTTATGTTTTAAATATTATAATATCTTGTTGTCTTTATGTTTCTTAGATTGTATTATTCTCATTTTTTTCGAGTATATTAAATAGTTATACATGTTAATAAAAGGAGTGAATTAGTAAAGAACAAGAAATTTTTCATTAGATTTTTAAAGTACAATATTAAGAATGTCCTTCCACATGATTGAATTCAGACACTAAACGTCTTAACCTAACTGTTCGTGACGTGTTTCTGAGCTAATCACTTTCTCTGTAATAATTACCAGACAAATGAATGCAAAATCGACAGAAAGCGATACTGTAGGCAGCGATTATCATAATTTTGTTGTCCAGACAACACCAAAAATGTCTAGAAATCGTGCACGACACCCAGTAAACAAAAACGAAATGTAGCCATAAAGGTAAGGAAAGTGGACTATCCTATGGTTCAAAGTCGTTTGTGTTATTTTTCAGGGTTACTCTTCCATATGAGCAGACCATTGTTGGGTGAGGTTGTTCAATGTACAGTCTCTTCATCTTGAGCAGAATCTCTTCATAAAAACGCTCTTCTCAATAAATGTTTGGCGTCCTGGTACAACATGTTCAAAAATTTGTTTCGTTATTTCGTTAAAGCACCACATTGTGAAGACCAGTCTTAACGGAGCTTGTTACTGTTGTTAAAACTTGACCTACAAAGTCAACTTTGTCTGTTTTACCATAGTTTGAACGATTTTTAGATTATTTTTGATAGATCCTGATTAATGACTTTTATTATATTACAGTATTATCATAGTCTGTTTGTTCTCCGACGGCTGTGCTGGTTAAAATAAAACACTACAGTCTTGATTATGCCTTTTAATGAAGCGCCTCCACATGTAAAAACTGTTTATTTGTATTTTTCAGTAGTGGGACACTCATTTATCCCTCCAGATTGTGTATTTGGTAATATTGAAAGGGAAATCAAAAGTAATTTCGTCATAGAAAATTCCGAAAAATATGAGGAAATAATTGAAAAGTTCAGTACTGGTTTAAATTTAGGAAACGACTGTGTGTTTATGTTATGGAAAAATACTCCTAACGAAACCTAAAAAAGAAAAGATAATTGGCAGTTTCAATTCCAAAAATCTCGCAAAATTATGCTGCAAAAAGCAGCAAAAAAAACTTTACAACAGTTCTGGTCGAAGAAGAAGCATTTTTCAATTCCCAGACAGGCATTCTAAACCAATTAACAAGCGGGGAAAGACAATACGAATTGTCCCAATCGACACGGTTTCAGGACGATATTATGTCAAAGTAGAGGAACTGCATGATGTTCAGCGACTTTTTTGTTACTTTGGTAAAAATTGGAACAGTATCGAGTACCTTACGTTTTAAAAGAGGTTATTGAAGAAATACGAAACTGAAGGAATGGTGTTGAATCAGAGGACAACGATGATATGGATTTCCATTTAGTAGAAGATTGTGTAGAGTAGCTTATATAACACATTTTTGTTTTGCTCATTTGGATCGGGTGTTCTCAATTGAGAACAAAATGAATGTACTTTTTTATTTTCAAAATTCATTTGCGCCAACCTATACAATGTATAATTGACAACACATTCTTTAAAAATATTTTACTAGGTATAATACTGATTTCTGACTCTGATTAACTTGTTCTTAACATGTCTTGGACTTCAACAAAAATTCCCGCGCATTTAGATGCAAAAGCTGTTATTTACATTTACATACTCAAAACTTGTTAAGAATCCAAACAATTTTCTTCAATAACTCAATTCAAGGACTAGTGTGAATATACAGCTCTTGACAGACGAATATGCACATTATTCTTTCCTTTTTTAAAAAGTTTTAATGTTATTTTATAATTATGGCGTGTTTAAGCAGTTTTTCTCAATTTGCTACAAATTTTAAAATGTGGATTTAACGGTCTTAGCTATTGGCCTAGTCGTATGGAAAATCATTTACACCATGCTGCATCGACTGTGTGTAAAGATTTACGGAATTCCGATTTGGCCCTTAGTCCTAGATTTTCCCGAGAAAAGAAATAATTTAAATATTATATATGAACCTTTTTATAATGAACCTTTTATTAAAGCTCTGTTTCGACTGCTTAATGTGAAATTTATTGCTTGGAAATATTTGAAAAACTGATGCTTTAATGAAAAAGAAACTTTCGTTACACAGAGTTGTAAATCGTTACAACTTAGGGTCTATAGGATTAATCGCGCAATTTTTACAATTTGCTAGAACAAATTATCACGTAATATAAGTAATACTTAAAATGATTATTATTTAAAATGTAAGTTTCGAACTTATTTATATTTGTTACTTGATATATTCTATATACATTTAAAAATGAAATTGCTCCTTCATTTTTATATGCGCAAGCAAATATGTGCATACTATAGTAACAAAAGACAACAACGTACACTTGGGAAATCAGTCATTACTTATCAACGTTAAGAATAAATAAGAGCATATTCCTTTTAAATAAATGTTATGTATTTTTAATTGACTGATGAAATAAACACATATAATTTATGTGCACTTGTTGTAAACTATATCATATAACCGTAATTAAGAAAGAAAAAAATAGCAAGACCCAAAAAACTATATACTGGAAAGATTATTCAGATAATTACCATCGGAATATCATGTTCAAATAGATTCGTAACCACTCTGATATAAACATATTTAATTTAATATTTAAATACCGTTAATAAACCATATTTTTTTTAAAATGAAAAAGCTTTTAAAAATTTTACATTCTAAGTAATAAAACAAAATATCAGAGTTAAAACATTTTGGTCATAGCACTACGTATCCCGAACTCAACACTCCATAATAATCCTTACTTACTAATTACCACTCCAAAAATAAGAAGCATATTCGATATGGTTTGCTATTCTTCAAGGACATAACGTACTATTACATATTTCTAGGTTTTGTGTGTAATAATGATTCTTACCAAATTTATCTTGAAACTAAATGCGACTAAAGTAATGATGTCGAACGCACATCATGTGCACATCTCTAGTCACACTTAAAGCAGCAACCAAACTCATATATGCGAATTTTGTTCCAATAAATGTTGAAGTTACGTGGCTACAATATTCAGCGTAGTAAAACATCTTTTTCAAAAAGAAGAAATCTCTGTTTAAATTCTCATGATAAGAATTATTCTCTGACACATTTTCGTCATTTCTCTAGATACTGAAAGCAAGCATATATATGAATTTCAGTACACAAAAATCTCAATTGAAATGATATAATCACGTAAGTATTCGAACTGGAATGTAAAATGAAAGTATTTTATTGTACGGGGTATATATCCATATATTCATTCGCAGCAGTAGATATTGAAATATATTAAGAATTCATTTAATAGTTCTTATTTATCTCCAGATTCGACATTTTGTAGCCTAGTTTGTGCTATAATAGTCTTGCAAATGTGAAGAAATGACACATAATTTACATTGAATAGTCTGTTGTAACTAAACTTGAATTGCTATGACAAAAAAGCGCTATACTCTGCATTGCTTTGAATATATATACTGTATTACTTTAAAGCATCTTTTTAAATGAATGAGATTCATTACACTAGTGAGATTTTAAAATAATCATTACCATTTGGCATAGAATAGGGTGATGCAATGTGAGTAAAATTGATTTATACTTCGATTGAGAAAAGCGCATTCTCCTTATTCGCAAGTTGTCATCAAGACCTTCTGAGTCAACTGCAATGTCATATGTGCCTACTTAAAACGTTTTAAAGAGGATACATATAGAGTCAATATTGTTAAACACTAAAAATATTATTAGAGTTGTGTTATTATAATTACTATTGCTATTATTTGTGTAGCGGTACTCAAATATATTAGAACTTTCTCTGAAGATCAATTTTAGATAGTTAATATAACATTCTGTCTTCACTGTGCAAAATCAATGAAATTATTATGAAACCTTAAAGCTTTTACTATGCAACACAAAGATTAAAGTACTCAGTGAATAGTACTCGATTTCTTTCTAAAACCATCCAATTAACAACGTTTTTGAATTATTTTGGACAGATCATACACAGTAGTTATATCATTAACTATTTCAAATAATTTGACTTCATAATCATCTCTGTCCAAAGCCCTAATAGAGTGGTTTGAAACTTCAATATATCCATGGATAAGATATATTTAATTGTGACATGCCTTCAAAAAATAGTTAATTAATGAACTTTACCAAAACTATAAAATCATTTCTGAAACACAAAAGATATTTCTTTCCAAATTTAAATGCCTGAATTTAGAAAAGTTGTTTATTGAAACATAGGTTATTCAGCTAATATTAATACACTCTAACGCTTAAAAGCATTTTCTTCAATACAGCAATTTAAGAAGTAATTACAGCCTTAGATTTATTCAGTTGAAATAAATAGTTATAGTTCAACAAACGAATTAAAGCAATTAAAAAATATAACTACAAAAAATAATAAGAGCGTGCTATTTTCAAATTGACCTAATTTACACTTAATTCCTAATTTAAACTGCTGGTTAATGTTCGCCTTACTCAATGGACAGCGATTGTAATGGTTAGGTTGTAACTTTGTTTGGTTTTTGGAGTAGTATTTACGTTTTTGTGTAAACGGTCGGATAGTGAGCTTGATATTACGTTAAAAATTCACAGTTTAACCGCAAGTCTTGCAAGTAAAGGAAATAGACTGCTTCAACGAGCTAGCTAATCGAGTTTTTTTTAATTAGATTACAATAAAACTCTGCATTTTTATTAGGTTCAGGTAGGCATATAGGACCATCAGGTTTTATACTCTATTGAAAGAATTCAAAAATACGTTAAAATCATTAAGACGAGTACTGGCCTTCGAGATAAAAAATTTCAATTTGAGAAATTTTAAATTATTGGATATATATTGCAGACATACAAGTGGGAATCTTACTAATTGCATAAACATGTTGGTTCAAGGTGTAATGTAAGATGAAATCTTGCTAGCTAAGAGATATAGATTATTAAACTTTGTTTATCTTCAAGGAGAGTTGTGATTTTTATGAATTATATTTCCTTTATTGTTTAGTGTGATTTGCTTCTTGTTTATAAGAAACGAATAGGACTCCTTTTGATTTTGCTGAAGGAGAGACTCAACTTGTTGCGGGATTTAAAATTAAATAAAGAGCTGGTGAGTTTGTTCTTTGTTTTATGGCTGAATATGCCAGAATTTTATTTATTATAGTTCTATTTATTATTTTAGTTTTAAGTAATGATATTTTTCTAATTTCTTTTTTTTCTTCATTTTTTGTAAAGTTGCATTTATTTATTTTGGGTTTATTAGAGATCGAGGAAATTTGCAACGATTTTGGCATGACAACCTGATATACCTCACTTGAAAGAATGTTTTTCTTGTCCCTCTTAATTTCTCTTTTAAAAGGCTTGAAACTTCTTTTTATTTTTTATTTAAGAGCATTAAATTGACAATGAAGTTCTGAGAGCTTCGCTCTGGTGTACGCTTTCAAAACATATGCTTGTTTCTCATTAGTTTTTGTTTAATATTAGATCCCATAGAGCGGAAAGGGAACAAATAAAAAAACACTAGCCGGGCACAAATTCAAGTTAGAAGTAAGACTGTACATAGTGTTATTCAGAATATAATCTGATTGATAGGGAAAAATTGTAGAACACCTACTTTTGTAGTGTGCCAGAATGGTATAATTAAAAAAAAAAGATAGATATAACAAGTGCGATAACACCATCCAGCTTATTAGGAATGGAGCTTAGAATAGCATATGTAAAGAGAAAGTATCAACATGGCTGAATATGTACACTAATCACTAGGAGATTGGTAAGTATGAAATTTTCTGGTTCCCATAATACATAGAAGTTTCATAGAGTAAAGAGTATTAGTGTTACCATTATTGTCATGAAAATAATAGTATCATTTCTTGAGAAGTAGGGGTGGAGAAGGATTTTACCTTGATTACTATTAAGTCCTAGATTTTTGTTAGAGGCTGTTTTGTGAAGAAATAAAAGGTGTACTGTAGATATGACTTCTACAATGGAAGGCAAACATTCGATTTAAGCTGGATTATCTACAGCAAATCCTCCTCAAATTCACTGTACTAGGATTGTTGCTAAATAAGGAATAACCGATAATAGACTTGTAATAACTGTTGGTGCTCAGAATGATATTTGACTAGATTATCTTATTATATTTGATTAAGAGAAGGACTGAGATATATTTGACTAGATTATATTAGAATATTTGACTTGACTAGATTATTACCTGCAAAGAGATGGACTGAGACATTCACTAATCTTGTTAAGCATTTGAATCATTATACTTATAATTATGGCTAGAGAAGGAGTACTAAATAGTTCAATTTATGCTACGAGTTTTATTAGTTTGGTTGTGGTTTTAATTGTATTACCCTATTTGAGAGTTTCTTCTTCCAGATTATTAATATTTCATTTATTTTTGAGGGTTCATTAATTTCTAGACTATTCTTAATTTTGGGGTAGGTTTATCAGCTTGAGCGTGTACAGGTGTGTATATAGTTATTGTTTTATACTTTATTTGCTTCCTTACCTCTCTTGATTGGTATTTTTCTATGCTGAAGGGTAGGTTTTCAATCGTTATGATAGGAAGTATTTTGAACTTAGCAATTACATATTATAGATGTTATTTTGATATAGTGATGTTTTTTTCATTAAAATACCTAAGATTTTAGTTCATTTGTGAAAGCGGAGGGCTCATATGGAAACACCGGGAAGTGAATCAAGAATTTTAGGTGGAATACTACTAAAGGTGGGGGTTATGTTTTATTACGTATTACATATTTTATAGGGAATGTGGCTGTAAATATGAATTTGATCTGATATGGTATTAGTGTAGTTGGTATTTGATGAGTAAGATTAGTTCGTGTTCGATTGCTTACTCTTCTGTAGCACACATGGGGTTAGTATACATTGATGGGGTTAATAACTAAAGGATTATGGCGCTTTAGAGAGGCCCTTACTTTGATAATTGCACACGGGCTGTGTTCTTCTGGACTATTTTGTCTTGCAAATATTCCTTGTGAGCTCTTAGGAAGTCGAAGATCACTACTTAATTGAGGGATGTTATCTTTTATGACGTGTGTTTTTTATTAAGAACTGCTAAGATGGCACCCTCCCTACGTTGAATTTATCTGAGTGGTATAGGCAAATTAGTTGTTTGGAATATAGCATTGCTCGAGATAGTGCATTTTGCTCATATTGTCGCACATTCTCCGAAAATATTGGGAAATCTGAAGTCACTTTTACTAAGGAAGGTTTCCGTAACTGGAAAAAGGCTTAGATAAATTCTGTATTCATGAGGCAAGTAAAGCTCATAAGACTTGTATTTCTAAGGCTGCGGAATTCCGAAACGCACTATTGCACAGATCAGTTGCGCGTAAATTAGATTCGCAGATGAATCCAATAGTTAACGACAATTTATTATATTTGGAACCACTTCTAGATAGTATTTCGTATCGTGCTCGCCACTGTTTTCCTCTCAGAGGTCATAGGGAAAGTGACGAAAATGAAAATAAAGGTAATTTACTTGAACTCTTATCACAAGATCCAAAGACAATAACGTGATTTCTCGGTATTACGTTAACAAAGAGAAAACTTCTAGATACGTTACTCCCGAATATCAAAATCAATTTCTAGATTTAATGTGTGAGTTTGTGCTAGTGATCGTGTGAAGACTGCAGGTGTATACATAGTGTGATCATGAATGAAACTCAAGGTTTGAAGCGACAAGAACAAGTATCGATTGTTTTGCGTTACTGTGATGAAACTTTAAACGTTCACGAAAGTTTTATCGGGTTTTACAAGACAGAAAAAACAGATGGCGAAAGGTTGCCCAATTTTTAACAAATGTGTTAATATCACTGAGTCTGAGCGTAGATAACATCCGAGGACAATGTTACGATGGTGCAGTCGCTATGCGTAGTCTGTACTCTGGTGTTGCAAAGAGGATCAAGAACGTGTTCGATTTAGCCATTTATATTCATTGTAACGCTCACATTTTGAGCTTATGCATTGTTGATGTGTGCCGAGAAGTGTCTGTGACTTATATATGATTGGTGCTCTGAGTAGGGCTATTTTGAATTCCTTCATAGAAGCGTACTCAAAAACGCACGCTATTTTTGAAAATACTCAACGTCAAGGAGAAAACTTAAAGCATTTGATAACCTTAAAATCTTTGAGCGACACTAGATGCAACTGTAGATGGGAAGCTATTCATGCAGTTTTAGAAAATGTTGGATCAGAAGTTGAAACTTTAGAGGAAATGGAAGATCATGATCAAATTTACGGTCCAGACGAGCATTATCTATTACAAAATGTTCATGACTTTTTTATTTGTTTTTAGTCCAGGATCTGAAGGGGGTTTGCATGCATGGAATGCCTAACGCAATTTTATATCTGATTATTGTTATAGGCACTATAG
This sequence comes from Thermobia domestica, assembly GCF_964235325.1. Classification (NCBI taxonomy): domain Eukaryota; kingdom Metazoa; phylum Arthropoda; class Insecta; order Zygentoma; family Lepismatidae; genus Thermobia; species Thermobia domestica. The sequence goes on from NC_137470.1 coordinate 80,161,044, forward strand.
TGATCGTGAAAACCTATGTCGTTGCTCCCCAGCCTGTCCGACAACTTTGGGGAAGGGGGAAAAGGAGCGGGGCGCAGAAAATCGTAGACCTTCACATTGGCGGTCCTAGTATCCCTTCTGATTGTCACAGGGACATGAGTCATACCTCGTTGGAAAGCTCATAGAACAGGAATTCCGACGAGTAAACTTTTGTGTCCCCAGTGACCAACACGTAAAAGAAGAAGAAGAACAAATGAAAAAAATATGAAGAACAACTATTTTTTTGTAAAATTTGTGGGACGCTGGCAATATTGTTGTGTGTCGTACGCAGGAAAAAATAATCTCACATGTACGCCATACATAGGGAACAACTATATAATAAAATTAAGGACGTAGAAACAATAACAAGAAAGATAAAATATCGGAAGTACCTATTTCCGATGGTCAATCTGCACATATTTTTCGATGCACCGTCGTCACGTTGGCAGCCCTAACGACGTCCCTAATTGTCACAGTGACATGAAGTATACCTTTTTGGAAAGCATATGGGACACAGATTTCAGAGATGTAACTTTTGTGACCCCCTACGCAAGACAAATAACAGTCTTGCCAGAGCTCCACAAACTTAAAATCGTTTTTTTTTTCAGTTTTTGTTGAAATTTTCTTCTTCTTCATCCTCTTTTACAGGTTAAGAACATAGACAAAAAACGTTATCTAGTTGAAATCTGTGTTCTATAAGCTTTCTGATGAGATATTGTTCATGGTCCTGTGACTAATAGGGCATCGCTAGGGCTGCCAGACAACGTGAAGGTAGACGACAAATATACAAGGGGAGTGGAGAGTGATATGATCTTCCGAAGTTTTATCTCCTTGCTATTGCACCTAAGCCCTTCATTGTTTTCATATGTCTGTCCCTAATGTCTGGCGTACATGGGAGATTTTTTTCCTTTGTACGACAAATAACAATGTTGCCATCGTTCCTCAAAGTTCAAATATGTGGCTTTCTTTTATAAGAAATTATAAAAATATACACTGGAGAAATGGGCAAATTCAATGCCCTCATTAACCCCTCGTATGCGAAATGTCCAAATACAAGCTCTCACTAGTTAGTATAAAGGTAACCAAGAACGTTCTGTCGCTTGTTGTGAAGGTCTGTGTTCCATTGGACCTCACACCATCAGTTGAATCTAATGGAGATAAGGGAAAGGTCAGTTTTGGTATGGGTATGCCCAACATACTACCTGGTTGTGGCAGTTGAGCTACACCGTTCCACAGAGCGTCAAAAGGGCTGTATGCTGTAGAGCTCGAACTGGGGTCAAACGCCGCTGGGGCGAAGCGGAATATATGCCTGACCTTTGGTGAGGGTGTCCTGACTACGCGGACAGTGCAGCTGTAGTTTAACAAGTTTAAAGACTGTGACGAAACACTCGAAGACGCATCACGTGCCGGGAGATCAACACATGTACAAAAAAAAGATACTCATGCAGCAATTGAGGCAAACAGTGGTCAGACATATGAGGAAAGTGAACTACAATTCATTGTGTGTAGAGAAGCCATTCGGCACCACGTCCATCTACATTGAAAGCTCTATAACTTGGGTCGATGGGTCAAACATGATTTGTTTCCGGGCCAGAAGTCAACGCGAGCAGACACCTGTGTTTGTTTGCTGTCTCGTGTGTGCAAGTAGCCGTTTCTGGAGAGGGTGCTGACATGTGGGGAGAAGTGGTTCCTGTACGAAGCTTTACGGAGTCGTCATCGTTGATTAGCATCCCATGAACCGGTTCCAAAACAGTCGACACCACCATTCCACAAGAAGAAAGTCCTCCTGTGTGTATGGTGGACTACTCGCGGCATCGTGCATCAGGAACTCCTATCAGCTGGTTAGAGAATCAATGCAACTCTATACTGTCAGCAGTTGAGCCGTGTTCAAGAGAAATTTAAAACTCTCGAGCCAGCACTTCTGAATCGCAAAGGGTTCCTCCTGTTACAAGACATCGATAAGCCACAGATGGATAGGATGATACGGGACACCATTCTGCGCCCTGGATGGAAAACACTATTGCGTCCGCCATACTTACCGAACATTGTACCGTCCGGTTATCATCTGTTCCATTCAATGGACAATCACCTTAGAGGATTCCAGTTCAAAACCCTATTAGAGGTGGAAAATTTACTTGAAATCTTCTTCGCTTCACTGCCCACTATGTTATTACCGTGATGGAATCCGTGGCCTTCTAGAACGTTGGAAGAAGGTTGTCGTTGCTAATGGGGACTATTTTTGATCTTCCATTTCCGTCTTAGGTGACATCGATTTTTAAATGTGGTGGATGAAAAAGCACGAAAGTTGGTTACCTTATACATATATTCATTTATTTATATTGATACCATGAAAAGCTTGTTGCTTCTTTGAGATCCAGTGCTTCAGAATGTCCCTTCAGTGATCAGAGTGCTTCACACAAAGTCCCTAAAATCCTGTTGAAATAAAATATGTTGAGACATAAATACCGTATGCGATAGTAATGGTAGCCTCATATTATTCATATACTTGAAATGCTGTATAGTCCTATATAAGTATAGCCGTATAGTCGACATGTTGAGACATAAATACAATATGTGGTAGTTAGTAATGGGAGCGTCATAATATTCATATACTTGTAATGCTGTATAGTCCTTTATAAGTATAATCGTATAGTCTTGGAAGAATTGTTAATAGAAGAACTTGCGTTGCTTGAGCGTTAATCCGTGGTGTCCTCATATTACAGTAACTTCTGAGGCTACAAGGATAGCAGTATTAAGGAGAGGTACACTCATGTCCAAAATTATTGTCGCATGTCTATAAAAATGTTGTTGTAGAAATATAATTTGATAACGAATTCGCCTGGTATTTCCTATAATGTTAGTATATGTGTAATCGGCAAAGAAATGTATGTCGAAAATATCCTGTCAAAAGAGCAGTAAGTAAGAACAAGAAAACGAAAATAAAACTTTCTTGTCCATTTAACAACATTCTGCTTTACTCATTCTAATTTTCGTATTTATAATGCTTTTCCTATGAAATTTACCATAAATACACATTTCCCGATTATACACATAGTATCAGTATTAAAGGTACTGTGCAAAATCATTATCTAATTATATTCTTACAAGAAGACAGTTATAGATGTGCGACGATCATTTTGGACATAAGTGTACTTGCATAGTGTTGAAAGGCACAATTGTGTGGCAGGTCTAAATCACGCAATTTCTACTGTCGGAGCTTGTCTTCTGGGGAAAAAGGCCCTAAAGAATGAAATGATGAAACGTACTTCAGAGATAATAAATATTTAGAGTAATTAGGAGTAATTCGGAGTAATTCGACCATTTATTAGTAATGTAAGTATGGATAAAGTAGAGAAGTACCTGTATTATATAGTAATGTTAGGAGGAGATGTCCTGCCATTTTGTATAATTTGTTAGGGTTCCTGGTCAAATGATAATGCATACAATGAAAAGTATAAGAGTAGTTGGAGTACAAGACTGGAAGAAATGGGCAAATATGACATAATTCATCCTTAGATTATACAATTTAATCACATTTGCAGGGCTAGGGTTAGAGTGAATGTTAGGTGACTAGAGCTAGTGAAAAAAAGGGAACAAGTCTATAAAATTGTTAGATAGGATAAAATAAACTAAGAAAATACATAGGAACGTTCTTCCTTGGTAGCTATTAGGTCCAAGAATGGTTTTGAATTCTTTGTTTCAGAAGAAGTTTGGCCGGCTCCGGAGGAATCAGAAAACCATGGGATAATTAGTAGGCCTACTACTATTCTTAATCAGTTAAATAATACTATATATTCACAATTGAAGTAGAGGGTGAAACGTAAAAAAAAGTTTGTATTCATTTTCGGTTTATAGATTTTTTTAAATATTAGTACTATCTAGGGTTTGTTGAAGAGTGTCAGAATTGAAGTATATAATGGATGCGAATAATAGGTAGCACAAGAAGAGTACAAAGAACTGTAAGAGTCGGTTTACTGGGTATATTTGAAGAATAGAAAAATGCCAACAAATAGTGACTTAAGTTTTACATACATATGCTATGAATTAACTAGTTTTTCCCATTGGATGTAATTGAATAATTTACTATATTTTCGTTTGAGATCATTTACTTAAGAGATCATGGCTTACTTTTAGCATCCAATGAAAGTTCTTTTTTATCTTTAATTTAGTTAATGAAGACTGAATGTGGGCAGGTTTCAAAAATTGGTATAAATCTGTGTTTTGCTCCACAAATTTCTGAATATTTACCAAATAGAATAGTCCTCGCTAATGTTGGCGGCTATTTGATGTAAACGTCCAGGGGTCCAAGAATGAAGAACATCTGTGGTGGTGACTGGGATGCGAATGTCAATGATACAATGTAACAAATAGTACAATGCAATTGTTAACGTCTAAGAAGGAAATTACTTAGGACTTCTATCATCAACACAGATTGTATAGGAGTCGAATTCCACTAGAGAAAAGTCGAAATATTTGTAACTTCATTATCCTGATTGAGGTTTTTCTTAAGAGCAGAGATGGTCATTTTTCCTAACCCTCCCTCACCCTCACCCTCAATTGACGCCCCTCACCCTCCATCACACTCATCCTGCATTGACGCCCTCCCCTCACCCTCCCTCACACTCACCTTCCATTGACGTCCTCACAATCACCCTCCATTGACGCCCTCAACTTCACTCTCCCTCACACTCACCCTCCACTGACGCCCCCACACTCAACCTTCCTCAAACTCACCCTCCAATGACGCCCTCATCATCACCCTCCATTAACGCCCTCATCCTCAATCGACGCCCCCACCATCGCCCTTGCTCACACCCACACTCAAATGACGCCCTCACACTTACCCTCATGCAACTAAATTAATCAGGACACGACAAACATAAATGTGCCCAATATAGTACGTGTAAAATAGTACGTACGTTTAATTCCCCTCTAAGGTGTGGACTTTTCAAAGAAGCTAAAAAAAAGTTACTTTTTATGGTAAATTGGTGTTCCAAGTTTTATCTTACTAACTTCAGAAATCCGGGAGATACAGATCCTTGAAAAAAAAATCTATAATTTACTCTTTTAGGATACACGTTTCTGAAAATCCGTCATTACCCCTTGTTTTTGTGACAAAAGGAGCATTTTATGTAAATTGCACATTCCTCCCTATAGAAATATGGTCTGGCTGATAATGAGTCACTCACTTCTACTGTTCTATATAATAGCATAGTATTGTTATTATTACTGAAGATTTGAAAATAAAATGCTGCATCTGAAATCCCAGAAAAGGCCAGACAAAAGTACGTATGACAAACAAGCGGGGATGAAGGAGGGCGGAAAGTATGTAGGAATTACGAAGGGGAAGCGCCAGGTAAAACGATGGGAACCACTAAGCCCTAGGATAAATCTGATAAGATTATTTATTTTAAAAGTGATTGGAGGTTAACAGGAGATATCTATCGTATCTACACGAATAGCGTACGCGCCTTTGGCGCGGGAGACACGGGTTCGATTTCCGACGGGACCTCTTGTGGTTCGGATCCCATGTTACGCTGAACGGGATGCTAACTCAAATAAAAAGAATGAAAATCATAGGCGAGGAAAAAGCCTCATTGAATTCGATTGATTTATTTTAAAGTGAAGATCAGAGCTAACTGGCTTTGTGTTGTAACACCAGGTGCTAGTCATTTTATCTTAATTAAATCTTTCTTTTTTAACGTGTAGTTAACCTTTCATTTTTTACCATGTAGTAGTGCCGGCGCGAGAGGGGTCGAACCGTGCCACCGCCCAGGGCGGCAACATCTGAAAAAAAGAAAAGACTACAGGGTGAGCACAGAAACAGTCCCAGGTTTCAAATTAGTGTAAATTTAATATGCGAAGGAATATTTTGCTGAAATTTAAACAGTGATAATAAACTCAATAAAGTTTTTTGTAGCAATAATTGAAATCACAAACACTCGATGTGCGCGCCACCTGTAACGCGGGAAATATTGAGGCGGTGATTTAGCTCCAACCACACGTTGTGAAGCATATCCGGTGTGATAGAGTTGACAACATCACTGATGCTTTCTTGGAGATCGTTCAGAATTGCGGGTAGTGGAGGTGCATACACTTTGTCCTTCACAAATCCCCACAGAAAGAAGTCACAAAGAGTGAGGTCAGGTGATCTTGGAGGCCACTTGCAAAGAAATTGATCATTGACTCCAGAGAGCCCTATCCATCGGTTTGGGAGGTTCTCGTTTAGAAACCTGCGTACAGCACGATGCCAGTGTGACGGCGCTCCATCTTGTTGTAGAACTAAGTCGTCTATTTCTGATTTACTAAGTTGCGGAATCAACCAGTTACGTACCAATGCTAAGTAACTTTCACCTGTAATTCTTTGTTCCTGAAAGAAGAACGGACCGTGCACTCGACGCTTTGATACTGCACAAAAACATTGATTTTTGGTGAGTCACGTTCCACATTTACAGTTGCATGAGGATTCTGGGTTCCCCATATCCTTACATTGTGTCAATTCACCTTTCCACTTAAGTGAAATGTCGCCTCATCGCTGAAAATGATCTTCGTCAGAAATTTTGAGTCGTCCTCCATGAAATTTTGCATAGTCTTTCAGAACTCACGGCGCTTTACATTGTCTTGTGGGTATAACTTCTGAACCAACTGGAGTCAGTACGGGTAACACCGCAAACGCATACGTAAGATCTTGCTTACTGTTGTTTGTGGCATCTGCAACTCTCTGCTAGCTTTACGTGTAGACTTCTGTGGGCTGTGTACGAAGGCTGCTCTTACGCGCTCCACACTTTCCTCGGAGACTGGACGTCGCCCTGAATTTTCTTTTCTTTGATCACAAATGCACCCCGTCTCAATAAACGTTCTATGCCACTTCACAATGAATTTGTGTGTGGGTGTATAGCATTAAATTGTCGTTTGAAATCACGCTGCACTCTCACAAAACTGCTTGTTTTTGCAAATTGTAAAACGCACCAGCTTCGTTGCTGTGGGGTGAACGCCATTTTCCATATTACTGCCCTCTAGCTGCCCTGGTCAGAACTAGGATTCTGAAAAGACAGATAGGGAAAGACTTTAAGTTTACTGAGCTCTGTACAAAATTTCATGTAAATATTCAATTAAATGTTAATTATATGGCACTTTAAAATCAGGTACTGTTTCTGTGCTCACGCTTTATTATCAAAAGAGAATACTTCGTAATAGGCTCACGTGGAAAAGTAAAATTGTGTTTACCTGAGAATGTAATTGAACTTATTTCACTCACATTCAGGAAAATACTCACTCAGGAAATTCAGAGTATCCCACCTCATTTTTAGTTATCAAACTACTAGCCACAGGTACACTATGTGATCAAAGGTATTGAATTCAGAATAATAATAATAATAATAATAATAATAATAATAATAATAATAATAATAATAATAATAATAATAATAATTATTATTATTATTATTATTATTATTATTATTATTATTATTTGTACTTAACACCCGAAGGCAATTACAAAGCACAAATTGTTAATTTTATAATGGTGCAGAATGTGCTACATGTAAAGTAATCTAACAACTAACCATTACTCATGTTTTGATCACGTACAGTCAATAAGTACCTGATATAATAACAATCTTTACACTTTATTAAGCAACATTTGGACGCATTTCTGTTTAAATATTGAACATTTTAATTGAAATATGTCCAGACCCATAGAATGTATTTTATTGCCTCTATCACATATCCTATACAACGGAGAGTTTTTTGCTAAATTTGTTTTGAAGTAGTGAATTATTACAGAAATATGACCCTTGTGAAACTGTGTTATTAATTAAGATTGGCAGGTGGTTTTCATTCCACCAAATTTAAACCAAAAAGGGTGCTTTCTTTCACCTTTTCACCTACCAATTTCATTACTTTTATTCCACCAAAAAATTCTTTCGTTTTTTTTTTCGGTCCGAGGCTTTTTGGAGGGGGCCTAAATTCAGTATGAGGACAGATTGTATTAAAATTTGCAGAATTGCCCCTAAAATTAGGCCAAACTTACAGAAAAGTCGAGATTTCGGGAAAGGGAAACTGAATGCCCAATACAGCATACGCCCCTGCCCTCAGGCAATTTGCAAGAAATGTGTTATTTTCTTCCTCCACTCCCCTCAGCTCTAACACTGTAATTTTTCATGTACATCTGTAATTTTGTCAAATTTATTTCGACTTGAGAGCATCAAAGATGGATTTACGAGATGCTTACATATTTCCATTAATTACTATATCATCTATGAGGTTTCCATATATATTTGTAAATTCATGTGCCAGTATTACTTTAAAATTTGTACACAAGCCTAGTATTAATACAGGGTGTCAAAAAATCAACTGAAACTTCGGGAGATGAGTGTTTATATCAAATGAAAATAAAACGTTTTAATACATATAGGTCTTAAAACGAGTTCTTTAAGTATTATAAGCCGAAAAAGAATTAATACGCCCTAGCTTAAAAATAATGGGACCTTTTCGCAAGCGGTTGAAAAAATTAGGCAATACCCTCTTATCTAAATACCCACGTTTCACAATCCCTGATATCGACGTAACGATTTGTAAAAAGTAACTTAGTGTACGAGGATACACTTTTAAATACTAATTGGGTGCTCTTTTCGTGGATACCAGAAGACTGTTACACACAAATAATTATTACTAGCGCATACGAGTTCCTGCGAAATCCGTCGAATCATGTGCGATAGACCCCATAATTTTTTTGCCAGAGTGTTTTTAAAACGTGATTTTCCTCATTTTTGGCGGATTATAAATCTGAAAAAGACATTTTTTGACCTATGTTCATCAAAACTTTTTTTTTCATTTGAGATAAGAAATAACGTTCCAAACTTAGTAGGTTGATTTTTGACACATTGTGCATTAAGCTGGGTAGTATGTGGAAATAACAAATTGAATATTTTTTAGTTATATTTCAAATAACCAAACCTATTTCAAAAATACAAGGGTGGGGTGAACTATCCCCTCTTGCTCTCTGTTGCAGGCAGTCATAGTCGAGAGCCTCATATTCCATATAAACATTAGTGAAGGGCAAGTTTTATTTTAGTAGACAGTCACAGTAGACAGTGGATTAAGATTCGAGGCGGGCATTGTTTTGCTCGCAGTCTTTGTCATAAAGAGCCTTCAAAGTTCTGAAAAGAAAACTATTTTTATCTTCATACCAGAAATGAGCACGCAGTAAAACGTACTGTTCTGTCTGGTGGAGTATAAACCTTTGAGATCTAGAAAGAAGAATTTGAAAGTAACGTTATCGTAGTATTAATCTAACATAAATACGATAAACATTCCACAAGCCCAAGAGGTTTTGGCGATTCATTCTTTCTCTGCCGACAGGAAGACTTGGTGATTCATTCCGGTGGCATTGAAAGGAAGAACTAAACTAAAAATACACTGATGACGAATTCCATTAGACATACAGAGGTAAAGGTTCTTTACATTGTACCCTCCCGTCCCATCCCAAACGTTTGGGCTAACAAAGATAATGAATGAGGGTAGTACAGCCAATGGGAAAAATTGAACGTGACTCTGTTGTTAAGCCAAGTTCGTTGTTTAAAACTAGCTTTAGTCTGTGTCAGTATAGCAGTAAATCTATTTTGTAGCATGTATATAATATTAATAATAATAATAATAATAATAATAATAATAATAATAATAATAATAATAATAATAATAATAATAATAATAATAATAATAATAATAATAATAATAATAATAATTTCTTGAATCAAACCATTAAGACACAATTGCTTTTAATAGACCCAGTGAATAGGCCTATAGGTATTGTGACAACTTAAGTAACCTGGATTGTAATCAGGAGCGGAATAAAGGCGGAGCTAATGAACCCCAGGCTCAGGGGGTCCCCTAAAATCCCCCTCTTTAATACTAAAATACATCAATCAACTTATTATATTATAGGCTTCAGATCCATGCTAATTTCTTTTCCCGCTCGCTAGGCTTGCGGTATCGCTAGAGTTAAGCCTGCTTTCACCAGCTTGGGCTCCTGCCTGCAAACATCAGACTTTCCTGGCATCGCCGGGCGTGGATAAATAAACCGATTGATGTGATGAATAAACCAATAAATGCAAACTTCATTGACCCAGAAGATCTTCAAATTTGGAACTTTTCTCACAGTGTAATCTTGTACAGCTTTACTATTTGTATATGATGTTTCTCCTTTTACTCTATTAGTGTTTTTACAGGGACTGTTGATCATTTGGCTCGTATTCGGCATTTATGTGTTACTCTGAAGTATATGGGCATTTAACTGTTAATAACGAATGTAATTAAACTAATTATTGTAAACTTGGAGCACATTAAAATGTTACAGCATACTCCTCGGTGTTTCGATAAGCCTATGAGGATGTGGAAGACAGCAAAGAAAAGTTATGCGCTGGAATTATTCGTAGCATAGGGCCCTTTGAAATAGTCAGCTCCAGGGTCCCAAAAGCCTTAATCCGCTCTGAGTGCTATGCGCAGAGACGTACGCAAGAATTTATTTCGGGAGGGGTCCAAAGCGTTTCGGGGGGGTCCAAAGCGTTTCGGGGGGGTCCAAACACAATTTCAGGATAAATTAAACTAAACTTTGTACCTAAAATTAGACTAAATTGACAAAAAAGTCCGGATTTCGAGTAGGAGGTTCTGACCTCAAGGACCCACTCCCTGCGTACGTCCTTGGCTATGCGAACAAAACATCCACATTTTTTTTAGAAATAAAGGGGACCGCGGTGGCTTAGTGGTACAGCGTTCACCTCTAGTGCGTGGGGTCCCTGGTTCGATCCCAGCTCGCGAAAAGTGAGCTTTGTGATGAACAAACACCGTCTGCGTGGGTTTTCTCGGGGTTCTCCCGTTCCCTCCCACTTTCTTCATTACACAGTTTCATTCATTTCTCATCATCACCGTCTCCCTTAGCTTTGGCGCGTAATCGTGGGACGTTAAACTAGATATTTCATTTTATTTCATTTCATTTCTTTAGAAATAAAGCTTGACTTTTCGCACCTTTCTTTCAATATGTCTGATTTACAATTTGTAGAGAACATAGATTTAAAAAATCTAAAATAATGGTTGCCAAATGCTTGTTGATATTTAACTTTTGGTGAAAAGAACTTAGGAGATGCAGAAAGAAGATATTGAAGTTATGACTTTATATAACACCATATTTATAAATGAAGGACGGAACATACTTCGGATACAAGCAACTTTAAGGACGAATGAAGGCAATTACTCTTCATTATGAAATTCATTCTCGAACTCATAATTTCAGGGAAGCTCAGGCCCCATTGGTATGGGCGTGATCTGTACGATCATTGACTGTTTGCACCCAACAAGTAGTGGCGTAACTAGGATTTTTTAAAAGGGAATTGAAAAACCATTTTGGGGCCAAGGTACCCAACACTCCAAAAACCATTGTTTCGGCATTTTAGGTTTATCTTTAATGAAGAGCATAACACAATTTGCGAGCATTTGGGGCAAAAGAATTGTGGTTACTATTTCAGTCTTGCACATTTTTAGCAACATAGTCATGTGTGTTTTATTCTTTATTAAATTAAAGCTATTGTTTCTCAAAATAACTCGACAAGATTCGAGACGAGACAAGGTTCTTCGAACAGAAACAGATACATTTTTCGAGGCATCACTTTACACAACATATTTTCGAGGCGAGACAACCTCTAATCTTGTCTCGTGCGCATCTCTATTTGCACGAAATAATATTAGAATATAGTAAAAAAGAAAAAAAGAAAAGAAAAGAAAATATTAATTACCTTATAAAGTAATCAAACCTTAAAAGTCACCTTTTTAAAATTTGCCCTGTGAAATAGTTCATATTTTAAGGCTATTCGTATAGTAACAGAATATTAATAATCAACGATCAATTACTCTGTGAAGATGCTGAATTTTAAGGTATGTGTGCACCTTCTGTTGGGTTTGGGTGCAAATTCGTCAATACTGTAATTTCGGTAGATTTTCTTAGTATGCTCTTTTCTAAAAGTATGTAACATAGTGAAATTTAGGTGGGCTTGTAAGAAATTGGGGAGGCTTGAACACCCCAAATTAGACCTAGTGACGCCACTGCTAACAAACCACCAGTCACGAAAGACAAAGGGAAATATTTAATTTAATAATAAAAAAGTTGAACTGTGTAAATTTAGGACTATAATTGTATATGAAAATCATTATAAATACAATTATGTTTTATATTTAATTGAGCTTTTCTCCCTATCGCGGAACTTATGTCCGGCAAGGAATCAAACCCGGATAACCCAAGGATCTCTGCTTCAGATAATCGCTGGTTAGAAATGTTCTCCTTCAAATAAAATGAAATGAAATATTCAGTTTCACGTCCCACGATTATGCTCCGAGGCTAAGAGAGACGATGATGATGAGAAATGAATTAAATGGTGGGATGAAGAAAGTGGGAGGGAACGGAAGAACCCCGAGAAAACCACCGCATACGGTGTTTGTCCACCACAAAGTTCACTTGGCGCACTTCAAATAAAGTACAGCTACAAATAAAACATTTGTACCCTAGAAGAAATAATCTCCTTTATATTGTTCCGTCCATTAAATGTACATATTAACAATTGCTCTACTGAAACCATTCTTGCAACTAGTGATGTGAAGTGGAAAATTTTCCGCTTAAAACTTCCCATTTCTGAAAATTTTCCATTCTAAACAAATATTCACTATCAAGTATTAACTCCACATTAAGCCATGATATTGATTGAATCCTTGAATAGAAATATGACATTACAGCAAATTATAATCTTCCAACTTTCTAGGTCCTATAATGGGAAAATATATAAATATTATTGAGTACCTGGTAATAAACCTAGTATTTGATTACACAAGAATTATATGATAGAATAAGCGAGTATCGTTCTACTGTATGAAACTACGGTAAACTTCCAAACTATACAAATTCAATAGTAAAACTGGAAATAGTAGAAACCGGGAGTAGTTGATTTCTACCACTTACGGTTTAAATATTAGGTTGTCGAAGGAGATGGGACCTATTATTGGAACGACAAATCTTTTCCCGAAAACCGTTTCTCAATAGCTCTTACCGTTTTTGAGTTATGACCAATATTGTTGAAACCAGAAGTGGTTAAACATAACTTCTGGTTTAACTCTAAGATTGGTGAAAGAGATGGAACCTATTCTTGGGATGCTGAATCGATTCCCGAAAACCGCTTGTCGATAGCACTTACCGTTTTAGATCTAGGAAAATCAATATTGAAACCAGAAGTAGTAGTGAATTTATACCACTTCCGATTTTAGTAGAAATAGAGGAGTACAGGTGGTTTGTCCCCTTAAGATCTTAAATCGATTGCTGAAAACTCTTTATCGCTAGCTATGTTTTATATTCGTTTATGAGTTATGAATATTTTTGTTGAAACCAGATATGGTCGACTTCTACCACTTCCCGTTTAAGTAAGATTGTTGAAAGAGGTGAAACCTATCCTGGCAATGCAGAATTGATTCCAGAAAACCGTTTGTCGATAGCTCTTACCCTTTTAAGTTTACGAAAATAAATATTGAAACCTGAAATAGTAGTGGATCCTACCACTTCCAGTTTTAGTAGAAATGCATTAGTTAAGGTGGTTCCTTTCATATCCACCTATTTCCGAAAACCGTTTGCCGATCGCTATTACCGTTTTTTACTCGTGGTCTTTAATTTGAAACCGGAAATTTCCGATTTCTACCACTTCCGGTTTAACAGATTGACTGCCAAAGTGATTTGAGGGTGCCTGTTAAGTAGGAGGTTGTTGACGGAGATTCAACCTATTATTGGGATGCTGGATCGATTCGCGAAAACCGCTTGTCAATAGCTCTTACCGATTTTGATGTGATACCTGTTGACAGACAGACACACAGACGGACAGCCGTTCTATAAGACTTCCCTTTCATATTCATAGCGTAGTTTGGAAGTCTAAAAGTACGTATAAAGCAGGAAAAAGCAGGAAATATCTTTCTATTTGATAATTAAATATAAAGTTATTTATTGCGGCTTGCAGCTTTGTACTTTTTTAATATATTTTTTTCTCTTATTTAGAAGAAGAAATAAAGCTTTTTCTTAGTTACAATTTCAGAATGAATGAATATATGAATATTTATTAGTTTCTCTTCTGAACGAATATATAAAGAAAAAAACATTATTTCCTGAGAACGTCTAGTATTTTTAATCGGTTACTTTCGTTAACCCATTTTAGAAATTTAATAATAACGGAAGAACTGCGTAACCATGTTCTGCAGGGGAAAGGTTTTGTAATCATTCTAGTAACATTGGTTTTGGAGAAAACTACGGGGCGAGCGCTGGCAAAGGTTTCTTATATACTAATATATTGTGAGCTAAAACAGCAATGAAGGAAAGGAATGAACCTGCACTTGATACTATGTGTCATGTATTGTAAGCGTCGGGGTAGTCTGATTATCGCCGAGGGATTTCTCCTAAACATGAGAAATGTTGAGGGAAGAATGTAATATTTACTCCTATAAATACAGCTAGGAATTAAATTTTCAGTCATGTTGGATTTATTGTCTTTCCTCTAAACAGAGAAAATCAGTGGATAATACCTGCCATAACAGTAAATACCACTCCAATAGATAGTACATGGTGAGAGTGTGCAACAAGGTAATAAGTATCATGAAGTACAATGCCTAGAGATGAATTTGCTAGTATCACTCCCGTGATCCCACCAACTGTAAATAAGAAAATGATTCCTAAAGTTCATAAGAGTGAAGGAAAGTAAGTTATTTGTGCTTCATGGACAGTACCAATTCATCTAAATACCTTTATTCCTATTGGAATCGCAACGGTTATAGTTGCTGCAGTAAAGTATGGTGGTGTATATGTGGCCCTATAAATTTGACTTTTCACGCCCAATAAACATAATGACCAGCATGCCTTATTGTACATATGTTTATATATTAGTGCACGTCATCAATGATATTTAGAGCAGAAGGCCTACTATTAGCACATTGACCATTGTTCACTGATACCTTATCGGCACACTTCTACTTGACATATTCCTCTGATAGACACTTTTCTCTGGCGTGATTGTCTTTTTATTTATATGAGATAACATTCCACTTGTAAAACTCTTATCATAGATAAAACGAATTAAATTTGCCAATTGTCTTATAAATTGTTAGTAATTATAATTTAATTTCCGGATCGTGTGACATAACCATGCTCTAAACACTAATTATAATGGTTTCAAAAACAGGTACAAACGAAAATTCAAACTCTAATAACGAATTCCAATCTCATCTTTCACCTTACCAAATTTATAAGAGACTCATATAGTGTATTTCTTAAATGTCTCCATAGCAACAGTTTTAACGAAGTCAGATTTGCGCATTTATCATTCAGGATTCCCTAGTACTTGCCATAATGCAGATGATGATACGACATTTGTAATTGATTCTTGGCTTGCAAGACGTATCAACTACTATTACAATGTTTTCCCCTTATTGATTCTTCCTCCATGAATTTTGAAACCCTCTAGCGAATCGACAGAGTGCGTTGCTCGTTATGGCCTTCATACAAGATGTGGTATTGCTCTTTTGTCACAGTTTATGGGGGTGTTTACATCCTTTACCGACATAAAAGGACATATGTTTAGAGTCCTTTATTCGTTGCAGGAGTTACTTTAGAGTCCTTTATTCGCTGCAGGAGTTTGAAGAAAAACGGAGTGTGATACTTGGAAAACCTTGCACGTCAGTTTCTTTCGGAAACAATCTAATTAATAATAGTTTTTGAATTATTTTGGACAGATCATACGCAGTAGTTATATCATTAACTTTTTCAGATAATTTAACTTCCTAATCATCTCTGTCCAATGCCCTAATAATTGGTTAGGAATTAAAGCATAACCTTAAATAAGACATTTAGTTGTGAACCACCTTTCAAGAATTAGGATTCCAAAAATAATGTAATGTACCAATAAAATAGGAAAGGTAAAATTCGTTTCTCAAATAGAAAACACAGTTAAATTTTTCGAAATTTAATTACCTTAATTTAACAAAATTGTTCATTAAAAATAGGAGATTCAAATAGTATACTCTAACGCTTAAAAGCATTTGATTAAATACAACAGTTTATAAAGTAATTACAAATTTAGTTTTACTGAATTTAGATACATAGTTAAAATGCAACAAAGAGAAACAAAGTACCACATAGAGACTTAAAGAGAAATTTTATTATCTGGCGTGCAATATAGTGATGAAATGTGAGTAAATTTGTTTCATACTCGATGAGAAAAGCGCTATACTCATTTGCACGTTGTTCCAGCTCTAAACAAGTATATTTTCAAATACATATGTGGCTATCTAAACCATTTCAATGAGTATAGAAATGCAGCCACTAGTTTTAAATAGTAAATGTACCATTCTATTATTATTATTATTATTATTATTATTATTATTATTATTATTATTATTATTATTATTATTATGTTGTGCGTTGGTAAAATGCATCAGAACTTTTCATCAAGATTAAGCAACTTTGTTTCCTTCTGAAACCACCTAATTAACAATCATTTCCAGATTATTTTAGACAGATCATGTGTAACAGTTATATCATTAACTGTTTCAAATAATTTGACTTCATAATCGTCCAAAGCCCTAACATGGTGGTTAGAATTTTAAGCATAATCACGAACAGTACATTGTGACCCACCTTCCAAAGTTCAGGATTCTATAATTAATGTATTGTATCAAAATGAAATAAAGGAAAAAAAACATTTCTCAAATGGAAAAGTCTTTCCGTTTTTTTCTAAACGAATTACCTTAATTTAATAAAACTGTTTATTTAAATAAAGATGTGTCAGCCAATATTAATATAGTCTTAAAGCATGTTCATAAGTACAGCAGTTTAAGAGCCAATTATATCTTTAGATTTACTAATCTCAAATAAAATGTTAAAGTGCAAAAAAGAAAATAATGTAACACATTCAGATTAAAAGATCTTAACTCAGGAAAATAATAACAGCATGTTGAACTGCTGTTGGTGTTTTTTCCTTTCTCAAAACACTGCGATACTAGTTTTTTTTTTTAGATTTTTTTTAAATAGATTACTAACTTGTCATTTTTGTTACTCTTTGGAACAATATATATATTTCGGTGTAGACAGTCGTGTAGTTAGCTTGAATTTAAGTTAAAAGGTCTGGTTATCACAAAGCTCACAAGTAAATAAAATATAATGTATCATCTATACAATGAGCTAGCTAATTAAGTTTAATTTTTAAATTTTGATTACAATAAATATATGTATTTTTTTCTTATGGTTCAGTTAGGAAAGAATGATCATCAGTTTTTGAACTCTATTGAAAGAATTCAGAAGATACATCAAAATCATTAAAAGAAAATAGGAGTCTTCGAGACCACCAAAGCTCAAATACGTGAAATTATAATTTATAGGTTACATTTTGTACATACGCAAGTTGGAAACATACTAATTACATAAATATGATTGTTAAAAATGTAATTTAAGATGTGACAAATGCTTGAAGCTAAAGAACAATATTTAGTATCTAAAAATAAACACCACATACTAAGACTTCAAGTCACCTATTCTTCATTTAAGTGTAAAATTTTTATAAAATATCATTGTAACAATCTATGTAGTCCCGGGTTGATAGCTTAAATGGAAGAAAATCCTTGTTCGCTTTGTGATGATAGTGTAGATATTCCTTGTAAACTACTACTGTGTCCTTTAATCTCACATTCGTGTTATCGTGAAACGAAACCAAGCGCGTCCTTGTATAAAGTAATCGAACGTAAAAACCAGAAGAAGGCGAAAAAGCTCTTGTAGGTTATTTGAAAATACTTACATATATGAAAATCTAATGAAGTGAATGAGTTCAATAATATAGATATTCCAATAAAACAAGTAAACTAAACTGAAATAACATATTCTTAATCTTTATATGGGCCGTTGAAGAGAACAAGGAGCACATTTGTTGATTGTATTTCTGCTATACTAAAGTTTTACAGGAATATATGTGAAGGAATAGCAACTCATTCCGACAATGTTTTTTTTTGTGTGTGTGTGTGTGTGCTCAGTGTTATTGTAGTTTTTTACACGCTAATTCCAGTGCTTGTGGTCGCTATTCTCATTCCCCTATCGGACGAGCTGTATTAGACTGTGTTTCTTGTTGTAAATTAGACGAAATAGTGTTGTATTGGCGCTAATTAACTTTAATTACAACTTCACATCGAGTAACTATTGTAGTGAGACAGAAAACGAAAGTCTTACTTTGTGCCCTGTGTACGGTATATTCCATATACTTGTTTCTCATTAGTAGTAATTGAATACGTATTTACATTACATTTCGTGGCTTTTTTTTTTAACACGCTGACACTATGAGTTGTGACATTTAATCGAGTGCTTAGTTTTACAGTATTTTTGAAAATCTGGAGGAAAAGCATATGACACATATTGAATTATTTGTAAGAAAATAATATGAGTAGTATTAAAAGTAAGGTACTATTCTCAGCATTGTTTCGAAATTGTGTACCAAACTACCATAATTTATATATTCAGAAGAATGAGTTTCATAATAATAGTGAAACGTTAAGACAACCATGATTGTTTGGCGTTCAATAGAGTTTTCGATAGTGAATGAAATGTATTATTTTAATACGGAAAAATGTACTCTTATTCATTTACAAGTTGTAGTTAAGTCTTTGCGAGTTAGCTTCATTTTGAATTTCAAAGAGATTAAATTATTAATTGCATATATGCTGTACAAGCTATTTTAATAAGTATTCACATACAACAACTAATTGTAAATAGTAATTTTGAGATTTAAAATATTATTATATGTCGTGCGTTCTTGAATATATCAGAATTCTCCATGAAGTCTAATTTTGGATTGTTGAAATGATATTCTGTCTTCACTGTGCAACGGCACAATAAAACCTTTCATGAAACATTAAAGCTTTCAGTATTCAACACAAGGATTACGAAATTCACTTTCTTTCTGAAACCCTCTCATCAAAAATACTTTCTGAATTATTTTGGACAGATCATACGCACTAGTTATATCATTAAATACTTCAAATAATTTGACTTCATAATCATCTCTGTCCAAGGCCCTAATATAGTGGTTAGAAATTTAGCCATAACCATGAAGGGAATATATTTAACTGTGATCCATCTTCCAAACATTAGATTTCAATAATTAACGTACTGTACCGAAACAATATAAAGGTAAAAATCATTTCTGAAATAGAAATGAGACTTTCGTCTTTCTGAATTCTAAATTCTAACGCTTGAATGCATTTTCTTAAGTAAATCATAATAAAAGTAATTACATCTTTAGATTTATTAAATTCAAATAAGTAGTTAAATACAACAAAGAAAATAATCTAACGCATTCAGAACTAAAAGTAAATATTAACTCTGATAAGCAACAACAGCATGTTGAGGTGCTAGATAATATTAGTCTTTCTCAGTACACAGCGATGCTAGTATTTTACAGTTTTGTAAGAAATAGACTAATTATAATAATAATATATTTTATTTATTTTGGACAGATAATAGGCAGTAGTTATATCATTAACTATTTGAGATTATTTGACTTCGTAATCATCTATGCCCAAGGCCCTAATTCGCTTGTTAGGAATTTAAGCATAACCATGAATAAGACATTGTTACTGGCCTTCTAAAACTGAATTTTGTAATTAATTGTAGGATATCAGATTGATACAAAGATAATAATGATTTTGGGGAATAGAAAAAAACAACAATTAATTCTTTCCAAATTGAATTACTTGAATTTAATGAGCCCGTTTACTGAAAGAAGGTGATTATTTATGTTTAACACACTCTAACGGTTAGAAGCATTTTCTTAAGTATATCAGTTTAAGAAGTAATTGCAGTTTTAAATTTACTCTATTCAACCAGATAGTTGATGTACAATGAAGAGAAAGGCACTACACATTCAGAATATTTTTTTTAAAAAGAATACAAAATTTCTTCTTACGAAATGAATTCATGTTGTATTGTTTTGAGTTTTTCAAGTCTGTTAAAATTTGTTTTGTTTTATTTGTACTGAACACACAAGTCATTAGTACACCTAATTTCAAACTCTTCACTTTTGAAATCTTGCATTAACAATATCGGTTTAAATTAATACATGTCAATATCTCTAGAATCATATTCCTGGGAACTATTAAGGTTGAAGCCAATCATGGCGGTCTAGTAGATTACATGCGACATCGGAGGGTGTATTTCAGGGTTGGATTCCGATAAGATTGCTTGAAGTTTTGAAAAATTGCTGTGTTTCGGATTCCAACTTAAGCGTAGTTCCAGGTGTCACACTTTCTAGTTGTGCAGGCGGACGATAAACATTAATTCAAACAAATCTTATCTTCAAATATTATTCTAGCTACATCAACTGTCACTAGAAACATGACACTGTGATATCATAAGTACAAAGGGTGTTTATTTCAGTGAAAACGAAAGCAGCAACAGCAATCTTCAAACAAGTATCTAGCTTTGTAATTTTAATCTGATGTTTAGAGTGTATCTCTTGCTAGTGACGATAGACATCTATATAAACATTACAAAGTGTACATGCTCAAAAACGCATATTACTTGGTAATATTTGTTAACAAAGCACATGTTGATTTTTTTTTTAAATGAAAGCGAGGCTTGTTTTCTTTCTTATTTTGAAACTTGCGTAAGAGTCAAAGAGAATCTTCTTTTAACACTAGAACGACAGAACCGTTCAATTTGACAGCTTTCGAAGTTTGGAGGATTGTGAAAGACATAAATGAATTCAGATATTTATGAATCAGAGTGTGACAGAAATAGGTTATTTGAATATGGTTATAGATATTGTTTTCTTTTTTATTTATATAATTGTTTACTACGGTCACCCAGTACGATGGGTGCTGTTAATTTGACTTCAAGTTTTAGCAAATAAAAGTAACAAAATCTTTTTCGTATTTTTCTTTCGATTGTATTTTGAAAGCATGAATATTAATGTTAGTTAGTAGCAGTAATGAATTTTGTATTATCTGCACATTATTTCCCTGTTTTGTATGAATTTCTTTGTGCATTCTATTACACTACCCAGAATGATTTTTTTTGCGGCTAAACGTCTGATAAGTATTTTTTTTTTAATAAATAAAGTCTCATGCTTTCGGAAATTTAATCAGTTTTCATGTTTCACGTCTAGTTTACTTAATAATCTCCATTTACTGTCTGCGAACTTGGCATTGTGGGTATAAATACTACTTTGCAATAACAACGAATCGCAAGTTATTAGCATGGCCACGGTTTGTTTTATTATTATTGTGCATGTTTTTCAATGTAACACCCCTCCATCAAACTTACTACATCCATCGAATTCTTCCGGTATCAGTCCATTTTTAGAATTGTTAACATTTGAAATGCAGCTTTACGGATTTAGCTTTTCGCTCGCTAGATCCAGCGTTTCTGTAGTTCGTAGTACCTCCACAAAATAAGCTTACTTGACCAGGTTCACACTACATTTCCTTGTCATTTATGTGAATGGAACAGCAGGGTTAGGGATAAACACTGATCTACACCTGCGTGGCCGGAGAGACAAATGTTGGCACAACAAAATGTTGCAAACGTTGCCTCAGTTGACCACAAAAAGATATTCTGCCACCGCTACACATGAAACTGCGAATCATGATGCAGTTTGTGAAGTCCTTGGACAAAGATAGCCCCTGTTTACAATATATTGCAAACAAGTTTTCACATAGGTCAAGGGAGACACTTTTGGTGGACTACAAATTAGGAAATTTTCGAAAGACCGAAACTTTGAAGAGACAGTGAACGCCGTAGAGCATAAAGCTTGGAATTCAATGAGGGAAGTCATGACGAAGTTCCTAGGAAATGTCAAGGATAAGCAGTATGAAACGATAGTGGAAACGGCGATAGCTCACTTGAATGACTTGGGATGAAAAATGAGCTTGAAAATGCTCCTTCATTCTCATCTCGATCATTTTCCGGAAACGCTTCGGGTTATTAGTGTAGGGTTGGGAGAGAAGTTTCTCCAAGACATCAAGGAAGCAGAAAGACGACACCAAGAAAGGTGGGATGTATCCAAGATGACCGACTACTGTTGGTGTTTAAAAACATGTGGCAAACATACTACAGTCAGACGCTCTGCATGCGAGAGGTAATTCCAATGGGACAACTTTGACTGTTCAAATTAGAATGAGTACAAGTTCCTCTTTTACTAATGTGTTATTTTAAATACAAACTAGCTTTTTGGTAAATTCTTTGCTTATACTATGTGGCTAGAGATCATGAGTCACGAATGTCACGCATATTTGCAGGTACTGGGGTTTGACCCTAGTGTAGTATGTTGAAAGATTAAAATTCTTTTGAAAAAAATCATTTAATACTAGCGCCACTTCGAATTTGTGGTAAAACTAGGAACTAGTGTTGTTCTGGAGGTAGTTAACCGAAGACCTTGTGGTCGTTGGAAAATTGAATACAGACGGAGAGCACATGCTCTTGTTAAGCGTCGAAATGGTGCAATTTTCGGAGCTTTGTTTTCAACATCTTTATAATTGGTGATTTGTAATATATTCGACATAATATTGATAAGTATTCATAGTATTTTCTGAAAAGTGACTAGTGAAATTAATTGAAGTTGAATACGAGTTCTATCTGAATAGTCTTTCGAGGCATTTTGTGTTATAAAACTACGAGTGTAGTTCGCAATTTCAATAAGCAAAAAGCGGCCATTTTTAGTGATCTCTGAAGATTTATCTATTCTGAACATCCACACTTGATTTCACCTATTGACAATACAACACTGTAACTCGAACAGATAGAATGAACTTGCCAGGCATGAAACGTGTCACTACGTCTATCTTGTGATGTGGGTTAGTTAATACCCGCCGCTAGGTGAAAGACTCGAAACCGTACTGGTGCGGTGATTTGATTGAGATTGGGTAACCAGGTGAACCAAAAAAAGAAAAGAAACAGACTTTTACTTATTTTCTTGCGTTTAAACATATTTGTTCAGATGTGACTAAGACTGGCAACGTGCATTCTGAAGAATGGACCTGTGAAATAAACGAATGGTTGATCAACATTGATTTTCCCTAGGTATGTCTGAGGCTAAATCAGATCTGTTTTTGACTCTCTCGTAATATCAATTGCTCTGTTGATACTAAACGGTGTCTTCTACCCGATTTTTCATTTGTTGTAGACGCATTGATATTTTTCTAATTTTTGCCGTTTGCTACACTGACATCTCCAGAACAAACTAGAGAACTTGTAGAATGCTTAACTTAACTCTCAATCAACCAACCTCAAGTGCATTGTTCGTTGTCTAACTTTGCAGGATTTGAAAGATTGGAACTGTAACTGCACTTTTGCTCATGGTATACTTAAAAAACAAAGAGAAAATTCCATTAAAAACCTCATACAGAAGGGGAACTGTGTTATTCATAGAGTTGGTGGACGGAAGGGGAATGAGTTGGAAAGCCCTGGGGCTCCTGAACAAAGTGGTGATGTCAGAAATGGAACCCGAGACCTGACCCAGGTAGCACCGTACGTCATTTATGACATCTTCTGAAGGTCATGAAATAACGTCAATTGTACGTCATGATGTCACCAAATATAACGTCATCTGGATGTCATATTACGGGCATTTAAGTATGATATTATCTCCAAGGGTAGGATTGCCCATTTCTTCATTACAGAAGTGGACCACCGAAATGTATTAGTAGCTTACCAGTAACTAGAATCATAACAACTCTATTGCTAGTATTATGTAGATAACTAATTACCTGTCTGGTATCCTATCTTCTTTACTGCAACCAATTTCCACATTTCATCATTTGGAGATTCACTGTTTTCTATAGCTGACTCGAATTTCTATGACGACTTGTAAGGCGGCCAGAATAATTCTGATTTTGGCGGCGTTAACAATCCCACATTAATAACTGCAATCAGGTTGCAGTCTCCTATAGGTACCTCTTCTTCAACTACAGCATACAAATTTCTTCACATTGAAATAAATACAGTAAGTTGTCGTAAGAGTTCAATGACAACTAAAATACACAACACGCAAACAAACACGACCGTTTCAATGCTGGACGCCAAACTGGCCTTTTGTGCATGTGTGTTCCGTTAATTACTTTGGTCCATCTTACGACGTCACATCTGTCATTATGGTTTGTATAGTGCACGTTTATTTTCAGTCCCTCTTTTGACGTCATTTTGTCACTATTATGGTCCGTACACTGTACATTTGTTTTTGGTCAAACTTTTGAAGTCATTTTTGTCATTATTATGGCCCATAAAATATAAGTTCATTTTTTATCTCATGGTTAACGTCATTTCTCTGTCATATTCGGTGCGTACAAATAACGTCAGAATATCATGCATAACGTCATTTACACAAACGACCCCTTAATAATACGTACAATGTACGTCAGTGTGCTACCTGGAGAGTTTACACACATAACCACACTCGCAGCGATGCAGCCCGCCAACTTATTCAAACTTCGCGCGGGATGCGGTGGAAGTGTACTCTTACGATAGCGAGCAGTATGACGTATTTCACTGAACTTTCTGGACCGAAGTTTCCCATATCAAAGTTTCATTACCAAATAGATTTTTTCTTACAAACTGTGATAAGTATACCAAATATGAAAAATTTATATGTACTTTTTATTGTGAACCCATGTTGTGTGATGTAAACTTTTGGAATCTGCATGCTAAACTTCACGTTTTCTACAAAGGTAGTGCTGGTTTCTTTCAGAATTTGAAACATATTTGTGTTTTCGAAGTAAAAGACACTTATTATACCCGTATTGTTCTCCATATTATTCAGTTTAAAAGGTGTTCGTCTATAAAATAAATTTCATTGGATTTAAAGAAATATTATATGTAGTAGCCACTAGGTAAGTGTAAATAAATCTAAAACCACACGAGTCTACATATGAGACATGATGTTTCTAATAAGGGAAATTATATTTCAAAAAATCTACTGGAAGTAAACGTATTCAAATATAGGGAAATTCTACCTAAGAGAATTACCGAAATGTATGCAACCTCCTAAACAGCTGTGTGAATTGGGTTGTATGATATTTCGTTTTAGAGTATAGTGCGCCGCAGATGACAAGATCGACGGAACATATGCGAACTAAAAACAGTATTGAAAATTTATGAACTCTAGTAGTTACTGTCGTTATAAGAACTATATTGTGCTATTAATGCAGTAAGAAAAATGTTTAATTTTCTTGTATTCATTTTATTCACTTCCCCTTCATTGTCGAGTCGTACTCGAGCAATATATCCTTTTCTTTGTCGGATGAAAAAATGAGGAGCTCTATATAGCTATAATGAATATAAATACAATTGGCTATGATATGATCTTTTTTATTTGAGTTTAGCGCCCGTTTCAGCAGCAAGAGTATGTGGGACGCGGACCTACTGCTTAACTTGGGATCCGAAACACATGAGCTCCTACCGAGATTCGAATCGGGGTCTTCCGCGCCACAGGCGTACGCTATTCGCATAGAAACAAGGGTGTTCCACAGTGAGTTACGAATAAAACTGATTCCTAAACATTTTAAATTCTCTTAATCTATAGGTAACTTTTTATTTTTATTTAGTATGCTTCAACAAGATTTGTTTTATAGCCAGAAAAGGAACTGAGCGAACGTTGTAACAAGGAAAGGTAAGCGAGTACTATGAGGCAGCTTAACTTAGGATTGAAAACATAAGCTCCTACAGGGAGTCAACCCATTACCTATTTAAACAATGTGAGAAGATAATCATATAGTCATGATCGAGTATATTGCTTCTCTGGAATAGTTATTTTAGTATGTGCATGATATTACGCAAAAATTGAATTATTTTGCGTACAATAGGATTGTGTTATGTCAAAATAAAGATGCTGTATTTATAGTAATTTAAGATTTAAGTTATTTTGAATTTCGTTTTTCTGTGTTTATTGTTTTTGTAAGATAAAATGAAACAATCTCCTACATGATAAAGGATTACCGACAATTTGCATTCACAACAAAAATACGATTTTTCATAAAATAATAAGAAATTCAAATACATTTCAGAGTATATCAGTGCATACGAATCCTTATTTTAAAATAGAACTCTAATAATTATACGAAATTTTGTTCGTTCCTTCCAATTCCCTTTAGAAAGGCTCTTGAAAACATGCTATTCGCAGGAATACGAGGCAAACCTGAGATATGCATAAGCGGTTATCAGGGGAGCACATATGGCTCTGATTCCTCATTAACCTGCAGGTCCACGTCCCATATTGTTTCGCTGCTAAAAAAAAAAAGACGCTAAACGTCAAATAAAAAATCAATCAAAAATATAGGCTAGTGGTTAGCGATCTTCTTTCTTAATGTGATGATCCCAGGTTCAAATCCGAAGACTATCTATCCTGTCTGAGGTTTCTCCAGATGCTTTCCTCAAGTTCCATCAAGCAAATAAATGACATTTTTCAGTGCAGCCACTGGCTAACTTCCTTCAATTTCGTCTTATATTGCTATAGGTTGTTTCTGTTTTCAGTATAAATGGTGTCTAAGACTGTATCAGAAAGTTGGTTAGCGTTCAGTATATGATCAATGTGCACTATTTTAAAACATATGAAGCATTCCGGGTAGTAATGGTGAACTCAACAAAGAGTTACTTTGGGAAAAACTTAATTTAAACTTACTTCACAATGCAGAACTCTACAAAACGTTCTTAATTCAATTAGTTATTATTATTATTATTATTATTATTATTATTATTATTATTATTATTATTATTATTATTATTATTATTATTATTATTATTATTATTATTATTGAGATTTCTGTTATGATTATTATTATTCTTCGGGTAAATAAAAAAGATGGCCAGATGTTGAGTTTGTCCTTAGTATTTCAAACGCCTCATACTGTATGTAGTAAATTTGTATGAAATTAAAATAGTTGTTGAAGATAATCTAAAGAGTCTTTTTTCGATTCTTAAAGATTTTTTTTGTAAATACTGTTTTCTTAAAATACATGCAATGCTCCAAATAAGTTCTGAAATTCAGAGCAAATTTGCTTTATAATATTGTAGTACCTCTCTCCATCACTCCGTTAACGTAGAGAAATGTTCTCAACTTTGCAAAACTATTTTTCAGACTACAAGAAAGTGTCAACCAATAGGAGCTGTAAACACACTACCCATCCCCAACATGACTATCAGCAGAGCTGAGTTGCCACATTTAACATTAAGATACCCAATCCGGGTGCCGAGTAAAGAACAAACCATGTGGTGTGCTTCAGTTTCTCTTCCAAGTCCGCGGCGATCAGATGACACGTTTACCTCAAAAGTTACGGTTCGCTTCATTCTTTTCAACAGAAAAAAGAGGAGGGGAAAGAAAGGAAAGGACTCCGTAACTATAAACAAGTTATTTCAAAGAACATCAATTTAAATTAAGTAAATATATATATATATTGCGAGGTTTCTCAGCCTTGGACTCGCGAGAACATGAGGGTTCAAAAAATTAAATCTTCTGTTTACGTCATACGATCATGGCAGCTAGTCTAAATAAGACGGCGAGGATGAGAAATGAATTCAATTGTGGAATGAATTAGAAGGAAAGGGGAGAACCTCGAGGAAACATGTTTCTCCATCACAAAGCTCACTTGGCCCGAGCTGGGATCAAACCAAGGACCTCATGCACCATAGGTGAACGCTCTAGCACTTTTTAAAGTTCGTCCTAACTGGAATACTATTTGGCATGGACAGTTCGTGCAATTTCTGCGTAATCCAAACACGACAGGGACACGAACACATAAAGGTCCAGGACAATTAAAAATCCGACTATGCTCTTCAGAGTGATACGAACCCCCAGTAGATTGCGACTCATGATCCGAAGCCGAACCCCTGAAACCACTCGCGTATTGCCACAAGCTTACCACTGAAGCACCGTGGCCCGATATGAAGGTGAGAAGGAAGATGTAAATGATAAATGTAATTAGGGTCTAGTAGCAGAATTTTTTTTATATATTTTTTGAACTTCTTTTGATACACATATTTTTATTTGTACACTTTTATCCAAATACAAAAAAAGCATATTGAGGAATTAGAAGAATCGTTTTAAAAACAATTATAATAAAAGAGGAATGAAACTCGTTAAAATCTGCAGATTTAAATACAAGAAAAATACAAATAGAACTTAGAACTGTAAGCGATGAACAGCAATAATAATAATAGTAAAAACTTATAAACAGGAAATTAATTGTAAGGGTCGCAGGCAAGGAGGTGTGAAAAAATGGGGTCGTGTTGAGGAAGCCTAGTCTATTGCATCATTAAGTCTTTCGTAGTTTTTTATCTTCCGCGGTCTTTGTTTTAACCAAGTACAAGAGAAATTAAATCAATTATAATAGTGGAACAGCAGAGTGCATACCTAAACGTGCCGGTATGTAATAAGAGTAAAGAACTCACACAAATGCCTACACGAAAGCTAAATACTAACAGACATGCGCTAGTCTGAAAATAGTTTTACAAAACATACAAATTTTGTATCCACTACAAAGACAATATTAAATAATCCTGAGTAAAAAGACTCTTACGTCCTTCTACATTTTGACGTTTAGGTAAAACGAAGAGGGAAGGAACGGAGAAGAAGGGTAGGGTAAGAACGTGGCAACAGCGACTTGCCAAACAGAAAGCGGAAAGTATTCTGACAGAATATTTGATACTAGCGCCACCATTGAAATTGGAGTTCACACATCACGACATCTGTGTCTTACTGTTTTACTAGTTTTGTTTATTTTCTTTCTATAAATAGCATTTGTAAATGAAATGATTGAAATCTTTAAGTTTTACGTCCCATGGCTATGCCGCTTAGGCTAAAGGAGACGGTGATAATGAAAAAATAATGAAATGGTGGAATGAAGGAAGTGGGAGGAAACGGGAGAACCCCGAGGAAACAAACGAGCAACGGTACGTCTCTCAACACAAAGTCCACACGGCGAGAGCTGGGTTCGAATCAGGGACACCAAGCACCGGAGATGAACGCTCTACCACTGAGACACTGTGCCCCCTCTAGACAACATTTGTATTTGTTCAGTAAGACAGAGATAGCCAACATGTCGATCACGGTCTACTAGTTGCTCGGAAAGACATGAGAGTTAAACAGTGTAGTCTATGTCATAATGTCTGTATCGATTATTATTACTGTTTACTACAGCGTTCTATTGAACATATGAATAAACCGCAATTGATTTTAAAGAATTAAAATTAACATTAATCCTCAAACCTAAAATAAAAGAGAAAAATAAAATATTGGCCACCGCTTAACTATGAAATGCAACAGTTATTTGCAGAAAGGGCTGCGAAATGTCATGCACTTAATAATTCAATTCAAATATGTAAGTAAGTAGTATCTCATACATGTATTAACTACTTCGCACAAAATTTTAAATAGGATAGTTATTAATTTATTTATCTTAAATAGGGATTTTTTCATTGTCAATTGTAGAGACGTCCAATATGATTAGTTATAGTTAGCATAAAGTACTGGAAGTACCATATTTTACAATCGTGTAAGGAAAAGGTAAGATATTATAGTACTTCCGGCGAAAATAATTGTACTATTTGCCCAGTTTAAATAGACCAACAAGAAAAGTATTTGGTCTCTAATGACGATTTTGTGACAATATATCGCGCTATGCTTTATTATGTTATTTGTACAAATATTTATTTTTAAATAAGAATAACGAAAGTGTTCGTCTCGATGTTCACTATAGGTTAAAATAGTACTAAATTTGAAAGCTATTTTTTTATCTTTTTACACATTTATTTATTTATTTATTTTTGAGGATTCTTGTGAACCACCTGAAACTGGACATCTACCATATTTCTAACAACCAATTATTGAAGGATTTCGTTATGCACAACAAATAAGCATATAGCGACAGCTGTTGTTGACAGCCAGACAAGTGATAGCGCACCTAAGTTTATCTATTAGCGTAACACAATAACGCGTTTCTAATTTCTAACCGACTTAAATAAAGGAGGAGGTTCTTAATTCGATCCGTTTATATATATATATAGTAATATTCCGCATGCTTTCATACCATGCTGGATGTAACCATACGTTTCTACACCACGTGCTTCAAGTAAACACTCCTCGGACGACAGCAACTAAGAAGACGTCGTCCATAGTTGCCAACGGTCGACAATTGAAGGAGATCAAGGAAAGTAGGCGACATTTTGTTATACAAGAGGAGAGCACATCACAGAAGAGATCAATCTCGCCCGGTTGATCGAACCATCAACTCTTTAAGGCACCGCTCATTGAGAGGAACGTAATCACCAAATTCTATGAGACGCAAGGCCATTGAGAATTCAAACTCTTCTCTCTAAGACGGTCGGTCATTGAGAGGAACTTATCCGATACGCCCTAAACGCACGGTCATTGGGCTCCTCTAAACTTCTTCAACAAATCACCAAAATATCAGAGAAAAATTTGTACTATTTGTAATATATTCTATTCAAGAGGATAATTTTATAATAAAAAAAAACGGTGGAAAAGTCTGGACTCTTATGTAACATTCTTTGCTCTACCCTATAGGCAAAAAAAAAAAAAAAACTTTTATATATACAGATGGTGATCAGAAAAATGGAAACACCTGTAGTTGGCAACACGTCAGATGTATGGGTTGGCAGTCGTGTCGTGAGGCCCGCAGCGACGACCCGCTGGTGGTGGTGTGTTAGGTCGGTCTCCATACTACGTCAGGCGCAGTGGAACAGCAGTGTCCAGTGGCTGCAGCAGACGGAGGTAGTGGGAGACCTCTCAGATTTTCAAAGAGGGCAAATTGTTGGTGCGCGGTTATGTGGAGTGAGTGTGACGGCAGTGGCTACTGTGTTAGGTGTGTCGCGTGGGACAGTGTCGAAGGTGATGACGGCCTACACAACACACGGGAAAACCACATCGGGGAAGGGGAACAGTGGGCGGAAGAAAATCATGAGTGACAGGTCACGCCGGGTATTAAAGCGCATTGTCAAGCAGAACCGTCGTGCCACTGCGGAGCAAGTGACGGAGGAACTCAATCAGCACCTCCCCCACTCTGTTTCGACAATCACAGTCCGCCGCGAATTACATGACATGAACTTACGGGGTCGTGTTGCACGGGCCAAACCGCTCATCAGGGACCATAACGCTTTCGCTCGCCGCAAATGGTGCAGCGACCATGTAACTTGGACCGTTGAGGACTGGAAACGTGTGATATGGTCGGATGGGTCATCCTTCACCCTATTCCCAACCACGGGCCGGGTTTATGTGTGGAGAGCGCCCAAAGAAGCTTATGATGTGCAGTGTCTCCGCCTAGCTGTGAAACATAACGGCGGCTCGGTGATGCTGTGGGCCGCCATATCATGGATTTCATTGAGTTCTGTGGTCACACTTAGAGGACGAATCAATGCCAACGATTATGTCGCAATTTTAGGAGACCATTTGCATCCTATGGTCCGGATGTCGTTCCCGGATAATTACGCCATCCTCCAGGATGATAATGCACCCATTCACACAGCTGGCGTTGTTCCAGCGCGGTTTGACGAACATCGTGATGAAGTTCAACACCTCCCCTGGCCCGCCTAATCCCCAGATCTCAACATAATTGAACATCTGTGGTCCGTTTTGGAAACACGACTCCGGCGACGATTTCTACCTCCATCCTCTCTCACAGAACTGGCCGATGCCCTGCACGAGGAATGGTGTAAAATTTCACTTGCCACCTTTCACGAGCTCTATGCCTCCATCCCACGTCGCATCAAGGCTGTTCTGAAGGCGAAAGGTGGCCCGACACCATATTAATCTGGTAAGTTGCAATTTCGTTCAGGTGTTTCCATTTTTCTGATCACCATCTGTATATATATAGTGGGTGTCAAAAAATTCCACAGACAAACTTCGGGAGGTAAATCCTCTCATACGAAGAAACAAAAAAGCTCAGTAAATATCGGTCGGAGATTTGTAAACGCGTTGTGTCGGAGATATAAGGCGCCGAAACCGAGGGAAATGAATCTTCAAATGCGTATATTTCAGAAACTATTCAACGTAGACGGTGCGGTTTGAAAACTCACCAGCGAAGTCATACCTGCTCTTGTTAAACATGCATGTTTCATAATCTTGCAATGCCTGCGGAAGGGATTCCCCAAAGGAACATAGAATTCCCGGATAATCTGCCGAGTGAAGATGGCTCGAAAGGGGTATGAATGGACGACTTCCTCACCTGTTAACAGTACTTCCTTGTACCAAGACGATAACTCAAACGGATACAAAATGGTCTACACTTGTATACCTGCTGTGTGTGGTTGCATAACCACCACATACGGATGGTGCCCAATAATGAAGCTCGGAATATGAAGTACTGTGAATATGCAGTCGAAGGTTCGTAGTGAGGTACGTGCGGTGTTGCTACAGCATAACACACGAAGCAGAGTGATAGAGAGCTGTTGAAACTAGATGCAAACCCGCTATCAAAATGTACATAAATTATCGTGGACAAATGTATGTTAACATATGCAGCATTGTGGAGTATAGTATTAACATACATAAGAAGCAGCTGACAAATGACCTCCTGGGAACGGGGTAAAGTGATTCGCATATTAGTGGCATAGTTAGTGCCGTGCAATGCTGTAAAGCATAACCTCCAAGCACACAAATAAAATATACAAAGCACAAAGGCAGAAGAAGACGAGTCAATACAGGAAATGGTGTTTGTAATTCACTTGTATCTTACAACGTCACGAAATCTACTAAAAATGTGAACCATTGACTTCAATCCACACGAGATAGCGTCGAAGCACTTCGTCTCGCACACGAGGAAAAACGTCGTGGTTAACACGAACTCTTGCGAAAGCCTCGAAATTCGGCCAACAAGGTCCAATTCATTCTCCACTGGCGTCTGGCAGACCAACTCCTTCATGTGTCTCCAAAGGTAAAAGTCCATAGGTGTCATATCCGGTGATCTAGGAGGCTATGCTACAGGATCACCATGCCCGATCCAGCGATTCCCAAACATATCAGAAAGTACATTTTGAACACACCGCGGCCGATGGGGTGGAGCACCGTCATGCTGGAACCACATTTGTCGCCGGACTGCAAGGGGGCATTTTCTAGCAGTTCCGGGAGTAGCTTTGAAAGAAACACACTGTAAATATGCATGTTCAGTCGTGGAGGTAATACATAAGGTCCTACTAAGACATTATCCACTATACCGGCTCACACATTAACTGTGAATCGTTATTGACGACCTCGGCGAAACATTGCATGCGGATTGTTTGCTGCCCACACATGTCTATTATAAGCATTGTAACATCCGTCATGAGTAAAACTACTCTCATCCGTGAACAAAACCTGCCGCAGGAACTGCGGATTCTCCACATATTGCCGCAGGTACCATCGGGCAAGTCGCACACATTTGGGATAGTCTGTAGGACGCAAAACTTGTACTCTTTGAGGATGATATGGATAGAGATTTTCTTCATGTAGGACGTTCCACACTTGCTGGTGCTGAACATGCAACACATGTCGAACGGCCCGCGTGCTTGTTGAGGGATTTTGTTCAAATTGGTCCAACACATTCTCTTCGAATGCTGGTGTTCTCACTGTTCGTGGTCTTCCTCCATTAGGCCGGTGAATATGTAAGGAACCTGATTCTCGCAGCTGCCGATCAATTGACGTAGATGTAGTGTGATGGGGGCACCATCGTTCTGGAAAACGTTCTCTATACAGTCTTTGTGCCTCCCTTGCATTTCCCAAAGTTGCACCATATGCCAGATGCATATCACTTAATTCTGCCCAAGTAAACTCCATTTCCCACTACGGTGTTTTGTAAAGCACAGACACTAAGCACTGCACACAAGCACAGTCGCTTCCAGAATACACGTTAGTCTTCGGTAGACTAGCTTCTTTAGGTGCTCGTCTGTCATATGGCTTAGAGTCGAATCCCACTGACAGCATGACTCTGTTAGTCAATGTTTATTTTATCTCTTCTATCGTATTTTTGTTCCTATAAACAGTTTTGGACGTAAGAAAAACGCTATGTACTGTCATTTCAAGGACAATGTCTTTTTGTTGAATATTCTGGACTCAGTTAAAATTATCGTGTGAAACTGAAATACCTCTTACATGTTTTAATATTTAAAGAAGACCAGAAACCAATTTCCTTACACACAGTAAAATGATAATCAATGTTGTTTTTGTTTTTAAAGATCGACAATACCCTCCAGAGTTCGACTGCGTGTGCATTTGAATGCAGCCTAAATCTGTTTACATTATGAGAGTTAATTACATCCAACGACTAAAGTTCAGACACAAATGCAGGCGATCTTGCGGCCAGAGTGTTTATAGAGGTACCATCTTGGCATTCGACTTGTGAAACTGAACAAAGCCACTCAGAATGGTTGAACAAAGAGAGGCGAATCTAGGCGTTGGTCGGGGGGCCTTGGTCCCCCAATTTTGCTGCGTTACTAGAAAATCACTAATGTCATAAATACCAAAATTCAGTCCAAATTACGTATTTTACATAGCAAAATACTGACACCCCCTCCCACTCCAGTTTTGACTTTCAAGATCGGCTACTAAACAAAAGGATCGTACCCGGTTCTCTCTACACTAAATCTACTCTGGTCTGCTAAATCGGAATAGGCGTATAGATTTGAGGCTCCAGAAGTTGCATTGTAAGCAAAAATAAACATGAGAGGAGTATGGCGTTATGATTATTATTTTGTAATAACGTCCCCGCCTTATAGACCTAACAAAATGGACACGAAGACTATCTTGATGTAACTTTAAATGGGGGAATAAAGACAAGGTATAAAATATGTAGGTGGTTTATTGTTCTGTTTACATATTTTGGAATCCGTTAACACGAGCGGATTCGGTACCCGAAGAGAAGACGAAACCGTAGCAGGACTTACATTTAATTTAACGAGCTAAACCAATTCATTTAGATATCACATTCGCGCATTACAGTATCATTCAGTTGTACGTTTATAACAATTGTTTATTGTTTGATTGTTTATTTGTTAAGATGTTCAACGTCCCTTTTCAGCAGCGGCGCTATATGGAGACGGGATCTAAAGTTTCGAATGCGATCCGATCCATGTCTTGGTTATTGAGTCCAAAACTTGGACTCTTAGTCGGGATTGACCCCGCGACACGGCGCGTCAACGTGCAACCTTGCTTTCTGTTTCTTTATTGCTTATCCACGTAACGGTGCAACAACTGAAAGGAACAAGTACCATTGAAATCAGGTAGACGGTTGCAGACTTATTTAGATAATGCATGTGATTTCAAATCACAAATCTCTTATACATTTAATCAGATCATTCTTGTAATGTACTTAATATTGGGTCTCGTTCAATAGTGACATTCACTCAGTTCACTAGATATTTCTAGCCATTGCTAAACATTACTCATATCTGGAAATGTGCTGACTGTATTCGCTATCGTGCTATTTGGGGGTTTTCCTTTGCATTAAGTGTTTTCACAATTTCAATCACTCTGCTTCGTGTGTTATGCTGTAGCAACACCGCACGTGCCTCACTACGAACCTTCGACTGCATATTCACAGTATTTCATATTCCGAACTTCATTATTGGGGACCATCCGTATGTGGCGGTTATGCAACCACACACAGCAGGTATACAAGTGTCCACCATTTGTATCCGTTTGAGTTATCGTCTTGGTACAAGGAAGTACTGTTAACAGGTGAGGAAGTCGTCCGTTCATACCCCTTTCGAGCCATCTTCACTCGGCAGATTATCCGGGAATCCCTATGCTCCTTTGGGGAATCCCTTCCGCAGGCATTGCAAGATTATGAAACATGCATGTTTAACAAGAGCAGGTATGACTTCGCTGATGAGTTTTCAAACCGCACCGTCTACGTTGAATAGTTTCTGAAATATACGCATTTGAAGATTCATTTCTCACGGTTTCGGCGCCTTATATCTCCGAAACAACGCGTTTCCGGACCCATGCTTACTAAGCGTTTTTGTTTCTTCGTATGAGAGGATTTACCCCGTGGAATTTTTTGACACCCGATATATATATATATATATATATATATATATATATATATATATATATGTGTGTGTGTGTGTGTGTGTGTGTGTGTTTGTGTGTATGTGTGTATGTGTGTGTGTGTGTGTACTATTTATATGTGTGTGTTATGTTTATGTTCACTCATGACTTCAGCATAGCTACACCGATTTTGATTATTTTTAGTGGAAAGAGTATGACCTCGCGGTACCCCCATAAAAATTTCATTAGGGTTTAGATATGTTCTTTGGAGCTGGACTATGAATTCTTCAACAGCTATAGGTGATGAAATAATTAAGTAACTGACTTCATTATGTGCATGTTCACACACACTTCCAACAATAATGAACCAATTTAGATTATTCTCTTTTAGTATCAAAGATTGTATTTTCTTGGGTTCCCTACACAAATTATACTATGGTCTAATGAAAGTCTTTCAAATTAGACCATGGATCTCCTCGCAGTGTTAATATCGTGTGTATTTTCACATATAGTTCTGTAACACGTAGACCGATTTATATATCTTACATATATAATAGTCTCACATGTTTTGCAGGTTGACCCAGTTTATAGAAAGTTAGCGTCCCACATTCAGTTTATGTATCTAACTAAACTACCAGAGTAACGAAAAACTAGAAAGCTATAATAAACTCATAAGAAAAATATGCTACTTAAAGAGCACACTAAAAAAAGGTAAAATGTTTTAAGAAAAATATTAGCCAACGAAAACATTAGGACGTAGAAAATAACAAAAGCATGAAAAAGTAAAATAATAATAATAATAATAATAATAATAATAATAATAATAATAATAATAATAATAATAATAATAATAATAATAAGCGCTTAAAAGCTGAAGATAAATAATTACCATAATTTGAAGAAGAATAAAATATGTGCCAAACCAAACAATTTAAGACTCATTGTATAATTAGATTGAATAGTAATCACACGAGGCATTAATTTGCTATTAATTTTTTTATTAATATTTTATTTTTTAAGTATTTGCTCATGATCAAAACTATATTAAATTATGTATTATAC
Organism: Thermobia domestica; assembly: GCF_964235325.1. Taxonomy (NCBI): domain Eukaryota; kingdom Metazoa; phylum Arthropoda; class Insecta; order Zygentoma; family Lepismatidae; genus Thermobia; species Thermobia domestica. Next base: position 80,198,201 of record NC_137470.1, read on the forward strand.
ATATTTGTGACTATTGAGACGATTAGCGATGTTACAAACCATTATCGTTTAAAGGTTAAGCAACTGTGAAATTTGTATCGTGCCGTCTTACGAAAATATTTCTTTAGAAATGTCTGCTTATTACATTAGAAGCAGCAACGTTTTAGATATATAAAATTGATATACTTTCATCAACGGTTTGCAAGGAAATGCTTTATATTTATTTTTTTCCAATATCTCACGTATACGTAGTAGTCAGCTTTTTTTTTTTTTTTTTTTTTTAAATAATTCCACGTAGGATACTACATTTACTATGAAAAATGTGTAATATTTCTTAAAGTAAAGGTATTCTATATGTAACTTCCTAATATTTTGTATAATAATTCTAGATGAATCTCTCAAAATCGGTTTGCCGCGGAACACAAGGTGTTCTTGGAACAGTTTTAGGAGTCTGTGGCATTATGTAATCTGGTAAATTATAAAGAAAATAAATAATACAACGGTCAACCTGTATTAATTAATTTAGTACATGTATTTAATTGTACTTGTATGTAATTAATGTTATTGTACATGTATGTAGTTAATTCAGTACCTGTAATTTATTACATTATTACATATATTAAAAATATCAACTTGATATGTAATGTTGATCACATGATCGCATGTTGTCATTTTTGCACAGAGCAATATTTAGGCCAAAGTGATCAGTGAAAGCGCGTTTAACCCTGGTGTAGACACATTTGATGCCTAATGTCTTGTTAGTGGGCTTACGTCATACCAATATACATACATACCCATTTTTTGTTTTAAGAAATACCATCTACGGAATCTTGTGACAATAGCATTATGAGGCACCAGCTCTTCTGTCCGTGTGTCCATGTGTCTGTCTGTTTGTGTGGGAGACAAACAACCTCAAATCGTACTTGATGATCAATTTTCTAACCAGAATGCAGGGACTCAAAAGGTAGAAATCAAGGTCGTTGATGGAGTGATTCATTGGACAAATATAGGAATTAATCATTTACGGTTTTAACGTTGATCACTATTGAGGAAAAAGTGATAATACATAGGAAGAAGCGGTTCACTGAAATCGAATAAGCGTCCAAAGAATGCATTTTATCGTCATCTTTAACTTCCTACTAAGCCAGGCTGTGTCAGAAATTCACTACAACTTCCAGTTTTAATATGGCTCTACATAGGGAAAAAAGACATAGTGAGAAGGAGTTTTAGAATCGATTTAGCGTTCTAATAATAGGTAACATCTTCCTTCTTAATCTTTTTTTAATGGAAGAATTGACATAAGTCAACCAATTCCTGCTTTGACGTTTGTTTCTATAGATTAAAAACGGTAATAGATAGTGAGAAACATACTGCTATAATAAATTAAGCGTCTCAAGAAAGACATATTGAATTCATACTTCAATGTTTCTAGAAACCCTGAAAATTGTAGATTTCTATTACTTTTGTTTTCAAAGTTAATTGAGAAAATATCATGCCATGCAAACCAACATTCTTCGTGTGGTGTAAACATAGCATTTCATTTTTGATCAAGAATACCTCGATACATTATAACTAAATAACTAATTCACTCTATGGCTTATTGAACCCAGAGGTTCAATGTTGCTTTCACAAAAACTCTTCACTGAGTTCTGTCCATATCCATCTGCATTCAGTTTCTTTGTATTCTAATTCTGAGAGATCCATTCTAAAATTGTCCTTCTATCTGCGCCTAGGTCTTCCTAATGGTTATTTTCTGATTGGATTTCCAGTCAAAGTTTTGAAAGCGTTCTTACTTTCTTTCATTCTGGCAACGCAACCTGCCCATCTGATGTTCCTAGACTTGATGACTCTAGCAATGTTTGTTAAACGGTTGGCTGACAAAGTTTCCGCCATTCCCCATTCCCACTCCTTTTGGGTCCGAATATTTGTCTCATGATTTTATCAAATACTTTCAGTCTGCGTGCTTCCCCCAGAGTAAGCAAACATGTTTTACAACCATACAGTACAACAGGTATGATTATCGTTTCATATTTTTTAAAGCTTGAAATTCCTCGACAGAACTCGTTACGCAAAAGATTATGAACTGAATAGTAATTTCAATTCCCAGCTTTCAGTCGACGTTCAATTTCATCGTGGATATTATTTTGTTCTATTACAAAGGTAACCAACAAAGTTATATTGTTTTTTGTTTAGGTCTGTGTTCAATTGGCCCTCACACCGTGAGTTGAATGCGAATGGAGATAAACCGAAGGCCCCTTGTTGGTGTGGGTATATCCAACATACTACCTGTTTTTGCCAGTTCACTTACACCGTGAACTTGCGTAAGGACAGAGTTAACATGGGGTTTCTACAGAGCGTCAATGCTGTACAAGTTGAAACTGGGGTCAAACGCCGGTGCAGATATGCCAGGCTATTGGTGAGTGTGTCGTGACTAAAAAGACAGTGCAGAAGTGGTTTAACAAGTTTAACGACTGTGACGAGACAATTGAAGACTCACCACGTGCGAAAAAGCAACACATATACAAAATGAAGATCTTCAGGCAGCAATTGAAGGGAACCATGGTCTGACATGTGAGGAAATGGGACTACTGTACAATCAGTATGAGTGGAGAAACCATTCGGCAGAACTGCCATCAACTTGGGGAGCACTGCAAGTGGGGTCGATGTCTCCGGGTCCGGGTTGGGGACACGATTTGACTCCGGGTCAGAAAGCAACGTGAGCAGACACTTGTGTTTCTTTGCTTTTCCGTCTGAGGAAGGACCCATTTCTTGGCAGGGTATTGGCATGTGACGATAACTGGTTTCTATACGAAGCTCCACGGCGCCGTCATCATTGGTTAGCATCCCATGAACCGGTTAAAAACAGCCGAAACCAGTACTAAACCAGAAGAAGATCCTCCTGTGTGTTTGGTGGACTTCTCGCGGCATCGTGCATCGGAAAGTGCTATCTGCTGGTCTGAGCATCAATGCAACTGTGTATTGTCAGTAGTTGACCATTGTTCAAGAAAAAATTAAAACTCTGGAGCCAGTACTTCTGAATCACAAAGGGGTCCTCTTATTACAAGACAACGTTAAGCCCCACGTGACTAGGATGAACCAGGACGCCATTCTAAGCTTTGGACTTGGTACAGTATTGCATCCGCCATGCTCTCCGGACATTTCACCGTCCGATTATCACTTGATTCATTCCTTGGACAATCAACTTATAGTACTCCAGTTCAAATCCTAGTAGAGGTGCAAACTGCAATTGTTACTTTCTTCGCGTCACTTCCCATCAAGTTCTACCGCGGTGGTATTCATGGGCTTCCAGAACGTTGACAGGAGGTCGTCGATGCTGATGGGGCTTATATTGATCTTCCAGGAACATCTTAGGTGACATATCGATGTTCGAAGGTGGTGGGTGAAAACGTGACAAAACTTTCTTGGTTGCCTTTATAATATTGATTTTTGAAATTTCAAAGTACTTGCTTTTTCCGAAAGTATTATTTGATACTTTAAAGCTTCAATAAATTGAAGTATTACTATCGCGGTGAACTCACATATATTTAGTTTACTCTGCATTTACTTCTAAACCGTTTAATATTACCTCTGAATTTATTTATATTGTTCTTCTATCTTAATACCCTATCAGATTTATATCATCAGCATACGCCATAGCCTGGTGAATGCAATTCAGCTGTAGACCCTGGTTGCTATCTTTGACTTTTCTTATAGCGTACTCCAGAACAAAGTTGAGCAATAAGGGCGACATCGCGTTTCATTGTTTCATACCATTCTTGACGTGAAAGCTCTTGGACAAAAATTTTCCTATTCGGACTTTTTTTTTGGGGGGGGGAGTTACTTAAATAATCTTAATTTAACAAACTTTTTTCCTTATTCCAAATTCCTTAAGAATATTGTAAAATGTTCCCTTCATATCCTTGTCTTAGGCCTTTCTAAGGCCAATAAGTAATTGTCGTTTCAGGATATTGTATTCCTGTTTCTTTCCGAGTATTTGTCGAATGGTAAGTATTCGGTCAATACTTGACTGATTTCGTCTAAATCGGCACTGATAATCTCTATGAATTGAATCTGCGTATGGAACCAATCTTCTAGTAGAACGTTTGAGAGGATTTTATGGGATGCTCACACAACAGAAATATCTCGATAATTATTACAGTCAGTTTTGTCACCTATTTTGTGGATTAAAAAAATAATTGATTCTCCTACTCTTTTGGCAATTCCTTCTTGTTACAGATATTAAATATCAGTTTGTTTATGTTGTTCCACAATTTTTTTTCCTCTGCAGCTAAAATTAACTCAATAGGAACTTCGTATACAGTCAGAGATTTCTATTTGTTTAATTTCATTATATTGGCTTCTACTTCTCCTCATCAGGCTCTAGAATGGTTCTGCTGTGTACGTTTCCCTTTGTATACCAACATTAGTTTTTTGCTGCACGTTGAACAAATCGTCAAAGAAATTCGATTTATTCAAAATGTTATCTGTATGAGTAAAAATTGTTTGGACAACCTTATTTAATATACATTATTTATACATTATTTGGTATTAAATTCTACCCAACGTTATTCATGAAATGACGAGTTGTTGACAACATTTTTACTGATATTCATTGGGAGCACCAAAAAAATATTTGCTTAGTATGAATAGCTGTTGATGCATTCCTCAAGTGACAAACAGGAAAGATCTGAGGTGGTGTTTAGAAAAACTTACATCTTTGGAATACAGCGATAAGCCTATATTACCCTCTGATTCACCGATGATGTATAAAGAAGCAGACAATTCAAGGATCCAATGAATTCTCTATAATTCTGTTTTTCCTGTACTGCTATCTAAATTGTAACTCCAAATTCTTCTCTCTTAGTAATTAAGATTTATATTTCATGCATTGTACTACAAGACAAAAGGATAATTATTTTGTGTGGGCCATAAAAAGTACTCAAACTTGCAGCAATCGAGAAATTGTGTGAATTTACTGCTGTCTAGGTAACTAATTATGATTTGTGTGTGAATAATATAATCATGAATGCCTACACAACCGAAATACGACAGAGCTTCTTTATACAATAAACAAGGATAAAAGTGATTCGAATAAACAAATTGTTTTCATGTAAATAATCTACTATGATTATTCCCATATGCATCTCTAGGGCGAATTTGCCCTCTTACACATTGCGTTTCTAACTTTGATCTTTTAAAGATGTTTATTGCGTTCAATGAATGCAATGGGTTTGGGCTTGAGCTAATGTCGAAAACAAACAGGAACGTGAGGAAAGATGCAGAGTCTCTTTTTTTGAAGCCATAACTGATTTGCTGAAGACAAAAAAAGCGACCGGGAAGCAGTGTCACAAACAATAATATGTATTTTACGAAGTTAAGGGCAAGTGTCTTTGGATTCGATATTTTAACATATTTCCGAAGAGAAAAATAACCATAAGTTATTTAGTACATTAAAAAATCACATAAGTCAACATAAACACAATTATTTAATACGATTTACACTGACAGCTTGTCAAAAACTACACAATATAATCACAAGGTAATCCACGGACTCCCTAACCACAAAGTAATAAACAACTTCTGAATCTCAGCGAGAAAAAAATATTTTATTGCTGATTCCCTTCATCATCTCTCTCCAAGTTCTTCATAACAATTTTTTGCAACAAAATGTCTGATTCGCATTCTCTAGTTCAAACGTCTCTATATATAGATTATCTTAGTTTCGTGTATAAGGTTTAGCGAATTAAATTAATAGTATAATAACAGTGACATTTATCACATCCATACTGTCATCCCTATACTCGCACGAATTGGCCCGTACAAACTCACACTCGTATGACCTGGGATTGAAGCACGGACCCTTCATACTTGAGATGATCTACCAGTGAACAACTGCTCCCGCGAATTAAAAGACTATCTAGTCGTAAACGTATTATATATAAACAATCAGTCAAACTCCTTCGTGATTACATGGTCAGCGTAAGCGTATTTGGCGTGGGAATACAGGTTCAATTCCCGGCAGAAACACACGTGGTTTGGGTTCCATGTTTAGCTGAAGGTTCACACCTCATATACTCACTGAACAGAACACTAAACCCCAACTCAATCATCAACCAGTTAAAAACAATGCGTTTTTTGTACAAAGTACGCGGATGATGAGATAGGCTTCTTACAAATGAATATGGAAAATTGGAGTATAGTTTCATTCAGCAGTGAATTAATGAGTATTATTATGATGAATAAGAAACTAAAATTTAGGCTGTTGTATGTATTTATAAAATTGCTGTCTTTATGTTAGCTCCCAGCAAATAATCAGACTATACGAGACTACCACGTATAAGCCATATATCAGAATCCTCTATATTTCCGTAGTACAATTAATTTCTTTTAGAGTTACATATGTTTATTAGAAACATGTATCTACATAGGTTGGATACAATAGACATGACTGATCTTGAATCAGAGGATTGTGTCTCAGCACTGTAAGACTTCTATAGGTGATAAAGGAATGTGAGGCGATGAAATGTGACGACTAGCAACGACTTTGTTTTTCAGACAAAAGAGCAATGCCGTAAAGTAGTGAAAGAAAGTGGAAGCACCATAAAAATATGTTTCTGAAAGACGAAAAACGTGTGTAGATCAAGAGTAATGTTGCTGTGAGCTGTGTGCATAATATTTTTTTCAGGAACTTCGTGACGACCTTCGCGCCAAAATGAAAGGATATCTTCGCGAGAAACACTAAAACAAGAAAATAAACAGTCATCCGCGTTATATGATGGTCCTTGATGGACATGGACAAAGATTGATACGGTGACGGTGCCCGATGCCTTCCATAAGTGTGGCAGAAACTGATAAAGATAAGATTTCATTGTATTGAAGAAATATAACAGGTTTTCATGTGTGCATGGAGCCGGCGAAGCATATATAGCAATATTGCTATTACATTTTATCTAACCCTTGTGTAAGTTAACTAACAAGTTCTAGTACACAAAAACGTTTAGAAATGTGTTTCTTGTATATTATCATTCAGAGAGCAAATCAATTATCTGCAAAAAAAAAAAAAAAAAAAAATCGGAAACCTTTAGAATACCCGTACACTTAATAAAATGGCCTTATATTCACAGTCAAGTTAATCATCACTGAATTCTCTTAGACGTAACCTTAGATGCTATCATAATTGTTTTGTTATTACTTTACATGAGCAACTATTTATTAGAACTTCCGCAACTATTCTTCAATTTTGTCATTACGCTCACTTTTATTAATACGGAAATTTGATTGTTTATGTTTTATACAACACCATAACAACATAAAATTTCTATATAGACTGTGAGAAAATCCAAATGTTATAATGTTACAGCTTGACTACTCAGAGCTTTGCACAATTAGCATGTGAAACGTCAATCTTGCTCGCATCATCATCCCAATCAGTGCGAGAACTAATCAGAGGTAGTTAATCGGAACAAATTAAATATTCTTAATAAAATAGCAATACATTGAACTTAATTTGGTAGACTTATAATGTTATTAGATGTGTGTCAATGCACGTTGTGAAATTACGATATATTTCCAACCTATGAATTTAATATTGAAAAATCTGGGGTCTTTGGTGGCTCAATGCTAGAGCGCTTGTGCTCAGTGCTCAAAATGCTTGTGCTGCATGGGAATCGTGGTTATATCTCACCTTGCACCGAGCTAATTTTGTAGTGGCAGACATTATCAACATTACATTCAGCCTCGGTGCAAGTCGTGGGACGATAAACTAGAAGTTTCAATTCATTTAAATATTGAAATCGGAAGTAGTGCGTATATAGCATAGGGCTGCAATTGAAAGACAATGTAAGAAATTGAATCTTTCATCTGAAACTGAGTCTAGATATTTTAGAAAATACAGTTTCTTGTTACATCTTACAATTGAAGCGCTCAGAGGATAAAGGTGCTAGGTAACAAATTGAATATGACGGGAAAATTGATTTTCACAAAATTATCCGTTAACATACCACCTTCATCGTTACTAAATCTCTGTACTCAGACGAGGACTCACTAAACGATGTGTTACATGTCATGACTAACATAATGCAACGTTCCAAGAAATGTAACATAACACCTTTATCCTCTAGGAGCTTTAATTATTACTATGTAGAAACCAATACTGAAACCAAAAGTTGTACAGGTGTATACTACTCTCAATTTCAGTAGGAAAATAAGACTGAAATTAAATCTGTTCTTAGGTCTGTGATCCATTCAAAAAAAGAAAAAGAAAAAGAAAAGAAAACATTTGTCATCTGGTATTGCTGTTTCGGCTCTATGGAAATCAAGCTCTCGACCGAAGTAGTAGTTGATTTGTACCACTTTTGGATGGATATTTGGGTCAGAAATGTAGGTTATTCTTGGGGGTACTGAATTCATTCAACAAACTGCTTCTCGCTATCTATTACAGTTTATTTAATGCTAATCTTCAGATTATATATAGTATCACATCCTAAGAAAAGGGCCTATCCGGTTTGCCATAAGCACCAGACTGTGTCACATGGTCAGGTCGAAGGTCACTTTGCGTGCTAAATAGAGACTAGAGGTTCTAAATCAAGATGTGAGATATTTAAAGCACATAACCTTCGCGGGGGGCACCGTGAGCAATGCGAAGAAAATGCTTGTACTTCATCATTATTATTGATTTTAGTCAAACAACTTGACCTTTGACAATGATCTATCCATAATTACCTTACATTGTTTTAAAGAACTTCATTATGTCTTTGCAATAAGCTTTCAATTAGCCATCTTCTTGTTATAGTTTTCCAGATATGTGGATGACCTCATTTTTTTCACGGATCTTCCATATACATAAATGTTCATATTTCGTGATATTTTTATTATGTCCCACCCATTTTAGGGCAATTTTTGTTTTGAATGTAGAATCTACATAGACTGTTCTATATAAAAGTTGATTTTCAACCATATTCTTGTTTTTAGGTAAGCGGAAGAATTATATTGTTTTCATTGATTTTCCATTGACAATGATGTTAATTTTTCATGCTTTTTAACTATGTTCCATTAAATTTTAAGACAATGTTTTTTCTGGATGTATATTCTACATAGTATGTTCTATGCCTGAGCTGATTTTCAGCCATCTTACTAGTTTGATTTATGAGATAAGTGGAGGAATTGTTTGTTTTTCATTGATTCTCCATTGACATTAATGTTAATGTTTTGTGCACTTTTGATTATATTCCATGCATTTCAGGACAATTCGCTTTCAAAATATAGAATCTACATATTCTCTTCTACGCTTGACTAGAATTCCAGCCATCTCTCAGTTTTGGTTTTCGACATTAGTGGAGGAATTATTTGATTTTCATTGACATTAATGTTATGATTTGTGCTTTTCGACTGTGTTCCATCCATTTTAAGACAATTTGCTTTTAAAATCTGGAATCTACCTCGTCCCTCCTACATTTAAGCTCAATTTCAACCATCTCACTCTTTCGTGTTTTTTTTTTTTTTTTTTTTTTTTTTTTTTTTTTTTTTTTTAGATAAATGGAGGAATTATTTGTTTGTCATTGATTCTCTATTAACATTAATGTTATGTTTCGTGCTTTTTGACTGTGTTCCATTGATTTTTTTAAAAAATGGGTGGAATATAAAAGCTGCATAGTCTCTTCTACATTTGAGTTGAATTTCAGCCATCTCCCCGAAAGTCTGTTTACATCATTGAAACCGGACAGGCCTTTTACGGACTCCAATTTTAGTATACCCAATGTTTGCTCATCTTGATCCTCAATGTCCTACGAGGTGCCACATACAATGTTCGCTCTCTAAGTATCGAGAATGGTGGCATAACAAGGAAATAAAATGTAACATTACCTAAACCACGTGTTGTTATTACACGTGCATCCCTGTTTGGCTAGCATTTGAAAGGGATGACAAGTCCTAGAATCTACAAAAATAAGTAAATTACTTATATACTTTATAGTATTTGTGGTCATTGTTTGTTGTATGTAAATATTTCATAGCAGTTTTTTTTTTAATATGTAGGTAAAGACAGTAGCAAACAGGTCCACCATGACTCACCTGCCAGAAGATAAATTAAAGGCCTGTTAAACACCAGAGACATGAAACTTCTGTTTGCAGATTTCTAACGGTATTCCACAAGTAGTAAACAAAGCATAAAAATCGTGATTTAATGAAATAGTAAGTTTCTGGGATAAAAGACATACTGGGTGTGTGTGAATAAACTTTAAGTGCATGTATAGATACAGAAAATGGAGTGACATTGCGTACATTTTAAACTATTTACAAATTTCTCAATGTGTTGCCGGCTCAATGAAGGAGATGTATCACAAAGGAAAGGAGGGGTAGCATTCTCGAGAACAATTCTGAAGCTATCATATTAAAAGTAAAATTTTGGAAAAATGGGGACTCTTTCAATGTAGAATAAAACACACACATTTTATTTATGAGTTTTGAGATACCTTGAATTTAAGTTGAAAATTGTCCACCTTTAACCATCTAAGAGAGCGCTATTGTCGTCCTAGAGAGAGAAACACCCATTACGCTCTAAACTATCTAAAGAGAAATAAAGTTAGTCTGTGTTGTTTAATCTAAAAAAGAAAATATAACTTAGCGTTAGGGTTACAGTCGGGGAAGCTCCCTGATCCACGTAAATTTGAAATTGAAATGTGTCTACTTTTACGTTCTCGAGCTTATAAAGTTGCAGAAGAACATACTGAATACATTGGCGTTTTATCATTCCATTAAAACGGTATCAAAGCTGAAGAGTTCAATATTTTATTATTCTTCTTTTTTCTTGCTACCAGATTTAAATACAAGAAAAATTGAACATGGAAAATATGTTCCTAGAAACAATTCTACGTTATTTAACAATGAATTCATTGCAGTATTTCGCTCAAAAATAATTTTAAATTATTAATGGTACAATCATAAAAGTTACGGGGATACTTGACTGATTAGAATACCCTTAAACCAATTTAATTTAAAAAGCCGTGTATAGCAATCATCATTAAAGTCTCTTAGAAGAAACATAGCAAGGCGTAGTTGTAAACTGGAAAGAGTTCGATATTACATAAATTATAATTTTATATTATCCCCTAACGAACTAACTCTATGGCCAATGGAACCCGGAGATTCAATGCCGCGTTCACAAAAGCTCTCCACCGACTTCTATCCTTAGCCAATTGGATCCAGTTTCTGCTTTGTATTCCTGTCTCTGCGAGATCTATTTTAATATTGTCCCCCCTTCTGCTCCTAGGTCTTCCTACTGGTCGTTACCCGATTGGTCTTCTAGCCAAGACTTTGAAAGCGTTCTTTTATTTTCTTCCTTTCTAAATACATGACCTGCCCACCTAAGAATCCTAGACTTAACAACCCTAACACTTTTGCGTAACCCGCATAAATTATGTAGTTCCTCGTTATGAAGTTTCCGCCATTCCCCATTCCCGTTCCTCTTGGGTCCGAATATTCGTCTCAGGGTCCTGTTCTCAAATACTTTCAGTCTATGTTCTTTCCTCAGAGTAAGCGACCATGTTTCGCAACCATACAGAACAACAGGCATGATTATCGCTTTGTATATTTTAAGCTTCAAATTCCTCTACAGAATTCGCGACGACAAGAGATTTTGAACCGAATAGTAACCCGAATTCCCTGCTTTTAGTCGACATTTAATTTCTTCGTGAATATGATTTTCCTCTTGATCGTAGATATTTTAAAGTATCCACTTTATCGAAAGTATTATTTAATATTTTAACGCATCCATAATTTGCCGTATTCCCGTCCCGACGCACTTCCCTGTATTTAGTTTTCTCTGCATTTACTTCAAAAACCATGTCCCTGGAAGCGTTTAATAAGATTTCTGCATTCCTTTCCATTGTTCTTCTATCATCACCTATTAACTTACATCACCAGCATATGCCATAACCTGATGAATGCCGTTTAACTCTAGGCAATGGTTGCTATCTTTGATTTTCCTTACAGCGTATTCCGGAAAGCGGATTCATTTAAGCATATCTTAATTAATCTAATTAGCTTTCTCGGTATTCCAAGTTCTGTAAGAACGTTGTATAATGTTTCTCTCCTAACCGAGTCGTACGCCTTTTCAAAATCAATAAATAGTTGATGTACCCACTTTTTTCGAATATTTAGCGAATGGTAAATATTTGGTCGATAATGGATCGATTTCGTTCAAATTCGCACTGATAATCTTCAATAATTTCATATGCGTATTTGATCAATCTTGCTAATAGAATATCTGAAAGGATTTTATAGGATGCTGACAGAAGAGAAATGCCTCGATAATTATCACAGTCAGTTTTGTCTCCTTTCTTTTGAATTGGAACAATGGTTGATTCTTTCCACTCTTGTGGCAATTCTTCCATCTTCCAGATAAGGAGAATTATTTTTTGTATCTTGTTCCGCAATTTTTCGCCTCAAGCGAAAATAACTCAGCCGGAATTTCATCTACACCCGGAGATTTGTTTTTCTTTAATTTCTTTATAACGATTTCTACTTCAATTCGGTTGGGTTCTGGAATATACGGTTCTGCGGTGTGTATATCTTTTTCTCCAGGCACATTCGTTTTTGACTGCCTTTTCAGCAAGTCGTCAAATAAATCTTTCAAATCTATTTAAGATGCTATCCGTATCAGTGAGAACTGAACTGTTACTTCAGCTTTCTTTAATATAAGCACGACGTTGATAGCCTTTCTTAAATTCGCAGATCCCCTTATACATGTTCCGAATGTTTTTATTTTTACTATTATCTTCAAGTTCCTTAATTTTAGCTTTCAAAAAATCGCGTTTCCTTGTTCTAAAAGATTTGGAAGTTCCCCGTCTCATATTTGCGAAATTTTCTGTAGTCATTTCATTCGGAGTTTGTAGTCAGCGTAATTTTGCCTGTTTTCTCTTCTCTGCTAGTTTAATGCATTTCTGGTCGAACCATGGTTTTTTCCTACGTATTTCCGCGTATTCCACTTTTTCTTTTGCTGAAATTTTAATGTTATCTCTAATTTCAATCCAAGTATTCTCAACACGAGTGAATTCTGAATCTTCTGAAACCGAGAATCTATACGAAACTTGAATCTGGTATTCCTCTCTTACCTGCCTCTCTCCTAATTTCTTTAAATTAAGTCTCTCCGTTTCCGGACATTGAATATTACATTTATTCAACAATAATCTGTCTCGTATTATAGCTGCTACCAGGTAGTGATCAGTGTCACAATCAGACCCTCTCAACGACCGGACATCAATTGTGCTAGATTGCATTCTTATATCTAATAAAACGTGATCAATGTGATTATGTGTTATTCCGGTTGGTGATGTCCAAGTGTATTTATGGACGTCGCGATGTGGAAATTTTGTACTCTTCACGGTTAGGTTTTTGGATGTTGCAAAGTTCACCAGTCTAACACCGTTGCCATTACTTTCCTTATGCAGACCTTCGTTCCCTATAGTCGGTTTGAAAATATCCTCTCGTCCTACCTTCCCATAAAGGTAAAATCTTTACCTTCCTACAGCTAGGTCCTTTAGGCTAGATTCGTATATAATAGAGCTTGATTAACGAAGTAATATCGACAAACCAAACCAAGACGTTATCATCTACCTCAACACAAATGTCTGATTATCACACTCACTCATTCACAGGGGAGCGCTCATTCGTTTAGATTTAAAGATGCATTTATTTACCATATCCTATTATTATTATTATTATTATTATTATTATTATTATTATTATTATTATTATTATTATTATTATTAGTAGTAGTAGTAGTAGTAGTAGTAGTAGTAGTAGTAGTGGTGGTAGTAGTAGTAGTAGTAGTAGTAGTAGTAGTAGTAGTAGTAGTAGTAGTAGTAGTAGTAGTAGTAGTAGTAGTAGTAGTAGATATTCTGCTGTTTTCAGGTCCTGGGACTATTGAGGTTTATTAAGATCTATAACGCACCTTCTGTAAGACACGTTACTACTGTGCTAAGCGGATATTATTTGGCGTATAAATGTTGTATCTATATATTACTTCTGAAACTTATCTGTAGTCTTACAATCTGGAAGAAAATTGAAATTGCAGTTTACTACCTTTGATCAAATTTTTCAGTCAGTTAAGATTTTCGAAAACAGATGTCAAAAGCATTGAAAAGTCTAATGAACAAATATCTAATGAGTGGCACGATCTAGCACATTTTGAGTGAGTAGTATATTCAAGTCGTTGGACATCCAAGGGGAAAAAGGGGAAAAGAGAAAACTGACCACTGACTTCTCTTTAATTATCAGAAGTGTACGTAGTCCAAATTTGACTTGAAATAAATCCTTTTTGAAAACGCATCGACATTCTATTTTTCTTCTTTTCTTCTTCTTCTTCTTCTTCTTCTTCTTCTTCTTCTTATTATTATTATTATTATTATTATTATTATTATTATTATTATTATTATTATTATTATTATTAAGTAATTCACAAAACTCTGACTCAAGCCGATTCACAAATTATTTTACTCATTTGCGGTCATGGACAAAAATAAAGTGAAGGGCCTTGATTTAGTAAGTTTATAAACTGCGGAAGAAGCTATTCTGAACTTAGTTTAGAAAATATTTATTACAAATACACATTGCATTTATAGACTAATCAAATGGATAATTTTAATGGGGGTAAACGTGTACCATTTCTACGTGAAATTCAATTTAGTGAGCAATGTTCACAAGAAATTGGAAGTTGTACTTCAATGCAATGGCTGTGCCATCATTTAGCTCGTCTAGAAAGCGATAATAAAAAATAAAAAAAGAAATAGTTGTGTTTCATTTCCCTGTAACCATTCCCTAAGAAGCTTATTATAAAGCGAAATTCTATCTAATGCCCTGTCCATTTCAATTCAGGCAGGTTTTAGAAAATGTGTCAAGGTGATGTCACAGATATCCATGACACTGAAATATAGTGTTCTAGGCACAAAATGATGAGACACTTATTTTTTTATTTCGCAGAAAAAAAATGTTGGGTCGACTTTTGCTGCTCCAAAGTTCAAGGACCATTTTGTCACAAGTTTTGGAGCCAAAAGTTGTTAACAGCTTTTTATCAGAAACTATGAAAGATATATACATATAATTGAAAGGCAGTGGAAAGTCCTTGCAAATGGATATACAACGAATGTCATATGTAGCGTTTGGGATGTGCTATTAATGAAAATACAAAAAATAGCCACCTTTTGGACCCCCAAAACTTCGAAAAGGTCACCCTCCAAAATTCTGTAATTTGCAGGATAGTTATAGCAATACCTCGAGTTGCACATATACAAATTTCATAGGGTGTATATTCCTGGTTTCAGTTTACAAACTGTTTGCATAAGCACATTTACAAGGTGAAAACGTGATCTTCAAATTTCATGTGTAAGATACGCAATGTGAACTAGCAGTACCTTTATTTCATCTGTGTGTTCTGGGCATGAAAACTTCTTCTACACAGGCTGTTTCAGTATCACAGATATCATGGAGTCTTCCATATTGTCGAAGGGGATATGATTTTAGGAAGAACTTGCAGAATATTTCACAAAGGTATCACGTACTGATGTTTGTGTTGCCAAATGTTATGAGGAAATTTATAGCCCTCTTCAGGTGCATTTGGCAGCATAAAATTTACAGGCATTTCCTGTGCCTCGAAACAAATTTCAGTTGCTTTTCAACCCAACAGCAGTTATCATAAATAACAGCCAGAAACGTTCCCACTTTTATGTCGTGGAGTCAACAATACTGCATAATACGAGTGCTGTTTCCAATAGTAACATTCACCTGTTGTTTTTCATGATTGGCAGTTCTTGCAATGGAAACCACACCATTGTCAGTCCCTTTGCATGCCACACTTTTCTGAATCATTTTCACTAGCGGAACACGTTCCTACTCTTTGTTTTTCGCATCACGGAACGTTTGCATCTCTTCAGATGGAATGTAAAGCAGTGTACCACCTGAGGTATATGTCTGAACAACAGTCTGAAATTCTGCTGCAGTCTGAGTGCACTTCATATGCACGGCTGATAAATTTGTCGTGTAGCAAGGTGCTCAACTGAACTGCCAACACCGTCAGATGCTGATTGGCCATGTCCAGTGCTGTGAAAATCCATTTCCTGATTGCAATGTTCAATGTTCCAAGTTCATGCAGTTGGTAACGATTTTTGAAGTGACTTGCAGCTCCATCTGATATAACCGTTAGTGCTGGAATTGTACCTCCATTCTCAGTAGTACAAGTAATGATTTTCTTAATAGTCAGAAGAGTAGGGGAATGTCAGGCACGTTGCAACAGGGGGGGGGGGGCGTTTCAACAGCGCTTTTACAGATTTAGCGTTGGCTCCACTGTGTTGCATTGTGGCGTGTTTGAACACGAAAATGAACAGGTCTCTCGTGATCAGTTCAGCAACGAAGGTCAAAAGATGCTTTAGACGTAGCGGGCAAAATTTTGTTTTTTGTAGAAGTAAGTAATTTTTTAAAAAACTTTTGTCTGTGTTTACTACATCTTACATATATCTAACAACAGTAAGTAACATGTAGTTTCCAAATAGTATCACAACTAAAGTATAATTACATTATATTTCTGTTCCCGTGCTACCTGCTATTTAGTGGTGAAGAAAGCTTTTATATACAAACATGTCGATGGGGTAAATTGCAACAGCTGTTGCAACATACCCCATGGCATTGAAAAAGATATTTTTGCCGGTTAAGGATTGTTATATGCACAATTGTTGTTGATTATAAAACAAAGAGTATTATGATTGTTGTTGTTATTATTGCCTTTATAATAATAATAATAATAATAATAATAATAATAATAATAATTATTATTATTATTATTATTATTATTATTATTATTATTATTATTATTATTATTATTATTATTATTATTATTATAGGACAACAGTGATGGCTTATTGGTTGCAGTGCCAAGTAGCAGTTGTTTCCCTTCATCTTCTCAGTTAGAACTTCAGACTGCAGGTCAAAATGAGCTTCATGGATCACCTGCAAATGAATCCAACAAGATAGTGCAGAATCCTTCAGATGATCAAATACCAGGGCCAAGTGGTTTTCCAGACAAACCTGACTTCTCTCCTGAACATGTACGGTCCTATCCGAAAGTTGGACCTCGAAAGATAACTTAAAAAAGGAAGAGATGTGCTATTTTCATAGACACTTCAGAAACAAGTGCTATCGAAATAATAATAAAAAAAAAGTGTCTAGAAAAGGCGAACATGTGAAATCAGTAGCTAAGAATAATTTATTCTCAAGTCCTTTCACAGAAAATTGTACCTGTTTGGTTTGTGAAGAACCGTATGAAGAACAAGATGCAGAAGAAGACTGCATATACCTTGTTAACCCTCCAGAAGTCGCGCTGAAAAAGTAACGCGAGTAGTCGCGCGCGGTCAAAAGGACCGCACGAACATAATGTGTTGCAAATATCGTTCTAAACATTTTTTTGTATTAGAAACGTAATTTTGTATATTTTCTGATTAAGAGGGATTAAAATATTTATTATTAAAATAAGTTTTATAGTAGTAACTATTATTGGAACCTACTGTTAGACATGTCCTTTTTTTTATTTCTTATTTAGAATAAAATATTTTTTCGTTACATATTTTTTTTAGATAGATAACTACGCACTGGTTTTATTGAAAATTTTAATTCTGATGACGATCCTTTGTTTTAGTCAACTCTTTGGCTCGTCTAAAATTAGAAATGCAATAGTAAATTACTAAAATAAATGGTATATACACATAACAATAAAACAACCTTCAAAGCGCATATTACATTCAATAATAGCTCACTTGTAGTTAAGCGGTTAGCATACACCCCTTTGGCGTGGAACTTCCGGGTTCAATTCTCGGTGGGGGCTCATGTGGTTCGGATCCCACGTTAAGCAGTAGTTCTACGTCTTACATAGCCTTGATGCTGAAAGGGGCGCTAAATTGAAATCAAATCAAATTTACATTGAATTATTTTACGGTCCTATTATTTTGAAACCACCTATTTATTGAATTATTTTAGGTTATCTTGAAATTTACACTGTTTTACACTTCGTGGGCGCTTATTTCGTCCTCTGTTGCTCTGACTACATTCGGGGAATCGCTGGTCATTTCTGGGTTTGAGATCTTCAGACTTGCTCTCAGACCCCTCACTTCCACTTTCGTGTCCACTCACTTCTACATTTTTTTATGATCTTCCTCAGACAAAGCTTCCACTAGATGATCTCGGCTGATTTATCCCAATAGTCCATTCCTAACATTTCCCTCCGTTCTTTTAAGCTGTTCATTTCTAATTTCCTCTTTTTCCAAACTTGAGATCAATTTTTTAACTTTGTCGACCTCTCTTCCATCCATTAAAATAACATTTATACTTATAAAGCTCAAAACATCTCCAAAGCAAAGGTCACGTGCAGAGCGTAACACTGAGAAAAAACATTACACGGTTAGTCGCGCGCGGTGGAAAGCACCGCAGAGTCACTAAACAGTCACTAGTAGTTAAACTAAACAACGGATAAGGAAGTAATTGAGCAGGAATGTTCGGGAAAGTGAGGGGTAAGATTAGCTAGACGGTGGAGTCTGTCGGACAAACAGAGTGGACACACGATAAAAAATAATTTCCCTGCGGTCCTTTCGACCGCGGCGCGACTAACGGAGGGTTAAAAGTGGTCTCATTGGTCGTGTGACGATTGAAACTAGATTTGATAGCTAGATTGGAACTAGATTTAAACCAAGTTCGATTGTTGCAACTTATCCCAGATAGTGTTGCAATTTAACCCATGGGTGGGGCAAGTGTCAACAGTCAGATTTAGTTCAAAATGTTAGTGCTATCAAATGTACCGTTCGATGGTTTGCGCTTTAATTTTTTGGTATCCAGCTAAGACATATACCTTTGAATCCACTCAATATAGTTTTTGTATGTATAATAATTTCCGACTAAATAAATCAGATCTGAAAAGTGTTGCAACTAGACCCACCTTCCCCTATGCCCTGAATCATGGTGCTGTCATCGCTGACAATAGCAAAACTTTTTGTAGAGTCTCCCTTATATGCTACTGCAGTGAACATAGACACCTGGTCGTTTTTCAAGTGGTAGCTTTGAATCTCATTTTGTAGCAGAACTGTCGAGTTTTCAGCGAAATCAACATTAAGCATTATGTTTTGACGCTATTGTTTGCTCTGAGTTTTTCTTTTGCCACTGCTTTTCTTTGAATGTTTTTCACATGCAAGTGTGGAATAGCTTTGACTGTCCATTTAACAATTTCGCGAATGAACAGACCTACAGAAACTGCCTTTTTAATTAGGACCCCATTCTCCAAAACTGAAAACGATATGTCTTCACTGTTCTCTTCATCACGTAATCCCAGAGACTCTAATCTGATTTCAGCACTCCTTGGGTATATATCATATTCATCAAGACGACAGGACTCTGTTGGTGAAGAACACACTACAAGCCTTTGTAAATGTTGCATTACGTTACGGACATTGGTTGATAACGTACTCTAGGTTGCCACTGCTATGAAACAAAGATCGAAATTGGCACAGTATAAGCAGATACACATGTTTCGTGCAGGATGGAGAGTAACCCATCTGCATCGTACGGAATGAAACTTGGATATACCTATTTTAACATTGAGGTGCTCTTCGCGAAATTTGCTGTACACTTACTTTATAATCCGAGAGGGATAACGTTTTGTTTCAGAATTTCTACGCCGTTTTCACGGATTAAAAGTACACCTTTTGCATTGGGACTTTGATCAGAACAGTCTACATCATCACTCAGGAAGTAACTTGTTGCCAAATCAATAGTTGAAAAAGGGAGTGGGTTTTCTTGGTAAGGATCTGGTGTGTGATACATTCCTTTCATTCTCATGATTTGCCACGATTTGTCCATCATGCGTTTTGTTGTCTGTGTTATTGTGTTAGTACCTGCTTATTTGATGTTCCTGTTGGGACAATTGTCAGTAGCCGCAATTTGTCATAATACAACTTGCATGCACCAAAGGATTCTGCGATATTCTGTAACCATTCTGCACAATGCCCACATTCTGCCGATTGGCAGTAGTTAGCACAATATTGATATGCCTTATACACAGACATAGATGAGCATGTTACAAAATCATCTATGATTGTTTTTACGCTGTGGGCTCTTATTATCTATATAATGCTGTTGTTACGATTTGTTTGGTTTGAATTTACAATTTGTATATTATTTACCCATTAACACCCTCCTGCAATCAAGTTTGTCTGTTGACAAATTGCGATTCTGTTTACGTTTTCACCTTTAAATTTACTTACGCAAGTCGTTTGTAACAGCGAAACCATTAATATGCACAATATGAAATTTATATATGTGCAACTTGATGTATTGCTATAACTATCCTGCAAGTTACAGAATTTTGGATGGTGACCTTTTTGAGATTTCCGGGGTCCAAAAGGAGGCTATTTTTTGTATTTTCATTAATAGCACATCCTAAACGTTGCATATGACATTCGTTGTATATGCGTTTACAATGCCTTTCCACTACCTTTCAAATTAAAAAAACAAAAACAACAAAAAAAAAAAAACGACTGAAATATTTTCATAGTTCCTTAGAAACAGCCGTTTACAATTTTTAGCGCCAAAACTCGTGACAAAATGGCCTTCGAACTTTGAAGCAGCCTAACTCGGTCCAACATTTTCTTTCTGTGAAATAAAAAAATACGTGTCTCATCTCTTTGTATCCAGAACACTGTATTTCACTATGATAGATATATGTGACATCAACCTGACATCCCCTGCCTCTCTGCATTTGGAATCCACCCTAATTCACGACTAAAAGATTGAATCTCTATAATTCAGGAAGAAAAATTATGCACATGAAAATACTTCGAGTGTAAACTAAACAAGTCCAGGTATACCTACACTAAGGTTTCTCAACCTCGGGGTCGCAGAGATAAGCGGAATAAATAAATATAATCAGAATGTAATACCGGAACATAGTTTTAAATCTTATTATTTTGAATTTTGTTCTGATAGGCATATTATCATTTTTATAAATACTGTTAAAGAACAACAAAAATAGGCATAGTAAATATTTTCTACAATTGCAGAGTTGTTTAAAACCAATTTAATTGAAAGAGGCACGACATGAAACTAATGAGAGCTGCATATTGAAATACCAGAAAAATACAAATGCAACAAAACCTGCATACTGAAATACATTTAAAATTGTGAAAAATAATGAGATACCTGGGCATGGCGTAGTTTCACTAGTGTGGCAATGTCCGGTTCAAGCTTCGTGACGGAACATTATTAAGTCATTTAAAATGCTCAATATCTTTTTTAACAACTGTCCAACTTTTCTTTTAACCACGATTAGAGATCAGTACCTTTTTTTATTATATGACCCAAAATTAAGGGAGTTATGAAGTTTTAAAATTTTCAAACGGTCTCCATTTTGAAACAATATGACGGATGGGATTTGATATTTGTAATATGAATGAACTGACCAAATTCGGTTTTAAGCCATTAGCTTTTAGGGATGTTACTGTATCAACTATATACAAGAAATTGATTCTACTATTATAAAAATAGATGCATATAGTGAGATCTCAGCAATTGGTATATTAAAAAACCTACAAAGGTTATTACAAACCAGAAATTATAAGGGGGTCACTGGGAAGAGGATGTGATAAAATGTGGGTAATGATAGGAATTAGGTTGAGAACCACTGACCTACACGAAAGGACGCCTGCAGGATTGTTTCCAGCAGGGAAGGGGTTGACAAGAGATCGACACAGAAACAATTGTAAATATGCACACAATTTGATGCACGCATGCGTATAATGCGTCATATATAACACCAATTATTTAAGCACATATCATTATTAACTGCAGTAAATACACGATAGTGCTGGTACTATAGTATTCAATATAAATATATTATGCACCATAGTATGTGGCTAAGAAAATTACTATGCCTTGGCATGTACTTCCAAAAAATTAACACCCTTCGAAAGTCAAGCGAGACCAACTGATCAGTTTCCCCCGCTGCGGGCAGATATGACTATATGACGAGATCAGTCAATACTGGATACCTACGGTTTCTAAAAAAAAAAACGGTTCGGTTTTCTTCAAAACAGGTTCCGGTTTTCTCCAAAACTGGTTCTATTTCTGACTAGAATAGTGGTTCACTGTTCTCTGGAAACCGATTCCGTTTCCGCAGAAAGTTTTATGTTTTCCAAAACAGTTTTCACCGAAACCAGTTCCGGTGAAAACCGAAGCGGTTTTCGAAAAAAAAACGAAACTGGTTTCGGTGAAAAACGAACCGTTTTGGGGACAAAACCGAAACCGGTTTCGGTGAAACCTGAACCGGTTTTGGAAAAAAACTAAACTTGTTTCGATGAAAAACCGAACCGGTTTTGTAAGAAACAGAAATGTCGGTTTTTCGGATTTCAGTTTTTCTAGAAACCAGTTTTCGTTTTTTATATAACCCGGTTTTGACCATCCCTAGTTAAGACAGCCCCTCACCTTTTCCAAATTTCACCAAAGTAGTCTCAAAACTTTGTACACAAAACTTGTGTTTGTACACAAAGCAACTTCAAGGTATTCAAAAATTAATTTTGGGGACTCTTTAAACGGCAGCCCCCGCCTCCTTTGATTTGCAACAAAATGGTCACAATTGTTAGTGCATAGTGAGCGCACGTTTGTCCTTGCAAAATTTTTGTTCCTGCAGAACAGGATGTATGAGATATTTGGGTATCTAGTTTAGGCGCTTGCTCCCACCAATGCAGTCGATAGTAAATGGTTTAAAAGTTTTCGCTTTTGTATCTCTATTTGAGCACCAGCTCTCCCGAACCTACAGATTAGAGCCAAAATGGTCTTGGTTAAGTTCTCGGTTTTTGGGTCTAGTCTCGAAGGACTGAGAGGATTCAAGCCAAGCTTGCAGTGTTCAAGCTCCCTTCACTACAATTAGAAACCAAAGAAATGAACTTCACTATTTACACGCACAAAGGAAGCCAGTGAACATACTCCATAAAATTTGTTATAATGAAACAAAGCTTGCACAATTCGTTCTACACGAGTTTTGAAAAATAGCATAATATTTCAATCTTTGTTTTCCTACTTTGCGGGAGCAGGGAGGACATGTTCCTGCATGTCATGCAATCGTTCGCTTCTCTAGTCTAAAATAGAATGAGTGGCATGTCTGGAACCATTTTGCACGATCCATGCTTCTTCGCCCTACAATTAAATAATAATAATAATAATAATAATAATAATAATAATAATAATAATAATAATAATAATAATAATAATAATAATAAACATATGTATTTATATATGGTGAAATCAGGTAAACTGTATAAATTTACAAAGTTGTTTATTGATCAGAAATGGGGAAAGATGCTCTGTTTTTTTATGAATGAGAAATACAGTTTGAACATTCTGGAATACATGAATCATGATTTAATGAAATATATAAGAAATGTAAAGTGCGCATTAAACTTTGTATAGAAGTAAGTGAAATTCAGGTAATCTTGTGGTATGTCAGGTACACTCGTGATAGTATATTGGTAATCCTGTCATTTCACGAGTTTACCTGAAACTTTTTGAAACTCCTAGTCAGAATCGCTGTCATTGTTGTGCAGCTTTCACACAAACACAAATCCTGTGTCACTCAATTTTACACATTTGCAATGGTACCAGATATCACAAAAGTTACACTGGATTTATTTTGTTCCATTTCTCTTTTTGGTATCATTATTGTAACTTCCACCCCATGTTCCACACAACCAGTCATTATTTCTTTTCACCTTTCTGGACACAAGTTTGACACTGTCTTCTTACGTCTCCAGAGGTTCCTGGAAGCTGATCGCTGTTTTCTTGAGACATTATGCATATCTTCTTACGTTTTTCATAGGTTCCTGAAAGCTGATCATTGTTCATTTGTTCTGGTGCATTAATTATTGCATGTGAGTACCCCACAGGCAGCTTGTCCTGATCGTTTCTTCTCTTGGTAAAACTAACAAATATTGTTAGAAGATTGCCTGAATTACACTGAGAAAATTTTCATAGAAAATTTAACAGTAAAGACATGCAAAGTTGAGTTTTTCGTGATTCCGTACTTAAATTACGTAAATTTGGACTTGAAACCATTATAATGTTAATTTATCATGTGGCGAAGGGGAAATACAACATGCTGCATTTTGTCTTTTATGAAAAATCTGTAGTAAGCAACAAATGTACGTAACGACAAGAAGGTTTTCAGTTCTGTAATGCTAAGAATACATTCCAGACTGGACAGAAAATGTGACGTCATCCAAGACAGATACATGTCTTTCGGGAATGAAAATATTACAGGTTATCCTACCCAGTAATTGTTTTTTGACATGAGTAAGGAAAATATCGCAAGAAGAAGAACAAATTGTTCCTGTAATGCATTTTTACATTATAATGTTAAAAGAAACTCAATAATGAGAAAATGTTCGTAGTAAATTGCAAACTTCATGTCAGGAATGAAATTTTGCCATGAAAATTGAGACCTACCCATTCTACAATGCAAAAAGCAAACAAATCTGTATTATACAGACATTATGTAAGGAGACGAATTGTTTTATCGTTACTATTAAAAGATAGTCTAAGGAAAACATATTTACGTACAATTTCAATGTGCAACTAATCTTTCACTCGAAAAGTGCGACAAATAAAGTACGTAAAGTATGATAGAAAGTCATTACAATGTTATATATATCTCAGAAAATGGATATAAATACATTTAGAACGAGTAATTTACAGTAAGTAATGGGAAAAAGTCCTGAAACTCTGTGTAATCATACAGTTGTTTGGTATTAAAGTCTGTATTGTCATGCTACTTTAATATTACCATACAGAGGGTAACGCATTACTCCGGTTATAATGTGTGGGGAAAAAAGAAACGCAAAATTTCCATCACCCACAATTTCGCAATGTACGACAAAACTAGGATGTTTTTATGTCGGACACAAGAATAAATATGGAAAACAGATGGCAGCACTGTTGCCTTGTAACTTTTATCCGACAGTTCGCACGTTTCCAAACTATTATTGAAAGCGATTGGGCATACAGCAAACATATTACGTTATTTGTTACCTGGTATAAATGCCACAGATACTGCGTAAATCTTTGCTTATTTCAAACGATAAAACCATGCAAATTCTCACAGCCAGTAGCGAATTATTTCTGATATGCTTGGAAGACGATGCGCTCGGTGTTGGGTGGCATGATAGTGTACAGGTAACGTAATGTCCTTATGAATAATACAGCTATCTAACATAGGTTCAAATCCTGTTCACGCCAAAGTTAATTTTAAATATGCTACTTTTCAAAGACCTGGAAGGAAGCTCGTATCATCACCATCCCTAAATCTGGCAAGAATCCGCTGCTTCCGGAAAACTATAGGCCGATAAGTCTTCTGTCACACTTGAGTAAATTATTTGAACGTGTGTTCCTCTGGAGGCTAAAACAACATGTCGCCAATAGTGATCTTCTACCCTTCCATCAGTTTGGATTTCGTGCTCAACATAGCACTATTACGCAACTAGTACTTGATCACTTAACAGTGGCTTTCAATAGAAAACACCACACCCTTGGAGTATACCTGGATCTGTTAAAAAATTTGATAAAGGCTGGTTAGCATGATTATTATATAAACTATACACATAAAGTTTTCCGGACCGTTTTCTGCATCTACTTCGTTCTTATCTAATTGGCAGAACCTTTCATGTGTCGGTTGATGGTGTCAAATCCTCGTCTAGGCCAATTAAAGCAGTTGTTCCACAGGGCGTTGTACTTTCACCGCTTTAATATAATCTTTATACAGCAGATCTTAAGACTCTACCAAGCTGCTTTTAGCAAACGTATGCCGACGATACCGCCTTTTCCAAAACAAGTAGTTCACTTGCACAGTGCTACATATATACGCAACTTCAACAAGACGGTTTTCAGGAATGGGCCAGACGTTGAAGAATTAAAGTGAATGACGACAAAAGTTGCGCTGTCATCCACATTAGAAGATGAATCCGCGCCCCTCGAAATCTAATCTATGAGAACGCACACATTCCTCACGCCACGTATGCAAAATATTTGGGTGTGACTTTAGATCGTGGGCTCACGTTTGCCCCACACATCAAAGATATAGAGCACCGAGCATTACGCAAAATCACGGCATTGTACCCCATTTTTCGCTTCAGTTCAATCTCTCATGAGGTCCTCGTGCACATATTCAAGATTATAGTCCTGTCCACACTTTCTTGTGCATGCCCTGCCTGGCAACATGCTTCTAATAGCCATCTTCAAACAGTCGAAAGTGTGCAAACGAGAGCCGGTCGCATCATCACTGGTCACGACAGATATACACGCAACAGCCAAATTCTGAAAGATTTAGTGCTGCCCCCTGTTAGAGAAGTTCTACGGCATCTCCATCATAAGTTCTTGCATACTTTACCAAGACATGTTAATCCAGGCTTAGCTACCATCGGCACGGAATGCGCTGTATGGAATGTTCATCGCACGCCACGTATTTAATATCTTTTCATAGCTGGTAATAACATCATCATCAGCTACTCCGCGACAGTTGCAGATGTAGACTTACAGACATAACAAAACAATAGCAATAACCAAAAAGTCACCTGCACATCTGTATATACTCTTTATGCCATCTTACTCATGGAGTCGGAGGCTACGGCCCTATACTCTTCACAAAACTTCAACATTACCTTTACCGTGACTGTGTCCGTCGGTGTTGAACTGGAAACCTGGAGCTCTAACCAGATTAAAAATAGGTTATCCGTAGCTGGCGGAGAAAAATAAATGAGTCACTTAGGTATTCTATTACCGTTTGTTCAATTCAATCGCGATCTTCGTATATACGGTTGGATTACTTTCCTCTTTGAGGTTAAGGAAAGAACCGTCGAATCGTCTTTTAAACCTTCACGGAGGCACGGAGGTAGACGCCCAGATTTGGTTTTAGCTGTTGACAACCTTGCAATTCTCTACGCTTAACTATTTATTTTGATAATCTCCTCTTCGGAGGTAGAGGTACCTAAAACTAGTTGACGACTTTGGCATCTCTACCGACGAACAATTACTTTTCGTGCTTCCTCTCCGGTGGAAAAGGCAGCTTTCTAAATTGTAAACTTAGAGCACTGCTCTAAGAACATATCATTTATCGTAAACGTCACTGACATCCTTTGTGGTAGGCTGGCACCATTTTCCACTCTAGCTATCAAGATCGCTTCTCAGAATCGCCAATCAAATCTGAGACAAAGTCACAATCAACCAAGATTTCTGGTATCAGGGGCAAAATAATCAGAGCAACTTACAAACCAGAAGACTTCCTTCTGCCTTTAAACAAAAAGAAGCAAACAGCCGTTCCAGCGGAGCTGAAATCAAAACCAATAAAGCAATCAAGTGCCTCACAACCATCAACGTCGAACAAATATGAAAATATGGATTTTACAGTAGTGGGAACACTAAAGCGACGTAGGACTTCTTTGAAAAATCTCAACAAGGCAGGGGAGCTATCGTCCAAGACTACCCACCTCTTCCAACCAGCAACATGTTCGATGTGTTGACATCAGAATAAACAGATAACGCTAGTACTAACAACAACATTGATTCTATTAACAAGCCATCCAATTTCAAGCCTCCTCCGATTTTTATATACGGAATTAAAGACACGTATACCTTTCTAAAGACCTTGACATGAGCGTTGAAGGAGCCTCCCTAAGCACAGCCCAATAAGGAGCGCATTCGACTTCAAGCGGCTAACAAAGATGATTATAACTCTACCAAAGCTTATTAGGAGCAAACGTAGATTGAATATGCCACAGGAGTGGCAAAAAATGAAACACCCATTAAGGTAGTTGTCCGCAAACTGCCTATTGACACACAATTAGGTGACCTGAAAGAAGAACTTACGATTGGGGTACAAACCAACAAGTGTCCACCAAATGTCTCGCAAAACCAAGACGGGTGAAAAGAAAATATTAATGCCACTGTTCTTGGTTGCTTTGGAGAGAACTGCACCTGTTAAAGAGATATACGCAATTAATAATTTGCTACATTACAACGTCCAAATCGAACCCTACAAGCTTCCCTCAGTGCAGCAATGTTACAGGTGCCAACGCTTGGGGCATTCGCACGACACCTGCTAAGCTCACCCGCGCTGTCTAAAATGTAGACAACTACATTTCACACAGACTTGCAGTAAATCAGACACATCCACACCTGCCAATTGTGCAAACTGTCAGGTGGATCACCCGGCAAATTACCGTGGTTGTCCGGTATTCAAAGCATATTCTGAAGCTCTTAGATTGCCGTCACAGCAACCGAAGAAATACCCAGATGCAACGAAGAAAAATTTACAAGCAACAATAAGAGAGACCATCTCCATTCCTACTTCTGTAAATAACCAACCTGTGGCTACGGATAATAATGATGCTGAAGCTCCCTCTTCTTCCCACACCCACTCAGCTTCTGCCGTCAAACAAGGGAACTCTAAAGAAGATCTGGACTTAAAGTCCATTCTTTTCTTCCTAAAGGAATTATCTTTCCGTAAAATGTCAAACACGTGTCAAATGTAACACATGTCAAACGAGGTATTACACGTTTCCGACAAGCAGCAGACTCAGCTTCCAAGGCTGGAGCAGTCATAGAAACAACAGCAGATATGGTGGACGATGGCTGTTTTTAAATCCAGCCTTCTACATCACACACTTGTCCTTGCTACGTGGAATGCAGACGATCTTGAGGGCAGAAATAAATGTTTCTTATATTTCTCACACTTCATAAAATAGATGTCATGTTTATTCAAGAAACACACTTTACTGCTCGAATCACTACTTGGCGCCTACCCAATTACATTGTTTACCGACAGAACAGAGAGGGCAGACAGAAAGGAAGCTTGCTACTTATAGTCAAAAGGCATTCCCAGCCCGGTCGATAACAATACCACCCACACTTACTTTAGAGGCACTCACTGTTGAGCTAATAACTACAGGCGTTCCATTAATATTGGTCACCGGGTACTGGTCCCCGGCCACACAACTAAAACCCACACACTTCGATGCCACCGCTAACTTAGGGCCAAAAGTCATCATTGTTGGATATCTTAATGCTAAGCGTGGAGAATGGCACTCAATTAATCCAAACAACGCTGGAGACGCCTTACATCAATATATCCTAACGTCAAACTTCATCATCAGTGATCCACGAGACCCGACTCACCATCCAAAATTCGGTCAACCCGATGTACTAGACGTCGCTCTTTGCAAAGACATATCCTTTAGTGTACATCCCTACGTCATCTCAGATCTAGACTCTGAACATGATCCAGTCATTTTCCACGTCTCACACCCTAGCCTCGCACATTCTGCCCCTCTCATCAAACAAATAGAAACTGATTGGGATATACTTAAACAAGAATAAGTACTATTATTGATCTACGAGATATGCCCACCACCATTGTGGACATCGATCAAACTGTTTCTCACATCACATTAGCTCTTCGTACAGCAGAGGCAGCGAGTTCCACTACCAATATCTCTCCAACACAAATCGGTGAAAGCGACAGTTTTTATCTACAACTCTATATTCATCTAGAGTCACACTAAATGATCGCAAAATCTGGACGTACTCCAAATCATTCCAACGTACTACAAGCGCTTCCAAAGCTAGAGTCATACAAGGACCTCAAGGGCTGACCCAAGACCCTCAGTCGCAAGCGGATGTTTTCGCTGACTCTTTGGAAGAACAGTTCCAGCCTAATAGAGCATTTCTCGGTCCTTATTTCGAATAGCACACCCAAACCACATTATATACCATAAATAAACAAAGCCCTGTAGATGGCATCACCTTAGTAACACCTCAGGAAAGAGAAAAACATATCAAATGTGTGGTGGCAAGGACAGCATCTTGTCCTGATGGGATTAGAGCTGAGACACTGAAACACCCCACTAGAAAATTACTGGTATTCTTGACACATTTGTTTAATGCCATCCTCCAATAATGCTACTTCCCAAAGGTCTGGAAATAAGCGTGTATCATCACCATCCCCAAACCTGGAAAAAAATCCGCTGCTCCCGGAAAACTATAGACCAATAAGGCTTCTGTCACACTTGAGCAAATTATTTTAACGTGTGTTACTTTGGAGGCTGAAACAGCATGTAGTCAATAATGATCTCATACCATCCCATCAGTTTGGGTTTCGTGCACAACATAGCACTACTACCCAACACGTACAAGTAGTAGACCACTTAACAGTGTCTTTCAGTAGAAAACAACACACGCTTGGAGTATATCTGGATGTCTCTAAAGCTTTTGATAAAGTCTGGTTTGCAGGACTATTATATAAGCTATACACCCAAGGTCTTCCGGATAGTCTTCTGCATTTAGTTTGTTCTTATCTCATTGGCAGAAAATGTCACGTCTCTGTCGAAGGTGTCAAATCTTCGTCTAGAACTATCAAAGCAGGTGTTCCACAGGGCGCTGTATTTTCACCACTTTCATATACTCTATATACTGCAGAACTACCTACCCTACCGCATTGCTTTCTCGCAACATATGCCGACGATACTGCCTTTTTCACGACCAGCAGCTCCCATGCACAATGTTACATCTATATGCAACGCCAACAAATAGGTTTTAAGGAGTGGGCCAGACGGTGGAGGATTAAAGTCAATGCAGACAAGAGTCATGCTGTTATACACAATCGAAAACGCATCCGGGCACTTCGATATCTAACCTATGAGAACACACACATTCCTCACGCCAGGTACGCCAAATACTTGGGTGTGACTTTAGACCGTGGGCCGCCGTCGATCGCCGCACACATCAGTGGCATAAAGCAACGAGTTTTACGAAAAATCTCAGCGCTATACCCCATCTTCCGCTTTAGTTCACTCTCATAAGGTCCGAGTTCACATACTGAAGATGATAGTCCTGTCCACACTTACATGTGCATGTCCTGCCTGGCAACATGCTTCAAACAGTCACATTCGAAGACTCGAAAGTGTGCAAACTAGAGCTGGTCGTATAATCACTGGTCACGTCAAATATCACGTCAAATATACAAGAAACAGTCAAGTTCTGGAAGATTTAGAGCTCCGGACTGTTGCAGAACTACTACGACATGTCAATACGTTCTGGTGTACTTTACCCATGCATATTAACCCAGCAATAGCTAATATTGGCACCGAATGCGCTTTATGGAACGTCCATCGCACGCCACATTGCCAGCGTTCGTACTGATGTCATAATTAGCTACTGTGCGACAGTTGCCAATGTAGCCTATCATACCTATAAAAACAATAGTACTAACCAACAAACCACCTGCGCATCTTGTATATATCTTTTATCCCATCCTACTCATGGAGTCATGGGCTTCGGCCCGATACTCTACACAAAACCCCAGCATTACCGTGACCGTGCCTGTGATCGGTGTTTGCTTCTAAACGGGTGCTTACAATTAGCATATTCCGAGGAGTATATTTCATCCTATGTAGTGGAGCTTACATTTTTTAGTATTTGCGTGCACTATTTACTGCAAGCTTTATTCCGCTGCTTGTAGCAATAGTCTGTATAAAGATGAGAAAAAACATTGCTCGATTGGGTTTTAGTCTTCCTTTCATTAATTTCGTCCCTGACTGATTGCAAGCATTTCATTATACCGTGGTAAGAAAGTCAGTGCATAAGTAAAACAATGCAGTCAAAGCATGTATTCGTATCCTTTTGTCATAGCATTTTCACAGTAGTGAATGCAGATTTAACTGGAATATACAATGCTTAAGGCTCCACAGACAGATTTCAATGCAGTCAAGGACGGAGTTTCGAATGCAATGCAGTCGAGAAGAATCGAATACTAAGTAATATCGAAGAGCCAAAGGAAGCAAAGAGAAAGGGAGCATAAATTGAAGAAACTGCTAAGCGCTTTTCAATTTTTAACTGTTTGTTTCCACGTAATACAAATATAGTTTATTTTGACGATCATTTTGAACGTTAAATATGCAGCCTAATATCTGTTCTTTCTTTCTTCTTCTTTTTATTTTCTTTCTTTCTTTATTTCTTTATTTTTGCTGAAACTTAATTTGCTTAGGTAAAATATTATACCTTCTTGAAAATAATCTATGTATGTTTTTGAGCCTGTATGTATACACGAATAGTTGCCTGAACCCGTTAGTGGAAAATAGTAATTAATTCCACTTACCAGGGAAGGTCGTGAGGTGTTACTCTGACTTCATATTGATACTATGCTCAGTCGACTCCCTTTTACATATGAAACAATTAGGCAACCGGAGAAATCCTCGATCGTACGCTTGTTCGAATTATAGGCGTTAAAATTTCAAAATTGACCAGATTTTGAAAAAGAGTTTGAAGAAATCATTTTTTGAGATACACGCTTCATTTTTGATACTGGGGTGTTGTCTTGGGTACTCGACGGAATGGTGAGGTCAAAATGTACACATTTTGCAAGATAAGGGAACTTATTGGGGAAGGGTTGAAGGGTAATGGCGTCTTACAACTTGCAAATTGCATCCTATTTGTCACACCGGATAAATAGGCTAATAAAATTTATTTGAAACCAACTGTATTATCATTCAAATGTCACTTTCTGTGTAGCCACCTAAACATTAAACAACGACATTTGTCTCCGAAATGCGGGACTAACTCCAACGCGACTCCCAACCCAGCCGGCCTCTGTGCATTGTGGAAAAAATGAAATATTTCAGTTTAACATCCGATGATTATACCCTTTAGGCTAAGGAAGACGATGATTAAGGCAAGTGAATGGTGATGGAAGAATTGATGGAATGAGAAGAATGGAGGAAACAGGAGTACTCCGAGAAAACCCATGGACATGATGGTATCCATTGTGGAAGACGATGTTTCAATATTTCATTGCTAGCCATTTTTTAAAATTTTCAACGGATTTTAATGGTGATTGTTTGAAAATAGTGGCCAAACTTCAGACAATATTTTACGGTATTTCGCGAGAAATGTGACCAAAAAACAAACAATCGGCTAGAGGTGATGTATGCAAACAGCGGTTTTCTCCAGAATAAAAGTCACCTGGTTCACAACTTTGAGCGCACATTTCCGCTACCCATTTTTTCTTCTTTAAATTTTTCGGTATATTTTCTCGTTGAATATCATAAAATATTTCCTGGAGTTTGAGCAATATTTCCCCATAATCGATATTCCAATTGCTGAAAACTAAGCACATGGCTAGTGATGATGTATTAGAACACCGTATTCTGCGATGCATAAGCATAGGCCGACAGGATTTGGAGTACCGCGGCAGGCCAAGCCTGTCTGGCGCTGTTCGAGTTGTTTGGACGTAGCTACAGAAGGGGAAGAAGCAAACCAGTAGTCAGTCCAAAAATGCAGGGGAAAGGTAGAAGTTAGGGGGGCCGATCCAACCATATTATAGTTCATCACCATATTATTGTTCATTTCCAAGTTTAGCGTGAAAATTTTAAGGGAGCAGTAAGAATTTAGGGGGATCCCGGCCTCCTAAACCCCCCCGGGGATACGGGACTGGGAAGAACACAACAATATAGATAATAACAAGTTTAATTATGAATATCACGTCGTTCTTAATTGAATTTTGCACGCCTGGCAAACCGTTTCCAAGACAAATGTGATTGTTTAATTTGAAGGTGGCCACGCAAGAAAGTGATATTTGAATAACAATATAGTCGAATAGGGGTATCAAATACATTTTATTAGCCTATTGGCCCCAGGGGTAAAAGTGAAGGAGAATGCGCGGACGCCGTACCCCCACCTTGAAAAAAAATTAAGGTGTCCCAACAGTTCCGAAAAAAACTATAATGGGTATAGATAGGCAGGGGAACGGCGTTGCGTCATGCTGCTACCTACCGTCCCCCCACCTTTTCAGATCCACTTTTACCACTGGTTGGCCCAGTATGACAAATGGGAGGCAATTTGCATGGTGTGAGATTTTATTACCCTTCACACCATTCCAAATAATTGCCCAAAATGAATACGTTTTGATCTTACTACTGTCTTGGGTATACAGGAGAACTCCCTGATATCAAAATTGAAGCCTCTATCTCAAGAAATGGTACTTCAAACTTTCTGCAAAATCTGTTCAATTTTTAACTTTTAACGCTTTTTTGACACCTCGTAACACTAGAAAATTGTTGTTCCCCGGATATGGAAGTGGAGATACAATTCTAACAAACAGTTCCAAGAACCTGAAAAATTTTAATAACCGGTTCGGGCGAACTAGGTGAATGACACCATTGAGTAAAGCAGAAGACCCGTATGCTCTGCCAACGATCAGGCTATGAGCGTCCGCAGCGTCCGCAATGGGGCAATCGCTTTACCCTGCATTTTCGAAACGCTTTTACCCAGAAACACACATGAAGGAACATTATATTTGGTTACACCTACTAGAATATTTAATATAGACTTATTTAATGTAGTCCACAAAGTTATGTAATATGCCTCAATAATAACTGTTTTGCATCATGCGTTATGCGCGTCAATGTGTGTCGGGCATTTGCTCCTTCCCAGACCTTGGAAAAATCCTGCAGGTGTTTCTGGATAAAAGTTTTCTTATTCGGAACTGTTATTATCTTCAGGTGTGCATAGTATCAAGTATGAACCAGTACTAAAATATAACATGAAATTGTTTTGAATGTATGCCACTATAAACAAGAATTACGGAATTCAAACTTGAACTTATTATTGTAGAAGATCATGTAATATATGAAGTACGACAATCAAGGTGCAAAAGCAAGTACTTGCAAAACACTTGGAGAAATGAAGTAGGTTAAATATACTAGTAAATTTTAATAAAATTAGCTGTAAATAGCTTGGTAGATAGATCACCTCTGGCGCACGAGATCGCTGGTTCGGTCCCACTTTTCGCCAGAAAGACTTTCTGTAGGACCCATTGTGTGCGTTGATTTTCTCGGTGTTTTCCCACTTCATTCAGTCCACCATTTCGATAATCATCATCACTGCTCCTTTTAGATTCGGAGTATAATCTTGGAATATTAAACCAGAAAATTTCAAATACCGTCTTCGGCTCCCTAGCACCCGTGCTAATCCCGTAGTTTTACTCGCTGCAGGAACTTATGCAGAGTCATTCTGACGCGTGATTACTAAACAGTTTGACTAACATGTTTCCTGAAGTAGTCAGGCCTTTAGTATGACACTTATCAAACGTCAAAACGACTCTGCATAAAGCCCTATCTCAGATTCCTCATTCCACCTGGATTGTGGAACAAATCTGTCTATGTAAGTAAAAAACCTAGTAAAAGTTGGTGATAGTTTTCATTTAACGAAGCCATGTTTGGTCCAGAAAACGCTGGAATATTAGCCATAATGATTATCATCCTGGTAGCCACTCCAAAATTGTAGGGGGGCCCGGCTGAAGTTAGGGGGAGCTCGTCCAACAATATTATATTTCATCACCATATTATAGTTCATTTGCAAGCCTACCGTGAAAATACCTGCACGGGAATACAATTGACAAAATACCACGCTTGAAGGTACTAAGTGTGTTTTGTTGAAAAGATCGGATCTGTAATGGTTTTGTATTTGTATACTTATTCTTAATCTGCACCGTAGATGCATCTAATTATAAATAAATGTATAACGTTTAACTGCCATTTTCTGAGAAACCATTACCATAGAAATGATATAATTTTCCCCTAAATGCAAATTGAGTTGCCCTTTGATTAGAAAACAATGGAATTTTAGCCATGATATATTAAATCTCTAAAGTAGAGATAAGTTTTACACCAAGGATTACAACTACGCTTATAAAACACCATTTTTGAGCGTACTGAGAGTCTGTTTTGTCCAAAAGATGAAATTTATGTAATGATTTTGTATTAGTATAGGCATTCTTAATCTGCACCATAAAGACACCTAGTTTGAGGGATACGCATAACATTTCATGAGTTAAAAAATCACTTTTGATCAAAGAATATAATTAGTTCATATTTTAAAGCAGGCAGTATTGAGTAAAATGGAAATAAAAGCTCTCATTTCTCTTTGTTGTAAATCACGTATAGAATGCGATCGTGTCTAAACACTTTTCTATTCGTAACTCATTTGGCAACATCGCATGTGCCGCGATGTGCTCTGCCATCTAGTGAGAAAGTTTTACCCTAAAGGTGACTAGCGATCCAGCTTAAATTTGTCCGATTTGAACAATAATTGGATTGCACGGGGAACCAGTCCCTCCATTTCTTTCTGCTTCTCGAAAGTTTATTTTCATTAGTTACAGTAACACTATTGTACAGTATAGTTCATGTATGTTTTATGTATATTTCTAGTCATGTAAATTTCAAATAATCATATGACTGATCAGATAGTGACAAAAACATCATATAAAATATCAGTCACATTTCTCATCACTTCAGTCAGTATTGGATAAAAGGAAGCGGAGTAATAACGTTTCTCACAAAACTATTTTATTGATTAATTACGTAAAGGTAGTCAATTTGTTACTGTGAATTATAGAAAAGTTATCAAGACTTAACAACATATTTGCTAATCACTCAATATACAGCCCACTGCCTCAAAGGAATATATATATATATAATTTAATTAATGTAAGAAACATCGGGTAGGAAGATGATTCCTGACACCGTGACAAGCAGAAAAGATCCTATGAACATATAGCATATTGGGCATATTGACAGCATTAGTGAGGACCCAATGCATGGGATCAGTAAGTTCCAAGTGCTAGATATCGAACACCAATAAACTTAGAGATGGCGGTCTATAAAAGTCTAAAAATGGCGCTAGTGTTCAATACGTAGTTGCTTGGTCACACACATTATTGGCACTCGTGTTCAAGACGTTTCATTACAGTAGTGCAGTCATTCTGCTGCGAGTGTTGAATAATAGTGGCAGTGCTCAACCAAAATATGATACGCTATTTAATCTACGAACAGGCCAATAAGCTATTTTTGTACGGTCGTGCAGACGGTAATTGGCGTGAAACAGCACAAATCTATCTAACAGATGCCAAATATCATATAGGTTATTTGCCGCAATTTATCGGCGCGTGTGTGAAACAGGGACTGTACTATCTGACTATATGGATGCTGGTTGACCCGCCTTGTACGAATACCTGTTATGGACGAACGTGTGTTAGAAGCTGTGTACAATGAGTCAGGTACGAGTACGAGAGAACTTAACCGTGAAATACATGTCAGTCACTGACTATGAGGCGTCGTTACATGAAAATGCCTTATACCCATACCATACCAAGTGTACAAGTAGTGACACAAGCAGATTCCCAACCAATCGAAGCCTTCTGCCAGTAGTTCATTCAAGAGACCACTACTATCATGGTGTTTCAGGCATTAGTACTGTTCACTGACGAGACCAGGTTTGAAAGGAATGGTATCGGTAGTACACACACATAGGCAGATACACATGCCATGGTACGGTGTCATTCGTCATCAACACCAATTTGGACTTAATGAATGGTGTGGTATTGTCCATGATAAACTGATCGGCCCATGCAGGCTACCTCAAAGCAGGGTTGTTTCGTTTAAAACAAAATGTTTAAAACAAAGGATTAAAACTTGTTTTAAACAATTGTTTTTGTTTAAAACATATTTTTATACGCTTTAAACATTTTGTTTGAAACACGTGCATTTTTAAGACTTGTTTTAACATATGTTTATTTTTATTTTATTCTATTTTTGTAAAGAAAATCTGACAGAGAAAGAAAACTGTCAAAAAGTCCTCCCCATTCAGAGTACTATTTTCTTCCCATGTGAATGTTTTGATTTCTCGTGGCTACAGCAGGTCAATGTTGTAAATCTACAATTTATTGTTTCTTATTTCGCTAATTGTTAACGTATATTGTGTTGTTTAAATGCTTCTCAGTTAACTTGCGAGAAAGTGTCGTAGTCGAAGGTTGGACTACTTGCAGAACTGATATTAAAAAATACACAAATAATTATCATGGAAACATATTTTCTGTTGTACTTAGGAAACAAACAAAAGGTTATTTGCTAAATTGTGGTTGTGACTTTAAAATAAGGTACTCATTCAGGTATGTCCATGGTAACTCACGTTACGTAATGACTAGACTTCGGATCGATATGCACTAAAAAACGGCAAAATATGCGCTAAAAATCATGAAAATATGCACTGAAAATATGCAAATATGCACTAAAAAGAGTAAATATGCACTAACCAAAAGCTAAAGTTAAATTAGGAATTTTATTATCTTTAGAGAAAAAAGTTGTATTACTTGAACTACATATACTTGGTGTATAATTATGATGCATTTATGCCTAAAAACAACTATGTAGTTTTCAGTGTTTTCTGCCCAAAACCTGCATTTATCAGCCAAAACGTTACTGTAAATGGAAAATGTTCCGTCCGTGTCACGGGTCGTTAAGAGACAGTATTTCAAAGAAGCAGTATTACTTGCCGATAAATCTAAAATTCGTGCGTCGTTGTTCCCAGGAACACTTCATTTACATTAGGCAAGAATTTTATGCCAGGATTTACGCGTCTATTGACTGCGCGTTTCGAAGAAATGCTTGTCCCATTGGTCCTGGTGGAGTCTGTTTCATTATTGAATCAAACAGCTCAAATGCACTGCAAAGTCCTAATCATCGCTCTTTTAATCTCGTTATGATCATTGAAATTGAAATTAAATGAGTATTGATAAATGTAAGGTCGCATTTAATGTTTTCAGCTCCGCAAGCGTCCAAGGCTTCTTGAATACATTTGGTTTCTTTGGGTTCAAACAGTTCACAGTCAGTATGTGAAATTAAAATACATCTACTTATATAACCTCTCTCTCTCTCTCTCTCTCTATCTATCTATCTTTATATATCTATATCTATATCTATATCTATATCTATATATATCTATCTATATATATATATATATATATATATATATATATATATATGAGCCAAGTAATATAAGCATATAATAAAATCTGCCTAGCAAAATTGAACAGGACTCGCAAAAATTTCTGTTCAAGGTTTTAAAATTAACGAAAATAAATCTATGCTTTAAAAAAATAAATAAGGTACATACATATAATGGACATAGGGAGATAAAATTTTGAACATAGGCCTACCGTATTAAATTACAGTATTTATTTATGCTACGAATTAATGCACGTAAAAGTTACAGTAAAAAAAAAAGAAAAAAGTAAAAAGCCTACATACGGTTTCGAAGGTCAAGATAAAAAAAATGATGCTATGCCCTTTTCAGCGCTCCTCCCTTTACTTTTGGCTCCCTTTTCATTTATTTTGTATATTATGCTCCTTGTTTCATGTTTCTAGACCAGCTAGAGAACTAGTTATTGGTATTTCGGAATGGCTATGAAAATTTCACTTCGTTCAAAAACTCGCACGGTCTCTGGGGCCTTATATGACGATGAACTAAATATTAAATATGTAGGGTAAAAAGTAAACGAAGACCTCTACAGACAATGTAGTTCATACATCTAACCTCTCAAAGAATGTCTAAAATTTTTCTGAACGCTGCATTCCGGAACTTGAAAATTCCCGTTAAAAAATATATTTTAACATCCGTTATTCAGCAACACAGGTTTCACCTAATCAAGAGAATTTAACACTTTTTGTACCTTTAAATTCATGGGACCGTGAAATATTTTGTTTAAAATAAATTTCCTTTTAATAAGGAGCCAGTTGAAGGCAGCTTTTACTGTATTGAAACCTTATATTCAAAAACTTTATGTTCTTGTTTAAAAGAAAATAAATCCACTTGAAATTACTTCTTGTATCCAATTACGTGTAAATCATAGAATATTTTCTTCTAGCGTAACACTGTCCGTTTCAAACAGCAATAATTTACAATGTATAATATTGATACTTTAAATGGAATAAAGTGATTTGAGCGAAACATAGAGCATGAATGGGAAGAAGGTAAAGTTATCGAAAACATAACAGAAAACTTAGTAGGAAAGTTACGTTTCGAGAGATCGAGGTGCATATCAAAGCAATACAAGATTATATTTACTCTCATGTAGGGGCGTCATGCAGAGGGCAGGAGGGGCAATTGCACATCTAAGAGTTTGAGGAATACATATACTTTAATCGATTATCTACTAATATGCTAGTACAAAACGTGAAAGTCTTATGTCGATAATGCTCTTGACCCCCTCAAGCGAAGTCTGAAATGACGCCCCTGAAACTTCTTAAAGGAAAACTTGGGAACTTATATCCCTACCTCTGAAAGTAACTGTTGTGACAAGTGTTAGATTTTGTAAAGCTAATATTTTAATTAATTTAGAGCTCATTTTCAAAAGGGGTGATTATTTCTTCCCGAAATACATTTTTCAACGATTTCTTTGGGATGAACTCTGTCGAGTATAAAGAAAAAAAGCCACATCTGGGTTGTTTCATAGTTGTATAAACTCCTTACCAAAGGCAAAAAGGTAGAGCGCTGCTGAAGTTTGGGCTTTTGCTGTCGAACAAAATAGAAATGTCCTCTTCTGAAAACAAGCTTACTTACTTTGAAAATATTACTTGTTTAGCATACACTTTGCAAAATATATTTTTTTCTTGAATTGTTAATGTCTCTCAACTTCAATCCATTGTTTCAGAAGATAACTTCTAGAAGATTTTTCGGGCCCATTTAGTTTTAGTGCGACATCTTTGTCCAATTTTTGCCCACCGAAGAAAAAACATTTGTACCATTCAAATTAACAAAGGAGGGCCATTTCAAAATTTCGGCCACTTCGATCACCTATAGTGCGACATCTTCAAATTCAAATTTTAACTAGCTCAGAATTTTGTCCAATTTTTGTCCGTTTTTGTCTACCCAAGAACAAATCTTGTACAATTCAAATAAACGAGGAAGAGACATTTCAAAATTTGGCCACTTTGATCACTCATAGTGCATCTTCAAATTCGAATTTTAACTAGCTCAGAATTTTGTCCATTTTTGTCCACCTACGAAAAAAATTTGTACCCTTCAGATAAACGAGGGAAGGCCATTTAAAATTTCGGCCACTTCGATCACCTGTAACATCTTCAAATTCGAATTTTAATTAGCACAGAAATTTGTCCAATTTCCGTATCTTTTTGTACCATTCAAATTAACAAAGGAGGATCACTTCAAAATTTTGGCCACTTCGATCACCAGTAGTGCGAAATCTTTAAATTGAATTCTAACT
Organism: Thermobia domestica; assembly: GCF_964235325.1. Taxonomy (NCBI): domain Eukaryota; kingdom Metazoa; phylum Arthropoda; class Insecta; order Zygentoma; family Lepismatidae; genus Thermobia; species Thermobia domestica. The sequence continues at coordinate 80,239,359 of NC_137470.1, forward strand.
AGCTTAGAATTTTCCCTACTTTTTGTAGATTTTTGCACCACCAAGATAATTGAAATTATAATTTGAAAATGTCTCACTACGGGTGATCCAAGTAGCCAAATTTTTAAATAACTGTCTCTGGTTTATTTCAATGGTACGGAATTTATTCTTGATGATACAAAAATGTTCAAAAATTCTACACAATTCGAGTTTGAAGATGTCGCACTACAAGTGATCGAAGTGGCTGAAATTTTGAAATGGCTCTCCTCCGTTTATTTGAATGATATACAATTTTTTTTTCTTGTGTGGACAAAAATGGACAAAAATTGCACAAAATTCTGAGCTAGTTAAAATTCAAATTTAAGGATGTCGCACTACAACTAAATAGACCTAGATTTTTCTTTTGGTGTTCTTATACTGCCACAGGACCACACAATTTCAAATTCACACACACACACAACAGTAGCAACTTTAACTTTCGAGATGGGTGACGTGGAAATTTTGTTGCAGGTAATTTGACACTGTTATATCTTCTTCCAAAAGGGTGACAGTCGCGCATATTCATTGCTGGGAAAATGAATCATTCACTCCTTTTGTTATTCTCCTTTCACATGGCCTATGGAAGATATTCTAAACCGACAACAAAGAACCATTTAATGATCTTGATTGAGTCTATTTGTATTATTACTTGAAAATCCATTTATAAGGAAAGTTGTTGGACGTTAAAAGTTATCAATTTGGTCGTTCCTTTAAATATGCATTTATATGCAATAACGATATAAACATGCACTAACCTCCAAAATATGCACAGATATGCACTATAAAACTCTGCTATTTTACTCCAAAACAACTGAAACGAATTTCTGTTTAAAGAGCATATCAATATCACATCAGGAAAAAAAAAAAAAAAAACATGCAAATATGCAAAAATCCGAAGTCTAGTAATGACGTATATTTTGAAGAATACTAACTACAAATAAACTTAAACGATGCGCTTTCTTTAAAAAAAGAAAAAGAAAGCTGTCATATTTATACAGATAATTACCAAATATCGTCATTTTATATGATACAGCAAACCTAGGAGAAAAGAAAATACTATAGTAACTCACGTTACAATTTCTTCCCTACATTCAGAATCTGTGATTTTTCAGTACATTTTCTTTTGTCCTGGCATAGCTATGTGCATGAAATCACTACGTAAGATAGGGACACACGTAATTTAATTATGGCAAAAATATTAAATTTTTATTTACATTTTATGACTACCTATTTTAGTGGGATATGCACAGAGTAGGGTAACTCACGTTACGGTAAATCACGTTACATTCGTCAAAAATCTTTTATTATTAAGTATAAGCAACATACATTTATAATAACTTGAAATAAGCATAGTTTAATTAAGTTGAAAATTGAACTTTACTTTGAGAAAAGGTTTCATCAGGTATATGAAATTTTACTTGGGATACCGACAGAAAAAAATAAGACCTATGTAATAATAAATAAAGCTTGCATAATATAATCAACATTAAAACTTAGTAGATGAAAGGTAACCTACGGAAAAAAATAAGAAAATAGTAATTCTCTGAAAAACATTTAATGATGCCAGCTACATACAACTATATTTTATCAAAAGAACAACTTGGTTAAAAATTATAACTATATTTCTTTCGTGAATTTTTATCCCCGTTTCCGTGGACATGCCCATTCGTTGATACAGCACATATTGCTTCTCAGTCTCCGACAACTTGAAATCTTTTAACATGAGTTTTACGGTAAGAAAAAAGGACATCATTTGGAGCAAATTTATTAAAGTAACTCAAACTCCATCTGATAAGAAAACGACCATATGAGCTTGTTGCAAAACGTGTAAAAAGAAATGGTTGGTTTAGTTTAAAAAATCAAGCATCGTTATGAAAAATACAATGCTCTGAAAAAACTGGGAACCCAAACAAATGATAAAAGTGTTCATCCGAAAATTACTTCTGACGATTCTAACGTCAGTGACGTGGCTGAGGTTCAACTGGTAACTTGAGATAAGAATTAATTTTCTATCATCAATTTCTTTTTCATTATATTATAAAAATTGTCTTTCGCACCTCTTCCTTACTTCCGTTCTATTTTTTTTAAACTTTACACCCTGGCATAGCTTGTATGAAGGGACCGTGAGAGAAGGGCCAAATCGCCAGCATAACTAACCATTAAAGCGTGATACTTATTGTAACATCAATGCGAACACCACTGTCTGCGACAATTTGATCTCAATTTGTTCGTTTGTCTGTATGTACGCACCACGCTACAGGGCGCAATTTTCGGTCTTTTAACATTAAATTTTGAGGGTAGAGACATGAGACGTCAGAATTTGCTGTGTAAACATTAAAAAAAATGTGAAGTCCTTACACCGAATAGATACGAATTTTGATCAGTTACGAGAGTGGGCTGATAAGTTCTCGGCCCGACATAGAAGAACTTGAGCTACAGGCATGAAACTGTGAGGCTATTCAACATAGTCCCTTCGAAGTTCAACACACTTGGCACTTCGATACTGCAACTTCTCCAACCCCTCAAAAAAAAAAAAAAAAAAAAAGATTTCTCAAGGTCTGCGAAAAATTGTTCCGCAGCTGTTGTCACCTCTTCATCACTGTAAAATTTCCGTCCTTTCAGTGCTGTTTTGAGTTTTGGAAAGAGATAATAATCAGAAAGGGCAAGATCTGGCGAGTAAGTTGGGTGGTCAACGCACTGAAACCCTAGGTCCCTCAGAAAATCCATTGTTCTGCCAGCCTTGTCGACGGGAGCATTGTCCTGCAAGAACAAGGCACCTCGTCTCAACCTTCCCCGTCGTTTTTTTCTAATAGTGTCCGTTAACTTAGCCAGCAGACTGGAGTAATACTCTCCAGTTACGGTTTGGCCCTTTGGAACGTAGTCTGAGAGCAAAACACCATCCTTATCCCAGAATATTGAGGAAAGCATCTTCCCTGCGGACTTTTGTGCTTTGAATTTTTTGGGCCTTGGTGATCCTGAGTGGAGCCACTCGCATGACTGCTGTTTGGTTTCCGGATCAAAGTAATGCAACCACGTTTCATCCTAGGTAACAAGCTGATTCAAAAAAAAAAAAAAAAAAGTCGTCCTTGTTGTTCGCAAAATGCCGTGAAATCACCTGCGATGATCTCACACGTTCGCGCTTCTGATCCGCGTTCAAACAATTCGGAATCCATTTCGCAGAAAGCTTGCGCATGTCCAACTGATCATGGATATTTGACCCAACACGTTCTTTGGATATGTGCGCTTTGTCAATTATCTCCTGAAGCAAATAAGTCTGTTGCTCAAAATCAGGTCATGAATCTGGTCCACTTTTTCTGGAGTTGACACTGACACAGGTCTGCCACACCTGTCACCATCTTCTGTTGAAAATTCACCACACTTGAAGTTCGCACACCATTTCTTCACAGTGGAGTATGAGGGGTACTGTCCACCCAATCTGTCTAGCATGCAACCATGGATTTCCTTGGACGACTTTTGTTGCAGGAAGAAGAACTTCATTACACCTCGCAACTCCTCTTTGGTGAATTTGACATCTGGCTCCACCATGGTTCATTCAATTACCTGTAAAATAAAAACCTTTCATGGTAGAATCATGAAATTTAGTACTTATACACATAGAAGATCAACATTTCACATCACATCAATTACATCAGGGTAGTACATTCGGAAGGGGGTCGAGCCGAGAACTTATCAGCCGACGCACGTATAATTAATTCCCATTGGTGGTAAGGAGTTATAAGCCTATATTGCTCTCTGGTATATATCTTTTGGCTCAAGGATTCCAAATGTGGATCTTCTTTCGAGTTTCAGGGCAGCTTAAAATTCTGGAAATTGGGCCTAAGCAACTTTTCAGTTTTAATCATCTGTATTTCCTCCGTATGTATTCGGTGTACGGATCTCAAGCTTGTTTTGTTGGACTTTGCTTATCAGAAGATTTCTAAAACTGTCTTACTGTCCCCAAAATCTGAAATTTAGTGCGGGGATGGGAGCGGTTGCCCTTCTGTTCCACCCTTTCTCGCGACTGTTATATGAAACTATCCCACGCCCTTTCGCATGGATTTAGTTACATTTGTTTTGGACTCTTGACTGCGAAGATATTACGGATAAAAAGATATTACGGATTCATTTGCTGAGCAAAACTGAATTTTATTGAAAATGGATTTGGATCCATTGTGCTCCGAACGACCAAAATGTTACCTTTCTTCAATAAATTATTAGGTCAAACGCAACGAATTACATAAGCGTGCAGAAAATATTCTAAAGTTAGCACAACACGAAGTATGCTTCAAATGTTAATTTTCGAAAATCTATTATTTAAAATAACTTTATTAGCATTAATGTTCTGAAATAGCAACCAAATTTTGCAACTAAAATCTCACCCGCCACCACGAAATGTGAGCTTAGCCCCTAAAGGCATAAGTAGAAAACCTTCAGAAGCTGTAACCTCGAAATGACTTGCTTTAGTGCTAAAATAACCACACAACCGTATTTCTGGTAAAATTCTAGCCTTCAAACAGGTAACATGACTCCCTTTGCATTTGAAATTTCGAATAACAAGCAAAGATGTCCACCATGATGCTTGATAGCACCATCTGATATGTCAGACCACCTCCAAGTTTCTTTATTCTCCCTCAACCCGTTCTCAAGACACAAGAATGTTGAGGACTTCTGTTTTGCCATGTACACTCATATCCGAAATTATTGTCGCATACCTATAAATATTTTGTTGTAGGAATATAATTTAATAACGAATTCGCCGGGTATATATTATAATGTTAGTATGTGTATAATCAGCAAAGACATGTATGTGGAAAATTTCATGTCAAAAGAGCAGTGAACAACAACAATAAAATGAAAATAAAATTTCTTATCTATTTAGCAACACTTTGTTTTACTCATTCTAAGTTTCGTATTTGTAATTCTTTTCCTACGAAATTTACCAAAAATATACATTTCCCGATTATACACATAGTATCAGTATTAAAAGTACCCTGCAAAGTCATTATCAAATTATATTCTTACAAGAAGACAGTTATAGATATGCGACAATCATTTTGGATATTGAGTGTACATTGATAGATTGTGTGAAATATCTAGAGTAGATAGATTTTAAAATCTATCTAAAAAGCTTATTATAACCAAGAAAGTAGCCTACTTGCGAGAGGTACTGACAAGAATGTGTAATAAGAGGGGGTCGTGATATCAAATAAGTTGAGAATTAGGCTACTAATCTACACTGAAATATTATGTACCCAACCTAGTGTAGTCTTAACTAGAACAAAATAAATGAAAAGATCGGTGGCAAGAGCAAAAATGTCTTATTAAAAACGTTATTACACGATTTTGAAATATGTATAAAATCATGCTTTAAACTGTCAAAAATGTTCAAAACTTTTTTGTGTATGTTTCAAAACAAGTTTAAAACATTTTGTACACCTTTTTTATGTTTAAAACATGTTTTTACTTTTGCAAAAATAACTGTATTTTCTCAAACCCTACCCCAAAGACTGAATGGAGCACAGTACTTAACATTCCTGCCGGATATACTGGCCGAATTACTGTAAATTAATCCCCTAGCGATTCACCGCAACATATGGTATATATGGTCGTATCCCTCGCACTTCAATGTGAATGTCCGCAGGTGGTTTCACAACTTCAAAAGACGTTGGATCGGCGTGCAAGTTCAGTGACTTGGTCTGCCCGGTCTCCGGATCGAGTAGCACCTGTTGATAGTAGGAGTTCTTTGTGATGACGTGGTTTAATAGTGTCGAATGGCATTATAGTGTTATTGTGGTCATTTTTTGCCAGCTTGTAACAATTATATAATTGAAATTGATAAGTCAATCACTGTTAATTGTTGTAGTGTCGCAAACCTCTTGTTCTCCTGTTGTAAAATACAAACATCTACGTCAGCTTTTTCAACTACTCTTCATCCAAGCAAAGATACATGGACTTGATATGTGAAGAGTCACGAGGTAAGAGCTGGGAAGCAAACACTTGTATAGTGAACAGTTCCCAAGTTGCAGTTTACCGTCAAATGTGCATTTTTAATAAGTTGGTGTTCTCCTTAGAGGGAGTCAGAATTAGCTTTAACACACCGACTGGAGCATGTCCAACCGCGCTGATCACTTACTGTGTGAATGAGGAAGAGTTTTTACTCATTGAAGCTGTGTGCGGTAAAGTATTTATCACAGGAAGATTTTTCCCGTCAGGAATTTTGTTAATGACTTTTATAACAAGCTGTTACAGTATCGAACATTCCAACTTTGGTTTTATGGATCCAAGAGACAATATTTACGAGGATATGGATATTCAACAGGCGAAATAATATGTTTCAACACGATCAGCATAAGGCTTCACTAAATATGTGCTGTGGTTCAGTACAGAACTATTTAACTGGTCCTTGCTTGTTACCTAGCCGTCCTTGTGGTGCCAATTGCCTATGTGACATACTGCCAGAATTTCGAGAGAATATATCATCTGCAATCAGACAGCGAACGTGTTTCAGTATGATGTAACACCTACACATTTTGACAAAGATGCCTGAAACTTCCTAAAAGCAATATTCCCGGAAGGGTGGGCTTGTGCCTTGACTACCACGCTTGCCTTATGTAAATTCACTTGATTTCTTTATGTGGGGTGAGATGGAACATATAGAGTGCGAAACATCTACTAAAATACGTAAGAATCTCGTAGCCAATGTCGTTGCAGCTGCCGCGGTGATCTCTGAAATGTAAGGCATATTTGGCTGTACCAAACAAGACCAGATTTTACGATACCATTGATATAATTAGGAAAATGTTGGAAAGCTTCAATACAGTCTCTGAGACTTTCCACATTTCGCCTCTTCGTACATCTATGCAACTTCAGAATTCCATTCACGGACTTGCAAAATACCATAACGGGGGCTGCCTGGTGACCACTCGCCCGCTGATTTATTGAGTGTTCTTCCAAAAGCACGCATCGATCTTAATTGCTTTACTTGAGAAAATAAACTGTGAACGGTCAATGCGTCAGCGCAGTGAAGCCCACACTGTACTGAATCCCACCCCGAAATAACTATGCAACACATGATGCGTTGAAGCCTTCAACCACCCAATAGAAAGTAATGAATCATTATCTCAAAATCCAATTAGAAGTAATCCCGCTCTTTCCACAGAAATTACTCGCCTTAACTTTCTTCAAACTACTCTCCTCCCCTCCCAAGAGATTTCATCTTCCATGTTTGTTGTGTAACCCCCTATGAATGTATGTATGAATTGATTTCTGTGGCTTGGGTCTAAACGGACCAATGTCACTTTTTGGCAAAAATGAGGTGTTCATCAAATTTTAACGCCTATAAATATATATTTTCTTGTGAAAGAAAAACAAATGTTAATATAAATGGTATATATATATATATATATATATATATATATATATATATATATATATATATATATATATATAAATGGTATATATTCCAAACTATTTCGTGTTGACATTTGCTCTTCCCGTAGAAGAAAACATCCTTTTATAGACGTTAAAATTGAATAGTATTTCATTTTTGCCAAAACGTGACATTGACCTTTTAGACCCAAGCCACAAATATATATTTAATATATTGAATTGATTCTTCTAAGATTGTTTCTTTCCTTAATTCAAAAAATAAAATTGCATAGTTCTCGTCTCTTGGATATGTTTCAAGCATTTAGGATATAACTCTTATAGCTCCTTTGACTATTAGGCCTGATGTAATTTTTTAAAAAGGTTTTGTTTATAATATTTTGCAACATTCGCATATTTTTTCGTTAATAATAAAAATCATATGCACTCGTGTAGCCTTAGGTGTGCGTGATCCCATTTAAGACCCTCGGTGGAATCTCATCGTTAACCTAGCACTGCGCCCTCCGAGGCAAGGTCTAATTTAAAATCAATACGTTAATATTACGCTAAAATTAAGCTAAGTTTATCAATAACCAAAGAGAACAATTTAAAAGTCAGCCTATCTTTAAGAACAGAAGAGCGCTCACCATTATGGGACTGTGCTTGTAGTCACTGGCCGTAGATTTCTTGAAGTTTGTATGAAGACACACTTTTATCACCTTCAGTAAGAGTAGCGTAAATGTAAAGAAACCTCATACCATTCTTTTCTGTACACATACCTGAATCTAGTTCTTGAATCTTCGTGCAATAATTCCACAAGAAATATGCAGAGCTTATTGCTAGTTTCCGGTTTCTAGCACTGGCGAGACGCCCTTATTTCACTTCAGAAAATAAAATTGTAACCTTGCGCTCCCGCAGTCTTTTCGCCAGTACAGCCAAATCAGCGTTGAGCACATGCTACCTAGCATGTAAGTCACATGAAGCATTGTCACCTTCAACCATACAACAGACTGCAATGAGACATTACATAAAAATCCAATCAGAAGACAGCTCGCTCTTTCCGCAGTCAATGACTAATCTTACATTCCTCAAACTACTCTCCCACCTCCCCAAGAAATACCATCTTGTTTGCTTCCTTTCGAACTTCCTGCACAAAGAAATGAATGTACAAAACATATGTATGAATCGAATTATATGTAACATGTGTGCGTAGTATTTATTTCTAAGTTTCAAAATAAAGTGGAACTTCTAACATTACGTAAGCATTCAATTAATAAACGATTATCTTTTCACAGGACGTTTCTTTACCTCCTTAGTTAAATATCCATTCATTTACCAATTTAATTCCTTTAAAATTTAAGAAACAATTTATTGCTGATCTACTCGGAAAATGCAAGAAATGACTGGAACAAGCTAAGTTATTGTCGATACAATTAGTTTAATAATAATGGTTCTTCGTTTGAGTTATTGAGCTCATTTTCAGCATGGCGGCTACGGTATTTGGATCTACAGGTTTCCCGTTCATTTCACAGTATATGTACTCTCAGTAATCATCAGACACTGACTTCCTGTGTAATTGAAAGTAGTTTTTAATTCCTCTTTCTAATTATCTCGTATTTAACGGCACATACAATTTTATAATTTATTTACTTTTAAAGAAAATCTAATAAGAAAGAGAGTAGCATCTTACCAACTTTATTCATTTCTTATAAGGAATAATGGAGAAGAATCTTCTTAGACAAGCCATTTTTTCGATTAGAAGTAGGTACTCGCAGCTTACAGACTCTGAATCAGAGGTTATAGAAAATGGTAGATATGTGTGTGGTACAAGTTTTAATAATACATGTTACAAAGCTAAAGGTAATGGTAACTGTAACGAAGCGGTTTTTGTCAAATATGGAAGTTGAAAAGTAGTGAGTGTCTACTTCACTCTTCGTGATCAGCATGAAAGATGACCTTCTGACAAGCAAGGGGCGCGATATCGAGACTCGAATTGCGCAATAAGAGTTATATATACTGAAAGAGGATGAGGTAGTTAGTAAGTTACCAAATTATTAGCTGCAGTCCACCAGTAGGGAAAAAGTTATGGGACTGTAAAGTTCAGAGCCTGGCGTACGAAAACCACACAAAACTTAGCATTTGGCTTGTTCCTCTGTGTATTGACAAGAGATAATGAGCTCTAACGTATTCCCATCACAGAACATGATGTTTGACATAAGAAAATCTGTATGAGAAGAATTGTCAGTGTTGCCATCCATAGAAATTACAGTGTTGCCAGAATAAGAATACCTCGAAAAGCTTACAAGGAAATATTACACGATCGGGACTTTCGTTGCACAATACGGGTTATAAAGTATATTCTGAAAGAGCACCAATCATGAAGTGACCACGTTATTAACTGCAGTCCGCCAGTAGGGCAAAATTATGGGGCTACAAAGTGAACATGAGAGTCTATGGCAAACAGAAGGAATAACCTGTTTGTGTGTGCAATAGCAAATTGTATTTGTTTGGTAAGGGGAGATAGCTATGTAAATGACAGGTTAAGCCACACAATTGATATGATGAGCAGAAAGTATCGAGTGATCCAAACAAAAACAGTTAGTACAATATGCACATCGGACGATAGCCAGCGACGCGCAGTGATAACACATTTCTGTGGTAAGGGAGTCAAAACAGCACTGAATTGGCGTCTGGAATGCTTCCGGTGCGATGTCCATGTATCCCGCTTGGATGATGTATCATGGCGTTGGATGATATATCACTGACAACACGAACCGAGTTTCACAATTCGCGATGCTCGGCATTTGTGTTGTCTGTCTGTCGGTATGCCTCACGATAAATGCCCAACGAACAAACCGATGCGAACCCGAATGACATTTTCACAGGTTTATCGTGAGATCTACTTTGCGAAGCACCTTCATACTAGTGTTCTTTTGGTAGCTTATGCACTTCTGTTGAAATAATATTCTGGAATGTTAATACAAGTATAACTACTTTGATTCTTACAAACTAAATAACGTATTATGTAAAACGTTCCGTGCGAACCACGAAAACATGATGTCACAAAACACCGTTGTGTTCACTCTTTCATTCGCTGCAAACCAAGCTTTTCGCGGTATTCTTATTCGGGCAACACTGTAATTTCTATGGATGGCAACACTGACAATTCTTCTCATACAGATTTTCTTATGTCAAACATCATGTTCTGTGATGGCAATACGTTAGAGTTCATTATCTCTTGTCAATAAAAAGAGGAACAAGCCAAATGCTAAGTTTTGTGTGGTTTTCGTACGCCAGGCTCTGAACTTTACAGTCCCATAACTTTTTCCCTACTGGCGGACTGTAGCTAATAATTTGGTAACGTACTAACTACCTGATGCTCTTTCAGTATATGTAACTCTTATTGCGCAATTGGAGTCTCGATATCGCGCCCCTTGCTTGTGAGAGAAAAAAAGCAATCTTACACTTATTGCAGGTCCGCATTTTCACATAACAAAAGCGATACGCGTGCATGGAGTATTAATAAGAAACTTCAAAAGAATATTCGCTATAGTTATACCTGTTTAACTGCTCGCTCCTTTTAGCCATCAGCCCCTAGTGCTTAGAGGCCTAAGCCATTTACAGTGATGGCACCCGAACGCAGTAAGGAAGCTCACACACGCCTTTAAGAATATAGCCCCAAGTTACCGAATTCTATGGTATGATCACAATCTGGCGAAGTGCCACCCTCATCAGAATCCCCACACGAACCCAGGGGGCTCTGCCTACTTCCATGTCGCTTAACTAGCGTCAAGAATAGCGATGGGTAAATTCCTGGGAAAATATTTTTTTCGGAATATTCGAAAAATGGGAATATTCCGGGAATTTATGTAAAAACACAAAGAAAATTTCACTCTATTACTATATTATGACTTCAAAATAAAATTTGTTTCTATCACAGTATACTTATTACTGTTGTCTCCAGAGGATTCTTAAAAATATATATTCTGAACGGAATTATGTTATTTTATTATTTTATGCTATTTAGAGAATAAGAATGAATGTATGTTTACTCACAATATGTTTTACGCGAGTATGTATGTATGAAAACATTTGGTATGTAAAGTCCACATACCTTTATACCGATAAACATTTTAAATTTATATGTAAATAGATTTTCTAAACTTGACCCTACTAATATAATAATCATATTGAATTTTTAAATGTTATAAACAAATTAGTTTGGTAACTGCCAGAAAGCATACATAATCTCTCAAAAAATTCGTAAGGTTGCCAGTGTATGACATGGTATATAAACAGAATGTTGTTTGAGGTACACTGTGCTTTGTTACTGTGTTCTTGCTGTGTACTATTAAATCTCTCACCACGGCATGGCGCGTCCTATGGTTGCGGATCGATAAGAAGGTCTCTAGATATAGAGGTTAGTTGCGATATATACTGAATAAGCAGTCGCGGACAGCCGACTAGGAGTGGTCCTCCAGCTTGGGGGTTTGGGTAGGGCCAATAACCTCATCCTGTAAAAAAAAAAACACTTGTTCAGAAATATTCACAAAAGCCTCGGACAAGGACTGATAACTTGGCACGACCTCAGTAAAAGAAAATGGACATGAGATTTGGAACATGGAATATTATGAGTCTTTATAGGGCAGGCGCGTTAAAATCCGTAACGAGCGAGTTAGAGAAACACAGGATAGACGTAGTTAGGTGGGAAGGAAATGGATCTGTGAAACCCGGAAATTTTACGTTCTTTTACGGGGAAGGAAATAAAAATCACCAGTTAGGAACAGGGTTTTTCGTTCATAAACGTATATTACCAGCAATTAAACGCGTTGAATTTGTTACTGAAAGACTTTCCTCTATTACTCTTAAGGGACTGTGGTGTGATATTCTTGTTTTAAATGTACATGCACCAACTGAAGATAAGGATGGCGATATAAAAGGCAGCTTTTACGAAGAAGCGGAACGGATATTTGACCAACTCCCGCGATACCATATGAAAATTCTATTAGGGGATTTCAATGCGAAGGTAGAACGAGAGGGTATTTTCAAACCGATTTTAGGGAACGAAAGTCTGCATAAGGAAAGTAATGACAACGGTGTTAGACTCGTGAACTTTGCAACATCTAAAAACCTAATCGTGAAGAGTACAAAATTCCCACATCGCGACGTTCATAAATACACTTGGACATCACCAGACTGGAAAACACATATTCAAATTGATCACGTTTAAATAGATAGAAGAAGGCAATCTAGCATAATTGATGTCCGGTCGTTTAGAGAGGCTGATTGTGACACTGACCACTACATGGTAGCAGCGACAATACGAGAGAGATTATCGTTGAATAAAGGTAATATTCATTGTCCGAAAACGGAGAGATTCAATTTAAAGAAATTAGAAGAGAGCCAGATAAGAGAGAAATACCAGATTGAAGTTTCGAATAGATTCTCGGATTTAGAAGATTCGGAGTGCACTAGTGTTGAGGATACCTGGATTGAAATGAGAGATAACATTAAAATTTCAGCAAAAGAAAAATTGGGACACGCGGAAATACGTAGGAACAAACCATGGTTCGACCAGGAATGCATAAAACTAGCAGAGAAGAGAAAACAGGCAAAATTACGCTGGCTACAAAATTCGAATGAAATAACTTCACAAAATTTCGCAGATATCAGGCGGGAAACTTCCAAAACTTTTAGAACAAAGAAACGCGATTTTCTGAAAGCTAAAATTAAGGAACATGAAGATAATAGTAAAAATAAAAACATCCGGGATATGTATAAGGAAATCAACGAATTTCAGAAAGGCTATCAACCTCGTGCTTATATATTTAAAAAATCTGACGGTACAGTTCTCACTGACACGGATAGCATCTTAAATAGATGGAAAGATTTGTTTGACGATTTGCTTAACACGCAACCAAAAACTAGTGTGCGTGGAGAAAAGGAGATACACACCGCAGAACCCTATATTCCAGAACCAAACCAAATAGAAGTAGAAACCGCTATAAAGAAATTAAAGAAACACAAATCTCCGGGTGTAGATGAAATTCCTGCTGAATTAATTTTAGCTTGAGGCGAAAAATTGTGGAACAATATACACAAACTCATTCTCCTTATCTGGAACAAGGAAGACTTGCCAAAAGTGTGAAAAGAATCAATCATTGTTCCAATTCACAAGAAAGGCGACAAAACTGACTGTAATAATTATCGAGGCATTTCTCTTCTGTCAACATCCTATTAAATCCTTTCAAATATTCTATTAGAAAGACTGGCCCCATACGCAGATGAAATTACTGGAGGTTAACAGTGCGGATTTAGACGAAATCGATCAACTATCGACCAAATATTTACTATTCGCCAAATACTCGAAAAAAAAGTGGGAATACAGTACCCCGGTACATCAACTATTTATTGATTTTCGAAAGGCGTACGACTCGTTTAGGAGAGAAGCATTATACAACGTTCTTACAGAACTTGGAATACCGAGAAAGCTAATTAGATTGATAAAGATATGTTTAAATGAATCCCAAAGTAAAGTCCGGGTAGGAAATTTTTGTCCACGAGCTTTCACGTCCAAAATGACCTGAAACAAGGAGATGCGTTGTCGCCATTATTATCTAACTTCGTTCTGGAATACGCTATAAGGAAAATCAAAGATAGCAACCAGGGACTAGAGTTGAACGGCATTCACCAGGTTATGGCATATGCTGATGATGTAAATTTAATAGGGGATGATAGGAGAACAATAGAAAGAAATGCAGAGATCTTATTAAACGCTTGCAGGGACATGGGTTTAGAAGTAAATGCAGAGAAAACTAAATAGATGGAAGTGCGTCGGGACCGGAATACAGCAAATTATGGATGCGTTAAAATATTAAATAATACTTTTGATATAGTGGTTAGTTTCAAATATCTAGGATCAATATTAACAAAGGAAAATCATATTCACGGAGAAATTAAATGTCGACTAAAAGCAGGGAATTCGTGTTACTATTCGGTTCAAAATCTCTTGTCGTCGCGAATTCTGTCGAGGAATTTGAAGCTTAAAATATACAAAACGATAATCATGCCTGTTGTTCTGTATAGTTGCGAAACATAGTCACTTACACAGAAGGAAAAACATAGACTGAAAGTTTTTGAGGACAAGATCCTGAGACCAATATTTGGACTCAAGAGGAATGGGAATGGGGAATGGCGGAAACTTCATAACGAAGAACTACATAATTTATATGGTTTACCAAATATTGTTAGGGTCGTCTAGTCTAGGAGGCTTAGGTGAACGGGTCATGTAACTAAAATGGAAGAAAGTAGAAACTCTTTCAAAGTCTTGACTGGAAGACCAATCGGAAAATGATCATTAGGAAGACCTAGGCGCAAATGGGAGAACAGTATTAAGATGGATCTCGCAGAGATTGGAATACAAAGTACAAACTGGATGCAGTTAGCTAAGGATAGACGTCAGTGGAGAGCTTTTGTGAACGCGGCATTGAACCTCCGGGTTCCGTAGGCCATAGAGTTAGTTAGTTAGTTAGACTATTTCGAACAATATGCACGGTGTTACAAAAATTCGCCAACAAAGTTTGGTACATGAATACACACGTAAAAGGAAGCAAACAAATCCTAATTATCACAGGTCCGGAAACACCGGTGCTAATGAAACATCCTGAGAAACAAGTCTAATTGTGATATGTAAACATTACATTTTAAAAGTATATATATATATATATATATATATATATATATATATATATATATATATATATATATATATATATATATATATATATATATATTCTTTACTGAATATCTGATTCTCACAGAGCGAAATTCGAATCAGGGACAGCAGACGTGCCAACATCTATTACTGACGGTGGTTCGGGGTCTATTGATAGTTCTTGACCTGTACATGTACAGAATTTCTAGATTACTTTACAAACTGGTTCCTTATGATCATTTAGAAATTAGTACTTTGCTACTTTCTAGAGCAAATTGAAATAGGAATTTAAAAGTCATATTATTAGCTATAAACCACACTCAACGAATTTCAATTTTCTAACTTCCAAATTATTTAACACTTAGAAGTAAATGATAATAAATTAAAATAAAGTAATTAGTCATATGGTTCTTATATTTTGGAAAATAAAGTAAAGAAATTGAAATAAATTTCTTCACGTATATTTAATGCCAGGAAAAAAAACAGGAATATTCCCATTTTTTAACTGTCCGCCCCACCGAGAATATTCCCACTGCCCATCACTAGTAAAGAGGTACTGGGTAGGTTCGCAATCGATCACTTCAGGGATCGATTCAGGGGCATTATTTTCTCCGCTTTGATATATCTGGCTACAACAGCCTACCTCAACAATATCAGTGGTGAGGTATCACGTACAATCCTGGGCTCAACGGTTCTTGCCATTAGCCCGTTTGGGGAGCTAACAATCTCTCCTGGCCTCTTGCCTCCCCAATAGGATTAAAAGTAAGAGAAGAGAAACTAGAACAAATTCTGGTATCTACATAGTGCTATGAATTTTCGTTTGTTGAAATTTAAAGTTCGCTTTCAACGCTGAGGCTGTATGAGACGAGAACCTATAGTTTAAGCCTGAATCCAAGTCACCACAGTGCGTTTAAATGTTAATATCTGGAATCACAGGAATCAAGAATTGAAATTTCGAAAAATAGTTTCACGATGCGCTCTGGACAATTGTGCACAAATAATCTAACAAGGAAACTCGCACAACAAACGTTCATCAAAACAGTCTTAATTAGTTACGTGCAGTTTTAGGGCAAGTCATCATCATACGCATTCTGCCATATTATTGGCAGGTTACTTGCTGCAACTGAGAAGATTCCATGCTTCACGGTCTTCCGCTAACCTCTTCGTTTTCACGTACGATTTTCCGGTTTTGATATCGTCCATTAACTGTAGTCTCCTTCGCTCTCTCCCTCTCTTTCTTGCCACCATACCCTCTAGGATGTCCTTCATGATATGGTTCCTTCTTAGCTGATGTCGAAACCAGTTTTCCTAATAATATTTAAAATTGTTCTTCTTTCACAATTTCTAACATCCTCTCATTCGTTTTCCGCCCGACCCAGCTAATTCTCTCCATTTCGAAAGCTTCCAGTCATTTATCATCATTTTTGCGTAATGCCCATGTTTCTGACCCATACAGTACAATACTCCACACGAAGCATTTTATGGGTGCCTTTATCAACACTTTATTCAAGGTCCCACAAAATAGTATTTCCTCCCTAAAGTCTTATTTCGCCATCCCTATCCTTGCTTTTATTTCTCGCTATCATTTCATATCATTACCAATAATAGTACCCAGGTATCGAAAACTAGTGACCTGTTCTGTTTTCTCCCCTCCTACTTCTTTATTTCACACCGATTCCTACGTTCGGATCATCATGGCTTTTGTCTTTCTAACATTTATTTTCATCCCATATTCTTCAATCCTTCCTCAAGTTTCCTAACATCTTATTGATTTTCTCTTCAGCTTCTCCAAAAACGCTTTTATGGCAAATAAGCTCTAGCAACATTTAAACGAAAGGTTTAGTAAATTCAGCAAAAAGATGAGCGTGTGACGTTTCAATTTCGTCCGGTAAGTGGCAGCAGCTGTAGAATGTTCGTTGTCATCTAAAGGCATGATATGTAACTTTCATCATTCTACAAGTATACGTTTTTGTCCTAATAGAGTCAAGTGGGATGGAAACAGCCAGGGTTAAAGTCACTTTTACCCGTAAAGTTAAAAGATTGACTTCATTATCGAACTAGATCGAGATAATTGTTCTAACAATCTCTTACTAAAAGCAAAATTTAGAAATTAGGTTACACCCATTCAAGAGTTATCGGGCGAATTAACGGACAGCCGCACTAATATTACAATCTTTTAAGATCCACTTGAGTGATTTTAGTACAGAAAACATAGACATTGTTCACATTGTACCAAAAGCTTTGATAAATCCTTGATCTCTTCTTCTTGAATATGAGGCAAGATTTCAATATTTTCAAGGATAGAAATATGCGATAATAGCTGTAAGCAGAGACGAATTCAGGATTTTCTGATTGGGGTGTATCAATCACTATCAAAATAACCAATCACATTGAAACTCTTCAAAGTGACATGTGACAATTCTTTACTCCTGACAATACTGATGAATAGAACGAAAGGGGGTATTTTAAAGACGGCGCAAGTTGCATGCAAGAAAAAGAGCTCTTCTCTCCTATTAGCCCCACCCCCCTTTTTTTTTTAGCTTACTTGAGAAATGTTATAATGTCCTGCTTCGTGGATCCTATTCCTTAAACCTTTACAAAATCTACTTAAACTATTGCTTTTGCAACACTCCAGTTTCTTTTAAGCTCCCGGAAACATGACGGCAGAAAGTTTCTAAGAGTGTTTATGTATTTATTGCTTGCTACATATTTTAGATAGTGTACATTTTCAACACAGGGGAGTGCACTGCGCCGGTGCACCCCCGCAAATCCGACCCTGGCTGTAAGATATGAAACCCTTATTGAAAATGTTAACATCTGCTACTACATAAATAACTTCTTTTTATAGTTTAACTGATTTTATATGTTTTTCCATCTTCGAACAGATGAACGTCTCAAATAAATACATACACATAAATAAAATCAAAAGTGAAACTGAAGAAGTCCGTAGGATTGAATGTTACTTCAGAAAACTCAAGAAATTCCATTCTGAGGAGCATCCCAAATGTTACAAAAATACACCCTTTCATTGCGAAGAATGCCATCTGGTGACTTTAACCCAGAGTGGGCACGAATTATGTTTCTATCAATATGCAGGGTGGGACATGTGGATAGGACATGTTTATATTTTGAATGCTGCGAGCAATAACAGTTATGCATGTTTTTCATGTAGCTTAATAGTGAGTGAAAGGACAGGACTGATCCATGTTTCTTTCCTTCTTGTAGGTAATCATCGTGATGTGGACTGCCGTTGAAATTTCGTACGTTGTGGAGACATTCTTCAGTAGTGAAACTACATCATTGCAGCACATTGTCATTTCAATCAACATTTTAAGAAAGAATATAACATCTTCATACTGCGTGCTGTTCGCGTCTTTCGTGAGAACGCAAACGCGAACAAACAACATTTCCCTGGAGACCTCGATCGCTGCGTAGGCAATAAACATTGAATATGTGTCCAATGCCATAGACCAAAGTCCAAAGAAGTCAACCCGCAATTGAGTAGTCAAGTACATATTCCACGTACTAATGTGCGGTGAATTTTTAACAAGGACTTACAACGGTATCCATACATCATTAAAGTTCATAACTGGCTTAACTGGCTTTTTGAGAACATACTTGTCCTTATTGATATATCACATGACTACCTTTCTATTTCAAAAAAATATCACAGATTTCAAAATGACGGATTTCAAGATGGCGTCGGAGGTTCGTAATCTACTCTGCTCATTCTTCTTTTGCCAATATGTGAAGCTACCACCGTTTGCATTGTCTATCTTTCACTATTTTCACGATTCAACAGTTTATTTGATGTATTTCAATAACATAATCTAGCTCTTTTCCCACCAACTTTGATTCCCTCCCCCTCCGTTTCTTATGGCGCTCAGCCGCTATAACTTTGCACATATACATATTTTCATATTCTCTATGAGGCGCACTATGTCTCATCCCATAACTCGATTCATCTATTTGGACCATTTACTTCTAAGTCAGATCTTTATGAAGGTAAAATTGTGAGTAGATGACGCAAGAAACAGTTCTCCATTCTGACAAGGGAAGATCTTATATTGATAGTCGCATTGCCCAATCAAACAACGTGCAATTTTTATAGGAGTGAAGAAAAGTGAAAAATCCAAAGTTTTACGGGCTGACACCCAAAAACACAGGATATACAGAGGAAAGGAGGATTTAGAATCATGTGAACATAGCAATTCAAAAGATACACTGACACAGAAAGAACTTCAAAATGATTAAAGTAATCAAAATGACATTTACACAACGGTATAGTAAGTAAACATTGTACCCACAAATATGCTCAATAACATCATATGTAATGCATGTTTCCAACTGAGCACAAAATGAGTTTTGTTAAGTGGCGCGGAACACAAATTATAACATGTAGGAAATCTAATTATGAGTAGAACCATACCTGTGAAATCATGATGTACAGTGTTGCTAACATTTGAAGATAGGCATATATGAACTCCTACATGAATCTCGGATGTAGAAGAGTACATACAGTATCAACACACTGCTGAACGCTTTATCAACAGCAACTCTGAAAAATTGACTATCAATAATGTGTGAGGTGATACATAATTACGTGCATCAGAAAAGTAAGCATGCTAATCAATTGTCAATTAAAGAGCATTCATCATTTCAGTTTTGTGTGTTGTGTTAGATACTGTTCTGATTTTCCACTTAGGTAAACCTGCTTCGACACTGTGCTTCGTCCCTTATTTTCCTACTTCAGTGATTATATTCCTGTTTGTGGTCTCATATTTTGGTTTTAACTAGTTTGAATTGTGTACTGTATGTTCTCTTCTACATCCGAGATTTATATAGGCTTATTTCCAAATGTTGGCAACACTGTGCATCATGACTTCATAGGCATGGTTCTAGCATCTAACAAGACTTCATTTTGTGCTCAGTTGGCAACACTGTGTTACATTTGATCTTATTCAGCATGTCTGTGGGTACAATGTTTTGTTACTATACTGTTGTGTAAATGTTAATTTTATTAATTTAATCATTTTGAAGTTCTTTATGTGTCAGTGTATCTTTTGCATTGCTATCTTCACATGATTCTAGATTCTTCTTTCCTCTGTATCTCCTGTGTTTTGGGGTGTCGGCCCGTATAACCTTGGATTTCTCACTTCTCTTCACTCCTTTATCGATTGCACATTGTTTGATTGGGCAACACTACTATCAATATAAGATGTTCCCTTGTGAGATGAATTTCTATGGTTCGGAAGGTGTTGTCCAATGAACACTATACGTTAAGCTCAATATTGTTTTGTATGTAATGCATTATTTCATTATATACCATATGTTCAAAAAATAAAAACACTGATCACGCATGAATCAAAAAATGCTTGAAAGTAGATGAAAATATCAAATCTAGAACAACTGCTGGAAATAAGATTGTATCTCATTCTCTCCATTGACTGACCTCCAACTCTCCTCATTCTAACAATTTTTTTCTTTGTGAAGAGAAGGTCCTACTTGTCACATTCAGTGTGCATTGAAATTGAAATATTTGAAACAAACTTTGAACCTGGCAGGGATTTGAACTCGGGACTCCGGAATTCAATGCTCTAACAACTTCCTACTGAGTCACTTCAACACAAACTATTACCTAGTAAATTCGTTTCATGCAAGACTATACAAAAGATACTAAAACTCGTATAAAGAGACGTTCCTTATGTGAGTGTCACAATAACTTACTCGAGATTTTCTTCTTTAACTCAAAAACAAGTTACATAAACTTTCCTTAATGAGTAAAATATCAAGAAAATTTGATATTCTTGATAAGATGGGCAACATACCGAGATAATTGAGAACTGTTTGCAATACATTTCATGGAGTTCACCATAATAATGCAAAACAGCAGCATCAACAACTTGTGCAGTTGAAGGGGTGGTTTATGGAAACAGCCTGTTCTTTGATCACGATCAGTCACTGCCCTGACCGTTAATGATTATTGTAGACGATCCATTCTTTCGTAGGAAGTGATAATTCAACGCAATAATATTGCACGGTTATCTATCTCCTTACCGTTTGCACAGAGGTGCAGAGTTACAGTGGCATAGTATGTCTAACTCTTCAGTGA
The DNA here is from genome assembly GCF_964235325.1 of Thermobia domestica. Lineage (NCBI taxonomy): Eukaryota > Metazoa > Arthropoda > Insecta > Zygentoma > Lepismatidae > Thermobia > Thermobia domestica. Next base: position 80,260,568 of record NC_137470.1, read on the forward strand.
TTGCACAATTTTCCAAATGTCTGCTTCAACAGTGTTTCTGAGATCATCAGACTATGCTGTTGGTTAGTGGCTATGTGTCACCGACATTATATTTCACACACTAACGGCGTAAAGTGCGTTCATTCACCGTTCACCATCATATCAAAAGTGTAGAATATCTTACCTTGAACTCGTAAAGCAAACTGACTCGAAATTGCGTGCTTTCCATGATACAACTCCACTCAGTCTTGTTGGGCAACACACTGCTTCCTGAGTTACAGGGAATTTCAGTTCTTTTCTTAACGCAAAAAAAGTTGAAACTCATTCGCGTAATCTCTGTCCATCCGCTAGTTGCATCATATCTTAATTACTAACACTCATCTTAGGTCTTAGGTGCGGGTGGTCCTGGATTCTATACCGGTATTAATTTATTGACGGTAAGTTGTACAAAACACTCTAACTGCTGATTTCCTAGTCTCAGTTCGTTACATATAACAAGTACTGATATAAAATCTTCTCTCAACTTCAGGCGGCCTCCTTCTCTGGAAATATTTGCTAAAGAACATACACCTCTATTAAAATGCTAGGTTTATATGTTCGTCCGCAATCATTTCTACAATGAGATTTCGAAAACCACAACTCCTAGAAATGTGTCGTTTTCACTGGTCGATTCCAAATTTTGTGTAGATTGTCTAGTTCTTATTCAAATTTTCCAAAACTTTGTCGTTATTGTTCTATTCAACATTTTAGAAGCCCTTTTGAGCCCATAAGATTAACATTGTTGCAGGCAGAAGCTACAGCGTTAGGCAACCAGTAGAGAAATTACGTATGGCGAGTTGACGGACATTGCAGGCGCTTTGCTAAAATCTGAATGGTAAATCCAATTGCATGCTGGGAACAACTTCAAAGGCCTCAAGAGGCCCAATGAGGCGTAAGTAGGTGGGGGACACTTGACATACACTAGCCTAAAAATCGTTTTTTAGGGCCTCCGGATAACAAGGGCTCAATTTTCCAGTGACGGATGATAGGTGATGCCATTCATATCGTCCAGCAAAGAAAAGCTGAACACCCCAAAAACTTGTTCTCTTGTATGACCTCTTTCTAGGATGTACTCGTTTCCTTTTATGACCCCTTTTTCAACCCCTATTTTAACATAGCAGAAAATACACAGAGACTACGAACATATAGCAGAACTGCTAAATATATATATATATATATATATATATATATATATGGCTTGCTTCCAACTACTATCTAACATAGCACATATTACATGAGACTATGATCGTTCTCTTTTACGCCTACCTTTCGCAACCCCCCTATGTAACACATTCTCCAGCCCCTGTATAATATTTCAGAAAATAATGGGGTGTACTCGTTTCCTCTCATAACCCGTATTTTAACATAGCAGAAATTACTTAATACAATGAACATATTTTCAACTCCTAATTAAAATAGTACAGATTACTATCACTATTTCATCCATCATGTTGAAATCAAAAAAGGTTACGAGCACATTTTGAACCCGTACAAATCACATGAACAATAGCGGAGTTAAACAGAGATCAAAAATATAACCAATGCAGAAAACAACCATTTCTTTTATTATCGCATCTCTCATGAAACTTAAGACAGTTATTATTTAGTGGCAAATCAGGCAAGCAATATACTTGTAGGAAAAACAACATTCAGCATTAGATAAACTGATAAATGTTTGGGTGTGCAGAACGAGGAAATCCCGATTGTATAAAAGACCAACCCCGCCGTGGCCGGTCCCAAGCCCGTGCTGAGAAAGGGGGAGGGGCCCCCTGTGTAGTTCTCGGGTCACATGCCTTGTGGTGGCCCGGCACCCTTCAGGGGGAGATAGGGCGACACTGGTGCCCGGACTCACTACCGGTACTTTAACTGCCATATGGTAGTGGGTTAACACGCGGTGTCAACAACCTACCGGCAGAGGTGAGCCTTCCAGGGACATCCTCTGAAATGGGCGACTAACTCGTGCCATTGGATCTGGGAGAGTACGTATGACCCCATCACGTCCTCAGTGGGGTAGGTAGCTTCGGCTGCCGCACCTACCGGCGGGGGTGAGCCCTCGGGTATCCCCCGAAATGGGCAACTAAGCCGTGCCCTTGGGTCCGGGAGATAAGGCTGCGTGGTACCCTAACACGCCAAAAAGAGTGGGTAGCTGGTGTGTCCAAGAGTGTGGGCGGATCCAGCCGCCGCTCCCAAATGGCCATTGTCTTTAAAGGTAGACAGTCTACATCAGCCACTGGGTCTGGTAATGTACGGTTCACCTCTCTCGTAAGAGGTAGTCCCGTATTGTTCGGACGACCCTACCGGGAGGGGAGTGTCAGACTCCTGCCTGCAGTGGGACCAAACGGAGGTGGGGGAGGGGCCAATCCCAGGAATCTGGGTAACGGTTCTGATTCTGCCAAAGGGAGGAAAGACTGTGGGATATGGGCCGGCACCAAACTCAAATGGTGACTCAACACGTACCATTGGGTCCGGGATGAAATACGGGAGTATCTCGACGTGTGCGTGGTACCTCTACACGACAAGGCGGTTGCCAGTTGAACGATAGAGGTAGGCAGGGATGGGATTGAACAAGCCCCCTCGGGCATTGCCGGAATTGGGTTGGACTCTGCCGAGCTGTGGTCATACCGTGGGATTCGGTAGCTTGTGGGAGCCAATCCCAGGAATCTGGGTAACGGTGAACACGGGCGGGAGATGAGCTTGCCTTATAACGCTCGGGCGCCATGCCTGCAGAGCATGGTAGGACTGACTCGCTAGCAGTCTGCCTCAACCAGTAGGTTAACTGGTAGGCACTTAGGACTTGGTCTGGCCGCACAGTGGGCGTATCCCACTCCCTCAGTGAATGGGGGTTACACACTTAGGTGTCAAGGTTAAGGGACAAATCTTGACGGTGCACTTCGTGCACGAGCAATAATAGCGTATATTGTGCAACTACGGGCGGGGTGCCTTGTTTGGCGGAACCCGTCCATTAAATAGACCGAACGGCCGCGGGCATGCTCTCCATGCATGCAATTAAGCGTGGCATAGTAGACCACTAGCTCACAATGTATAAAAGACCGACGTGCTATGAGCACATTTTTCCAACCCTATGTAATATAGCAGAGATTTAATGAAGTATAATAATAAACTTTTTGTGATACATTTTTTTATGACTAGATAACACTGAAAACAGCCCTGACAACATTGAAGTCGCTATTTTTATTTGGACTTTTTTGCAAAAGAGTAAGGCATCTTTTTGTAACAATATTTAACATAACAGATTATTGTATTTATAGTGATCGTGGTATTGTTTTAAATGTATTATATTAAAATGCTTAAAAAATATGTTTAATTTTTAAATTATTGTTTATTAAATTGCAAAGGAAACTAATAAAAATGATTTTAAATAATTACCTCTCGCATATATATTGTGTACAAAAAGTTATATGAGACTCTTTATAAAGATGAAAAATTCCCCTGAGTCCAAGCCCAACGAAGTAGCAGAAGCAGCAGCAGCAACAGCAGCAGCAGAAGAAGAAGAAGAACTAGTAGCGACAGAAGAAAAAGAAGAAGAAGCAGTCGCAGAAGAAGAAGATGAAGAATTAGTAATGACAAAACCGAAGAATTAACAATAGCGTCAGTCGTAGAAGAAGAAGAAGAAAATAAATTTACGTAAGTAGTTTTATACAAGCTCAATACTGAAGTTTGTGGCAAATACGCCCGTTCATATCAATTTCAACCGATTTGCATGAAACTTAGTATCTAGAGGTTTTCGAACATGCTGATTACGAATATTATATTTGTTTGACATTCATGTGGGATACGCCCTTGTATGTCAATTTTGGACGATTTGCATGAAACTTGGCATCCACGAGTTTTCGACCATGCTGATTACGTATATATCAATTTTTACCTAGATCTTATAGTTTATGTGAGATGCACCTTTTTATGTCAATTTCAACCGATATGCATGATACTTTGTATACAGAGGTTTTCGACCATGCTGATTACGAATATGATATCTATTTTGACCTAGGTATTGCAATTAATGTGGGATGCGCCCTTTTATGGCAATTTCAATCGATATGCATGAAACTTGGTATACAGAGGTTTTTGATCATGCTGATTACGAATATGGTACCTATTTTGACCTAGATCTTGTAGTTTATGTGCGATACACCCTTTAAACTCAATTTCAACCGATTTGCATGAATCTTGGTATCTAATTGTTTTCGAGCATGCTGATTACGAATATATCTATTTTGACCTAGATCTTATAGTTTATATGGGATACGCCCATCTATGCCAATTTTGGACGATTTGCATGAACTTGGTATCTAAAGGTTTTCGACCATGGTGATTACGAATATGATATCTATTTTGACCTGGATCTTATAGTTTATGTGGGATACGCCCTTCTATATCAATTTCAACCGATTTGCATGAAACTTGGTATACAGATTTTCTCGACCATGAGGATTACGAATATGATGTCTATTTTGACCTAGGTCTTATAGTTTATGTAGGATACTGCCTTCTATGTCGATTTTGGACGATTTGCATAAATCCTGGTATCTAGAGGTTTTCGACCATGCTGATTACGAATATGATATATATTTTGACCTAAATTTTATAGTTTATGTGGGATACACCCTTATATGGCAAATTTGGACGATTTACATGAATCTTGGTATATGCAGGTTTTCGACCATGCTGATTATGAATATGATCTAGATTTTATAGTTTATGTGGGATACGCCCTTCTATGTCAATTTCAACCGATTTCCATGAAACTTGGTATAGGGCTACAGAGGTTTTCGACAATGCTGATTATGAATATTATATATGGTTTGACCTAAATCTTATAGTTTATACGGGATACGCCCTTCTGTGTCAATTTTGAACGATTTGCATGAAACTTGACCTATATCTTATAGTTTATGTGTATTGTATTTTCAGAAAAAAAAATGTGTATGTAGTGTATTAATTTGCATTTTTTCTATTTACACGTTTTCGGAAAATATCAGCAGAAAATATCAGAAAACGTTATTAGGAATAATACGTTATTAGAAAAACACTTCTAGGTGTTCTATAGTTGGAACAGACCCATTTATAACAAAAATTGCAAACACCGAAAATACGTGAGATATAGCTTTCAAAATTTCGCTAATAATAATAAGAAGAATAAGAATTCTTATTTGTTAAAAATGTATAGTTACTTTTACTAAAAATTAGGTGTCATATATACTATAGTACTAAAAGTAATAGTAGTGCTTAATTTGAAAAAATGGAGAGTTCTAGTAAAATTAAAATTATTAACAAAATAACTGGAAAGTACAAAAAATTCCGAATGAACAGTACAATGATAACTGCACAACTTGCTAGGACCCTTCAAGGAGAAAACCCAATTACTTGGTTGCGAAGTCGAATTGCTCAGCTATTAAATATGATAATGCCAAATGTAGATTCGCACAATCAGGTAAGGTTGACATTATGGAATCGTAATAATCCAGATAGATCTTTTTGGTTTTCGTTTCGAGGAGCAGCGAATGTTGATGAAGACTTCATCTCGGAGGCTTTAAATCGAGCTCTACAGTCTAATGCAAAGTTTATGGAACAAGATTGTTTTGTTGTTGATTTCCATCATGTGACCTTATCTTTTGGGAAAGGAAGGAAAAGTCAAAATTTTACCTCTGATGAAGAATATATAAAAAAAGTGCGAAGGTATAGTCATTACTAAGAGTAAAGATAGCAGTTGCTTTGCCCATGACCTGGTAGTTGCTAAATGCGTGATTGATAATAAGGGTGATAAAAATGCATTTATACCGTATCATGTTCTGAGAAGGAACTTTGTTTTTAGAAGCAAAATTAATGCAGGCGTTAATTTGATGAATGGTGGTGGCATACCACAATTGAAATTAATTCAAAAATATTTATCTGATTATACAATTACATTGTACCTCGCGGGTGAGAAAACATTATTCAAGAGCGTGAGAGGTGAAAAGAAAACTAATTTACTATTAATAAATAATCAATATAATGTCATCACAAGTTTATCTGCCGCATTGAGTTATGGGTACTTTTGTGATACATGTCACAAAAAATATAATCAAAAAGATTAATGTTATTTAGGATTTAGATTTCTGGGCTTTCGGCATCTAAGGTAAATGACGTGACTAAGGTAAGCCCGTCACGATTTGAGGGATGATGTCCCTCGGCGAGCACACGATCTAGGGAAAGGGAAGGATGAAATGATTGGGAAGGAAGGAAGCGGCCTGGGACCTATAAGTTAGATACCACCCCGGCATTTGCCTGGTGTGAATTAGGAGAACCCATGAAAACCTCATTCAGGGTGGCTGGACTGAAAATTACACTTTTTCGATCGAGTGACCCACCGGGAATCGAACCCGGGACCACTCGCACCGAAGGCGTGAGCGTTAACGACTACCCTACGTGAGGCCACATAATCAAAAAGAAAAACATACAGGCTATTGTAAGGCATTATGCCCCAAATGTTGGAAAAATCCTTCGTGTAGAAAAACAGAGGAGGTACTGAATTGTGATAAATGTAACAGGTGTTTTTATGGTAACTAATGTATGTCACATAATTTGAGAACGGACTTGTGTTCGCAGTTGAAAGTGTTCAATGTGCCTTAAAGCATACGCTGTTAAGAAGGATAGAAATCCTCATAAGTGTGGAGAAAGGTATTGCATAAGCTGTCAAAACAGGATTTCACCCCATAATTTATGTTAGATTCGCCCTCGAAAACATTCAGATACAGGAAAATGGATGATGGTGTTCTACGATATAGAATGTATAGACGACGAAATACTACCCGAGCAGGTGCCTAACTTACTCATTACGCAGCAAGTATGTTACCACTGTTTTAAGAATAGTGACTGTATTACATGAAGCATTTGCAGTAGACATGAAAATATTTCTATGGAGAAGATTGTGTTGCTGTTTTTCTTGAATACTTAAGCAGCAAACCAACGAATATCAATAGAGTTATATGCATTGCACATAATTCTAAATGATATGATGCACATTTTATTCTGCGTGCAATGATAGTAAAACGGTGCACTCCAAACGTCATTATCAAGAGGTGTAAAATATTGCGTATGGATTGCAAATAGTTAAAGTTTATTGATAGTCTAAATTTCTTCCCCACGGCGCTGGCTAAACTACCTGAAGCATTTGGTATAGACGAGGTAAAAGGTTATTTCCCCCACTATTTTAACACAAAAGATAATCAGAAATACGAAGGAGCTATGCCCGACCCTAAATTTTATGGTTATCAATACATGAAGAAAAAAGAGCAAAAACAGTTAATGCCGTGGTATGAAAATTCCTCTAAACAAATATTTGAATTTGAAGAACTGATTCGTTACTCTCAGACGGATGTTGAAGTTCTACGTAAGGCACGCATTCAATTTTTGACAGAATTTCAACAAAAACTACTGTCAATCCACTGGTCAAAGCAATTAGTATAGCTTCCGCATGTAATTTGATATTTCGACCCAATTTTTTGAAAGAGGAGACAATAGGAATTATTCCTCATAATGGATATCGCTGGGCTGATCAACAGTCTGTCGAAGCGATAGAATGGTTGTTCCACGAACAAGAGAGACTTGGCATTACAATCAAGCATGCGGCAAATTATTATAATGGGTGTTTTTAAGGTAGATGGATACGCATGTATAGATGATCAGGTACACACATGGGAATATGGATGATGTTTTCATCATGGTTGTGTTAAATGCTATAAAAAAGGACGTAATAACCCTATATATAATGATCCACATACCACACTTGAGGTACGATATGAAAACACTACTAGAAAAATTGATCATTTAAAAACATAAGGTTTTGAAGTACACGATATGTGGGGATGGGAATGGAAGAACGAGTTACGTAAAAATCCTCATATTGCAAAACTTGTGGCACATCATCCTCTGTGTAGAAAAAGACCCTATTAAACCAACGTATGGCAAGATAGCCCCAACACTTTAGAAAAATGAAACAATGACTAGGTCATTCGTTTGTACTACGTTTGTACCGTTTGTATCAAAAATATTTTCGTTTGTACCATTTTCCTTATAGGGTTAATTGAGAGGTCAACTGGGGGGCTATCTTGGCGCCAAGATAGCCCCCCGTATCACAGCACAAAATATTGAAATACGCCATTCGAAAGCAAATCGTTTGTACCGTTTGTACCGCAAAAAGTTTTGTTTATACCCTGGTAGTTTTCGAGAAACAGGGGATGTTATTCGGGGGGCTATCTTAGCGCCAAGATAGGCCCCCGTAACACATCACAAAAATTTGCAATACACCATTCAAAAGCAAATCGTTTCTACCGACAGAAGATTTGTTTGTACCCTGATAGTTTTCGAGAAACAGGGGATGACATTTGAGGGGCTATATTGGCGTATCACAGCACAAAAAATTGAAAACCCCATTCGAAAGCAAATCTTTTTTACCGTTTCTACAGAAAAAAGTTTTGTTTGTACCCTGATAGTTTTCGACAAACAGGGGATGTTATTCGGGGAGTTATCTTGGCGGCAAGATAGCCCCCCGTATCACAGGACAAAAATTTGAAATACACCATTCGAAAGCAAGTCATTTGAACCGTTTGTACCGAAAAACGTTTTGTTTGTACCCTGATAGTTTTCGAGAAACAGGGGATGACATTTGGGGTCCCCTACCATAGAACAAAAAATTGGAATACATCATTCTAAAGCAAATCGTTGGTACCGTTTGTACCGAAAAAAGTTTGGTTTGTACCCTGATAGTTTTCGAGAAACAGAGGATGTTTTTCGGGGGGGCTATCTTGGCGCCAAGATAGGTCTACCTCCTCCGTATCACAGCACAAAAATTTGAAATACACCATTCGAAAGTAAATTGTTTGTACTGTTTGTACCGGAAAAAGTTCTGTTTGCACTCTGATAGTTTTCGAGAAAGAGGGGATGATATTTGGGGGGACTATCTTGGCGCCAAGGTAGTCCCGCCGTACCATAGCACAAAAAATCGGAATACACCATAAGAAAGCAAATCGTTTGTACCGAAAAAAGTTTGGATTTTACCCTGATTGTTTTCGAGAAACAGGGGATGTTATTCGGGGAGCTATCTTGGCGCCAAGATAGCCCCCCGTATCACAGCACAAAAATTTGAAATACACCATTCGAAAGCAAATCGTTTGTACCGAAAAATGTTTTGTTTGCACCCTAATAGTTTTCGGGAATCAGGGGATGATATTTGGGGTGCCATCTTGGCGCCAAGATAGCCCCCCCTTTTCACAGCACAAAAATTTGAAATACATCATTCGAAAGCAAATCGTTTGTACCGTTTGTACCGAAAAAAAATTTGTTTGTACCCTGATAGTTTTCGAGAAACAGGGGATGATTTTTGCGGCGAGGGGCAATCTTGGCACCAAGATAGCCCCCCGTATCACAGCACAAAAATTATAAATACACCATTCGAAAGCAAATCGTTTGTATCGTTTCTACCGAAAAAAGTTTTGTTTGTTCCCTGATAATTTTCGAGAAACAGGGGATGACATTTGGGGAGGCTATCTTGGTGCCAAGATAGCCCCCCAGTGTCACAGCACAAAAAATTGGAATACACCATTCGAAAGCAAATCGTTTGTACCGTTTCTACCGAAAAAAGTTTTGTTTGTACCCTGATAGTTTTCGAGAAACAGGGGATGATATTTGCGGCGGGGGGCAATCTTGGCGCCAAGATAGCCCCCCAAATGTCATACTCTGTTTCTCGAAAACTATCAGGGTACAAACCAAACTTTTTTCGCTACAAACGATTTGCTTACAAATGGTGTATTTCAAATTTTTGTGCTGTTATACGAGGGGACTATTTTGGCGCCAAAATAGCCCCCCCGAATAACATCTCCTGCTTCTCGAAAATTGTCAGGGTACAAGCAAAACTTTTTTCGGTACAAACGGTACAAACGATTTGCTTTCGAATGGTGTATTCCAATTTTTTGTGCTGTGACACTGGGGGGCTATCTTGGCACCAAGATAGCCTCCCCAAATGTCATCCCCTGTTTGTCGAAAATTATCAGGGAACAAACAAAACTTTTTTCGGTACAAACGGTACAAACGATTTGCTTTCGAATGGTGTATTCCAATTTTTTGTGCTGTGACACTGGGGGGCTATCTTGGCACCAAGATAGCCTCCCCAAATGTCATCCTCTGTTTCTCGAAAACTATCAGGATAGAAACAAAACTTTTTTCGGTACAAACGGTACAAACGATTTGCTTTCGAATGGTGTATTTCAATTTTTTGTGCTGTGATACGGAGGGCTATCCTGGAGCCAAGATAGCCCCCGCAAATGTCATCCCCTGTTTCTCGAAAACTATCAGGGTATAAACAAAACTTTTCTCGGTACAAACGGTACAAATGATTTGCTTTCGAATGGTGTATTTCAGTTTTTTGTGCTGTGATACGGGGGGCTATCTTGGCGCCAAGATAGCTCCCCCAGTTGACCTTTCAATTAACCCTATAAGGAAAATGGTACAAACGAAAATATTTTCGGTACAAACGGTACAAACGTAGTACAAACGAATGACCTAGTCATTGTTTCAATTTTCTAAAGTGGGGGGACTATCTTGCCATACGTATTAAACCAAGGGATGCTATATTCGCGGGACGCTGTTCTGCTGTCAAATAGTATTATAAAATTGCCCCCGGGGTGGAGGCATACTACGTAGATATCATTCTTCTAAAACGATACGACAACGATAATATATAATTATTTGAAATAGACTATTATATAAAAGAGTAAATGTAACTGACCAGGGGCGCATTTACGAAGGGAGGGTCCACTGGGTTCGTCCTTCTCCGAAACTTCGTAGTTTGACAAACACTTGAACCCGTTGTTAATAACTTTGCACTTGACTAGCAAAGAAATGATTTTGCGTAGTAATCTTACACTGCATTGGATTCGCGTGGTTCTGGATAGGGATGCGCACGAGACAAGATTTGTGGCTGTCTCATCTCGAAAATATGCTGTAAAGTGATGTCTCTACTTGAAAAATGTATATTTCTCTATTGGAAGAAGCGTGTTTCGACTCGAATGTTGTCAGGAAAATCCTGTCTCGACTCGTCTCGTGAGAATTCTTAGTTCTGGGTTCGATTCACAATGGGGCACAGTTGAATGACCAAACTGGTTTGGATTACACTATAATCATTAGGTCCACGTCTCTTTTAGTGGTCCTGTGATAAATGTTCATATGAAGAATTTGTGGCAAATTGAGGCCACATGATCATGAAGCTGCTGAATATGAGGCGCAATCCACTGGGGGTTCGAATTCCTCTGAAGAGCACGGTCGGCATTTTAACTGTCCTCAGTATTTCTCTGTTCATGTTCCTGTAGTGTTTGGAATACGTGAAAAGAACATGGGGTGCAAGTGGCGTAAAATACTCCGGGTGGAGCGGTTTGTTTAAAAGAAATAGTGAAAGCAGGAAACTCCCATTGCAGCTACCTGGGTTCAAATCCCGTCGTAGCAATTATTAAGTTTTTTGAATGTGAAGATAATGTTTATGTAATTGGTGTTGTAACTAAGTCATTCCTTTAATATTATTATTATTATTATTATTATTATTATTATTATTATTATTATTATTATTATTATTATTATTATTATTATTATCATTATTATTATTATTATTACCACAGAAACAAAAAAAAACTAACATAGTGGAAGGTATTCATAGGAACAGAAAGGATATACAGTATGTCAGATGTTTCTTAGCTTTACACATGAACGCAATAATATTATTACGTTTATGGATTTACAGAGAGAATTATCATTTTATGACAACAAGAAATGGAATATTAAGATTTTTTAGCTGGTAACAGTAATGCATTCTGTTTTGCCATCTTCTAGGTAGAAAGGTGAGGTGATATCTTAATTAGGACCATTCCCGTAACTAGCGTTGTAAGTTCGATCACAATTTGCAATTTGTACACAGCTACGAACAATTCCTTGGAACTCATTTTTGGCCCATACTACAGCAGTAAAGACGTGTTTAGCCCTTATGTATTCATCAATTCTTGTCCAAACACGTTACTTGCCAGACAGTTACGAATGTTGATACAGATGACGTAATTGTGTGTTATTGACGTTTCACCTGTAAAGGAGGTTGTCTCAACTCTTAGACCCAGCGAAATTAAACAGTTTTCATGTTAGTATACATCAGAAGTATCATTCCTTTATTATTATTTATCAGTTGTGTAGATTGTAAAAAAATACTGATTTGCCACCACCGGAATCGAACTCCCGTCTCTAACATCACGAAACTGACGCTTAAGCATCACTCTTCTGGCAGTAGGAAGAATGGAGTCCAGAGAAGTCAACTTTAAATTAACAACTCATATGTATGGAGGTGCTGTCATATGCTCTCACCTCGAGCCCTGATTATTCACGGGACGGCGTTTGGCAATTACTGATATTGATTGGAATCTGGTGTTTCAAGGCAGTGGGTTATTTTTTTAAGTTAATTAATTTAACGAACCTTTCTCAGTACCTTGTTTCTTATTTTTACGCGTTTTACTCACTTTTACAGTTTTTCCACTAACTCTTTAAGAAGAGGGGCAAAAACACAGAAACATTGAGGAGAGTAAAAGTCACAAACACTATTCGCGCATTTTTTCCCTGCCTGAAGTAAAACAATAAGATATGGAGAATATGTAACTTTTGTCTTCCAACTTCTATGTGTTGTCAAATCTGTAAAACCAAACCAACCAAAGAGCAACACTACTACACAAAACGCTCAACATGTTAGCTATTCATGACATAACTGTTGCATGATCCGAATAACTCCAGTATATCCACAAATCATCATTTGTCATATTTTACCGAAATACGTCATGACTTTTCTCACAACCTGATACTTTAAAAGTAGTTAATACGCAAAGTTCATTGATCACAGCACTTATTCATTTAAAATCTTATGATCATCACAAGCTTTAGGGTACTTCTCGTAGATATAGAAAGATGAAACAATATCCAGGCTTGGTGTAGCATGCAAGTAAACAAATAAAAAGCAACAGGATGATATTTTCCTCCGCCAAGTCCCCTTCAATGGAATGTGTTGTTTATTCAACAAAAAGACGTGAAATCCAATCAGAAAATTCATAAAATATAAAATATGTAGTCAAATCTCGACTTTGCAATAATAATAATAATAATAATAATAATAATAATAATAATAATAATAATAATAATAATAATAATAATAATAATAATAATAATAATAATAATAATAATAATAAACGAATAACAGAATTACAATATCAATTACGCAAACAATACCTTCCAATCGAGAAACAATAATAAATGCCACATCGGGATTCGAACCCGGGTGAATAATGGCAGTTCTGTGCTCTCAAATTTGCCATCAATTCCTTAGACAAAGATAAGAAAATAAACTAATAGTTATGTTAGATAATCATAGGACACGGTATTTCTACACGTGTAGATATAATTCAGAGAATGTGAAAATAATTTCTATCGTCTTTTCTTCTTTGGAAACTAGAAGGTAAAGAAGAATTGTAGGGATACGCACTAGCGAGTTCGAGCGAGTTTTCACTTAAACTCGACTCGACTCAAAACATACATTTTTGAGCTCGAGTCGAGAACTCAACTCGAAGAATTTTCTCCTACTTGACTCGAATTTAACTCGAGTTTCGATTCGAGTGGAGTCAAAACGTAGAAAATGCTGTGTGTAGTTTCAAGTACTTTCTTCAATTATCCTACATAAACAATATAATTATTATCAATGATGCTACTACTACTACCAGTATTACTTCTACTTCTACTTATTATTATTATTATTATTATTATTATTATTATTATTATTATTGTTATTATTATTATTATTATTATTATTATTATTATTATTATTATTATTATTATTATTATTATTATTATTATTATTATTATTACTTTTACTATGGATCCGTATAGTAAAATTGCAAGCTTATTTTAATGTAAAAAGTGTTATGAAATTTTAAAAATTCTTGGACAAGGTTTGAACTCACGCCAGAAAGTATTTTCATTACTAGAACGTTGTCCTAGAACACTCGGCCACGAGGGCCGACAACAGCTTGCCTTAAGTTCAACTATATATCGGTCATGACTCTTGATGTCTTATCTGTATCGGCCAATAAGATTAGAGGATATTTGAAATTATTGGAATCTCATGCACTCCAAGGTCTGCGGGGTCGTTAGTTACGCCTCTGGGCCCGTTCCATACATGAAAAATTAATTAAGGAGACCACATTGACAAATCTGATAATAATATACCAATATATATAATTTCTAGTGCCCCTAATAGTTTACATTTTTTTACTGAAATGGGCCCACGACTCAATATTGTTTTATTTACTTTTAGTGTGCTGTTCCCTTTATGTAATGTAGTGAACCTGTTTGATGTTTCATTCATAATTTCATTTTCGTATCGTATATGGAATAAGACAATTTTGTATCTGGGAGTAGGGGGTAGTGGCCCCCCTGCCCCCACAAGTTACGGCCCGTCGTCGTGGCAATCATTTTTTCTTAATTGGAAGGTATTGTTTATGTAATTGATTTTGTAATTCTGTTATTTCTTTATTATTATTATTATTATTATTATTATTATTATTATTATTATTATTATTATTATTATTATTATTGCTAAGTCGAGACTTGGCTATATATTTTATATTTCATGAATTTTCTAATTGGATTTCAAGTCTTTTTGTTGAATAATCAACACACTACACTTTAGGGGGTTTGGAGGAGGTAAATATTATCCAGCTGCTTTTCGTTGGTTTACTTGCACGCTACATCAAACCTGAATACTACATTTCACCTTTCTATATCTACGGGAAGTACCCTAAAGGTTCTGATGATCATAAGAGAAAAGTGAATAAGTGATAAGATCAATAAACTTTACGTATTAACATCATCTCAAATATCAGGTTGTCAGAAAAGCCATGACGTATTTCGGTAAAATATGACAAATGATGGTTTGTGGATATACTAGAAATGAAATGAAATGAAATCTTTAAGTTTTACGTCCCACGGTTATGCCGGTTAGGCTAAAGGAGACGGTGATGATGAGAGATGAGTGAAATGGTGGAATGAAGAAAGTGGGAGGAACGGGAGAACCCCGAGAAAATCCACGAGCACGATGTTTGTTCACCACAAAGTCCACACGGCGCGAGCTGGGATCGAACCAGGGACCCCAAGCACCGGAGGTAAACAGTGGATATACTAGAGTTATTCGGATCATGCAATAGTTTGTCATGAATAGATAAGATATTACGCGTTATTTGTAGTAGTATTTCTCTTTGTTTGGTTTGGTTTTACAGATTTGATCAGAGATGGCGTGGGTCAATTAAAAGTTGACCCCCACCCACCTCAAACCACTCTCATGCATGATCCATCACCCACCTTGGCCCACTCTGACCCACTACCCACTATGAACCACTGATCCACCAAAACACAACGTCATCCCCTCTGGCACATGATCCACGTCCTTTTTCATACCGACTAAAGAGTTTATACTTGTAATAAACCAGGTTGTCAAATTCTAACTAATCGGAGTTTGAATTTCTACGGTCAATCCCTCATGCACCGCTCTGTTACAATAATGATGGATCTGACCTTTACGATATAAAATGGTAAAGTGTTTGTCATAGGCAAGCTTACGATGAATATCAACTTCATTATCATGGTCTAACTATTTCCTTGTTGAATTATCGATACTTCTCATTGGAAAAGCGGATGAAATTTGAAACTCCCAAATCAAGGTAAGTAGACCAACATACAGAAGCTTACATTACAAATTTTATGTCTATTTTTCTCACAATTTTATGAGTTGATTGTGAGTCATCATGAAGAGAAAAATCTTGAGTGCGATAATTGTATGAACTTAGATGGCAACTGTCGTCGATCATTACAAAGTGAGTATGGGAGAACTATGAAATAAAGTAAATAGACACGCGTCATTTTGTTATAAAATTTCATGGAGAACGCATTTTTCTTATCCCAAACAGTTATCGTTTCATATATACGGTTAAAGAGAACTCTGATTGACCAAATTAAAACGATCTCAATGATTTATCCATTGACAATCGACGTCTACTTCATCGCCTCCGTCGCGAAGTCGGAAGAACACCCGCCCAGTAATCATAAGGTTGGTGGTTCGAGCCTCCTCCGGCGTACTTTTCTGGTACTTTTTTAGTGTTTGTAGACTCACCTTAATGTAAAAAAATGACACATATAGGCGATTTAACATGTTTTGCGGGAGTAATTATGTGGTTCATTGCGTTTTGTCGCATCAGAAGATGCTGTCTACAATGTAGTGAGCAGAGAGGGTCGGTGGGTCAGAGTGCGTCATAGTGAGTGGTGGGTCATGGTGGGTGGTGCGTCGCAGTGGTTCACGGTGGAGGATGGGTCGCAGTGGGTTTTATGCTGTTGACCTACGACCCACTGATCCACTCGAACTCTGGATTTGACACCACATAGAATATGAAAGACCAAAAATTGCATGTTCACCATATTTTATTGTTTTACTTCAGGCAAGGGAAGAAAGCGCGAATAGTGTTTGTGATTTTTTCTGCCCTCCATGTTTCTGTGTTTTTGTCCCTCTTCTTAAAGAGTTAGTGGAAATTCTGTAGAAGTGAGTAAAACGCTTAAAATAGGAAACAAGGTACTGAGGAAGGTTCGTTAAATTAATTAACTTAAAAAAATAATCAAGTGCCCTGAAACACCAGATTCCAATCAATATAAATATTTGTCTAATGCCGTGCCGTGAAACATTAGGGCCCGAGGTGAGAGCATATGGCTGCGCCTCTGTACATATGAGTTTTCAATTTAAAGTTGACTTCTCTGGACTATTCTTTCTGTATAATAATTTACTATTTTATCATGACTGAAATCAGAAAGTTTCAGCATTATTACACTGGAATAGTAAAAGTTTGTAATTAATGAATTCTCTACAGCTTCATTTTTCCTACTTCCAGAACAGTGATTTCTTAGAGTAGTTGCTTAAGCGTTAGTTTCGTGATGCTGGGGACGGGAGTTCGATTCCGGTTGTGGCAAATCAGTAATTTTTCACAATCTACACAACTGATACTTCTGATGTATACTAACATGAAAATTATTTTCATTTCTCTGGGAGTTGAGACAACCTCCTTTACAGGTGAAACGTCAATAACACAAAATTACGTCATCTGTATCAACGTTCGTAACTGTCTGGCAAGTAACGTGTTTGGACAAGAATTGATGAATACATAAGGGCTAAACACGTCTTTACTGCTGTAGTATGGGCTAAAAATGAGTTCCAAGGAATTGTTCGTAGCTGTGAACAAATTGCTAATAACGGTCGAAGTTACAATAGGGATTACTAGTGACGAGAATGATCCTGTTTAAGATATCACCTCACCTTTCTATAGGTGCATCTGTGTAGGCGTTCTCACAACTGCAAAAGACCTGGACTCCAATTAATGGAATTAGAGCGCTTAGGGGGGCGATTACTTTTGTGGCTGGCTGTACAATGCTTCGACATTCGAGTACGGTAACATGCATCATTATCGCCATAGGATGTTCCAGTCACAGTTGATCTTCCGTTATACCGATGATGGATACGTTTATTTAGCTTTCTGGGATCAAGGTAATTATACAGTCGTAATAATCGACTCTTATGGTATGGCAGATAACATACGCATCGACAGGTTGAAGCAACTAATTCGCAAATTGTATCACAGAGCAAAATCCGGAGCACCTGTCCCTCAACTCAGTGAGCTCTTCTACAAACATAGGTAGCAATATATCGCAAGAGATTTTGGAATATATAGTGTTCTTTTTCCAACTTTTTTTAGCTAGCTTCGTCGCGAAATATCTTTTTCACTAAATGATAACCAGATGTATCACTATCGTCTCCAAATAATCATACAAATTTGTAATGGTACGATACAACTGTTAGCGTGATGCTTTTATATTCCTTAGTGAATATTTATGTGGTAACTTGAAAATAATCCGTTGTCTTTATGTCATTGTAAACCGTTATTAATATTTGGCACTAAATAAAAAGAAAATTCCAAGCACAAATAGTGATGTCCTAGGAAAAATAATTTTCCTACTCTTGAATGTGACCCATGGGTGTTTGTATTTTGTACAGGCAAATGTGCGTCATCTGCTTACACATATTCCTTTTAGGGCCACTGTAACGTATACGCCTCTTTCTATAGATTTTAGAAAATTTTTCATTAATTTGACCTTTTGACCTTGAGAGTGGGCCTAGATGGCTCGTTTGGTTATTAGATCTCGGTACAACTTAAGGTATCTATATACCAAGTTTGAGCCCCTTAGCTGTTAGAGATAAAAATACATATTGTTTACAGAGAAACGTATTTTACCCCATTTGCGAATTTGTATAGCTCGTACCTCGCCATAATATAGTTAGCTTTCTGCGCATGACATGGCGTTACGTCCCAAATCTCAAGATATATCCATCGCAGTGGGTTCAACCAAACAACATTCAACAGCTGATAGTTAAGGCTAGTAGATGTGCGAGGTGTTGGAATTCTTAGAACTAGACGTAAGATATTGCGCTGTAAGTATGAGTGAACTTTCCAAATAACTGTGCTACATTTTACAATTTTATTTCCGTAAAGCTAAAAATTGAATAAAACAGCCGTCGTCAAGTCATTGCTGCTATGTCGTAATATACTCCTTCCATTCAGTGATAAATGCGCCTCTAGACTCATTCACTTACAAACTACTGAAAGAAATGAGTGTTCAATAACGATTAATTTCGTTTCTTTCTTAAAAACTACATGCAAATGTTCATATAGTTCTTGAGCACTCTTGATTATGTTATATCTGTTTTGGCTGTTTTATATGCTTACTTTTTGTTCTTATTTTACTAACATTTTGTCTGTTTCCTGTTTGAAGAATCTAAATATTCGCAGTCTGCTAACAACAAAACTATAGTGAGACATGGTTGCAGATTGGTACAACGCTTATATTTGGTACTAATAATCGGAGATTTGATCCCATGCCATGTGAGTTGTGGGGGACGATATTGAGAGAGAGGTTGAAAGATTTAAATACGGGGTAGAGACGGATACATTCACATATAGGCAAGGTTAGAATTGGGGGAACAAATTATCGAAAAAAAATTCTGAGGAAATTTTGATTTTGTGAAGCAAATGAGGGAAACTTTCTCAGTCAAACACAGTTCCAAAAAATGAAAGTTTTTAGTTTTCCTTCCCACGGTTATTCCTTATATGTTAAAGGAGACGGATGTTTAATAAAAGTGAAATATTGTAAAATTAAAATTTTCACTCTCCCACCAGGAATCGAACCCAGGACTACATACATAAAGACACACGCGCTGGCTTCTTTTTTTAGTTTTAAAGTTCGTCTCAACCGGGAGACTGGTCTCCATTGTCATCTCTCGTAAATTCTACGTAATCCAAACACAACAGGAACACGGACCCAGAAATACCAAGGACAGTTAAAAATTCTTACCATACCCCTCACAGGGACTCAAACCCGCAGTGGATTCCTCCTCATGATCCGAATGCTCGAGACCACTTGGCTATTGCCACTGACTATTAGACCAGCAAGGAGAGCTTGTAAAACATCGAGACTAACCAGTAAATAAGATTTTTCATGGATTACAATGTTTGCTTGATACTTCTAACTACTATGTCCTTTTACCATACTCCGTATTTCTACTAACCTAATTTAGTACTTCACAAATATACATGCCATGTTTAAATCCCCGATTGTTGTGTGAGAATGTTTACTAGTAAGACCTTGCTGTACTCAGACGTTGAAGTTTCTCGCCTAACATACACCAGAAACATTGTGTTTTCGACACATTGAAACTCCTGTTTGAGTAACCCTCCCTAATAAAAGTAATAATATATTTCCAATTTTCATGCTTTAAAAATGTTGGAATTCCTAAGATACACAAGAGGAACATGGTTTAGCAAATAGCCTTCTCCGTGGTTGAGTGATTAACGTCGTGGCTTCATAACCGAGAGATTCTTGGTTCGAAATCCGTCTCCGGAAGCTGTAAACTTTCTAATTTCAATTCTCCAAATGTTAAGGTCTATCTCTTACCCTGTGAAATCATCTGATACTTCAAAAATAGTTCTCTGCCTTAATTCGACAACTGCGATTGCGGTGCTCGCAGGTTCCACTAACAAACTTTGATTATGATGCTTCACAAAATCATAATTCTCCTCAGAATATGGATGCTGTCTGATCATTTGCACCTCCAATTCTAACAATCTACAAGTGAATGTATCTTTACCTGTCCCAATATATGTATCTCTCTCCCTCCTCTCTTCCTCTCTCTCTCTCAATATCATCTGTCACGAACTCACATGTTCTGTAATCAAACGTTCAATTCTTGAAACCAGATGCAAGCACTTTACGAATGGACCATCATGTCTCCCTATAATTTCACTGTTAGCAGGCTGCGGATATTTAGCCTCTTCAAACGTGGAATATAGACAGAATAAGAGTAAATTTTCAATCTTCATACCTTCAGTGTGTTGGTATTCTCGACATATACAAGAAGCACATGTTTTATCAAATAGCCTTCTCCGAGGGTTAGTGATTAATGTTGTGACAACATGACTGAAAGATTCTTAGTTAGATCAATCTCCAAAAGTTGTGACTTTTTCCCCTCCATTTCCATAGGCTAAGACCTTTCTCTCACTGCACAATCATCTGATGCTTAAAAAAAATAGTTCTCCAGCTTAATTCAACAACTGATAGTGTGATACTCACAGGTTTTACTGAGAACCTATGATTCTTACTATGATTCAGAAAGTCATATTTTTCCTCAGAAACATGGATGATGTTCTATCATTTGTTTCTCCAACTTTAAGTTCCCATACGTAAATGTGTCGCTCTATTTCCCCACATTTCAATCTCTCTCTCTCTCTCTCTCTCTCTCTTCATGTCGTCCGTCACGAATTTAAATAGCCTCGGATCAAAGGTTCCGATATATACCAGATATATACCTCTACCAATGTCCATCGTGACTTCCTATAGGTTTGTTTTTAGTAGGCTGCAGACTTCAAACAGGAAATATAAACAGAAATGTCAATAATACAGTCGCTTTCGTTCCGGAAATTTCGTTTTCCAGGATGATCCTCGCAATGAACAACCAATCACAGAAGAAAAGCGATATTGTGGCAAAAGTTGAGCAAGACCGGCATGTAAACAATCATGACATCGCCAATGACCAGTTTTAAATCATTCAGATCGGAAAAAGCTGATTGGAAAGTGCTATTAGGTAGCTCTTGACTGTATGCAACCCGCTTTACTTTACTGAATTTCAGGTTGTAGGATATGGTTTGCTCATAAGGTGATGCAAGAATTACAGACGTGTTCAAATTATTAGACTCAAACTCGAAAAATGCAAAGTTGATGTTGCAGTCCTAATTTCGGAGTTCTAGAACATGTAATTTAATGGTTAAACCACTAATGTGGGATCCTTCATTTGTTTACTGTACAGTTGAAGTAATGATATTACCATTGGACAGCAGATGGCATTAGTAGAGGGAAGGGAGTTCTGAAAGTGGTATTTAAAGGAGCACTTCGACTTAGAAATGCATTTTTTAGAATTTATTTCCATTTGTAGAGTTGAAAATTCTAAAAGGAATGGTGTTTGTTTGATCGCGATACGTTCAGTCGTTAGCGAGTAACAGAGGAAGAAAGATTTTGTGATGACGTCATAGGTGGGCAAAGAGCGAGAGCAGGCTTACATACTACACAGTGCCAAGCATTTCGTTTGTGAGAGGTGCGGTGGCACGTTCTAAGTGCGGTTTCCTTTTCCAGAACTGATTGCAAAGACTTACATATATCATCTGCATGTAGAAAATAATATCTGATGGTGGGCTGTACAAACGTTTTTATAATATTAAAAAACGTATCCTATAAAGCATGAGTTCAGCGTTTCAAAAAAAAAATCGAAACCAATATGTAAATAGATGGCGGACGAGATTGCTGCAACACCTAAGTACCTTTTCTTTTATCATTCTTCCGATTCCCAAACATAAGTATGTTCATTTTCACGTTTTATTGCAATTTTTAACGCTGACCCTATAATTTTGTGCTTCAAGGTATGTACAGGAGCGTAACATATGAAGCAAAAATGAAATAACATCTGTAAAGTTTGCCAGAATACGAAAAACACTTCACCGGTTAAATTTCTTTTATTCTCATAGCTGTCCGCGGAACAACTCTCATCACCCGTTTCATCATCATTCTCACATGATACAGAGAAATTAAACGATTGATCTTGAGGAACAGTCATCGTCACTGATTCCTTCTACAAGCCGGTATATTTCACTCCCTAATTCACATTGTATAGCTTATTTCTAAAGCAGTAACTTCAGAATCATGAGTGACATCGTCTCTATTACCCTCTATTGCCTGGTCTTGACTACAACCATCAATTGCGTCTTGTACGATATTTGTACGTTGGTAACTGGACATAGATCGGTGCTTGTTCAGTGGCTCGGATTTTAAACCTTTCAATAATATACTTGGAACAGCATTCTTTCTCAGTTTGCGTGTAAGTAATTCTCCTGGCATTAGCCAGAAGTGGATCTAGACGGTAAAAACTCAGGGGGGGGGAGAGTCAGAACCCAGGCTATGATATGTATATCATGTTTACTAAAAACTTTCAAAAATATCTAAATAATAGCTTAAATCAATTTTGTCACTCAAAAACTGGGGGCCTAAGCCCCCGGCCCCAGCCTAGATCCGCCACTGGCATTAACTTTTCTTTCAGTAAACTTGACTTCTCGAAGGCAGGCTCTTCAAGATGTTTGAAACACGAGTGATATTATTTGGTACATTTTTTTCCCATTGATTTTCTTGAGCCATAATTTATATCAATCTGGTGATTTCTCACGACTTAGAAACGTAAGAAAAGGTACTTTACGTCCTCAGGTTCAATTGCACAAGAATTACAACCGAAAACACAGCAGGTGTTAGGCATTTCTACTTCACAGACAAAGCACGCGCTGTACTAACACGTGTTTTCTACTTCACATTAGTGTTTCTTTCAGAAAAAAATCCGGGGGGGGGGGGAAGGGACACTTAGTATTCGGAGAGGCACATTAATTTTACACAGTACTATTATATTTATTACATTATAGACGTATGATTTTGGTCTCCTCCGGGGTAATCTCTAGGAGCTCCTGGAGACAGTGCCACCCTAAAAACATGTCTGGAAGAAACACTGTTTCGCACAACAAACGTAATTACTGCTCTCTCTCTCTCTCTCTCTCTCTCTCTCTCTCTCTCTCTCTCTCTACTCTTTTTTATACTAATGCTATAGGAAAAACAACTAACAAAAACTTCCCTCAAGAATTCAACACAGAGAAAGACAAATCCAAAACACAATGTATTAAATCCAATGCACTATTAAAGGTTTTTCAGCTGCGTACAAGGGAGTGGTTGCTGACTCACATTGAGTTTCTCGCGTATCCCACCCATGGCGTCACCATTTACGATTCATCAAAAACAAATGCCTGTAGAAGCTGAACGAGACGGCCTATCAAGATATAAAAAAATACGGGTCTCGTATTTTTTGTTTCTCTTTCTATTGCACCAAACCTTTTTTTAACTCGAACTGCTCCTTAAGTTGTAGACACCTATTTTGGTTTCTATCAACAAGTTACAATCTGAAGTATTGTGGTTGCAGTCGTAAGCAGTAACGACATTCAAAGCGTTCAACAATTCGAATGAGCCAGTTTGAAATGATCGTGACGTGTTTTATGTATTAATCTTTTATTCTGTGAAGTCATGTTAATCGCGGCATAATGAGACTTTTCTCCGTGTAAAGTGGAAGCTGTCAAAACACTTCTGACGGAAGGAAGATATACACAACGACAAATTGCTAGTAGACTTCGGGTAGGGAAAAAATCTGTGAGTAAAATCTCCGTTGCGATGAGCAAGAAGCAAATGTATCAGCAAAATAGGGCGGGGAGGAAGTGAGGGCGAAAACCAAAGCTATCGCTAATAGGTATCAGAAAACTAAAACGATTGGCCCAGGGAAACAGAAACGCAACTTGTAGAGACTTAAGCATAAGAATTGCTAAGTATGGTATAGACGTTTCGCCTGAAAATGTTCGAAGGATTCTTTCTGCTGAGGGAACAAAAGTACACAGGCCAAGAAACAAAGCAAAACTTACTCCAATCATGGCAAAGAAGCGCCTCGGATTGGCACGAGGCCTAGCACATTGGACTGCTGATGATTGGAGAATACGTGTTTCAGTGATGAATCATGAGTCTTTTTGTCTAATGAGGGTTCACAATATGTGCGACGTCAACCTGGAGAGTAATTAAAGTTGGAATGCCTCCAACAAACGTGAAGCATCCTACTTCAGTCATGGTCGGGGATATGATGTCTGTCTTCGGGCCTGGGAAACTGTATATAAAAGAGTGAACAAACGAATCACGACCAATACCTACAAGTTCTTCAAGAAGAATTGCTTCCCCAGACTGCTGTCTGATTTGATGACACACGCTTCATCTTTATGCATAATGGAGCCCCATGCCACTGGGCCAAAACTGTGACAAAATTTTTCCAGAACAACAAAATTAGTGTTCTTCCGTAGCTGGGCAATAGTACTAATATGAACTCGATTAAAACCTCATGAGTTTCATTATGGAAAAGCTAAAGAAGAAGCACACTAGAATCAAAGATCAATTGGTCGAGGAGATCAACAATTTGTGGCATCGTGATGCTGAATTGCATCAAATTGTGCTAAACTCCTACATAGCATGCCACAAAGGATAAAAGACTTAACAAAGAATAACGGATTTCATACGAAACATTGATCTTTGTGTGAGAGATCATTTTCTAGTAACTATTCCATTTCATTTTTGTTTCCATTTTAGATATACACACTGTATAGTATTTATATTTCAATGTCACGTACGCATTTGTTTTATTGATATAGAAAATATGTGCCATGACCACAAGAAATTTGAACAGAGTTACAAAGAAGTAATTTGGATTAAGTTCAAATGCGTTTTCTGTCGTAATATTGTAAGAACAGTAAAATATTCAGAAACTGAATGTTGAGTCTAATAACAGAAGTTTGAAAAAAATAAAACAATGCTAAGCTGTTTCGGTTTAGTTAACAGATTTGTATGTGCTGAGGGAATCTAGGAATGAAAACCGTTTTGTCCTGGGACGTCTGGGTTTCGAACAAACGGGTGGTCATTCTGAACAGAAATACAAACACAAATATGCGATTTATAGAAACACCATTAACAGCGTAACACAAATTAATGTACAGAAACACGCACACACGTGAAGACAAAAAAGTAATACCACCCTCAATCAGATTGCTAGTGAAATCGTCTCTGTTTAAAGTTCAAACTACATTTGGAGCTTGTTCTTTTGTAGGTGGCTGCCGTAAGATCCCTAAACAAAATCCAGCAGTAGTTTGCCATCATCGTAACACTCCAGTTCCCCTGCTACCGTCGTTCCTTTTCTTTGATATCTCGGTGGAAACACTCCCCCTGCTCTTCACTCACTGCTCCCACATTTTCAGGAAAGTAGTCAAGGTGGGAGTTGAGAAAATGGACTTTTAAGCTCATGGAGCAACAAAGTTTTCGGAACGCGTACATTTTTTCCATCAGTTCCTTGTACTGTGGGTCTTTTCGGTTTCCCAAAACGTTTTGATAACCACAGTAAAGGCAATCCAAGCATCTTTTTGAGTTGGAGTCATTGAACTGATGAAGACTTTGTCGGATATGAGTTTTCTAATATCATGGCCAAAAGAACCCCGCGTACTCGCATACTCGTAGTATTTGAGCAACAAACAGTATAGCCAGAACTACTACCAACGTTTCACAAATCTAAGATGTAATCTTACTAAATTCGTTTTATGAACAGATTTATTGCTTTCGGTTTTTCTTTGTAATCTCGTACTCTCATTCATAACATTACGATATGTGTCAGTGATCCCCATCCGGATCAATATGCATGTATTTTCATGTTGCGGGGAGCACAAATAATAGGGTAGTCCAAAAATTAGGGAAAAATATTTTTTTTGCCGAATTTCACCTGCGGCACCCTGACATTTATTACACGACTGAAAATAGATACTCTGGTAATTTTTTTAATTTTTAGAGCAGTTTTTAATGGTTGATGGTTTTTAATACTATTGGTACTACACCTTGTTATATATATATATATATATATATATATATATATATCGTTATATAGTTTGTTATAGACATTGTTATATACATATTACACGATTATACATAAAAGCGCATTATTGCTGATTGTATTTGCATTATTAACACTTTGTAAAGTTTATTTGTTTACTCTATTTTTACACTTTTACATATTGAGTTTACTTAGATAGGGCATTCTTTAAACAGTATGGATATTCCTTCTTGTGTCTCGCAACAACTTGAAATAAGTACTGTTTCTGTTCCTCTCTTTTGTCATAATACCGTTATACTCTTGTATGAGGCCAACTTCACGATCTACCTGGTCTTCAACTATAAAGGTAACCAAGAAAGTTATGTCGCTTTCTGTGGAGGTCTGTGTTCCATTGGACCTCACACCGTGAGTTGAATGATAATGCAGATAGGGCGAAGGTGAGTTGTTGGTAAGGGTATATCCAACAACTCAGGTAGCTCAATTACACCGTGAACGTGTGTAAGGACAGAGTTAACATGGGGCATCCACAGAGCGTCATAAGGACGTGCATGCTGTACAAGTTCAAACGGGTCAAACGGGCTGCAGCAGGGCGGAAGATATGCCAGGCCTTTGGTGAGGGTGTCATGACTTCGTGGACAGTGCAGCTGTGGTTTAGCAAGTTTAAGGATGGTAACAAAATACTCATGGACGCAATACGGGCAGGAAGACCAACACTTGTACAAAATGAAGATCTTCAGGCAAAAATTTAGACGAACAGTGACTAAACATGTGAGGAACTGGGACTATAATTCAGTGTGAGTGGAGAAACCATTTAACAGCACCATCATTAACTTGGGAAGCGCCAAAAGTTGGGTCGATGGGTACCACATGATTTGATTCCGGACCAGAAGGCAAGGCGAGCGAACACATGTGTTTCTTTGCTGTCTCGTCTGAGGAAGGAGCCATTTCTGGACAGGGTGTTGGTTAACATGTGATGAGAAGTGGGTTCTGTACGAAAGCTCCACGGTGCAGTCATAATTGGTTAGCATCCCATGGACCGGTTCCAAAACAGCCGAAACGAGCACTGCACCAGAATAAGGTCCTCCTGTGTGTTTGGTGGACTGCTCTTGGCATCGTGCATCCGGAACTACTACCAAATAAACAGAGCATCAATGCAACTGTGTACTGTCAGCAGTTGAGTCGTGTTCAACAAAAACTCAAAACTCTAGAGCCAGCAGTTCTGAAACGCAAAGGGATCCTCCTGTTACAGAACAACGCTAAGCCCCACGTGGTTAGGATGACTCAGTTACATTATCACCTGTTCCATTCCTTGGACAATCACGTTAGAGGACGCCAGTTTAAATCCCTAGTAGATGTGAAAAATGCACTTGATACTTTCTTCGCTTTACGGCCCAGCAAGTTCTACCGCGATGGAATCCATGGCTTCCAGAACGCTGGCAAATGTCGTCGATGCTGATGGAGACTATTTTTGATCTTCTAGATACGTCTTAGGTGTCATCTCGATGTTGGAAGTTGGTGTGTGAGAAATCGACATAACGTTCTTGGTTACATTTATATTCCATAACTAGGTAAGTAGTTAGTGTTGGATTTCCATGTCTCCGTATTTTGTGCAAAAATGTTGTTCGAATACTCAGACGTTCAAAAAACTGCGTCGCGTTCTTTATTACCAAATTCTCGATGTTGGTATCCTGTAGTGAAACAAGAGCATCTCAAGATATGTGTAGGCGTTTTGGAGGCTCATCATTACCGGATCTGTGTTCAAGTTTTTCACCATTTCTTGCCTTGTTGCTGTGGACAGTTCGTCCTCAAAGAACGCCATCCAATGAGTTCTTCACTCAAGTGCGAGAGATAACCACGACTACTTTCCTGGGCTTTGTAAATGAGCAGATTGTCTGTTTTTTATTTAAGAAGGTTTCCCAGAGATTCGCGATCATTTCTTGGAGCAGACGCAGCAACTGGTGATAAGAACGCATTCGCCTTAACTTTAACAAGGAGCGTATGCAAAGTAATTAACTCTTTTTCTTCCTGATGAGTAAGGTTGAATTGGTCTCTAAAAAGCCATATTTTGAATGCGTACATTTCCTTTGCCAACCACTTGGCATGGTGCCGCAAAAGTGGCCACCAAATGTCTCACCGACAAATTCGTCATTGCAGTGAATATTGTTTAAAATTTGTAAAGTTAACATTGTTTCTAATGGCATGATAAATGCACAATGCAATGGATGCACCAAAGGGAATGATCATAATCCCCTTGGTGATTATTGTTGGAACAATATGTCCTACACTGGCATAGTTGGTTTGTCTGGATATAGGAGACTAAACGTACTAAACCAGAGTGTATCCCATTGTCAATATAGCAACAATAAAGCACTAATTTTGTTAAACTTCAAGTTGATTGTGCAACCTCTAAATATTGAGCTATTGACTTAAAATGTTGCATGTATTATTAATTTGTAAGGGAGAACAAATTTAGGGGGTACCACGAGAAAATTCCAAACTTTCGAAATTTTGGACCACCCTAACAAATACATTAGTCTTCCATGTCATTTTTATTTTCATGTGATACATTTGCAATTTAGCGATTTTCAGCTACCTGTTCGACCACGTTACATTTCGATTGTGCAAAAACTTGACGTCCCAGGAAGAAAGGGGATCAGTTTCGACTTTGGTGCACCCAGAAGAGTAAAAATAAGCTAAACTTATGGAAACAGCTTTCTGGTTGCAGACTTGTGTAATTTGAACACGTTTTTATTTGATTTTCTGAAAATCAATTTATTAATTATTGCGTTTTCAATTTTTAAATATGTATAAATCTTCCTTAGGAATAGCTTATTCGATCAGTGTAAACCACATCGAAATGTCACCAACTGTTCTCGAGATATTTGCGTACAGCCATTCATACAAACATACAGGTTAAACTGAGAAATTCCTTCTTTTGTGAATGAGTTGAGTTGATTTTGAGTTTAACATTCCTTTCAGAAGCGAGGCTATATGAGAAGGGGCCTACTGATTAACGTGGGATCCGAACCACATGAGCACCCGCCGGGAATCAAACCCGGGTTTTCCACGCCAAAGTGCGTACGCTAACCGCTTAGTCACTAAGAACTTCCCTTCTTTGATGAAGTCGGCTAAAAAAATTAAATGAAATCTTTCAGTTTACCGCCTCAACATTATGCCCTTTAGACTAAGTGAGACGATGAGTTAGGTAAGTGAATGATGATAAAGGAATTGGTGCAATTAGAAAATGGAAGAAAACATCCTGAGAAAGCTCACGGACAGAATATTGTTAACTACAAACCTACTTGAACGAGGATCGAACCAGAGACCCCACTGAGCCATCGTTCTCCCCAAGTTAACAAAACAAAACTGTGTTTCTCTATAAATAAATAGTAGCCTGTTTTGCGATTGAAAGTAGTTTTAAAAAGATAGGACACACTGTTCTGTTCTTAAAGGTACATATAATTTTATGAAAACTGAATGGGAGCGTTTCTGTAATAGTAATAATAATAATAATAATAATAATAATAATAATAATAATAATAATAAAGCAACAATAATTTATTAGATAGATGTGATATTTTTTCAATATCCGTTTATCTCATAAATGTGTTTATCGTATGAATGAAAGTTAATGCTATTAATAACACTGTACCACTATGAGCAAAAAAAAAAAAAAAAAAAAAAAAAAATGACGCGTCCCTTTATTTTGAAGTTTTCTTGAAAATATCTCCGTTTTCTTTATATGTTCGAAATTTCGGAAGGTTTCCCCAGCAGGAAAAGTTAATAACAAACCCGTTTTTAATATTTATGTTAGATATTAGGTTAAAATAAATAAATTAGAAACAAGAAACATCAAATCGACCGAAATTACGAGAATTATCAACTCTGCTAAAGTGGAAAATTTTCAAGAACGCGAGGGAATTCTGCAGTTCAACACGAAGCAGCGACATCTATGTTATTGAGAAAAATGTGGATTAAATCTACAAACGAATCATTTCTAATATGTCTTATTACGTTCATTATCAGCAAACCCCAAATATATGAATCTATGCCAAGTATTAATGTATACATAGAGCAAATAGTGGAAATTACCTATGGAATAGGACGAATTGGTAGCACGAACGTACTGAAAAATCGTCTTTACCGCAGAACAGGTCCAGCTCACGTAAGAAAACAAATAGCCCAGTTAGTTAAGGCAACCTGTCAGTATGCCGGAGGTAATTCGTTCGAGCCCCATAGAAGTACAATCGTCATTTTTATTACTATGGTTATTTATTTATTTATTTATTTATTTATTGTTGTGGGAAAGAATCAAATTGAAACATATGTGTAAAACTCATGACGATACCGAAAAGGAATAAAAAATTGTGGCACTTGCATTAGTGCCTAATTTCTGTTTCCAAACAGTTTCGTAATTATTTCCCCTGGGCTCACTGCTCACTACATGCTCACTGGTGGTGATTTCCAGTAAATGTTAACTCTAATTTGGAGAATTTTATAAAGTTTCACAATGTTTCCCACTAGATAGTTTTGTATCTACTTTTTTGAACACTTTGATAACAGATTTCCTCATTAAATGTTTAATTTTCTCTATATATTTTTAATTACGGAAATGTTTTACAATGTATTTGTCTTGAACGGAAATTGTTTTGAATTTACCACATGAGGTAAGTACCCCGAAGGAGGAGAACTGAAGTAGCTGATATTCTACGTCAAAGCAACCAATTGTAGAATGATGATGCTTCTTACCTACAGCACATAATCTTTACGTTAGAGTCAGACAGAGAAAAATCCTCATCAAAAACCCATCTTAAACCTCTACATTCCATGGTTCGTCTCACACAATTTCGGTGGTCCAAAGACATTCATATGATAATAATAATAATAATAATAATAATAATAATAATAATAATAATAATAATAATAATAATAATAATAATAATAATGTGCCTTCCTAACATAATGTAGTAACCTTAGACATCTTACAAGGAGAAGGCAGACTTTGGTAAATCAACTTCGGGGTCATTTTTTGCAAGGTAGTAATGCACATTTAAAGAGTTAATATTACAAACTGGGAGAGCGCAATGGCCAAAAATAACAGAGAAAAACGTCTTAAAGTTTTCTACTCGTCGCATATACCTTACGTCGCGCAAATTTTTTAAGTGACGGCGTGGTAGAGTAAGAAGGATCTGCAACTCAAGTACAAAGGGTCCCGGGTTTGATTCCCGTTGGTCAAACTTCTTTTTTTTTTTTTTTTTTTTTGCTTCAACCAATAAAGTAGCCATTTGTAACTAGAAGTAAAACATTAATTCCCCATATGTTTATAATGAATTAAAACAATAGTTAGTTTAAAATGCTTTCTTTAGTAATAATTTAAGCAACCATGTAGGAGGGTTAACGACGTTTTATTTTACCCCTCTCATTTCAGTACCCTCCCAACAGAAAGTAATTTCTGATAAGCAGGACAGACAAAATTAATAAGAAATATGTTTACAGCATCCTCTCCCCCTTCATGATTGGAATATCACATAGGAGTTTTTATTCTACCGAAGATAGCTCTGTGCGGTTAGGGGTAGGTAACCAAAGAAATACCTAATATATAGCGCCCCATGATTGTAATATTACCGCTTCTTTATTTGTTCGAGGGAGCCCCTACACAACCAAGGGTGACAAAAAGAGTAGGAAAAGTGTCTATATTCCAGTGGCGGATCCAGCACGGACTCCTGGTGGGGGGCGGTAAAGTGAAAGATTCTTTTGATGTGAAGCTGTCACAAGTCACCACTTAACTAAACTAAACATAATAGTGGGATGCACCGGAACCCAGTCAGTTTTAATTGATGATTTTAGCTTCATAATAAAGTTTTGGTTCCAAATGAGAATTTCCGTCCGAGTGGTCAATGATCAAATCTCAGGGGGCTCTTCTGTATAGAGGCTATAACCCCCGTACGGGAAAAGGCAAAAATATTAAAATGCTTATAACTTTGGAACTATTCGAGTATTTTAAAGAAATGTTTGGCTTCAAATTAAATTGTTGGTTCCAAATGAAAATTTCAGTCCAAGTGGACTATGGCCAAATATCGGGGGGCTCCTCAGTGTAGCCTAATGCGGCCCCTTTATGGGAAAAGCAAAAATATTAAAATGTTTATAACTTTCGCATTTTTCGTCTATTTTAAAGAAAGGTTTTGCTTCATATTAAAGTGTTGGTTCCAAATGACAATTTTAGTCCGAGTGACCAATGGTCAAATCTCGATGAGCTCTTCAGTGTAAAAGTTTCGGCTTCTTATGGGACAAGATTCACGTAGTTGATATTGCAACATTGTTTTGTATACATGAGTGCAAACTTCCACCATTTGGTTAATTTTATCTCATATTTTGCAGATTAAAATTCCAAGCAATAGTTACATCGCAAAGCTAAAAGAAGGCACTTACTAGTTTCATTAAAATGAAGTATTTTGCTAGAAGTTGTCATGGAGCAGACGAACGAACAGGCACCCAAACGTTGGTTGAGACGGACGGTTGAAACTCGTTAAGCTTGCTTCAATTATTATTAGTAATAATAATAATAATAATAATAATAATAATAATAATAATAATAATAATAATAATAATAATAATAATAATATGTGATAGTGGTTGTTTTTGCGTCATACTAGTAGTATTTCCTGAGTAAGCCCCCTAAGTTTTTCGACAGGAACTTTGCGCTTAATTATCCAAAACTGCATGATGCTTTACTAAACATTATACATTTGAAGTCTTATACTGAGTTGAGCTAACAAGGAGAAAGCAGACTTTGGCAAATGATTTTCTTGGTCATTTTTCGCGAGGTATTAACGCACAATTAAAGTGTTAACATTACAAACTGATAGAGCGAAATAGCCAGAAATAGCAGAGAAAAGGCGTCCTAAAGTTTGCGACCCGCTGCATATATGATACGACGCGTGAAGTTACTAAATGACGGTATGGCAGAGTGAGAAGCATTTATGACTCAACCGAAAAGGGTTCCGGGTTCGGTCTCCCCTCGGGTAACCTATTATTTTCGTTTTTACTTAACCAATAAAGTAGCCATCCATTTGTAGCTACAAGTAAAATATTATTTCGGCATATGTTTATAATGCATAAAGTAATAGAAAAGTTTAAATCAGTTGTAAAACCATTCAATGTTCCATGTTAACTAGCAACAAATTGTAAACTATTCCATAAAATATTGGTATCAAAATTATATTATGGTTACCACTGTCGTTGTGTAAAAAATGTCCTTGACGTGTCTATATCTGTGGACAGTGTACGAATTAACTGGACCTTTGCAAAAGGGGGTGGATTGTGCTTTAGACAACAATGAGAAACTATGACAGTTATAGCCAGGTGCATGATTTATTGGGGGCAGTAGGGGCAATTTCCCAACCCCCAAGAGTCTGAGAAATACAGACACTTTAATCAATTGTTTACTAATACTGTATACTAGTAAAAAACGTGAAAATCCTTCGTGGGTGGTGCTCTTGCCCCGCTCCCTTTCCCAAGGGAAGTGTGCAATGACGCTTCTGGTTATAGTATACATCCAGTATTACTAAATGGGATTTCCCTCTTATCCCCCTTGTAATTCGTACACTGTCCACAGATATAGACAGGAAGCGTCAAGAACATTTTTTACACAAAGACTGTGGTAACCATAATATGACTCGTGATTCCAATATATTTACGAAATAGTTTACATTTTGTTGCCGGTTAACATGGTACAACTGTTTTGAACATTTCAATAGTTTTATGCATTATAAGCATGTGATCGCAAAAGTTTACTTGTAGTTACAAATGGTTAAGTTATTGGTTAAATAAAAAAGATTAATTCGTCCGGAATTGAACCCAGGACCCTTTGCCTGGAAGTCGCAGATGCTCCTCACTCCTCCACGCCGTCACTTGACAGCTGTACGCGCAATATCATATATGCGGCGAGTCGGAAATGTTAAGACGCTTTTTCTCCGCTATTTCTGGCTATTGCGCTCTATTAGTTTGTAATATCAACACTTTAAATTTGCATTACTACCTCGCGAAAGATGGCCCCGAAATTCATTTGCCAAAGTCTGCTTTCTCCTTGTAATACTGAAAAATAAAATCATAAAGAAGCCACTCCCTGGCAGTGATCTTATACTATTTGAACTTGTATAAAGGTAATAATAAGAACTAAACATCAACGCTATCATTGTACGCAGTGTAATTCAGGATTATTTTTTATGTGATAAATTATTTTCCATGAAGGATACTTCGCAATTCTTGTTTCTGAGTCTTATAAATTGGCGGGGGCGTGCAAAGTGCGTTAAGTCTGTAATTGCTCAAAGGGTTGTAAAGATTATCAAACTCCTAGAAATAATATGCTGTTCCAAATGAGGATTTTATAGTCATTAGAGGTAGTGTTATTAACAACAAGAACTACCATAGTCAATTATTTTTCCCATAACAGGATATTAGATTAACGTTTGCACTTTCCAATTCGATTTTCTCTTAATAACTATTTTTATTATCTACCTTATTATCTACTTAATCTGCTTTTATATATGTATAGTATTTACTTTTAGAAGATAGTTGTCCCGGCAAGGTTTGGAACCATATCAAATAAAGCTATAACCGCACTAGTAGGCTTCGCAAATTACCCATTCTGATTTTTTTTCATAATAAAAGAAGTAGAAAGTCATGTAATCAGTTTTCATTAATTTGAAGTATTTAGTTTTAATATTTAGTATACTATGTTTGGATATATAATACAAAACTGGTTTACAGAGGAATGTAAAAAATATATATTGTGATATTTCGCAGGCTGCCTTTTATAAGGACGCACTGTACCCTTCATTGTATAAGGGCGCAGGTTTTTTGCCAACAGCCACTACATGAATTTACTATACAAAACTGGTATACAAAAGAACTAAAACAACTTATCTATAATGTGATGTTTCACAGGGCGCTCTATGCACAGGGCGCACTGTGCCCTTCATGGATTCTTTATCAACAGTAACACTGTGTGTACAGAAGAATAAATGAAACCGTTTATCTTTGATGTGGTTTCGCATAAGGGCGCCTTACGTAAAGGGAGCACTGTACATTTCACGCGTAATTTACCAACAGTGTATTCATTCTACAGAACTGTGCCATACAGAAGAATAAATAAAACTGTTTATCTTTGCTGTGGTTTCGCAAGGGCACCAAAACAAACAGAAAAAAACGGGTGTTTAGTGGTAGACCGTATACAGGGTAGGAGTGAAATCAGGACAAAGTGCAAAGAAAGAACTTAGAAAGTTTCTAGAAATGCCATGTTAATATGAAACGAGTAGAGGGATTGAGATCAAATGTTGGATATGAGGATTGCATGTAGAGCTCAACTAATGTGAACAATGATTTAACTGTGAATTGCATGTTATTGGTTGTGAGAAGAGTCACAAGTGTTACAACCGGCACGTTTCATTGGAGGGGATCATTAATACCTAAGTGGGACAGATGTCTTTGTGGAAGATACGACGCCAGCATTCTTCCAGTGGAACTACTTCTCATTCCGTTACACGTTGCAAACATTGTTCTTCATTTTCCAAGATAAGATTCTATCTCCTTCTATCCCTCGTGCATACAACGTGCTCATGGACCGTACTATAGGGTCTCTAGTTCCTAATTCATGTCACTTTTACGACAGCATTTACACATTTCTATATCCTGGAACGCCTCCTGTTACAGAAGTCTCAAACTTTATTGGCCACTATTGATTTCAATAGACGCTGTGCGTCAAGAGCCATATGGCCGCTTTTCCGTATATTCTTCTTACTCTAAGTCCAACATGGCGGCTTTCCAAATGTCCCGCATGATTCACATTACACCTATTCAGTGGAGCTCTACATACATTCCTCATATCCAACATTTGACCTCAATTCCTCTACTCGTTTCACAGTTACTAGACATTTTTTACGTTCTATCTTCGCACTTTGCCCTCATTTATCTCCCACCCTGTATACGGACTACCACTAAACACTCACTTATTCTCTGTTTCTTTTTCTGCTGAATCCAATGATAACAATCATTTTCTGCAATTGAATTCACCAAATCGGAATGGTCCCTTGTGAGAGGGGACACGGTCGGTCACTAGTAGAGCCCTCATTTTTGAATCCGGGATCCCTGGTTCAATCCCAGGACATTTGAGTTTGTGGTAGGCAACATAGAACCCGCAGATATTCTCAGAGTTCTCCCACTTGCTACCTCATTCACGTTTCACCAAATATTTTACAATCATTAACTTTCATTGATCATTAGGATTCTTTAGGTTACGAGTCATAATCGTGAGACGTAAAGCTAAAAATGCCATTTCAGTATATTTCACAACTCTAAGGCTAGTTTTAGACGGAAGCATTTATCGTAGCATTTCTCGTAGAAAATCGTGTCATCGAAATCCTGTCGTGTAAAGTAGCAAATGCTATAGCATTTCCCATCCCATAGCATATCCTATGGCATTTCTTGTCGATAGAACCTGCTCTATTTCGTAGCATTTTCCCGAGCATTTCTGGTCCGATTGCAGCGCCGTGGTGTGTTAAAAAGAAGCGAAAGATTTTGTGCCAAATATCCATACTCTTTGTTTTGTGTGGGAAATTGAATTGTAGTAAAGAAAAATGAATTGGAGTAGGGATGCTCTTTGCCCACATACTTCTTTGTGATTTTCGTTTTTTAACACAATATATTAATCAATAGCAATCAGGCTGACTATAATAATCATGTGATTTTTAAATTAAATTATGTTACATTCCAACTAAGAATTATAGCAACGTCAAAAAATACAAAAACTAACAACGCGTCACAAAGATATAACAGAGCTACTTGGTGGTTAAAGGGTTAACGTTATAATCTTTGGAACGGAAGACCTGAGTTCGATTCTCGGTAAGAATTCATGTTATCTCATGATGTTTATCTGTGAGTCTCATATTCTCGCTACTTAAAGAGGACACTGAATTTCAAGACAACTAACCAATGAAGAAAAACGTGTAGAATAAATTAAGATTAAAATACAGTTATGTTTAACGAGTAAATATTTTTCATCATGCGGAGATTTTTCTCCAACTAGCGTAGCTCTAGCGCCAATAAAAATTTTGACTAAGTAATTGAAATATGATTTACTATCAATGGTAGCCAAATGATTCAGCAGTTCTGCGCTTATTGGTGAAAAAAAAAAACCTTGAGAAATGCCATGTTTCCAATGCCTCGGGGGTAAGCTCCCTCGCGTTTATTTGGATAGCGCACGAACCATTTGTCGGGTTCGATTCTCGGTGGGAACTCATGTGGTTTGGATCCTAAGTTAAGCTTTAGTACCATGTCTCATATAGCCTTGCTGATGAGATGGACGCTAAATCAAAATCAAATCAGTACGTCTCGGTGGTGAGGAGGTAAGCTAAATTTCAACAAACTAGCACAGTAAGATTCTCGTGACTAGTATAGGGAATTATCTATTTGCGTGGAATATCAAGAAAACTATATATGATGATGGCATTTCCCATAAACAAGTACCTATGGAAAGGAGGTAACCTAACACAATTATCATGGTAGTAATTGATATATTGATTTTCGTTTTCTATTCATGAAATGTTATTTACTCGTACTTACGTATTGAAACGAAATAAAACAATGTTGGTTTGATTGTTGTTTCGGAGTTCTAACATTAAAACTGTGTAATTATGCATATCGTTTAACGATACGATCACCTTCCGACAATTCAACCTGATCTACACAACGGAGAGAGCGCTAATTAGTTACATGTATTTAACATCGTGCGATTCTCAAAATATTAGTCTCGAATAGGATACAAAACCTTTACGTAAAACATCCGCGAAACTTACGCTGAATAGACATATCCTCTGCTAAAAAAACAAGTTTTAAGCATTTTAGAAAGTACAGTAATAATATCTTCACACAGATTAATGTGGTAGACAAAAAGCACTTAATATATATATATATATATATATATATATATATATATATATATATATATATATATATATATATATATATAAAAACGTCGGAGCACTAACGGACATATGGACAATTACGTCTAAACACGTATATTTAATTTAAAGTGAACCAACGTATAGTTGTTTAATCTTATGTCTTGCACTGAATAATGTAAATTCGTCATTAGTTAAAGTTTGAGAAAAAAAACAGTTTTATTTATTTTTTAATGTTTAGCTTCTCACTCACCCACTCGCAACCTTGCACGGCTTATGGACAATAAATTGATTGATGTTTAAAACTTTCGCATGATCTGCACGACTAATATGCTTTGTCTAAACTAAATGAAATCATTCTTTACAATTTAACTTGTTTTTTTAATTCATCATCACAGGAAAGGGGAAGAAAAGAAAAGCAATAGTTAACATCACTACAAAATAATAACATGAAAGAAACAGTAGAATCAAAAAGAAAGCTGCTGGCTCCGACACTTCACTGTATATTTCGCATTGGATCTTTACTTCCATGGTATGTGAAAGATACTCATAATTGCAAATAGATATTTCGAGACATATTTTACATTGAAAGGTTAATGGAAATAATGTACTTACGATTCGTGCTTCCTTGCTTGGAAGACCGGTGGCAGAAACTGTACTTCACCGAGTAAAGAAAACATTCCTTTTGTGTTAATTTCTAAGTTGAATAGATGTCACTAGTTTCAAATTACGCGAAATATCCGTCAATTTACTCGTACGAATTTGTTCGCCCTACAACGAAACTTACTACTTCACTACTAATTAGGGAAAATAAATATAGAAAATGTAATTGGTATCACGTAAAATAACACACATTTTCTGAAATCAGTTCGTGTAAGCTTTCTCTCTCCTCCATTCTTAAATTTCATACGATTATATGGGAGAGTAAAATATGGAAATAGTGCAAAAGTAAATCGAATTCCAGACATCAACAGGTTGTCATGTTCCATATTCCGACAGTCCTCACGATTGGCACTTCGTTACACACAACACCGGCAATTCAAACTGTTACTCCGTTGGAACTTAAAACCGCAAAATTCCGTAACAAACTACACTTAAAAAGCTAAAAGAACGATGCGCGCCATCGGCTTAGCTACCATTTCTTTTTTATGTTGACGTACTTGACGTCACTTGTATAGTCACATGATACTTGTCCTCGAATCATCAACTAAAGAGAAATGAGAGGGAAAATTTATACCAATCAGGAGCAGTTCGCTCTATTTTCTGCTTCGCATCATTTCTTTGGTGCAAATCGACAGACTTCTCACTACCTATTTTGACTTCCGTAAGAATGTAGTTCTTGTGCTATCATTACTTCCATCCTTTTTCAATTATAGATACGTTGTATTCATAAGCTTCGTAATCACGCGCCTCTTAAGAGTTAACTGTTTACTCAAACCCAGTAACAAAAACACTACTAAGGAACAAAAAATTACTCATTTTTAAAGAAAACTTTTCCCGCCATGTCATCTGTTGAGCATTTTTAAATTCTAAAAGAAATACTTAAATAAAATATACAACATACAGTTTTTGATTTGTCAACGAGGATTATAAATTGAAAATGAAATGATTGTTGGCTAATTTCTTGATTGCACAAATAATGTCTATAGGAAATTTCCTGAAATTCTCATGAAATAATTTACTCACAAGAGTTTGTTTAATTTACGACTGAAGTAATGAAAGAACTACTGACTAATGAAAGAAAGTTTGAAATCGCCAAACCCAACTAAAAAAAAAAAAAAAAAAAAAAAACAGAATCATATTGAAACCCCGTCGCAAAAGCTCTTCCCTCTCTTTTGTCAGTAAAAATATTAATGTTCTTTATAAAGAAGCACATTGTACTTAAAAAGACGAGACCAGCTATTCTTTTAATAGGAAAATCATACAAACATGCATAACGAGTGATAAAATACTGGTAAAAGTGGAGATCGCCACCATGTCTTTGAATCATGCAAAAAATGTATAGTCGCATAAGGCGGAATCTAAAGCCTTCCAAAGATATATTTTGCCAGAAACGACAGAAAACAATTCCTGAAGCCACGTAGCTTGGAAACTATGGGACTTCTCACAATTGGTTCACGCAACAACTTGGAAGGAAGTATTGGTCACTCTAAATATCTGAGTTGCATAATCCTTAAGTACCGGCTTAACAAATTGTGTAAGGGAATTTGTGGTAAGAAGATTAAGTACTAATGTGCGAGCACATTATATATTACCCTTTTAAGTACTACTGACAATATTCAAGTGGATGTCATTTAAAAATCATCTAATTCTCTGTAACCCGAAACTTACATCACTTTTCGCTTTCATGTAACAACCAATATTATTTTCGGGAGTTTTCGAATCTCACATTACATATTTTATTTCAAAGAAAAGATTTCGATAATAAAGTGGAACTAACTTTCGATACTAAAATATAATTTGATATTTTTTTTAATAATGTGTTTACTAGCTCGTTCCTGTTTCATAATAAAAATTACAAAAAGTCATTCTTCTTAGATTTCGACTATTTTTCATCTGGAAATGACTTAAAATGTTTCAGTTTAACGTCCAACAATTATGCCCTTTACGCTAAGGGAGACGGATGGTTAAGGCAGATGAAAGATGATGGAAGAATCGGTGGAATGAAAAGGTGGAAGGAAACGAGAAAACCCCTAGTAAACCCACAGACACGATGTTATCCAACACAAATTTACCTGGCCGGGAATAGAATCAGGAACCCATTTGCACCAGAGGCAAGTGCTATACAACTGAGTCACCGTGGCTCCCACCAACTGGAAATATTTATGATCATAATTGTTTAATAAGCACTAACAATTGAAATCTACTTTGTTGCTAGAAAATGCAAATGTACGTCAAACAAAAGTCTTATGGTTTTACTGACAAATAATTCAACCCAAGTGTTCCGTTTGGCTAAGGCTAGTCTACCGTTTAGATACATGCGACATCACTTTAGATTTCTAAATTATGTTATGTATAAGTGTCGGAGGTTTTATAGAACGGCTTTCTCCGTATCTGTC
Source organism: Thermobia domestica (assembly GCF_964235325.1). Classification (NCBI taxonomy): domain Eukaryota; kingdom Metazoa; phylum Arthropoda; class Insecta; order Zygentoma; family Lepismatidae; genus Thermobia; species Thermobia domestica. The sequence continues at coordinate 80,301,808 of NC_137470.1, forward strand.
GACAGATGTCAAAGCAAAAGCAGCAAGAAATATAGACATAGGTCCGAATACTCCAATTTTCGGAGTACAGATTATAATGCAACATGAACTCTCACAGCTGAGGTCGTTCCCCACCACACCACTTCACCTCCATTAGAGATTAATTACATAATCTCACCTGCTACATTCATTCTTGGCTTATAGTCTTATCGAACAAAATTAATAAATTAAGGATTAAAATGACTGAATATATGTTACATGTTGTGATGCAAATTTGTATTACACATTATTATTATTATTAAGCCTATTATTATTATTATTATTATTATTATTATTATTATTATTATTATTATTATTATTATTATTTACTAAATGTACTCTAATTGACCTTTTTCTATTTATTGAGAATTTAGACGACTGGACTTGAACCTAGTGAAGTCGAAAGAATGTTAAATGTATAACTAGAGGTTATTAATCCCGATGATCCATAGTAAGTTCAACAATGCAACTCTATAATTTCGAACAAGTGTCTACAGGAAATAAGTGTTCACTTTCCTAAGGAAACTGCCTGCGAGACAAGAATTGAGGCTGTCTTTCTCTTAAAGGTGTGGAGAAAGTAATATTTTGTCTTGCAAAATCTATACCTTTATATTTGGAAAGCTCTATCGTCTGGTGTGTCGTCACAAGAATTGTCTCGCCGTTTCTCGTGAACAATGCTACTTATCAAAAGTCTGAGAGAAAAAATCCATTCGTGGAACATTTTCCCTAGTATCCTTTGCAACAACATTTGACATAATCGCCTGCAAGTACTCCTGCTTCATATGATGGTAGATCCTAGCGTGGAATGCGAAACAGCAGCTAAAACTGTTATGTGTACAATCTTCTTCCTTTCTTATTCATTGCTGAATTGCCACTGATATTGTCAGTTTGTGCTACTCCATAAGTTTACGCTCACCTAACAACTTTTAGGCATTGTTTCCGAGAAACATCTAACAATTCATGAGGTACTTTAATCTTGTTTTTTACCTTTTGCAAACGTGATAAAATATTTAGTTTCATACAGATCCATGAAGAGCTGTCAGAATTTATTTTTCAGGTAGTTCAATGGTAACGTTACGGATGATAAATGAGATACATCGCCTGTTCAATGACAAGGTTTTTGTTTAACATACATTTGTATTTTCAAACGACTAACTCGATTAAAATTATATGCTCCTGTTAAAGAATTACAACCCTCCGCACTGTTCCAGTTACTAGAACGCGCGACTTTGGTGCACCAGTCCTGGTTCAATTCTCGATGAGAGATACTTAAAATTCCAACGCATAACAGTGGTTCGGATTCCACCTTAAACTGTAGGTCTATATAGCGTCGGTGTTTAAAAAGACCCAAAACTTCAACTAACAAATATAGAACTACGAACATAAGTATATCCAGATATAAATTATTGTCGAACTCTAAGTATGTCACACTACGCTATGTGTAAGTGTCGGAGTTCTTCTAGAAGCTTTGTCCGTCCGTCAGTCTGACGACAGGTATCAAAACAAAAATGATAAGAGGATCGAGATTAGTCTTTTTCAGTCGATTCAGCGTCCCAAGGGTCTCATCTCCTCTTTTCGCTCTCTATTCAAACCGAAAGTAGTTCAAATTAGTAATTTCAGGTTTCGGTGTTTATCACCATCTAGTACATATAGCATGAAGTATTTTTTCATTTTATTATTATTATTATTATTATTATTATTATTATTATTATTATTATTTTGCAAAGGATTCAACGTCTCAAGCGATATATTATAACCAGCTAGAACACATTACCAAAACCTAAAGTGGACGAAATTTCTGTTACTTACGGTTTCAATACTGATTTCTGTAAAGCAAAAACAGTAAACGCTATAAAGATGTTTCTTTTCTTTTTCTTTTTTTGTTGCAATCGATTCAGCGTCCCAAGAATATGTCTCGTCTCTTCTGCTGAAATTATGATCAAACCGGAAGTGGTTAAAATTAAATGTTTCCGGTTTCAACGTTTATCGTCACATAAACACAATAATAAATAGCAAACTTTTTTGAAACGATTCAGTGTCTCAAGAACTATCCAGAACAATCTACCAAAACCGTAAGTAGCTCAAATTTACTATTAATTACTATTATAGCAAAAAAGGTTAAATATATCAAGAAGCGGCTTTTTGCAATTGATTGAGTGTCTCAATAACATGTCCCATTTCCTCCATTTAGTTTCAACCTTTACCGCCATAGAACGAAAACAGTAATGGGTAGCAAATAATGGTTCTTTATTATATTCAGAGTCCGACAAACAGGTTCTTTCTTTGAGCTTTTTATTCTATTTCGTCCAGCATTCGCACATTGTGGTACGATAGTCAACTATTATTATTATTATTATTATTATTATTATTATTATTATTATTATTATTATTATTATTATTATTATTATTATTATTATTATTATTATTATTATTGGAGGTTCAATGCCGCGTTCACAAAAGCTCTCCACTGACCTCTATCCTTAGCTAACTGCACCCAGTTTGTACTTTGTACTCCAATCTCTGCGAGATCCATCTTAATATTGTCATCGCATCTGCACATAGGTCTTCCTAATGGTCGTTTTCCAATTGGTCTTCCAGTCAAGACTTTGAAAGCGTTTCTACTTTCTTCCATTCTAGCTACATGACCTGCCCACCTAAGCCTCATAGACTTGAAGACCCTAACAATGTTGGGTAAACCGAATAAATTATGTAGTTCTTCGTTATGAAGTTTCCGCCATTACCCATTCTCGTTCCTCTTGGGTCCGAATATTCGTCTCAGGATCCTGTTCTCAAATACTTTCAGCCTATGTTCTTCCCTCAGAGTAAGCGACCATGTTTCGCAACCATACAGAACAACAGGCATGATTATAGTTTTGTATATTTTAAGCTTCAAATTCCTCGACAGAATTCACGACGACAAGAGATTTGATCCGAATAGTAACACGAATTCCCTGTTTCAGTCGACATTTAATTTCTTCGTGAATATGATTTTCCTCTGTTAATATTGATTCTAGATATTTATAAGTATCCACTTTATCAAAAGTATTATTTAATATTTTAACGCATCCACAATTTGCTGTATTCCGGTCCCGACGCACTTCCATCTATTTAGTTTTCTCTGCATTTACTTCTAAACCCATGTCCCTGCAAGCGTTTAATAAGATCTCTGCATTTCTTTCTATTGTTCTTCTATCATCCCCTATTAAATTTACATCATCAGCATATGCCATAACCTGGTGAATGCCATTCAACTCTAGGCCCTGGTTGCTATCTTTGATTTTCCTTATAGCGTATTCCAGAACGAAGTTAAATAATAATGGCGACAACGCATCTCCTTGTTTCAGATCATTTTGGACGTGAAAGCTCATGGACAAAATTTTCCTACCCGGACTTTACTTTGGGATTCATTTAAACATATCTTAATTAATCTAATTAGCTTTCTCGGTATTCCAAGTTCTGTACGAACGTTGTATAATGTTTCTCTCCTAACCGAGTCGTACGCCTTTCTAAAATCAATAAATAGTTGATGTACCGGAGTATTGTATTCTCAATTTTTTTCGAGTATTTGACAAATAGTAAATATTTGGTCGATAGTTGATCGATTTCGTCTAAATCCGCACTGATAATATCCAATAATTTCATCTGTGTATGGGGTCAATCATGCTAATAGAATATTTGAAAGGATTTTATAGGATGTTGACAGAAGAGAATTGCCTCGATAATTATTACAATCAGATTTGTCGCCTTTCTTGTGTATTGTAACAATGATTGATTCTTTCCACTCTTGTGGCAATTCTTCCTTGTTCCAGATAAGGAGAATGAGTTTGTGTATCTTGTTCCACAATTTTTCGCCTCCAGCTAAAATTAACTCAGCCGGAATTTCATTTACACCCGGAGATTTGTGTTTCTTTAATTTCTTTATAGCGGTTTCTACTTCTATTTGGTTTGGTTCTGGAATATAGGGTTCTGCAGTGTGTATCTCCTTTCCTCCACTTACACTAGTTTTTGGTTGCGTGTTAAGCAAATCGTCAGAGAAATCTTTCCATCTATTTAAGATGCTATCCGTATCAGTGAGAACTGTACCGTCAGATTTCTTTAATGTACAAGCACGAGGTTGATAGCCTTTCTGAAATTCGCTGATCTCTTGTACATGTCCCGGGTGTTTATATTTTTACTATTATTTTCAAGTTCCTTAATTTTAGCTTTCAAAAAAATCGCGTTTCTTTGTTCTAAAAGTTTTGGAAGTTTCCCGCCTGGTAACTGCGAAATTTTGTGTAGTTATTGCATTCAGATTTTGTAGCCAGCGTAGTTTTGCCTGTTTTCTTTTCTCTGCTAGTTTAATGTATTCCTGGTCGAACCATGGTTTGTTCCTACGTATTTCCGCGTGTCCCAATTTTTCTTCTGGCGGAATTTTAAAGCTGTCTGTAATTTCAATCCAGGTATCCTCAACACTAGTGCACTCCGAATCTTCTAAAGCCGAGAATCTTCGAAACTTCAATCTGGTATCCCTCTCTTCTAATTTCTTTAAATTGAATCTCTCCGTTTTCGGACAATGAATATTACTTTTATTCAACGATAATCTCTCTCGTATTATCGCTGCTACCGGGTAGTGATCATGTCACAATCTGCCCCTCTAAACGACTGGACATCAATTATGCTAGATTGCCTTCTTCTATCTACTAAAACGTCCTCAATTTTATTATGTGTTTTTCCGTCTGGTGATGTCCAAGTGTATTTATGAACGTCGCGATGTGGGAATTTTGTACTCTTCATGATTAGGTTTTTGGATGTTGCAAAGTCCACGAGTCTAACACCGTTGTCATTACTTTCCTTATGTAGACTTTCGTTCCCTATAATCGGTTTGAAAATATCCTCTCGTCCTACTTTCGCATTAAAATCCCCTAATAGAATTTTCATATGGTATCGCGGGAGTTGGTCAAATATCCGTTCCACTTCTTCGTAAAAGCTGTCTTTTATATAGTCATCCTTATCTTCAGTTGGGGCATATACATTTAAAACAACGATATCACACCACCGTCCCTTAAAAGTAATAAAAGAAAGTCTGTCAGTAACAAACTCAACCCGTTTAATTGCTGGTAATATTCGTTTGGGAACGAAAACCCCTGTTCCTAACTGCTGATTTTTATTTCCTTCCCCGTAAAAGAACGTAAAATTTCCGGAATTCACAGATCCATTTCTCTCCAACCCAACTTCCTGAACTCCTACTAGTTCATCCTGTATTTCTCCGACTCACTCGTTACGGATTTTAACGAGCCTGCCGTATAAGGACTTTTAATATTCCAAGTTCCAAATCTCATGTCCATTTTCTTTTGCTGAGGTCGTGCCATGTAATCGGTGCTTGTCCGAGGCTTTTGTGAACATTTCTGAACATTTTTTTTTACTGGATGCGGTTGTTAGCCTTACCCACACCCCCAAGCTGGAGGACCAATCCTCGTCTGCTGTCCGCGACTGCTTATTCAGTATATCCCTGCTAACCTCTATATCTAGAGTCCTTCTCCTCGATCCGCAACCTGAGGACGTGCCATGCCGTGGTGACAGGAACCCACGTTACACGGTGAAAAGTGATATTATTCATTTTTATATAACAAATAACTTAAATTATTTTTAAGCGACATGTACTTGAATAGTTTGATTTAATTTGATATTCAGTTTTGCTTTCGTTTCAGCAGCGAGGCTATGTAAGACGTTGAACTAAATCTTAACATGGAATCTGAACCACACGAGCTCCCAGACCTCGCACGTCAAAGGTGCGTAAAATAACCGCTTAGCCACGAGGGAGCTCTATTTGAATAGTATTATTAATAATAATTAGCACTTTAACTTATATGTACGTACTCCAACTTACATTATTCAACACTGCAAAAAATACAGAAACTACTTTTATACACAATATGACATTTCACACATTACCAACATACATTGAACACCTCCAGCTAGCACATATTCACCCATGTAGATACTGCGTTGTCCAAGTACATTCCAGATATATGTACGAAATGTGCAAAATGTATGTCATCACTTTCTTTTGAACTGTTTGCCCAGAAGAAGTGCTTTAAAATAGGTCTTACTAGATACTGTTTCCGGAGCATGAACGCTTTTGGACACGTGAAACTCACTTTGCAAACACACACTTGATATACGTATTTCTCCTTCAACGTCCGTATTAAAAGTGTTTAAATGCTGTTTCATTTTTTGCAGTAAATATGTGTGTCTAAAGTGTATAAAAATTATGAAACTTTGATACCTAGATATACTGCATACTACTAACTTTACGTACTACTAACTGTTGGATCTCCCTTTAAAGTCACCTCTTTTTTCCAATATGTTAAAGAAGAAAATCCAGTGTAGAAAGCAAATATAATCTCTCCACAAGCTGCGAAATTAGAATATTTGTAGTGTGTGATTAAAACTTGGAGACTCAGCGATAGTGTTTATCATGTGGTGCGTGAGGTTTCTGGTTTGACCCAAGTAAGTTTGTGGTGGCCCAATGGGTTTTCTCCCGGTACTCCTGTTTCCTCCCACGTTCTCGTTCCACTATTTCTCATCATCTTTCACTTGTCTTAATTATCCGTCTCTCTTATCCTAAAGGACATAATCGAGAGATGTTAAACTGAAACTTTTAATTTCAATTTCATAAAACTTGGAGAGGAGCTTCTTTTAATGTGTCGGCAATTATTGTGTATAAAACGCTTTGGAAAATACAATGTTTCGAAATGCGATTAAGTAATTATAATGGTATTCTTCTTTACCTGAAAACAGAGGAAAATAAGAAAGTTCGGAAAATTATCTCACTATTTATTTATTTATTTATTTGAGTTTTACACAACTTAAATTAAATACTTCTTGCGCTACAAGATGCATACTAACAAATACGTTCAAAATGTATCATTGATCTATTTTGAATATTATGACAAGCATTCTCATTCATTTCCAGTGCACACTTTTAGGCTTCCAAACTATACTATGAACAAGAATCAGGAGTATTATAAATAGGGTATGTCCACCTATCGACAAGGTATTAGGGCACGCCCTTAGAAATTATTTTGTGTAATCTGTTAACTCTATAATCAAATCGCAAGAATCGGCAAGCACTACTCTGGAAGCTATTCCGCATCTTAGAAGATTTCATTTGATTTGTTATTGAGTAAAGCGTTGCTTTCAGGAGCGGGGCTATATGAGACGTGGACCTAGAGCAGCATTTCCCAACCTTTTTCAACTTGCGGTACACTACGGATGTAACTTGAATTCTAGGGGCATATTCATAGATATTATTATTATACGTAAATATAAAATGCCGTGGTATTTTTTTATATGATTACTGATCTCACAGAGAAGAAAGCTCGATAACTGGTTTTCCTCCGTGATAAATCATTATGCTCATTCTTCATTCTAATTTAAAAGTAGAGAACAATTCAATGAAATATAGAACTCGAGTTTACAAAAATACGCTTTCTTTTAAGAAAATTGTAGCCAATCTTCCACTAAGAAAGAAGATCATTAAATAACGAAGGAACCATCAAATCTCTTGTATTTTCAAAACAGAAATGTAGATAATTTGTATGCATGTTTGTGTTGTCGAAAGGATTAAATGATATTTTAAAATTTCAAATTACGAAACAGTCTGTAACAATAAAGAAGCGACAATTGTCATACTAATGATAACAAATACTTTGTTCTCAACATTAAAAATGTAGAGAAAAGTTACATAGTATGAAACTTATAATTTATTAACATGCTTAATATACGTTACATTTTTTTTAGGTTAGAATTGTCCAATAATATCAGTATTGTAACAATTTTTCAATAATATCTATTGAAGGTTACAATTATTTATGATATACGAAGGTTACATTTTTTTCAAAAATAAGTAAGATAACTTGGTGCAAGAAGCAAAATTAATGTGCAACTTGAGCTTCATGTTCTTTCATAATCTTCTTCAATTGTGGACGGATAGTTGATAAGCACAGCCTCACATGGTGTTCCGGAGTTCACATTTGTGATGATCTATATTCTTACATTTGATTGTGTTCATTGCAGAAAATCCTGCTTCACTTAAGTAGGAGGTAAAAAAGGGAATGACAACTCTCACAGCCTTTATAGAAATAGCTGGATATTCTCTCCGGAGGTAAATCCAGAATTATGCAATGTCTTGTTGTGAATGCTGGAGCTTCAAACCCAGATCATTCCTCACATCGAGCAATTCACTTTCTTCCTTCTGTTGACTGTAGGACAGTAGGCGCAAGGGGTCCCTCATCCAGGAAAACAAAGTCAAATGAAACGTAGGAAAATATTTCACAACATTGGTACACAAAAAAATACAATGTGTCTTAAATGAGTGTTGAGAGGTTTCGGTCAATTCTACAGCTCTTTGTAAGCTAAAACATGTCACATTTGTTTTGTTTTCTAAAATTGTCCCCCAAAAGTGATAGTTTCTCCCTAAATGAGTAAACGTTGTCACTTGAGGTTAGGATATTTTTTTTTCCTGCATATTGTTGTCCAGAGAATTCAATGTTTGGAATGTGTCGGTAAGAACAGCAATTTTATTGCACCAAGAATCTTCATTAAGGAAATCGGCATATTCACTTTCTTCTGACAGAAAGAATAGGAGAAGTTGTTCTTTAAGTGCCTAAAACCTTGACAATACTTTACCACGAGACAACCACTTCACTTCCCTGTGATTAAACAATTCGCAGGAACAATGTGTAAATATTATTTCTGTATTCTTTTGCTTTGCTAATTCCAAAAATCGCTTTGCAGAACCTGTCATAGAGGGAACGCCATCAGTGCAAATACTCAAACAAGATTTCCATGACAAAACTACTGCATCAAAATAATCACTTACTAAATCAAATATATCTTGTCCCTTAGTTGTTTGAGTGAGGGCTTTACAAAATAAAAACTGTTCAATAATGCTTTCATCATGAATGAATCTGACAAATGCTATTAACTGTGCATGATTTGTGACATCAGTTAATTTGCCCAACTGCATAGAAAATCCTCAACCTGATGGAGTAGTTCTATAATTTGAAAATTCAATATTTTCTAACTATAGAAATATTTTCTAACTATAGTTTGAAAATTCATGTCCTGAATGCGTGCACTAATAGTATTGTTTGACATGGGAATTTCCTTTACTTATTTTTTTGATGTCTTCCCCAAACATTTTCACTATTTCGGAACATCAGGTAAAATTACAAACTCAGCTGTTGGATGGGGTTTCGTTTTTTTTTTTTTTTTTTTTTTTAGCAACTATTTCACTCACAGCATAGCTCGCTTCTTGTGCTTTACCAGATTTACTAACTTGTTTTGTGAAAGTTTTGACTTGGTGAGCTTTTAACTTCCTTGGTACCATTGTTTCATTGGACAATTGCTCCCTACAGACGACACACTCAAGACGTGAGCGATCTCTTCCAGTTGACTTAAAACAAAAATTGGAACTTTTTTTTCTTATGTCATGTCATTTTTCTTATGTCTTTCCCCCTTCAAGTACCTAGGTATATTCAGTTCAAATTTGAAATCATTGTGACCAATGGTAAGCTTTTTGCTTCATTTTGAAAGTTGAACTTTAATTATAATCACCCTGTACAATAATGTATTACAAATATAGTAATTGTTCCCATTGTAGAGATTCACAGTAATGTGAAATACAAATATACATTTTTCCTATGTCTTGCAATATAGTTGCTATAGGATTAATAATTTGGTTTGATTTTCTCGCGGTACACTGGTTGGGAAACGCTGACCTAGAGCTTAACGTGGGATCCGAACAACGTGAACTCCCGCCAGGAATCAAACCCGAGGCTCTGTTGCGAAACACGGGCATGTTAACCGCTTAGTCACAATGGAGCTCTGTGTTTGAACACAATATACCAGCTCAACTCATATTTGAACATTAAAGCCTGAAGTGGTTTATATTTCACTATTTGGAGCAAAAGCTGTAAGAAACGTGAAAAATGGCTTTCTGATATCGGTTCAATCTCTTAAAAATACATTTAATCTCAATATTTCTATTCATAGAAGCCGGAAGTAGTCAAGATCAATGGTTTCCGGTTTCAAAACTAATTACTGCAGAGAAAACTGGCAATAGATAGCGAAAGATACTATTTCTTAAAAAAGCGAATTCAATACCCCAAGAAAACGTCGTATTTCCGACTTTATTCCTCTATTGCATTCAGAAATGGTGGAAATCAACTACCACCTACGGTTTTGATTCTCATGGAATGATAAAGGACTTTGGTATGGATTACTAATCCGAAGAACAGATTTCCCTTCAGGCGAGAAGTAGTAAGAACTGGTACAAATTACGGTTTCAGTTTTGATTCGTACATACAATAGTGGATTAACGCACAGGCACAGTAGGCGCGTGCCTAGGGAGACAGCGCTGAAGGTGCACCCAAGAAAAATATATTTAAAAATCAGTTATCGAGAAATCGGTCTTTCTTTACAAAAAAAACATTTGATTTGCTTATTTTACAATTTTAGAATAAAGCACTAATCTAACGTTGCACTTGCACTCTTTTTTTCAAAAGCGCTGTGCAGTTTTGATGGAAATAAAGCACTGATTTCATTTACTAAAGCACCCACCTGTGTACGCACATCATAATCGCTTTCTTTCCATTCTCTAGCAGATTAAAAAGCTAAACAGGGGGTGCCGTCGACTTAGATTTTTTAACGGTTATAGATGGAGCACTGCACTGCAATGTTTGTTTCAAGTACACCCGCATAACAAACAATGAGACAGTGTTATCTAGTTCTATGTTTACGTTATTATGCGCACGTCGTGTCGATAATTCAATCAGTATGACTGGTTTAAAAAATAAATTATCAGGTGCAGAAAGATGCAAGTTAAACAGAGAGGAGGAAAACGAAAGAGAGCAATTGAAGTAAATTCCTAAACTTGAAACGTTTTTGGTGGCAGGGAAAGTGATAAGACAACAAACACGTCAGCACATGATACAGTTGCGGCTGGTATCCAGCAAGAATCCAACGCGAACATCAATGACAGTGACAGTGGCCAAAATCAGTCTTTAAGCAAGTACTTGAAAATGGGAAAGTTACAGAATGCTCAGTTTACTCTTCTTCCGAAGGCACCTCTGGTTCATGCAGACTATTTAGCCTTATTCCAAATAGACAGTTTTAATCTGAAGGCTTTTGCGATTGACAAAATGTTGCACACGATGTTGTTGAACATGAAAATTCTTCTAGCCATTGGGTAGCAATGTCAGTGTTCTTACTCTATGCCGAAGTGGGAAGTAAGGTAGACAAACAACTCGCTCTGCAAGCGAAAACTGAAGCAGAGTACTGGAAAAACGATTTAAGAAGAGTGACGGCCGTTGTAAAGTTTCTGGCATTCAGAGGTTTACCATTTCGTGCACATGAGGAGACGTTCGGATCATCACCTAATGGAAATCACATGAAGGTTTTAGAAGTCATAGCAGAATTCGACCCTTTCTAAGCCAATCACAAAACGCGGTTTGGTAATGTTGGGAAAGGAATTCCTTCTTATTTGAGGTCGACCATATGCGTTGAATTCATCCAACTTCTGGGAGACAAATTAACTGAAGAAATTGTGAAAGAGTTGAAAGAAGCCAAGTATTACTCCATCATTGTTGATTCCACATCTGACATTGAACATATTGCTATCAACAGCGGGACGCTTATCGAAGCAAGGAAATTAAAATGTTTGCTTTATTAGTTTTCCCAACCAAATTTTGTGAAAAAGACACTAGTTGGCAGCAGTGAAACCAGTCTCGTCATCGGTTTCGACCTAAAGACGCCAAAATTAACTTTGTCTTTATATATGTGTGTGAGTAGAACAATAACTCTTTCTTCGAAAAGTTGCTGAGAAACTTTTTCTATTTCAGTTCCCATGAGAACGAAAACTAGCAAGTCATCCCAGTTGCCTAAGTGACATGTAAACTCATTTGTGATTGGACAATTTTTGGTCATCAACCAATAGTGGACAATGTTATATTGGGTGAGTGCTTGCTAGTCACGTGACCGACGGTGACCACGGTGATGGTTATTTTAACGGCCGTATATGTGTAAATGTTGTAAACATTTTTATTTTCCTTACGTAGTGTTCTTACATATTTTAAAGATTATTAAGTTGTGATAATCAAAGTGTAAGACAAAATGTAGTAACAATCTTAAAATGAAAGTATGAGTAGTTAAACGTAATTACTATTTGATTAATCATTTTGTTTTGTAAATTCTATTTCTTCATTAACGCGAGATTGTAGGTTACGGGATGTGCTTCGCATCCAATGTCGAAGGAGTGAGCTATCCCTCGCAATAAGTATAAATAGTAGAAAAGAGAAAAAGAATAACTAAGCCAATTTTGATACTTTGACAGCTCGTACGTAACCGACCACGTTGCCTATCAATTTGTTGTTTAAATCTTCCCAAGTTTAAATAACAATTGACAAAGCATGATATGTGTCCTAATGGAGGAGATCATTAGGACTTTGCATTTTTCGATACCTCTCAGCTGTGAGTGCAAGGGTAGAGAGGCGTGACCTCCAACACTAGCGATAACAATATAGATGACTAGAGATGCAAAAAAGCCGGCTTTTTTGAATCGATGGTTTTTTTCACATAAAAAGCCGGCTTTTTTGGGAAAAAAACGAGAATTTTGGAAATTTTGGCTTTTTTCAACTTCATGATTTTTCTATCTAAATAGCTTTCTTATAGTATATTCTATAATTAGATAAAAATTCCATGACCTGAATGTGATATTTCGCTCTGAAATTCACCATCAAGATGGATGGAGCACATGTTTTACGAATTAAAGCTAACATGAAGAATGTAGTATTTGAGGATAATTTTAGAGGCTATTTAACTTTATTTTAACTTTTGAGTTATCGACATCTTTTTTCTTCTCTAGTTTGTCATCCGTGTTTCATTTCTAAGAGCTTTTAGTACTCTAGCTTCTAGTGCAAAAGTTAAACTTGCCCGTTTTTCTATTTATCCGTCAAAGCGTACGTTTTTCAATATATCCGTCAAACCGTACTTCCACATTTCTGTTATACTGTAGCTGTGAAGTGATTTAGCAATACTTTTTCGGACACAACCTTGAATACCAATTTATACAAATAATCAGTAGCGGATTTAGAAAAGTACTTTAGGAGGGTTTTTTCTGATTGTTTCGTTTCCTAAAAAGTCCTAATTTTATTTGGGAAGTGCTTGAAGTTTACGAGTACAGGCATAACTAATATTTCGTTTCGTTTATATGTTTAGCAATAATCTTCCGGATACAACTTTAAAAATCATTTTATACTGAGAATCAGTGGCGGATTTAGAAAAGTATTTTGGGAAGGGTTTTTCTTACTAATGTTTAGTTTTTTTAAACATTCGTAATTTTTATTTGACGGGAGCTTAAAGTTTATGAGTAAAGGCATAAATAATAGATATTTCGTTTGTTGCAGACATTCCGTAACTTTGGGGAACGGGCTTCAGTCCGAAAGACCGCTCCCCTAACCTTCGCAAAACCGTCACTGCTGGTAATTAGTAATAATAACGATTTAAAAACAATAAAAAAGGAAGTCGCCCAACTCACAGTACACGCACTATTTCTACATTCACAGATGGAATGAAGAAAAGCTTTGTCAGAATGGTCGAATGCTGGTTGAATCCCGGACTTCCCGATAGAAACGCAAAAGCTAATCACTCAGTCATGTTTGTTGTGCAGTTGTATTTAGCTTGACTTAAATATATTCCGTAGTCTTTTTTTTTGGGGGGGGGGGAGAGTTCCGTAATGATATGTTGAATCCCTCTTGTTAAAAATTCAGAAAACTTGAGGATTGGGTAAACTGTGATGGTGGTTCTATAAAACTTAACTGTAGAATTTCAAGAATATACAGAACCAAAAGCTCTAGATGTGCAGCCTTTAAGTGTATCATATAAATCTAAGTATTTCTCTTATGTTTTATTTTAATTTTATTTTGTTTCAAAAAGAGGGTATGGAATATTTTGAAGTAAAAATACTACGTACTATTTTGCTAGTTATTTGTGTATTCTTTAAAAAGAAGTGTTTACTTTTAGGGTTGGCTGATTTACACCAACTTTTTTTTTTTTTTAATAACTGGTTTAAACCACAAAAATAAAAAGAATGAAAAATGCGAATCGTGTGAACTTCATGGTAACGTTTCCAGATATCAAACCACCTGCAATAGTTTTATTTCCCTTTCACCTTTTAATCAAGGTGTCCCATGTTCAATTCTCGGTCGAACCACAATCCTTTTTTCATGCGTAACCCAAGTAGCGGTTCGGATGTCAGTTTAAGCGAAAGTCTTCTCCTTGATAACCTCGGTATTTCGTAAGGATGTTAAGCCTAAATATACGAAACAAACCAAATTGTATATTTCTACATGCCTAAATGCGTGTTGTTTTATAAAGAAGCCAATATTGCTTAAATATATTGATAGAAATTGGCAAAATTTATCGATTGCCTACGTAGCTTCCAACATTAGCTTGGATTGGACTTTCAATGATATCTACGTACCGGTACTAAATTTGTAATTTAATACCTCAGTTTTAGCGTACTGATTATGGTACGTTGACCTTTAAATTTTACATGCAAAGCAATAACAGGATTTTCCCGTTATTGTCTTACATTTCAAGTAATGACGGGATTTTCCCAATGGTTAGGGCGGGAGATTCTCAACTTAAGAAATTTACTGACCGCACTTCTTTAAGCTTATGGGAGTTCTTCCGGCATAACCCCGCTGTTGCATAATAACATCAAGGCGAAACAAACTTAGGCTATTTCTGTGAATATGTAATATAAATACATAAAGCAAAAAATCTAAGTCAAAAAAGCCTGGTTTAAACCAAAAAAGCCTGGTTTAAACATCCCCAAAAAACGGGTTTTTGGCATATTCAAAAACAACCACGGTTCTTGCCAACTCTGCTTACTTTTGTATATAGGAGGTTAAAAAATTCTTATTATATACATTGGTTAATCCTGTGGAATTCATAATGTAAATATGTTGAAGAAAAATTGTTTGAAATATTTTTTCGAAATTCATAGTTTATTTTCGATGTTTTATATTATTATCAGCATCAACCACTAATTAAATGATTTTTGTGTTATAGAGAAGCGATACAAAGTCTGTTTTATCAATTTAAAGCAGTATTCTGAAAAAAGCCCAAAATTTCCGAAGCAAAAAAGCAAAGCAGAAAAAACCGAGTTTTTTTCCAAAAAAGCCGGTTTTTTTCCGAGCCCTTGCATCTCTATAGATGACTGAACATAGATAACTTTTGTGAGTCGCTATGTTCTTCCAAATATAAAGACACAAATATAAGAAGTTAACACAAGTCGTGCTGATAGAAATTCTATATCTTGGACTTGATATAAAACACTATAGGGTACAAAGCTACGATAATGTTAACAACATGTCAGGATCTTACGCTAGATTACAGGAAATATGTAGGTATTTTGGACCCTGTTTTGCGCATTCCCTAAACCTTGTAAGAACTTGTGCCGCCAAGTCTTGTCGTGGCACTATTTTTTTTTCTTTTTTTTTTTGGTTTACTGCAGTACCTATATAACTTCTTCTTAGCCTCAGATAGAATATGAAAAATTCTACTAAAACATTTGAAGCCAAGATCAACTATTCTGTAAAACTTATCAGCTACTCGTTTGTCAGCAAGCACAGATGCATGTGAAGCACTTTCCACAAGCTACAGTGAAATTTGTGTAGCTCTGGGCCAAATTGCAAGTGACAACAGTGAAAAACCACAAACTCATAGTTATGCTGATGATTACTGGGGAGAACTACAACAGGTAGAGTCGGCATTGATGTGTACTATCTGGGCAAAGATCATGGAGCGATTCGATGCAGACAATAATAGATTACAAACAACAGATATTGATTTTAGTGAAGCAACAGAAGTAATTGCCGGATTGGAAACGTATTTTCAAATTGTATGTATGGAGTTCGATGTATAAGAAGAAGAGACAAAGAAAATAAGTGGATATCAGGAATATCTGCATTTGAAGGGACGGAAGAAAACTAGGAAAACTGTCCCCGATGAAACAAAAGAGGAAAAACATATGTTTACAGGAAGATAACGATTTCGTATGGCGATACTCAACGCAATTGTGGATTCCCTCATCTCTGAATTGTGCAGAAGGAAAAAGGTATACAACATGATAAATTAAAAATTTAATTTCCTCGCAAAACTGGATACTGTGGATTGTGAAAGCGCGTTTTGTGCTTTTGAGTAGAAGGGGGTCAAAGTACTAAGTAATGACGTCATACTCTAGAAGGTTTTTTGTTCATAAAATCTACTGAAAATTTGTTGTTGTGAAGAAAAATAAAGTAGGATGAATGGTTAGTTCAGCCGAGGCTCTCAAGCTCGTTTCTTTCTTCTAGTTGTAACGCTGTCTTATCAGACCCACAGCTGCACTGGTGAAGAATACCGCTATCACCAGAAGGCGAGGAAAGTCAAAATGACCCTTTACAATTTTTTCCGACCTTTGGGAGCAGCTACATGTTTGTAAATTTTTGTGTATTAACTTTTGACCCCGGACTACACGCACTCAAATTCAGACCAATACGTAAGTTGTTTCCTCTTCCCAAACATGTTTTCAATGTCCAAAGAAGATTTTATGAACAAAACACCTCCTAGAATATGACGACATTACTTAATATTTTGACCCCCTTCTTCTCAAAAACACAAAACGCGCTTTGTTGTGTGTTATGGTATACTAAAGGACTACCTATTTCCAAAATTTCAGATTGTCTTATCCAGGCCCATTGGAGATATTAGACAGTCAAATATGCTAAATTTGCATAATTCGCCAACTTTACGATTTTTTCAGGCCTTTAGGAGCAGCTATAGGTTTGTAAATTTTTGTGTATTAACTTATGACCCCGGACTACATGCACACAAATTCAGACCTCTACATCAGTTGTTTCCTCTTCCCAAACATATTTTCAATGTCCAAAAACGCCTAAAATAAAAAAATGCAAAATGGCGGCAGCCGTTGCGTCGCCATGGGATGTTGCAAAAAATAATTAATTGTGGTTTTGAAGTACCCTGATATAGGATAAAGATTCATGAAAAATTAGATTTATTAAAAAAGATCGAGCGGCATTTTTTCTTTTTTCTGGATCACGTTGCATGGATTGACCCATATATATATATATATATATATATATATATATATATATATATATATATATATATATATATATATATATATATCCGAGAAGAGGAACATAAGTATTTCCAATACTTATGTCACCTAGATGTACGTAAATTAGGTGGTACCGCTACTAGTTAAGTAAATCAATATTGGGAAAAGGATATTTCTTGTGTCTTTACTTTCTTTCTTGTAAATGAAATATTACGTTGAAACGAGTGAAATTTCAGCCATAAGTACTCCAAAGATCAAACAAATATAAGCTACAAAAGGTAGTTAATCAAAATAGGTGTCATCTGCAACACACCATACGCCATCGTTCATCCAATGATTGCATTCGTGGCAAAAGAAATCTGCAGGATGAGATTGGAAGAAGTTAACAAATGCTTGTTGTACCACCTAGTCATCAGTGAAGGTCTTTCCTTCCAAAGTGTGATCTAGATGTTCTAGTAATGGTAGACAGTGTGGGTGATATTGATAAAATACGGTGGGTAATGAATAGTTTAATAGTGGAACCCATTGAAAGTCTCTCCATCGTCTTTTGCACGACAGTCTGCTATGCAGCAAGTACTGGTTGCTTCTGGATTAGCTTCTGATGCATTTCAAGGAGATCAGCACTGTAACGATCTACATTAATGGTTTCGCTTTGTCTGAGAAGGTCGTGAAAAATTACTATTACCATAGACCAGTATACGACCAACAACATCTTTTACGGGTGGAGAGGTGGTTTAGAAAACCGTTCTGGACTTTGATCACAATCCAGTCACTGTTCTGACAGTTTTCGTTTCTCATATCAGATCAACCTTTTGCCTAAAGTTATAATCTGATACATAAAACGTTACTGGCTATTCCTTACACTCAAAGAACTACATACCTTGAGACGACACAGCAATTATTGTTATCCGATGTCAACTCATCGTGCACCCATAAGTTGAAATTTTTCACCTTACCGTTTCCACGGATCCACTGAAAGACAGTGGAATGGTCCACACCTAACTCGTTTGCAATGACAAAAATATTTTTCAGGCGGTCTTCTTCCACTATGTTCTCTACGAGATCATATGAACATGATCTTGGTCGATGACCACTGGAGTCATTTTGCAATGTTGTCAACGAAAGTTTACAAACCAACGGTGAATGGTGAGTTCATTCAACATTCCTGACTCAAATGTTGATTTATTAGGCTTGCTATGCAGAATATCTCAGTTCAAATTTCTAAAGAAAAATCACTCGGAATTGTGAATTCTCCACGATGCACTTTCGTACGAGCCTATTCAGCAATGCGCTGACCTCTGGTTGTGTATCCCAGTTTGTTTCCTGGAGGTTCACTGAGTCTGTAAGGTTAGAAGCGTGACTTCAACCCATTCCTGTATTGTGGTCCTGAGGTGAATTTCCCTTAAGATGTGAAAACAGACATTTCAATTGCATCAACCTAATACTAGAGAACTGATACATTGAAATACTATTTTTTTTTTCATGTACAGTACATATAATAAAACTGTGGAGATAAAAATATTTTTGACAATGATATGTATAACTATTACTTGATTCTTCAGCCTTCATTGTCATGTTTCATAGCTTCAATTTTTTTTATTGTTTCTTCTTTACTACATTTGCATGTCAGTGTGACTGTGCTTCAAATGTCAGCATACAGGGTTGGCCATGATAAACCGAATTGGACATGGGAAACCAAAAAGCTCAAGTGTGTTCGATGTAACGACACGCTATATTATTTAGTATTCCACATAGCGAACTGTGATCGATAGACACTGACCTACCTCGAACGGAGAGAAAAGAAAGACACAAGAAAAAGCAGTTTGTAACTTGGATTGGGTTTGGTTTGTTTTTGTCCATCATGTGTACATGTACTACAACCATCTCTATGTCAAGATGAGATGATGAAATCTGCAAAATACAAATTATTTTTTTATAATTGAACTTCTAGAAGAAAAATATCTAATAAAGCTCAAACTGACCAAAGCAGTATATATATATATATATATATATATATATATATATATATATATATATCGGATGTTGCAAAATAAGTGTTACAACTCTTGAAAGGTGACTCCTGCCACTGAGACAAGAAAAAAAGTTCTTTTGAACTTTCGGCTATCGGACATAGTTTCGGATCTACAAGGTGCCGAAAGCGTGGGAAAATGATTTTCGGACGCCAATAGTTCGGAAACTATCCAACGTAAAGAGGGCGGTAAAAATTCACTGAAGAAGTCATACCTGCTGTATTGAATTTTGCATGTTTCACAATCCTACCATGCACGGGCAAGGGATTCCCCAAAGGAACGTAGGGAGTCCCGGATAATCTGCCAAATGAAAATTGATCGAAATGGATATGAATTGATAGGATTTCTACCAGGTAACAATAATTCGTTTGTATTAAGTCGATATCTGGAACAAATTCAAAATGGCGGACACCTTCGTGCCCGTTGTGTGTGGCTGCATAATCGCCAGGTACGGATGCTGGCCAACAGTGACGTTCTGAGTATTAAGTGTAGCGAATTTGTTCTCAAATGCTCTAGAAAGACATCTGGAGTGTCGGTAGAGAACAGCAGATGAAGCAGGTGATTCACATGTGTGGAAACACGTAACGAAAAATGCCCAGACATGCACTCATACTAAGTAAACGTGAGCTTAAAGCATCGGAAATGTAAGAACATGAAAGTCATTGCCGATTCACCAATAATATTCCATCAATCCGATGCAATATGATGTGCACTGTTGCATACCAACAAGGATGCAAAAACTGAGGCCAAGTTGAAATTGTGCAAGGGGACTCACAAAGAAACTGGGTAAAGTAAATGAATGTCACTAGTGGGATCGCATGATCAATATTGAAATGTGGCCAATGTGTGTGTTGATATCAACATGTATCTAATGGGCAAATGTCAACATGTCGCACTACTGCTGGGACACCGTCCCACATGCGAAAAATAGGAAAATAACTACTCGGGTCTTGAATCTGACGCCGTGGGCTCCCAGTAGGTTTGGAAACTGCGACCACGCGAATGCTCTAGCCCTGAGGCTTCGAGGGAGCCTCACTTTCTCTGTATTCATTTCTTTGTGGAGTACCCACTTTGTTTGGCAAGCGCTCTTATTTAGCCTCCCGACATGCTTGTGTGTTTCATTTTGTTACTCCTACTGCACAGTTATAAACAATCAGAGCTTTAAGTCGTTTCTTCCTATTTCTCATGTCGTTTTATTTTCCATATGTATAGTGTTACAGCAGTAGTGTTACATGTGCCAAATTGGTTAATTTTCGTGTTTCTCTTGGCATGTGCACTGTGTGTAAGATACGAATTTCTGGAGGTACTTTCCTATATTTCGAGTACGTCATATGTTCCACAAGACGTGGGACATGACACAAGTTTGTTATTTTCACGCTCTATCAGAATTTGAACCATAGATTAAAAGATTTCTTTACATATGGGTCGACTGTGGGGCAATGTCCCAAACAAAGGGGGACATTGATACAATCTTGTTCTAGTTACGTTCTACCAAAAAGTGCACCAGATGTAACAGCAGAATGTACAACGTTATTTTCCTAGTTTTCGCACTTCGGACGGTGTCCCAGCAGTAGTGGGACATGTTGACATTTGTCCATTAGACACATGTTAATATCAACACACACATTGGCCACATTTCAATATCGATCATGTGATCCCACTAGTGACATTCATTTACTTTACCCAGTTTCTTTGAGAGTCCCCTTGCACAATTTCAACTTGCCTCAGTTGTTGCATCCTTATTGGTATGCAACCGTGCACATCATATTCAGAACGTCACTGTTAGCCGGCATCCCTACCTGGCGATTATGCAACCACACACAACGGGCATGAAGGTGTCCGCCATTTTGTGTTTGTTCCAGATATCGACTTAACACAAACGAATTATTGTTACGTGGTAGAAACCCTATCAATTCATATCCATTTAGACCAATTTTCATTTGGCAGATTATCCGGGACTCCCTACGTTCCTTTGAGGAATCCCTTGCGCGTGCATGGTAGGATCGTGAAACATGCAAAATTCAATACAGCAGGTATGACTTCTTCAGTGAATTTTTACCGCCCTCTTTACGTTGGATAGTTTCCGAACTATTGGCGTTCGAAAATCATTTTCCCACGCTTTCGGCACCTTGTAGATCCGAAACTATGTCCGATAGCCGAAAGTTCAAAAGAACTTTTTTTCTTGTCTCAGTGGTAGGAGTCACCTCCCAATAGTTGTAACACTTATTTTGCAAGATCCGATATATATATATATATATATATATATATATATATATATATATATATATATATATATATATATATATATATATATTAATAGTACATATCTGTATTACAGTTCCGGCTGTGTAGCATGATGTGTCTGAGGAAGGCTATGTTACTAGCCGAAACTGTAACACAGATGTATACTATTATAATATATACAGTGCGTTCCACGAATAACACAAAGGCCAGTTTCCTGAAGAAACCAAGGCAGATAGAAACATGAAACCTTCTACAACCTTCAAGGGACATAAAAAAAAACATTATTATACATATATAGAGAACCCCCCATGAGGTGCGCTCAAGGAAAATACGGGGGTTACTACAAAATTATAAATAGCAATTTCTACCGTGTGGTATTTCATTTGAAAGGTAATCACGTGTGGAGACCAATTTTGGAAATTACATGTCACTAGCATGTCCCTATCCAATATGGCGGCCATATGTAAAGTACGGTCGAAGTACGTTCCACACATAACACTAAAGCCCGTCTCCTGAAAAAAACTAAGACAGATAGAAACATGAAATCTTTTGTAACCTTCAAGGTATATAAAAGACAACGTTATGCTGATAAGGAGAATCCCGTAAGAGGGAGCCTTAATGGAGTTACGGGGGATAGCTACAAAATTTTAAATAGCAACCCTCACTGTGGTACTTCGTTTGAAAGGCAATCACATGCAAAGACCAGTTTTGGAAACTGTTTGTCGCTATCGTGTCTCTATTCATCATGGCGGCCATCCGTAAGTACGGTCTAAGTACTTTCCACGCATAACGCTAAGGCTAGTCTCATGAAGAAACCAATTCAGATAGAAGCATGAAACATTTTGTAACCTTCAAGGGACACAAAAGACAACATTATGGTGATAAGGAAAATCCCCATGCGGGGACTAAAGGGGTTACGAGGGGTAGTTAAAAGTACTTCGACCGTACTTACGGATGGCCGCCATGATGAAGAGAGACACGATAGCGACTAACAGTTTCCAAAACTGGTCTGTACACGTCATTAGCTTTCAAACGCGTTGCCACGCGATGGGGTTACTTTTAAAATTTTATAGATACTCCATTAAGTCTTCCTCTTGGGGGATTCTCATTATCAGCATAATGTTGTCCTTTATGTCCCTTGAAGCTTACAAAATATTTCATGTTTCTATCTGTCTTAGTTTTTTCAGTAGACGGGCTTTAGTGTTATACGTGGAACGTACTTCGACCGTACTTTACATATGCCGCCATATTGAATAGGGACACGCTAGCAACATGTAATTTCCAAAATTGGTCTCCACACGTGATTACTTTCAAATGAGATACCACACGGTGGGAATTGCTATTTATAATTTTGTAGTAACCCCCCGTATTCCCCTTGAGGGCAGCTCATGGGGAGTTCTTCATATCAGCATAATGTATTCTTTTATGTCCCTTGAAGTTTACAAAAATTTCATGTTTTTATCTGCCTTGGTCTCTTCAGGAGACGGGCCTTAGTGTTATTCGTGGAAGGCACTGTATGTACTGCTTTGGTCAGATGGAGTTTTATTAGCAACCTTGAATTTTCCGAAGCTACAACGAATAACTTAGAAATATTTATATGTAGTTGGGCTTTTTTATACTATTGAGGAAAAAGTTGGTGGTGAATTTTCACCTGTAGAAGTCCAGATGCAGACATTTTATAATCCAGTCCATCTAGCAACGAGGACATTTTGTTAAGTATTTTTCCCCTTTTTAGATAGGAAAACCCTTCATGTTTGTGGAAAAGTGTGATGATGGACACTGTCTGTTTATATATATATATATATATATATATATATACGAGGGGCATTCAATAAGTAAAGAGATAAATAGCTATAGCTCAATAAAGATTTATTTCAATCTTTCAAAACTAAGGCTATTTTTCAATATAATCACCCTTTACAGTTATGCATTTGTTCCATCTTTCTTGCAGCTTCCTAATTCCCTTGGCGAAGAAATCTTTCGATTTACCCCGAAGCCACTTTTGCACCGCTGCCTTAACTTCCTCATTGTCTGGGAACCCATCTGGCACACGTTTTTCTGTACTTTAAAATGTTCCTAATGACATTGTGAACAGTTCTAGGGATGCGCACGAGACGAAATTTGTGGCTGTCTCGTCTCGAAAATGTGCTGTAAAAGTGATGTCTCGACTCGAAAAATGTATATTTCTCTATTGGAAGAGCCGTGTCTCGACTCGAATTTTGTCAGGAAAATCCTGTCTCGACTCGTCTCGTGCGCATCCCTAAACAGTTCCAACACTTAGTTGAACTTCCTCAGCTATCATTTCAACAGTAATTCTTCTGTTATCACGAATAAGTCCGTCAATCCTCGATTCCAACGAAGAACCAGAAACTTCCACTGGACGTCCACATCGGGGTTCATCACCTACACTTGTTCGGCCACTTTTAAACCGATCAACCCACTTGTACACATTCGCACGGTTCATACAATTGTTACCGTACTGTCTCAACATTCGAGAAAAAATTTCACTTGGTTTTACACCTTCTGCGACTAAAAACCTAATGACTGAGCGCTGTTCTTCTAAGGTGCAATCTTCTAGAGGACTTGCCATGATGAATTGATATTTTTGAAGTTATGTTGACATAAAATTACGAAACAGCAGATCAGAGCATATCCCAAGGTTGCCAGCTAACACCCCTGAAACAAAGAAAAAAAAATGATTAGTGTTAAAAATATGGACTTTGTCTCTTTACTTATTGAATGATCCTCGTATATATATATTGTGTGTGTACGCGTGCAGGGAAGGATCTGGTGTTAGGTATTAGTTGTAAACAATGCCAAACAATTAAATGTACATTATTTAATTAATTTCTTGAACATTGTAAACTGTTGTTACATTGTATTAGTGGTAGTGAAAATTTCAAGAGTTCCTTACAATGCACACTCACTGAATGTTTGAAATAGTTTCCCTATAGCCCTATACGTTGTCTCTGGATCAACGCTCTGCTAATTACGTTCACCTGTTTTATTACACTAAACCTTTAAATTAGGACTTATATATAGTATATAATTCTATTCTTATACATATAATTCTAATTATGTTGTAGGTAATATGCTGAATGTAAAATTTAAAAATGTTTATCCTCTTCTCTCTGGTTCTAATTTTTTGGCACTAATGAGTATATCTGATGTATTTATTAAAATGAATCTGATCTATTCTATTCAGTGAGTTATTTTTCTCGCATGTTTTTATCTACATCTTCAGCAATGTTCTGTTATTTATTCTTAGAATAATATGAAAAGAATTATGTATATTGGAATTCAGATTTGATGGTCATCGATTACAAAATAAATAAATAAATGTTATACATTAATTATTTACATAATTTCGTTCAACATATGGGACATTCAGAGTACAAGGAAATCATTCACTTACCAAATATGTGAGAAAACGCGAGAAAATGTCTGTACTGTTCCCTTAGACACGTCGAAAATTTAACACTGGTTTCTACATTATAAGAGTTATGTATACTATCTAGAAATGAATATTTTAAACTCAGAAGGGAATTTCAAGTAGAGGTCGTACAGATGAAATATGTAGAAACAGACCCAAAATAGACTTAATTCTCATGTGCTTTGAACATGCTGCTTGAAAGAGAAGTCAATTTCATTGTTTTAATTTGTGTTTAACCATGTAGGTCCCGGCGTCCCCCACAGGGGACATAAAATATGACGATATTATTATTTCTTTACAACTTTAAAATCAGACTGGCGAAATTGAAAACTGTTTGCAGGGGATGATTATAAATGGATCATGGCCTGTAAACAGTTTTCAATGTTGCCTGTCTGATTTTAAAGTTGTAAATGTATGCGGAAAATATATTGCAATGTATGAGGAAGATCACCATTTTATTCATTAACTATTAACTTACATTATTAACTTACATCATCTATGTATATAAGAAGTGAAAATGAATAAGAGTATAGGACTGTGTCTATTGATATAATGAGTATAAATTCACATACAATCGTAAGATTTAATAACTTCAGTGTTCCGTAACAGCCAAGTCATTTAAATTTTCTTACCCTAAGATGTAGAGAATCGACTGTTCTTAGAATGAAAGCATTAGAGTTGGTATCGGAGGAATGGACTTGGTTATAGATTAGATAACTTTTAAAGGGTAAAAGAGGAAGAAGAGTAATAAATATTTTTACATGAAATATCTTTGAAGGGGTGTTTTAGTTTTAATAAAACAGTATAAATTATCGATAATAATAATAATAATGATAATAAAATTATAATAATAATAATAATAATAATAATAATAATAATAATAATAATAATAATAATAATAATAATAATAATATCAATAATGGAACAAAAGAATTACAATACCAATTACGTAAACAATACGTTCCTATAAAGAAAATAATTGCCAGGAACTGATTAGAATCCGGTCTTTGAGATAAGAGTCGCCTGATTTACCAGTGCGCTACAAATTCCTCATATGAAGCTAAGAAAATAAACTAGCAGTTACGGAAAATAGACATTGAAATTTCTATTTCTACACGTCTAGATACAATTTAAGGAATGCGAAAATAATGTCAGCCATCTTATTTTCTCTGGAAATTAGAAGTTAAGATGAGGAAGAATTGTAATGTAAATCAAGGCCATTATATGCGATGAGATAGCCTCAACCTAAGATACGTTTTCTGATATATTACCCATTCATGAAGGTCTATAATACTTGCTTTTAAGTTAAAGAAGGAGATCACGAGTAAGTCATTGTGGTACGCACATAAGGAACGTCCCTTTACAAGCATTAGTACCTTGTGTATGGTATTACACGAAACGATTTAACTAGCTAACAGTCTCTTGTAGATGGTAAAATGACGATGCGGACTAGTGGTTAGCACAACGAACTTCCATCTGGGGACCGACGTTCGATTCCAGCAACGTCTATTCTTTTTAAGTTCTTCATTTCAATTTCAAAGCATAGTCGCAAGGGAACATTCCGATTTGGTGAATCCAATTCGCTGAAAGTGATTGTTAGCACTTTATTCAGCACAGAAAGAAACAAAGAAAAAGACGCTGTTTAGTGCGAGTCCGTATACAGGACGGGAGATAAGTGAGGACAAAGTGAGAAAATAGAATGTAGAAAGTGTCTAGAAACGTGTTAATTTTGATATGAGTAGAGGGTTTGACGTCAAATGTTGGGTATGAAGGATGCATGTAGAGAACTACGGAATAGACATAATGTGAATCATGAGGGGCATATGAAATGCCGCCATGTTTGAATTAGCGCAAGAAAAATATACGGGAAAGGGGTCATGTGACATTTCTCTTGATGCACACCGTCTACTGAAATCAACAGTGGGAAATCCAGTTTGAGACCTCTGCTTAATTTTAAATGTTATGGAACACTCTCTTAGCTTGCAGTGAAGCTCTGAGAGATTCCCAACTGCAAGCACTAGCTTGCTATTTATGCTCGTGGTTTTTACTTCCCATTCGGCTTGTTGTGGAGCTTTCGGGACTCCAACCTCAATTTGCTTGCTGTAGAGTACTGAGAAGAATGGTTGTGTGATTGATACAAAAATGGAGATAACAGTGGGCACATTTGAAAAATTATAAAGATGGACCATCGGACTCCTTACAGCTCTCGCCGGTATTTATATTGAAGGAGCAGTCGAAAGGTGTCATGAATATTCCAGGTGTCTTGAATGCACCAGGTGTTGTTTGCAAATATCCAGTTTTCTATAATGCATATTTAATCACAGCTTCGAACCTTGGTGGTGTAAACTGGCTCGTTGTCATATTTTGAAGTCAGATGACAGAAAAACTTTGCCTCTTATATATTTTTCGAAATTCTTATACGAACGGGAAGAAGAATACATCCAACGGTTGTAAAGGTGACGTGCAACCACCGGGAATCAGGAGTCGGGTAAGTTCAACCTTGTCCACTTTCTGCAACAACTAATATTTATTGGTTCTCCATATATCAATGAAGAGCAGCAGCTTTATGTGCTCTATAGAAGGCGAGAAAACGTCAGTCAAAAATTATTTCAGGTTGTCCTTGATCATATTTGCACTCTTACTAGCATATAAACGAGTATAGTTTGGATCCGGACGTTTTTTGGCTAGAAAGTGACTTCATTCACTCTTGTAGTTGTTCCTCATTCACGTTACATTTACGAGAGTATTGATATGTTGTCATAGCTTGGAACGCCTCCTGATACAGAGGTCTCAAACTGTATTGCCCACTATAGATTTCAATAGACGGTGTGCATCAAGAGCCATATGTCACATGACCTCTTTCCTGTATATTATTCTTGCGCTAATTCCAACATGGTGGCTTTACAGATGTCCCCATGACTTACATTACTCCTGTTCAATGGAGATCTACATGTATTCCACATATCCAACATTTGACCTCAATTCCTCTACTAGTTTCGAAATTAGCATGCCATTTCTAGACATTTTCTCCATTCACACATTACCCTCACTTACCTCCCACCCTCTATACGGTCTGCCACTAAACAGCTTATTTTTCTCTGTTTCTTTTGGTGCTGAACCCAGTGCAAGCAATCATTTTCAGCAATTGAATTAACCAAATCGGAATGTTCCTTGTCAGTGTGACCAACAAGATCTTTTCCTCTCCAGAAAGAAAAAGATATTGGAATGAGAATTGGAGAAAGTCTGTCAATGGAGGCAATGGTTTACAAAGTTATTTCTTACAGTTGTTCTAGATTTGATATTTTCATCTACTTTCAAGCATCTTCTGATAAATGCGTTGTCAGTGTTTTTGCTTCTTTGAACTTAGAGTATTTAATGAAATATTATATTACATATACATCAACTTTGAGATTAACATATTGTGTTCATTGCACAACACGCTCAGAACCATAGAGATTCATCTTAGAATAGAAAACTGTTTCGCGTGTCATTTACTCACAATTTTGCTTGCTTGAAGACCTGACTCAGACCAGCTGCTGTCCTTGTGAGGAAATGCTTCGTGTAGATTGGTTTGCATTTGCCCAAGCGTTTTGCAAACTGCAAATGATCTGGAAGCCAGGTAATGGAATTATAGCAGTGGGATACTATACTTCTGCTGGTGACTGTACAGGTGTTGTTTTCGCATACGATAACTCTAATACAATTTTTGATGGAAACTCTTATTGCTTGGATCTCACGTGAACATCTGATCCATGTCTCATATAGCCTAAGTTCTAAAAGAAACTCTAAAGCTCTAATGTAACCGGAAGGATGGAATAGCAAATTGAACAAATCTACGATTGAGGTCTGAATATTTTGTAAATATTATTTTCAGTACTTTTGTTATTGAATTTTTAGTTTGTAATAGTGTATGGATATTTTAATGTAGTTTGACCTATTTACGCTACACAACTTAATGATCTGTGCTTTTGTAGCTTAATTTTATGTCAGGTAAATGACTGTTTTCATTAAATGTTTTAAACTACACAATTGTTAAACCAGAATAGTTAACAAATATATTACAAAGTAGTTGGTGTCACTCCAAGATTTAATATTTGTAATATTCAGTATTTTAATAATGGTATTCCGTGAATATTTTAGAAAGGACTTATAATTTAGTATTTTTGTATACTATGTCAAGGAATTATATACTTACGCTATGATACCATGTCAGATTATATAGTTGTTAATTAGGTATGTATTCAAAACATCACTCAGAAAAGCTTGCACCAAATAGTAAACTATCCCTTATGGATGTTCTTCAATAAGACTTTACTCCATACCACAGGGCTGTTAGTGAAATCTTGACTTACGGAACTTGAATAAAATTGATTGAGCTGTTTATGAGAAAATAATCAATGTTAAACCACATCTTACGGAGTTTGTTAAAAAACAAACGTTTTTGTATATTGTCGTGTTGCAACAGAATATTAATTTAGAAAATTTAAGCAGAATAGTTCGAGTTTTTTTTTCAGATTTTACATTTTAATTTTCACCTTTTATTTCCGGATCCCGGCTTTTCGGGGTATTTTTTAGACTTTCAGTCAAGCAGCTACTGCATCGTCACTATTTATCCTAGGATCATGGTTCATACCTCATTCTCTTCAGAATAGAGATGGCTTTCAAATGGTACCACTTGCATGCTCATACCATACATCAGAAGCGGGATAAATGATGTCAAAGGGAAAATTTCGGAGGGAATTTTTTTTCTCGCACTTTGGGTCCCCCTGGAACGGCTTTGTGTGAACGTAGCCATCTAAAAAAATCAGATAAATAGTACTTGGTATGCTTAATGTGTGTGCCACATTTCAAGTTTCTATCTTGAATAGTAAGGGCGGGAGAAATTTTATCAAGAATTCCCACAATGCCCCAAATTACCACAAAACACTATGATCTCAAGGAAAAAATTTCCTGAGACATCCCTAATTACCCTAGGGTCATGTTTCGCCCATCATTCTCTTCATAATAGAACTGCCTTTCAGGTGGTACTATTCACATGTCTCCATCATGTATCTAAGGCGGGAAATTCCCGAAGAAAGGGATTTTTGGGGTACAAATATCCCTTTTTTCAACCTTTTGCCTCTTTGCCCCCCCCCCCTGTTTTAACTCACAAATCTGAAAAAAATCTGGTAAATACTACTTGGTGGACTGAATGTTTGTACAAAATTTCAATCTTCTACGTGCAAAAATAAGCCCGCGAAAAAATATTGAACATGGGCTTAATAAATGAAAAAATATATTTTAGAATTATGACGTCATCACCTCCTATGTCTGGACGCAGGAAGGTGTGAAACCATACGTAAGGTCTTCTACAATGCCTCTGGACTAGAAAAACAAAAAAAGGACGAAAACGATCAAATAGGAGAGTTATAATGCAATGTACAATGAAAAACGCGTATGGTACAAATTGTACCATAAGATCCCCAAAGGGTAAGCAACACTTATTTTTCGGGAGATGGGAAATGATTCGAAAAAATGTAGCATCTTATAAAATCTTAAGTTAAAATTTGATCTGGATACATTGAATGGTATGACATATAGGCGTGTGTACGGAACTGCCTGCTAACTATATAAGAATTGAACTCCTCCTAGACCGCTAGACCGATTTTGATTACTTTTGGCACATACCAGGAATATTAGTCCACTAAAGATAGCTCATTTTTCTGCGAAGAAAGGAACAAATTAGCAACAAGCTGAAAATTGGTATGGAAGTAGCGGAATGTGTCAGGAATAACACACTAAAAGTCCCCTAAAATCCCATTGTAGCTTTTCCCACAACTTTGAAAAATGTCCGCCATCTTTAAACGACGACAAGGAATTTATGGAATTCGTCACTCCTTACGTTTATCTCTCTAGCCAGCGTTCTAATTATCACAAATCCATGAAACATATATGGTTGCAAAGCTTGAAACACAGATAATTTAAGTAAATAACATGTGCTCATCGTGCTAAATTTCTAGAAGAAGAGGAAGAAGAAAACAGCTTTTTTTATTTAAAAAAAGGTATATTTTCAGAAATCATGATAAGTTTGCAACACTAAAAATTATTGCACATCAACAAAACAACACCAACAGATGTCATTGATATTTATCTCAAATATAGCCATCAATGACACAAATCAGTGCAATACAACCTGAGAAAAAATGATAACCAATATTACTTTCTGACCTCTCTGTACGAAAGTGCATAAGATGATATTTACTTTCATGGCTCTAGTCACCTTATATTTTTGCATAGATCCAAGAGCTATATATCATTGGGAATCTTAAGAAACGTAAATTCGAAAGAGGTAACGCTTATACTAATCAAGCCCAATCTGTGGAAGAAGCGTCAAACCCAAAATTTCGGGACGAAACATGATTGTAGTTTAAAATTTGCAACACTAACAATTATCGTACATTAACAAAACTCTACCACCGTTTTCATTATCATAATTATTAATTTACTTTAAAATGGGGTACATTTTTCCCGATGGAGTAAGCTTTTATTTCGCATAGTATTACATGACGTAAATATAGCAAAATAAATAATAATGTACTAACAGTGTTAGAAAGGAGCAAAAATTGGTAGACCCTTTTGCAATAGAAAACTGTAATTCACACATTTAAAATCACTCTCAACTACAATAGTCATTTGAATGTAATTGTGTTCTTGTTATAACTAGAATGCAATTTTTCTACTAGTATTCTTGAAATCGAACTTAATGTTTACATTAGACGTTAGTATGCACTTTAAGAACATTTTTGCAACGAATTCATTCAGTTATTTTATGAGATCAATCAATGAGATTATCGTTGTTATCTCGTTCATCTCCACGGTCTTCATCATTTGGTTTTGTATTCATACAACCAATTCCTTGACACTAACGACATAAATTAGAGCACACAATTCCTGTTTTCCGACAACCATACCAACGATCACAGTCATTTTCACCGTTGCAGGATATTAAATGCATGACAATTACATGGAGAGGCTTCTTTTTTCATTCTTGCTGGTACAAGAATATCTCCTAATGTTTTGCATCCATATTCAACCGCTCGCATATCACTTCCATGACACAATTGAGCCTGATGATACGCTTTTAAGATATGATGTTTCGCGGCATCACTGGTTGGTAGCAACGTTGCTAACTGTATTTTGTTGTCAATAGGGAAGTGACTTACTGCACTGATGTATAATTGATACTGACATTCATCCAATGAGGTTACTACTGCTGGACAATATTAGTGTGTTAATAGAAATGATGTGCCAGCTTAAATCGGAGATCATACACTAGCATTATCATGGTTGGAAACTTCAAGTGATCGGCATAAATATTCCTGTTTCTGCGATAATTACAATGCATTTTTTCTTTCTCTGTCGATACAAACCACATCATGTCGTATCCAGTTAAAGGATGGTAACTGAGCAAAACAATTAGCACATTTGCCCATGTATCTTGCAACTTCTTAGTACTAACTTCTTTTGTCACTTCTTGTCCACGTCCTAGCTTTCGAAAATTGATGGCGTACTGATTATTACCTTGTGCAAGCAAAAGAATTAAAATGTCAACATCCTCGCCAATTACTACGACGTTCCTACAAGTATTTAAAGGCTTGGCTATAGCACTTTTAGCTGCGTCAGCATCACTTCTTGCTTGCTGGGTTTGAATTCCAGCTTGTGTCAAATGAACCATCAACTCACGGGTGAAACAATCTTTATTTTTGGAATTATCCAAGAGTTTATCTTTTGTAGTTATAATATGGTTTCGTTTGTGAATAATGCCAAAGCTGAATGAGCGTTTGACTCACGTCGTTCCCGTTCGGCAGCTTTTATACTGTTTTCAGTACAATATCCATAAAAAAAACTGTTGCTTTCGTTCCAGAGTTTGTGAGTACATAAGGTACATGGGAGTTGTACACGTTTACGGGACAAGAATAAATGACCAAAAATGCCATTAAAATGAATGGCGAGTTTGGTCGTTTATTTGTGTCCCGTAGTGTTGTGCCAAACAACATGATATAGAAGCCAGCCTCCATCTATAACGTACACAGCGTTTTCAATTTGAGTTTTAGAATCTGTCCGATATTCAAATATCACACAAAGCAGACTTTTTCGTTTTCCTCATGGACATTTCTCTGAAGAGAGAAAGTGCATAAGGTGCAAGCTCGTATGCATATTTGGCACATAAAAGATGCCCAGAAGCATGGAAGTATGGTAGCATTTCTCGTATGCAGTGAAGATGGAGATTTAAGTCTCCAGTCTTTTGGCACAAATGGAAAGACGCATAATTTCTACTAGCTAAAGTACGGGGCAAATAACTTAGAGGTATGGCTTTTTTCTGCAGCAGCGTCCATTGAACAACTACATCAGCATCAATATCTTCTTTAGTCATTAGAGGAATACAAACATCTCGCAATTGACTTACAAACTCCTCTATGTGATCTAATTCAATAAATATATATAATGCAATTGCTAATTGTGTTAAAAAATGAGCTCACAAAGCACGAGCATAAGAATGGCCTGACATCATCTGTGAAATGGTGTTACTAGCATACACACAACACCAAAGTTCCTCAATGCCACTACATTTCGTTATAAATGTAACTGCTCCCATAAATGACATTAATGTGTCGAAAACCCCCAAGTCGAACAACCACCCCCGGTAATTCATCAGGATTTCTACACAATTTCACATGTTTTAACGTACAAAATATGATTGAACGTGACTACGCACATTTCTTGCTTGTTTCCAGCACATTCTTTGCTCACATACATAAGCTCCAAGTACAGCATCTATGCTTGTTGACTGATTGATGAACGGTAGAATTACTACTTGAGATGTTTGGTAGTTACTGTTATTACTTGTCATCAGCCGCATGAATCTATTCCAATTCAGGCATGTTGGAGTCTTCAACCACATGAGTATCATCCATATTACATCGTACAGAACGTGGGCTTCAGTTTGGATGATACTCAGTACACAAATGTGTCTTATATCTTCAATGATTAAATCCAAAAGACCATAACCTTTTCGTGTATACGTTGAAACTGGTATCTTACATTCATTCTTTCACAGTGTACGTTCCTAGAGCCGAGGTATAGCTCAACGATATTCGAGAGACTGAATATGCATGGAAAACATTAGGAGATATTTTTGTACCAGCAAGAATGAACAAGGAACCCTCTCCATGTAATTGTCATGCATTTAATATCCTGTAACGGTGAAAATGACTGTGATCGTAAGTGTGGTTGTCGGAAAGTAAGAATGGTGTGCTCTAATCTATGTCGTTAGTGTCGAGGAATTGGATGTATGAATGCACAACCAAATGATGAAGAGCATGGATATGAACGAGGTAACAATGATAATCTCATTGATTGATCTCATAAAATAAGTCTGAATGAATTCGTTACAAAAATGTTCCTAAAGTGCATACTAACGTCTAATGTAAATATTAAAATCGATTTGAAGAATACTAGTAGAAAAATTGCATTCTAGTTATAACAAGAACACAATTACATTCAAAAGACTATCGTAGTGGAGAGTGATTTTAAGTGTGTGAATTACAGTTTTCTATTGCAAAGGGACTACCAATTTTTGCTCCTTTCTAACACTGTTAGTACATTATTATTATTATTATTATTATTATTATTATTATTATTATTATTATTATTATTATTATTATTATTATTATTATTATTATTATTGCTATATTTACGTCACGTAATACTATGCGAAATAAAAGCTTACTCCATCGGGAAAAATGAACACAATTTTAAAGTAAATTAATAATTATGATAATGAAAACGGTGGTAGAGTTTTGTTAACGTACAATAATTGTTAGTGTTGCAAATTTTAAACTATTTATATGAAAATCATATTTCGTCCCGAAATTTTGGGTTTTGCGCTTCTTGCACAGCTTGGGCTTGATTAGTATAAGTGTTACCTCGTTCGAATTTATGTTTCTTAAGATTTCCAATGATGTATAACTCTTGGTTCTATGCAAAAATAGGTGACTAGAGCCATGAAAGTAAATATCATCTTATGCACTTTTGTACAGAGAGGTCAGAAAGTAATATTGGTTATCATTT
Source organism: Thermobia domestica (assembly GCF_964235325.1). Taxonomy (NCBI): domain Eukaryota; kingdom Metazoa; phylum Arthropoda; class Insecta; order Zygentoma; family Lepismatidae; genus Thermobia; species Thermobia domestica. The sequence goes on from NC_137470.1 coordinate 80,336,810, forward strand.
TCTCTCAGGTTGTATTGCACTGATTTGTGTCATTGATGGCTATGTTTGAGATAAATGTCAATGACATCTGTTGGTATTGCTCTGTTGATGTGCAATAATTGTTAGTGTTGCAAACTTATCATGATTTCTGAAATAAAAGAATCTGAAATATAAGATTAAAATAAAAAAGCTGTTTTCTTCTTCCTCTTCTTCTAGAAATTTAGCACGATGAGCATATATGTTATTTACTTAAATACCCTGTGTTTCAAGCTTTGCAACAATATATGATGCATGGATTTGTGATAATTAGAACGCTGACTAGAGAGATAAACGTAAGGAGTGACGAATTCCATAAATTCCTTGTCGTCGTCTAAAGATGGCGGACATTTTTCAAAATTGCGGGAAAAGCTACAGTGGGATTTTAGGGGACTTTTAGTATGTTATTCCTGACACATTCCGCTACTTCCATACCAATTTTCAGCTTGTTGCTAATTTGTTCCTTTCTCAACCTGATCTTTAGTGGACTATATGGTAGAGTCTAGGTTTGTATAATGTTACTACGATTAAAATGCATATTCAAGTGGAGGAGCGAAAGAAGACTATATATATATAAATGTGTGTGTGTGTGTGTGTATACACATTTAATGTAAAAATCTTTGTCTGGCAACTCAATTTATACCGTTAAACGATTTTCATTATTTTTGGTACATGCGGGAAGTTTAAAACTTAGGCGAAAAATGGAGTATCTCACAATCCTCTCGACTTCGAAATACTAAAACATGTTACGTAATTCCTCATTTAGAAGAATAGGACTTGTGACTCAGTATTTTTATTTTTATTTCTATTTTAAGGGGGCAAGGGACGCATGTTCTTATATGTATATATATATATTGTATATATATATATATATATTTACAACCTCCAACCGTCGTGCCTAAATTGCATGGGGATAAATCAATGTGTGACGGTTGAAGATCGCTACTACTCACCATCTGTAATGAGTAGGTTCGAAGTGGGAACAGAAGAAAACCACAGAAATTTAACTTTCATTTAAATATTTGTATTCTATAAAATATCATGTGTTAATGTTGTTAACGTAGACTGTGTATAACACATCAGATCACATATCGTAAGCATCTAAGAAGTTAGTCACGAATAACCCGTACATAGCTGAGATACACATACCTTGTAATAGATGACTGCCTGGACTGGATGTTGAAGTTCTTATAATGATGAATAGTTCGTGCTGCGAATAGTCTATCCTCGCCGACTATTGTTCAACCATAATCCAAGTTAATGGTTGTACTGGATAATGCTAGATCTTCCTAGATCTACTCCTAGACTGGACTCACAGTTGACTGATTACTGTGATAAGAGTACAAGTGGTTCTCTCTGTTGATACTCCACTTCTGACCCAAATCCTTTCGGACCATAGGTTTTTATTCTCAGTTTCCAGACATTCTGGAATTCATGTTGTTGACTTTTGTATATCTCAGCTAATGGTAAAACATTGGTTTCACCCGAATTACATCGTGATCAAATTCTCAGACCAACAAATTTCTGCAAACCTGACAGTTATGCCACAGTCAAAGTGTGTTACTGTTACAGCATTACATCTTGATGACATTTCAATTCTTCAACCAAAACATTGCAAATCACAACACATACAAACTGACGATTTAGCGTCTAGCCATAACAAAACATAACATTCAACGCATTTACAAATTATTGACGTAAACACATAAACACGAACACGTGTTTACACTATATGACAACATTTCATTATTATACAACATTTAATGATTGAGATGCTCTATCTCCAAAATAATATATTCCAAAACCGTATATATCTACAATATATATAATGTTTGCCCGTAACCTCCTAGCTTTTGCAACAAGAGATTAGGCCTTTGCTTAATTTAGTTTTTAGTATATTTTCAGCAAAGGGGAGAGAAGGCAAGGGAGTAGCATGTAAAAATAATTGAAACCGACCGATGTTAGTGACCAAGCCATTGTTTTTGGGGTTGCTGATATTATCAGTAATACTTTCAACGTCATCTTAGTCCAAGTTCATCATAACCGGTATGGATGAAATAGGAAAAATAACTAATGTTGTAATTGTAGAATGTGTCAATTAGGGTATTGGATAAGTTCCCCCGTGTTGAAGAGATAAAATTGCAAATATTACTTATGTGACTTACCTCAGTAGCCATCACTGCTAACAAGGAAGGGTCACGCAGCGGCTCCGCTGAGATCCGGACGAGACAATTGTGTTTGCATTTGATATGTTATAACTAGATGAATCCCAAAGTTATACGTGCCACCGGGCGGAATATCATGAGTTACAACATATTTTGTAATGTAAAAACTACAAAATAATAATAATAATAATAATAATAATAATAATAATAATAATAATAATAATAATAATAATAATAATAATAATAATAAATAATAGTAATAATAATAATAATAAATACCTGGCTGGCAGAATAGTTTGAACCGAGTCATTTGTTTGGAAACGGTTGGGTATGTGGAAAACTCCTACAATACGTATCCCATCATTTTCAAGGACTCACTTTATCGCAAAAAAAAAAAAAATGCCTCAGGGTCCTCGCAGGTTCCCAGAGGGGTCCAACTCACAATTTTCAAATGGCAAGGGGGGCTATGTAGCACATCGTTTGAAACTTGTTGTAAAATGAAAGAAAATGCAGCAAGTTTCGACCCTCTACGACAACCTTGTGCAAAATGGCGACGGGTCAAAGTGTAAACAAAACCTTAGTTGAAAAGTCCATGGTCACCCCTATAAATCTTAAACGGTGAGGCAAATGTGAAAACAGGAAAAGAAGTGTGACATCATTATCAAAGTACAACGATTTAAGTGAAAACGCCTTGTTCCAGGGTCCCCACATGGTCCCAGGTGGGGTCCAACTAAAAAGTTTCAAACGGCAGGAGAGGTAGCACATCGTTTGAAAGCTCTTGTTAAGTGAAAGAAGATGGAGGACATCTCGACTTTCTACGACAACCCTGTCCAAAATTGCGGCGGGTCAAAATGTAAACAAAAGCTTAATTGAAAATCTATGGCCACCTTGAATCCAAGATGGTTACTTAAAACCTATATCGAAAGGATAAACTTACCAAACAGCTGAAGCTAGGAAAACCAAATTTGGCATTAATGTTGACTAGTAGGTGACGAAAATATGCGAAATATTCAAAAACGCGACATCTAGAGTTCAAAATGCCGCACTATGTATCGAACGCATGTTCAGCTCACACCACTGGTGTTGGAGAAGCAAAACTTGGTATTTGCGTTTATGGTTAATAGTAGGTATCCACAAAATATCAAAGAGTATAATCTGCAATCCAATATGGCTGTCAGCGTAAAAAAAAAAATGAGTTTATATATAAGTATGTTATTTCTTGGAATACTGTGACCAAACCAACAAAGTTTGACGCAGCTCGATGTACTAAAATGACTTACACATGGTTTGGTACTACCCGCCAATCTTGCAAATGAATCTTTTATTTTATTATTATTACTATTATTATTTGTATATTTGGTATTGCTTGAAGTATTGCGATCAAACCAACGAATGCGATACAAATGTAACCATCAGAAATATGTTGCAATAGAGCCCCAACCTACTGGTCCAGCAAGTCCTTTCTGCATGAACTACGTATGGCAAAATTTAAAAAAAATACACGAAGGTATTCAACTTTTGGTCAGCACTATGAGTAGGAAGTCAGAGTTGTGTGTTCATCGCATATTCCTTATATTCAAGAAAATGATGTCATGCGTACCGTGACGAACGTGCATTAAAAACAAAACATATATGTTGTTACCGAATGAAATAATAGTTGAAGTGAATCGAAATTCAATTGTTCTTTACTCTTCCTATTGTTTCTAAATACATAATAGAGAAAAATAGAGATTCAGATTTGTACTGTTAAGCTTTCAATTAAGCTTTTGTTTACATTTTGACCCGCCACAGTTTTGGACGGGGTTGTGTAGAAAGTCGAGACTTGCTCCACCTATTTTCATTTAACAAAATCTTGCAAACAATGAGATACTTGACCCCTCTTGCCATTTGAAACTTTTTAGTTGGATCTCACCTGGGACCCTGGGACAAGACGTTTTAACTTAAATTGTTATACTTTGAAAATAATGCCATACTCCCTTTCCCATTTTCACATTTGTCTCACCGTTTCTGATTTACCATGGGGTGACCATGGAGTATAGGCGTGACCATGGACTTTTGAGTTAAGTTTTTGTTTACATTTTGATCCTACGCCATTTTGCACAGGGTGGTCGTATAGAGTCGAGACTTACTGTATTTTCTTCCATTTTACAACAGCTTCCAACGATATGCTACTTATCCCCCCTTGCCATTTGGAAATTTTGGGAATTGGACCCGTCTGGGACCCTGCGAGGATCCTGAGGCAAACTTTTTTATCCGAAAAAGTATGTTCTTGGAAATGATGGGATACGTATTGTCCGAGTTTTCCATTTACCCAACCGTTTCCGAGCAAATGACTCGGTTCAAACTACTCTGCCAAGTAATTTTTTGTAGTTCTTACATTACAAAATATGTTGTAACTCACGATATTCTGCCCGGTGACACGTATAACTATGGGATTCATCTAGTTATAACATATCAAATGCAAACACAATTGTCTCGTTCGGATCTCAGCGAAGCCACTGCGTCACCCTTCTTGTAAGTATGATTAAATCCAGTGCTGTTTGACTTTCCTAATTTTGCGGTGGATCAGTAAATGTGCTTCATTATGTCTAACTATGATTTGAGTCTCAGGTAATGGAGAAACGATTTACTTTGCCCAACCTATATTTCCGTGGAGAGAATATCATGAAAGAAGAGACTAGAAAAATCTATTCTGATATTCAATTAACAATAAGGAGAACAAATGCATTTCTTTTTGCACATACAAGAAGAATGAACTATATTACTTATTATTTTATAAATTGCTTATGTGACAATTTCTATGAAAAAAAAATATTATTCTACATGGTGTTTCAAAATACATATTATCATGTTCACTTTATATTGACTTTTACTCACTCGGATTGAGCCCACTTTTACCCGTATGAAAGGTATTGATCCTATAAGTACAATTTGACCCGTTAGTTTCGTTTGGATGGTTGATCTGTTTGGGTCGTTTCAACTATTCGGTTCGTTTGGACCATTTGACTCCTTTGGGTAGTTTGACCCGTTTGACTCTGTTGGACACGTTTACCTGTTAGGCCTGGTGGACAGCATAGAACCTGAAAACCTTGTGAAAACTTGAGATAAACACGATTACAAACTCAAAATGGGGAAAATTTATTTTCACTCTCAGCACTAATCGCTATAGCAGAAAAATAGTAATAGGAAGCGAGAAATTTCTTTATATTGATATAGGTTCATATTGGTATATTACATCTTCGACTTTATTACTCTCTTGCAACCGGATATGGTAGTAGAAATGGCATCAAGACAAGACGAGATAATACCACATATAGTCTCGGTCTCGTCTCGAGTCGAAAACCATCGAGTCGATCTCGAGTTGATCAATAAACGCTTGCATTGGTCTTTCAACCTTGGCGGCGAAGACTCGATCCTGTCTCGATAATACGGAAATAATTGTGTGAAACCAAACACTGGATTTAACCAAACCTTACTATATTATTTTATGATTTTTTCATTTATCCATTACATTCCAAAGATGGAGTGGGTCAAGTAGGTCAAAATTTGTAAGTGGATCAGTTTATCGTGGGTCAACAGGACGTCACCTACTCTGACCTACCAAGACCATTCGACCCACTCTACTCAGTGCATTGCAGACAGCATCTTCTGAACACTGATGAATTTTTCTATGTTCTAATTTCAAGACAACGTATTCCTTTTTTTCATTTGTTTCTATCTCCTTACCTGAGAAGGGTATATATAAGTGAAAAAGAACTTCAGGCACTTTTGGATATTGATATTTGTAATTGTATTACTGGCAATAGGATTTATTACTTGGCTTTCGAGAGACAGTCGAATTTTATAGTATTTTTTTTTTTTTTTTTTACGTTGGCCTACTTTTCCTTCATTTGAGACTTTCAAATTTCATTCTATTTTCCACTGAAAAGTATCTGTAATTCAACAAGGAAATGATTATCTAATGTGATAATTCAATTGAAATTCATGTAAAATGGCCCATGAGAAACATTACACCATTTTATATCTTAAAGGTCAGATCCACAGGTATTGTAACAGAGCAGAGCTTTAGAGATTGACCATAGAAATTCAAACTCCGATTAGTGATTATTTCACAGCCTTGGTTTATTGCAAATCTAAACTCTTTACACTGAGAAAAATCTGTTCTCCGGACAGCGGTATATTGTACAAATATACGGAATCCTATTGCTTACAATAGAAATCAGTACGGAGCATACGTTATACGTATGCTACATAGGCACTGCCCTTAGATGTTACATCATGCCGTTGCGGGAAGTCTGATATCTGACACTTTTCCTTATATTACACACATATATTACCTTCGTCAGCTATATGTTATATACGTTCATTTGTATGTGAGATCCTGACCGCTTATATTGTTTAATGTGGAACGTAGGTACAGATGGAATACTTATACAGAAAGTATTATAAAACATGCATTATGAGTTATAGTTTGCTGTACGTTAAATACAAAAAATACAGGATTTACAAATGTAACATATGATTTTACTTACAGCACATACAATTTTTTCTCAGTGTAGTCAGTGGAGACGAGGGCGTGGATCATGGGTCAGGGTTGGCGACAATGGTTTTTTGTGGATAGTGGGTCAGAATGGGTCATGGTGGGTCGTGGACCAGTGGGTCATGGGTCAAGTTTTCGTTGACCCACCCCATCTCCGTTACACTCTTCATGGACTGTTGTCTTCAAATGATTACTACAAAATGGTTCATTTTCAATGAATGAAATGCTTCATTCGAGTTTTACTTCAGAAGTTTATTTGACACTTTATAATACAGGCTCCCTGGAACTTCCTGGTTGTCAGCTTAATTCTCCGTAGTATAATTATAATGGCACTTATCTTTGCTCTGCACCTGCAATGGCACCTGCAGATGTAGATCATTCTAACGTGAATCAAGTTTCCAATACATTGTAGGGAAATAAAATGAATAAAAAGAAATTAACACGTAAATTTCATCAGGGTGATTGTGTACGTGTTAGTAAATAAAAACATAAATTAGAAAAAGATTATTTACCAAAATGGTCACAAGGCTGTTATTGATAAATGTATACCGACAAATTCTATTACTTATAAATTAAAAGCTTGGAACGGGGAAGAAATTAAAATAATATTTTATGCACAAGAATCCCAAAACGTTTATCTTAATTCAAACAAAAAACTCATTTGATAGAAAATTCTTTAAAATGAAAGGAAGGTATGATGTATGTAAAATGGTTAGATTATGCAACAAGAATGTTAATTCGTGGTATAAAACAAATTCTGTTCAGTCTTCAATATGAACTCAATGATAAAACATGATTTCTATGTTACTCTATCTCCAAATGCTAGTAGTGAAATTTTTAGTAATAACACAACTTCATCATTTATATTAAAGCTTGCACAAACTATTCACTTGAGTGATGGAGTATGCAATGTTGCATTAACGCAACTTAATGTACGATTAATTTTTATAATGTACGTGAAAAAGTAATTCAACCAATATTGATGATGAACTTGAAGTTAATGATTTGATAATACGTCTGGATGTTATTCTTCCGTTCATTCGATTTTAGATATGATTCCTGAACATGTACACATGTTAAAATATTATAAAAATAAAACTCAGATTGTTATTAAACATTCTTTAAATTTCAAACGTCATTGTATGATTGGTATGACACGTGGTTTACAACATTTGCTTGGTTTTATAAATAAAAATATAACCGAGTTTCAAGGTCTTGCTTTAAAAAAAAAATCTTTTAATGAGGAATTTGCAGTAATAACACGTGCAAAATTTCCGTGTAATTTGAAATAATATATTAAACATTGTCAATGTGTTGATATTGTGAAACAACAAGAACATATTGAACCGGTAGTTCGGATGGTTAGCGGGTATAATGTTGAAAATGGAAATGTAAAATGTTTTCTATTTCCCACGCCACATTATGTTAAAATTGAAAAGACATATTTTAACACGATAGAAGTAAACTTAAAAGATGAACAAAGTTTAAAATTGCCATTTAAATTTGGAACTTCAACTTGACACTTCGCTTCAAAGGAAAAGGATTTCTGAAAGTATAGATGATAGTTTTTACATTATATTAGTTCCAAATGCTAATACTGATGTTTATCCTAAAACTAATCCAACACACTTTATAAATCGACTAAAAGTAATTTTCAATTATTAGAAACCAATTCATATGTAGGATTAACTGAATTACATATTCCTTTAGCATATTATGTTACTGATGGGGAAAATGTTGTCTGGTATAAACTAAAAGGAAATGATGAACCTCGAAAAAGAAAAATTTTAAGTGGATATTATCCGTCAGCTCATCATGTCATTGATGAATTGAGCAAAGTGCCAAAAGATATAAAATTTTCTGCATCAAATATTGTACACTTTGAATGTAGTAATAGCGTTTAATTGCTTAGTTTGTCAACAACAATAGCATTACAATTAGGATTTCCTGAAAACAAAATCCTTGTACTTCATTCTTGTTGATTTAAACAGCTGTACATTAATAATGGTTATCCACACCAATTATTTATTTATTCTGATATGCAATATCAATTTTTAGTCGTTATGAAAGCATCATTGTTACGTATTGCTACAATGTCGAATATTAAATACGGTAAAGTGGGAACAATAACACTTCAACATATTCATTATTTTCCCTTGCAAAATTTCCTTTCAACACTATTGAAATACTGCTAAAGGTCATGCACGTCCGAATTTGTCAACTTTGCTCTGGGACACTGAGTGTAACACTTCATTTTAAGCACTCTTCTAATAAAAATTAATTCATTAAAATGAAATTTAGACGTCATTACTGACATAGTATCCCATACTTTTCAGGACCTGTATATCAACGGTGATATGGTGTAGGTAGTTTCTTCCAAGGATTATTTCGTTTTCCATTACCATTTTTTAAACAAGGTGCAAAAACTGTAGGTAGTCAAGCATTACAAACGGGTATACTAGTAGTCGGTGATGTATTACAAGATAAACCGTTTAAGAAATCTGTTAGCGCACGTGTAAAAGAAGCTGGCAAAACATTAAAGACAAGAGCTGTTAACAAACTTGGTCAGTTATTAACTGGTAGTGGTAACAGACTGGCACGCAAATGTAAAGCTACAGCAATTTTTCGTTTTGGACCGCCAACAAAAGATAGGTAGTTGGAAACAAGAGTAAAAGTAAGAGAAGAAAAGGAAAATAAATCGTGTTAGAGATATATTCTCATAATGGCATTACTTAATTCAAACAGTGTAGAATGTTGCACAAGTGATTTTGATTTATTTAGTACTCCAATAACACAAATTGCAACTGAATCTTCAATCACTACTGAATATCGATCAAGTTAAACATTAACTTCTGATGTGCCTATTATTTTTTCATTCCAGGTAAAACAGGTGAATTTATTCATATTGCATATCTTTATCTTTATGTAAAATTATGTTGTAGCACCAGCAAATAATTTCTTACCTATTTAGTCAAATTGACATTCCGTGAAATGATAAATTAATAACTTCTTCATTAGGATTTTATTCTTATCGTGCACACCCTGAAACATTATTAAATTATTCCCGAGATGCTACTGATACACATTTGAAGTTATACATGTAGTAGAAAGATACCACTAAACAATTCAATATATTAAGTGTAGATAATGTAGGTTTTCAACAACGTTCTAATTATGTTTAAAATATTAGATCGTTTGAAATGTATGGGCACCTCTGTACAGATATTGCTGGATTGCCACGGGCAATTGCAAATAAAGTAGGTTTTCGTAGAAAATTACACCGTAGCAAAGATGATTTTTGTTTAGTGTCTTTCGCAAATACTTCTTATAAAGTAATACTTGAAGATGTTACTCAACCTATGCGACGTATAGGTTTTCACCACATTTAACAATGGAAATCTATACTAATATGTTTCGTGATACAACGAAATATCCTCTTACGGGAGTTCAAACAACGTTTTAAACTATTCCTTCGCATGTTAAGTCATGCAGCCTTGTTAATATTTTCTTGGGTAACGTACTCAAGGTCTCGTTATCGATTTCGATTTCAATTCAGCATTTAATGGGAAATCTAAACTTAATCCATTTCATTTTCAACTATTTCACGTCAAAAAAAACTGCAGCTACAGGTCGGATCAAAATCTTTTCCTCCCAATCGCCTTACCCTCGATTTGGAAAATGAATTCTACCTTCAAAGTTACAATTGTCTGTTGTCCGATACTGGTTTATATTATAAAGATGATGCACTTACTATTACTCCTCAGAAACAGAGCCGTAGTTAGAGATTTCGGCGCCCGGGGCGAAGTAGAATTTGGCGCCCCAATAGATTCACCATACCAAACTTTGCCTCTGTTTTCAATGAGAGAAGCAGCTTTTGTTGCTATGCTATGCTGAATTTTTATCTAGCTGCTTGGACAGAAAATTGTAACATCCAAAAACGATCATTATGTATTATTTTACAAATTAGATCTATTTTCAAGAGGCATTTCTGGACTCAAACTTCAGGAAACTACCTTTGGTTGTATGCAAATCCACTTGGAGAATAGTTATGAAAATTTACAGCTATTTACAACGTTTCATACTATCGATAAGAAATGGAATGTTAATACATTAGAAACTATGTGTTTTTAAAATGTTCGAAATAGGTGACAGCATTAATTTCTAGTAATAATTGTAAACTTCTGTAATTTTATTCCGTACATAACCACACAAATAGCATTTTAATTTCGATTCGTTTAATACCAGCAATTAAACGGGTTGAATTTGTTAATGATATACTTTTTTTTATTACTCTTAAGGGTTGGTGGTGTGATATTATTTTTTTTAATGTGCATGTCGCAACAAAAGATAAGGATGACGATATAGAAGACAGTGTTTACGAACAAGTAGTTGAAGGTGTATTTGTCCAACTCCCGTGATATCATATGAAAATTCTATTAGGGGATTTCAATGCGAAAGGGAAAGATTATCAGCATAAAGAAAGTAATGACAGCGGCGTTAGAATCGTAACCTTAGCAACATTCAAAAACCTTATTCTGAAGAGTACAAAATTCCCACATTGCAATGTTCATAAATACACATGGGCCTGGCCAGCTGGAGGAACACACCATCAACTTGATCACTTTTTAGTAAACAGAAAAAGTCAGTCTAGCATAATTGATGTTCGGTCGTTCGAGGACCTGACTGTGACACTGATCACTATCTGGTAGCAGCGATAATAAGATAGATATTATCGTTGAATAAAGGAAATATTCACATCTAAAAACGAAGAGGTTTAGTTTAAAGAAGTTAGAGTTGAACCAGGCTAGAGAGGAATACAAGATTGAAGTGTCGAATAGATTCTCGGTCTTAGAAGACTTTGAGAGAAGTAGTATTCAGAATACTTGGGTTCAGATTAGGGATAGCAGTAAAATTTCAGCAAGAAAAATGTTGCACGCGGAAGTACGTAGGAAAAAACCATGGTTCGAGCAGGAATGCATTAAACTAGCGGAGAAGGGAAAACAGGCGAAACTGCGTTGGGTACAAAATTCGAATGACATAACTACACAAAATTTCGTAGACATCAGATGGAAAACTTCCAAAATGTATAGAACAAAGAAACACAATTTATTGAAGGCTAAAATTAATGAACTTGAAGATAATAGTAAACCAAATCGAGACATGTATAAGGGCATCATCGAATTCAACAAAGGGTATAAACCACGCGCGTATAAGTTAAAGAGAGATGACTGAACAATTCTCACTGATACAGATGGCATCTTGAATAGATGGAAAGATTTATTTGACGATTTGCTTAACAGGCAGCCAAAAACTTACGTTCGTTTGGAAATTGAAATACACACAGCAGAACCATCGCTATAAAGAAATTAAAGAATCACAAATCTCCAGGTATAGACGAAATTCCGGCTGAGTTAATTTTAGCTGGAGAGGAAAATTTGGAAAAAGATGCACAAACTCATTCTCCTTATCTGAAATAAGGAGGAATTACCACTAGAATGGAAAGAATGAATCAGTGTTCCATTTCACAAGAAAGGCGACAAAGCAGATTGTAATAATTATCGAGGCATTTCTCTTCTGTCAACATCCTGTAAAATCCTCTCAAACATTCTATTGGCAAGATTGATCCTATATGCAGATGAAATTATTGAAGGTTATCAGAGTGGATTTAAAACAAATCAATCAACTATCGATCAGATACCTACCGTTTGACAAATAGTCGAAATGAAATGGGAATACAATACCCGGTTCATCAATTATTTACTGATTTTAGAAAGGCTTACGGATTTTTTAGGAAAGAAACATTTTACAACATTTTTGCAGAATTTGAGATATCGAGAAAGCTAGTTAGAGTAACTAAGATATGTTTAACACTCGAAAGCACAATGGGGGCCTGAGAGGCCCCTTTGATTATATTTCATATTTAAATTTATTCTAAATATTTTTCTATAGAGCTGAAATTTTGTGACATCTTATAATAGGTTTTTAGTTGTATTGTGAACACATTATTGTTTCAATACCTACTTTCTATCTCAAAATATATCTATTAATTTAATTTTCCCCTAATATGCACTTTGGACTCCTAGGAGGCCCCTATTGAAATTAATTGGTTTTGACGCTACACATGTTGTTCAAACAATTGTTGTATTAGAGCACTGATGCATTACATAATATTTATTTTATGAACATTGAAGTAATTCTACACTTTTAACAGTAAAATACTCATAAATTAGTATAATTATTATTTCATGTTTAAAGCTTACGCAAGCCTTTGCTTCTGTTGTGGGGGTTGCAGAGATAGTGAATTCCATAGCATATCAAATGCTTTAAAAAATATGAATAATGACGTGGAACTTAGTTGTTCTGGCACAAGTGAGAGTGAAATTCAAGAGCCTTCAAATTCAGACAATGGACAGCCCTCCAACACTGGTAATGTAAATTGTGTTCCAAACACAGTAATGTTTGGTCACTTACTCCATCCACAGTTTGTCAAAGTAAGTCACAATATTGTACGACCGACATCAGGACCACGTCAGGGAACGTTTTGTGGTTCAAGTCGGTCAGCCGTTGATTTATTTCTAACACCAGACATCTTGGAAGGAATTGTAATACGTGCTCAAGTTAAAAAGGCCGACGAGTAGCAACTGAGGAGTGGAGAAAGAAGAGATACTGGCTTTGTTTGTACTTCTACTTTTAGCAGCTGTGGACAAGAGTTGGGACGCTTCTGTTGAGGAACATTTCCAAAATTCGGACTAAAATCCTCATTATAACGCAAAAATGTCAGTGAATAGATTCAAGAATATTCTAACAAGCAATGTACAGAACAAGGCAGGATCAGATCCGACTCAAACTTCGCCCAGAGGACACATAATAGATAAGAAGAAAAATTACAAATTGCAGTTGACCCCTTCCAGAAACACCCGAGATATGCTCCGCAACATAACGCACCACGTGACAATATAATACAAGGTGAACGTCGCAAGATACCCATTTATGTCGAAAACGGAAAGGATGGGCAGCACCAGGATGATACCAAGATATTTGATATGCTATAACACTGACTTGGCGGCCATCTTGAAAGCCACGATCTTGAATATAGCGTAAAGTATTGAAATGAGAAGGGTGTGTGTGATATATCAACGTAAGGTAAAATGCAAAAGAAAAACCAATGATGTAACCGCGAAAACCATATGTATAATGTGTGGACGGGACGAAGTGTGGAAGACTCGGGCAAAACAAATGTGTGTTCGAAAAACAGAATAAAAGGGCAAGACCCCCCGATAATGGTACTCGACAACTAACTGCAACAGTGTCTGTGCATAGAAGAGCATCCGCCTTGACAGATTATGCCTTTCGAGGATATTGGGATTTCGTTTAGGGCAGTAAAACCACATTTGCAACCAGCGATACGAGCGCTCGTTTGGAGACTAAATAAACTACAAAGGACTATCTCTTATGGAACAGCAATTCGGCAGCTCGCTTCGTAGTGTAGGAGATATCATCTTGCATTGGTGATCAAAAACGCGACATACCTGGGATTGAAGCCCACTCCTGGACAACGTTTTATACGTTTCTTGTTCAGTTTTCTTGCTGTTTCGTGTAAACAAAGGACATTTCGGCCCACGTTTGCTGAAACAACACTATCTAAAACAAAGTGTGTACGGATGAGAAAGCCCAGATGTTTCTTTTCCTTTGAGCAGTTTGCTACACTGTTTCGCGACGGTCCCAAGCAGTCACAATATCAGGAAAAGGCAGCGTTCCACTTTGACTCAAAGAATTCCATGAGTTGTTGCAGTCTCCAGCTAGAAGGCTAGTTTACCACACAATGAAACGACTCTTATTGTATCTACTGGTTTCACCGGCACATATGGAACGAAGTGAACGTGACAGCAGAGGCCAGCATGTAAGAAGTGATAGAGTGTTTGTGTTTTACGCAAGCAGAAACGCGTAATATTCTATGGAGTGAATGTGTGCACAGTATCGTTCATCTACTAACACAAATGTATAGTTTAAAGGGCGAACCCTCTCAATGTGATGTTACTAATGTTAAGTGTACTTCCAGAACAAGTGTACATCCAATCGATAGAACCGACAGTGAACAAGCGACAAGCAACTCAACACATGGATTTTGAACAAACAAGATATAACAAAAGTCAATATGGATGAGACTATCGAAAGCAGTAGACCCAATTCGAGTCCTTTCATTGTGTGGTAAAGTAGCCTTCTAGTTTGAGACTGCAACAACTCATGTAACTCATCGAGTCAATGCAGAACACTGCCTTTCCCTGATATTGTGACTGTTTGGGACCGTCGCAAAACAGTGCAGCAAACCGCACAAAGGAAAAGAATCATTCTTAAAGAAATGTAAGCTAGAACTTGGCTGGGCTTTCTCATTCGAATACACTTTGTTTCCGATAGTGTTGTTTAAACAAACGTGGGTCGAAATGTCCCTTGCTCACACGAAACAGCAAGAAAATTGAACAAGAAACTTACAAAACGTTGTCCAGGAGTGGGCTTCAATCCCAGATAGGTCGTGCTTTTGATCACCAATCCAAGATGATATCTCCTACACTCCGGAGCGAGCTGCCGAATTGCTGTTCCATAAGAGATAGTTCTTTGTAGTTTATGTAGTCTCCAAACGAGCTCGTATCGCGGGTTGCAACTGTGGTTTCCACTGCTCCAAACGGAATCCCAATATCCTAGAAAAGCATAATAAGTCAAGGCGGATGCTCTTCCATGCACAGACACTGTTGCAGTTACTTGTCGCGTACCATTATCGGGGGTCTTGCCCTATTATTCTGTCCTTCGAACACACTTTTGTTTTGCCCAAGTCTTCCACACTTTGTCCCGTCCACACATTACACATTTCTTTTTCGCGGTTACATTATTGATTTTCCCTTTGGATTTTACCTTACATTGATATATCACATACGCCGCTTATAATTCAATACCTTACGCTATATCGAAGATCTCGAATTTCAAGATGACCGACAAGTCAGTGTTATAGCATATCAAATATCTTGATATCATCCTGGTGCTGCGCATCCTTTCCGTTTTCGACATAAATGGGTATCTTGCGACGTTTACCTAATATCATATTGTCGCGTGGTTCATTATGTTGCGAAGCATATCTCGGGGGTTTCTGGATGGAGTCAGCTGCAATTTGTCATTTTTTCTTCTTTTCTATTAGGTGTCCTCTGGGAGAAGTTCGAGTCGGATCTGATCCTGCCCTGTTCTGTACGTTGCTTGTAAGATGTTTACGCTTCTATGATAAAAGAACACGGCACTTCCGGAAGAAAACTGAGAAAGATACACATGTGCACTATATCTGGAATTGTTTCATTCGGAATTGCAAATCGGTTATTTGGCCTGATACATCACTTACAATCGATGAACAAGTGATCCCATTCAAAGATAGGTGTCAATTTATTATGTGTGGCAAGATAGTCCCCCCCTTTAGAAAATTGAAACAATGACTAGATCATTCGTTGCACTACGTTTGTACCGTTTTTACCGAAATAAGTTTCGTTTGTACAATTTTCCTTATAGGGTTACTTGAGAGGTCAACTGGGGGGCTAGCTTGACTCCAAGATAGCCCACCGTATAACAGCACAAAAAATTGAAATACACCATTCGAAAGAAAATCGTTTTTACCGTTCGTACCGAAAAAAGTTTTATTTTCACTCTGATAGTTCTCGAGAAAGAGGGGATGATATTTGGAGGGGCTATCTTGGTGCCAAGATACCACCCCCTCAAGTGCCATCCTCTCTTTCTCGAAAACAATCAGGGTACAAACAAAACTTTTTTCGGTACAAATGGTACAAACGATTTGCTCTCGAATGGTTTATTTCATTTTTTTCTATGATACGGTGAGGCTATGCTGGCGCCAAGATAGCCCCCGCAAATGTCATCCCCTCTTTCTCGAAAACTATCGGCGTACAAACAAAACGTTTTTCGGTACAATCGATTTGCTTTCGAATGGTGTATTTCAATTCTTTGTGCTGTGATACGGAGTTCTATCTTGGCGCCAAGATAGCCCCCAGTTGACCTCTCAAGTAACCCTATAAGGAAAATGGTACAAACGAAAATATTTTCGGTACAAGGGGTACAAACGTAGTACAAACGAAAACATTTTCGGCACAAACGGTACAAACGTAGTACAAACGCATGACCTAGTCGTTGTTACAATTTTCTAAAGTGGGGAGGCTATCTTGCCATTCGTTAGTTTTTTCTGCATTTACTTCTAAACCTGCAAGTGTTTAATAAGGCCTCTACATTTCTTTCTATTGTTCTCCTATCATGGCCTATCAGATTAACATCATCATCATACGCCATAACCCGGTAAATACCATTTAACTCTAGGCCCTAGCTGCTATATTGATTTTCCTTATAGCATTCTCCAGAATAAAGTTGAATAATAATTTCGACAACGCATCTCCTTGTTCCAGGCCATTCTCGACGTGGAAGCTCGTGGACAAGAAATTTCTTATGATCTTGAAACTTTGCTGGCGTCTACTATTAATCCAATGTTCTCGGGACTGCTGCCAGAGTGAGTGTTGCTGTGCTGAGCTTTCGTTACCATACAGCGGGAACATCTTCAGAGCTCTGAAGATGTTGCCGCTGTATGGTAACGAAAGCTCAGCACAGCAACACTCACTCTGGCAGCAATCCCGAGAACATTGGATTAATAAGAATTTTCCTGCTTGAACTTTACTTTGGGATTCAATTAACCGTTAAAAGCATTTTCATTTTTACAACCTATTTGGATTTTGGGTCTGACAAGCTCCTGTTCATTTTCGGTATTATAAAGTAATTGAGTTTGATTAAAATATAATGCAAACACTTGAAACAGGGGTACAAGTGTTTATTAAGAGTAAACTAAGCATTACATATATCTATGCACCCATTCACACACACACACATCATTTTCAGTTTTCAGCAAACTCGAAGATGATGCTCTCCTCAACATTAAGGGTAGTATCAATTCCTATGCAAGTTCTTTAGTGAACATCCTTCTGCGATGTGGCACTTTCACGTACCATTGTGGATTATGATTCATGTAAACAATAAACTAATTTCATACAGCAACATCCAATATATTCATAAAAAAAAGCCAAAGCCCACCTTCTTGTTTTTCTCTGGCGGAATTTTCTCGAACCAATTCTTCCATCAATTATATACCTTCTTTATTGTCATTATAATAGTTGATGATTTCCGTTTTTTTTTTTTTTTTGCATTACTCTAATCAATTTTTGCATCTTTGTGCATAGTGCTAATGGGGACAACAAATTTGTTCTTTTTGAGCACGTTGCTAACAATGGTAACCTTGTCAGATAAAGCAAATTTGAATGAATAAATGTCTGGATGTTTGGATGGTCGCATAATTGGGGTAATACCCCTCTTATTATTTCTCATCGTTCCAACTAATGATAAGTTTTTGGTGAGCAAATACTCTTCTAAGGCAACACTTGTAAAATAATTATCTGTGGTTATATTGCGTCCTTGATATCTGATTGATTGAGACATTACAGAAGACGTTTCACGACTTCATATGCAAGACCCAATTGTACTGTCTCTCCAAGCTTCCTACCACAGTAGAAATACCCATCAAAAGTGTAACCAGAATGATCATCACATAGCCAGAAAAACTTCAATCCATATTTCGAGCATTTCTTTGAAATATATCGAATAAATTACGTATGGGAAGATAGCCCACCTACATTAGAAAATTGAAACAATGACTAGGCCATTCGTTTCTACTACGTTTCTACCGTTTGAACCGAAAATATTGTCATTTGTACAATTTTCCTTATAGGGTTACTTCTGAGGTCAATTGGGAGGGGGGCCATCTTGGCGCCAAGATAGCCCCCTGCATCACACCAAAAACAATTGAAATACACCATTCGAAAGCAAATCGTCTGTATCGTTTGTACCGAGAAAAGTTTTGCTTCTGCTCTGATAGTTTTTTAGAAAGAAGGGATGACATTTGTGGGCTATATTGGCGCCAAGATACTTCCCCCGTATCAGAGCACAAAAAAATGAAATACAGAGGCCGCATTGGCTCAGTGGTAGAGCGTTCACCTCTGGTGCTTAGGGTTCCGGGTTCGATCCCAGGCCCCACAAAGTGAACTTTGTGGTGGACAAACGCCGTGTGCGTGGGTTTTCTCGGGTTCTTCCGTTTCCTTCCACTTTCTTCATTCCACCATTTCATTCATTACACATCATCACAGTCTCCTTTAGCCTAACCGGCATAGCCGTGGGACGTAAAACTCACAGATTTCATTTTTTCATTTCAAAATGAAATGCACCATTCGAAAGCAAATCGTTTGTAACGTTTCTACCAAAAAAGGTTTTGTTTGTACCCTGATAGTTTTCGAAAAAGAGAGGATGACATTTGAGCGAATATCTTGGCTTCAAGATAGCCCCCCAATATCACAGCACAAAAATTGAAATTCACCATTCGAAAGTAAATCGTACGTACCGTTTGAACCGAAATAGTTTTGTTTGTACCCTGATAGTTTCCGGGAAAGACGGGATTATATTTGGGGTCCTATCTTGGCGCCAAGATATCCCCCCATGTCTCAGCACAAAAAATTGAAATCCACCATTCGAAAGTAAATGGTTTGTACCGTTTGTACCGAAAAAAGTTTTGTTTCTACGGTGGTAGTTTTCGAGAAAGAGGGGATGACATTTTTGGGGGATTTCTTCGCGCCAAGATAGTACCCCCGTATCACAGCACAAAAAATTGTAATACACCATTCGAAAGCAAATCATTTGTACCGTGTGTGATGTAGATGGATTTGTTTGTACCATGGTGGTTTTCGAGAAAGATTGGATGATATTTAGTGGGCTATCTTGGCGCCAAAATAGCCTTCCGTATCACAGCAAAAAAAAAAAAAAAAGTGAAGGGTTCCCCGTATGAAAGTACAAAATATTGACATACATCATTCGAAAGCAAATCATTTGTACAGTTTGTACCGAGAAAGCTTTTGTTTGAACCCTGATAGTATTCGAGAAAGTGGGGATGATATTTGGGTAGCTATCTTGGCGCCAAGATACCCATTCCGTATCACAGCACAAAAAAATTGAAATACACCATTCGAAAGCAAATCGTTTGTACCGTTTGTACCGGAAAACGTTTAGTTTGTACTCTGATAATTTTCGATAAAGAGGGGATGACATAGAGGGGGCCATCTCTGCGCCAAGATAGCCCTGACGTATCTCAGTACAAAAGATTCACCATTCGAAAACAAAATGTTTACCGTTTGTACCGAAAAAGGATTTGTTTTTACTCTGATAGTTTTCGAGAAAGAGGGGATGACATTTGGGAGGCTATCTTTTCGCCAAAATAGACCTGATATATCTCAGCACAAATAATTAAAATGCGCCATTCGAAAGCAAACCGTTTTTACCGTTTGTACCGAAAAATGGTTTGTTTATACCCTGATAGTTTTCGGGAAAGAAGGGATGACATTTGGGGAGCTATCTTGGCGCCAAAGCTATCAGAATACAAACAAAATTATTTCGTTACAAACGGTACAAACAAGTTGCTTTCGAATGGTGAATTTCTATATTTATGCTGTGATATGTGGGCTATCTTGGCACCAAGATAGCCCCCCAAATGTCATCCCCTCATTCTCGAAAACTATTAGGGTACAAACAAAACCTTTTTCGATACAAACGGTACAAACAGATTTGTTTTCGAGAAATGTATTTCATTTTTTTGTGAAGTGATACGGGGGGCTATATTGGCGCCAAGAGAGGGTTCCCAGGTTTCATGCCCTCCTTCTTGGAAGCTATCAGGATACAAACAAATTTTTACGGTACAAACGAGTCAAACAATTGCCTTTCGAATGGTGAATTTCTATTTTTGTGCTGTGATACGTGGGCTATCTTAGTGCCAAGATAGCCCCCCAAATGTCATCCCCTCTTCCTCGAAAACTATCAGGATACAAACAAAACATTTTTGGTAGAAATGGTACAAACATTTTGCTTTCGAATGGCGTATTTCAATCTTTTGTTCTGTGATACGGGGAGACTATCTTGGCGCCAAGATAGCCCCCCCCAAATATCATCCCCTCTTTTTCGAAAACTATCAGGGTAAAAACAAAACTTTTTTCGTTGCAAACGGTACAAACGATTTGCTTTCGAATGGTGTGTTTCTATTTTTGTGCTGTGGTACGGGGGGGCTGTCTTGGTGAAAAGATAGCCCTCCCAAATGTCATTCCCTCTTTCTTGAAAACTAGCAGGGTACAAACAAAACTTTTTTCGGTACAGAAGGTTTGCTTTCGAATGGTGTATTTCAATTTTTTTGCTGTGATAGGGCGGCTATCTTGGCGCCAAGATACCCCCCCCCCCCAATTAACCTCTCAAGAAACCCTATAGGGAAAATGGTACAAACGAAAATATTTTCGGTACAAAGTACAAACGTAATAGAAACGAATGATTTAGTCGTTGTTTGAATTTTCTAAAGTGGGGGTGGGGGCTATTTTGCTATACGTAGAGACTAAATGCATGGAAGTTCATTGGAATCGTAATATTGCAAATTATGGATGCGTCAAAGTATCAAATAATACTTTCGATAAAGTACAGTATATACTTTCAAGTATCTAAGATCAAAATCATATCCAGGAAGAAATAAAATGTAGACTGAAAGCAGGGAATTCATGTTAATATTCAGTTCAAAATACTGTATTTTGTTGGCGCGAATTCTGTCAAAGAATTTGAAGCTTAAAATATATAACACGATAATCATGCCTATTGTTGTTCTGTATGGTTGCGAAACATGGTTACTTCCTTTAAGGGGATAATGCAGACTGAAAGTTTTTGAGAAAAAGATCCTGAGACGAATATTTGGACCCAAAAATAACGGGAATGGGCCACGACGGAAACTTCATAATGAAGAATTGCATAATTTATACACTTTACCAAACATTGTTAGAGACATCAAATCTAGGAGGCTCAGTGGGCAGGTCATGTAGCCAGAATGGAAAAAAGTATGACCGTTTTCAAAGTTTTTTATTGAGAATCCAATATGAAAACGTCCATTAGAAAGGCCTAGGCCCAGATGGGATTGCAATATCAAGATGGATCTCGCGAAACGGGTAATACAAAGTAGAAGCTGGATCCAATTGGCTAAGGATAGAAGCCCTTGTAGAGGTTTAATGAACGCGTCATTGAACTTTGGGGTTCTATAGCCATAGAGTTAGTTAGTTCTTTTAGTTTACAAAATATTTTGGGAAATATACCGGAAATTTATAAGCAGTCACCTTTGTGAATTTCGATTAAGGTGAGGAATATGTTTAATATTAGTATTTAAAATCGAAAATATAGTTTGGCTACTACATATGTTTGAAATTATAATACATAACTTCTTAATGAATGAAAGTTCTGAATTTAAATTACTTATTATTAATTAACATATCAAAAGTACACTAACAAACGTTCACACACTATATTGTATGTATGTAGATATACAAAACAAAACACAACTAGATGCGGATGAACACAAAAAATATCCTGGCGACACAAGTAGTTGATGGAGAAATGATCCCAATAAATTATTTCAAATTGGAAACATTTTATATGTCAATTGAATAAAGAAAAAACACACGTAATTATCATCTTTGAAAAAGACGAAATGCATTGGGCTTAGTTCTGACCGCTTCAGTCCATATTTTATAAGTTCGAAAATGCTATTATTACCATTGTTTACGTTCATTTTTAATATTCCCGCGCAAACAGCAACTTGCGTGCCTCTTCACTCCTCTCATTTTCATACCTTCATTCTCATCATCGTGATTAATCCGATTGGGTAGAAAAGCGTGATTAACTAAACAAACTCATCACCTTCACAACGCTGAACACGTACTTCAAACTTTCACCGTTTACGATTTTGAAACCGCTCTTGCGTACACTATAAATCATTAGTAGGCACCTTGTATATCACATTGTCATTAACAAATCAAAATAATAAGTAAAAACTTGTATTGAGTCTTATTGAAACATAAATTGCAAGCGGAGCGAGCAAGAAAATTTTTAACAAATTTATTTCTTTTGCAAACCGACAATATTGATTTTGCTGGGCGCCAATACTAGTACAGGCCGCCTCGTCGTTGCTCTATTCCAACACTTTTTTCTTCTTGCTCGTTTGGCGCCCCCTTGCTATGAGCGCCCGGGGCAACCGCCCCGCTCGCCACCCCGTCCCGTAGCTACGGCTTTGCTCAGGAATATTCAGATGGTTATAATCTTTAGGCATTTATCCTATCACCTACAGCAACGTTACATCATCGTACTTGGGACCTTGTGCGTAATGCACCTGTAAATGTAAAAGTTTCCTTTTCTGAAAATTTAAATGAATATAAAGTGTATATGCACAGCTTGATTCTCTAATTCAAGTTGCTAAAGAACGAAATATATACAGTATATATATATACAGTGATGTCATGCTAATATTTTAGGTGGGTATACACTCCATCCTTTGTCATACACACACACACACACACACACACATATATATGTATATATATATATATATATATATATATATATATATATATATATATTGGTCTAGGAATTAATTCGTGCGGTTTTAATAAAAAATGAAGCTTTATTTCAAAAACAAAGTAAATGAATACGTTAACAAAAATATTGTCCATCGCTAGCCACTACTTTCTCCCATCTTTCAGGCAATTTACGGATTCCGTGTCGAAAGAATTCCTCATCTTTTGACGCAATCTAATCAAAGATCCATTTTTCGATATTTTCTGAAGAAGTGAACCGCTGTCCAATCAAATCGTTATTCATGCAATCGATCAAGTAGTAGTCAGACGGAGCAGTGTCTGGTGAATATCGCGGGTGGAGTAACACTTTCCATCCGACATTTTCCAAATAGGTTTTGACCGGTTTTGCGACATGTGGTCGAGCGTTATCATCTTGATAAATAAGTTTATTATGCCTGTTATTCCATTCTGGTCGTTTTCAGGCCAGAGCTTGCTTCAAACGCATTAATTTTTGTCGATAGCGGTGTCCATTAATAGTTTCACCAAGTTTCAGAAGTTCATAGTACACCACACGTTTCAAATCCCACCATATATACAGCATAACCTTTGCACAATGAACATCTCGTTTCGGTTGTGAAGGACCTGGTTCACCTTGCTTCACCCAGGCCTTTTTTTCGTTTAGGATTCTCGTAATGAATCCACTTCTCATCACCAGTTACAATTCGATGCAAAAATCCCTTCCTTTTCTGTCTTTGAAGCAGCAATTCGCAAACGGTTTTTCTTCTTTCAACGTCTTTCTTTTCAATTCATGTGAAACCCAATAAGACATCTTTTGAATCATTCCTATGGCTTTGAGACGTTTGGAAACTGTTGTTTGCTCAACTCCAAATGCTTCTGCAAGTTCGTCCTGCGTTTGACACGAATCCTGATCAAGCAATGCTCTCAATTCTTCATCTTCAAATTCTTTTGGCTGTCCAAATTGCTTTTGGTCTTCCAAGCTGAAATCACCACCTTTAAACCGTGCAAACCACTTCTGACACGTTCGCTCAGCTAGAGCATGGTCACCAAACACTTCCACTAAAATATGATGACTTGCGGTAGCACTTTTCTTCATGTTAAAGCAATGAAGAATAACTCCCCGCAAAAACACTTTATCAGGCACAAAATGCGCCATTTTCAGTTGAAGAAAAAATGTTGTTGTTTCCGCTTCAAGCAACTGACATACACTAAACAAGATGCTCAATGACAGTAGTTTTCAACGCGTGTTTGGATCAACGAAACTATGGGACAATAAGCTAGTTACGCCATCTTTTGTAAAACCGCACGAATTAATTCCTAGACCAAATATATATATATATATATATATATATATATATATATATATATATATACAGTGGCGGATCCAAGGGGAGGGCTATAGGGGCTATAGCCCCCCCCCCTTGACGCTCAGGTATACATTGGATAAAATGGGCTTCAATCCGACTTTACACTGGATAAAACGGCAAAATATGGTTTAGCCCCTCCCTTGATCATATCCTGGATCCGCCCCTGTATATATATATATAGGGTGTTTCATAATTCATATTACAACGCTTGGAAATTGAAACTAGACACGAAAACAAGCAATAAAAAGACTTTATTACACCGAAGTCCAAAGTGGCGCCCTTTTCGGGATACGAGCGCGAGAAAGTGCAGAAAATTGAACTTTGAGCATTAATTGTTCAAAGAGTAATAGTGTTAGAAGCTGTAGTACGGTGAATTTCAGGGGAAACCATACTTGTATTTTCGAAAAATGCCACATTCAAGATACTCGGGAAATTACGTACGACTTAATTATACTTTACTCCATTTAATCCACAATTATCTATAAGACCTTGATTTTATTTGTGGAATTCTGTATCTACTTTCTCCACACTCTTGAACTTGATATTTCTTGACAACACAGGTATGGTTTCCTCTGAAATTCACCACAACGATTTGCGCCATTAAGGTTCGAACAAGCAGGCTACGTATATGAAGTAACAAAAATAAAAATATGGATGGAGAGCTACATTTTGAAGACTTGTTATATAACCGTTTAACCTATCAACCAGAGACTAAGAAAAAAAATTACAGTATCATAGGTTAATTTAAGATCTTATTTAACTCTCTGCGTTAAGTAAGTCAGGTTGTAGAAATGGTTGTACAAGTACTTCCAATTCGAGGCCAATTTATGGCTGAATTAAATCCTGATGCCAGCTCCGAAGTTAGAGTATCGATATAACTAACTAAAAACTCTATGGCCTATGGAACCCGGAGGTTCAATGCCGCGTTCACAAAAGCTCTCCACTGACTTCTATTCTTAGCTAATTGGATCCAGTTTCTACAGTGCCGGAAATTGGTATAAAGGCAGAAGGACATTTGATAATAGGAGAAGGCGAGAATGCCGAAAATGGATAAAGATGATATATTTACAAAGTAAAATTGTAGACTGTACAAAACCAAAAGCATATCGTTTGCTAATACGTCACTGGCACGCATAGTTTACACAAAAAGCGAAATGATACGATTGTCGGGTGGAAATTGGTATAAAGGCACCCACGGTTACTTGTTGTTTGGCGCCCTCTACACGTTCAGCATTACTCCTGCTGCCAATTTGAAAATCAGCTGACACAGTGCGATAAGGGAAGTGCGGGTGCGAACGTCTGTGAGCTTGTGTGGGCCATGCCTCATGGAAAATTGTTGTCGAGTGGGGAACAAGCACGTGTCTGTGCGTACAAGGAATGGGCCTGTCAAATCGGCAAATTGCAAAACAGCTAAATCGTTCAAATTGTGTAATTAATAATTACGTTCGATTGGGTGCACAATACGGAAAGAACGGGAAGTATGGTAGAACAAGAAAACTTTCGGAGGCTGCGAAACGATTCATTGTGCGCAAGGCACGGGCTGGAAGTATGTCATCTTCCCAAATTGTTGCTGCTTGCAACTTACCTGTCACATCCAGAAGAGTGCGTCAAATTTTGAATCAAGATCCACATTTTATATTCAAGAAACTGAAGTGTAAACCACCCCTTAGTGCGACGCACAAACAGGCGCGACTCTAGTTTGCGGAAACATATATGTCGTGGACATTCGAATGGAATCACGTTGTGTTTAGTGCTGAGAAGAAGTTCAATTTAGATAGTCCGGATGATTTTCAATACTATTGGCATGACCTTAGGAAAGAGGAGCAAGTGCAAATGAGCAGAAATTTTGGTGGAGGAAGTGTTATGAATTGGGCAGCGTTTTGTGTTAAAAGTACATCCACCATTGCATGGCTCAACATCAAAATGAATTCATCTACGTACATAGAGATATTAGAAATAGAATTGCTGCGGATGTATGAGGAGTTGGACGATCAGAACCTGATTTTCCAGCAGGACAACGCTGCTATCCACAGGGCAGCAGCAACCCGATTGTGGCTTGAAGGTAAGGGCATCAAAATTATGGAGTGGCCAGCGAGAAGCCCGGATCTTAACCCGATAGAAAACCTCTGGGGAATCCTTCCGCGCAATGTTTATCGCAATGGTCGGCAATTTGGGATGGTTGCTGAGTTGAAAAACGCGATACGAGAAGAGTGGTCAGCGATTCCACTGCAACAACTAACATATCTCATAAACACAATGCCGAAGCGTATATTCCAACTCATTCAGAAGAAAGGAGGGTCAATCAAGTACTGAACATCTATTTTCTATTCTGTACTGTACACTGTATTTTTATTTTTTGCCAAAGACAATGGGTGCCTTTATAATAATTTCCACCCGAAAATGGTTTAATTTCTATTTTTGTGTAAACTACGCGTGTCGGTGACGTATTAGCAAACAATATGCCTTTGATTTTGTAGAGTCTACAATGTTACTTTGTAAATATATCATCTTTAGCCATCCTCGACATTCTTGCCTTCTTCTATTTTCAAATGTCCCTCTGCCTTTATACCAGTTTCCAGCACTGTACTTTGTATTCCTATCTCTGCGAGATCCATCTTAATATTATCCTCCCATCTGCGCCTAGGTCTTCCTAATGGTCGTTTTCCTATGGGCCTACCAGTCAAGACTTTGAAAGCGTTTCTACTTTCTTCCATTCTAGCTACATGACCTGCCCACCTAAGCCTCCTAGACTTGACGACCCTAACAATGTTGGGTAAACCGTATAAACTATGTAGTTCCTCGTTATGAAGCTTCCGCCATTTCCCATTCTCGTTCCTCTTGGGTCCGAATATTCTTCTCAGGATCCTGTTCTCAAATACTTTCAGTCTATGTTCTTCCCTCAGAGTAAGCGACCATGTTTCGCAACCATACAGAACAACAGGCATGATTATCGTTTTATATATTTTAAGCTTCAAATTCCTCGAAAGAATTCGCGACGACAAGAGATTTTGAACCGAATAGTAACACGAATTCCCTGCTTTTAGTCGACATTTAATTTCTTCGTGAATATGATTTTCGTCTGTTAATATTGATCCTAAATATTTGAAAGTATTCACTTTATCAAAAGTATTATTTAATATTTTAACGCCTCCACAATTTGCCGTATTACGGTCCCGACGCACTTCCATGTATTTAGTTTTCTCTGCATTTACTTCTAAACCCATGTCTCTGCAAGCGTTTAATAATATCTCTGCATTTATTTCTACTGTTCTCCTATCATCCCCTATTACATTTACATCATCAGCATATGCCATAACCTGGTGAATACCGTTCAACTCTAGGCCCTGGTTGCTATCTTTGATTTTCCTTATGGCGTATTCCAGCACAAAGTTAAATAATAATGGCGACAACGCATCTCCTTGTTTCAGGCCATTTTCAACGTGGAAGCTCGTGGACAAAAATGTTCCTACCCGGACTTTACTTTGGGATTCACTTAAACATATCTTAATTAATCTAATTAGCTTTCTCGGTATTCCAAGCTTTGTAAGAACGTTGTATAATGTTTCTCTCCTAACCGAGTCGTAAGCCTTTCTAAAATCAATAAATAGTTGATGTACCGGGGTATTGTATTCCCACTTCTTTTCGAGTATTTGGCGAATGGTAAATATTTGGTCGATAGTTGATCGATTTCGTCTAAATCCGCACTGATAATCTCCAATAATTTCATCTGCGTATGGGGTCAATCTTGCTAACAGAATATTTGAAAGGATTTTATAGGATGTTGACAGAAGAGAAATGCCTCGATAATTATTACAGTCAGTTTTGTCGCCTTTCTTGTGAATTGGAACAATGATTGACTCTTTCCACTCTTGTGGCAATTCTTCCTTGTTCCAGATAAGGAGAATAAGTTTGTGTATCTTGTTCCACAATTTTTCGCCTCCAGCTAAAATTAACTCAGTCGGAATTTCATCTACACCCGGAGATTTGTGTTTCTTTAATTTCTTTATAGCGGCTTCCACTTCTATTCGATTGGGTTCTGGAATATACGGTTCTGCGGTGTGTATCTCCTTTTCTCCACGCACATTAGTTTTTGGCTGCGTGTTCAGCAAATCGTCAAAGAAATCTTTCCATCTATTTAAGAGGCTATCCGTATCAGTGAGAACTGTTCCGTCAGATTTCTTTAATATATAAGCACGAGGTTGATAGCCTTTCTTAAATTCGCTGATCCCCTTATACATGTCCCGGAAATTTTTATTTTACTATTATCTTCAAGTTCCTTAATTTTAGCTTTCAAAAACTCGCGTTTCTTTGTTCTAAAAGTTTTGGAAGTTTCCCGCCTGATATCTGCGAAATTTTGTGTAGTTATTTCATTCGGATTTTGTAGCCACCGTAATTTTGCCTGTTTTCTCTTCTCTACTAGTTTAATGCATTCTTGGTCGAACCATGGTTTGTTCCTACGTATTTCCGCGTGTCCCAATTTTTCTATTGCGGAACTTTTAATGCTATCTCTAATTTCAATCCAAGTATCCTCAACACTAGTGCACTCCGAGTCTTCTAAAACCGAGAATCTATTCGAAACTTCAATCTGGTATTCCTCTCTTACCTGGCTCTCTTCTAATTTCTTTAAATTAAATCTCTCCGTTTTCGGACATTGAGTATTACATTTATTCAACGATAATCTCTCCCGTATTATCGCTGCTACCAGGTAGTGATCAGTGTCACAATCAGCCCCTCTAAACGACCGGACGTCAATTATGCTAGATTGTCTTCTTCTATCTACTAAAACGTGATCAATTTGATTATGTGTTTTTCCGTCTGGTGATGGCCAAGTGTATTTATGAACGTCGCGATGTGGGAATTTTGTACTCTTCACGATTAGGTTTTTGGATGTTGCAAAGTTCACGAGTCTAACACCGTTGTCATTACTTTCCTTATGCAAACTTTCGTTCCCTATAATCGGTTTGAAAATATCCTCTCGTCCTACCTTCGCATTGAAATCCCCTAATAGAATCTTCATATGGTATCGCGGGAGTTGGTCAAATATCCGTTCCACTTCTTCGTAAAAACTATCTTTTATATCGTCACCCTTATCTTCAGTTGGAGCATGTACATTTAAAACAACAATATCACACCACCGTCCCTTAAGAGTAATAAAAGAAAGTCTGTCAGTAACAAATTCAACCCGTTTAATTGCTGGTAATATTCGTTTGTGAACGAAAAACCCTGTTCCTAACTGGTGATTTTTATTTCCTTCCCCGTAAAAGAACGTAAAATTTCCGGAATTCTCAGATCCATTTCCTTCCCACCTAACTTCCTGAACTCCTATTCGATACTCAGGCTACATGACCTGAGTATCGATATACCCATCTAAAACTAGTCCAATAATTTCTTTCAGGTCGAGACTCAAGTTTCCCGCAGGAGCAATTCAAAAAAAAAAAAAAATCACAAACGACAATCTTACGTAGCGAAGTAGCTCAATTGCTAGAGCGTTCGCCTCGCATTCGGTAGATCGTGAGTTCGATCCCCACTGCCGAATATCCTGACTGGGGTTTTCCTCAGTCCTATCAGGCAAATCCCGAGATAGTACCTAGTAAACAGGCCATGGTTGATACCTTCCCAAATACTTTCCACTGTTATTATTGTTGTTAGCTATCCAGTATAAAGTTACCTCTTAGCTGTATCTGGTGATTGTTAAATAACTAACTAATTAATTCTATAGCCTTTGGAATTCGGAGGTTCAATGCCGCGTTCACAAAAGCTCTCCAATGACTTCTATCCTTAGCCAACTGCATCCAGTTTCTACTCTGTATTCCTATTTCTACGAGATCCATCTTAATATTGTCCTCCCATCTGCGCCTAGATCTTCCTAACGGTCGTTTACCGGATGGTCATTTAGTTAAGACTTTGAAAGCGTTCCTACTTTCTTCCATTTTGGCTACATGACCTACTCATCTGAGCCTCCTAGACTTAATGACCCTAATTGTGTTTGGTAAACCGTATAAATTTTGTAGTTCCTCGTTATGAAGTTTCCGTCATTCCCCATTCTCGTTCCTTTTGAGTCCGAATATTCGTCTCAAGATCTTGTTTTCAAATACTTTCAGTCTATGTTCTTCCCTCAGAGTAAGCGTGCATGCTTTGCAACCATACAGAACAACAGGCATAATTATCATTTTACATATTTTAAGCTCCGAACTCCTCGATAGAATTCGCGACGACAAGAGATTTTGAACTGAATAATAACACGCATTCCCTGCTTTTAGACGATATTTAATTTCTTCGTGACTATGACTTTCATATGTTAATATTGATCCTAGATATTTGAAACTATCCACTTTATCAAAAGTATTATTCGATATTTTAACGCATCCATAATTTGCCGTATTATGAGCATTGTTAAATAAATGAAAAAGAATAAAATAAAACAAATACACACCCTAGAAGAAAACGAAAAGTAGATGACAAAAATGCTCTCCTCCTAAAAGTCTTTTCTAAAAGAAATAAAGTTGTAAACTAAAAAATGGGAGCTTTTCCGCTTTTTAAATTCAA
The DNA here is from genome assembly GCF_964235325.1 of Thermobia domestica. Lineage (NCBI taxonomy): Eukaryota > Metazoa > Arthropoda > Insecta > Zygentoma > Lepismatidae > Thermobia > Thermobia domestica. Next base: position 80,367,960 of record NC_137470.1, read on the forward strand.
ATTTGATTTTTTTAAAGAAATTAAAACCGAGGAAGCAAATAAGAAAACAAGCAAGTCTAGCCCCTCTAGGTAGATTACAATTTCCGTAATCAGACATTTTCTCAGATATTGAAAGGTGTTCCATCACTACTTATTAAATTTTAAACAGTGAGACACTATGAGACAAAAGGATTTGAAGAGAACACTGTCCGTACTTATAAGCTGATGTACTATTCCAACATTCACTTAATCTGTCAAAGGAAAACTTGGAAAGAACAATGAGGATCGTCGGCTATCAATAAAAAAATAGAATTACTCTCACAGCTGTTTCCAGCTAAATTTAAACTTGGGATGTTCTCACAGGTGTAAATTCCTATAATAATAATAATAATAATAATAATAATAATAATAATAATAATAATAATAATAATAATAATAATAATAATAATAATAATAATAATAATAATAATAATAATAAATCGGTGAAGAAGGTGTGGAAACTCCTTTGCAGATCAGCTATCTTGACAGGTTTTTCTTCATTCGCACAACGCAAATATCGGAATAGTGTCTAACTTCTAGGTCCCAATTTGTCTCTTTTGCAATGTATTTAACGAAGGACCTTATCCCTCTGACATCTTCGTCCTCAAGCCGGAGATGCCATAACAACCTTTATAATGTGAAATCAAGAAATAAATATTCTTACGTCTTTCTCTGAAGTAGTAGTTGACAAATGAACTTTTTCTTTGGATTTTTCCCCCTATTTCTCAATATCTTTGCTTTTACATTTTCCTCAACAGAATTTACACAGTTATTGCCTCTTTCCCTTTTTAACCAATTTTCTAACACCTTCTTGGACATCTTCCAAATTGCGAAGCAACTCTTAGTTCGTCAACCCAAAAAGAACGTTTAGTAACTACTTAGCAAATGAAGTTCGGCTACTAGAAGTGACGGCTCTACTGGAATGTTCGAAGATTGCTGTGACATGCTCAAACGCTAGGCCTCTCTTGACATTTGTTTTCCACCTTCTCCTGTTGACAAATTTTCTTCAGATATTTTTTACCTGAACGAAACCGAAACAACAAAGAAAAATGTTTATTTTTACCCCACTTTTTTGCCTAGTTGGTTGCGAAAAAACTACTACTAGCACTAGCTGCTGAGTATTTATGAAAATCAATCGCCACTTTCTGTGATGTCAATTGCGGCTACAAATGAGCAGTACTAATCCGTGGTTCGCTGTTGTATTTGGTGGTATTGAGAATGACGGTGAAAACTTCAACTAGACCAACGATAGATCGCGTTTTGTTATTTTTGTGAGGGCCAACGATTTCTTGGCGCAAATATATTCATTTAATTTACTCTTAACCCTTGAACTAAAGTAAAGATTCATTTTTTTTTCGGAACTTTCTTACACGATTGGAAAGGAACTGGTTCCATCTCATATTGCCTTGCTCAAATTGCATCCAATAGGTAGACTTTGAATTTGGATCAAAGAGTGCAAAACTGCGACCATTTCTATGTCAAAAGAGAACAACTTCAATGTCACAACTACGCCCTACTCTCTACCCTGCTCACCACTCAACTCTATCTTCCACTGATCTTTAGAAATAAAATAGTTTCTAAGAGTTTCCAAGAAAAACATTTAGAAACAGCTTGGCTTTATTTTATTATAGTACCAGAGGTTATATTTCAGAAGGTAAGGACAGCGCATGTGACATCTTGAGGAAAAACCACGGCAGGTTCAGAGTGGTGTTTTCCATTATAGGAGAGACTCCCAGAAAACTGGATTCCCACAGCCCTAAAACACAAACATTTTTTTAAAAATATATATCATTCGCGACCACAGCCTGACGACCAGGTGTTTAGTGATTTTTTTTTCTTTTGAAGAATAGTCATGAAAAGTAGTAGTTGTATGTTTCCAATCAAGTCAGTATACTATGAATCGAATGTAGCGTATACCCACGTACTTCCAAAATTTTAGGTGGCAATATGATAGTTTCCAAAACTTAGAGGTGGGTATACGCCGTATATCCGCGTATACTCTCCATTACATCCCTGTATATATACCAAAATTACAAGCAATAACATTTCATGTGCTACTGGTACTAACTAAGTGTGCTAGACAATCGTAATATACTGCCTGCGCAAGCTATCATGCCATGAAATGTTTCCAAAGTATTCTCCTGACGTTAGTACAGATCATAATTATTGAAAAAGTTGTAAAAATATTCGTCAATGATATTTTCAACATATTGTTTCAATTCATCAGAATATTCAATATACATCATTAAGTCTCTCAACATATAGGTGTGGGTGTGTGTTTGTAAAATGTGGTGTTTGAAAAAATAAATCTGATGTACACCGATGATATAATAAAGTTGTTAATTTGTGATAAATTCACTGGTACAAATGTGAATAGGATTTACGCAATCAACAGAATACCTAAAAGTGTACAACCACCGGTTGGACTCAATATTAACTTGGACAGTTCAAATTCTTCTGGATCACATTTGGTGTGTGTATTCATTGATGAAAATCAAATAGGTTATTACTTTGATAGTTTCGCATTACCGCGAAGAAAGCCAGTCCGTACTATAGGAAGGCTGAGGGATGACTTCCCATCCCATTTTCATGATTTTCTGCTGTGTCACCATTGCTGTGTCACCATTGGCACTGTCATGATGTAGTTTGGTGACCTTACCTTGCAGCTCTGGTTTTTGGATTTGGAGAGTATTCGTAAATTATCTAGTGACAAATAAAGCTACTTGTTAATTGTTTAGCTGTATTTAAAAAAAACCTACGAAAATGACACCGCACTGATCCCAGATAAAGGAGACCGTAATTTCTTGTCATGAGCTGGAACGACAGGTCTTTCAAACCGCTGCAACGAACGTTGAATACTGGCGTAGTCTAGTATGCGATCCCAAAAGAACCGGAACAACTTCCTATGAATTGATGTAGCTGATCATCACGGTTTTGAACAGGAATTCCATTACCTGCCATTGTCGTGTCCTGATGTTTACTTCAGTGTCCATTGTGGTTTACCTGTGAACAATAGGAGACAAAAATTATCATCATTTTGAAGCAAAAGGATCAAAATGTACTCACTAAAATTTCATCAACATATTGCAACGAATAAAGATATTATACTCATCTGTGCAACACTTACTACAGGCCCCTTGTATGTATCTGCTCCGAAGTCACCGAAACATGAATATGTAAACTTCTATCAGAACGAATCACCACCAGATTGGAACTTAAAACTGATTGTGATACAACTAAAACGACTATCATAGTGCACCCACTGAATAAAGGTGTCAGTGTAAGAAATCCTTGAAAATCGATTTCAGAATTGAAGGCTGGGAGGATTTTAATTCTGGGCTACTAAATCGTGAATAGAAATAAACATTAGAAACCATCAGTTATGTCCGACTGATAATTTATATAATTTTATTTCCTTCTGCATGTTTCCGAAATTATTTCATCTTTTTGATTATCGACCACCTGAAGAAATTTATTATTTCAAAATTATCTTGACAGAAAATTCTATTGATATCAAGTTTCTCTTTCAAAATAAAAAAAGAACTTTGATAAAAGCGTCTTGTTATTGTACATTTACAAATGTCATAAAAAATGAGTTTCCTACAATTAGTTGGCTTAGAATTGAGCGCCCTTTTCAACGTTGATGCTATGTGAGACAAGGTCTACAGCCTAAAATGAGGTCCCAACTCATGGATCTTGACAGGCAAAAATAGCCTCGCTGCTGACATCCCTTTTGCACTGTAATCAATCAACTGAACAGAAATTCGAATGAGCTCCCAAGAAATTCCAGTCTATCTCCTGCGCCAATGATACGAACGCTGACCATATTGCCGTGTGGGAGGAAATTTAACTTCAATTCTTTCACAACTTGGAGTCATGATCAAGATACTACAGTACGCCTTTCATGTGCAAAAATAATATTGACTCAGGAAAGTATTTCCGGCGGTTCTTTGCTTTGAGCCTGACCTTGTATTTCTCAACTGAATTACTTGTCGATCGGACGTGATATTTAGTGCTTACCAACTGTGTACCAACTGTGGTTTCTCATTCGCACAATGAGAATAATCATCTTCTGATCTTTTGCTATCCATGTTTCCTGTGAAGGTGAAATAAACAAGAAATAAGAATAATATCTTATTCATTCTATGTTTTCTGCGACCAAAGCAACAATCTTTATTTCAAAAATCGAAAGGAAATGACACTATGATGAAAGTCACATTTGAACAACAAACTCATGCAGATGTCTATAACAAAAGAGTATGAGAACTATCTACATGATAAGTGCTCCTGGGCATCCAACTGAATTATGTTCTTGGGCTTACAAGAAACATCACCCAAGTGTCCGGCTCCGATCTCAATGAGATTTCCTTTTCTGATAGAGGGCATGTATGCATTATTTGTGATGACAGAAATTTTTGCCATGGTGCATGTTTTCTACTTTTTTTATAATTTTTAAGGATTGTAATGTGGTTATTAGACATTACTGCACAAGTCCCTTAGTACCCTTTGTAAACGGAGAATTAATGAAAAAAGTCAAGAACAACCACGTGGAGACATATAAGACCTAGGGGTAAGTCCTATGGTAGGTATGACCTTGATGGCAGCCATCTTGAAATTCTCCCTTTTGACCCGTTATGTACTAACGTGACCATATGGTCACAGTACATGGCCTTCTATATTTCAAACTGTAGGTGCCACTACTTTAGTGTTATTATTCTCCTATCTCTACATAGCTTTCAAAGACATATCACTAGTGTAGAGTCCTCTAGTGGCAGCAATTTGAAGTTTGAATTATTTTCCCTTCCCCAGAAATGCCAGCTTCTAAGAGATAAATCGTATTATTCTTACCTTTCAAATTCTGCAGTTATATTTTACCCTGTCAATATTTATACTAGAAACATAAAATTTTAACTTTGTTTTGTCTGTTTGATTGCTTCTTCTACAGGTATATTAACATAACAAAGATAATGTTTTATTTATCGTGACCGTATGGTTACGCTAGGCCTTTACGAGTACACTTGTTCATTAAGTAGGCATAATGTTTAGTTTCTAAAATTTCATAGTTTCTCAAAGATTTCACAGTACACAAATGAACACTTTAGAAAACCAGTAGAATGTCTGTTAAGTTCCATTGACAATTTTCCGGTATCAGAAAATAATTATACTTTAGGATTCGTTTCCATAATTTGTTTACGAACATGAATTTACTATTTATTTGAAAAGCACTAGGTATGATGCAACTGGTCTTCTACTAGAAAATCGCATCCCAGAGGACTGTCCTGTAAGTAATGCCAATAAATAAAATGAAATTTTTAAATTTAACATCCCACGGTTATTGGTTATTCTAAAGGAAACAGTGATGATGAGGAGAAAGTGAAATGGGGGAATGAAGAAAGTGGGAGGAAACGGGAGAACCCACGCTCACGGTGTTTGTCCACCACAGAATTCAATTGGCGCGAGCTGGGATCGAACCAGGGACACCAAGCACCAGAGATGAACGCTCTACCACTGAGCCAACGTCTCCCAGCCAAAAATGATGAAAATAAGACCTTCGAGGAACGTTTCGGTATGTAAATGACGATAAAGGCAGTGGCGGAAGTAGAAGGTAAGAACTGGGGGAACTGGGGGTACAACCAGAACCCACACTGCGATATGTAAAAGCTGGGGCGCCTGGGCCCCCGTCCAGGGCTAGATCTGGTTAATGCTGTAGTCAAATGGATGAATAATTTAGCAGTAACGATTGTATCAATAGTTCATGAAGTACTCCGCACGGCTGAAAGCAACTACTAATCTTGTTCACAACATAAACTGGTGAAGGTGAGAGAGCCTAAGATAGATAGAGAGTATGAAAAAAAATGATAACACAAATTTACGAGTGGAACCGACAAAACGAACTCAAATATTGGGTTAAATTGGTATCTGTGGAAAAAAGTATTGGTGGCAAATACTTGCATAGTTTATACCATAGTAAACAATTCTTGGACACTCGTACATTGTCAGGTAAACAATTCCTCGGCTCAACTTTAGGAAAAACACTGGTCAAACATACCTTCGGAAATATCTTAATGTACGGAGTAGCCCCAGTCGTTCGGAAAAGGACGTACGTGTATTGCGTGGTGTTGGTTAGATAAGAGGCATCGCTCATGTTGCAGAGGCTTTGAAAGATGAAAGAATAATATGCGCGATCGAGACTTGGCCAGGGTTGGCAGCACACAATTAGTGATGAGCAAATGCAAGACCTAGACCAAGACCGGGGTGGTCTTGGTCTTGGTCTTGCACATCCAGTCTTGGTCTTAGTCTTGGTCTTGGTCTTGCATGCAAGAGTCTTGCAAGTCTTGCATTTAAGAAATCTCAAGCTCTTCATGGGTAAATTTTACTATGGATATAAAGAATAATAAACTCTACAATGCGCCAATAGTAACGGAAATACAACGCATGTTTCTAAATGTAATATAGTTTAACTTTGTGTAGGTATCATGACAGTGTAAAACATAGGTGATGACCTTACCTTTTTTAATGGGTGCCCACGCTTCACTCCTTGTAAGATATGCCTAAATCACAACGTTTCGTAATCTGTTTATACTTTTTAACAGATCCAACACTCCAGTGGTTCCCAAAATGGGAAGGCTACCCCTGAGACGCATGAAAGAAAATCAAGACGGCATAGATTATTGAAATACTATGAATCACAAAATTATTTTTACACTCTAAAAGCGCCAGATTTTTCTTTTCGACCACGATTAGATAATCCTTGAATTAATCGAACTTCCAATTAAATACTGAGATTTTATTTTACTGATTCCAATATGTACTATATAGGGCAGAAACATTGACATTACGCAAAAGTGATGTAAAATTGCAGGCTTTCGATACATGGGCATGGAGAAAAAAGGGGAAAATTAGCTGTGTTGAACGGACAACGAATGAGCAGTAGGGGAAAAAGCAGTAGGTGAAAAAAGAATAATTTTAGATATTGTTAAGAGGAGGAAGAGAAACTGGTTAGGATATTAGCTTAGGGAGAACTGTATTATGAGGGACGTGCTCAAGGGTATTGTGGAAGGAAAGAAAGGGAGGGAGCGAAGGAGACTAGTTGAAGGAAGGTATTAAAACAGAAAATTGCTACGTGAAGACCAAGAGACTAGCTGAGGATCACCGAACGTCGAAGCTTCTCACTTGCAGCAAGTAACCTGCCAATAATGGCAGAATAGCTATTATGAAGATGATGATATTTTTAGTAATATTAACTAAAAAAAGACAGAGAGAAAATTAAAATAATAATTATTATAATCAAACCTCTTAATATTTTAGAATAATTTGAGTGAAAACAGAAAACGATTCAACTGTCTATGTCTTTTGAGTAAACTCAATTTACATAAATACTTTTGACCTGTATTGGAAATACAAAATAACGGCATCAAACTCCAAGTTCTTTGAATTCTCACTCGTGAATATGAATTACTAATATCAATTACCCACTTCGTTGGGTTAAACTTAATAATAATAATAATAATAATAATAATAATAATAATAATAATAATAATAATAATAATATTTCGTTAGTCAGTCACTTTTTACTATTAGTAAAGCGCTCTCTGATATCGGTCATTTTCGATTTTTTTTTAATATTTCTCACTCCTCCTCCTCCCCAAGTTACGGGGCTGAATTTGAATTTAAACGGCATCAGAAGTGCCACTGTTCGTCTCAGAAACCCCAAAAACTAAGAATTTGGCACAAATATCGGTCATTTTCAATAAACTTATATATCTCTTTCACTCCCATGTTGCGAGGAATGGCATCGGAAGTGTCATTGTTCATCTCAATGACCTCGAAAACCATGGGTTCGACATTGATAATGGTAATTTTTGATAATTTTATATATCTTATTTCTCCCCCAAGTTGCGGTGTTGAATTTGCATTTAAACGGGATCGGAAGTATCACTGTTCAACTTAGCGACGCCGAAAACTATGGATTCGACAATAATATGATATTTGTCATTTTCGATCGTTTTGATATATATCTTCTCTTCCCTCCGCTAAGCTAAGGGGCTGAACTTGAATTTAAATAGCATCGGAAGTGTCACTGTTTATCTCAGCGATCCCTAAAACTATAGACTCCATTTTAATATCGGCCATTTTCGATCATTTTTAAATATCTTTCATTCCCCCTCCCCTAAACTGCACCGTCAAAGTGATATGACAGAAACCATCTCAGGTCCGATCCTCATCTATGTTGAAAATGAGATCGAGTTCGTCCGGGTGGTTCAAGAGTTATTAATTTTTTTTTTTGTACATTTCCATTCCCACCTCATCTATGTTGAAAATTTGATTGAGATCGATTGGCTGGCTCAAGAGTGTTGAAGTCACAAAGACAGCACATATATTTTAATTATATATATATATATATATATATATCCCCCTCAATTCCTCCTCCCCTAGGTTCTACCATCAAAGTGAAACAAACTCTTAAAACACTTTCCAGGACCGAACCTCATACATGTTGAAATTTTGATTGAGATCGATTTAAGAATTATTGTCACAAACTGTTATATTTACTTTTATTTATATTGATTTTTGTACATCTACCCCTCCTCCTCCTCCTCTACATTGCTCCGTCAAAGTGAACTGACTAGGGATGGCCACAAAGTTCCGTTGGAGATCCGGTTTTCAGAACCGGTTCTGGAACCGGTTCCGGACCTGAATCCGAAAACCCGGTTCCAGAACCGGATCTTAGAACCGGTTCCAGACCTGGATCCGAAAACCCGGTTCCAGAACCGGATCTTAGGAACCGGTTCTAGACCTGGATCCGAAAGCCCCCAAAGACCCGTAAAGGAGGCATAAAGATCACCTTCAAAAATAATGCAAAGAGGACCATGCGCTTGTGCCTTCCTCGCCCAGACCCGCTTGTGCCCCCAGAAAAAAATTTTGGTCCACCAGTGGGTGTTTAGCCAAATGAGTTGGCCAGTTTTCCTGTTTAACCAATGAGTTTGCCAGTTACCCAGTTTATTTAGCCAAATGAGACAAGCTGCCGCCGCCTGGGCGCCTGCCTGTCGCTTCCACCATTTCATCTAGCATACTGTTCACAGCTTGCCAGCAGCTCGGGTTTAGCGTAGGGATGGTCACAAAGTTTCGGTTCCAGCGGAACCGGTTCTGTTTCAGAACCGGTTCCAGACCTGGATCCGAAGAACCGGTTCCAGACCTGGATCCGAAAAACCGGTTCCAGACCTGGATCCGAAAAACCGGATGTTCTAGAACCGGATCCGTTCAGACCCGAAAACCGGTTCCACTAGGAACCGGTTCTGGCCATCCCTAGAACTGACAGATAACATTCCAGGCTTGAACCTCATCTATGTTAAAAATTTGATTGAGATTGGTCGTTTCGTTCAAGAGTTATTAAGTTTTATTTATTTTGTAACTCCCTTTTTTCCCTCCCCTAAGTTTTACCGACAAAGCGAAATAATGAAAATACTCACAGGCCCAAACCTCATCTATGTTGAAAATTTGATCGAGATCGATAGGCTGTTTCAAGAGATTAGGAGTCACAAAAATAGTTACTTTCAATGTTATAATATAAATTTATTGTTGCAGTATAATGGTATATCGATCAATCCTCGGTGTACCGTATACCTAAGGAGGCTAAAAGTTATATTAATAAACAATTATTCAATGTATAAGCATCTGCCCATGAAATCAAACTTTCGGTCACATGCACTAAGTTTTTGTCAATGTCATGAAAATGTTATTTTGATGTTAGTTTTAAGAGCACACATTGAAAATTTCCAATGGATGCAAGAGTCTCGGAGCCAAGGACATACCCATGTAGTCGACACCTATGGTGTACGGTATTACCGATGTTCAATGCTACATTTCTCTTTGTTTTGGAAGAAGAACACCACTAATATGCTTTGAAATGAAATGAAGTATCTAGTTTAACGTCCCACGATTGTGCACCAAGGCTAAGGGAGACAGTGATGATGAGGAATGACTGAAATGGTGGAATGAGAAAAGTAGGAGGAAACAAAAAAAATACCGAGAAAACCCACGCACACGCTGTTTGTCCATGAAAAAAGCTCACATGGTGCGAGATGACATCTCTGTGGCTTGAAAACGAGTAATATCCACAGAAAACGCGAACAACCAATTCAGAAAACGACATATTGTTGCTATAAGCTAAAGGGGCAGATCAACTCACACGGATTGCATAAACTACTGGGAACACACTCACTCCAGCAGTATTTTTACTGAAGCCAAGAAATCCATCTCCTTCTTTTTTAATTACATATATAAAAAATCAAGTAGTGCCAGTACTTGTGCAAGACTCTTGCGCAAGAGTCTTGGTCTTGGTCTTGGTCCTACAGGTATGGTCTTGGTCTTGGCCTTGGACTTGCACCCCTTGGTCTTGGTCTTGGTCTTGCATCGGGATTCCTGGTCTTGGTATTGGTCTTGGTTTTGGACTTGCATGCAAGACTCTTGCGCTCATCACTACACACAATGCAAAATAAAAAGCAATGTTGGTCTGTGTGTTCTGTTCTTACTTCCCCATCATATTGCATAAATCACCTTGAAGGTGAGAAATACATGAGGTACAATGTAAAATAAATAATAATTTCACTGGTATACAAATTTTGATGAAGGTCGTGATTATGTTGGTTTTTCGTCGGTTTCTTAATGACTTGCACCCGCTGAAAACGAGTATGACAGTTATTTTCCCCTAATGTCAAAATTTGTGATGATATAAGCATACCAGATTTTATTGAAACAATAACATATAATACTATTGTATCTTATGAGAACATTAAGCTACAAGCATAATACAAACATTGTAGTCACACTTCTGTTGATTTTTCATTTGTTTCTTAATGATTTGCACCCGCTGGACACGAGTATGGCGGTTATTTTCCCGTAATGTCAAAATTTGTGATGATATAAGCATATCAGATTTTATTGAAACAGTAACATATTATACAATTGTATCTTATAGGAACATTGAACTACAAACATAACACACACATTTTGGACATCAACTTTCTGGGTAACAAAAATCTACAAAACAATACACAAATACCAAAATATATGAATATTACATTTCTTATATACAAAAGTACTTGAGATTGGAGGAAAGTGTTCATCAAGTGCTGGAATTCCGTAATCAAAAGTGGAGGTTAGTGGTTCTTTTTCTTTTATGGGAAACGTTCACTTCGTCACGGACTAACCCCCAAATATAATCATCCATCATGCACAGTCCCACCTTCCTTGGTATCTGCTTTCCATTACCTGAACGTCCTTATGGAAACGTTCCTCGTGCTCTTCGCTAACATCCCCTAAATTCTACCTAAAGAAATCCAAGTGTGAATGAAGCATATGTAATTTTAAAGACATTCTACATCCCAATGCTCGATATTGATCAATGAGTGTCTTAACTTGGTGATCAAACGCTTCACTACGGTTATGCACAAGAAATCCCGTCACCAACTTATGAAAAGCCTCCCAAGCGTTTCTTTCCAACTTCGACATTTTTTGTTTAAGTGTAGCACTATTAAGCAAGACACGAATATGAGGCCCTGTGAAAATGCCAGCCAGAACTTTTGCCTCTGATAAAGCTGGAAACATTTGTTTGATACATTGTGGGGCAGGTGAATTGCGATCTAGAGCTTTCACAAATTGTTTTGCCAATCCCAGCTTAATATGTAATGTTGGCATGAGAATCTTCTCCCTGGGCACTAATACTTCATCTATCACATTATGTGTTCCTGGAATAAGCTCCGTTCTTTCAGGCCACACGGTTTGATCATAATGCTGGTTAGTTGCCCGACTATCCCACAGACACAGAAAGCAGGAATATTTGGTATAACCACTTTGCAACCCAAGAAGGAAACCAATAATTTTGAAATCCCCACACACGTCCCATTGATGTTCCTCATATTTAATTTTCTCCAACATCAGTTTCACACTTGAATAACTTTCCTTCATGTGGATGGAATATGTAACAGGGATTGAAGGATACTGGTTTCCGTTGTGCAAAATAACAGCCTTCAGACTAACAGCCTACGAACAGTCGCCATTCCTTTGGTTCATATTGAAACCCAATTGCCCTAAAAAGACCACTGATATCTGTACAGTAGCACAATGAATCCTCAACAGCAAAACAAACGGAAAAACGTTGGTGTCTGCTTCTGTATTTAGATACTTTGAAGGAAGGAAGTAGAAAGTTCCATTGTTTGAGTCGTGATGCAAGCAATTCGGACTTATTTTTCGGTAATCGTAGATCTCTAATCAGATCATCTAGTTATTTTTGGTTCAGTAAATGAGGTTTCCTACTATCTTCCAAAACGAACGAACTATCTGAACTGTCGGAATGAGCTGCTTCTTCACTGAAAACCGTTTGGGGCGGAGGTGAGGGAATAGGGAGTTCTTCACTATGCGGAACAGGTTCTCGGGAGGATGGTATGTTTGGGTATTGTAGCTGATGTCTGTTCTTGCCTTTCTTGTAGTGCGTCAAGTCGATCGTGCAAAAATAACAATCATCATGATGGTTGGTAGGTTCTCTCCACACTCGCGGAATGGCAAACGGCATGCTTTTCCTATTCCCACGCAACCAATGTTCCAACGTCGACCTGCAATTACCACAAGACACATGTGGGGCCCATGGCGTGTCAAGATCCCCAACTGCCATTCCGAAGTAAGCTTTATAGGCTGCACAAAATTTTGTTCCATGCACAATCCTATGTTTCACCTGCTTCGGACTAATATAGTATCCACACACATAACAAAAGGAATCCGCACGCAACTTGCACTTCCGACCCGACGACATGTTGCTCAAATACATTAACTACACACTGACATTTAACTACGCGCACGTACACTCAGATAGACTAATACGATAACAAAATAACTGTGAAAAATGTGGAAGCAGCACTTCGCAACCATTTCATTACTATCAGAATTGGCTACAGCTTAATTATTGCTTGGACTCTATTTAATCAGTTTACAATTCCGCTATGAATCTTCAGAATCTATATTCTCTGTTTGCTATTCCGAACAATTATATTTAATAACAAATGCGCTACCACCTAGCGAGTATCGAAATAAATGCACGCAATTCGCTCTGCATAAACCAGTAAAGGTAGAAAAACAAAACATGCTTATATCACTGAAAATATTGACACTACATAAAAATAAGTGCCGGATTCGTGTTCAGGGGGTCAAAATACATAGAGGTTCATCAAGAAATAATAATAAGCAAAATTTTGTATACCAGTGTTATTCCTACTTGAGAAGAAGGTATCACTTGAAATATAGGTCAAACTATAAACGTACATTTTGCATTAGGAAAAAGAACACATAAGGATTAAAACGCTCAATAAAATAATTTAAATATCTACACTTTGTACTCCTAAAAGGACTAGCGTGCCTATATGGTCACACCGCCTTAGGCCCATAATAAATGATTGACGTTACAAATTTGAGTAGTTCTGTTTCATTCCATTCCTAGGTGACCCAAAAATGACAAAAATTGTCTTTTCTCAGACAGAAAAATATTCAGTCCCTAATGGGTTAAAATGAGGTAAAGTCTTTTAAATGGAAATAGCGTAATATGATGTAATTTCGGGCTAGAATTTAATCAGCGAAACAAAGGTAAAGTTAGTTTTAAGATGTGCATATTTGGGGAAAAGTTACAGGCATATTAATTGTTTATACTTACAATGTGCATAATTTCCTTACCTCCTGTCCTAACCCGCGTATTAATAATAATAAATGGATAAACGCTTCGGTAATACATATTAGGCCTAGAGGGAAGTGGAGCGGTAAGCGTAACCTTGAGGACAGTCATCTCGAAGTCCGAAGTTTTGGAAAATGAAAATCATAAGCGGTAACAGATAGCAAGAAGTGGTTTTATTTGTAATCGATTCAGCATCTGAAGACAATCTACTGTCCTTGCAAATATCTCTCAACTAGAAACGGAAGTGGTAGATATTTAATACTTCCAGTTTGAATATTGATCTTCAAAGAGCAAGAGCGGTTCGATAAGCCGAGAAGCGATTGTTTGCAATCGATTTAGCATTGCAACAATAAAAAACATCTTATCTCTTGAAACTCAATTTAAAGCGGAAATTGAAGAACTCAACCACTTTTGGTTTAACGTTAATGACCATAGAAGAAAAAAGTAATAAATGGCAGAAAGCTTTTACATGGACTGCTATTGAGTGTGGCGTTTACATTGGAATTTAAGTGAGACACCTGATCGGTGGATGTACTAGTCTAAACTAAACTAACTAACTCTATGGCCTACGGAACCCGGAAGTCCAATGCCACGTTCACAAAAGCTCTCCACTGCCTTCTATCCTTAGCTAACTGCATCCAGTTTCTACTTTGTATTCCAATCTCTGCGAGATCCATCTTAATATTGTCCTCCCATCTGCGCCTAGGTCTTCCTAATGGTCGTTTTCCGATTGGTCTTCCAGTCAAGACTTTGAAAGCGTTTCTAGTTTCTTCCGTTCCAGCTACATGATCCGCCCACCTAAGCCTCCTAAACTTGACGACCCTAACAATGTTGGGTAAACCGTATAAATTATGTAGTTCTTCGTTATGAAGTTTCCGCCATTCCCCATTCCCATTCTGATCTACTAGTCTATTAATGTTAATTTCAGGTGTTCCTTTGAATATTATTATTATTATTATTATTATTATTATTATTATTATTATTATTATTATTATTATTATTATTATTATTATTATTATTATTATTATTATTATTATTATTATTATTATCGTTTGCGCAAGATTGTCGGCTATATTTCCTAATAATTTTGTGTTCATGTCACGAGAATCAATTACAATTTCATTTTTGTTCGTTCATGTATCTCAAGCCTTCTCATGTTGACGTCTCATAAGACTTCTCATGTATTCAGGTTTGAAATAAACAATTACATTGCAAGTCTTCATAATTCAGAAAGATTCCTGAATGTTTATCCCAACACTGTTCAAAAACTGAAAAATCGCATCTCTTAAAAAATGTAATAAATTTAGAAAACACGAGCCATGGCAACAATTGCAAAGTGTCGTTAGAATCTTAAAAATATGCTGTGAAAATTAGGAGTGTTACCAATTTGAAAGATCGAATAATGGACGTTTGGTGCACATTAGAAACAATTATAAATTCATACTGGTTAACTGCAGAACAAAAATAAGCATACCATTGGCTTTTGGGGAAAATTTGCTTTTAAAATGAGGTGTCACATGCTATGGTTTTCATTCTTCAAAACTTCACATTAATTCAAAATGACGGATTTCAAGAAGACCATCGTCAAGGTTACCCTAACGCACCACTTCCTTCTATTCCTAATATGTATTATCGAAACTTTTATCCACTTATTATAATTAATACTCGGGTTAGAAGAGGAGGTAAAGGAATTACGCACATTGTAAATATAAACAATTAATATGCCTGTAACTTTCCCCCAAATGTGCGTATCTTAAAACTAACTTCACCATCGTTTTCTTGATTAAATTCTAGCCTAAGATTATATATCATATTACCCTATTTCCGTTTAAAAAACTTGACCTTAATTCAAAATGGTGGATTTCAAGATGGTGGACGTCAAGGTTATACCTACCATACGACTTTCCCCTCGGCCTTATATGTATTCACATGCTTGGTCTTAGTTTTTTTTTCATTAACATTCCGTTTACAAAGGGTAGTAAGGGACTTATGCAGTGATATCTAATAACTGCATTACAATTCTTAAAAATTATTATTTTAAAAAAATAGAAAACATGCACCATGGCAACAATTTTCATCACCACAAATAATGTATACATGCTCCCTGTCAGAAAAAAAATGTCATTGAGATCGGAGCCGGACACTTGGGTGATGTCCCTTGTTAGTAATGAACAATCTGTGCAAAATAACACTTTTATTCTAAGGACATATTTAGTTTCAGTTACATAAGTAGTTTTTTCTAACTACAAAAATATACGGAAGGTCAAACATTTTAACCTACGCTGGGGGTGGGTCGTAATGATCCTGACCTCATCCCCGAAATTTTTATTTTTGTGTAAACTTAGCCTAATTTTACGGGTAATTTTAAAAATTTTAATATAAAATACCCTGTATTGAGTTTGGACCCCCACCGAAATAAATTCCTGCGTATACTGCTAGTCAAAATAACGCTCTCAAGTTAACGTTCAATACAATTTCATTTTAGTAGTTTGCAATTCCCTTACCTTTTATTTTTTCATTTTATTATAATAATAATAATAATAATAATAATAATTATTATTATTATTATTATTATTATTTTTTAGTAATGTCGATAGGACCTGGGACATTTTTCTCCCCTCTATAGGTTAGAGTCTGAAAGGTTTCTTGTACATTTCTCGATCTTTATCATTCTTCTTTATCTCTAAGCATTTTCTTCTATTTTTAATATCATTGATGAGTTTCCCATTTTCCTCACTCCTTGCTTTCTTTTACATCTCTCCATCTATAGCAGTGATCGCCCTCTATAGAGTGAGATACTAGTAGCTCGCGGGGACATTTTCGGTAGATCGCGTTAACACTCCGGTTGGTTAACCTTGATTCTCCCACTTGATAGGCAATAAACAAATGTAACATCTTTTTAAATTTATAGTTCTTTTGGTTGGTAGCTTACAGTAGATTTAAAGACGGTATTGTAGCTCAGAAGCTTCAGAAGTTTGGCGACCACTGCTCTATAGCATTATGAAAAAGCCAATTTTTTTTTCGCAACGCGTATCCAATCGTCTTCTTTGTTACTCTCTCTGCCCATCTTCTTCCAACACCAAATTTCAAAACTTTCTATATATTCTCTTCTAACTTCCGTAAAGTACAAGTTCCTTAACCATACAGTTCCATACTTCTCTGTAACTCTACCTTGATGTTTTCCTTGGCACAGCTTCGAGGAGTATAATGTCTAAAGCCAATAAAGAAAAATGAACGTATTATACACCTTAATATAAAACATGGCCCACATTATCAAACAACTTCCTCATTTTTTTAAAAAATATGGAACCCTTTTTCCAATATGGAGAATATGGATAACACAGATTCTTCAGTGAAAGAGACCCGGGATCTCTCACGGAGGGAGCTCATATGGTCGGGATACTATGTTAAGCCAAAAAAAACATGCCTCAGATATCCTCGATTCTGAGAAGGTTATTAAACTCCAAACCAATCAACCAAATCATCGTTTGATTGCGATTGATTGTTTGACCGCCACGCCACGTGTGGTAACGTAGTAATCATATTTTGTAGACGGGAGTTAAATCGGATCGTTTGATCGCCAACAATCATCGTGTGAACACAGTGCATAGCCACGTAATAAGTATAATTCTCTAAAGAGGTTAAGTTCTATGGAATCAAAATTTATTGGAATTGGGCCAGATTGTTTGATTGTCATTTGATAGCCAACAACCATCGCTTGATACCCACGAGTAATGACGTAATACGTAGAAGAGCTACCAAGATATCTTATTTTTAGAAGAGCTACCAAGATACCTTGTTAGAAATATATGAACAAAATTGATAGGGGTTAGTCAAGGTCGTCAGATCGTCATTTGGCGTGGTTGTTCGCCAACAATCAGCGTTTGATTTCCACACTCAGTGACGCAATACACATAACTTTGTTTTCGGGGCTAGCGAGTTAATCTGTCAGCCTTCCATGGAAGAAAGATTGATCGGAATTGGACAAAATCCTTGACCACTTTTGATCGCCACACGTAGAGACGTAATACCCTGTTTTTCCGTGTGTCTGTCTGTTCAGGATAGAAAAAATCTCAAGAACTACTCCATGAATCACCAATTTCGGCCATGATAATTCTGTTCGCCACACGTACTGGCATAATATGCATTATTTAGGAGTGTGATTAACAACTTAACCTATTAACCCCTATGGAAGCAAGATTGATCAAAATGGAGCCATATTAGAAAATTGTATTTTAATAGTCAAAAACCATTGCTTAATCATCACGGATCGTGATGTCACACGCTCAATTTAGAAAGGGACGAACAAGCTCCATTAGCTCTCCCCCATAATGGAAGGGAAAATGATCGGAACTGAGTCAGATCGTTCCATTGCCGTTTGGGTGTGTTTGATCGGCAACAAAGAGTCTTTTATCGCCCCGTGAAATGACGTAATACGCGCAGGTATGTAGAGGTTAACAAAAAATGATCCTTTGGTCTCCATGAAAGCAGAATTGATCAGATAGGTACAAGATCGGTCGATTGTCGTTTAATCGCAACGCGTAGTGACGTAGTGTGCATAATTTTGTAGGAGACTATCAAGTTAACCTCTTACGTAGTCCGTATGGAAGCAAAACTCTGCAGAATTTAACCAGATCCTTTGATCATCATTTGATCGACAAACGTAGTGACGTAATGTTAATCAATTTTTAAGGAAGATAATAATTTAGACTTGCTAACTTCTGTTCATCTGAAATTTCCACTCTGCATTTGCAATTGTTGCTGTTTGTTGTAGTTTTCTTTCCGTAAACTTTCAACATATTAACTCAAAGGAAAGAGAAACTGGTCGTCATTGAGGCAAATTGTTTCATCACTTCAAGGTTACCAACAGTCATCCCTTGATCGCCACGTTTATTGACATAATATGCACAATTTAGTAAGGAGGTCAACAACTTAAAGCATTAGTCATCCATGGAAGCAAAATTAATCAAAATGAACTAGATCGCTTGATCTCCGTTTGATCAACAATCATTATGTGATCGCCTCATTGTAGTAAAATTGATCGAAATAGGGTCAGATCGTTGACTTATCGATTGACCAGCAACAAGTATCAATCGCAATCAAATAAGGATCAAACTTTCTGGCCCGATTTCAATCAGCTTTGCTTCTAAAGGGCCGAACAAATTAACTACATATCTTTCTACAAAATACACGTACTGAATCACTACGCGTGGCGATCAAAATCTTTGATGGTCATACGTAATCTGCACCAGTTTCAATCAATTTTGCTCCTATGGTGTACTAACAGGTTAATTTATTAGCTCTTATTGTAAAAGTGTACATATTATGTCACTCTTTGTGGCGATCAAACTTTGATCATTGACGATCAAACGCAATCAAATGATGATCATAAAGTCTTGCAAAATTCCTATGAATTTTGGTTTCATTTGATTTTATTATCAATTTAGCGTCCTGTTCAGCAGCAGGGTTATATGAGACGTAGAACTACTGCTTAACGTGTGATCAAAACCACATGAACAATCACCATGAATCAAACTCGTGTTTCCCACGCGTATGTTTACCAAAGGCGCGTATGTTTACGGAGCGTTATTTAGAGGGGCAGGAAGGGGCCCTCTAAGAGTTTGAAAAATCCATATACTTTAGAAGAATGTTTACCAATATACTAGAACAAAACTTGTAAGTCTTATATTGGTGGTGCTCTTAACCCCCTCAAGCAGTCAGAAATGACGCCCCTGACGCAAACCGCTTAGCCAGGGGGGATCCCGACCAATTTTGTTTCATGGGGTAACAGGTTCACTTAATAACCAGCCTTAAATATATTAGCTACGTCACTAATCAGGGCGATCGTAGCCGCTTGAACGACGATGAAACGGTCTGATTCAATTTCGATCATTTTTTTTTTTCATGGAAGGCAAACATACTAACTTGTTAACTCTCTCTACAAAGTTATGCGTATTACGTCACTACGCATTTCGATTAAATGACAGTTGTTGATAATCAAACAAAGGTCAAACGATTTGGCTCAATTACAAGAAATGTTGGTTTTAGGGGCTTACAGGTTAACTTATTAACCTCCTATTTTATTTTTACTGCGTCAATGTACGTGGCGATCAAACGACCATAGGTGACGGAACGCAATCTACGAACGACCAAACAATTTGGTTCAATTCCGATCAATTTTCCTCTCATGGGACGGACAGATTAACTTGTTAGGTTCCCTACAAAATATGTGTATTACGTCACTACGCGTAGCGTGGTGATCAACCTATGGATGTTGGCGTTCAGTCGCAATTAAATGTAGAACGAAAGATCTGGCCTGATTTCAAGCAATTTTGATTCCATAGAGCCGATCATGTTAACTTGTTTACTTTCTGCAAATTATGTTTATTACGTCACAGCGTGTGATTATCATACGCTGAATGTTGACGATCAAGTGCGATCGAACGAGACTAAACGACGTGGTGTAATTTAGATGAATTTTTCTTCTCTGGGGAAGATAACAGTTTATGTTTCTGCAAACTATGCTTTTTACGTCCCTATTAGGGATGGTATTGTGACGTGACGAGACGAGACTTCCTACAGTCTTGGTCTCGTCTCCGTTGATAAAAAGCGATCTCTGTCTCGTCTCGAGTCAAAATTCGTCGCCCCGGTCTCGGTCTCGTCTAAGTCAATAGATGCTTGTCTCGATCTTGGTCTCGGTCTCGAGGGCCAAGTCTCGGTCTCATCTCGAAAGTCTCGACATACAGTGTTAAATTAAAATTGTGAAAGTATTATTATTGTACAGTCTGTTGTTTCTGATTTTAATTTTTTGCCTTCATTCTTGACTTAGAATTATGGAATGGTGTACCTCTTCATAGCTAATTTGCTAGCTCTAATGCTTTACCTCTCGGTCTCGGTCTCGCCAGGTTCAATCATCAGTGGGTATATTATACTTGGGATAAAACCCTAATAGTAACACATAGTTCACTTTCAGCAATAGATTTGGTCCCACATAGCTTCAGTACAGCCTATACAATTACACTCTATTAAACTAACTCTAGTAGTCTATTTCCTTCTTTTGAATCAAAATTGTTCAACACCTCCTAACGGATAACGCAATACATAGCAGCACGAATATATTTAATCGTACTAAAATTGAAATTTTACTATTTTTCATTTATTTTCCAACACATTACGTTTCACATCTCCAATATTAAATCACTGCTGAATGAAGGTCTTTCCAAGTCTTGTCAACAACTATCTATCTTGGGCAATTCTTTTCCAAATTAATCCCCAGTAGTTCTTGATTTCTTCAAACCTTCTTGTATGCGGACGTTTCCTAGGCTGTTAGGCTGTTTTTTTTTTTGTGATATCCAGTCTAGAATTATTTTCGACCATCGATCATATTTTTTCTTGCAATATGTCCAGCACATTTTCCAGCCCTTATTAAAAATTATTTCATTAGTACAGCGAACCACAAAAGTATCTCACCCCCTAAGTGCTATAATAGTCCAGCCAAAACACATCAAAAACGGGACAAACCTAGACATTTAGAATAAGAAGATGAGATTTTTTGGAATCTTTTCGTGATTTCTTCATCATTAACCTCCAAAAAAGCTCAAAAAATCCAGTGCGGGTTTTCCGCCATTATGAATAAATAGCCTGCCATCTTGGATTTCTCACGTGCACTTAGATTATGCCACATTACTTCTAAACTAATTAACATAGAAGGATCATTCTTTCTTTATTATACTTCTAATATTATAGGAAATATAACAAGTTATTATCACTTTTCTCGGAGTAACCACTTTTGCATAACATTAGGATAAAGTGAGAAATTGGGATCTGTATTAGGGGACATATTCTTTTCATTGCCTCATACAACTTAACAGAGCAAAAATATGAAAAAAAAAGTGCCCCAATAAAAGTTGTTGGAAATTGCATAAGCTTTACAACGATGTATATATTGTTACCATATACAATGTGAGAGATGCACAATGAAGCTTCAAACGTCATCGAACTGAGCACAATTTCTGTTGAAACATATGAATGAATTATTTAACATGAAGAAAAAACGAAACTATTTAGTGATTTGAGACGGCTTTTCATTGTAACTTTTGGTAAGTATCAACAGGTTTGGAAGTCTGGTTATTTTAATAAATAGTTCGTAAACAGTTTCGTTGGCAGGGGGTGCACATGAACTCTGCAAACTTTCGCACTATATTTCTGAATGTAAGCTTATGTGTTTATTGAAATTAGTGTTTGAACAAAACGTTTCAAAAAGATGAAATATGTTTTACTGATGTTGTATCTTGCAAAAAGTTCAGTTTCGGGCTTTCCGCCTTTTTGAATAAGTAACCGTAGTCCAGTGCAATTACGACAAAAATCGGTCCAACTTGAAGATTATTTTTTTTTAAAAAATTGATTAAACCTGTTAGAATGTGTTATATGTGTTGATATTATACTAAAAGAGTCCCAAAACTCTAGTTTTTGGTTTTCCATATGTTTTGCGGCCAATTATACGAGCAATATTTGAGGTTTATCACAAAACAATATAGTAAATAAATTATTATATTTGATGGTTATGATGGTCGACCTAGCATAAAGGATATAAAACAGTGTACGTGAACAAAGAAACCATGAATACGCGTAATCGTTGAGGATAAGATCACGTTGTTCGTTTATCTCAACAGAAATTTCTTTTTAACACAAAGAACAAATCCGAATTGATATCACTTCTGACGAAATATCTCAAGAAATCTGGTTGTACCGTACATCAATCACAGGGAGATGCACACTCATTAGTTGCGTTAATCGCAACAAATCTTGCAAAACCTGGTCAGTAATAGTGGGAGAAGATTCAGATATTTTGGTTCTGATGGTAGCACTCGCAACAGCTGAAATTTACACGTTTATTCCTGGCTCGAAGCCACCACATAAAGTATACAGCAGTACCAAACTTCAGAGAGTATTGGGCGCTATGTTGAATTGCATTTTATTTCTGCATGCCTTTACTGATTGTGATGCAACTTCTGCTCCACACAGTAAAGGGAAGAAAATTACGTGCAAAACACTGAGGAAAAATGAAGAACTGCGTCAAGAAAAGGACGTTTTCAACAACCCAACATCATCTGCTGATGATGTGGGAGCTGCTGGAGAAAAGTGTTCTTAGCGTTATATAGATGTGCAGAGAATTAAAATCTGGATTGTACAAAATTCTGCATGTACAGGAAGATTGTATCCAAACAACGCATTAGTGAGACTTTCAACTTAGCAGTACTATCTCCAACAACAGCTGCTGCAAATCACCATAGTCTCCATGTGTTTTATCAAGTTCAGCAATGGAAAAATCAAAAGATGACTCCAATTAAATTTGGCTGGAGAATTTGTGGTGATTGCCTTCTTTTTGTGACCACATTTGAACAACCTGTTCCAGAAGATTTGTTAAAGTTTATAGCATGCAACTTCCAGGCAAACTGCGGAAACAATTGTGGGTGCAAAAAAAAAAAAAAAAAAAAAAAGAGAGAGAGAGAGAGAGAGAGATTGTACATGGGCAGAGTAGTGGACACGGATGTGGTAATAGCACTACTTTAATTCAAGATGCAGATGAAGGAAGTGATGATGAAGCTGTCATAAAAACCAACTTCTTTGAGGAGGAAGTTAACGAAAACTGTGAACATTCAACTGCAAAACTCCATCGAGAAAAGTAAACCTCACAGTACACTGGTACATTTAGAACAGGGATGCAAATAACCACTCGCGCGGTGCGAGTGGTTCATCGGTGCGGGCGAGTATTCAATATTATATCGAAGGTAAGTACATGTTTCTATTGCGGGGTGTCGGCTAGTAGCTTTTTTCTTGTGCTAGTAAAATTTTATTGCTTATTTGCATCCCTGATTAGGAATTTTTGTTTAAGTTCATTAATTGTCGCAAGGCTTTTTACTTTGCCATATACACTGATCAGCAGTTGAATTAGAGACAGCAGGAAAGTTGCAGAAACCGCTCTGCAATGCTCCACCAGTGCATATGAATGAAATGCATCGCGAGGGTACTGCAGCCTGTACTTCATCTCTCGTTATCCGTCAGTGCAGTGTGTGATGAGCAAGACGAATTACCTGAGTGCACTTGACCGTGGTCAAATCGATGGGGCCAGTCGACTGTGTGGCTCGATTTCAGAAGTGGCTGCGGTACTCAAATATTCGAAGGCAATCGTGTCAAGGGTGTATTGTGAGTACCTGGCTTCCGATAAAACCGCACACACACGGGCAAACTGCCGCGGTCAGGGGCGTGTTGACAACAAGGGTATACGCTGAGCGGCCCGCATCGTAACAGCCGATAGACGGGCCACAGTGCGTCACACTGCGGAGAGGTTCAATGCAACACAAAAACGCCGTGTCAACACCCACATAATTAGCAACCACTTGCTCGCTATGGGGTACAGAACCCATCGACCCACGCGAGTATCCCTTCTAACAACACAGGAAACGGCGTCTAGAATGAGCAAAGAATCACTGCCTCTGGACCGTGGAAATGTTAGAAAAGGTTTCCTGGACAGTTTCACATTGGTACATACCGATGAACCGGAAGGGAACTGTGCAGGCCGGTGGTGGGGGTACTATTCTCATCTGGTACATGTTACGTCGAGTGAAATGGGTCCCTAACACGTGTAACACAGTCCCTCACAGGTAAACGCCATCGCGATATTCCGTACGACCATGTCATGTCATTTGCTCGGGTGCTACTTCCAGGTGGTGACCTCATCCTGCAGAAGGACTATGCGCCGGCCCACCGCTCTAGGATTGCAGCAAACTGGTTTGATGTGCACGCCTATCATCTGGCGACACGGTCATCGGAACTCAATCCGATCTAACACATCTGGGACGCAATAGAATGATGCCTTTGGCTGTGGATCCTCTTCCAACTAACCTGCAAGCTCTGTGGGAGACTTTGCAGCTGAATTGGATTGATATTCCACAACAACACTTCAGGCGCCTCATGTAGTGACGCAGCGGGTAGCCTCCGTTATCAAAGCGAAAGGTGGTGTTACACGCTATTAGGTAGGTGTCTATAATTCAACTGGTGAACAATATATATTGTCTTCCTTTTTATGACTACAATACTTTTAAGTTTAGAAGTTTAATAGAAGCGCACAAGAATCTAAGCACAATTATAACAGCTAGTACGTATAGTGAAATAGTGAAAATCATGAAACAGGATATGATGGTATTTGCTGTAAATATGATACAAAACGCACCTCAAATAATTCCGGTGCGGTAAGTATATTTTCCTTCATTTCTAATAAATAATCCCTCGTTTAAATCACTATATTAATTTTTCCTAAATTATATTTTTAAGCAATAATAGATAAAACTTAAAGATGCACTGAACCTTTGGTAACGCCAAAGCGGAGAAAGTGATCACTTATTATAACCTAAAATATTAGAAATATAATAAAAAAATGATACATTTACGTTTATTGGCTTAGGAGACATAAGGCAGAAACTGGGTGCTGGGGAAAATTTCAAAATGTCGTACTGCTTATTTAAAATGGCGGGAAACCAGCTACTAGAGTTTTGGAGCTATATTAGTATAATATCAATACATATAAATATCCTAACAGTTTTTTTTTTTAAGTTTGATCGATTTTTGCCGTAATTGCACTGGTCTAGGGCTATTTATTCAAAAGGCACAAAACCCTCAACAGGATTTTTTGCAGAATAATATCAGTAAAACATATTTCAATAGATTTCATCTTCTTTTTGAAACGTTTATCTCAAACACTAATTTCAATGGACACATAGGCTTACATACAGAGAGATAGTGCGAAAGTTTACTTTCAGAGTTCTTGTGCACCCCCTGCCAACGACACTGATTAAGAACTATTTATTAAACTAGCCAGACTTCCAAACCTATTGATACTCACCGGAAATTGCAATGAAAAGCCGTTTCAAATCACTAAATAGTCTCTCTTTTTCTACATGTTAAATGATTAATTCATATATTTCAACAGAAATTGTGTGCAGTTCGATGACGTTTGAAGCTTCATTGTGCATCTCTCACATTGTATATAGTAACAATATATATATCGTTTTAAAGCTTATGAAATTTACAACAACTTTTATTCGAGAATATTTTTCATATTTTTACTCTGTTAAGTTGAATGAGGTAATGAAAAGAGTATGTCCCCTAATACAGATCCCAATTTTCCAAGTTATCCTAAAGTTATGCAAAAGTGGTTACTCAGAGAAAAGTGATAGTAACTTGTTACGTTGCCTATAAAATTAGAAGTATAATAAA
Organism: Thermobia domestica; assembly: GCF_964235325.1. Classification (NCBI taxonomy): domain Eukaryota; kingdom Metazoa; phylum Arthropoda; class Insecta; order Zygentoma; family Lepismatidae; genus Thermobia; species Thermobia domestica. The sequence continues at coordinate 80,393,971 of NC_137470.1, forward strand.
GAAAGAATGATCTTTCTACGTTATTTGTTTAGACGTTATGTGGAATAAACTGAGTGCATGTGAGAAATCCAAATGGCAGACTATTTATTCATAATGGCGAAAACCCGCTACTGGATTTTTTGGGATTTTCTGGAGGCTATTTGGTCTAGGAATTAATTCGTGCGGTTGGTACGCACACATTGAAGCTGTAGTACAAACACAAAATACATAAACACCTTAAGAAAAATATTGTCCATCGCTAGCTACCACTTTCGCCCATCTGTCAGGCAATGTACGGATTCCGTGGCGAAAGAAGTCCTCATCCTTGGAAGCGATCCAGTCAGAGACCCATGTTTCGATATCTTCTGAAGAAGTAAACCGCTGTCCAATCAAATCGTTGTTTATGCAATCGAACAAGTAGTAGTCCGAAGGAGCAACGTCTGGTGAATACGGCGGGTGGGGTAAAACTTCCCATCCGACATTTTCTAAATAGGTTTTGACCGGTTTTGCGACATGTGGGCGAGCGTTATCATGTTGAACAATAAGTTTATCATGTCTGTTCTCCCATTCTGGTCATGTTCTGGCCAGAGCTTGCTTCAAACGCATTAATTGTCGTCGATAACGTTCTCCATTCATAGTTTCACCCGGTTGCAGCAGCTCATAGTACACCACACCTTTCATATCCCACCATATGCACAGCATAACCTTTGCACAGTGAATATCTCGTTTTGGTTGTGATGGACCTGGTTCACCTGGTTTCACCCAGGCCTTTTTTCGTTTACGGTTCTCGTAATGGATCCACTTCTCATCACCCGTAATAATTCGATGCAGAAACCCCTTTCTGCTCTGTCGTTGAAGCAGCAATTCGCAAATGGTTTTTCGTCTTTCAACGTCTCTGTCTTTCAATTCATGTGGAACCCAATGTGACATCTTTTGAATCATTCCCATGGCTTTCAAGCGTTTGGAGACTGTTGTTTGATCAACGCCTAATGCTGCTGCAAGTTGTTCCTGCGTTTGACACGAATCCTGCTCGAGCAATGCTGTCAATTCTTCGTCTTGAAATTTTTTTGGCTGTCCAGCTCGTTCTTGGTCTGCCAAGCCGAAATCACCACTTCTAAACCGTGCAAACCACTTCTGACACGTTCGCTCAGCTAGAGCATGGTCACCATACACTTCCACCAAAATACGATGACTTTCAGTCGCACTTTTCTGCATATTAAAGTAATGCAGCAGGACACCCCGCAGAAACACTTTATCAGGCACAAATTGCGCCATGTTCACTTAACTACAAACTGGTGTTGTTGACACTTTAATCCACTGCCCTATACTACGAACGATACGCGATGACAGGGGTTTGCAACACATGTGTGGATACACGGAACTGTGGGACGCTCCGTTCGTTGCGCCATCTCTTGTCCACCCGCACGAATTAATTCCTAGATCAAATAATTATGAAGAGATCACGAACAAATTCCAGAAGGTTCCATATTTTTATTCTAAATGTTTACCTGAAACCTTATTTTGACTGTACTATAATGCCATTACTCGAGGTCCAGGTAATTTGCAATTGTCAGAACGCCTGCACAGATGCAACAAAAATTACACGTAACTTTTCTCGGCACTGACAGAAGTTGGTAGCACTGAGTCAGGTCTATATGCAAGTAAAATTGTAAGTAGACGACGCACGAAACATATCTCAATTCTGAGAAGAATCGCTCTGGTTCAGAAAGTGTTATCCAATGAACACCGCATATTAATCTCAGTATTGCTGTGTATGCACTTTATTATTTTGAGCTTTACTCACTCGAAAATTTATTATTTCATTATATACTGTATATTGTAAGGATCCCCACATTGCCGTACCAGGCAACAACCACGTGTGAACTACATGCGTTAGTAATAAATAAAAACAAACAGACGACGGTCACGAAGAGTCGGAAAGACGAGAATCAACGAAGGGAGCCGACAAGACAGGATAAAAATGACCTGCACGCCTCGACCAACATCAATCTTCCCGGATTGATCGAAACACCTAAAACCCCTCTCACGACGCTTGGTCACCGAGAGGTACCCATCCTTATACCCACGACGCTTGGTCACCGGGTTCCTTTCCTCTTTCTCACGACGCACGGTCACCGAGAGAGAGAGACCTAATCTACACCCCTCTCACGACGCTTGGTCACCGAGAATACCTCACCTCAAAGCCCACGGCGCTTGGTCACCGGGCTCCTATCTAATCTAACCTAAATATTAGTGGAATTTCTTATTATAATTTGTGTACATAAACTTTTTATAATAAAAAGGTGAAGGGAAGAGTCCAAATCCCGAGTACATCTTTATTGCTCTACCCAAGAAATTTTACAATATTCAAAGAAATAAAAGACACTGATCACACATGAATCAGAAAATGCTTGAATCTAGACAGAAATATCCAATCTATAATAACTGCTGGATATAAGTTTGTAAATTACTGTCTCCATTGACAGACCTTCTCCAATTATTCTTATTCCAACATGTGGTTTCTAGAGAAGAGAAGATCTGGCTTGTGACACTGAGTATGCATTGAAATTAAAACATTTGAAAAAGTTCCAGCCTGGCCGGGATTTTAACCCAGGTCTAACGCATATAAATTCAATGCGCTAACCACTCACCCACAGTGCCACTTCACATTCCTCTCATACTAATATCTAGTTAAAACCGTTTCGTGGAAAAACATACGCAAGATACTAATGCTTATGTGAGTGCCTTAATGACTTACTCGAGATTTCCTCCTTTAACTGAAAAACAAGTTATATAGACGTTCCTCAATGAGGAAAATATCACAAGACGTTCTTCAAGTTGAGGCTACGGCATCGGTTCCAGGGATGGTCCCGATTTACATTATATCTAGGTATTTCTTCTTTATCAGAACTTCTATTAAAAAAAAAAAGACGGCAGAATTATTTTCACATTCTTTGAATTGTGTCAATACGTGTAGAAATAAGCAGTTTTATGTTTATGACTCATAACTACTAGTTAATTTTCTTATACGAATATGAGGAATCTGTGGCAGATTGAGCCGGTGGCCCTAGCTGAGTGATCTCGGGCGTTCGACTTCAGATCATGAAGCACAATCCACTAGCGGTTCGAATTCCTCTGAAGAGCAAGATCGGAATTTTAACTGTCATCGGTATTTCAGTGTTCATGTCCCTGTAGTGTTTGGAAAACGTCGAAAGAACATGAGGTGCCAGTGGCAAACACACCTCGGTTGGTGCAATTTGTTTAAAAAATGTGAAAGCAGGATACTTCCATTTCAGCTACCTGGGTTCAAATCCCGTAGTGGCAATTATTATTATTTCTGTATGGGAAGATAATGTTTATGTAATTGGTATTGTGATTCTGTTATTCCTTTATTATTATTATTATTATTATTATTATTATTATTATTATTATTATTATTATTATTATTATTATTATTATTATTATATTTATTATTATTACAACAGAAGGAAAGAAAAGATCATATTGTCGAAGATATTCATAGGAACATAAAATATATGTAGTATGCCAGATGTTTTTTATGTTTACACATGAACGCAATAATATTATTATGTTTATGGATTTACAGATAGAATTATCATTTTATGACAAGAAATTGAACATAAATATTTGTTAGCGGATAACAGTAATGCATTTTGCTTTGTCCTTCTTCTAGGTAGGAAGGTGAGATGACATCTTAAATAGGATCATTCTCGTGACTAGTTGAGTTGATTTTGAATTTAACATTCTGTTCAGCAGCGAGGCTGTATGAAATGGACCTACTGATTAACGTGGAATCTGAACTACATGAGCTCCAGCCGGGAATCGAACCCGGGTCTTCCACGCCAAAGACGCTTACGCTAACAGCTTAGCCACGAAGCAGTTCTCTCGTGTCTTGAGCTGTAAGTTTGATCACTATTTGTAATTTGTGCCTTCTAGGAACAATTCCTAGGAACTCATTTTTGGCCCATACTATAGCAATGAGGACGTGAAGCACTTATCTACTCATCAATTCTTGTCCAAACACGTTATGTTTCCAGACAGTACGAATCAAGGTTGATAAGGATGACGTAATTTTTTGTTGTTCGCGTTTCACCTCAACTCTGAGAATCAGAGAAATTGAATATTGTTCAAGTTAGTATACATCAGAAATATCAATATTGCAAATTATAAAATTTTCCTTAATTATCTCAACAGAAATCGAACCCGGGACCCCAACATTATGAAACTAACGCTTAAGCCACTACTCTAACAAGGAGGGTGTCCGAAGTGTAAATCTCAGATTTCAAAAATGTTTGTACGGATCGTTAGGAGGGCTCATAGAATAAAGATCAGCACAACAAATTTCGGCGGAACTCCATATTTGGGTGGGGCAGTGCCCCTTTTCGATTTTCGGCTTTCGTAGTAAAAATCGGCCTTTTGATTCGAAAATTGACTTATTGTTGTCGACAATCGTTATCATTCATCCTCATTTGCGTAAAGATACTACAATTGTGGGTCAGGGATCCCTATGTGTGTGGTGGGTCCGCCTCACAAATGTGATACATGTTCCCGCTTCATTTTGACAAGCTGAATTCAAATATGTCATTTTAAAAGTTATTTGTGGAGCCCATGTGCGGCACAGGTCTCTACCTAGTTTCTGGGATGCTGAATGACAAGTTGAAAGAGAACTGAAGGGCTTGAAATAGAAGTTTAGCAGAATCAGTGCTTATTGTATGGATTGAAGCCAAAAGAGATTTTATGCCTGTACATGACATGGATGTTCGGAAATGGGCAACTGAAAAGGCGAAAGAAATTAATCTTGAAAACTTTAAGGGTCCCAAAAGTTGATTCACCCGTTTAAACGGAAACATAATATTGTGTGGCGAGAAATAACAAAATTCGTGTCGCGAACAGACGTTGACACTTCAGAACAAATAGAAACTTCGACCATACCTTTCCAGCTAGAAGTCAGGCATACGTTACCGGAATTCGATATAGACAATACTTACAATTCCAAGTGTTTTTGCAATGGAACTACACTATAATCGTATGTTAGGCATACAAGGTCAGAAAAAAGTAGAAGCTTCTGCAAAATCCAAAAATACCTTATCTTATAGCTATACAATAATACCCCTTATGTCTGCAAATGGAAAATTTGTTTGGCCATTATAGATTGTATTCCCAGAACCGACAGGAAAATTTGGAGCACAGGTCAAGAAAACTTTATTCCAGCCCCCAAATGTTAAGGCTTCTGCATCAAAATCTGGAAAGATGGGTAAGCTGAATTTGGAGGAGTGAATCCGTGACATTTTAGTTCCTAACATAGGGGACAAAAGTGTCTTGCTCGTAGATTCATGATCATCTTTTAACGAGAAAGAGACGCAGCAACACATTACGGACGAAAAACAGATTCCACCGGGAGAGACTTGGGCTGTTAAACCACTGGATATTTGGGGCTTTAGAATATGGAATATGGAAATTTGTACGGAAAATGAGAGATTTCGTAATTTTACACCAAATTGATATACAACTTCACAACGTAACAACATTATAAAATTGCAATCATCGCCAAGGTACCATGATGTGTTCAAATATAGTCGGTATAAATCCGGATATGTAGATGCGAGGCCGCCAGAATTTGTTAATCCTGTGAGTTTCTCATTTTCCTTAAGCGACACTATCATATGTGATGAGTGCGAAGATATAACACTCCTGAAATGTAGTTGGTGCTGCAAAAGTCTTTCCGCGGAACACTTTTTCGAACAGTCTCATTTCTGTAAACATACAATACATAAAGTATGCACGAATTATGCCAAACTTCAGCCCTTCAGTTCTATTTCAAGCCCTTCAGTTGTCTTTCAACTTGTGATTCGGTATCCCAGTAACTAGGTAGAGACCTGTGCCGCACGTGTGCTCCTCAAAAACTTTTAATGACATATTTGAATTCAGCTCGTCAAAATGAAGGAGCAACATGTATCACACTTGTAAGGGGGGCCCAAGTGGCGGATCTAGCCCGGGGCCGGGGGGAAGCCCCCACTTTTTTAGTGACAAAAATAATTGAATCTATTATTTATATATTCTTGAAAGTTAATAGTAAATTCATGATATAGTATCATAGCCTGGGGTAGGCCTCCCCCAGTTTTTACCTTCTAGATCCGCCACTGGGGACCACCCCACACACACAGGGATCCTCGACCCACAACTGAAGTATCTTTAAGCAATTGCAGACGAATGATAACGATTGTCGACAACAATAAGTCAATTTTCAAATCAAAAGGCCGATTTTTACTACGAAAGCCGAAAATCGAAAAGGGGCACTGCCCCACCCAAATATGGGGTTCCGCCGAAATTTGTTGTGCTGATCTTTATTCCATGAGCCTCCCTAACGATCTGCACAAACATTTTTGAAGTCTGAGATTCACACTTCGGACACCCTCCTTATAAGACATCATTGTTCTGGGAGAAGGAACAAGCTGGATGTGTAATGAATTCAGTAACTACAAACTTTTACGATTTCAACGTAATAATGGTGAAACTTTCTGATTTCAGTCATTACAAAATAGTATTTTATTATGCAGAAAGGATAGTCCAGAGAATTCAATTTTAAACTGACAAATAAAAAGACATAGAAATTCGCAAGGCCATGCAAGAGAAAATGGCCCTTAATGTGCTTCGAACCCTAGACAGATTTATTCACTTACTCCCTCGTGATCATCAAAATCTTTAGGGTACTTCAAGTAGATACAGAAAGGTGAAATGTAGTATCCAGGCCTGGTGTAACGTGGAAGTAAACCAATAAAAAGCAACATGATGATATTTTTCTCCTCCAAACTTCCTACAATGTATTGTGTTAATTATGCAAGAAAAAGATTGGAAATCTAATCAGAAAGTTCATAAAAGATAAAATATGTAGCAAAGTCTCGACTATGCAATAATAATAATAATAATAATAATAATAATAATAATAATAATAATAATAATAATAATAATAATAATAATAATAAAAGAATAACAGTAGTAAAATATCAATTACGTAAACAATACCTCCCAATAAAGAAAAAATAATTAATGCCACGACGGGATTCGAACCGGGGTCGCTGTAATGACAGTTCTCTGCTTTCAATTCCTCATAAAAAGATAAGAAAAGAAACTAGCACTTATGTTAGATAAACATACCACACTATTTCTACACGTGTTGATATAATTCAAAGAATATTAAATTAATTTCTACCGTATTTTCTTCTTTGGAAACTAGAATGTAAAGAAGAGCTATACTGAAAATCGGAACCATCGTTGAAAATGATGACGTAGCCTTAACTTCAGAAATGATTCGTGATATGTTTATGATTGAGGAACGTGTATATAACTTGTTTTGGGTCAAAGAAGGAAGTCTCGAGTAAGTCATTGTGACCTCACATAAACAACGTCTCCTTATAAATTGATAAATCGTTGAGTCTTTTTAATTTTACCAAAGGAGTGCTCCTTTAACACTGTATATTCGACGATAACTGTTTGGGATCAAATAAAACGCGTTCGCCATATAATTGTACAATAAAGTTACGCACATCCGTTTACTGTATATTAGTAGTTCTACCATATTCACTTTCTAATATTCGGCGGCATTTGCCATCAAAATTCATACAAATATACGCATATTATTATTATTATTATTATTATTATTATTATTATTATTATTATTATTATTATTATTATTATTATTATTATTGATTCACGGGGCCCAGGCTGGAATTCCCGCCCTCCCGCTCGGGCCAGGCTGCCCCTGGCAAAGAGGACTTCATTTTGGCCGCGCTCTTTTTATTTGTCGTCAATAGTCCCGAAGGGACCGATACGAAATATCGCCAGTTATTATTATACTAGCAGCGTTCACCCCGCTTCGCTGCGGTCACCCCGGAACGCAATAAACTTTGTTACTTAGATAATTTTTACTTTTTCGCTTTCAAATTGCAAGCGCCTGTCATTTATGTTAACCCGCCGAGTCACGTGGTCATGCGGGTTGCATATACATACGTTTATTTTTACCTATGATGAACTATGCAGACTTGAATGGTCCATTATCTCAAGACACTGGTAATTAAAAATTAAAGTGATATGATAAAAACCATCTAGGGTCCAAATCCTAACAACCCCCCAAAAATGAAAGAAATCGGTTCAGCCGTATTAGCGTGATGAGTTCACAAAGGATTTGTACGTTCTCTTTTATATATATAGATATCACTTTTTCCAGAGGAATTGTCTTTTTTGTGCATGGCTTGCACATTCTCTTAAAAACTGAATGTTCGTTACAAATATTTTGGTTACAGATTTGGCAAACTTGCTCTTGCTTTTGCTGTGCCTTTTTCACATCACACAAATAACACCTCTTTTTTATGGCAGTGGATTTCACTTGAGATGTAGATAGTATTGTCTCATTTCGTAGCGACTTCACATTTTGTGCAATGCTTTGGGCAAACCACAAAGAGAACACCGTTGAATATGCTCAAGCACTAATGACTTCTCAATCTGGATTAGAAAAGATCCCTCCTTTTCGTCCTCTTCTTCAGATTCCAATAGGGATGCAGATTGAGATAAATTACATAAGCTGCTACACAAATAATGTCTAAACAGTTTATGTAAAATGCCATTGGCCATTTCTTTGTCTTCCGTTTGCACGAAAATGCATGAACCATTTGGTAGAGCGAATCAACCCCTCGTTTCGTTTGTTTATAATATTGGACAATTTCTAGTTTCTTTTCAATGTTGTCCCCTTGATAGTAATAATACAAATTTATTTTTCTTAGGAACGTGCATAATCAGTGTGCATTTTTTGGCAAATCCAAATCATGTAAAATTAACCTCACATGATTTTCCATTTAGAAATTCAGGAAGAATGAACTTTTTATTCTTCTTTACTGTCCCTACACATGTCAGTCCATTTCGTAAGAGCATTTTTGCTAAACTTAGATCTGTAAATATATATATATATATATATATATATATATATATATATATATATATATATATATATATATATATATATATATCGAATGTTACATTTCTGTTGCTTCAAAAAAGGGCTGTGTAAGTTCAGTTATAACTTTCCCAGAAATATTGTGGCCCTTTTAACACTTGAATCTTCTTTACCGAGGTATGGGATGCCTTTTAGAGGGAAGATAATACCTCAATAAAGACGTACAAAACTTTCAAACCTTCCAAACATCCCGAAATGCAGCTAATTTGTCTTTCTGTCTTCTAGATGAACAACATCTATCACGCATATGAAATACACACGGTTTATCATTTGTAATGTTGATACTTTCAATATAACATGAAAAATATTGAATTTCTCTCGGTCTTAGTGTTGATATGACTTTCTTCAGTGCACTACAGTAGAACAGTGGCCTATAAAATGACGTCAGCCGTATTAACCTTGATTCGTACTGTCTGGGAATCTAACGTGTTCTGTGAACAATTGATGAATACGAAAGGCATGTCGTTAGTATAGATCACAAATACGATTGTTCAAAAATAAAGGTTACTATTACACAGAAATTCCTTATATTTCTACTACTACTGCTAAAAATATTAATGTTTTAAGCAATTCACCATTTCAGATACGTTCCATATCAACAAAAAGATTTCAAATTGAATAAGCAGAAACTTCATGTAATGTAAAATATGTAGCCAAGTCTCAACTTTCCAATACTAGTACTAATACTACTACTACTACTACTACTACTACTACTACTACTACTAATAATAATAATAATAATAATAATAATAATAATAATAATAATAATAATAAAGGAATAACAAAATTAGAATAGCAATTACGCAAAAAATACCTTCCAATTAAGAAAAAAATAATTACAGCGACGGGATTCGAACCCATGTCTCTGTCATACGAGTTTCATAATTTGCCAATGTACCACAAATTCCTCATACAAAGAAAAAAATAATAAACTAGTAGTTACGGAAGATAAGAATACAACTTCCTTTTTCTACGCGTGTTCATGCAATTCAAAGAATGCGAAAATAATGTCTGCCGGCTTGCATTTTCGCGAATCCTAAGAGTTTCAGATATCCTCTGATCCTATTGACCAATAGAGATAGAACATCAAGACTCATGACATACTATAACAAGATGGATTGGCATGAATTTTTAAATCAACCCTCGTATTTCTCCAACGTCAGTTCTTAGAAATATAACGTAATCAGCTCACAGTTGGAGGAGAACAATACTTAAGAATTTGCCACCCAAAAGGTACCTCACTTCTCCAGACAGTCTTGCTTCCTCCCGTTAGCCCATATTTGGAGGAAAAATTTAGCTACTCTCGAGAGAAACGCCCACGCAGTGAACTCTCATGATGATGACAGAGTTTTACGTGACAATGTGAAAATTATCAATAATCATCAGTTCCACAACTTATTGGAACTATCAGTGTTTTAATGTGATTTCTATTAACCTGTGAACCATTCATTATATATAATCAACAATTTTATGAAGCAAAAACTTAATGTTTTCTACGAACTATATTTTAGTTTGTTAGTGTATTCTTGCGCCGCTAACTGGCAACGATGCGACGCAGGACAAGGACTGCAAGAGAGGACACTCATTCCTTTCCAAGATGTGAAGTGCAAAAGTGTGTTAGTAGTTTTCACACAAATAAAATCTTCTAAGAACTCTCAAAAGAGAGAGTATTATTTTTTTCAAAATGTGAAAATTAGAATATTTTATAATGTCATGCTAGTGCAACGTACTAAATCTACACCTTCAAATATTAATCTGCATCAAGTATAAGTGCAACCAGCAGGAAGAATGTAATGAATTCATACTACATAAATTCTGATAGCCTATTGTTCAAATAATAGTTTCCACGCCTCCTCATTGAAACAAGTATGTTATGTGAATTTTATACAGCGATCGAAGTGAAGAGTCTGTAGTGAACTGCATAGCCACTAACCGATTCATCATCTTCGTTCGGTCGAAATCTCGCGTATTATTTCGGTATCGTCTCGGTACGTTCACTACAGTGATTGGGCCATTCTTTTCGTCTCAGTGAAATATTGTGTTTTGTGTTTTCATAAGTTTGTAAATGTTTTATATTCATTATATTTAAAAGCTAAATATAAGTGATTTCGTAAATATTTCTTTTTTAATATGCAGTGAAAATAATGTTTAATAATTTCAAAGTGTGTGATTTATATTGCTTTCTCAGCAAATGGAGAATATTACCTTTTAATAGTGTACATGGCTTAGAGTAGAACCAAACAGGTAAGGTACTTTTAAGCAGTGGAGAACAAACACTACTTTCGTCTCTCACTATCCATCTGGCGTAAATCATGTATTGCTGTCCCACTTGTACTTTTTACAAGTATTAACCAGTGTATCTTGGAGCTGACGTACCAGCGACGGTGGGTATACGGCTTATGCCTCTGATATATTTAACGCCCGAATCCTAGGACCGTGGGAGTGAGACTATTTGTTTACTTGCCAGTTCCTTATTGGATCTATTAGTCTTTTACAAATGAATGATGTTAAGGAAGACTCCAAAAGAGATCCAAGGTTCGAATCCCAATATTATTATATCTGTCTTTCGTTACGGGAACTAACTCCTCTTATAAAACAGGAACAAACGGTAGTCGAACCCAACTCTTTCATAATACACATAGTGGAATCTGAAGGCCAACTGCTGTCGGCCCTCGTAGCCGAGCGTGCTAGCGCAACATGCTAGTAATGAAAATCTTTTTTGGCGTGGGTTAAAACACTACTCAAGGAAAGATTTTTTTTAATTTTTAAATTTTCATAACACTTTTTTCATTAAAATGAGCTTGCTGTTTTACTATACGGATCCACAGTAAGAGTAGTAGTAGTATTAATAGTAGCAGTAGTAGTAGAAGTAGTAGAAGTAATAATAGTAGTAGTAGTAATAATAGTAGTAGTAGTAGTAGTAGGAACGGGTTAGAAGCCGTAAAGTGGGTGGTTGAGTTCTCTTGCCCAAATTTTTCTATACATTTTACATGACCAACTTCAAACAGGTGTCTAGGGTCGCGTGCGAAAAATGATACAAAGTAGCACGCGAATACTGAAACTCATGGGATCGGCGTAAATGCTACCGGATTTTCTTCTTTGAAAATTAGAAGTTACGTTGAGGAAAAATAGTAGTAATGTAAATCGGGATCAGTTAAAAACCTTGAGGTAGCTTCAACTTGAAGAACGTTTCGTGATATTTTCCTCATTGACGAAGGTCTATATAACTTGTTTTTGAGTAAAAGAAGGAAATCTCGAGTAAGACATTGGACACTCATAAAGAACGTCTTCTTATACCATGGTTAGTATATTGTATAGTCATACCTACTATTTGTTTACTTGCCAGTTCCTTATTGGATCTATTAGTCTTTTACAAATGAATGATGTTAAGGAAGACTCCAAAAGAGATCCAAGGTTCGAATTCCAATATTATTGTATCTGTCTTTCGTTACGGGAACTAACTCCTCTTATAAAACAGGAACAAACGGTAGTCGAACCCAACTCTTTCATAAATGGCGCCCGAACAGGGAAAGATGTTTTAGTGGGGAGAAAGCGAATTTTTGAACTCCACTGTTTCGTATTCAATGCCGGTTTTGTAATTTGCATGTTGTATTTTCAAACATAATATTTTACAATGTCAACGCTTGGCGAAATGCAAACACTGCTTGAAGCAGTAAAAAAGCTGTCCGCAGATTTGGCTGCAATTAACCAAATATTAAAATCAAATCAAAAAGAGTTGACCGAACAATTTGAGAATTTAAAAGTACAAGTGGTCGAATTACGCGAAAAGGTTGAAAGTAATTCTCAGGAGCCGTTAAATCAGCCAAACACTGCTGTACAAAAGCAGGTAGCATATCTAGTGTATGCATACAAGAATGCGAAACAATCATTGAAAATGCAAATTATGAACTTAGCAATTAATGTTCTGCGAAAGAAATATTTCCTCACATTCTTTTACATGTAGTGTTACTTACATTTTATATTTTTGTGTTCATTTTAGAATATATAATTCATAAATCCACGTACAAAATGCTAGCGCTAAATTTAATGAATGTAAGAGCACAGATAGAGTTAGAGTACGCTAACGTAATAAATGAATATAAATATAGTATTGTTCCATTTTGCTTAGAAGAGTTTCAAAATGCTTTAGGCCTCAATGTAGAAACTCATAGATTTAGTAGAGCAGCGAAAATCGCAATTTGTGAACATGTATTTAATTTTAATTGCGAATATAGGAAAAACGTAGAAAAGGAGGTCAATCTCCGTGTACGTGGTATACGTAGAAGTAAGCAATACTAGAAATTGAAAGAGAAATGTGCTCGCGGCAAAAATGTATATTTTAAGTATGTAGCTAAAAAGTTGAAACTTCAATGCGATGACGTTAATGTTAAGAATAAAGTCATTGAAATAATAGTCCAACGGCTACAGAAAAAGTACTCTGATGTTAGTTCTCTTAGCGATCATGATAGTACGTTCGATGGAGAGGAGAAAGCATTATTTTCAAGTAATGTTGAAAATTCTCCTGAAAGTGTTGTTAGTAGTATCAAATCTATCCTCAAAAAACGTAGTAAGGATGTTAGTTTATATACTATGTCATGTAATGTGGGTCAAATCGATAAGGAAAGCAGAATTCCGAAAAAAGTTAAATTCGCAGATGAATTTAACGTGTACCCGTTAGCACATGTTCGCCATAGTTGTCCTTCTGAGGTTAGAACTAAAAGTTGTAAGAGGAAATTGGAAAATGTTGCCGATGATCGGGATCCATATCCAAATCCTGTTAAAAAAGGTAGGTTATCTGAAGTCCAAGAATCACATTTTGTTCAAACTAACGAAAGTGAAAATAATAAGTGGAATGAGTTGTTTCAGTTGTTGAAAAATAATTCCGTACAATTACAAAGCATTACAACCAAGCTGGAAAGTATTTCTATTTTACAGAGTAATAATGTTTTTGCTCAGGGAAATGAAGTGAGTAATGAAAATGTCAGTGTAAATGTAAACACCGTGCAGGTTGACTTCATGGAGGCTACCTCCAATAGTAGTACGAGTGTGGTTAACGTAACCACCACTAGGGAAATAAAAAGTGATACTGTTGTAGTATTTTTAGACGAAAATAAAGTCTGCACTTGTCCCTTATGTGATAGGAAGTGGGTGGATCAGCTGTATCCCCCCTCCGGCTCAATGCTACTTGTTCATAAAAAATGTTTGTCTGTAAGTCCTGTAATTTTTGTGGTGTATACACGGCATGTTACGAGTTTTCCCACAGTAAGCTGCATCAGGCAACCAGTCCAGATTGATGAGTTGCGTTATTTTTCCAGTGGTAATATATCTTTAGTGTTGCTAGAAGGTACAGTATGTACATTCGTAATTGTCTGTTTTAGTAAAAATGAAACCATTCCACCTTCGCTTGGCATACATCGTGCAACTAGTAAATCCGTAAAAGTTAGATTTAGAAAAGGTAAGAAAAGTGTATTGAACTAAGTCAGAACGTTCAAATTGACTATTCACCAACCAGTACTTTGTACTCAACTCGATATGTTGTTGAGAAATTTAGAAACAGAAATTTTTGTTTGGAAAGCAAAAGGTTTTTCCACCGTGCGAAAATGAAAAATAACGTGAAAATTGGCAAAAAGGTCCGTAAATTAAGTAAGGTATTACACCTACGTAGAAAGTGTGAATTCTTCACTGCTAATATTTGCAATGACACTCAATTGGTAAATGTTCCGAGTGTACAAACCATTCGTAAGGTAATTGTTAGTTCTCATAGTAAGGTAATACAAAAATCTAGTGCTTACAAAATATTGCGTTCTTGAACTAACAAAATCCCATGGATGCCTACTATGGAAGTTAAACTCAAAATTTTTGAATGCATGAGAATTTTACTCTACGATGTTGCACTAAATCCAATACGAAAAGGAATTGGGTAAACGATATTAATACATATCCGGATTGCCCATTTTCCATATTGTTGACCTTGCAATGAAAAATAAATTCTGGTTACATTGCAAAAGTTCTTTTATACAAAATCCTCAGGTGTTAGTAATTATTATTCATGTTATAAATATTTTTAACACTGTTAGTGTTTTACAAAATTTTGCATCTTTAAATAAAAGCAATAATATTTTATTGTACGTATCACGTTAATGGCTGTAGCCGATGGATTCAGGAAAATTTTCAATATTAATTTTTTTCACTTCATACATTGTTGCACCTTATAATATATTGAAAATGTTGAATTAGAGATACCATTTTAAAAAAATCTTGATATTTCAAGCATACGTGATACGATATTACTTGTAATAGCATATTTTTTCGTTAATGCATTTACAACGAAATTTAATTTTTCGAATCAGAAAATATAGTGTTTCTTTTCGAAGTGCAAGAGTGAATTTGCGCAATGAAAATTTTCAAATATAGTGAAATGAAATAAATTTAAATTGTGAAGATGTGGAAAATCTATACAGAATATTCCATCACAGTGATGCAATTTTACAAAATTAAAAATGTTTCGAATCACAAATTTAAATACTCTGGTGAAAAACCATTCGGTAATAAACCTGAATAAGTACATTTTAAATTAATGAATTCAATATTTCAATTTTAATTAACAATTATGCGTCAATTAATAGTAATGCATATTTACGATGTGTTATGCCAATTTATTTGTTTTAACCAATCAGTATGCCTCTGGGATTACTAATCAGCTGAGGATACTTGGAGTTTGGTGTGGTAAATTATTGTAGTAGTGTTTTACATGTACCCACCTTCATGGCGCGTTGTTAAGTTGAAAAGAATATACAATGAGACATCTTACTATAAATAAGTATCAAGTAAGTTGTGTATGTGATAATTGTTAGCAACCATTGTTGCATTTACTTTGCATTAATCTTTTCGTTGAATACGAAAATATTTCAAGCAGTACTTGAAGACATTGAAGCAAAGGTTCCTCCAATATTTTGGGTTATTCATGTTATGTAATACCCGGAGTAGGCAATTTTCTTATTAGTCCCCTCTGTATTATTTTTGAATTTTAACCAAATGTTTTATTTTTTCACTTTGCTTCGGGGATGGAAATATATTAACTAGTAAATGGGGTAGGGTCTTGCATACTTTATGCAGGCAGTATATTTTTATATACTTTGAGCGTGACGAGCTCACATGTGCCCAGTCTTTCATTTCATAGTAAATGAAATATTTTTTTGTGTTATATTTACACATGTGTTTTTAATATGTAATCTTAATAAAAATGAACCAATTGTGTGTATTATATCGTATATTTTAGTTGTGTTGAATTATTCTGAATATTTTTAGTGAATAATTTGTGTTAATATGTCAATGAATATACACTTCTGAATTTTATGAATAATATTGGTGTTTCAAATATAATAAATTTTTATGCATTTAGCCGTAAGGAATATTTTATTTTTATGGAAAGTAAAATCATGATAAGTTGAATTACTTAGTGATATATGCTATTCTTGAGTGATATTATGTGTTTTATTTTAGAAATTAAGAAGCATTATTGCAGAATATTAAAGCAACTCTACCATTTTAAATTTATTGGTATATAGTTAGTTTGTATTGTTGTGTATTCTTAAATATGGCATTGAATACAATACCTTACCAAATGTAATGTTTTATTAAATATATTATTGTATTGAATATATTAATATGTTTGTGTAATTTAGCTTGAATTTTGAAAAACATTATGAAGTATAATGTTGAATAGTATTTTGAATTACAAATAATTATTGATTTATATTCAAATATTGAAATTATTTTTGTGTTTACATTTCAAGGAACAATTGAAATAAATGAAAAATATAAACAAATAATAAAAATGAAAGGACTCAAAAGACATTTACGAAATGGCCCTCGCGTTATCGTAAATGGCCCTCGCGTTCGTTATTCTTCGAATTTCGCGATTATGTGCGTTCGAGTGAAGCTACAAACTTTTATTCTTCAATGTGAACGAACTTGAAATGACATTAACCCTCTATGGACTAATGGAGTGCTGTGAGGGCGGTTGTGTTGCAGTATGGTTAGGAAAACTTGGGTTCCAGGGTTCTTGCCCACTTCTGTGATACCTTCAGTGGACATTCCGTTCGACGCCATCTATAACAAGATGGATTGGCATGAATTTTTAAATCAACCCTCGTATTTCTCCAACGTCAGTTCTTAGAAATATAACGTAATCAGCTCACAGTTGGAGGAGAACAATACTTAAGAATTTGCCACCCAAAAGGTACCTCACTTCTCCAGACAGTCTTGCTTCCTCCCGTTAGCCCATATTTGGAGGAAAAATTTAGCTACTCTCGAGAGAAACGCCCACGCAGTGAACTCTCATGATGATGACAGAGTTTTACGTGACAATGTGAAAATTATCAATAATCATCAGTTCCACAACTTATTGGAACTATCAGTGTTTTAATGTGATTTCTATTAACCTGTGAACCATTCATTATATATAATCAACAATTTTATGAAGCAAAAACTTAATGTTTTCTACGAACTATATTTTAGTTTGTTAGTGTATTCTTGCGCCGCTAACTGGCAACGATGCGACGCAGGACAAGGACTGCAAGAGAGGACACTCATTCCTTTCCAAGATGTGAAGTGCAAAAGTGTGTTAGTAGTTTTCACACAAATAAAATCTTCTAAGAACTCTCAAAAGAGAGAGTATTATTTTTTTCAAAATGTGAAAATTAGAATATTTTATAATGTCATGCTAGTGCAACGTACTAAATCTACACCTTCAAATATTAATCTGCATCAAGTATAAGTGCAACCAGCAGGAAGAATGTAATGAATTCATACTACATAAATTCTGATAGCCTATTGTTCAAATAATAGTTTCCACGCCTCCTCATTGAAACAAGTATGTTTTGTGAATTTTATACAGCGATCGAAGTGAAGAGTCTGTGGTGAACTGCATAGCCACTAACCGATTCATCATCTTCGTTCGGTCGAAATCTCGCGTATTATTTCGGTATCGTCTCGGTACGTTCACCACAGTGATTGGGCCATTCTTTTCGTCTCAGTGAAATATTGTGTTTTGTGTTTTCGTAAGTTCGTAAATGTTTTATATTCATTATATTTAAAAGCTAAATATAAGTGATTTCGTAAATATTTCTCTTTTAATATGCAGTGAAAATAATGTTTAATAATTTCAAAGTGTGTGATTTATATTGCTTTCTCAGCAAATGGAGAATATTACCTTTTAATAGTGTACATGGCTTAGAGTAGAACCAAACAGGTAAGGTACTTTTAAGCAGTGGAGAACAAACATTACTTTCGTCTCTCACTATCCATCTGGCGTAAATCATGTATTGCTGTCCCACTTGTACTTTTTACAAGTATTAACCAGTGTATCTTGGAGCTGACGTACCAGCGACGGTGGGTATACGGCTTATGCCTCTGATATATTTAACGCCCGAATCCTAGGACCGTGGGAGTGAGACTATTTGTTTACTTGCCAGTTCCTTATTGGATCTATTAGTCTTTTACAAATGAATGATGTTAAGGAAGACTCCAAAAGAGATCCAAGGTTCGAATCCCAATATTATTATATCTGTCTTTCGTTACGGGAACTAACTCCTCTTATAAAACAGGAACAAACGGTAGTCGAACCCAACTCTTTCATAATACACATAGTGGAATCTGAAGGCCAACTGCTGTCGGCCCTCGTAGCCGAGCGTGCTAGCGCAACATGCTAGTAATGAAAATCTTTTTTGGCGTGGGTTAAAACACTACTCAAGGAAAGATTTTTTTATTTTTCAAATTTTCATAACACTTTTTTCATTAAAATGAGCTTGCTGTTTTACTATACGGATCCACAGTAAGAGTAGTAGTAGTATTAATAGTAGCAGTAGTAGTAGTAGTAGCATTAGTAGCAGTAGTAATAATAATAATAATAATAATAATAGCAATAGTAATAGTAGTAGTAGTAGTACTAGTAGTAGAAGTAATAATAGTAGTAGTAGTAATAATAGTACTAGTAGTAGTAGTAGGAACGGGTTAGAAGCCATAAAGTGGGTGGTTGAGTTCTCTTGCCCAAATTTTTCTATACATTTTACATGACCAACTTCAAACAGGTGTCTAGGGTCGCGTGCGAAAAATAATACAAAGTAGCACGCGAATACTGAAACTCATGGGATCGGCGTAAATGCTACCGGATTTTCTTCTTTGAAAATTAGAAGTTACGTTGAGGAAAAATAGTAGTAATGTAAATCGGGATCAGTTAAAAACCTTGAGGTAGCTTCAACTTGAAGAACGTTTCGTGATATTTTCCTCATTGACGAAGGTCTATATAACTTGTTTTTGAGTAAAAGAAGGAAATCTCGAGTAAGACATTGGACACTCATAAAGAACGTCTTCTTATACCATGGTTAGTATATTGTATAGTCATACCTGCAACGATGTTAACTAGCTAATAGTTTAGATGAAAGATGAAGTGATGCGGTAGGTAACTGGTTAGCGTATTGAATTTCTATTCGGCGGACCCATGTTCAAATCCTAACCAGGTTGAAACCTTTTAGAAAGTTTCAATTTCAATTTCAATACGTACTCAGTGTGACAAACAAGACCTTCTCTCATCCAGAAAGAAAAAAAGATGTTGGAATGAGGAGAATTGGAGGAGGAATCTCAATAGAGGCAATCATTTACAAACTTATTTCCAGGAGTTGTCTAGATTTGATATTTTCAGCTACTTTCAAGAATTTCCTGATTCATGCGTGGTCAGTATGTTTTATTTATCTAAACATAAAGTATATAAGGAAATAATACATTACATGCACAGCAATATTGAGATTAATATATGGTGTTCTTTGGAACACACGATCCGAACCATAGAGATTCATCTTAGAATGTAGAACTGTTTTCCTTAGTCACCTACTTTACAATTTTACCTGCATAAACACCTGCATCAGGGCTACCAACTGCTGTCAGTACCGAGAAAAGTTACGTGTAAGTTGGGATGCATCTGTCTAGGCGTTCTCACAAGTGCAAATTACCTGGACCCCAAGTAATGGAATTACAGTACTTAAGGGGGAGATACTTTTGTGGTTCGCTGTACTAGTCATTAGTTGAAAAATAATTCATTTCTATATTTTTAGGTTACAAATAGTTTGAATCCGCTACTTTTGGAGCACGCTACCTTTTGATAATCAGATCTGGCAACACTGACTCAATGGTTTACATCAACTCAATGTGAGGACCCCATTTCGTCTAACGGCTAGCACACTTGACTTCGGGTCGCGTAGTCCCGAGTTCGATTGCCGGTAGGGGTACAGTTGAACGAACGACGTGTTTCGGATTCCACTATAATCAGTTCTACTCGAAGTAAAGATTTGATGAACCATTTTTTTTTTGTATTGACATAGTGATACCCTGATTTCATAGAACCTTGCACGATATAACTTTCCTACAGTAATAGCAAGAAAAGTCATTTTTATGAAAAATTGTTTACGTAGCTGCGCCCCCGTGTAATTAGTGACTATATTTTGAGAAAAAAAATGTTTTTCCAATTACATTGATAGCAAAGGAGGCAAAAGTGCACTTTCAGCAGAATATTCATAGGAACCAATACCAAAACGAGCCCTGTGGGGCTTCTAACCACTTCGCATCGCCAGTTATGTTTCGAGAAGTAACACTGAAGATGTTATATTTACAAGATTGGGGAATAACTAAAAGATACCTAAATCACTTGTTCTGCTCAAAGTGCAAATGATACAATTAGTTATCAATTGATTATTATTAATTTTCAATATTGAGGAAACTGAAGAACGAACTTTTAAATGGGTTGGACTAGCGGATACAGAAGGATCGTTTAGGGATGCGGTTTGCTTCCTAGAAGATGAGTGTAGCCTCAAGGTGACCAGCATTTTAATTTGCAATAATGATACGCTAATGAATCCGAGGCTGGACGGAGGGGGTATTTGAACTGATTCTCAGATTCCATTTTAGGACCTGAATTTGTAATTTTTTTAATGAAAGTATATTCCTTCTGTAGAATTAGGCTAAATTAAATACTGACTTCCGTTTCGGAGTGTGCCAATTTCATGTTTCAATTCATACATAGTCACCGCGATATATCAGATGCGCTGTTTTGCACAGTACTTGCACAAAAGAAAATACTGTATTGACGATGGTATTCATTTTAACGAAGGAGTGTACAATGTTCTTTAATCATTTATATTTCGAATAACAATTGCGGGACAACAGTTAAAAAAAAACAGGCTCGGTCAAAATAACAGGTCTGTGCAAAAATAGATAACAAAAGTATGCATACATAAAGAATAATACAAAATATCAACAAATAGCAAAAGACACTATGAATTTCTATGTACATTTCTTGGTAGCTTAAAGATAATACAATAAAATAGTATATGGGACAATTTAATAGTACATGGGACAGTGTTCCAAGTGTGTCAAAATATAGAGGAACAATCTTTACATATTGTTTTCATTTCTGTTTCAGTTGAGCTGATTTTGAGTTTAACGCCCGTTCAGCAGCGAGGCTATATGAGACGTCTACCTACTGATTAACGTGGAGTCCGAAGCACATGAGCTCCTGCCAGGAATTGAACTCGAGTCTCTAATATGTTAACCTCATTTCTGTTTATATCAGGGTATAATTCAGCAAATTGAAAATTGAAAAGAAAAAAATATAATATTCGAACGAACTCCAACAAGATCTTAGCCTTGTAACGGATTCGGATGTCAACGACAGCATTTCTAAGTGGTCATTTATCGTGGGGTCAGATCTACCTGATCTTGATAAGAGAGGAATACAATCCTCTTGGGATGATTCCCTAATAAATCATCACTTTCTCCTCTACTTCAGTCATCTGATAACCCAGAAGACAATGCCAGACTCCTAGCTACATAATCTCCTGAAGCAGGCGCTTGGCTCCATGCTATCCCATCACCTTCTTTAGGACTGCATCTTCCCAATGACATTTTTCGAATTGCCAGTGCACTGCGTTTGAGAGCAGATGTTTGCAAGCAACACAGATGTCCTGCCTGTCGAAGTGTCGTAAACAAGAAGGGCCTTCACGGACTCTCCTGTGCCAATAGTGCGGGCAGACATTCACGCCAGTCCAGTGTGAACGTCGTTATCATGAGGGCACTAATTTCAGCAGGCGTTACTTCTATACGCGAACCGTTGGAATACAGTCGTGCAGACGGTAAGAGGCCAGATTGTATGACCCTAATACCGTGGAAGAAAGGAAAAACACTTCTATGGGATTTCACTTGTTCCGATACCTTCGCCCCATCAAATCTACATTCTTCTTCAGCATAAGCTGGCAACGTGGCTGCTAGCCGTGAAACAGAAAAACGCAAGAAGTACAGCAATTTACTTGACAAATATCATTTTGTCAGTACAGCTATCGAATCAAGTGGTTCCTGAGGTCCCGAAGATCTTAACTTTATAAAAGAAGTCGGACACCGCATTTATTTATCGTCAGGAGGCGCTAGAGCAACCTCTTTTCTACTGCAACGCATCAGTATGGCAGTACAAAGAGGGCACGTTGCATCAGTTTTGGGAACGCTACCCTCTGGTAAGGAACTGGAGATCTCTTTTCAGTAATCATCTCGGCGAAAGTTTGAAAGTGCTGTTGTTTTAAAGTTTCTCGACAATTGTTAATCATTTTAAATTAACCTATATATGTTTTTCTTGTAATTATGTTCATTTGCTTATTCTTTTATATATCGCGAAAATTGTTCTGCAGGTGTTGTCAATTTCCAATATTATTATTCTCATAGTCTATGTTTCTACACATATATTGTTAAATTGTCTTGCATTGTTAAATTTGTCTACATGTTTGTTGAGTGCCTTTTTGTAGTATAAACAATTCTGTAGTCTCTTGAATTCTAATCAAACATTACTCTTTGTCAATAAATTAACATCAGGAGTAAATTTATCAAAATTAATAATACTAGACCCTAACATTCAAATATAAGGAATAAAACATTATATTCAAACTGAACTTCAAGGATGTTTTAGTGGCTTCGTGATTATTCCCCGTGGTAGTGATTCCTCGATCATGAATTTCGTGGCTTTTCCCCGAAATAAGAATGTTACGGTTTTCTTCTTAAGAGAACTGGCCTGCTCACTCAAGGGCACAGATCAAGTACAGGGGAATGAAATGGATACACTTCCTAATACATAATATAATTGTGCGCCTCACTACATTTAAGCCTTGAACTGTACTACTAACAAGAGCCCAGAGCGACGGTTTTAAGTTAAATTACAGCAGTAACATACAAAGAAATGAATTGTAAATATATAAAGGTAACCAAGAAAGTTCGTTCGCTTTTTCACCCACTACCTTCGAACATCGATATATCACCTAACATTACCTGGAAGATCAAAAATAGTCCCCATCACTATTGACGATCTTCTGACAACGTTCTGGAAGGCCATAGATTCCATCTCGGTAGAACTTGGCGGGCGTGAAGCGATGAAGGTATAAAGTGCATTTTGCACCTCTACTAGGGAGTTGAACTGGCGTCCTCTAAGGTGATTGTCCAAATAATGGAACAGGAAATAATCTGACGGTACAATGCCCTGGGAGTATGGCGGGCGCAATAGTATTTCCCATCCAAGGCGTAGAATGGTGTCCCGGTTTATCGGAGCCACGTGGAGTTTAGCGTTGTCCTATAACAGGAGAACCGCTTTGCGATTCAGAAGTGGTGGCTCCATAGGTTTGAGTATTTCTTGGACACGGCTCAACTGCTGACAGTACACAGTTGTATTGATGCTCTGACCAGCTAGTAGCAGTCCTCGAAGCACGATGCTGCGAGCAGTCCACCCAACACACAGGAGGACCTTCTTCTAGTGTAGTACTGGTTTCGGCTGTTTTGGAACCGGTTCATAGGATGCTAACCAATGACGATGGCGACGTGGAGCTTCGTACAGGACCCACTTCTCATCACATGTCAACAGCCTGTCCAGAAATAGCTAATTCCTCAAACGAGAGAGCAAAGAAATATAGGTGTCTGCTCGCGTTGCCTTCTGATTCGGAGTCAAATTATGTGGGACCCATCGACCCAGATTGTAGTGCTCCCCAAGTTGATTGAGGTGTTGCCAAATGATTTGTCCACTCACACTGAATTGTAGCTCCAGTTTCTTACATGTCTGGCCACTGTTCGCTTCAATTGGTTCTTGAAGATCTTCATTTTGGACATGTGTTTGTCTTCCGGTAGTACGTGTACGTCTTCGAGTGCTTCGTCACCGTCTTTAAACTGCACTGTCTGCGTAGTCACAACACGTTCCACCAAAGGCCTGGCATATTTTCTAAAGCGGCGTTTGACCCCAGTTTCAACTCGTACAGCATACACGCCCTTATGACGCTCTGTGGAGGTCACATGTTCACCCTGTCCTTTCGCACGTTCACGGGTGTAATTGAACTGCCACAACCAGGTAGTATGTTGGATATACCCACACGAACAACTGACATACGCCTTATCTTCATTCGCATTGAAAGCACGGTGTGAGGGCCAATTGAACGTAAACTTTCACAAAGTGCAACAGAACTTTCCTGGTTACCTTTATAAATCCTATATAAACATAATATATTGCTGAACCCTCTAAGCATATAAATCACTACTAAGGTAAATGCACAATTTATTCAATAAAATACTGCAAATAATGTAATAACAAAAATATCAATATTAAACTTTCTCTTACACAAAGTCAACCGAAATTTTGTCAGATCTAGCAAGAAATGTGTATAAATTTTACATGAATTAAAATTATATGGAATCACAATATGAGCCATTATAATACATGAAAAGTAAAAAGAAAAAAAAAAGAGAAACTTTCTGAAAGATTAGCAAAGACTGCAACAAAGCTAACGAAAGAAGATCAGAAATGTAAAACCAACGTGGTGTTTTCTTCCTTACTGCACACAAACTATATTTCCTTTAACATATCGACTGGCGATACTATTTGTCAATATCAGATAGTTGAAAAAAATCAAATTAAAATATAAAATTGAAAAATTCTCACCTTTAAATGAAATAACCAACTGAGAATAAAGTACGTATAACTTGTTTTTCTTTCATCTCAAATGTAATTTGGACCTCGTTTTGTTTAATTGCTAACACGCTTGTCTTTGGTGCGCGTGATCCCGGTTTCGATTCCTGACGGAGATACAGTTAACCGAAAAAGTAGTAGGGTTTCCAGTATAATCAGTAGGTCCAGATCTCCTTTAGAATTCCTGGCACAACCATGGGGCGTTAAGCAAACAAATCAAGTAACATATGTACAATATATATATATATATATATATATATATATATATATATATATAAGACTTTATTAAAAATATGGTGTAGGGGAGAGAGGGGTAGCCCCAGTCAGGGCAATTTAGAGTGAAAAACTTGTTGTAAATAGAAGGAGATGATGGCGCCTTATTGGCAGCTGTCAGATAAACTAATTTTGAGAGAGGTAGGTATTAAATGAAGGCGGGTTGTTTTTTTTTCTCTGCGTTTGATGTAATATTAGGTAAAATATTCAACACTGTAAGTACTATTCCATTTGATAATTTTATTAAGTGGCTGCTTAGGTATACACTATGCTTATGTAGTTCTAAAGCAATCTATAAATTAATCCATCCACTTGTTTGTATGTTGCTGTTGTCCGTGGTTTTCTCAAAGCCAGCGTTTTGGGTAGCCGCGGTCAAAGAGGATGTGGTAATGGCAGTCAGTGATCGGGGCTCTCCGACATTAAAATAAACGGTAATAAATAAGTCTTGACAGTCAACTCCCCAAACAAAGCTTTCAAGTGTCATCTAACTCAGAGGCCAGAGATGATGACGTTGAACAAGAAACTTCCACTGAATCCAGGCTTATATATTCATTTGATGATTTTTTTGCCAATACCAATAGATTTATATTTCAAATATATTAAGGCGTTGACTAAAACTATATGTAACTTCAATGAATAAGTAGTTTTTCAAATCTTCTTTACACGAAACTGCGGTTTATTATCTGTCCCTGTAGATACCTAACTATTCTAAAGTTAATGAATAAATTTGAAATCTTAATTGAGTTGAAGTTTTTTTTTTCATGTGTAAAGCATGGGGAAATACTTGACTGCCATTACCTAACCGTGTGTGAAATAACGGTCAATTGAATATGTTCGTATTTTCGTTTTTAGCTTAGGAATGAAATAAAAGATGTATTTTGAAATTGGTCACAATAAACTAGACAGAATTGCCCATAGGATCGACTTATCGCGGAAACTTTTCGTGCTTCACGAGCTATATTATGACGATTTTTTCTTAGGTAACTGCCATTCCCCTATATACATTTTTTACGATTGTAGGTGTGCCCTTTTGTCTCAGTTAAAGACTATAAGAAGAAAGCAATTTAAAAAAAACTTTTTCGATTTCGTTCATCTTTCGTGATTTTGTTTGCGATTTAAATACATACAAGGAGCAGTGGCGAAGGGTGGTAAGAAGCCCTGAGGCCCGGCCTACCCATTTACTTTCAGAAATTATAATTTATAATTAATTCATTTTCTTTGCACAGAATGTATGATAATTTTCTGTTAAAAAAATATTTTATTGTTCGATAAAGAAATCGTGGTTAGCACCACTACTGGGAGGCTTACCGAGCAGTGTCTCAGGCAGCCGTAAAACTACCGTCAAGCTACTCACAAAATCCCGCGAGAGAACGTGTTGGTAATAACCTGCGAAAGAAACCGGCCTCATCGTTTATCGACTTTCGTTTCTATATAAAACGTTTCGATTCGATATTTCAAACACATACAGAACAACAGAATGTGGGGACCCCATTCCGTACAAACTTTGCTTAATTTTACGGGCTGTAACGCAACGGAAAAGCTGGAAAAAGCAATTCTGAAGGTGCTGCGCCTATTATCGCAAACTAATTCCCCTTTATTCTGTTACGTTGACGCAAACCTGTACGAAATCAGACTGTTTCCGCCTTATGCAGAGTCGTTTTGAGGCCTGATTAGCGGCGAACTAAGGGTCTGACTACTGCAGGAAACATCTGTTAGTTGAACTCTTTAGTATGGTTCTAATAACGCTTCAGAATAGCTCTGACTAAGGCCCGTTGTGTTCATTAGAATTGAGTAGAGTGTGTATGTTTTGAGATATTGTGACATTCTTTTTCTTACATTTACAAAAATGAATGAGATAAAATGCCAATAAGTGGAGAATATGAACATAATATAATAATGACTATTAAAGAATCCTCTATGCCAGTGGTGTTTTGAAAATTAATGTGTTATTAAGGAACGAAGATCAACTCCTGTATTGAAAATAGAATTAAGTTCAAGAGCGTTCTGCATCCATTGGTACGAAAATTTATTTATAGTCGTTGACATATAAAGAGTAGCACACGAAAAAAAATATTTAAGTCTGATTCTTTTTTAAAGGGGATCAAGTGACATACAAAATGACTTGACTGAATACTTGTCACGTGTTTTGAACAATACAATTAAAGACGAAATTTCACAAGCAGAGTTTGTTGCAGTACAAGCAGACGAAACATCATATGCTCCTTGTAAAGCGCAGATAATGTGATAGTTCATCTTCCTCATCCGATTACGTTCAATTGAAACAAGTAAATTGTATTACGGCAAATTAAGATCAGCTATGAATCACATACTTGAATTTAATTATGAAAATTGAGATCCGGTTCGAATCAGTGCTGTCGATGGTCTACAATTACGTTAAATTCAGTGAATTTGTCTTCTTGTTTATCTGTAGTAAAAAAAATTATGTCTGTCGGTAATCAGGCTATATTTGGCAAAAGAAAACATACTTCCATTATGCCACGCTTAGCTACGAAGGAGTCATGCAAAAATTGACTGCATTCAGATAAAACTGCATGAATTTTTAAAATATTAGTTCGTTGCAGTTCGGTAATAAAGAAATGCAAAGCTTAAAAGCCTACGAAATTTTGGATATACTTGAAGTTCAGATGGAAACGAGTTTTCGTGATTTATTCTCTTTGGAATCTGTAGAATTACTTGACTGTGAACAGTTTCAGGTTTGCAATAGTGATTATCATAGGAAGAAATTAGAGAATCTTCTTAAACTGTATCCCACTTTCGATGTAATCAGCTGCAGAATGAACTGACAATCATCGTGTACGACGGAAATCAGTATCTTAGACCTATTAATTTATTTCAATACATCTCATCAAACGTCCTGTAAGAAGTGTACCTAGAATGTCTTCGCTTGTTAGATGTGTACTTAAGTATTCCAGTTAGTACAACACAATGTGAGCGGTAACGTAGCGTGAAGTTTTGAAATAGGTAGGCTGAAATTAGATTCGTAGCTAGAGGGTGGCTACAAGCGGCCCAGTCTCCTGAAACTTGCAATTGTTTGTTGTATGTATATATGAGTGAAAAGTGAATTCAAGTTGCCCCCCCCCCAAAAAAAAAAAGAAACTAACCCGTCTTATTTAAACGATCACGTCTTAGTGTTCTACGGACTTGGCTGTAATGTTTGACAGAAAAATGCTAATTCATGCAATAGATTTTTCATACAATGCAATTCTGCGTCATATTTTCTTTGCATATACGTTTTCCTTACATATGCGATACTCGCACATCACATACACTGCATTACTATTTTAAAGAAACAAATAAAAACGGATATAGGGCTATCTTAATTTTAAAATTCTCCAAATCATAGACACAAACTTAAAAATTTCACCCACAACAACACCTATCAGCATACTAATGGAAAACAGTAGTGCTGCAGCCCACAGTCAATTCATGCTTTTTTACAGAAAAAGCTAGTACAAAAAAGGCACTATACCTTATCTGAGGCTTCATTCATATCGATCTTCTCAAAACTTACGGGTCGCAACGCAACGCAAAAAATAAAACAAGCCTTTAAAACTGCTATGTCAATTATCGCCAACTAAAATGCAAATTTTACGCTGCGATAACGAAAACCGGTACGCAATAAGATCCCTAATGTATTTGTGCTATTCATAGTAAGAGTTTTAATCTCTCTCTCTCTCTCTCTTTCTCAGAACTTGTTACTGACAAGTAAACCTTACGTTTGGGTGAATCGAGTTGCTGACTGAGACACATATGAAAAAGTAGTACTAAATGTGGTCAGTATTTCAGTGAAGTTTTAGGTGCGAAGCTCCAGGGGTTTAGGAGATACAGCTACCAGAACATCACATGAAAGTACAGAATAGTCTTCATACAGTTGGAGGTAAAAGCTCTGTAAGACCTCTTGTAACGACAAAAGATGAATAACAAATATATGGGTACATATTAGGACTAGGGGGAAGTCATATAGTTAGGGTATACCTGACGGCGGCCATCTCGAAATCCGCCATTTTGAATTAAGGTTAAGTTTTTAAAATAGGAATAGGGTCATGTGATACATGATTTAAGGCGCAAATTTAATCAGAAGAACAATGGTGACGTTAATTTTGATTTACGCGCAATTGGTAAAAAGTTACTGGGAAATTAAATATTGTTGCTGCATATGTATTAGTCCTTCACCCCACCTTGTAAATTTTGTGTTAATGATAATAATTAAATAAAAAGCAGATGGATAAATATTAGGTCTATGGCAAGAGTTGCCTTGATGGCGGCCATGTTCAAATCCGCCATTTTGAATCAGACAAAAGTTTTAAACAAAACGCATAACAGTGACACCTTATTAATAGCAAATTTTACCATAACTCCAACGGTATAACCATTTTTGCTTTATCATTAACCAGCACAAAATTAAATGGATCGCTCCTTACGACTACTGCTTTGACTGAATTGTTAACGACAAATGTGTTAAGTGTAACTGGATTGCCTTTGTCAGGTGTGCTCACTGTGAGCAGAGCATTTGTGCAAGTCATGCACTCTTTTCTGAACTACATATTGATTGTACTAATTGAGGACTTTTCTGGAAGAAAGACCCAAGTTCAATTATGACTCAATTCCACTTTGGTCATTTTTCCTTAAATTAGCAACTTGTTTATGCGATAACAAGTGCTGGTTAATGATAAAGCAAAAATGGTTATACCGTTGGATTTATGGTAAAAATTGCTATTAATAAGGTGTCACTGTTATGCGTTTTGTTTAAAACTTTTGTCTGATTCAAAATGGCGGATTTGAACATGGTCGCCATCAAGGCAACTCTTACCATAGAGCTAATATTTATCCATCTGCTTTTTATTTAATTATTATCATTAACACAAAATTTACAAGGTGGGGTAAAGGACTAATACATATGCAGCAACAATATTTAATTTCCCTGTAACTTTTTACCAATTGCGCGTAAATCAAAATTAACGTCACCATTGTTCTTCTGATTAAATTTGCGCCTTAAATCATGTATCACATGACCCTATTCCTATTTTAAAAACTTAACCTTAATTCAAAATGGCGGATTTCAAGATGGCCGCCGTCAGGTATACCCTTACTATATGACTTCCCCCTAGTCCTAATATGTACCCATATATTTGTTATTCATCTTTTGTCGTTACAAGAGGTCTTACAGAGTTTTTACCTCCAACTGTATGAAGACTATTCTGTACTTCCATGTGATGTTCTGGTAGCTGTATCTCCTAAAACCCTGGAGCTTCGCACCTAAAACTTCACTGAAATACTGACCACATTTAGTACTACTTTCTCATATGTGTCTCAGTCAGCAACTCGATTCACCCAAACGTAAGGTTTACTTGTGAGTGCGAGCTCCTAAATTTTTCATAGTCTCTCTGTTTTAATCTTTCTTTCAAGACCGTTTCCTGTCGCTTTTGTTTCCCCAAACACCCGAAAGGCTAGCCTTTCGTCAACATTCGTCCACGTTCGTTGCATCGTGTTGAGTTTGTGTATTGCTCATGGTTTTCGTCTGCTGATGGTGACGGGAAAGCGATTGTCACCGCCCCATTCTCAAGATTACATGAGAAAGACGAAAGGCTAGCGGCCCATAGCCTACAATGCGTTTTTGCAGAAGCTTCGATCTATTCTCGCGTGATGTTTAAAAAGCGCATCATAAAATAAACCCATTTTAATAAAATTAATTGTATCAATGTCCAAAAGCAACATTTCAGGCTGATGTATAAATAAATAGATAGGCTAAGCCTTATAGCCTCAATGGACACTACGTCCCTAAATGTGAGACAAGTGCATGGGTACCCTGAAGAAAATTAAAACCTTCCGGAGGAATATAATGAGTAACGACAGAACTAGTACGTTACCTTCAATAGCTACAGAAATGAATTCTGAAGGATATTATATCAGGATACAGTTTTCAAGAGGAAAGTAATAGACCTATTTGATAAGAAGAAAATCTGAGATTTGGAATTAATTTACAAGATGATATAAGCAATGTAATTATTATTATTATTATTATTATTATTATTATTATTATTATTATTATTATTATTATTATTATTATTATTATTATTATTATTATTATTATTATTGCAACATTGAGCCTACCCTCTTGAATCTATCACCCTTCGTCACTGACAAGGAGTTCACTTTACACTCAGACTCGTGACTTTTGGTGAATATCCACGAGTTGAAAATAATTACGAATAAAAACCACGACAAACGGAAACCACACAACAGCCTTAGTCAGCTTGCGGTATATCTCTGTGAAAGTTATTGCATAAACTTAAATCTACGTCCTTTCTTGTTCCTGGTAAATCTGTCATATGTAGGCCTACTGAATTATTTTAAGTGAGAAATCCATATACTAAATTCTATGTTTCTAACCTTCAAAGATTCTTAGATAGTGAGATCTTCTTATAATAATTGCAATCCCCGGCCCTTTTTCTTTCCACATCTTTGTGGGCACGGTGGCTCAGTGGTAGAGCGTTCACCTCCGGTGCTTGGGGTCCCTGGTTCGATCCCAGCTCGCGCCGTGTGGACTTTGTGGTAGACAAACACCGTGCTCGTGGGTTTTCTCGGGGTTCTCCCGTTTCCTCCCACTTTGTTCATTCCACCATTTCACGCATTTCTCATTATCATCGTCTCCTTTAGCCTAACCGGCATAACCGTGGGACGTTAAACTTAAAGATTTCATTTCATTTTTTTTCCACATCTTTTCCCCCATTTTACTGAAATATCAATAATCGTTGAAACACGTGTCAAATTATTTTAAATGAGAAATCCAAATACCAAATTTCAAGTCACTAACCTTAAAGGATCCGGAGAGATGGCCGTCTTATCAAAATAAATTCTACTCCATCCCCCTTTTCTTACTTCGAACTTCCAAAGAAAGGAAAATTCTCCCTTAGTGATACCCTACGTCACAAATCTTATCTATTGTCCGAATTTCAAGTTTCTACCATAAGCGGTTTGGCCTGTGCAAAGATCATTTATTCACTCAGGATGTATCTTTTTTATATATGAATATCATAACAGCTTGTAGCTTGTGTTATTTCCCAAGAAAAGATGAAATGCCTTTAAAAGCCACAATGAATCCCTAGTCCCTTCCTAATGTTTCCATGTTGAACCCCAAAAGTCACGGCTCTCTTTGTCGATCTAGTACCTGGGAATGTAACTTTGATCTTTGATTCTCGGTAAGTGAGCATCGAACGCACTACAGTGGTTCAGATCCAACTTTAAACTCTAGTTCTCGTCCTGTGAAGCATCGCTTTTGACTAACAACGTAAATACATATCAATCGATCAACCAACCGAAAAGTCTCATCTCAGATTCAGAGACCTTTTTGGTAAGGAGTGCTGAAGATTCTATATTTCCCTTTATTCAAGCTAAATGGAATTGAAGTTTCGAGACCCGAATTCCATTTCCACATCCTTTTTCTAGGATAATTTTAAAACACATTATCAGTTCAAAGAGTGAGCTGTCCACCCTTCTTCCTACAGTTGTTCATCCAACGAATTAATCATATTCTCGCGCCTTTGGGGCTTATGGTGACCGTCTCCAAGAACTAGGGACAGAAGTATTCACAATTCAAATATGTCTGTATGAAGTACTATTAAGTACCACAAATTTCGATGAGATTCTGCTAAGCTTGTCACACAGATTGGATCGGTCGGGAAAAGATCATATTTGTATTTCCCAACGATAAATACTAGAAGTAAAAAAGAAGGCCTTTTTTTGGGGGGCGGTCGCCCCCCGCCCCTTGGATCCGCCAGTGATGGGTTGTAATTATGACTCAAAAGTTTCAAAACTATGAAAGTGGTTCATAGGAAATAAATTTAACGTACCTTTGAAAACTTGTATTGTTTTCAAAATCTTATTGCTTAAACATTATACTCAACTTCTGTGAGCTCTTCTATGAACAAATCCTTGCTGCACTATCAACAAATATGGCGGACGTGTTTATTCCTTTCACCATAATAGGGTTGAAATACTGAATTTTGAAATTATTTTATTTAGCTATATATAACTATATTATATTTAACTACATTGTATGGCCTTTTGAACTTTCAGCCGTTATTCAATTTTACTTTATTAAAGTTATTTGAACGAAAAAATCAACTATATGGCTGAACCATACGATGTAGTTGGTTCAACCATATTAGTTTCTTCAGTGTGCGTCTAGCCTAAAACTGTGCCAATTAGAGCCAAATATGCAGTATACATAGCAATTTGGTATACGATTTTAAAAATACATTTATATATTTACATATGTAAGGGGCACAGCGAAAACACTACATAAAATATGTCATGAAGCAAAACTTCCAGAATCGGTCCTGCAGGAAGCTCTGAAGAAAAACATTGAACAACATTGAGTAGCATTGAAGGAAACTTTTCATTTTTTTTTCATTTGCTATTTGTCGAAAGCCCATAGGATACTATAAATAGAAAATCCATAGGAAATCATGATATTATCCCATGGGATATCACGATTCGGCTCTTGGTTCTAACATAGAAGGACTGGGACGTTTGGAATGAAACTTGTAAGATCAATAGCTCTTCTACCTACAGCTTAAAAAAAAATAATAATATACTTATTTACTTACATATACAAGGTGACAGGAGGGCATGCCCCATAATACTTGCAAAAAGGGAACAAAATTTGTCGATTTCCTCTTGATCCCGCTCAGAAAAATAAAATAGTTTTAAACTTTTTATATTCAACCATTACTGCCGGGAGCAGGGAAAGTATATTTTCCCATGGAATGGCATGAATGTTCCATTAGGGCAAATTTTAATTGATTATGCAGCTTTATCTCCTTTTTATATGTCAATATATACGCTTATTATTATTATTATTATTATTATTATTATTATTATTATTATTATTATTATTATTATTATTATTATTATTATTATTATTGTGGTCCCGCGTCGCGTAGTCACTCAAGTTCTTGCCTTCGTTGAGAACGGTCCCGGGTTCGATTCCCGGTGGGGGCACTCGGTCGAAACAGTGAATGTAATTTCAGGCCAGCCACCCTGAAAAATGTTTTCCTCATTCATACCAGACAAATGAAGGGGTGGTACCTAATTTATAGCTCCCAGGCAGCTTCCTTCCTTCCCAAATCCTTTCTTCCTTCCCTTTCCAGGATTGTGTGCTCGCCGAGGGACGTCATCCCTCAAATGACCTTAATGGGCCTTAACGGGCTAAATGGCCTTTGATGCCGAAAGCATCAATATAATACACAGAGTATAAAAAGCGATTTCATTAATTTTAAAACTAGAAAACAAGAAAGATAGCTTAGCAGTTACTAAATAACCAAAGTAAAAGAATTCCGTCTCATAAGATTCCCGCAAAAGGTTTATTTTACGACTATATGGCCATTCACTTCGAAATCGTCAATTTGTTGACTCTTTTAGTGTATATAGTAAGCATTTTAGGTCGCATGTTAGTTAAGAATTTCTTGTTCATACCATCATGTATTATTATTATTACTTAATATTAATTAATAATTAATAAGAAAATCAAATAGTTTGTGAAAGCAAGACAAACGAAAAACAATACATATTATCAAAGATGCTCAGATTTATGGAAAATTGTCAAAAAGGAAATTAGAGGCGAGAAAGATCACATTATATGAACCTTGACAATAATATTGTCAATAAGGATATGTTTCTTCTGGAAAATATTTAAAAATTCTGATGGCAAGCAAATACCAAATAAAGCAGTAACAGAATCAAATGATGTGGACATATTTAAAGATGTTTCTAGCGAAAATTTTAATTTAGAATTAAAGTAATATTCAAATAGCCAGGATATGAATTATCCACCGTTCATTACTAAACATGATGTAATAGATATACCCAATGTCACTGAATCTGATGTAATTCAAGCAATCAAAGTAATTAATTACTACTCATGGTCCTGACAATGTCTCTTATTGGTTAAAGCTTGTAGTACCGAATTGTCAACTGTCTAAAAAATATGTTTAATGCATCCCTGAGAGATGGTGAGTTTCCTTCAATGTGGAAAGAAAAAAGTGTACGTTGTACAGCTACCAGCATAGGTACTCACCACCTGAGTGCTCTAATTCCCTTACTTGGGGTGCAGATCATTTGCAGTTGTGAGAACGCCTGGACAGACGCAACCCTACTTACACTTAACTTTTCTCGCAGTGACAGCACTGAGTAGCCCTGAATCTGATGATTATGAAGGTAAAATTGTAGAGTAGGTAACTAACGAAACAATTTTCCATTCTAAGATTAATCCCTATGGTTCGGATCGTGTTGTCCAGTGAACACCAGATATTAAACTCAATATTGTTGGGTATGTAATTTATTATTTCGTTCTATATTGTATGTTCAGAGAAATAAAAATACTGACCACGCATGAATCAGAAAATATTTGAAAGTAGAGGAAAATATCAAATATTGAACAACTGCTTGAAATAAATATTTTAATCACTGCCTCCATTGACAGACCTTCTCCAAGTCTCCTGGTTTCAACTTCATTTTTTTCTTTCTGAGAGGAGATCTTGCTTGTCAAACTAAGTATGCATTGAAATTGAAATTGAAACATTTGAAAAAGTTTTAACCGGGCTAGGATTTGTATCCGGTTATTTCGAATAGAAGTTGAATCCGCGTCACTTCATATTCCACCCAAATCATTAGCTAGTTAAAATCGTTTCATGGAAGACTATACACAAGATACTAATGATCGAATAAAGACACGTTCCTTATGTGAGTGTCACTATGACTTACTCGAGATTTCCTACTTTAACTCAAAACAAGCTATATTGACCTTCGTCAATGAGCAGAATATTACGAAACATTATTCAAGTTGAGGTTACCTAATCGTTTTTAATGATGTTCCCAATTTACACGACACTTTTTCCTAATCTTATCTTCTAATTTTCAAAGAAGAAAAGACTGCAGACATTATATTAGCATTCTTTGAGTTGTATCAACACGTATAGAAATAGAAAGTTCTACTTTTATCTTCCGTAACTACTAGTTTATTTTGATATATTTGTATGAGAAATTTGTGGCAGAGTGGTAAAGCAGGGAAGTCCTATGGCAGAAACTTGGGTTCCAATCCAGTCATAGCAATTGTTTTTTTCTTTATTGGAAGGTATTATTTACGTAATTGATATTGTTATTCTGTTATGCCTTTATTATTTTTATTATTATTATTATTATTATTATTATTATTATTATTATTATTATTATTATTATTATTATTATTATTATTATTATTATTATTATTGCAAACTCGAGAGTTGGCTACATATTTTATATTTTATAAAATTTCTGATTGGATTTCAATTCATTTTGTTGAAGAATAATCACATTCCATTGTAAGGGGCTAGAGAAGAGAAATATCATGATTTTTAGTTGTTTGTTACTTGCACGTTAAACCAATCTGGGATACTACATTTCACCTTTCTATATCTACAGGAAATACCCTAAAGGTTTTGAAATGAAATTAAATGAAATGAAATCTTTGAGTTTTACGTCCCACAGTTTGCCGGTTAGGCTAAAGGAGGCGGTGATGATGAGTAACGAATGAAATGGTTGAATGAAGAAAGTGGGAGGAAACGGGAGAACCCCGAGAAAACCCACGAACACGGTGTTTGTCCACCACAAAGTTCACTTGGTGGGGGCTGGATCGAACCCGGGACCCCAAGCACCAGAAGTGAACGCTCTACCACTGAGACACCGCGGCCCCTAACCTAAAGGTTTTGATGACTATAAGACAGTAAATAAATAAGTGACGAGATCAATGAAGTTCACGTAATAAGAACATCTACACTATGAAGTTTGAAAAGTCTTGACTTAGTTTGTTAAAAGATGACAAATGATGATTTGTGGATATACTATAGTAATTCGGATCCATGCGAATGTTGTGCATGAATAGCTAAGAGGTTGAGGGTCATGGAAATTAGTATTGCGCTCTGGACGATTCTCTCTACATAACACTTTACTCTTTTATCATGACTCTCTTTAGTCTTTTCCTTCCTCCTCAACAGTGATGTATTAGAGTAGTGACTTAATCGTCTATTTACAATCTTGGAGTTCTGGGTCCCATTACCGCTGAGATAGTTAAGGACATTTTTATCATTTGCAATATTGATACTTCTGATGTATACTGACTTGAAAAATATTCAGCTTATCTTGGTCTCAGAGTTCACACGACTTTCTTCACAGATGAAATACCAATAAAACAAAATTGTTTCATTTGTATAACCTTGATTTTTACTCCCTAGGAACGTAACTTGTTTACCTAAAAATTGATGAATAGTTAAGGTTCATCCTTTCTGTTAGTATGGGTCAAAAATCTGACTGATGAAGAGCAAACGTTGTTGTCTCCTAGCAATTGTGGAACATTTCCTAACTGTGCACAAATTTCAAATAGTGCACAGATCCAACTTACGACTCTAGTTACAAGAACCATCCTATTTAAGATGTCACCTCACTTTTCTACCTATAAGAAGGGCATTACTT
Organism: Thermobia domestica; assembly: GCF_964235325.1. Classification (NCBI taxonomy): domain Eukaryota; kingdom Metazoa; phylum Arthropoda; class Insecta; order Zygentoma; family Lepismatidae; genus Thermobia; species Thermobia domestica. Next base: position 80,431,818 of record NC_137470.1, read on the forward strand.
TTATCAACTAACAAATATTTATACTCCAACTCTTGTTGTCATAAAATGATAATCCTATCTCTAAATGCATAAAAGTAATAATATTATTGCGTTCAGGTAACCCTAAGAAACATCTTATATATATATATATATATATATATATATATATATATATATATATATATCGCTTCTGTTCCTATCAATAGCTTCGGCTATGTGACCTTTTCTTTCTTTTGTAATAATAATAATAATAATAATAATAATAATAATAATAATAATAATAATAATAATAATAATAAAATAATAATAATAATAATAATAATAATAATAATAATAATAATAATAATAATAATAATAATAATAATACTGTTTTCGTCAAAAACTGTGACTTTAAGTTCTATAGTGTAGAGCAGTGATTGCCAAACTTATGAAGCTTCTAAGCTATCGTACAGTTTTTAAATCCTACTGTAAGCTATCAACGAAGAACTACATTTTTTTAAAAACAAATCTTAGATTTGTTTAATGCCTATAAGCTTAAATTTCAAGGTTAATTAACCGAAGCCTTAACGCGATTTACCGACAATGTTCCCTGCATGCTAATAGTAGGTCGCGATCGACGGTTTGGCGATCACTGTTTTAAAGTTTTATCGATGATAACACACGAGGTATTGTTTATTTAAAAAGACCAGAAAACGCTATTCACTGACATATTGTCCACCGTTTGCTCTGCAAGAAATGGTAATATTGATTAGCTTTAATGTGCCAACCAAAGTAAAATATTGTGTTTCTACACAAATTGCTTTTCTCGTTTGATGTATAATGAAAATACTTTTATTATGTCAAGGAAAACAAAACATATGGCTTTAACAAAACATATAGCCCTATGATCGTGAGTCCACGTTGTTAACTATTACACTACCAAGACGCATGATTTATCGAGAGAGGCAAAGCGGACATCAAATATTTTTCCTTGTTTCGTTTTTATTGCGTTCACTCTTTGTGTTTTTCTTATTACCGCAAGCAAAAGTGCATTAACGCTTCCAATTTCCACATCGTGTAACGTTAAACAACGAATAATATCGTTAAGGTTTCTTAGTTAAAACCAAGCAAGGCTTTCTACAAGTGCCCTGGTTTGTTTGAAAATGTCAGTGTAGGAAATAGCAAAAATTGGAAAAACATCCATGCCTCTGGAACGATTAAAAAATCAGAGAGAAGATACCGTTTAGTATCCGCAGCGCGATTGGTAACATAAGAAAGTTACAAAAAAAAATGTTGTTTGACCCTAGACATGCCAAGGAAAAATCAATGTTGGTCAAACATTAATTTTATTTCACAGGTTACGGTATTTTTTGTTTTTGTAAAATCTCTGAACGTTTTACATTATTCGTTTCAACGTTACCTTCACCTTTGTTACTTTTCAGTTTTAATATATCTGCTGAAAGTTTGTAAAGAAAATATGTCGTGCGGGAAGATTTGACTCTCACAGAAACATCATACTTTCCATTGTTTAAAAAATATATAATTATTATGTGACCTTTGTACATCAAACCTTATAACAATATTTTCCCGTGTTATATTATTGGATTCCAATGTGTTTGGAAAACACAACAGAAACAAATACAATATAGGAAAGTAAAAACAAGATGAGCAGCGCGCGAAATTTAATCTGTGAAAACTATTGCAACAATAGAAAACATGTCGTATGTTTCAAACATGACAAATAATAAAAATATATATCTTTGGCATCTCTTGATATAGTCTAAGCGAAAAATATAATTTCGTAAAGAATAACAAACAAAAATGAACGAAAACATAAACAAATATGAATATAAATAAATGTTCTTCATAATATTTCAATAAGATATATCTGCACTCTCTCTTTCTCTTGGTTAATGTGTGAGTGATTATTATATCTCATCTTTAGATAGAGAACTTTGAGCAAACAATTTATCATTCACTAGGTAAGAACTATTAAATTTTAAAGTTAGTTTGCTCCAGAGTAGATTTGAAATTACGATTACTACAGCAGCATTTATAAGACTTCGGCTATTCTTCCACTAGCGTCGAAGTCTCAGAACTTGATAGTTGTTTTTTTATGAAACTAGCTGATCATGCGCTCTCTACACAGCGCGTCATTCACATATGAACATGTATATCCTTCTCATTCCTCACAACATCTGTACATATGTCTTTACAGACACAAGTGTGGGATGTCTTGATAAAAATTGGCAAGGGGTACCGTAAAGGGGAGATTTTTTCGATTATTTCTTCAATATCTCGCAGAGCTCCTCCGTGGCACGCGTCTTTGGCGCGGGAGACCCGGGTTCGATTCCCGGCAGGAGCTCGTGTGGTTCGGATTCCACGTTAATCAGTAGGTCCACGTCTCATATAGCCTCGCTGTTCAACGGGACGTAAAACTCAAAATCAATCAACCAATCAATCAATATATCGCACCGTTTGTTAGATTCGAGCCTACTTTCGGTTAGAATTTCTAATTCATGTATGATTAGTGTTTTCTTTCTTGTTGTATGCAATATGTAATAAGCAAATACATTCCATACACAATTAGTTATAATATCAGTGATATATGGTGTTCATTAGACAAAACACTCCAAGCAATAAAGATTCATGTTAGACTGGAGAAATGGTTATCCTTCATTTTCATTATCATCTGGCCATGAAATAACGTCTGAGATATATATTTGCAATCCCTATATACAACTATGTTTCATTGGGATGTATAACTCATATTACATAATACTTTAAAATAAAGAAATAAAAGCCACGTTTTAAAGAAAATTCAATTAGAACTGGACGATCTACACAAAATTTGGAATCAACCAGTGAAAAAGGCACGTTTCTAACACTTTTGGTTTTCGAGATCTCATTGTCGAAAGGATTGGAGACAAACATATAAACGTTTCCTTGGAGAGAAACATCTAAACCTAGCATTTTAATATATAGACTATCTGAACCTGCGCTCTTTACACAGCGCATCTTTTATATAATGAGCATGAATCTCCTTGTCATTCCTCACATCTGTACATGTCCCTTTGCACACACAAGTGAAAGAAGTCTTGGTAAAAATCTGCAAGAGATACCGTAAAGGGGAGAATTTTTTCGATTACTTTTTCAATATCTCGTACCGTTTGCCAGATTTGAGCCTACTTCCGGTTACAGTTTTTAATTCATGTATGATCTGTGTTTTCTTTCTTCTTGCATGCAGTATGTAATAAGCAAATACATAAACTAAGTAACTCTATGTCCTATAGAACCCGGAGGTTCAATGCAGCGTCACAAAAGCTCTCCACTGACTTCTATCCTTAGCCAATTGGATCCAGTTTCTACATTGTATTCCTATCTCTGCGAGATCCATCTTAACATTGTTCTCCCATATGCGCGTACGTCTTCCTAATGGTCATTTTCCGGCTGGTCTTCCAGTTAAAATTTTGAAATCGGTCGTTCTTTCTTCCATTTTAGCTACATGACCTGCCCAAGTGAGACTCCTAGATCTGATGACCCTAACAATGTTGGATAAACCGTATAAATTATGTAGTTCCTCATTATGAAAATTCCGCCATTCCCTATTCCCGTTTCTCTTGGGTCCGAATATTCGTCTCAGGATCTTACTTTCAAATACTTTCAATCTATGTTTTTCGTTTCGAGTAAGAGACCATATTTCGCAACCATACAGAACAACAGGCATGATTATCGTTTTATACATTTTAAATAAGCTAATACATTACACATACAATCAATTATAATGTCAGTGATACATGGTGTTCATTGGGCAAAACACTCCAAACAATAAAGATTCAACTTAGAGTGGAGAAATGGTTACCCTTCGTTTTTCATTATAATTTGACCATGAAACAAACACCTGAGAGATATGCAACCCGCATATACAGTTATATGGTGTTGGAATGTATAATAGGTAGGATATGATGCTTTAGTTTTTTATTATTATTATTATTTCAACATTTCCAGTGTACCCGTAAAAATGTAATAAATAAGTAATGGCCATGTTTTTTTTTAAAAAAAAATACTGAGTTACAATTGGACAATCTACGCAAAATTTGCAATCGATCAGTGAAAACAAAACGTCATCTTTCTAGAGCCTTTAGTTTCTGAGATCTCACTGTCGAAAGGATTTGCCACAAACATATAAACGTCCACAAGCGTATAGTTTAAAAAACTCCAGAGATGGCAGCACACTTCATTTGCATTTATTTCGGAGAAATATTATTAAAATGCAAAGGTTTGGACAATAATTTAAAAGCATAAGAGAGAGAGAGATAGAGAGAGAGAGAGAGAGAGAGAGAACGAAAATCGATTGATTAAAAGTACTCGTTTCGCTTTCCGAATAAACGTTAAAGTAGCCAAGTGTAGGTTGGAACAATAATTTTGAAGAAATCTTGTGGGATACTAATATACAAGCAATGGTCTGTTATTTCGTACTTCGCTTAGCTACCGATAAAATAAGCAAAATATTTTCTCCAATTTACTCGGTTACTTTGGTCAACAAGAATGAGGCATTAAGCTTTTAGTTTGTTTAATTCCCGTTTAAAATGTATTTTGTATTCACTCGGTTAAATTAGGAAAGTAACCTCTACCAAGTACTTCTATAATAAAATGTTCTGCATAGATCGTGTTATGTTTAATCACTATAACTATTATTAGATTGGGAGCGTATTTGTAGTCACACATTATCTATGCAGGGGCGTCGTTAGGGAGATACACTTGTGTTCAGAAAACCTAGAAACCTTCTCAGAGATTAAGTCCAAAAACGTGATCTTCTGTTCATTAATATTTTTACAGATCTGTGAAGAGGGAGTTACTATAGAGTCAATCCATGCTAAGTGATCGAGAAAAAAAATAAAAATTGCCGCTTGATCTTTTCAAAAGAAAACTAATATGTTCAGAAATGTGGAGTCGATATAAGAGTGCTTCAAAACTACAATTAATTATTTTTGCAACTTCCAATTGCAACGCAGTGGCTGCTGCCATTTTGCATTTTCTCGATTTCAAGCGTTTACGTTGTTTTCAATATCTCAGCACGTATTTGTCCTAGCAAACTGAAAATTGCTGGGAGTCTCCAACATGCACAGAGCTCAAACTTTGATCTCTTAATATTTTTACCTAAAACCACTTGAAAGGGATTAAATCAGGGCCTACAGTAGCAACATTTTTGGACACTGGAGACATGTTTGGAAAGAAGAAACAACTGACGTAGAGGTCTTAAGCACGGGGTCATAGGATTATACACAAAAATTTTCATGCCTTACCTGCTACCAAAAGCCTGAAAAAATCGTAAATTTGGGAATTATGCCAATTCGGCAAATTTCACTCTCCAATATCTCCAATGGGCCTGGATAAAAAATATCTGAAACTTTGGGAATAGTTACTCCTTTAGTATACCACAACATACACAAGACAGCGTTTTGTGTTTTTCACCAAAGGGGATCAAAATATTAAGGAATAACGTCATACTCTATGAGGTGTTTTGTTCACAAATTTAACTGGAAACTCGTTGTTCTGAAGTAAAATAAAGTAGAATGAATAGTTAGTCCAGTCAAGACTCTCAAGCTCGTTTCTTTCTTCTAGTTGTGACTCACTGTGTTAATCACATCCGCAGCAGCACTGGTGAAAAATTCCCTTATCAGCAGAATGCTAGAAATTCAAAAATGCACATTTGGCAGAAAGTCCGTAAGTATTAATTTCTCTTGCTGCTTACTATATCAATGATATTCAATTGTGTTTATTCTTGTTTTAACTGTCAACTCATGCAGGAGACTATTATCATTTCGTTTGATCTACATTCACCAGTGAGTGTTTAGTGTGAGTGAGCTTTCACTGACAGGGAAATACAGATCAAAGGAAATGACAACATTCTCCTGCATGAGTTGACAGTTCATACAATCATGTTTGAATACAATTAATATAGCAAACAGCAATGAGAATTTACGGACTTTTCACCAAGTGAGCATTTTCAATTTTCTCGCCTTCTGCTGATAGCGTCATTCTTCACTAGTACTTCCGTGGATGTGATGAGACAGTGAGTCACAACTAGAGGAAAGAAACGAGCTTGAGAGCCTTGACTGGACTAACCATTCATCCTACTTTATTTTGCTTCACAACAAGTTTCCAGATGAATTTGTGAACAAAACACCTCGCTGCGTTGCTACAAGATGTTTTACGTCCATTTAGACAGCTCCCCCCCACACACCTTTTCAGACTCAATCGAAAATGGTCTCAATCGTTTGTACATCGCTTGTACAGAAATGTGCAGACGAAACTTTTTTTTTGTACACAATTAGGGGCGCCGCCAGAATGAAAACAAAATGGGGTCTGCCTAAATAGTAGCCCTCCCACCTTGTCCAATTCAATCACAAATTGTCGCAATCGTTTGTACATCGTTTGTACAGAAATGTGCAGGCAAAATTTTCGTATGTACACAGTTAAGGGCGCCGCCAGAACAAAAACAAAGTGGGGGTCTGTCTAAATGGTAGCCCCCTCACCATGTCCAATTCAATCACAAATTGTCGCAATCCTTTGTATATCGTTTGTACAGAAATGTGCAAGCGAAATTTTTGTTTGTACACAAATAGGGGCGCCACCAGAATGAAAACAAAGTGGGGGCTGTCTAAATGGTAGCCCCTCCCCCCATCATGTCCAATTCAATCACAAATTGTCGTAATCGTATGTGCATCCTTTGTACAGAAAAGTGCAGACTAAATTTTCGTTTGTACACAATTAGGGGCGCCGCCAGAACGAAAACAAAGTGGGGTCTGTCTAAATGGTAGAAACGTTTAATAGTGTTAATGGTGTCACATACTATGGAGTATTTACTAACAAGACTTTGTACACACTATTGTGTCGATTAGTATGTTCACACTATCGTGTGATTCACTACTTTGATCTTATTCTTACGATGGTGGAATCGATTTTTTTTTTGTTTTTATATTTATATTTATACTTACAATCATTATTGCTGAGTTAGTTTATCACTCCTCGGCTCTTATTATTAAACTTATTCATTATTTCTTACGTGAGCTGAATCCTTATTAGAAAAGTGCATTTTTTTCTTTGTTTCTTGCGCAGAAACCGTTATCCTCATCTCGTACAGGAAATTGATAAGTGGAAGATATAACAAATTCTCAAATTAGACTGTTAAAGGGAAAATTATAACACAGTATCTTGTTTTTTTTTAACATCTTCATTAAACTCATTTTCCAAAAACTATAGAATGCATGGTGAAGTATTTGGTGCATTCAGCATTCTGATTTACGAGTAGAGTTGCCAACTGGCCGGTATTTCACCGGCCTGGCTGGGAATATTGCTGTGATTTTGATAAGGCCGGTGACCGGTACAAACTTCTTATTAGCCCCCTTCTGACCGGTATTTTGGAATGTGCAATCCAGAATATAACATTGAACATCGGAGTTTTTCAACAGTGCCTTTACAAACACAAATTTCCGTTGTATTATACATTATCGATATTTGTTTTAAATCTATGGCAGTTTTTATATTTATTTAACATAACAAATTTGATAACACTTATATTTTATTGTAAATGAATTTTATACATTTATTGAGAGTAGAAAATGACTTTTTAAAGCAATTTATTTTGTTTGAAGTGTAAGTTTATACAGTAAATTTCATTTTCTGAATCAACAATTGTTACGTAAAGATTAATATCCAGTATTATTCATCTGTTTCGATAATTTTAAGGAAGTGGCAATTGCTGGTAAAAATACAATAATGATCAATACAGTCTTTAGTTTCTCCTTTGTACAGAGAATTTTGAGGGTGAGCCGGTAATTTTGTTTTCCTGAGTTGGCAACCTATTTACGAGGTTTTGTTTCAACTCTGCTACGTAGTGGCTCCGTAATGACACTCCGCATGCAAATAAGTATGTAAGGCTTCCATACGTCCCGGTTTCTTAAAATTTGTCCCGGTGTGTAGAAATTTTCCTTCTTGTCCTGTTTTTTTATTAATTACATACCAAAAGCTCTGAAAAGATAATGAAATCGACTTATTCCTTTTACTTTCGATTCCAACAATACTATAGGAACAGTTTCATTCTAATCTTTATTATTATTCCAATCGCTGCTTCCCCGGATATAACATGCAATGTTTAAATCCTCCTAACTGGCACTCTTATCACCAAAAGTAAGAATGTATACCCCGAGGTGGCGACAAATTCTTGTCACGTTGCAGACAAACCCCGAAAACACATTTTTTTTCTGCTTCAGAAAAAAACAATTATGCAAATTGCTTTCTTTTAGTTCGCATTTTAGGTTAACAAAAATAAACCAGTCCATTGAAATTTGGAAACAACTTCATAAATCTGGATTTTTTTTCTTTATAGAGATGTAGGGCATGTGAGGTGGTATGTGTAATAATATTGAAATATAATTTTTGCCTTAATAGTGTGTGTTCACTGATTGCGTTTATATTGTATAACAGCTTCTATAATAATTTTGAGCACTGTTGATTAAGTATGGACTATATTAATACATTATTTTAAGTTGTGTAATTAGTGAGATGCTGTAGAGATTTTCTGTAAAATCTCATCTACAGAAAATTAATCTTGAGATACTATAACTTCAAGGAAAGGTAAATATGACATTATATTTCAATTACTTTGGAAAGTATTAAGCTACATTTTGTTTTCTAAAGATCCATGAAAACTATAGATAAAGGTCAATAAAAAGTGTGGTAGCGGCTTTTTGGTTTGAAACTAACTTGAAGATAAACATTAAAACTTGCAACGAAACCAATATTATAGCCTCATGACAAAATAATTTCTTTCATAGAAATGCATGCTTCCCACCGTCAACAGAAAATTTCCATATAAGGACAATATGTGTTACATGGTTCAAAATCACATATGGATGACGCAATATTACAGGTTTCATAAACCTTTCATTTGCCAATTGATAGCGCTGCACATACAACATACTTATCTGAACAGATACAAATTGATACATAGTTATAATTTGTAAACGTACTCTAACATTCACTATGTCTAATATTTAATGTGCTATTACTGTACAGTTTTAATGTTTCTTTGAACCATTCGCAGCAACTGTCTGTCATATCCTCTTACTTCTCTAATTTTTTCCCAAAATATTTTCTTAATATGAGAATGTAAATTTATCGCAGTAGATTCCCTTTATGATTGTTATTGGTGTGATAAACTTATGTTTATAAAGTTTTCACGGCAATAACAAAAGTTTCCAAAGATGATTCTCCTGCAAAGTATTCACGTTATCATATTAGCCAAATGATGGAAGAAAGAAATTGGATTAAGGGGGGCTGGGGCTATAGCCTCGGGCCTCCAGGGGACAGGGGCTCCCACGCTGAACAAAATCTTAACTGGCTATCGAAAAAGAATTAAGAAGATACAATTATCATCACAAAATAAATTATGACCAAAAATATGAAACATATTCCATGAACTTTCTTACTGTACTTTCACAAAAATGTATTACGTTAATTCGGCAGCGGCAACATGTTTTCTTCTAACACCGGGCCTCCAGATCGATTAATCCATCTCTGCAAATTGGCGAAGTGAGATGAATATCCAGTAAGTTGTCGATCTACTGAGGAAGGTGCAATGAAACACCGGAACGAAAAAATTCATACAGGCACGAAATAAAAAATTACATTTACAAATACCACACCGAAAATCATTATTACAGAAACTATTCCTATCTTTGTCTTTAATTTAATATTGAAATTTGTATTTTGACTCCTAAAACACAGCATTCATTGTGTCAGCCGATATGGGGAATTAAATTAAAACATGTAAATGAGGAAGTTCTCAATCATAGGATTCTTTATTTCTATATGTATTAAATTTTTTTTTTTTTTAAAAAAAGAAAGAAATCATGCAGTTAATGTCCCTTTCAGCATTCAGGTTATACGATATGCAGTCCAAGAACTTCATGCCAGAAAACAAACATATGAGTTTTTACTGAAAATCAAAACCAGGTTTTCCACTCCAAAGGAGCGTGCTAACCATATATTCACGAAGGATCTTTCAGCATTTTGGTGGCTGTACGGTTAGCGTATTCGCCTTCAGCACGGGCACCAGAGACCTTGCTTCGATTCCCAGTGAAAGCTGACATTTTTATTATCCGGTTTGAGACTCTTTTTTCCCGTGTCACATACCTTCGGTGCTAAAAGAAACGCTAATCTCCAAGGCAAACAACACATCAACAGAAGACGTGTGTAAGTAGCCTTGCATAGTGATATATTCTATAGAAAACACTAAATCCCTTGTGAGTTCGCTAAATCAAATCGGAAATTATCGTACTACTTATAAGAATAGACAATTGTGAAAGCACTTAAATATTTATTTGACGAAAGATTTTAGGAATTTCTCAATATTATGCTTGGAACACAAAGAGAATTATTACTGTCTTCAATATTAATTAACACAATTTTTGGACTAAAAGATCCAATATAAATCAGTCAAAAATTTTCTTGTAGGCCTTATATCTGGAGAACTACATATAGTTTAGCCAAACCCAAACTATCAATTAACTCTGTATGGTGTGCTTATTCGGTAAAAAAATAGAAAACTCGATTTAGAAGTCATTCAAAAATGTTCTGACCCCTCATAAAAGAAATCCAATATATTTCATTCAAACAAAAATTTTCTTGTACGCCCCATATCTCGAGAAGTGCATATAGTGTAGCAACACCCAAACTAACACTTAACTCAATATAATGCGCTTATTCCGGAAAAAAATATGAAAACTCTATTTAGGGGTCGTTCAAAAATTTTGTGGCCCCTGATCCAAAAATGCAATATGTTTCATTCAGTCAAAAAAATTTTTTGTACGCCTCATACATCGAGAACTACATATAGTGTCTCCAAATCCAAACTACCACTTAACTCAACATGATGTGCTTATTCCGAAAAAGACAATAAAAACTCGATTTAGGGGTTATTCAAACATTTTGTGATCCTGATCCAAAAAATCCAATATATTCCATTCAATCAATTTTCTTGTACGCCTCATATCTCGAGAACTACATAAAATGTAGCCAAGTTCAAACCATCACCAAACCATCAAACCACCACTCTGTATGGTGTACTTACTCCGCAAACAATATGAAAACTCTATTTAGGGGTCGTTCAAAAATTTTGTGGCCCCTGATCCAAAAATGCAATATGTTTCATTCAGTCAAAAAAAATTTTTGTACGCCTCATACATCGAGAACTACATATAGTGTCTCCAAACCCAAACTATCACTTAACTCAGTACGATGTGCTTATTCCGAGCAAATACAAAAACGATTTTGGGGTCGTTCAAAAGTGTCCTCTGATCCAAAAAAACTAATTATTGCCAAGATCGCAATCTTTTGATGCATTTCTTGAATCATTCCTAAAGTTTTTGGCCAAGATCGCAATCTTTTGATCCATTTTTTGGATCATTCCTAAAATTCTTGTATCAGATGAATACCTAAAATTGAAATCAAATTAAATTGAGGGGCATCGTCGAAAAATTTCATTTCGTATCTTCCAATCACGTTCTCAAATATCCTTTTTAATTGTTCTTCGTCCAATGACTTCCTGTGCAGAAATTGTTAATAATGAATACGATTATTATCAAGAAAGTCAAATATCTTCAAGAAAGTCAAATATATATATATATATATATATATAGGATGTCTCACCTAACTTTGCGACCTGAAATATCCTGAAATATTTCCGAAATGACAAAAATTGTGACATATCTAGTTACATAAGAATGTACCGATGTCAGGGGCCTATAAAAGTCTGTGAACAAGTGTCCCCGGCGTCCCATCATAGGGCCCCAGCAGCCAACTTCAAAATTTCAAATGTAAACCCCCTATTTTGCATGCAGATTCCCTATTTGCATGATCGAAAATAAGCATATTTTACTTGAAGCACTTTTTCGTTATTCTACTAGATGGCGCGGGAATCGCAAAAAAAATGAATATCACCTACGTACGTCCACTAACGTTGCGACCTATAATATTTCCGAAATGACAAAAAATGTGACAAATCTTGTTACGCAAAAATGTACCCATGTTAGAGGCCTATGAAATTCTGTGAACAATATATACCCCCAGGGGTTCCATTATAGGGCTCCAGATTCTGATTCTGCGGTTGAAAATAAGCAACTTTTACTTCAAGCATTTTTCGTTATTTTACTAGATTGGGCTCTATTCACAAAAAAAAAAAAAAAAAATGAATATCATCGTAAGCACGTGTCATCTGAAGCTGATGATAAACTAAATACCTCGAGAAATACACTTGCATTTTAAGTACGTGTCCAATCATTTAAAAAGATCTATTCGACTAACATAACATGAATTGTCTTCATCTCCCCAAAATTCCAAGTAGAAACCGTCTACTTTATTGCATATTCGGATTCTGCGACCGAAAATACGCAACTTTTACTTGAAGTATTTTCTTTCTTTTCTTTCTTTCTTTCTTTCTTTTTTCTTTTTTTTTTTTTTTTTTTTTGTTATTCTCATGGATAACACATAAATTGCAATAATAACAAAAATAATTTAACAATAATATCATTGTACGTCACCTGAGGTTGATAAAGGTTGATAAATGAAAAGCTGGTTCAAGAACATGCCGTGTGATTTGGTGCTGAGACTTGCAAACAAGTGAAGTTATGAACACGTTCGTAATAATATTCTTCAAGAACTCAGACTTTTTCTGTGAGCTTGTGAGACTATGAAAGTTGATTACTTCTAGCTCCCTATTTGGACATTAAGTTTCAATTAATAATTGGACATAGTGTCAAAAGAGAATTAAGTGTTTCATTTTTGCCATGTTTATCCTCTAGAGACCTTGCACTAAGCGGTCCACATTGTTTTTTGTAACTATTGCTAGAAATATGACGATTGTTGATGTCATCTAATGAACAAAATTAGTAATAAACACAAGTGGGAGGTATACAAACGTAGAAAGGCAGTTTCTACTACTATGTAAGCCACGAATAGAAGCAAAACAAAAACCACAAGTGCACATATGTGCACCTATGGACAGAAGAGGTTATGTAGATATGTATAGTGATGATTTGATTTGAATATAGACTATGTGATTTTACCTGAGAGGTAAAAGTTAAAGTGAACACGTAAGGTTGGTCGTTGGTTCTATTAAAGTTTAAAAGGACATCATCATTTTGTTGTTATGGTTATGTAGATGTGCATAATTACGATTTGATTTGAAACTGCGTGTAATTCCATCTGAGAAGTGAAAGTAAATGTGAACAAGTAAAGTTGACCGGTAGATCTATTAGTCATTAGAAAAGAAAGCAAATATGCTCTTATAAAATTAGTGGAACAAATAACATTTGACCGGAAGACACGTATGTGTCATCCCTATGTCATGTTCTGTAAGTACTTATGGTTGATCGTAAATTACGGTCCAGCAACGTAGAAGCCATTAGATATTGATAGCAGTAATCATTATTACAGAAAATCTCTGAACACTCAAGATGTATTTCAACTGTATTTAAACTGGTTAGTATTAGAACTCTCAAAATAAAGTTCTAACGCTCTCGATGGTACGAGGATAGGGTACTCACCAAAAGTCATGTGCTGAAGTGAAGGTAATATTTAATGAAAAAAATTCGCGTTCCGCACAATCCCATTTCGAGATCTACTGTCGAGTAAGGTGCGTCGAGATAACGATAGCTATAAAGTATTGTAACATTTCTGGTCGATCGAAATCGACGACAAACAGCTTGATGTTGCAGTCATTTGTTGAAAATACTCACCTTAGCATTCATAAAGCTGTGGAACAATATGACATTAGTCACATGTCTGCGAGAAGAATGTTGAAGAAAATGAAGTTCTACCCATACAAAATTCATGTGATACACCAGCTGATTGAAGACGTCTTTAATCGCAATGTAGAATTTTGTGAAGATATGATGAAACAAATCAATGATAATCCTACTTTTCTTACCAGCATTGTATTATCTGATGAAGGCACGTTCGGCCTAACCGGTTACATTAACAGACATAATTGCAGGTTTTGATTTGACAGCAATCTCATTGGTCCTTTCAAACACACTCTACATCCTGAAAAGTTGAATATCTGGGCAGCAGTGATAAAGAATACAATAATTGGCCACTTTTTTATTAGTAACAATTTGACTTTTGAACCGTGTGAGGAGATGCTTCGAAATCAAGTAGTTCCAGCAATGAGAGACACTGCAGAAGACAATTTTGGCCACAGATGGTTCCAGTTAGATGTGCAGGAACGCACTACGGTGTAAATATGCGGCAATTTCTTAACGCGCAATTTCCTAATCAACGTATTGGCAGAAGAGGCGAGATTGGGTGGCCGGCTCGTTCTCTGTTCCCTGATTTATCGCCACTAGACCACATTTTCTGGGTTTATCTAAAAAAACCGAGTATATCAAACAATGCCAACCACTTTGGATAATCTTCGCCAAAGGGTTATTGATGAAGTTGCACTTATTGAACTGGACGTAATCAGAAATGCAGTATTTGTCTTTTAACATCGAATTGCTCACTGTCAGACCAACAAAGGTGCGCAGTTTGTGCACATGTCGTGAAACATCAGTTATACTTTGTTCATCTGCCAATTTTAGACAACAAAGGCGTGAGAGGCAAGGGAACTCACGATAATCAAGTTCTTCGAAAAGAACGGGAAGACACTACGTTGCTGGTAAAGCTGATGTGTAGTTACGCATTCCGCAGCTAGGGTAACAGTAAATCTAGAAAGCACAACGTTTTTTATTCTCGAATTTCATATGAAACAGAATTTTTTCAACGAAGTTAGGGTTATGTTAAATCCCTCACCCCTCCCCAGCAATTTACTGTAACTGAACTTTGAGAACTCATTTAAGAAGCAGGTGGATCCCCTGACCCTGAGATGTAAAAAAGAGTGTGCCAAGAATTAGACTATCAAACTGATGTATATTGAATTACAAACGACACTCAGCTTAAGCAACTTTGACAAGGAACATAACACGCATGTGTTTATCAATTAAGTTTCTCTCGGCTTTATCCACGTTTTGTAAATTTGTTCTCCTGTGAAATCTCATTCGTAACTTGTGCTTTTACGTATTAGTGTGAAATGACGATTTTACTTAATCTGTCCGTGTCACGTGATATTTAACGAATATATTGGTCTACTTGACCTTTACAATTCTAAGGAAGATACTTTTTTGTTGCAAAGCACAGAAACCTTCCTTTCCATATCGTAATGGTTTACCACGGTTGCATTGAAATGTAAATGAAAGCAATTTTGTTTTATGCTAAGTCTTTGTAAAATATTGGACATGTATTTTCTGTTTTTTAATTGCACGTGTATTTCTCGAGATATTTAGCTTATTATCAATCTCAGGTAACGTACGATGATATTTATTTTTTGTGATTACAGCGCCATCTAGTAGAATAACGGAAAAGTTCTTCAAGTAAAGTTGCTTATTTTCGATCGCGGAATCAGAATCTGCAATAAATATAGGGGATTTCCATTTGAAATTTTCAAGTTGGCACCTGCGGCCCTATGATGGGACCCTTCGGGGTACTTGTTGTTCACAGACTTTTATAGGACCCTGACATGGGCACATTCATGCGTAACTAGATTTGTTACAATTTTTGTCATTTCGGAAATATTTCAGGTCGCAAAGTTAGGGGACGTATGTGTAATGGTATTCATTTTTTTGTGATTACCGCGCCATCTAGTAGAATAACGAAGAAAATATTCAAGTAAAAGTTGCTTATTTTTGATCGCGGAATCAATAATGCAATGAAAATGGGGAGTTGCGTTTGAAATTTTGAAGTTTGCCCCTGGAGCCCAATGATGGGACCCCTGGGAACGTTTTTTGTTCACAGAATTTTATAGGCCCTTGACATGGGTACATTCTTGCGTAACTAAATTTGTCACATTTTTTGTCATTCCGGAACTATTTCAGGTCGTAATGTTAGGTGAGACACCCTGGATATAGCCTATATATATATATATATATATATATATATATATATATATATATAATATTAGAATGAGAGTTGTGAAATCTTTTGATCACACCCCTCTTCTTTTGATTTACCACATTTCATGAAATCACATCTTCATAAAATGCAGTAGAATCTATCTGAATAAACAATAGAGAGTTTCAAATTGTTATAATGTTTCACACAGACAGAGGCTTTCATTTGCACAAGATACCTTCAACATAGGATATGGAGATATGATAGTTACGAAGTATTTTAACATAGAAGATTGTGTATAATTACCTACAATCTCAAATACATCATGCATTATATCTGCCGAACAATTTTCAAGAAAGTGGAAATTAGATATCTGATACCAATTTTTTTTTATCTTGTAATTTACGTTTATGTTAAAATGTAAAGCATTTTACATTTTCAAAATATAAATTAACAACATCAAGCACCAAATTATCTAAAGAAATTATTATACAAAATTACATTCACTTGCAAATACGGATTATTATTATTATTATCGTTGTAAAGTTACATCACTCGATTCTCGATATGTCGTAAACTTGAAGTCTAAAATAGGTATTGCATCTCTATCTTAAATTTAACCTGGGGTCACAGGCACTATATTTCTTTATTTCTTTATTTCTTTATTCAGGTCGAGAAAATATAATTTCGAATTTTTTTCTTTTCTTTAATACAATTGTTAATATTTAATTTAGAAACATTATTATATGGCGTATAACAATATATACATTCTATTATTTCTGCAAATGCCGGCAATCGAGAACATTGTTGAGATTCCATTATACATTGTTGAATCATTGTTTGGAATAGTACTTAAATATATTTCATTGTTATTTGATGTTAAATATGAACACCAGTGAATTTTTAAATTTAAATATGTAATTATAACGTCAAGAGAAAACTATTGTCCAGGAACTATTATATATAAAACAATTCTTCTCAGCGTATACACACCTTCCTTGCCAGGTGGTAAAGTGCCAAGGACCGACGAGACGTTACCACGTTGGACAGAAACGGATATGCGCTGTATTAAATAAGATGTGGAGCGAACTTCGCCGGAAACACAAGAAATGCTTCTTCCTACCTCCCTAATGAATTCAAGACTTCTTGCACCCCAAGCACCACTGGTTTCAATAGCGATTGGAGTCAAAACAAACTTTTCGAGAAGGTTGTTGGATTTTCTTTGCTTTTCAGCTTCTCTGCGATTAGCAACAGCTCCAACGTTCATTACTGACAGAGGGAGACTTGAATGAGGGTATGCATCAGCGCATGTCCCACAATAAACCTCTCATCCATGGAACCAGTGTCATCCCATCTGGTCGCTTTCCATCCGAACGACAGCATCCAGAAGGTTCCCGTATTGAAGGAAATCCAGCTGTGTTGAGGGCTTGTAGTATTATATCATTTACAGAAGACTGTCGGGCGAATCTACCAGCGCTCTTCATGTATGAAAGGCCATGCTGGCCACGTTGGTTAGCCTCATCCCCACAAGCTGGACAGCGATGAGGCTCACAAACTGCCAAGCCTAAACGTAAGGCTACAGCAATTCGAAAGCTTTCATTTGACAAATGAAGGCCTAAAGGCGAAGAAGGTATCGCCATCAACCATGCACAGCTTCGGGAGACGAGTCAGCAAGAAGCCTGGCTTTATCTTCCGGAACAACAACAGATTGTAACAAATGATTATGTAATTAACATGCAATTGGTGTATACCAAGATGACTGATAACACTTTTTGCTAATCTCCGGAAGGCTTGTATCTGCAAAGCTTGCCCACTTATTAGAGCCTTCTTGAACTGAACCATCTGGGTCCAAACAATAACCTTGTGGAAGGAGAGCTTCGATTAAACGCAGAGATCCGTGGTATGACGCTAAGAATGTAGGAATCGCCATATCCACGAATACCAAGACCGCCCATGCCAACAGGTAAACATGCTTGTGTCCAAGAGTCGTCATTTAAAGAGCAGTTCAGAATTGATTCAAGGCCAGTTTTCAGGACAGTATCATATTTTACCAGCAAAGAACTCTCTTGTCAAGATGGAAAGCATCGTAAAAAATAGGTTAAACGAGGGATTGATAAAGATGCTCGTAATAGGAAAAAGGCTGAATGGGTTAAAATTGAGGAAAGTCGAGACAAGAACAATTCTAAAGTAGATATTTTATTCAATAGCACGTTAGCGAGTGCTTCCGACGTGAGAGCAGCACCTAGAAGACAAGCATTCAGAATTGTTAGAGGACGTATGCCTGGTGCAGCCTCATTAAATCTTCTAAAGATTTCATCGAATGCGGTTTCATCTGCTCCAGGACAACCAACCTCGCATTTTGAAAAGTTAAGACGCAAGCCAAGAAGTGATGCCTTCTTATTTATTTCTATTAAAGATGAAAGAACAATCTCAGGTTCACCACCAATTGCTCCGTCGTCTAAGTATCAAATGTTTCATTTGGTATCCAGTGATTTAACTAAAGAGTGAATGGTTATAGCGAAAAGTGCTGGGCCCAGGAGACCACCTTGTTGTACACCTCTCTGAGAAGAAATAGTGTTTCCGTTGAAAAACAGGTCACTTGGTTGAGCATAACGTTGATAAACATACGGATGAATTGAAGGCAATTATTCATCACTGCTGCAAGCATAGTATCCCGGCGAAACTCACTAAATGCGTTACGAAAATCCAACTTTACAACCGCCTTAGTAGCACTATGAGTAGAAGAGAAATAAACTCGGGCTGCGTGAACAGCTGCCACGGCACCATTAGGAACACAAACAGCAAGCTGATGGAGGGATAAAAAGTTCTTAACTGGCTCACGTATTCTAAAGCATACATTTTTTGCCGATATTGTGCGCCAAACATTCCCAACCGCTATGGGCCGAATACCACCATCCTGTAAGTTTGGCACCGAAAAACAGTGGGCGAACTTCCGTTGGTACTTTCCAAATATATTTACGTTTTACGCCTGTTTCAAGTCCGTTATTCTGAGAAAGAACATTTATGGAATAATTGGTAGTTATTGACGTAGCGATAGTAACATTTGTTCTAGAAATAAAGTCACTGCAGTTAGGGTTTCAAAATCTGCATGTATAATTTGCCGAAAATGATTATGTGAAGTTCAGCAGAGAATGAAGACCTAAATTATTTGTAAGGATAGCACCCAAAATGAAGTATACTTTCTGTAATGTGTTATTTATTAGAGTATCAATTTCGTGTTCTAAATCAATCCCACTTTGAATTAAATTTTGGAAAATCGACTTATTTCCGAACTTAATTCTGTGATGTTAATCAATTAATAATATTAACAACATACATTCCGTCAGAGAAAGAAATTTGAAGGGTAAGCTAAGGAAACTTATAAATATAGTATCTAATTTATGTACCCCTCATGAGCACCAAGCCGATTACATGTTTCAAACTCATCAAAATATATATATATTTTTAAATGGGGTCACGATTTTATCACCAAAATTTTACACTTTTCTTTGCCACTAGTCACCTTGAATAAAATTCATTATGATTGGTGAATAGTTTTCCAGTTCACTCTTACGTTCCATTCAAATATGTAGAACATTTTAAATGGTTGACTCGAAAACTATTTAATAGTAGATTTTAAAAAAGCATAGTGAGCATAGACAATGTCAGCTATTAAAATGAAAGTAGCACTAATTTTCTTGCTTCAATTTCTAGTACCTGCAATGACTGCTTTCGAGTAAACAAAATATCCGGTTTGCTTAAATTTTGGAAAACTCATATACTCTGTGAAGCATGTGAAAAATGAACTTCCTAAGTACTCTAACACTGCAAGTACCTTCTCGAAGTTTCTCTCTGTTCCAGTACCTGTGACAATACTTAATATTTCCATTTTCAAATTTGATTTCACAATATAATGAACAAACTCACCTAAATCGGCAAAAAATTCTTAAACACATGAGTATGAAGGTAGAGGACAACTATAAAGTTTGGCAATTAGCAATTCCACTTTCTTATCGAAGAAAATTCTAAAATTACCACAAACTGTTTCCTTTTTCAATGATTCGTTACTTATAGTAGAATTACAGTTCCCACTGTCCTCTGTATATTGGAAATAAGCGTCAGTATTGTTATCTGTTGCACAAAGAGGAATGCGAGTTGCGGTTAGAGCATTTCTCATGGGATATACTTTTCTATACATTTATATTTATTTCGTAAATAATGACTAAAGATACCAACTGTATTGAAGAAATTTTAACATCCATTCTCTATACATTTAAAAATACAATATTGTAAATAACTGATTCATACTAGCTTTGCTATGTTCAATAACTTACACTAAAATACAAATGCTGAGCAAAGCAACGTTTATTATAAAATAATAAAATAATAATTGTGACAGTTTCGGACATCTAACATATCCTTTTTCGGATATTATCGAGAATAAATGAAAATGCATATATATATATATATAAATAGTCATTGTTATGACAATTTTAACATTCTTTAACAGACATATATTCATTGTTAAGAAAAAATTTAATTTCTTTTAACACATATATATAGTCATTGTTAAGAATTTTTAAATTCTTTTAACAGAGATATATAAGAGAAAACACGTAAAATTCTGAACGCTGATTGGCTGATCAATTAAGAATCATCTAATCATAATAGAAGTTGATCAAATTGAAACTAAACACCAAGATTCTCCCTGGTCCAGTGTAAACTAATCTACAAATTAAGACTTTCCAATAACTTGCCCCACTGCTCGTCAATGTTAAGTCCTGTATTCCAATTCATAATACTGCTTTCCTCTTTTTCAATAAACCTGGCCTAATTCCATTTTCTTATTAACGTCCTTTGTTCCCTTGCTAACACTTCATTTTCGCACCAATTATTATATGCATTTACATTTATTTTCGAAAATGCCTGAAGAAGGATATGTTAAATATCCGAAACTATCACAATTATTTTTTTTATTATTTTATAATAAAACTTTGCTTTGCTCAGCATTTGTATTTTAGTGCAAGTTACTGAATATAGCAAAGCTAGTATGAATCAGTTAGTTATTGGATTGACTCCGATGCTGACAAGGAGAATTGGAAAATGGAAGGACAAAAGGAGAATTGAAATATCTAAGAGACAACAAGTGTGGTTCCTGAGAAAGTGTCTAGTGGAGAAGTGTACACCTACAGGTTTGAGAATTGAAAAGAAAGGTGTGAAGTGTTATTCGAAGAAGTTTAAGGACGTGCTTAGAAAGATGGAGAAGGAGCTCATATGGAATGAGATTCGTGTCAAAGAACATTTTCTAAAGAAAAGTGAAGAAGTGACTGCTGTGTTAAAAGAGAGAACAGAAGACGACTTGCTTATTATTACCAAGGATAATATCATACAGAGACTATATAGAGGGGAGATGTGTTTTCAGTTAAAGGTACGGAATAGACTGGAAAGGGAAGGAAAGTTCATTGTTCAGCGCAAGGAGGTTGAACAGAATCTGGACAGAAAAGTGGTAGTGATTGGTGATGTATCTATGTCAGAAGAAGAAAAGAAATTATTAAGCTTAGGACATAAATTTGAAATCAAAGAGGAGAGATTGAATATGGAAGAAGTGATTTATTCGGTTGAACAAGCCATTAGTCAGGTTGAAGATAAAGAAAAGAGAAACACAATTAGGAGAAAGGCTGTGGCAATAGTTAAGGAAAACATGAAAAACGAAGGAGGAAACCTTACGAAAGAAGAGAAGGTGACACTTAGAAAATTAGTGAAGAGAAAGGATATAATAGTGCAGCAAGCGGACAAAGGCGGTGGAGTGGTAGTGATGGAAAAGCAATGGTATATGACAAAATTAGAGAACTTGTTTGATGGCACATATGAAGTAATAGGAGGGAAAGAGTTAAGGAAAGAAATAAAATAAAAGGTAATTTGTTCTTTAAAGAAACGAGGATACCAAACAGGTTTAAATAAAGAAGGAAGAATTCCAGTAATGAAAGGATTTCCGGAGATTCATAAGGAAGTGATAAAACTGAGACCGGTACTTGACTGCAGAAGCAATCTGTGTGAACCGCTGGAGGAGAAGATCAAGAGAATAGCTGAAGTTTTAAGGAGAGAGCAGGAGAGTAATAGTGTTAAAAATTCTAGAGAACTGAAGGACAGACTGGACAACATGGGACGTATTGAAGGTAGAACGCTGTTGTTTAGTGTTTATGTGAAAACAATGTTTCCGGGCTTGAAAAGGGAGTATATACTGAAAGCAGTGAAACAGGAAATGGGAGGAAAGAAAATACATGGTTGGAATGCAGAAAAGCTCAAAGAAGCATTGAAGATAATATGGAAGAACAGTTTCACACTTATTATTTCAAAAGAAAACATTGCTTTGCTCAGCATTTGTATTTTAGTGTATGTTACCATGTTTTAGTTTATGATGATGATATTTCAAGTGTAAAATTAAATTTCTGATCCGAAAGTAATCTTCAAATTGCATATACACAATATTCGTAGTAAATACTGCATGTAGGTATTTTGAAAAGTAATAAAAATTGCATCAGCATTCATCAAAAATTAACACAATTGAAAATATGAATAATCATTTCAAAAACGTAGAATGTCTTTTACATATTTCACTTTGGTAGAACAGTATTGGATACTTTACACGACCTTAATTTAATATTACGGTTAAAAAGTTAACTTGCAGTAAGAATTCCGCCTTACCCTTTCCTATTCATTAAGAAATGGTGGCATTTTTATTTCTTCCTGTGGTGTTATAAGTTCATACACAATTTTCTGAATAGGAAGACGCACTTGCTCACACTCGATAGGATATTAAGGCAGGTAAAGGTTTTAAAACAGATATTTATTGCTTTGAGAATGCTGTACCTTGCATTCTCCTGAGCATTGCACCTTGTTGATGACAACATAGAAATTACTAACTTCCATGAAATTTCTGTTAATTGAAACAATAAATGACTGAGAAGTCAATCCATGTTTGGCAGAATATTTATTCCTTCGTCAATTTTCGCCTTACTATTACACATAGCATTACAGTAAGGAGTATTAATGAATATTAGCAGTCGCCATTGCGCAGCAACTCAATTGTGTTAATAAAGAATAAAGTGATTTATGTAACGAAATTGAATCAGAAACTCAGATTCTCTCTTACATTTTATAACTCGGCCAGTGGGATAGGTAAAAAATTTCTCCAAATCTTCCATTAATATTTCATATCGCTTCGTGGTAGCAATTTTTCGTGAGAATTCTTCTACGCGCTTGCATCTGTCACCGTTGTTGTCACGAGAAGAGGAACAGAGAAGGCTGATGGCGCTTCTAGGGAAAAAAGGAAAGTAAAAATAATTCGTCTTTGCTTCGGACGCAGTAAATATTAACGAGTTTAACACAACTTCATAGAAGCTCCACTGCGGATGACTCAATGAAAAAGTGAATTATGTGTTTAAAATTCTGGATTAATCTCTCATATAATAGAGGAAAAGTGGAAATCTGATTATACTTGCGTTACAAAATCTTTGCTTAATATTATTAGTTACTGGAAATTATAGTATGTGGTGTTCAAACATTTTGGAATTGTAACTAAATGAACCGTTGAACTGGGAGAACCATCTTATCAAAGCTCATATTCGAAGGAAAATATTCAAAAAAGAAATAAGAAATATAACGCTTTGCAAGAGGATAAATACAAAATTAGACAAAATGATTTAGTTCTTCCTTTGCAATTCGTCTCAATTCGGTTGTAAAAAACAAATGAGTAAATTTTTCAATTTATATTAAGTTCTTTTCAAAGTAAAGTATCAAATAAAATATTTGAATTGATAGATCCTTTTACTGAAGAATCTTGAGATACTCATTCAATAGACAAAATGGAAGTGTTGATAAATGCACAAAAAATTAACCTATTATGGTTGAATATAGAATGTAAATATGTAAACGATGATAAAGCTTCCTAAAACAAAATGGCCTTGACGTAAGGAGTAAAGAGCCAGAAACTTTTATTCATGTTAGCTCATGTAATCGCTAACTTATCAGTATTTAACTAACACAAACACGATCAAAAGATAGCTTATAAACTTGTAGACGAAGTGAAAATAATTTAATCCTTACTTGCACTACTACTGCCAAAATATTTTTGTAACAAGTTAAATTTGAGATTTACATTGAAGCATCTTATATGTCCCAAAATGAAAAGTAAGTATAAGTAAAAACTAAGAACAAAAGGAAAATAGAGAAGGAACTTACAAAAAGATAATTTATGTACATGTAATGTGTTTAAAGTTTTGTGTGTAATTGTCTATATTAAGATCCGTGACACAGCTATGCGGCGTCCAGATTACTTTTAGTATTTCCATGCTTATGGAAAACTGAGAATTTATATATTTAGTTTATGGGGTAAGAAGTCTTCCACTATATGAGATTTTCATAGTATTTAACGCTTCTGCGAAGCCATTTTCAAAAGCGATTTCTATATTCTTTTTAATCAGCATGTACCTCTGTACTTCTTCTCAACCCCAGGGATAGGGTATATTAGTACTAAAATTAAGTGGGTTGGTCTTCAACCTTGTAGCAAGGCAAGATTTGTCGAGTAGTTAGACACTGATATATGTGAACAATTGCAGTTGTAAATATTTAGACACACTATGTCGTGTGAATTGTAGTCATACTTTTATGAAAATATTTTATATGCTTGTGTAGTACTGCAAATTTGAAAAGCCTGTAAGTTTTCATTTTGGCTAGGATGTTTTAATTATATATAATTCCAATAAAGGGAGGCTAATATAAAAGTCACCCACGTATTGCTTCCTTAGTCCCATTTGACTTCAACTCTAATGAAGTTTAAAATTGACTGATATTTTATGTTGGGCTCTAACGAACCATATAGCGAAAGCATCTACTTGCAAAGTATAAAGGTTAAAAAATTATTTGAAGATTGTTGCAACTGTTTATGTGATGTTATCCACTTTTAAAGAATATACTATTCTGTAGAGTAAACATGAAAAATTATTTTCTTTGAATTTTATTAAATTTTGTTATCCTATCTGAAAGTGTAGTTAAACGTACTCCGTGAATGTTACTATTTTTGAACCAGGATTCTTGAAAGTGGCTGTGAATTGACATTTTCTATCCCCGTCGCGCGTCAATATTTAGAATTCGTCATGACTCGTCATGACATCACGAACATTCATTATCAGAGGACACGGTGGATGAACAGTGGGGCACTCACCTCTAGTGTGACGGGTCCCTGATTAGAACCCAGGCCATACGACTTTGTGTTGGACAACATCGTGCTCATGGGTTTTCTCGCAATTCTGTCGTTTATTTCCACATGACCATTTCACCGATTCTTTTATAATCATTTGAACTCCCTCGTGGCTAAGCAAATAGCGTACGCGCCCTTGGCGTTGGAGACTCGTGTTCAATTCCCGGCCCGAGCTCATGTGGTTCGGATTCCACGTTAAGCTGTAGGTCCACTCTTATATAGCTTCGCTACTGAAAGGAACGCTAAACTAAAAATGAATCGAATCTTTTACAATCATTCATTATCATTATTCATCCGTTTCCCTTTGCCTACAAGGCATACTCGTGGAACATAAAAGTAGAAATTTCTTTTGATTTTTTTTTCAGTAATCAACGAACTGTAACTAGTTCGTTATCACTACTGTGTTACCATATCTGTTTATTTGTTGGTTTAAGTATTAATTCGTGTGTTCAAAACATTTCAGTAGATCTGTAAATGTTCACATGCACCAGTATAAACAATTTACGAATATGTTCATGGGATAAAGAAAACGACAATAAGTACAAAGATATTATGGTGAAATAATATTGTTAATGTGTAAAGTAGTTCGATAATAGCACTGGTGAATTCTCAGAAACCTCATGGACATGATGGGCATCTTAAGTTTGTGCGCCCTTGTGTTGAAGTCGCAGGTCAGTAAAGAATTTAGTTCATTTTTAATTGCGGAAATGGTTTTCATCTCCTTGCGCTTATCCCTGAACGCATGATATCGAATCCACGACGAACTTGCATTTAAGAAATTAGCACTCTACTATCAAATCACTGTGCTTTTATATTGTTGACTTTGTCTTAAGAATGAATAAAATTCAGTTTGTAAGGTCGGCCGGTGACCCAAACATGAGAACATTAATTAGTTTATTTCCTCAGGCTGCAAACAATGTCAGTAATATTGCAAATTAGTACACTACAATTTGTTCTAAAATATTCAGTATATTCAAATAATTGGTAATAAATAAATAGATAAATAAGTTTCCTTTTAAAGAAGCATTGAATTCTGTTACTTTCATTATTCTTTGTGTTATTAGCAACGTCGTACACATTTGAAAAATATGCAACGTATCTTTAGCTAGTCCGTTTCCCTACTGAGCAGCGCAGACAATTTTCCTCTGTACTGACTTATAACGTACAAACATGGTGGTCGTCGTTTTAAGAGCACAAGTAGCAAACCGAAATTCAGTTGCAAATTTCGACTACTTAGAATCATCGCAGAGGCGAAAGGAAGTGTTCTCCGTAATCAGCTAGCTCTGAAGTTTTTTTTTTTTTTTTTTTTTTTTTTTTTTTTTTTTTTTTTTTTTAGCGCAATAAAAAAATTAGTGGAAATGTCCATTATGTGTTTAAAATTCTAGATTAATCTGTGATATAATAGACGAAAAGTAAATAACTAATAACTGATAGCAGAATTTTTATTGAATCTGCTCCTTGCAAAATGCAAATTTTCTCTAGAAACATTGGCAAATAATTTTGTATATTAACTATTATACGTGCGTTACAAAATATTTGCTTAATATTATTAGTTAATGGGAATTATAGCATATGGACAACTTAGTTAACTCATCGATTGATTCAATTCCTGGTGAACTTGTAATAATAACCTGTGTAGTGAACTTGTGACACGAAAGCTCATTTCAGTCTGGCCAACATGAAGACATTATATGATCTCTCAGTAAACCATACATGGGATATTCTTGTTAAATGATAATAAAAGTTAGTATTGTGTGCCATTAATAGTTACATTATGGAAGCGTAATACGATGCCCTTTCATCATATTTTACATTGTGGTATGTAAAAAAGTATTTTTATAAGTAGGTATATATATATACACAATGGTATGTTGTATTACTTGTAATTTTCTATGCTGTACATGTTGCTTGCTAAGAATTTGATTGAAAGCCATAAATTCCACCATTGCCTATCCCATGACTTTTTTTATTTAATAGATGTTTCACTGAATGATTTTTCGCCCAACTCTAGAAACAGGATATCATTATTCCAATCTATAAATCTGGCACTAATACTGATTCCTTTAGATCCATTTCTCTATCTCTCCGTCAATTCTTTGTGAGAAAATCGTTAAGGACAGACTTTACAAGTTGACAGCCCCTTATTTGAACATTGCACAGCATGGTTTCTTGCAACAGAAATCATGCCTCACCAACCGATCAGAATTTCTTATTCATGCCGTAAATCGTATTTCAGAAACTTCTCAACTGGAAAATATACTTGAATTTCTCCAAAGCTTTCGACAAAATTTACATCCATCTGCTTCCAACAGATCTACATCCATCTACATCGGCTTTACTTACTAGCTATCCAACAGGTTTCATCTTCATGACAAATTCCTGTCTCTACTAAAGGATTATTTTACTGATCGTATGCAACGTGTTGTTATGCCAGGTGCATCATCCAAACTTGTCCCAGGTCTTTCTGGAGTTTCCCAGGGTAGTGTTCTAGGACTACTACTCTTTCTTCTTTACATGGATGTTTTTCCTTCTTTCCCGTCTTCACCTTCTACGAACATTCTTCTCTCTGCTGAAGATTGTAAAATTTTCCATAAAATCTCTACCATACATGATGCCCTAGGACTTCAACAAATTCTTACTAAACTTACTGATTGGTGTGCGACATTGAATTTAAAACTAAACCCTTAAAAATGTTGTACTCTTAGTATTTCTTTGAAGAAAAATAAAATTTACCTCATATATTGTGGTAATAACAGTCCTATAAAAAGAGTTGTAACACATAAAGACTCGGAGTATTATTCGATGAGAAACTCACATTTGCTGATCACATCACCTTTACTGTTAACAGTGCTATGAGAATACTGAGTATTCTTTACAGATTTACTGAAATTCGCGATCTCAAATCACTCAGTATTTTCTTCAAAGCTTTTATTTCTCCTAGAATTGAATATTGCTCACCGATATGGAATATGGCCTGTACGTCAAACTTATCCCGTTTAAATTGTCCTTAGCTTTTTTCTTGCCTTTGTTAAACAAAGAGTTCCTTCAGTGCATCGTCTTAATAAAACAGAGCTCGTAAAGAAACTCAATATTCAGACTCCATTTACTCGATATACGGTGGCGGACTTGCTGTTTCTTCATAAAATTATCAATGGGAAAATTAACTCCGAATTGTTGGTCTCCGTTCTCAGTTGTCGCGTATCTTTCACCTTACTCGCAGTCATATGTTACTTACAAATGTAACACCGAGATTATCACTTATATAACGTTCTTTATACTTCCTTCTTTCATCATTGTATAAAAATCTATCGTCAGATGTTCAAATTTTTGACTCTGAAAATCATTTTAAAAACAAGTCTCCGTAAATATGATGCATATTTTATTTATATATAAATATTTTTTTGTTATTTTTTTTTATTTTTTTATTTTATTATTATTATTATTTTTTTTTGTTATTTCTTATATACGTTGTTATTTGTTTCAGTGTAAAATGGACATTGATTTATGTCTGAAACATTTATAAATTAATAAATAAAAATAAATAAACTTTTTCCTACTCTAGGGTTTGATTTATCAATCTGTATTGGCACGATTAAAGGTTACTTGTAGTGAAAGTGTGGTAGTCTCAGTGAGCGTAGGCACGACAGATGGTCGTATGCAAACTGGTACTATTTTTAAAGAATGCTGTAGTGGAAAGTTTAATCTGCTTATTAAAGAGATATTTAACGGGTCTATCTAGAAATAAAACTCTATTAGAAAGGGAATTTTAATATCTTTGACGGGTTTTACATTGAGAGAGACTTCCGGGAAATTCCTTCTCTTAACGCTTTTAGAATTTATAGTATCTTTAGATACTAATGCGTAATGTTATCTTTGACCGCTTATTTAGGTTCTATAACAGGTATTTAAGCCGATTTTTTTATTGGTCAAGTCAAAAATGGACCAAAGAACACCCTAATGCATTTTGATACCAGATGGTCAAAATGCCATGTGGGGGCGAAGGAGCGTGACAGTTTCTTTTCTTAAGGCAAATTTCAAAAAATTCTCACGCCTTTAGTTTTCAGGATACCAGGTTGAAACTTTACATACGGATTGTGTGCTTTTTTTTTTTTTTTTTTTTTTTTTTTTTTTTTTTTTTTTTTTTTTTTTTTTGAGATCTCTACGTGAACCTAGGACTGGGCCCGAGGGACACAAGTTTTCCAAGGGGATGATTTTTAAAGAAAAATTTCTGTTTTTTCCCGATTTTTCCAGTTTATGTTTACGATACGAACATGTGAGTGGTACCGTTAGAAAGGGTGCGTTATACTGAAGAAAACTGCGTTTAAACCATGAGTCTAGGCCTAAAAGCAATGAGGCAGTATATATATATATATGTGCGTGTGTGTGTGTGTGTGTGTGTAGCCTAAATTCAGATTAAAAAAAAAAAAAATCCGCCCTTTGCTTTCAGGAGACAAGATTGAAATTTTCCACACGTATTATATACATAGCAACGTGTTTTTAGAAAAACTTTTAGATCCCTTCGTGAACCCAGGCTCAGGCCAGAATGTTGCAAAGTGTTCCGGGGGAAATCTTTCAAAAAACATTCCGATTTTTCCCGAATGTTCCATTTCAGGTGTATGATACGGGCATCTGAGTGGAACCGATGAAATGGACTCGTTATCCTGAAGAAAATGGCGTTTAGGCCATGACTCTAGGTCAAATAGTAATTACACAGTAATTTTTTATATTATATATATATATCTATATATATAAAATTGAAAATAACTATGTTTGTGACTAAATCTCGTGAACCGCCCTACCAATCTCGATCAAATTTGTAACATGGATGAGGTTCAAGGCTGGGCTGGTTTTAGGCTATTCACTTTGATGGCAGAACTGAGGGTTGGGGCAGGGAGTATAAAAAATAAATAAAACTTAATGACTTCTGAACCACTAGACCGATCTTAACCAAATTTTCAACATAGATGAGGTTCAGACCTGGGATCGGTTTTTTGATTTAAATTTGACGGAGCAATGTAGGGGAGGAGAAGGAGAAGAGATATATAAAAATCAATTTATATAAGACTGAAAGTGACTATTTTTGTAATTTAATAACTCTTGAACTATCCGACCGATCTCAATCAAGTTTTCAAGTTACATCAGGCTTGGAACTGGAAGCATTTTTGTAATTTCACTTTAACGGTAGATTCTAGGGTTGGGGGAGGGGAGGGGGACGTATAAATAACGAACTAGTAAAAGCTAATAAATTTTGAACCACTCAAACAATCTCGATCAAATTTTCAACATATATTAGGGTCGGGCTTTGGGTGTTTTCTTATCGCTTCACTTTGACGAGCCAATGTAGGGGAGGGGGAGGGGAAGTGGAAGATATATAGATGTAAAAAGATTAAAATAAAAATGACTGCCTTTGTGAATTCATCACTCTTGAAACACCCGACCAATCTCAATCAAATTTTCAACATACATGAGTTTAGGGGCAGGGATTACTTTAGGCTATTCGCTTTGACGATGCAAGTAGGGGAGACGGAGGGGTAGAGAAATTTAAAAATGACCAAAAATGACCGATATTAGTGTTCAATCCATAGTTTTCGGGGTCGAAGAGAGAAACAGTGACATTTCTGATGCTGTTTCAATCCTAGTGTCGAATTTATAGTTTTCTGGGTAGCTTAGATGAACAGTGATACTTTCGATCCCGTTTAAATTAAAATTCAAACCCGCAACTTGGGGCAGGGAGAGGAAGATATATTTAAAAATCATCGAAAATGACCGATACTAGTGCTGAATCCACACTTTTTGGGGTCGCTGAGATGAACGGTGACACTTCCAATGCCATGTCCCACAACATGGGAGAGGGGAAAAAATATATATGTAAATGGTAAAAAATGACCGATATTAATGTTGAATCTATGATTCTTGCGGTCGCCGAGATGAACAGTGACACTAATTGAATTACGGAAAAATTAGTTATTTCTGCAGTATTAGAACACGAATCACACTTAATTTTAAACTAAGAGAATAGATTGTTACTACATCATAAAGTTCCCAAACACTAACAAAACTGTGTAAATATGCTTGCTGTAATAAACAATAAAAGTTAATGGCAATAAAATACATGAGATACAAATATGTACATTTAAATTATTTATTTCAACCCAGCGAAGCGGGTAACATATGCTAGTATATATATATATATATATATATATATATATATAATGGGTCACTTTGAGACTTTCAAAAATTTCTACCGACCTTAGTTTTCAAGATACAAATATTGAAATTTTGCACACGTATTGTGTATATAACTACATATATATATATATTTAAATAAAGATCCAGATCACTAAGTAAACCCAAGCCTAGGCCAGAGGGGCGAAAAAATTTCGAAAAAAAAATTCAAAAACTCTTCCAGTATTCCCCGATTTTCCCATTTCTGGTGTATAATACGGACAATTGAGTGGTACCGTTGGAAAGTGTGCTCTATCTTGAAGAAAACGAGATATGAACCATTATCCTCGTAAGGAAGTAGTAGCTGTTTGAGTGAAAGTCTACAATTTACCTCAAAACATGGAAATTCTAAAAGGGTTAAGGTATTCAACAAAACGATATTTTTGTTTTATTTTCTACCTATCACTATTTCCGTTGAACAAATTCTTCTGCTGAACATGCTTGCTTATATATGTTTTCACAGGAATTAATTACTTACCTGGACCGGGGGCCATAGCACCTAAAAATCGTAGCATAATTGTGGGATGTTAAACTTAAAAATAAGGGGGGGGGGTCATTTCTGGTATGTGTGGTCTCAGCTCGCAGCATGTGGGCTTCGTGGTAGATGCTATGGGCCGTTTGGTTGTATTTTCTCAAGGATCTTCCATTTCCTTCTACTTTCTTCATTCCATCATTCTCTTCATCGCCGTCTCTTTTAGCGCACACAGCAGAAATGTGGGTAGTACAACTGCAAAATTGAATTTTCTCCATTTTGACAAAATTATTTTCAAAGTTTGTTGGAAGTACTCTTATCTGAACGAAGAAAACTGTCGTACTCTCTTTTTAAGGAAGTCCTGTGAATGCTGTTAGTATTAAAAGCGCATTTGTTTGTCCTAACAAAAAATAACAGGTAGCAATAGAAGTACATAGTTTAAGGTGAAAAGATTTTATTCTCAAATGTTATATCTATTAAAACTAAATTCGTTATATACAGAAAGTGCTTTAATGAGCTATAAAATTTGGAATGAAAAACTTACAGTGAGTTTGAAAACAGTAGAATCCGTTAGGGAAACGTCACATTTTTCGTCATTGAGATAGGAGAACTTACAGTAAACTTTAGATGTCATTTTCTCAAATAGAGATCTCTGTGAGGGTAACAAGTAACTCACAAGTAAGTGTCATTTAGATGGTCTTCTGTTGTTTATAATTTCTAATTCTAGACAATGGTTATGTAAAGAATCAAGTTATTCAACAAGTGTTGTTTTTGAGGAAGTTCTTCGAAATCATACCGATTTTATGTACGAATAATCAGGAAATTTATCACTAGATACAGAGTACGATTATTTATTCTCTTTCTCTCTCTCTCTCTCTCTCTCTCTCTCTCTCTCTATA
Organism: Thermobia domestica; assembly: GCF_964235325.1. NCBI lineage: Eukaryota > Metazoa > Arthropoda > Insecta > Zygentoma > Lepismatidae > Thermobia > Thermobia domestica. Next base: position 80,464,621 of record NC_137470.1, read on the forward strand.
TATATATATATATATATATATATATTAGGGATATGACTTTTTAACTTTTTACAAAATTTTAATTTTCCTGATGTTGTATTTAATGAACTTTTGCCTATACGTTAGTTCTCTGGTGTTATTTTCGTTCGGGGTTGGAAAAACGTCCCGCGCCTAATGTATTTTCATATGTAAGGTAAGTGAAAAAAAAAAACGATATATGATAAGAATTTTTGATTCGCAAAACATGATAATAAAATGAAGCCTGGCATCTAGCAAAGGTTTAATAGACATTGGTATAATATAAATTGTGATAATGTAATCTATTTATCGTATATTTACAATCAAAATGTACAGATCTTTGTCTGCACATCAGGCACGCAGAAATTCAAAAGATTCCTATGTAAATAACACATGGTGTTTTGTTGTAAGTTATAAGTAAGCAACATCGATACAAGTTATTTTCCAAATTTTAATTTATACTATGCAGATTAAACACTTTTGCAAATCAGTTTTATTGGTGTTACGAGCCTAGTAGGTTGATTTGCCGGTGATAAAACTTTAGTATTCTTTGCTTTTATATGTATTTGCAACAGTGCTTCCCTCAATTGTCTTTCTAATTGCGATCTTTTCTATTTCTAGATTAAAAAATGTCATTCAAAACCAAAAGATCAAAATCAACAGTTGAATCAGCTGGAAAAAAGTGAACACAGAATTTAGCGACATGTAGAAAGAGTCGTCCCAGTGTACCAGAAATGAAATCGGACATGAGTGAAATGTGTAAAATGCCTACAAACAGAGACATAGTTGGTAGATATTTGGGGTTGTAAGATTAACTGAAAGGGCAGTTGGATAAAATCAAGATAATTTCTTAAGAACTGTGTATACTTCGGGAAAAGCTGAATTTTCTTTTGCTTACTATGCAGCAAATTTCAGCAAAAGTTGCCAAGTTGATACAGTTGTTCGTAAAATATAGAAAAAGGTGGAATGAGGTACTTGAAAAATCTCTCGCTAGTGACTTCGATATTACAAAAAGAGGGGAAACTGGCTTTGCAGTGAAGACAAAGAATTGTATAGAAAACAACTTGAATCTGGTGGCCGAGTCGGATACACTACAGAGAAAATTGCCTCTATATCAACAATCCATCCTTCAAACAGGCGAAGTGGCTCAATTGGTCCGTGTACAAGCCAAGTGCAACATGTGAGTATCAGTGATACTCAAGAACGTAAGGTCAGCAGTGACTTTGAATTTTCAGAAGATTCTCTCCCTATGAAACGTAAATATCAAACAACAAAATCTGCAGCCAAACTCGTGTCGAAACTGTATCTGTCTACAAGATAAGCAACGAAAGTTCTTCAGAACTTGGCTGAAGAAGGAATAAATGTACCCACACCTTCACAATCGGATATTTTGCGTCGAGTGATCAAGGAAGCTGAAACAATGAAGAACCGGCTTAAAAAAATTTTCGGTGAACAGGAATCCTGCTTGCATTTTGATGGAACCAGAATAGGAAGAAAAGATTATCAAGTGCAGAATTGTGAAAGAAGTCTTCGCCTTGGAGTTTTGTTTTGTGAAAGCAGATCCGCCGAGAATATCTATATCTTACTGCAAGCCTTGTTGGATGAGTATAATGCATGGATGAATATTAAAATGATCATTTCTGACACCACAGTATTGAATATAGGGCAAAAAAGTGGTGTTGTTGTTAGACTCCAGAGACATCTTAAACAAATGGGTTTCGAGGAGCCTCAGTTTATAGGATGTCAGCACCATATTCTTGACCTGGTTCTGCGACACTGGGTGGATTCAGTATTCCCAATAAAATCACGGTCATCCAGCTTCAACTATCAATTCATTGAAGATGTTTTGGCTCGGTATGAGGACTTACAAGAAAACTATTCTGGCACAGGAAAGGTATCACTACGTGAAAACCCAGAATGGAGAAATGATTTTCGGTTTCTATTTGAACTTCGTGAAGGATATAATTTCTACCGGAAAGAGAACAAGTAGCCTCAGTTGAACTGGCAGAAGCTATCTTCCCCAACGATGATAGATGGAAGTCACGTGCAATCTATGCATGGTTGTCTTTTTTCTCCTTCCAAAATGGAGAGATCAGCTACAACGTACTTGCGACTTCATCGCAACTAGATGGACAAAGGTATGGTTTTCAATTCAACACTATACAGAGGACATATACAATGAATTGCATGCTGCTATCTCCGACCTAAAGTGTCGTAAAGCTTTAAAGTGTTTTTCTGCTCACTGGGTAAAAGAACGTTCTATGCTGGATGTGCCTGGCTCAAATATGGTGGCTGAGCGAGCTGTGAAAGTGATGCAAGAGCATCACAACACTTGCAAAAGTGGCAAATATCTCAACAACAAGTTCAGTAACAGTAATTAACAAATTTAAAACCATTTTACTAATGTACTGTATAGAATATTCAGTGCCAAATGCAGGGTGTGTAAGTAGGCGAATTTTCTTTTAATGCTAAAATAGCACCAATGTAGGTGCGGGAGCTTTTTTCACAATTAAACAAAATCAAAGACATTTTCGAGGTTTACAGCCAAATGTTCATTGTTTGCCACCCCAGGCTTTTCAATTTGAAAAAAGTCATATACCTAATATATATATATATATCCTATACGTCATAAATGTGTAACAGGAGGTTAAAAATCATTTGACTTACTTGTAATTGATCTCTGAAAATACTTAGTACTTCCTAACTTTCAGCCCTCCCTTAAAGCCTCAAATCAATTTATAAAAATATATTTGTCACAATTTGGGCCCGTCATTTCGTAGTGTGCTGCACCACCGTTCGACTTGTGATTATCCTCTAAGAGAATGTATTTTTCGCCTATTCTATCGTGCTGAGTCAGTCCCTTTGCTTCACTGGTGTTCCTATTATTTTAACTCAGTTATTATCCGCTGTGAACAAGGTCTAGAGATCTGAAATCTATGAAGTTCAATACAATTTCAGAAATGACAATTACATGTAAGTAAAATGATTTGTTAAAACTCCTGAGCGTGTTTGCATCTTGTAAGAAATTAGGGGTTATAATAACCGATATTATTAGTAATATTTGTGCATTAACGATGAAATTGTACCTTTGATAAATATACAAAAGCAGTAGTCACTAGTAAAATACACTTGTAATGTTTTCTTAAGGAGTAAATTTTATTTATTTATTTAATCTTATTTTACATGGCGAAGTTAAGGCTAATTATGTATTTTCTCCCAATTGACCATGCAATGATAAGGATTAATGTTGCAGTAACAATTTATAAAATAATTCAAGTAACACATACAAAAATACAGATATAAAAATTATTCTACACAATTTTAACCTAACGGAGAAGTACCAATTTGTGCCCATTGCCATTGAATCCAGTGGATCCTGGGGCAAAGAAGGCCTCAGCTTTATAAAGGAAGTAGGTAAACGCATCACTCAATTATCTGGTGATGATAGAGCAAGCACGTTCCTAATTCAGAGAATGAGTATGGCAGTGCAAAGAGGTAATGTAACCTCTATATTAGGAACCATACTACCAGGTGAAAAGCTAAAGGAGATTTTTCTTCTTTAAAACATCTTCCTTTATGTTATCTGATTTTTTTATGCTAGAAGAAGAAGAAATGCAGAGATCTTATTAAACGCTTGCAGGGTCATGGGTTTAAAAGTAAATACAGAGAAAACTAAATACATGGAAGTGCGTCGGGACCATAATACGGCAAATTGTGGATGCGTTAAAATATTAAATAATACTTTTGATAAAGTGGATACTTTCAAATATTTAGAATCGATATTAACAGACGAAAATCATATTCACGAAGAAATTAAATGTGTGACTAAAAGCAAGGAAATCGTGTTACTATTCGGTTCAAAATCTCTTGTCGTCGCGAATTCTGTCGAAGAATTTGAAGCTTAAAATATATAAAACGATAATCATGCCTGTTGTTCTGTATGGTTGCGAAACATGGTCGCTTACTCTGAGGGAAGAACATAAACTTAAAGTATTTGAGAACAAGATCCTGAGAAGAAAATTCGGACCCAAGAGAAACGGGAAGGGGGAATAGCGGAAACTTCATAACGAGGAACTACATAATTTATACGGTTTACCCAACATTGTTAGGGTCGTCAAGTTTAGGAGGCTTAGGTGGGCAGGTCATGTAGCTAGAATGGAAGAAAGTAGAAACGCTTTCAAAGTCTTGACTGGAAGACCCATCGGAAAACGACCATTAGGAAGACCTAGGCGCAGATGGGAGGACAATATTAAGATGGATCTCGCAGAGATAGGAATACAAAGTAGGAACTGGATCAATTGGCTAAGGATAGAAGTCAGTGGAGAGCTTTTGTGAACGCGGCATTGAACCTTCGGGTTCCATAGGCCATAGAGTTAGTTAGTTAGTTAGAAGAAGAAGAAATTTGATTTGTATATAAAGTTATCTCTACTATGTGATTTGCTTTATGATTGTTCTATTTATGTACATGTTGTTTATTCTTGTAATTGTTGTAATATTTACTATACATTAAATATTCTACACAATTGAATATATAAAATATTAATTTTTACGCACTGTAGTAGCAGAAATTTTATCATTCTACAATAGTACATTTTAAGGTAATTACCTGTACAAGAGGTATGAACCTATCTAGTGATTCCTGACAAGAAGGTCTTCATTTTTTATTTTCCAGACAGCTATGTACGTTAGGACGACACAGAAATGGAAGCAGCGAAAATTTACCGAACTCCCGTATATCTGCAAAAGAAGTGTTTACAACATCTCTTGAATCCCGTGTTATATATACAGTAATCTTTGTATCAGATTTCGTATTACGTCAAAAAAAATAAGACATGATTTCTCTTTCTCCAACTAGTACAATCACTAAATTTAGAAGAAAAAGAGAGAAACTTCGTTTAATACAAAAATTAATTGCGTTTCTTAATCTTTACTGCAGCTGCTGTACACTTCAATCCCGTTGTAACAAATTCTGATGAACAGCCTAGTGTAGTGGAAGCGTTGGTTTTCCTTATAGTATTGGGCGCTTTATCACTGTGTAGAGCACAAACTAATACAATGGAAGCAAAATTCCATCATTTCAGATCGAACACACACTTATTTCCATGTTTCGTCTTTTTCCATTTTTTTTTTCGTATTTTTACTCATAACGGAGATAGCATATAATGGCCTCGGAGTTTTGTTACACCAATTAGATACACTCAGATGACAGATAATTAACGAAATAAGTAAGTATTTAAAATATACTAAAGTACCGTTTAACCTAAGTTGATGGGACCAATTCTGCCTTGGTTGAATGAGACTTTATTTAAACCAAATTCAAGTTTTTTTTTTTTTTTTTTTCTATATATAGGATGTATATTTGATCTATTTTCATTGTAATCTGGGGTGGGGAAGTCCAGCCAACGCATCTAATATTGAACTTACTCTTTGATAAATAACTGTAAGACAAAACTAAATATTGTATTCATTTAACAACAGTCGCGCATAAGCAAAGGCACTTTTTCTGCGTTTGGTTAACCTTTAGTCCCTTACCATAGCCACAATACAACATTGTTGGAAAATGGGATAAAGTTTTTTTTTTTTTTTTTTTTTTTTTTTTACACAGCAATGTGCACGTTCTATATCTCGTTCTTGTGTGGCCTTATGTTACGTTTGAACAGCCAGCTCAACTTGGAAAGCTTCATTTTCATTCAACCTTGGGCGCATTACCAATGTAGAGGTCAAACAGCTAGTGGGATTGCAGAAGCTCTCCCATTTTAGATTCAAGGCAATATATTCCAAAACTTTCCTCTCCTTCCATTTTCTCATGTCTTTACTCGGCGATATGCGGTGACAGATGTTTTGTTACACCAGATAATCTATTTCATTCCAATCACTGCAAATGTAATAAGTCTTAAGGCATATTCTATTGTAACAATTTAACTGGAAATACTCGATTGTATAATAAGGTGTACAAACTACACTAAAGTTCTATAAATATATATATATATATATATATATATATATATATATATATATATATTAATTTCATGTTACTTAAAAAGGAACTATCATTAACACCGTTTACCGAAAATTGCTAAAGTTATTAAGTCTCGGAGGCTCAGATGGGGAGGTGTAGCAAGAATCGGGAGAAGTAGGAACGCTTTCAAAATTTTAACTCAAAACCCAATCGGTAATGCATCATAAGTAAGATCTAGGTGAAGATGGGAAACAATATTAAGGTGAATCTCAAAGAAATAGGATTACAAAATAGCAAATAGGTCCATTTGACTATGGAGAGAAGTTAATGAAGAGTCTTTGTAAGTGCAGCATTGAACTTCAGGTTACATAGACCATAGAACTAGTTAGTTAATTTCATAATTATTTCAAACGATAACATAAAGACATAATGAACATCATTTTCACTTTAACTCACCCACTTCAATATACTCATCGAGACGTTTAAGTATGTAGCTACAATACTGTCGTTATACCTTTAATTTACCAATTGAGATAATTCACCCTACAAATCGGACTTTTCATGAACAAATTATTTGCCTGGTTAGGAAAAAGGTTCTTGAAATCATCTTCAACCTAAAAATAAAAGAAACATTCATTTTCATTTGTAATGTAAAAATGTTAATTTGAAATAATAACGTCATGAAAAAAGCAGTTAAAGAACGTACTAGAAAACATGATTTATATTTCACTTATATGAACTGTATTCTTGTAGTATTTCGTGTTGCATTCATAGTATCAATTATTCATGTTCTTGTGTACAGTAGACCCTTCATAAGAAATACTACAAGAAACATCTGGTCGAGAGAACTGTCAAAATCTAGATACAATATTTTTTTGAAGAAGTAAATCGTTTTCAGCAATATAAATAGCAATGCCACTTCGCAAGGTGCACACAAAAGTTAATTTTGTATAAAATTGGGAGCGTAAAATAAATAACTGGAACAAACAATAAAATTATTAAAATAAGTACGACAATTTCGGTATTGAATATAAAAAAATGCTACTCCTTTCTGCGTTCCTTGATTTTAATTCACTTTAAAATTCTTTTCAAGCAAATGTGATCAGTCTAACTTGAAGTTTGTGCAAGCAGCAATATTCTGTTGGTGATGCCTCATGTTTCTTTAATTTTGAATAAACAGCACGCATGCGTGTATATCTCTACATCATAACATGCTAAGTTTTATAGGAGTTCCAAAAGTAACAAATTTAACAAATTGTAAAATTGGGCAGCTTTAGAATAGGCCAATTCTCAAGAAATTGAAAGATCTAATCTCCTGTTGCAGCTTTTTGGCAAATGTTTATACAATTTCTCTAATGAAGTTAAACTTGTTCATCTGGTCCACCTTTATACTTCGACCACTGTTTACTTTCTTCTGCAGCATGACAACAATCTGATGCTTCATCTTCCAGTACCATGGAAGCAGAATACCTGAAACGAAAAAAGGACAATCACATGTAGTACACTCACTCACACATATGACCAGCTTGTGTCTGTGCTAAAGACGTTATATGCTTTCGTATATTAATACTTCTCTTATATATGTTACTTGAGTAAAGAATTGCTTTTGATATTTCAGTGATTGCTACATTGCATAAAGACACAAGATTTAAACAAATAGACGAATTAATGAGGTGATGATGATAATGAAGAAAATGGTGGAATAAAGAAAGTAGGAGGAAACGTGAAACCAGAGAAAATACACGTACACGATATTTGTCTACCACAAAGCCTACTTGGCCCTACCTGGGATCGAATCAGGGACTCCACGCGCCACGGAGGGAATGGTCCGTAGTTATAACAATTTATGGTAAAATATATTTTCATACACTTCTTTACATTTAACAAGGGGAATTCGCAATGTTAATGTGAGTTGCAATTTTTCATTTTTTTGTAAGTTGAATTTTTCATAGTTTTTGCTTCCTTAATACCTAATTTCGGCTGACTTATCCCATTTAAAGTATTTAGATATCAACTTTACATTTTATCAAACATATTTTGCTTATTTTCAGGTAGAAATTAATATAATAATCAAAAAACACATTGTCTAAAAGATTTGCAAATGGACAAGGACATTTCGGAATCGGGTAACACATTCGGAACATAATTTACAGTATATTTCCTTATCTGGACTAATTTCTGCTCCACTTGAATAGAATGAGCGATGGTAAAATGTAACTACTCCTGCTTCCCTTAAAATTTTACTTTTACTGCTATATTTATCAATCAACTTCCCTTTAATAATAATACGTTGTGTGCACACTTCATTTTTTAGTGTCATATAAATATATCCCCTAAAAGAGAACGAATGATTTATGATACTTATAAAACTGTCAGATTTTTGGCTTTTAATTACTTTGAAGACTGTCCAGTTGTCTCAAAATTATAATATTTGAGAAACTACAATTTTCTTTGACATATAAGTGCTCTCTAGATGTTGTTATTATATATGTGCATCACGTCAATTTCTTTCATAATAATTTTTCGTTAATCATCAGTAAGTTACAGTAATACAAATAAGAACAGTCTTGCTTTGTACCTCTTATCGTCGGTGAAAGGGCGAAGTGGCGTATCTTGATTTTTATAATTTTACAGGAGAGCGATTTAAAATGTCTCGTTCAACGTTATATCTTGCTTTACATTTCAAAATACGCCATTTTTAGAACGTTCATACCAATGTTAATATAAGGAATTCCGGTATGAAATTTATAGTTGATAGAGAAGGTTAAATGAGGATAGATGGTGGTCATAACTCAAAATCACGTTTTCAAGTTACGCCACTTCGCCCTTTCACCGACGTTATATGTGTGATTTCCGCTATCTATCACTTTCTTCTGTAACGTTTAAGGATCACTGCACTGGTGCCAGTTAAGAGAGATTCAGTCCAATTTCAACGCACAAGATAGACAAAATTTGTAAATTCAGCGACAAATATTTATTCTGTGAACCAAATTTATTCCAAGACATATATTTCGTTTAAGTAGGGGCAAGTGATTTATACGTAATTTTGTAACTATTTTTCTCACAGGAACGATAACGTTTTGAAGAATATCATTTTACAATAAAGCAGTGAGGGTTTCCACTGTTCTTTCACAACACTTATAGGGGAAGGGAAGAATATAAACGATGTATGCTGTCTAGTAATTTTTATACGTTACTGAAAAAAATGCAGAATATACTGAAACATTGCTGGATTTGTGTATAACGTTCCTTCTAACAGGAAGGGCACATGATACGTCAATCTAGAGCTTAACGTGGGATCCTAACTACATTAGCTCCCGCAGAAAACCAACCCCGAATCTTCCACACCTATGTCTCCAAAAATACACAATCAGAAATAGAACTCGAGCCTCGCAAAGCACATAACCACGAGCATATAACTCGCTCTAATATCGTGCGAGTAAATCACAAAAAATTACGGTACGAAATACGAATATTCTTGCTTGAACTATATAGGTGCAGCATCCATCAGCAACTATAATATAACGCTTTATATCTTAACAATGTTAAAATAATTGATCAACTGCAACAATGGTCTACAAAAATGCCTCATTGAAGGCATTTCTGAGTAATATCTTTCTTCTCATTTTCAAAATTTATGTACAGCATGTTCATGATACTTTTTGCCAACTTCCACTGCATCAATTAAAATAACTAGCTATCCTTACCACACAAAGCACTTCACACAAATAAAAAATCGTATGTTATTCACTATATGAGCATCCTCATGGCTATGTAATTAGTGTACGCGACTCGGTGTGAGAAACGCCATGTTCGATTCTCACTGGGAACTCATGTGACTCATTTGTGACTTTGTGTGAATTTATGTTTAGTTGTAGATACACGCCTTATATGGACTCATTGCTGAAAGTCGCTAAACTCCAACCCAACCAACCAATTTAATCACCTTATTACGAAATAAGTTGAGAAAACCTCGTACATTATTAATTAACTAACTCACGCACTCTATGGACTATGGAGTCGGGAGGTTCAATGCCGCGTTCACAAAAGCTCTTCACTAACTTCTATTCTTAGCCAACTGGATCCACTTTATACCTTGTATTCCTATTTCTATGAGATACATCTTAATATTGTCCTCCTACCTGTGCCTAGGTCTTCCTAATGAATATTTTCCTATTCGGTTTCCAGTAAAAAATTTTCTGTGCATTCCTATTTCTTCTTCTGTGCACTCCTACTTCCTGGCTACATGACCCAGCCACCTGAACCTCCTAGACTAGATGACCATAACAATGTTTGGTAAACGGTATAAAGGGTCTATCCGGTTTGCCATAAGGACCAGACTGTGTCACGTGATCCAGTCAAAAGTCACTTTAAATGTTAAATTGAGTCTGGAGATTCCAAACCAGCTCCAAGGAATATATATTTTTTATACTTTCAAATTATTCTAAGCAAGGCTATGAAACAGTACTCGAACATTTCTGCTAATATCCTGCTGAATTTCGTACCATCAACTATTGTGCTCATGTTTCAACTGCAATATGTTATCGGGGATATGAACGCCATCAACATTTTGCCAAGTCATGATTACAATTCCTTGCTCATTATTTCGATTCATCTGAACAAAAAGCCGAGGATGACATTGAAGATCCATAATGACCTATATTCATCAGTACGTCATTTGTACCTATCCATCCTATACTTAATACTGTCGATTAAAACCACTTGTATATAAAGTAGCAGTATTTTTCTTGAGCGGCACAAAGGATGGGAAGCTTGTCTCAAACCTCTGAGTGCTACGCCCTGGGTAATTCGAAGAAGATGCATACACTTGATGATGATTATCGATTTTACACAACCATATTTACTTTTCCTGCTATACATAGTTTTTAATCTCTTCATTATGCCTTTGCAATAGGCTTTCAATTTTCCGCCTTCCTATTATAGTTTTTCAGATATGTGGGCGAATTCATTTTTTTATTTATTTTCCATTGACTTTAATGTTCATGTTTTGTGATTTTTGACTATGTTCTATCCATTTTAGAACCATTTCTTTCTCAAATGTAGAATCTACATAGTCTCTTCTATATTTAAGATGAATTTCAGCCATCTCCCTCTTTTAGTTTTCGAGATAAGTGGACTAATTATTATTATTATTATTATTATTATTATTATTATTATTATTATTATTATTATTAGTAGTAGTAGTAGTAGTAGTAGTAGTAGTAGTAGTAGTAGTAGTAGTAGTAGTAGTAGTAGTGGTAGTAGTATTTTCTTTGATTTTCCGTTGACATTAATGTTTATGTTTTTTGATTTTTGACTATATTCCGTCCATTTTAGGACAATTTTCTTTTGGAATATACCTAGTCTTTTCAAGTGAATTTCAGGCATCTCCCCCAAAGTTTGTTCACATTATTGCAACCAGATATACCCTTATGAAGTTATCATTATGAAGTTTCCGTCATTCCCCAAGTAGAAATTACACGAAAGAAGCACCCTTCATTGCTACTAGAACGAGAGGAATGCATATTAATATAACTCACAATACTCACCTGAAAGTATTCCTGTAGCACGATTCTTCAATATTTCGACCAGAATGTTCGAGCCCTGATTCTCATCAAGGTTTTAGAGCTTAAATCGTTCTACGCAACTGGATGATCACATTGTAAGATGCATTCAGCGATGATAAATTATGAGAACCTACGAATATCGGTAAAATACTCTGTATAGGGAGTTATCCATTATTGTATTTTTACGAACGGGTATTCGTGGGGGTCTCATAATTAATTTATTAATTAGTACTGAAGTATATATAATAACATATGGTCAGCCATGATTAAAGTTTTAAGACATTCCTGAAGTGAAGCACTCAATATATTGAAATATTTTCATAGCCACAGTAACTTTTAGAAAGTACTGTTAGCTTATTGATGTTTATACTGTATTTCGAAAGCAATGTATAATTAACCTCCACTAACATGGGATGTACGAATTTGGTCAAAGTACAGAGTTAATAAGCGCTTCATGTGATTCATTGCATTTCACATAACCTACACTCTGGACAATCTTACATTTTATAATATACAAATAAAAATTAAAATGACGTGCTTTTTAGAATTACTAATTTAAAACTCTTCACCTGAACGTTACTTACTCTAGTAAAATTGCTGTTAACCTCGGAAAATTTTCCCTTTTTGCTCTCTGAAGTAGAAGGTATATCACTGAAAATGCTTGTACTACTATTTTCCCACACTATTATACTACAAACATCAAAGATCTTCTGTGAAAAGACTTCAATTTCCTAATCATGTTAATATGAATCCAAAATTAAACACCAGTTTCTTTCTAATTTTTTTGAAATTAAAAAAATAACACTGTTATATTTTCTAAAATTATAATTAAATGGACAATAAAAGGAATTGAACTATATACGTATAATTTATTTTATACTCGTGACTCTTGCTAGTGGTACTAGAAACTTGACACTAAACGCTGCCGAAACATTTCATAAATTGCAATATCTGTTTCCTCTCTAGTCCTACATCGATGTCCACTGGAAAGGAGTGATATTACATTTATACTCTTTATCTTTTATTAGATATTTTGAACTTTTCCCTATCTTGAGCACTAGCTCTTTAATCATGTCACTTGTAAAGATAGCAAATGCGTCGTCATCAATATTTCCCTGTACTAAACGATAACTATTTTAGTACATTTATTATTAATACATTGAAACAATCAGAAGACCTCAAATCAAACGTTCTACTGCAAAGTGAAATAAAATCTTTCACTTTAACGTCTACGATTACACACCTTTTGGGCTAAGGGAGAGATGATAAAAGCAGCTGAATGATGATGGTGATGGCAGAGCACGCTTTTCTATACGAAGCAAATGCAGGATTTGAAAGTAAACTAATATCTGAACTGATGTAAATATATTTTGCAGGCATTTGAAGATTACTTAAAACATGATGTTGAACATAACATTCCTTTTCTATTACTAAATACTTCAGAGGTAACAACACAAGAAAAGAGCAAAGACAACTTACAATATTGCATAATCAACTGTAGACTTGGTTATCGTTATTTTTCTAAAGAGATTTTTCTCATTGTATAACCTTCGCTATGGAGAGTAACAATAGCTGCCCTTTTCTCAGTGGGTACAAACTTTCCTCGCGGCACTTCCTTTTAACCACTAGAACTATCTTCATTCGCCATCATTTAATAGTCACTAGCTTTACCCTTGGTGGAAGCAAAAGCGTTCCAGAGAGTATAATGTTTCTCTCCAGAGCGACCGTAATTCCCGTCTACCTGTTTCACACAATTATTTATCAAGAGCAATCTACTGTATGCGTTTGGAAGTATTTACATTTTTCAGGTGTTCAGCTAATTTACTTGCGAATTAGATAAACGGATTAGTTTAGAGCATTGTACTGTATCGTGCTGTGCAAATTATCACAAGGTAAATTTTATTAATATTGCGATAAAGTAATATGTCTGTTATACATGTTATAGTTGAAGTCGCTGCATGACTTGCATATTACTTATAGGGCAAGTGTCCGTACTTCCGTGGGCCGTAGTGTATATATACCCTATATATATATATATATATATATATATATATATATATACAAGAATTGTTCGTGATAGTTTCTGTTATGGTGGTCCCAGGCTCGTATTTATATATTGTTCGCTCCTGTGCCCTAAATAATTTCCCGCCCCCCTGCACTTGTATCCCTGATAAGAAAGATAATTGTTTACATTATTCACCGTCAGTAATGGTTTAATAGCATCTGTATTATTAATACAATAAGCTGTCTGTCTGTAGCGCTTTTCAGCTATAGAACCATAATAGATAGAAACATGAAATTTTAATATGTTTTAAAGCTTTCAGAGAAGTGATCAAGATGACTTATTGCAGGTCCCTAGGTCACACGTGAGCTGAGATATGGGGGGTGCAAATTCCCCTTAAGAATAGCATGGAGCATTTTAAAAAATAATCGGAAACGACCAATATTAGAGGTGAATTCATAGTTTTTGGGGTTGCTGAGATGAATAGTGAGAGTTTTAATCCAATTCAACTTTTTAAATACTATTTTATTTTAATTTTAAAGTTCTAATTTTAAATACTACCGTACTTTATTGTAAATCTTTTTAAAAATACAAAATTTTGCCGCCCTGTGCTCGAGCACACAATAGCACTTACCTAAATAGGGCCAGGGTGCGCCCCGCCATCTCAGTTACCAAAACATACATAAACCTTCGCAGACTGGGCAAACATACATATTTAAAAAAAAAATAAATGAAAGCCAGAGACTTCAAATTAATTTATACAAAGGTTTTATTTAGGTTTTAGAAAGGAAGTTATAATAAAGCAAGTTATGAGAAACAAGCAATTTTCTCCACTTAACTCCTTTCAAAATTTCTGACACCGCTCCTATTTCAGCTGAGACAGCACTCCCTGGATGCACTTGAACAGGCCCTCTTCCAGAAAATTTTGTACATGCGGAGGAGGTATAATCAAAGTGTGAGGGGAATCACTGGGACATTATTTGTTAAATAATGTATCCTGTAGTGACATATAATCACAGTTTAGTTTACCTTATGCACGGCAGGGGCATGCAGTTGGTCAACTTCGGGGCAGCTACATGATGGTGGGTCAACTCCGGTATGCCTATAAGAAACACTGCAGCTGAACAATTTGAGGCTTGTCCCGTTCTTTAATTTATAGAGGACAAGTTTTGAGGGAATATGAAACATAATTCATGCGAAATGTACAAATTCCCATTCATTTCTGAAGTGATATCTAAATACAATTTATTTTCACTCTATTTCTTAACACCAGTTTTGAAACGTTGAAAACATGCAATTCATCTGCGTATATTCAAAATATGTTTCCTTTCAGAATCTAAGGAAATTAGATATGTTTCTTAATAAAAGACAAAAAGAAAAAATCAAAAATGGATTTATTATTATAGAAATTAGTGTAGAAACGACAAATATAGGGGATGATGGAACTTGAAAATTGATATTCCCAATTCAACTTATTCCCAGATTAACGTATTCCGCTCAAGAAATGTATTGATCCACTATTCGTTCGAATTTATTCTTTCTCAAGTCTAAATGATACATTCATTTAACCTTTGTGTTCATAACAAATTAAACGCAGACACACATTCATACACACACACCACACACACACACACACATATATAGGGTGTCCCCTTATTTTCGGCAATTTCGTGCTGCGATACGCACACCTTCCCGATGTATTCTATGTGACCATAAACACACATTAGTGAAATAACAGCTCTGACGATAAAGTCATGGAATGGCGTTTCCACATTATAATATAATTTAGAAATTCCAACCGTGATAACGGAGAAACTAAAAGAGACAGAGAAACAAAACTTTGCACAAAGCAACTAGATAAAGAATGACATCTGCTCGTGTATTGACAAATAGCACCGGATGAACAGTGTTGCCAACCCAAGACAAAGCTTTGTTTTTGTAAACGGAATGACCTACATTGAATATCATCATTGGAAGCAGCTATGAAAATAAAGACAAGAGAGATTGTAAAGGCACATCAGTGCTGCAAACTTTTCGAGAAATAACTTGTAATATGTGTTGGTACACACAGGGAGTGAGGCACTAACATTTAGTACACCTTAAATCAGATATTGACAAGAATTGTTTGCGTTGACTAAGTCTAGAAGAATGCGCTGAACAGTGTTGCCATCAACAGAAAGGAGAAATTGAGTTTGGAAGAGATACCACACCTCGGAAAATTTCACTAGTGCTGTATGCTTTAAAACCTATGATGCAAGGCAGAAGAGCATGAGAAGTAGCCGTGGTTAAGTGGCGATGATAACTCACGTACTGACAGATATATTCGGTATCATGTTAAAGCTGAAAACCAAGATCTGTAGAACATGGCAACGGTGCACAGCAGCGGTTTTTCTACTCTTGATTTTATCTTGGTTATCAGCGTCCTCGAAAGTCCATGGTTCCTCGTGTTCGGAATAGCGCGTGGTGCTGAGTATTTTACTGACGTACATTTCACGTTCGTTTTTTTTTTTTTTTTTCAACTATAAGGATCAAGACATACCGATGATACCTCGTGATCCAGGTCGAGGTTTAAGTCGCGGTCGCTGCCTCGATGTCTAAAGTGAACGTGGAGGGAAACTACCTGTTTTTTTTTCATCACGTAGTTGCCCTCCCTCGTCCATCGTAATACCCTCCACATACATGAAATACATATTAATTGAAAGCTTCATCCTTCACAAACACATTGACAACAAAGTTACGTTCCTAGTTTAATCAGAGGCTGAGCTATTGAGGTTTAAATTCAGTTACATTAAGGGGCGACCAGAATGTGACTATCTTACAGCGTCTGACTGCTCAATGGCCGTAACTCTGTAATGATGTATTTCCTGACATATGGTCATATAAACTTTTTTTTTTCTTTTATACCAATAAGCAATCCACCCCTGATTTTTCCGTACCATTTTGTTACTCCCTGTATATATAAATATAAACTATAAGATAAAATATAAAAATAGCATATACCAAATTAAATTTTCATGTGTCACTCTGTGGTTAAAAACAGCGCATGCAAATACCGCGTGAACGAAAACAGCCCATGAACAAAAACCATAGATGAACATTTTGCACTAGGCTCGCTCGGCTCGAGCTCACTTCTTTCAACTGGGCTCGCGCTCACTCGGGCTCGCAATCACTTATCTCAATTGGGCTTGCGCTTCCGACCACTTCCCTCAACTGCTCTAACAGTTACTCGCGCTCGCACTCACCTCTCTCGACTGGGCTCGTAGTCACTCGAGCTTGCACTATCACGAACGGGTCAAGACATAAATTAGGTTGAGAACCACTGCCACAGACTGTTTAAATTTTGTATAGACATCTTTAGGAAAGATGAGCCAGTAACAATTACAGAAGACCCTTAAGTTTGACAACCCAAATGTCTTTACTGAGTTTCAGGTTGTATAATTGACAGACACTCTTCCTGGTTAAATGTATCTAAGGTCAGAAAAAGAGAATGGACAAAAACCGCGCAACGACAAAAAACAGCGTATGGGCAAAAACAGCGCATACAAATACCGCGCGGTAAACAGCGCATGAACAAAAACCACGCAAGGGCAGAAACAGCGCATGCAAATACTGCGTGAACGAAAACAGCCCATGGACATTTTGCCACGGACCATAGATTTACATTTTACACTAAGCTCGGTCGTGCTCGAGCTCACTTCTTTCAACTCGGCTCGCACCCACTCGGGCTCGCGATCACTTACCTCAATGGGGATCGCCCTCACTTCTCTCGACTTGGCTCGTACTCACTTGGGCTTGAATTCACAAGAGCTTGCACTCATTATTCTTAACTGGACTCGCTCTCACTCGGGCTCACGTTCACTTCTCTCAATTGAGCTCGCACTCATTCGGGTTCGTGCAAATTGCCATCAACATGGCTCGAGCTCGCGATAATTTCTGTTGATTGGGCTCATGATCACTCCCCAAACTGGGCTCGCACTCACACGAGCTCACACTCAATTCTCTCGAGTGGGTTTGCGATCAATAATCGTAACTGAACTCCCGATCACTCGGACTCGCGCTCACTTCTTTCAACTGAGCTCGCACTCACTCAAGCTCACGCTAACTTCCCTCACTGGGCTCGCACTCGGGATCACTTCTCTCAGCTTAGCTCGCGGTCGCTCGGGCTCCCGATCAATTCCACAAACTGGGCTTCCACTCAATGCTCTCGAATGGGTTCGCTGTCACTAATCCTAAGTTGGGTCGCTTTTACTCGGACTCGCGCTCACTTCTCTCAACTGATCTCGCGCTCACTTCTCACACTTTGGCTCGCGCTCATTCAGTCTCGCATTCATTTCTCTCGACTCGTCTTAAGCCCAGTCGAACTCGCACTTACTTATTTCATTGAGGCTCGGGCTCACCCAGGCTCGTGCTCAATTATTCAGCCTGAGCACGGCCGAGCGAGTGCCGAGCTCACGAGCGTCAGGCTCGCTAGTTTGGATACCTATGACAAAAGCAGCGCATGCATGGCCCGCAATGAACATCCTTTCCCAAAGCAAACATTAAGGCAACAGTTCTGAGACTAATCTAGCAAAGTAAACTAGCTCGTGTGCTGAACCCGACTCTTGGCTGGATCGCACAGCCTTGCTGTATTTCAGCCTTTACTATAGATTAAATCTCACTGCTGATTTCTGCCAGTCAGGACTATATTAGCAAGTAACACTTTCCAATTGTAACACCCTGATTTTGATCATATTTGACAAATAGATACTACAAATAAAACAAACGAATACGTGTTTTTTAAACATTCTGCGTAAAAACGGTTTTATGGGGCAAAAGCCCTCACAAAAAATTTTGGAAATTAATGTTCGAAAAACAAAAAGAAGTGGATCGAAGTGAACGAAACTGTGCACAGAAATTGTAGACGTAAAATGAGGGAATATGTGTTTCGTATTTTCCTGGAAAAATGGTTAGATGGGGCACGGACCACTCCAATCCTTTGATCACGAAATATCAAGTGCTAATAACCGTATGCCAGATGTGTAAAGGACACGAAGAATTGCAACAAAACTTTGTGTAGGGACAATAAGCAAAAATAAACGAATACGTTTTTCTTATTTTCTGAGAGAAAACTGTTTTAGCGGGCAAAAGCCCCCATACAAAATTTTGAAAGTTGACGACCGAAAGGCAAGAAGTTAACCAAAATTAACGAAACTGTATACAGGTATTGTAGACGTAAATTGAAGAAATATATGTTTCGTACTTTCCTCAAAAAAAGGGGGGGGTTGGGTGGGACACAGACCTTATAAACCGTTGATTACAAAATACAAAAGTGCAAATAAGTATACGTCAGAAGTTTCTAAAGGATATGGAGAATTGCCACGAAACTTCGTGTAGGGACAATTTGCAAAACAAACGAAACGTGTGTTAATTTGTGCTGAGAAACAGTGTTGGGGCCAAAGCCCACTCAGAAATAGGAAATATTACCTAATATTGCAGGAAGAAGTAGACCGAAGCAAATGAAATTGTGTGTAGATATTATTTATGTAAAATAAGGCCTTATGTCTTTCTCAAACGCCCCTATCCGATTTGATTCAAATTTGACAAATCAACACCAAGGAGAAAATAAATCGACATGAGTTTTTGTTTATGCGGGAAATCATTGTAATGGTTAAAGGTGCCTTCTGAAATACTATAAAGTACTGTGCGCTACACTGTATGTGCTTACTGTTGATCTGCCAAATTTGAAGAAATCGGATGGAGATACTTGTGAAACACGAAAGGACTTATTTTACATATACAATTTTCACGCACAATTTCATTCGGTTCGGTGGAATCCTTCTCCCACCCAACTCTTCGGTCCACCGAACAGTTTTCTTTTCTTCTCAGAAAATACGAAACCCGCATTCCCTCAACTTACTTCTACAATATCTTCATCTTACTTCTAGCACAATTTCATTCACTTCGGTCCACTTCATCTTCCCTTCGGATGTCAAATTTCAAAATTTTTGGTGTGACTTTTGTCCCTAAAACCGTTTTTCCGCAGGAAATAAAAAAAACTCATATTCGTTTATCTTCTGCTTATTGTTCCTACACAAAGTTTTGTCCCAATTTTTCATGTCCTTTAGGCATTTCTGACCTACTGTTACTAGCACTTTTGATATATCGTGATCAAAGGTTTGGAGGAGTCCGTGAACCCCTCAACCGTTCTATCCAGGAAAATACGAAACACTTATTCCCTCAATTTACGTCTACACATCTGTGCACAATTTCGTTCACTTCGGTTTACTTGTTTTCGCCTTTCGGGCGTCAACTTCCAAACCATTGGTGTGGCTTTTGCCACCCTAAAACCGTTTTTCCGCAGAAAATAAAAAACACGTATTCGTTTATTTCATGTGTAGTATCTACCTGCCAAATTTTATCAAAATTGGAGTGTTACACTTGGGAAGTGATAATTGTTAGTCACGCGTTACGCAAAATGGGACAAATAGAGCATTCAAGATGTCAATGCGAAGAAATAGGCACACCAGAACATCACGTATTATGGTGTCCATTACTGGAAGAACGGCTAGAGGGAAGAGATCAAATAAAAAGGAAAGAAATAAACGAAATTATAGCTAATGAGGAGAACTATAGGATATTAAGCATAACAACAAATAACTAATCAGGAGTGATGTTTATAATAGTGATGTTTGTAATAGTGTAGCTGAAAGAATGGAAGACTGGAGTGGCTATGAATCTTTCTGGGCTGGAGGACTTCACCAGGAACGTCGGCATTCCGCGCGTCCCAGAAAGAAGCTGTATGCTTGCACTCGGTATATCCCCGGGTAATACCGGATACGAACTCTGGATATATCGAGAGAGTGTGTGTGTGTGTGTTGGGAACAGTGTCGGAAATTGTTTTGTGTAAATAGTAAATTCATAAATACTTTTAATGAAAAAATGTGTCGGAACGGAAGCACAATCCAGTATCCGCATTGCCGTATTCAAATGACATGCGAATCTCACAAGTAACATACATGAACGTGTCGTCCGGACAACCGAATCAAACCTAGTCTATTCGATAAACATAACAAAAATATGCTCATGCACTAAAAGTTATGGAATAAGTTCCAGGAGCCCATTAATCCTGTTAGCATAAAAAAAATGTAGAATCGCAGTGAAAAGATATTGCATCAACATTGTTCATTGGAAAGTAATGCATTGTAGTTCATTCTCCTCAGCATGAAACAAGTTCTCTAGAGGTGCTATGTATTGGTGACCATGACGTATTTGAAAACGGGAAATTAGGAAAAATTCCCTCCAAAATACCTCCCATCAAATTTGGCCCATTCTGGAGTGGCCCCAGAAAAAGCACACAATCCAAATATATCTTGAAAAATAATACAGGGGTTAAAAATGATTTTACCAAGTTTCGTTTTTATAGACGAAATAGATATGAAGGAAAAGGTTGTATACCAATACGCTATGTATATACAAAACCGAACCGCTGATTTGACCTCTAAAGAGAACACAATATAAAAAGTATAAACGCAATTCTATTTATTGAGATATCAAGAATTGTAGAAGGTTTGCTTTGGGAAAGGATGTGTATTGCGGGCCATGCATGCGCTGCTTTTGTCATAGGTGTCCAAACTCAGGAGCTCAAGTATATAAGTGAGCGCGAGCCCGAGTGAGAGTGAGGCCAGTCAAGAGAAGTAAATGCGAGCGCGAGCCCAGTTTGAGGAAGTGATTGCGAGCCCGAGTGAGCGCAATTCCAGTTGAGAGAAGAGATCACTAGCGCGAGCTCAGTCATGAGAAGTAAAAGTGAGTTCGAGTGAACGCGAGCGCACTTAGAATTAGTGAGCGCAAGCCCATTCAAGGGAATTGAGTGCGAGCCCGTCTGATGGCATGCCCAGTTTGGGGAAATGATCGCGAGTCTGGTTGAGAGAAGTGATCGCGACCTCGATCCCGGTAAGGCAAGTTACCGCGAGCCCAAGTGAGTGCGAACTCAGTGGAGAGAAGTGAGCGTGAGCGCATGCCAGTCTAGTGCAAAATGTTCATCTATGATTTTTGTCCACGCTGTATTTTCATGCTCTATTTTTGTCCTTGCGCGGTTTTTGTCCTTATATCTATTTAACTAGAAAGAGTGCCGGTTAATTATGTAACCTGAAACACAGTAAAGACATTTCGGTTGTCAAACTTAAGCTGACTTCTGCTTAACTTTGTTGACTTCTGCTGTAATTTTCCTGACTCATCTTTCCTAAAGATGTCTATAAAAATTATAAGCACTATGTGCGAGTCGACTTGTAAGACAGAGTAAGACTTGTATAGATCATATATTTTTAAAGTACCAAAGTCCACTGAATGTCACATCAGTTGTGCTGAAAACAAGTATAACTGACCACTTTTTCACTAGTATAAATGTTCTCATTACAATGCAAAAGAGGGGGAAAATGTCATATGAAACAAGAGTTATAGATTACATTTTATTAAATAATGAATTAAAAAAATGTAACTGGAATCAGTAATACAGAGTAATTGTGTTAATAGTGCCACATCCAATTTCATTCAAATGATGAAAAATTGTATGAGTAATTCACGTATTAACAATAAAAATAAAAAGTAAGTAATAAATATCTCAAAATAAAACTATTGATAACAAAAGGATTAGTCAACTCTATAAGAGCAAGAGAGAGATTAAGTCGTTTAGTAATAAAAAAACAAAACGATTTAGAATTTAAGGAATATTACAGAAGGTATAGAAATAAACTTTCACAATTAATAAAAGAACTTAAAAATGGCTACTATAGAAAACAGATTATATATAATAACAATGATAGTAAATTGTGGAAGGTAATAACAGATATTATAGATAAAAATGACAAAAAATATGCAGATATAAATGAACTAAACACTAAAAATGGTCTAGTAACGTATGAACGTGATCCAATGTTGATAGATGAAAGTTTTAATGAGAAGTTTTCCAGTGTTGGCAAAAAAAAAAAAAAAAAAAATAGTTAAGAAACAGATTGATGATAAAATAAATTTGAATTTGAATTCCCAAACTAAAGTAGTAAACTCTACGTTTTTCACTCAAATCACTGAACAGGAAATTGAACGCTTTGTAAATGAATTATCACCAAAAAATCATCTCGTATAGATGGATTATAATTATCAGCAAGTGTATTGAAACATACGAAATCAAATATATTGAAATTTTTGCAGTATATATTTAACCTAAGTTTAGAAACAGTTGTATTTCCTGATGATTTTAAGACTGCTGTAATAAAACCTATATATAAAAAAAGGCTCAAAGGCTGATCCTAATAACTGTAGACTTACATAAATCCTCAGTAACGGTGCTAAAATGTTAGAACAATCTGTAAAGAGAAGATTAATTTTCTTGAACAAAATAAATTCTCTTCTTCAAATCAATATGGATTTCAAAAAGTTAGAAGTACATCAGATGCGGTGCACAATTTAACAGAGATAGTTTCTGAAAATGTTGATAAAGCTGAAAAAGTAATTGCAGTTTTCCTAGACCTAGCTTAAGAATTCGACACAATATCACACAAAATTCTCTTAAATAAACTAGAAAGATGTGGAATAAGGGGTATATCGATATCTTGGTTTAGCAGTTGTTTGAAAAACAGAAACAGGCCGTCCAAATAGGTAATTTTCAAAGCAATTATTCATATGTAAAACAAGGAGTCCCACAAGAAACTGTATTAGGTCAAATATTATTTTTAATTTATATAAATGATTTGTGTAATTTAAAAATGGACGGGCATATGCAATCATTGCTGCTGACACCTCTCTTATATTTACTGGTAAAACATGGACAGATGTATTCAAGGAAACTGAAGCAGAAATGAAGTAAGTGAAACAATGACTTGATAATCATGAGTTGGTATTACCTAGGTAAATGCTGAAAAAAACAGGTATATAACTCATTTTCGCCAACTTTAACTGGACGACTGGAAAACATAACACTAAAATTGCATTATTGTCAAAATACTGAAAAATGTAATTGTAGTTCTCTTATTAGTAAACCTAAAGTAAAACACTTAGGTATATTTATTGATAAGTATCTAAAATGGTCTTCTCACATTACACATATTGTCACAATGTTAAGAAAATTATTACATAAATTTGTTCAATTACGAAACATTGTTAACATAAAAATATTACGTACTGTATATTATGCTCTTCAAAATAGTAAACTTACATATGGTATATTAATTTGGGGTGCTGCTTACCCTACTCATTTAAAACCTTTGATTGTTCAGCAAAATAATATTGTAAGAATATGTTTAGAAAAGGGACTTGAAAGTTGATTAAATAGACTCTATGACCAATTTTCAGTGTTAACACTTTCAAAATTATATTTGCAGAAGGTAATTAATATATGTTAAGAGGATAGTAACAAATGGGACTTAATAAAACTTATGTATATAATCGGAAATGTGACAAACAAAAATTTAGAAATTAAAGCAACGAGTAAATCTATAACTCAATATCAAACATATTACAGAGCTCCGAAGATCTATAACGAACTACCACTCCGAATCAAAGAGGAAAGTAATTTCAAAGCACATAAGAGGTTCATTTTACAGTAGTTAAAAGAATCCAAGTGTTTAAAAAACTATTGTTAGCTAAAAGTAAGAATTATAAACCTCATATGTTACGGTAAGAAAATAAATAAGTAAAACAGGAAAATCGGGCTCACACACAAGCATTTGCTTAATTGAGGCATTTTCTATCTTTTCTTTATTGATTGCATAAGAAATACAAAAATTACGCAGTATAGAAATAAGTGCATTGAATTAATCTGCCCGACCCTGGAAGATAGACATGACTTCTGAAAGTCCAAAGTCCTGTCATCTATAAGTACCTGGTAAGTTAAACTGTGTCAATCAAGGGAATCTAGGAAGTCCGATTTTCTTTGTAGAATAGTAGCACTTACAAGTAGGAAATTAGACTTGCTAATTTCACTAGCAGTTAATTTTTCCTTATACTTTTATTTTATTCCATTAATATTTTATATATTTTTTATAATTTAGTATGTTTATTTATTTTATGTATATTCTTTAATATATTCGATACATCCAATACATACATTTTCTCCTTTCTTTAAATAAGTAAAATAAAGAAAGAAAATAAAAGTGGTTCTCAACCTAATTCCCATCTTGACTTGCTCGTGTGAGTGCAAGCCCGAGAGACAACGAGCCCAGTTGAGAGAGGTGAGTGCGAGCCCAAGTGACCGCGAACGCGAGTGATTGCGAGAACAGTCGAGGGAAGTGGTCGGAAGCGCGAGCCCAATTGAGGTACGTGAGCGCGAACCAAGTTAAAGGAAGTGGGCTGGAGCGTGAGCTAGCCTAGTGCAAAATGTTCATCTATGATTCTTATCCATGGGCTGTTTTCGCTCACACAGTATTTGAATGCGCTGTTTTTGTCCTTGAGCGGTTTTTATTCATACGTTGTTTTTGTCCAAGCAGTATTTGCATGCGCTGTATTTGTCCACGCGGTATTTGCATGCGTTGATTTTGTCCTTGCGCGGTTTTTGTCCATGCGCTGTTTTTGTTCCTATATCTATTTAACTGGGAAGAGTATCTGTCAATTATGCAACGTAAAACACAGTAAAGACATTTGGGTTGTCAAACTTAGGGGACTTCTGCTGTAATTGTTTCTGACTCATCTTTCCTAAGGATGTCTCTAAAAATTGTAGACAGTCTGTGACAGTGCTTCTCAACCTAATTCATATTTCGACCCGTTCGTGTGAGTGTAAGCCCAAGTGGCCGCGAGCGCGAGTGATTGCGAGAACAGTCGAGGGAAGTGGTTGGAAACGCGAGCCCAATTGAAGTAAGTGATCGCGTGCCTGAGTGAGCGCGAGTCCAGTTGAAAGAAGTGAACTCGAGCGCAAGCAAGCACTGTGCAAAATGTTCATCTATGGTTTTTGTCCGTGGGATGTTTTGCTCACGCGGTATTTGCAAGCGCTGTTTTGTCCACGTGGTATATGCGCGCGCTGTTTTGGTCCTTGCGCGGTTTTTGTTAATGCGCTGTTTTGGTCTACGTGGTATTTGCATTCGCTGTTTTTGTCCTTCCGCGGTTTTTGTTCATGCGCTGGTTTTGTCCAAGCGATATTTGCATGCACTGTTTTTGTCCTTGCGCGTTTTTGTTCCTGTGCTGTATTTGTCCATGCCGTATTTGCATGCACTGGGTTTGTCCCTTCGCGTTTTTTATTCATGTGCTGTTTTTGTCCTTGCGCTGTTTTGACCGGATACTCACTCTGTGTTTACTTCGTCACAGTAATATTGGGACATCATGAAACAAACTACTATAAAATGTCCTCAAAAGTTATTTTGTTCCTCCAAGTTAATACAGTTAATGCTGTATAGCAAACGCACAATGATTTAGTAACTTCCTTTAAGCGTTTCAGCAGGGATTTTACAATTTTCCTGGTATATTGTTTCACGCTGTATATTGTGCGGAATGGTTTTCTCAAACCTTCTTTCACCGTAACTCGTACATATTGTCCATACATTGCAATTCGTCAGAAACATTCTCAATGGGAAAGTCGGTACTTGGGATGGGGTTTCGCGTACATTTGGGCGGTTGTAAAAACAATGATTTCCTTACAACTTACACGTTATGTTTGGAATCAATATCTTGTTAAAATTAGAAGTCCTGCTCATTCCCAATTTTCCTAAGATTTGTCCTAAGAATGTCAAGATATGTTTCTTTTTTCATAATTTCGTCAACACACACTAACTCTTCAACACCTGATGAGCATATATAACTTAAACCATTACTCTTCCTTCTCCATGTAGAGAGGAAGTTCTTGATATTTAGTTCTGTGTTTACTTGTCGAAAAAGTATTATACTATTATTATATCCATGCAGGTTAAATTTAGATTTGCCGGTAAACAACACATATTCCCACCAATTTGGGACTTATCTACGAAAGCTCTAGCAAATATTTTATTTCTTAATTTGGATAATATATGTTTGTTTTTTTCTAGCTATTATACAATTGGACTCTTCCCGTCTTAACCACAAACAGCACAATATAAGACCAGAGGAAATATTGTTGCCACCCACTACTATTTGAATGGAGTCGTTAAGCTCTAGTAAATATTTGGAACTTTGGGCATTACGAGCATTTGAATGTCTTATACTCCTAAAGTGACAATTAAGAACAAACATACTTACTATCAAAGTATGTTATACTTACTACTAACATATGTGGCAACTCACTTCACAATATTTTGCGAACGCAGACAAACGGGCAGAAACATGAAGATTTCGACTAACGCCTTAATTATTATTTACCTATCCCCATACTTTATTCTACTAGAAACTAATGTAAAATCTAGCAACACACCCTATCTCGTAAACGAATAACGATAGGTCAAAAATAGTTTCAGATTCTTGTTTGTATGAAGATTGTAGCCTAAATTTATGTAACACATATACCTCTTTTTATTTAGAAATAACGTGAGATCTACAATATGTGGAATTCAAGATAGCCGTCATAATGAACACACAGTCATTCAGCGCAGTTTTTACACCAATACCAACTAGTAACATTTGCTTTTCCTCCGTCCACGCGTCTCTTTGTTACTGCCCTGTCATGATGCTTTCTTCAATTAGATACACACATGTCAAACATAGGACACCCTATCTCATAAACGGTTGACGATGCGTCAAAAATGAGTACCGTACATATTCTCCCTTGTGGGAGCACTCAAGCCTAAATTGAAATGCAAAATATTGTGAAACGTAAAAAAAACCCTTTCCGTTTAAAAAGTATTGTGTTATGTGCAATATGGCAGAATTCAAGATGGCTTCCACGGTGAACAGACTTCCAATCAATGTAGGTTTTATCAGCATTTGCCTTTTCTTCGTTCATGCGTGTCGTTATTACTGGCTTGTCCCAATACTTTTGACTAACCCTATATACAGATCCATATGTATGTTCTCACAACAAAATAAAACAGGTACATTCACGGAATATTTTTCATGCTGATAAATGAAGAGTCCAGAGGGAAAAGGGGGGGGGGATATCCACTTTTGGGCAAAAGTTAGATATTGATGCCATGTTTAGAGTACGCTGAGTAGTTTCATTCAATATATAAAAAGGGGGAAAAGGTTTACTTTTAGCCTGCTATAGCCGTTTAAAATATCCTTGTAAAATGGAAGAAGGGGATATCCTCATCACTTGCAGTGGAGAAAAGGGGGATGTCCACTTTTGGGCAAAATTTAGATCTCCTTGCTATCTTGTAGAGCACGCTGAATAGTTTCATTCAATATATCAAAAAAGGAGGAAAGGATTGCACTTAACCTGCTATAGAAGTTTAAAAAACCCTTGTAAGATGAAAGAAGTGGGTATCATCACCAGTGACAGTGGAAAAAGGGGGGGCATTCATTTTACTCCTATTTTTTCTGCCTCTTTTGTCGATAATGTTCAACTGTATTTCTGTTCTGACCACTTCTAAATTGTAAACCACTTCCATTAGATATTTTTTTCTTTATTCTCTTCCTCGTGGTCGGTTTCAATAGCAGAAGTTCAAGTATCGAATTCTAAAACCTGTGAAAAGGCCGCAAAAAAAAAAAAACAAAAAAAAAACGATTTTCGAATTTTATTATATTTTATTTATTTATTCTTTTTAAAAAGGCCCTGGGGAGTAATTTTGGTCATCATCGATTATTTCTCAAAATTCATATTTTCATGCTAGAGGCGTATTTGTTTATCAATCGTCGTTTGAGGCCATTTTCACTCGTTCCTGAGGGTAAAACTAACTCTCCAATTGAAAAAGGCTAGAATGAAGAATGATTCAGGGATCCAAGTAAAAGGATTTTGATGCTATTTTTTTCTTTCGATCACATCCCATTCATAGACACATGAAACTTTCCTGACCCTCTAGCTCTTTCTTTCTTTTCTTGACAGAGGTCGGGGGAGAAGCCCCTGGTGGTCACACGCCAGTTATTATTGAGCATATTTTCCTCACCTTGTCAGAAGCTGTTCATCTCTCTACAATAACTCTCCCTGGATTAACCGTGACATCTAATATAAATAAAATAGAGTTTGTGTGTCTGTCTGTTTGTTTGTGTGTCTGTGTGCGGCCTGGGAACCAGACAAGTGGACCGGGAGTTACCAAATTTTGGTCAGGGGTACCTTGGGCCAGGCCCCAGACCAAGACGAAGCGTTTTTTTAATTCGAACCAGGGAGCCTCAGGGGGTACGTTTACCGGGGCATGTACAGTGGGCCACACAAATTTCTGATGTACAAAGTCCGTGAGTTAGGCAACCCAACTAACGCCAGCTCCAAGATTAATTACGCCTGGTAGAGTATCTAGAACAGCAGCATGAAGTTGCCTAACCTCTTAAAAGCACAAATCGTAAAGAGTATTTTTGTGCAGAAGTGAAGTGAAACGCTGGCCGACGAAGTGACAAAAGGGAGTTGTTGAGAGCATGAGATAGGTGTGAGGTGCTTTCAATACCCATCTCATCCTCTCACCACAGGAATGTACGACATATGCAAATGATATGTACGATATATGCAAATGATATGTAAATCTTGTAAATAATTAATAAAATTTAATTTAGCCAAAATAAAAAATAAAAAAAATAAAAAAATAATTTGGTGTCGGTAGAGCCAAATTACAATTAAATTTAGAATTTACATTCCCGTAAACATGAGTTCTATTTTAACGTCCCATTGCCCCGTTAGGGACAGTAATGCTGCTTGAAGCTCTGGCTTAGGTCAGATATTATCTTACTATTAAGAAAATGTGAATTTATCATCAAGTTGAATTAGGTAAATCTGGCAGACACAACAAATCCTCGAATGCCTGAAAAGTAAAAAAAAAAAAAAAAAAAAAGTTATTTTCTACTCACCCTGCGGCTAAGTATTTGATTAAAACTCCACATACTTTCTAGAAAATGCACACATATTTATTTTAATATCACTAATGAACACACAACACCACCACACGCAATATAGATATATATACACACACTAGATATTCAATAGATATAATTTTTTTATCACTTAGATAACTGCCTTAAATGAGTTTCTTTTTTAAAAAAAATAATAAAATAGAATAGAGATCTCTCTCAAATTCGAATATTCACTGTCACTAAACCGTTTAAACAAGATAATTTATTCCTCAGTCACTGTGATCACACTTCACTACAGATGATTCTTCTGGAGAGGCCCAATTATCCTTCTTCTTTGGGAGTCACTGTCTTTAGATGTTATCTTCTATTGAGAATAAAGTTTCAGTTTCAGAGAAACTGCTGATAAAACACATTGACATCTTTAACTCAGTCTTATACCTTGTGTTTAATAAAATAATTCACTGATGTCAAAATGAAGTTCAGCTATGAACACATAGTGTTTTCACTTTTGGTATGCTAAACTGATATTCGTTTACTTGTCAGACGTTTTCAGCTGTAAATTTATGTCAATAAAGATTATTCACTTTAGCACCAAATAAAATGTAGTTCTTCAGAATAATTATCTTTATATAACATATATCCAAATAACAATTAGCTCTATTATTTACTGCTGAAGTTATGTATGTATGAAGATATGACCAACTCTCAGTTTCTCAAAAAAAAAAAAAAAAAAATTGTCTGACATTGGCGAGAGTGGATCTTCAACTAACTTAATGTTTTACTCTCATTTGCTTTTGTTACACACACTAACGCTAGTTTTTACCAAAACTCGCCTCCTTCGCGGGTTTTCAAAAGTTTTTTTCTTCATTGTCAGAGGATAGCGGGACTTTCTTTCCACAATAAGGGTTGCTTGCGAGAGGCCTGACGGGTGTATCCCTCTAGCGGTTGCTGTTTCTTTTTCGAATGTAAACAACCTCTCTCAGTGACCGATATCCTTTTCTGTTTACATTTATAATTAATGATATTACCGATTAACGAATTACAATTGACATATAACAAAAGTTTAAAACCAATATTTAAGTATTCTATTTTACATTTATAAACTTGGGTGGAGTTGTCGTTATTAAAAAACAGAAAAAATACAAAATAACTTGTTGGTAGTAGACAATTGTCTTCTGCTACCCTTCATCACACTCCAAGGCATGCTGGGAGTGCCAGAATCAACATATTTAGTTTAAAATTAAACAAAGAATAGCAAACTGGCAAAATAGCTATTCTAGAAAGAATATACGGTAAGGATCGCGATTCTATATACTAATATAACTATATCGGATCTGTCCAAGAATTGTTCAGAATTTATATTCAAAAATATATTTCATATATCAGTACCTTCTGGTAACCCTGGAACAATATGAAAATTGAATTGATGAAGGTTCGTTGACTGGGCACCCAGAACCGTTGAACCACCCCCACCGGAGAGGCAGCGGTTCCATTAAAAGTGTGAAAATCGCGGTCAGTGAAACAATTTCTCACGTATTGTATTTGAAAATTCGTATCTAGGTGTGTATAGTTCAACAAAAGATTGCTCAGTGACTTTCTGTCGCCAATTTTGTTTTGTCCATCCTTAGAATTTCTTTCCTCTTCTTACAATATATTTCTATAATAGTTATAACACACTCAGAGAATCTTGTTTATAGTATTTCCTAGATACTATAGGTTGGCATTATTTGATACTGTAGAGGTCACTAACCTCTATCTCCCTGAAGTTTATAAAATTCATACAGAACTTTCCAACAAATATACAAAAACAGCAGTTTTCTGTTATGCCACTAAACTTAATGAAATTTAAAAATAAAATAAAATAATATCAGAATGATTAGCTTGAAATCTAATGTATAAAAAATAACTAAGCTAATTAAATATATATATATATATATATTAAATCTAAATATAAAATTTACATTGCTTATGCAAATTTTATGAATAATAAAAATAAAAATAAATAAAAATATCTCTGTTAAGCTTGCTCATAACAGAGTATTTGGATACTCGTACTCACAGCACTGCTTGGTTGTATGATGCATATGTAAAACTACACACAGAATCTTGAAAAAATATACGGATACCAGAGGCGCTGATGAGAAATTAACAGTCGGGGGACTTTGTTAATCTTATAATTAACTCAAATGACGATTATACAAACAAGTTTATTTATGTCATATAACTATATATATATATATATATCCGCGTATATAATAATATACGAATAGATTATGAGATATATTGGTAGGTTATTTTCTTTTAACTAGCAAAGCTTTCAGCCGAGTTTCGCGCTAGTCCTACCTGCAAATCAATTAAAAATATGGATGGATCGTTTGGGGGAAAGAATCCAACCGCCAATGAAAATTTTGGGGGTCTAACAGGGCGTGAACTCTTAGGTTCCGGCGGTGCTGATTCTACTTCGAAAGATGAAATTGTTGATTTCATTATTCGTAAATAATTTTTGAAAATGCTAACTATTGGAAATTTATTTGTAAATATTAAAAAAGCAAAATTCGATAACACCCAAACGAGTTGGAGAACTTATTCCTTATTATCGTATTTCCGTTAGGTTACAAATATAACTGAGGCTTCATGATTTGTATAATATTTGTGAAATTTTACACATGAGACACAAAGAGAAAAGGGATAATATAGTGTCAATGAACAACTTAAAATGCACGAAATTAATGATTCATATCAAATATAGAACCATTCACAGAATTAACTCTGTCACTCGTTTTCTGCAATCATTTTCTTTCTTTTATTTTCAGGATTACATCATCAGTGAATTTCTCTACTGGATGTTATCTTTCATTTAGTAGCATCCAACAGGAGCTCAGCCTTGTATCCTCTTATTATTATACCTTATTATTCGGGTGCAAAATAATACTCGTTCAATACTACACAGACGTACTGGCTTGTAGTATTGGATTGTCCCAAGAACAATTTCTCGTTGTGTGCCTAGTCTTAGGTATTACGACCTTACCATGTAAAATTGTCAACAAGGAATGATTTAGAGCTGAATATTAAATATCAATTAATGTGAAATAATAATAATAAAAAAATATTAATTAATGCTTGCTTGTTGCTGAAAAGCATTACTTTATTGTTCCAATCAGTACTGTTCCAAATAGACGTGTGAGGTGCGGCAGTGTATGTCGTCGCTCGAGAGACGACACATAGGGTTTCGTTTTGAAATAATAACAATAATAATAATAATAATAATAATAATAATAATAATAATAATAATAATAATAATAACGTGTCAACAAATATTCTATCATTGCCTGTCGACTGGGACTGGGAAATGTGATCGGCACACAATTCTAATGAAAATAAAAGGAAGTAATAATAATAATAATAAAGAAAATTTTATGTTTTCTTACGCTTATGTTAACATGTTGGAAACTTCGAATATTATGTTTAAAGAATAATCCCCAGAAATGAACAATATCCATTGTACATATTTGTAGTAGTGTATACTAATGAGATAATAATGTAGTTCGTGGATAAATTATTACATGTATTAAACAAATACTTATCTTAAAGTTAAAAATCCTTTTCCTTTTTAAGATGAAGAACTTAAAGAATGGCATATAGAAAACACAATCTACAGTATTACTCTGAAGTTCCAATTTCCATAACATTCATTCAACAGACTGTAGAAATCCACATTGCAGTAATACAATTTATATGCATTAGTAAGTTAGAATAAAATACAGTCAAAAAAGAGACAGAGCAAAAATAAAAAAGAAGGCGAAAATACCTAACGGAAACTGGAAATCCAAATTTCCTATATTGTATTTGATGATAGCTATTTAGAGGGAAATCGGCACTCTCCAGATTTCCCACATTTTTTGACGATAATTATTTAAAGATAAATCTATATCTTCAGATTTCCCACATTTTATATTTTATTTAATAAAGGAAGTTAGCTACTCCAAAAGAGACTAAAAAAAACTTTTCAAGTTGTTTGTAGGACGACGCAATAAATAACAATAATAATAACTACAATAGAAAAGATGAAACAAGAAAACTTCAATACAGAAGAAACGAAACAAGAATACAAAGCACCTTCCCACTCACTCATCACTTTAGCTAAAATGCAGAAATATATCAGGTAGCCGGTCGCAATTGCCGGCCACGGGTGCATCCACTCATAAGAAAGTATTATCCCCGATAAAGCTAGTGCCGGCAATGGTCGGGGTCTTCTCTTGCTGCATTGAAGTCGCCGGCGGTTCAGTCGACAATCTAGGTGCTTGTGCAAGGTTGAGATTTTATGGGTGCACTGAATTTGCGCAAACTTTCACTTCCTTATCTTTTGACACAGATAAATCCTTAATAAGCAAGCAACAAAATTGGTAATTGCGGAAAAAATCTTGTGCAACGTTGCCATCATTACCATAAACATTTCGACTAATAAAAACAGTCACCAAAACGCAAGTCGTTATAGGAAAAAAATACAAAGTAATGGATGACAGTTTCATTTTCAGTTATCGCTATTATATGTGTGCACGGGCATCGTTAGTGAGGGGGACGGGGAAACATGTCCCAGTCAGTAATTTCTGTAGCATATCTAACTGTAAGATTGTCTGTAAGATTAAAACTGTAAGAAAATAGTAAAGCTGCAGGGAACCAAACTGGACCCCACCTGATTTTTTATATATTTTGTAAAATAGACCACGAGGAACACGAATATGAAGGAATTTTGACATTCCGAATTTCGGAACTCGAGATATTTGAACATAAAGTGATCTTAGTTTCTGTTCTTTGGTGCTGTGAGAAAGATTTGTTATATATTATTATCGTATAGCCTAAATTGTTACAAGAATGAGTGGTCAGTGTGCTGGTTGCGGATATAATAAGACACTAATATAAGTAGCCAATAACAAACAAGAATCACAACGTGTCAATCAGGATCGAGAATTAATAGCAAATTTTAGTGAGGAGCGTAATTTAAACAAGAAGCAATAAACTGAAATTCACAGATAAGCCATGAGAAGGCACGTATGGCCATTTTAAAAGTTGTAGGATTTGAATTCAAGGATTCAAGCTGTAAACGTGAAATGTTCTGTGAATATACATATTTTGCTTTGTAAATATTAAAATGCAATACATGTATATCTCACAAAGGAATGGCATTTATACATTTTATTTCGGTGCAAAATTTCACAATTTTTGAATTCTGTTGTTGGCAACGTCGCGGTGGAAATTTGCGCAATATCAACACTTTCTGCTCGTCGTTAATAAGTCATAGGTTACAGAGATTATCAACGATCTAATCCTTAGAAAAATTTGCGCAATGTCGCTGCTCCGGATTTTATTACATTGAAACCGAGGCTAGCTAAACCTGCATTATCGTTGGACGTAAAACTTAATAATAATAATAATAATAATAATAATAATAATAATAATAATAATAATAATAATAATAATAATAATAATAATAATAATAATAATAATAATAATAATTTTATTGCATACTGGAAATTACAGACTGATTTGCCACTTACAATTTGCATATAATAAAAAGTAAACATGCAAATTATAAATACAAACATAATATAAAATAAGGTACGAATGATACATGAACAGGAAAGAAAAAAAAATTGTACATAATACAAACATACTCTGATATAAAAGAAAGTAATACTCTCAGCTGATTATGAAATGATTGTACAACTGTCTTTGAATAATGCCAAAATTATATTTAAAAATATCAATAACACTGGCAAAATCATTGGTCGCTGATAAGATTTTATACAAGGGTGAGGAAGTGGATAGGTTTAAAAATTTCCAGATTTCTTATATGATAACTGGCTGCATTCTGCTTTAAGGAGAAAGATTTTATAGAAAAAAAATAATAAATAGACATGCAAATCTGTGCTTAAGTGTAACTATGAAAAAAAAGAACTTCAAACTAAAGTCAACATAAACTATTAATATGTTTTCCTTTAAAAAAATGACTTGTCCTAAGGGACAAAGGTGATAACCTAACGGGATTTTCAATAGTAGGAAAAATCACAGTTTAAGCACCTAATCTCAAATTAATGACTGACTAATTTGTAATGTAAGGGGAATTCGGTCCTGGCAACGGGACAGAGTGGAAAGGGGGAAACAGATACACCAAAAGTAACCACATCAGTCATGTGCGGCAGAACTAACGTTGGACTTGGTTCATTGCCTCATGCAAGTTTCATTCGTTAATATGTAAAATTTGGTTAAAAAGATTCGGTCTTTGGTATATTTTGGTCTATATTTTTGGTTTTGGTCTCCACGTGGAAATAGGTTGACTACAAATAGGTTGACTACGTGGCAGGTGACTACAAACAACCTTAACATACCCTTATTATTATTATTATTATTATTATTATTATTATTATTATTATTATTATTATTATTATTGATTAAACTAGCCATTATTGGCCGATTTTAGCAAATATCGAAAGAATAGTGAGATCATGAAAGACCCAAGACTCTTCCCGCATTACCTGCAATCGGCAACAGCACTGACAATTTGACATGGTGCTAATGCTAGGGGTTTGCGGGGGAAGTGCATGCAATAATCTTTGTCGTGTGCCGCTAAAGATTCAAATCTCGTGCCGATGAACAAAATGATCCAAACTGGACTATAACAGATGTGGAAGGAGACAAAGAAAAGAATAGGTTTCCTTGTTTGCATTTTTTTATTGTTTATGCGGATAATTTTGCAGACCCACAGGCATACATACCAGAGTTGGCGTGGGTCAATGAAAACTTGACCCACGACCCACTGACCCACCACCCATCGTGACCCACAACCCACTGACCACCATCCACCGTGACCCATTCTGACCCACGACCCACAATGACCCACCACCCACCGTGACCCACTCTGACCCTCTCTGACCCACTACACACTGTGACTCACTCTGACCCACCACTCACCGTGACCCACCATGACCCACCACCCACCATCAACCACTCTCATCCACTGTGACCTCCTCTGACTCACCAAAATCTCGTCATCAACTATTACACATGATCCACGGCCTCTTCTATTGACTAAAGAGTTTACACTTGTATTAAAACAAGTCTGTGAAATTGTCACTAATCGGAGTTTTAATTTCTACGGTCAATCGCTCAAGCACCACTCTATTATAATAAAGGTGGATCTGACCTTTACGATATAATATGGTGAAGTGTTTGTCAGTGAGGAAATTGAAGCACTTCGAGGTGGGGGGAAATTAGTGTGCGACTAAAATATACTTGTACTAAGAGAGTATTCTTGCTAGTGTTTCTCAACGCATTCCAAAATAAACTTCTATTCGCAGGAAAATATCCCTGTACAATATGGAAAAGGTTATGGTTTCTCAGTTCGCAGTATTTTTCTCACAAAAGACTTGAAAAATCAGTTTTTCATAGTGTATAAAGGTGCTCGGGTGCCCTATGTGAGAGCATCTCCATAAAGTATGCTCATAATTGTAATTTGTGTAATCACTAAAACACCACGTTCAATTTAAGTTGCAAATATGCATAATTGCAATTATTATGAATATTTATTCAAAATAGTTTACCTTCGTGTTTATGAAGAGGAAAGAAGAGACTTATTAAAAATTAGGTACAAAGTTGAAAAAACACTAGGGATGGGTACGAGCGAGTTCGAGCGAGTTTTCTTTGAAACTCAACTCGACTCGAAACGTACATCTTTCAGCTCGACTCGAGAACTCGACTCGAAAACTTTCCTCCAACTCGACTCGAATGTGTTTCGAGTCGAGTCGAGCTAAAACGAGCCAAATCCTGTGTGCAGTTCTAAATACTCTCTTCAAGTATCCTACATAGGCAATATAATTATTATTAATGATACTACAACACTATTAATAATAATAATAATAATAATAATAATAATAATAATAATAATAATAATAATAATAATAATAATAATAATAATAATAATAATAATATAACATCATGTAAAAATATGAAGTGGTTTGTATCTGAATACTAAAAACTAGTTTACTGCCAATTTCGGTAGTCGTGAAGTCTAAGAGGCAAGGACTTCGTTCACAAGGTTCCGGGTTTATATTTCGGAGGAGAGTGATGGTATTCATGGTGTCATACGTTTATAGGACCCACCAAATTAATTGCCCTAAGACATAAAGTACATTCCCAGGGAAAGTGCATTCCTTGCCATCTCTACCAGTAGGTGGTAGACCTCGGATCAGCTAAATTTCCTGCGTAATGATTGAAAACAGTATAATATTACACAATGAAAATTCTCTTTGGTGCTAGCGGTTCCGGGTTTGCTTCCCGCTGGGGGCACTCGGTCGAAAATGTGTAAAAAGCTTTTTAGGCCAATCATCCTGAATTAGGTTTTTCTCATTTACATCAGCCCAATGCCGGTGTGGTAACTATTATATAGGTCCCAGGCCGCTTCCTTCCTTCCCCAATCCTTTCTTCCTTCCCTTTCCCCGGAGACTGTGCTCGTCGAGGCATGTCATCCCTCAAACGTGATGGGCTAACTGGCCATAGATGGCGAAAGCCGAGAAATTTAAAATCCATCTACAATGAAAATTATAGCACCTTTTCTTTTCCTAACTGTTCACTCTCCCTTATCCTAATAGCCTAGATAGCAGAACACACTGAAAATAATAAGAACGTTTTATTGTTTAAGGAGACCTAATGTCAGGTGTAATGTTGTTCTGCGCTCCCCTCCCTACTTCCACAACAAGCACTGATTGAAATTTCATCAAGAAGCATTCAAAAGGCTGATAGGTCTAGATCATGAGAAATCTGTTAGACGTGATTTCCTTGCGTAAGACAACTGGAAGTTACCTTCTGATTTCAGAACTATAATTTGTGACGCTTTTGATCTTCACTTAATTTATAACTTCAATGGTATCTCCCTCGAAAAAACTGGGGATGCGAAGAGTCACACAGGACAACCACTATTTCGGGGCAAAATTTTGGGCAACTT
Source organism: Thermobia domestica (assembly GCF_964235325.1). Taxonomy (NCBI): domain Eukaryota; kingdom Metazoa; phylum Arthropoda; class Insecta; order Zygentoma; family Lepismatidae; genus Thermobia; species Thermobia domestica. Next base: position 80,503,005 of record NC_137470.1, read on the forward strand.
AAATGAAATACACTTCTAGTGTCCTTTTGTGTCATAAGCTATATTTTTTTCCCATATTATTTTAGATATTCTTAAATCCTTAGTCCTGAAAAAAGATTAGCTCACTCATTTCCCAGGATCTATTGAAATATTCAATTTTTTTTCATGTTCGAGGCAAACGCTACGTATTATTACCACAAAAATATTATAGGCATGTCCTTTGGACAAATAACCTAGGTGGACCGCAGTGACTCAGTGGTAGAGCGTTCACCTCTGGTGCATGGGGTCCTTGGATCGATCCCAGCTCGTGCCAAGTGAACTTTGTGGTGGAAAAAAACTGTGTGCATGGGTTTTCTCGGTGTTCTCCCGTTTCCTCCCACTTTCTTTATTCCACGATTTCTTTCACTTCTCTTCAACAACGCCTTCTTTAGCCTAGTTGGCATAATCGAGGAACGTAAAACTCAAACATTTAATTTAATTTTCTTTCAAATCAGCTAGGCCGCTACTTAGACAAGCTTATAAGTATTTTCTTTCCGCATCTTTCTGTTGATTTTTTGTAGCCCAATCCTCTCACTATCTAGAAGTTTGGAGGTTTTACCGCTTCAAACAAACGTACAGGACACAAAAAAGAAAGAACATTTTGTCCGATTTGCCGACAGTAGGTTCACAAAATACGAAACATATGAGTAAATACATTGTTCCAAACAGCATGTTGTAAATCATAACCAGTCGGTCTCCGGAGAAAAAGTTTATTTTTTCCCTCCCAACTGTAAAAGACTCAGGAACACAGATAAAGTATAACCCCTATTTGCAGATGCGGATATAACAGGTTGCCAGATTTACATATTTATTTTTAGATCTAGGATTTTTCGTCACAATACTGAAAACCAGATTTTTTAAAAGTGTGATCTGTAGATTTTCTGTAGTGTAGGAGAATATACTCAAAAATATTGTGTGGCACATAGTTTTTTTTTTCAGTGAGGTCAATGAACTACGCAAGGCCTATATTTTACTCCTTGAAGGTATCTTACTAGGGAGAAAATGCGAGGACTGATAATTGTCAAAAGAATGTTTTGCTGTCTTTACCTTCCTTTTCCCCCTTCCGTTTTAAATTTCCTCTATCCTACAAGAGGTCTGTCATAAATAGAAAATAATGACCATAGAACAAACAAACTCGACCTTTGTTTCACCTTATGTAGATATCAACTGTTGAACTTGCCGCTATTCTAATACTATCACATTGCTGCACCAAGCATTGTTGTTAGCAGATGAGTGATAAAGAGTTAAACCTAAGATCTATCGAGTCTCTCCTATAGGTTTCTCTATTATTATTGCATTCACATAATTTCTGGATAAATGCATTTGCTACCTCTGTATGCGTTTGTATCTATAATTGAGTATTGTATATAGGTCTAAAGTGAAAATTAAATCTTACGTTAAGGAAACTTTAACTGGGAACAGTGATCATTTTTGCTACCTCTTTCCTGCCAAATGGCGAATATGCTTGCCCTCTATGTGTTCGGTCCCGGCTCTATTCTCGACAAGTTTGCTTGCTTCGGTTTGAACAGGCAGTAGAAGCAAGTTTATTATTCCTTTCCGGTTGATATTCTGTATGAACAAAGAGCTCTCAAAGTTAAGGAGACGATTTAAAGTACCAGAGTCATACAGAAAGGAAGGGCTAGGGACCCATGGCCCAGTGGTGGATCTAGGAAGGGGTCAGTGGCGCCTAGGCCCCCAGTTTTTTGAGTGACAAAAATAATTTAAACTATTGTTTATATATCTTTGAAAGTTTATAATAAACAAGGTATATTTATCAGAATCTGGTTCCGACTGCGCCCCCTAGTTTTAACCTCCTAGATCAGCCTCTGCCATGGCCTCACTAACTTGAACCAACGAAAACTACGGATCACTGCTTCTATCCATTAACGTTCAAAACACACTGAGAAAAATCAGTTATCCGGACAACGGTATATTGTACAAATACACAGAATCCTCTTGCTTACTAAAGAAATCAGTGCGGAGCATGCGTTATCCATATGCTACATACGCACTGCCCTTAGATGTTACATCATGTCGTTGCAGGATGTTTGACATCTAACAGTTTTTCCGTATATCACATGCATATATTTATGTTACATTCCTCAGCTATATCTTATATACGTCCATTTGTATGTGAGATCCTGACCGCCTATATTATTTCATACGAAAAGTACGTATAGATAGAACACTTATACGGAAAGTATTGTAAAACATCCGTTTTCAATTATAAATCTGGTGTAAGTTAAGTTCAAAAACTACAGGAGTTACACATGTAACCTACCTTTTTAAGTACGCTTCCTACGTTTTTTCTTAGTGTAGCTCACAACAAATTTATCGAGTTGGAAATTTACACCTGATTGTACAAGAACTTAGTTTTGTAATAGTCTTCCTCATATTCGAACCAATAATTTCTTTAAACTAGGACCCAGATAGAAGATCCATTCATCCAGATATACAGTCACTTCAATAAAAGCGATATCTGACTTCTAGTAAACAAAAAAACTCGATCCAGTCTACCATGTTGAATCATCTGTGCTGACTCTAATGGTGTAATTGGTTTAAATGGGTCGGCTCACGACTCGTTCACCACAGAGCTCATCTCAGAAAAATCGTTTGCATGTCATGTCTACTGAGCCGATGGCTCACCTCAAACGAACCGGCTCGAGCTGATGGCTCACCAGAGCCGAACCAAACCGAGCTGATGGCTCATCCCAACCGAGCCGGCTCGGGCTATCGGCTTACTTAAGCCAAATTGTGGCTCACCCCATCCAAGTCGGCTCGAGCCTTCGCTCAATTGAGCCGAGTCGATGGCTCATCATTACCAAACCGCCTTAAGCTATCGGTTCAATTGAGCCGTGCCGATGGATCATCCCAAACGACCCGGATCGAGCTGTTCTCTCAGTTGAACTGAGCTGAGCCTGTTGGCATCACTGCCTGGGGTGGGCTTTTGCTTGGGCTAAAAAATTCTACCGTACAAGTCTCAGCCTTGATAGTAAGATCTACACAGTATACATACTTTATTGGTGCTCACAACATTTGAGACTGTCTCGTTATAAAAATCTATTGTCTCACTATCGAGGCGAGACGAGACGCGAACAATGTCCCCTCTCGTGAGCAACATTAAAAGTAATCCACTTTACTACTTATATTTCTCATGGCTTTCGCTTTCCAGTCTAGTCAGGTCATGATTTCAAAACGAGCTAAAATGAGCTGAACGAGCGAGCCATGTATCAAACTCGACTCGACTCGAAACTCGACCACAAAACAGTGACTCGACTTGGAACTCGACTCGAGAAAATTACCTTTGACTCGACTCGGAACTCGACTCGAATTCGAGTCGAGTTTCGAGTTGAGTCAAGTTTTAGCTCGGCTCGTGCCCATCGATAAAAAACACAAATAAGCCATTAGTAATACAAGTATACACTTTCCGTAACTCGTAATTTGCCTCCTTAAAACAAATCTGAAATCGGGTTTATTTCCTGTTGGCCTCTAGGACTTTTTCGTGGTTAATCATCCGCAGCGGAATGATGTCCATCCTTCAGCCAGGAAATAACTAGCTCGACTACTTTGAACTTGTCTAGCGGTGGGCCATTAGCATTAATGAACAACAAGTTAGACCACGTTTGAGCACTTAGTCTATTTCTAATGTCAGTCATATGCAAATTCATAAGGGGAAATCCCCGTTCGCACTCAGTCGTGGAAATTGGCAATACTCGACAATCTGCTTGTTAGACTTAAATCTGATAACGATTTTTCTCGGTCAGTTTTGAAATACTCCGCAAGAAGTATCACCCCTCTATCACCATACAACATCTTTTCCATATCGACCACGTCAGTTGGCAATGTCGACTCATGGAAAACAGAAACTTCATCTACCACATCTTCGATAGGAAATCTTGTGCATAAATTATCAATTAAAACCTGATAAAGTGGTGATATCTTATTCGTTTATAAAATTAGTTTTTGTAATTACACATGAAAGTTTGATGCCATTACCAAGTTTACTCTCCCCTAGAAGGCAAAAGGAAACGAGGTTTCAGAGAAGTGTTCAGAGGTGTCTGGGAATTTCCCCCTTCTTCCTCTTCAATTACCACACTGCTTTTTGTTATGGACCAAAGTTGAATTATAGATACTTTTCAGTGGAAAAAGGAATGAAATTTGAAAGTCCCAAATCAAGGTAAGTAGACCAACGTAAAGGAAAAAAGTGTAAAATTGTCCATATAATTATGCATACAATCCATATACAATTTCCGTGTACTTAAGCTTAAAGTACAAATTTTATGTCTATTTTTCTCACAACTTTATGGATTGATTGCCCTGTGCTGAAGCGCTCCATATAATAAACATAAGCTTCAGCAATTATTATAGTAGAAAGCAATGGATATATGAAGCGAAGCACTGTATTTTTTGTTTCTGAATTATTTTCTTAACTAATATCGATCGTTTTTGATTATTTTTACAAACCAACTCACCTCCAATTTTCCAAATATAGAAAGTGCTCCCCCCCATAAAGGAGAATTTTTAAAAAGTGCTAGAACATATTCTGCTTATTTTTAATAAAGAGTTAATACACTGAACTTCAGCTTCGTAAGTTTAACAGCTTGCGAGATACTACTTTTTTTTCCGCAAAAATTCGGATCCTCACTACCTCTTTGGGATGTGTATTATAATGAAAGCAATATAACATCCCAGTTTGGATTAAGGCCTAACTATATACCAAAAGTCATTTCATTTGACTTTGTAATTTGGCCGTTATGATGAGGCGCACACAGTTACATTCATTTTTTTAAAATAATAATTTATACATTACTGTGATTCAAAAATGTATTTTTCCAGTAGTTAACTTCTCTAAAAACTGACAGGCGTCGAAAGCCAAGTAGTAGTATAAGTCCTGTTGCTATTATTACAATTACAAATATCAAATCCAAAAGTGCCCGAAGTTCTTTTTTCACTTAGATATAGCCTACTCACCTCAGGCAAGTAGACGGAAACAAATGGATAAGGAAGGGAAATGAAAGTCTTGAAAGTAAAACGAAGGCAAATTTACCAGTCTTCAGAAGATACTGTCTACAATGCAGTAAGCAGAGTGAGTCGGTAGGTCAGACTGAGTCGGTGGGTCTCAGTGGGTCACGGTGGGTGGTGGGTGGTGGGTCACATGCTGTTGACCCACGACCCACTGACTCACCCAGAAAACTTGACCCACTTGACCCACTGACCCACTCCATTTCTGATACACACAGACAACACCAGGATTAGTCAGGATAATCGGCGCTTTACTGTACTATATATTTATATATAATTTAGATCTTCATGTTGTATTTCACTGAACTTAATAAGAACATTATTCGATTTCTTTCAGAACATTCATTCCATACAAGTTGAAGCACCAAAGAATTCGTCGAAAAAAGAGAAATCGGAATCCGCTAGTTCGACGCGACTAATGAAGCAAATGAAGCTGGCAGAATGTGAAGGAAGACGGCCTTGTACGCAAGAAAAGTTGATAAGCTTATTATTGATTTTATTACAAAAGGTCTTCATCCTTTGAGCACAGTTGGAAAGCCATAGTTTATTGCACTGATTAAAGGACTGCAACCTAGTAAAAGTGTAATGTGTCGAAAAACCTTGAGTGCAAGGATTGAGAAAGGAGTAACTGAACAAAAGGGAAAGTTAATGAGAATACTTGCGGATGTTCCTTACGTAGCTACTACTGCAGATTGCTGGAAATCCTATAATAGATTTTTTCTCGGTATGACATGCCACTGGATTGACCCAACTACTCTCTCAAGAAAAATGTCAGTTCTAGCTTGCAGATGAATTAAAGGCCATCTAACATTTGATGTCATCACAAAAGAAATTGACAAGTTGCACCAAGAACATGTCATTCACAATAAGGTTATTTCAACAACCACGGACAATGGCTCAAACTTTATAAAGGCATTTGGTGCATTTGGTCGTCCTGCTTCGAACAGTGGGAAAGAGGAGGAGTGTGAGAGCGAAGATAAGGTCATGGAGTTTATTGAACTACTTCCGATTTTGGAAGAGTGCAGAACGGACATTATTTTGCAAAGCCATGAGCGGTGTGCTGCTCATACAAGGAACTTAATAGCAACGAAGGATGTGGAAAACGCTGAAAGTGATCGTAATTATAAATTACAAAGTAGATCCACACTGAGCTGTTGTTACGCTCTGTGGAATAAACATAACAGTAGCTTAATTAACACCGACATTATTCATGATAATGTTGGAAAGTATTTACAGATTCCGAATGCAACTCGTTGGAATTTTCTTCCACAGCGCGTTCCTGTGCCTAAAGACTCTTCTTTTTGAAAAGGACGAAGCAATGAATGTCATTTGCAATCGCTTAGGTCTCTCAAGATTTAGAGAACAGGACATAAAATTTATTGTTGAGTACTGCAACGTCATGGGCTCTTGCTCAAACTCTTGATGCCATTCAAGGGGAACATAATGCGTATATGGGTTTATTGCTTCCACGTTGTTCAGTCTGCTAAGAAGATTTATGAAGAACAAACAATGGAGTATTGCACGCCGCTAGCGCAATCATTAATTGATGGAATCGATAAGAGATTCAATTCAGCATGGTGGAGAACAGATCTAATATTGGCTGCGTGTTTGTATCCTAAGTTCAAGTATTCATGGATCATGGACCCTAAAAGGGAAGCGAAAGCAAGATCTCTTTTGATGTAGGAGGTTCAGAAAGTAAGTCCACTGGCGCCTACAGACGGTAACCAAGCTACTTCCTCCCAGGATTGCAATGAAGATAGCATATTTGACTTCCAACAACCAGAACCGAGCAGTGTTACTGACTTGAATGCTGCAAAATACTACCCTCACACAACAGTTGATTCTCTCAAAACCTTTCCAATACTGGAAAAACTGTTCACAACCAATACCTTCCAGTGCTGGAGTGAAACGAGCTTTCAATGTTGCAGGTGACATCTTCCGCGATAAACGTGCCCGTCTTTCGGACAAAACATTCTAGTCTCTACTAATTTTGAAGTATTTTGATACATGAATCATTATAACAAGTTTCGCAGTGTGCATTTATTAGCTGCAACATGAACACGCGCTGTATATAATGATAGTGGTACATGTTCAAAATCATGTGAATACTAGGGCCCATAGTGTGTTAAAATAGTGTAAACTAATCTTACAATGATCGATTTACAATGACGAGTGCAGCATGAGAAACTGTGTGAAATATGGTCAACTCACAAACTGCAATGACTGCAAAGTGTAATAAAAAAATGTGTACTGAGTGTGGGTGAAGTAGGAGGTGTAATGTGTTGATTGATTATCATGACAGTAATATGGTTATTTTCTATGATATAATCTTTTAACTTGAATAAGTAGGTTTTAGCTTAATCAGTGAAACATCAACTTCGATGTGATGTAAAGTATATCGTAAACTGTTTTACAGGATATGGTTATCTTTATAAACCAATAACTAAGAATCATGTGTTATATATATATATATACTTTTCAAAATATTTTTCATTTGTCAATAAGCTACAACAACAATAAATAGGGCTAGTACAATACACACTGTAAAAATACTATACTTTTTGTACACGTAAACCGCAACGAGTTTTAATCACTTTTTTTTTTTGTTTTTTTTACATGTATATATGTGTGCAACAGCAGGAGTGCAAAGTTTATACAAAATGTGTGAGAAATGTGCAGACACTTTCAAGGATGCAAGTCGTGCAAATTTCTCACACGTTTTGAACACAATTCGCACTCTTCCTGTTTCACACACACACACACACACACACACACACACATATATATATATATATATATATATATATATATATATATATATATATATATATGGGATATCTTTGAAAGGTGTCATAATTAACGATATACAACAAAGGGGTTAATATGAATAAACTGTGACTGATGAGCAGGCCTACTTTACTACTAGAAAATAGTTCGTTGGTGATATGTGATGTTGGAGTTCTTTTGAATCAGTTTGCTTATCCTAGAGTTCTCTTGATTATAACGTTTAGAACAACTATAGCACGGCCAACAAGAGATGGTCTCTGACGTTTCTTACCACATGCGGTGGGACATTACAGCCCCTACTTTGATACCAGTGTTACAAACTATGATCACTATGTCTTATATCATTAATTAAATTGCCACTACAGTTGCACTGAAAAAAACCTTGACACGCGAGTAGTGGCAATGTCACTGCGAGCTGTCAGAGACGTTCTCTTACTGGACGCACTATAGCTTTAAAAATTATGTATCGATTTTAGAATTACTGGTAAGTTTTTATTCACCTTCAGTTGACGTGTTCTTATTTTAATAGTTGTGTAATGTTTCTCCATATTGTGTATTTTTAATTTTACATAACATTATTATTATTATTATTATTATTATTATTATTATTATTATTATTATTATTATTATTATTATTATTATTATTATTATTATTATTATATAATACTGTAAGTTTAGCAAAACAATAATAAGCAGCCATTTTTTCTAACGCAGTATGGCATTTTAGTCAGTGTTACATTATAAGAAAATGTTCATACAACTGTCAAGTAAGAATTTATTCTTGCATCTATATAAAGCGACTCAGAACGTGCAATAATAATAATAATAATAATAATAATAATAATAATAATAATAATAATAATAATAATAATAATAATAATAATAATAATAATAATAATAATAGAGGAAGTAGTATATTATATTATTGCTTACGGGAAATTGAAATAATGAGGTATCTTTTCTTTTTTCCTTTTTTCTTTTTTCTTTACATATTCAAAGATTCGGATATAAAAGTAACGCTTTAGTAACGCGTTAATTTTCGAAGTAGGGTAACAGTTACTTTTCTGAGGCAGGTAACGCGTTAGTAACGTGTTACATTTTGAGGGAAAGGAAAGTAACTTGCAACGCGTTACATTTTTAAAAGTAACTTACCCAACACTAGACGAAAGGAATCCATACAGGAACCGGATGATAGCAAGAATATTTTTTATATCTTAGCTATTAAAACGGAAAACGAAGTAAAGGAGAATGGCAAAGGGATTAGGATGTTAAGGGATAAGTTCAAACACAGCACTTCATTAAGAATACACATTAAAATTTCACCACTACTGCACTAAACTAAGTGCAAGGATCTAAAACTCACCTTTTCGGTTCGAAACAATGCATCTGGTATGTACAGAGAGCATAAGCTGGTGGATGTTTCAATTTTTTCATTCAAATAAATTCCCCCTTTTGGTCTGTTTGTGCAAAGTTCCCGCTTTCAGAAACTTAAAAAAAATGTAATTCTCTCTTTCATTATAATATTTGTAGGTCAATGTAAAATATAATCATTATAAGTTCCATATGCAGCTCACGACCTTCGTTCGGAAACAAATAAACAACAAATACTTGGCGGAAATACGTCATGTTTAACCTATCAATTGCATTGGAAAAGGTAGTATGATGATCCAGTTAGCTCATTATTCAAGTAAATTACCATTTATTCATAATTTTGACGTAAATTCAGCTAGAATCTAGTGGTATGCTAGTCGTCCCCGTCCTCCCCCCAATTTTAACTTGCCAGAGACGTCCATGGAAATAAGATTTACGTAAAAGTGTGTTACTATCATGCTAGTGCGTGTGTGTGTGTATAACTCTTATTCGATCCCTGCTAGGGCATAGGCAACTTGAATACCCTTCAATAAAACAAAGTTGCGCTTCATATAGTCTGTGATGAAAAGAAAGACAACAACGTTAAAGTAATTTAATACAGAAATACCCCCAATTTGTTTACAAATGTAGTTTATAAAAGACGTACGCAAATATTAAAATATTTTGTCCCATAAGCCTACAAGCTTTCGCTCAGTCGCAAAACCTCTAATTTGAAGGCGAGGTATGATGTAAGATTTTTATCTTGTTTACTTATATGTTTCGGTGCAAATAAAATTATTTTTCCATTTTAATAATTGAAACAAATTGTTTGCAATTTAATAATAATAATACAATACATTCTGTAAATACAATTTCTTGCTTAAAATTCTTATGATTTAAGACAGAAAGGAGATTGCTTCCACGTGAGTTGCTTACTGTTAATTCTGTAAGTTTATTCTACAGTACTTGCGCTGAAAAACAGCTTTCTTCTTTTGCGTAACAAGGAGAGTGTGGCGTGTCCTCTTTTCATAATTAGTAAGTAATTTATAAGAAAATTATCTCTCATTGTCACTTATCAACACTTACGTTGTAGAGAGTTGTTCCGCGCTCTACCATTCGTTCCACGTCACTTTTACGATTTAAACAGTCTATCTATATTTACTTGGGCATTGGTATCTGTTGGAGAGTTCCTCCGGTTACGGTCCCTAGCGAGATATTGCGGAACTTCTTTGAAAGCACAAAAGTGAAAGAAAGGTAATGTGTTATAGGTAATGCGTCACTGTCGCATGTCTTGTCCGTGAGATGTGATAAAACAGTCTATGATTTCTTTGCGCCGACGCGAAAAAAGTGTAAGGAAACTATCTAATTGAGATATCAAGCTAAAGAGGAAGAAATGTATGTTTGAAGTGTTGTAGAGACTTCGAGAATTTGTTCTGTAAATTTAGGTGAATCAATTGGACGTGTTCGTTTCTTTAAGTGTTTTAAACTGGAAGAAATGTGTGTGGCAATCATAATTTTATGTACATTCATTGAAGCTGAAAATTAGCGTACAACGAATATGTGTATTTTGAAATGTCTAATCAAGTTTGGTGCAAATTTTACTTGTTTTCGATTGGAATACATTCGCGTTCTTCGTTCATGTTATGACTGTTTAAATAGTGAGATCATATTAGTGAATTTGTGTTAAGTTTCGTGGTCAACTAGTTTAAATTCACTTGTGGTAAGTGTTCTTCCTATTATAAAATGAAATGCATATTTAACTTTGTAAATTAGTTTACGTTCTTTTTTTTCTGTTTCATCTTATCATAAAATTCTTAACAAAAATGGGAGTTGTCAAATTTGCACATAAAGTTCATAAAGACTGCTGAAAACTTAATTTTATTTCGTATTTTTATATACGAAATTTAAAAAAGTAATAAAATAAAAATGAAAAACATGAATTCAGGTCCACAGCAATAGTTTTAAGTTTAAATGCAAAACAGTGATAAAACTCGCCGTATCATGGGACATAGATTACAAGTATCATTGCATTTTGTCGTTTAAAAGTGAATTTATGCCGTATACATCTATAAATCTAGACCCGTGGTTCCCAATCTTGTCTAGCTTGCGCTCCCTCACTCACTGTCCCTTTGTTAGGCCTACACACTTCACGGCCCATCCTTGCCGCTCGTTGGTGTGATACTTTTTACAACTTTAGGTGAAGTATTCCATTCCCAAATCTTAACATTAGCAATTCTCACAGTTCATTTTTATTTCCAACAAAACTTCTGCATAGTACTCCAGTGCAGTGTTATTTTTTTAACTACCTTCGTTCTTAATGGAACCACAGTTCTTACCGAAAGGTATTTTGTGTTATGCGACTTCGTTACAATATTCTTAATAGCTGTAATTACGGATGCAGTGTATTTGTGTCAGCAGCTTGTGACCCCTTGCTCGCACTCCATGGTCCCAAGGTTGGGAACCACTGGTTTAGAATGTATACTATACATTTTATATTTAACCTTAAGCCTTTAATAATAATTACAAATCAATTTTAAGGCCCTTGAGTTCGATGAATTTTATATGAAAATATGCACATTTGTTTGTGTGTGGGGTGAGTTGGGTTTGTGTGTGTGTTTCTGTTTGTCCGGTATCAAAATCTACACCGCACGCCTGGCATACCTCAAAATGATTTTATCGAAGAGACCATTTTTTGATGAGACCATAGACTATGTAGAACATTTTAGTTCGTATCCTCAGAGTTGAGTTGAGTTGATTTTAGTTTAGCGTCCCTTTCAGCAGCGAGGCTATATGAGACGTGGACCTACTGATTAACGTGGAATCCGAACCACATGAGCTCCCGCCGGGAATCGAACCCGGGTCTCCCACGCCAAAGGCGCGTACGCTAACCGCTTAGCCACGGAGGAGCTCTTTCGTATCCTCAGAGGAAGAGGGAGGCATCCAAAAAGAGTAGATGGTTTAGAATTTATGTAAAAAGTAAATATATCATATTTTTTTCTTGTTAGAAATATGAAATTCGGTATGAAAACTCACTTCTAAAAACAAGTTGATACATGCATGCCTTACATGTGGGGTAAGACAACCCTATGGAGTGTAAAGGAAGTGACATGTGAAACTAATAAAAATTCTGATATTAATGACGATTTCATAGTGTTCGAAGACGCTGAGATAAATAGGAACACTCTCGACACCGTTGAAGTCCAACTTTAGCCCTTATCGCCATGAGGGTTGGAGAGGGCGTGAGAAATAATATGTCGAGAATGATCAATATTAATGTTAACACACAGTTTTCGGAATCGCTCAGGTGATTGCTGACATTCCCAATTTCATATGAGATCAAGTTTAGGCAAGAAGGAACGTGGCAAATAGTCCACGAACTGGCAGAATCAACGTCGAGGACATTGCACTTGCTTTTTCGTACTTTCACTCATTTCTTCACCTTCAAATATGATATATTGCTTAAATCCCATCCTTCCCGTGCGAAGAACGGGTATTTAAGCTAGTATAAATGAATGTTTGTGCATTCGTTTGTTTATCTGGCATTCAAATCTTCACTTTTGACTTGTCATCCTTCAAATTTATTTTATTAGTGTGTCCATGATCTGGAAGAGAACATAAGTTACAGAAAAAAAAATGTTCCTATCCTGGGCCACGGCGGCTCTATGGTAGAGCGTTCACCTCTACTGCTTGGGGTCCTGGGTTCGATCCCAGCTCCCGCCAAGTGAACTTTGTGATGGACAAACACTTTGTGTGTTTCTTTTCTCGGGCTTCTCCCGCTTCCTCCCACTTCCCTCATTCCACCATTTCATTTACTCCTCATCATCACCGTCTCCTTTATCTAACCGTGGAACGTAAAACTCAAAGATTTCATTTCATTTCATTTTTTTTGTTCATATCCTAAGGGGGAGGAGGGAACCCAAAGAGGAACAAGTTTTTTAAAATTTATGTAAAAACGATAGAATATATCACGAATTTCTCAAGTTAGGAAGATGAAACTGGGTATGAAACCTCATTTCTCAAGACAGGTTCGCATAAACATACGACTTACAATCTAAAAAAAAATACTGTGGGGATAAGATACCCTAAACAATTATAAAGGGGGACATGTAAAGATAATTGGAAAGGACTAATACTATTTATTTATTAACACTTTATTTTGAATGGCAAGAGGAAGGAACTCTGTCTTGGTTTGCACTAACCATTTAATACAATCAGTGGACAATAGCAAGTATAAATCAACAATTACAAAATACATAGCAGAACATTATACCTAAAGATAATAAAATAAAAATAGGAGATAAATCTTAAAAATAAAGAAGAAAATGCGTAGTGACGTAATTTGGTGACTGATTTCCACTAGATTGCTTCCAGTAAACGTTTTAATTTCGTTTAAAATAGAGACATATTTGATGAGATCTTAATTATACAAAAATTGAATTCCGTAGACATTTAATGCCTATTGCAAAGATTTCGAGTAAAAATGTGGTATATTTTTTTGAACTTCAAGATTTAGTGGAGCCTGTCCGTACAGAATAAGAGGTTCCGAAGAACTGGAGTTAATTATACAAGTACTGAGGTTGATCAACATTAAGAACTCCGATATAATGCAATTAAGTTCTGATATGAACTTGAAGTTCTCAGATTAAGCAACTGTAATTGTTTCCTGGAAGGAGTTAATTGATCATATTATTTCAGGTTAAATATAAATTATATGCAGTTGTTTTGTATTCTCTGTAACCGAGAAGGAAGTTTTTCAGTTACATTCTGACACACAGTACCGTAATAGTACAAGTGAAATAATATAAGTAAGTGAACTAGTGTAGTTTTTTTATGTCTTGAGAAAGCACTTTTAAGTCTGTATAACAAACGTAAGGCTGAATAAGCCCTTCTAGGTATTTTCGTTACATACTCTGATTAGGTAAGTTCTTTGTTGATATCGATTCCTAAATTGATACCGTCTCACATAATGGAATTACGGTACCCTCTAAAATCAAAGCTGGTAATAACTCTTCCTCAATGCTACTTAGTACTGATCTGAAACAAATAATAATAGGTCTTGTCTTTTTAATTTTTTTTCAAGCTATTTTCTATGCACCCTGTAGGATGTTGCTTAGATCAGGGCCGGCCTAGGTGGTGGGGGTCCGATTGGGAATATTTTGTGGGGTCCCAGGTTTACAACTAACTTACACCAAAGTCTGTAAGGTCTGTAGACTCTCTCTCTCTCTCTCTCCCTCTTCCTATATATATATATATATATATATATATATATATATAACTTAGGATGTCACTTATTTTGGGTAATTTCGTGTTGCGATACGCACATCCCCCAAATGTATTCTATGTGACCATAAACACACATTAGTGAAATAGCAGTTCTTTACGAGAACGTTAATCCGTGCCGACTTGACGACAGTCATGAAATGGCGTTTCCACATTACAATATAATTTTGAATTTCCAACCGTGATAACGGACAAACTAAAAGAGACGGAGAAATGAAACTTTGCACGAAGCAACTAGGGAAAGGGCGACATCCGTTCGTGTATTGAAAACAGCACCGGATGAACAGTGTTGCCAACCCAAGACAAAGTTGAGTTTTTGAACATGGAATAACCTAAATTGAATATCATCATTGGAAGCAGCAATGAAAATAAAGACAAAAGAGATTGTAAAGTAAAGATCAGTGTTGCAAACTTTTTGAGAAATAACGTGTAATATGTGTTGGCGCACACAGGGAGTGAGGTGCTAACGTTTCGTATACCTTAAATCAGATATTGAAAAGAATTGTTTGCTTTGACTCTTAAGTCTAGAATCATTCGCTGAACAGTGTTGCTATCAACAGAAAAGAAAAAAATGAGTTTGGAAGAGACATTTCTATCTTCACATGAATCTAGATCTTTCTTTCATCTGTATCTCCTGTGTTTCTGCGTGTCGGCCCGTAAAACTTTGGATTTCTCACTTTTCTTCACTCCTCTATCGATTGCATATTGCTTGATTTGGCAACGCTACTATCAATATAAGATGTTCCCTTCTGAGGCCTTATGTGCTGTTAAAACGGCACTGGAGAGTAGATTAGACAGAAGACTGGACAGTAGAGTGGACGGCACTAGCGCGGGGCCCGATTGGGAGCAATCGGTCCAATTGGCTTAAGGCCGACCCTGACTTAGATCATTCTTTTTTTCATTCATGCACCTTCACCGGTGAAGGTGCAAAATAACATTGTAGATCGTCAGCATATAAGTGGCACTTTAAAATTTTATTTCATTTGTGACGCCATTATATATAATGAGGTAAGAAGGGGACATAACACTCTTCCTTATGGTAGAGGGGGCGTGGTGGCTCAGTGATAGAGCGTTCACCTGTGGTGCTTGGGATCCCTGGTTCGATCCCAGCTCGCGCCGTGTGGACTTTGTGTTGGACAAACAGCGTGCTCGTGGGTTTTCTCGGGGTTCTCCCGTTTCCTCCCACTTTCTTCATTGCACCATTTTCACTCATCTCTCCTCATCACCGTCTCCTTTAGCCTAACCGGCATAATCGTGGGACGTAAAACTTAAAGATTTCATTTCATTTTTTCCTTATGGTAGATCACTTGTTATTCTTAAAGGGGGCACGGTGGCTCAGCGGTAGAGCTCTTACCTCTGGTGTGTGTGGTCCCTGGTTTGATCCCCGGCCAGGTGCGTTTGTGGTCGAAAACATCATGCTCGTGGAGTTTCCTCGGGCACTCCCGTTTCCTCCCACTTTCTCGTTCCACCAATTATTTCATCATCATTCACTTGCTTTAATCATCGTCTCTCTCAGCCCACCAGGCGTAATCGTGGGACGTTAAACACAAATATTTCATTTTCATTTTTCGTTGTTCTTAAACAGTCAGACCACTCTTTTGGAGTGACAGTATACTGTCTTCTTCTAAATAAGTACGATTTCACCCTTCGAATTGATGCTTCTGAAAAATGATAGTAGCATCTTAAATTTTGAAACAAGATGTCATGATCAAATGTTTGAAATGCTTTGTTGAAATCTAGTAACACGAAAATAGTAACTTTTCATCGTATATCATATACCATTTGTTGATTTTATTCATGCTGCCATTGTACTACCTGTATAATCTGAGCGGAATCCGAATTAGAGACTGTTTAGAAAATGGTGAGTCATGAGCAACTTTAATACATTGATTTCCGACAAAGCAGGAAGTATACACTGAGAAAAATCTTATATACGAGCAACGGTATATTGTACAAATATATGGGATCCTTATGTTTACTACGGAGCATACGTTATTTGTATGCTATATACTTTTCCCACTTAGATGTTACATCATACCGTTGCAGGATATATGATATGTAACAATCTTCCCTATACTGCATATGTACACGTATTTACATACTCCAGCTATATGTTACATATGTTCATTTGCATGTGAGATCCTGACGGGACTGACTTCATCGAGGGAGTCGAGGGACTCGAGGGAGTCGAGGGAGTAAAAATAATTACTAGAGGGAGTCGAGGGAGTAAAAATATTCACTCGAGGGAGTAAAAATATTCACTCTAGGGAGTCGAGGGAGTAAAAATTTTCACTCGAGGGAATAAAAATATTCACTCGAGGGAGTCGAGGGAGTAAATATATTCACTCGAGGGAGTCGAGGGAGCAAAAATATACACTCGAGGTAGTCGAGGGAGCAAAAATATTCACTCGAGGGAGTCGAGGGAGCAAAAATATTCACTCGAGGGAGTCGAGGGAGTAAAAATATTCACTCGAGGGAGTCGAGGGAGCAAAAATATTCACTCGAGGGAGTCGAGGGAGTAAAAATATTCACTCGAGGGAGTCGAGGGAGTAAAAATATTCACTCGAGGGAGTAAAAATATTCACCCGAAGGAGTCGAGGGAGTAAAATTATTCACTCGAGGGAGTTGAGGGAGCAAAAATATTCACTCGAGGGAGTAAAAATATTCACTCGAGGGAGTCGAGGGAGTAAAAATATTCACTCAAGGGAGTCGAGGGAGTAAAAATATTCACTCTAGGGAGTCGAGGGAGAAAAATTTTCACTCGAACGAGTAAAAATATTCACTCGAGGGAGTAAAAATATTCACTCGAGGGAGTCGAGGGAGTAAAAATATTCACTCGAGGGCGTCGAGGGAGTAAAAATATTCACTCGAGGGCGTCGAGGGAGTAAAAATATTTACTCGAGGGAGTCGAGGGAGTAAAAATATTCACTCGAAAGAGTAAAAATATTCACTCTAGTGATTCGAGGGAGTAAAAATATTCACTCGAAGGAGTCGAGGGAGTAAAAATATTCACTCGAGGGACTCGTGGGAGTAAAAATATTCACTCGAGGGAGTCGAGGGAGTAAAAATATTCACTCGAGGGAGTCGACGGAGTAAAAATATTCACTCTAAGGAGTCGAGGGACTAAAAATATTCACTCGAGGGAGTCGAGGAAGTAAAAATATACACTCGAGGGAGTAACAATATTCACTCGAGGGAGTCGAGGGAGTAAAAATATTCACTCGAGGGAGTCGACGGAGTAAAAATATTCACTCTAAGGAGTCGAGGGACTAAAAATATTCACTCGAGGGAGTCGAGGAAGTAAAAATATACACTCGAGGGAGTAACAATATTCACTCGAGGGAGTCGAGGGAGTAAAAATATTCACTCGAAGGAGTCGAGGGAGTAAAAATATTCACTCGAAGGAGTCGAGGGAGTAAAAATATTCACTCGAGGGAGTCGAGGAAGTAAAAATATACACTCGAGGTAGTAACAATATTCACTCGGGGGAGTCGAGGGAGTAAATTTATTCACTCGAAGGAGTCGAGGGAGTAAAAATATTCACTCAAAGGACTCGAGGGAGTAAAAATATTCACTCGAGGGAGTCGAGGAAGTAAAAATATTCACTAGAGGGAGGCGAGGTAGAAAAAATATACACTCGAACGAGTCGAGGCAGTAAAAATATACACTCGAACTAGTAGAAAGAGTAAAATATTCACTCGAGGGAGTCGAGGGAGTAAAAATATTCACTCGAGGGTGTCGAGGGAGTAAAAATATTCACTCTAGGGAGTCGATGGAGTAAAAATATTCATTCGTGAGAGGCGAGGTAGTAAAAATATTCACTCGAGGGAATTTCTAGAGTGAGTATTTTTACTTCCTCGACTCCCTCGAGTGAATATTTTTACTCCCTCGACTCCTTTGAGTGAATATTTTTACTCCCTCGACTAAATATTTTTACTCCCTCGACTCCCTGGAGTGAATATTTTTACTCCCTCGAGTAAAACTTTTTACTCCCTCGACTCCCTAGAGTAAATATTTTTACGCCCTCGACTCCCTCGAGTGAATATTTTGCTCCCTCGAGTGAATATTTTTACTCCCTCAACTCCCTCGAGTGAATATTTTTACTCCCTCGACTCCCTCGAGTGAAAATTTTTGCTCCCTCTAGTGAATATTTTTACTCCCTCGACTCCCTCGAGTGAATATTTTTACTCCCTCGACTCCCTCGAGTGAACATTTTTTATTCCTTCGACTCCCCTAAGTGAATATTTTTACTCCCTCGACTCCCTCGAGTGAATATTTTTACTCCCTCGAGTGAATATTTTTACTCCCTCGACTCCCTCGAGTGAATATTTTTACTCCCTCGACTCCCTCGAGTGTAAATTTTTACTCCCTCGACTCCCTCGAGTGAATTTTTTTACTCCCTCGACTCCCTCGAGTGAATATTTTTACTCCCTCGAGTGAATATTTTTACTCCCTCAACTCCCTCGAGTGAATATTTTTACTCCCTCGAGTGAATATTTTTACTCCCTCGACTCCCTCGAGTGAATATTTTTATTCCCTCGACTCCCTCGAGTGTATATTTTTGCTCCCTCGACTCCTTCTAGTAATTGTTTTTACTCCGGCTCCCTCGAGTCCCTCGACTCCCTCGAGTCCTTTGACTCCCTCGATGAAGTCAGTCCCGATCCTGACCGCTTATATACAGATCTTTCGTTCGTACGGAAAATGCGTTTACTCTGAGTACTTATACGGAAACTACATATAAAACATACTTTTCCAGTTATACGTTTGCTATATGTTATGTCCAAAAACTACAGTCCATTTAAACATGTAGCTTACGTTTTTACGTACGCCACATATGTTTTCTTTTCTCGGTGTATTAATTGGACGAAACTCATCTTCCATTTAAGTTCCAAATTTGAATACAGGATTAATAAATGCGTCTCTTAGCCTGAATGGAAACAGACTGAATAAAGTTAGAAATTTATAATTTCAGTTATTATGTTTAAGACATGAGGCTTAAGGAAGACTTCTTTTAGTCTAATTTATTGGAGCAGTAGTTGTTCCAGAAGCATTCAGTTTTAATTCATTGATTGCTGCGGCTACTTTTGTTGTTACAGCAGAGAAATTCAAAAAGCCACGGAACATTCCTTGCTTTGAAATACATTCAATTGTTCAATTTCCTCTTGTTTACTAGTCATTGGCACAATATTAACTAACTCGTTAGTCTCATTGAGAGAAGAGTTAAGGTGTTCGATATGTCTGTTTACTAGAGATACAAGGGCTCGAAAAAGTGCAGCTTTTTTTAAAAAAAAAAAAAAAACTTGTTCTTTTCTGTTTCGCTATTTTGCTTGGGAAATTTTGGACTTTTTGCTCAAAATTTCTGTTTTAAATTGATAGAGCACACCTATAACACAAAACTCATTTAATTAGTGGTTGATGCAGTCAATAATATAAAACCTCAAAAATAAACCATAAATTTCGAAAAGATATTTCAAACAATTTTAATTCATAACATATTTAAATTACGAATCCCAAAGGATTAACCAATGTGTATATAATAAGAATTTTTAAACCTCTTATACACAAAGGTAAATAGTCTTTTTTTAAATACAAAATAACTAGCAAAATATCCCATACCCTCTTTTGGAAACAAAATAAAATTAAAATGAAACATGAGAGAAATAATTACATTTACACGATACGCTTAAGGGCTGCACATCAAGAGCTTTGTTTTGGGTGGTTTTGTACATTCTTGAAATTTTAAAGTTAGGTTTTAATTTTCATATACATTGTATGCAATATTTTTTATTTTGAATTACAAAATAGAAAAACAGAAGGGAAAAACTGTTACACGATATACATAATTTGTTGTAGTATATGTGTGAGTTCAGACACATAACACACCGGCAAGGCAATAATATATTTACTGAACACAAGCAAACAACACAAGTGTAAGTTTCGACACTGTAGCCTTCTGAAAAATAACATTGTGATCTATCTTGTTGTTCATTACGTATAGCATTCCCTCGTCAATGTGTTATAGCCTATAAGTTTATTATGTCTGACTTCTGAGACTTTCATAAATATTCAGTTGACAAGATGACTCAGTGGTAGGCCTCTGGTGCATGGGGTCCCTATTTCGATCTCAGATCGCGCCGTGTGGATTTTATGGTGGACAAATATTGTGCTCGTGGGTTTTCTCGGGGTTCTCCCGTTTCCTCCCACTTTCTTCATTCCACCTTTTTCATAATCACTGTCTCCTTTAGCCTAACCGGCATAACTGTGGGACGTAAAGCTGAAAGATTTAATTTCATTTCATCTTCATAAACATTTATACTAGAGTAAGAATGTATAATAATCATTGTTTTATTACAATACAACGTATTACTTTAAAAGCTTTTTAAAAGACGCAACCTTTGTAAGGGACGCTCAAAAATCACCTAACTTTGTTAATGCACCTCATTCTTCCGCCTTTGCTACTCCTACACAAACTGTTTTGAAATGGAATAGCAATGTTGAAAATGTATTTTATACTACTAACATTTGAGATGAGTAATGTTTATGATCTGCCTTTATTTTCTAATATAGTATGATAAAATTATAATATATGTTTTCAAGACCCTTTCTAAAATTGTATTTTGTTACAAAGTTCTTCTGAAGCCCATGCATAATAATATAGTGAATTTGCAGAGTATCTGTAAATACTGTAATTAAAAATTTAAAAAAAAATGTTTGGTGAGACGAGGAAAAAGCAACGTCATTTTACGTTATTTTGCTGTCTCTTCTCATGGTGCAAAGGTGCTATTCTTTGCTCAACACTTTTAGGGACACGGCACTTCTTTCTTCGGAACAGAATCAGTCCTTTCAATCTGTTTGTTAGAAAGCAGTAAAAAAAAAAAAAAAAAAAAAAAAAAAAAAAAAAAAAGCATCCCCGAAAACGTTCGGCAAAGATCAGTGTGGACACCAGTAGAAGAACGTTCAGAAATTAGGTAGTACAATTAACAACAACTAGTTTCTTAAATTACAAAATAATTATAATACAAAATTTTATTGAGTTCATCCTTGTATTTTCCTACGATATAGCTCTTATACGACACATATCCAATTTCAAGATCTAGTTTTCATCACTAAACGGAACTATCACTTTTTTCGTCTGTTTCTTCCGTAGTAGTAGTTTTAGTAGTCACTGCGAAAGACGAGTACAGTATGTAACACACTCGTTCGTACAGTGTGAACATAATGGGAAAATTGCTCTATAACCGCCAAAAAGTGAACCTTATTTACTAGCTTTGTTTTAGTTTTTTGTAAGAAAACAACACAAGCACCAATATATGAAAACCACGAACCAAATGTAACATGCGAACCCTAAAAATAGTGAAAAGAACCAAAAGCTACTTTTTTCGTGCACCATACCTGTTCGTACACCAACTATGCTTTCAGAAATGAGACACATTTTCTTGATCTCTCTGAACTTGCTACGTAGTCGCCCTCTAGGGGCGCAGGATGCATTAAGAAAGAAGAGAGTGCACGGTAGTGTACGCTGTGAATCTGTTTCGAAGAAAATGGGTCGTCGACAGGAGTTAGTGATTTGAAGAAAGTGATTGTAAACCTCCCCTTAAGAGGTAAATCTCTTAGAAAGATAGGAAAAATTGTGAGCAAATATACCATTCAACTATTCAGTACATTATGGACAAATTTAAATGCAACGGCTCAACCAGACATTTACGGCGCGGGGCGCCAGAAGAGAAACTAAATGAGAGAGATGAACGAATGATTGTGAATGAAATCAAAAGAAATCCTAAAATTAGTGTACCACAACTTCCTCAGCAGTAGAAAGTGTGCGTGGGAAAGTAATGTCCAACCAGACAATCCGTGAAGTGCTGTGGAAAAGCGGCTACCGTGGTAGAAGAGTAAAGAAGAGGCCATATGTTAGACAGAAAAAAAATGTGCTCTTAGACTTGTGTTTGCTAAGAGGCATATGAATGACCCATCTGTGGCGATCGCTTTTCTCCACACTCTTGTGATGCCATCTCACCCACACAAGTTTATTTTTGTCTTATCTGACCTGATAACACTATACAAAAATTCCTGACTGTTATTAAATATCATGAAATACTGTACGTCGGGTACATCCGAAAGTAGCGAATCCTTCGAGTTTAGTGATACCTGTTGCAATAGGAGGAAGAATTTCGAGAATGGTTTGAATTCTCGCCTAAAACACATAATCATCCAGAATGTGGCGTCTGATTTCTTTCTATTCAACGCTTCCTTAATGACAGTTTCTTGCAACACTGTATTATTACTTAATAGACTCTGAAACATAAGAACGGCACCACCCCAACAAATGGCACTAAGTAATAGCACATATTTAAGAATCTGAATTTTTCGAAGGGCAGCAAACGCAACGACATATTTTTCTTTATGGCTTTGCAGACTTTTTTTGCTTGATTATATAGAACTCTCATTGTGTTGAGTTTCATAATGTCAGAAGTTAGCAGGCTTAGAGAATGGACAGCACAATCAATATCAGTTATGTGGCGATATTTCGCTTCCATGATATCTCACGCTGCAAATATGCATTGTCTGTAATTAAGAAATCAAATTTTTCAGCACAAACGGCTTCAATTATTGAAATAATTTCAGAGGCAATATAATCCGCTGTCTCTGTATCTTCTCTTTTCACAGCCTTGTAGAACCTGGGTGGTGAATTGCTAATAATAAAATTTATAATTTCTTCCTCTCGAATATTAGTCCAACCATCAGAAATCAAAGCTAGGATATTCGAATTGATAATTTTCTCATCTACGTGAGCCATCACAGAGATGTATTCAGAATCAAGATGATTTCCTCAAAGAGTGGTTCTTGTAGAAGACTTGTATCCTGGTCGGGGAGCTTGAAACGCTGGTTTCCAATGTTCATTCTCAAAGACGGAGAGTGATACTGATGATGCATAAACAGCTCTTGCAAAAATGTTTCTCTGATCGTTTTCATTTATTGAATTGACACTCTCAATTAGTTCCTTGCTTAGTTTTTTCGTTAGAAGTTGGGACACAACTTCAGGACTGGCATGAACGTCACTTGAAGTAGAAGGTTCTGTTGTAGGTTCTGTAGATATCTCGAACGATAGTGAAAGTGCCACTTCAATTTTCGCATAGATTCGTTTTCTGCAGGGGTGCCCGCAGAGGGGGGTTATGACGCAAATCGCGTCATTGAAATATTTGGGGGGGCTTAAAAATCTATATAAATATGTTTGAGAGGGTGTAAAAATTAATCGAAAAGAATATATTTTTCATGGAACAACACCTACGGATAGACAATTGGGGGGGTGCGTCATGGACATAAGGGGGGCACCACTGTTTTCTGTATCTGAGTACTGACATGAATGCTACTGAAGCATCCGATTTTCAATTGTTTCCTCACATTCCGATATGCAGGGATACATACCTGATTCTTCATTAAAAGACGAGTTCGGAGAATCTGTGTAGTTTGGTACCTTTATCCTATTATTTAATGGTTAATCCTTATTGTTTAACCGTGACGTGTTCAGCTACTACGAAACGGAACTCATATATATTAAAATTCCCTATGTAATAAAACTCAAATCTCTGTATGTAATCATGTTTTAAATAACGTCATCGCACATTCAGGTTTCCGAGACACTAATTGCCTTCCAAATTTGTCCCACGCATGTAGAAGAAAAAGATACTCTTTCAAGGATGACACATACCAATTAACTGAATTAACATGACACCAAACTGATGAAAACGAATGAGTAAAATATATTAATTACCTAAAACTAAAAAGATATAATTTACCGCACACAGGTTTATTGTTTGGACCCAGATGGTTCAATTCAAGAAGGCTCTAATAAGTGGGCAAGGTTAGCAGATACAAGCCTTCCGGAGATTAGCAAATAGTGTTATCAGTCATCTTGGTATACACCAATTGCATGTCAATTAAATAATCATTTGTTACAATCTGTTGTTGTTCCGGAAGATAAAACCAGGCTTCTTGGATAAAATGAAACCGGTCTGGATTATAATCATATCAGTAAACATGTGGGGCATTGATATACTGTACACTGGCGTCAACTAATCACCAGTTTTCATACCACGTTCTGAATGGAATATTCGTCAACTGCGGGGCAATTTGGATAATTCAAAACGGGGCAATTTGAATAGCAGTGAAATTAGAACTATAGGCCTACTATTTTATATTTGTTTGTCAAAAGCGAAAGCTTCTAGTGTTAACAAGGAAACTGAGAATTCTTATTTTGACTTACTGAGAACATTAATGAACGAGTATGATCTCCATAAACCACCGTAACCGTATTTATAATATGGACGAAAGTAATCTTCCTCTAAATAACAGACCCCTAAAATTTTTGCAGAAAAGGGTAGAAAAGAGGTGGTAAGTTTAACATCTGTTGAGCGAGGGGAAAATGTAACGGTGATAGCATGCTGCAATGCCAGAAGGTCTTTTATACCTCCTGTAGTAATATTCAAAGGCGTACGCCTAAATCCGGACTTTAAAACCCAATATCTTACTCACAACTTTTGTCCTTACAGTTCTACCAAAGTCATGACATCGAAATGCTTTACCTACCTCCAGACACAACACACGTATTATAACCACTCGATCGCTCTGTTTTTAAGGCGCTTAAAGCCAATTACCACCAAGAGGCAAATATCTGGATTCATTAAAACCCGAGGTCAGTGATTAGTAAATCTCAGTTCTGCATTTTGTTCACTGAAGCCTAGAAGTGGACTGCTCCTGTTGGACTGGCAGTTAATGGGTTTTCATGTACTGGTATCTACCCGTTTAGTCCATAAGCTATAGAAGAATTTCGATTCGCCCATTCGGAAACGTATGGCCTTATTATACATTTTCAGTAGCAGTCTTCTGGGAGAGAAGATCTTAACAACGCGCCTTCTTCTTCCGGTAATGACTCTCAAAACTTTGTCCCAACGAAGCCTATAGATGAACCCATACAAGTGCTTCCCAGCCCAGAAAAAGTTTGTGTGCAGAAGAGACGTCGTGTCGCAGGAAAATCATGCCACTCAACTTCTGAAAATATTCGGGCAATGAGAATAAAACACCTCTGAGGAAAGATGCAAGCATAGGGTGCAACAAAATCCAAAGACACTACAAGAAAGAAGAGTGCTAATACAGAACCTGCCAAGAAAAAAAAAACAACATATGAATGCTCGAAAGAAACTGATATCCTCTACCTCTTCCAGTGACGAAAACGTAGGCCTAAGTCTAAAGATGGCTGCAGGCAATGAAAGTCAAACAAGGAATTGCTGTTTTTGCCTTCTTAATTACTATTTAGAACGTTCTGCTAGAAAGGGAGACTGGATTCGTTGCCAGCGGTGTAAGACATAGTTCTACGAAGTTTGTGTCGGTGCAGAAGGTCGAAAACAGTTCATCTGTTGTCGTTGTCATTAAATACGAACGATGGAAGATGAATTAACCAATTACGGTTATTTGCCTTAGACAGTGTTCTGAACATTTTTTTTTTTTTTTTTTTAGTGTAGGCCTACTTCTTTTCATTCAAAACTAGCATATTTCAACTACAGTGGAAATTGCAATCTACTATCAAATAGTTTATACATTATTTCTATAAGACTTGTTTATTTTGTTTGTTATTCATATTACCTCGCTCGTTATTCAAATTGCCCCTCATATTTACGATTTTCGAAATTTCGGCGGGAAAATTGAATACCCAAATTTCACAACGATGTATCTCAGATACTATTTTAAGAAAAATTGTTAAGTAATAGTAAGGTTCAAAGTTTTTGTTCACAATTTTATATTTGAATACCAATTACAGTTTCCGAGATATATGAGAATATGTCTGAAATTATTCAAATTACCCCGCTGTACCCTATATCTTACAAGGGAAGAAAAGGGGAGGGAAGAAAACATTTTCATATCTCGGAATCCTGGAATGTTTGAAAAATGAAACTTGTTATTTGAACAAAAATTCGTTATGTTTGCAGGTGTATGAAGTGCGAGGCCGTAAGCCGATCAAATGTGTGAGCTGGGGCAAGCCCCCACGTACTCGCACTGAAATTTGGTATATCTCGGGATACCGGAATGTTGCTACATATAACTTGATATTAGAACGGAGATTCGGTATGATTGTAGGATTACGAGATGCGAGCCCGTAGGCCGATCAAATGAGATATCAGAGGGTCTGAGGGTGAATCCCTCAAACATTTATTTTTAAATTGAGTATGATTAGAGGCTTTGGTAGTGCGAGGTCGTAGGCGAGCAGAGAAGGGGGTCTGGTGGCAAAGCCCCAACTAACCGCAGGCTAGTAAGTATTTGCGTAATGACTGGAAATTGCATGTATACCTGTGGACAAAATTCTTAAGTAGCCACGAGAAATGACAACCCTTTAAAATAAAAACTTAAAAAGCCAACAAAATGTACTTTTGAATGAATTGTGTATTATACTTGCTCAGGGGCGCATCCAGGATGGACTCCTGAAAGGGCGGATAGACTCTTAGAAGGGCGGTTGGGGATGTTAGCAGTGAACAATTACTTAGATGATCTGAAATTGCCACACATTACTACTAAAGTACACTGCAATGGTGCCACTGGGGTAGTTGCGAACGACCCTTCGCCCTCCCACTGGATCCGCTTATGTGTTTTGTGAATGATAAAGTTTCTTATACAACCTATTCAGACTTAATAGTGATGGACTACTAATTATAAAGATATGTATTACTGCTCGAGGTTGCATATGGTACTTTTGTATACACATATAGCTACATTAATACATTAATTGACATTTAGAACTTTATCTATCCTACAAATCTTAATACTGACTGGGGCGGTACGGTCACAGAGACGCATTTTTAAAAAAAGAAAGAAAGAAAAGCTCATCAAGAGCAAGAAAAGAAAGTTGGTATTTATTTGATTTGATCTACATTTTATGGGCTGTTCTATTAGCTATAGCCTAGCCCATCACGACTAGGAAATGGCGTCATTCAGTGACCACAATAACTCAGAAAGGATTAGGAAAGGAAGCAGCCTGAGCCTAATGAAGAAGCCTGGGCTTGCGACTAAAGTTTCATCCAAGCTTTTGACTAGTGTTACAGAAAACAAAGGACCAAACTTCAATCAAGACGACCGTTTCAAAAACGATTTACTACCTTCTCCACCTCCGAGAAGTTGGACCCCCCCATAGGAGGTCTAAAGCGGCCCATACATGTACACACTTGCATGACCAACATTCATGAAAGATTTGTCTCATCATGTATGTTGGAAGAATTTTTTGCCCACACACGCACCAACATGCTGTTCAACTTACTAGAAGTTGTTTGAGAAATGTGGAGGACGGAGACCGTGAAGAGTCGAATGGTAAGACAATATGATTGCTAACAGCTAGTAGTGACCATCGAGGTCTCTTAATTCTACATGCCAGTACAAAGGAATAAGTGTGAAAATAAAACTAGTTGCAATAATATTTTATCTTAATTACCTGTGGAGATGACTCATCAGGCTCTTCATCACTGCTGTATTCATCTAGGTTGCTTTTGCTTACACGTGTTTCTTCCTAATCCGATAAAAATTAAAGTTAATCGTAATATCACAGGGGTGTAGCCATGGGGAGGAGGGCGTCGGGGCCAGTCCCCCCAAATGATTTCCTGGACCCCCTAAGCGACCAGTTTTTAAAACATCATCGTAAAATTATATTGCTCCAGTCATTTAAATATAACAAAGTTTACATATAATTAATAATTTACGTTAAATTATTTACCGATTGAAAAATAATATGGTGTATCTTCTGTGTAAGGAATGACCAAATGCACAGGTTGCTACCACATCTACTACAATCGATTGATCTAGTGCTCCTGTGCGGATCGCTTCCAAATTGGTTGAGTTGATTTTGAGTTTAACGTCCCGTTCAGCAGCGAGGCTATATGAGACGTGGACCTACTGATTAACGTGGAATCCGAACCACATTAGTTCCCACTGGGAATCGAACCCGGGTCTCCCACGCCAACATGTCCAAATTGGATGGAAATGGTTTAGATAATGGAACTAAATTATTTCACACAAATTATAATATTTTGTGTAACTTTTCTTTAGATTTGTGTCAATATAAACTCATAACAAACAAATGGACTTCGAATATATATATATATATATATATATATATATATATATATATATATATATATATATATATATATATATATATATATATATATATATATATATATACTTATTTGTAACAGCAGATTACAAGATTTACTGTGATTTTATATAAGAGGCTGATCCAGAGGGGCGATAATCCCCAGAAGATGAAGATTTCTTATTTTATATATAAATAAAACCCATCCCAGAGTTTCAAGCTCTTAAAGGTAGCTCTAAGTAGCAGTATTATAACCCACCGACCCCCAGAAGTCCGTCCTGGATCCGCCCCTGTTTTATATTTGACAGTTTGAAGACAAACGTTTCAACAAGGTACTATAAATACTGCTACAAAACTATCGCCGTAAACTGAGTGTTTTAAAAAACACATTTTTTTATCAGTTGGAAAATATGGTGAAAAACAACGTTTTAATTCAGTTTTTCAGTTTGAATTTTATTCGCTTTTTTTCCACTTGGTGTAAAACAGGAAGTGATATATAGCTGTTAATAAAATAATTATAATGTTTTTTAGTCACGAATAATAAATAAATATTTTTGTTAGGAAATTTTAAAGAAATTAAATGAAATTAAAAAATAATCAGTCTTATGTAGATAGGTTCTGTGTACAAGGACTTGGATTGAAATAGTTTTACACAAAGGTATAACGTTTGCTTCGGGGCAGTAGTTCTTGGTTAAGTATAATAAAAACTACCTGGTACATAATATTTTTGAAGAAAAAAACTAAAAAAAAAATAACAGTGTGTTTAGATTTTCGGACGGAAACAAAAAAAATCCGTTTTTTTAGCCCTCAAAATCTCTAGCTGTAACACATTTTTTGGGGTTTTGTACATTGTAGCTGTCTCTCCTCAAAAACAACCCCCCTAGATAAGAATGCTGGCTACACCCCTGTAGTACCATAACTTTGGCATGTAAATTTCATGAGCGGCAGAACCACTTAATTTCCTTTTTCTCACTTTGATGTGCTCTCTTCTGTAGTTGGAGCGCAACGTATTTATCCCCCTTTTAACAACTATCAAGTGTGGAGTGAGATTGAAATTATCTCAGCTTTTCTAGATTTTCAAATGTAGAATTCTTTACGTCATTCCCCACACAGTAGTTTTTTTTTTAAATTTTTATTTTACCTTCCAAAAACATGGTACTTTTTTGTATACCTGAATAAATGCATGCACAGAATCCCTTGTCATGTAACGCATCTCTCTCTCTCTCTCTATGTTTTGATGCTCCAGGAATAACGATCACCCATCTTGAACGACCTTGGCATGCGACGGAGGAGAGAGTCACGTGATTTCTTCCGCTGTCGTGATTGGCGGACCTAAATATAAAACAGCCACCTTGCATGAACGAGCCCATACACGATAAACATGCATGCAGAACGGCAAAAACATCAAACATGTTTTCAGAAGATTTTGAAAACTTTCAACTTGAATGAACGAGGCCATACACGATCAACTTGCCTGTGGTTTTATCATTTTTCATACAAGTCGGGCTGTTTCTTCAGGCATGTGTTTACGTGTATGGGCCGCTTAATGATCTCTTCTAGTGCAATCGTTAGTGCTTCTTAGAACACCAACTCCCAACATTAGTGCTTCAATAGTTTGGACGCTAGAAACAAAAAAAAACTTCTGGGGGCCAACTTCACGTTAGCCCCCCCAGAAAGCACTAACGATTAAACCTAATGCAGTCGTTAGTGCATCGTTAGTGCTTTAAGAAAAAACTAATAGTTTCGTTAGCGCTTTATTATTAGTGTACCTATGGCCAATTACATATCACAAAACGCCCGTAAGGAATATATGGGGAAATTTTCATTGCGTCAAATTCCGACAAATTCAAAAGCGCTAATTATATCTTCTTGTGCAATCGTTAGTGCTTATTAGAACACCAACTCCCAGTATTATTGCTTCAACAGTTTGGATGCTAGAAGCAAAAAACTTTGGTGGGACCAACTTCACGTTAGCCCCCCTAGAAAGCATTAACGATTAAACCTAGTGCAATCGTTAGTACTTCCAGAGAGCACTAATATTTTCGTTAGTGCTTTACTATTAGTGTAGATGTGCCCACTTATATGTCACAAACAAAGGTGTCCAAACTCATGAGGTCGGCGCTCACAAGTTCGAAACTTACGCTTACTCTACCTCAACCTCACGAAGTGGGCGTGAGGATGAGTGAGCGTGAGATCAGGCTGGTGATGTGAGCGTGAGGTTGAGTGAGCGTGAGGTCAGACTGGTGATGTGAGCGTGAGGTCAGACTGGTGATGTGAGCATGAGGTCAGTCCGGTGAGGTGAGCGTGAGGTCGAAATGAGTTTGTGAGCGTGAGATTGAGTGAGATTATTTCAAAATGGTCACCTCTGGTTACGAAACTCCCATAAATACATGGGGAAGTTTTCATTGGGTCAAATTCCCGACAAATTCAAAATCGCTAATGATATCTTTAATACAATCGTTAGTGCTTCGTTAGTGCTTCCTAGAGCAGTAACTCTTAACATTAGTGCTGCAATAGTTTGGAGACTAGAAGCGAAAAAACTTTGAAAGACAAACGTAAAGTTAGCCTATAGGAAGCACTAACGATGAAAACTAGTGCAATGTATGATAGTGTATCGTTAGTGCTTCTAGAAAACAATAATACTTTCGTTATTGCATCATTATTAGTGTAGATATGACCTATTATTTGTCACGAAACCCCCATACAAATATATTTGGAATTTTTCGCTTTGTCAAATTCAGGCCAAATTCAAAAGCACTAATGATTTCTTCTAGTGCAATCGTTAGTGCTTCCTACAGCACTAACTCAAAACATTAGTGCTTCAATAGTTTGGACGCTAGAAGCAAGAAACTTTGAAAGGATAAACTTCAAGTTAGCCCCCCAGAAAGCACTAACAATGACATCTAGTGCAATTGATAATACATTGTTGGTGCTTCTAGAAAACAATAATAGTTTCGTTAGTACTTCATTATTAGTGTAGATATGGCAAATTGTATGTAACGAAACTCACGTAAGAAAAACATTGGGAATTTTTCGTTGAGTTAAACTTCCGCCAAATTCAAAGGCACTAATGATCTCTTCTGGACCTCCACAAGTGCATCGTCAGGACTTGTGGAAGACAGTAATAGTTTTGTTTGTGTTTCTCTATTCAGTTTCGGGAGATGAATTTCATTATGTTTCTATTTTTTCCGTATGAAAATGTAATCTTCTTTCCTTGGTTCATATATAAACAGTCATTTTATTATTTTTTTCTTCTGCATTGTTTTACGATACGATAAAAACTTACATTTGCTAATTATAGTATCTTTAATTCTGTTTGTTGAGTATGTAAAATGGTGTTTACTGGTTTTGGAACGCAACGTTAATTGATATTTTACGATAGTGTTATGTAGTTGTGAACTTTAGGCTTCATGATTCAAAGTTGTATACGAAGATGAAAATGCTAAGAAGACTGTAATTAAAACAAGGCGTCTTTACAGTTAATTAATGGGGAGTAATTAATTAATGTAAAGTAACTGTTATTGATTTAACTTTTGCACACAAATTCTTGAACAATTCTAATCAAGAGATTCCTGTTGTCACAGTTTATTTTTCCTGAAATTATGGAAACTACATGGAATTTATAGTGCATTACCAAAGAAATATTAAACTTGGAATTCTCATTGGGAACAGGAATTAAAACGGGGTCTTGTAGAAAGGGAACTATTAATAATGATCTGTTATGATAATAAATTTGAATATAGTTGTTTAGTTAATGAAAAATGTGTTCGACTTACTTAATTAGAACGTAAATAAGACTGGACATTACCGACTTTCCAAAATTTATGTGGGTGCATATCAATGGCGGGACATGTTAGCCTATATGTTTTCAGTTAAAATCTTATATGAATACTGTCATAAAGGGCTGTACTGTGACAAAGTAAAATATGCCGGTACTATAAGAATAAGTTGGGGCTGCTCTAGCTCAATCGGTAAGACGGCTGATTTAAACGCAAGAGAAACAGTTTCAAACCCGGGTCCAAACTAAATATCTTGTGCGTGCGGCGCACCCACAAGATTATTTCTGTGGGTGCCGGAGCCCTGGAGCACCCACGTAGTCGGTGCGCATGGACATTACAATAGTAATTTAAACAGTAGACAGTACTACACGTGTATATTGCACACACATGAATGCAATATTTACATACAATGGTTGATTTTAATTACTGTATCATGTAGAAAACTATTTTTTTTTTTTTGCACAAAGAATGAACAAGAAAGTTATACAATGCAATTTAGATGAAGTATGTACTTTAGTATCTTGTTGAAGTCCTCGGATTCCTTTACCTTTATAGTAAAGGAAACATTACAAAAATTACGCATTGGAACCTGAATACTATTTTCTCAGTAATTATCTGATAAGCTGAATGTAATGTCTCACTTCTTCGATGAAAACAGTTCTTTTCTTAATGCGAATTTTATTGTACATAATAATCAAATTTACCTAAGAGGTACATTTGTTTGTATTTATTTGTATTGCATTCTTTTTTCTGCTTATATATATTATAAGATTCCAAATCATACATTGTAGTGTGTGTGGAAATAAATCATAGCTTTCAGGGCCAAACCTTAATTCTTTAATTCAGTAATCAAAAGTTGCGTTTATGTACATGAACATTTTTGTATTTCTATGTATTCATTTTGTGTATAGATATTGATACAAAAATTATGTTTAGGTATGATAGAGACATCATGTTCCTGTAGTGATATGTATGCGTGTATTTTTATTTTGTGAATTTCAATCATCAGTGTGAATAAGAAAGTTCGCTAGAGTTTGAAATAGTTTTAATACATTTGATAATTAGGTCTATATATGAAGTGATAAAAATAGTGCCTATATTAGAAGGTTTAGAAGATTTGTTGCGTATGTATGCTTTTAAAATTTATCAATTATTTAAATAAACAATGAACGTAGAAACATTTTAGAATCTTACTCGATGGTACCTTGTTGGACTAGAAAACAATAGAGTAAAAAATATGTTCTACTTTAAATATACTTTGTCTGTTCTCAGTGCAACAAACAATTACTCAATGCAAGAGGCCTAGCAATCCACAACAGTAAGTGCCATCTCACTAGTACCAAAGCCAAACCCTCATCGTCCAACGTCACTACCATGCTTTCACCTTCTGCACACAAATCTACTTCACATACTACCTTGAGCAACTGTATTTTTAACTCCAACGAGATGTCAATTGAAGCATGCAATACCCTCCTCGTAAAACTCAAGTCCATAACTCCTATTCTTCGTAGAGTTCCTCGAGGAGCTAGACCAGCGTTGGCTGACTCCCTCTGTGACGTTCTGCAGAATATTATATCTACTAATAACTTGCAATCGTGGAAGGAGCTCTTCTTCTTCCCTTACGTAACTCTTTGTTTACCAACAAGAACTAACAAAGTGTCCAATCTCACTACATGGGTGAAACAAAAAATCACAAGTTGGACTAATTCTCGCTGCGATGCCCTTCTTTATCGCCACCAACGACCCTCCAAACCTCGCCGAGTGACAGACCCAATCTCCTTCAACATCAAGGTTATCGAGAACAAACTTTCCGATGGCGATGTCCATGGAGCAGTCAGACTCCTCATCTCTGATGACACTTTGGCGCCTCCAGAAGCTACAGTGCTAGATGCATTACGCAACAAACACCCTACACACAGTCATACTTTCACACCCCCTGCACTCATTGACAACGCTCCAGCCGTCCCTAGAGTTTCTGTCAAAGAAGTACAGAAAGCTGTTCGATCCTTCTCTTCCGGCTCTGCAGGAGGTATGGATAGTTTACGCCCTTCCATTCTCAAGGATCTTTTGCTTTGCCAGGATATCGATTCTAGAGACCGTCTGTTAAGCACTATCAGTGATTTTCTTCACATAATCCTCACTGGAAACGTACCTACAGAAATTAGACCACTATTTTTCGGAGCGTCGCTTATAGCGTTAAGGAAGAAAGGTGGTGATATACGCCCCATCGCTGTCGGTAACGTTTGGAGACGGCTTTCAGCCAAGATAGTATGCCAAAGAATTAGGGAACCGTTAACAACTTTCTTGTCACCACATCAGTTGGGAGTGGTCGTTCCTCATGGCTCAGAAGTTATAGCCCATGTCGCCCGACTGTATTATTCTCATCCCCACAAACAAGAGAAAATTTTCTTGAAACTAGATTTCCGGAATGCGTTCAACGAGATCAACAGAGACTCTATGCTTACAGCCGTAAAAACGCACTTCCCTTATATATACACTTTCATACATCAGTGTCACTCACAGCCGAGTCATCTATTTTTTGGTGAAGATATCATACTCTCCCAGCGAGGTGTTCAACAAGGCGACCCCCTAGGACCTGCTTTATTTGCGTTAACACTTCAATCTATTGTCAGAAATATCAATACCGAGTTAAACATTTGGTACCTCGACGATGGGACTATAGCCGGAGACAAGGAAGATGTCCTCGAAGCTTTGTCCAAGATTCGTACTCAGTCTCGTGACATTGGATTACAACTCAATTTCTGCAAATGTGAAGTCGGTTTCCTGGGAGTCTCAAACGAACAGGCCAACATCCTTTACTCCCTTTTCAACGAAGTTGCACCTGGAATTCAACTTATATCATCCGACAGAGCCTCCCTTTTAGGTGCAGCGCTACACACTGATACTCGACGCATTTTGTTATTGGACAAGATATCAAAATTAGATCTCTTCTTCACTCGCCTATCAAAGTTATCTACCCACTCAGCTTTTTATCTCCTACGGGCCTCATTAGCCATTCCAAGACTGCTATATTTCCTTCGTAGTTCTCCATCCTGGCATGAGACAGATCTTTTGGAACAATATGATGAATCCATCCGACTTGGCCTAGAATCTCTTCTCAACTGCTCTCTCACAGATAACTCATGGCTACAAGCATCTCTCCCTGTGGATCACGGAGGTCTAGGAATTCGTCGAGCCCTTGACTTGGCTACTCCATCTTTCCTTTCATCCATGTATAGCTCTATGCCTTTGATCACTTCTCTTCTTCGCAAGGATATTCATCAGGATTCAGAAGCTGAGATAAATGATTGTATCTCCCAGTGGATATCGTGCGGCGGACTCGATCTACCTGATTTTGATAAGAGAAGTTTTCAAACTTCATGGGACGCTCCTCTTATAGACTCCAGATTATCTTCTATTCTTCAGTCCTCCACCAATCCTGAAGATAAGGCACGTCTTCTTGCCACTTCTTTCCCTGAAGCAGGTGCCTGGTTACAAGCTATCCCGTCTTCTTCCCTAGGGCTGCATCTTCCCGACGAAAGTTTTCGAATCGCTTGTGCGTTACGTTTGGGAGCAGATGTCTGTGAACAACACCAGTGCCCTGCTTGCGGAAGTTTAGTGGGTAAGAAAGGTATACATGGCCTATCATGTGTTCACAGTTCACTGTTAACGATCTCATTATGAGAGCCCTCATATCCTCTGGAACGCCTTCCGTGAGAGAGCCAATGGGGTGTAGTCGCTCTGATGGCAAGAGACCTGATGGAATGTCTTTGGTGCCTTGGAAACGAGGGAAGGCTTTAATATGGGATTTCACTTGTACCCTAGCCCCCTCTAATCTTCCTTCATCTTCGACAAAAGCTGGGACGGTTGCAACTCGCAGAGAATATGAAAAGAGACGAAAGTATAGCAACCTGTTGGACAAATACCACTTCGTCACCATAGCCATTGAAACTTGTGGGTCGTGGGGTCAGGAAGGTCTAAACTTCATTAATGAAGTTGGACACCGTATAGCTATTAACACAGGAGACACCCGAGCTTCATCCTACCTTATACAAAGGATAAGTATGGCTGTGCAAAGAGGGAACGTAGCAGCGATGCTAGGAACTCTCCCTCCGGGAAAAGCTTTGGACGAAATTTTCCTTTTGTAATCACTCTCCTCTCACCAAACTCTCGAAAAAAATATATTATTGTGTATTTAATGACTTTAGATTTCTGGAAACAATGTGTGCAGAATAAAGTGATTATAGTGGGAAAAATGTAAAAAAAAAATAGTACTAATATATGCAAAAAAAATAAAAAATAAAGAAGCCAAATTGAAGAAAGAGAAAATAGTATTATATAAAGTCTTCGTAAAGAATGACTGTGCTTCTTGTAATCTTACTGTAGTGCTACAATGCTGTAAATTTATATTAAACTCAACTGTAAAGTAAATACAAATCTAACTTTGTCTGTAATATATAGGCAGATAATTCAATAATACTTTACAATAATTTCTTCATATTTTGTATCCATTGTATGCAAGTATGACACCTTTAAATTTATGTTAAGTCAGTGGAAACAATCTGGAAAAAATCTATAGGCCTATGTGATTAAAAAATCTATATGTTTGAAAAATCTATATGTATTTATATGTAATAATAATAAATTAAGAAATTTCCAAATGTTTCTTTGAGCTACTTTTTCACTTACCTTGAGTGAAAGAAAATATTTAAATTTGCGGGACACTTATTATGACACAGCCCTTAAAATTTTGCTATGATAAACCAATACGTCTGCTAAAGTATCGATCGATATACCGATTCTTATTTTGTATATGATATTTCTGAAAGTGGCTACCAAATTCTACCAACACATCGAATGTTATTAAAATTTTAATTGTTTTGTTCATCAACGCTGAACAAACTGAAAATAGTAATGACACTCTTCTTCTCTTGTAACAAATAATTATTTTTTCATTAGATCTTAGTTTCATACGATCCGCAATGATTTGTGTGTGTGTGTGTGTGTGTGTCGTGTTCTCTGACGTTCACATTAACCACTCCCTAACATTCATATACCTAGGCATGAACATATGAATTGAAGTATTAATATGAAGAATGATACTTTATCGAAGCACTAATGATTAGTGCTGGTTTCGGCGATATCGCTTTTAAGGAAGGGGTAGTAGTAAGTTGCTCCCTAAAAAAGTATAACTGACTTCCTGTCAAACTGTGAATACGTTAACAGTAGGTTTACACAATGCCACTAGCGAAAACACATCATTTTATACAATTAAAAATCTAAGGTGAACAAAAGATTAATTTGTTCCAGTTGATAAACTCGGAAACAAAGATTAAACATATATTCAGAAGTAATGAAGCCCTAATGTGAATAGTTGGATTTCATTGAATCACTAACGATTAATGAGGATCTAGCGTAAAGTTTTCACCCCAAAAATATAATGAAATTCTTAAAAAAGAACTACAGAACCAATATTCTGGATGTGTTAGTATAGGTAATGTAGGGCCGCAGACGGCTTAATTTTCCTATACTAGATAAAAATGTATATCCACACAGATACTTGTATTTGCAATCTTTCGGGAAAAAGACAGCACAATAAAGATTCTTCAACTTTCACATGACTTTCAAACAATACCAATCACGTTAAAAGCATGAGGTTGATAAAACGCCAGCATGAAGCCAGCTTAAAAAAAAAATCAATAGCTACCAGTAAAAGGCCAATGGTCCGAAACTTAGAGAACTAAATTTGAAACATAGCTCAAACTATAGACTGTGCACTGTCCAATATATATCACTTGTTAGTGACCAAACAAAAAGAAACAATTGATTACATGAAACCGTCACTAACAATATTTTTACCATCCCTTAGACCAAATTTGGCAAATTATTTAAAGTTTGAGAACTACTTTTCCTTTCAGAAACTACTGGCTGTCAACTTATTGTAATATTGACTAGCAAAAAGGATTGAACGGGGAAAAAAAATGAAAAGCCAATTCCATAACATTGACAGGGACTATTTAAATATTTTCTTTTTAGGAAAGAATATAATTACTTATTTTTCATTGTCTCCAAACCGTTCATTTATTGTCAGACATTAGGGATTAGTTCATAGAAATAGGTTGAAACACTAATGTTGGGAGTTGGTGCTGCACTAAGAAGCACTAACGATTACACTATGAGCAGACATAACTGCTTTTAGTTTGAACCAATGAAAAAATTCAGATGTTATTTCTTATTGGTTTTTCATTACATATAATTGGTTGTATGTACACTAATACACTAATAATGAAGCACTAAGGAAGCTATTAGTGTTTTCTACAAACACTAATGATATACTATCAATTGCATTAGGTTTCATTTCTAGTGTTTTAAGGGAGATAACTTAACGTTAGCTTTCTGAAAGTTCATAGCTTCTAGCGTCCAAACTATTGAGGCACTAATGTTGAGAGATAGTGCTGTAAGAAGCACAGATGAAGCACTAACGATTGCAGTAGGAGAGATCATTAGCCCTTTTGAATTTGGCGGGAATTTTTCCAATGAGAAGTTCACACTGTATTTCTTATGGGAGTTTCGTGATATATATACCGATAATCGGCCATAACTATACTAATAGCAAAGCACCAACAAAGCTATTAGTGTTTTCTAGAAGCACTAACGATACACTTTCGATTACACTAGGTTTTATCATTAACGTTTTCTTGGGCAGCTAACGTGAAGTTGGCCCCAACAAAGTTTTTTTGCTTCTATCGTCCAAACTATTGAAGCACTAATGTTTGGAGTTCGTGTTCTACGAAGCACTGACGAAGCATTAACGATTGCTCTAGAAGATATTATTAGTGCTTTTGAATTTGGCGGAAATTTGATCCAATCAAAAATTCCCCATGTATTGCTTATGGGAGTTTCGAGAAATATAATTGGGTATATCTACACTAATATTGAAGTACTAACGAAACTCTTAGTGTTTTCTGGAAGCACTAACGATGCACTAACGATTGCACTAGGTTTAATCGTTAGTGTTTTCTGGGGGCTAACGTGAAGTTGGCCCCCCCAAAGGTTTTGCTTCTAGCGTCCAAACTATTGAAGCACTAATGTTAGGAGTTGGTGTTCTAATAAGCACTAACGAAGTACTAACGATTGCACTAGAAGATGTCATTAGTGCCTTTGAATTTGGCGGGAGTTTGACAAAATATAAAATTCCCTATGTACTCCTTATGGGCTTTTCGTGACATGTAATTGGCCATAGGCACACTAATAGTGAAGCACTAACGAAACTATTAGTGTTTTCTGGAAGCACTACGATTGCACTAGGTTTAATCGTTAGTGCTTTCTGGGGGTAACGTGAAGTTGCCCCCCAAACTTTTTGCTTCTAGCGTCCAAACTATTGAAGCACTAATGTTGGGAGTTGGTGTTCTAATAAGCACTAACAAAGCACTAACGATTGCACTAGAAGAGATTATAAGTACTCCTATGGGAAGGCAACTTCTCCGAGGTACCTTCTCGATCGAGTGTTTCCACTAGAATTGAATCTGATAGTGAGATTGCTCTCACCAAAGCCAATCAAATTTGGAGTAACTGTGACACATAAAGCTACAAAACCCAAATATCGACAGAATGAAGAGAACGCATGGCCGTCACACGATTACATGCCACAAGTGTCTTAAAGTCTTATTTTAAGCATTGGATTGAAAATCACTTTGTCAGTGATTTCGAAAACTTTGCTGATTCGGAACAGCCGAATTTTCTGACACGGAATTTCGGATCCAGATTATGGCACTGAGAAAAATAATTGTTGGTGGCGTACTTAAAAAGATAGGTTACATGCGTAATTCCTGTAGTTTTTGGACATATAACTGAAAACGCACGTATAAGGGTTCCGTGTGTACGTACTTTCCGTATGAAACAATATAGGTGCTCAGGATCTCACATACAAATGGACGTATATAACATATACCTGAGGAATTTAACATAAGTATATGCATGTGATATACGGAAAACTGTTAGATGTCAGACAACCTGTAAAGGCATGATGTAACATCTAAGGGCAGTGCGTATGTAGCATATGGATAACGTATACTCCATAATAATTTCTGTAGTAAGCAGGAGGATTCCGTATATTTGTACAGCGGGGGACACTTCTAAATGGTACACCTTAGCCGTAAATCTCCATATGGCTGTACCATTTAGAAGTGTCGCCCGCTGTACAATATACACCTGTCCAGAGAATGGATTTTTCTCAGAGCGGATCTGGATCCAATATCCGAAATTTCAGATCCAGATCCAATATCAGGATTTTGGGATTCGGATCCAAGATCAGAAATTTCGGATCCGGATACAGTGTCCGGATATCCGGATACCGAATAGACGGACCCAAGTGGATCCGGATATACGGATCCAAAAAGATCAAGAACTGGGCATTCCTACTCTATTCCTGGTTTGTTTGAGATAGGTTAATAACAAAAGTAACAGAATATGTAAAATCTGTTCATATCTATCACTGAGTCACTTATTTTGGGAACATTTAAAAATCTACTGTGCTCAGTAGCATATTAAGAGGTTTCTCCCCAGCAAAATAGCATATACCTTTCATAAGTATCTAAATTTATTTTTCTTGTTCTTGTCAAAACTGTGTAAAATTAAAACTATTTAATACAAATACTTTCTTTGATCGTCATCCTGGAGTCGAATTCCGATAAGCCGTTAGATTTCTGTGTTCTTAAATTTTGTCGAAAAGTAATATTGATAACAGCTATATCAGTGTGTCAAATATCCCTCAAGTTAGACAACTCACACAATTCTGTTGAGTTTGCAAATTTTTTAGTTCATGCCAAGAACTAGTACTTCTGCTTGCTACTTTCATAAAACCGAAGTACTGCATCTAAAAATACTTATCTTTTTGAAAACAAGTTTACCCACTACAATATCTAAAAGAACCACAATTCTTTACGTTTGTTTACATAAATATATATTGCTAAACTAATATTTAAAAAAAAATGTGGAGCGAACTTCGCCGGAAACACAAGAAA
The DNA here is from genome assembly GCF_964235325.1 of Thermobia domestica. Lineage (NCBI taxonomy): Eukaryota > Metazoa > Arthropoda > Insecta > Zygentoma > Lepismatidae > Thermobia > Thermobia domestica. The sequence goes on from NC_137470.1 coordinate 80,544,392, forward strand.
TGCGTCTTCCTACCTCCCTAATGAATTCTAGACTTCTTGCACCTGTTCTCTTATGTCCAAATCTCTGCACCCGTAGCCATTCAAATAGAAACCTTATGTAGCATTAACTGTTCCAATAATAAATAAGTGTATTTCATTCCACAATATCTCGTTAAAAGGTGTGTGCAAGCATTTGTTTCTTTCTCGAATGTGTAATTCAGTAAACACTTTTAACCCTTTGGGGACTTTTGGTACAGATCTGTACCATGGCGTCGATCTTCGGAATTTGCTTTATAAATCTCTAGTAAAGCTCTTCACACTGGGTTTTTTGCAGTCATTCAAACTTGGAAGCATCAAAGAACATGTTTTATGGGCATTTTGCACTCACGCGTGCGATGCTTGAGGGTAAGTGACGTCACAAACTTTGAAGAGGGAAAAAATAGTAAATTTTAGAACCCCTTTTTAAAAAATTCTAACACATCCCTATTTATCCTAGAATCACGGTTTGTAATGTCGTTGTCTTTGCAATGAAGCCAGCTTTCCAACTGCACATTTTAAAATTCCCTATTGTGTACCAGAGGCGGTAAAATCGCGTCCAAATTGGAAAAAATGGGAAATTTCAGCAAAAATTGCCTTTCTTTTTTTTTTGGGAATTTCTCCCCTCAACTGCATGATACCGATGTAGGAGTAGTACCGATAGAAAGGGTTATTCATTCCAAAGAGAACAAGGTACGATTCATGATCCTCGGATAAAAAGCGATGTCAGGAATTTTTTATATATGATAATGTTATATTTTATGATGTAGGGTATAGTGGAGTATTCTTTCAATGTGGGTAAATAATTTTCCCGCACTCAGTTTTAACGATATGAGATTGTTATTTTGCACAGATAGTACGTGTACTATGTAGTATGTTTTAGGTGATTTCTAGATATGAGCGTTAGCACAGGGGGCGCTCAGAGAGGCCCAAAGTAAAAAAAAATGGATTTTTCAAAAATTTCCATTTTTAGGAAATTTTCCTTCCTCAGGTATATGGTACCGACATACGTGTGGTACCGTTTGAAAGCCAGATTCATTCCGAAGAAGGCGAGGTAAAATTCATGTTCTTACAATGAATATGCTTATGCAGTCTTTATGCTGAAACTGATTAAACATGTATTATCTGGGGAAAATTGGTAAATCGGATAGAGAATCAAGACTGTTTTTCTTCGGACCATTCTTTGTATCTCATTCTCTTCACAAAGAAGCAATTTTATTTCGGTACTATACACATATTCATATCGTGTACCTGAGGGGAGATATCTTGATAAACTAGGACACGTTTTTCATTTCTGTTTTCCCACTTTGGGCGGGAACTTACCACCTTAGATACATAATAGGGAGCTTTCATTGATACAGTTGAAAACACTGTTTCATTCCAAACTAAAAGAGGTATAAACCATGATCATATGATAAGTAGTTTCGACGCAATAGCTGCTTGACTGAAAGTCTAAAATTTACCAAAAAAATGGAAGTCTCAAAGGGGTTAATTCAAAGCCGAGATTTCTCATAATCCCAATTTAAGAACGGCTAAGTATATTATCATTTAGCATAATCAGCGATGCTTTCAATTAATCGTTTAGTAAGAATACAATCGTTTTTTTTTTTTAAGAAATGTCTAACACCTTTAATTAATTCATCATATAATAGTTGAGTAATGCCTTCTCTTATATATTCCTTCACACAAGTTGTAGTACTTCTGACTAATCTGAAATATTTCTTACCAAGCCAAGATATAACTCGTAAAATACATATATATGTCTGTTGATAATCCAACATTGTGTTAATATAAATGATGTGTCCAAAACAGCAATATTGTTGAAGGATACGCTTCCAATGTTAGTGAGGGTAAAGCCATGGCAGAACTTTCAGTGACGAGTAATGCAAAGTTAAAAGGATGCTCAATCTCGAAGACTGAAAAAAATTACACTTCTTTTTTTTCACGTCTGCAAAACCATCTTATTACCACAATGATTTTCTACAATACTCTAAACGCGAATGTGCAGATATTTTACATCAATTATTTTAAGATTTTCCAAAGTACACTTTATACTTCTCAAACACTAACAATTAATTATCCTGTCTACATCAATGGACAATATTTTAATCAGACAATTCATTTCTAGCAAATAACTACCAGTTACTAACACGATAAATTATTATTCCTCTTGCTCGCGTAGCCTTCTGTATCGGGGTCAAATCACGTGCGACCCATAGACCCAACTTGTAGTGCTTCCCAAGTTGATGGAGGTGCTGCCGAATGACTTCTCCAATCACATTGAATGTTAGCCCAGTTCCTCACATGTCTGTCCACTGTTCGCCTCAATTGCTACCTGAAGATCTTTATTTTGTACATGTGTTGGTTTTCCGGCACGTGGTGCGTCTTTCATGAGTGTTTCGTCACCGTCGTTAAACTTGCTAAACCATCCTTGCACTGTCTGCGTAATCACGACACACTCGCGAAAGGGCTGGCGTATCTTCCGGGCCGCTGCAGCGGCGTTTGACCCAAGTTTGAACTCGTACAGCATGCACACCCTTATGACGCTCTGTGGAGGTTCCATATTCACTCTGTCCTTACACAAGTTCACGTTGTAACTGAACTGCTACAACCAGGTAGAATGTTGGATATGCACATGCAAACATCTGACCTTTGCCTTATCTCCATTTGCATTCAACTCACGATATGAGGACCAATTGAACACAGACCTCCACAAAAAGCGACAGAACTTTCTTGGTTACTTTTATATATCTCACAGGACATATTATGTTTCGTATAGAGAATATTGTTTTTTTTTTTTTCATATAGATACATAGCGCCTATATTAAATTTTAAGATTTAATATCTCGAGTTGCGGAAGTCGGAATGTCAAAACTCCTTCAGATTCGTGTTCCTCGTGGTCTAATTTACAAAATATATAAAAATCAGGTGGGGTCCAGTTTGCTTCTCTGCAGCCTACTTTTCAAACGAAACTGAGTTTTCCAGAGTGTACGTTTTGCTTCAAACTGAGTTCTGCCCTGGCTGACATACGTAAATTCGCTTCTATAGGAGTCATTAAACTTACACTTGAAATTGTCGTTCGGCATCCTTGTAGCTTATGAAGGCATGAATAATTCAAGCATGTTTGTCACAACATATACAAACGAATATTCATTTGTATAGAACCTCCAATACATTACATAAAAAAAAAACATGAACTACACAAAGAAAACCATTGTGCATTAGAGCAGATCTCTTACTAGCAAATGGCCCTGCACACGCGCACTACTCAGACAGCCCACAACTACAGGCGTGCGCAGACCTTTGAATTAGAGGGGGAGCAAACCAATAGCGGTGCACCTGAAGATATGCGACCCCTTGTAATCATTACTTTCTTTATAATTTAAACTTTATTTTCATTTGCTCCCCTGCTTTTAGATTGGAGAGAGGGAACAGAAAAGTTTCGCCCTCGCCCTTTAAAAGTCGGCGCCTACAGATAGTGTTAGGTGTGTATGTATGAGTGTGTGATAATATACTGCTTGGAAGAAACAAACGGAAGAAAGATTGAAATATAATTAAATCGGGAAATTTTTGTCGAGTATTGCAAAGTTCAAAGTGTTACTTTGTATAGTGACGATTACAGACGTCTTTCAGGATCCGTTTTAGTGAAATAGGTATAATCTTTATTAGCTGAGAAAATTATTTCTAAAAAATCGAAAAAAAACGCAATGCCAAAACATTAGGTGGGGCGAGCGCCCCCACTAGCCCCCACGTGCGCCTGAGCCTGAGCGCGAGTCTAAATTGAACTCAATCGCGATTGAGATTGTCACAGGTGTAGCGGTTTACGTTGAATATACCAACACTTTATCAACTAACAAGCAACGTACAGAACAAGGCAGGATCATACGCAACGTAACGCACCACGCGACAATATAATATAAGGTAAACGTCGCAAGATACCCATTTATGTCAAAAACGGAAAGGATGGGCAGCACCAAAATGATATCAAGATATTTGATATGCTATAAAACTGAGTTGGCAGCCATCTTGAAAACCGCGATCTTGGATATAGCGTAAGGTATTGAAATGAGAAGCGGGATGTGTGATATATCAATGTAAGGTAAAATGCAAAAGAAAAACCAATGATTTAACCGCGAAAAACATATGTGTAATGGTGTGGACGGGACGAAGAGTGGAAGACTCGGGCAAAGCAAACGTGTATTCGAAGGACAGAATAATAGGGCAAGACCCCCACGACAATGATACGCGACAACTAACTGCAACAGTGTCTGTGCATGAAAGTGCATCCACTTGACAGATTATGCCTTTCGAGGATATTGGGATTCCGTTTGGGACAGTGAAAATCATAGTTACAACCCTCGATACGAGCGGTCGTTTGGAGACAACATAAAGTACAAATGACTATCTCTTATGGAACAGTAATTTGGCAGCTCACTCCAGAGTGTAGAAGATATAATCTTTAATTGGTGATTAAAACACGACCTACATGGGATTGAAGCCAACTCCTAAGCAACGTTTTGTAAGTTTCTTGTTCAATTTTCTTGCTGTTTGGTGTAAACAAAGGGCATTTCGGCCCACATATATTTAAACAGCACTACCTGAAGCAAAGTGTGTACGAATGAGAAAGCCCAGCCATGTTCTAGCTTACATTTCTTTACGACTATTTATTTTCCTTTCCGCGGTTTCCTACACAATTTTGCGACGGTCACAGTCACAATATCAGGGAAAGGCAGCGTTCTGCATTGACTCGATGAATTCCATGCGGTACCGTACACATAAAAACATCAATAGACATATTACATCAGGGCGAAATAGGCGTAAGCTTCAGACACTTCAACATCCATCTCATTCGCTCTTACCGCTGGTCTACTGGCTTCCCCGCTGGTCTAGTGGCTAGCACGTGCTCGTTTGGTGTACGAGGTCCCGGGTTCGATTCCCGGTGGGAGAACCTTTATGATTTTAACTGTCCTAGATGATTCGGTGTTCGTGTCCCTGTCGTTCTGGGTGATTGAAAAAAAGTCAAGTAAACGAGTAAAGCAAGTAACATTAAGTAATAAGTAGTTCTAGTAAGTTACTGAGACACGTTCGGTGAGCCAGGTAACTTAAAAAAAACTGGCTAGAACGTATCCCTTTGGTGTACGGGGTCCCGGGTTCAATTCCCGGTGGGGAACTTTGGAATTTTAATTGTAGTAGATGCTTTTATGTTCGTGTTCCTGTCGTTCATGCTTAAAAGAAATTATTGTAAAACGTGTATAACCGAGTAGAAAATAGAGACAAGTTATTCAGATACGTTCGGTGAATCAGTTAACTTAAAAAAAGAAACCAAGTATCTGTAAATTGTAAAGAGCTCTTAAAGGTTAGTTCCAGTCCCACCAAAGTAACATTTTTCTTTTACCTGTTCTCGAATTTTGTCTGTATTTCTATCGCATTCGAACAAATAGAACTTCGAATAGAGACCACGTTGAATTCATTTATTGAGTAAGCTTGAAATTGTTATAAGATATGGCTATGATTTTATTATTATTATTATTATTATTATTATTATTATTATTATTATTATTATTATTATTATTATTAGTTAAAGTACCAAGTTTCAAATCAGGTGATGCAGTATTTACGTAAACTAAATGATAATTTATTTGATAATATTCACTAGCCCACTATACATTTGCGAGGTTTTGCTTTGGAAAATAAAGTGTATACGACATTGAATAATAAAAATATTACAATAAAAATATATTAATAAAATATTGATTAAGTAATTGGAGTTAAACATGCTTTCCAGCAAGAATTATATAGAGAGAGGATTTACTTTAAAGTGTGATGCAAATGAATATTTGAGTTTTAATCCGATTAGAAATCGATAACTTACACAAGAATATTTACTTCATTAGTTCTATAAATTTCTATGCTTATTGTATTATAATTCTCTTTAAAATTATGATTTTGTAATTTCAAAGCGTAGAACGAGAGATAAATGTAATATTCTACCTAGGTATTTGTTAAGGAAACCTTTCAAACAGTGATGATGTCAGGGCATGACCTGTGGGAGAATTTGAGTCTGTTGACATAAATTTCCCCCAACGTGGCCATATCTTCGATCATGCTCAAAGTGGGCTAATAATGTTCTATCAGTTTTCTCTCATTCATATATTGACCATTACCCGGGGAGAATCTTCTGAAATCACCAATGCTTATAATTAGTTTTCCATTACAAATCAAAGGATAATAATGAAATATTGAACATACTTAATATTTTGTTTTCAGCTGTGGATTTTAGATTTGCAATTCATATAATGTTCCCTTCTAATCGAATTTGAGGGAAAAGTAGTTGCCAAAGATTAATTCAAAGAAATGTTCTCAGTCCTCTGATGAAAATAGGATCACACTTTTAAGAAAGAAAAAAAAAAAGAAAACGAAACGAATAATTCCTACAGGGTTTGGACATATAAGCTTATGATTGACAGACTATTGACCCAAACCGCTCGACCAGTTCGTACGTCTTCACTAACCTTCTTTAGACTTTTGTGTAAAGTGGTTTCCTGCTCCACGTTTTTTTGTTTGTTTGTTTGTTTATGTCGATACGACTATAAGTTTGTGGTGAATATTTGGGCGTTGTAGGTCTTGCAATGCATTAAACTCTTCTTCGTATAAACTACATTCAATTTTACGTCATAATAACTTATATACATCAGGTTGAATCTGTGAAATAATTGGGGTTGGAGTGATCGTAAATGTTTTCATAGTTAGAAGCCTGGATATGCAAACCCGCCTAACGTGGGAATTTACTTCTGTGAAATTTGGTACCCGTAACCCGGTTTGTTTTTTGTTTTGTTTTTTGATGACGTCATATTTGGCATAAACCTGCCGGATGAAAGTCCACCAAGCATTTTTGACATACTAGACTACGTATTTGTTCAAAAAGTATTGGGGGATTTTGCTCCATTGAATGGTACCAAGATGTTGTCTGGCGCATGGACTGGACTAAGTATTCATGTAATATTAATAAGTCGGAATGTGTTGTAAAAAGCGTGTGTGGGGAGCAACAACCACAGTACTAATCATAGTACTCCAATGCACCCGGCATATTTCTTATCCAGCTTACCCTTCTGAAACATTAGACCGGATAGTCGGTAGTCTACCGTATATACATTTACGACACACAAGATGAGAAATTTTCGAAGAGAAACGAAAAACGCTTGCCCAGTATCGATTTAAGACGAGAGAGAACCGTTTGGGAATTGAAGCGAGACTTTTACAAAAATGAGACGAGACAAACTCTTTTTTACTCGTCTCGTTTCGTGGGTAACACTAATATGACATTTTAAGAAAGTAATTACCATCCCTCTTCTGTTACTGCTCCGTCGAATCTCCAAAAATCCCCTGCTAGCGGTACCTACTGTATGTCTTGTCCAAATTTCAAGTTTCTAGCTTAAGCTGTTTGGCATGAACATTGATCAGTCAGTCAGACACTCACTGAGTCAGGACATTTTTTTAATTATACAGATATATGAATACAGATCGCTACTAAGCGAGAAGGACGTGTTCCAGGCGTGTGGTTGGAGGGGCGCCTAAAAGGGCAATAGATGGATAGATGTACAACTGTGAGCAAAATAAATGACGCGTCTCTTTATTCTGAAGTTTTTTTAAATATTCCCGTTTTCTTTATATGTTCAAAATTTCAGAAGGTTTCCCCAGCAGGAAAGGTTAATAGCAAACCCGTTTTTAATATTTGTGTTAGATATTAGCTTAAAATAAATAAATAAGAAGTAAAAATTAACGAACAGCTAGAGATAACAGTTGAAAGTGCCTATCGAAAAGCACGAATTGGTAGCACGATCATAATGGAAATCCTGTTTACCGTAGAGCAGATTCATTTCACGTAAGAAAGTGAATAGCTCAGTTAGTTAAAGCAAAAAGTCTATATACCGTAGGTAGTTGGTTTGAGCCCCATAGAAGTGCAATTTTAATTTTTGTTACTATGGTTATTTTACTTTTTTTATGTAGGAAAGGATCAAATTGTAACATATGAGAAGAACTCATAACGATACAAAATAAAAAAAATGTCGTTGTAGCACTTGCATTAGTGTCCATAATTTTTGTTTGCAAACAGTTTTGTTATTACTTCCCCTGTGCTCACTGCTCCCTACATGCTCACTGGTGCATAACGAATGTTTCCCAGTAAATTTTAACTCTAATTTGGAGAATTTTATGAAGTTTCACAATGTTTCCCACTAGATAGTCTTCTATCTACTTTTTTGGACACTTTGATAACAGGTTTCCCCGTTAAATGTTTAATTTTCCCTGTATTTGTCTTGAATGGAAATTGTTTTGAATTTACTACATGAGGTAAGTAGCCCGAAGGAGGAGAACTCAAGTAACTGATATCCTACCACGTAAAAGCAACCAATTGTAGAATGATTATGCTTCTTACCTTCAACACATAATCTTCACGAAAGAGAGTCAGACAGAAAAATCATATTTTTTCCTCCCCTATGACCCTTATTATTATTATTATTATTATTATTATTATTATTATTATTATTATTATTATTATTATTATTATTATTATTCCTGAATATGCCACCCTTGCAAAAGTAGTAACCTTAGACATCTTAGTTTAAAGTGCTTTTTTTAGTAATAATTTGAGCAACCACGTAACAAAATTTAAAATGTAGGAGGGGGCACGACGCTTTATTTTGCCCCTTTCTTTCAGCACCCTCCCAACAGAAGGTATATAATTTCTGACAAGCAGGGCAGACAAAATGAATAAGAAAGAAATTTAGAGCATCCTTTCCTCCTTCGAGAATGGAACATCACGTAGCATTTTTTATTTTACCCAAGATGACCCTAGAAGGTTATGGTTAGGTAACAAAAGAAATACCTTATATATTTATAGCGCCCTTTGACTGTAATATTACCGCTTCTTTATTTGTTCGAGGGCGCCCTACACAACCAAGGGTGAACAAAATAGGAAAAGTGTCTAAAGATTACAAAGCACTTCATATTTTGTCAGAAGCAAGGCAGTGTATACACAACATTGTTTTCGTTAACAAGTGTTTCACCCTTGAGTCGCTTATAAAATTAGTCAGAATAAACTACGATCTTTCGGAGTCCCCAATATCTTCTACCAGAATTTAAGGAAGGACACAAAGCCCCCTTAACCCCCGTCTTGTAACGCTACTAAAATTAAATCTAGCTGATCGTAAATAATAGTAACGAAAGTTAGCAGGGTCTGTAGGAGTTGACTTGGGCATTTCCAACATATGCCCAGTGTTTCAAGTATCAGAAGCAACCTGTTTATAAAAGGAATGACTACTAAAACGATGCAGTATTCCCAATTCGAACATTACTACCATAATGATAACACTTTAATATAAAATACTTTACAGTCGCTTCAATTAAATTAATTTTAACATATTACATTGTCACGTCAATAAGAATAACAACGAATAATAATAAAAATAACCAATGATCAGTTTTCCTCTCACTTTAAATTTCTAAGTAATATTAGTGGTATAAAAATTGTTGAAAGTCAATAGAGAAACTTCTAGTGTCTGAATGTAATAATGATACCAGAGATGGAGTGGATCGGTGGGTCAGTGGGTCATGTGGGTCAAGTTTTCTGGGTGGGTCAGTGGGTCGTAGGTCAACAGCATGTGACCCACTGTGACCCACCATGCACCGTGACCCACTGTGACTCACCACCCACAATGACCCACTTTGACCCACCACCCACCATGACCCACTGCGACCCACCACCCACCGTGACCCACTGCGACCCATCGACTCAGTATGATCTACCGACCCTCCCTGCTCACTGCATTGTAGACAGTATCTTCTGAGGACTGGTAAATTTGTCTCCGTTTTACTTTCAAGACCTTCATTACCCTTTCTTTTCCACTTGTTAGTCTACTTATATGAGGTGAGTATATCTAACCAAGTGAAAAAAGAACTTCAAGACTTTTGGATATTGATATTTTTAATTGTAATAATAGCAGTATCACTTAAACTACTACTTGGCTTTAGAGACCTGTGAGTTTTTAGAGCTAACTACTGGAAAGAATACATTTTTGAATCACTGTAATATATAAATTATTATATAAAAAATAACTATGTATGTAACTATGTGTGTCTGATCATCACGGTCAAATTGCAGTCAAATGAAATTACTTTTGGTATATAGTTAGGCCTTAATCCAAACTAGGGTGTTATATTGCTTTTATTATAACGCATAATATCCTAAGGAGGTAGTGAGGATCCGAATTTTTGCAAAAAAAAAAAAAAAAAAAAAAAAAAGAGTATCTGGCAAGCCGTTAAACTTACGGAGCTGAAATTCAGTGTATTAACTCTTTATTGAAAATAAACAGTGTGTGTCCTAGCATTTTTTAAAATTCTCCTTTATGTGGGGTGGGGGGGCTCTTTCTATATATGGAAAATTGGTAATGAGTTGGTTTGTAAAAATGATTTAAAACGATCGATGTTATTTAAGAAAAAAATAGAAACAAAAAATACAGTGCTTGGCTTCATATATCCATTGCTTTCTGCTATAATAATTGCTGAAGCTTATGTTTATTATTTGGAGCGCTTATAGCACAGGGCAATCAGCCCATAAAGTTGTGAAAAAATAGGCATACAATTTGTACTGCAAGCTTAATTACACGGAAATTTGAAGTTTGGATTGTACGCATAATTGTATGGAAAATTTTACACTTTTTCTCCCTTTACGTTGGTCTACTTACTTTGGTTTGGAACTTTGAAATTTCATCCTTTTTTCCACTGAAAAGTATTGATAATTCAACAAAGAAATAATTATAGTATGATAATTTAATTGAAATTCATCGTAATTTGGCACATGGCAAACAGCAATGTGGTAATTGAAGTTGAAGAAGGAGGGAAATTCCCATTCAACTCTGAACACTTTCCAGAAACCTCGTTCCCTTTCGCTTTCTAGATGGGGGAGGGAACTTGGTAATGGTATCAAACATTCATGTGTAATTACAAAAATTAAATTTATAAACAAATAAGACATCATCAGTTTATCAGGCTTTAATTGATAATTTATTCACAAGATTCCCTATCAAAGGCGTGGTAGATGAAGTTTCTGTTCTACATGGGTCGACATTACCAACTGACATGGTCGATATGGAAAAGATGTTGTATGGTGATAGAGAGATGATACTTCTTGCTGAGAATTTCAAACCTAACCAAGAAAAATCGTTATCAGACTTAAGTCTAACAAGTAGATTGTCGATGAGAAGTTGCAGAAATTGGGTAGAAATATTATCAATTTCTACGACAGGTTGCGAACGGAAATTTCCCCTTATGAATTTACAGATGACTAATATTAGAAGTACACTAAGTGCTCAAACATTGTCTAACTTGTTGCTCATCAATGTTAATGGCCTACCGCTAGACAAGCTCAAAGTAGACGAGCTAGTTATTTCTTGGCTGAAGGATGGACATCATTCCACTGCGGATGATTTACCGCGAAAAAGTTACCAACAGGAAATAAATCCGAATTCAGATTTGTTTTAAGGTGGAAAATTACGTGTTACGGAAAATGTATATTTGTATTGCTAATGGCTTATTTGTGTTATTCAACTTTGTACCTAATTTTTAGTAAGTCTCTTCTTTGCTTTAGGTAAACTACTTTGAATAAATGTTCATAATAATTGCAATTATGCATATTTTTAACTTAAATTTAACGTGGTGTTTTAGTGATTACACAAATTACAATTATGAGCATACTTTATGGAAATGCTCTGACATAGGGTACCGGAGCACCTTTATACCCTATGAACAACTGATTTTTCAAGTCTTTTGTGAGAAAAATACTGTGAACTGAAAAACCATAACCCTTTCCATATTGTACAGGGGTATTTTCCTGCGAATAGAAGTTTCTTGTGGAATGCGTTTAGAAATTAACACTTGAAAGAATACTCTCTTAGTACAGCGGGGGACACTTCTAAATGGTACACCTTAGCCGTAAATCTCCATATGGCTGTACCATTTAGAAGTGTCCCCCACTGTACAAGTATATTTTAGGCACACACTAATTTCCCCCCACCTCGAACTGTTTCAATTTCCTCACTGACAAACACTTTACCATTTTATATCGTAAAGGTCAGATCCACTGTTATTGTAACAGGGTGGTGCTTGAGCGATTGACTAGAAATTCAAACTCCGATTAGTGACAATTTCACAGTCTTGTTTTATTACAAATGTAAACTCTTTAGTCAGTTTAGAAGAGGCCGTGGATCGTGTTCAGAGTTGATGACGATGGATTTTGGTGAGTCAGAGTAGGTCAAAGTGGATGAGAGTGATTCATGGTGGGTGGTGGGTCAGAGTGGGTCACCGTGCGTGGTGGTTCATGGTGGGTCACAGTGGTTCATGGTGGGTGGTGGGTCACAGTGGGTCACGGTGGGTGGTGGGTCATGGTGGGTGATGGGTCAGAGTGGGTCATGGTGGGTGGTGGATCAGTGGGTCGTGGGTCACGGTGAGTGGTGGGTCAGTGGGTCATGGGTCAAGTTTTCATTGACCCACGCCAACTCTGAATGATACGTATGGGGACAATGTGTTGAGGTATTTAGGTCTAATCCTGCTATATTAAAGCCTGGGAATGTAATGATTAGATTCTGTACTAAATTAGAAGTAAATGTTTTAAATAAAACAAACATCCATTGTAGGCCAATAATTATGCCGAAACTATCTCCAGTGAATTCAAGTGATATAGCAAACAATAACGCCAATTTACAAACTGGAAAATATCACTGTATTTGTTTTACATTTCATGTTCACAAGGAAAATTTCAGGTCTCTCCCTGTTGCCTATTCACAAGTGTATAACAAGATTTTAGGAGCTTCTGGTTTCACAGAGACAGATACAGAAAAGCACAGGTTTACTTATTTGACCTCTTGTACCGTCATCTGTCAAATTTTAACAGGAAATGTCGTACAGCATAAGAGAAAAGAGTGCTGTAGAGTTTCTGGCCTGGGCAATTAAGATTTTAACTGAAAGTAGATATTAGTTTGTGAATAACATTTTTAATTGCTCGTATTCGGAAGGAATGTATTGGACCTAAAAAGCGCGAACAAAATATATTTTATCTATTTTAAATTAATGAAAACTGGAACGCGTGCCTTTTCATCCTTTTCATTATTTAGAGATATGTAGAAAAGATAATGTGCGCATGATGTTAATATAGATCTATGGTCTGAGATCAAAACGCTTGCTTGAATAACTGTTATTAATTTCTTAAACCTTTTAGAAAAAGTAAGAAATGGAAATGTCGCGAAAGTTAAGCGATTAATTTTGCATACTTAGATGCAGTGGCGGCTGGTACTATATGTTGCATGGTTGTGCAACCGGATATTTTTTTAATACTAAACATATTTTAGGTATTAAAGTAGTGTATCAGTAAAAAATAAACCTTTGCTCTTGAGCGCAAGACAATATTGATGCATTTCTAAAAAAATGAATTAAAAAACTAAAAGAAAGATAGAGATTTACATTTCCAGTTGCAGCGAGCGTTGCCACTGGAAGCAGTAACGTTGAGCATATAGCGGCGAGCGCCTATCTCTTTCTTAACTGTTTGCAGTTGCAGCTTGTTGTGCAACTGATGTATCGTCAGCTTCTGTAATAGTTACGAATTCCTCCGCTTAGCGGCGCTTGACTCAATTGATGAGGTAACATACAGACGCTTGGAAGAAAGAAGTTATTCACAAAACAAACTCGCAAAGAACAAATACGCGTCTGGTGGTAGTATTGTTTCTTTCTTTCTTAATATCGGGGGAGTTTTGCCCTCCCAAAGTTGAGGGGTTGTGGTTCTAAATATTCATTATGATTAAAACAGAGGAATTATCAAGATATAAAATAATTCTGCATTTTAATTTTGTGCTCGTATTGGTGCAGTTTTTAAGAATGTTTACTGCCTCAAGAACTGTCCCTATCGGTTCTCTTTCAAGCAAGATGTTTTCCTTTTCCCTGGGGGAAGGGTATTGTCATATTACCAGCCATAAAATCAAGAGATTTCAACATGGAACACCAGGAAGTATGTGTAACGAAAAACTGAAGTATAAATGTAGTAAACGGGACTTAATACTGTATTAATGGTATTTCTTCCCACTCCACCCAGTTAAGTAATTTGTAATTAATTTTTCATCAATACTTTTTACGGCCATATGCTAAAGAAGATGATGAGAATGAATGAAATGTCGGAATGAAGAAAGTGGGAGGAAACACACGTACACGGTGTTCGTCCAACACAAAGCCCACTTGACGCGACCTGGGATCGAACAGGGCCACAAGTAATTTAGAATACAGGAAATAATTTGTAACACTGAAAGAATAATAATCGTACTATGCACAGAAGTATACATATTATTTTTGTGCTTAAGAGGATGCTTGATTTTGTTTTCACAAAATATCTCCAATTTAAAACATCGTTACAGTTTTAACGATGACACAGAACTGAAATAAAGAAGACACAATAGTCAAACATACATGTAATATGATGTACAGAATGAATAGTAAAGCAAATCAAATCAAATGAACATTGGTAATAGCAGAAATATCTAGTCATTGCAATCGCAGTTCGTTCTTTTTTTCTACTTTGAGATATATACCTACATTCCCAAGAGAAATTCCTATATTCAACAAAAAAATGAAATGAAATCTTTAGTTTTACGTCCCACGTTTATGCCGGTTAGGCTAAAGAAGACGGTGGTGATGAGAAATGAATGAAATGGTGGAATGAAGAAAGTGGGAGGAAACGGGAGAACCCCGAGAAAACCCACGAGCACGGTGTTTGTTCACCACAAAGTTCACACTGCGCGAGCTGGGATCGAACCAGGGACTCCAAGCACCAGAGGTGAGCGCTCTACCACTTTTTTTAACTTCCTGACTTATTTTCTACTGCAACCACTTTTCGGGACTACTAGACACGACAGGGACACGAACACAGAAACATCGAGGACAGTTAAAATTCCACCCTTGCTACTACAGAGGGACTCGAACCCCCAACGGGCTTCACCTCACAATCATCAGCCTAACGCCTCAGACAGCTCGGCTACACCCACCGGCTTAGCACTGAGCCACCGCGCCCTCCTCCTATATTAAAGATATTTTCAGCATCAAATTCAGTGATTTCGAATTCATGGTTAATTCCCATCGATTGAAAACTAACAAGTCATTTCAAATATTAATATTTAGTAAATCATGTCTCGAAGGAGGAAAAGTCCTACCACTGGTCTTATTCCTAGCTCTGTGTCTTTCATGCACATGATCCCGTGTTCGATTTCCGGCGAAAAACATAAAAAAAATAATCTCAAATCATTCACTTTCAATAATCATTTGTCTTCTTTAGCCTTATTTGTTGGAATGTTAAACTATTTTTTTATTATTATTATTTTCGAAGGAAAACATCTTAGATTTCGTGCTTCTTTATAGTAGAACAGCAGACAAAAATACGTGGTTACTGAAAATGGACTTTTTGTACCTTATATTCATACAAAGAAATGCTAACAAAATGCGTATTGTCGGAGGAGAGACGTGATGATGTACCCCAAAGAGAATAAAGCGGAAAATATTTGCGGTAGCGATGTTTTTTATTCAGAAAAAACTTGGCGATCAGCAATTCAGATTTCAATGAAGTCATAGAAAAATTTGATGCTCGAAAAGAATGAAGAAAGACCTTTTATTTTAAAATGATGCATAGTTTATTTAATTAAATAATTTTTGTTTAACTGCTTGCTTGAATATATGCATTTCCTTGCTTTTTTCTTCTTTTGGGGTTAACGCCATCATTCAAGCCTTACAGCACATACTATATATTCGATTTATCTCTATCATGTGGTTCGGATTCCACGTTAATCAGTAGGACCACGTCTGATATGGTCTCGCTGCTGAAAGGGACGCAAAACTAAACTAAACTCAACTCAACTCGATTTATCTCGTGTTCAATAACACGAGTATAGAAGTTTCGTACCTGGTATATAAGTAGTTTATGAACGTACATTGATAGTGGTTGTTTCAAATAAAGAAAATGGCTTATATATTAAGGTGGATCACCACCCGGAAGTCAGTAATATATTTTAGCCCATTCCCTTAATTATAACGCAATGAAACGTTACATATTATAAATATTGTATTATAATATAGAGTGATTAAATTTCAAATCGTCCAGGGTGGTCCACACGACCGTCTCAGATTTAGCTTATATTTTAAAATAAGAAACTACATACAAAATTATTAGACCCATATTTTTTTTCTTTTTGCTGAAAAAAATTTTTCTTCGATATACAGCCTTCCAAAATGGCCGCCCTCCTCTCGGATTGCTCGAAAAACTGAAAAAATGGGCAAATTAAAACTTTTATTGTAGAGAAACGAGTGTACTTAGTAACATAATCGCAATAGCAGGAAGAGTATAAAGTTGTATGTTTCGTTGGAGGGTCAAAATTCGTCTATTGGTCCAATAGGAATCGCGCAATTCACTCACAATGTTGCCAACTTTGATGAAATTTTTGCTAACTTCAAACATTTTTTTTTCTGTCCTCACGAGCAATATCAACCATCTGCTTCTAGCATAGAAATCTACTCCATAAGGTCTCTTGAAAATATAAAGGACTTACGTTTCTGATTACTACATCCCACGTTATAGCATGATGAAAACCTGAAAATTTCATTAAGACGCCATGTTTGGACGCCATTTTCTCAAAAACCCCACCTTTTAAAAATCTGAATTTTTTATATGTATTGGAGAAGTACCTAAGTATTTAATATCCGTTAACCGTTCATGCGGCTGCAGCCCCTAACATTTGCAATTAATTATTGAAATTTCGATTTTTGTACTTGCAATGTAAATATTTCCTATGGACACTTAGGTCCTATACACAAGGCGATTTGAAAGGGAGTATGAAAATTTTGAGAGATAAATCCTGACATCAAATCCAGTAGAAAAGTTCCTATAAACATTAGTCGAATTCAGCTTCGTTTTCGAGTTACAGGGTTTCCAACTCGGGAACAAAATCGGCTCGCGACAATGGAAAATAAAATATAAATTTCGTGTTAAATCAGAAACTGTGTGCTCAAGTTATGATGAAGTTGAGAAAGTTGATTTGTATTAACATGATAATTTTTACGTGCGTTGCAATTCGGTTGACAGTGTTGCCAACTTGCTAGAACTTTTATTTGTTTCCAAATGACAATACGTGGTTTTTATTTGATATTTGGTATTTATTAATGATTGTAAACATCACATGAAGCATAATTTTCCCTCACACCATCACAGTTTTCGAAAACTTACATGTATTTCATTAAAAGGTTTTATCTCGTGCGTTATTGATAGTTTGTGTGATTAGGTGTCGTGAACATCGTCCTAGTGTTCTCTGGAACCATGAAAATTGTTTACACTGGTAGCATGATATTGCAGTGCACTAGTTAAGCGTTTGTGTGAATAAGAATGGGGAAGTCCTATTACAGTAAGGACCGTATTAAATGTGTTCATTATGCTAAAAGCCGTAAGATGATTGTGCACAGAAAGAATTCTAGACAAAAAAAACATATATATATATATATATATATATATATATATATATATATATCTTGCGGTAAAATATATGGATTGCGTACAGCGTGTCTGCCCAAAGGTACTATTAGGGGAGGATGATTATTTGTGTCCTGTACACAAGGCGATTTGAAAGGCAGTATGAAAAATTTTGAGATGTGAATCCTTCACCGTAGTCTAGGTTTCACCGATAACGGCCGTTTTAATGGGAGCACATTGATGTTTAGCATGTTAAATGTCTGGTTAATTGTTTCCAAATCTACATTCAGAGGAACAAATTCTTTATCTTGCTGGTGCATAATTTCATATTTACATCTTTCGTGATCACCAATATCACACACATTCACGTTATTCACAGTAAATATTCAAACCACCCTACACGAATGATCATTCTCTTCTAATAGTATGTTTTGGCAGACGCGCTGTACGCAATACATATATTTTACCGCAAGATAAAATGTTTGTCAAGAATTCTTTCTGTACACAATTATCTTATGCCTTTTAGAGTCATCAACACATTTAATACAGTCCTTACTGTAATACACTGAGAAAAAAATTGTAGGTGGCGCACTTAAAAAGATAGGTTATATGCGTAATTCCTGTAATTTTTGGACAACGTACAGCAGACGTATAACTGAAAATGCATGTTTTATAATACTTTCTGTATAAGTGTTCCATCTATACGTACTTTCTGTATGAAACAATGTATGCGGTCAGGATCTCACATACAAATGGACGTATATAACATATAGCTGACGAAGGTAACATAAGTATATGCATGTGATATACGGAAAACTGTTAGATGTCAGACATCCTGCAACGGCATGATGTAACACCTAAGGGCAGTGCCTATGTAACATCCGGATAACGTATGTTCCGCACTGATTTCTATAGTAAGCAAGAGGATACCGTACATTTGTACAATATACCGCTGTACGGAGAACGGGTTTTTCTCTGTGTAGGACTTCCCCATTGTTATTCACACAAACACTGTAACTAGTGCACTACAATGTCATGTTATCAATGAAAACAATTTCCATGGTTCCAGAGAACACTAGGACGATGTTCACGACACCGAATCTTGTAATAAACTGCTTTGTGGTTGCAGCAGAACTTCTTGATTAAGTTCGAACTTGATGCGTGGAGTTACGAGAGGTTTTGCAATAATAAAAATAAAAAAAATCTTCTTCTTCTTCTTCTTCTTATTATTATTATTATTACAACTTACACAGACGTAGTTTTTATTCGACATTTTGGTTTTACTAATGATGGCAAACATCAAGTGAAATTCACTCGTAATGTTGCAAATTATCAATAACGCACGAGATAAACCTTATAATGAAATACATGTAAGTTTTCGAAAACTGAGGTGATGTGGGGAAAATTGTGCTTCATGTGATGTTTACAATCATTAATAAATACCAAATATCAAATAAAAGCCACGTAGTGTCATTTGGAAACAAATAAAAGTTCTAGCAAGTTGGAAACACTGTCAACCGAATTGCAACGCACGTAAAAATTATCATATTGATACAAATCAACTTTCTCAACTTCATCATAACTTGAGCACATAGTTTCTGATTTAACACGAAATTTATATTTTATTTTCCATTGTCGCGAGCCGATTTTGTTCCCGAGTTGGAAACCCTGTAACTCGAAAACGAAGCTGAATTCGACTAATGTTTATAGGAACTTTTCTACTGGATTTGATGTCAGGATTTATCTCTCAAAATTTTCATACTCCCTTTCAAATCGCCTTGTGTATAGAACCTAAGTGCCCATAGGAAATATTTACATTGCAAGTACAAAAATCGAAATTTCAATAATTAATTGCGAATGTTAGGTGCTGCAGCCGCATGAACGGTTAACAGATATTAAATACTTAGGTACTTCTCCAATACATATAAAAAATTCAGATTTTTAAAAGGTGGGGTTTTTGAGAAAATGGCGTCCAAACATGGCGTCTTAATGAAATTTTCAGGTTTTCATCATGCTATAACGTGGGATGTAGTAATCAGAAACGTAAGTCCTTTACATTTTCAAGAGACCTTATGGAGTAGATTTCTATGCTAGAAGCAGATGGTTGATATTGCTCGTGAGGACAGAAAAAAAATGTTTGAAGTTAGCAAAAATTTCATCAAAGTTGGCAACATTGTGAGTGAATTGCGCGATTCCTGTTGGACCAATAGACGAATTTTGACCCTCCAACGAAACATACAACTTTATACTCTTCCTGCTATTGCGATTACGTTACTAAGTACACTCGTTTCTCTACAACAAAACTTTTAATTTGACATGTTTTTCAGTTTTTCGAGCAATCCGAGAGGAGGGCAGCCATTTTAAAAGGCTGTATATCGAAGGAAAAATTTTTTTCAGCAAAAAGAAAAAAATATGGGTCTAATAATATTGCATGTAGATCCCATATAAAAAAAAATTAATGAAATCTGAGACTATGATGGGGACCAATTGTGGTTTGCCTGGACGATTTGAAATGGAATTGGTCTATAGAATTATGCTTGAGCTACAACACAAGATACTGATTTATTTGGTTGCGTCTTCTGATATCGAAATAATAATAAAAAAATATTCGATTAGTTTTACAATGAGCACACAAGATGGCACTTGCTGTTAGATCTTGCTAGAGGTGCTCAGTGTTATGAAATGTTTATTGATATGTATAAAGTATTTTAAAGTAACGATCTTATTACGAAATAGATATATTGTTTGACCGTTTTTCGTGTTATGTTTCACATTTTATTTAAATATTAATTTACATTTAAGGAAATAAATTTTGAGAAGAAGCTTGTGCAGACCGCCATAACGCCTTGTTGCCAAATTTGTACGTTTACTGTGGTAGTCACAATAAGAAAAGTTTTGGATTCTAGCGTTGCAGTTCAAGAAGCGGAACTTAGCTGTGAATTGCGGCAAGGGTCGAAAACTAATTTCTCCAGAAGTATCCAAGTAGAATTCCATGATTACTTCCTTTATTATCTGGCACCATTAAACATTCGACACTACCTGGCAACGCTGCACTTTTCAAGCAGTGTTTTGCGTAGCACCGATGACACCTAGTGATCCACCTTAAATCAATATTAGAGAATACACTTTAATCAATAAATATACAAATACAGCTTAAAAACACTTTCCTCTTCATATTTCCTGAATATTTTTTTTGATAAAGCTCAAGAGCGCGCGTATCTACATATCTTTGATATTGCGACCGGTGCTTCTACAGACTACGAACCGCTACTGCTTAGATGTGATGAACATTATTTTTAAAATTCTGAAGAATGAAATAAATGTTGCAGGATGCTTGATATGACATTGTCAATGTCCTTTACTTTCATCAGGGATGGCCAACACTTTGACCGTGGTCTACTACTAGGACGTAAATCCTAACAGCTAGACCTCGGTATACTGTGTCATACTGTCTAATCCAATCAGGCACACCCATTTCGGTGCACAAGTTGCTAATTTCTTATATATTAACATTTGTGATCATATAAAACAAAACAATTATGTTTGCTATAAATATTCTTCAATTTTATGGTATTGGACTTTATTATTTACTTTACATTAGGTCCTTGTTATAAATTTATATCAGTGATTCTCAACCTATTTCCTATAATGATCCCTCTTTATAACACCCTGTTGCCAGCGACTGTTATATCTAAGTTTCTGTTCTTAAGGAGAGTTAGGATTAGAAAAAGTACAATATTTTTTCCGAAATCCGGAACTTTCTTGAATTCCGGACTTTTTTCGAATTCCGGAATTTTTCTGAAATCGGATTTTTTCCGATCTTACTTTCCGGATTCCGAAAAGTAAAATTTCCGGAATTTTCCATCCCTTTCAAACACCGGGATAGTGGGATCGCCGAGGGACATCATCTCACATAATTGACGTGAACATATATATAAGTAATAGATACAACTTTTCTTATACATTGCTGTAATAAGAGGTATGTCCACATGCATAGATTATTAATTGACTTTTGGTATTTGAAGAAGATGAGAGGATAAACCTTCTAAGATCCATTTTACGTTTTCTTTACATAGTGCAGTGTTGTCTTTAACCATTTACTTAGGTCCTATAAAAGGTATTTAAGCCAGTTCGTTTGATAGATCAAGGCAGACATGAACCGAAGAACACCCCAGATGCGTTCTGGAACCAGAGGTTCAACTTAATGGCACCAAATAGGGGCGAGGATGGGGCGTGACGAAACTCCGAGCGCTTGATGTTCTTTTGTTATTTGACTCGTTCAACCTGCTTTCAAAGGTATATTTCTTCTTCTGTTGAGAAGGAACGACTCATATATGCAGCAAATTGGTCAATGTTCGATCATTTCCCCCTTCTCTACATATAAAGAAAGAAAGAAACAACCCACATGTCTAAATCATTAATCATAGTGTAACGCGGACAAAAACTATGGCTACGTCGTTGGACACACATTAAGTGAATTTGTCACTAGTAAGAGGATATGACTGCTTAGATAGTTCCGATCACCACCCACTAAGATTTTTAAAATCTTGCCTATAGAGTACATACTTTTGACCTTGTACAAGATTTCAAAAATTTTTCTCATCCTTAGTTTTCAAGATAACAAATTGAGATTTGGTACACGCATTGTGCACACCTCTGACTATTTATTGAGATCTGTACGTGGAACCGGGCCTGGGCTAGAGGGGCTGAAAGTATTCAAAAAGAGATCTTTTCGGAAAATTTCCCTAATTTCCCGTTTTTCGCGTCTCATATTCGCATGCGACTCGTACCCTTTGATAGATTGTTTTTTTTTTCTGAAGAGTATGAAATATGAACCATGATCTAGGGAGAAGTAGTCTTGTCTTAGAAAATTATTAGATCATGTTGTATAAATATATATAAGAAAGATTGGTCACCTTGAGATTTTTAAAACCATTTTCCGCCTTCAGTTTTCAAGATATCACATTGAGATTTTGTACACGCAATGTCTATATTTCTGAGTATTTCCCAATCTGTTTCGAGATGTCTTCGTCAACCCAAACTTGGGACCGATGGGCTCAAAATTGTGGGAAAAGGAAATTATTTTGAAAATTTATCGGATTTTCCCTAATTTCCCGTTTCTGCTGTACGATATGGGCATGCGAGAAGTACCCTTTGAAAGGTTGCTTTATTCTAAAAGGAATGACGTATGAAACATGATTCTAGGATAAGTAATAATGACGCAGTCAATTTTTACATTATGTGCTACGTATATATATCTGTATGCATATTATTCATAATTTTGACCTTGAGCCAAATTTCAAAATTTTTTTCCTCCCTGAGTTTTCTAGATATCAGAGTGAAGTTGAGTACATGGTTTGTGAACAACTTTAGCTATTTATCAAACTTGTTCGAGATCTCTACGTCTACCCAAACCTGGGGCCGAGGTGCTCAAAGTTTTCTAAATGTTGTTTTTTTTTTTCGGAAAATTTCCCGCATTTTCCCTAATTTTTCGTTTCTGGAGCATGATATGGGCATGTAAGTAGTACACTTTGAAATGATGCTTTATCCTAAAGAGAATGAAGTATGAACCATGATCCTAGCAAAAATAGGGATGATAGTACATTTTTACATTATGTGCTCTGTGTAAATCTACAGATACATACATACCTTTGACCTTGTACACTCCGCATAGAAAAAATTACGACAGATAACGCCGTGCAGTTAGGCCACCCAATAAACACCTTCTTATTCCATAATCGTGTCAGGTAAAGATACCCCTTCTATCTTCTCCCTTCTTCTCTCCCATACTAAAACTAGCTAACAACATGAGCGCAATTCTAATTTCTAACTACACATGTATTAGTTTCGATAAAATGAAATAACAAAACCGAGACGAAACAAGATTCATAGGTTGATGTAGGGAGAAACTGAAACACAAACAATGAAAACTTGAAATCAATGAATGTGTATTACTCAAAGATTCAGATATGAGGCAGAGAGAGAGAGAGAGAGAGAGAGAGAGAGAGAGAGAGAAAGAGAGAGGGAGAAGAGGAGAGAAGAAGAAAAATAAAAGGGAGAACAGATAAAACTGTGGAATTCAAACGTAGTAAGAAAATAACCTAACATTATAAAGTTCCGTTTCCAGAAATCCAACTGAAATATAGAAATAACGTTTGTTTCTACATAGTTTTTTTCAAAACTATTCGAAGATATAGAGGATACTTTAAACATTCATTATGTCACTTTCATAATGGATAGCATTCTAAATTTCAAGTAGAACTCTAGATCTCCGAGACACATCTAGGATAATGTCAAAAGTTTAACACACATGCTTTGTTCCGCGTGGCTCGATCGCAAATTCGGTAGTGTTCATTCGACGTACTGATCCAAAATACATTCTAATATACCCAGTAGGTAGTGTTGGTCATGTCCTCCATTTCAGACTACTAATGCAAACTGAACAAAAAAAGAAGAAAGAAACGAAGCAAAAAGAAAAGGAAAGAAAGAAAGAGAAAATTGAAGAGTGCTATTTTACTGCTAAATTTCTATCAGAAATACCCTATATTACAAGTCCAAACTGCATCGTAATGAATAGTTATAAATGTTCGAAAGGAAAAGTTTATGCTTCTCATTTATGTAGCATTTTCAGATTTCAACGTCAATGAAACACATTGAATTATAGGATGGAAATAAATTTTGTGTCGAAGTAGTATAAATAAAATTTTGTTTTCAAATAACCAAAGAAGTTACCATTTTCTAATCTTTTCCGAAGATTTATCTGTTCCGAACATCCAGCATTAATTTAATCTCTTCCGGATATAACGTAATTTGCAGAATGAACACGCTAAGAGCTCAAACGGATCATCGTGTCAGTCGGATGATGTTGGTTAAGTTATAGATCACCACTGGGTCGAGAATTCAAATCCATAATGACCCGGTAATTTGACTGAGACTCGCTAACCCAGAGGATAAAGAAGAGATTTTAATTATTCCCTTGCGTTTAAACAGTATTTCTGTCAGAGATGACCAAAACTGGAGACGTTATCCCCAGAGCACGAAAAACACGACGCCAAAGTTCACAGTTAATTAGATTCTCCAGACCAGGTATATCGGGCTTTTGTTCCGTTTTAACTTTGGAACACCGCTTCAGATTAATAGGAGTGGCAATAGACTTTTTTTTATCAATAGTCGAGACTTGTTTTCTCTTCTTTCAGTTAACATAAGCTTTCATACGATACTCAACTTGAACCACTTTCCATTTCAACATTTTGAGTTAGACCCCATGTGGGGCCCTGCGAGGGACCCTGGAACATTTTTTTTTACTTTGAATCATTATACTTTTAAAATTATGACATACCCGTGTTTTTGTTTCTACACCTATTCCACCGTTTCAGATTCATACGAGTGGCCATAGACTTTGCAATGAAGATTGCGTTGATATTTTGACCCACCACTGTTTTGCACAGGCTTATCGTAGAGAGTCGCGACTTGATTTATCTTCTTTTATTTAACACCAACTTTCATACGATTTGCAAGTTGACCCCACTTTCTGTTTAAAAATTTTGAGTGGGACACCGTCTGGGACCCTGGGACAATTAATTTTACTTTGATAAGTTATACTTTTGAAATGATGAAATACATGTTTTTCTGTTTTCATATTTGCCTCACCGTTTCAGGTTTCTCGCGGTTGCAACGGACTTTATGGACAGCTTGAAGGTGTTAATAAAAATGAGTAACGTTCTGCCCTCAAGCGGAATGCTTGAGACCTCCCCAATTTTGGTAACCGGTTTTGATTTAACCTTGACCCAAACTTCAGGAAATTTATACATCACCCCGCTTTGTGGGTTCAGGTTCGAGTACATCCAGTGTAAGTTTTGATCACGTTTCCTGACTGACCTCCTTCATTCCAGGTCTTTGTGTGCCCTCTACAACGGAACTGTCACGTACCTGAATACTGCTGCTTATCATGGACAGTCTAAATTGCAAAACAATGGCTTCACGCACTACGTTTTTGACAATGCTGACCTAAACACTGAAACAACTCCGGCCATCTTCCCGGAATTGGAAAGCCTATGGTTAAAGAATTCCAAAGAGTGTGGAATGAAGCTGCTAAATCTAGTCGAACAGCCAAACTATGGATACAATATATCCGAATGGCGATCCTGATGATGGAGTTTATTACACCAGAGAGAACTGGAGACTTTCAGTTGCACTTGAATACGGTCGTGTGCTTCCTTTTTCCATCCTTCCTTTCTCCACCTAAATGCTAAAGACGCTCATTTATATCTCCAAAAGATGATTGAACTACCGTCTCAAATGAGTGAAGAAGCTTATGAACATTTTGCACGTGAGAGGTACTTCACAATTCGAAGAAATTCAAAATACTGGTCTGGTACGTGGTCAGACATGGTAATTGAGCAATCAATCATGAGACCTATGAAATCGATTGGTGGACTTACTCATGGGTGAGGAATTACAGAACAGACGCTACCACGATGAAACTTCGACTCTTCCACTTGTAACAGATGTCGCCAAATCTTTGGAATATTTCACGGCGTGACCTCAAATACAAGTTATGAACACAATGGCAGGCAAATTAGCGATTCACGTGGTATGAAGAAAATGTATGTCAGTGATGATATCGTAAGCCTTTATACCAGGATTATTGTAGACTCAACAGTCAATTGCGACAACGAACGCGGGGAGGGAGAAGAATCCTTGCATGCAATAGAAAGGACTGTGGAAATACAGAGAAAATTCAAAATGAAGATTCTTGCATCAATCGCCTCTGCTCTCAAAGTGGGAGATACAAGCATCATCATCAACACTCAGCAAATATTCCATCGCATTATGTACGTCGTGAAAGACCGACAAAAGTTGAAGTAATGTTTTTCTTATGAACTAGCTCCCAAACTTCCATATATTTTTCATGAAGCATTTGTGCGAAAAAGAGTTAAATCTTTTTACTGCAAGTTTTCACTCCGGAAGTAGATTCACACGTGCCTGAACAATGTATGAATGTTATAGACGGAGGACATCTGCAGAGTGTAATCTGGTCTTGACCAGCTACATATGACCATGTTGTTGACCGCTATGTGTCATATATGTTAACCAACTTTAGCAGTAATTGCATTGTTGTGTTCGATGATTATCCAGACATATCTACAAATAAATGCTTGGCGAACAGCTCGACGAACTTCACCGGTAATACACCCTAATCTAAATGCACTAACTACATCGTCACAGGAAGATTTCCTAGCAAATAACAAGAACAAAGCATCATTAATCGAACTTCTAGCTAGTCGCTAAAAGTCGTCCAATACAGATGTTCGAATAGCTGAAGCAGATGCCGATACACTCATTGTATCAGCTGCTATAGAGATGGCAAACACAACATCATCGGTAGTGGTTGTCGGTTGTGATACAGATTTACTTGTCCTATTAATATCTGTCAAGTGAAAATGATATGATCTGGTTTCTTTGCTTAGCATCCAGTCAACAAAAACCGAAGTTGTTCTCTATTCAGGGCCAGAAATCACTGCTGGGAGAAACATGTGAGGCACTTCTTTCCCTTCACGCAGCTACCGGATCTGACTCAACTTCGGCGTTAATAAACAGGGTAAACGGAAAGCATTACCCCTCATACAGAAAGATAACAACCTAAATTAGAATATATTAGTATTTAATAACCCATTAGCAACAGAAGCAGATATCCAAAGCAGGCGAAATATTTTTACTATACTTGTATGGTGGTGGACAACAACAAACATTGGACAATCTACGGTACTACAAGTACGATAACATGATATCCAAACAACCTTTCCACATGACGTTTGACCTTTCATCACTACTTCCTACAAGTGACGCAGCTGCCCAACATTCTTATCGTGTGCACTTTTAGATACAACTATGGAAAGACAAAAAAATGAACCCAACCGGCTGGGGATGGGTACAGTTGGGAAATGCCTTGTCTCCAGTGCCGATGACTGCAGTGCCAGTGCCAGTGCAGTGAGTCCAGCACCTCCAAAGTTGACGAAACTTATTTCATGTGCATGTCGATCTACATGCTATAACAAATGTTAATGTAGAAACTCGGGTTTTTATTTTCTGCTAAGTGTAAAAACTGTCAAGTACTTTCCTGTATGAATAAGGCGAATATAAAGTGATCTCTTTTCTGATGACGAGGAAAACATAGACTAAACGTGTGACTGATATAGTAATTTGAATGCATTTGTTTTATTCGTAAAAACAACTTTTGATTTCCGTTTATTTTATTTCTAATAAAAATTTTGTAACGTATATATTTCCAAATGCCAATTGCACAGAAACTGTAAACATTGCTGAAATAATGCAATGTGTGTAATATACATTGTGTGTTTGAAAAAAGAACTCCCTAGTTTTAATGTGTCCTAGAATCTGTACAAAGTGACATGCACTATTTTAGTTTGTGGTGTTTGATTCATCAACTCTCCAAGTTTGGCTCCTCTGTGGTAGGCAGGTCTGCTTGACCTTGAGACGGCACCAGTGCTGTTTTTTTCCTCTGAAACCTCGATTTCCAGGAAGCTGGATAGGCAGGACTAGGCCAATACCTAGGCCACCACGAAGCCCAGACTTAACCCCACTGGTCATTTCCTTTTGGGGCCACATAAAAGATGTTGTATACAGGGAAAAGATCAGAGATATCAATCATTTACGGGAAAGAATCTTCGCGGCGGTTGAGACAATTACACCTGAAATGTTGGTGAATACGTGGCGAGAAGTGGAATATCGTCTCGATGTGTGTAGGGTCACAAATGGATCCCATGTTGAAGTCTACCAACATTAAACAAAACTTGAAGGAATTCTATTTCATGATATGTACTCATTGATGTAAGTTTTCATTCATTTCCCAATTAAATTTGTACTTAAAACAAGGGAGATTTTTTAAAGCACCCTGTATATATATATATATATATATATATATATATATATATATATATATATATATATATATATATATATATATATATATGCGTGTGTGTTTGCGTGTGTGTAAAATTTAATTTACACTGATGCTGATGAGAAGAAAAATGAATCAGTACCCTTGGGGTTCTAAACTAATAAGATGGCTGAGATATTGCAATATGCCAGAGGTAGTACGAAAGGGTTTCTATAGTTAATTCATTATAGCTAAATGGATGTGTATAACGAATTCATAACGTCTTCTAATTATTTCATATTACAACGTCCAGATTTCAATATGGCGGCCATGGCACACTTGCGCATTTGGAAGAATTTCAGTATGTTCTTCACTACCACAAAATGCACATATTCACATAGCCTCATGCCTATAAGGTATTTCCTTTACTGATCACAACTTTAAAAACTTTAATTTTATTACGACGGCCGTAGCACACTTGTGATTTTTGGGGACTTTTAGTAGGTTGTTCACTACAACCGAAAGCATTTAATTTCAAAGTCCCATGCTTATAAGGTTTTTTTTTAACTAATCTCAAAATTTTCAGCTAAAATGACTCGTCTAATATGACCAACGACCTCTACTGGGTGTATTAGATGTATTTTGGATCAGTACGTCCAATGAACACTACCGAATTTGCAATCGAAGAACGCGGAAAGAAAGCATGTGTGTTAAACTTTTGACATTATCCTAGATGTGTCTCGGAGATCTACAGTTCTACTTGAAACTGAGTATGCTATCCATAATGAAAGTGATATATTTAGTGTTTAAAGAATCCTCTATATATTTGAATACTTTGAAAAAAAATATGTAAAAATAAACGTTATTTCTATATTTCTGTTGGATTTCTGGAAATGGAACTCCATAATGCTAGGTTCTTTTCTTACTACGTTTGAATTCCACAGAATTATCTGTTCTCCCTTTCATTTTTCTTCTTCTCTCCTCTTCTCCCTTTCGCTCTTTCTTTCACTCTTTCTCTCTCTCTCTGCTTCATTTCTGAATCTCTGTGTAATACACATTCATTGATTTCAAGTTTTCATTGTGTGTGTTTCAGTTTCTCCCTACATCAACCTATGAATCTAGTTTCGTTTCGGTTTTGTTATTTCATTTTATCGAAACTAATACATGTATAGTTAGAAATTAGAATTGCGCTCATGTTGTTAGATAATTTTAGTATGGGAGAGGAGAAAGGAAAAGAGAGAGGGTATCTCTTTACCTGACACGATTATGGGATAAGAAGGTGTATATTTTGTGGCCCAATTGCACGGCGTTCGCTGTCGCATTTGTTTGATGCGGAGTGTACAATTGGCGGCATAGAAATCGTTACACAAAATTCTAATTCCAAATTAATAACAAACTCTTGCCCCGTTTTCTTATGCATCCAGAAATAGATGTTTCAATCGATTAGTTCCTTCTAGTGTTCAATCCTACTCCTCCCGCTCCTCCACCTCTCCTTGTCTAAAGCAGCGTGTGTGACGTTTCAGCTCTTTTCATTCAGCTGAAAAAGAATCAGGAATCAAGTTTACAACGTTATAGTTTTAAACAGTCTTTTCCATTCGTTAGTTCTCATACATTTTTAAGTGCCCACATTAAAAAAAAGTCACACAATGTTGCCAGAAGTTCATAAGTACCTTTAGTTTCATTCTTTCCCTTCTTTAAAGACCCCAAACTTGTAAGATGCTCCCTGTGAAATCTACGGAAATTGCCAATAACGGCAGTAGGTTTTGTGCTTCCTAAAGTCTGTAATTCACGCACAGAGCTCTAAAATATCCACTGACAGAAATGAGTGTTATTCAATTATTGATTTCACTTCTTTTCTGTAATTGCAAGTAAATGTTCCAGGGGCGTCATTTGGGCAGGACAGGAGTGTGTAATTCCCTTTCCCTTGAGCTTCATAAATAGGTATTATTTGATAAAATATATAGTAATACACCAACAAAAATTAAAATCTCATGTCGGAGGAAAATCTTCGTACCCCCCCCCCCGGAATAAAATTTAAAACACTCTGCTTTTACCAACAAAATTATAGACTTACGATAGCACATTGCTAGAGAGCTTACATTTGGTATCACGAGCCGAAGGTTTGATCTCAAGTCATATGAATTCCTGGGCGACATTGAGAGAGAGAGTCGCCCATAACTTTATCCATTCTGCTACGGATAACTCTAGGTACTCGTTCACATACGTTTCCTTAGCTACGTTGAAAGCTAGATAATGGCATATTCCAAAAGGTGACTCGGTTGATGCGCCGTTCAGATAGGACGTAAACCTCTTGTAACTTAGTTATAATGTGCATAATGAACTAACTACCCCTTGCTCAGGACTCTTTTTAAAGCAATCAAATTTGATACTATTGTGTTAATTAAGTTACATTTCACACAACCATCTGATAAATTATTACCAAACCCTGTGTGTCATTGTCTGTTAGTTGAATGGTTAATGTATGTTACTCCTACTTGGATGGTTCGAGCTTCGAATCAAGACCATTCTTATTTATTATTTTCTTTGCGCTACGCTCATACTGTACATTCCACAAATTCAATTTTGAAGTAATGCAGTCACAGCTAGTTTAATTCGAAATTATTTTCAAATATAATATTTGTTATTACACGACACTCCTCACTCGTTTGTAGCCCTACATTAATGCGAATTTGTTTTAAAAGTATATTTTACTTTCAAGTATGCTTTTTAAAAAACTTGTCCGTCAACTTTATTTTATAATTATTTTCTATTTCGTAGTTATAATAACATATTTTCTATTTATATTGTGTTCTATGTTATACGTTTATTATTTATATTTTATGTCTTACATTTCAAGAGGAGCTTATGACAATTCAGAGCAGCAGGGATATATACAGGATGCAGGCCTTGGCAATCCAGAGCTCCCGCTCCCACGAGATCACTACTTTTCTGTAAATTATATCTACTTTTAGAGATGATGATAGACATTTTAGTAAAATATGCCCTCAATCGCTGAAATAAATTCTTGTAAAGCTTTCGATCACTGAAATAAATTCCTGCCAACGCCCCTGCAAAGCAGTGACGACTTTAGGAATTGATCAGTTAGTAATGCCTCCCTCAAGCAACGCCACTTCCCCAGAACTCATATCTCCGATAATTCCGAATGTGATATCAGTATTTGTGCATTATCACTTCTCACTCTCAGTGTATTCAAACGCACCAAAAGTGAACTAACCTGAAGTCTCCACTGGTTCCCCCTATGACCCCTTGCCAATAGGACCAACCTTGGACATATCCACATCTGAAATATCTCCTTTTATGTCAGTGATCCCGAAAACTATTCATTCGACACAAATATAGGATATTTTCGATTCTTTTTTCCTGTCACCCTCTCATTGTCAACTTCATGCCAACCTAGGCTTAATTTGGACTTATGCAGCATCGACAGTGTCACTATTCATCTTTCCACATGAATTCGACACTAATATCATTCGTATTTAACAACTTTTACATGTCATCTTCACCTCTTGGTGGCGATGGTTTCAGTGTCTCGCCCCACAATTATGGAGGAATTTCAACCAAAGTAAGTATAATTTTAAATTACCATCTGAAAAACAACTGTATGGGTGATCTTTTTCGGAAAGGAAATCGTTAACTACCTTTTCAATATCAATGTTTTTTTTTTTTTTTTTTTTTTTGCTTTCAATGCTGAAGATTGCCAAAGGTTAAACTTCATCTGTACTATTGTCCTATGAATATAGATTTTAGTGGTTTAATTCACTGAATGCTCGCTTATATATTGCTCTCGTCATAGGAAAAGTGAGATACAGTTATAAAAGAGAAAATGAAATGATATATTTAAGTTTTACGTTCCACGTTAAAGCGACTACACTAATGGAGACAGTGATGGTGAAAAATGAATGAAATCGTGGAATGAAGTAAGTGGGAGGAAACGGGAGAAATCTGAGAAAACTCATGCACATGGTGTTTGTCCATAATAAAGTTAATTTGGTTCATTCGGCGCGAGCTGAGATGGAACGAACCACGTGCGCCGTAGGTAAAGTTATAAAAGAGTATAAATACGTATACAAGTTATAAAAGAGCAAAACAAATACGGAACACTACTATCAATGAGAGTTATATAAGATTACATTATTAGTTATTTCATTCTAAGTTAAAATTTCAATGAATCTCGTTCTTCATTACTGTTCGAAAACTTAAAGTCGTTAGTGCAAGAACGTGTTAAATGTTTTCAGTAGACTTCACAGTTTATAGCTCTTTCAGAACTTCTTTTTCATCTAAGGCTAAAGTAGTTGCTTTTTAGACATGGAAAAATGTGAAAGTATACAAAAAACCTACAAAGTGGAGTTACAGAATTTCAATGGGGCCCTTTTTGCTTTGGGCCTCCCTCACCGCACTCCCGTTAGTTACACCACCGTTCACGATGCGTGATGAAGAGTACACGATGCTCTTGAAGCCTTCATTTGATTCATTTCTTGACGTGTTTTGTTACAAAATTCATGAATCATGGCGGACAAAAATGCTTTACCAGTTAATGGTGACTGTTTTGAAAACAAATGCAAAGTGTGAGAATTAAATGTATCATATCTGTAGTTTGGTGTGGAGAAGAAGCAAGATTGGGAACGAAAGAACAACCCACGATATTAATATGAACTATGCCAAAGATTGACTTACGTCATCATAAAAGAAATACGAAAAAATAGAAACAAAGAAAAATAATAACTTAGAAATTTGTAAGTGGAGGCAAACAAATCTAATTTAAACACACTAAAGACGAACCATTTAGCGCATAGAGATCGTGGATCTCTGGTCAAGGAGGTCTCCAGTAATCTGGAGGTTCTCAGGTCGGAATCATGGTGTGAACATTATTTTTTAATTTAGAATTTTTGGTGCCGATTGGTCAGCGATGACGCACATTTGATTGTCTTAAGGTATTTGAATATTTGAATCTTTTAATATTTGAATGATCAAATCTTCAATAATAATAATAATAACAATCAGTGGCGTATTTAGGGGGGGGGGCTTCCGGGCTTAAGCCCCCCGAAATCTTACTTACTATAGTGAAATATATGAAATATCTTGCAGAATTTTCACATTTTCAGGCAAAGCCCCCCCCGAAACTAAGCAAAGCCCCTCCCGAAACAAAATCGTAAATACGCCACTGATAACAATAATAATAATAATAATAATAATAATAATAATAATAATAATTATTATTATTATTATTATTATTATTATTATTATTACTAGCAAAGTTGTTTTAATTACATGTTAATATTTTTAATTAAGTATTTCTCGATAATTACTCGAATTTAAGACGTCCTCGAATTTAAGACGTCCTCGAATCTAAGACGCATTCCGATTTTGCTGGGTTAAATTAAAGAAAAATAGTAATATGTTCCGTTTTTACTATTACTAAAGCGCTTTTTGATATTGGTGATTTTCTGTGATTTTTATGTATCCCTCTCCCCTGCTCATGTTGGAAGGCACGGTATGGTAAAAATTATCCCATGCCCGAATGTCATGTACGATGAAAATTTGATCGAAATGTGTTGAGTGGTTCAAGAGTTTTTCCGTTTACTTTAATATATTAATCTCTTATTCTACCCCCCTCCCCTAAGCTCAACCGTCAAAATGAAAATAGTAAAACAAAAGTTTCTAGGCTCGAACGTCATCTATGTTTAAAGTTTGATCAAGATCGGTCAAGTGGTTCAATAGTTAATAAGTTTTTTTCATTTTTATAGATATCTCCCCTCCCCTCCTCCTTCCCTAAGTTCTACCGTCAAAGGGATATGATAAAAAGCACTCCAGGTCCGTACCTCATCTATGTTGGTAATTTGATTAAGTTCGGTTCGGTGGTTTAAGAGTGATGAAGTCACAAAGCCAGCACCTTTATTTTTACTTTTGTTTTACATATATGACTCTCTTTGCCCTCCTCTACATTGTCCTGTCAAAGTGAAAAATGAAAACATTCCAGGTCCGAACCTTATCTATGATGAATGTTTCATCAAGATCGGTCGGGTGGTTCAAGAGTATATCAATCATTCATTTTCATGATATTTTCATTTTCAGTTTTATTCATTTTCGTATGTTTACCCTCCTTCCGTCCTAAGTTCTGATATCAAAATGAAATAATAAACAAGCTTCCCAGGTTCGAACTTCATCTATATTGAAAATTTGATTAAGATCGATCATGTGGTTCAAGAGTATATCAATCACGAACATGGTCACTTTTTATATTTATTGTCTTTTTTGTATATCTCCCCCTCCTCCTCAAACCCTACGTTATTCCGTCAAAGTGAAATGGTAAAATCCATCCCTCGCGTTAATCAAACGAGGGCATATAGCTTCGTCGTTGCTGACGTCCCCATTAATGACCCTACGCATAGTCCTAAAAATTATTATTATTATTATTATTATTATTATTATTATTATTATTATTATTATTATTATTATTATTATTATTATTATTATTATTATTAAAGTTTTGATCATTAAAATATTGAAATATCCAAATATTCAGATCCCTTAAGACTCAAACGTATGTCATCGCCGAGTAATCGGCAACAAAAATTTAAATTTAAAAAAAAAAGTTCACCCTTGGTTCCGACCAGAGACCCTCCACATCACTACCTCCCAGAGAACCTCTCAATTTTGTTTCTTCTCCACACCAAACTACAGTTATGATAAATTTAATTCTCATAATTTGCATTTGGTTTTAAAGCAGTCATCATTAACTGGTAAAGCAATTTTGTCCGCCACGATTCATGAATTTTGTAACAAAACACGTCAAGAACTGAGTTGAATGAAGGCTGCAAGAGTTGATATCAAAGTTGATTATTGTGAGGTAATGAGAAGCATGTAATAACGTCTCGTATTTGAAAATAATATCAGCTACTTTCAATTCACTAACTGGTATTAGATTTGATTCAAGGTTGAAGATCTGGAATGCACAAACTCAGTGTAGCTAAAAGAGAAAAGGAACAAGAATGGACAAGATTCGAACCTACGACCACCAGCAGAAGAATCCCGTTCACTAACTCCTAATATAACAAGCCATCATCTTTCTTAACTTATACATATGCATGCAAATAATACCATTATACGTTTGTGCAATCAATGTTTCGTTCTTTTTCTCTTCAAAAAAGTAATATGTTTACGACGATTCGTTTCGTTTTCCTTTAGAGCTTCAAAAAATGATTTGTGTTTGAGTATAGGCTCTTTTGTCTCTTTCAACCGACAGTTCTAGCAAATATAACTCAATTCGCACAACAGTAAAAAAAACAAAAAGAAAACCTCCTACTGCTTTAGAAAATATTCCTAAAAGGGGGAAACTGCATCATGCACCCTGAACGGTGGTGTAACTAACGGGAGTGCGGTGAGGGAGGCCCACAACAAGAAGGGGCCTATTGAACTTTCGTAATTACACTTTGGAGATTTTTATATACTTTCACATTTTTCCTCAATGTCTAAAATGCAACTACTTTAGCCTTAGATGGGAACGAAGTTCTGAAGGAGCTATAGACTGTGAAGTCTACTGAAAAGATTTATCACGTCATTGCAGCAACAAGTTTAAGTTTTCGGACAGTAATGAAGAACAAGATTGATTGATATTTTAATTTAGAATGAAATAACTAATGATGTAATCTTATATAACTCTCATTGATAGTAGTGTTCCGTATTTGTTTAGGCGCCTACTCTTTTACAGCTTTACCTATGGTGCATAGGATCCTTGGTTCGATCCCAGCTCACGCCGAATGAACCGAATGAACTTTATTATGGACACACATCGTGTGTATGAGTTTTCTGGAGTTTCTCTCGTTTCCCCCCACTTTCTTCATTCCACGATTTCATTCATTTTTCACCATCACTGTCTCCATTAGCGTAGTCGCCTCAACGTGGAACGTAAAACTTAAATACTTCATTTCATTTTTCTTTTATAACTGTATCTCACTTTTCCTGTGGCGAGAGCAACATCTAAGCGAGTATTCAGTACATTAAACCACTAAAACCTATATTCATAGCACAATGGTATAGATGAAGTGTAGCCCTTTGGCAATCTTCAGCATGGAAAGCAAAAAATGACAATATATTGATGTTGAAAAGATAATTAATGAATTCCTTTCCGAAAAAAGATCACCCATACAGTTGTTTTTTAGATGATAATTTATAATTATACTTAGGTTGGTTGAAATTCCTCCATAGGTTTGGGGGCGAGACACTGAAACCATCCCTACCAAGAGGTGAAAGTAACATGCAAAAGTAGTCAACTACGAACGATATTTGTGTCGAGTTCATGTGCAAAGGTGAATAGTGACACTGTCGATGTTCCGTAAGTCCAAATTAAGCCTTGATTGGCATGGAGTTTACAACGGGAGGGTGACAGAAAAAAAATAGTCAAAAATATCCTATATTTGTGTCGAATTAATAATTTTCGGGATCACTGACATAAAAGGTGATATTTCAGATGTGGATATGTCCAAGGTTGGCCCCATTGGCATGGGGTCATAGGGGAAACCAATAAAGACTTTAGAACAAATCCTTTTTGGTGAGTTTGAATACACTGAGAGTGAAAAGTGATAATGCACAAATACTGACATCACATTCGGAATCATCGGAGATATGAGTTCTGGGGAAGTGCCGTTGCTTGAGGGAGGCATTACTAACTGATCAATTCCTAAAGTCGTCACTGCTTTGCAGGGGCGTTGGCAGGAATTTATTTCAGTGATCGAAAGCTTTACAAGAATTTATTTCAGCGATTGAGGGCATATTTTACTAAAATGTCTATCATCATCTCTAAAAGTAGATATAATTTACAGAAAAGTAGTGATTTCGTGGAACTGGAGCTCTGGATTGCCAAGGCTTGCATCCTATGTATGTCTCTGCTGCTCTGAATTGTCATAAGCTCTTCTTCAAATGTAAGACATAAAATGTAAAAAATAAACGTATAACATAGAACACAATATAAATAAAAATATGGTATTATAACTACGAAATAGAAAATAATTATAAAATAAAGTTGACGGACAAGTTTTTTTAAAAACAATCATAGTTGAAAGTAAACTATACTTTTGAAAAAAAAATTTGCATTTATGCAGGGCTACAAGAAAGTGGGGAGTGTCATGTAATAACAAATATCATCTTTGAAAATAATTTCGAATTAAACTAGCTGTGACTACATTACTTCAAAATTGAATTTGTGGAATGTACAGTATGAGCGTAGCTCAAAGAAAATAAATAAATAAATAAATAAATAAATAAATAAGAATGATCTTGATTCGAAACTTGGACCATCTACGTAGGAGTAATTTACATTAACCATTTACCTAACATAGAATAACACACGGAGTATGGCAATACTTTATCAGATGGTTGTATCAAATATAACTTTATTAACACAATAGTAACAAATTTTACTGCTTTAGAAAGTGTCCTAAACAAGGGGTAGTTCATTATGCACATTATAACTAAGTTACAAGAGGTTTACGTCCTATCTGAGCGGCGCATCCACCGAGTCAACTTTTGGAATATCCCATTTAGTTAGCTTTCAACGTAGCTAAAGAAAACATATGTGAATGAGTACCTAGAGTTATCCGTAGCATAATGGATAAAGTCGTGGGTCGATACCTACAAGGTTTGTGGTTCGAAACCCGTCTCGGGAGCTGAAGAATTTTTAAATTCTTAATTCCTCAGTTCTCAGGAACTTTCTCTCCCTTCGTAATCATCTGATGCTCTAAAGAGAGTTCTTCACCTTAATTCGACAACTGACTAATATATTCCTCGCAGTTCAAAACCTTCCCTTCTTCTGTTTCAAAAAATCACAATTTTGGTCATAATATGAATGGTGTCCGATCATTTTTCCCCAATTCTAAACATGTGTAAATAAACAATCGTCCGATCATTTTTCCCTCTCTGTCTCCGTACTTAAATCTCTCTCTCTCTCTCTCTCTCTTTCTCTTTGTCTCTCTCTCTCTCTCTCAATGTCGTCCAGGAATTCATATGACTTGAGATCAAACCTTCGACTGTTGAAACCAAATGTAAGCTCTCTACCAATGTGCTATCATAGCTCTATAAATCATAGCTCTATCATAGCTAAAAGCAGTGTTTTTTATATTTTATTCGCGGGGGGGGGGGGAATTCTGCGCCGACATAAGATTTCCACTTTTTATTAGTATATTACTATACATTTGATCAAACAATACGTCTTTATGAAGCTCAAGTGAGGAGGAATTACACCCACCTGTCCTGCCCAAATGACGCCCCTGAAATGCTTGCAATTACTGAAAAATGTGAAATAATTGAATAACACTCATTTCCATCAGTAGATATTTTAGAGCTCTGTGCGTTAATTACAGATTTTAGGAAGCACAAACCCTACTGGCGTTATTGGCAATTTCCATAGATTTCTTAGGGAACATCTTACTAGCTTGCGGTCTTTACAGAATTGAAAGAATGGAAGTAAAGGTATTTATGAATTGCTGGGAACATTGTGTGACTTCTTTTAAATTTAGGCGCTTAAAGATATTTCAGAACAAACGAATGGAAAAGACTGTTTTAAAGCCATAACGTTGTAGACTTGATTCCTGTTTCTTTTTCTCAGCTGAATGGAAAGTGTGTACTACGCCAGACACACACTGCTTTAGACAAGGAAAGGTGGTGGTGGAGGAGGAGTTGGATTGAATACTAGAAGCAACTAATCGATTGAGACATGTATTTTTTGGATGCATAAGAAAACGGAGCAGAAGTTTGTTATTAATTTGGACTTAGAATTTGTGTAACGATTTCTATGCCGTGAATTGTACCAGATTAAAAAAAAAAATCCCGCACTTACTTTTCAAGATAACAACTTGAGATTTTCTGCAAGCATTGTTCGCACATCTTTCTATTTATCGAGATCCGTTTGTGAACCGGAGCCTGGGCTCGAGGGGCTGAAAGGATTCAAAAATATATCTTTTCGGAAAATTTCCCTAATTTCTCGTTTTTAGCGTATCATAATCGCATGTGAGTGGTACCTTTCGAGAGATTGGTTTATCCTGAAGAGTTTGAAATATGAACGATGATCTAGGGACAAATAGTCTAATCTTAGGAAATTATTACATTATGTATAAATATATATAAAAAAGATTGGTCACCTTGAGAATTTGAAAACCATCTTTCGCCCTTACTTTTCAAAATATCAGATTGATATTTTGTACACGCAATGTATACATTTCTAAGTATTTCTCAATCTGTTTCAAGATATCTTCGTCAACTCAAACTTATGCCCGAAGGGCTCGCACCTGTCGAAAAAGGGATTTCTTCGGAAAATTTCCCTGATTTTTCCTAATTTCCCCTTTCGGGTCTATGATACGTACAAGTGAATATAACCGTTAGAAATATTGTTTTGTTGTAAAAGAAACGAAATATGAACTATGATCCTACGCTAAATAGCTAAAAAGCAGTACCTGCTTGACTGAAAGTATAAAATTTACCTCAAGAAGCCAAGATCGAAAAAGCGGTAAGTAGAATCTAGAAAAAAAATCTTTACTACACTGGCCTACTATCTTAGTTGTAGTTCATTCTCGTTCAGTATGTTTTAAGTTGCTCTCTCAAAGTGATTTTGTGTTATTATTACGAATAATATTACAACTAGATTTTTAGGAGCTTATAAATGAGGCTCCTTGTATCTAAATGCGCCACATCCATTTCGCTTAGTTTCGAGTAATCTCACAAGACATACACTGAAGCTCTATATACACGCGTACGAAATCCCACTTTTGAACTAGCTTTTTAGTATGAAATATTAAACTCTTAAACAAAATACTGTTTCCACGGAATTCCTTTTGATCAAACATTTAACAAACTATATATAACTCAATTTCGGTTAGAGGGGGCGCGATGGCTCAGTGGTAGAGCGTTCAGCTCTGGTGCTTGGCGTCCCGGATTCGATCCCAGCCCCCACCAAGTGAACTTTGTGGTGGACAAACACCG
Organism: Thermobia domestica; assembly: GCF_964235325.1. NCBI lineage: Eukaryota > Metazoa > Arthropoda > Insecta > Zygentoma > Lepismatidae > Thermobia > Thermobia domestica. The sequence goes on from NC_137470.1 coordinate 80,584,843, forward strand.
TGCTCGTGGGTTATCTCGGGGTTCTCCCGTTTCCTCACACTTTCTTCATTTCACTCATCTCTCATCATCACCGTCTCCTTTAGCCTAACCGGCATAACCGTGGGACGTGAAACTTAAAGATTTCATTTCATTTTTTTTTAATTTCGGTTAGAAAAATGGATTTTGGTGGCTTTTGATACTAGGCGCCTCAAATAACAAAATTTTAAGAATTTGCAGTGAATGATATCTTTTTAGTTTTATGTAATTGATACATTATATTTCAAGCGCTTTTCGTCAGATTGGTGTCACGCTAATTTTGTTGATATGTGCCATCCTTGAAAGAGTTTCTTTAGAACGTCAACATCTTAATTTTTTCTTCTACATGCGTGGGGCAAATTTGGGAAGCAATTACTCTCGCGGGAACCCGAATGTGCAATGATTATTTAAAAGATGATTACACACAAGAGATTCGAGTTTTATTACATAGGGAATTTTCATATATACACATGAAGAGTTACATAGTAGTTGAACACGTCAGGGTTGAATACAAGGATTAACCATTAAGTAAGAAGATATAATGACCGACTGCACAGATTCTCGGAATTCGTCTTTTAATGAAAGATAAGATTATAACCCTGCTTATCGTCGGAATGTGAGAAAAAAGTTGAAAATCGGATGACGGTGAAATACGTGATTTTCCAGGAAATTAGATTCTTATCACTGCTGACTGTGAAGGATAAATGAAGCATTGATTTCTGCAACATCACTATCTTCACCCTCCGCATTAGATAGGCCAACATAATTCATTACTACTATATTTCTAATGTACATTATTAATATTATTATTATTATTATTATTATTATTATTATTATTATTATTATTATTATTATTATTATTATTATCTAATGTTTAAATCTCCCAGGAACATTCTACGAAAGTATTTTACAACTTACAAGTTAAGTTGTAAGTATTACTTTGAGATTGTTTGAATATATAAAAATTTCACTTTTTAAGGCCCCATATTATCAACATTCGCTTAATAATCAAAATTCGATTCACTAATATTAGTTTTAGTGTACAACTTGCATTACTGTTATCTTCATTAAATAAATACAAAACCCTTCACAAGAATGAATTTTTACTATGTACGCAGTACAAAACTTTAAAAGTAACATAGTTCACTAGGTATTTACAAATATATAGTTTTTGTCTTCACAGCCAGAATATTGATAATGCATGTCTTTTTCCAAAAGAAACATATTTACACGAGTATGACGATAATTTCGAGCATTTGCATACAGTCTAGATAAAATATTAAACTATTCCTGTGTCTCGTAACTAATCACATATGTAAAGTGGTAGATTTATACTTCTTCTTCTTCTAATCCTAGACCCTGCGTTATTTCTTACAATTATGTCAAAGTTCTATATGATTATTTTCTTTTAGGTATGGAATTTGAACCTTTCTTAATAGCGAGATTTCTATATAAAATGTGGTCTAGAAAACAAGTAGTTGTTGACAGTAAAAAGCTCCATGTACCCTCTATAAATTATACAATTGTAATTACTCGAGTACTTGCTTTTATACTCAACTATTTTTCATAAATATACATACATACATACATACATATACAAAAATTTGTCACAATATTTTGGGGATAGATTCCTCACATCAAAATAAGAAAAAAGTTCATATGAATCTGTGGTCGGAAATACATAGTTTCGTAGTCATAGAGCGCCGGAAACGTTAAAAAATGTAATTTAAAGGTCCATAGTTTCACTACTATAGAACCGATCGTAGTCGGGTCAAAGACATTACTGAGGAACTAGTATGTGAACTATCCAAATATTCATACATTGTGTTTGGGAGTACTTGTACACTTTCCACCTACTTCTCTATAAATTGGTGTGCAAGTACTGGAGCATTCTTAAACATGGATATTTGGATAGTTGACATACCAGTTTCTCAGTGATGTCTTGACCCAACTAAGATAGGTCCCACAGTAGTGGAGCTATGAACTCCTAAAGTTCACTTGTTTCACGTTTTCGGTACCTTATAACTCCGAAACTATCCACTATTGAGCACAGATCCATATAAACTATTTTCTTATTTTGATGTTAGGAATCTGTTTCCAAAATATTGACACATTTTGTAACACCCTACATATATATAAATAATGTGACGGTAATATTACGGAAACCCCCTTTGGTCATGGCAGCCTCCAGGGTGTCTTGCAGCAACTTCAGGATACGGTTCTTTTCGATAACCCCCTTAGCTTATGGTAGCCTCGAGAGGTTTGTGTTGTGGTTACTAATCACCTTTGTTCATGGCAGCCTCCAGGGATTTCAGGCAAGTTATTTCTCCAGAGCGACCTCAGGAGCAGATGTTGTTTAAGTGATCAGTGGTCAACTGATACTTCTGTCTTCTTCGGGTCCATTTTTATAAACCATTTCTGGGAGGTTCGTTCCTCTTCGGTTTCCGTCGTGCTGGCTTCGTGTCTTCCTGGTTTTATGCGTATCGTCTGATGTACTATTGCTTATAAACAATAGCACGTGTTGCTTGAATAGCATGTACCTCCTCTGAAAGGTGGGGATCCTAACAATACATCATGTGTGTGCGTGTGTGCATATGAATGCATGTTTTCCATGCAAACAAACAATCGTACAGGTACTATGCTTACTATTATTATTATTATTATTACCTCGTACCAATATACGTTCTCGTATTAGAGAACTTGGTTATACATATTTATAGATAGTAGTTATTAATCAAATGTTTTTAAGGCGTGCAATAGAAAAAAACTGTCTGACACAACTTTCCTTTGGGATCAAACACAATAGCATAAGAGAACTCTGCATTACTACTTTATAAATATACACAAACACACCAGAGTTTATTGTGAAATTATTTTAATATTCTACAAACAAGAATCATAGTATAACAAAAGGGTTCTCCTCTTTTCTCGCATACGGTTTCCAGTATTACTTCCCCATGGGTAATATTTAATATATTAAGTACAATGTCATTTATATACCAACAGGCCTCACGTTCCAAACTCATCATTGCAATTTATGCTAAATACTTTTATTATATTTAAGTACTTTTCTGATTATACACACCATTTCTAACGCGACAGTTTCCATACATTATGTACGATGGTCTGTCAGGAATATGATACCGGAGAGTTACAAGTTCCTTCCATAACAATATATTTTTAAAATTGTATTACTTGTATTAAAATTATAAGTTTGAACAATATACCCACATTCCAACAAGATGATCTTCAAGAAAAGACTTTCTATGCAACCACGTGGATAATAAACTAACTTCCTCTCTCAACTACAATGTAACTGAGATAATATCTTTTCATTTCCATGAACGATTAACAACTCATAGTAGGAATGGTGTAGTTTGTTAAAAAATTTCGATTTTACTGCATCCATTTTATAACTTGTATTATAAAATAATATCGTACATATCTCTGTGTACGATACTCTACGTATTCTAAAAATGAGAAAGGTATAACATTTTCAATTAGGGAAATATATTTTCCTGTATGCTATGAAGTCAATTTCAATCGTCATGTGCAGTGTATTGTTTTGTTATTCATGATAAATATTAAGAGGTTGAACTATTCAAGGGACACCACAGGTTATATTTTCTAGTACATTCTAAACACGTTACATCTTACTTTTAGGAATATCCGTTAAGAATTGTTGTAATTTTTTGTACACTTATCCCACTTTACGAATTGTGAAAGTTTGCATTTATTTTCAACATACGGTAACTATCATTTCGTCAAATTCAATTCACAAGTTTATTTTAATCATCAATAAAATAACTACCTTCCACAACAATGTATTAATGAAGTTACTATTTATGTTCACATTTATGTTGCCATTTCAGTAATTATACTAAACTGTTATACCTATAAATTTTCATTCCAATGTGTTTCAGTTAAAAAAAAAATGTTTATCTGTATTCATAATACTAAATGTGGGATATGATCTTTACAACAATACTCGCAGTAGGAGGTATAAAAATATTACGTGACTCCCTTCCTTAAAATTAGCCACTACGTTCTTTTTCTTGTAACGATACTAATTCAATTAACTTTCCTATGAACTGAAGTTTTCATTCAGCACTGAGAGCATAAGCATCTCTTTGATTTTGTTCCGCAATATGTATAAGAAATATACAAGTTTAAGATTAAATATATATAAATTCCTCCCATAGCTTGTAATGTTCTAATAAAAACCAAAGACCCGATTTCATCCCCGAACTCCCATTGGTGAATGTTTACTAAATGCTCGTTATAATATTTCACATGATAAGCACACAAAAAAGGGTAATTGTTTGAAACCTTCAGCATAAAAAGTAAAGAGTGGAAAGATCTAATTTTAGTAAGTTTTATGCATATAAAGAGGGGCAGGAATTTCATAAAAAAATTATTATATAAATGAGAACTAAATACTGGATGTGTCAAAAAGGGGTGGATGGGGTACATACTACATATAGAGTATGTCTAAAATAGAAGTTGTGTACAAGTTTTGATCAAAATTGATGTGGAAAAAATTTTCCGTATTCTATTTTACGAGGATTACTACGTGTTTTAAAGTCTGAATATTCTATAGCGGTTTTATTTGGCCTATATAAGGTCACACCACTTACGTACGTCAGTATCTACATACGATAGTTATATACTTTTATGATTATGACTTGAGGCATATAACGGTATCATTTGTAATTTTGGATATTTTCTTGGTTCTTTCTAAGCCCCCTTTTAACTGCAATCACGTAGAGCAATAATTATAAGTAGAAGCGTGCTTCAAAAATTTACAATAAATAAACACATGGATATAACAATTAAAAAAAACATGCACACTAAGAACAGGCATATTGTGGAAAACAAAAGAATGAGGTCTCAAATGTGTTAGAGTCAGAATAACTGTAAATAAATACTTGTCAATTCGGATTTATCTGAAGTGACTTCCAAAAGTTATTTCGTCTACTAAGGGTTGAGATTATACTTGAACTGCCTGTTAAAATAATTGAATAAAGTAGAAAACATAAGAAACTGTTGTAAAAATGTATTGTAATATTTCAACACTCTAATTGGTCATATGTCTGTTTTGTTTAATAATAAATAAATTTACGTACAATAACTAACACTTGTTATGGTAAATTGTTCGTGACTGAAGGAATATTCGAGAATATTAATTCATCTTTACTTGTGGAATTATACATGTTAATATAAAACATATTTTACTTGATGTTTTATGAACATTTTGTACTGCACTTTATAGTTTTCTCCTGAAAATCAGTGATTTAATATTTCAGATATTTTATTTACATCTTAGACACTGAAACTTACTTCGTTTATAGGTTCCTGTCACAAAGTGAATCAGCTAGTATTAGAGCACAGATCTATACAAACTCCAATCAGCTGTGTTTACCCTGGATCGCGGGTGTCAATCCTGGGGTCTGACGTTCTTTTCTTATCTTTGCTTGGTAATCTGACAAAGAAACACACTTACTTGACACACCTTTTCCTCAGAGCTATTCACAAATCGGCGCTGCTGTACTGGATGGAAGGTGTTTGGGATTATTTGTGTGTTTAACATTGTGTGTGCCTTTAGCTGGCAACAGTGTTCAAGTTGCTTAACACTTTTCTATTGTTTGGTGAAGTGTGTGAGTGTGGAGGCAATAACATGCAGTTTTGGTGGACCATATATCATGGTCGAAGATCATACAATATAACACAAACAATAAGCCATCGTATTACAAATATTTACAACTAAAGACCTTGTGAATATGTTTATTCTCGTGTATTATTTTTTGTGTGTAAACTGAAGCTGTGATCATTAAATACAGTGAATTTGTATTTGGTTGCATTCATATGGTGTACGAATCAAGCCTTACAGTCCACTAGTATGAATATTGTTTTTAGCATTGTCATTTTACTTTAGTAAAGTTACAAATATATACATTCAAATTGTACATTTGGTCCTATCCGGGCCACATGAGTGCAAAGATTTCTGTGCTATTGTGAAGAGAAATGTGTTTGTGTTGGCCTATATGTGGTCCTATCACGTACGTTGAACAATAATCACGTTTTTTGTGTAGGCGGGCAGCTGTTGTACCAGGACCAGGCTTCTGGAGTATATTTCATAGGTTAAAAAAAAGAAAAAAACATCATCTTGAGGTCAGTAGTTTTTTTATTCTTCATATTTCTGCGTAGCATTTACTCATGACTGAATCACACCAGTGTCTTTTAAGGCAAAGATTTGCATACAGAGGCCAGTTAACCAGAATAAACAACTTTGTTCAGGCCTTTGATCCAAATGATGGCAATATAGAAGAAATACGTGCACGCTTAAAACACCTATATAACGTCTGGTCAAAGTTGAAGGAGGTGCAAGATACTATTGAAATTGATCAAATCGAACCCGAAGCGGAAGCAGAAAACGTTCGTGCAAAAATTGAAGATGTGTATTTTTCTTTAGAGGCTCAAATGCAAGCACTTGTTTTCAAACATGGAAATAAAGAATCAGCTGTTAATAATAGCACTAGCAGTAGTACACAAGTTAAATTACCGGTCATACAGTTGCCTGTATTTGACGGGAATTGTATTTTTTTCTTTTAATGCTAGCCCGCAGGCTAGCTACCCTGTAGAGGGCTACACCCTCTTTAAGGGAAAGGTTGCATAGGAATTATATGGATGTGGAATGACGGGCGTTGGGCTATGAGACTTTCTTTATTTAACAATTACTACAGATGTCAGGTCATTATGGTCTTTGCGACCATAATCATTAGTGAGGCAAAGGGTACACAAGACATAGGAAAATACATACCATACATACAGTATAGATTACTGAACTAGTGGATTAAAAGTATTTTATTGCAGAGATGATCATGAGGGATGGAATGAGTGCAGATGACGTCACAACACGTAGGGAATGTTAGCAGAACAAATGCTGGTTATCTTCTGCCTAGGGGCGACGCTAGGCCAATGAAGACGAGGGAAGCCCTGTTAGGTACAGAGGGTAATCACTGTGCTTGATGCGAGGGAAAAATATGAGGAAGATGGACATGCAATCGATGATCCTGCAATAGTGCTAGGTCGGGATGATTTGGTGGTAAGGTATAACAGTATAATGTAAACAGCAAATTTAGAGGGAGATGGTAATATCGAGGGCGAGCAGATGAATTGGCAAGGTAGTGCATAGTGGCGAGTAGAAGTGGTTGCTGCTGCATATATCGGACAATGATGAACTTGAGGCGAAGAGATTCGAGGTGGTAAAGTAATGTAGGGAAAGTAATGAGTCTATGAAGGTATGAGAAAGTATGAGGAGAGAAAGTATGAGAAAGGATAGGTATCTAGTCGGACTGGAAAGAGAAATGCGGTAGGCAATGCGGAAGGCATGACGTTCAAATGTTGCAAGTTTGTAGTAGTACGAGGAGGAGCTGAGAGCCAAGCGGTGAAACCGTATGTAAGGACAGGGCGGAGAAATGCTTTATATGTGTTGAGAACCATGGTGGAGGTGGGGCCCCAGGTAGTGCCAGTGAGACGTTTAAGGAGATTCAGACGATTATATACTTTGGTTTTGATGTAATTAAGATGAGGAAGCCAGGTGAGATGGTGGTCAAAAACAATACCAAGGTAAGTAACAGTTTTTGATGGACGGATCGCTGTATCTTGAATTTTTAGAGAAAGAAGTGATGGATTTCTGTGGGTCTTGGAGCGTTTGCGTGGCGGCAGAAATACTATTGTTATGTTTAATTAATTATTGAAATGTTAAAAATTTTCATTGCTCTCTTTTAAAATTTGATGACTCTGCATTCAAATAAGAGAACAATTTTAGCAGAAGAGGCTATGTTATGTTTAATTAATTATTGAAATGTTAAAAACGAAACTTTTGTATATGAGTGTACAATTAAGAACATTTCATCAGTGTTATACGAAAAAATAACGTTAGACGTCATAAGACAAACAACTTTTAAAGAAAAACCCACAACGAAAATAAGTTACAAGGACTGCTTACGTACAAGTTGTTTGTCACATACTCACTCTCTCAGACTAGTATAAAAGCTTAAAATTTTAGAACCATTTATCTCAATCTTCATCATTCTTTTGTCTTCGCTACTCTGTCATCTTGCGACTTACAATTGGACTTTGAAGCTTCAACGATGATGGTCAACATCGAGCTGAGAGAGAGACCTCCTAACGTTAAGAGTAAGTTCTTTACCTTTTGAATAATTCAAGTCTCTTTGAAGAAGTAATTTCTTCAGGCAGTCTCCTGCTATGGCCTCAAGTATAACAGCTCTTAAAGCTAACAAGGAAGGGTCACGCAGCGGCTCCGCTGAGATCCGAATGAGACAATTGTGTTTGCATTTGATATGTTATAATTAGACGAATCCCAAAGTTATATGTGCCACCGAGCGGAATATCGTGAGTTACAACATATTTTGTAATATAAAAGTTACGAAAAAATTACATTGTAAAATAATTTGAAACGGGCCATTTGTTCGGAAACGATTGGATAAATGGAAAACTCGGTGAACACGTGTCCCATAATTTTCAAGGGAGTACTTCTGGGGCTAAAAATTTTTGCCCCAGGGTCCTCTGTAGGGTCCCAGACGGGGTCCAACTCAAAAGTTTCAAATGGCAAGGGGGGTTAAGTCGCACATCGTTTGAAAGCTGTTGTTAAATGAAAGAAGATGGAGCAAGTCTCGACTTTCTACGACAACTCTGTGCAAAATGGCGGAGGGTCAAAATGTAAACAAAAACTTAATTGAAAAGTCCATGGAAACCCCTATAAATCGGAAACGGTGAGACAAATGTGAAAACAGGAAAGGACGTGTGGTATTACTTCCAAAGTACAACGATTTAAGTTAAAACGTCTTGTTCTAGGGCCCTCACAGGGTCCCAGGTGGGTTCCAACTCATAAGTTTCAACCGGCAAGGGGGGTTAAGTAGCACATCGTTTGAAAGCTGTTGTTAAATGAAAGAAGATGGAGGAAGTCTCGACTCTCGACGACAACCCTGTGCAAAATGGCGGAGGGTCAAAATGTAAACAAAAGCTAAATTGAAAAATCTATGGCCACCTTGAATCCAAGATGGCCGCTTAAAACCTATGTCGAAAGTATAGGCATACCAAACTGCTGAAACTAGGAAAACCAAATTGGTATGAATGATGATAAGTAAGAGTAGGTGATGAAAAGATACGAAATGTTCAAAAACGGGACATCTTGTGTTCACAATGACGGATTAATTTATGTATGATACAACCAGGATATAAGATAAAAGTGAGTATAATAAAGAAATAAGAAATATTCGAAATAGTAAATAAGTTTTTGAAAAAAAATCAATAGGGCCTAGTGCTCTCCATTCTATGCTTCCAATCGTCTGCTTCGGTGGTTAGAGCAGCCGCCTGGTGGTGACAACTTCTGTACTTCGCTTGGATCTCTCACATACCTCTGTATTTGAACGGGTCGAATGAATGAAGACGCAACATAATGTCAGCAGTGATCTATCGGAAAAGGAAGACACAGCTGAAACAGTTAAGTTTGTTGATACTGTATATGTAATATTATATTTCTGCTTTATAATTAGTGCTTGGAAAACTGGTTTCCGGTGCTTAAATCGATATAATAGATCTGGTGTTTGTCATGATGCCAATCTGTTGTAGGAGCGTATCGAATGGGTGTATGCTGTGCTGTGGGCGAGACGTAAGTACTGCTTTTCTGTTCGAACAACGTTAATAAAGCTTAATTTCAATATATGTAATAGATGCTAGTAAACCTTTTTGTAGGTAGATTTCGAAAGAGAGTCACAGATTTTGGTTTATGTATGTATGTCAGAGTGAACGCGTGACATGTTACGAAATTTATGGATAGAAAGTTGACACTGTCTTGAACTTTCGTCAAATGCCACTAGTTTCGAAGATATAATATGCCAAAAGCGTATATCAGGGCCGGACTAAATTGGGCTTAGGGGGCTGTAGCCCCGTGCCTCCAGGTGGACAAGGGCCTCTGCTCTGATCAAAATCTCAACTGGCTACCTAAAAAGAATCATAAAGATATAATGATGACCATAAAATAAAATAAGACCAAAAATATGAAACATATTCCCTTAACATTGCTACTTTAGCTACTTTCAAAGAAAAGTATTAGGCGAAGTCAGTAGGTGCTATTATATATATATATATATTCTTTTCTATTCCCGGGCCTCCAGATGGGTTAATCCGTTCTTGGCGTAGGCAAATGAAATTCAGAAGCCTAAATTTCAGACGCTATACGACGTAGAGAGTGAAGCTAATAACTAATACAATGAAAGTATTTTCTGATCTATTTCAGAATGCGTGTCAAAACTCTGGAAAGTTCCCTTGCGCTTGCATTGCAGTTTTGACCCTCATTTTGAAATAAAACAGATCCTGTTATAATTTGTTAAGCCGCGCTCTCTACGTCGTATACAGTTTTTGATTACGCCTCTGAAATTCGTTCTCCCAAGCGTTGGGCATATTATATTTCTTAAACTAGTGGCATTGGGCTCACTTAAGAAAACGCTTATTTTTTTCTTGTCGTGTCTACCATTAATTTATTTGTACCGAATAATCTACCACCTTGTATAACGTGTTTTAGGTCTTGATAGCGGCTGCATTTCTTAACTGAATCAAACCAAACATTGCTCGAAACATATGGGACACAAAATTTGCCCCTTTCTGAACATAGGCCACATCAAAAGGGGGTTGAGACCAAGTCCTCATTTCGAACTTTATGTTTGATTTGCGATATTAGTTGCATGTTTTCCGAAACAAATCAAACGCGGCATGCAAGTAATGAGGGTTAGAAACAAAAACCATTTCGAAGATCAGCTGATTCTGTTCGGGGGCTAGGGACTTGCACCGCATTAATGTTCTATTCTTAACGTACCCTATTGGTTGTATTTCGTAACCAAATCAAACCAATCTTTGCAGCAAACAAGTCTTGAACGGGACTTCAGCCCTGCTAAAGATGACGTTATCAGTGCAAGGGCTGGGGGCTTGGTCCCAAATATTTCGCGTTAATTTGTAATTTACGCTATTGGATGTATTTCTTAACCAAATGAGACGAAACTATAGGCATAAATATTATGAGATAAACATTTGTCCCTGTTTAGAGATAGATTAAATCAAACGGGGGTTGTAGGTCCACGCCCCCAGCTCGAAATATGTGGCTAATTCACGTTATTTGACCACTTCTTTACTCAATCACACCAAACCCGGCATAAAATAATACGGACTAGAAATATGAACCATTTTGAAAATGGGCGTATTCTCTCGGGGGATAGCTCCCTCTTCTGTGCTTAACGCATACTATTTCTTAACCAAAGCAAACAAAAGTTTGCACAAAAATGATATTGAACGGAAGTTGTTCGGCCCTGCTAAAAATAGGTGTAATCAATGCAAGGGTTGGGGAAATTTCAAGTTTCGGCTTTTGAATATTACCTTTTTTTGTAAATCACCAAGTCAATTATTACCTTTGAAGTGTGCAAAATGTAAAACTGCACTTTACACACGAAACTAAACGTTCCATTTTTATGTATAAATGATATATCTGAATCACTAATACAAAAATGCAAAATAAGTGATTTGTCTAGTTGCAAAATGGCCATCTCCATTTTGTATTACTCATCATTTTCGCATACGCTTGAACCTACACGTATTTTTACAGGGAAATGTGCAAGCCATACTGACAGCTGGAATATGAACAGCTCGTAAGGTTGGTCATGCTAGTTACAAGGTGAAAATGACCTTGAGTAACAAATGAAAATGCCTTGCACATTTTCATCTAAAATACGCGTACATGTTCGTTTAAATGCATGCAAAAAGGATCCGTATTAGAAAATGGTGATGGCCGGTTTTGCAACTAAACGCCTCAATTGCAGTATTTTATAATAATGTTATTATATTTATAACACTGAAATGCCCTTATATCGTTTACAGGTGTCAAGGTTGCTGTCATCTAATATATTTCCAACTTATATTTCCAACCTATCAAAAACGGACAACTGAATTTGCATCAACTATATATAAGACATTGTTATAATATGAGGCAAGCAGTTGTTGTTCAGTTATTGGTAAACTATTTTGGCCAGTCAAATGCAAAGCCAACGCCAACGGAAGTAACGTTATTTGAGCAAATCAAACAGGAGCTTATTGATGAAGACATTATTCTTCAGGAAATATGTACTCTTGTGTACGATGAAGAGGCATCGAATTCCGAAGATAATAGTGACAGTGTGGAGGACGTTATCATAGATGACGAGAAAAGTAAACATAGCATTCATATGAAGAAACCAGGATTAATTTTGATGTTACAGACGACAGTTCAGAATTTCAGTTTTCATCTCCAGAACAAAACAGACCAAAATTTGATGATGAATATTTAGCGGACGCATATAAAATATGGACAAAACAACCCCGAGACAGTTCAGAAACGCCTATATGGTGTCCACCAGGATTAGCCGTAAACAATACGAAACGTTTATGTTTTGCCGCTGTGGCAAAGCAAAAACGGAAACTAAAATATAAGAGCACATTACAAAGGTATGAACACACATTGAAAAGTAGAAATCAACACGATCTGATGAAAAAAAATTAATGAAGCGGTTAAAACGAAATTTTTTGAAACGAGGCTTCAAAATGCAATTATCCATGATCGAACTATTCGGTACTGGGCTATGGAGATCAAACGTAAGGTCGACGTGCATGGCATTTTGAAGTTCAAAGCATCCACATCATGGTTAAAAACGTTTAAAACAAGAAATAAGATTGTTTCTAAAAAAATCACACATAAAGTGAGTAAGAAACATGTTACAATTGACCACGACATTCAAGAAACAGCTGCAAAATTTGTTTGTCGCATTAAAGACTTGATTACAGACAAACGAATTACTCCACATCAAGTAATTAATTTTGATCAAAGCAGATTTGAAAAGGAATTAAGATCTGGACGTACGTTAGAAACTAAAGGCAAGAAAACTATTTTTGGCGCTGTAGGCTCACTATCTGCAACTACCCATTCGTACATGATCATGCCAAGTATTTCGATGGATGGAACATTATTACCACATATGTACGTTCTTGTTCCAGAACCAACTGGAGAATTTCCTGCCAATTTTCAAATCGATTTACCTAACATCAAAGCCTTTGCTGGTAAATCTTCAAACATGTCAATGAATGACCTTACTGTTTTCTTAACGGATGTCTTATGGGCAGATTTGCAGGGTAAAAAGCAAGTTCTACTACTAGTTGATTCGTGGACATCCAATAAGGATTCTGACCTATATAACTCTACTGTTCCTGCAGGTGTGGAACTTATCAAAGAATTGATACCACCTAAGTGTACAGGACTTATTCAACCAACAGATGTTTACTTTTTCAGACCTTATAAGAATATGGTACGATTCATCACAGATACCGTTCTCACACAATTTGATATCAATTTGTGGCATAGAGATCATTTTCTTCGGCTTCAGTCTTTCGTACATTATCAGTTTATGGCGGACAGATTTAAAAACATGATAAAGTATGCGTTTTTCGCAAGTGGTTATGTTGATGACAAGCCAGAAGAGTTCGTAACGCCTCTGGAGTATTGTTTTGAAGCTGGATTGCTAGACAATTGTGCTATGGACAATTGTCAAACGCCAGCTTTCATGAAATGTGCTCATTGTAACAAATGTTTTTGCCTCAATCACACTTTACTTGCATGTTTGCACACCTTTTGCACTGCTTCACTTACATAGATATGTTAAACATAGATATTCAGTTGTTAAGTACAATATCCTATGATATTTGTTTCATTTGTACAATTTTGCGTATTCTATATTAAGTCTTGCCAGTTGCATTACATTTTGTATCTGTTCAATATCATTTTGCTATTGTGTACATTCATAACAGTACAAATGTAAATTTCCACTTTTCTCTATTATGTATTTAGAAACAATAGGAATATTAAAGAACAACTGAATTTCGATTCACTTCAACTATTATTTCATTCCGTAATAACACATATATGTTTTGCTCCTAATGTACGATCGTCACGGTTCTTTCGATATCATTTACGTGAAAATAATGAATATGCAATGAACACATAACTCTGACTTTCTATTCATAATGCTAAACAAAAGTTGAATATCTTCGGGACTTTTCTAATTTTCTCATAAGTAGTTAATACATAAAGGACTTGCTGCACCAGTTAGGTTGAGAGCTCTATTGTAACGTATTCGTGATGGTTATATTTGTATGCCATTAGTTGGTTTGATCACAATGTTTCAAGCAATACTAGATATAAAAAAAACATTCATTTACAAGATTGGCGAGCAGTACCAACCACGTGCAAATCACTCCAGTACATCGAGCTGCGTCAAAGTTTGTTGGTTTGGTCATAATACTCCAAATAACATATTTATATACAAACTCATTTTTCACGCTGGCAGACATAATGGATTATAGATGATACGTCTTTGATATTTTCTGGATATCTACTATTGACCATAAACGTAAATACCACATTTCGCTTCTCCAATTCCAGTGGTTTGAGCTGGACATGGTTCGATAAATAGTGTGGCATTTTGAACATGTCACTTTTTGAATATTTCGTATCCTCTTGTCACTTATTTTTCCTGATCAGCATTCATACCAAATTTAGCTTTCCTAGCTTCAGCAGTTTGGTATGCCTATACTTTCGACATAGGTTTTAAGCGGCCATCTTGGATTCAAGGTGGCCATAGATTTTTCAATTTAGCTTTTGTTTACATTTTGACCCTCCGCCATTTTGCACAGGGTTGTCGTAGAGAGTCGAGACTTCCTCCATCTTCTTTCATTTAACAACAGCTTTCAAACGATGTGCGACTTAACCCCCCTTGCCATTTGAAACTTTTGAGTTGGACCCCGTCTGGGACCCTACAGAGGACCCTGGGGCAAAAATTTTTAGCCCCAGAAGTACTCCCTTGAAAATTATGGGACACGTGTTCACCGAGTTTTCCATTTATCCAATCGTTTCCGAACAAATGGCCCGTTTCAAATTATTTTACAATGTAATTTTTTCGTAACTTTTACATTACAAAATATGTTGTAACTCACGATATTCCGCTCGGTGGCACGTATAACTTTGGGATTCGTCTAATTATAACATATCAAATGCAAACACAATTGTCTCATTCGGATCTCAGCGGAGCCGCTGCGTGACCCTTCCTTGTAAGAATTTATCATTTATTAATGAATACTATTGTAATGTTTTGCAGACCTTTTGAGCTCATTTTTAATACTTAATGATTGATAATATTACGTCTGCACATTTGTAATAATGATTTAGATATCCTTGTAATAAACATATACATTGAATTCCTTTCTTTAATATACTACCAAATTATTATTTAGCTGTTTAACTTGAGTAATAAGATACTAACCACTATACGCATCTAAATTTCATAATCAATAATATATAGACAAATATTTTAAATTAAACACTATGGCCTGTGTTTTCGAAGCATTTATGGTAAGGTGCTATTTATGACACCAGTGCGAAAAACGATTAATAGATTCTTGTAAGATGAGGTTGATATGGTTGATGGTGCGACCAAGGGCAAGGAAGGCTGTATCATCTGCATATTGGAAAGTATACACGTTTTCTGGAAGAGAAGGAAAATCGGAGACAAACAGTAAATACAGCAAAGGAGACAGAGCTGAGCCTTGTGGGACACCAGAATTTAGGAAGGTAGGATGTGATAGATGGTTGTTGATCTTAACATATGTGATACGGCATGCCAAGAAGTGAAAAATGAAGCGAATGTAAGACATGGGTAATTTAAGCTTGATGAGTTTGAAAATAAGTGCAAGGTGCCAGACTTTATCGAATGCTTTTTCTAGGTCGAACAGAACAAGGCAGGATGGACGAACGGAATTATAGTGATTTGTAATGAGAGTGATTAGACGTTGAAGCTGATCGTTAATGGAATAAGACGGGCGGAATCCGGCTTGAAAAGAAGGAATGAGATGACGTGCGTGGAGGTATGGATGAAGTCTGTTGACAAGGATGCGCTCAAGAATTTTGCAGAAAGTGGAAGTAAGTTGTATAGGTCGGTAGGAAGAGACTGCGCTAGGAGGTTTGTTTGGTTTCGGAAACATGAGGGTTTTGGACATCTTCCATTCAGCGGGGAAAAAGCCAGTTCTGAGAATAAAAGTGTAAATAGAGGCTAGAAGAATAAGTAGAGAAATAGGACTTTCGTTGATATGACGACATGTGATGGAATCAAAACCAGGAGCAGAGTTTCGTTTATGCTGCACGACTGTTGTGATGTCTGTAACAGTGATTGGAGCTGTGAGTTCATGCTGCGGCAAAATATGATTAAGGTTTGGTTGAAGGATAGGATGTGCGGTGTTGACATGATCGACTGGATGAGCAAAAATGTGGTCATGACGGGATGGTGTGAAAATGTCTTGTAGATAGTCAGCAAAGGCGTTTGCTTTAGCTTGATCAGATGGTGCATGACTGTTGTCGATGATAAGAGGATATGGGGTTTTGCTGTACTTGCCACAGAGTGCATTGAGACGTTTCCAATAACGTGAAGGGTGTGCATGGTCAGTGAGGTTATTACAGGCTTTGATCCATTGACGGCGTTTGTATGCTTGAATGTAGTTTTTGACTGAACGTTGCAGTTGATGGTGAAGTTGAAGAGCCTCGGGGTTTTTTGTTCTTATGTATTCTCGATACGCTTGCCGGGAACGTTTGATGTGAGTGAGGTAATGCGGAGGTATTTTAGGCTGATAAGGGGTGGAACTGGTGGTAGGAATATACAGCTCTGATGCATGGGTGATTTCTGAGGTGATCGTTTCAATATGTGTGTAAAGCTCATCTGATGTAGTGGGAGGGTGCAAATGAGTTACGGCAGTGGTAAGATAGTCGCGGTAATGATCCCAATCAGCTTTGTCGAAACGTGGAGTTCGAATTGGCGGAGGTGCATCGTGAGGTCGAGCATTGCCCATATGATATGAGAGCTTGATCGGGGCATGATCACTACCGAGTAGGTCCAGGACTGTAAGGGTGATCTTAGCAGCAAGTGTATTTGAAGTGATAGCAATGTCAGGGGTGGTATTTGATACAGGTCTAGTTGGAGTCGGAGGGATGTGTAGAATTCCAGTGGTGTGCGTGGTTATATGATCTGAGAATTGTGTGCGTTCAACAGGAGTGCGACTATGATAGTTGATGTCAGCGAGGATGATATAATGTTTGTAGGTGTGAGAGATGTGACTAAAAAATGCGAGTGGAATAGGATGACCTTGGCGAACGTAAATAGTAGCGAAGGTGATCATGATAGACTTGAAATATAAGGTAGTGATTATATGCTCTGGGAGGTGAGGAATGGAACAAATGTGATTGCGATGAGGTATGTGATTTCGAAATACGATTGCTACGCCTCCATTTGCCCGTAATGCTGGTGCTGTGTTGTCGTGACGTACAAGCGTATAGCGAGGAATGTTACATGAGGTGGTTTTCGTAAGAAATGTCTCGTTCAACAAGAAGGCTGAGACGTGTTCTTCAAGTAAAAGTGCTTCAAATAGAGTTTTATTCTTGGGTAGAGAGCGGATATTTAGGAAGAGAAAGACTAAATCCATAATGTACAGAGTTAAACGGCTGTTTCTTGTGGAGTTGTATGGAAATGGACGTAGTTGTTCGTATAAGTGGCGTAGAAGTTAACGTTGAAAACAGATTTAGCGGCCTTGCTGAGTTGCTGTAGAATGTGATTGCGCTGAAAGGGATGGATGTTCTGTAAAGCGAGAGTTAGAAATTGAAGTAGTTGTTGAATGGTAACTGGATCGGTAGTTTGTTGGCTGGGAGGAGGTGAAGAGTCTGGGATACGGAGTAGAACTACTAAATGTGGGTGTTGTTGGCCAGGCTGTGGTTTATTCTTGCACTTATAGCTGTAGGCCGGATGTTGGTCGTGGCAGGTTGGACATTCGGGTGGCCGTTCGAGATTCCGACAAGTGCGTGTTTGATGAGGGCCTGCACAATAACCACAGACTGGTGGATTTTTGCAACTATCTGTGCTATGATCACTGTAAGTTTGACAATTTTCGCAACGCACAGGAAGAGGAGCAGGCGAGCGTGAGGGTTCGACCCTGTGCCGACGATAATAGATGTAAGCGCCAGTAGTGAGCAATGAATCTATGGTATTTTGTGAGGCAGTGAGTACACGTACCATATATGTCGGCCCAGCATTGTTACGTATACGCATGACTTTATGGATGGTGTGATCTGCGAGTTGGAGTTCTTCTTGTATCTCATTGTCAGAATAGGATGGGTCGACCCCTCGGATGACGACAGACAGGAAAGGTGGACGTCTAGGTGGCGGTGGTTGCTTCTGACGTGCAGCAGAAAGAGTGGTAATGGTAGCATTCTTTCCAAAGATTTCGAAAGAAGCCTTATTCCTAACTGTGATGGCAAACTGTGGATCTGTGGATTTTAGGATATAACCATTTCTAGTTTTGATTACTTCTGTGAGTGGTACACTTGGAAGATATTTCCGAAGTTGTAGGGTAATGAACTTTTCGTTACTGTATTTAGTGTCGAAATGCTGGAGAAGGAAGGAGTGAAGTATAGGTTTAGGAGGTTGGTTTATGTTCGATTGTTGAAATTGAGGAATAATAGGAGTGCTCATGTTTCCGGTTTCCATGTCGGAAGGTTCTGAAGTATTGTCTCTGTGCGGTTTCTTGGCCTGATGGTGAGGTTGTTTGATAGTTTCAGAGTAGAGTTGCTGCTGCCTTGGAGACCTGGATCGAGTAGACAGATTTGAAGCAGTGGATGCAGTTGAACTGCCCGACTGCGATCGTTGTCTAGTGCCCTTATCCTTTCTTTTGACCACCTTCGTGGTCGAAGCAGACGGAGTGACGAAAACAGGGGGTAAGCCAGAATGGCGTCCTTCCCCTAAGGATCCAGGAGGAGCATCTGAGTCTCCCATCGCAAGAAACCGGTGTGTGCTGGAATGTCGTAACGCAGTACAATGAATATATGAGAGATGAAGTGGAGCTGATGAAGATAATGAAGGTGGGACAACCCGTTTGGATAGTTGTCCAGAGAGGGACAGGTCCCCTGACTTGATCTGTAAAACCAGCTGCCCTTGGCTTGATGAGTCTGACAGGCGGTTTTCGAGAAAGAGGCAGTGAGAGAAGCCCAGGATGTGGAAAAGGAAGGTTATAACAAAACTCGTCACCATGCAAGTGGTGGCGCTTCAGAGCAGAACTCTGGGAAAGTATGCGGGAATTGTAAACATTGGTTATCATATAAGGACACTTTTATATATCTTATTCACGAGAATAAAGACATTTCCATAGTACAGAAGTTTCAGTACCTTCGAACTTCTCTTAAGGGCGAAGCGTTAAACCTAATTGAAAATTTACCAATTACCGAAACAAATTATTCAGTAGCATGGCAATCACTCGTTGACAGGTGTTCAAATAAAGAGCTAATTGCTTCTTCTTACATTCACGAAATACTACAAATCAAGCCAGTGTATAAAGAAAATGTAAGTGAACTTCGCGCCTTTATAAATAAAGCTACTAGCAATATAAATGCGCTACAAGCACTTGAGCCAAACGTAAACCTCACAGACGTAATTTTGACCCAACACTTTGTATCAAAATTATATGCAACTACTAGAAAGTCATGGGAGCTTCAAAATATGAATTCTAATTTTCCTGCTTTATCAGAATTGTTTTCGTTTCTCGAGAAACGTTGTCAGGTGCTTGAGAACATGAGAACTAGTATTGATGGTGTGAAGCAGGGTAGTAGCGTACAAAATAAGCAAACAAAAAGTATTCAGTCATCAAAGACTTATTTATCAACATTTTTAAATGCATGCGAATTTTGTAATAGCCAGCATCCCTTATATTCTTGTTCGTCTTTTGTGAATGCGGCACACAGCCGAAATTAGAGTGCATTCGTAAAAATAAATTATGCATGAATTGTCTGAAAAGTAGTCATTTTTTGAAGAATTGTAAATCGAGAGGTTGTAAAAGGTGTTCCAAAAAGCACAATACATTATTGCATGTAGATGTAACAAAGGACAAATCAGTGCGGTTTCCAAGTGTAAGCGGTGCCGCGGTGCAAGAGCGTAGTAACAACTCAGATTCCAGTGAAAATTTAGGGCAAGTGTCATATTGTGCATTAAAGGCTAGGCCTAACGCAAGAGTGTTGTTATCTACTGCAATAGTAAAACTAAGGGATAACAAGGGAAATTGGGTTCCTTGTCGCGCGCTTCTAGACAGTGTTAGTCAGACCAATTTCGTAACAGAGAATTTGGTGCAACAATTGAACATCAAACGGTATAGACAGTATACTCCAATTCAAGGTATGAATCAAGCAATATCTAATACAAAGTACTCTGTAGATATTTGTGTCCTATCATGTGTTAACACATTTTCATTGAATATAAGTTGTTCAGTTCTCCCTCACATTACAAGTAAACTACCGAAAGAAAGAATTAATTGTGATGATTGGAACATTCCCAAGGACACTGTTCTAGCAGATCCTACTTTTAATACGCCTGGAGACATAGACATTCTTTTAGGTGCGGAAGTATTCTACATAATTATGAAGTCAGGACACAAAACACGGTCAGATGATTTTCCAGTGCTTCAGGAGACAGAATTGAGATGGATCTTGGCAGGACGCATTCCTCAAGAACGCGACCTCCAGATTCCATTAACAACATGTTTTGTGAAGACAAACATAGATCTACAGCAACAACTACAAAAATTCTGGAAACTACAAGAAATTACTGTTACACCTAGATCAAGCGAAGAGCTTGAATGAGAGCGACATTTTCTTCAGAATACAACAAGAGATCACATAGGGCGTTTCATTGTATGACTGTCTTTGCTTGAAGACCGTACAGCTTTAGGCGATTCTTATCAGCAGGCATTGGTTAGATTAAAGCAATTGGAAAGAAGATTCGATCAACACCCGGACTTTGAAGCTAAATATACGGAATTCATGCAAGAATATGAAGATCTTGGTCACATGGTAAGGATAGATGAGCGTAAAAAGGAGGACGTCAGCGTTGCATACTATTTGCCACATCATGCAGTTTTTAAGCCCACAAGCTCTACAACGAAGGTCCGTGTGGTGTTTGATGCTTCAGCAAAATCTGACAGCGGAAAAAGGCTCAACAACATTCTGTTAGTTGGTCCTACGATACAGCAAGATTTGTTTTCTATCATTTTGCGCTTCAGAACTCATTCGGTAGTATTCACTGCAGATATCGCTAAGATGTATCGCATGGTCAATGTTCATCCAGAAGATACGCCATTACAACGTACATTGTGGAGAAGATCTAGAAATGAACCAATTCAAGTTTTTGAGTTGAAAACACTAACGTATGGCACGGTATGTGCTTCATTTGTGGCCACAAGATGTCTACAGCAATTAGCAGGCGAAGAAGAGCATAATTACCCTGTAGCAGCAGAAATATTACGTCGAGATTTCTATATTGACGATGTTTGTAGTGGCATGAGCAACATACAGCAAGCTCTAGAGGTCCAGAAGCAATTGATAGAGTTACTGGGAAAGGGAGGTTTTACACTTAGGAAATGGAGTTCGAATGATCCAAGGTTATTGGAATCCATCTCGCCAGAGCTTCGAGAAGTGCAGCGTCCAATCCAGTTCCACGAAGGCCAAGGCGTGAAGGCATTAGGATTGTCATGGGATCCAGACAAGGATATATTTCTCGTTGAAAGCAAGACGCCAACAATGAAGGTTCAAGAGTGCATTACTAAACGCCAGATTGCTTCAATCATTGCCACTACATTCGATCCATTATGGCGCGTTTACACTTAGTCGATTTTCGTTCGATTCAGTTGAATTGACGTCACTTTCAACTTAATCGACCGTGTAAACAGGACTTCAACTTAATCGCTTGTTGATCGAAAGCGACTAATCGACTAGCAACTGAATTGAAAGTCGTTCTATTTTCTGTGGTCGATTCTACTTTCTTCTGCTATAACACCGCAAATTGTGCCAATTACTTTTTGCTTGAACATCTTTAAGACTGCCAGTCGATTTCGAATCGACCAAAGGAGAGCGAGTCGACAAGCAGCATTCAATTTCGGTTGAAACAATTGAACACATCCATCGATCTGATTCGGCCTAGTTGCTTCGATTTAGTCGCAAATGCAGCGAGTCGATTTAGCCGTGCGACTAAATCGACCAAGTGTAAACGCCCCATTAGGAGTAATTTCACCAGTTGTCATTACATACAAAATATTTTTGCAAGAATTGTGGCGGCAGAAGGTTTAATGGGACGACAATATACCAATGGAATTAGCAAAGAAATGGACTCAATTATACAAGCAGCTTCCATTAATCAATCAGATTAAATTCGACAGATATGTACTCGTTGAAGGAAACATAGCGGAGATTCAGATCCATGGTTTGAGATGCTTCTCAAAGAGCACATGGAGCTTGCATTTATATGCGATCGATCAATCAGCAAGGACAAGTATCAGTTAAGTTATTATGTGCCAAATCATGTGGCTCCAGTCATGAAAATTACTCTCCCACGTCTGGAGTTATGC
This sequence comes from Thermobia domestica, assembly GCF_964235325.1. Taxonomy (NCBI): domain Eukaryota; kingdom Metazoa; phylum Arthropoda; class Insecta; order Zygentoma; family Lepismatidae; genus Thermobia; species Thermobia domestica. The sequence goes on from NC_137470.1 coordinate 80,607,439, forward strand.
GCAGCAGTTGTTTTGGCAAAATTAGTTCACAAGATTTTACCAATTTTAAAATTGAACATAAGTAGCGTCCATTTATGGACCGACTCCCAAATCGTGTCGGCATGGCTAGCTTCTCCGTGTAACAAATGGAAACCTTTTGTGGCTAACAGAGTAGCTCAAATTCAAGACTTAACTGACGTTAGCTGTTGGAAACATGTAACTTCTTCAGACAACCCTGGAGACTTGATTTCAAGAGGAATAGATGCAGTTTCCATAAAGGACAATTCATTATGGTGGCACGGTCCACAATGGCTTTCTAAGTTAGAATCTAATTGGTCAGTGACAAGTAATGATTCATTGCAACCAGATCAAGTTCCAGAGAGTAAGGGAACCATAACATTGACAGTCACTTTAGACAATTGGTGCAATGGAACCATAAGAAGATTCTCAAAATTGTCAAGGTTAGTAAGGACAATAGCATATTGTAGATGTTTTGTTCATAACATCAGACAAAAGCAAAACAAACCAACAAAAGGTCTTTCAGTACAAGAACTCCACACAGCGCTCCATGTTTGCATCAAATGGACACAAGAAATTGGATTTTACAGCGAATTACAGCATCTTCGTGATGGAAACATTGTTCCGTCAAGAAGTAAATTGAACAATTTACATCCATTTTTAGATAGTGAAGGCATGATCCGAGTTGGAGGAAGATTGGAGAATAGTCAGCTTCTGTTTGACGCCAAACATCAAATAGTTCTGCCTTCAAATCAACACTTAACAAAACTTATAGCTGAAGCAGAACACTTAACATTACTTCATGCTGGACCCCAATTATTAATATAATCACTACGCCAGAAATATTCTATCATCAGGTGCAAACAGGTAGTAAAGCAAGTGATCCATCATTGCTTCACGTGTTTCAAGTTAAAGGCCAGTGGTTCAAAACAACTTATGGGACAGTTGCCAGCAGCTCATGTGCAGCAAGCCAGACCATCCCTAAACGTAGGCGTGGACTACGCTGGAGCGTTTTACATAAAATCAGGAGCAGTTAGAAATAGATCTGTACGTAAGGCATACGTTGCGTTATTTGTTTGTTTATCCACCAAGGCAATACATCTGGAATTGGTAACAGATCTTAGTGCGCAGTCATTCATAGCAGCTTTACGCAGATTCATAGCCAGACGAGGAAGATGTCTCAATATATACAGCGACAATGGCACAAATTTCGTTGGAGCCAACAACGAATTGAAAGAATTGTATCAGCTGTTTTCATCAGATCCTTTTAGTTCTCAAGTTCATGATTTTACATCGACCGAAGGAATTCAGTGGCACTTCATACCACCAAATTCTCCGCATTTTGGAGGACTATGGGAAGCCAGTATAAAATCAATGAAATACCATTTAGTTCGTATTACAAAAGAAGCAGTGTTAACATATGAAGAGTTTGCAACATTACTCACACAGATTGAGGCCTGTCTCAACTCTCGGCCACTTACAGTGCTATCAAGTGAGCCTAACGACCTCAGTGCTCTCACCCCTGCACATTTTTTAATTGGAGAAGCACTTACAGCTTTACCAGAGCGTAACCTCGCCGATCTACCATACAACCGCTTATCTCGTTGGCAGAAGATACAACAACTAAAACAACACATTTGGAAGAGATGGTCCCGAGATTATTTACATGGTCTTCAAAAACGCTCTAAGACAACGTCACCGCAACACAATCTCAAGGTCGGAGATGCAGTTTTGCTGGTTGAAGACAACGTTCCTGCATTGCAGTGGAAATTGGGCATCATTGAAAAAGTGTTCCCAGGAAAGGATTTCTTAGTTCGTGTAGTGACGGTTCGTACTTCAACTGGAACATATAAACGTTCCATCAAGAAACTAGTTGCATTACCATATAACAAGGATTAGAATTGAGATTTGAGTAATAAAAAATAAGTACAGTTGTAATATTGCTTCAAGTTTTGTGTTCGTTTCGTTTTTTATATGTATCATTTTGTTTTATTTGGTCAGACCTTAGCTGACCAACAGGGGGAAGTATGTTTGGGATTATTTGTGTGTTTAACAGTGTGTGTGCCTTTAGCTGGCAACAGTGTTCAAGTTGCTTAACGCTTTTCTATTGTTTAGTGAAGTGTGTGAGTGTGGAGGCAAGAACATGCAGTTTTGGTGGACCATATATCATGGTCGAAGATCATACAATATAGCACAAACAATAAGCCATCGTATTACAATCATTTACAACTAAAGACTTTGTGAATATGTTTATTCCCGTGTATTATTTTTTGTGTGTAAACTAAAGCTGTACTCATTAAATACAGTGAATTTATATTTGGTTGCATTCATGTGGTGTACGAATCAAGCCTTACAGTCCACTAGTATGAATATTGTTTTTGGCATTGTCATTGTACTTTAGTAAAGTTACAAATATATACATTCAAATTGTACAGAAGGGAAACACAAACATCACGAATTGGAAGTTAACATAAATCTGATGAGGGGTGAACCTTTGTAATACCTCGTAAATTTTAGTTTATACACTGGTGTGCAAAACTTGAAGGTGAGATGGATAAAGTAACATAAAGAATAGCAAAGTCGATGGATATGAATATAAACTCGACAGTGTTGCAAGATGTCTTTCACATGTTCACATGAAGCAAGACGTTGCATCGCGTGACGTTAGTGTGACCGTAATGCCAAGTATATCTGCTCACCAACATGAAGCAGTTGAATTAAAGGAGCGAAAATGTGTGTCCCTCAGACAACTGTTAAGTTGCATTACTATGGTGTTACTCACAACAATATGGCTCGGAGACAACATTAAGATGACTTCTCACAGGGAAGAATCGTCGGGTGACTGGAAGAAGAACGAAGTATGACGAGTGTGGCCCAGGAAATTTGTACTGCTCAAAGCGCTGTTTCACGTGCATGACTAGCGTTCCGAACTATATATAATGCTGTACGACCGTTACATTGTGAAACATGCAAGAACGGAATGCCGTCGAACAGTATATGAAATTGCAAACACATTTATGAGGACTGCAAATCACCCAATCTCATGCTTCAGAGTGGCAGGCCTACTCCTCGGGTTCGTTTCTTTTCCCGACGGCCTTTACTTCGTATTCGGTTGAAACCCACACACTTTTCGCCAACGTTTGCGATGGTGCCAGGAACATCAGGACCTAACAAAGAAATGGGGTCACATTCCCTTTTCAGGTAGGAGCACATTCAGTCTGAGTTGTGATTCTGGATAAATGGTCATCTGATGAGAGATGGGTACACGCAATACACCCAGGAATATTATCAAACCTGAACGTTTTGTTGGTCCAGCGTTCTTGTTTGGGAGGTATAGTATTACATGGGCATACCAATCTCCAAATTTTTGAACGAATTATATTCACCGATAAACGTTATTGCAACATACTACTCCTTCTACTTATGCATGTTTTCAACGGTCTAGATAGCCCTCAACTTCTCCCGTACGGATGATAATGCGCGACCGCATCTAATAATGCAGATGGGGAGCTCTTTTAAATGAGAGAATATCCTGCGAATAGACTGGTCTGTCTGTACTCCCCACTAAAATCGTATCGAGCACGTTTGGGATATCTATGTGGTGACGTTTTGCACCAAGGACCAAATAGTAATTAAAAACTCGCTGTAGAAAGCCATGTAATTGCCAAGCACAAAAGTTACTGTAACAGTAGAGACAAAAGATAGTAAATTGTGCCCAAGCGTCGAAAAATAGAAAATACTTTTGCTTACAACCCCATCAGGATTCTGCCGCCTACAGCCGGACAAATTTCCATGCCGACCAGATGTCGCGGTCGGATTGCCGGCGCCGGACGCCGGCGTCTTTCAGCGCGATTTTCGACCGCGACGAATAGTTGTCTTGCCGAGCAGTCGGCAAACAGCCGTAAAGGCGCAGTAAAAGCGCCGGCGCCGCCGTCGAAAAGAGGCCGGCATAAGGAGTTGGCAGAGGGTCGGAAAGAGGTCTTTTCGACTGTTTTGCCGACTCTGACGTTCGGCAACAGTCGGCAAATGGCATTTTATTTTACGATTTTCGACCACTTGCCGCCTCGGCAAAAGGTCGGCAACTTTGAACAATTAGATCGTCGTGCCGTCGGAGACAGGTGCCGGCTGCCTCCGGCGCCCCGCCGCCGTCGACGGCGGCAATCTCTCTTTCCCGCCGCGACTTTCTGATGGGGAAGGAACCCTAGGTATCGATAAAAGCCCGATGTTCATGAAACTTTGCCTCATGAAACTCGCACAGCCAAAATTGTAGCTGCAGTGTCCAACACGTTGGGGCAATAGGTCACGAGAAAGATCAAAAGTGAAACTTCAGTACATAAAGGACATGGTCAGAAAATGCACTCTTTTCTTTAAAACTGGTTATTGAAAGGACACGAAATGAGCATACAAAATGGTAAATATGATCTGTTAATAGTAATAAAAAGAATATTCATCATCTTGAAAGAGGCCATGTTCAAAGTAATGCGATTGGTTTAAATGAGAAGAGGGTCGCACGGTGCATCAATTGGAACGTGACGCAAAAAACTATTGGTGAAGTCTGTTGTGGGATTATATTATTCCTGTGCTTCTGGTAGAGCAGTTTAGGTACAAGATGAGCATAGTAAATTTCATGACACTCGAGCAGATGGAGGGTATGTAGCGCTATGAGTGGAATCAGTCTAACTAGAAAAACAGAGAGAAATATAATTTAGCACTACGTGATTTGTGTAAGAGACAACATGTAAATGTAGTTGTTGTGGATAGGCTGATATGACGTGTTCAATCTGCATAATAATGCTATGGTTGGCATACACTTGTAACTATTTATTATATTTCCATTAAATCGAACAGAAATCAGAATCATAATTCTTCTACAAGTAAAGACAACAAAAAGAGAATGTTTTCTTCTTTTTATTTCTTTTCTTTTCTTTCTTTCTTTCTTTTTTTTACAAAATATATTTCATAATGACAAATTATACTACAAATGCATACATTATAGTGTCAACAGTATATTGGAATGGAAAGGCGATAAGTCTAGTTTATGTATGAGTTACAATTGTTCTCATATTGGTTACGTAAAGATATTTCCCTTCAAGGTGCACTCAACACTGAAGAAGGTTCAGTGATTGAACGTTACATCACAAAATGTTTATGATGCAGTTGAAGTGCCTGCAAATTGTTCGTCCTGTTCTTTTTTGTGTTTCATTGATTCGATATCCTACGTTTTCTTCCCGCCATATTATTGTGATTTAGAACACATTACATTTCACTGCTAATTCATTGAATGATCTTCATGGGTTCGGGGACGAACTAGGTGCCATTCTCGCACCAAGCAAAACCATTCGACTCAGGCACGTGGTGCAAATTAAATTGGTGGGATTACCAATAGCAAATCAAGAATCGCACGTTCGCAAAACACAACTTACAAGGTAGTTTGATAATACCAGTTTATTACATTTGTAAATACATACTACCCAATGTATCATCCATGGCATTATTATGAAGATTGAACATGTCCGAACATGTCATACTAGCCTATTCACACCAATTACATGTTATCTCTACAGAGCCGGATCTTGAATCCTGCGAACTACGCGTTCGCAGGAAGTGACAGATGAAGAGGGCGCCAAACTAGAAAATGAATTTTTTATTTTAAATGTGAATATTTATTAGAGAAAACGTTATGATGAAAAATTTTCCAAACAGCTTCAAATAACTATTGTACAGACTGAGATACAGTACATCAAAGGGACAATAAAGTCGAATCTTTGTGTGGTTGGCTGCAAAAAACCCCTTTACAATTGAAATGAACTCGTACACCAATTGGTTCCAATGCCACACTCAGAAGTGATGCTAGTTTGAGGAAAATATTCCGCGGCGCAGGGAGATTTACGAAAGATATTACGAATATGAGATAAAATGTAGGGAAATTTTGCTTTTGAATAGATGTTATATTAAGCACTACAGCAGTACGAGTAAAGACATTGGCATTCATTCCACAATCCTATTATATGCACAAAATAAAAATGTAACATTCTCTTCATATTCCTCTCCCAACAACCCTTCCGCGATCTTGCTAGAGAATATTTTTAACAAGTATGTCTTTAATATGGGAATGGATAAACAAACAAAGCAAATCAACTCGGCTGGAATTATCACAATAGAAAGAAATGTCTTCAAGGGTGCTCCGCCTTGCCATAACCAGTGAGGTCAGTGTAAATGAAATGCACACTATCGAAGTTCAAGCGACTAGGCTTTTGTTATCCATTGGTCCAGGGAGGGGGCGAATAGTAAGAAAAAGTGCTTTTTACAAATGGAAAAAATGAAATGAAATCATTGAGTTTTACGTCCCATGGTTATGCCGGTTAGGCTAAAGGAGACGGTGATTATGAGAAATGAATGAAATAGTGGAATGAAGAAAGTGGGAGAAAACAGGAGAACCCCGAGAAAACCCACGAGCACGGTGTTGTCCACCACAAAGTCCACACGTTGCGAGCTGGGATCGAACCAGGGACCCCAAGCACCGGAGGTGAACGCTCTACCACTGAGCCACCGCGCACCCCTTTTTACAAATGGAATTTTTGATCATTTCTGAGAGAAACTTGAACTCAAATTAATAATATCACTGGCTCACAATCGCTGCCCACTGCTTAATGCTCACTTTCTTAATGTTTATAGTCCATTTGTCATTCGTTAACATTTTCCTTTCTATCCTGAGTCGTTTCGTTTTTATTGTAATGATTAGTGTTTTCACTTTTCATTAGTAATTTGTATTTCATGTAATAAAAATGGTTAACGATAAAAAAAACAAGTGAGCATTTCATCGGAAAAGAAAGCTACGAAACTTTCAAGAAGATGAGAGGCAAGCGAAGGCTCTAGAAAGTTTCTTTCGATTTCTGGACAAAATTTCGAAAGTGATAATCATACAAATGTTGAGGTTGAGTTGTCAATTGCAAGTCCACAAACTTTTCAAGTTACAAGTTTCTTTTACTTGATAGCAGTAATTTAATTGTTAAGTGTCAAAATGGAATGAATACGACCTTTTCAGTTACGGATCTGAGTTAAATTTAATGTATTTCAAAATTTGTGTGAATACAATGAGTTTTCGCTAGTGATGCAAGGGCTCGGAAAAAATCCGGCTTTTTTAAGAAAAAACTTGTAGTATAGTATAGCGGTAACGTAATGGAGTTACGATCAGTACAGCTGTCCTGCATTTTTTACAAAGTGATAGTGAAGAATCCATTTCTCATATTAGACGTGCTATGCTTAAGAATGTGGAAGTAATCACCTTTGTCACGATAGAGACGATTTATGAATGTTGGTTGGGAAAGGGCAAGGGATTTGCCAGGATATTCTAAACACTTCATTGATCTGCAGTAAACACTTTTCGTGTTATCGTTTTTAGAAACAAATATTACAGCATTTGTTGGACAACGTTTGGGTAAAGCAATCGGTAGTGTAGTGGTAAAGTACCAGACTTCCAAGCGAAAAATCTAGGTTTGATTCCACGTCAGGTAATATTATTTTTTCGCATAAAATAATGGCTGTAAACAGAGATTTATCTTCTGTTGGAGAACTTACAAAGCATCACTGACGAGACTTCGAATAAACAGTGTGTTTGTTCTTCATCATAGACTGTAATGATAAGTATTTTTCATATTTATATTCGTTTCTCTCTCTCTCTCTCTCTCTTTCTTGACGTTTCACTATCCTGTCTTTGCATCTTTCACTTCTCTCCTCTCTCCGCCACGTACACACGCACTTTATATGCGTGTGCATGTTCCAAAGTTAAAACGGAGCAAGAGACCGATAGACGTGGTCTGGAAAATGAAATTAACTGCCAACCTCAGCGTCGAATTTTTGTGCTTTGGGGTAACATCTCCAGTTCTGGTCATCTCTGAAAGAAATACTTTTTAAACGCAAAAGAATAAGCAAAATATCTTTTTTATCATCTGGGTTACCGAGTCTCAGTCGAATTATTGGGTCACTACAGCATTTGAGCTCTAGCGTGTTCATTCTATTTGTGCAAGTTACAACGTTATATCCGCAAGAGATGAAAGTGATGCTGGATGTTTGAAACAGATAAATCTTCGGAAAAGACTAGAAAATAGCAACCTCTTTGGTTATTTGAAAACAAAATTTTATTTATACTAGTTCAACACAAAATTGTTTCCATCCTATAATTCGATGTGATTTATTCACGTTGAAATTTGAAACACGCAAGGTTTGCTACATCTATAAGGAACATCCAATTTTCTATTTGAACATTTGTAACTTTTCATAATGATACTGATAAAAATTTACCAGTAAAATAGCACTCATTCAATTTTATCTTTCTTTCTTTCTTTCTTTTTCTTTTCGTTTTTTCTTTTTTATTCACTTTGTATTAGAAGTCTGGAATGGAAGATATGACCTACGCTACCTACTGGGTTTATTAGAATGTGGTTTGCAACAGTACGTGCAATGAACACTACCGAATTTACAACCGAACCACGCGGAAACAAAGCACGTGTTAAACAGTTGACATTATGTTAGATCTGTCTATGAGATCTACAGTTCTACTAGAAATTGAGTACGCTATCCTTTTTGAAAGTGACTTAATGGATGTTTCAAGCATCCTTATATATTCGAATAGTCCTGAAAAAATATAAAAACAAACGTTATTTCTTAGTACTGTTGTATTTCTGGTAACGGAACTTTATAATGTTAAGTTGTTTTCTTACTAAGTTTAAAATTTCACATTTTTATATGTTCGTTTTCTTTTTCTTCTCCTCTCGCCTTCTCTCTCTCTCTCTCTCTCTCTCTGGCTCATATCTGAATCTCTGTGTAACTCCATTGGTTTCAATATCTCATTGTGTGCGTTTCAGTTTCTCCCTAAATCAACTTATGAATATTTTTCATCTGGGTTTTGTTATTTCATTTTATCGATACTAATGCATGCGGAGTTTCAAATTAGAATTGTGTTCATGTTGTTAGCTAATTTTAGTATGAGAGAGAAGAGAGGAGGAGAGAGAGGGGTCTCTTTACCAGACACGATTATGGGATAAGAAGGTGTACATTGGGTGACCTAGCTGCACGGCGTCGCAATTTTTTGATGCGGAGTGTACATCAAGCATGTCCCTTTGGCTTTCTCACACCCTAAGAATTCCAAACTCAAGTTTTCTGTTATTATACCACGGAAAGCATCAACTGCATTAGATCAGATGGACTACGAAGTGAGTTTCGTTTTACAGTCTGAAACCACGATATACTTCCAAACTACGCAAATTCAATACTCAAACTTGAAATACTACGTGTATAACTACTAGTTGAAATAGAATAATATCAGATAGAACCTATTCATCAGACGCTGAATCCATATCAAAAGCCATTACTTGCTATCCCTTACAGTTTCAGTTCTATGACGATAACATTTAACACCAGAAATAGCAAATTTGAACCACTTCCAGTTTGAATAGAGGTTTCTCGAAAAAAGACATTACTATTCTTAAGAAGCTGAATCGATTAAAAGAAGTTATCTCCATATTTCTTTTGTCTTCGCTATATGAAAATCAGTAGTCAACCCGGAAGTAGTAGTAAATTTCAACCACTTTCGGCTTTGGTAGACTGTTGCTATCTAAATCGATTGCAGAAAACCACTTGCTTCTATCTAATACCACTTTCCTACTATAGCAGTAAATATTAAAACTGAAAATAATTCATTTCAACCAATTCTGGTTTGAGTAGAAAATAAATGAATGAGCTGGAACCTATTCTCGGAACGCTGAAGGAATTGCAGAAAAACTCATCTCGATATCTCTACCGTTTTTGATCTATGAAAATTAGTTTTGAAACTGGAAGTAATATTAAATTTGAACCATTTTCAGTTTTAGTATAGTGTGCGGATAGTTCTGGTACGTTGGCTTGCGACGCTGAATCGTTTGCAATGTACCACTTTTCGCTGTTGCTGTTTTCGTTCTACGGCGATAGTAGTTGAAACAGGAGACGATTAATTTGAATGATTTCTGGTTTGTATAGAGGGTTAAAGGAGATGATGAAACCTATTCAAAGGACGTTTAATCGCTTTCAAAAATACAGATCTCGATAATTCTTACCGTTCTTGCTCTGCAGAAATCAGTATTCAAACCGGAAATAATAGTAAATTTGAACCACTTTCGGATTTAGCTTAATGATGCGGATAGTGTTGATATACTACATTGAGATGCTAAATTGGTTGCAAAGAACCACCTCTTGCTATATGTTACCGTTTTCGTTTTATGGCTATAACCGGAAATGGCTAATTTAAATTACTCTTGGTTTGAATAGAGGGTTAAGGGACGAGATGGAACCTATTCTTAGGACGCTGAATCGATTTGCAAACTCTGCTTCTCGATAAGTCTTACCGTTTTTTCTCTGATACCTGTCGACAGACGGACGGATGGACGGACAAAGCCGTTCTTTGAGACTTCTGACACTTATGTATATCATGATTTCAAAGTCTAATAATTTCATATGTTAACTGCAAAGATGAATAAACTGTAGAGCAAGGCATTACCTAGGGAGCTCAACAGGATTTAACACTTGTGGTCTTCAACCCCATTGAAACTTCCAGTTGTGTACTTAGATCAGTGTCTCCCATAGTGAGAAAATTTGCCTTATTAACCCTTAACTAGTCGCGTGAAAAAAGTTACGTAATTAGTCGCGTGCGGACTTTTGTTCCGCATAATAACTACATAGTAAAACTCGTGTAATATTTGCTTTTTTTTAAAAAAATATTTAATTTTAGGTTAAAATATTTGTTTTAATAGGCGTCTTAATTTATTTTATGCTATGAAGACCTAAACTAATATAAAAATATGTTAGACATAAATACCTAAACAATGAAGGAACTATTATGTTTTTTTTTCCTCAAATAACAAGAATAATAACATGTATAGTTAGTCCTGATAAGAAATATAGTTTTTATGTATTTTGAAACGTTCATATAAATGATGCTTTTGCCTCTCGGTTTACATATCCATACTACTTACATATCCTCGTCTTCAGGTTCCTTCACTCTATCTTGATGATTACATTCTTTGCAATATGTGACAGTTTCTTTATGCACACCGCACACAAATTTTTGATACTTGACACAACAATATTTGGTCTTCCTGTTGATCTTCGCTTAATTGTTGTCGGCTAAAAACAATAAACTGAAAGAAAGCGTAAAATTTGTAGGAGAAAAAAAGGGTAACTTATTTAGTCGCGCGCGGAACTTTGCTCCGCAAAATGCATCACTCCAAAATAAATAACAAAATATTCACTAGTGGCTTGGGCAACAATTCAAATATGTATTGTTGTTTAATCATGAAACTTTAAAAGACAGCTAGACAAAAGTTCAAAATCATACGATCGAAAGTAAGGAAAACAAAAACAAAAATGTAAAAGTGCGGAACAAAATTCCGCATGCGACTAATTAAGGGTTAAATTAGTCATAATTGGTGCTAGTAACAGAGTTGCTTTATCAATATATAGAGCGCCCAGTTTTCTGTTACTGCAACAATGAACTACACTGTTCAATTTCGTTCATTTAACCGTGTAGTTGACTGATGCATCTGAAGAGATTAAATAACGGAGGACGTACAGGTCATTATGATATTAACTTGAATTGAATCGATAAGATTCGAATCAGTGATCAACAAATCAGTAACACAACACCTTAACTCGCCCGGCTACGGTTGTTACACTATAAAAAATGTGTTATTTCAAAGACATGCCAATGTGTTAACACGATTGTGTTAAAATATAACACAAACAGGTGGTTAGAAAAACTCACTCTCCATTTGGAGTCGTGTGTTAAATATTAGTAGTTGAAATGACACACAGCCTGTGTGTTAAATTAACGCAAGTGTAGAATCTCCGGTGTTGTTTTCTACGTGATTGCCACATATTTTGGGTATCTAATTATCAAGGCTTATGAATTGAAGCTACAGACAAATGCAGTAGAATGAGATACTTAAACAAATCCAGGTATATGCAAAATTTCAACATGCAAACCGCGCGATGGGTTTTCAATTGTTTTACATAATGTTTCTGAAGAAATATGTCAACAGCTACAAACAACATTGTATTACTGTGTCACTTCTACACTGCACTAGAGATCACCTGTCAACATTGGGACAGTGCTTCAAAAATGGCAGTAGAATCACGATTAAGAGGGAAACATATTATAAGGATATAGGTAAGAGTTTCCTATCATTCTTGAACAAGATGTTGGTGATGGTTGTGTTTCGCACCATCAAGAAATACTTGGGGAAGACGACAAAAATTTTTATGAAGATTTCCTATATAAAGTGTTCAGTAGTTTACTATTCTTATTTTAAAATTAGAATCTTCGGTAAGCGTAAGTATGCACACCACATGGTTTTCCAACAAAGAAAAATTGTTACATCAACACCACACACGGTGTTATTTCAACACCGAAATGGGTGTATTAGTAACACAGAAGTGGAGTCGAACTAACACCAAAAACGGTGTTAATCCGGTGGTCTGACCTTGCATTTTAACAGAGAGTGTGTTGAATTAACACTAAAACGTTGTTACTTATACGTGTTTGGCCTTAAATTATGACACAGATTTTGTGTTGAAATAATAAGAAAATGATGTTGAAGTAACACAGGAAGTTTGTTATATTGATACTTGACATAGTGTGATATTAACACAAAATAATTAACATACTGCACACTGTGTTAATTTCTTCGTGTTAATGCAACACCGCCACCGTCAATACTCTTTTCCATACTACCAACCCTGACATGGTGTCGAATCAACACCAAAAATACTAACACAGATCCGAATTTAACACCGCTCAACACCGGTTGTGTGTAAAGACATAACACACCCCCTGTGTTAAACGCCAACACCGGAGGTTCTGTGTTGAACTAACAACGCATAGTGGTAGTCACGCTGGAACCAATGCCCTGTGTTAAAATTGAGATGAATTAACACAATCAATTTTTTACTGTGTATGATTTACGCAAAATTGTCACTTCTTCCTTTTGCACTAATTAGGAACATTTCAATCATTTTAACAGCTGGAGCCCTCTCAAACGGGCCAATTTGGTTGAAACTTGGTTTGTAGATTCCCTTCGTGTTGCTTCAAGACATTTTTATACATTACACCCAAACCCACCATTTTAAGGGGTTTACTTAAGGTTAACCAAGAGAAGTGGTTTAAAACATTTTTTTCATTTTCTCGGTAATTAGTAGTTCAGAAATACGTTAAAACAGGAAAGTATACATTAACCGAGTATTGATCGGTCAATAATAATCTAAATAATTTCTTCAGAAAAGGATGTATTTAGTGGAAACTCGGCTACTAGCAATCGAGTTTTTATTTAACCCTCGCTTTACAAGCAAACAACTTTCTGAGTGCAATCTAGAGAGCGTGGAGAGTTAGCAGTAAGGACCAATCAATTCACAGTTATAAATTCCATTTGTTTTACAGATGTTACGAATGTTGTAACAACGAGGTGAAATTAAATAGTGTATAATACAAAATAAGTACTGAGTAAGAACTGATATTCGATTAAGAACAATTATCATCATCACCATAATATATTTTGGCATTATTGGCAGACTACTCTCCCCAACTGAGAAGCTTTCATGCACCATCGTCTTCAGGTAACCTTTTTTATCTTGACATACAATTTTTCTGTACCATTTCGATAACACCCCCTTCTTTCTATTCCACCCTTTCCTCCCACCACAACCTCTAGCACGTTCCTCATGATACAGTTCTCTCTCAGCCATGCCCCAACCAGTTTACCTTCTTCCGTTCAATTACATTTAAAAATGTCTTCATCCCCACTACTTTTAGCACCTTATTCATTTCCTGTTCAACCCATCCAATTATTTCAATTTTCCTACAGGCCCACATTTCGAAAGCTTCCAGTGTTATCTAATCGATCTTGAGTAATGCCCATGTTTCTGAACCATATAGTAAAATAGTCAACAAGAAACATTTTAAGAGTAACTTTCTCAACTCTTTATTCAAAGATCTACAAAATAGTCTTTTCACCCTCCTAAATGTTCCTTCTTTCCATTCCTTTCTTGCTTTTGTTTAACATTCGAACGTCATGTCATCATTAACAATATCACTCAGGTATCGAATACTTTGATAAGGACTACTTCGTTCCAATCACCATAGTTTTTGTCATTATTAAAAAAGTAATTCCACACTAGAATGGTGAGCGGACATTAATCTGAAAATAAACCTAAATTCATGGGATTATTATTAAAGATTTAAGAATTTGATGGTGCTTTTGATATCACAAAAGAAGTCAGATACTGAGAAGCAAGAAGAGTGGACGGAGAGTATTCAAAATCACGAAGAGGGAGCCTGGTAAACACAGTTGAGAATCACTACTAAATAGATATATGTTCAAAAAAGTAGTAGTTAAAAATGTAAGACAAAATGAATCTACAACTCTGTTACATATTCCCTATATAATAACAAACAATGCTATTTCTTGATGTCTGTCTTTGATCTTTCAGTATTAATTTCTGTTCCCTCTAAGAAAACGGGCATGTTACGGGCCTGTTTATCATGCACTAACACATGCGTGGAGAAAAAGTTAAGGACTTTAACGATTATTTTAAACAACATTGGCTCGAGAAATCTAACATTCCCGTCTAAACTTGGAACCGTAGCAGTCAAAGCACCGCGCGAACAACGGTGTGAAATTTGCATCATCAATTAAACAATGCAGTTACAAATAACTTCCCGCACATCCTTCCACCAGTGAAGAGCGGAATGGAAAACACGAAGCACAATTATCATACTTACAGGAAACTTAAGGTACAGTCAGCCACAGATGCAATTGCAACCCTGAGTGCTTTAATTCCATTAGGGAGGATCCAATATTTTTGCTAATATCACAAACTCCTGGATAGACTCAACCCAATTTATACGTAACTTTTTAAGTAGATGGTAAGTCTGTTGAACACTAAAACAAACTTTTGCAATTGATACATGAAATAATTTTTCACTTCGAGATTAATCTCTATTGCTTGAAACATGTTCAATCAGAGTGATTTATAAACATTTTATTCTGTATATGAGAAGAAAGTAAAGACACATAGCATACATGAGTTAGAAAATTGTTGAAATAAACTAAAAATATTAAATCTGAAATAATTGAAGGAAATCAGTTTGTAAGTCTTTGCATCGTCCTACTCCAGTACTACATCATTCCAATATCTCTTTCATTCTCCACGGGAAAAGATCTTGCTGATATCATCCAGTATGGATTTAAATTGAGACTGATACAGTTAAAAAGATTCTGTCATGCGAGGATTCAAAACTCTATCTCCTGTTTCAAAATCCAAAATGGTAACAAGGTACCTACTCTAACCAGTGCTTCATCAGATTGCACAAAAACTCCAAGCTAGTTCCTTGTTTTATTTTACATATAAGTCTCCATAAGCAACTAAGGCCTTATGAAGAGACGATCATTAGTGAAGTTAATTAATTTTCTTCATCAAATTTTATTGTTCAGGTAATTGTTATTGCTCTCTTATTACCATAACAATGCAATTTATGTACCCCTAACACACTAATTGGGGCAGACCCCAGAGTAAGTGCTAGGTTTTCTGGAAATTTTTGTCAAAAATGGTGATCATATGATTGATACGTTTACTTAATTATATTTTTACAATTCTATGAATGACTGAATAAATGAAATCCCATATCTAAATGCATTATAGTTTCAATGTTTTTATTCTTCCCTTAATTCCAAGCAAAATTTCATTTTAATCTTTTATCAATGATGAATCTACACTGTAAAAAATCGTTGTGTTATCTTTACGACATACCTATGTGTTATCGTGATTGTGTTAAAATATAACACGAACAGGTTGTTAGAACAACTCACTATCCATTTGGAGTTGTTTGTCAAATGCCGGTAGTTGGAATGACACACAGCTTGTGTGTTGAATTAACACAACTGTAGAATCTTCGGTGTTGTTTTATGATCGATTGCCAAATATGTTGGGCATCTACTGTAATTATCAAGGCTTATGTAGAGGAAAGTCGGACAAAACCGGGACCCACAATGTTGTTACTTGTTCCTCAGTATCTATGTGGATAGTATAGTTTGAATTAGTTTTCAAATGCTAAATAGATTTGTTATTGACACAAACATGTTTATTTCAGTGGAAAAAGCTGGTAAATTTCGAGAGCAAAAACACTTTTTAAAGGGTATGCGAAAAACCGGCTTTGTCCGACCACTTCGGACAAAACCGGGTACATATGAAATGATTACAGGAAACTTTTCTTTTACGAGAAAAATATGTAATTACTCCAAGAACCAGTACAAGTAAGAATCAATACAACTGAAAAAAATGTGAGCTTAAAAAGTACGGAAAATATAGAGGGCTAGACTATATTAGACCAATAACATAGAAAAATAACTTTGGTCACGTTTTTGTTAAATCTAAGAACAAAAATCACAAATAAAAGTTTTCGCATATCGTCCAAATTGCTATCCAAAAAATCACATATTCGTCCCCATTGCTACAAACTTTATGTGCCCATTCTTTACAGTTGCGACACTGCATCTAACCTTCTCAGCTTTACACTCTACTACTCGGTTCTGTCCGACTGTTGACGTCCCGGTTTATCAGACTACACCATTATTCAGAACTACAGGCCTAGCATCTTTCAAAAAGCACAAAATCCTGATTCAAGACATGAAATAACAGCACGAAGAATTATTATTATATGTTGTGTACACTCTGTTAGGAAAGTAAATGTACACCTGTTTTTTAAGTCTGGCATTCCTGCGCTCCATCCATGGAGAGTATGAGAATTAAATCAACCAAATGTTTACTGAGAAGGAAGAAGAAAAGTCTAATCTGAATAAGACATTGCCGAGGGGCACAAGCTGTGAATACGAATAGTACATAGTGTAAATAAAGGGCGACACCGAAAGAGAAACTCAGAAACAGCTGCTAAACGGAGAAAAAAGAGTAAAAATTGTCGAAGTGGGAACATAAAATACAAAAACAAACAAATATGCCAACAACTAAGCGTTTGCCAAGCAACGATCTTGGTGTAGTTGTTAAGGCACTAGATTACAAATCCAAAGAACGGCGGTTCGAATCTGCTCCAAGTAGTATATTTTTTATTTCTTTTAAATAATGCATACAGCACATGAAAGGTGGTAAAAGAATACGTATTACCCGTTTAATATGTTAAGTGAAAACGAGTTAAAAATTTCGGTGAAATTTATTGAAGAAGTGAAACAATGAAAATGAGGAAGCAAATATATTTAATCAGGGGTTGTATCAGAGGGTGGTGATCGGAAAAAACTGGAAATTTTCCCGAATTTCGCCCATGTGAGTCTCTACGATAGGCAAATTTCTTCAGAAATTTGCCTATTGCAGAGACCATCATGTCAGAAATGCCGTAAAATTTCTATGCAATTTTGCCCTTTCGCCGATCATCACCTCTGAGACGAAGAGAGAGAGAAAGAAAGAAAGAAAGAAAGAAAGAGAAAGAGAGAGATGCTCCCGGAACTGAGAGTGCGGTGCTTCCATTGAAGTCAACGAGACGACAAATAGACACTTACATAATAAGAATGCCGAATAGAATAAGCCATAAAACAGCAAAGTAATAATTGGAAGCGTTATCGCCTAAGGTTCAAAGATCCGAACAACATACCACTAATATCCGGAATGGCAAAATATTAAGACTTACACAACTCCCCCTCCCCCCAAATGTGTCCTGTGAAAACAATCACAAGTTTTGGGATGATGAACGATATTGATACTACAACATTAAACTATATAAGTAGACTTTTAGCAGATTCGCATTCAGTTATTTTCTCCATAACCAGTTTTATTCATATTCAAGACAGCAAAAACACTATATTTGCTAACGACAAATCGAAGTTATTGCAACACTGAGTTACACGTGAATCATGCATATTAAACTCGTGAGTTTTGCTATGCAGAGGCTAGCCACCGATGCACGCTGAATAACTCCTGAAGGAAGCAGCGAGGACAGATAGGGATGCAATGAACGGAACAAGCAATTCATTACAGACATTTCAAGAAAAAAAGAAAATGTCCCTCTTTCCATACTTCATGCTGTAGTTCTAACTTCCATTTCCCCACTAAAGTTACATGCCTAGACTATTATACAATCCCATTACACTTAATACAGAGCATTCAAACAACTTTGTTCTACGAAGGAAAACGTAGAATACTACACTTATAGATATGTCATACATAGACAGTTAAGTAGTAATAGATGAATGCAATTAATCTCATATAATATCGATTGTCTAAATATAAACTGGTTTCAAACAACTAGACACATAACAAACATTCACAACACCATTATAACCTACCATATGTTAATTCCACTTCACAAATGGTAGAATGAAAACCGTGGACTGACCGTGGAATGAAAACCGTAGAAAATATAATGATTTTTTTAAAATTACAATTATGAAAACAAGTTAGTGAATGAAACAATGACAGTCAATGAAAAGAAGATGATCCGAGGTCGGATTTCGAGAAATAATTTGATAATGAGATTAAAAGAGAACTTTATAAAAGAAATGGTTATGATGCGCTAGACACATGCTTGTCTGTTTCGTCCCGTCATGTGAAAATGTCTCGTTTTAGAGAGGCTAGAAAAAGTCTGTGTCTCGTCTTGTGAAGTGGCGGATCTAGCTCCGGGCCGGGGAGCCTAGAGCCCACAGTTTCAGATTGACGAAAATAATTAAAACTATTATTTATATAGTTTTGAAAGTTTATAGTAAGGTCATAATAAACTTATCATAGTCTAAATTCAGGCAGGCCCCTAGTTTTTACCTTCTAGACCCGCCACTGGTCTTGTGGCTATCCCGGTGTCATCTCGTGTTTCCTAAACGAGAAAAGTTATCTATTCTCCTTTCGTCTATATTTTTCGTAAACCTCATAATAATAGAAGTAAAATTGGAAGCCATGCGGCTTCGAAATGTAACAAGTTTACAAGTTAGAATTGATAATCGGACAAGAGAGGGCTATGAAATGCTTTCAAGACATTTAAAAAGCGACGAGTTCAAACAAGGACCTGTCACGTCTCGTCTCGGAAAACTAGACGAGACAGACGCTTTGTCTCGTCTCGTCTCGGATTTAACAAAGCCTATATTGTCTCGCCCATGCTGAATTGCAAGCCTCTCACCAGAGATGAAGTAGATCGTGGGTCAGCATGACGTGACCCACTGCAACCCACATGTCTCACTCAACACAAAACCCACTTCAACTCTGGTGAGAGGTTTCCAGTTTAGCATGGGCGAGACAATATAGCCGAGACGAGACAGAGCGTCTGTCTCGTCTCGTTTGACGAGACGAGACGTGACATGTCCTCGTCTGGACGCGTCGCGTTTTAAATATCTCCGAAGCATTCCATAGCCCTCTCTTGTCCAATTATCAATCTTAACTTGTTAACTTTGTTACAATTCGAAGTCGCATGGCTTCCAATTTTACTTATATTACTATAAGGCTTACGAAAAAAAATAGACGAAAGAAGAATAGATAACAATTTGTCTCGCTTCAGAAACACGAGATGACACTGGGATATCCACGAGACGAGACACAGGCTCATCTTTCATCGCTAAAATGAGACAATTTAACATGAGAAGAAGAAACAGGCAATCATGTTGAGTCTAGTGCATCGTCCGACATCGGATCATGTTTCATTGACCATCACGGTTCCTGAACCTTACAAGGGACATCACTCAATTGTCCGGCTCCGATTTCAATGACATTTTTATTGCTGATAGAGGACATGTATTCATTACTTGTGATGACAAAAATTTTTGCCATGGTGCATATTTTCTATTTTTTAATAATTTTTAAAAGTTGTGATGTGGTTAGTAGAGATTACTGCAGAAGTCCCTTACTACCCTTTGTAAACGGAGTGCTAATGAAAGAACAACCATGTAGATACGTATAGGGACTAAAGGGAAGTCGTGTGGTACGTATGACCTTGACGCCAGGCATCTTGAAATCCGCCATTTTGAATTAAGGTCAAGTTTTTTAAATGGGAATAGGGTAATGTGATACATAATTTCGAGCTAGAATTTAATCAGGAAGACAATGGTGAAGTTAGTTTTAAGATGCGCCTATTTGGTGAAAAGTTACAGGCATATTAATTGTTTATACTTACTATGTGCGTAAGTTCCTTACCTCCGCTTCTAACCCGCGTATTAATGATAATAAGTGGATAAAGGTTTCGGTAATACATATTATGCCTAGAGGGAAGTGATACGATAAGGGTATCATTGACGGGAGCCATCTTGAAATCCGTCATTTTGAATTAAAGTGAAGTTTTGAAAACTGAAAACCATAGCATGTGGCACCAAATTTTAATAGTAAATTTTTCCCAAAAGCCAATGGTTTGCTTATTTTTGTTCTATCCAGTATGAATTTATGACTTTTCTAATGTGCACGAAACGTATATTATTCGATCTTTCAAATTGGCAACACTCCTAATTTTCACCGCATGTTTTAAGATTGTTTCCATGGCTCGTATTTTCTAAATTTATTACATTTTTTTAAGAGTTGCGATTTGTCAGTTCATGAATAGTGTTGGGATAAGGATCCATCAATCTTTCTGAATTTTGAAGACTTGCCATGTAATTATTAATTTCCTAGACAGTGTAATTATTTATTTTAACCAGAGTACTTGAGGAACCTAGGGACCTATGTGATGTAAAGAAATACAAATGAAATTATAAGAAATTGGCGTAACACGAACTCAAAATTATCATGAAATGTAGCCTACATGTTGCGCAAACAAAAAACAGAATTTTTTAAAAAAAATAAATACAACTTTATAACTTTAAAGAATCACCAGCAATGATAGAACATATCAAAGAGACATAATATGACGGTTCCCAACACACGGTTTGTACCATGAACAAAATATGAAAACAGGTAACTCGTTTATAAAGAGGTGTAACTTAATGAGTTCCCGATCAATACTGATTATAAATCTTACAAACATGAACCATCGACAGCAATCGCTAGAAAACGAATGACTTTTTTGTCTGTTTAGCCAAGATATTGGCATAGAAAATGAATAAACAAATAAATATACAATAAACAAATAAATATAAAACAAAACAAAACAAAAGACCATTGATTTACACAACAATCATATTTCGTTTTCTTTTTTGAAGTGAATTTTCAACTTATTTCTCGTCTCATCTACTATCCATTACAAGCTGCGTCTCCGGTATTACCTGAATGCAAAGTTGGAGTCCTTTTGTTCTGCGATGATTCATCTCAGTAAACAAGTTTTTGAAGGGCAGGTATAGGAAATAAATAATTGCATTGCCTATGAAAATAATAATTACATGGCAAGACTTCAAAATTCAGAAAGATTGCTGGATGCTTATCCCAACACTATTCATGAACTGACAAATCGCAACTCTTAAAAAATGTAATAAATTTAGAAAATACGAGTCATGGAAACAATTGCAAAGTGCCAGTTGGAATCTTAAAACATGCGGTGAAAATTAGGAGTGTTGCCAATTTGAAAGATCGAATAATGGATGTTTCGTGCACATTAGAAAAGTCATAAATTCATACTGGTTAACTATAGAACAAAAATAAGCATACCATTGTTTTTTGGGGAAAATTTACTATTAAAATTTGGTGCCACATGCTATGGTTTTCAGTTTTCAAAACTTCACTTTAATTCAAAATGACGGATTTCAAGATGGCTCCCGTCAATGATACCCTTATCGTATCACTTCTCTCTAGGCATAATATGTATTACCGAAACCTTTATCCACTTAGAATCATTAATACGCGGGTTAGAAGCGGAGGTAAGGGACTTACGCACATAGTAAGTATAAACAATTAATATGCCTGTAACTTTTCACCAAATAGGCGCATCTTAAAACTAACTTCACCATTGTCTTCCTGATTAAATTCTAGCTCGAAATTATGTATCATATTACCCTATTCCCATTTAAAAACTTGACCTTAATTCAAAATGGCGGATTTCAAGATGGCTGCCGTCAAGGTCATACGTACCATACGTACCTCTAGGCCTTATACGTATCTACATGGTTGTTCTTTCATTAACACTCCGTTTACAAAGGGTAGTAAGGGACTTCTGCAGTAATCTCTATTAACCACATCACAACCTTTAAAAATTATTAAAAAATAGAAAACATGCACCATGGCAAAAATTTCTGTCATCACAAGTAATCAATACATGTCCTCTATCAGCAATAAAAAACTCATTTAAATCGGAGCCGGACAATTGGGTGATGTCCCTTGTTAGGTGATAATGCTTACAATTATCACTGAGGTTTTATAGTTGTTTGTACTCCGCATTCTCATTATGTAAGCGTCTATTTGTCATCTCGTTGATTTGAATGGAAGCACCTCACTCTCAATTCCGGGAACATCTCTCTCTCTCTCTCTCTTTCCGTCTCAGAGGTGATGATAGGCAAAAGGGCAAAATTTGCATAGAAATTGTATGGCATTTCTGGCAAGATGGTCTCTGCAATAGGCACATTTCTGAAGAAATTTGCCTATCGTAGAGACTCACATGGGCGAAATTCGGGAAAATTTGCAGTCTTTGCAATCACCACCCTGTGATACATACCCCTGATTAAATATACATGCTTCCTCGTTTTCATTGTTTCACTTCTCTAATAAATTTCACCGACATTTTAAACTCTATTTTACTTAGCATATTAGACGCTCTCTTTCACCACCTCTCATGTGCTGTATGCATTATTTTTTAAAAAAAAAACTAAAAAAATATACTCCTTGTAGGAATTTGATCACCGTCCTTTGGATTTGTAATCTAGCGCATTAACCACTACACGAAGATCGTTGCTTGGTAAAAGTTTATTTGTTGGAATATATGTTCGCATTTGTATTTTATGTTCCCACTTCGACAATTTCTACTCTTTTTTCCACTTTCTCTGTATTGATTTAATTCTCATATTCTAGATGGTTAGAGCGCAGCAATATAGTGGCTAAGACGCTAGATTGAAAATAAGGACAAGTTCGAATCCACTACAAATAGAATGATTTTTAATATGCATACAACACGTGAAAGGTGGTAAAAGAGAGCGTACTACCCGTTCGAGAAGTTAAGTGAAAAGGAGGTAAAAATTCGCGTGACATTTATTAGAGAAGTGATACAATGAAAGTGAGGAAGCAGGTATATCTATCTAATCAGGGATATGAATCAGAGGGCGGTGATCGATAAAACGAAATCTTTCCTAATTTCACACTTGTGAGTCTCTACAATAGGCAAACTTCTTCAAAAATGTGCCTATTGCAGAGACCATTAAACTCCACTGCTTGCGCTAGCCAAAGTTAGTTTAACAAATGGTGTAGTGTTTTTCCTTAGAACGATAAATTAAAAAGTGCGTACTGCAGATGAACGAAGTGTTTCGAATGTCCTAGTAATTTCATTGCCCTTTCCCAATTAACATATGTAAATCGTCTCTATCATGATACAAGTGTTTGCGTCCACTTTCTTAAGGATTGCTCATTTAGTATGAGAAGTCACTCTTTGATTCTTCACGATTGCTTTGAAAAAAAAAAAAACTTGAAAAGGATTTGACGGTATATTGATTAGCTGTATTACTCAGAAATCCAGCGCTTCACCTCTACATTATCTTCTCAGGCAACATCATAAGCTAAATATTGCTAAGGTCAGCCGTGATGTTTGGAACGAACCGGCAATGTTCCTTAATGATATTTCCACCAAAGTGCATGCCGAAGGTAATTTAGTCAATGATCTGTAGACAATTTAGTGCCCATTAATAAACTAAATAACATACAATGGAGTAAAATTACAGAAATGATATCGTGTTATACGCAAGTAACGCCGTGCGCCGGCGTGTAATTTCGCCCTGCAAGTTCAATAGTAAAATAATAATAATAATAATAATAATAATAATAATAATAATAATAATTTTCCATTGGTCCTGCGCGGAAAGTCAGAATTAAATCAATCACATGTGCAGTCAAGGTAAGGAGAAAAGCCTAAACTGAATAAGACATTGAAGTGGGGCACAAGCTAGGAATAAGAATAGTGCATGGTGTAAATATAGGACGACACCGAACGAGAAATCCAGAAACAGCAGGTAAACGAAGAAAACAGAGTAGAAATTGTTGAAATGCAAACATAAAATACAAATACGGATAGGGATGAGCACGAGTCGAGCCAAAATTCGACTCGACTTGAATTCAATTCGAGTCGAGTCAAAGGTAATTTTCTTGAGCTGAGTTCCGAGCCAAGTCACTGTTTTCGAGGTTGAGTTTCGAGTTGAGTCGAGTTTGATAATGGCCCGCTCGCTCGTTCAGTTCGTTTTAACTCGTTTTGAAATAATGGCCTGATTAGACTCGAAAGCGAAAGCCATGAGAAATGTAAGCAGTTATGTGGAATACTTTTAGTGTTGCTCACGAGAGGGGTGCATCTCGTGGGGCCATTTTAGTGTATCTCGTCTCGTCTAGATAACGAGATGACAAGAGTTTTTTTTTAATTACGAGACAGCTTCAAATGTCGTGATCACCAATATAAGTATATACTGTAGTTCTTAAAATCAAGGCTGAGACCTGCACGGTCGAATTCTTGAGCCCAAGCAGACCAACCCGGGTAGTGACATCAACCGGCCCGGCTCGTTTTCACTGAGCGAACAGCTCGAGTCGACTCGGATGGGATGAGCTGTCTTCTCGGCCCAATTGCGCCGATGACCTGAGCCGGCTCAGTTGGAACGAGCCATCGACTAGGCTCAATTGAGCCGATGACTCCAGCTGGCTCGGTTGGGAAGGGTCACCTACTCGCCTCATGTGAACCATCGGTTCGAGCAAGCTAAGTTGAAACTAGTCCATCGACATGGTTCGACTCAACTCAACTAAGCCGATGGCTCGAAACGGCTCGGTTGGGTGAGCTGTTGGCTCGGCTCACTTCTCGGTCCAATTCGGTAATGAATGAGCTGTAAGCCGAGACGTAAAGAACCCTAAATCCGGTCCCAGCTGTTTTGTACATGTTTGGCTGACGCCTACAACTTTTAACGATTTTTGACTCGAACCCGAATACTTGCTCCCACGGGACTCAAACCCAGAACGTGACCGATGTCCTTGCCTCCTGAAGACTTCTCGACGACCGAGATCGACAGTCAATTACCTTTTATTATTCAGATACAAACCGCATATCTTTTAAAGATTATACACGGTGTGGATATAATAATAATAATAATAATAATAATAATAATAATAATAATAATAATAATAATAATAATAATAATAATAATAATAATAATAATAATAATAATAATGGTATTAAGAGTTTTGAAGTTGCCCTAAAATTTGGAAAAAGTTACTTAAAATAGAGATTTCAGGGAAAGGGGTTCCGTACCTTCAAGATACACCTCTGCAACTACCAAAATTTTAAACTAGAGCGTTCCACTAAAGTTTCATGTAGAAAGTATTCTACTGTATGTTTTAAGGAAAATAACTGTAATAAAAATAATTGAATATCACTCAACAGTAAGGGATATAATATACTAGTTTTTAGGATATGCAGAGGTAAATATAAAAGCTTTGCTACAAAAATACCTACACAGACCATAATTCAATGAGCTCTGAAATACAATGTAACGAAATAGCCTATGAGATTCATTCTACAGAGCAATTGTTACTTAAAGAATGGACATACATTATTTCGAGAATCGAGACATGACGGGAAATGTTTACGATACTTTTCGTCTCATCTCGATTCTCATCTCCAAAGCGAGACGATAATTTGGATAAGTCTTGTCCCGTCTCGAATGCAAAATGTTAATTCTCATGTTATTTTGTTTGTTTTAGAAACGAGATTAGAACTTCCTCTCCTCTTGGGTAACATTAAACAAAACGGAAATACATTGTACCTGAGTGAAAACTAGCTCCTAACTTTTAATCTTCTACGAGATAATAATAATTATTATTAGTTTATTATTATTACTATTATTATTCTTGAAGATTTGATAGTTCAAGTATTGAAACATCTGAGTTTTCAAATATCTCAATATAATAAAATGTATGTCATTGCCGATGAATCACCATCAAAAATCCTAAGGTAAAAAAAATTGTTCGACGTGGATTCGAACAAGCACCGTGACCACTGAACCGCGATCGCTACGCGATGAACTCTTCGTCTTTTGTCTGGTTACGTTAGGTTTCTTTGCCTCCGCTTGCAAAGTTGTATGCTATATTTCTTCGGTTCAAAATGTCTTTCGTATTTCTTTTATGAATAATCTTCGCCAAACTTTATATTAATAACTAGAGGCTTCTTAACCTCTACAGACCTGATTTTTTTTACTGCACCAAAAAATATTTCTGAATATTTTCTAGTTAAATATATGTATTTCGGTGTACTAAAAGACATTTCTTATTAAAAAGTGCCAAACGGGCACAGGGAGGGCATGTGCTAATTTGAGTACTTTTGGGGCCTACTACATATTTATTCTAAATGTATAAATAAATAAAGGAGTTTTTGCTAGGAATGAGGCAAATATTAGCAGCTAGTTATCAATAAAAAATATTTGCTTTCGTTTTCAAGCAGAATTCTTACTTTTAACATCATTCAAGATCCATTCAGTATGAGAATTTCATTGAATTCATTCCACACCATAAACGACTTTTTGCAAACTTAATTGAAAAATCGAATGTTAATGGCTGTAGTGTTTACAACAATGTTAGAACAAAGTAGGCTATATTGTTAACAAAATAGGAAACAAAGAAAAATGTATTAATTGTATATTTACCTTCAGTACCATATAAGATAAGCTGCTATTATAATGATGTACCGTCAATGTTTCATTAGATCAATCATACATTTTACATCACGAGATAACTTTAACGAAAACACTCTTATTTTCCTTAATTTCCACATTGATCTAATTCATACATGCTGTGCTCGCATATCATGTCTCTTTTTTGTGCTTCATTTGGAAAACAAGAAATGAAATCTAATTCCGTCTTAGTCTGCTGAGCATCACACTCTGATACAGTACTGGTGATGGTTTCATTGAATCTGAAGTCACTATTGCTGACCTCATTGTCGTCTGATATTGAAATGTCACTAACACATTACCAAAATTTGTAGAATCAGGATTAGGCAGTACTTTTCTTCTATAAGATCCTGAAATAAATTAAGAACAATTGCTTAGAATTTATGTAGCTATTGCTGAACATTACTCCATAAAAGAAAGTTACTTGAATTTAGTCGCAAGCAAAGAAAAACTGGTAAAATTAAAACAAAGAAAGAGCGGAATTTAATATAGAAATATTTAGAAATTATAGTAGCGACCACCTCTCATGATATTCCAGCAGTTAAACCTTTCATTAATACTGCTTAATCGGAAAACAAGTTAAAAGCATAAACAGGGAAAGGATAAAATCAATGTTATGGTCGGTAACCTCAATTACGGCTTACGCCCGTAACATAAATAGACGTAAAACTTTATAAAGAGAATATTACAATACAAGCCTATTTTATTACATTATTTATATCTCAACTGCTTTTAACACATCTTCTTGATCCAGCATCTAGTGCATATTTATTTCTAAATGCAACTAAAACAAAAAACTTAAAATAGCTTTTGAAAGATAAAAAATATCAGCAATATGAAAAGTTCTCAAATGAGTACAGGGGAATAATATGTATACGTAAGTACCAAAGTACTCATTTGAGTACATGGTAGTTTCTACACAGTTCTGAAATGTACAGAACTTCCCTGCTACAAATAATACCTTTATATCAAGAAGTTGATATTAAATTACAAGAAAATAATTTTTTGAACCATGCCGAAGGTAAATAAAAGAAAAATGAAATGAAATCTTTGAGTTTTACGTCCCACGGTTATGCCGGTTAGGCTAAAGAAGACGGTGATGATGAGTAATGAATGAAAATGTGGAATGAAGAAAGTGGGAGGAAACGGGAGAACCCCGAGAAAACCCACGCACACGGTGTTTGTCCACCCCAAAGTTCACTTGGCGGGGGCTGGGATCGAACCCGGGACCCTAAGCACCAGAGGTGAACGCTCTACCACTGAGCCACCGCGGCCCCGGTAAATAAAACAATATACTCACATTTTATTTTCAGGACCTTGAATTCTTTCCTCTCGTGCTGCAGCCATTCTTCTGAATCTCACATTGTGTACCCAATGCTGCCATCCAATAAACCCAGAGTGAATTAATGTGTCCTCGAGAAGTACTTGAGTAGCAAAACGTGTAAGAATGCGATTGAAATGAAACATCATATACTTATAGTATTAAAATGAGTGTACTCAAATGAGCATTAGGGGATCGTAGAGGTTTACAAGTTTGTTTTTCTCCACACGAAACTACAGATAGACAGATTTAATTCTCATACTTTGCATTTATTTCAAAGCAGTCGCCATTACCTGGTCAAAAACTTATGTCCTCCACGTTACAGATTAACCAACATTAATTCATTCTTCGGAAGCAGAAGTTTCACTTTCCGGATTTCGGAAAATTATGGAATTCGGTAAAACTCCGGAATTCAGAAAAATTCCGGAACTCGGTAAGAATCCGGAATTTAAAAAATTCCGAAATTCACAAAAATCCAGCAATTCCGTGAAAATTCCGGACTTTTCCGAATTTCGGAATGTTAACGAAATCAGAATTTCCTAAACCTCTTATTTCCGAATTCCGGAATTTTTCCAAAATCGGACTTTTCCGAATTCCGGAATTGGTCCGGTTTTGCTTTTGGGAGCCAGGAAAATAAAAATTAAGGATTTAGCCATTTCTTGTTTACACAGAACCTTTCACAACACTCAACTAATAGCTGTCTACAAATAGAGAAGTAATGCAAAGCATTTTGTATCCTGCAATACGTCATATATTAAAATCCGACAGCAGTTTTAGTATCTAACCAGAAATTGCATGTATCTAGCTACTGGAAGCTGAGGTATGAAGAATTGTATTGTGTCTTATACAACCCTGCAAACCACTGAATGTCTAAACGGCTTTCCTTAAATCCAAGTTGTTGTATTCACAGTTCCATCCATTTGTGTCTATATGACCGGGTTAGTAAAGCTTTTTATATGATAGGGTTAGTAAGTCTTTCTCTGCTCTCCCGTAAAGTTGTGATACGATCTACTACAGGATACAGAACGAAATATCAATGTAACCAAGTTGTTGTATTACTACATATCTGCTTCCGCCTTTGCCAACTCTTGTCGATCTCGTTGACGCGACATGTTTGCTTACTATACCCTTTCTTCGTTTACTGAACTAAACAGTAACTATTCTGAATTATATTACTGCGCATGGCTCGTAGATGAATATTTCTGATGCCAATAGTTTCCGTTTTGTCTAGGGATACATTCGAGTCGAGTCGAGTCGAGATTTAAGCCTGTCTCGACTCGTCTCGAGAAAATGTTGTCTCGACTCGTGTCTCGACTCGAAAATATCTTTCTGTCTCGACTCGTGTCTCGACTCGACAGTCTCTGTCTCGACTCGACTCGAATTCGAGTCGAGACGTCTCGAAATTCGAGTCGAGACAAAATGTACGAGTTAAAATATACGCACACATCAGCCAGACCATCATGACTACCTACCTAATTGTCAGTATGTCGACTTTTGGCATGGATAAAAACGGCGACACGTCTTGGCATACACGCAATGATCCTTGATATGTCGCTGGAGAGAGCTGGCACCACATGTGCTCACTCAGGTCACCTAATTCCCGTAAATTCCGGGAAGGGGGGCGATGGGTTCTGACGTCACGTTCAATCACATCCCACAAGGGACATCACTCAAATGTCCGGCTCCAATTTCAATGAAACTTTTTTTGCTGATAGAAGGCATGTATGCATCATTACTTGTGATGACAAATTTTTGCCATGGTGCATGTTTTCTATTTTTTTTAAATAACTTTTAAGAGTTGTGATGTGGTTATTAGAGATTACTACAGAAGTCCCTTGCTACCCTTTGTAAACGGAGCGTTAATGAAGAAAAGTGAAGAAAAACCATGTGGATACATGTAAGTCCTGGGGGGAAGTCGTATGATAGATATGACCTTGATGGCAGCCATCTTGAAATCCGCCATTTTGAATTAAGGTCAAGTTTTCAAAATGGGAATAGGGTAATATGATACATAATTTCGGGCTAGAATTTAATTAGAAAAATAATGGTGAGGTTAGTTTTAAGATACACCTATTTGGGGGAAAGTTACAGGCATATTAATTGTTTTTACTTACTGTGTGCGTAAGTCCCTTCTTACTTTCGTCTCAAGACCTGTAAATCGATCGCAACGGCAGAGCCCGGTTTCGCACTAGTGTTTAGAAATCTTTAAACTCACTTGAGGCAATATTTGTGGATTATTGTATTGTATTTTGCCTTTAATTAAATTTGAACCCACTTCATGATCTTGTGTAAAGTATCACTAAAAGAGAATTTCTGTTTTTATGGAGAACGTAAGCATAGCAATTATAAAAGGTGAGTAAGGTGCGTATGTATTTATAAGAAAGTTTATTTTACGAGTCTTTTGTGGTTCCGCCAACCTATTCTTTAGTTGTTATTTTTTCAAAATACTCATATCTCATAAATAAAAGAGCTATTATAAAATCTCTTACCACTATTCTTTAATACTTATAAAATTTTATTTATTGTAAAACCACTGGCGAGATATTTCTTATCGCCCACTAAAATTATGGTGGAGCTCCTTCGTGGCTAACGGTTAGCATACTTGCCTTTGGCGTGGGAAACCTGGGCTTGATTCCCGGTGGGAGTTCATGTGGTTCGGATTCCACGTTAATCAGTAGGTCCACGTCACACATAGCCTCGCTGCTGAACGGGACGTTAAACGCAGAATCAATTCAACTCAAAATTATGGTTTTGACTTTATTATGATGTCATTAGTTTAAACGCCCAACTGCCCAGTAATTATAAACATTGACTACATTATAAAATTGTAATTTGTGACGACTAAAATATCAGAAATTAAAGATTATTCTTTGGGTTTTGGAACATTTTGAAAAACGTGAAAAACTGGTACTGCACCGATACAACACACCTTTTGGATTTGTCATTGTGTAAAGGGATAGAAACTAAAGAAGAATTACAACTTTATGAAATTGTATTAGGACTTATTATTTAGAAATAAACACCAAATAAGTGTAATAGTTCATATCCGTATCAAATACCAAGTTTATGATGAATCAACTACACAAAGTAGGATCCAAAAACGCTCATTGCAATTTGTTCCATCCTTCAGTCGAACCAGGAACTGAAACATAAAGAGTGACATTTTCTTTTTAAAGATACTTTGTCTAGCTAAGTATTGTGAAGGTTTATGTCAGTAGAAGGAATTGCATTCCATTATACAAGCGCAATTTCACAACTTTATGTACACATTACTAAATATCGAACACCCTTGTCCATATGATTAGCGTACGCGTCTTTTGTGCGGGAGACCTAGGTTCGATTTCCGATGGGAACTCCTGTGGTTCTGAACCCACGTTAATTTGTAAGTTCACGTCTCATATAGCTTTGATGCTGAAAGGGACACTAAACTCTAATCTAATACTAAATACAAATATTTAAAGAAAAATCATGACGCACCAAGATGACGTGAATTTGGCTATCAAATCAATTTTGTGTTTTCAGTTATTTTCTAGTAGTATTTTTTCTAGGCATCCTTTCAAAAGACAGTGATGCAAATTTCGTAACTGCGAATTCCTGTTAGAAGCCATGAAATTATCCGATTAGATGCAAAATTTCCCGTCCACTAAAATAGATACCGTAAATTTACAATATCTAACAATAAATAATTTTGAAAGATATCGCTTTCGAGGGAAAAAATGAAGTGAAATCTTTGAGTTTTACATCCCACGGTTATGCCGGTTAGGCTAAAGGAGAGGGGTGATGATGAGAAATTAGTGAAATCGTGGGATGAAGAAAGTGAGAGGAACGGAAGAACCCCGAGGAAACCCACGCACACGGTGTTTGTCCACCACAAAGTTCACTTGGTGCGAGCTGGGATCGAACCAGGGTCCCCAAGCACCAGAGGTGAACGATCTACCACTGAGCCACCGCGGCCCCGCTTTAAAGGGGCCATGACGTATAGTTGAACTCATTCTCGTAGTATGAAAGGCATTATTTATAATTATGCATGATAGGATCACAAACAAAATTTAAAAATATTATGTGCACTTTCTTTTAACAAACATTATATTGTCTTTTATGGTGTGGAAGGGAATGTTATGTTCGAAAAAAAAAGTCCTTAACACGATTCTTGTTGCTACACACTGCATGTTCCTAGCCACAGAAAAGATGCAGCGATAGGTAGGCTATTTTTCAATTGCTTTACATTAGCTTGATGTTTCAAGTCTTTTGTGTGTTTCTGAAGTTCACTTTTACCACAAAAGAGCTCAATATTAACATGTCTTACATAGCTTTGGTTCGATTCTCAACACAGACTGCAACTACCCGTTAAATTGTGCATCCGAAAGGCACTCTTTGTTAAACCTCGCTTATCACCGCTCATCTTAATAATATATATAACTTCACCGCGAAGCAAATTGTTGCATTTCTCATTTTCATCCTAACAAAACAAAACTAACCACAGCAGTGACACGAAGGAGCTATTTCGAAAAGAAACAAGCTGTGCTTCATAGAGATGTGTACCAAATGATAGAAGTATAAAGTATTGTTTTCTTTCCTGTTTATTGATATCAGTTGGTGTTCTTAATGAGTTTATTCATTAGTTTAGAAAGAGTATATATGGAATTTGGACATATGTTGTACGTATTCTCCTGAGGAATTGATGAGACCAGAAAAATTATAAGGAGAGATGGAATAGGTTTAAGCGCATCTACGTGACTTTATCAAATATTTATTCTCCATAATGGTACCACGCGGAAAACTTGGTATAGGTCTACTTTTATCTTTGCCTCCCTCTGTTAGCTGTTTTGTATCATATATATCGGATGGTTTTGATATTTCTTCTGATCATTAAAACAACAATGGTACCTGTGTGCGTGCAGAAATGCAAAAGCACAAGGTAACTTCCTATTTGTTTTGGAAACAACAAACCTATTTCACGTGTGCGAGAGAAATTGAGCACACCGAGATCGGGTGTTTACTCACGGTCAGTTCGCAGCAGGAGTCCATGGTAAAAGATTTGGCTATCTCGTAAACACTCGCAAAACCTTACAAATACAAAAGACTGCGCTTCAAAGAAAGTTTAGACACAGATGTTTCAATTTTCTTTTAGCATATTTCTTCAGCAAAAGAGTCGGTTCATTGTATTCGAAAAGGGGATGGGAGAAAGGGTGAATTTATATTTTATGTGGGGGGTAACGTTGTAAGTAGTATAAACAATACATACCGCTTCCGACTTTGTACTGAAGCACTTCCTTTAGCGGTATATCACTAGATCTATCCTGACCCTCATCCCACCTCAAGTTGTAAAGTAGAAAGGGACAGAAGTATTCAACATGACTGCGCACTTGAGTTTCAGTTCACAATACTAAAACCAGTGAGCAAGTAAACAGTCTTTTGTAGGATCGTGTTTTACTTCTTGAATTTATTTTTGAACATTTCGGTGAATTCAACAACAGAACGCAGTAGAGAAACGGACTAGTTTTTACTCCAACCATTACTTTCGCTCCAACCCAGGGATGCCACATTTATGATTTCGTACTAGATTTAGTGATTTTACTATTGAACTAGTGATCTAGTACGTACTTTGGGTAAATAGGCACATTCTAGTGATTTTTTGCATTTTTTTTTCTGGTGCAGACAAATGAGAAGGAAATGGTTCTTAAAATAAAAGGAAGAAGTATATTGCAGTTCAAAACAAATGTAGAAACCTTAAATTATTTTTTCTTTTCCCTCTGACTGAATGAAACCCCTGCTGTGTAACGACCTTAGGTAAACAACGGCTATCTTTGGTCCGCTACCTCCTTTTGTTAGCCGACATGAGATGGGTTCCTTTTTTTTCTGGAAGAAAGTGAAGAAATAATTATCCAGTACATTTACGTTTTGTCAGGCACACAGGCACAGTCTGTACTTGTTTCCTAACGAATTTTAGCAACATAACATAAATGAAACATATGTACCAGAAAGTAGAGGCAGTACAAACGGAAATTTTCATCTGTGACACATTTGATGAGAAATATAGTTAGATGTCACGTGCAAGCACTCTAAACATGTCCTATCCTGTAATTCTATTCGTATGTTTATGTAGGTGAGACTGAGAAATCAAGAAACAATAATAACTGGTTTTCTTCCAGGGGAAAAATCTAAATGTGAAGGGGTGTTACACTGGGACTTTAATTGCGTCCTTTGTACAAGATTAACAAGTAATAGCAATTTTTTAAATTTATTTTAGTTCTTGGGGAGAGGAAGATGGAAGCGAACCCTCGTAAGGACCTCTGGAAGGAAACATGAATACTATCCGCCACTGTTTGTTACATTACACAAAATAGTTTTATATATATATATTGAGTTTTAGTCAGGGTTTTCATTCTGCAGGAGAGGGGGGGGGGGAATAGTAATACCTGACGAACATTTTCTATTCTCAGAGTGTTGCAATGATAGCATTTCCTCCATTATAACTTGGCCAAGCTAGTTGCATTATATGTAAGGATTAAGTTAGCCTAAAAAGCTTAAATTTCTATGGCTGTTTTACTCTGTACCCATGTTTCTCATTTTCGGTCTACGGGACTCTGTGTCCGGAAATTTTCGATGGCTTCCAAGTCGGAAAATAAGTGTATCAAAGGCATATATATTATATCTATGGTTATATGAGGTATGGATCTACAGTTTAAAGTGGGATACCGGTAACAACTTCATGAGCTTCCACCGTAAATCAAACCAGAGTCTCCCGCGATCAAGGCGTATATGTTAACCATACAGCCACAAGGAAATTCACATAAGCACACACACATATATATTGTTGAGTTGATTTTGACTTTACCGTCTCTTTCAGCAGCGAGGATATATGAAATGTAGACCTACTGATTAACGTGGAATCCGAACTACATGAGCTCGCGCCGGGAATTGAACCCGAGTCTTCCACGGCAAAGACGCATACACTAGCCGCGGAGTTCACACACACACATACAGAATCAGAGTCCTCACACACCAAGGGTGAGAGCTGTGCCACTGAGTCACAGCGGCCACGGGGCTAGGTCGAGTCCACTTTACGTTCATAGTTTCTTAGTACATAAATGTTACGATTATGAAATAGATTTTCCTTAATGAGCTGCATAAAAACAAAAGCTTTCGAAATGCATTAAACAATTAGCTCGATTTGAGTGTGAACTTAAAGTTATATCAGAGTGTACATACGGATACGCACCAAAGCTCGAAAACTTAATACACTATTTCTCCTATATAGTCAGCATGTATCAAGCAATCGTTCAGCTTTCATTTGAGAGGATGGAAATCGAAGGCCCCTGAACAACTATGTTACTAATGTGCGGAATGTATTTATCTTACAGTGAACTGCTTTGATGCCAAGTGGCCTAACTCCAAAATTGAAATTTTCCAGGAGTGAAAGTTGAAGTTCAATATCTCATGTACAATCCATATTTCTTTTATGTTGGGAACCATTACAAAAATCCTTTTAAAAAATACCTATTCATAGAAGTGAATGGTACTTATCTGTACTAGTTCTTGGCATTCAAGCAGTCCATTTATTGCAATACTAGCTTAATATACCCATTCTTCGCATGGGGGCTGTATTTGGAAGTCAACACCTGTGGAAGTATCACCATTCATTTCAGTGACCTCGAAAACTATGGATTTGACAGTGGTATCAATCAATATGGGCTATTTATACATGTCTCGCTATTCCTCACCCGCTGACACCCGGCCCACATACAGTAGTAGCTGAATTTGTAAATCATCGCTGATGGAAGTGTCACCATTGATCTCAGCGACCGTGAAAACTATGGATTTGACACTAATGTCGATCAATTTGGATTACTTTTACTACATGTCTCGCTAAACGCCCCCCTGAGACCCCCTGGTTCCAATTTTGACAAAAACGCTTAGCCTTAGACTGGGACCTGGACGAAGGTATCCGTGACCAAAATTTGGTAACTCATGGTCAACTTGTCTGGTCCCCAGGTCGGTCCCAGTAAACGTCCCCCCCGAGACCCCCCTGGTTCGAAATTTAAAAGAAACGCTTCGTCTTGATCTGAGGCCTGGACTAAGGTACCTGTGACCAAATTTTGGGAACTCTCGGTCCACTCGTCTGATCCCCAGGTCGCACAGACAGACAGACAAACACACAAACAAACTCTTTATTTTATTTATATTAGATAAGATATACTATGTAAAATAGTCTCGTATCATAATATGTGATGTACAACAAATGTTACATTATATATTATCCGTAGCTCGTGATATGCTGCAACATATTAAAGCCTCAGAATAGTTGGGCAAGCAAATAATCCAGAAGTTACGTAACCCTATTGCGTTCATGGGAACGAAAACACAATAATTATAACTATGCTAAATTACTATAGACTACCAACTGCTCATTCAGAGAATTTATGAAGTTCACTTTATCGCAATAGTTTTATACAAACTAGATTTAGACTACGGATAAAAGTTTTATACAAACTAGATAATCAATTATTATTATTATTATCATTATATTTGCAGTACAACCAAATACAACGACATTAACTATTAGTTCTAATTAACTGAATTGAGCTGAAAATTAAATCTTGATCTTTAAAGATTAACTATTAATTTTATGCGTTCTGTACCTTTCTGAAGGAATAAAAGCTGGAATTGGTTTCAAGGCTGTTTCTGAGTGAATACTTTCTTCAAAATAATATTAAAAATTATAGAAAGATTTTCGAGACATTCGAGTCGAGTCGAGATTTTTAAGAGCCGTCTCGACTCGACTCGTGTCTCGACTCGAAAATTCGAGTCGAGAAATACGTTTGTCTCGACTCGTCTCGAATTTTACAAAGTGTGTCTCGACTCGAATCTCGACTCGAATTCGAGTCGAGTCGAGTCGAGATTCGAGACATGTCTCGACTCGAGCGCATCCCTAGTTTTGTCCAAATGAATGTTCTTTTTCTTATTCCCAGCATGACCCTTTTATTACATTATATGAAAAGCATGTAGGTCTAAATATCTCATGTATTACATAGCATGTAGGTTTAACTACTACATGTAAGAACGTTGTCTACTTCCAGCAAAGAAGTAACATATGATCATAGTATACAACCCACAGAAGTGATACTGTTAAATCAGTGCTTGTATTCCCTAACGACACAGTGGGTGAATGGACAAAGCACTGGCTTTTCGCTCCATCCACCCGATTTCGGATCTCTCCTGGTTTGATTTTTTATGCGTTTGAGAGAATGTATTGTTTCTTTTCGCTACAGGTAGTCACTCTTTTCCTTTTTTCATTGTCCTTCACAGTTAAAGTAACTATCTATTCTTATTCTTTCTACGAATGATAGATTTTCTCTTTCGTTTCATGTCAAACATGCACACGTAATGAAAAGACACTGTTGATAATATTAATAATAATATGAAACATTACTAGCTAACTCGTGGGTATATTTCGCACAATATAATTTTATATTATCATGTGGAAATAAGTAAGGCTGGCTGGCGTCCGCCCCCCTAATTTTTTCATGTGCCTTTTGGATCCACGATGTCCAACGTTTGTCCCATCCCACTATCACCTCCTGTTCTCTCGGTACAAGTTATCGACATTTTGCCTAAACAGGGCTCTGCTGTGTCCCCATGACTCCCCATGACAATGCCTCTTCGTTCTTTGTGCATTGAAATCGCTTATTTTTCTGAGTATTATGAGTGCATATTGTCCAATGTTGCTCCCATCATTTTACCATTTCCCGTTTTCTCGATATAAATTGTTAATATTTTGATTGTAAGGGAGATATGGCGTTTCAATCGTTACGTTTGATGAAAAATTGAGGAAGATATTGCGTTGCCACAAACAACACCTATTATTATTATTATTATTATTATTATTATTATTATTATTATTATTATTATTATTATACTTACTACTAATGTTGCCTACCACTATTTGCAATGCAATGTGTTACTAAAAAGCAAATCAAATAACACTCCTCGCCATTCACGCTCCCGAACTCGAAATACATTATTTACAGTTCTCTGTGCTAGGGGAAAGCATATTTATTATATTATTCTTTCAAATAACACGTTTCACAAGTTAATTCACTTTCAATGTGTAACTTTATATCTTCACTAACAACCGTCTTGTTCCGGTAGGAAAATATCCCCCCCTGCAAAAAAATGAAAGCTTGACCGTAGCGAAAGGGCGCGAACCTTCTTTAGGTGATTAATCGGGTCCAATATTTTGATAAAAGAGGAAAAGTCACTCAAATATTGTGAATACCCATTTATGGACGAAATTTATTTCGCTTGGAACTTTTTAAGAGTTTAAAGGGTCGCCATTTTGTACATTTTCATCTGATTATTCTGTCCACCGAACTGATTCAAGATATTTCAACAATAAATGTTTGTGCCAAGTTTCGTCTCAATCCGCTCAAAATTACGGTGGTTATGGCCATTCACAAATAGCGTTATTTGCCTTGCACCCTTCTTCCTTCTCGCTCCTGTGCTGTGTCAGAACTAAACTGGGCCTCTTTGCAAAACGTATTGACCAGCGTAAGCTAAACACAAGCCTCTTACTACTCAAAGTAGAAACGTGGTCGAGAGGTTTAAGACATTTAGTGGTTGTATTTTTAATTTCCATGAGTAGGTGTTTAACCTCCACCTCTATTTTTTTTTACTTTTTGCAGCTACGTCGGAACGTTCAATTTTTATTCTTTACAAATTGCAAATGGCGTTTACATTCAAAATAAGTATAATTTTGGTGGCATTTGTTCGGATATTCTTCTCTTTCGAAATGAAGACAAGAATGAAACCAATACGCAAAGACAAAAAGTATTATCAGTAGTAAACATTACCAATATTAATTGCTACGAAAGACTAAATACCTCTTTTAAGATCTCTCATGAGGTGTATGTATTATTAACAAAAATTTTTAAAAAATCTTCCTGCAGGGGATTCGAACTTCCGTCCTTTACATTTCTAAGCAGCACCTTAACCACTACACCAAGATCATGGCTTGTTGAACGTTTCGTTGTCGACCTATTTGTTCTATTTGTGTTTTATGTTCCCACATCGACAACTTTTACTCTTTTTTCTCCGTATAGCAGCTGTTTCTGGCTTTCTCTTTCGGTGTCGTCTTTATTAACACTATGCACTATTCGTATTCACAGCTTGTGCTTCTCTGCAATGTCTTATTCAGATTAGAATTTTCTTTTACCCCTCAGTAAACATTGGATTGATTTAATTCTCATACTCTCCATGGATGGAGCACAGGAATGGCAGACTCAAAAAGCAGGTGTACATTTACTTTCCTGACAGACTATACTTTCATAAGTCAATCTTGCAGTGGTTAGGAACAGCAGCATATTATCGATGGGAGACAAATTTAAACTTTTCTACTCAAATTGTTCAACATAACGCCAACAACAAAGGAGCCACTTACTCAGCATTCTCTTAAACTAAGAAAGACATGGCGGCTGTTTGCAAGTAATTTCATGCGTTGGCCAACCGATAGTGGCACTAATATAGCCCGAAAACCCATTTTACGGTTTTATCCACCTACCCGGTTTTATCAGACTTTCCCCTACTGAAGCCAGACAAACACAGTAGAAGGAAATACTTAAACAAATCCAGGTAATTACAAATTTTCAACATACAAACCGCGCGATATGTTCTCAATTGTTTTGCATAATATTTCTGATATATGTCAACAGCAAAAAAAAAAAAAAAATGTATTACTATGTCATTTCTACATTGCACTAGAGCTCACCAGTCAACACCAGAGACTGTGTTTCAAAGTGGCTAGAAACAAGTAGAAATACGATTAAAAACCAATCATATTATAATAATATAAGTAAGAGTTTCCTATCATTCTTGAACAAGATGTTGGTGAAGGTTGTGTTTCCCCATCAAGAAATACATCACAATAAATGATGAGGAAGACGACAAGAAAATGTATAAAGATTTTCTATATGAAGTGTTCTGTAGTTTACTACTCTTATTTTAAGATTAGAATTTGTTTCCTTCCTCGCCCTGTTAAATGTTAAGAGGGTATTTCAAAAAGGGGCGCATTTGGAAAAAAAATGACGAAATTGACGATGTTCACGAATTAATCTGTTGAAGTCCTTTTCGTTAAGTTCCTTCATTTCGTTATTTCCAAACGCGATGAATTCGTTGCCATGTTAACTAGCTAACATTCTAAGATGGAGAACCATTGTAAGCATAAGCATTCACACCACAAGCTTTTCCAACACTTACATCAACACCGAAATAGATGTCGTAGTAACGTAGAAGTGGAGTTGGACTAACACCAAAAACGGTGTTAATTAGGTGGTCTGACGTTGAATTTTAACACAGGAGGTGTTCAATTAACACCACAACGGTGTTACTTTTATGGCTTTGATCATGAATAATGACACAGATGGTATGTTGAAGTAATAAGAAAAATGATGTGAAATAACACAGGGACTGTGTTATATTGATACTTGACATTTTGTAATATTAACACAAAATAATCAACACACTATACACTGTGTTACTTTCTTCGTGTTGGTGCAAGACCGCCACAGAGTAACATTCAATACTTTTCCCCAGACTACAGGCCGGTAGCTAGCCCAAAAATGTAGAGGGGGACTCGCTGAAGTTAGGGGAGCCCGATCCAACCATATTATAGTGCATCACTATATTAAAGTTCATTTGCAAGCCTACCGTGAAAAATTTAGAGGGCCAGCAAAAATTTTGGGGGGCCCGGCCCCCTAGACCCCCCTGGGTGCGGGCCTGCCACACTATCGACCCAAACATCGTGTCGAATCAACACCGAAAATACTATCACAGATCCGAATTTAACACGCTCAATACTTGTTGTGTGTTAAAAACGTAATACACCCCCTGTGTTAAACGCCAATACCGCGGTGTCTGTCTTGAACTTACACCGCATAGAGGTAGTCACGCTGGAACCAATGTCCTGTGTGAAAATTGGGTTAAATTAACACAATCATTTTTTTTCTGTGTAATCTAATCTAATCTAATGTTCCGTAACCCATCCCAGAGGTTCCGGATTCGATTCCCGACGATGTACACAAGGAAGATTTTATTTATTTATTTTTCTTTCCTTACAATTATTGTTGTAGTCTCAAGGCTCGAAGAGCACGCTGTAATTTCTCTTTTTTTTTTCTTTCTGTTAATAATAAATGATGGCACAAGGCAAATGTCCTTTCCTACCCAAGCTTCCGCAAAGCTAGTTAATATTTCACTTCTGGATTCCTTTATTCTCTTCCTGTCTGTCCTAACTTCCCTATAGGTCTGCATTCTTAAAGAATGCTGAAGTATTGATCTAATGTTCCTGTTTGGTTGTCTACAAGGAAGTCATAACTTGCTGAGCTACGTATCTTCCGTATTTATGATTTGTTGCTGCATTTAGGTTTTGCTTGCTTACACGTCAGAATTTCTACCGGGTTTGGTGCCCGCTCGTATGATCAATCCCCGGACACGTTTTGCAAAAGATCAAGCTGACGTTGGGCTTCATGACGTATGTGGGAGGTGCCAGTTTGGACACCATCGTCCCATGTTCGGATTAGGAGGAGGAGAGAGGCGGAGTTTGAACCAAACCCCGGAAACGAATGATGAACAAAATCAGGAGGATGAGGAACGATCGTGGTCTTTTTGACGAGGAGTGTATGAAGGTGACATCGCACGCTTAAGGATCCTTTCGACGATGGAACTACATCAAGCTCAAAAGGTAAATCACCGCAGAAACAATCAGGAACGAACACACCAAAAGTCTCTCTAAATTTGTCAAAGTCAAATCCCGTCTTAACCTTTTCCTTAACGTTTGCCGTGCCAATTATCTAAAACCAATTCAAATTGCATTTTATTTCTAGTATTAGTAAATTCAAGCTACATCTCAGAGTTATGAAGAAAATAGTAATTTATAAGTATTTCAACTTAAGATTAGAGCCTGTCTATCATAAGAAATTCAGCTAAATAAGGACAACATTACCCTTCCTTCTATCCGAAGATTGGTAATGTTTCACTAATATAAATAAAGAGTTAGTTTGTGTGTCTGTACATATGTGTCTGTGTGCGGCCTGGGAACTAGAAGAATGGACCGCGACTTACCAAATTTTAGTCACGGTTACTTTCGTTCAGGCCCCAGACTAAGACGAAACTTTTTTATAAAAAAAAATGGAACCAGCTGGGTCTCAGAGCGGGGGGGGGGTGACGTTTACCAGGACATGTAAAGGTAGTAGAAAATGACCGATATTAGTGTCGAATTCATAGTTTTCGCGGTCGCTGAGATCAATAGTAAAACTCCGATCGCATCAACTTCCAAATCCCCCCCATTCGGCTGCGGGCCACCGGGAGGAGAATACTGTGACATGTAAAAATAATCCAAAATGACAGATATTAGTGTCAAATCCACAGTTCTCGCGGTCGCTGAGATGAATGGTGATACACCCACAGGTGTTGATTTCCGAATACAGCCCACATCGGCTGGGGTCCGGAGGCATTTTGTTTTCAAAATTCGAACTAGGGGGCGTTTACCCAGATATGTAAAAGAAGTAGAAAATTATATTGTTTCCTGTCGTTGTTCTGTTTGTTTACATAGATATTTTATCTGGTCCGTGCGAAGAATCCGTATTTCAGCCAGTAAATAAATAAATAAATAAATAAATATGTTGTTTAATTGAAGGTAAATTTTTAAACTTCTCTTAGAATTTATATGTTCTATGTTTTATGAGGTTAGGTTAGGTATGAAGTAAATCTGTCAAACAAGAATACCAATTAGTTTTTACTGCACAGAGAAAAATCCGTCCTCCGGACAGCGGTATATTGTACAAATATACGGTATCCTCTTGCTTACTATAGAAATCAGTACGGAGCATACGTTATCCGTATGCTACATAGGCACTGCCCTTAGATGTTACAACATGCCGTTGCAGGATGTTTGACATCTAACAGTTTTCCGTATATCACATGCCTATACTTATGTTACCTTCGTCAGCTATATGTTATATACGTCCATTTGTATGTGAGATCCTGACCGCCTACATTGTTTCATACGGAAAGTACGTATAGATGGAACACTTATACAGAATGTATTATAAAACATGCGTTTTCAGTTATACGTCTGTTGTACGTTAAGTCCAAAAACTACAGGAATTACGCATGTAACCTATCTTTTTAAGTATGTCACCTACAATTTTTTTTCTCAGTGTGCTATTTCGAAAGCATAACTATAGTAATATTTATAAGCATATGGAGGAAATTCATAGTATAACTTTGTTTGGATGACATTACTTAAAAATACAATTCTTTTGGCATATTTGTATCTTTTCAGGACTCTACTGTATAACAGAAATTTACAAATATATTTCTTTCCAAGTGCGAATTGAATTACTTCAAGCAACCAGCACAAATCCTTTTTGTAGCTTTCTTCTGATGTCCTGTGTTGGAAGGACATAGATATTTGTAACATTTCGTTCATGTCTTCATATATTTTCTGTCTTCACGAGTTCTTTTTCTTCGAAACTTTTTCATGTGATTCGGTTAGCACAGTACCTCTGTACACTGCTCCTTCTCCTTGATTACAACTATGCCTAAAGCTTTCAGTAATGCATTTTTTGTGAAGACCAAAAATATTTTGTGCCTGCTTCTCAGTGTTGAACGTACATAACTGACGTGCAACTTCTTTGAGAGTATTTTCTACCTGATGCTTTACTTGAATGTACTTGAGCAAATGCTTTGTAAGTTTCTCAAAGAATTATGCAGAAGTTGTAAGCTGATATGTCAATTAGGTTGCAGAAAATTGCTATAGGCCATGAAAGTGTTCGTCTTCGACAAACTGTAAAGTTTCACACATTGATCTAGTGTCTACACCAGGTTTCGTAGAATTATAATAACGGATTATTTAGGGTTTACCAGAAAATCCCATCTCATGGCTGAGTAGACAGAACAGTAACAACTTTACTTCTTTAAGGTATTTAACTAACCAAAATCGTCTGCAAAATCATAACTGATAGTCCCAGGTAATACCATAAGAAATTCGTCCTCATGCCCTGAAATATGTCTTTCCTGTCACTTCTAATAGTGACAACAACTGTAATTTTCTTTCCAGCACTTCAGGAGCAAGTTAAATAATGTAGTTAAATTTTCTATGGATAGTAATATTCCTCCCAGACATCGCTAATTGACCATTCTCTACTAATCTTTTCACTATTTCTGGACCACTGTTGTACCGACTTCCTACATTTTTCCA
Source organism: Thermobia domestica (assembly GCF_964235325.1). Classification (NCBI taxonomy): domain Eukaryota; kingdom Metazoa; phylum Arthropoda; class Insecta; order Zygentoma; family Lepismatidae; genus Thermobia; species Thermobia domestica. The sequence continues at coordinate 80,651,843 of NC_137470.1, forward strand.
CCTTACCTGCATAAGATTCCCCAAAAAACAATATTTACTTGTTAGTATTGAAATCATGCATCAAGTTTATTTCGATGCCATATTTTCCAGGTTTAATAGGAATATACGCTTTGAAAAGACAACGACCTCGGAAAGGTACTAGTTCTCATCGACAGTAACTCACTCATGAGGGTAATGATAGACAACTTACTGACCACTATATTCCATAAATCCCTAATTGGGGCAAATTTATCTTCCTTCTTACGAGCTTCACGGATGGTTACATCGTCAAACCACAAGCATTTCAATAGCAGCCGCAATCTGTGTTTCGATAATGTATCTCTGCACAAGAGAAAATTTTCTATAGTAAACATATTTCGAATACTGTCTTTAGTCTGTCGATACACACCACAATTCAAGAAAACCTCTTTAAGTGCAAATAAGCCCATATCTTCCCTTGTAAAATCTCAGGAGTTTTGAATAAATAGATCCTTATTTGATTGTTTGAATATGAACAGCTTTTGATTACTATATTTTATTATGCAATCCACAACATTATTATCAAAGAACAATTGAAAAGTTCCCGCCGGATTATCAGGAATAACTCCTCTTCTAACACCAGATTGAATTCTCACGATATTTTCTGGTTGAGATTATCTTTTATGTTTGAGAAACTTGATTTAGACTTATTTTTATATCTGGACGTGAACGCCTTCGTAACAGTTCAGCAACTTCTTCGCATTTTTCCGATTCACTGCTTTCAATCCTTTTCTTCTTCCCCCTTTTCATCATCGTCACTATCAGAACTGTCAAAAATATTTTTTTTTTACGACGTCGAAATCAGAATTTATGAGTTCATTTCAATTTCTTCAGACGTAAGTGATCTTTGTCGTTTCGCCACTGCATTTATTTCAACTGAAAGACAATGCACAAACTATCATTGTTGCCAATTTTATATAATGCATTTCCCTCATATGCATATAATTATTACTAAAGTTCTGCCTTCTAAAATGAAGTAAAATAATTGATATTGTTGTTTGAAATATTTATATCATGGGACATATGACATATTTATATATTTTTATGCGTTTTATTGTATATTTTATAGTATAGTAGTAGTACTGCTACTAACATAGTACTATAGTAGTAGTACAAAAGTACTAAATTAGTACTATAATTTCTATAGTACTAATAGTTTCGTGCCTTTCTATAATTTGTAACGACATGCAAATTCTCATTCTTGCTATACTCTGGCACATGACAATACATAGATCTACTTCATGTAACATACCATTCAAACCAGCTGTGCAACAATATGTAATCCGTTACAAGATAATAACATTAAATGTCAGAAAAAATTGATATCGATGTTTTAAAATATAGTAGAGAAACTCGTACAAATGTGCCGTGGGATCATTTGCTCATTCCTCCTCCCCCATTGGTATGCGAGTGTTAACGATAAGCACAATCTTCATCATTTCATAGATTCAACCTGCTTAAGTTATTGTGCCGTAAAAGAAAACGTAACTTTTGCGAAAAGTACATCTACATATTGTAAGAGATGTAACTCACAGTTATTTGTTGCAAAAATTCTATGTGACTGTAAATGAAACCCAGTATGGAACAGAGCTTCACTTCACACAAAGCAGATTTGACTGACGTAGCGTAAGAAAAATGAAATGAAATCTTTGAGTTTTACGTCCCACGGTTATGCTGGTTAGGCTAAAGGAGACGGTGATGATGAGAGATGAATGAAATGGTGGAATGAAAAAAATAGGAGGAAACGGAAGAACCCCGAGAAAACCCACGGACACTGTGTTTGTCCACCACAAAGTTCACTTGGCGGGAGCAGGGCTTGAACCCGAGACCCCAAGCACCAGAGGAGAACGCTCTACCACTGAACCGCCATTCCGCTGCACCAGCTTGATTTCCCAACACTCCGATTTCAGGATTCGCCCTTTCTCTTCCAAGGTCCTGATATGTCCGAGTAGCAATAAGATGAAACATTATGTTTCATCTGTCATACGATTTCTGAACGCCAAAGGACAGAATGCAGCTGCAATCTTATCATAAATGTTGTGCCATTTATAGACAATAGAAATGAGTGAAAGAGAGGTCAAGCAATGGTATTGTGTGTTTCGGGAAGGGAGTTCAGATGTTCATGATGATGAGGGCAGCTTAAGAAGGCTGATCCGGTCAAACGCGTTAACGAGAAAATGCGATTTCATCCCCAATTCACACACTTGCTAAAATGTTTCCACTAGTGTCTGCGGAAACAGTGCATCGGACTATGAGTAACAAACTAATATACAACAACCTACGTGCTAGATGGGTGCCAAAAATGCTGACAGACTCTCACAAAGACATAAAATGATAGCTGTATGAGATTGTTTTTGACCCACTGGAGGTTAGGAAGGGAATGATTTCTTTTTGTCATGTAGTGACGGAGGATGAACCTGGATACCGTATTCCATTGTAGAGTCAAAGCAGCAGTCAATGCAATGGCGTCACCCTGGTTCTCTCAAAGCGAAAAAGGTCTGGTTTTAAAGCAAAAAATCTCGAAAGAAAACTTGTGTTTTTATATTTTAATTCACATCACTTTAGTATCACTACAGAATACACTAAACATTCTAAATTGTAAATTGGAATTTTATATCCGTTGGCAAATATTGACGTTATACCACTCGCGAAAGAAGCGATTGATCGATATATAATCACTGTTCTATTAGTTATAATTGATTATTCCAGTTTTCTTAATATGTGGACGAATTTTCCTGAGTTCTGGTTTTCTTCGAAAACACATGACTTCATCGACGTACCACTTCGCATCGTGAATGGATAAACTAAATGGGCCTTATGCAGAGTCGTTCTGAGGCGTGATTAGTGCCATACTAAAGGATTTGGCTAACATATGTTTCCTGCAGTAGTCAGACCTTTAGTATGAATTTAATCATTCGTCAAAACGACTCTGCATAAGACCCAATATTATTAAAATGAGGCATTATTATACTTAAAGTTTCACCACTATACGTATAAAACAATTTGACATTGATAACTATCATACACACAGTAGTTCTAGTTTTCTGCAGCTATTTGAAAGGGTGCAATTTACGAGCTATATCAAGTACTTCTTTGTTACACCTGCGCTGGAAACTGACTGAATGTTGCTTCTACAGCCTGTTTTGTTGAGCTTTTCCAAAAAGGTTTATTAAAAAAAAAAAAAAAAATTACTAACAACGCGAACTGAATACCTGAATCACTGAGGTAATTGTTAAGTTTAGCTATGACTTTATCAGTTGAGAGGCGTCGTTGAGGTTGTTTCTATGACAAAGCAAGGAGAAGTGAAAAAGTCCAGCACAATCTTGAACGAAGTCAACAATTCTCACTCTCATGTATTTAGTTTTGAAAAGAGCAAACTTTCAGGATATTTTTAAAATACGTTGAATAACCAAAAATATTTTAAAATGAGTATAACGCATCCATGGGTTATAGACGGCATGAGAAGTACATTTGCTTATAGAGGATTGAAAAGCAAACAGAATCGTGGAAAACTTATAATTTTAAAATTCATTTCACTATTTTTGCAAATTATGTTTCTTACCCACTTCTGAAGATTTTCTAAAAAAAGACTCAGGACAATTCTTATCGAAATTAGATTTCGGTGCAAATGACTGAATCCGTGATATATTGTAGGTATTGCGATCCTGAGAAAAAGTCTCGAATAGGCACAATCACTAATCACTGACCGTTTGGCCACTACCATACAACTTTTCCGAAAACATCTGTAGGTAACAATATTCTGGATTTCGGTTGAACTCTATGAAACCTTGAAAAGGTTTAGATCTCATACTATCTCACAACCCGGAAAAGGGATGGGGAGAGTAGTGACCAACAATATTTTAGCGTAGATAACATCACGACATTAATCTGACGGGAGAATGAAAAACTCTAGACAGAATTACATGCCCAGGCTGAACCTCCCGAATGCCAAAAAATGCTTTACCAACTGACCTAGAGTTGCTCGATAGCCACAAATTAAACTTTTTCTTACGATCACTACATCTACAACATATCAAAGATTTATTCCGTTTCACCGAAATCCAAAACATCGTTATACTTGACTGTTTTCAAAATGTGGACTTGTGGTGGCCAAACAGTCAGTATTGACAGTTGTGCTCATTAAGACATTTTCTCACGATCACAATATCTATCAACATATCACGGATTCAAGCAATTCCACCGAAATCCAGAATATCGTTACCTTATGGTGTTTCCAAATATTGAGGGGGGCGCGGTGGCTCAGTGGTAGAGCGTTCACCTCTGGTGCTTGGGGTCCCGGGTTCGATCCCAGCCCCCGCCAAGTGAACTTTGTGGTGGACAAACACCGTGCTCGTGGGTTTTCTCGGGGTTCTCCCGTTTCCTCCCACTTTCTTCATTCCACCGTTTCACTCATCTCTCATCATCACCGTCTCCATTAGCCTAACAGGTATAACCGTGGGACGTAAAACTCAGAGATTTCATTTCATTTTCCAAATATTGGTCTTGTGGAAAAACTGTCAGTGATTGGTGATTGTCCCATTGATGCTTTTTCTCAGGACCCAGATCTACATATCACGGTTTACAGCAATTCCACCGAAATCAAGAATAGAGTTACCTTCTATTTTCAGGAAAAAGGCCCTGTAGTTGACAAACGGTCAGTGATTTGTGGATGTGCCCATTGAGACTTCTTCTCTGCATCAAAATATCTACAACATATCACGGTAGAACTCCCGCTTGGTCTAGTGTCGAGCACGCTTGACTTCAGTACCGTTGTCCCTGGTTCGATTCACAGTGGGGGTACAGTTGAACGACCAAAGTGGTTCGGATTTCACTATAATCAATAGGTCCACGTCTCCTTTAGTCTAGCAGGCATAAACGTGGGACGTTAAACTAAATCAAAAGGAATCGAAATCATACCATGGTTTCAAGCAATCCCACCGAAATACAGAATATCGTGAACTTTGCTATTTTCACAAAAGTGCCCCTGTAGAGGCCCAACGGTCAATGATTGGTGGTTGTGCCTATTGAGACTTTTCCTCAGGATCAAAATATCTATAATATATCGCGGTTCCAAACAATTCCACCGAAATCCAATTTGAATAGTGATTATGTGAGGTCTCTTCCAGAAATCTGTGCGTTTGTTAGTCTCCGAGGGCTAACTACCATGATGTCTTCTTATGAAGAATAGAACACGATAATAAAACATTCGAATGTACGATTACAAAAATCTAGCCATTCGATACGATTTTCGGATTACAGTTGGGCCATAATTTTGTAAGGATTTTTAATGTCTTATTTTTATTTTAAATTTGTATTTATTCATATCGCCATTATTATTATTATTACAAAATACTTGCGTGCCGAAATTTTAATTATTGAAGATACAAAGTTGTCATTATTTAATTTTAAAAGGCCTTATGCAACGTCATTCCGAAGCGTGATTAGTGCCATACTAAAGAATTCGACTAACATATGTTTCCTGAAGAAGTCAATCCTTTAGTATGACGCTAATCATACGTCAAAATGACTCTGCATAAGGCGGAAAATGTTTATTATATTTGGTTGCTTGATTAAATGATTACTAGCATACACAATGATATGTTATGATCATAGATATAACTTATTACTATAATAAATTCTTGTAGTAGTATCTTCTGCTTTCACCTTTATATAGTAATACAGAATATCAACGTTAAATTCGCAATAGAACAATTAAATTACAAACCTTAAATAAAACATTTCTTACAGAAGTTAGCAACATAAATATATATACAAGATTAATAGTATATATTGCTCTTATAAAATTCAAATAAGCAAAAAACGCCTGGAAAACAATATGACTACTACTAAAGTGGCATTATGCTTTACTATGTAAATAATAAATAGCTACAAAATGTTTTTTCTGACAACTTCGTAAATGTGACTTGATTCCTTGTGCTCTGAATTGCCCATCTGTGCCTGACAGAGTACAGTATCTTTAATACACATCATCATACATATATGTTTTTGTTTTCCACTGGGAAAGGGGGAGGCGGCTTCCATCCTTTCTGGCCGGAAGCATGCCTAATAATAAACTGTGTAATGTACAAAAGTAAAATACTAATACTTGTCCCGTGATGTGATGTTGATAGTCCCGACCCCATCAGGATCCTGCCGCCTACAGTCAGACAATTTGTCCATGCCGACCGTATGCCGCGGTCGGATTGCCGGTGCCGGACGCCGGCATCTTTCCGCGCAATTTTCGACAGAGACGAGCGAAAACAGAGTCGTTCACCAACAGAAAACAAAGAGAGTTAGAAGGTATTTTTTTTTTTTTTGCTTTAAAATACAAATTAGGACTTATATTTTCCTCGTATAAAGCTTTCTCGAAACAGTCGGATGACGAATGCAAAAAGACTGCCGGCAATTTCTTGAAAAACGACGTCGGCACGACATCGAAGAAGCTTTCAATATCGCGTACCAGCGGCAACGAGTCGAATCTTGGAAAATGAATAGAGCCTGTATCTTCTTTAATGATGAAGTGAAAATTGAAACTGTCCGAAGACTTTTCTTATGGGTGGCCACTAATTCTATTAAATTTGTCTTGGGAAAACGAAGTCGGCAGAAAGTCGGCATACAGCGGACGGAACGACCGGGGCAAATGATGGTTGTAAAGACGTCGAAACGCTGACGGATTGCCAACCACAAAAAAGGTAAATGTATGGAAACAAATGTAGTAAAGGGACTGCACGTAAAGGGTATATGAGAAGTAAATTTTTAACGTTAAATTACAAGTACGAGATGGTCCTTGACAAACATTTTGGAAGAAGACGGCAAACAGCGGACGGTGGCAAATGTTGTCGGAAAGATATCGAAACGCTGGCGGCGTGCCGACAAGTAAAGGAGCCAAAGGAAGGTCGTCAAATAGCGGACGGACTGACCTCAGCAAAGTTGCTCAGACAGACGCCGAAACGCTGGCGGTTCGCGACTAATAAGATAACTCTTGTAGTATAGGACCTACAAGCTTAACAGTATTTGGAAAGTAAGTTTCACAGCTAATACAGTAAGCTGATGATCCTCTTAAAACGAGTTCGAAAAGTGTCGGCGAACAGTGGGCGACTGCGGCAGTTAGTGCTCGTATATGCCTCCCCCATTGATAATTTGCTGCCGTCGATGGTTGGCTGCCTCCTACTTCAGCGTCGAGGTCGCCAACACAGGCGGTGTCAAGGCGGGATGTGGGCATTTTCCGCTTATGCCGTTTCCCAGAACTTTCCCGATGGAGACCCGCCAGCGACAATAACATCTTTGCCGCTGAAAAGCCTGATTGGACAAAATCGTCGTCCGGTCGCGCTGCTTGTATGATCGGTTCGCCTTCTTCATTTGTCACATAGTGATGCAGTGTGGGTGGACTGCTTCAAACAAAGAGTGTTGTTGATTCTAAGCCCGAACAAGACACGCAATAAGAATAAGTGGGTAGGACTATGACTCAAGGTACTACATTTGGGGTAATTGCTGAATCGCCGGACCAATTTTAGGAAATTTACCAGGTCAATTGGCGAATTTGTTTAAGTTTGTGAGGAAGAATGAGTGAAAGTCAGGTAATGGGAATAGTAAAAGTTAAGAAAGTGGTTGTCTTCGACGTAAGATTCTCTGGATGTTCAGGTGGATAGACTATTTCGCGGAGAGGTACACTTGCTAGGATATAGTGGCGCGAAAAGCACTGTAAAATAGGTGCGTGTATGTCAAAGGAATGACATATCCTGTGTGAGTTATATAGCACTATTAAAAATAGGGGGCTCTGTGGCTCAATAGTAGAGCGTTCACCTCCGGTGCTTGGGGTAGTTCGCTCGATCCCACCCCGCACCGTGTGGACTTTGTGGTGGATAAACACCGTGATCGTAGGTTTTCCCGTTTCCTCCCACTTTCTTCATTCCACCATTTCATTCATTTCTCATCATCGCCGTATCTTTTAACCTAATCGGCATTACCGTGGTACGTAAAACTTAAAGATTTCATTTATTTTTTATTAAAAAATAACGAGCGACAGTTGAGAAACTGTAGTACAAGATTTTCTTCTTGAAATTGGAAAAGTTTTGAAGATAAGTGGTTTCTAACTCAACGGCAATGTATTTCTGCACAGTGTACGAAAACTGTATTTTATGTTTACAACTGAAGCGTTATTAGTATGAAACCATAACAAGTGATATTGAAATATGTATGATTATCAAAGCCCACATGTTTTCACTACCGTCGCTTACGTGTATACCCACCGTCGCTGACGCATCTGCTACCGCGCGGGCCCACCAGCGTCGCTCTGCTCTGACTCAGTTATATAGTATTCGTGCTTTTTAATGGCAAACTAGCACAGGTTGGTTTGTGTTTTGCGCTGTAGTATCTATGCTCTTAACCTAATGTAACGTAACCGAACGTAACTTAATTCAATCCAACCAAATATAACAGATTGGAGTACGTTTTGATACTTTTTTTATTTTCAAGTTGGTCCTGCGATACAGCAGTAATTTTCTAAATTTAGGTTAGGTTAGTTTGGATATTTTTTTTAGATTAAGAGCTCTGGCTTACTGCTAGAGGTGATAACTTGATTTTATATTTTTGCTGCGTAATAGAGTGAAAAAGTGACCCGCAACTTTTTATTATGGCAAAAATACTTAATAAAGCGAGGCGGTTTACAGGCTGCACACCTATAATACAACCAAAAGAACGCTATATTAAAGCAGAAATCTGTACCCCAGGCGAAACGCGTCAGCGCGTTGAGTGGTAGGCCCGGTTTGAATCTCGCCGCCACCACATACCTTTTATTACAATATTTTTTTTTAGAACTTTTACTTCAATAATTTTTATTTAAATCTCATTTTCAAGAGGGAGTGGGACACTTGTACTTTTAAAAAAGTTAGAAAATTACTTTTCGCCACATTTCTCCTTCCTTCAATTTACACGCTAGAGCGCGCAAAGGGTAGTTCGTGTTCTCTGGCGTGATTTTAAAGTTAATAATTACGAAAATATGTTTAATAAATAGTGCTTTTCCCAATGGAGGACGTGCCGACTACAAGGACTTTTTTTACAGGGAATTAGTGGAGCTGTAAATCTGGTAAATTAAACCATGACTATTCTTTCGTTTATAGTCGCCGATTTTGGCCATGCTCACCAATAAAATCTGAAATTGAAATTTAAAATTCATTTTCAAATAGTTGATGGGAAAACGACAGCCTGAAAAGTCCGTATTTCAACGAGCAAATTTTGAATGCATAGAATAGTGTTGTTCCTAGTGGTCCCGATTGTGAAAAATGTGCTTTCAGGGGGAAAATGTACTGACTGTTACAACCTTTTCACATTAGGTCCATAGACGTGTTAATTGAATTATTCTTAACGGACATTATTAGCTGCTTACTTGTTATTTTTAGGTCGCTTTCAAGCATTTGTAAGTGATTCCCAGATAATTTCCCTCTATAGGGCACTTAAATCGTACTGAGAATTGTAGAAATGTACTTCGTATGTACCGAGTGCAACATTACTGGTGGGAATCCACCATGATTTTCATTGCATTGCTACGCACCTTTTCTGCTGTTGACGAACTGCTGGGAAAGGCTACTTTCCAGCGGCGCGCCTTTCCGGCTGTTTGCCGACCGCATGGAAGGATCTCTTTCAGATGTCGAGTTCCCGATTCTCGTGCAGGCGGCATCTGACATCTTGCCTCCGTCAAAGAGTGGTCCTTAGCTGACTGAAAATCAACCCATCAGGAAGGCAAAATTTTCACCACCTTTTACAGTAGCTTTGCGTAAGTCTGCCTCCATACTAAGATTTCTCGACTAAGGCACAATTGCTAGTTCTGAAAGTATATAATACTTGCATGTCCCATTCAATTTCTTCTTTACTCAGTGGTAGAGCGTTCACCTCCGGTGCTTGGGGTCCCTGGGTCGATGCCAGCTTGCGCCGTGTGGACTTTGTGGTGGACGAACACCGTGCTCGTGGGTCTTCTCGGGGTTCTCCCGTTTCCTCCCACTTTCTTCATTCCACCATTTCGTTCATTTCTCATAATCACCGTCTCCTTTAGCCTAACCGGCATAACCGTGAGACGTAAAACTTAAAAATTTCATTCCATTTTTTTTCAATTTCTTCTTTTTTTGCTGAGAGTGCTGCAGAAAAGCAAAAAGGAAATTTTATACTGGGACACACAAAAAAAGCAAGTATTATACTTCAAGAACTTGCAAGCATGCTCCTTGTCGAGAAATCGTAGGATGGGGGAAGACTTAGGCAAGACTAATGTAAAAGGTGATGAAAATTTTGCCTTCCTGAAGGGTTGATTTCAAGTTGGCAAAAGGCCACTTTTCGGCGGTGGGAAGAGGTCGGATGCCGCCTGTGAAAGAATCAGGGGGTGCTGACATCGAAAAGAGGTCTTTGGAGCAGTCGGCAAATAGCCGGAAAGGCGCATAAAATGCGCCGATGCCGCCGTCGAATAGTTGTCTTGCCGAACGGTCGGCAAACAGCCGAAAAGGCGCAGTAAATGCGCCGGCGCTGCCATCAAAAAGAGGCCGGCATAAGGGATCGGCAGAGGGCCGGAAAAAGGGCTTTCCGATTGTTTTTCTGACTCTGTCGGCAACTGTCGGCAAAGAGTCGGAAAGGAACATTGTTTTACGATTTTAGACCGCTTGCCGCCTCAGCAAAAGGTCGGCAACTTTGAACAAGTAGATCGTCGTGCTGCTGCGAACTAGTGCCGGCTGCCTACCGGCGGCCTGCCACCGTCGACTGCGGCAATCTCTCTTGCTGACAGCGACTTCCTGATGGGGAAATACCAATTAGTTGATCATACCTTCGGAGTTTAATAATTTCTGTTATTATTCACTTTAATTATTGTTCTATTGTAATTTTGCTACGCAGAAACCGGTGAAGAGAATGAATTCGATCTGGTGTTCACACATAACCCACGCTCATACGAACTTTCAGGAAACTAAATGTATGAGAACTAAGTTTATGAGTTTAACCTTATATTGACAACACCAATCATATGTTTGCATACCGTCATTGCTTTGATAAGTTTAATTCTTACACGACACACGAAGCTTAGTTGTATTATCTATAGTATATGAGTAAAAGCGGCATTGAACAAGCACACAATAATCCAGAAGGACTGATTCCAAAATTTTGTGGTTGCAGAATATCATTAAGTTGTTTCGGAGATCATTTTTGACTCACTTTCGACAGCACAAAAAAAAAGTAGAAAATGGTACAGAAAGTGACAAAAATATTGCAAATAATGCCATCTAAAATCAATGGTGGTTGAACACAGTTGAGAATTCTTCCTATTTTAGAGGTCATTTTTCATTCATTTCCAATAAGGAACAATGCGGTAAAAAGAGTGATCTTGAAATTTCAATGTAGAGGAACAACGTTGACTTTCTGCCCATTTCGGAGATCAGTTTCGTCCCACTCTCCGTGTCTCACAAAACCCGAAACTAGGCGTACAAAATATCACAAAATGAGCAGAAAATGATGAGAAGGGAAGTATCTTGGAATTGCTTGACGACTGAACGGCTTTTCGATCATTTTGAAGGTCGTTTTTCATACACTTCCGCTAGTGTACATATCGACGAAAGACGTACAAAGCAGCATAAAATGAACACTAAACAATGCAAAATTAATTATCTGAAAATTTGATGTTAGCGGAGAAACTTAATTCTGTTCCGCCAATTTTGGGTCTTTTTCGACTTACTTCCGGAAGTTTACAAACAGCTACATGTCACTGTGTAGCAGTTCTTTGGCAAATAGTGATCAAGGCAACTCCTCACTTTGATTTTGCTCCTCCTCATCACGACCGGTTTCAAAGGTTAGTGTCTTTTTGAAGAATGCCTTGCAGAAATACTTTTAGTACCGAGAAGAGACAGTAAACTTCAAATTTTAGAAAATAACATTTCCAAAGATTATTATTCAGTCATTAGTGTTGTCATGGCAGAGTTTCATGAAGTTTCCAAGAAGTATGTGCAGTTGCATCGATTTTGTTTTTATATAATTGTTACATTATCAAAAAGAAAATATATTTTGCTTAAGTGATAAGCGCAATAAAATAAAATAAAGTTAAAGGAGTATCATGAACTTTTGATACCTCAAGAATGTGAAGATAAGAGAATGACACATTTCATCACTGATAATCTCAATGCAAACAAATGATAAAGGAAAAAATATTGTGTAGAAAGTGTCAAGGAATTGGAGATGAGCTAGTACACTAGCTTCAACCTTATTCAGTGTGTGATAAACAGTACGTTGCGGACACTAAACAGATACTGAAAATTTCACCTGCATTTACATCAGCCCAGACTCACATAAATAGTCGAACAAACAAATATATTTGAACCAAACCATGATGGAGTACTTGAAAAAAAAAAAATATAAACATGGCACACTTTTTCTTATAGTACATTTTAAGTTTGACTTTTCTCAATCATGCAAATTTTAACTTCATAAGTATAATGAATGCATTCACAACTTAAACATTATAGTTTTTCTGTTTACCAGCATGATATTTGCTGCGAATTATGAAATGTTTATGCTTCTTGTAGCTTTTTCTTTGTGCTGTAATTTTTACTGTGCTGCTCTGTGCTGTGATATGAACATAATTATACTCAACCATTCGACTATTGAGGTGAGAACAATTCAAAATTAAATGCTAACACGGGTAACAACCATTTATTCTTTATATCATTACTTGAGGTGAAGAATAAGAAAAATCATGTATTAATAACAAGAAAGAAGAAAGAAAAATAAATTTCACAAAATAGATTTTGTTTAAGGATTCATATTGCTTTTGTCTATCAACAGGATACAAAATTATGCATTGGTAGCTTGCACGACACAATCCTAGTAATATTTGAAAATGTATATCATAATACAGTAATTAATGCAGAGCTTAATTTGGATAGATTACATTCGATAAACAACGAAAAACTGAATGATGTTTTGAGCTGTCGAAAGATCTGCCATTTATCAAACATAAGTTAGAGGGGACATTGATCACAATTTCTTTTCAGTAACTACCACCGGCACGCAAACATCAGTTTCAACATCAAAAATAGATCTTACATGGTCAATGGTACGATTTTTTTAAAAAATCAAATTATGACTTATTCTTTAACAGTTTCAGACATACTAGCCGTGTGGCTTCGTGGAGCGCTTTTGATTCACTATTACTGAAAAGAAACTTCCAGAAACTATTTGGGCATCTGCAACTATTCTTCCTTTTCCAACCACCCATCAAGCATTTATATATACAACTATGGTAAATTTTCAGGACGTATTGGCACAGGAAAGTTAAGAGTATGTGGCTCTGTGCAGTGAAGAAGGAGTCCCATTTAGCCAAAGAATTACAGTTGCAGTTTCTTGATAAGTCTGAAAATATATTTCTTGAACTGGGTTCATTTCATACAATTAAAACCGCAGTAAGCTGTTTTAGGCTATATCTAAAAGATAGTGGAATCTTTGAAACATTGGTGGAAACTGAAGTATTTGGTCCTTAAGTAATCGAAAGTGCATTGCAAGGTAATCATTACTGTAGAGGAGTTCGTGGCACGAACATAATAGCAGAAGCTGTACAATAAATCCAGTTTCAACAGTTTTTCATGAAATCTGAAAATGAGAAGTACTAGCCACTTTTTGGTCAATTCAAAATTCTGAAAACTTAGTGCAAGGACAAGGATCGTATTAATGCGAAGAATAAAACTGAAGATGTGGGAGGTCTTCCACCTCATTTCCATGTTGACTTTCTTACCATTGTCAAACTTAGTGAAGAGAAGTCCAAACTTTTTCGTTATTAGAACGTTTTTCTAAACAAGTTTGTTCCTAATATTGAGATACAACGTTAGAGCTGATGGATAGGGGAGCGGGAATATACGTTTATCTGCATTCGGCAGAGCCTTGTCTTTCGTAAAGTCCATTATGTACGACTCAGTATACTATGAAGATTATTTGAAACTTCGTGATATAGCAGAGTCTTTAAAAAGAGGCGAATTTGTGGTAATAATAGTGTAGGTATGTATAAGAGCTTGGAGATGTGCTACAACAAACCAGCTAAAGGGCATGGTGGTATTATAGAAATGACCCGGACGAAAGAGGCATAATCAAGCAGACTGTACCATCGAATGAAAAATTTAGACTTTACAATGCTTCCACCAACATCATCTACATATTAAGATTACATATTTACAAGCTAACCGGTGGTACAGTCTGTTAGTAGATCTACGTAATCTTAGTGAATATTGATAACTAGAACTTGAAACAGGGTGGTTTTCTCAAATTATTGAAGAACAACTTTCTCCTGGCTTCTAAATTACTACTTGTCAGACTTGTGGACAGCAAATACTTGTATATGTAGGAAGAATGCAATAGTCTGTTCCACATTGTGTGCTTGAGAACTTTTCAAAGTGCCACAATGATTGGAATTAGCCTCTATTATATTATACCTAAGTATATAGAGATTAATCCTCACCATTAACCATTTACTGCTTTTACTGTTCAATAATAATAATCACTCCTACGTTTAAGATTGTGTAAGCTATCAAAACATATTTTATCTTATCGTTAGTAATGTTACAAGGAATACAGTGTTTAACTAATAAATCTTCTTAATAACCTTTAAAACTATTTTTTATTTTAAAACTGTTTGCATATTAAGCAAAAATATGTAGCGATCAATTTTGATCCTTTGAAAGTTTTAGCTGAAAGCAACAGTTTCGGAGATATGGGTTGCTTTTTTTTTCTTTTTACCAATGCTAAACATTGACTAAAGGCCATGTTGGCGGCCATATTGCGGAAAAATTCCTTACACCAGAAACACGTACCCAAGCTAAAAACTATCCTTAGACAAGTAGGAAACAAGTTCAGAAAAGAAATTCTCTATACACCACTGTGCAACAGTCGTCAGTAGTATGTCTCCTAGACTATTATAGGTAGTTCGCTTTCGTTTGCTTCAATTTGACACACACTTGTACGCAAAGAGACAGCAACCAATGACTAAGTAAACTAAAATATAGTATGTTCATTAGGGTGGTTCAAAAATGAGGGAAAATATTTTTTTTTCCAAATTTTACTTGCGGCACCCCTAACATTTATTACTTACCTGAAAATAGAAACACTGGTAAAATTTTATTTTTTTTACAACAATTTTCAACTGCGCAACCAATTGAAATTTTGAGTGCTATTGGTTGCTGAAAGGGACGTTAACCTCAAAATCAACTCAACTCAACATAGTACACAATTATACATAGAAACATATCATTGCTTATTATGTTTACATTATTAAAACTTTGTAAAGTTTGCACAGCATTTGAAAAGTTTAGGAGAGACCGGAGCACATTTGCCAACTTTTTTTTAATTGCATGTGTGGTATTTTATGTGTGGTATTTATCTATTTAGAGGTAAATATTATATCATTATATTCCTTATGCCTTTATGAAGGAAGTGGAACAGGTTTTTTTTTTTTTTTTTTTTTTTTTTGACAAAATGAACATTGGTTTTCACTACCAATGGTTAAGTGTAATCATATGACGTTGGAAAATTTATCCCGTATGCGGGGCAAGTTGGCCAACCTACTACTAAAACTATACAGGGACAAGTGTTCCAACTACTTCACATGCTAAAACTCAGGTAAGAAATCGTTGCTATTACTGAAAATGTACACTCATGTCCAAAATTATTGTCGCATGTCTATAAATATGTTGTTGTAGGAATATAATTTGATAACGAATTCGCCCGATATTTCTTATAATGTTAGTATTTGTATAATGGTCAAAGACATGTATGTGGTAAATTTCATGTCAAAAGAGCAGTAAATAAGAACAATAAAACGAAAATAAAACTTTCTTGTCCATTTAGCAACATTTTGTTTTATTCATTCTAATTTTCGTATTTATAATACTTTTCCTATGAAATTTACACAAATATAACTTTCCCGATTATACACATAGTATCAGTATTAAAAGTACTCTCCAAAATCATTATCAACTCATGATGAGGAACTGCATAATTTATACCGTTCACCAAACATTGTTAGGGTCATCAAATCTTGGAGGCTCAGGTGGGCAGGACATGTGGCGAGAATGGAAGAAAGTAGGAACGCTTTCAAAGTTTTAACTGGAAGTCCAATCGGAAAGCGACCATTACGAAGACCTAGGCGCAGATGGAAGGACAATATTAAGATGGATCTCGCAGAAATAAGAATACAAAATAGAAACTGGATTCAATTGACTAAGGACAGAAGTCAGGAGAGCTTTGTGAACATGGCATTGAACCTCCGGGTTCCATAGGTCATAGAGTGAGTTAGATAATTTTAGGCAAAATTTATGTACTTTATATGTATTTCGTGCCGCTAGCTAGTTCCAATTGTTTAAAAATATGTCCCTGCCAAATATCAGCAACTTTCGTGAAAAGAAAATTGTTTAAGTTTCCTTAATGCTTAAGAAACATTGGGATTGAAATAGGTTAACGATTGGAAATTAATTCAAAATTAAAACCCAATACTTTCACTTAAATGGCATAATTAACATTTAATACTAATTCCTAATGTTTTTTCTTCAGTTCGCGACTTGTATTATACGAAGAAAAAGATTTGATTTAAACAAAAAAAAAATCGATTTAAATAAAAAAAAATCAACAAAAATGATTTTTTTTTAAAAAAATAATGATTTTTTTTCCACCCTGCTCGAGGCAAAGTCTCAATTAAGTGTAATGTCATTACAGTGATCGAAAAATGACAAAAAGTTTAAAAAATCGAAACGTTTTCTTACGCGTTCCAAAGAAATTTACTGACTTTTTAACAGAACAATCCCAACATAAGAATGGGTCACTCGGAATTTTACAGTATTCGACTAAAGTGGGTCAGTCCGCAACCTGCGAGGGAAGTGTGTGTGTGTTTGTGTGTGAGTGAGTGTGTGTGTGTGTGTGTGTGTGTGTGTGTGTGTGTGTATTGTGCAAATTTTAAGTTAGCTGCTACTGCGTTGCTACAAATCAAAGGTGCAGCCT
The DNA here is from genome assembly GCF_964235325.1 of Thermobia domestica. Taxonomy (NCBI): domain Eukaryota; kingdom Metazoa; phylum Arthropoda; class Insecta; order Zygentoma; family Lepismatidae; genus Thermobia; species Thermobia domestica. The sequence goes on from NC_137470.1 coordinate 80,668,862, forward strand.
GTATTGAAGCTGTCATGAGTGACCTATTTCCTTTAGTAGGATGATCCGTAGAAAATGACAACTGTCTTCTTCAAGAATGTGGTGAATGTCCTGGAGTGGAAGGAACAAGTGTGGAGTCTTTAATTATTGATCCTGATGAAAATGAAAGTGTTACGTATGCCATATGGGAAAAAAATAATATCGTTAAAAAGCTGTGCCACTTTCTGTTTTCGTATCGTACTTTGCTGGTTTAACTGTAAGAATTGTAATTCATGACTACATCAAAAAAAAAAAAAAAAAATCAAAGAGAATTAATTGCTACCGAAAAGCACCGAATAAAATTTCAAGATACATTTTACTTCATGTGGACTTCGCTGAAAACTGCACTGTTATTCTGCAAAGTGAAATTCAGAGCTATCACCAGAATATGAAACAACTAACGGTTTTGTTGTAATAAACGACGATAACACGATTCGGCTCATGTACTCATAGCCATAGACAAGATTCTAAAAATACTCGAAGAAAAGCGAAAATATATTTTATAGAAAAGGGTTTGAATACGAGAAAATAAGTGTTTACAATTTCCCAAACCGTGTCAGTGATTCCTGATGAAGCTGCATCCCATTTTAAAAATCGCTTTCAGATGTTCGAGATGCAGACAGGTCCGATAAACAGTGGTTTTGCAGTGAAACAGGCCACGCAAGGGTCTCAGCGACGGTATTGAGGGGAGGTGCAAAGAATGTGGCAACGCGGCATAACCTTAGGCAAAAAGAGATACATAGTATTAAAACCACAGAAGAAGAAAAAATGAAATGAAATCTTTAAGTTTTACGTCCCAGGATTATGCCGGTTAGGCTAAAGGAGACGGTGATTATGAGAAATGAATGAAATTGCGGAATGCAGAAAGTAGAAGGAAACGGGATAACCCCGAGAAAACCCATGAGTACGGTGTTTATCCACCACAAAGCCCACACGGCGCGAGCTGGGATCGAACAAGGGACCTCAAGCACCGGAGGTGAATGCTCTACCACTGAGCCACCTTTTTTTTTAAATCTTCTTTATTGAGAAACAACAAACAAAATACATGAACATATTAAGAAATTTTTTTTTGAAAAAAATATATATATATATATATAAACAATACATTTTTTTAAAAAAGTATATGGTAAAATTAAACAAAAAAAAAGACATAATGAACAAAAAAATGTATATGTACAGAGATGTCTGCACGGGGCAGGCAAGTTACATTATCATTAGTAGTTTTACCAGTAGTTATTCCTACATTATCAGGAGCTGATGTGACAAAGGTATATTACAGAGTTTTCATATTTTTTTATTTTTTTTATTTTTGTTAATATTACGTTTTCTTCGTTTTAGTTTTGCTTCATCTGTGTTTTATTTTATGCGTGGACAGAGACTCTGTAAGAACAGTTAAATAGTTAGCAAAAAGTTTCCTTTTTCGTGCAGGAGAGAGAAGGCTGGCTTGATATTTCAAATATTGGTTGTATAATTCTATATGATACGGCCTATTAGTATGCACAAGAAACATAATTGTCTGTATAGTAATCCAGATAATAGCATTATTTTTAAATGTCGGAAAATAATTAAAATCAGGCCACAAGATAAGTTTTGTTACAGTAAAGCTATGAGGTGAAAGACGACAAATTTTACTAATTAAAATACAAAAATACGTCCAGATGATTGGTACGTTGGAACAGGCATGGAACTTATGTTCTAGTGTATCGAGATTGTTGCAGTATGGACATATATTACTATTTACAATACCTATATTGTGAAGTTTTTCCAATGTTTCGTATACATTATTGACTATGAAATATCAGGTTGTACGTTGGTTGTGGGTGAGAAATGAAGTGTTGATGTTTTTCCATATAGCATTCCAATTTTTGTGTGGGTGCTTTAACACGACATTAGGTATACTAGGAACCCACAAGCGAACATAGCGCCAGTAAAGGTTGTTGACCGAACCAGTTTCAATGGGATCTTTTGCTAGCAAGGCGTATATCATATCAAGTATGACATCACGTAAATGAGGAAATTTGTAGCTCCAAGGAAACACGTGTACTGGCGCCTGAAGGTCTAAACAGTGGAAGCAGACATTGATAATAGCAGCCGTAAGCGAAGTCTCGTGTTCACAGACAAGCTTACAACTTCTGTACATAAGAAGGGCACGTGCCTGTGCTTCTATGTGCAAAAAGCCTATGCCTCCTTCACGTGAGGGGAGGTAGAGTTGATTCTTAGGCCCGTTACACAGTCACGCGGAGCTCCGCGCGCGGAGTCCCGCGTGGCAAGATTGTTCTATTGATTCTTATGGGTGCATACATAGTCACGCGGAGGCCTCCGCGCGCGGAGCAGTCTCCGCGTGGCCCTATCCGCGCTCCGCGAGGCAGATAAGGCCATTGAGCAAATGGGTGCTTACATAGTCAAGCGGAACTCCACGCGCGGAGCAGCCACTTCTCTTTAAAATTTAAAAAGAAATGTGCATGGTAGCAAAAGCAAAATGAAAACTCATCCAGATTTCTTTTCTTATTTTTGATAGTGAGTTGCTAAAAAAATATTTTATACTGTTCTATAATACTGTTTTGATATTCTTTTTAGTGTTATTTTTAATTTAGCTATAATATCTTCGTTTAATTGAAACTTCCAATTAATGTCTTTGCTTAATTGGAACTGTACATGTGGTGCCTCTACTGCACCATTATTAACAGTACGTGACTACTGTAATTTTTCGACTTTCAACAAATTTCAAATTTCAGTTTCAGTTTCAATTATCACGGAGGTTAAATTAACACCATGTTAATGGGATCCCTCTTATGAGGAACACAAAAAGCGTGACATTCGTGAACAGGCATGGAACGAGATATGTAAAAGATTTTTTTTCTTTTTTTTTTTTTGTAAAAATTAAGGTATGGACAATGAAAAAAGATACATAAATTGAGGCAAATAATTTATCTCTATTATTAAATAGTTGATTGGATGAAAAGTGATTGGATGTGAAGTTCTAACCAAATGTACGAACATTCGTTATTTTCATTTGTTAAAAAACTATCTGTTAAGTTTTTTAACACTGTTTTTTTTAAAGAGTTTCTTTTCTTTAAAGAAAAGTGCTGTATTTTAAGAGCGTGCATATGGATCCTATTTAAACTGCATTTTTATAATTTCGATGGAATTTTTTCAATTAGGTCATCGAACGACTGAATTGACTTACGGAAATTATTGAAGTACTTCTCGTCTTCTCGCAAATCTATATGCACAGACACAAAAGCTCCCTTCAGGCTTCTTTGAGAAACTAAGGGATGGATCTTGAGACATTTATTTTTCTGTGTTCTTCGTTTTCTCTTCTTACAGAAATATTAAGATGCTACTATTGTCGTTTCGAACTTTTCATGTTGACTCGCAACACTGACTGAGAAGAATCCTGTATATAATCACGTGACGCGTAGCGCGTAGCTACGGATGACTGTGTAAGCACACACGCGTAGTGCGGAGGGCGGAAGACGGGGCGCGGAGCGCGGAGCTCCGCTTGACTGTGTAACGGGCCTTAGCCACGCGTAAGATTTTGGAATGCCATAAGAAAAACAAGGCCTGACTGGTTAACTGGTTAGATATTTTAACTGGCATTGGTAAAATCTGTGCAATGTGGCTGAAAATACTAAAAACAGATGTTTTGAGAAATAAGTTTCTACTAAAAATGTTCATGTTTCGCTGTCTATGAATAATAAGAAGACTTCGGATTTTATTTGCTGTAAGATGATATGACTGTTCTACGGTTTGGTTGATATTATTGTACCACCATACACCAAGTATTTTGGTACTTTGAACCGTATCATAGTAGTTGCTTCCGCGCCCCCACTAAAACCGCAGAAGAATTCGTGAGTATAGTCCAAGTACAAACTCCGGGTATTACTCTCGTTTTGTTGCCTGGAACTGAATTCGACGACTTCCGGAAGAAAAAAAGGGAAAGTATGCGACCGGTAACTGGTATTCAACGACGTCATCTTTGGCTTTCGGAAAATGGCGAAGTTTTTATGGCAGTAACGGGTCACCGTGAACTAACTTCATGCTTCCCCCAAAATCGAACTTCTGCAATTCAAAGTGTAGATTTAAGAAATCGGCAAAAATGAACTTTTGTTACGTACATATATGTATGATAACCAGTGGTGCGTAGCAAAAATATTATGAATAAATCATAAATTACGTGAAGTTGAAGTGCTGTTTATGCTTCCACATGGACCTTCAGCATTTGTGACTATCAACAATGTGCTACGCAGGGGCGGATCCAGGACGGACTTCTGGAGGGGGGGGGGTAATACTGCTACTTAGAGCTACTTTTAAGAGCTTCAAACTCTTGAGATCGGTTTTATTTATATATAAAATAAAAAAGTTTCTTCCCTTTAGATCCACATCTGGACGAGTTGTGAGTGAACCAACATCTATTGGAGCACCTGCACGGTTACATACTTACTATTAGCGAAGAAGACACCAACCAAGCAAATGATTAGTCCATGTAAAAAAAAATAAATAAAAAATAAAGAATAAAAAATAAAAATTAAAAATTAAAAAATCAGTGAAATTTTGTTTCCGAAGACCATTTTAAGTAAGTGAAATTGAAATTTGTGCGTTTTGTAATCGTAATATCCACCTCAGATTATTTCGGTTTAAGAAAACGGAGGAGTAGGGGGAGGCTAATTTTACTATTTCAGAAAGCCTTCTTGATCAAAATAATGGAAAAACAGTCAAGAAAACCTTTTATTCTTCATTTAATGAATGTGAACCACAAACATCATCAAATTATTGCACGTTTATTGTTCCCAGTGTTGCTAACTGTGACATCAAAGTTAACGAAATTTCGCTAACTTTAAAAGGCTGCAGTTAATTCATGAAGCATTGGTCGAGAATGGTATTTGGTGTGTTTATTATTCATGTAAAGTTGAACCATCTGACAAAATTTCAGAATTTTAAAAGATGTAGTTTTTGAGAAAATGGCGCCCAAAAATAGCGATTTTTGAAAATTTTACAATTTCTCGAATTTTTTGCGACAAAACGGTTGCACACAGAAGCGATACATTTTTTTTTTTTCCGGAAAGCGGGCAACCAGGTCTTACCAACCGTGAAAACAGAATTTTAAAATTCGAAACGAAAGCGCTCGAAAAAATTCACAAACTTCGACTTTCCAGATAAATTGACGTTGATTTGTTAAATTTATGTACAAAAAGATACGCATGCGCAAACCAAACTATAATAAAATATAGTTTATTTATATCCCTATGTGCATACCACAACAAATTTATAACTCTACCTGTCTCCATAGAAGAATGGTGAGGCTCCGAAGTTGACCATTTTCCACGTCTTCTACAATTCATAAATTGTACTCCCCGTCTTTGATGGCCCATTACTTGGCGGGAAAATTTGTTAAAAACATGTCTAGTTGCTATTTAAAAGTTTCAACAATATCTGAGATGGTGATGGTACAATTTTATATATATATATATTTGCCTGAGTTGAAATGGAAGGCACCAGCATCAAAACTTTCAAACTTTGGAGAACTCTACTATAATAGCGCAAGCGAGACAGACGGTGCAATGCACATCCAAATTGTCCTGGTGTGAAATACCGTAATCATGATATGACGTATTTCGAGTAGATAGCCACAAACTTAGAGGGAATTTAAAATTTTATTTCTTTCGAAATAGTTCCTGCCACGTTCTACATCCAATCACGTAGGGGGCTTTTAGAATGTTTAAAAATCATAATACCTTTACAGCAGTACGATATCGTAAACATTCCAGAGATATGAGAAATATGCTTAGACATTGGTATAATATACAAGACAGCATAAAAACAAGCGAAGGAAATAAATTGCAGTGTCAATATAAAAGGATTCGGGCACAAGAAGAGTAGGTGTGATTTATAAGGAAATGAAAAGGAACTCTAAACGACAAAGCCCAAGGAGCGATGTGCTAAAAATAAAGAAGGGAAATAAATGAATGAATCTGATTATAAAGTGAAAACTTGGGAGAAATATTTAGAGAAAACTCTAAGGAAGTGACAAACAATTAGAGACATAGAAAAGATAATAAAAATAGAAAAAAGACGCAAGATGACACTTCTAATGGAGACCTCATCTTAATAGGTAACGAGGTTTTTATTCAGCAAAAAATGAAATGAAATCTTTGATTTTTACGTCCCACGTTTATGCCGCTGAGGCTAAAGAAGACGGTGATGATGACTAATGAATTAAATGGTGGAATGAAGAAAGTGGGGAGAAACGGGAGAACCACGAAGAAGCCCACTTTTATTCAGCAAAAGCTTTCGTTTAAAAATAATTCGTTTGTTTCAATTTTCTCGAACTACGCATGAAGATTTACACTGACACACATCATTTTCTTCTACTAAGCGACTTTTGCAGATTTGTACGATTTGTTCTGCAGATCGTTGGACATCTTTTCCGTTGAACACTAATAATAAGGTAGAATTAATAAACTAAGCAATTTCAACCAGATATATAGTCAAAAATTTATTTCACATGTGTTTAACATATGAAGGAGAATTCGGTGTAGACCGCGGGCGTCAATCCCACCGGAGATACCGGCGACGTGTCGCACTCAATATTTGTACCAAGGTTTTTATCCTCTTCATATTTCAAGTATCTTAGGTCAATTATGACCCAGAAGAGGCTCACCATGTAGCAGTTTGCTACGTTCACAATGTTAGACAAAGTGGATATGAAAAAAGCAGCACGAAAATTTGTTTGTAATTGTGAAAAAAGACAGTCAATTTTTGGCCCTTTCAAGCTGATGGTGGGGTAGACTATAAAGTAACACACTGAGTTTGCTTAGATAGCGAGCCTCAAAGCGACTTCAGTTTAGCTAGAAAAACACAGTTTTCAACTACTTTTTAAACTATACATTGTTGAGCCTCATTTACATTAGTTGTAGGCTTCTAGGCCTAAAACCTGTTTTCAAACCTTTATTGTTTCTGAGTATTCACTTCACTTCAGTTGGTATTATTTAAGTTCAACTAAATTGTAGAACAAGGTTGAATTTTAGTATTTGAATAAACAAACAAACTTTAAAGTGTGTGTGTGTTTTTGTAACATATTAAAAAAAAACAACATAAAACTAGACTATCAAAGGTGAAAATAAAACATAAGAATTTTTTTTTAAGTTTTGTTAGCTTTTTGAGTAAAAATGTATTAAAATGCAATGCACGAAGACAATTTTATATTATTTCTCGGGGAGGACGCGTGGGACCTCCCGCTTTTCTGGTTGCATTACGTACACCTCAGTCCCTTCGGTAGTCTTTCTCCCCAAAGTTTATATGCTGTTAACGTCGATGGTGTGGACTGTGGTCAGTGGAACACTTTTTCTTCGTTCTATCATTAAAAGACGTTTTAGAAGCGATACCTTATATTATTATTATTATTATTATTATTATTATTATTATTATTATTATTATTATTATTATTATTATTATTATTATTATTATTATTATTATTTTTCAGAAATGTATCGAGATTCAACAACTCGTCGTAGGTCCTCATTGGTGGACACCTCCGTTGCAGGAATGGAATTAATGACGCGAAACAGTATGAATTCTCTACGAAATCCTAGCCAAGTATCTTTATACATCAGAGACTCCCTAACAGGAGGACAATCAGGAGAGAGGAACTGGTCTTGGTCTTACTTAAGAGTAAGTAATCAAAACCTTTTACATAGTAGATAACAAGCAAAAGTTGATTTGCAAAAGTTTCAAATTTATATATATATGCTAGTTCCAGCCTATCAATGTAATCAGTAACGTGTTAGCGTTATAGCGTGTTCCAGTCCATCAGGAACGTGTTTCCTTGCACTTAAAAACTACACTTTCATTGTGAATAATTTGTCGGATTTATCTTATCATTTCTGAAATATGACCAATTGTTTTGTTTTTGTTTTTTTTTCTTTCTTTTGTTTTTATTTTTCAGGAATTTGAGGTCATTTATTGCACATTATCTTTACACAAGAAACTAGTTTCCTCCAATGAATCTCATATCTTGTAAATTTTCATGTAAAATACCTGAAATGTGCCTACATTGTTCATAATGTACGGAGTAAACTTGCTACTAACATGGAGTATTATAAGAACTCTTATCTCATGTAAAATCCTGTGTTAATTTATATTTAAATTGTACACTGATAGATCATACAACTATTAGCTTAGTGGTAGAGCATTTGACTCGCAACCAGAATACCAGGTTTTGAGCCACCTGAACAGTTGTCATTTTCTTCTGTGAATTTGTCAACGTCCCTTATAAATAAGAACATCCGAAATGTTTGTGGAACTCAGTTTCATTGTAAATCTATATTATAAAATTGAAAATGAATATGTTTGTGCCTCTTAATTTCTTGAACCTCCCAACCGAACTAGGTCAAATTTTTGATCTAGATGCGGTCCTGGCCTGGGAATGTGTTTAGCTATTCACTTTGATGCTAGAACTTAGGGGAGGGGAAGGAGAGGGAATTGTACAAACATGAATAACATTTAATAACTCTTGAACCAAACGACCAATCTCAATCAAATTTTCAACATAGATCAGGTTTGTGCCTAGGTTGTTCTTTTATTATTTCACTTTGACGGAGGAACATTGGGGAGGGAGAGGCGGAGATATACAAAAATCAATATATACATTACAATAAAAGTGACTATGTTTGTAAGTTAATAACTCTTGAACCATTTGATCTATCTCAATCAAATTTTCAGCATAGATTAGGTTCGAACCTGGGAAGTTTCTTTTTATAATTTCACTTTGACAGAAGATCTTAGGGTTGGGGGAGAGGAGTAGGGGAAATGTAGGAAAATGAATAAAACTTAATAACTCTTGAACCACCCGACCGATCTGGGCCAAACTTTCAACATAGATTATGTTCGGATCTCGAACGATTTTTCATTTCACTTTTACGGTCCAACGTAGGGGAGGAGGGGGATATATATATATATATATATATATATATATATATATATATATATATATATATATATATATATATATATATATATTTATATATATAAAATAAAAAATAAAAGTGACTGTTTTTGTGACTTCATTACGCCTAAACCATCCTACCGATCTTAATCAAATTTTCAACATAGATGAGGTTCAAACCTGGGATAGTTTCCATCATATCATTTTGAGGGTAGAAATTAAGCCTGAGGGAGGAGAGGGAAGAAATGTATGAAAATAAATAAAACTTAATAACTCTTGAACCACCCGACCGATCTTGATCAAATTTTCAATATAAATTGCGTTCGGGCCTGGGATAAATTTTATCATTTAACTTTGACGGTGCAACGTAGGAGTGGGAAAGGAGAGATACATATAAGAAATAAAAATGGAAGTGACTGTCTTCGGGACTTCACTCTTTAACCAAACTACCCATCTCGATTAAAGTTTCGGGGCCGCGGTGGCTTAGTGGTAGAGCGTTCACCTCTGATGCTTAGGGTCCCGGGTTCGATAGTGATTTTTTTGGACAAACACCGTGTGCGTGGGTTTCTTCGGTGTTCTACCGTTTCCTCCCACTTTCATCATTTCACAATTCCATTCATTACTCATCATCGCCATCTCCTTTAGCCTAGCCGGCATAACCGTGAGACGTAAAACTCAAAGATTTCATTTCATTTTTCGATTAAAGTTTCAACATAGATGGATATGGGGCCTGGGATGGTTTATATCTATTCACTTTGACGATAAAACTTAGGGGAGGGTAACGGAGAAGTTAGAAGCAAATATAGCTTAATAACTCTTGAAATAAAAGATCAATCTCGATCAAATTTTTAACATAGATGAGAATCTGGCCTGAGATGTTTTCTATCATTTCACTTTGACGGTATAACTTAGGGGAGGGGCAGGAAAAGGGGAGATATATAAAAAATAAAACTTAATACCTCTTGAACCACACCACTGATCTCGATCAAATTTTCCATCTAGATGAAGTTCTAACCTCAGATGGTTTTCGTCATATCACTTTCACGGTGTAACTTACGGGAGGGGAGGTGCAGAGACAAATAAAAACTATCGAAACTGACCGTTATTAGTGTCGAATCGATAGTTTTTGGGGTCACTGAGATGAACAGTGACACTTCTGGTGCCGTTTAAATCCAAATTGAGCCCCGCAAATTGGAGGAGGAGATATATATATATAAAATGATCGAAATTACCAATATCAGTGTTGACTTCATAGTTTTCGGGGTCGCTAAGATGAACTATGACACTTCCGATGCCGTGCCAATTAACATGCAGAGGGGAGGGGTATATATAAAAATCCTCGTAAATGACCGATATCAAAGAGCGCTTTAGTAATGGCAAAAAGGGACTAACGGAACATACTACTATTTTTACTTAATTTAACCCAGCGAAACGGGTAATTGCTGCTAGTAATTAATATTTCCAAGGTACGTTTACAGTTGGTTATGCTCTTTATCACTAACTGGGAAGAAAAATAGATGAAAACTTCGCATAATATTCAACAAAATCTCATTAAATATTACTAAAATGACAAAATAGTTTACTCAAAATCAATATTTTATTCACACAATTATTTTTCTGTTCAACTTTAGATTATTTTAGACGTTCAAAACGTTCGTTTGTAGCTCGGTGGGTGGTGTCACCGTCGCCAATGTTACTATATGGGAATAATTTCATTAAAATTAAGAAAATGGCGTGCAAATGAAAAATTCATCCTAAACCAACTAACTAAGCAAAACGAACACAATACCTAGGGAATAGTATATGTTAATTTTTGAAATTGTTCACCTTGTCATTGTTAGAGGCAACAATTGTTTATAAAACAAGCAATTATAATCTGTTACTTTCTACCATAAATTAACAAAACTTTATATTAGAACTCTCTACCAGCATATCTGTGGAACTGTATAGTTGAAACTTTGATCTTTTACTTGTGACCATTGCTACAAACAGGTCATTGTTGAGAAACTGGATCATAGTATCTCAAAGCCTAATAAAGTCTATCTCAAAGACTACTAAACTATTACTAGCATTGATATCTATTGAACTAAAGATCTAGTAAATTGACATTTTGCTTGTGACCATTGTTGAAAGCTGCCCATTGTTACAGAAAGGGATGATCTGTCTCACTCAGGCTTTTCTTATAATATAAAAAATGTTTCAATACTGTCAGAACGACAAATTAAACAGCTTCCACAGCCATACTTCCCAATATACATCCCTCATAGCGATTGTCTAAAAGCCATTAATAAAGAAAGCGGTAAAACACGAGACCGAACTGCGAATACAGAATTCTAAACGGGATACGCTATACCGGCCATTTTCTTGTAAAATGGTACGATTTTTTATTACTGTCCGAAGTAAACATATCTAAGGAAGAATTTACATACTTCGCTCGAGAACATTGCTGAAAGCAGCGCACTGTTGCCAAACAGTTATTTTTGATGTTCAAATAGTTAATTTCTAGCTGAGTAATGCGCCCCAGTTAATAATGTTATTACCAGGGCCCGGATCTTGTTGACAAGTCAACTTTCTTCTGTTCCGCATAGGAGAAGGCAAGTTCAAGTAAAAACGTTATCCATCAACTCTAGGTTCTAAAAATATAGTTTTTTAGAATCAACTTTTGGTCTCTTTTTGCTGTTTTGAAATTTCAGGTCATTTTTTAATATTTTAAGGTAACTTTTAGGTCACTTATGGTCTTTTTATTCTTTTTTTCTACATAAGGAAATCTTTAAATGAACACGGTTTACGGATGTGGAAAAGACGAAGTTGAATAATCTCTTTTCTTACTTCCTGACTATTGGAGCGGAAAAACTGCATTCTTAACAAGCTAATGAAAACTAAACTGTAGCTGGTTAACGAGAGGCGGGGGTTGGTAGGTGGACAAACAGATAGTTTTGGGTTATTGACCACAATGAATGTTATCACGTGAATAACTAAAAATGCATTAGAAGGTGTACAAGGGCTTTAAACGTGTTTTTATCTATTATTTTCCTGTAGTCTAAACTTGTTAAGTTTTATTGTTTAAGAGTGCTTCCTAGTTTCAACTCGGGGGTGAACTGACGCTTTCAATACTTACAATGTCGTACAATGGACTGATCAATGGACATAAGTGATAAATGGACTGCAATTAACTGAAACAAAAATTTTGAATATGAGTGAGAAATGTTAATTAAAAATCCAATAAATATTAAAAAATGTCAATGTTTAATGAAATAAAAGTTTGAGAAAACGTAAGTTTTAAGGTCACTTTTTTTGTGATTTTAGGGTCATTTTACAGGAATTTTAGTGTCATTTTATAGGTCACTTTTTAAAAATTTTTAGGTCAACAAGATCCGGGCCCTGGTTATTACATATATAGAGTTTCATAAAAATAGTGCACAAATAAGTAATTTACCGAAAGCCAAATAAATAAAACGAACACAACAATATCTAGGGAATGATGCTGGTCAGATTTCCATATTGCTGATCCTGCAATTGTTGGAGACAGCAATTGTTTATGAATTAATCCACTACAATTCAATCTCCTTACTTAGAAGTAAATTATGTGTCCTTTGTTGCAAGTAGGTCACTGTTCTGAAACGGAATCAAACTACGTCAAGTCAAACTTAATCTGCAACAAAATGAATAATCAATTCTTTCGGAGCAACTAGCTGAAGAGATCCCAAAAGCGTTTTTGATCATTATAGTTCCTTAGTTATTGCCGAAAATCCATTGTTGCGAAACAATGACAAAACTTAAGATGGAACTAGAAATTGACTTTTTAAAGGGGATAAGATTTTCTAGAAACCAGTGGAAGTTTTTAGTGCTCTTACCAGTATAGATGTCAATTGAACCGAATACGTGGAATTTCGATATTTCTCTTGTAACCAATTCTGAAAGCTGTTCATTGTTAGGGTCAATCTGTCTCAAAATTAGTCTTACCTCATATTACAAGAAATGTTCCAATAATGACAGAACGAAAAATCAAGGAGGTTTCAAACCTTTGCTTCTTAATAACACTTCTTGTAGAAATTACTGAAAGGCCATTATTGTAAATAACGACAAAACATAAGGCGGAACCATGTATAGATATTTAAACGGATTACCGTATACCGCTTATTTATACAGCCTTGTTGCTGAAAAGAGACGCTAAACTTCAATGAAGAAAGAAGCAAACAAATATCCACTTTTAGGCTGAGAGAGACAGTTGAAGACTTGAGGCAAGTCCAGAAAGTGAAAGCGTAAAGGAGAGAGCATCACAAGGGTTTCCCGTCATCCGATTTTCTTCAAACTTGGCACATATATACTAGATCAAAACAAAATCGACAGGGTTTTTCTTTCTTTCTTGTTTCTTTCGGAAAATAGGTTAAGAAGGCATATGCCCCTTTTCAAAAAAGGGACACCTCGATTAAAACGGCCACTTTAAAGAAACGAGACTCTGCGGATGCAAAGATGACTACAAAGTAAGAAATACGGGTTTTGTCATTTTTGCGAGAAAAAGGTTGTAGGGGCAATATCCCCCTTCGAAATTACAAAGGACTCCGCACAATCCTTATGGAAATTGAATTTCGGTGGAATTGCTTGAAACCGTGATATGTTGTAGATATTGTGTTCCTGAGAAAAAGTCTCAATGGACACAACAACCAATCACTGCTCGTTTGGTCACTATAGGACTACTTTCTTAAACTGCCGAGCAGTGGCGGCTAATGTTAGTGTTGCAGCGTTGCGCAACGACCAAAGTATTTCAAGAAAAAAATATTATTAGCAATAGTAGTAAAGAACAGAAAAAATACTTTTTAATACTCACGTATATACTTTAAATAACATTTTTTTTACTTCTGTAACTGTCCATTTCGTTAATCCGTTTTAAAAAAGCGAAAAATAATCCGTCACAGAGTCTCTAATTTATATTGTGTTGCAGCGAGCATGCAACGACCAGATTCCTTCAGCGCGGGAATTGGAGCAAATGTTAAGTCTCCCTTCCCCTATCTCAGAAGTTAAAGGGCCTGGTCGTTGCAGCGCTTCTGCAACACAGCACGGTTTACAGTGAATGAGAAGGTTTTTCGCGCTAAATAAGCTTTCTGAATTTTATTTCACTAGCAAGTAACAAATGGAATTTGTTTTTATGCATTCATATTTTTAATTACGGTACTTATACTGAAGCAAATTGATATAATGACAATTAAAAAAGTGGTAGCAGAATTACAAAATAAGAAAAAAATATGTAGTAGAGCAGAAATCAAATGAAAGCAAATCCGCATTTACAAGTTAATTCTTAGCTTATATAGATAATGAAGGTTTCTTCTACAGTAATTTGTGAACCAAATATTAATAAGTCAATATGCAGAATCCCCCCCCCATGTGGATAGTATTTTAGTATATACATGTTTTTTTTTATAAAAGAAGTATATTTTATACTCTTGATAAAACTGAATGGTGGGGAACGCCACATTGAATTTGGGACTAGTTAGCAATGCTCAGAGGCGTAGCCACGAGGGGGTCCCCAAAATTTCGAAACTCGACTAGCATTTGTAGACTTTCTTAACGAACTATACTTGTTTAACAGAGAAATGATTGATGTAAGCTAAATATTTTATTTTACGCCTCATCATGTACTCTTTCTTTTCTTATAGAATTAATCGTTCTATCATTTTTTTCTAAAAATATAAGTGACAGTAATTAAGAATTACTTATCTTTTCGGGTACAGTATAAGACAGGTTCGTTATTACGTACGCCTAGGCGTATTGGACCTTCCTCAAACACTTTGGACCCCTCCCAGCTAACATGTTGTTCCTACATTTGGCGGGTTTCAAGGTTGCTTTCCAGAACGTATGACGTTGATAAACATTGTTTCCCCTCATGTGGAAGTATATTGTGTTCATCGTGCATTGCGTAACAACCAAGACGGATGATTTGGAATGTAGTTTTTTTCTTTTACGCACACGTGTGTGTGTGTGTTGATATATGAATAGGGTTGCCAACTCTGTAAAATAACCTCAAAATTCTCTATTATATAGGTCTCAGCGTGAAGTATCTATGTTCGGATCTATCCATGGAAAGGAATGTACTATCATGAACAAAAGTGCATTAACACGTATATTCTGTATGTCTTTAGAACATTCACTAATAAGCTTAATAGATACATTGTGCTATAAATGAGAAACTAAAATTGATCAATCGGCATTGATCAATTTATTGTATTTACCAGTAACTGCCATTTCTTCAAAATTATCGAAACAGATGAACAAAAGTATAATAATCTTTACGTGACAATTTTGGATTTGGAAAATGAAATTCACTCTTTAAACATATAGTCTGTACTTCAACTATAGGAAATTGCTTTAAGAAGTCATTTTCCACTCTTAATAAATGTATAAAATTCCTTGAAAGTAAATTTCAAATTTTCCCTGATACAGTCCCTGTCATCTCTCTAAAATTTTCTAAACAGGTGAACAAAATATATTAATCGTTGATAGATGGTGAAAGATAACAGTTTTGAGTTCACAGAATGACAGCTACTTTTCAATATCTACACTTCGAACTAGATACAAATTTAAAAAAAAAAAACGGTTATAAAGGGGCTGGTGAGAAGTTTATACCAGTCACCGGCTTTAATCAAAATAACAGCAATTCTTCCGGCCAGGCCAATGAAAAGCCGGCCAGTTGACAGCCCTATGTATGAATATGTGACATTCGCAATTCATATACCAGTATCTCTTTTGTATAAGCTGTTTTGGTTATTAGTTATTAGATTTAATTTTATTGTGTGTGCTTTAATTCTGTACATAACGTACAAATTCTGAATGAATTGCATACCATGACTTCTGTAAATAACTTACAAAAAATGCCCAGATTTCAACTGAGGAAAAACTTACATTTAAGGCTTAGACAATACAAGCGAAGTGCAGTTCAGGAGTGTGTTCAAAAAAAAAAAAAAAAAAAAAAAAAGGTTTAAATTTACAATATATCTTATGGCAGTAATGTTGTATGCACTAGATACATTTCCACAATTAATTTTAAATTTTCCTAGATAAACTGTGAATAAAGCGTGTTCGATGTACATTTTTTTTTATAACACTAATCTCTGGTACGAACTCTCTTCAGTCTACACTGAAGAGGAATTCTGATCACTGTCAGGGACTGAGTTTGCTAGAATGAATTGTTCACAATAATCTAGAAAATATATTTAGTGAATCTACAAAGCTTCTGCAACTAATATTAACTGTACCTATGGCGTCAGTAAAAGAAGAAATTTTTTTTTTCACATCAAAAAGAATTGACACTTTCAAGAAATTAAATGTACCAAGAAAGATTATCACCATTGGTTATGCTTTCCATCGAAAAAAACCTGACAATAAGAATACTAGAGTTCAACCAGCATGTATTAGGTAGATTTGTTCCAATCAGAGAGAGAAGAATGAACTTACTAATTATATAAGGTGATTAATCGGATTAAATGTTTTGCATTTTTTATTTTTTAAAAACAGAATTTTATTTAATTTCACATGTCATATAGCATTTGCATCTAAAGTTATGCTGATTAGTCAATGAGTCCACTGTATATCTTCTGTCTCCGATCGTTCGTACTGCAACACCCGAAGCCACGATCCACCGGCCGCCACTGCTGCCGAGTATAAGAATGTTCTGGATTTCTGTGAGATTAATTAAAACTAAGATATGCTGAATATCTTCTCATCATGAGAAAAAGTCTTAATGGACACAACCATCGACTTATGACCGTTTGGCCACTACAAGTCCAGATTTTTAAAAATAGCCGGGTATAACGATATTTTTTATTTCGGTGTAAATGAAGAAAACTGTGATACGTTGTTCATGTCGTCAAGCACGTAGCCAGGATATCGTAAAAGGGGAAGTCCATGACGAAATACTGTGGTTATCACACCAGAAGCTCGATCATTCTAAACTATTTTACTGTCAATTTATATTGTTTCGTTTAACCAATATTTCGTAATTGGGGGCTGACATGAAATACTGTGGTTACACACAATGGCTCTCTCAATCCAAACTATTTTACTGACAAAACAACCATAGTGGTTTGTTAGGAGAATAAAATGAGAATGTGTTAGTAAGTATTTTAATAACAAACCATAAAGAAATCTCGAGATGAAAAAAAAGGAATTGAAATAGATATAGTTTTCCGGGGTCATTCGAACTCAGTTCTTCTTGTCTTCTTTCTTCTTCTTTTTCTTGTATTCGTTTAATACCGTCAAGGATAGAAACGAGGTCTCTTTCGGCAGTAAAGACATGGTATAAAATGGATTAGTGTTGCCGCGAAATCAAAAATTTCTTTAACAATTTCTTTTCTAATTTCTTTAATCTATGCTGTATTGCTTATTTTATTGATGATTGTTGGCACTTCTTAAGTTCTTACTAGGGATGCGCACGAGTCGAGACATGTCTCGAATCTCGACTCGACTCGACTCGAATTCGAGTCGAGACATACTTTGTAAAGTTCGAGACGGGTAGAGACAAACGTATTTCTCGACTCGAATTTTCGAGTTGAGACACGAGTCGAGTTGAGACAGATTGTAAAAATCTCGACTCGACTCGAATGTTTCGAAAATCTTTCTATAATTTTTAATATTATTTCGAAGAAAGTACTCATTCAGAAACACTCGCCACGAGAATTTCGGAAACTGCAGAACTTGTCACGTGTTCGAGGAGTGCTGTGGTGAGCGTTTTCAACAAGTGGCGAAACCAAGAAGAAACGACGTCCAAACGATTGGGTGTTAGGCGTCCCCCGCCTCATTACATATCTCGGACGTCGTAGGCTGAGCAGACTGGTAAAACAGGACAGGCAGCGAACTGCGTCGGAACTAACATCAGAGTTTAATGCTGGGCCAAGTACAAGTGTGTCTGAACTAGTGTTGTAAAATTTCCGGAAATTTTAAACCTGCTAGTAAAAAATAGTTTTTTTTTATTTCTTTTCGGAAAAATTGGAAACATTGAAAAAATAAAAATGTTTGTATTAGGTTATTTTTTTTAGTAATGGTATCCTGTTTTTTTCAAACGCGTGAAAAATATAAGTTCAAAAATTTCAATATTGCGAATATTAAAAAATAGCAATCGAAAATAAAACTATTCCAATTATTATCTGAATTAAAATACTAGATTTACGCGTATATGTTTGTCCCCACAGAAAAGTTTATATGTTTGTCTCCAGTCCTCTCGATAATGAGATATTGAACCCACAAGTGCTAGAAACGTGCCGATTTCATTGTTCGATTCCAAATTTGGTGTAAATTGTCCAGTTCTAATGAATATTTAAAAAATATGGACATTAGTTCTTTATTAAATTTATAGTGGTACACTTGAAGTACTGAAATTTTTGAAAAACTAAAGCTTCATACCCTACGAGTAATATATTCCAACATCACATAGTTGTATATAGGAGTTGTATATCTCTCAGGTGTTTCTTTCATGGCCAAATGATAAGAAAACGAAGGATAACCATTTCTCCAGTCCCATTGTTTGGGAATTTTTTTTAAATGAACTCCGTATATAACTGGCATAATTAATTCATATACTTATTACATAATGCATGCAAAAAAAGAAAGCACTGGCCATATAGGAATTAGAAATTCCAACCACAAGTCGGCTCAAATCTTGCAAACGGTGCGAGATATTGAAAAAAAAATAGTCGAAAAAATTTCCCCTTTATGATACCCCTTGCCGATTTTATGAAGGCGTTCTTCACTTGTATCCGCAAAGGGACATAAACAGATATGAGGAATGACAACGAGATTCATGTTTATATGTGAATGATGCGCTGTGTAGAGAGCGCAGGTTCAGCTTCTTGAAAATTAATAGTCTGCACTCATTTCTGTTTTGTCCTTTATTCGTGGATGACCATTAATTATAGGAGTTACAGTTACAGTTACATACAGTTACATACAAACCTACCAACATGAAGTGTTCTGTTGCAACAAATAGGTCTTTGAATAAACTGAGTTCTCAATATGCTCTTTGGTCTGGTAATGTTTTGTTAATTTTAACCAAATTACTTCTTAAGAGAAAGAACAGTAGGCAACTTTCACTAATACTCATGCACTGAAGCATATAATTACTATTATTTAATATTTTAATATAGACACTTACATAAACTTTATGTACAAAATTCTGTATGTAAACAAATACATGTTTTCTAGTGCGACAGTTTATCTATTACAATCAAAATGAAAGTGACTGTGTTTCTAACTTAGCAACTCTTGAATCATCAGACCGACCTCGATAAAATTTTCAACATACATGAGGTTCGGAATGTTTTTTATCGTTTCACTTTGGTAGTGAATCTTGAGGGAAGGGCAGAGGGGAAAATGACATATTAGTGTCGAATTTACGATTTTCAGGGTCTCTGAAATGAACAATGACACTTCCGATGCCATTAAAATCAAAATTCGAAGATGAACATATATAAAACTTATTGAAAATGTCCGATATTAGTATCGAGTCGATAGTTTTTGGGGTTGCAAAGATGAACAGTAACACTTCCGACCGTTTAAATCTAAATTCAGCCCTGCAACTTGGCAGAAGGGAGAAGGTATATATACATACACACACACACACATACATACACACACACACACATACATACACACACACACACACACACACATATATATATATATATATATATATATATATATATATATATATATATATATATATGTTACCGTCAGAACCCGAAATTAGGTAAAACTAGAATTTCCTAGTTAAAACTAGTTTTCTCAAAGCCGCTTCGAAAGAACTAGTGTTAACTAGTCAATACTAGAATTTACGATGTTAGTTAGATAGGTCTACTTTTTACTATTTTTCCTTCTAGTTAAAACGTGTTATTACTAATCAAAACTAGTATTAACTGAAATGTGTTACCGTCCAAACCCGAAATCTGTTGAAACCAGAAGACCCTAGTTAAAACTATTTTCGTCTGCCTTTCGTATTAACTCAGTATTAACTAGTGAATTGTAAAATTGACAACGCTTATTAAGAATGCGTAGTTTACTATTTATTTTCATTAAAATACAATATTACTAGTGAAACCTGAAGAAATGTATTTATTAAGACACTTAGAAATAACCTTTCTTTTGCACAAACATCATAAATGTTTCTATATATTTCTAAAAAGTATTATGACACTCACAATATCATAGAAATCCTTTGTTTTTGCAGTACCTTGCGAAATATAAGCCCTGTTGCATGCATAACATGTGAATCCTTGTCGTTCAAATACAATTCTATAGAAACACTTATTTATTAAGAAATACACAGAAAAGACTTCCGTTTTGCAGAAATATCTGAAATGCTTTTGTATGTTAGCACAAGGTAAAATACACACTACTACTGCACTACTACTTATTCAATTCGGTGGTGCCAAAGCCAATCTACTGACGTAATATTGTATATTTATTATGAAACACAAAGAAAAACGTTTTTATTGCTAAAACATCTGAAATGTTTCTATTTGTTACCACAAGGTAAACTATCATGGCATTTTGAGTTGCAGAGAAAACCTTTCTTCTTGCACAAGCATCTTTTCGAAATACATGCTTTCTTGCACACACAACGTGTGAACCCTTGTGGGGTTAATGCTGCTTTCCTGGCTGCAGTTCTCAACGAAATTTCAGTATCTGGTACTTCGACTGGTGTCAGGAACTGCTCGTGGCAAATGTCGAATTCAGACTTACAACAGACACATTTTGATTAATCACATGGTGTGGGAATCCTGAATCACTTATATAAAAAATAATAACTTTTCAAAACAAAATAATAATGTATTTTAACGCACTATTTCCACACTCGTCATAATTAGTATTTCAGAGAAACACCGGTAGTTAATCTGCGTATTTCCTACAAAAACGCCTATGCACTAAAGCACATTTCACGAGTACCGGTTTCACAAGCTAAACAACAGTCTTTTACCGGGATCAAGTTCGTGACATGTTATCAATCTACTGGTGAGTACACAGCAGACAACAACAGATGGATTACACATTATTAAATCGGTTCCGGAAAAACATGAAATGAAATGAAATCTTTAAGTTTAACGTTCCACGGTTATGCCGGTTAGGTTAAAGGAAACGGGAGAACCCCGAGAAAACCCACGAGCACGGTGTTTTTCCACCACAAAGTCCACACGGCGCGAGCTGGGATCGTACCAGGGACCCCAAGCACCGGAGGTGAACGCTCTACCACTGAGCCACCGCGCCCCCCCGGAAAAACATAATGGACATTATAACAGAAAATTATTTTGACATAAATGATGTGAAGAATCCATCATTATTTCGGTTAATAATAATATTACAGATACGTATAAAACACTAACATCTATGGTTAAGGGTGTTGACCAAGCTCCTCCCCATTAATTTTTCCGTTTTTTGAAGATTGTGAGAAGTTGTAGGTCACTATCACCATTTTGGAAAGCAAGCAAGACAGAATTTAAGTAATTCTATGATCTAAAAGGATCAGCGCTGTAAACAATTTACTTTCTGTATAGAAATTTGAATAGCTGTGAATAATGATGTCACACGCTAACTACTCAAAAATCTAAACAAAAACAAAAAAAAAAGTAGTTTACAGGAATAATCCTTTCAGATCAGGGGACGGGAACAGATCAAGTAATTGAAAATTACCGACATTAGTTTCGAATTCATAGTTTTGGGGCTCGATAAGTTCATTGGTGACAGTTTTGTTGCCCTTTATGTCCAAAGTGAAACGTAGTCTCACCTTGAATCCTATTCGGCTGGTCTGTAATAATAACGAACGGAAGTTTCACATATTCAACCCTTTAATATATTTTTCGCTGCTCAAATTTACTCACTTTTGCAGTATATGTGTGTATGTGTAAATAAGATCATATATTTTTTGAGTTATTCGAAAAACATACAAATAATAAAGAGGAAGGATTTTACCAGAAATCCGAAAACTAAAAAAGTTAAATTAAAACCTGTTGATTTAAGCACTTTTCCTGTTAGTAAAATACATTGTATAATGTTGCAACTATGTTATAGCAAGTAAGATTACTAGCATCAGACGAAGAAATAGTTTTTAAATTATATTTTCCGATGTTTGCTAATATTTCCCCCAAAAAATATTTTTTATTAATGGCTTCAAAATTTTTGGAAATTTTACCGATCTCGATAAAATTTTCAACATAGGTAAGATTCGGGATGTTTTTTATTATTTCACTTTGAAGGTGAAACTTAACGGAATGGGAGAGGGGAAATGACAGATATTAGTGTCCAATCGATAGTTGTCGGGGTCGCTGAGATGAACAGTGACACTTCCAGCCGTTTAAATCTAATTTCAGTTCTATTAGTACTCTAAGGGGGGATGGTGACATGTAAAGATAATTTAAAATTACCGATATTAATGTCGAATTCATAGTTTTGGGGCTCCATAAGTTCATTGATGACAGTTTTGGTGGCCTTTGTGTCCAAAATAAAACTATTCTCCCCGTGCGAAAAACGGGTATTCTGCTAGATTTTAATAATATCGAAGGAAAGTTTCACATACTCAACCATTTACTGTATTTCTCGCTGCTCAAATTTACTCACTTGTGCAGTATATGTGTGTATATGTAAATAAGTTCATGTATCTTTTTGAGTTATTCGAAAAATATACAAAGAATAAAGAGGGATTTTAGCAGAAATCAGAAAACTAAAAAGTAGAATTAAAACTTGTTGCTTTAAGTGTTTCTCCGTTAGTCCATTGTGTATACAGTAGGACTTCGATAATCCGAATATCAAAAATACGAACGCGGTCCTTAGAAGCTTTTTACATTTTGTCTTAATATAACGCTAGCGATAAACAAACAATAGTGTGTTCGTCGACGTTGTGTGAAGTCAGTGTTTTTACAAAAGTTCATTCATACATAATTGTTTGTCATACAATTTTTTTTATTTTTTTTCATTTTCTCTTAGGCCTATAAGTTTTAAGAGTGACTTACAACATCAGTGTAATTTAGTGTACGAGCAGGTTCTTCAGAAACATTAAATGTAAGTTGCCTTTCGTACGGTATTGTAATTACTGTATGTACTGAATAACCACTGTATCGATAGAAGAACATACCGTACAGTATATGTAAGCGTAAATCGCATTTTCTTGGTAATTTTCGAAAATCAGAACTACCTGTGGGCCCAATTAGTTCCGGAATTCCTACTGTATATGCTGCAGACATGTTACAGCAAGTAAGATGACTAGCATCAAGCCAAGAAATAGTTTTTAAACTATATTTTCCTGTTTTTGCCAGTATTTCCATACAAATGATTTTTTCTTCTGATGGACTCAAAATTTCCGGAAATTTGATATAGAATAACGAATATATCTCTATAAAATACATGTTTGATTTAACATATTAACTAAAATTATTCTGGCTCCGTTATTTTAACATTTCCCTGTCATCAAGGGGAAGTTCATAAGATTGCTCGAGATAATTTTAATGCGTCTATACTAATTAAGCTAACTAGGATTATATTTTAGTTTCTTTTGTAGCCATAACTCCGTTCTATCGCGGTGCTAACTTTGAAGTGTTCGGATAAGTTGTGCACAAAATTTCCCTATTATAATACAAGAAACATAAGTACTCAATTATCTTAACTCTAAACTAGTAAATACAAAAGAGATTTAATTTTGAAAGCAAAATATAATAAAATATTCGAAAATTTCAATTTTACACAAATTTTCCGTTTTTTCCAAGTTCGGGAAAACCGTAAAAATCTGTTCTTGTTATACAAAATTTCCGGTTTCTCTCTTCAGGCTTTCACAAAACTAGTATGAACACAGTGCACAGAACACTCCTAACAATGGGCCTCCGCAGCCGACGACCCATTCATGTGCGAATGTTAACACCACGATATCGGCAACTACGACTGAAATCAACACGTGACCATCGCCACTGGACCTTGGCATAGTGGCAGAGCGTTGCATTGTCTGATAAATCCCGATAACTTCTTCATCATAACAGTGGAAGGATGTGAATCCGTCGTACTCCAAGGTAACAGCTCCTTGACACCTGTGCTGCGGGACGGAGACAAGCTGGCTGCGGCTTAATTATTATCTGGGGAACATTCATGTAAGCATCCATGTGTCTAGTGGAGCTCGAGCAAGGCACCATGACGGCCGAGGCGTATCGCACACTGCTTGCAGACTACGCACACCCCTTCATGACGACCATGTTTCCCAACGGTAATAGCATTTTTCGACAAGATAAATCACCATATCACAAGGCCAGGAGTGTGATGGGGTGGTTCGAGGAGCGCAGAAGCGAGTTCCAAGTGATGTGCTGGCCCCCAATTCGCCGGATATGAACCCAATCGGACACATCTGGGATGTGATTGAACGTGACGTCAGGGCGCATCGCCTCCCTCCTCGGAATTTACGGGAGTTAAGTGACCTATGTGTGCATATGTGATGTCAACTCTCTCCAGCGACCTACCGAGGATAATTGCGTGCATGCCAAGACGTGTCGCCGTTCTTATCCGTGCCGAAGGTCGACATACTCACAATTAGGTAGGTAGTCATAATGGTCTGGCTGATGTGTGCGTATATTTTAACTCGTATAGTTTGTCTCGACTCGAATTTCGAGACATCTCGACTCGAATGCGAGTCGAATCGAGACAGAGACTGTCGAGTCGAGATACGAGTCTAGACAGGAACACTTTTTCGAGCCGAGACACGAGTCGAGACAACATTTTCTCGAGACGAGTCGAGACAGGGTCAAATCTCAACGCGACTCGACTCGTGCGCATCCCTAGTTCTTCCCGAGAGTCTATCTGATCGAACCAGTTTATCGATCATGAGTTGTAGTCCATAGGATTATCATGGAGCTATATGGAATTCGGAATGCTCCGTTCCAATAGTATCCATTTTTCACTTGGCCCTCCACGTTTCCTTCACACAAAGCTCCTCATAAGAAAGAGTAACCAAACGCTTGCTGTAGCTTTTCTACCTTTAACGCTGATTCTTCTTTTTGTTTAATCCTTCCTTATTTTTTTCATTTATGGTTTCGAATTAGTCCGGACCTCCCGGACCCACCCTTGGCTACGTGAATGATGTTGTGATCCTGAGAAAAATTGTCTTCGGCTTTCCAGGGTTTTAATTTGTCCCGCAAGATGAACATCTGAATGTTGTCTCTGCTTAAATGACGTTGGTCGCTACCCTCCATATTCCTTTTTCCTGGTTGTGGGATACAACTTTTCAGGGTTTGATACAATTCTACCAACATTCCAGAGCATCCTTACCTTCTGCTGTTTTAAGAAATGTGGTCCCGTAGTTTCCCAATGGTCACTAATTGGTAGTTGAGTCATTTGAGACTTTTTCTCAGGATCACAATAACTACAACACTGGTTCACGGTTTCCCCCCAAATCCAGGATACCGTTACTTTGTGCTCTTTGTTTGTTTGTTTTTTTTTAATAGTAGCCCTGTAGTGGCCGAACGATCAGTGTTTGGTGGTCGTGCCTATTCAGACATTCTCAGGATCACAACATCTGCAACATATAGTTTCACCCATTTTCATCAAAATCCAGAATATCGGTATATTCGGCTGTTTTCAAACAAGTGGCCATGTAGTGGCCAAACGGTCAGTGATTTGTGGTTGTATCCACAGAGACTTTTTCTCGGGAACACAATATCTACAACATATAACGGTTTCAAACAATTCCACAGGAATCCAATCTCCGTAAGGATTGTGCAGAGTTCTTTGTCATTTCGAAGGTGGTCATTGCCCCTTACAACCCTTTTCTCGCAAAAACGACATAACCCATATTTCCTACTTTGAAGTCATCTTTGCATCCGCGAAGTTTCGTTTCTTTAAAGTGGACCTTTTAATCAAGGGGACCCTTTTTTGAAAAGGGGCCCTTTGCCCCCCTTAAGCTATTTTCCGAAAGAAACAAAAAAAGTTCGTACTTGTCGATTTTATTTATTTATTTATTTATTTATTTATTTTTGTCTAGTATATATGTGCCAAGTTTGAAGAAAATCAGATGACGAGAAACACTTGTGAAGCTACCTACTTTGTACTTTCACTTTTTGGACTTGACAGGTTTTTGCACCGAAGTCCAATTATGAACGAATGATAATACTTTTACGAATTATGAGAAAGAAAATAAATACATATCACTCTGCCTTGAGGGGATTCCAATGGCGAATAATAGCACATAATTTGTTAGCCACCATCTCAATGTGAACATAAAATCAATATTAATTGCTTATTCACAGCTGAGACAAATTAGCCGCAATTTGGCCCACATAACGTTGACAACAGATGGACTTTTAAAAAAAGGAATCTTTTGAAATACAGCTGCAAGTGAATGCTGGCAATTCCTGAGGTTCATTTACACTTTCTTCTGGTCTTCGTAAATTGAAGCTGGAAGAGAACTGACCATGTGGATTGTATGTATTTTTCCATGACTCGTCTATCTCACTCTATAACACCCAAACCACCTACAGATTATTGACAACTGCCAGGTCCAAATGGATTAGAACCACAGACACCCCACATATTTTGATACGCCCTTCTAACTTTTAAACAAACAGATGTAAATACTGAAATTTCGTAACTTTCAAATATGAACAGGTCGAATATTTGACACAACCTCTAGTACCTTCAATATAACAGTGTTGCCAACCTAACATAAAGTGATACTTTTCAAATTCCATAACGTTAGATTATTACATACAAAATTTGGAATACCACACTTATTATTCAATATTACAAACTAAGGACTCTAGAGAATTAAAAACAACCTTACTTTGGAGACTTCTACAGTACAACACTAACAACGTAAGTGAGGCGGACCGTCTCCTTTAGCCTAACCGGCATAAGATGGGACGTAAAACACAAAGATTTCATTTTCATTCCCTTTTTTTTTTTTTCAAGTGAAGCGAATGGGACAATACACATCCAAAGTAATACTACGATCATCATGTAATGTATTTCAACAAGGGGAAGAAAAGTTACAAGGAATTGAAAATTTTGCTTTTTCAAAAAACATTATTTGAAGGAAGTGCGTAGATAAGTATCACATTCAATTATGTAGATGGTTTCAAAAAGACGTAAAGGTCATAATGCCGTTTACAGTAATGTAATACCTCAAATTGTTAATGAGATAAGAAAAATATTCATTTGGCGTATTTATATTAACTTTCTAAAACATTTTTTTCATTTCTATAACGTAGCAACAATAATATTGATAGGCTCCAGCCAAGGGCGCCCATGTTGTTGTTTCCAAGGGGGGGCAAATATAAGCGAAGTTTCAAATATAGTTTCAAATTTTGCTATAACTTACGTAAAAATTCTATTGGCCTTTCTATATTCCCAAGTACGATTTCCTCTTAAGGGAGGGGGCAAGCGCCCCACTTTGCCCCCCACTGATAGGCGCCCTTGGCTTCAGCATTACATAATTTTAAGCAGTTTTGGAAATATTAATAGTGCCTCCTAGGTTTGAGACATCAAATTATTGCAAACGGCACTATCAACCTTACTCCTATTAAAAACTATCTATATGATTGATGTACTCATCTAAGCAGTTTTGCGAAATAAAACCTTTCTTAAAAAATCAAATTTTTAATCCCTTGTAACTTCCTTTCTGTTAATCCAAAACACGCTATATCATGATTATTAGGCACTAACCTACTTTGTATGGGAATTGTCTTATCCGTCTCATATGCTTTATTATTGCTGCAGAGGCCTCAAAAATTTGGACGATTATGATATTGTAGTGTCCTTAATTTATAACACTGAGTAATAGAAGATATATATATTTTTCGTTCAACATGTATATTTGAAATATGTAAAAGATTATTTTTTTAATGTATGCAGTACATTTATAGCACAGTGTTACTATAAATAATCTGTTCCAAGAGAACTATAATTGGCAACGAACGGCAAAGGTTTTAGCGCCAGAAAACTTCGCTTTTGTAAGCAATCAATCAACCAATCATATAAGTATTAAACTACATCAACTGACTCAATGACATACTTCTGGTACTACGTATACTTCTCGTTGAAGTGGAAAGTTGAAATTTGGCACGATTGTAGCTTTTTAGGGCAGCTTAGGGCAAAGTTGCCAAAAGTTAACATTTTTAACTTTTAGGGGGTCTAAAAGGGGATGAAGTAATTCCTTATGTGATTTAAATTGACCTTTTTTTGAACATTATAATCTTATGTTTTAGGTACTTTGAATTGGGATAAAATAATCTTGAAATTCAGTATGCTTGTACGTTTTTGTTAGCGTTACCTAAGTAGATCATCAAAATAAAAATTTTCAAATTTAGTGGTGTTTTATGAGCAATTGAAAATCTTTTCCCCATGTTACTTACATGGGAAATCCTCACCCCAAACTTATTGGGCACTTCCTGTAGAGCTACAATGATTAAATTTGGCATGGTTGTAGCTTTTCGGGATGAACCCACAGAAAAGATACCAAAAGTCAATATTTTTAACTTTTAAAGGGTGTAAAGAGTGGATGAAAACTTCTTCATGTTATGTGAATGGACCTTCTTTTGGACATATAAACACACATTTTAGATACTTGGAATTGGTATAAAAACTTGAAATTCAGTATGCTTGTACGTTTTCATCAGTGTTAACCACGTGCATCAAAAATTAAAAAAAAAACTTTAGGGTGGTTTTCTGGGGAACTGAAAAACCTTTCCCATATTATTTATAGTCGAGGTCTACACCCCAAAATGTTTAGGCACTTCAGGCAGGATTAACATGATCAACCTTGGCATAATTGTAGCCTTTGAAGACTAGATTACAGAAAAAATGTCAAAAGAAAATATTTTTTCGTTTTTAAGGTGTCTAAAGGTGGATGGAGAAATTTCTATGTTATTTAAATGGGCATTTTCTTGGGATACAAAATCATATCTTTTAGGTAGTTGAAATAGGAAAAGAAATTTGAAATTCAGCAGAATTGTGGGCATAATAAGTTGAGGCCGTAGGTCGAGCTAATGCGGGATTTGGGGAAAACCCAGCTGGCCAAATTTAGCAAATATTAAGAGCAAATGCACAAAATTTACTCTTGTTGCAATGGGTGATAAATAAGAGATGCGAGGCCGTAGGCCAAGTAAAGACGCGAGTCTGGGGGCGCAGCCTCCAGCTAACCAAATGCTAGTTTTCTTTAAAACTGCGAAACAGAATTTATCGTTTTGTTGTATTCGACACGATTTGTGAAAGATGTTTTATCTTAGAACAATATTTTAGGTAAATAGAAAATAAAATTTCATATTTAATCATATTTTTTTTTTGGCGATATATTTCATTAACTATACTGCATATGCCGTATTGTTTATACAATAATTACCAGTTTCATTGTGGTACTTTAGTATGTGTCTTGTATTAATTGATGGCATGGTTTGCGCTCATTATCAAATTTTAGGTTTATAAAATAATTGTGTTGTTTTACCTCAATTTTCTCGAAAACCATACTCGTCCTAAGCTACCGATATCTCTCGTTAGAATGTGTCTAAAATTCTGTTTTTTATTTATTTCTGATGTGTTAGGTATAATTACGTATATGTTACTAAAGTAGATATCAACTTCTAAATTTATCAGTGTCATAATAGTGAGGCCAGTGTGAATTTTAACTTATGCTCACATGCTTCATTAATGCACTATTATAGAAATGTGGAACAAATATAGGCTATGCGTATCCCAGTTCTCAACGAAGTTGCAGATTTTGTAGATTTGGCTGCACTCGTTGATGTTTATAGTTGACTAAAATAAGTTACTTTGCGAGTTATTTATGTTTCCAAATAGTTCTTTGTTGTTGTAGTGTTGAGGAGAAAAATTGTATCAGACTAAAGTTAGATAAATACTAGGAAATTTGAAGCAAAAAGTATAAGTTAGTATTGTTTAGTATTAGCAGATTACTCAGTGGCGTAACTAAAGGCTTGGGGGGGGGGCTCCCGCAAACTGCGTGGTGTGGTACCTTTTTTTTACAAGTCACGTCAATATTTGTCGTGCCCCTAATGGCTTGGGGTCCTCCGCAATGCGGGGTCTCCCGGGCCCTTATTTACGCCCCTGAGATTACTGATCTCATGGCAAAATAGTTTAGATTCTTTACATAACGGTGAAATAGAGATATCCAAAAAAAAAAGTCGATAATTCGAAGCCAGCTTCATGGACGCAAATGAGTGTAAGGGTATTTGATACGTTCCTCGACGAGACCAGGAAACATTTGGTCAAAGAACAGGAGGTAATTTTCAGTTGGCACGTTTTCACGGAAAAATAGATAAACCAAGACTAGAATAGAAAGATAGAAATAACGAAAAGCAATAGAGCTACTAATATATATCAGCCTAAGTGTTTCTTCATCAATCATGATAGTAATGTTATTAAAGTGTAATCTCTCCCATTTACATTCCCAGAATATCATACCAGCAAAGGATGTATAGAACTCACCACTTCCGTCAATCCAAAGCTTTTAAAACAATTTAGAGTTAGAGATTTTGAATCTGTTCATACCAATATCACTACGTGGGTTATGTTCTACAAGATCCGCGGTTAGTGTTGCCTACTAGACGTTAAATGTCTAATCTCGACTCAATAGTTTCATCTTCTCGTCTTTAAAACAAGATGAGAGTACAGACGAGAAGTATATTTTCAAATTCGAGACGAGACAAGAAATGTGTCGAGTCTTGTCAACGATACTAGTTAAAAGAGGTTCTAGATCTCGAACATTGTTTTAGATTCTTATTGGAAACTACAAATTGATAGTCGTGTGAACAAAATGAACAGCATTTATAAGCACTTAAAGACAGGGTTAAAGAATCTAAATATGATTAAAAAATCATTATGATTTAAATGATGTTATATCACACCCTTCGTGGACCTCTTGTAACGCGAAAGGATTCTGATAACTTCTGCATAAAATTCAGAAAAAAATAATGTCATGAATTTTATTTTAAAAAACTACAAAACGAGACTAGAAAAAAATGAAACAGATGAGAAATGCCTTTCGAGAATCGAAACAACACCACAAAATCATATTTCTCGTGTCCTCCTATCTCATGGACAAAACTACTCGCGATGTGGAACAAAAGAATATAAGGCTAGACAAAAGTTATAGTGGCAATATTCACACTTAAAGTGTAATGGATATTTTCGCAAAACAGATTGTCTACATTAAAACACCCAGTCATTTTATTTCTCATAGTAAAGATACATTATTTAGAAGATTAAACCGAGATTACTTTCACTATCCTGAGCTTGTAAATTTCGCTAATAGTCGAAAACAGTTTAATACTGTGTCCGCATATAGTGTATCACTTTTTATTTACAGCCATCCACAGAAGAAATTTCATCCTTGACTACTATAGCTCCATTGGGTTGGTCCAGTACTTTTGTTGGTAATGCAAATTCCTGAACAGATGCAACCCAACTTACATGTAACTTTTCAAGTAACACATCTATTTAGACAGTCCCCTCACCTCATCAAAATTAGTCAGAAATGGAATCAAACGCTTGTACACGCAACCACAAAAATATCCTCACCAAAGTGCTCTAATTCCTTTACTTGGGGTCCAGGTAATTTGCAGTTGTGAGAACGCCTAGACAGATGCAACCCAACTTACACGTAACTTTTCTCGGCACTAACAACAGTTGGTAGCACTGTTGTTTATCCAGGTGTTTATCCAGCTAAAGTTGTAAAGTAGGTGACTAACGAAACAGTTCTCCATTCTTAGATGAATCTCTATGGTTCGGATCGTGTTTTCCAAAGAACATCATATATTTATTTTAATATTGCTGTGTGTGTAATGTATTATTTCTTTATATACTGTATGTTTAGAGAAATAAAAATACTGACCAGACATGAATTAGAAAACGTTTGAAAGTAGCTAAAAATATCAAGTCTAGAACAATTGCTGGAAATAAGTTAGTAAATGATTGCCTTCATTGAGAGACCTTATCCAATTCTCCTCATTCCATCCTCTTTTTCTTTCTGGAGGAGAGAAGATCTAGCTTGTCACACTGAGTATGCATTGAAATTGAAATTGAAACATTTGAAAAAGTTAGAACCCGGGTCTGCCGAAAAGAAGTTCAATGGGCTAACCACTTACCTACCGCGTCACTTCATCTTCCATACAAACTACTAGCTAGTTATAAGCATTGGATGTAAGACTGTACACAAAATACTCGTACTAATACTCGTATAAGGAGACGTTCTTTATGAGTGTCACAATGACTTATTCGAGCTTTCCTTCTTTAACTCAAAAACAAGTGATATATAGACCTTCGTCAATGAGGAAAATATCACGAAACGTTTTTCAAGATGAAGCTACCTCATCGTTTTTAACTGGTCCCGATTTACATTACTGTAATTCTTCCTCACGGTACTTCTAATTTCTATAGAAGAAAAGCCGGCAGACATTATTTTCGCATTCTTTGAATTGCATCAACACGTGTAGAAATAGTGTATGCTATGTTTATCTAACATAACTACTAGTTTATTTTCTTACCTTTGTATGAGGAATTGATGGCAAAGTGTGAAAGCAGAGAACCAGCATTTCAGTAACCCGCGTTCGAATCTCGTCGTGGCCTTTATAATTTTTTCTTTATTGCAAGGTATTGTTTACGTAATTGATATTATAATTCTGTTATTTTATTATTATTATTATTATTATTATTATTATTATTATTATTATTATTATTATTAGTTGAACCTGCGCCCTCTATACATCGCATCATTCACATATGAGCATGAATCTCCTTGTCATTCCTCACAACATCTATATATGTCCCTCTACAGACAAAAGTGAGGGATGTTTTGATAAAAATGAGCAAGGGGTACCATAAGAAAAAGACTTATTTCGTTTATTTTTTCAATATCTCGCATCGTTTGCAAGATTTGAACCTACTTCTGGTTGGACTTTCAAATTCATGTATGATCGGTATTTTCTTTCTTCTGCATGCTCCAAAAATAAAAATTCATTTTAGACTGGAGAAATAGTTACCCTTCCATGATTATTTGGCCATGGAACAAACATCTGAGACATATACAACCCCTATATATAACTTACTATGTGGTGTTGGAATTATAATGCGTAGGACATGATGCTTTAGTTTTTTCTTCTAATTTCAACACTTCCAGTGTACCCGTAAAAAAAAAAACTAACTAACTCTATGGCCTATGGAACCCGCAGGTTCAGTGCCGCGTTCACAAAAGCTCTCCACTGACTTCTATCCTTAGCTAATTGCATCCAGTTTCTACTTTATATTCCTATCTCTGCGAGATCCATCTTAATATTATCCTCCCATCTGCGCCTAGGTCTTCCTAATGGTCGTTTACCTATGGGTCTTTCAGTCAAGACTTTGAAAGCGTTTCTACTTTCTTCCATTCTAGCTACATGACCTGCCCACCTAAGCCTCCTAGACTTGACGACCCTAACAATGTTGGGTAAAACGTATAAACTATGTAGTTAATCGTTATGAAGTTTCCGCCATTCCCCATTCTCGTTCCTCTTGGGTCCGAATATTCTTCTCAGGATCCTGTTCTCAAATACTTTCAGTCTATGTTCTTCCCTCAGAGTAAGTGACCATGTTTCGCAACCATACAGAACAACAGGCATGATTATCGTTTTATATATTTTAAGCTTCAAATTCTTCGACAGAATTCGCGACGACAAGAGATTTTGAACCGAATAGTAACACAAATTCCCTGTTTTTAGTCGACCCGTAAAAATGTAATAAGGAATTAATGGTCATGTTTTTTTTTTTAAATATTCCATTAGAACTGGAAAATCTATAAAAGGAAACGTCATCTTTCTAGAGCCTGTAGTTTCCGAGATCTCATTGTCGAAAAGATTGGCCACAAACATATAAACGCCCAGAAACTTATAGTTTAAAAGAACTCCAGAGATGGCAGCACAAGTCATTTCCTTTGATTTTGGAAAGGGCTTATTAAAATAAAAAGGCTTTGAATAATAATATAAAGAAAGATAACCTTTACCAAAACGGACATATTTAAATTATTTATTTAAAGTACACATAGTTTAAAATATTTGTCTTTATTAAACGTGAAATTACAAATAACCGTAAATCAAATGTATGAATTCTAAAGTTATAGGTTGGAGCTTAGGCGCCTTTGTCCTCGCAAAGATCCAACTGCTGTGTCATCTTACAGACCCATTAGCCTTACTAACGTGTTTAGCAAGACCCTAGAACGTCTTCTGGTAAAACGGCTACATCACTATCTACAAATCACGAACAAACTACCAACTATTCAAGCTGGTTTCCGTCCACTCTATAGCACTGCTGATCAATTACTCAAACTTTCTACACTACTTGTCAACCATTTTAATAAGCGTTTACCATCTGTTTTGATCTCCTTTGATATTGAAAGAGCGTTTGATACTGTTTGGCATGAGGGGTTAATTTACAAACTCAAACGTCTGCTTCCTCACAGCTATGTCCGATTAATAGCAAATTTTCTACATCAGCGCCAGGCTTTCGTTCAGATCAACAGTGCAAAGTCACGCATCTTTCAACTCCGCGCCGTTGTGCCCCAAGGATCTGTTTTATCTCCTCTATTATATATTCTTTATGTAGCCGACATGCCTCAACCTCAGCCCCCACTATATGCCTTACAATTTGCTGATGATACCGCTTATGTCGCATTGGGATCTTCAGTGGATCGCATTAATCAACTCCTACAACCAGCTTTGGACAAACTAGTTACATGGTGCCTGAAATGGAAGCTAAAGCTGAATTCCACTAAGACTCAAATGACTCTCTTTGGGCTCAAACGCAATAAATACTGCAACAGTCGCAATCCGGAACGTCTACATTTAACCCTTTTTGACTCTCCAATCCCAATTCAAAACAGTCTCAAATATCTGGGAGTAATATTTGATAAACATCTTACTTGGAAGCCTCATCTAAAACAATTGGAAGCTAATATCCGGCGCCGTTTGAACCTTTTACGAAACCTTAAAGGCACCACGTGGGGTCTTAATACACAACTTCTACTGCTAACATATAAAGTCTTCGTACGCCCAGCTCTCACGTATGGACATCTTGCCTGGTTATCAGCAGCACCAACTTACTATGAACGTCTGAAAGTTCTCGAAAGACATGCCTTACGTCTGGCCTACTCTCTCGCTTTCGATACTCCCACTGCTGAAATATATCGTCGTGCGCAATTTCCAACTATTTTGCCACACCTCTACCATCTACGCCAACGCTACATAGCGACACGAATACAATTGGCACATCCCATTGTCCATGAGCTGTTAGACCAAGTTCCTGCTGTACCGCGCTATGCCTACCCACCCCTGGATCATCTGTTGGCAATATACGAATACACCGAAGCCATAGATCAGTATAATCCTGACCGCCGTATCTACCAACGAAATCCACATATATATTGCTCATAACCTCTGCACATGTACCCAAGAAACATTTTAACACAATAGCCACCTCTTACAGATCCTCGTCAACTTGATTTGCTATTAGTTCCTTACTTCAATCCACATTATTCTATAGCCTGAAATCATTCTCCATGTCATCTACTTCCAAAAGTTGAAAATATCTCTGGCCACAGAGAAGGTGTTGTCTTCTACGGCCCGCCCATCCATTGGATGGGAATGAAACTCTTGTTAAAAAAAATTAAAAAAAAGCGCCTTTGTCAAACCATTCTGAATCAAGGAGCCTAGCCTCTCTTGTCTCAGTTAATGTGCTAGCTAAGACCAAGTGTTGCAATACGCATTTGTGAGCAAAGCACGTATACAGCACTTAGAGGATTGACGGAAGTTTTCACTTTCGGAGGGCAAACTTGCTTTTTGAACTCCATTTCATCATCTTTTCTTTCACATTCATTTTCATTTGGGCTTCGGCCCTAGGTTACCTTCTTACGATGGCGGACTCTGGCATCACTGACGGGCAATCGATTCTCGGTAGACATATAGGATTACCAGCCTCAGTTCCTACGAACGCAAGCTCTTCGTTTGCTCAAGCTGCATCCGTTGGACCTTCGAGGCGCACTAGACATTTCTCATGGGGAAGTCAACCGGTAGCGAGTTCATCTAGGGATAGACATCCATCCACTGAATCTACCCAGTCTGCCAAAAGATTCCGCGGTGGACCCCATACTACTAACACTCAACCAATTCACGTCGACAACGCCATGGACACGGGACCACCATGTTCAGAATCATCATCAGCTTTTCTCGGCAGAACTCCAGACCCGGTTTATAATTTTCTACTTACCGATTTTGACGCTAAATATACACATTCAAAGATGATCTTTCTGCAGATCATTAAATACGTCCCACGTGCTAATGTTGAGCAAATAGTTCACACTAGAAATGGCTATATCATAAAATCAAAAGACCCGAACTTTGGAACCTACTTGAGAAACAAGGCATCCTATGAAATCTTTGGGAAAAATGCCAAACTTGCTAAGAAAACGGATTCTAGGATCAAACAACCTCCACCTCCGAAGAAGATACCAATGCTGTCTGTGGTCATTCGTGGCGTCCTACCTGAATTTACCGATGAAGAAGTTCGTGAAGAACTTATTCAAGAGGGCATCAATGTTGACAAGTGCATTCATATCAAGAATAATTCAGGACCTACTTATATGGTTCGGGTATTATCCCAAAACCAACAAGCTATTGATCATTTATTAGCCTACGGTGCACCCATTTACAAAAAGATCCATAAGGTAGAACCGTCAAAGACTCCTGGACCAGTGCCTATTAGATGTGAGAAATGTCAAGTTTATAATTCTCATTTTACGAACTCGTGCCCTAATCAACCTAAATGTGGCTATTGCGGTGAACAACATAACACTAGATTGTGTAAAAACCAACAGCAACCGCCAAAATGTGCCACGTGCGGAGACTCACACCCCACTTACAGGTATCGCTGCAAGGCAAAACCTCAGGCAGAACCTACTCGTCCAGAGTTTACAGCACCCCTCCGAAGTTCTGACAAGCCAACGCCACCAGCGCAATCAATTTTACACCCTGTCAGTGTTGAGGATCTTCTCCGCTGTTTAACTATTGTGCTTCAAAACATACTGCCTTTTCAACGTGATCATATCCTTCGCACTATTAGTGACACAGCTAAATCACTTTTCAATATCAATCTCCATGCTACCTACTCCAGACAATACGCCCATTTTCAAATCGCACCACTTGAAACAACCGTATAAAACCATGGCACTCGTATTTCTCATTATGGCAATTATGAATATTCTATTTCTTAATATTCGATCGTTTCTACAACATAAACTTCTACTGGAACAGCTACTGCTAGAGGAACACATTGATCTATTTGCATTAAATGAAACTGCACTCAAACCTACCACCACAGTACGTCTACCAGGTTATCAAATATATCGCCATGATTATTCAGGGCATGGTGCAAGAGCACAGGGTGGGGTCGCAGTTGGGTTTTCCCCTAAGGTATCGTTTCGCCAATATCATCCACAGATTTTCATCAATCATCCGGAGCATCTTCTTTTGTCAATTTATTACCCATCACTTGTTATCAATATCGCTACAATCTATATACGGCCGCGACACCCCATCCCATTTGATTTTCTTCATTACATAGCACATAACTTCCGAAATGTCATCATCATGGCCGATATGAACATTCATAGTCGAGGCGACCGAGAGAAACAACACTTCTTTGACTATGTAACTCAAAACTTGAATTTACATGTACATCGTTTACCTAGTCATTCACGACCAATTAGTCAAACAACACCCGATGTAGTGATAACATCTCTTAATCTAGTCAATGACTGCGCTATACAAATTCTTGACACTATAGGCAGCGATCATGCACCAATTAAGCTATCGTTGACTAGGGGCCGTTGCCCACAGTCTAAAACCGAATACCGTTCTGTCAAGCGATATGATCGAGCAAACTGGAGCACATATAGGCAGAATATTGACAGAGATATTACGGATATTACTGCACCAAGTAGCGATCACGAATTATATAATACTCTCACTCATCTTACTGACACCTTAACAACAAACGCACGTGTAAGTATTCCTGAAGACAAAATAAGCGCGTACAAACCAAAATTGCCACCTCAATATCTTGCACTTGTAAAACGCTCACGTCAACACATTAGAGAATATCACCGAACTGGTAATGTGGAAGAGCTTCTTTATCACAGGTAATGGCAAAGAGCAGTTAGGAACTACCTTATTGCATACAAACGGAAGCACTGGATTAGTGCTTGCAACAAACTGCGAGACGAAGTACATCCAACCCGATACTGGAAAAAATTTCACCAACTAACGGGTAAAAGTACAATAAATACGTATCCGCTTCAACTTAATGGTGTACCACTTCACACTGATATCGATAAGGCAAATGCTTTCGCTGACCAATTACAGACAGTCTTTACTCCATCAGAATCGCCTTGTCGTGATGAGCGGATTGATCTCTCCACCATCTGTTCTCTACAGCCTTCTACATCACATCACATTGATCACAATCATCCTCTTACAAGGCCTATTACACCGAATGAATTTCATGCAGCTCTTAGTAGAAAACGAAACACAGCACCAGGCATGGACGAAATTTCTTATAGGATGATAAAAGAATCACCGGTCTCGTTTATCACTTTGTTAATTTCCGTTTATAATTTCATCCTCTCAACTGGTTATTACCCGTTACAGTGGAAGGTTTCCAAAGTATGTATGTTCCATAAACCAAATAAGCCCATTCATGATGTCAGTTCATATCGGCCGATTCAGTTGACTTCCGTATTTAGTAAACTATTCGAAAAGATTCTAGTAAATAGACTTCATGCACATCTTAAGACATATGATCTATTACCAATACATCAAGCAGGTTTTCGACCTAACTTCTCTATCAGTGATCAACTGCTTCGTTTAACTACAGTCATCACAAATCAGTACAATAAAGGACTTCCATCCTGTCTAGTCCTCATGGACTTAGAAAAGGCATTCGATAAAGTGTGGCATTATGGCTTACTACGTAAACTACAGTCACTCCGCTTGCCCACTTGTTACCTTCGACTCATATACTCCTTTATAAGTAACCGTATCGCATATGTTTCAATAGGCAATGTACTATCAAGGCCCATTTTCCCACATACAGGTGTACCACAAGGTTCCGCCCTTAGTCCATTATTGTATATATTATACGCTTCCGACATGCCGAGCCCACCGCCTAATGTGTACATCTTTCAATACGCAGACGATACTGCCTTTTTATCGCTTGGGAAAACAATCCTTCAGGTCAGCAGAAACCTACAATTAACCTTAAACAACTTTCTTAATTGGTGCAGTAAATGGAAATTAACTGTTAACACTGCGAAAACACAAGCTCTTGTTTTCCTCCCTTCAAAACGACGCAGTAAAGTATACAGAAATCCTGGAAATCTTCGTGTGTCAGTAGATGGTCATTTCCTTAGACCAGCAGTTTCTGCAACATACTTAGGAGTGGTCTTTGATTCGAAACTCTCTTGGAAACCTCACTTCCAAAAACTTGCGTTACAAGCAAAGCGCAGATTAAATTTCCTCCGTTGTCTCACTGGCACAACTTGGGGGCTAAATGCAAAGTTACTACTCAATACCTATAAAGCATATTTACGGCCTATATTAACATTTGGTAACATTGCCTGGTGCCATTCCTCACCTACGCTATACGAAAAGCTTGCAATTCTCGAACGCCATGTTATTCGCCTTGCATATCGTATTAAATTACCATATCCAAATTACCTCACGTATGAACACATTGATTTTCCCAACATCATTGATCATCTCTCTACTCTTAGGGCACGATATATACAGTCTCGAATCACTACTTCTCATCCCTTATATCTCGATACATTACGAGTTGATGCCCTTACCGACGCACCGTACAGATTTCTACGCTCGCCACTCAACATTCTAACAACGATATATATTCAAACATCGAATCTGGACGCAGCTGAAAGAGATATCTTTGCCATTTACATGATTCACGAACATTTACCTCACATTCTACCATCTTAGCACTTGTTTTTCATTCATAATTAACATTGGGCTTTCATCCTGTCTACATCAGTCTCGAGTCGCCCCGAGACAGAAGATATAACCCTCATGTGTTTAAACTAACTTACCCATTGTGATTGTGGCGTGAATGCACTTCATTTCATCTATTCATATCCACATTATATTTATTTACACTTTTAAATGTATTATTTTTCATATCCAGCACCTTAGTACCTTGAATGTATTTCCTGCACTTATGTTTTCTCAGTATTCTTATTCTTATTATTCTTATTATTATTCTTGTTATTATTATTATTATTATTGTTATTATAAACATTTTTTTCTCATCAAGATTAATGTATTTATATTTTGTGTTAAATATTAATCTACTCATAGTCGCACTTAGACCAACTACAATAGTTTAACTGCAATTAACTTGTCTTAACATCTGTGCCAAAGAGAGGGCGTAACCCTCTAATGGCTGGGAGTGCAACATCTCTTCCTCAAAATGGATGCTCAAAAATGATGAATAAAGATACATATTTTATACCTCTACTCCCTCACCTTAAAAAAAAAGCGCCTTTGTGGATATACTCTCGATCGATATTTAATTCGATCCAAACAGCTGTGACGTACCAGACGTCAGAACAGCTGCATTTTGATTCCTTCCTGTTCCTCATCCCGGATTCTTTCTCTTGCATTACTTTTGAGCTCTGTCCGTCAGACTTATCTAGTCAAGGGCGTCCAGTGCTACGAGTTTGGCAAGTGAATTTATCCAACCTTGACGGCTATCCAAACGGGTCGTCTCACCTTTGCATCATCTCATCATTTGATCAGAGATTTCATACACAACCACACACCATTACGGCTTCGTGCCGCTGGTCTCGATTTGCTCATGGCGGACTCTGGCAACGCTTCTGGACCACCTATAGAATGCAGACACGGAGGTTTACCACCTGTTTTCGTAACTCCCTCCGCTAGCTCCACGAAGGTGGAGAGGCAGAGAGAGCACTGCGAAAGACGCCGCCGAGCCTCAGAGCGCTCAACTACCTCAACAGTGTCTAATGCCTCAAGCAGGCAACGATCTAGATCTCCACTTAGTCAGCCCAGCTATGCCAGCAAAGCACAATCTCCTCCTACTAAGAAGCAACATACCGCCAATGACTCCGATATATCCGACATGGACGCTGATAATTCCACATCATCACGCCGAGCATCAACTACGACTATCACACTACATTCACCGTCCTCATCTGTTCATTGCTTCCTATTGCAGAAATACGATCCTAA
Source organism: Thermobia domestica (assembly GCF_964235325.1). NCBI lineage: Eukaryota > Metazoa > Arthropoda > Insecta > Zygentoma > Lepismatidae > Thermobia > Thermobia domestica. Next base: position 80,710,127 of record NC_137470.1, read on the forward strand.
GTATTCTAATGAAAAGTTCATTATCCTGCAACTTAGGAAATATCTACCCAGTCTTCCACTCCAGGAAGTTGTCAAAACGCGAAACGGATACATCTTGAAGTCCACAGATCCAAATTTCCTCACGAAAGTCCGCAATAAGGCATCCTTCGAAATTTTTGGTAACACCGCCATCATTACTTCTCTCACTTCTTCTCGACGCAAACAGCCACCTCCACCTAGACGACCTCCAATGCTTTCTTTAGTGATTCGCGGAGTTGATCCTACATACTCAGACGAGGAAATCCAAGCAGAATTACAGTATGAAGGGCATACTATTAACAAAGCCATCCGTATTCGTAATAACACTGGCCCAACTTATATGGTTAGAATCCTCACTTCATCTCAGGACACCATAGATACTCTTCTCACTCAAGGCGCCCTCATATACAAGCGACGACACAGGGTGGAACGCTCTCGGTCGCCTGCACCCTTACCTATTCGATGTGAGCGATGCCAAGCGTATAACAGCCACGCAACAGCCGATTGTAAAAATGCTACTGTTTGTGGTTACTGTTCTGGTCCACATCAAACGCGACTTTGCCCAAATATGGAGCTTCCACCCCAATGTCCAACATGTCAAGATAGGCACCCCGCCTATAGCTATAAATGCAAACACAAACCTAAGCCTGATGAATCACACCCGGAATTAGTTGCTTCACTCCGCACCCAGTCAGCATCAACCAACACTGAAAATTATGTCGATGATCCAGTTACTGTCGGCAAACTCCTGGAATTTCTTACTCTTGCACTTCAGAATATCCACCCCTTCAATCGTCAATATCAAAACCACAGAACGGCTGTTTTTTGTATTCCTGTCCTCGATCCTGGGACTTGCTCGACAGATATTCGCTGAGCAACAGCTATCAGACTTATCTCAGCCAAGGGTAGCTCGTTGCGACACGTTTAGACTGGGGCATTTCCTCACCTAGACCACTATCCGAATGGGTGGTCTTCAACCTACAACCTGATACCCATATTAGTTGTATCATCTTTGTGTTTTCACTAGCATTCGCTATGTCTTCCACAGGACGAACCTCTGTTGATGCAGACAATTCTGTTGTATCCACTAAGGTGGATAAACGAAAAGAACGTCGTTCTAAACCAAGTCCTGAACGCTCACGATCGCCTCATTCTAAAGAGGACCCCCAGTCGCATTCACCACGAGCTAAACGACATCACACACTCAGTGAATCATCTTCATCAACTACTTCTGGTCATTTCAACATGGATACAGACTTCCCATCACTACCTGTTCCGCAAAATCGACCTCCAGTCACAAATCTACAGGCTCCAGCAACTACTTCATTCTTACTCACAAATTACGACCCAAAATATCAAGATCTTAAGCAGCTCTACTTTCGCCTTACCAAGTACGTTCCTCGCTCACAGATCACCCAAATCGTCTCGACTCGTCAGGGTATCATCATTAAGTCTTCTGATTCCAATCTGGCTTCTTCACTTCTTAACACCCACTCATATGAGGTCTTTGGCCAGAAACGCAAATCTTTCTAAGCTGGCTCCCTCTCGCACCAAACAACCACCACCACCTCGACGTTCACCAGCACTCTCTGTCTTTATTAGAGGAGTTCCCCCTGACTACACAGATGACGAGATTACAGAAGAACTCAAACTCGACGGGCACTCTATTATTAAATGCATCCGCATCAAAAACGCTTCTGGTAACACCTACATGGTCCGTGTGCTTACTAACTCATCAACAACTATCGACAATCTTCTCTCGCACGGAGCCTATATTTATCGCAAAAGACACAGAGTTGAACCATCTAAATCTCCGGCGCCACTCCCTGTCAGATGCGAAATCTGTCAAACGTACAACTCGCACCATACTTCTCAATGCCCGAACACACCTAAGTGCGGTTTCTGCTCCGGACCTCATACTACCAAAACCTGCACGAATCTTCAGCAACCTCCGCTCTGTAGTACCTGTGGTTCTCATGAACATCCCACATACACCTACAAATGCAAAGCCAGACCCACAGCCGAACCTTTCAAGCCAGAACTCGTTGTCCCTCTGCGTCCTCACGGGACTCAGGATACTACTGTTCCTCCGCCATCATCTGTATACCAACCGATCACTATTAATCAATTCCTGTCTTTCATTACAGTTACTCTTCAGAATATCCACCCTTTCCTTCGACATCAACTCTTACAACAGGTTCAACAAACAGCTAAAGCCATCCTTAACGTCGACTTCCAAGCAACCTATTCCGGTCCAACTGTATATTTTCATTCTGATGTGCTCCAGACAGCAGTGTAACCATTTTACGTATCCCCACCAGAAATTCAAATTTCTCATTGCCTTTATCATGGAATTGAACTTTCTATTTTTGAATATTCGTTCCTTGTGCCAACACCAACCTCTCTTTGAACAACTGCTCAGAGAAGAACATGTTAGTACGTTTCTCCTCAACGAAACTTATCTGACTCCACGTCTCCATCCCCGCATCTCTGGCTATCAGATAGTTCGCCATGATAATGCACTCCCGGCACGCCGTGCAAATGGTGGGGTTGCCATTGGCTTTCCTCCCAGCATTCCTTTCCGACAACATACTTCTGCTGTTGCCAATCTCCCTGAGCATCTCATTCTCACTCTCTATTTTAGAAATATATCTGTCACTGTCGCTACTCTCTATGTTCGCCCTGGCCATCCCATTCCGCACGACTTTTTTCACTTCATCTCTGGAAATTTCCGCTCTTTCATAATTATGGCCGATATCAACTTTCATAGCCGCTCAGCCCAACAACAGCAGGATTTTCGAACTTATATTACCACTCATACTACTGGGTTTATTCATACTCTTCCGAAACCAACTCGCCCTGTCAGTAATACCACACCTGACGTGGTAATCACATCATCCAATCTCTCTCACCGTTGCACGATCTCAGTCTTAGATCCGCTTGGAAGTGATCATGTTCCCATTAAACTGTCTCTGCTCCTGCAACGCACTCCTGTCAATTATCAATCTCTTCCCGCTCGCACCACCCCTCGTTTCGACAAGGCCGATTGGGTTAGTTACCGCTCCCACATTGATATAGCTCTCGTACCTCTTCTGCCCCCGACAACCGAAACTGAACTTTATACAACTCTTGACACTATCACCGACACCATTCATCTTGCATCTACGAAATACATACCTCAGTCTACCATTCATCCACACAAACCGCCCCTCCCGCCTCAATACCTTCCTTTAATCAGGCGTTCTAGACAACTCTATCGTGATTTCACCCGTACCGGCAATCCCGAATCCCTTAGGCTCCATCGTCAATACCAAAGTACTGTCCATAATTACCTAGTAGCTTACAAACGCCGAAATTGGATCAAAACTTGCAATTCTCTCTCTGATAACTCCCACCCCACCAAATTCTGGAAGCGTTTTCATCAGCTTACCGGCAAATCCACACGTACTTCCTATCCACTTCTAGATGATGCACTACCTCTTCCCGACGATACTGCTAAAGCCAACGCTTTTGCCACCAACCTCCAGGATATATTCACTCCTTCTGCACCAGATCCAGTATTTCGCCGACATCCCACTGACACTTTAGATCTTTCGTCACCCGATCTTCAACATCACCCCGATCATCCATTAAATCTTCACAATCCACTTACAGCTCCTATCACCGTTTCTGATATCCAGCAGACCATCTCCCGAAAGAAGAACACTGCTCCTGGCATAGACAAAATCACCTACCGCCACATCAAGGAAGGTCCATATGTCTTGCTTTACCTTCTCTCTATCATTTTTACTTTCATTCTTCGCACTGGCTTCTATCCTCTACCTTGGAAAACTTCTACTACCTTAATGTTTCTCAAACCTGGCAAACCCCCACAATCTGTCTCTTCATACCGCCCTATCCAACTCACCCTTGTGTTTAGCAAGATTCTCGAACGTATCCTCGTCACTCGCCTTCACACCCATCTTTCAGCATATAATTTACTCCCTCTCCATCAAGCAGGTTTTCGTCCTTCATTTAGCATTTCCGATCAACTCCTCCGCCTTACTACTTTCATCACTAATCAGTTTAACACATCCAAACCTTCCTGCCTCATCTTATTTGACCTCGAGAAAGCTTTTGATAAAGTCTGGCATCTTGGCCTCCTCTATAAACTTTTCTCCTTTCACCTGCCCTACTGTTATATTCGCCTCATCTATCAATTTCTCTCCTGCAGACTTAGCTATATATCAATTAATAATCACCTTTCCTATCCTATCTTCCTTCATTCCGGAGTCCCCCAAGGATCAGCCCTATCCCCCCTGCTCTACCTTCTATATGTCACAGACTTTCCCACACTCCCCCCGAACGTTACCCTCTTTCAATATGCAGACGACACTGCCTTTTTAGCCACAGGGAATACGATTCAACGCATTAATTCTTCTCTCCAACCTGCCATAGATTCATTTCTTTCTTGGTGTCAGCAGTGACGTCTTACCATCAATGCCGCTAAAACGCAAGCGATTATTTTCTTACCACCTGGAAAGCGCTCCCGTGTTCATCGCAATCCTACCAATCTCCATCTCCGTATATCCCATACTCCTGTCACTATTAGCAAAACAGTCACGTATTTAGGCATTACTTTCGACCAACATCTTAAATGGACTCCATACCTCAAGTACATCTGTACCAAGGCTTACTCACGCCTTAACCTTCTTCGCCGCCTTACGGGCACTACTTGGGGTCTTTCTGCTATCACTCTTCTTAATACTTATAAATCCTTCCTCCGACCAGCCCTTACCTACGGCTTTACAGCTTGGATCGACGCTCCCTCTTCTTTCTATAAACGCCTTCAAATTCTAGAACGCCACGCACTCCGACTTGCCTTTCGTATCCGTCTTCCCAGCCCTACTCGAGATCTGTATGACCGTACTCCATTTCCACATATTCTCTACCACCTTGAAACACTCCGCCTACGCTATATTTCTCAACGCTTCCAGAACCACCACCCCTTACTTTTTGACACCATGCACGCCGACGCCACTTTCCCAAAACGAGAACTCCTTCGTCATACACCGTTGTCTCTGCTTTTCTCACTGTATCATTATTCACTGCCACCTGACAGCATTGATCTTCGTCTCGTTTCCGATTTCATCACTCATCTCGATTCACCTTACATTTTCCCATCTACTGCACAGTAGTCCTACTGTCTCAACAGGCCTCCCACTGTATTCATCACGATCCAGAGTAGCCCTGGATCAGAAGATAATCAGCATTTGTCCAACTAACCAAATACCTTGTGTTGTGACGTCTTCTGCACATCTCATCATCACCTAATAGTATGATCATGGTTAAAGGCCATGATGTCCTGCAGCTCCTCCAGTCAGTACCAGAGCTGAAAATTGATGCTTCCCACCTAATGTTATTATGATTTTGAAATAAAATAAAGATTTAATAAATAAATTAAACCTCACTTAACCCATCTATCTTTCTCCCCACCCGAGATTTCCTTAATTCCTCATCCCCTAATAAAGGGTATGACCCTTTGGGCGGGGCTAGTTCTGCGCGGCTAACAAAAAAAAGCGCCTTTGTGATGAACTGGCCACCGGGAATCTAACCAGGTAAAAAATAGGGTATCCGTAGCTGGCGGAGAAAAATAAACTAGTCACTTAGGCATTCCATCCCCATTGGTTTATTTTAGTCGCGATATTCGTATATACGGTTGGATTACTTGCCTCGTGGAGGCTGAGGAAAGAACCGTCGAATTATATTAAATACCTCCACGGAGGCTAACGCACCAAATCGATCTTTTCTGTTGACGACCTTGCTATTCCTATTGGCTTAACGATTTATTTTGGTACTCTCCTCTTCGGAGGTAGAGATAACTGAAGGAAGAAAATAGTTGACGACTTTGGCACTTATACCGGCGAACGATTAGTAGTGCTTCCTCCTCGGAGGAAAAGCACCTTGGCAAATTAAAACTTAGAGCACTGCTCTAAGATCATAAAATTTATTGGGAACGCCACTACCCTTCTTGTAAGCTGGCGCCATCCCCCACTCTCACAATAAAGATGGCTTCTCAGAAGACATCCACCAAATCTGAGAAAAAATATCTATCGACCAAGATTCCTGCTACCAGGGGTAAAATAATCCGGGCCACATACAAACCAGAAGACTTTCTTCTGCCCTTGGGCAAGAAGAAGCAAACAGCCATCCCAGGGAAGCTCAAATCGAAACCAAATACACTTAAGCACTCAAGTGCCTCACAACCGTCTACTTCAAATAAGCCTGAAGATATGGACTTTACAGTAGTTGGAACACTAAAGCGACGCGACGTAGGTCTTCATTGGAAAACCTGAACAAGGCAGACTATCCACCTCTCCCAGTCAGCAACAGATTTGATGTTTTGTCTTCCACTCAAGCAGATAATGCTAATGCCGGCAATAATACTGCTCCGCAAAAGCAGCCACCCAGTCATAAGCCTCCTCCAATTTTTATATACGGCATTACAAACACATATACTTTTATAAAGACCTTGTCACGGGCATTGAAGGAGCCTCCCTTAGCACAGCCAAATAAGGAGCGCATTCGAATCCAAGCGTCCAACAAAGATGACTATACCACCATCAAAACCTATTGCGAGCAAACGAAGACTGAATATGCCACAGGTGTAGCAAAGAGCGAACGACCTATTAAGATAGTTGTCCGAAAACTTCCTATCGACACAGATTTAGACGACCTGAAGGAAGAATTCTCCCGACTGGGGTACAAACCAAACAGCGTCCACCAAATGTCTCGTAAAAGCAAGACGGATGACAAGAAAATAATGATGCCCCTGTTCTTGGTAGCTCTAGAAAGAACCGCAGCTGTCAGAGAGATATACGCAGTTAATACCCTGTTACATTACAAAGTCGTAATTGAACCATATAAACCTCCTTCAGTGCTGCAATGTTACAGGTGCCAACGCTTGGGACATTCGCAAGACACCTGCCAAGCCCATCCGAGATGTCTCAAATGCGGGCAATCACATTTCACGAAGTCTTGCAGTAAAACAGACACATCCACACCTGCCAAATGCGCAAACTGTCAGGGAGATCATCCGGCAAACTACCGTGGCTGTCCAGTCTTTAAATCTTACTCTGAAGCTCTCAAATTGCCGGCACAGCAGCCAAAGAAACAAGCGAATATAACCAAACGAGGTTTCTATACACCATCAGCAAAGGAACCTTCGATTCCCGCTCCTGACACTATCCAACCCATGATTACAAATACCGAAGATACTGAAGCTTCCACTTCTTCCCACACCCTGCCACTTACTGCCCTTCCTCAAGATAGTTCTAAAGAAGACCTCGACTTAAAGTCCGTTCTTTCCTTACTCAAGGGCTTACCTTTCCGCAAAATATTAATCCATATCAAACGTGGTATCACTCGTTTCCGACAAGCTGCAGACTCAGCTTCCAAGGCTGCAGTAGTAATAGAAACAATAGCGGAAATGGTTGACGATGGCTGTTTCTAAATCCAGCGTATTGCATCACACACTTATCCTTGCTACCTGGAATGCAGATGGCCTAGAGGGACAAAAACATATGCTTATCAGATTTCTAACCCAACATAGAGTCGATGTCATGTTCATCCAGGAAACACATTTTACTGCTCGAATCACTACTTGGCGCCTACCAAATTACATTGTGTACCGACAGGATAGAGTGGGCAGACAGAAAGGAGGATTACTACTTATAGTTAAAAAGGCATTCCCTGTCAGGTTGATTACAATACCACCCTTACTTACTTTGGAGGCACTTGCTGTTGAGTTAATAACTCCAGGAGTTTCATTAATATTGGTCACTGGGTACAGGTCCCCGGCCACACAACTAGAACCCACAGACTTTGATGTCATAACTAACTTAGGGCAAAAAGTCATCTTAGCTGGAGATCTTAATGCTAAGCATGGAGAATGGAACTCCATTACTCCAAACACTGCTGGAGATGCTTTACACGAATATCTACTCACGTCCAACTTCATCATCAGTGCTCCACCAGATCCTACTCATCATCCAAAATTTGGCGGACAGCCCGATGTGCTTGATGTCGCTCTTTGCAAAGATGTGTCTTTTACTGTCCATCCTTATGTTATTTCGGATTTAGACTCTGACCACGACCCAGTCATTTTTCACGTCTCACATAGAAGCATCGCCCATTCTGCCCCTATATTCAAGAAAATAGAAACTGATTGGGATGTATTTAAACAAGAACTAAACTCTATGATCGACCTACGAGATCGGCCCACCACCATTGAGGATATCGACCAAGCAGTTTCTCACATTACATTAGCACTTCGTACAGCAGAGGCAGCTAGCTCCACTACTAGAATCTCTCCAACACACACAGGTCAAGGCGACAGTCTACATCTGCAACTTTATATTCATTTAAAACGTTGGGCTAGACGCAGATGGCAGCACACACTTCATCCTGCATACAAGACTCTGTGGAATAAACTATGTGGGAAGATCAAGATGCTGACTCAGCGACAAAATCAACAGTACTGGGAAGACACTTTTAGAAATGTCACCGTAAATGATCGTAAAATTTGGACGTACTCTAAATCCTTTCAACGTTCCTCAAATGCTTCCAGAGCAAGAGTCCTACAGGGACCACAAGGACTGACTCAAGACCCTCAGTCGCAAGCGGACATATTCGCTGACTCTCTGCAAGCACAGTTCCAGCCCAATAGAGCACGTCTTGAGCCCTATTTCCGACAGCATGTCCGAACCACATTATATCGCATGAGTAATCAGAAACCTACACATGACATCACCTTAGTAACACCACGCGAAATAGAACGCCATATCAAGTGTCTGCCTGCAAAAAAATCACCTGGGCCTGATGGGATTTGAAGTGAGATACTAAAACATCCAACCCGAAAATTATTGGTCTTTTTGAGATATTTATTTAATGCCATCTTTCAACTATGCTACTTCCCAAAGACCTGGAAGGAAGCACGTATCATCACCATCCTCAAACCTGGAAAGAATCCGCTGCTTCCAGAAAATCATAGGCCGATAAGTCTTCTGTCCCATTTGAGTAAATTATTTGAGCGTGTGTTCCTCTGGAGACTGAAACAGCATGTCGACAATAGTGATCTTCTACCCTTCCATCAATTTGGGTTTCGTGCTCAACATAGCACCACTACGCAACTCGTTAGAGTAGTAGATCACTTAACTGTGGCTTTCAACAGAAAACAACATACTCTTGGTGTGTACTTGGATGTCTCAAAAGCTTTTGATAAAGTCTGGTTAGCAGGACTATTATATAAGCTACACGATCAAGGTCTTCCGGATAGTATTCTGCATTTACTCCGTTCTTACCTCTTTGGCAGGAAATTTCATGTGTCTATTGATGGTGTCAACTCCTCCTCCAGACCAATTAAAGCAGGTGTTCCACAGGGCGCTGTACTTTCACCACTTTTATATAATCTGTATACAGCCGATCTTCCAACCCTACCACATTGCTTCTTAGCAACGTACGCCGACGATACCGCCTTTTTCACAACAAGCAGTTCACTTATACAGTGTTACATCTATATGCAACGTCAACTGAACAGTTTTCAGGAATGGGCCAGACGTTGGAGGATTAAAGTAAATACCGACAAAAGTTGTACTGTTATACACAGTAGAAGACGTATACGCACCCGTCGAAATCTAATATATGAGAACGCATACATTCCTCACGCCACACATGCTAAATATTTGGGAGTGATATTAGACCGTGGGTTAACATTCGCTGCGCACATCAAGGACATAAAGCAAAGAGCATTACGCAAAATCACTGCATTATATCCAATTTTTCGCTGCAGTTCAATTTCTCATGAGGCCCGAGTGCACATATTCAAGATGATAGTCCTGTCTACACTTACTTATGCATGCCCTGCCTGGCAACATGCCTCATCCAGTCACCTTCAGACACTCGAAAGTGTGCAAGCTAGAACCGGTCGTATCATCACTGGTCACGACAGATATACTCGCAACCGCCAAATTCTGGAAGATTTAGAGCTTTCCCCTGTTAGAGAAGTTTTACGCCATCTCCACCGTAAGTTCTGGCGTACCTTACCCAGGCATATTAACCCAGCTATTGCTAATATCGGCACCGAATGCTCTCTCCGGAACATCCATCGCATGCCACGCATACAATAACTCTCTAAAGCTTGCCTAAACACACCATCAGCCACTCTGCGACAGTTGCAGACGTAGCCTACCAAACCTACCAACTCAATAGTAATACCCAGTTTTTCACCTGTACCTCTGTATTTTGATCTATTTCATTCTACTCATAGAGTGAGGGGCTTTGGCCCGATACTCTACCTAAAACTTCAACATTACCGTGACCGTGATCGTGACCGTGACCGTGACCGTGCCTTTGTGGAAAGTCCGTACGTAGTATTATATCTGCTTTGTCACATCTTTACCTTTATCCTTCGCACTGGCTTTGTACCTGCTGACTGGAAAACTTCGAAAACTCTTATGTTTCTCAAACCACATAAACCTGTTGCTTCTGTTAGCTCATACCGTCCTATTCAACTAACATCGACCTTCAGTAAAATACTGGAACGCATCATTGTCAAACGTCTTCATTCATATCTGGCACATCACCACGTCATTCCACTCGAGCAAGCTGGTTTCAGACCTTCTTTCAGCATTAATGACCAATTGCTCCGCCTCTCAAATTTCATCTATACTCACTTTAACACAGGCAACCCGTCCTGCTTGGTCCTGTTTGATCTCGAGAAGGCTTTCGAGAAGGTCTGGCATCCCGCTCTCATCTATAAACTCAAACAGCTCCGCCTGCCTATTGCTTACCTTAGATTCATCTTTAATTTTCTTAGCTGTCGATTGGCTTATGTCTGTATCAACACTAGTTTTTCATTTCCTATTTTTCTTCATTCTGGAGTTCCCCAAGGATCGGCTTTGTCGCCATTACTATATATTCTATTCGTTTCCGACTTCCCAGCAATCCCAGATACTGTTAAGCTCTTTCAGTATGCCGATGACACTGCACTTTTTGCGACGGGCAAAACAATTCATCAGCTTAACCTGGCTCTCCAGGATGCTATCAATGCCTTTGTTGATTGGTGCTCCCACTGGAGACTGATAATAAACCCAGCAAAAACTCAATGTATTGTATTTCTTGCCCCGAAGCATCGTTCACGTGTACACCGCAACCCAACACTCTTAAACCTTTTTGTACAAGATGTACCTCTAAAACCTACTCGCAGTGTCAAATATCTAGGAGTAACCTTCGATCATCAACTAACCTGGAAAGCACATCTGAAAGATATCTCCAAGAAGGCGTACTCTCGCCTCAATCTTCTGAAAGGTCTTGCTGGAACTACCCTGGGACTCCATACTCATACACTTCTTAACACGTACAAAGTTTTCCTCCGCCCGATTCTGACGTTTGGATTTACAGCTTGGATATCTGCTCCGTCCTCTTACTATGAGAAATTATGCATCTTGAAACGTCATGCCTTGCGAATTGCTTATCGTATCAAATTACCTAGTCCCACTCAAGATCTCTATCATAGACTTACATTTCCGCATATCTTATATCATTTAGAAACATTACGCACTAAATATATCACCCAGCGCCTGCACAACAATCATCCACTTCTTCAGCAAACTTTTAACGATCATGCCCGAAGTACCTCCCCCGTTGCCGCTCTGTTCCCTCCGCTCTCATTACTATTCCCTTTGTACCATTACACTCTACCTCCAGACCACCCTGACGCCGTCTACTACGAGCCATACACTACAGTCGCTCATCTACCTCACATATGACCATCATATGCACTGTGACACCTTCTGTACTAACAGGGCTCCTCTGTCCTCATTGATGCCTAGCGCCGCCCCTAGGCGAGAAGATAACCAGCATTTGTTCAACTAACAGAACCTATGTGTTGTAGTGAGTTTCGCACTTCATTTCATCATTCCACATCATATCACTTACAGTTATGGTTTTCCGCAGTGTATGTATTTACCTTTCCTCATGATTATGGTTAAAGGCCATAATGACTATTAAAGTTTGAATAATAAAGTTTTCTGTACCTACCCATAGCCCAGCCATTGCTTCCTGAACAGCACAATATGCTAAACATCTCTTCCCCTACAGAGGGCGTAACCCTCTTCGGGTAGTAGCTAGCGCCGGCTAGCTGGCAAAACAAAACGCCTTTGTTTTACTCCGTCTGTCTAATATTATTACCAACCAGTTTAATACACAGTTTCCATCTTGTCTAGTGCTCTTCGACCTGGAAAAGGCATTCGATAAGGTATGGCATGCAGCTCTCATATATAAACTTATCCGTCTGACACTTCCCATGCCATACATCAGATTTATCTATAATTTTCTTCACAACCGTATTGCATATGTCGCTCTTAATGACACTCTCTCACACCCCATATTTATTTTCTCTGGAGTACCACAAGGGTCTGTCTTATCACCTTTGATTTATCTTCTATATGTAGCCGATATGCCGCCGTTGCCACCTAACACATACATTTTTCAATATGCAGATGATGCTGCATTTCTAACATTGGGCCGAACAATCCATCGCATCAGTACTGAAATTAATGCAGCAATTCAAAGCTTTCTCACCTGGTGTACGAAATGGCGTTTCAAACTCAACGCAGATAAAACCCAAGCTATAGTTTTTCTCCTGCCAAAACGCCGATCTCGTGTACATCGAAATCCTTCGCTACTTACCATTCAAGTACATAACACGCGGGTTCATCCAACTAAACATGTCACATATCTGGGAATTATTTTTGATCAACACCTCACTTGGCGCCCTCACCTTCAGAATGTAATACAGAAAGCATATAATAGGCTTAATCTTCTCAAACGTCTCACAGGTACTACATGGGGACTACGAGCTAATACTGTTCTTAATACCTACAAAGTATTCCTACGACCAGTCCTGACATATGGCTTCACAGCATGGATATCCGCCCTTCAACCCCATTATTAAAAACTGAAAATACTTGAACGCCATGCCATACGACTAGCCTATAGAATAAATCTCCCGAGTACTACTCAAGAGCTTTATGAAGTCCTGCCTTTTCCGCACCTTCTATTTCATATTGAAGCTTTGCGATTGAAGTATATTACTAGCAGATTTGAGTCCCGACATTCATTACTTCTCGCAACCATGCAAGCAGACATTCCATACAATCCACCTCGCAAGCTATTGGAAACGCCTTTATCCCTTCTGTTTGCACTTTACCGATATACACTCGCTCCTGATCATCCGGATTTGGACGCAGTTGCAGCATTTTCTACATTCATAGTTCCTCCATACATAGCACTATCATTTACTGCACAGTAAGAACCTCACGTCTTAACAGGAAACCCATTTTGTCTTCATTACGTCCAGAGTCGCCTCTGGACAGAAGCTAGATCTCACTTGTCACACTAATCATTACCTATGTGTTGTGTTGTTACACTGCACTTCATGTTTCCCATTTTCATTCTTCATTCTCTTCTCTCCTGTTACAGATAAAGGATACAAATGCAACAGTAAACCAATACTATACAGCCGAAATCCCTATTAATGCAATCAAATAGAAACTTCTACTCCAGCTCTCCGAACATCCCTTAGCCCATCGAAAATATAGAAATCCAATAATACGTTTAAATCTAGTACCGCACAGAAGGCGCAACCTTCTCACGGTTGCTGGCTAATCGCCAGCATTGGGACAAAAAAAGCGCCTTTGTCGCAGCGGAAACCACGAGCAGCGGAAACCACGAGCAGCGGAAACCACGAAACGAAAGCTTGCACTAACCTAACGAAGCCACCTCAATGCTCTACGTGCCCGGAACAACACCCCACATATAGTTATCGATGCAAAGCAAGGCCAACGGCCGAACCTTTGAATCCGGAGCTCACTGTTCCGTTGCGACCTGTCTTACCAGAAGTTCAACAACATGTAGCACCACAACCTCTTGGTGAAGCAATTTCCGTACAGCAACTCCTTTCATTCTTTACCATCGCTTTGCAAAACATTCACCCGTTTCTACGTCAGCATATTCTCCAGGTGGTCAATCATGCAGCCCGCATTATCTTTAAATATTGTTTTCAAGCTACTTACTCTGGACCTCATGTTTATTTTCACGCCACCCCTCTTGAGGAATTACATGTCTCCTCCGCCACTTCCAACACTACTCCTGCACCTTAATAATGGGTATTTCTTTACTGTTTCTTAATATTCGATCACTTACTTCCCAGTACACTCTCTTCGAACACCTACTTCTCGAAGAAACTATTCAGGCCTTCCTTCTGAACGAAACTCTTCTTACTCCATCTATGACGTTCAGGATACCTCGATACACCCTACTCCGTTCTGATTCTACCATCGCAGCACGCCGAGCAAATGGAGGAGTAGCCATTGGCTTCCATCCTTCGATTAGTCACCGCCAATATCACCCTGCATTGACTAATGTTCCAGAGTATCTCATTACTACGCTGTACTTCCACTCCCTTTACGTTACCGTAGCTACCATATATGTACGCCCTGGACAGCCCATCCCACGCTCATTCTTTCTCTACATCTCCAATCACTTTAAATACTATATCATCATGGCCGACATCAATATTCATAGCCGCCCGGATAATCAGAAACAAAGCTTCCTTGACTTCATTACTACTCATACCACCGGTCATATTTTTGATATACCTAAAGCAACCAGACCCATCACAAATACCACACCTGACGTAGTTATTTCTTCTAGCAATCTCTTCCAGCGCTGCACTCTCGAAGTGCTCGATTCTATAGGTAGTGATCACCTTCCCATAAAACTTCATATCGACCAACCACAGGCTCCTACTCTTCGTTTGCTACCTGAACCTCGTCGCGTTCCACGATTTGATCAAACAAAGTGGGATGATTATCGCACCACTATTACTGAAGACTTGGTAACCATCGAGCCTCCTACTACCGAAGATGATCTCTACGCACGGGTCTCTGAAATCACTCACTACATTCATCACGCTTCTGACCTTCATATACCCACAACTGAAATCTCCAGGTACCAACCACGTCTACCGCCAAACTACCTACCTCTCGTACATCATTCTCGCGAATTCTTTCGTGAATATCAGCGCACTGGTAACCTAGAAGCTCTTCGTCATCATCGCCAACTCCAGCGCACTGTGCGTAACTACGTCAAGGCACATAAGCTTCGCAACTGGATAAAGACGTGTAACAACTTAGCCGAAACTTCACACCCCACTAAGTATTGGAAGCGATTTCATATGTTAACTGGGAAGCTTACTCGCACACCATATCCGCTGTTAGTTAATAACCAACCATTACACATAGATGAGGAGAAAGCAAACGCCTTTGCAGACCACCTGCAGACTACCTTCACCCCGTTTTCACCTGATTTTGTTCAAAGACATCCTACTGATCGCCTGAATTTATCATCTCCATATCTACAACCTAGTGCAGCACACATTCTTCCAGACGACAATCATCTCACAGTTCCGATTTCTACATCTGATATCGCCACCGGCGTAAATCGCAAGCGCAACACAGCTCCTGGCATCGACCGAATAACTTATCGTCATATCAAAGAGGCTCCTTATTGTCTTCTTCTGCTTCTTTCATATATCTACACTTTTATTCTCCGGACCGGCTACATACCTTGTGGCTGGAAGACTTCTTCCACTCTTATGTTTCTTAAGCCCAACAAACCTCCAGATTCTGTTGCTTCTTACCGTCCGATACAATTAACTTCCGTATTTAGCAAAATTCTTGAACGCATCATTGTCATCAGACTGCATCACCATCTTTCTCAACATAACCTCTTGCCTGTACAGCAAGCTGGTTTCAGACCTAATTTCAGTATCAATGATCAATTGCTCAGACTTCTCAATCTCATCACGAATCATTATAACACTGCTCGGCCTTCATGTCTCATTCTTTTTGACCTAGAGAAGGCTTTTGATGAAGTGTGGCATTTAGCTCTCATGTTCAAACTTCACCGTTTTAGGCTATCACTGTCCTACCTTCGCTTCATCTTCCATTTTCTTTCTAACCGCCTGTCCTATGTTACTATCAATAACTGCTCATCTCATCCGATTTTTATACATTCTGGTGTACCTCAAGGCTCCGCTCTCTCGCCTCTTCTTTACCTTCTGTTTGTAGCCGATATGCCAACCCTTCCTCCCACTGTTCATAGTTTTCAGTATGCAGATGACACTGCCTTTCTTTGCACGGCCAGAACTATTCAACAAATCAATTCTGCTCTCCGCCTAGCAATAGACTCTTTTCTCCACTGGTGCACTAAGTGGTGTCTTCATATAAACTCGACTAAGACTCAAGCTATAGTCTTCATACCACCTCGAAAACGTTCTCGAGTTCAGAAAAACCCCAATCTACTCAATCTCGAGATTCACGGCACACGAATATCACCTACAAAACAGGTCACCTATCTTGGTATCATCTTCGATCATCACTTAACTTGGCGGCCACATCTTCAAGCGATCATTCGCAAGGCGTATGCTCGGCTTAATTTACTAAAACGTCTAGTTGGTACCACTTGGGGATTGCAACCCACGACAATCCTTAATACATATAAGGTCTTCTTACGCCCAGTTCTAACATATGGCCATCCCGCTTGGACTGCTGGACTACCTTTTTTCTATCAGAAATTACAAGTTCTTGAACGACATGCATTTCGTTTGGCTTATAGAATCAAGCTTCCCAGTCCGACACAGGAGCTTTATGACCGTATCACTTTTCCCACCATCCTCTGTCATCTTGAACAGTTACGAGTAAAGTTCATTACTAACCGGTTTCAACAACGTCATCCATTACTTCTGGAAACTATGGACGCCGACCGCCACTATGATTTAGGGTATAAATGTTCTACTTGCCCTCTATCCCTACTCTTCTCTTTATATCTCAAAACCATTCCATCAGACCATCCAGATCATTTTGTCGCTTCAGCTTATTCTTCTGATCACCTTCCACTTCATTTATCACCTACATATGCTGCACTGTAACCTATTGTGCTAACAGGGCTCCACTTGTCTACATCACTGTCCAGAGCAGCCCCTGGACAAGAAGATAATCTGCATTCGTCTAACTAACATTTCCTTGTGTTGGCCTGTGATATGCACTTCACTGTCATATTTCCTCCTGTCCTCATGATTATGAACAAAGTTCATAATGTCCGTTGCACTTGAATAAAAATGTAATAAAAGTCATAAACTGTCATTAAATACAATAAAGTAAATGATTTTCCAGATTACCTTACTTCCCATAGACCACCTCCGATATCCTTCCTTCCCCAGTCTCTGCACTCACCCCGAATAGAGGGCATAACCCTCGCAAGGGAGCTAGCCTTCGGCTAGCAAAAAAAACGCCTTTGTCCGGCATATTTACCTTTGAGCAGAACCCAGCCTCTCTTATAGCAGTTAATCTGTTAGCGAGGATCAGGTATAACATACGCACTTGTCAGCATCGCAGACAGACTCTATTTAGAGGACTGACGAAAGTTGACACTTTCGGAGGGTCGCTTATATTTTTGGACTATTATCATCTTCGTCATCACTTGATCATCGTTTCATCACACGGGTAGGTTGTGCTGGTCTTTGGACCGATGCACAAGAATCTACTCCCGTACGTGGGGCCACTGGCTCCTGGTTCCTCTACACTAGACCGTGAAACTTTGTCTCGTTCCGGCCGTACCAGGCACATCTCATGGGGCAGTCAAACCAGTTCGCGAGCAACTAGACCCAGAGATCGTACTGATTCTGGTGACTCCGCTCATTCAAGCAAACGACCTCGGGACAGATATCAATCTCCTGTAAATATTAACATGGACTAGGCAATGGACACGGCTTCTGGATCAGGCTCAAATTTCTATACAACCAAAGAACCAATCTATTATTTTTTCTGCTAACCGATTTCGATACAAAGTATACTCATCCTAAAATGGTTTTCTTATAAGTAATCAAGTATCTGCCTCGAGCTAGTATGGAAAACATTGTTAAAACTAGGAATGGTTTTATCATCCATTCAAAAGACCCGAACTTCGGTATCACACTTAGGAACAAAGCATCGTACGAGATCTCTGGCAAAACTGCTAAATTAACCAAACAAGCTGATCGGAAGACAAAACAACCTCTTCCTCCACGAAAACCATTCATGTTTTCTGTTGTCATCCGTGGAGTAATACTTGAAATCAGCGATGAAGAAGTTTTTGAAGAACTCAAACAAGAAGGGATTGAGGTCAACAAATGCATTTGTATTAAAAATAACAATGGCACTACTTACATGGTACGCGTTTTGTCCCAAGATCAGACAGCGCTTGACTATTTGTTAGGTCATGGAGCTCCTATCTATAAGAAACTCCATCGAGTCTAGCCTTGCAAGACACCAGGACCTTTGCGAATTCGGTGTGAGAAATGCCAAACTTATAACGCACACTTTACCCGCCAGTGCCCAAATCCGTTTAAATGTGGTGAATCTCACAACACAAAAGCATGCAAAAATCAGCAACAACATCCACACTGCACTTCCTAAAACGAAAACCACCCAACATACAGCTACCGTTGTAAGGGAAAATCTCAGGCACAACCAGAATGTCCAGAACTTACAGTGGCAGTACAAAGTTTTGACATAACCACACCACCCTCACAATCTCTTGCTCAACCTCTCACTGTCGAAGATCTTCTTCGTTACATCACCATTGTACTACAAAATGTTTTTCCTTTCCAACGCGAGCACATTTTCGTGTCGCCATATCAACAGCCAAGTCTCTCTTCAATCTTAACTTTACTGCTACATAGTCAGGATCTTTCGTTCACTTCCACATCGCACCTCTATAGACAGAAGTCTAAGACCAATATGGCTGTGGCAGTATACATTATGGCTCTTACTTTACTTTTCGTTAACATCAGATCATTTCAGCAACATAAAGTACTTCTAGAGCCTCTTTTGTTAGAAGAAAAAATCGATATCGTAGCCCTCAACGAAACAGCCTTAAGACCAGCCTCTTCTGCACGACTTTCCGGTTACCAACTTCAACGCTGTGATTACCACAATGTACACCCACGCTCTCAAGGAGGGGTGTTGATTGTTTTTTTCTCCCAAACGTCCTTATCGACAATACAATCCTACTGCATTTACAAACCTTCCTGAACATCTCTTATTCTTTATATACTACCCTTCTCTTACACTTAATATAGCAACCATACCATAAAAGATCATCCAATACCTTTTACCTTTTTCGAATATATCGCTTAAAACTTTAAAAACATAATCATCATGGCTGACATAAACACCCATAGCAGAAGTGCAAGGGAGAAACAAAATTTTACAGACTTTATTTCAACTACACTACAACTCCACATTCATAATCTTCTTGGTCCCACTCGACCAGCTAGACAAACAACCCCAGATGTAGTAATCACGTCTCTCTCGCTTATAAATGAGTCTGAGGTGAAAGTTCTTGACACGATTGGAAGCGATCACTGTCCTATGAAACTAATCATCAAAAAGATTCGGCCATCTCTACAAAAGTTAGAGCCACATATTACCCAGTGTTACGATAAGGCTGACTGGACTCAATTTCGACAGACCGTAAATATCCGTGTCTCCAATCTTCAACCACCAAATTCAGAAACTGACATGTACAATGTTGTCAACCACATCACGGACGCTTTACATACTGGTGCGCAACAATATATACTTGTGGAGAAAATTTATCCGTCTAAGCCAAAATTGCCTCCAACCTATCTTTCTTTAATACAGAAATCACGTCAGAATTTTCAAGAATATAGACGAACCGGCAATGAAGAATGTCTCCGTCAACACAGACAATAGCACCGAACTGTTACAAATTATCTCACAGCATACAAACGTTGCACTTGGATCAGCGCGTGTAATAAACTAAACGACGAAGCCTCACCAAGCCGATATTGGAAAACTTTCCGTACACTCACAGGCAAAAGCACTAAAGTATCATATCCTCTGTTGGACAATTAGTGTCTCTCTCTTTACAAATCATGACAAGGCAAACGCTTTTGCAACACAATTACAAACAGTTTTCACGCCTGCAATATCATATAATTCACATAACCTCAGAGACTTGTCCACTATTCCAGCTTTACAACCATCACTATCCGATGTAATAGATATCGATCATCCTCTTTCAGCACCAATCACTACACATGAACTTCAACGCGCACTTCATAAGAAACGTAATACTGCACTAGGTATCGATCATATTTCCTACCAACTAATAAAAGAAGCTCCACTCTCTTTACTTACACTACTCGTTACAGTCTACAACTTTATTCTCCGCACTGGCTTTTACCCTGCGGATTGGAAAGTATCCAAAATCTGTATGTTTCTTAAGCCTAATCAACAAGCACATTCTGTTACTTCTTACCGCCCAATACGACTGAAAAAAGTTTTCAGTAAACTGTTTGAAAAAATTCTTGTCCAGCGGCTTCATTTACATATCCAGGAAGATAACTTATTGCCCATACATCAAGCAAGTTTTCGACCAGAATTTTCTATTAACGATCAGCTACTTCGGCTCTCTACAATAATAACAAATCAATATAACAAGGACTTTCCATCTTGCCTCGTGTTAATGGACCTTGAAAAGGCTTTCGATAAAGTATGGCACTATGGACTTATTCAAAAGTTACAGAAGCTAAACCTCCTGATCTGCTACTTACGTATCATATATTCCCTTTTTAGTAAATCGAATCGGATATGTCTATATAGGTACTGCTATTTCACACCCTATCTTTTCGTATTGTGGCGTTCCACAGGGTTCTGTCCTCAGCCCGCACTTATATATACTATATGCCTCTGATATACCAAAACCTACGGAAAAGGTATTCTTATTTCAATATGCCGATGACACGGCCTTTCTAGCTCTTGGCAAGACCATGCATCAGATCAGCACGGCATTACAATCCACTCTCAATGGATTTATGCAATGGTGCAAAACTTGGAAACTTACTGTCAATAGTGACAAAACCCAAGCACTGGTATTTTTACCCCCGAAACGCCGCCCCAAGGTTCATCGCAATCCGCGAAACCTTAAGTCAAACTCAACGATCATTCTCTTCAACCAACTACTACGGCCACATATCTCGGGGTTGTATTCCACTCCAAACTTAACTGGAAGGCTCATCTTGAGAAAATCTCTCAAAAGGCTAATATTCGCCTCAATCTTCTTCGCCGTCTAACTAACAATAATTGGGGCCTAAGCGCCGCCTTGCTCCTAAATACATATAAAATGTTCCTTCGGCCTATCTTAACTTTTGGGCACATGAAGTTCTATGACCGTTTGTCAATACTTGAGCGTCATGCCATTCGACTTGCACATCATATCAGGTTACCATATCCCAACTTTCCGACTTACGAGCACATTGGCTTTCCTCAACTGACTCAAAACCTTGCCGATATCCTCTCGAAATATATGCTCTCTCGACTACCAGTCTCACACCCATTTCTTCGCGATACCCTACAAGCAGATGCTGAAACTGACGCCCCATATAAGTACTTGCACACGCCATTAAATATACTTATTACGATGTATCTTAATACTGAGCAGCCTGCCACCGACGAGCGCGATATCTTCCATATTTATCATATAGCTGATCATCTCACTCTTTTGTTTAAATCTCTGCACCATGTATAATTTCAGCACTAACACTGGACTTTCCCCATGTCGCCATTAGTCTCGAGCCGCCCCGGGATAGAAGAACTAATCTGTATTTGTCTTCTTAACAATGTGTTTGTGATTGTGGCATGCACTCATAAACCACCTCAATGTCTATATACTCTTTCCTAAACATTAAAAAAAAGTTTCCTAGTTGCACCGCTTTTATGTGTGTTCTTTTCTGCACTCATAGTTACATTTTGCACTAATCTTGCGTTTAGATTTATTTTTTTGATCTTTGTTTTTGAAAATTACACATAGACCATCACGAAATTCTTTAAACAATAATGTACTAAAATCTGTGGCAAAGAGAGGGCCAGGCTCTAATGGCCAGGGTTAGAAATAGTCTTTAAATTAAATGATGAATAAATAATTCCCTAATCCCTAACCATATACTATTAAACAAACAAACGCCTTTGTCACACTTCGCTGGTTTCCAGCTTTTCCATTGGACGCATTGTTTTCAGTGTCAAGTCCAGGCTGTGATTATTACGTATTTGTGGACGCAGGTACGGCAAGTCTCAGCAACGGGCGAGAGAGTGGGAGAGATTCAGGGTTTCACCCCAATGGAGACTGCGTTACCGTACACATTAGTGTGCATATTTTTGGAAGCTTAGCTTGATCATTCATTCATTTCATCTTTCCATTTCGTCACACTGTTTTACTCACTACCTTTAACGTGACTTACGGCGTCCCAACCTGTTATTGGGCAACATTCTGGCTTACCGCCTATTGCACTGGAACCTTCTTGCTCTTCCGGGAAACCGATTAGAAGGAGATGCCATTCTTTGGAACGAATTTCTACCAGCCAGGGCTCTTCAGCTCGTCAACGTTCTCCTGTAGCATCAACAAAGCTGCCGCCTGCTAAACGCCAGCATAAGTTAAGCGATGCAAGCTCTGAAGCATCAATGATTATCGACATAGAGGATAATCGCCAGTTACCCAACCTGCCTACTCCGAATCGACGACCAACTTATTCTTACTTACTCCAGAATTTTGATCCTAAATTTTCGAATCCGAAGCTTCTTTTGGTGCACATCACTGACGGCATAAGGCAAATTGGGGCCCGGGGTAGTGTAGAAAAAACGTTTTTTTTTTCTGTGAAGTTTTTTCAATAAAAAACATCGCTCTTTTTCATGTTTTTTTTTCAAATGTCCGTTTTTTTTTCTGGCAACTATTATTTATTGATTTATGCTGCTGATTATTGAAATAATCAACAGAACTTGAGTCGAAGCCCTCGTAACTTACAAATCGTTTGTTTCTTTGTACCTTTACGAGCAAAATTGTGTGATTATTCCATTCGGACCCAGGTCATTTTTGGCGTTTTCCTACATTCTTAGTTAGTGACTTATTGCTCAAAAATCAATCATTCGATTGATATGGTTAAGGCCTTCCATTTTAGAAAATGGATGTGGCCATTTTTTGGTGTAAGTTGCATTGCAGTGTTGCCAATAGGTGGGAAATTATTGAGGGAAATGTAGGGGTGAAAATTTACAAAAAGACCCCTAATCGAATTTCAAAATTTTTTGTATCTATCACCACTGCTGCTATATGGGTTCAAGTCACCTAAAAATTTTTGGTGTCTTGACAAGATACAGTGAAATTCTGAAGTTGCTGGCTTCCATTCAAAGAGAGAAAGAAAAATTCCATGTCGTCATACACAAGAAATTTGACACTTTTTACGCCTCAGAAGCAAAAATCAAGAGATGCGCCAAGGCTACAGCTTCACTAATTATCCTATTGAAACTCTTTATGGTGCGTTCTGTAAGGCAAAGAGGAAGCTTTCAGGTAGTGGTAAGTTTGTTTCAATGTAGCCAACGAGAGGGAAATAATAGAGGGGAAAAGGGAAATTTCCCGAATTTTTAATCTAAAATCAGGAATTAATTGTTTTGGCTGGAAAAACTGCCATCAGACAGACAAAAGCTATCTGAAAATAAACCTTATTACCCCAAAAATACATTCTACAAGTATCATGCATTCTACAAGTTTCGATATCTTACAAAGTAAGCATGAAATTTTAAAAAATATCTCATTCTACCTCAGAAATTCACCATGTCCAGAACAGGGTTTATTATGAACCTCAACTGTACTTCCCCATATTATTCTAGTAAAACTTTTTATGGTGCGCTGTGTAGCTAAAGACGAGGCTTTTATACACTGGTACGTTTGTTCGAGTGTAGCAAACAAAAGGGAAATAATAGAAACTGAAAATGGATTTTCTCCAAAATTTGCCCCTAAAATCTGGAATTAAAATTTTCTGTAGCTTGCAACACTGCTATTACACAGACAAAAAAGCATCTTAAAATAAACTCTGGTATCCCTCTAATATATCCTACAAGTATTGTGACGGTATCTAATAAGGTAAACATGTCAATAAAAAAATATCTCATTCTACCTTTAAAAAATCACAATTAGAGAACAAGATCTACTGTAAACCTCAACTGTACCTCTCTTAATTAACCTATTGAAGCATTCTATAGTGCTTTGCGTAGAGCAAAGACGAGACTTACAGATACTGGTACATATGTTCCAACGTAGCCAACAAAGAGGGAAATAATAGAGACAAAACAGATAATTTGCCCAAAATTTCCCCCTAAAATCTGGAATGAAAATTTTCTATAGCTGGCAGCACTGCTATCAGACAGGCGGAAACTATCTTAAATTAAACATTGGTACACCAATAATATATCCTACAAGTATTATGGCGATATTTAAGGAACAAAGCTTCTAATTACCAAAAATATATTACGGTAAACAGAAAAGTAGGGAAAAGCTACAAAAATGAATGGTTAGAACCTAAATACGAATTTTTCGTGCGCCCCCTAATTACCCCATTGTAACGATCTGTACTTGCGTTTGTTAAGTAAGGAGAAATATTCGATTGGCGTAACTTGACTTGCACTCGGGCTTATAGGTACGAATTTATAAACAAAAATTCCGTATTTTTGCCGAAATTTAGGGAAATTTTAATTTCCTTAATTGGCAACACTGCGCGCAGGCCCGTCCAATTGATGTCAACAGGTATCCATCCGAGGCATCTACCTGGCAAGTCTTAATTAGGTCTTTCTACAACGAAGGAAGCTACAGGGAAAAAAGAAGTAAAGGTAATTCGAAATTAGAAAATTCTCGAATTTTTGACTACGGTGAAATTTGAGAAGGAAATTCGACATCAGAAGAAAAAGAAATTAATATGATAAACTATGGTCCAACCATATTTGGCAAGAATAATATCCCGATATCTTAATTAATGTCCACACAGGAGCGGATTAAAAAAGTGACACATCCGTGTGTGCCACTTTGGCCACCTGGGCCACCGAGTGTACATTTGATTACTTTTTTTTTTTTTGAGTACTAACCCGTGTTGTTGTTGTAGTTATAGTCTCAGCTAATAATATCGTTGTTGTAAACTGACTTTATAAGGATTTTTTTTTTCCTTTTTACATCTTAGTTCCAACACTGTTGGTGAGAAATGCAGGGTGTTTCAAAATGAATATCGGCGTTTTAAGACTTCGTAGTACTTATTACATTTTACGTACAATTATAAGCAATGCATCAAGTAAAGGAGTATCTCCTACAAGTGTTCGGTGTGAGATTAATTCGTCACACGGCACACATCTGGTCGATAGGCGAGAAAGGCCCATAAACGTTCTGCCATATGGCATAAAACACATTGAATTTAGGGGAGTCTCGTTTCAACTGCACCATCTCCTGAGGATTTGCAGACGGCCAGATGCAAACATTATGAGTGCTCACAATAGCTCTTAGTAAAATACTGGAACGCATCATTGTTAAACGTCTTCGTTCGTACCTGGCACTTCACAACGTCATTCCACTCGAACAAGCTGGTTTCAGGCTTTCTTTCAGCATAAATGATCAGTTGCTTCGCCTTTCCAATTCCATCTATAATCACTTTAACACAGGCAATCCATCATGTTTGGTCCTGTTTGACCTCGAAAATGGATTCGACAAGGTTTGGCATCCCGCTCTCATTTATAAACTCGAACATCTCCGCTTGCCCATTGCTTACATCAGATTCATTTTTAATTTTCTTTCTTGTCGACTGGCATACGTCTGTAGTAACTCCAGTTTTTCATTTCCCATTTTCCTACATTCCCCAAGTTCCCCAAGGATGGGCTTTGTCGCCGTTATTATATATTCTCTTTGTTTCCGACTTTCCTGCTGTTCCAGCTACAGTTAAACTCTTCCAGTATGCCGATGACACTGCTATCTTTGCGACAGGAAAAAACATCCACCAACTCAATCTCGCTCTACAGGATTCTATCAATGCTTTTGTTACTGGTGCTCTCATTGGAGACTAAAAATAAACGCTGCAAAATCTCAAGCAATTCTCTTTCTTGCTTCGAAGCATCGTTCCCGTGTCCACAGAAATCGAAGACTTCTGCACCTCACAGTGAGAGATGTATTGCTTAACCCTACTCGCAGTGTCAAATATCTTGGAGCCATTTTCGATCAGCATCTAACCTGGAAAGCCCATCTAAAAGATATTTCAAAGAAGGCTTACTCTCGCCTCAATCTCCTGAAACGTCTTGCTGGAACTACCTGGGGACTCAATGCTCATACAATTCTCAACACATACAAGGTCTTTCTCCGTCCTATTCTCACGTACGGATTTACAGCTTGGATATCTGCTCCGATCCACTACTATGAGAAATTACGCATCCTGGAACGTCATGCTTCGCGAATCGCTTTCCGTATCAAATTACCAAGTCCCACTCAAGATCTTTGACAGACTAACGTTTCCACACAACTTGTATCATTTAGAAGCACCCCGAACCAAATACATCACCCAGCGCCTGCACAACAATCATCCACTTATCCAGAAAAGTTTTGAAGACCACGCCCGAAGCATCTCCTCTGCTACTGCTCTTTTCTATCCGCTCTCATTACTCATTAATCTATACCGTTACACTCTACCTCCAAACCACCCTGACACAGCCTATTACGAACCATACTCTACAGAGGGTCATCTATCTCACATATGGCCATCATATGCACAGTAATACCTTCTGTACTAACAGGGCTTCTCTGTTTTAATTGTTGCCTAGCGCCGCCCCTAGGCGAGAAGATAACCTGCATTTGTACAACTAACAGAACCTATGTGTTGTAGTGAGTTTCGCACTTCATTTCATCTTCTCATCTCATATCATTTTCCAGTTATGCTTTTCCTTCACTGAAGCTTGTGTATTTCCTTTATCTCATGATTATTGTTAAAAGCCATAATGACCATCGCAATTTGAACAATAAAGATTATGTATCAACCCATATCCCAACCACTCTTCCCCTACCGAGGGCGTAACTCTCTTCGGGTAGTAGCTAGCGTCGGCTAGCTGAAAAAGAAAAGCCTTTGTTCGCATACTTCACCAAGAAACCTAACCTCTGTTGTGCCAGTTACTGTGCCAGCGAGGACCAACTATAGCAATAAGTACTTGCGAGCATAGCACACTTACAATACTTAGGCGATTGACGAAAGTTTTCACTTTTGTAATGTGTCTTGTTTTTTGAACTCATCACACATATTTTTAATCGTATTCATCTTCATTTGAGCTTCGGCTCTCGGCTGTTCTATCACGATGAAAGACTTTGGCAAGGATACCGGAAATTCGAATCTCGGTCACGATTTAAGATTACTACCTCTCGGGCCTAACGGTCGCCAGAATACACAGCCACACATTGTTACGGAAACATCTCGTTCAGACCGTAACACTATTCCTTTTACCTATGCTGACTGCGCAACTAAAGGACATAGGATTCGTTCTCGATCTCCCTCTGACGGCGAGCAAACCCTAGATCCAAAGAAACAACGGATTACTCCCAACGTTAGTCAGACTACACTTCCAGCTGGCAGTCATACTATGGATTGGACATCCATTTCTGCCGATAATCAATAGCTGGAATATCAACCAGATCCCGTGTACAACTTCTTACTAACTGACTATGATCCGAAGTATGACACTGTTCGTGCTGTTTTTCAGAAATTAGTCAAGTATGTCCCTCGTCCTGAGATTCGTGGAATTAAAGACACGCCGTAGCATTATTTTGAAATCCAGTAACACAAATTTCGCCACGCATGTTCGTAACAAGGCAACTTATGAATTTTTTGGGACGAAAGCAAAGATTTCTACTTTGAAATCGAGTACACGCAAAAGTCCTCCTCCACCACGGCGACCTCCTATGTTGTCCGTAGTTATTCGTGGTATAGAACCTGATCTTACTGATGATGAAATTCTTGCTGAATTTTATCAGGAGGGGCTACCTATAAAGCGTTGTATTCAGATCAAGAACAACCAGGGGCCAACCGCTCTGGTCCGAGTGGTAACTGATCAACAGCAGTTGATCAATCAACTTCTAGCTAAGGACATATATATATATATATATATATATATATCGAAGCCGATATAAGGTCGAGCCATCTCGCACGCCAACACCTATGTCTGTTCGATGCGACAAGTGTCAACAATATAACTCACACCCCAACAGCAGCATGCACAAACAACATCAAATGTAATTA
Source organism: Thermobia domestica (assembly GCF_964235325.1). Taxonomy (NCBI): domain Eukaryota; kingdom Metazoa; phylum Arthropoda; class Insecta; order Zygentoma; family Lepismatidae; genus Thermobia; species Thermobia domestica. The sequence continues at coordinate 80,738,391 of NC_137470.1, forward strand.
TTTTACCCGCGAACATCCTACTAAAAACTGTCCAAACCTTCAAGAACCACCACGTTGTGATCGCTGTTCTGAACATCACCCAACACACAGCTATAAGTGTAAAGCTAAGCCTCAACCTGATCCAGCTAAGCCTGAACATGTTGTTCCGAAACGTTCGGTTGATGCACCAACTCCACCAGCAAATTCGTTATGTCATCCAGTTACTGCAGAAGATCTCCGTTTTCTCACTATTTCATTACAGAACATTCATCCATTTCTTCGCAACCATATTCTAACTCAAATCATGCACGCAGCCAAACTATTATTTAATTTACACTTCAGACAACTTACTCCGGACCAACAGTGCGTTTCCAAATCCAACCACTTGAAGTTTATGTTTAAGATGGATCATTCAACCTATTCGCTTATATTATTTATCATTATGACTTACAACTTACTGTTTCCTAACACTCGATCTCTGTTGACGCACCAAGTACTTTTCACACAGCTTCACCGGGAAGAACACATTGCCGCATTTGCACTAAATGAAACTTACCTTCTACCATATTTAACGTGTTATATACCAAAGTGTCATCTACTTCGTCACGACGCTCTACGGTCCACGTCTCTACGTAGGCACAGCTATTGGTATCCGGCACATTCTTCCTTATCGTGCAGTTACGGTTTCACCTACACTTCACCTTCCTGAACATAATATCATAACGGTCTATTTTCGAGGCAGCACAGTTACACTTGTCACCATTTACTATCGTCCAGGACGAGCTATCAACTATGATTTCTTCCGCCAAATTGATTCCAATTTCCGGCATTAAATTGTCATGGGCGACCTAAATTTTCATAGTCGCTCACAACGAGACAAGGACAACTTTTTAGATTTTGTTCAGAATAAAACAGGAGCTGAATTCCATAATTTACCGAAACCTACATGTCCTATCAGTAGCACTACTCCTGACGTAGTCATAACCTCATCAATCATCTCTCTCTCAGTCCATCCATATATATGTACTAGACTCCATAGGTAGCGACCGTGTTACCATCAAGGTCGAACTTCATTGTTCTCCTAGCACTCAGCCTAAGCCCTCTCCTCAAAATGTCTACTGCTACCAAAGAGCAAATTGGGACCAATATCGCTCCGACTTAGACGTTGCCGTAACTTCGCTCACTCTATCTGGTACATAAAAAATGAAATTAAATTTTTGCGTTTTACGTCCCACGTTTATGCCGGTTAGGCTAAAGAAGACGGTGATGATATGTAATGAATTAAATGGTGGAATGAAGAAAGTGAGAGGAAACGGGAGAACCCCGAGGAAACCAACGCACACGGTGCCTAGTACACAATACGAGCTTGATATAACAGGAACTGCTCTAACTACAGCCATACAGGACGCAGCACAACGTTCCATTCCAACAATCGAAGTTCAGTTACATAAACCTAAGCTACCTCTGCAATATTTACCATTTATTACAGTCTCACGCAGAGCTTTCCATGAATATATAATTACGGGCAAGCTTGAAGCCCTGCGACTTCATCGGCAATACTTACGGATAACTCATAACTATATCGTTGCGTTTAAGAAACGTAACTGGATCGAAACTTGCAACCCACTTGCTAACGAAGCACATCCTACGAAATATTGTCGCAAATTTCATCAGCTAACTGGTTGTGTTTCTCGTACGCTATACTCCATTGTTCATAACCATCAAGCAGTCCTTACTGAACGGACAAGGCCAATATATTTGCTTCATATTTTCAAGGCATTTTTACACCACTACCCGGATGGTATACACCAGACCGACTACAATCAGTTATCAACCAACATGCCGATGCAGCTTCTGCTTCCTTTCGACCATCTGCTGATCATACTTTAGAATCAAATAATCCTCTAACCATGGCAATTCACCTCGAAACTATTAGTAATGCACTTATAGGCAAACGGAATACCTGGCTTTGATTCTATTACATTGTTCTCGTCAGACAGGCATCTCATTCTTTCCTCCTCTTTCTTAGCAGCATTTATAACTTTATTCTACGAACTGGATTTTTTCCGCTCGACTGGAAATACTCCAAAGTTCTTCTTTTCCATAAACCAGAGAAATCTCCATCAGAAGTCACATCGTACCATCCTATTCACTTCACAAGTTGTCTCTGCAAAATCTTGGAACGAATCCTTGTATGTCGCATGCACAACCATCTCAAATCACATAACCTTATTCCAATTCATCAAGCTGGATTTAGAGCACACTTTAGCACTCTAGATCAATTATTCCGCCTCACCACAGCCATTTATAATCAGTTTAATACAGGATATCCTTCTTGCCTTGTAACGTTTGATCTAGAAAAAGCCTTCGACAAGGTTTGGCACCATGGCTTACTATACAAACTTCGTAACTACCTTCTACCAATCTCCTACATCCGATTCGTCCATTCCTTCTTAATAGGACGACTAGCTTATATCTCAATCCATGGAATGCTATCTTATCCCATCTTTTTACAATCTGTAATACCGCAAGGGTGATCTTTATCTCCTTCATTATACTTATTGTACGTCGCGGACCTAGTCGTTCCTAATACCACCACAATAGTCCAGTTTGCGGACGACACTGCGTTTTTCACAACTGCCCGTACTGTACGATCTCTTAATGAAACCATGCAAGCAGCTATTGACGCATTCGTGCGATGGTGTCATATATGGAAGTTGAACATTAACTCCTCAAAAACACAAGCTATAGAGTTCTTGCCACGTAGACACCGCTCTCGAATACATCGAAATCCGAATCTACTTCGTCCTCAGGTTGATCTTACGCCTGTTCCCTTGTCAACCACTACTATGTATCTCGGTGTCATTTTTGAAACTCATCTTACATGACCTCCACATCTTACCAAACTCCTAGGCCAAGCACAAAAGCGACTTAATCTCCTGAAACGACTAGTTGGCAGAACCTGGGGGCTTCGAGCACGTACCGTAATCAATACATATAAAACATTCATGCAAAGTACGCTAACATATGGACATGCAGCTTTGATATCTGTACCGTTAAAATTTTACCAAAAACTTTCTATCCTCGAGCGCCATGCTATACGCCTAGCATATCGTATAAGTTTGCCGCATCCAACGAGATTACTTTATGAGATTATCGACTTTCCGCCATTACTTAATCATCTTGAACAACTTCGTATACGTTATAGCTGCAAACGATTTGCTTAGCACCACCGCCTAATGCTTGACATCCTCCGATACGACCGTGATAATGATGCACCGCCCAATTTCGTTGATACTCCCCTTCAGCACTTCATGACACTATATCATGTACAGTTAGATAACGATATGATGGACCCCGAAATCTTTGCAGTTTATCGCCCGCATGAATTTTCATCTCATATCTATCCCTCATACGCACCGTAAGTACCTATTAACAAGAGCATCCTCTGTCATCATCAGTTCCTGAATAGACCCAGAAGCGGAAGATAACTTCATTCGTCTAAACTATCATAACCTAGTGATGTGACGTCCAGAGCATTTCATTTCATCTATTTCATCAACTACATTTGCACCTTTATTTTTTGAGTTCAATTTACCTTTTATTCCATGCTTTGTGTTCATGTATGTGTGTTTCTTTCTCTGAATTACTTCACTTAATCGATGCTTAATATTAATATAATAAATAAATAAATAAATAATAAGTATGAAACCTTTTAGACCACCTATATTTCCTTCAACTCAATAAATCTAATTGATGCACTTACCCGAAGAAAGGTCACAACCCTTTAACAGGGATGACGGACAAAAAAGCGCCTTTGTTGCTATTGTAGCATTTTAATAGATTATTATTATTATTATTATTATTATTATTATTATTATTATTATTATTATTATTATTATTATGCGTATAATTGTATGAATTTCAATGGCAAATGTAGTCGAATGTTAGAAAGTGATTATGGGAGAAATATGTAATAAACTAAATAGATGCGCGTAATTTTATTGTAAAATTATATAGCGAACGCACTTTATCTTATCCTAAAGGGTTATAGTCGAATATACACGGTTAAAGGGGCACTCTCACGGTCAAATTAAAAGTACTCAATGATTTATTGCTCTACAAGGAGAGGTTTGCTTATGTGAGTGTCACAATATCTTACTCAAAAAATCTTTCTTTAAACCAAAAAAAAAAAAAAAAAAAAAAAAACTTATATAGACGTTCTTCAATGAGGAATATATCACGAAACGTTCTTCAAGTTAAGGCTAAGTCATAGTTTTCAGCGATGGTCCCGATTTACAATACAATTCTTTAGGTATGCGCACGAGTCGACCTAGAACTCGACTCGACTAGAAACTGGAAGCGAATTCGAGTCGAGTTTCGAGTCGAGTCAAAGGTAATTTTCTCAAGGAGAGTTCCAAGTCGAGTCACTTTTCTGAGGTCCAGTTTCAGTCGAGTGATTTTGATAAATGGCTCGCTCGTTTAGCTCATTTTAACTCGTTTTAAAATCATTACCTGATTAGACTGGAAAGCGAAAGCTATGGGAAATGTAAGCAGTAATGTGGAATACTTTTAGTGTTGCTCACGAGATGGGACATTGCTCGCATCTCGTCTCGTCTCGATTAACAAGACGACAATGTATTTTTATAACGAGACAGCCTCAAATGTCGTAAGCACTAACATAAGTATATACTATATTTCTTCCCACCAAGGCTAAGACCTGCACGGTCGAAGATTTGAGCCGAAGCAGCCAAACCTGGGTAGTGATGTTAACCGACTCAGCTCGATTCAACTGAGCGAACAGCTTGAGCCGACTCGGTTGAGATGGGGTACTTACTCGGCTCAGGCGAGCCATCGGCTCGAGCCAGCTTGGTTGCGGTAAGCCATCAGCTCGGTTTGGTTCTACTCGAGACTGCTTGGTTGAGGAAATGAGCTGTGAGCCGACCCGTTCGAGCCGTTGAGAATCCTAAACCCGAGTCAAGCAGCTCTGAAGAAGTTTGGCCGGCGCCCTCTAATTTCTAACGATTTTTGGTTTGAGCCCGGATGCTTGCTTCTCCGGAACTCAAATCCAGAACCTCGTGAACGATGTCCTTGCCTCGTAGATTTCACGACTACCGAGGTCAGTAGTCAACTAGTGTTTAGTATTCAGATATACCTATCTTTCATGTATATACGTGGTGTTGTTATAATAATAATAATAATAATAATAATAATAATAATAATAATAATAATAATAATAATAATAATAATAATAATAATAAGTGGAAGTAGTAGTAGTAATAGTTTTAGCATCATTAATAGTAATTCTGTTGTTTATGTAGGATACGTGAAGAAATTACTTGAAACTACACACAGCATTTGGCTAGATTTTCTTCGTTTTGACTCGACTCGAATCGAAAATCGAGTCAAATTCGAGTCGAGTTGGATGAAATTTTTCGAATTGAGTTCTCGAGTCGAGCTCAAAAATGTCTTTTTTGAGTCGAGTTGAGTCGCGTTTGAGTGAAAACTCCCTCGAACTCGCTCGTGCCAATCCCTACAATTCTTCTTTATCTTCTAGTTCCCAAAGAAGAAAATACGATAGAAATAATTTTTACATTCTTTGAATTATATCAACACATGTAGAAGTAGTGTGCTATGATTATCTAACATAACTACTAGTTTATTTTCTTATCTTTGTCTGAGGAATTAATCGCAAAGTGTCAAAGCAGAGAACTGCCATTACAGTGACCCGTGTTCGAGTCCCGGAGTGCCATTTATTATTTTTTCGTTGTTGGAAGGTATTGTTTACGTAACTGATATTGTAATTCTGTTATTTAATTATTATCATAATTATTATTGTAATATCCTATGTGATGTCGTAAACAAGAAATTCCACGCATCAATGTTTACAAACAGCACCACATGGTTCAGCAAGAGGATCTTCCACCAGAGGGACCTATAATCACATGCACACGACGGCTTCTGGCCCCTCCCATGGGGCAGAAGACGACATCGGAGCAGCAGCGCCACCGCAACCCAAAAGGACCCCATAAATTGGATTGACCCTAGAAATTTCTGGTGACCCTCCTACTGTCTGCTTTGGGACTTTAGGAGTAACCTAACCCCAGGGCCTCTAGTCTGCTTCGGGACTACGCCTATCCTTTCTCCTGGCTTTGCCTGCTTCCTGGCTCTGACTGGGAATCCCAAACTCAGCCGCTTTGCCTGCTTCGGGGCTCTGTTGGCCATCTAACCTACCCACTGCTTGCTTCGGAGCTTTGGGCACCTAAAATCCACTCCTCTTTGCCTGCTTCGGGGCTCTGTTTGAGATCCTGCCTGCGACCTTACGGTCAAAGACCACCTATAACTCACCTTGATTCTAGAAAGATCAATTTGTATAGTATTTTGTGAAAATGCTTTTATAAAGAAAAAGTTTTATAATAAAACTGGTAGTGGGAGTCGATTCCGGACGCTCTTTTTATTAAATGCTCTACCCAAAATCCTATATGAGACAAAGTTTTACATGGTAGAGGCTTTGACCGTTTCAGTATCGATCTGAATATTCCCATACCGGACAGTATTTTATTAACTTGAAAGTGAACTATTTTTTGCAAAGATATGTGATTTTCTTAAGTGTACAATTAGTGAATCATATTTGACTTTATTTTAGTGCATGCCTCAAACTAGAACTGGAAAGAATACTTTTCCGGATGACGGTACAAATATGGAGCAGAATTCGCGCCCTTCCTTTAATATACCACACCTCACTAAGACACGTTACGGAGGACCCCGAAAGATTCTTTATGCTTTTCGACCATCTTGCATTGTTGCATTCGTGGAATGAGCAGAAACAGAAAGAACTATTACCTATGTACTTACAAGACGTAGCACTTGACTTAGTCGTACAGTTAAAGGCCCAGAATCAGTTAGACGCGCTTAATTATGAACAATTAAGAGACAAATTAGTTGAACTCAGCAGACCGAGATTACCGGCATACCGGGCGGAATTTGAAATTTTTCAAGTCCAACAAGGTGAAAACGAGCCTATAGATGCGTATTTTCTCAGAAAATTAAGGGTCATTAGACAAGTTCTGCCTCAGGCCACCGAGGAGCAGAAAATAAATTATTTATCCTTAGGTTTAAAGAAAACTTTTTGGCAAAATATAGCGTTAGAAACATTTACAACTGTTCACGCCTTACAAACGCATTTACACGATCTCGAGAAAGCAAATGACCTAATGAAGAAACGTGATTATGTGGAGTTACAACAGGCATTTTATTCACTCTGCGATCAGAGTACACCAGTCAGCAATTTACATTCATCAGCAATCCCTGGCGCTTCCTTCCCTATGCATCAACAACAACTGACCTATTCATTATGTAACCCAACACCTAGTTGGAATCAATACCAGCAACCAGCTCTAATTTTTCTTACACCTTCAGCACCGCAGCTACAGGGTGCATCACAAAATCAGATAACTCCAAATCCTTCCCCCCAAGTTGCTAATCCGAATCCCCCTCCCGAACCCCCCGCGCCTAGCACATCTAGCAATTCCAGTGGAAATAATTCATTACATTTCACTAAATTAGCAAATCAAATGGCTGAACTGTCTCTTCTAGTAGCTCAAAATGCTATAAAGAACTCACAATTTAAGAGAGGTGTACATAACAATTATGGGTCGAAAAATACAAATAATGGTAATCAAAATCGGCAGAGAAATGAAAATAAGAACAGTTCTAAAAATAATAATAAAAATAATAATAGTAATCCTAGGCCGGAAATAGTTACAGTATGCGGTACATGCTATAAAAAAGTCATTCTTCCAGTACATGTAGTAAGAACAATCAGCAGGGAAACGCCAAGGGGCCCCCAGGACAAACACTCTCAAGAACATGTTCTGAGGGCCGGAAATCAGGAAAGAAGTGAACAACAAAAACTGGTAAATACATCACTTTATGCAGTGGCTCCATTATCAGATAGAAGGGAGAACATTAAACTGTTAAATCCCGAACATAAATTATTAATTAATGTAAGAATTAATAAAGAAAAATGTCCTGTAATCATTGACACTCGCAGTTCATTGAGTCTTTGGCCTAAAAATTGGCTTCCACCAAATACAAAATTGATTTCTTTTAGCACTAATCTACGAGGAATTGAGGATTCCATCGTAAATTTACGCTATATAGCTTTGATTACATTCAGAATTAGCTCAACAACATTTTCTCATTATTTCAACATTTTAGAGCATGGAGACTTTTTGTCTTTATTCGGTAAAGGCATTCTAAATCGATTACAGAACAAAATTGACTTAAAGAATAACATGTTGTCAGTATACAAGAAACCACGGCCTCCGCAGTATCCAATTGAAATTGATACCCAGGAAAAATTATCTGCTAACGCTATGCATACAATAAAACAGCTCAAGTCGGCTGATGTTTTTACAACTCGAAAGGTACCATACCAGCCAGGTCACATTTCTTTTTACCAATTAATGTCAAGAATCGGCAAAAGAATAATGAATACATTTTTATCTCTCCATTAGAAAATTTGCTAGACAAATACGGACTACAAACATTGCCTACTAAAGTACCTAAGAATAATTTGACTTTATTGATATCAAATCCTACTAGTAGACCGGTAATGTTAATAAAGAGCACCCCAATTACGTATGTTGAAGAGAATGTTCAAGAAGTAGATTTAGAAGGTGATTTCCAAAAAGACGAACAGAATGACGAAACATTTTATAGAATGGAACAAGAAATTCAGAATAGATTAGAAGAGACCAAGTCACTTCTTGATGTTTCGGACATGTGTGGCCGGCGTCCTCTAACTTTTAACAATTTTTTGTTCGAACTCGCTCGGATACTTGCTCCTCCGGAACTCAAACGAACGTGAACGGTGTCCTTGCCTCCTAGACTTCACGACTACCGAGGTCAGCAGTCAACTACTTTTTAGTATTCAGTTACAAACCACCTATCTTTCATCTTCATACACGGTGTTCTTATAATAATAATAATAATAATAATAATAATAATAATAATAATAATAATAATAATAATAATAATAATAATGATGATATAGTAGTAGTAGTATCATTGATAATAATTATATTATTTATGTAGGATACTTGAAGAAACTACTTGAAACTACACGCAACATTTGGCTCGATTTGGATCGCTTTGGCTCGACTTGACTCGAAACTCGAGTCAAATTCGAGTCGCGTTGTGCGAAATTTATCGAGCCGAGTTCTCGAGTCGAGCTTAAAGATGTATGTTTCGAGTCGAGTCGAGTTTCAATGAAAACTCGCTCGAACTCGCTCCTGCCCATCCCTTATCCGAAGTGTCACTGTTCATCTCAGAGACCCCAAAAACTATGGATTCGGCACTGGTAAATATCGGTCATTTTCAATAAATTTATATATCTCCTCCTCCTCCTCCGTGTTGCGAGGCACGGCATCGGAAGTGTCACTGTTCATATCAATGACCTCGGAAACCATGACTTCGACATTGATAATAATCATTTTCGATATTTTTTATATCTCCTTCCTCCACCTCCCCCAAAGTTGCGGTGCTGAATTTTCATTTAAACGGGATCGGAAGTATCACTGTTCATCTTAGCAACCCCGAAAACTATGGATTCGACACTAATATTAGGTCATTTTTTTTAAAATCGTTTTTATGTATATCCACCTCCACCAAGTTACGGGGCTGAATTTGGACGTAAACGGTATCGGAAGTGTCAGTATTCAACTCAAAGACCTCAAATGCTATGGATTCGACATTAATATTCGTCATTTTCTGTCATTTTTATATCTCTCTCCCCTTTCCCTACCCTAAGCTGCACCGTCAAAGTGATATGACAGAAACCATCCCAGATTCGAACCTCATCTATAGAGAAAATATTATCGAGATCGGTCGGGTGGTTCAAGAGTTACTAAGTTTAATTATGTTGTACATTTTCCCCTCCTCTTCCCGGCCCTAAGTTCTACCGTCAAAGTGGTATGAAGAAAACCCAACTCCAAACTTCATCTATGATGAAAATTTTATTGAAATTGACCGGCTGGTTCGAGAGTGATGAAGTTACAAAGACAGTCACTTTTATTTTTATTTTTAAAATATATCTCCCCCTTCCCCGCCCCTACGTTGCACAGTCGAAGTAAAATGATTAAAATCGTTTCAGCCCTGAACTTCTTATATGTGGAAAGTTTGATCGAGATCGGTTGGGTGCTTCAAGAGATTAGGAGTCACAAACATAATCACTTTCAATTTTGTAATATAGATTTATTGTTGTAGTATAATGTTATATCGCTCAATCCTCGACGTGTCGTATATCTAAGAAGGCTAAAAGTTATATTAATAAACAATTATTCAACGTATAAGCATCCGCCCATGAAATCAAACTTGCGGTCAAATGCACTAAATTTTTGTCAATGCCATGAAAATGTTATTTTCGATATTCATATTATGAGCACACATTAAAAATTTCCAACGGATGTAGTCGGCATTAATGGTATACGGAATTACCAATGTTCAATACTACATTTCTCTTTAGTTTAGGAAGAGGAACACTACTAATATGCTTTGAAATGATATGAAGTATCTAGTTTAACGTCCCACGTTAGAAACCAAGGCTAAAGGAGACGGTGATGATGAGAAATGACTGAAACGGTGGAATGAAGAAAGTAAGAGGAAACGGAATTCAGAAAACGACATACTGTTGCTATACGCTACAGGGGCAGATCGATTCACATGGATTGCATAAATCACTGGGAAAACATTCACTACAGCGGCATTTTTAATGAAGCTAAAAAATTCAAGTAAGAGATGTAATGATTTTTTCCTTCTTTTTTACACTCTATAAAAAAATTCAAGTAGTACCAGTCTTGAGCAAGACTCTTGCGCAAGAGTCTTGGTCTTGGTCCTGCAGGTATGATCTTGGTCTTGGTCTTGCACCCCTTGGTCTTCGTCTTGGTCTTGGTCTTGCATGCAAGACTTGCAAAAACTGCAAAACCAAGACTCTTGTGCTCATCACTACTCAACCCGTTCCAAACATACAAGACTGGTGAGGACTTTCATTTCCCCATGTATATTGATAGATTGTGTGAAATCTCCATAGTAGATAGATTTTTAAAACCTACCTACAAAGCTTATTAGAACGAAGAAAGTACTTATGAGAGTCACGGGCACGAGGGTGTAATAAAAGGGGGTCGTGATATGAAATAAGTTGACAATTACTAATCTATATTGAAATATGCTGTACCGAACACAGTGTAGTCTTAACCAGCATAATATAAATGAAACGGTCGGTTGCAAGCAGTAATGCTATTCAGCCGGTTCGCTAGAACAGGTTGTTAAAATATTTCGAATTCGCAGAACCTTTTGTCATACCCAGATATAACAGTAAATTTTACCCAGATATACCCAGGAACTATAAATTTTAGTTTAACTATCTTTGTTTTCAGAAACACTTACAGCTAAAGGGTTAAACATGTGATTCCGCTAAACAAAGTATAAGCGGCTTCTTTCTTAATTTGAAATGCTCAGATATGCTAAATGAGAACTGGGATCACACGAGTGTAGCGATGTGAGTTTGAACGCATACATATCAGTATCAAAAGTTGTCGATCTATTGCTGGATTAAGGTATTTCCAATATATTTGACAACCATCTATCTTGAGTAATTTCTTTGCAAGATATTTGCACTACCTAATTTCGTCACATCTGCTTGCATTAGGATGCTGTTTAGGTCTCTACTTGTCACTTGTGCTATCCAGTAAAACAAAAAATGCTTTTGTCTGCCTTGTATGGTTTGATTCTTAAAAGAGTTATTTCTTTCTACCTATCCATCTAGTATCTCTCTCTCTCTCTCTCTATATATATATATATATATATATCCGAGAGAGAGAGAGAGGGAAAGGGAGGGAGAGATGCACTGTATATAACGATACGTATGTATATATACAAACCAGTTATAAAAACATTAGAATAACATCACTGGTTGCAACTACAGAGCAAAACATCTTAACAAATAAGTTATTACACGATTTTGAAATACGTATGTTTAAAATTATGTTTAAAACTGTTTAAAATGTTTAAAACATGTTTTTTCGTGTTTGTTTCAAAAGATATTTAAAATATTTTAAACATTTATTTTTTAAAAAAAAAAAAAATTATGTTTTCCAATCCTGGTTTCTATTTTCTAGTGAATTCAACTGCTATTACGTAGTGCAAATTTGGGATTAAAAGCCCTATAGTCCGCCAATATATATATATATATATATATATATATATATATATATATATATATATATATATATATAGCCTGTTCCATAATTCGTATACTTTTCAACAGTACTTGAAGAACGAAGTTTTCACACTATTAATGTGAAGTTTGGCATTCTTATTCAAAAATGTCTGAATGTTTTACATTTTATTTATTTATTTATTTATTTATTTATTTAAGAACAAGAACACAACAGGTTATTCTATCCAATTACAGTGTTCATACCACAGTTACATAGAATATCTATAATATATTTGCGAAATCTATTCTGACTCATACTGTGTATATCCAGAACTTTTTTACATTTACTCAGTTTGTTGTAGACTGCACCCATCCTCCACGTTGGTGACTGTTTTGTTGCATTTGTTCGAGATTTCTTAGAATAAAAGAAATTTCCATTGCTCACACGTATGTTTCCATTGGGTAACCTGAGATGAAAGGCAGAGACCAAATCCTTACTATTTAATTTGTTATTTAATATTTTGTACAAGAATATCATGTCATTTAACACTCTTCTGTGATTGAGAGACATCGTGTTAAAATTTTCATTAAGAGAAGTACTATTTTCATATGTGGGGAAGATGCCTGTTCTCTTGTACGCCAGAAACCGCAGAAATTTATTTTGAACTCTTTCTATTCTAATAGAGTCTTTCTTCGTGTAGGGGTTCCATATAATAGACGCATATTCTAATTTTGATCTAACAAATGAAAAATATAATTTCAGTAAAACATTCGACTTATTAAATTCCCTTCCCATTCTCAAAATGAATCCAAGATTTTTGTTTGCGTCATTTACAATTTGATTTATATGATGCTCAAACGATAGTTTGTTATCATATATTACACCCAAATCTTTGACAGTTTGTTCCCCCTTTAATTCTTTACCATCTATCTTATATTGAAATTCAATAACATTCCGTTTCTTAGTGAAGGACACGGTTTTGCATTTATCTGAATTTATCTTTAACAAGTTGTTCTTGCACCATTCATTTACTCTTTCTAGATCCTCCTGCAAACTGACACAGTCCTGTGCTGTTGTAATTCTCCTATATAATTTTAAATCATCTGCATAGAGTAGTTTATGTGATGTTTTAATACAATTAGGAAGGTCATTAATGAATATTATAAAAAGTAACGGCCCTAAATTAGATCCTTGTGGGACTCCAGAAAATTGAATATATTCAAATGATCTACAGGATTTATAAACCACATATTGTTTTCTGTCCATCAAATATGACTTCATAAGAGCAATTAACTGATCAGAAAAGTTGAGAAATTTAAGTTTATTCACTAACAACGTGTGGTTTACCTTATCAAATGCTTTCGCAATATATATATAAACTACATCTATTTGATTATTACTCTCCAATGTATCAACTAGATGGTCAGCGAAGACAGCAAGATTTGTTACGGTGGATCTGCCAGGAACGAATCCATGTTGATAATCCGATATTACTGGTTTAATGTGATTTTCAATGCGCTTATAAATTATGCTTTCAAATATCTTTGCAAATGAGTTTAGAATACAAACCGGCCTATAATTTTGAATTTCTTTACTGTCATTATTTTTTAGGAATAGGGCAAACTTTTGTAAGTTTCCATTTTGCTGGAAACGTGCTGGTTTGGAGTATTAGGTTAAATAGCATGTGTAAAGGTAATAAGAAACTCTCTTCACAACCTTTTATTACATATGATGGTACATCACCGATACCTATCGAACACTTTGATTTTAGTTTTCTGATTGTCATTCGAATCTCGTCCACTTCTATTACCGCTATTTGCAACATATCATTTTTTTCATACATTTCAACTAATGTCGAATCATCTATTTCAACTAGCAGTGGTGCTCCGTCTGTATACACTGATTTAAAGTAGGTTGCAAATGCGTTTACTATATCTTTATCACATGCTAACTCTTTACCCTCATAACAAAATACATTACCATTTAAATGCTTTGTTTTACTCTTAATAAAGTTCCAAAACGTAGATGGGTCCTCTTGTATTAAATATTCCGCTCCCTTAACGAAGTTTGTATATGCGACTTGTATATCTTTCTTAATCATTTTTCGAAGTTTATTAAATTCGCGTTTATGTAAATCTATATTTGACTTTCCGAGTCTTATCGCTTTGCGGTGACGAGCTTTCATTTTAATTTTATTTATAATGTCTAGCGTGAACCAGCTAGGATAGCTTCCCGTGCTCTGTTTCTTTTTCGGAATGCATTTGTCAAATATATTATATAAGGTGGAATAAAACTTTTCAACAGCGCAATCAACGTCAGTATGTTCACCCAGTACCTCCCACTCTACCTTTCCCAATTCGTGATATAGTTGCTTGTAGTTTGCCTTACTGAAATTATAACCCATTACTTTACTTTGACTTTTTATCTTTACCTTATTGTTCTGTTTGATTTTAATTAATAGCGCAGGGTGGTGTTTATCCTCTTTAAGTACGGGGGGTTCTTCTCTCTCAACCACTACATTATCTAAATTTGTTAATAGCAAATCTAGTGTTCTACCTAAACCTACTATTTTAATAGTAAATGAGAGAAAGTCATTCTTTAGTCCCTCTTTTAGGGCGATGGCAGAAAATTTTCCTTTGGGAGAGTTAATGTTAAATTTTAGGGGCAGTCTTCCCCAATGATTATTTGGAACGGATTTGGGGCATATGAGTATTATTGCTACAAAATATAATAACACTCCTCCGCAATGTTACTATAGTTCTCTGGAACATTATTTTGGGTAACGCTCCTCTTTCTGAGGGGCAACGGGCGTAAAATATTGGTGGGTGCAGTGTTACCAAAACCCCAAATTGTACTTGGGAACACAAGCTATACGTTATTTTTCTTCGTTTCATAACATATTTCGTATTTCTTTTATGATGCTATAAATCAATAATCTTTGGCATAGTTTATATTAATAACTGGGTTGTTCTTAAATATTTCGTTCACAATTTAATTTCTTCTACACACAAAACTTCAGATATGACAGATTTAATTCTTATACTCTGCATTTGGTTCATAAGTAGTCGTCTTTAACTGGTCCAGAACTTATGTCCGGCCCGATACAACTAAATTTATTTATTCGACGAACTGGAGTAAAATTAGTACCCACTAATATATGAAATAGGATACAATCCAGGAAAAAATACAGAAATAATAACACATTATGCAGTAATTTCGCCGTGTAAGTTCAAAAGTATGCGAGTAAAATAATAATAATATTAATAATAAAAACAATAATAATAATAATAATAATTGTTCACTTTAACAGCATAGTGGTTATCGTACAAAACTTCTACGCCGAAAATCCCTGTTCGATTCACCGCCTGGTAATATAGTTTCTTCGCATAAAATAATGGCTCCAACTGTGCGAATTACAACGTTATGTCCGCTAAAGATGAAATCGTTCTTAACAGATAAATCTTCGGAGATGAGTGGAAAATGGCCCCCTCTTTGGTTATTTGAAAACAACATTTTATTTCTATTAGTTTTATACAAAATTTGTTTCTATCTTATAATTCAATGTGTTTTATTCACATTTGAAATTTGAAACATGCAAGGTCTGCTACATCTATAAGGAACACCCAATTTTCCTTTTGAACATTTGTAACTTTTCATTATGATACAGTTTGGAATTTTAATATAGGGTGTTTTTGATAGAAATTTAGCAGTAAAGCAGAATGCATTTTCTCTTTCTTTCTTTTTCTTTTCTTTTCTTTTCTTTTCTTTTCTTTTCTTTCTTTTCTTTTTGTTCAGTTCGCATTAGTAGTCTGGAATTGAAAGTATTATGTGCGCTACCTATTGGGTTTATTACAACGTATTTCGGATCAGAACGTCCAATGAACACTACCCAATTTGCAACCGAACCGGGTCGAAACAAAGCAGGTGTTAAACGTTTGACATTATGCTAGATGTGTCTATGAGATCTAAAGTTCTATGGGAAGTTGAGTATTTTATTTGAGCACTAACTAGGGATGATACCATACCGGGACCAAGAACCTGGGAAAAACTTATATATCATGTGAAAGCTCTTGCCATGAGAAGTACGAAACCGTTTTCAAATCACGGGCAAACCCGTAACCTGACCCTATAAGGGGCCAGTTTTTTTTTTTTTTTTTTTTTTTTTTGTGTTTGTGCCCCTATGTACGCATATTGGACATAAGTAAAAAATGAATGTTACACGATGCATCACGCTTAAACGCCTGACCCATCATGTTCGTTTTTGGCTCATTGCTAGAATGTGACTCCGGAAAGAATTTGATAATATCACTTTGCACCCAGACGTACCCATTTCGTCAGTGTTGCAAACGAATTGAAAATACAGTGTTATTTGTACCACTTGATGTATATCTATGAAATGTGGCATAAACATCACTCGTCCCTAGTGAAAATGTACTGTAGTCCTATTCTTCTCTCAAGGACCCCAACCTGTCAGTGTTGCTAACCGAGTGAAAAAAGTTATAAAAGAAATGAGACGTTTATACATCATTGGCAGAAATATCACACGACACTATAGCAAAAAGACGTTGAGTGTGACTATCTCCAAACCATTTTCGGTTTCCAGTGTTGCTAACCAAATGTAAACATCACAATGTTGAAAATGGCTTGCGTAACATTGAACAAATATATAACAAATGTGACTGAAGCAGCATTGGATAACGGAAAACATACTGTGAGTGTTCTTGTCTCCCAAACACTCCAGTGTGGTAGTGTTGCACACCAATGCGAACATTCAAGATTTTTGCATGACGTCTATAGCATTGGCGGACATAATTAGACTGTGACCCATACTAGATTTGTAGTATGTTAGTGTGAACCCACAGGCACACATGTTATCAGTGTCTCCAACCATTCTAAAACCCTTTTTTCTTGAAAGATTGCTGACCATGGCATGCATAGAGACAAAACTTGACATAAACATCATTCCACACAACAGCAAACACACTATGGTTGTTACCATTCCCCGATCATCACAGCCTGTCAGTATTGCTAACGTTTTCAAAATGGAAGTTCGTCAAATAGTAGTATACTAGCTTGGTGATAGTTTTATATACACTAGCTTGGTGATAGTTTTATATACCTGCAACACTTACTGCCTGTTAGAGTGTGAAAGAGTCTTTCCTCATATGTTGAGACCGGATCTGGCAGTACACACGTCTTTCGGTGCTCGTGGAGTCAGAGTTCATGGCATAATCATTTCATAATCAAATCCACTCTGATCAACGTTGACACCTGTTCTACTGTATACTTTTGTTGTGAATGGTTCCTTGTATATCTTAAACGAATCCATCCGCTTCCACTGACCGATCGTCCTGCTTCTCATGACTACCCACTGTTACGAATTTGGTGATTTTCCGTGACTGCAAATTTAATTCCTACTTGATTCGGAAAATCAATTTCCGAGAAGCTATCAATCCAGCAATCCCAATATTGGCTGCTCGATTCCGTGCATATATCTCAAGTCCTCTTCAGTAATCTGATGATACTTGGGAAGAGCATGTTCAGACAGAATCCAAGACTTTACAGATACGCAAAGAGTGCTCAACTTGAGGTTCTTCGAATCCCGATTCAATTGTCGTCCCGTGCGCTGGATATCCTTGGCAGTGACTGTAGCTCTTACACTTCTAGAAATGAAATGAAATGAAATTTTTTAGTTTTACGTCCCACGGTTATGCCGGTTAGGCTAAAGGAGACGGTGGTGATGAGAGATGAATGAAATGGTGGAGTGAAGAAAGTGGGAGGAAACGGGAGAACCCCGAGAAAACCCACGCACACGGCTTACACTTCCAGATGCTGATTTAACCTGTGTGCCTCTTGGTGCACCATCGTAGACTTCAACTACTGCAGCGGTCTCGACAGACTTCCAAAATCGCCAAGCTGCAGTTTCTTCCGAGACAGTGAATGTCTCCCCCTTGTCCACATCGGCATCCGACTCACCACCAGGAGCGAGCGGTTTACTTCAAAATACCAGCAAGTGCTATTTGACGAACTTCCATTTTGAAAACGTTAGCAATACTGACTGACAGGAGTGCTTAGGGAATGGTGACAATTACAGTATGTTTTCTGTTGTATCGAACGATGTTTATGTCAAGTTTTGCCTCTATGCGTGCAATGGTAAGGCAACCTTTCAAGAAAATGTATTTTAGAATGGTTGGAGACACTGATAACATGTGTGCCTGTGGGTTCACACTAATATACTACAATCTAGTATGGGTCACAATCTAATTATATCCACCAGTGCTATAGATGTCATGCGAAAAACTTGAATGTTCGCATTGGTTGGCAACACTACCACACTGGAGTGTTTGGGAGACAAGAACACTCACAGTATGTTTTCCGTTATCCAATGCTGCTTCAGTCACATTTGTTATATATTTGTTCAATGTTATGCAAGCCATTTTCAACATTGTGATGCTTACATTTGGTTGGCAACACTGGAAACCGAGAATGGTTTGGAGATAGTCACAATGAAGTCTTTCTGCTATAGTGTCGTCTGATGTTTCTGCCAATGATGTATAAACGTCTCATCGAACGGAACCTCTTTTATAACTTCTTTTTTCACTTTGTTGGCAACACTGACAGGTTGGGGTCCTTGGGATAAGAATACGACTAGAGTACGTTTTCTCTAGGGACGAAAGGGTTTATACCACATTTCATAGATACACATCAAGTGGTACAAAAGACTTCCGCCACATTGTATTTATAATTCGTTGGCAACACTGAACAAATGGGTACGTCTGGGTGCAAAGTGATATTATCAAACTCTTTCCCGAGTCACGTTATAGCAATGAGCCAAAAATGAACATGATGCGTCAGGCGTTTAAGCGTGATGCATCGTGTAACATTCATTTTTTACTTATGTCTAATATGTCATACATAGGGGCACAAACACCAAAAAACTGGCCCCTTATAGGGTCAGGTTACAGGTTTGCCCGTGATTTGAAAACGGTTTCGTACTTCTCATGGCAAGAGCTTTCAGACGATATATAGGTTTTCCCCAGGTTCTTGGTCCCGGTACGGTATCATCCCTAGTAATTTTCGCATTCATTTTGAAAGTGACTTAATGAATGTTTCATGCATCTTCTATATATTCGTATTATTATTATTATTATTATTATTATTATTATTATTATTATTATTATTAGTAGTAGTAGTAGTAGTAGTAGTAGTAGTAGTAGTAGTAGTAGTAGTAGTGTTATTATTATTGCATAACTTTTTGAATCTTGGCCAGTGCGATATGTCAATATATCGATATCATTGATATTGATATTGACATATATCAACATTCGATATCGCAAATATATCAACATCGATATATCAGCATAATAAATTTTCGATATTAATATTCGAGTGGCGAGGTATAGGGGGTTCCTGAGACTTGCTATGGATGAAGAAATAAAATTTAATTTTTACAATAATGTTTTCTAATGACAATTTCTTTATGATCACAAATTTCACTGTAAATAAATCAACTTGCAAATTAACATTATATGCTTTAAATTCTTAGCCGCCAGAATTTTTCTGTTACAGAAAACAAAGAAAGAAAAGAACACCTGTCAAAAGCGAATACTTCGAACTCTGACCTAGAATTTATGTTAATCAATGTGTTTGTTCCTCTCTCAACACTTTTGGCCTTTGGGACCGCTCATTGACAAAAAGTGCACATTTTACTGCTATATGCACACACGCTCTTAGATAGAATCAAAAATTTTGAAAGGAAACGTAATTTTAATAGTAATAAGAATTATTATTATTATTATTATTATTATTATTATTATTATTATTATTATTATTATTATTATTATTATTATTATTATTATTATTATTATTATTATCCTCAGGTTTGCTACGGCACTGACGTCTCTTATTTTGTGTTTGTCTGTTTCCGTTTCGTGTGAGTGTTTGTTTCTGTGCTGTTGGGCATTTATATTGTCTTTACATTATGTAAACTCTTTTACTTTTTGCGAGTTCTATTTAAAGGAAAGAAACTGATTTCCTTTGTTATCTATTTCTTTTCATTCTTCTTGTTTCAACGGCTTAACCCTTTTGTGTACAGCAACCACATATAAGGCAATAGTTATAGGTAACTAAAATTTGTTGTAAAAATCTCAATGAAATTTTCCGAGTAATCGTTCATGTACAGTGATTTTATTGAAGGTCTACTCTTCGTGTTGGGAACACTAGCAAATGACTCGCTCAGCCTTCTCGTCGAAAAAGACATACATTTTTCTGAACCCGTTTAGAAAACTTTTTCTTATTCGTACACTGTAAGACGCAGTCTTACATTAGTTTTATTAATAAAGTTTATATAGTAGTATATTTAAATGTTATCATTAATTTGCATATCAAAATGGAAATGGTTTTCTTTATTTTCAAATATTATTTATATTATTAATTAACTTAGAATCATATTTATTTTTATTTTCTAAGTATTGGTAAGATTCAAGTTTATATCGAGAATGTAACGATAGATATTGGATTTCGTATATAGAAAAATAGACTCTAGTGAGTTAGATTTTTTTTTAAGGCAAACTTGTAGAAGACAACGAAGCTCCAAAAGGTCAGTCACCTATGCTTGGTCAGCCTAGCCAACTATATTGTGAGTTGAAACTAAAAATTACTGTTTTATTTCTGTTAAGCAGCTATAAGAATACTATATAGAACTAAAAAACCATAAAACACCCTGAGTTGTAACACTACCGAAAAGGCGACAGAAAGACGGATATTTGTCTATTGTCAAAATTTAACACATAGATATAAAAACAGAAGGACAATGATGTGTTAAAATCTTGGGTTGACCGCCGATTTCACAAGAATTCGAGCTGGCGTAGTGAATCTATCAAAACAGGCTGTGAATTCGGTCCAGGCTTACCAGATGAAGCAGTTTGTAATATCAAATAATAATAATAATTAAAATATGTAAGAATTAGTGTGTTTAAGAGTCAATTATGTATTGGAAAGCTACGCGTACCCTTATTGTTTGTTTTACCTTTTCCGTTCTTCCGTATATCGTATCATAAAACTTTCTTTCAGCCGTGAGAAAAAAAAACAAGTACTATCTGGTATTGGAGGGTGGAGTTTTGGCTTTCTGCTGGGGACAGTCGGAACTGGGAATCCTTACCCTAAGAAATTGATTCAAATAAAGTTTATAGAGGATGACAACTCCATACCACATATGTATATGGTAGCAAAGATATGTATATACTTGTAAGTAAAGTAGATGTATGTTTAATTTCATTCTATAATTAATAATTTGTAAACTTGTCAAGCGGAAGCAGAAAACTCCGAACTATTATGGTTGTCCGCGACATTGTTAATTCTTTCCGCTAGAGGACTCCAGTGACTAGACACACATAAGAAAAGAACATGTCAGGTGGTGGAAAACATATTAACCGGCCTATTTTAAATGCAAAATTTTAAGGTTATATCAGAAGGGGACTATAACATATTTGGTATCTAATGAAAGGCCAAAGAATGCAGATTTTAGTGCTTGATTCGAAATTAGGTGACAATCTATAAGAAGTGAATTATTTGCATATAAAGTCAATGTAAATAAAAATAAGCATACTTCCTTGCAAAGTTCCGTTAGCAGGTAGATAGACAATAGAAAAGGTTATCTCTATTGAAAAGCCAGTAGCTTTGATGCGAAGCACGACTCTTGGGCGTCAAACCCCTTTTACAAAACCGAAATCTGGGGAAGAACAAGGCAGTTGGCGTTTAGATCGAGTCTGTGAAGTTGCTGCTCGTGTGAAAATAGTTATTTTCCTGAACACTATATATTCAACGGTGTTAGTTGCAATGGAAGATAGGTGCATATATTTATTTTAAAAGTGAACTTAATTAAGTGCGATAAGTTGCACCATTGGTGTTCAAAATAAGTTAAATAAACTGTGTCAGTTTTCTAGACTATATGCATTTTTAGATCCAATCGGACAACACTGGAAATGAATACATATATCTTACGTATGCAGCAACAAACCATTAAAATATATAGATAGAGAGAGATAGAAGTGCAACTATAACCAAGTTTGAAGTGGTTACCCAGTGGTTGACTCAGTTATAATCAGGTACCAAGGACTTAATCTACCTTAGGATGCTACGGAAACCGTTTTAAAAGAATACTATCAACTTGAAAGAATAGACACTAAAATTGTGATTAATGCTGTGAAGTAACGGACACACCTACCTGGAAATTAAAGAAGATGAACTGTGCAATAGATACAAATACATATTATTAACTATGAACTAGTGATAAAAAAATCATAAGAGTTTTTTTTTAATTATTTTAGTTTAACTGTGAGCATATCTTATATCGATATCAATTAAGTGTTGTGGTTTAAGTGATTAAGTGCTGTGTTTATAATAAAAGTGTTTATTAAACTACATGGAGTTATCAACTTCCCTAACGGAATTTCGGCTGGTATGGTAAGTACCAGAATAATTTGTTTGTTTCTTGCAGGTTTGCTGGATTCCATGCTCTTTAATATCAGATGTTCGAAACTAGTAAGGTAATCACACACCTATTCTTTGATAAACCAAGGTGGCAGATAACTCATGCGTAAGTCCACATATCAAAGAAAGTCCGAAAGGGGCTACAGGACTTTAAATAAGGAACTCACACTTACAGGAATGGCATTATAGAAATTATATATATATATATTATTATTATTATTATTATTTTAATCTTAACTCTACCGACTTTTATCTAAATTTCAGTAATTTCTATTGTTTTATTTGGCATATCTTTTGTTTTTCTTTAAATTTGGATGATACAACATTCCTGTAAGTAAAGGGGTAGTAAGAGAGAGATTTACATATGAGTTTCATACAGAGATTTCTCTTTTCCTCCCCTGCACTCCACATAATTTTGGCTTCCCAGCGTAAGGGCAATTGCTACGCTTGTGTGCATAGTTATTTTACACATTAGTTTGGCACCTAGCGTAGTAGCCATATTATATGCTAGGATTACAGGCAAAGGCTCAGTACAATCACATAATTTTGGCATCCATGTGTGAGAGCTTAACCACGTTGATCATTTCTTTACTTAAATGTTTTAACACCCTACGTGTTTGCAAGAAGTGTGCAGGTTACGCACTGTTGTTCACATCCTAGCATATAACCGAGTGTGTGATTACTTAAAGATTAGTAAAATTCTCGTGTAATGTATTTATTTTGTCCCAAATGCTTTCCAAAACCTAATTGATATAAAAGTAAAATGAGTGTAGAAATGTGTTTATATATATAATACTTGAGAAGTTGTAAACTTGAAGGGGGGAGATAATTTTATAGAGATAACATTTAGATAAAATAGAGTTTCTTTCATTTTTATTAGTGAACTCATTAGATTAATTAGAATTGATGGTTTTGACTAGGCTGAAAAGCAGAAAGATGAATGAAGAACTTAGACATTTAAAACAAGCGCAAAGTATGTCATTTACAGAAGTAGGAGATCAGGGAGATGAAATTCAAGTGAGAAACGAAAACATAGAAGTAGGCAATGAGACAGATGGGATAGGAAACACAACTAGTTCATCAGACCCAGTGTTGCAATTCTTGATGCAAATGCAGCAAGAATTAAATAACAAAATTGATAAATCTCAGCAAGAATTAAATAACAAAATTGATAAATCTCAGCAAGAATTAAATAGTAGGATAGATAGATCCCAACAAGAGTTACAGCAGGAACTGAAAACCGAAATTAGGAAAGAGGTGCAAGAGTTGGGCTCCAAACTAGCACAAACTCACCAGGAGTTAGATAGTAAAATTAGTGCATTGTCTAGTAAGCTAGAAGATACAAATGAAGAACTGAGAAATACAAGAAGGGATTTAGAACATTCACAGAAAGAGCTTGAATCTAGGCTGAGTAGGTCACTACAAAATACAGAGCAACAACTACATAACGATATAGAGAACACCGTACAACAATTAAATGTAACAGTAAATCAAGTTTCTGAAAATTTAGACCAGACAGCTAGAAATTTAGAAGAAGTTAGAAATGATCTAGGAAATAAGATAGGATCTTTAGAAGAGCAAGGTGAGAATATTATTGGTCATGTCGAAAGAAATCGGGCAGAAGTAGAGACAAAATTAAGTGATATAATTTCTGTACACGCGAATGTAACTGATGAATTAAGAAATACTATCGAGAGTGTAGATTCGAGAATAACCGGAAAAGTAGAGGCCATAGAAGAAATGATTTCTGCCAGATTAAATATCATTGAGTCAAATCGCGTAGAAGTCTCCTCACACACTAGCATTCCACCAGAACAGGCTATGCCCTCATGTTCACGTACTATTCCTAATGAATCAATTTTGCCGAGTATAGCACTACCTGCATCCTCTGTTTCACCACTCGATAATCAGACAGCACAGTTGTCGACAGTCATGAACCCTTTTATTCATTGTGATCTAAGTTTACCAAATTATCAGGGTACAGAGGACGAACCCCAAACATATAACTTTTTGCTAGACTTAGACAATTACTTCGCATTAACAGGTGTACCGAATGAAGCACGTTTGTCATTCATTAGTAGAACGTTAAAAGGGCCAGCACTTTCGTGGTTCAAAGTCATGCGTCAGAAAATTGTTACGTATGAAGAGTTTGTGATTAAATTTAGAGAAACGTACTTAAGTCAGGAACGATTGGCTACACTAAGAGCTAATTTGTTAACAGTTCAATTCGACAATAAGGTTCATAAAAATCCTTCTGATTTTCTGTTGAACATCCTACATCAAAATTCAATATTGGATCCTCCTGTAGACGAATCTTGCTTATTGAAACTCTTACCGAGAAAACTTCCAGTATATATATTTAGGACCTTAGTGGCTTCGAAACCACAATCTCTTACAGATTTACTCGCGATTGTGAACGAAGTACAGGCAACTCATTACGACCGAGATAGATTTCCTCCTCGTAGAAATATGAATATGTTGCAAGTGTCCTCTGAGAGGGTAGACACACATCCTCGTAGGAATAATAGAAGGAATGTCCCATACACACGAGGACAGCAACGGAGAGACAATAGAGGCAATAGTAATGAGAGCCCAAATTCAGGTCATAACGGGAGAAGGGAAGGAGGTCAATCACCCCGTAATGAGCGCTACCCTTCACCTGAAAATAGACAAAACAACAGGGGACAGCGAGGTTCGAGAAGGGGAAATAACAACAGTACACGGAATGGAAGTAGAAATCAAAACAACTACATTCCGGAGCAACAAATACAACTGCTAGAAACCTATCATAATAGCGAAGGACAAGGTTACCAAACTAACCAAAATGCACCCAGTGTGACAGGGGGTCCTCATTATAATAACTGATGCTTTCCAGCACATACAGCGGGAAAGTTGGATGTAGTACTTGTGAATAGAACATCTGATATCCAACAGACGAATAAAGCCCTGTGTGTGCTCGCAAACAATAGTTCTGACTTGGCAGACGATAATGAAACATATGTTAAAAGTATTGAAGAGAATGAAAATAAATGTGTAAAATGCGAAGAAATAAATAGTACTCAAAATTTTGAAAGTAATACTAAAGACACTATTTCATTGTTATTGAAAGATGGTAGAAAGGTAGAATTAGAGAGGGAAACATTTAATGAAGCAAATGGAATTTTTGATAATCTGTTAGATACAAAAGACGACCCAGTTGTGAGAAGCAATGTAGTAGTTTTACCAGAGATAAATGTAAATATTTATGCTCAATCTGTAAATGCATTGTTAGATTCTGGAGCAAGTATATCCGCGATAAATAATAACTTATTTGAAACAATACTAGGTAGCCAGACACAACCACCATTTTTAAAAGCAAATAACATGAAAGTTACTTCAGCGTTCAGTAAGAAGATAGCCACGGTCAAAGGTCAAACTCTTCTTGAGGTTATTGTACAGGGGAAAACTTATTATACAGTTGGCATTATTGTAGAAGGATTAAATAAAGATGTGATATTAGGATCTCAATTTTTCGTAGAATCAGCCGCTATTCTAGATTATTCAAGAGCGCTGTTGATATTACAAAGACCCCACTATGTTGAAGTTAACTTTAGAGATCAAGAAATATCGAGTGATGATTTAGTTCTTAGACAATTAGAGGAATCATTGCACAGTGGCATTATTAGTGAGTTAAGTGAGAAAAGTGAGATAGGAAAGAATGTAGAAAGTATACAGTTTCCTAAGGTAGGATTGGGGAATTCAAAGGCGAGGCTATTTGATAGTGACCCCACACTGCAGTTGGGTAAAAGAGTATTCCCAAGTCCCACAGAACTGAAAGAAAGAGTGTTGTCTCCCGAAGAATGGGAGAAAATCAACACAAAGGCCACTGAGAAAGATATTTATGAACATGTAAATAACTATAAAGATCTCACTGATGAACAAAGGGGTAAATTAGCGTCCGTGTTAATAAAACACATAGACATTTTTGACGAAAAGCCAGGAACAATTAAAAATTATGAACATAAGATAGAACTTACAGATCCTACACCAATAAAATCAAAAATGTATCCTTTTCCTCTTAAGTACAAAAATCAGATACAAAATGAAATTCATCGGTGGTTAGCTTTTAATATTATCAAGAAAGCACCTAGTGAGTATAATCATCCGTTGGTGGTCGTTGAGAAAACGAATGGGTCTATTCGTTTATGTTTGGATGGCCGTAAGTTATCAAAAGTGATAAAAAGCGAATTAGATAAACCTCTTCCAGCACTTGAGATATTACAATCACTAAGTGATAAATCTTTCTTTACTAAGCTAGATATAGTTGAGTTTTTCTTGAATGTAAAAGTCAGAGAAGAAGACCAAACACTCCTTGGCTTTGTGTATGAAGGCCTCTCATACTGTTTTATGAAATTACCTTTTGGAACTAAGACTAGTCTAGCCTCTTGCATTAGAGCATTAGATCAAATTTTGGGACAAGAAGTAAGGCCCTATTGTAATAATTACGTAGATGATACAATTATTGCTTCTACAAGCTTTGAAGAACACTTATTACATATAGATAGAGTATTAACTTTGCTAAAAGAAGGTGGTGTAACTTTACGCCTAAAGAAATGCGAGTTTGCTAAGCCGAAAATAAAAATTTTGGATTTTGAATTATCACATGAAGGGATTGGGAAAGATCCACAGAAAATTGAACATGTAATGCAGTTTCGAGCATCACGCAACGTAAAAGAGTTGAGAAAGTTGATTGGATACTTAGGGTTCTATAGATGTTTTAGCCACCAATATTCAGAAGTACTACACCCACTCTTTAACTTGCTTAAAAATAATACTAAATTCAAATGGACCAAAGAACATCAAGATGCTCTTGAGAAAATTAAATTGATTTTTCAAGAAGATATTGTACTCAAGAAGCTTCTTCCTAATAAAGAGATGATTTTAGAGGTAGATGCCAGTAATGTAGCTTGTTCTAGTCATCTCTATCAAATTGATGACAATAATGACAAACGAATAATAGGCATGTCATCAAAAGTGTTCAATGAAGCACAGAGAAATTATAATACAACGGAAAAAGAATTAGCGGCACTAATAGAGGGTGTTTCAAAATTCAAGCATTATTTGATAGGAAGAAAATTTAAAATAAGGTCTGATCACTTGGCTTTGAAGTTTATTTTGTATTGCAGGTTAACGAACCAACGTTTAGTTAGGTGGTCTTTATCTTTGGCAAATTTAGATTTTATTTTTGAACATGTTCGGTCCACGGATAACTTGGCAGATTTCCATTCAAGATATCCTCCTGATGGAAATTTTACTTCTGAGAGATGCTAAGCCTGTAATAAAAGAATCTCTAATGGGCATCATAGAGGAACTGCCAGGTGAACTGAGAAACTTCATAGCAATGTTGTCAGAGTTACAGACCTCTCACACATTCTATGGAAACATAAAACGAAAAGTCGAATCAAACGACACATCTAAATGCATCAAGGGGAAACATCACTCATACGAGTTAATAAATGGAAAACTTTGTAAACGTGATACAATAGGAGTACGTATTTGTATCCCTGAAGTAATGGTGTATCCCTTACTCCATTATTATCACGATCAGAATGGCCATCTGTCAGCAAGTAAATTGCTGCCACAGCTAAGTGAAAACTTTGTATGGCCAAAGATGAGGCACAGTATACGAAAATATTGCGGTACATGTGATTTATGCCAAAAGGCCAATCCACCAACATGCTATTATACAGGAAAATTACACTCTGTAGTTATAGATAGACCTGGAAAGCTGATCTGTATCGATTTTTGCGGGCCTCTTGTAAACGGCAGTGGTGGATTCCAATATATTCTAGTATTTTTAGATGCATTTTCGAAATTAGTTGGACTTTATCCCTGCAAGCGAGCTACTACACACGTTGCCATTCAGAAGTTAACAGACTTTCTGAAATTATGCCCAAATGCAGAGTTCATTTTAAGTGACAGAGGATCACAGTTCCATTCGAAACAATGGACAAATCACCTCCAGAGTTTGGGAATAAAACACATTATGAGTAGCGTGTATTATCCTCAAGGAGAGATGGCTGAAACTGCTGTCAAAGCAACTATTCGCATGTTAAAGAAGTACACGAATAGTAATCATAAGAATTGGCCAAAATACTTAAACAAAGTGGAAAAGTGTCTAAACTCAGCAAAGCACCTCAGCTCGGGTCTAGCCCCGTACGAAGTCCATTTAGGATTGTCACAATCTAGTGATATCGCTAAATTATTTGACATCCCAGACGTGGATAAACGAAAAGATATGAAGTATTACATTGAAGTAGCACATAGAAATCTGAAGAAAAAGGCTGAATCCCGAAAAGCTTATTTTGACAAGCAGCATAAGACAATCGAGTACAATTTAGGTGATTTCGTACTCATCAGACTATTCCCTAAATCCGATGCTTTAGCGGGAATATCTAAAAAGTTGATGTTAATCTATGGAGGACCGTTCCGTATCGTAGATAAAACAGATAAAAATGTCTACACACTTTGTGATGTAGCCACAGGAAAACAGGTAATTAAAAGAAATACATTTCTCTTAAAGAAATACCATCTGAGAGAAGACAAAGAAAAGGAAGATAACACATCCGAGCAACAGACATGAGATAGTCTTGCCTCGTATAAAAAAAAAGAAAAAAAAGAAAGAGAAATAACAATGTCTATGTACATATTTTAAAAATATCATATGTAGCAAGAAGTCGGCATTGTCAGTATGCTATATATGTATGTATTGTCAATGTTATTATTGAAAATAAGTTAGGAATATCAATTTGTCAAGTAGTCATTACATAGTTATTATAGTTCTTAAGTATTGTATCTGTGAGTAATATATTAATTGTCCTATCCATTAATATATAACTCAAAGGGGGGAATGTAAGACGCAGTGTTACATTAGTTTTATTAATAAAGTTTATATAGTAGTATATTTAAATGTTATCATTAATTTGCATATCAAAATGGAAATGGTTTTCTTTATTTTCAAATATTATTTATATTATTAATTAACTTAGAATCATATTTATTTTTATTTTCTAAGTATTGGTAAGATTCAAGTTTATATCGAGAATGTAACGATAGATATTGGATTTCGTATATAGAAAAATAGACTCTAGTGAGTTAGATTTTTTTTAAGGCAAACTTGTAGAAGACAACGAAGCTCCAAAAGGTCAGTCACCTATGCTTGGTCAGCCTAGCCAACTATATTGTGAGTTGAAACTAAAAATTAGTTTTATTTCTGTTAAGCAGCTATAAGAATACTATATAGAACTAAAAAACCATAAAACACCCTGAGTTGTAACACTACCGAAAAGGCGACAGAAAGACGGATATTTGTCTATTGTCAAAATTTAACACATAGATATAAAAACAGAAGGACAATGATGTGTTAAAATCTTGGGTTGACCGCCGATTTCACAAGAATTCGAGCTGGCGTAGTGAATCTATCAAAACAGGCTGTGAATTCGGTCCAGGCTTACCAGATGAAGCAGTTTGTAATATCAAATAATAATAATAATTAAAATATGTAAGAATTAGTGTGTTTAAGAGTCAATTATGTATTGGAAAGCTACGCGTACCCTTATTGTTTGTTTTACCTTTTCCGTTCTTCCGTATATCGTATCATAAAACTTTCTTTCAGCCGTGAGAAAAAAAAACAAGTACTATCTGGTATTGGAGGGTGGAGTTTTGGCTTTCTGCTGGGGACAGACGGAACTGGGAATCCTTACCCTAAGAAATTGATTCAAATAAAGTTTATAGAGGATGACAACTCCATACCACATATGTATATGGTAGCAAAGATATGTATATACTTGTAAGTAAAGTAGATGTATGTTTAATTTCATTCTATAATTAATAATTTGTAAAATTGTCACGCGGAAGCAGAAAACTCCGAACTATTATGGTTGTCCGCGACATTGTTAATTCTTTCCGCTAGAGGACTCCAGTGACTAGACACACATAAGAAAAGAACATGTCAGGTGGTGGAAAACATATTAACCGGCCTATTTTAAATGCAAAATTTTAAGGTTATATCAGAAGGGGACTATAACATATTTGGTATCTAATGAAAGGCCAAAGAATGCAGATTTTAGTGCTTGATTCGAAATTAGGTGACAATCTATAAGAAGTGAATTATTTGCATATAAAGTCAATGTAAATAAAAATAAGCATACTTCCTTGCAAAGTTCCGTTAGCAGGTAGATAGACAATAGAAAAGGTTATCTCTATTGAAAAGCCAGTAGCTTTGATGCGAAGCACGACTCTTGTTAAAATAAGTTAAATAAACTGTGTCAGTTTTCTAGACTATATGCATTTTTAGATCCAATCGGACAACACTGGAAATGAATACATATATCTTACGTATGCAGCAACAAACCATTAAAATATATAGATAGAGAGAGATAGAAGTGCAACTATAACCAAGTTTGAAGTGGTTACCCAGTGGTGGACTCAGTTATAATCAGGTACCAAGGACTTAATCTACCTTAGGATGCTACGGAAACCGTTTTAAAAGAATACTATCAACTTGAAAGAATAGACACTAAAATTGTGATTAATGCTGTGAAGTAACGGACACACCTACCTGGAAATTAAAGAAGATGAACTGTGCAATAGATACAAATACATATTATTAACTATGAACTAGTGATAAAAAAATCATAAGAGTTTTTTTTTTTAAATTATTTTAGTTCAACTGTGAGCATATCTTATATCGATATCAATTAAGTGTTGTCGTTTAAGTGATTAAGTGCTGTGTTTATAATAAAAGTGTTTATTAAACTACATGGAGTTATCAACTTCCCTAACGGAATTTCGGCTGGTATGGTAAGTACCAGAATAATTTGTTTGTTTCTTGCAGGTTTGCTGGATTCCATGCTCTTTAATATCAGATGTTCGAAACTAGTAAGGTAATCACACACCTATTCTTTGATAAACCAAGGTGGCAGATAACTCATGCGTAAGTCCACATATCAAAGAAAGTCCGAAAGGGGCTACAGGACTTTAAATAAGGAACTCACACTTACAGGAATGGCATTATAGAAATTATATATATATATATATATATATATATATATATATATATATATATATATATATATATTATTATTTTTTAATCTTAGCTCTACCGACTTTTATCTAAATTTCAGTAATTTCTATTGTTTTATTTGGCATATCTTTTGTTTTTCTTTAAATTTGGATGATACAACATTCCTGTAAGTAAAGGGGTAGTAAGAGAGAGATTTACATATGAGTTTCATACAGAGATTTCTCTTTTCCTCCCCTGCACTCCACAACACGAAAGGTTTGTAACTTTTCATGTCATCCATTGTTCTCACGATAATAAAATTGTCATTCTTAACAATTT
Organism: Thermobia domestica; assembly: GCF_964235325.1. NCBI lineage: Eukaryota > Metazoa > Arthropoda > Insecta > Zygentoma > Lepismatidae > Thermobia > Thermobia domestica. The sequence continues at coordinate 80,770,464 of NC_137470.1, forward strand.
ATTTTCTCTTATTTGCTGTTTGCCACACTGCTATATTTGTAAGAAAATTGAGGTTTGGTCGAAAGACTTTCCAACTCTCAACCATCCGAATGTCAGTGTGTTCGGGTTGCCTGCTATTGCAGGAAAAGAAGAATTGGAGGTGGTACTGCACTCTTGGAGTCGTGTATACATACCAACCCGAGATCGTGTCCAAAGTTCCATCTCGGGAGCATTGAGCTGTTTTATCTTAAAAGAGAAAGCAAAATATTTGAGTTCCGAATAGGTCTTGAATCCAGGTTTCTCCGATACGAGACTGTGGGTTGGAGGACAGACAAAAAATATTTAGATGTCAATATGTTATTTTGTCCATATTGTATACATAGAATGATTAACTGGAGTATTCAAATCACCCCAAAATATGTTAGTCATTTCACTCCATCTCGTCGTCTTTTTTTTTTCAAAATATTTTTAATATCTTTATGTTCGCAATATATTAAGGCATATCTATATTTATGCGTACCTAATAATCTTCTCATGCATCTGTCGAGGTATTGAGTACAACACGATTACGTCGTGAAATAATTGCCCTAGTTTCTTACTGTTCCATATTACAATAGCAACAAAAGGGCTATAAATCTACTCACCCTCCCTGCTGTCCGTGCGCACTGCATTCAATAGTTTGCTTCTTTCCTCTGTACACTACCTTTTTCATCAGCCCTAGACTAAATTTTGTACATACAGGTGCTTTGCTAGGTCAGTGAAGATCATGCTTTGTTGCCACATATCATTAACCTTAACTCTATTCACTTCAACCGTATGGTCACTTTCCCCCGAATACCTTATTATCCGTTAACTCTTATCCGGATATTATCTGTTATCCGAATAGACCCGCCAACCGGGTCCTAACCTGTTATTTGCATATTCATTATCCAATCATTATTCTTTTAGCCAGTTATTATCCAACATTCGGATATTATCAGTTATCAGGTATTAGCTGTCTCCCGAATATTATTCCTCATCCGGATATTATCCTTTATCTGGATATTATCTGTTATCCGGATTATCCGTTTCTTCAAACCCGGATACCGGATATTTTTTTATCCGCATATCTTGGCCATCTCTACATATGATACCATAAAATATCGATTGGATTGCACTTAAACGAGCAAAAGACAGCCACCTCTGGTCTGCTTATGCCTCTTTTTACACCACTGATCACGGTAGGGAGTTATATTTCACCCCGTTTGTACCTCACTTCTTTTCGGTGGCGATCATGCCGATTTAAATAATGAACTTTATCGTTTAGCGCTCGCAATATTATTGCAATTGCTTTAAATGTTACAATCAAGGTTCCACATGATTTGACTCCGTACTAGAGGCAACTCGAGCAGACATCTGTGTTTCTTTGCTGTCTTGTCTATGGAAGAAGCATTTGCTGGACTAGGTGTTGATATGTGATGAAAAGTTGGTCCTGTACGAAGCTCCACGGCGCTGTCAGCATTGGTTAGCATCCCGTGAACCTGTTTTGAAACAGCCGAATCCAGCGCTCCACGACAAGTTTCTTCTGTGTGCTTGGTGGACTGCTCGTCGCATCATAATAGAGTCCTACAAACTCAGGCCCGAAGACGGCCCGGCCCGGATGGATCTGTATTCTGTGCTCGGCTCGACCCGGCCCGGCCCGAATCTCGCGGGTAGAGAACGGGTCGGGCTGTAACAGGGCCGGGTACAAACGTGCCGGACACTAAACTGGCCGGGTACAAACGGGCCGTGCGTAACCGGTCTGAGAACAATCAAGTCAATCCTTCAATATGCAATGGAAAATGAGAAATGTGTCGTAATAATATTGCAATGTCTATTTGTCCTTCTGGAATGGGAAAATCGTGTGAAAGGTTACCCAAGATTTGTTTTTTACATCTCTATTTGACTGTCTATGTATTATCTGTGCTTGCTTTGTCCAGCCATGTTTATTATACCTAGGTACAGTAATACAGCTCATGGACGTAAAAGTCTTATACAACACTCATTAGTGCATTACGAGTAACAGAGAAGATATGTAAAACTGCTACACCATATGTGATACTAATACTACAACAACTACTGCTAATACTACTATTACTATTTCGATTACGAATGCTAGTTCTAATTCCACTATTGCTGCCACTGCTACTACTATTACTACTACCACTACTGCTGCTACTCATTACTATACTAATACTACAGCGAATATCACTACTGCTATTACTAGTAATACGAAAACAAAGCAATGAAAATGAAATCTTTGAGTTTTACGTCCGACAGTTATACCGGCTAGGCTAAAGGAGAAATGGTGAATGAATAAAGTGGGAGGAAAGGGGAGAACACCAAGAACACCCTCCCACACGGTGTTCGTCCACCACAAAGGTTCACTTGGCGAGAGCTGGGATCGAACGAGGACCGCATGCACCAGAGGTGAACGCTCAACCACTGAGCCACCGTTCCAGGAACATCTAATCGACCCTGGCGTCTTGGTGATTTATTTGATCATTATATTTTGTTATATTTGTAATATCATACTATGAACAATACAGGAACATGTAACACCATTTCGCATTTCCCCTGTTAATTGAACATTACTACAAATTACACTGATCTCATGAGCACGCCAGTTCACGGTTTTTGCGTCCGTGGTCTAATGGTAGCGTACCAAATTCTACTTAGTAGGTCAGGTACTTGACTTTATCATACGTTCTATAGGTAACTACGGCTCAGGCCGTATGGATGATGATGGGATGAATTGGTGGAATGAAGAAAGTAGGAGGAAGCGGGACCACCCCGGAAATTCCCTCGTAGATCAAGCATCATTTCACATTCTACGCAGACCGGCCATAGTAACTAGTATTTGTCCTTTTTTCTGTACTTAGAAGGTAAATTCGGTATCAGCAGACATATCAACTCTGACGCGAATTCGTAGCAGTTGTACTAGTATTAGCAGTGGTCGTAGTAGAAATAGTAGTGGTAGTAGTATTAGTAGTAGAAGTAGTAATAGTAGTAGTATTACAGTACTTTGCAGTCTTGAATAAAGAGTCAGTTTCCCAAACACATTACGATTAGCATAGGCTAACATTAGTTTCCGATCCGTCTTTCAGAGTGTCCGGGCCGAACCGGGCCGGCTCGGTTCGGCCCGGTTAGGGCCCGGTCCAGTTTGAACCGGGAAGGACCGGGCCGGACCGGGCACATTCCGGGCCGAACACCGAGAACTGCTTCCAGATCGTCAGAGCACCAAAGCAAATGGGTACTGTCAGCAGTTGAACCGTAATCAAGAAAATCTCAAATCTCTGGAGCCACCGCCATACTCCTTGGACATTGCACCGTCTGATTATCACCTGTTCTATTCTTTGGACAACTACCTTAGAGGATGCCAGTTCTAATCCCTAGTGAAGATGCAAAGTGCACTTGATATGTTCTTTGCTTCACAGTTCACCTAGTTCGCCTACGAAGTTCTACCGCGTAGGAATCCATGGTCCTTCAGAACATTGGCAGAAGGTCGTCGATGTTGATGGGGACTATTTTTGACCTTCCAGGTACGTCTTTGTAGACATATCGATGTTTGAAGGTGGTGGATGAAGAAGCGACAGAACATTCTTTATTACCTTTATAGTATATAACCCACGATAAGTCCTGAATAAATCAGACTCCGTTGAGACGTGAAAACTACTACCACTTTCTTGCTCCCAGGAAAGCTCGTTATCTTGCAATTCGAATGTCGGAACTTTACGTCAAATGATATCACAGATCTTAATCCATTAGATATCTCACAAAGATAAGTTCTTAGAATTCCAAAGAACGTGCTCAACTGAACTTCATTGAACGTACTTCCTGACATGTAGTTTCAGCCTCAGGTAAAAAATGAAATGAAATCTTTGAGTTTTACGTCCCACGGTTATGCCGGTTAGGCTAAAGGAGACGGTGATAATGAGAGATGAGTGAAATGGTGGAATGAAGAATGTGGGAGGAAACGGGAGAACCCCGAGAAAACCCACGAGCACGGTGTTTGTCCACCACAAAGTTCACTTGGCGGGGGCTGGGATCGAACCCGGGACCCCAAGCACCAGAGGTGAACGCTCTACCACTGAGCCACCGCGCCCCCCAGCCTCAGGTAAATGTGAGACTATAGGCATTTCCTCAATCACCAGAAATAATCATTTTATTTTCGCAAAATGCCATATATAAAAACCAACACTCGGGGCCACGGGGACTCAGTGGTGGAGCATTCACCTCTGGTTTTTGAGTTCATCTGGGGTCTTTGGTTCGATCCTAGTTCGCGAAAAGTGACTTGGTGTTGGACATACACCGTGTGCGTGGGATTTCTCGGGGTTGTCTCTTTTCCTCCCAGTTTCTCAACTCCATTATTTCATTAGTTTGTCATCGTCACTGTCTCGTTTTGCATAGCTGGCATGACCGCGGAATGTAAAACTTAGATTTCATTTCAATAAAGAAAACCAACGCGTATCTGAGGAAGTAGTTCATAAACTCGATAATAGATGGCAGATTAATTAATTTTAAGTCCATCAACACCTATCTTTTTCTTCCGTCAATGGGTAGTTTTTCTCATTTTAAAAGGACAGCTTACGCAAGAGAAGGAAAAACAAAGCAATTGACCTGAAGAGATTACAGAGCCAGAGCAAAACATAATATTTAAAAAAAATGCATATCGCCAGCTATTCGTTCCATTTACTGTCAAATATTGTATCTAACTAAAGTATAATTTTTCTGTATCTTATTATTAGAAATAGCATATGTGATACTAAAATTCATACAAAAATCATATAACTAAAATGTATATAAATCTTACCAGAGCAATAAATAAAAAACTACAACACTCAGTATAAAACGAATTCACAGTAGAGATAAATGAAAGAAAGTCGGAAGGACGAATTTGTCTACTAATCGGCGTTTCTTCGCGAAAAAAATGAGGACCGAAATTACATTTGGATGATTGCGTGTGACGTCGTCTGTACTACAATGTTGTGCGTTATCGTCTACAGGGCGTTTCGTACCAATACGCAAGTATGTATAATTTGTATCATAGGTTCATTAATTGAATAATTTTTGTTGGTATAGCAATTATTATTATTAGAAATAACATGTAAGGAATGTGTCATTCATTGGTTCAAACCGTAAGTATATAATGTAATGGTATTGACATTGATTAATATTCATCATATACAACATGTAAGGGCGTAACATATATCACGCGTGATTCAATTAATGATAGAGTTCAATTATATTGATATCAAAATTGCAGTCTTGGGAAGTAACGTAACGCAAGTAACGCGTTACTTGTAACGCGTTACTTTTTAAGTAACGTTTCCTAGTAACGCGTTACATTTTTTCCAAAGTAACTGTAACGGTAACGCGTTACAAATTTTTAAGTAACGTAGCTAGTTTGCGTTACTTTTTCGCGTTACATTTCGGATGAGTATCTACATTATCTGTATATTTTTTTCGGAAACAAATGTTTCTTTCCTGTAAGTGAATTTCTCAGAATGGAACAATGGAGCATGAACGATGTCAGTGACTGACAATTCCTGCACTGTTCGCCTTTTCCCGTTTCGCCTTATGACCTCTAGCAATGAAATTAGCATTTAAAACCTGTTATCACTTTTCATCTTAATGCAAGGCGGAACGGGAAATCTCGATGTGCATTTTACCGTTTCGCCTTACGAACTTTACGTTGGTAGGCTTGCAAATACATTCATAGATACAATTTGATTTGTTTATTTACAAAACAAAATATAGAGCCACTTACTGCTTTTGGAAGATGAGGACAGCCTCAGGGAAATCACGTGTACTGATTGCAAGCACCTGGAAGATTTTGTCTTAGATTTTGACAGCTCCAAATCAATACATTCAGTGAGTGAACTACGAGTGCAATGGTACTGGTAGTCTATTTTACTTTGAATGGTGTTGTTTTTATAAAGATGGAGAACGAAAATATTTTATCGTTCGAACATCTGAAAGCTGAAGATGGTGAACAGTAGTGGCGTATTTAGGAGTGGGGCTTCCGGGCTTAAGCCCCCCCGAAATCTTACTATAGTAAAGTATATAAAATATCTTGCAGAATTTTCATATTTTCAGGCAAAGCCCCACCGAAACAAAATCGTAAGTACGCCACTGCTGAACAGAATTTAATAGTCAAGTTGTGCCCCGGCGGGAAATATTTATCAACAATTAGGGTGCCATCATGAACGACATTCAGTAAGGGTTTAATGTGAATAAACGGTGTTCTGATGAGCAGGCTTACTTTATTGATGTAATGTTGATGGTATGTAATATTAGGATTCTTTTAGATCAGTTTGCATATCCTAAAGCCCCCCTTTGATTATAGAGTTTGGAACAACTAGCTTTAAAAAGCATGTATCGATTTTAGAGTTATTGGCAATTTTGATTCACCCCCAGTTCATGTGTTCTCATTTTGTCAGTTGTAGTGTAATGTTTCTCTATATTCTGTATTTTTAATTTTACATAACAATATTGTTGTTATTATATAATTAGTTTAGCAGAATAATAAGCAACCATTTTTTTCTAACGCGTCGAGTTTCGAGTCGAGTCAAAAGTAATATTCTCGAGTCGAGTTCCGAACCGATTCACTGTTTTTGGCGTCGAGTTTCGAGTCGAGTCGAGTTTGATAAGTGGCTCGCTCGTTTTAATTCGTTTTCAAATCATGGGCTGATTACACTGGAAAGCGAAAGCCATGAGAAATGTAAGCTAAGCAGTAATATGGAATACTTTTAATGTTGCTCACGAGAAGGGACACTGCTCGCATCTCGTCTCGTCTCGATAGCGAGACTACAAGAGATTTTTTATAACAAGCTTAGCTCGGCTCGGCTTAACTAAGCCGATGGCTCGAGCCGGCTCGCTTGGGGTGAACCATCAGTTCGAGCTGGCTTGGTTGGGATAAGCCATCTGCTCGGTTCGACTCAACTGAGCGAAGGGCTCTAGCCGACTCGGTTGGGTGAGTTATTGGCTCAGCTCACTTCTCGATTTGAGTCGATAGTGAATGAGCTGTGAGCCGATCTGCTCGAGTCGTTGACAATTCTAAACCCGGGCCGAGCAGTTTTGAAGATATTTGGCCAGTGCCCTGTAACTTTTAACAACGTTTGGCTCCAGCCCGAATACTCAACCTAGACTCTCAACCCAAATTCAGAAGCTCGTGAACAATGTCCTTTACTCCTAGACTTCACAACTACCGAGGTTGACAATCAACTACTTTTTTAGTATTCATATATAAACCACCTATCTTTCATGTTTATACACAGTGTTGTTATAATAATAATAATAATAGAAGAAGAAGAAGAAGTTGTTGTTGTAGTAGTAGTACCATTGATAATAATTATATTGTCTATGTAAGGTACTCGAAGAGAGTACTCGATACTATACACTAGATTTGACTCGACTCGACTCGAAACTCGACCCGAATTCGAGTCGAGTTGGAGGAATTTTTTCAAGCCAAGTTCTCGTGTCGAGCTCAAAGATGTCTGTTTCTAGTGGAATCGAGTTTCAAAGAAAACTTGCTCGACTTCACTCGTGCCCATCCCTACGAGTAACGCAGTATGGCATTTTAGTCAATGTTACATTACATTAAAATGTTCATATAGTTGTCAAGTAAAAATTTGTCCTTGCATTTACACAAATCGATTCAGAACGTGCAGCAATAATAATAATAATAATAATAATAATAATAATAATAATAATAATAATAATAATAATAATAATAATAATAATAATAATAATAATAATAATAATAGCGGTAGTAATAGGAGTACGGAAAACTGAAGTAATAAGATTTTTCCACATATTCAAAGTTTCGGACCTAAAAGTAACGCGTTAGTGACGCGTTACTTTCGAAGTAAAGTAACAGTTACTTTTTTGAGGCAAGTAACGCGTTACTAACGCGTTACATTTTGAGAGAAAGTAAAGTAACTTTTAACGCGTTACATTTTTACAAGTAACTTACCCAGCACTGCAAAATTGTATTAACAAAATGTTACCCAACAAGTTAATTTGCTGACAACACGGAAGATCACAATAAAAGGGAATAACGTGTGAGAAAATCAACATAAAATGGAATGAAATGTGCGGAAAATAACACAAAACGTTAGGGGTTTATTTGTAGCAAGAGAAGCCTGGGAATTTCCCCCCTTCCAAGTTTGGGTTTCCCTGTCTCTAAGTTTAATTCAATCTTCCCAGCCTGGGAAGATATTTTCCACCTTTCTTAGGCTATACAATCTTTTTTAAAGTACAATAATTCAACTCCATATTTTTAGTAACTATTCTTTACATTTTTAGTATTTTTATTGTCACGAGCTATGCTGGTCTTGTTTAGAGAATTGTTTCCCGAAGGAAAATCTTACAGCTGATAGCACTAATACTTCATCTGAGTAGCACAGTAATATTATTATTATTGTTGTTGTTGTTAATAATAATAATAATAATAATATTTATTTTAGTGCCGCGAACAGCTTTTGGCAAAAATACAGCACGTGGTATCAGAGTATTACATTGCGATGGAATAATAATACTACTAAAATAATAAGTAAGAAAACAAAAAAAAATGGCACTAATATAAAACACAATGTAGATAAAAGCCAGTTAAGTAGAAATAATTCCTTGTCAACGCAGTGAAACTTATCAAGTTCTCCATCCATCTAAAACTACAAGAAGCTTAAAACAGCAGTCATAAAATTACATTTGGCTTAATGTTTCTAAACGTCATTGAGTAAAAACTATCAGTCAGATCACACAAAACTTTCACATTGTTTAATACAGTAAGTCTAAAATGAGCTTAAAGAATATGTCAATCTTTTTAAAATTTCACATTTCCAATTCAGAGGAACTAAAATCATGGTATTTCTTATGCTATGATTTGGTACTTTAAAACATATATTTTGTAAAAAATATTCACTGATATAAGCGTTATATAGTATTTTTTGCATGCATACTTTGTCGAAATTTTTTCGTCTATTCATAAGACTTTCCAAACCCCAATAATCGATCGAATATTCATAGCTATATAAGTAGTAGCTCATTTTCATTTTAAAATACAGCAGTCGAATGAAACATTTCTGCACAGATTCCATCTTGATTGTCAAAGTTTAAGAAATGCTGTTCCAAATTATATTATTATTATTATTATTATTATTATTATTATTATTAACAATAATAATAATAATAATAAATCATTTTCAGTTATCAGTGAGCAGTCACTGCACTTGTGAATTGGTAGTTTCTTCGTTGACAAGCACCTTAAAAAGAATATAAGGAAATGGATGTTAGACTATATTTTAATAAAGGAAAAGCTCCTGACGATTAAAAGACAAGTAATTCCGGTACACAAAGTAAGAGCATTTCGTGTTAATTGTGAATGAAATTCGTGTTAGAAATACAACTGTGATATTTAGAACTACCTATGTTATTGCCCAAAAACGCCTGTCGTTTACCGTGCATCTTATTAAATACTAAGAAATAAATGGAATGAACCTCGAACAAGTTGTTACGTGTTCAAATATTATTGACTTTATAGCTACAGAAATGAACGAAAAATGACCCAGTATCTTGCTAATTTCGATGAATCTTTCGCGCTAATGATGGACGAATCCTCCACTGTGTCTCATAAATCTGTTCTCAGTGTGTATATTCGTACTGTAGTTAATCAGGTGTGTAGCAATATATTTTTATTTTTATTGAGTTATAGGTAACAACAGGCAGAGAGGTTTGAGATTCCACAGTTAAAATATGTGAAACTATGAATCTTTCCAAAATGATATTAGGGGAAGACTTATAGCAGTTTGTATTGATGGCGCAAATAATATGCAAGGCGAAATAAATGGTGCTGTTTCTTTACTCCAGCGAGAATTAGACACCAATTTATTCTTGTTTCACTGCATGAGTCATAAGCTGGAACTGGCTATTCACAACGTTGTAAATACGATTTCAGACATAGTTCATTTTCAGTCATGTAGAGCGATTGCACAGTGTTTACTCAATGTCCCCGAAGAACAGGAGAGAAATCGAATATCAGAACTAACACGGGAGGGTCCCACTAAGTTGTCGGTAAAATATGATTTCCACATAGCACATCTGATAGAGCATAATGAGAAATGAACATTAGCAAAATTTGAGGTGCTATGGACCAGAAAGATAGGAGCTAGGGGACTTCAAAATTTGAATATCCAAAAAATTATATCATTGAATTATGTACGTTTAAAAAAAATATCCTGAAAACCGTTAAAGCAATCAAAACAAAAGTTGCACAATATAATGAGAACAAAATGCCCTATCGAAAACCATAAACGTTGTTGCCATAGGAGGAGCAGTGCTGCCAACTCAGCATAAAAATATTTTGTTTGAAATAGCACCATATACAAATGTGCACAGATTTAAAATGCTCTATTATCACTAAACATAACAGTGAAGTGTAGTGGTACAGTGTTTCACACTATTGGAGCTACATGTGCTAAAAAATGTACAATAGGGAAGTCTGATATGTGGCAACATATTGTAATAAAGGAATGCACTCGAAAGAAGTGAGGATTTTGCATTATACTTCGGTAGCTCCGATGAATAAGCAGACAACTCGCGATAACAAAATGATACACGCGAAGAAGGAAACACGTGTTTTCTAATACTGTAAACTGATTCTCGATTATCTTATCAGTATTTGGAAAAGTAGTTTCTTAAATTCTGTCTTTCGTGTTAAGTGACATATTCTTTTACTTCATCTCGTACATGCCATATGATTATGTTTGTACACTAAAATATTACCATATTCACATTGGAGATAAAATTATTTTAATACTACCTCATTTCATTTTTAGTCCGACAGGATATCCGTGCGGTCTAGAAGACTAGACAACCGACATATTAGGCATCGCGGGTTCCAATCCCGCCTCGGACATGTTTTTGTTGTACTTTTCACCTTACTTTTCATTGTAATCCTTCTCTTTCATAGGGATTTGGATCCCATCTAGGTATAGATTCGCAGCTGACACAGGACGTAAAAATGGCATCACTAGATTTCATTTTTCAAATGCATCAATATTTTGTGAAACTACTGACATTTTGCTATGTTATACTATCTGTGTTATGCATTTAAACTAAATTCATAGTATGAGACCCAGATTCCTATATCACCATCTGTTGCCACATATCAAACTTTTCCATTGTACAGTCCGTGGTTTAGAAATTGTTACAAAAATTCTAAGTCCAAATTAATAACAAACTCTTGCCCAGTTTTCTTATGCAATCCAGAAATACATGTCTCGATCGATTAGTCATTTCTTGTCTTCAACCCAACTCCCTCCCTCCTCCACCTCTCCTAGTCTAAAGCAGTGTATGTGACGTAGTACGCTCTTTCCATTCAGACGGAAAAAAAGATAAAGTTTACAATGTTATAGCTCTAAAATAGCTTTTTTCATTCCTTTGTTCTGAAATATCTTTTAAGAGCCTATTTTTTTAAAGTCATACAATCTTCCCATAGCTTCATTAATACCTTTAGTTTCATTCTTTCCCTTCTTTAAACACTGCAAGATAGTATAAGATGCTCCCTAAGAAATCTATGGAAATTGACCAAAATGGCACTAAATTTTGTCCTTCCTAAAGTCTGTAATGCACGCACAAAGCTCGAGAACATTTACTGACAGAAATGAATGTTATTCAATGATTTATTTCATTTCTTTTCAGTAATTGCAAACACATATTCCAAGAGCGTCATTTGGGCAGGACAGTAGGGTGTAATTTCCCCTCCCTTGAGCTTCAAAAATACATATTGTTTGAGCAAATATATAGTAATACACTACCAAAAAAGTGAAAAAAAATTGTCGACGGAGACTCTCCCGCCCGAAATAAAATCTAAAATGGCGCTGTTTTTAGCAACAAACCTATAGAGTTACGATATGGACGAAAAGATCTTGAGAACTGAGGAATTAAGAATTTAAAACATCTGAAGCTTCCGAGACGGGTTTCGAACGGGACGGGATGGTTTGACTTTATCCATTCTGCTACGGAGAACTCTGTACTCATGCATATACGTTTCCTTTAGCTACGTTGAAAGCTAACTTAATAGAATATTCCAAAAGTTGACTTGGTGGATACGCCGTTCTGATAGGATATAAACCTCTTGTAACATAGTTACAATGTACATAATGAACTTCTCCTTGTTCAGAACACTTTTTAGGGCAGTAAAATGTGTTACTATTGTGTTAATTAGGTTACATTTAATAGAACCATCTGATAAAGTAGTGCGAAGCCCTGTGCGTCATTGTCTGTTAGGTGAATGGTTAATGTAAGTTACTCCTACTTGTATGGTCCGAGTTTCGAATCAAGACCATTCTTATTGATTATTTTCTTTGAGCTACGGTCATACTGTGCACTTCGCAAGTTTAATTTTGAAGTAATGTAGTCACAGCTAGTTTAATTCGGAATTATTTTCAAATATGATATTTGTTATTACATGCGTTTCGTTAACTTGCGAAGTTTCAAACTTGATATTAAATCTTACAACGTTAATATAACTCATTTCCCTACGGCATATCATCATGAATGTTTGCACAACAACGACAGGCAGGCGTTAATACAAAATTCAGGTCTTACTGTAATGTATGTATATACAGATGGTGATCAGAAAAATGGAAACACCTGAACGAAATTGCAACTTACCAGATCAATATGGTGTCGGGCCACCTTTCGCCTTCAGAACAGCCTTGATGCGACGTGGGATGGAGGCATAGAGGTCGTGAATGGTAGCAAGTGGAATTTTACACCATTCCTTGTGCAGGGCATCGACCAGTTCTCTGAGAGAGGATGGAGGTGGAAATCGTCTCCGGAGTCGTGTTTCCAAGACGGACCACAGATGTTCAATTATGTTGAGATCTGGGGATTGGGCGGGCCAGGGGAGATGTTGAACTTCATCCCGATGTTCCTCAAACCACGCTGCAAAAACGCCAGCTGTGTGAATGGATGCATTATCATCCTGGAAGATGGCGTCATTGTCCGGGAACAACATCCGGACCATAGGATGCAAGTGGTCTCTTAAAATTGCGGCATAATCGTTGGCAGTGATTCGTCCACTAAGTGTGACCACAGGAATCAATGAAAACCATGATATGGCGGCCCACAGCATCACCAAGCCCCCGCCATGTTTCACAGTTAGGCGGAGACACTGCAGATCATAAGCTTCTTTGGGCGTTCTCCACACATAAACACGGCCCGTGGTTGGGAATAGGGTGAAGGATGACTCATCCGACCATATCACACGTTTTCAGTCCTCAACGGTCCAAGTTGCATGGTCGCGGCACCATTTGCGGCGTGCGAAAGCGTTATGGTCCCTGATGAGCGGTTTGGCCCGTGCAACACGACCCCGTAAGTTCATGTCATGTAATTCGCGGCGGACTGTGATTGTGGAAACAGGGTGGGGGAGGTGCTGATTGATTTCCTCCGTCACTTGCTCCGCAATGGCACGACGGTTCTTCGTGACAATGCGCTTTAATACCCGGCGTGACCTGTCACTCATGATTTTCTTCCGCCCACTGTTCCGCTTCCCCGATGTGGTTTTCCCGTGTGTTGTGTAGGCCGTCATCATCTTCAACACTGTCCCACGCGACACAGCTAACACAGTAGATACTGCCGTCACACTCACTCCACATAACCGCGCACCAACAATTTGCCCTCTTGGAAAATCTGAGAGGTCTCCCATTTTACACTACCTCAGTCTGCTGCAGCCACTGGACACTGCTGTTTCACTGCGCCTGACGTAGTATGGAGACAGACCTAACACACCACCACCAGCGGTTCGGCGCTGCGGGCGCCACGACACCACTGCCAACCTATATATATCTGACGTGTTGCCAACTACAGGTGTTTCCATTTTTCTGATCACCATCTGTATATTTAGAGAGTTTGACTTAGAAAAAACGTACAGTGCAACATTGACTCTTGGAGGAATTTCAAACGAATTTACTATATGTGTAAATTATCATCACAACAATCTACTGTGGGGGCTAAGACACTCGAACCATTCCAGGGAAGGAAAGGGGTTATAAGTAAAAAAAAAAAGTGATAGAATACGAAAAATATTGGTGTCAAATTCATAGTTTTCTGATTCGAAGAGATGAATAGTGGCTACCAAATGGCACTCCTCACTTGTTTGTAGCCTTGCATAAATGCAAAATTGTTTTAAATGTATATTTTACATTCAAGTATGATTGTTTTTAAAAAAAGCTTGTCCCTCAACATTATGTTTTATAATTATTTTCTACTGTATTTCTTATTTATGATAACATATTTTCTATATATGTTGTATTCTATGTTGTACGTTTCTTAATTACATTTTACGTCTTACATTTGGAGAGGAGCTTATGACAATTCAGAGCAGCAGGGACATATGCAGAATGCAGGCCTTGGCAATCCAGAGCTCCTGCCCCAAGAAATCACTACTTTTCTGTAAATTATATTTAATTTTAGAGATGATGATAGACATTTTAGTAAAACATGCCCTCAAAAAGCCTTGTCTACGCCCCTGCAAAGCAGTGAAACTTTTAGAAAGTGAGCAGTTAGTAATGTTGACCCAGTAGTTATATCTCCGATTTTTCCGAGTGTGATATCAGTTATTGTGCATTATCACTTTTCACCCGCAGTGTATTGAAAAGCACTAAAAAGGAGCAGTTCTGAATTCTTCACTGGTTTCCCCCTATGACCTCATGCCAATAGGGTCAATCTTGGACGTATTCACATCTGAAATATCACGTTTTATTTCAGTGATTCCGAAAACAATCCATTCGACACATATATAGGATAGTTTCGATTCTTTTTGCCTGCCAACTCTATGCCAACCAAGGCTTGATTTGGACTTACACAGCATCCACAGTGTCACTATTCATCTTTGCGCATGAATTCGACACTAATATCGTTCGTATTTGACGTCTTTTACATGTCATCTTTACAGCTTGGTAGGAGTGGTTTCAGTGTCTCGCCCACAATAACTATGGAAAAATTTCAACCAAGGTAAGTATAATTATAAATTACCGTTATAAAAATAAGTGTACAGGTGATCTTTGTCGGAGAGGAATTCCTTAACTACTTTATCGATATCAATGTATTGCCTTTTTTGCTTTCCATGGTAAAAATTGCCAAAGGGCCCAACTTCTCATCTGCACAATTGTGCTAGAATATATTATTTAGTGATTTAATTCACTGAATGCTCGCTTAGATTTTGCTCTCGTCACAGGAAAAGTGAGATACAGTTATAAAAGAAAAATGAAGTGAAATATTTAAGTTTTACGTCCCATGTTATACCGATTACTCTAAAGGTGATATTGATGCTGAGGAATGAATGAAATGGTGAAATGATGAAGTGAGAGGAAACGGGAGAAACTCGAGAAAACTCATGCACACAGTATTTGTCCATAACAAAGTTCATTCGGCGCTAGCGGGATCGAACTAAGGACCCGATGCACCATAGATAAAGTTATAAAAGAATAGGCGTCTAAACAAATACGGAACATTACTAACAATGAGAGTTATATAAGATTAGATCGTTAGCTATTTCATCCTAAGGTAAACTTTAAATCAATCTTGTTCTTCATTACTGTTCGAAAACGTAAAGTTCTTGCTGCAAGGACGTGATAAATCATTTCAGTAGACTTCGCAGTCTATATCTCCTTCACAATTTCTTTTTCATCTAAGGCTAAGGTAGTTGCATTTTAGACATTGAGGAAAAAGTGTGAAATTATATTTAAAAAGTTCAAAGTGGAATTACGAAACTTCAGTGGGCCTCTTTCCACTGTAGGACTCCCTCACCACACTCCCGTTAGATACGCCGGATGCATGATACAGCTTCGCCCTTTTAGGAATATTTTCTAAGGCAGTACGAGTTTGTTTTACAGCTGTGTGAATTGAGTTGTATTTGTTAGAACTGTTTTTTAAGAGAGACGAAAGATCCTATACTCAAACACAAATCATTTCTTTGAAACCTCTAATGGAAGACGAAACGTATCGTCGTATACATGTTATGTTTTTAAAGAGAAAAAGAGCAAAACATTGATTGCACAAACGTATTATGGTATTATTTGCATGCAAATTTATAACATATAAAACGTGTTGGCTTGGTAGATGATTCGTTAGTAAACGGGGTTCTTGTGTTTGTGGTCCTACCTTCGAATCTCGTCCATTCTTGTTGCGTTTTCCTTTTAGCTACACAGAGCTTGTGGTTTCCAGATCTTCAAGCTTGAACTAAATTTAATACCAGTTAGTGAATTAAAAGTAGCTGACACTATTTTCAAATACGAGACGTTATTACATGCTTTTTATTAGCGTACAGTACTCAACTTTGATATCAACTCTTCCATCCTTCATTTAACTCATTTCTTGACGTGTTTTGTTACAAAATTCATTAATCGTGACGGAAAAATTTGCTATACCAATTAATGGTGACTGCTTTGAAAGCAAGTAGAAAGTATGAGAATAAAATTTGTCATATCTGTAGTTTCGTGTGTAGAAGAAATAAACTCGTGAACCAAAGGTTTAAGAACAACTTAAGTTATTAATATAAATTTTGCCGGAGATTATCCACTTATATCATCATAAAGGAAATACTAAAGACGTTCTGAAACGAAGAAATATAGCATACAACTTTGCAAGCGGAGGCAAAGAAACCTAACGTAACAAGACTAAAGATGATTTATTTACGGCGTAGGGATCGTGGTTGAGTGTTCAACCCACACAGCAATGAAATATTTTCAAAACGTTTCTAAAACGTACCATCATTTTCCTTCAGAAAATGTATCCTACTTCCCTTAAGGAAATATATTCTATATGTTGTTGAAAACATTTTCCAAATAATACTGAAAATATTTTCGCAATATACTCAAAACCGTTGTAGAAATATTTTATACGCCGTTAGAAAAGTTTTCCAAAAAATGTTTTCTGTACCATTTCCACACATTACTGAAAATGTATTTGAAACGTTTTATACAATGTTAACGGAATGGTTTTTAAAATGTTTCGCATGGAATATTTTAAAATCATTTGCCAATAACACTGAAAATCATTTGACTAAAATAAAGAAATTTTTTCTAAATATTTTTACAATGTATTGGGTACTTAGTTGAAATGTTTTCTGAAGATTTCTAATCCATTTTTAACAAAAATTAATGTTCTGTAAAATAATAATTTTAAAATATTTTCCACTCATACCAAAAAATATTTTCTATACATGACAAAAAATATTTAATGAATATTTTCCGTACATCACAGGAAATATTTACTGAACATTTTCTGTGCATGACAGAAAATATTTAGAGAATATTTTCTGTACATGACAAAATATTTAGAGAACATTTTCTGTACATGACAAAATATTTAGAGAATATTTTCTGTACAAGACAGAAAATATTCAGAGAATATAAGGTAGACATATCAAAAACATTTTCAAATTATTTTCCTTGGTGTTTTGTAACAGTAGAAAATGTTTAGAAAATATTAAACTAGTTTCAGATATGAATTTGTGCTAAGAAAGAAAATATTTACGATTCATTTTTCAAATAGCAATTGATATGTTTTTGATTTGTTATTGTATTTAGTTTCAGAACGTACTTAAAATACTTTCTAACGAATTCTGGTTTTCACATAGAATATTTTAAATTCTTTCTGAATATTTTTTCGTCATTACCATGATAACACCTACAGTTTGCAATACATTTCTTTCTTCAATACTGAACAGTTTTTCAACTCTTGTAAGTTAAAATATCTGGATTTCATTTGTACAAATTGATGGAGTGGTAGAAGTTTGTGTATGTTGGAACCGGTTTAGAACATACGGAAACTTCTATCATCACGTAAATTTGTTGAAATAAATTCTCGTATTCTAACTTATAGGTTGAAGAAAGAAATGTATTTCGAACTGTCGGTGTTATGGTAGTAATGACGGAAAAATATTCAGAAAGAATTTAAAATATTTCTCTGCGAAAACCAGAAAATGTTAGAAAATACTTTAAGTACGTTCTGAAACTACATACAATAACAAATCAAAAACATATCAATTGCTATTTGAAAAATAAATCGTAAATATTTTCTTTGTTAGCACAAATTCGTCTGAGACTAGTTTAATATTTTCTTAACATTTGCTACTGCTACAAAACACCAAGAAAAGTAATTTGAAAATGTTTTTGATTTGTCTACCTTATATTCTCTGAATATTTTCTATCATGTACAGAAAATATTTTCTAAATATTTTGTCATGTACCCGGGATCCCTTAATATTACAAGGCGACACCACAGGGGGCACTGTGCAATACAAGTGAAGAAAACTAAATTATCTCGGACACACATTCTATATCTATGCCAATATTCATTGAAAAATGATATGGAGGAACAATAACAATCGGAACAAATCACATGCATTTTGTGAAAAGTATTCTTAATGGAACTAAAAAAAAATGCTATAGTACAGTTTCTTACAGAAGTATTAAAAATATACGAAACTTACAAACACGTGTATATAATGAGTTTTTCTTATAAAGAATCACTATAAAACGTGATCATATCACCATGAAACCATTTTATTGCAGCATGACTCTTAACACAAGGACGACGTGGACCACTCAGATGTCCACAGTCGAGGTGTCTTAATTGTGCTCTTCGTTGTATGTTTTACACAACATTAAAACAGCTATTGTCGTGCGTAGAATAAATGACAGGGCACAAGGAAGACATCCCAGTTATCAACATGTGAGTGGTTCATGTCGTCCTTGTGTTGAAAGTCATGATGAAATAACTCGAGTATAAAGAAATCAGGTCTACTAAGCTAAAGTACATAATTACAAAAGGAAAGAAAATGCAAGACTGGACTAAGATTTGAACCTGTAACTTTAAATTACCGTGTCGATGCATTAACCACTAGGCTACTCACTGTTTCCGAATAGTCATTCATTCTACCACTCCTGAAGAGTGCTCAAGCAACCAGACCGCATTGACTATACCGCAACTTGTGAAGTACTTGGGCAACCAGTGTCTATACTACAGAACCCCACTGGTGGTAAGATTTATACATGATAAATGGGGAAAATAACTTATTTTATATCATGTAAATATTTAATGCGATATACAATCGATTATTTCTTTGAGTTATCGTATATAATAAAGAAATTATCCTTAAAATGATCAAAATTCCACCATCCTACATTACTTATAATTACATAAACCGAAAGCCAAATAAAGGAATGAACCTTTAAAAGACAATACATAAAATAAAATCCTGTAGATTTATTGAGAATAATTACAGTAATAATGTATTAAATTTTACATTAAGTATACATTTGTAGTACACAATATATTCAATGTGAATACATAAACAAAAAGTCTATATTAATTTAAGTCTACTAATTGCATACCGTACATTATAAGTTTGAAATGTATATACACCTCATCAGTGTATCAATTTTAACAAGTTTTATTTAACATAAAAAAAAAGCACACTTACTTTGTAAGAAAAGTTCGAACAGAGTTGCACCTTACAAACTCTTCCCCACACCCTAGTATTGTAGTTCAGAAGATGACTGTACCAATCACCGAAAACCAAACAGCAGAATCATGCGTTTACTTACGTCCCCCCCCCCCCCCTCAACACACACAAAATAAACTATTTCTTGAAAAGTTCTCTGTCACCTTCATCTAAGAATATATTTAGCGGTACGAAATAGGTATATTATACATTACTTTAGAATCTGAAGTGTGATTTAACTGCCATAAATTAAAACTAAGCATAATATACCCGGAAATTAGCTTAAATGAGTACCATACACATCACACGAAGCGAGCTACGCCAATAAAAAAATCACAGTCAATAAGAATTAATTAGATCTTCAGTCTATATTTTTAAATTGGTGTTATGTTGACGCTATGAACTTTGGGCTTCCTATACTAAATGTCTCTATGCCAAACACTCAATATATAAAACGTTTTTCGTCGAATCTGCAAATTGAGCAAGCCGCGCGCTAATGATGGGAGGCTGATGATAGTTTATCACATAGGAAGACACTGAAATGCTAGGTGAGTCACAACACTTTCTTCCTTTTTCTGGGATTCATCCTTACTTACGGTCAAATTTGGTACCGTCTATGTGGTACCTGTGTGCGGCGTACCTTGAAATCATCTCGGTTGATAGCCTCCAAACACAGTGGACTCCTAAAATAAACCAATTGTTGTAAAATTACTATTTGTAGCATGTGTGACAAAATTTAAAAACGAAAGATATCTCAGAATCAAGGTTAAGTCAAACGAAGCGTTTTATGCGGGTTTTTTATCTTATCTCAGGCTATCCAAAATACTAAAACATTGTTTCCTATACTTTTGGAAGTTATATAGTAAATATCTTAATAACTATCACTCAAATTTGGTACGCTGAATAAAGTTATAGTGTAAATATAGAATTGAAACTATGATCCAAACTTAAAATAATGATATTACAGAACACAATAAACTTAACTTAGGATGAAAATGGAAACTGTAGATGCATGAGTATTACTGAGCGAAGGAAGGAAAGTAACTCAGCTGGGTTACGAGTTTGACAGAGTTCATACACAGAAATCGTTCGGTGGTTTATATTTCCTGCTTCGACTTAAAAGATAAAGAAGATAAGCTCGCTTTAAAAAGAGTTAAAAAGAAAAAAAAATTTTAAAAGATTTAATTTATTCTTAATTTTTGTTCAGTATTTGTAAATAAATAATGTAAAAACCGACACAGAGCTTGCCCGCTGGACTCTGGTGCCCAAATCCCAACTCCGCTATATGCATGCCTGCCATAAAGTAATAGAGATATAAACTTTTTTTAAAAAGTGCAGATTAAGCCTAGCTTAATATTTACATTTTTTTTTAACGATACCTACAGTATGGCGCTAAATTCGTCGTACAAAAGCAGAGGAGTGTTTCCTGAGAGTAAAACAAACAAAAGTTCCAATAAACTTAGGGCGAGAAGCCCATCGTTCACGTGTTATAGGCTGCCGAAAACATGAAAAAATCAAATCTAAAGGTCCATAGCTCCAAAACTATGGGACCTACCAAAGTCGGGTCAAGACTTCACTTAGGAACTAATATGTGCTTTATCCAAAAATACATGTTTTAGAATCCTAAAGTACTCACGCAACAATTTTTATGGAGGTAGTTGGAGAGTACTTTATATCATAGGCCCATAGTCAAACTCCCTCTATAAACATTGTTGTGGAAGCACCTTAGGATTCTGAAACACGCATTTTTGGATAGGGAAGTCTTGACCGGACCAAGGTAGGTCCCATAGTTTTGGAGCTATGAACCTTTAAAGTTCATTTTTTCATGATTTCAGCAGCCTATAACACATAAACGATGGAGTTTCCGCCCTATGTTTATTGGATTTTTTTTTTTTTTAACTCTCAGGAATCACCCCTCTGCTTTTGTACACCGAATTTAGCGCCATACTGTATAAATTAATAAGGTAGAAGTATATGTGATCCTTCTCACTATGCTCACTTATAGATATATCTTAAAGGCTAATGGTAAATAACACCAGCCCTCTGCTCCTATACCACCCTGTGATACCGGAGCAGGACGTTTGGGCGCGAGACGTTTGGACGCAAAGCCGTATATGTAAATAGGTTAATCTACTTAAATGGGTTATAATGTACTTCAAAAATAGAAACCGGATGATTACGTACTAAAAGCCTTAAAAATAGGCATTAATATCACTAAAACTCAAAAAATAACTGCACAACGTAAAATTAAGAAGTTCGGAAAGGTTAAATTTGATCCACATTTTCTTTAAAATGCCATGGCAAACAGTCACTGAAAGTCTCAGTTGCAACAAATGCTTAATTTAGTTCTTTTTTTTTTTTTAATTTTGTGTGTGTGTGTGTATAGTGCAGAAAAAAATGGGTCTAATTATTTTGTTTTTAGAATGATATATCCTAATTTCAGGAAAATCGGAGACAATGACCTGCAGAAATTTTTTTCAGCATGAATCTATATTGGGCTAAAATAAAATTTGCTGTAGGCATCCCCAAAGTAAACTTCTGTGAAGTTATCTTTACAATATCTCTAACGTAAAGGATATTCATAACTTCATAGCAATTCATTACACTGCATTACTGCTTATTACTACGTATTTGCAACACAGATAATTGGAAAGGAAACAACAGTGAAATCTAATATACCTATTGAATAATTTGCTTTGTCTTATGTTACAATTACCATGACATTAACATTCCATGACGGAATTATGGGCCAAATCCAGCATTATTCTGCAATATATTATAAAGAACAGAAGTTTGTTTATTTTGGGGTGTCATTGGCTGCCTACAGTAAATTCTATTTGACCCATTCTTCCTATTTAAATGTATAGTTAGTGCCTATTTCTATGAAAATTTATTAATATTATAGTGTCTCAACTTTCTATCAATACAATAGTCTCAACTATATGGTTTAATGGGCATATCGAATAATAATAATAAAACATTCAATAAATACTCACTTCCTGAACTACCCAATACATAGCATAAAGAACAGCTATGTTCATTCCAAAACCAGCTCGTAATCATTTTTTCTGATCTCTCGGAACAGGTCAGTGCTTAATAAACATTTCTTACGTTTTGTACCATGTGTTTTAATAATCTATTATAGAAAAAGAAAATGCAAAAAATTAAAATATGTACAGTATTTTACAAATTTTAAGTCACATCTTTATAGTAACTAAAAATTAATGAGAAATGTACATTGTTTTTAACTTAAATTAGATATCTCAGTTCCAATTGAGGCAAAAATAAATAAATAAATAAATAATAAAATTGTACCATCGCCATCTCAGATATGGTTCAAACTTTTTTTTAATAGAACTAGACATGTTTTTAAGGGGCTTTTTTTTTGTCGAAAAAAAAATTCCCACCAAGTAATGGGCCATCAAGGACGGGGAGTACAATTCATGAATTGTAGAAAACGTGGAAAATGGTCAAATTCGGAGCCTCACAATTCAGCAATGGAGACATATAGAGTTATAATTCTTGTTGTGGTATGCACATAGGGATATGAATAAACTATATTTTATTATAGTTTGGTTTGCGCATGCGTATCTTTAAGTACATAAATTAACAAATGAACGTAAGTTTATGTGAAAAGTCGAAGTTTATGCTTTTTTTCGAGACTTCCGGTTCGAATTTTAAATTCTGTTTTCACGGTTGGTAAGACCTAGTTACCCGCTCCTTCCCCCCCAAAAAAAAGTATCGCTTCTGTGTGCAACCGTTTTATCGCAAAAAATTCGAGAAATCGTCAAATTTTCAAAATCGTCATTTTCTCGAAAACATCATAATTTCAAATTCTTAAATTTTGTCAGATGGTTCAACTGTACATGAATAATAAACACACCAAATAGCATCTCGACCAATGCTTCATGAATGAACTACAGCCTTTTTAAGTTAGTGAACTTTCGTTAACTTTGAAGTCACAGTTTGCAACAATGAAAGTGGAAAAAAATGCTACCGCAAAGCACCGTGTAAAATTTCAAGATAAAAATTCTATTTTACTGCATGTGGACTTCGCTTAAATTGGACTGTTATTCTGCAAAGGGAAGTTCAGAGTGATCACTGGAGAAACGAGCAAATCTCCTTTACGGGAGTGATATATTATTATGAAACAACTGACAGTTTTGCCATAATAAGCGATGACAAAACACACGATTCGGCTCGTACTCATAGCCATGAATAAGATTCTAAAAATACTCGAAGAAAAGCGAAAATATGCGTTATAGAAAAAGGTTCGAGTACGTGAAAATAAGTGTCTACAATTTAATAAACCGTTTCAGTGATTTCTGATGGTGCTGCATTCCACTTTAAAAATTGCTTTCAGATGTCCAAGATGCAGACAGGTCCGATAAAGCAGTGGCTTTTTAGTGAAACCGGCCGTGGTAAGGGTCTCTGCGACGTATTGGGGAGAGGGGGGATAAGAATGTGGCAACACGGGAAAACGAAAAACAGATTCACAGTATTAAACCAGCAGAAAAATTCGTGAGTATAGTGCAAGTACCAACTCCGGGTATTACTCTCGTCTTGTTGCCAAAAACCGAATTCGACAATTAAAAAAAAAAAAAAGGGAAAGTGTGCGACCGGTAACTGGTATTTACCGAAGTCATCTTTGGCTTTTATGGCAGTAACGGGTCACTATGGACTAACTTCATGCTTTCCCCAAAATCGAGCTTCTGCAATTCAAAGTGTAGATTTAAGAAATTTGCAAAAATTAACTTTTGTTACATACATATATAATAACCAGTGATGGATAGCAGAAATATTATCAATAAATCAAATATTACATGAAATTGCAGTGTTCTTTGTGTTTTCAGGAGGCGCGGTGGCTCAGTGGTAGAGCGTTCACCTCCGGTGCTTGGGGTCCTTGGTTCGATCCCAGCTCGCGCTGTGTGGACTTTGTGGTGGACAAACACCGTGCTGGTGGGTTTTTCGGGGTTCTCCCGTTTCCTCCCACTTTCTTCATTCCGCCATTTCACTCATTTCTCATAATCACTGTCTCCTTTAGCCTAACCGGCATATACGTGGGACGTAAAACTCCCAAGATTTCATTTCATTATTTTTTCTTTGTTTCCACATGCACCTTCAACAGGGTACAGGTTTCCAGAAGAGAATAAGAGAAGAGAATATAAGTGTTTTGTGACTATCGACAACGTGCTACGAGTTGTGAGTGCACCTACACCTATTGGAGCATCTGCCATGGTTACATGCTATTAGCGAAGAAGACACTAAGTAAGCAAATAATTACTTCAGAGTGGAAAAAATCAGTGAAACTTTGTTTCGTAATCGTAATTTACACCTCAGGTTACATCGGTTTAAGAAAACGGAGAAGGGGAGGCTCATCTTATTACTTGAGAGAGCCTTTTTGATCAAAATAATAAAAAGGAGCCAGGAAAAACTTTTATTCTTTATTTAATGAATGTGAACCACAAACATCATCAAATTGTTGCACTTTCATTGTTTTCAGTGTTACCAACGGTGATATTGAAGTTAATGAAACTTCGCTAACTTCAAGAGGCTGTAGTTCATTCATGAAGCATTGGTCGACAATGCTATTTGGGGTGTTTATTATTCATGTAAAGTTGAACAATTTGACAACATTTCAGGATTTTAAATTATGGTGATTTCGAGAAAGGTGATTTTTGAAAATTTGACGGTTTCTCGAATTTTTTGCGACAAGACGGTTGCACACACAAGCAATACAATTTTTTTTTTTTTTTCGAGAAGTGCGTAACTAGGTCTTACCAACCGTAAAATAGAATTTTAAAATTCGAACCGGAAGTGCTCGACGCAAACTTCGACTTTCGAGATAAACTTACGTTCATTTGTTAATTTATGTACCAAAAGATACGCATGCGCAAACCAAACTATAATAAAATATATTTTATTTATATCCATCCCTATGTACACTCATGTCCAAAATGATTGTCGCATATCTATAACTGTCTTGTAAGAATATAATTTGATAATGATTTTGCAGGGTACTATTAATACTGATACTACATGTATAATCGGGAAATGTATATTCGTAGTAAATTTCAGAAGAAAAGAATTACAAACCCGAAAATTAGAATGAGTAAAACAAAATGTTGCTAAATGGACAAGAAAGTTTTATTTTCGTTTTATTGTTCTTATTTACTGCTCTTTTGACATGAAATTTGCCACATACATCGTCTTTCCCGATTATACACATACTAACATTATAAGAAATACCGGACGAATTCGTTATCAAATTATATTCCTACAACATATTTATAGACATGCGACAATAATTTTTGTCATGAGTGTACATACCACAACAAGAATTATAACTATCTGTCTCCATAGCTGAAAGAAGAACAGGTTACAAATACAAAACATACCTAAAATATAAAAACTTACTCTTTTCTTTATCATAGCACTATTGTATTCTAGATTCCTCGCCCAACTAAATGAGGATTTCACTTACGAAGTATCAATAACACTAAAACTGTATTCTGTAACCATAGCCGCCCGCTGCAGGGAGCACTTGCTTTAGCAATGGATTTTCCTAATTAGTATTAAAATATGCTAATTTTTTTTTATTCACACACAACAGTTAGTGAAGTTAGCAGTGAGTTGTAATAATTGTTTTTTTACATTAAATATTATGTGGTTCTAGGTATTTGTATCCGCGTCTTTGCTTTTATGTCGGTCATTTTGCCCACTTCCCCCTGTAAAAAAATCCTGTGGGAGTTACTATGTCTACATTTCCCTTTAAAATTCGCTTATATACTACATATACATCTATATAGCAACTAAGTTTTAATAAAGATGAATATATTTATCGAGAGCCGTAATTAGTATACACTACTTTAATTGGTTAGTGCATCGCATACACGACAATGACAACTAGCATATCTGAGGATGTTTCATACTGTGACCAGAAAAATTTACTTCGAAATATCCCATACTGCAGCTAATTTAATATTATATAAGCATTTCGATACTCGAAAAGAAAGATCAATTGAGACGTGTTAATTTATCCTGAATAACTGAGTCCTGCAACCAAGGAAGAGGGGTTAAAATAACTAATTGTCTATAACAGCCCAAGTACCGGCAATAATTAAGTGCAATGAGCAATTACAAAGACGAGACGGCTATTTTTACCGCAAAACTGTACAGCTGTTATTCCTTTTGCTTAAAGTAACCAAGTAAGTTGGTTAACACCTTTTGACAATTTTCTTGGTAACTAAAGGTCAGAAGGTATAGCGTCATTGGCTTCCCGCACTTGGACCTGCTCGTCACTGGGGGTGTGGTAAGAGGATAGCAAATCACCAGCCACCATTCACTGCGCTCAGCGAGCCACGAGTAACCAAGCTGGCAACTCCCCATAAACGTCACTACAACTTTTCACGGGAAAGCAACGACGTTATACCTTCCGTACTATAGTAATCCAGGAAAAGGCAAAGTGTAGTATCACTGAGTACTACTCGGTTACTATTCGGCTACACGACTTCTAGCGTAGTTTTAACCGAAATTCGACTATCAGCAGCTAAGTTATCATTTAATTCTTACTCTGCACACGAAAAGAAAAAAAAAAATTTCATATGAACCCGTGGTCAAACGTCTATAGTTACAGGCTGCCGAAAACGTGCGAAAAGGAAATTTAGAGGTCCAGAGTTCCACTACTGTGAGACCGATCCCAGTCGAGTCAACACATTACTTAAGAGCTAGTACGTGCCCTATCCAAATATCCATATTTCAGAATCTTGCGGCACTTACACATTAATTTTTATAGAGCCAGTTGAGGAATACTCAGAAAAGTTGAAGTGCTCATAAACTGTCCATTGATACGCAAGCACCGCAGAATTCTGAAACATGGGTATCTGAATAGGGCACATACTAGTTCTTAAGTGATGTCTTCCTTGACTGCGCTCGGTCCCACACTGAAGCTATAGATTTTTAAAGTTTATTTTCTTATGTCTTCGACAGTCTATAGCTTCGAAAGTATGGACTTTTTACCACAGGCCCATATGAACTATTCCTTTGCTCTGATGTGACAAATCACCTCTGTAGGTTTGATGCTTTAAATTTTTTTACACCCTATATATATACCAGGGTTGGCTGGTTTAAACCAAGGTGGTTTAAACCAGCTGGTTTTTTCAAAAAAAAAAAAAAAACCAACTGGTTTAAACCAAAAAACCGTTTTTTTTTTCAATAAAAACCATGTTTTTTGCCAACCCTGATATATACTAATATAAAGAAACGTGGAGAAAGTTATATTGTTTACTGACATAACCAAGACATACGGTTAGTGACATAACCAAGAAGGCAGCAATCTTCTAGAACACAGGAACGTCTTCCCATTTAGCTGTAATAAAAACAGAAAACAACGTGCCCTGCGGGGCACTAACCCGTCTCCACTCGCTAACGCTCACTCGGCATTATTATGTTAATTAAATGTAAAACTTTGGTAAAGAAAGAAACCAATTATTACACTTTTAGCCAAAGCTCACGCTCACGCCTCAAGCTGCGGCTCACGCTCATCACGTTGTTCATCATAAACTCGCACAGCCTAGGATCGAACTAGGGATGCTGATGAAAGAAATGGTGAAAAGAAAATGTGGAGGGAAAAAGAAAACTCACTCTCATCACGTTGTCCATCATAAACTCACATACTCTAGGATCGAACTAGGTGCATTGAGAGATCTACTATTTAATACCGTGCCTACAGTCCCTCCACCCCCCAATTTCACACTCAGTTGAATAAACTGTGTCTGTGTAACGTAATTAACTGACAAATTACACTTGTTCTAATACAAAAAGAAGAAATGAATATCGTAATCTGAAAATACATAGTACTGCCCGCTGATCTAGTTACTAGTGTGTGTGCATTTCGGGCACGTAGTCTCACGTTCGATTCCCTGCGGGAGAGTACAAAAATGTAATTTCTTAATTATTTACGTTCAATCTTCATCCATCTCGTTTAGCATAAAGAGTATAACTATGGAACGTTATCTGAACATACATAGTTCACTCACCTTTTCTTTATCATGATCCCTTTCTATTTTAGAGCTTGTCTTTCTTGCTTCAGCTTACATTCCATTTCTTCTTTCGACGTCTTAAGATCCCTCATGTTGCATTCCAGCACTTTGTTCCTCGCATGACAACTAGCTAGTTCCATTTCCGCTGTTTCTAACCTTTCAGCTAAAACTGAAAATATAATAATAAAAATAAATATTATCATTTCCCTAAATTTGCTTTCTATATAAATATGTAAGAATTCTCAAGGAAATATTGTGACCTGCTTACCCAACGCACCAGAAGTAAGCATTCTACAAATGAACCACCGTGATCCCCACGTCTTCTTTAGACTATATGGCATAAGCGTTAAGATATAAAACAAACGTTTCATTTGAAGTTTTACAACCCCAAGCAATAAAATTATTTCCGCCAGTTGAAGAAAAACACACGCAGCGTTTTCATTTTAACTTTTACGATAATTAACAGAACAAACGAAAAACAAATAAACAAATGCCGATCGAGTCGAATTGTAGAAGATTCGCTACGCTCGTTTCTATAATTAACAACTAAAACCACGATGCGTAACTAGATCAAACACAACAATAACTTGTCATCACTTATGGAAATTCCCTTTCTTGTATATATATATATATATATATATATATATAAATAAATAAAAAGAACAGCCCGTTCTGCATTGTTACTACGCCTATATCTGTATTTTGACTTGTTAATTTTATTCAGCATAGTAACAGAACTCAAAGTGAAAGACAATATACGCCAGATAACAAGTAAAAGTATAAAGTACTGTCCTAGCTCCACATACTCAAATTCATTACATTTCAAATCTTTGATCAGTAAATTCAGTCTCAGCAACTAAAGTATTTCTTACGGGAAGAGTTATATTACTGGGCGAAAGACACTTTAGAAAGGGTTACTTGTTACGGGTGTAAATATGCGTTCAAAGGAATGCCATTGAAACGGTTGTGATATAAACACCAACCAACATGGGTATGTGGTTGCCACTAAAAACTACAAATGCTACATAACCGAGTCAGGACAGGAGCGCAACAAGGAATGGGGCAGCGTGAAGTTGCGTCCGTAAGGAATAAGTGCGTCAGCGAGGGTGCGTATGCGCGTAAGCTAATGATTACGTAAAGACTAAAATCATCATATATTGTTATTAATTACCAGGGTTGGCCAAAACCATGGTTTTTATTGAAAAAAACTTTTTTTTGGGGGGGGAGGTTTAAACTTTTTTTTTGTTCGTTTGTTTAAACCAGTTTTTTGGTTTAAATAATTTACTCTATGTATTCATATTAAATATGGACAGAAATTAGTTTGTTTCCCCTTGGTGTTATTATGCAACAACAAGGTTATGCTGGAAGGGGTCACAAGCTTAAAGCGGAATCCAAACCGCTTCTCGACTTACATCCAAGAGAAATTGTCTATTTGGACACGAAACCGGGACTAATTGGTCACAAATGCGATTGCCGACTCACTCACGAAGGACTTCTGATAAAAATACGTGGTACTGATCTTTACATGGTCCTACTTGTTAATATAATTGTCAAGAGTAATTTCAGAAGGACAAAAAGACAAACAGTTACACAAGTAAAAACATTATACCTAGAATTATATATAAATCGGGAAACTCCCGCCTTAGCCATTAGGAAAATCCTGTTATTACTTTACATGTATCTGTATGTAAAATTTTAAGGTCAACGGATCATAATCACTACGCTAAAATTGAGGTATTAAATTACAAATTTGGTATGTATATATCATTCAATAAAATTAAAACCAAGTCAAATCCAAGCTGATGTTGGAAGCTACGTAGGCACTTGATAAATTGGGCAATTTCTATCAATATATTTAAGCAACCTTGGCTTCTTTATAAAACAACAGGCATTCATTCAAGTAGAAATATATCATTTGGTTTCATTTCGTATGTTTAGGCTTAACATCCTTATGAAATACCAAGTTTATCACGGAGAGGACTCCTGCTTAGAGGGACACCTCGAATCGCTACTTGGTTTACACTTGAAAGATGGGTTGTGGTTCGACCGAGAATTAAACACGGGACCCCTTGATTAAAGGGTGGAAAGTAGATAAAAGTAATGCGGATGATTTGATATGTGGAAACGTCACCATGAAGTTCACACGATTTAAAGCATTTTTCGTTTTTTTTTTCTTGGTTTAAACCAGTTGTTTTTTTTTAAAAAACCAGCTGGTTTAAACCAGCCAACCCTGTTAATTATACACTGCTCTCCTGAAATAAAAGTAGTACTCCTTTTGTAAATTTTGCAAATCTCTACGGACCTAAAATAGTACATTCCCACGTAAATGTAAACTAAAACAAATACATTACAATACAAATTAAAATCAAGTTGTATAACCTCTACTGTTACAAAAAATACATCCGCTCGTTCTGCCATAAATTACTACAGCACTCATCCCGGAAAGTTAAAATTTGACTCTGTTCAAGAATGTATGTAAGTAATCAAAATATAAGGAATGTGAATATGGATGAAATAATCAGATGAAAATCATAATCTGACGTGTAAGTTTTAAAACGTAATTCAAAGCGGGTGGAAAAAATCATGATTTTTTTTTTAAAAAATCATTTTTGATGATTTTTTTGATTTAAATCAAATCTTTCTCCTCGTATAATACAACTCGCGAACTGAAGAAAAAGCATTACAAATTAGTATTAAATGCCAATTATGCCATTTAAGTGAAAGTATTGGGGTTGAATTTTGAAATAATCCCCAATCGTTAACCTATATCAATCCCAAACAATGTTTCTTAGCTTTAAATTATGGCTTTTTTTTTTTTTTTTTTGGTAAATTATAGACTTTTAGTCAAGCATCATCCCTATTTATCCTAGGATGATGGTTCATACCTCATTCTCTTCAGAATAGAACAGCCTTTAAAACGGTAACACTCACATTTTCCCTATCATGTCCCTGAAGCGGAAAATTTTGAGAGATGTCGGGATTTTTTCTGATTTTTTTTTTTTTTTTTCAAATTTTGATCCCCTCTGGACTCCCTTGTGTTAACGCACAGATCTCAAAATCAACTGTTAAATACTAAGGGTGTACTAAATGTGTATAAAATTTCAAGCTTCTATCTTGAATAATAAGGGCGGGAAAAATATTTAACAATGAGCTAAGAACATCCTCACCATACCCCAGATGACACGGGTGTAATATAAAAATTTCCTCAGACATCTTATTTATCCTAGAATAAAACAGTTTCAAACGGTACCATTTAAATGTGTCCATCGTGTAGGCTATCTGGGGCTGGAAAATCACGAAAAAACGGATTTTCTGTTAAGAAATATCCCTTTTTTTTTTTTTTTTTTTTTTTTACTTTTTACCCCTCTGTACCGCCTGTGTTTAAAGGCAACAATCTGAAACAAATCTAAAAAATACTAAGGGGTGAAGTGAATGAGTGTCCAAAATTTCAAACTTCTAGATACAAAAGTAAGCCCGCGAAAAATAATATCCCCGAATACCCCAGATTTCCGTATAAAACATGATCTCAGGTAACAGTTTACTAAAACATCCCTATTTATCCTAAGATCATGGTTCGTACATCATTCTCTTCGGAACAGAACAGCCTTTCAGATGGTACCATTCATATATCTTCATCTTAGGCGGGTAAATCGCGAAGAAAGCTATTTTTTGTTAAAAATATCCTTTTTTTTTTTTTTTACATTTTCGCCCCTCTGGACCCCCCTGTATTCACGCAGAGATCTGAAATCATCTGAAAAATACTAAGGGTGCACTGAACGAGTGTGCAGAATTTCAGTATTCTGAATGCAAAATGTAGGCCCGCCAAAAAATAATAAAAATAGACACAAAAAAATCTTTTTTTTTTTTAATTTATGACGTCCTCACATCCTATGTCTCGTCGCAGAGATAAGTGAAAGCATATGTAACGTGCTGTACAATTCCTTCAATCTTGAAAAAACAAAGTAAAAAGCTTTATTGGTACTTTTTTAATCGAATAATAGAGATTTTATCCTATCACCTAAAAATAGGTGATATAATTTAAAAGTTTAAGCGTTAAGGAAAAAGTACAGCAACGTTTATTAAAGTGACACTTTTTTCCTCAAAAGTCACTGATATTTGGCAGGGGCATATTTTAAAGGAAATTGTAACTAGCTTGCGGCACGAAATACATAAATTTTGCCTAAAGTTATAAAGTCTAAACAAAACAACAACAACAAAAAAAAAAAAAAAAAAAAAAATCGGAGAGGGATAGGACACTTCTAAATACGCCGTATTATCTGGGAACAAATATATAGACGCACACACAAAAGAATCTTCGTCTTAAATGTCGATGGTGATTTCCCCGTTGGAATAGCTAACGATTTACAATATAAACCCTATGTTACGAAGAGAAGAAAACAGGATTGCCCTGTTACCCGTTCAAAACGGGATTTTCCCTAATCATCCTCTACATGACACTTGTTTTCAAAGCTGTACATACTGTACATTTGAGTCTCATTGTATTATGATTATCATCTTCCATAAAATCGGAATAACAGAACAGAAACGGGACTTTACTTATTTTCACTTTAAATTATTTCGGAATTTGATTTAAATCAACGATTTTTATTTAAAAAAATCAAGTGATTTAAATCAGACTGATTTAAATCAATCCACCCTGATTCAAAGTATACGCTTGTATTTACATACTGCACAAAGAAGCCACCATGAACTCAAGTTATGAAGGCAATGTTCCAGTAAAAGACAACTTCTTAATTGCTTCTTATATGCGAGAATAAACCATTAAAATGTACAGGAGAAATATGTAAATTGTTCTATTTTTCAATATCACTCTTTACTCGCAGTCGCACCTACACTTTGCTGCCTCCTCTACCTTTACCGTTCTGATTCAGACAGCACTAGTGCTTGCTAGTTCCCACATAGCACGGGTCATTTTGAACTGTAGCATGGTGTATATCCGAACTCTACGACACTATATTTATTCGCACAAAGCTAAAGCCTTCCTAGACTGAATCTGCTTCGAGAAATGTAGCTCTTCACTTTGAAAATACTCTCTAAGCTAGTAAACAGTGAATTTTCCGATTAAATAAGTTAACATAAATATTGGCAGTATCTGACCTAAAATAGAATAGCGCAGTATACGTTAATACATTACTGCTGCTGTATTCTGACAACTCATCTCTATTTTGGGTTAGTTTATCCCCTCCCCCCCCAAAAAAAGGAAATTTACCAGATCTTTCAGTGTTAAGCAGATTTAGGTAATAGTATACAACAGCTCCTCATCGTGTTCCGTACTCGAGGATAGTTCTTACTCTTGCACCACGTACAGAAATGGTGGTATGTCATGTACAAGTGGTAATAGAACACATAAGAAACCCAGATCATGTTGTACTCACACTGGAACATGCAGTATGAGTACACCGTGATCTGCGTTTCTTATGTGTGCTATTACAACTTCTACATGAAATACCATCACGTTTGTACGTAATGCAACAGTAAGAACTATCCACGAGCACAAGACATGCAATATGCGTTCAAGTCCCTTCTCCCTCTACACACACATAGTGAAATATAAAGTACAAGGTCACTACAGAGGCGCACATAAAGTGCACCGTACTCGAGGATAGTTCAAACTCTTGCACCACGTATAGAAATGGTGGTATGTCATGTACAAGTTTCAGTCGATAAGTAAATGAAAATCGCTTTGTTACCCCATTTTCAAGTTGCTAGGTCCTCAATGAATAATCCGTAAAATACTGAACTTCCTGAGTCCTCGGAAAATGATGAGGACCTGTTGTATACTATATCCCAGATTTATTCTGTACATTACGATTAATTTTATTCTCGCCTTATGTAATTGACCCCACATTTTATTACTCAAGCCTGGCCCTTACAATCAGGAACCTTAAATTAGAACAGAAAAGACGGTGCAGTTTTACTATACGGATCCACAGATTGTAAAATGTACAGAAAAATTTTGGAAAGTGTTTAATTTGCCCATTTTATGTTGAGAACAGAACCCAACGAATCCCTGGGGGGGGGGGAGCTTCTAACCTTTCTACTGCTACTCCTACTACTGCATACACTATGGATCCGGATAGTAAAACTGCACGGAATAGACTAATCTATAGTTTGCTTTCTCAGACTCATTGCACACTCATTTCAGTTTACATTAACTTTACACTTTATGCTCACAAGATACTTTATCGAAAATATATCCAACGTTGATATCTACCTTCCTCTGCTGATGGTTCTTCCTTTTTCTTTTTCCGTAATTGTCTTTGGCCATCACTTCCCCTTTCCTTGTATTTAAGAGGTCGAATGTGTCGTCAAAATTTAGCTTTGTGGCTATAGGTATATTCGGAAAAGTATTTTCAGTATCTACATAGCTTCTGAATCGATCCATTAACTTCCCTATAGATCTCGTATCAGAAGTCGGAGAATACATGATTCCTTCTTTTAGATAACTCTTCGCTTCACACAACTTAACGTGATAGTATTTAAGCTTCATACATTATTTTCCTGTACTTTACTTCGCCGGATAATAATTGGTAAAGTATAAATTCTGCATAAAACTCAGAATAAAATTTTTAAAATTTGAAAAAATACACACGCACGAGAAACATACGAAAATTCCAATGATGCCAGGCCGGCAAGGAACATTCCTTTATATTGTATCTCAATCTCCACTAATAATTAAATTCGTATTTCAGGATCAGCCCATGTTTCAACTGAAAATATCACAGCATACATAAATAGCCCATTTTATGTCGTGAACAGAACTATACCAACCTCTGCGTGACTTAAAAGCCGGCCAAATGAAACACTACTTTTGCGTTGCATTAACGTAAATCGGTATGAAAAGTGGCTCCAAGACTAAACGTCCTATGGAGAGTCAATTTGGAACCTATTTTGTTTTCTATATCATGTATGTAAAACATTTTTAGTATTGCTTCCAAAATATTTTCTCTCTCAACATTAAAAACATATTACATTACATTCAACACAATATTTCTAGTACAATTTGTGAAAATTTTCGCTACATTATTTTCCTGCTATCGTTCTAAAAATGTATTTCCTGTACTTCATAAAATGTTTTCCAAACATTTTTTGAAAATGTTTCTGGTAAATATTTGGAATACTTCTCAGGTATAACAAGGAATATATTTTCTCCAGTAACGAAAGAGTATATTCTGAAAACAATGTAAAAATGTTTCTATAATATATCAGAAAATGTGGATCACTAAAAACACAATATATTTTCCAAAACATAACGGAAAACATTTTCTATTCATTTTTAATATATTTTCCTTTCCTTGTTTTAAAGTTTTATATTCAAAATTCGATAAAATATTCTGGAAATAATACTAAAATATTGGTCGGAAATGCTTCATTTAAGTTATATGAGAAGATTACCAAAATACTTTTGTAAAAAATTAAGTAAACCTTTTTAAAACATTTCTGAAAAATATTTCTTATATTACGAAAAAAAATAATTAAAATATTCTAAACGATTTTAAAAATATATATTCAATATGTTTTCTCGTAAAAATAGAAAATATTGCTAATAACGTATTAGAAAATATTTTTTAAATATATGGAATATATTACATTTCATTGTTTTCCGTATCATATATGGAAAACATTTTTAGTATCATTTCGAAAATATTTCCCCTCTCAACAGTGAAAACATATTACATTACATCCAACACAATATTTCTAGTACAATTTGTGTATTTTTTCTTACATTATTTTCCTGCTAATGTTCTAAAAATATACTTTCAGTACTTCATAAAATGTTTTCCAAACATTTTTTAAAAAATATTTCCGGTAAATATTTGTAATACTTCTCAGTTATAACAAGGAATATATTTTCTCCAGTAACGAAAGAGTATATTCTGAAAACAATGTAAAAATGTTTCTATAATATATAGGAAAATGTGGTTCACTAAAAACACAATATATTTTCCAAAACATAACGGAAAACATTTTCTATTCATTTTTAATATGTTTTCCTTTCCCTGTCTTAACGTTTTATATTCAAAATTCGATAAAATATTCTGGAAATAATACTAAAATATTGGTCGGAAATGCTTCATTTAAGTTATATGAGCAGATTACCAAAATACTTTTGTAAAAAATTAAGTAAACCTTTTTAAAATATTTCTAAAAAATATTTCTTATATTACGAAAGAATTTATTTTTAAAATATTCTAAACGTTTTTAAAAATATATATTCAATATGTTTTCTCGTAAAAATAGAAAATATTGTTAATAACGTATTAGAAAACATTTTTTAAATATATGGAATATATTTCATTTCATGGTTTTCCGTATCATATATGGAAAATATTTTTAGTATCATTTCGAAAATATTTCCCCTCTGAACAGTGAAAACATATTACAATACATTCAAAACAATATTTCTAATATATTTTGTGAATATTTTCCTGGAGTTACTTTCTGGCAAGCATTCTCAAAATGTACTCTCGGTAATTTCTAAAATGTTTTACAAACATTTTTGAGAAAATATTTTCGGGAAATATTCGGAATACATTAGGGAAACCAGAATGGAAATCTCCAGAGAAGGAAAACCTTTTGCAAATCAAGGAAAATATTTTCTTTTGGTTGAGGAAATATTCCTTGCTGTGTGGGAAGGCACTCGATCAGTAATCTAGAGGTTCTTGGTTCGATTCCGCATCGCACACTTTTTCAACTTTAGGATTTTTGATGGCGAATGATCGACGATGACACACGTTTTATTTTATTCAGATATTTGAATACTCGGATGTTTCAATACTTGAACTATCAAATCTTCAGGGATAATAATAGTTATTATTACCTCGTAGAAGATGAAAAGCTAGGAGCTAATTATCTCTCCGGTCATGCCGTTACAAGCAGAAACGTGACATTTGGCAAGAATATTTCTGGTTTGTTTAATGTTGCCGACGAGAAGAGAAATTTCTCATCTTGTTTCTAACACAACCAAAATAACATGAAAATTAACATTTTACATTCGAGACGGGATAAGGTTAACTCAAATTATCAGGTCGCTTTAGAGATGAGAATCGAGACGAGATGAAAAGTATCGTAAACATTTCTCGTCTTGTTACGATTCTCGAAATAGTGCATGTCCATTGTGTAAGTAACAATTGCTGTGGAGACGGAATCTTATAAGCTTTTTGTTACTTTGTATTTTACAGCTCATTGAATTATGGTCTGTGTAGGTATTTTTTTAGCAAAGTTTTTATACTTACCTCTGCATATCCTAAATTTAGTACATTATATACCTTACTGTGGAGTGATATTCAATTATTTCTATTACACTTATTTTTCTTAAAACATACAGTAGAACACTTTCCCACATGAAACATTAGTGGAAAGCTTTTGTTTAAAATGTGGGTATTTGCAGAGGTGTATCTTGAAGGTGCGGAAGCCCTTCTCCGAAATTACTACGTTTAAGTAAGATTTTCCAAATTTTAGACCTACTTTAAAACTTTTAATACCATTATTATTATTATTATTATTATTATTGGATGGCGCCGACTGAAGAAACATGTGGTCTATGCCTCAGACCATTTTTCGGTAAACAACTAATATTAGCATGTTGTTTGTGTAAAATTAGATTTCATGTAAAGAACTGTCTAAAATTTGGACGTATTGAATATGACATGTATTTCTTCAATGATAAATCTACGTATAAATGTCAGAATTGCATTAGGAATAGAGATGAGAATGTGACCATTACTCCGACCACAACGAAGCAGTTTGGACCTCGAAAAGAAGATCAAAATCTGAATTCCGATGCTGAGATAAGTGAAGCTGAAGGTATAGAAGAGAAATCAGATTCGATTATAAGCCATAAAGAACAGAACTGCTCTACTTGTTGTGTCGAAGTGAAAAATAAGCTATATGAGGTTTTAGTTATGTTAAGTGATATTAGTGAAAAATATGATTCCTTGAAGGCTGAACTGATATCGATGAAACAAGAAAATATAAAATTAAATGAGTTGCTATCAGCTAATAATAAAGCTCGTACATTTGCTGAAGTGATAAATAGTTCAATACCCTCTGATCGAAAAAAGGTGCAAGGTGATTCTATGAATGTCATGGTCAAGGACAATGAAGCACCCTCTAACAGTTTACAACAGGAAACAAGTGTTGGTGAATGGAAGCTGGTAACCAAACGCCTAAGGCGAAACAACCAAGAACTTCCGAGTGGAACAAAAACTACAACCTTATCTGACTCTGACAACAGGAATCGTAATACTTTAATGCAAGGAAAGAATGACACGGGCAAACTCAAAGGAAACAAAAAAGGTCCTCGTACGTCTGCACTGTTTGTGACGAGACTCGATCCTAGTGTTTCGTGTAAAGATCTCTCTGCATTTGTGAAGGAAACTGCTAATGTTAATGTTACTAAATGTGTACAGTTAAAAACAAAACACAGTAGTTACTCTTCGTTTTATGTAGCTGTAGAAGAAAATGATTTTGATTGTGTCTATAATCCAAATGTCTGGCCAGATGGTGTCTTATTTACTAAATTTATGGGTCGATTAAAGGAAGAAATTGTGTGCCATGAAGTAAGAGCTGAGAAGGTGAATAGTAAAGGTAAATAAATAGCATAAACTAATATAAAATAAGTATGACGCACTTGCGATTATATTATCAAAATGCTAATGGAATTAATACGAAAGAGAAGGTATTTATAGATGAAGTAAATTGTAAAGACTTTGATATTTATTGTATCACTGAAACTTGGTTAGAAGAAAGGAATCAACACTTTGTACAATTATCAAATAATTACAATACTATACGTAAAGATAGAAACTTGGCACTAGTAAACAAGACTAAGGGTGGGGGCTGTATAGTTATCATAAAAAAGGAATATGCATATGAAATTATAACTCCCCCAGATGATATTCTTGATATTATTATAGTTAAAGTTTTAATCCCTGACAACAAGCCATTATTATTGTGCTTGCATTATATTCCCCCTGACTTACCATTAAAGAATTTTATTAACTATTGTGAATGGTTAACCACTTTTCTAATAACAAGAAATTGTAACCTCATAGTTTTAGCTGATTTTAACGTAGGTGGAATAGATTGGGCTACTGGAACTATAACCACATATAACTACTACACTATGAAAAAAGCTGACAAAGTAATTGAACTAAGTTATATACTTAATCTAAAACAATTGAATAGGTCGTATGATCCTAATAGGAAAGATAAAGTTCTAGACCTGTTGCTAACCAATATGGATAATAGTTCCATTGTGTATGATGTCCCACCTTTAATAAAAATTGACCGCTTCCATCCACCTTTTGTTTTTGAATGGGAAATAATTAAAAGTAATAATAGCAATCAAGACAATATCTCTAACCAAACAAAAGTTTTTGATTTTAAGAATGCTGACTTCTTAGGTGTATATCAGGGTATCAAGGCAGTTAATGAATTGAATATAGATACAATTGATATTAATACTATGACCAACAGTTTTTATGATAGGATATATAATGTTCTAGATACTTGTGTACCTAAGAAAGTAGTCATTAATAAACCTAAGTTTAAAGACCCCTGGATGAATAGGGAACTGAAAACTTTAATAAATAAGAGAACTAAATGTTTCGTCAAAGCAAGACAAACCAATGACAGTATGTGGTACCAAAGGTATTCTGCATTACGTAAAATTGTAAAAAAGAAATATCTAGAAGCGAGAAAGGCCTATTATCTTAGTTTAGAAAACAGCATTGTTAGTGACAATAAGGTATTCTGGAAAGTATTTAAAAACTCAGATGACAAAAAGTTACCTAATGAAATGAAATATAATGATACAGTAGCTACTGCACAGACTGATGTTGTGGAGCTGTTTAAAGACATGTTCAGTGAAAATTTTAATTTGGGACTAAGTCATGTAAATGGCCATAACATGTATTCTACATTACCTATTTGTAGCGGAGATATAATTAATATACCTAATATTTCTGAATCGGATGTCCTTAGTGCAATTAAACAGATTAATGGAAGTACCTCTCCTGGTCCAGATAACATACCGTACTACATAATAAAAGCATGTGGTACTGAGTTGTCATCCATTCTAGCAAATATATTCAATGAATCACTCAGATGTGGAGAGTTTCCATCGACATGGAAACAAGTATATATTGTACCTGTACATAAAACAGAAGATAAAAATAATATGAAAAATTATAGGCCAATCACATTAGTTAATGCATTTAGTAAGATATTTGAAATAATAATACACAACCATATATACTTTAATGTAAAAAATAAACTGACTGAATTTCAGCATGGGTTTTATAAAGGCAGATCAATTGTTACGAATCTTGTACACTTTACAGATTTTACGTACTTAGCTCTTAAAAATAGACTACAGGTTGACACTATATATATTGATATGTCAAAGGCTTTTGACTCTATAGAACATGGACTTCTAGTTCGTAAATTATCCAATGTTGGTCTATCTTCTCAGTATATTCGATGGTTCCAAAGTTATTTATCAAACAGAACATATAGAGTGAAAATTGGTCATGTAACTTCCAGTATTGGCTGTATAAAGAATGGTATACCTCAGGGATCTCCTTTAGGACCACTTCTTTTTTCATTATTTATTAATGACCTGACGGAAAAGGTTAAATTCTCAAATATATTATTATATGCTGATGATTTGAAGTTATTTAGAATAGTGAATAGCGAATACGATAACTACTTACTCCAAAAAGACTTGGATAGTATTAGTATATGGTGTAAAAATAATCTACTGAAAATAAACTGTAATAAAACTAAGTTTATTTCATATACCAATAAGACGCAATACTATGTTAGCAAATATGTCATAGATGGAATATCCCTGCAGAAAGTTGAAAAGATTAAAGATCTAGGCATAATATTTGACATGAATATGAAATTCAATTATCATATTAATGACATAGTAAATAAAACACGAAAGACTATAGGGTTTGTTTTTAGACAGTGGCCTGAGTTTAAAAATGCAAATATATATGTCTACCTATTTAAGGTACTTGTAAGACCCAGATTAGAATTTGGTGCAATTATATGGAATAATATATCCACAACATTATGTAGCAAAATTGAATCGGTTCAAAAATGTTTCATTAGGCTATTGTGTAGAAATAAGAAAAAAGATTACTACTCTCATAGTTATGATTACTGGAACAAATACTGGGGGTTGCAAGAATTACATGTAAGAAGAAAAATGATAGAGAAAAACTTTATTCAGAAAATTTTAGATAATAGATATAGTAGTGAATACTGCCTACATAATATAGGTATAAGGGTACCAACATATAATTTTAGAAGAGCATCAGAAGTGGTTCCCATGAATAAAAATTCTATAATCTTAAGAAAACTGACAAGTTCTTTTAATATATTATCGCGATAATTGCATTTATTGAACAGACGTATAGATTTTAATAGGTATGTATATTTTTTATAGTATATTTGTATGTTTGACGGTATCCTTGTTTTAAGGACAATTTTAAGATAATTGACTAACTATTTTAATGAAGAATGAAATAATTATGTTTGTCCAGACAGATAAAAATTCTATAATCTTAAGAAAAGTGACAAGTTCTTTTAATATATTATCGGGATAATTGTATTTATTGAACAGACGTATAGATTTTAATAGGTATGCATATTTTTTATAGTATATTTGTATGTTTGACGGTATCCTTGTTTTAAGGACAATTTTAAAATAATTGACTAGCTATTTTAATGAAGAATGAAGTAATTATGTTTGTCCAGACAAGACACAAGTCATAAAATTATGTGTACATTATAGGATAAACAATGACCTCCTATCGTCGAAA
Source organism: Thermobia domestica (assembly GCF_964235325.1). Lineage (NCBI taxonomy): Eukaryota > Metazoa > Arthropoda > Insecta > Zygentoma > Lepismatidae > Thermobia > Thermobia domestica. The sequence goes on from NC_137470.1 coordinate 80,812,877, forward strand.
CAAATGTTAATAATATTAAAAGGAATATAAGATGTGTGTTATAACCCTTAGTTCTATGACTAAGTGTTGTATTTTTGCTATCTGGCTGTTCATGGCACTAAAAATAAATATTTTATTATTATTATTATTATTATCATTATTATTATTATTATTATTATTATTATTATTATTTCTGAATATTTGAGGCCTAAATATTACGTCTTATTCCAATGCAAATAAGCATACTGAAGTTAAGAAAAATCAAAAGAAATTTGTTGGAACCTCTATAATGATGAATTGCTCTATAAGAGATACTTTGGAAGGAAAAGAGGGGGGAAAGAAGGTGTCAGCTACTGGACAATATGAAAATCGAACCTTCCGCATTTCTTAACAGAAACTAAGTATGATTTCTTTTCATCGCGATACATAGTAACGTCCTTTCTTTGGGTAAAAGACATCGGGTTATGTTAGCGTTATATTGATATTTTATCAAAATATATATACAAAGAAATAGTTCGTATTTACCAATTTTGGTTGAACTAATATATGGAACGTGTTTGAAAATGATGAACGGAAATATTATTATTATTTTTAGTAAGAGTGGAAGAAATTAGAAACAATTTCTCAATGTCGTTTCAGACAAATTTATGACTCATGTTAAACCTTAAGGATGACCGTTTTGTATTCATGAATTGTTTGCAAAACACGCCGTTTTAAGACAGTAGGAATCGAGAGTGTAAACTGTGACGCCATGTTAGTTTTCCCCCTATGAAGGAAGTCGTTTCAAGTCTAACTTGTAAGAACGAGAGAAATTGACTATGTTTTATGTTATTGTACATCATAAATATCAACTTCGTAAATTATAATATGTTTCGGAATTTCGTCGGCGGGACTCGAACCGCGGACCCTTGACTCACGAAACGACTGCTCAAGCCACCACCCTAAAACTGCACTTCTAAGTAAGCGTCAAGAAAAATTCGTCAATATAACAAATTGCAAACGTTTACGATTGCAATATTTGATTAACAATGAAACACTGATTTCGGTCATGATAAAATACTATAGTCAAGAGAATTTAAGTTTATTTTTTTTTAAAAAGGACCGAAAGTATCTCCGTAACTTACCTCTATTATATTCGGTTATTCTCGTTTTACATTTATTTCCAGTAACCTTGAACAACAGGGACACGAACACAAATACATCGAGGACATTTAATATTTCAAAAGTTCTCCCATCGGGAATCGAAACTGATACCTGCCAACTGAACTATAAGAAGGGTGGGGTGCCTGGTTCGTTCCCAAGTCAAGTAAGCTTGAGACGGATAACATCGTGCTCGTGGGTCTTCTCGGGACACTCCCACTTTCTCATTCTACCAATTTGTCCATCATAGTTCACTTGCTTTAATCATAGTCTTCCTCAACGTAACAGCATAATCGTGGGACATTAAACGTAAAGATTATATTTTCTAGCTGTTAACCCAAACCAATCCGAATCAAAAAGCTGTTGCATCTTATTGCTCATTCAAATGTTTTCACAAAAATATATAGAAGAAAACTTGGAATCGTAATCGTGTTAGTTTTAGGTGAAGGTATTATGAGGATCCTGTTTCACTTTTGAATGGAATTACGATTTTTTTTTACCGTTTTTCTCTACATATTTTTTTTTGTGAAAACACGTTAATGACCAATAATATGAAACTGTTTCTCGATTCAGATTGGTTTGGGTTAACAGCTTGAAAATATAATCTTTACGTTTAATGTGCCACGGTTATGCCTGTTAGGTTGAGAAAGACTATGATTAAAGCAAGTGAATTATGATGGACGAATTGGTGGAATGAATAAGTGGGAGTGTCCCGAGAAGACCCACGAGCACAATGTGGTCCGTCTCAAGCTTACTTGTCTAGGCAACGAACTAGGGACCTCACCCATCACATAGTTCAGTAGGGGGTCTCAGTTACGATTCCCGATGGGAGAGCCTTTGAAATATTAAATGTCCTCGATGCATCTGTGATCGTGTCCCTCTCGTTCAAGGTCACTGGAAATAAATGCAAAACGTGAACAACCGAATATAATAGAGATAAGTTACCGAGGTAGTTTCGGTCTTTTGTCAAAATTTAAACCTGAATTCTCTGGACTATAATATTTTATCATGACCGAAATCAGTGTTTCATCATTAATAAAGTATTACAATCGTAAACGTTTGCAATGTGTTATATACACGAGTGTTTCTTGATTCTTACTTAAAAGAACAGTCTTAGGATAGTGGCTTAAGCAATCGTTTCGTGACTCAGGGGTGCGCGGTTCGAGTCCCTCCGACGAAATTCACAAATATTTTATAATTTACAAAGTTGATATTTCTGATTATAATAACATGAAACAGACAATTTCTATCGTTCTTACAAGTTAGAGTTGAAACGACTTCCTACACAGGGGGAAAACTAACATGACGTCACAGTCTACACTTTCGATTCTTACTGTCTGAAACCTTGGCGTGTTTCGCAAACAATTCATGAATACAAAACGGTCATCCTTAAGGTCTAGTATAAGTCATAAATTTGTCTGAAACGAGTTTATGAACTTGTTTCTACGTTCTTCCACTCTTACTAAAAGTAATAATAATATTTCCGTTCGCCATTATCAACACGTTCCATATATTGGTTTAACCAAAATTGGTAAATACGAACTGTTTAAATATATATATACTGTTAAAATATCAATGTAACGCAAACATAATCCAATGTCTTTTACCCAAAGAAAGGGCGTTACTATGTATCGTGATGAAGAGAAATCCTACTTAGTTTCTACTAAGGCAATTGAAGGTTCGATTTTCATATTGTCCAGTAGCTTACACCTTCTTTTTCCCCTCTTTTCCTTCCAAAGTATCTCTTGTAAGGCAATTCATCCTTATAGAGGGTCAAAAAAAAATCTTTTGATCTTTCTTAACTTTAGTATGCTTATTTAAATTGGAATAGGACGTAATATTTTGGTCTCATGTATTCAGTAATAATAATAATAATAATAATAATAATAATAATAATAATAATAATAATAATAATAATAATAAAATAGTACTAATAATGGTATTAAAAGTTTTAAAGTAGCTCTAAAATTTGGAAAAAGTTACTTAAACGTAGGGATTTCGGAGAAGTGTTTCCGTACGTTCAAGATACACCTCTGCAACTACCCACATTTTAAACAAAAGCGTTCCACTAACGTTTCATGTGGAAAGTGTTCTACTATATGTTTTAAGAAAAATAACTGTAATAGAAATCACTCAACAGTAAGGCATATAATATAATAATTTTTAGGATATGCAGAGGTAAGTATAAAAGCTTTGCTTAAAAAATACCAACACAAACCATAATTCAATGAGCTGTAAAATACAAAGTAACAAAAAGCTTATAAGGTTCCGTCTACAGAGCAATTGTTACTTAAACAATTGACATGCATTATTTCGAGAATCGTAACAACAAGAGAAATGTTTACGATACTTTTCATCTCGTCTCGATTTTCATCTCTAAAGCGATATGATAATTTGAGTTACCCTTATCCCGTCTCGAATGTAAAATGTTAATCCTCATTTTATTTTGTTTGTTTTAAAAACAAGATGAGAAATTTCTCTTCTCGTGGGCAACATTATACAAATCAGAAATATTCTTGCCAAATGACACGTTTCTGCTTGTAACGGTATGATCGGAAAGATAATTAGCTCCTAGCTTTTCATCTTCTACGAGATAATAATAAGTATTATTGTTACTATTACTATCCCTGAAGATTTGATCGTTCAAGTATTGAAACATCCGAGTATTCAAATATCTGAATAAAATAAAACGTGTGTCATCGTTGATCAATCGCCATCAAAAGTCCTAAAGTTGAAAAAGTGCGCGATGCGGAACCGAAAACCTCTAGATTACTGATCGAGTGCCTTGACTACTCAACCAAGATCACTACGCCGTAAATAAATCACTTTTGGTCTTGTTACGTTAGGTTTCTTTGCCTCCGCTTGCAAAGTTGTATGCTATATTTCTTCGTTTCAGAACGTCTTTAGTATTTCCTTTATGATGATATAAGTGAATAATCTCCGGCAAAATATATATTAATAACTTAAGTTGTTCTTAAACCTTTGGTTCACAAGTTTGTTTCTTATACACACGAAACTACAGATATGACAAATTTAATTTTCATACTTTCTACTTGCTTTCAAAGCAGTCACCATTAACGATTAATGAATTTTTTAACAAAACACGTCGAGAAATGAGTTAAATGAAGGATGGAAGAGTTGATATCAAAGTTGAGTACTGTAAGCTAATGAAAAGCATGTAATAACGTCTCGTATTTGAAAATAATGTCGGCTACTTTTAATTCACTAACTGGTATTAGATTTGGGTCAAGCTTGAAGATCTGGAATGCACAAACTCAATGTAGCTAAAAGAAAAGCGCATCAAGAATGGACGAGATTCGAAGGTAGGACTACCAGCAGAAAACCTGTTCACTAACGCCTCATCTATCAAGCCAAAACGTTTTATAAGTTATAAATTTGCATGCAAATGATACCATAATGCGTTTGTGCAATCAATGTTTTGCTCTTATTCTCTTCAAAAACATAACATGTATACGACGATTCGTTTCGTTTTCCATGATAGCTTTGAAAGAGATGATTTGTGTTTGAGTATAGGATCTTACATAAAAAAGGCAATATATTGACATCGAAAAAGTAGTTAGCGAATTCCTCTCCGAAAAAGATCACCTGTACACTTATTTTTCAAATGGTAATTTATAATTATACTTACGTTGGTTGAAGTTTCTCCGTAGTTATGGGGGCGAGACACTGAAACCACCCTACCAAGAGGTGAAAATGACATGTAAAAGACGTCAAATACGAACGATATTAGTGTCGAATTCATGTGCAAAGATTAATACTGACAACGTGGATGCGGCGTAAGTTCAAATTAAGCCTTGGTTGGCATGAAGTTGGCAATGGGAGAGTGACGGGCAAAAAGAATCGAAAATATCCTATATTAATGTCAAATTGATAGTTTTCGGAATCACTGAAATAAAAGGTGATATTGCAGATGTGGATATGTCCAAGGTTGACCCTATTGGCATGAGGTGATAGCGGGCACCAGTGAAGAATTCAGAACAGTTTCTTTTTAGTACGTTTCAATACACTGCGGGTGAAAGGTGATAATGCACAATAACTGATATCACACTCGGAGAAGTCGGAGATATAACTTCTGGGGAAACATTACTAACTGCTCACTTTCTAAAATTTTCACTGCTTTGCAGGGGCGTAGACAACTTTATGAGGGCATGTTTTACTAAAATGTCTATCATCATCTCTAAAATTAGATATAATTTACGGAAAAGTAGTGATTTCGTGGGCCTGGAGCTCTGGATTGCCAAGGCCTGTATTCTGCGTATGCCCCTGCTGCTCTGAATTGTCATAAGCTCCTCTTCAAATGTAAGACGTAAAATGTAATTAAGAAACGTATAACATAGAATACAACATATATAGAAAATATGTTCTTATAAATAAGAAATACAGTAGAAAATAGTTATAAAACATAATGTTGAAGGACAAGCTTTTTTTTAAAAAAAACAATCATATTTGAATGTAAAATACACTTTTAAAATAATTTTCATTTATGCAAGGCTACAAACAAGTGAGGAGTGCCATCTGGTAGGCACTATTCTTCTCTTCGAACCAGAAAACTATGAATTTGAAACCAATATTTTTTGCATTCTATTATTTCTTTTTTTTTTTTTTTTTTTACTTATAACCCTTTTCCCTCCCTGGAATGGTTTCAGTGTCTTAGCCCCTACAGCAGATTGTTGAGATGGTAATTGATACGTATAGTAAATTCGTTTGAAATTCCTCCAAGAATCAATGTTGCACTATACGTTTTTTTTCTAAGTCAAACTTTCTAAATATATATGCATACATTCCAGTAAGAACTGAATTTTGTATTAACACCTGCCGGTCGTTGTTGTGCAAACATCCATGATGATATGCCGTAGGGAAATGAGTTATATTAAGGTTGTAAGATTTAATATCAAGTTTGAAACTTCGAAAGTTAACGAAACGCATGTAATAACACATATCATATTTGAAAATAATTTCGAATTACACTAGCTGAGACTACATTACTTCAAAATTGAATTTGTGGAATGCACAGTGTGAGCGTAGCTGAAAGAAAATAATCAATAAGAATGGTCTTGATTCGAAGCTCGAACCATGCAAGTAGAAGTAACTTACATTAACCATTCACTTAACAGACAATGACGCACAGGGTTTGCACTACTTTATCAGATGGTTCTTTCAAATGTAACCTAATTAACACAATAGTAACAAATTTTACTGCCCTGAAAAGTGTTCTGAACAAGGAGAAGTTCATTATGCACATTATAACTATGTTACAAGAGGTTTATATCCTATCAGAACGGCGTATCCACCAAGTCAACTTTTGGAATATCCCATTAAGTTAGCTTTCAACATAGCTAAAGGAAACGTAGGTGCTTGAGTACAGGGTTCTCCGTAGCAGAGTGGATAAAGTCATGGTTCGGTAACTGCAAGGTTCGCGGTTCGAAACACGTCTCGGAAGGTTTAATTTTTTTAAATTCTTAATTCCTCAGTTCTCAAGATCTTTCTCTCCATTCGTAATCATCTGATGCTCTCAAAAGTGTACCCCACCTTATTTCGACAACTGTCTAATGTGTTCCTTGCAGTTCGAAACCTTCCCCTCTTCTGTATCACAAAATCACAATGTTCGTTACAATACGAATGCTGTCCGATCAGTTTTCGCCAGTTCTAAATCTGTGTATATAAATATTTCCTCTCTGTCTTCATATTTCAATCTATCTCTCTGTTTGGCTCTCTCAATGTCCCCGAGGAACTCATATGGCTTGAGATAAAACCTTCGACTCTTGAAACCAAATTTATGCTCTCTAGCAATGTGTTATCGTAACTCTATAGGGTTGTTACTAAAAGCAGTGTCATTTTAGATTTGATTTCGGGGGGGGGGGGGTTATCCGCGGACAAAAAAAATTCACATTTTTATTAGTGTATTACTATACATTTGCTCAAACAATATGTATTTATGAAGCTCAAGAGAGGGAAAATTACACTCTCCTGTCCTGCCCAAATGACGCTCTTGGAACATTTTCTTGCAATTACTGAAAAGAAATGAAATAAATCATTGAATAACATTCATTTCTGTCAGTAGATATTCTCGAGCTTTTTGCGTGCATTACAGACTTTAGGAAGCACAAAACTTACTGCCGTTATTGGCAATTTCCATAGATTTCTTAGGGAGCATCTTACTAGCTTGCAGTCTTTAAAGAAGGGAAAGAATGAAACTAAAGGTATTAATAAAGCTATGGGAAGATTGTGAGACTTATTAAAAAAAAAAAAAAAAAAAAAAAAAAAGCTCTTAAAAGATATTTCAGAACAAACAAAGAAAAAGACTATTTTAGAGCTATAACATTGTAAACTTGATTCCTGTGTTCTTTTTCCATTTGAATGGAAAGAGTGTATTACGTCGCACACGCTGCTTTAGACAAGGAGAGGAGGAGGAGGGAGGGTGTTGGATTTTAAATCTGTGCACATTTGTATATTGTGCTATTTCAAACAAAATATTTTATGCTGAGGTGGCAACACTGCTTCACCTATGGCGACACTGTTTATGGTTTTCTATAGGACATTTTGTTCTCATTATATTGTGCAATTTTTGTTTTTATTGCTTTAACGGTTTTCAAGATATTTACTGTAAACTAACATAATTTCACGATACAGTTTTTTGGGTATTCAAATTTTGAAGCCCCGTTGCTCCTATTCTTGTATTCTATAGCACTTTAAATTTTGCTTATGTTTATTTCTCATGATGCTCTATCAGATGTGCTATGTGGCAATCAGATTTAGCGAAAATTTGTGGGCCCCTCCCGTGTAAGTATTCACTTCTATAATATTACTAATTTTTGATGTACAGTGGTTAGGCTCTTCATACCGTTCAGTAGAAGCATTGCGGAAGTCCTACCCTGCGCTAGTGAAACACTTTCGAGAAGCTTCTACAAATTTGCAGAAAAGCTTTCAGCAGCGTGCAATATTTTCAGATCTGTACGTAAAACTCACTAAGCGGAATTTTGTTTATGAAATGTCCATGATCAGAGATGCGCTGGAACCTCTACATATCCTTAGCCTGTTTCTACAAGAAAATTCTGCATCCCTTGTACAGGTAATAGGCAAAATCGAAAAACTGTAAATGTTCTGGAAACGTTGAAAGAAAAAGGAGACATTTCCATGGAACAATTACGTCAGTTTGAAGAAACTGGTCAGTTTTGTGAAGTCTCACTGGCAAAATCCTTAGAAAACTCTCTTGAGAAACACCAGAAAATAAGATTGCAAGGGTCTAGCAGATAACATACGCTGGAAACATTCAGTGGAACCGAGGTTTTGTTACAATCAAATTGGCGAGAAGAATTGTCTGCAAGAAACTTAAACGGCGACAAAGAATTGATGCAAATTTTAAAAATAAAATTAAACAAAACTAAAAGAATTAAAACTTTCCTCTGATAATTGAGCCAAAATTCTGCAGGAATTTCGAGAGCATAAGATGAAATCTAATATTGGCCTAAATCTACAAAATCTGAACATGGAAATCAGTGTTCTTCCAGTTTCTTATGCTGAGTGTGAGAGAGGCTTTTCCACCTTAAACATCCAGCGTACTTATACGAGAAACCATTTATCTGTAAAAACCCTCGAATTTATTCTTTTCATAAACGTTAATGGACCAGATATTACCACGTTCAATGCAGAAAAATATGCCATCAGGTGGATGAAAAATGGACATCATGACATCATGCTACTACCAACAAACCAACTGCAAAAAAAAAAAAAAAAAAAAAAAACGGTATCCGATGTAAAACAACCTCGTATTGCTACACTATTCTAAAGTGATGTACGGTGTGAAAGTATTGTTAATTTCTAAAGACAGCGTTAGATAACATGGCGTAAATCATGCTTCAGCTTAACCCTGTCTTTGTTCAATTTTGGATTCATTTTAATGACAGTATGTTTTGTTGGCCAAAAGTTTACTTTCAACAGAACATTGATAGGTGCACTCAGCCCTGAATCTAATTTTATTAAGTACAAGGAGCAAAATGGTACTAAAACTTATTTATGATAATGAGGAATGACATTTAGTAGCATCTTTCCCCTTCTATTCAACAAACTTAAGCTCAAGTATATGTGCACCTATCACTGTTCTGCCCAAAGTAAACTCTTACCTTTCGTTATATTTATTGTCCGGGCGGGAAATTTGGTCTTAAACGACTAAATTAGAACAGACTAAAGAATTACTTGTCATAGTAAAACCGTTTTACGTAGAAGTGTGACACTTGTTATGAGACAAGGTGTGCAGATTACAATGCAACTATAGGGCTTTTACTGGATGCTCTACACTTGTCCTCAGCAGCAGGGCAAAAAGTAGTAAGATAACTAACGCATACAACCTAATCTACCAACCGGATCTTATCTAACGTACCTATCCATATTTATCATAAAATTGTTCTATAAAAAGTTTTAAAAATTATGAACTTGGGGTTCTCTTATCAAACTAGTACCATAATTTCAAAGTAGGTAGGTTTAAAAATAACATTGTCCCAACCCCCACTTTAAAGTTGTTCTGTTATACGGAACACAATCTTGCATAAATATTCCCCCCTTCTACAAAATCCACAAATAAATCACTGTAAAACGTTATGAAATTAGCACAAAACAATATAAAGTGCACAAAAACAGTTTAAAGGAGTATAATATGCGCTAAAAATAGCGTAAAATACTGTGAAATGGGCGAAAAATAGTATAAAATGGAATAATAGGCAAAAAAATTCCTATACAAGAGTAGAAATAGGGAAATCAAAATAACATGAGCTGGGAACCTAAAAGGTCATATACTACTAAAACTGACTCTTAGTCACTCCTACGTAATTTGAAAATATTTTAATGCACATACCAACATTAATATTTTTTATGAATTAAATACGATGTAACTTTGAAAAGTATTTAATTCTAAAGTAAGAGATACGCTACATTCTCATGGGAATTTATTTGTAGTTTATCGAGAAAATCTTCAAAACTACAAATTAAAAAAAATAATGTAATTGTGTTCTCTTTAAAGGTAGGTTTTTAAGCTAACCAGCAGTAAATATAGGTTAGATTTATTTTGATTTATCAGACTAATTTTATTATATATTATTAACAAAATCTCCTGAGAGTATTTCTTCCTCAAGATTTATTTATTGTTGCAACAACTTTTCAAAATAACGTGATTGTGGTTAAATTACATCAATTCAAAGCTTCATACTTATATTTATGTAATTAGATTTCTTTAGAGAGAGGGAGGGTATGACGATTGGCCGTAATCTGTGATATGATAATTGAAGTGCCATTATATATCTTGAAAATAGCTTCGTATGTTTCATTTTTTCTAATATTTAATTTTTCTTCTTTTCAGACGCAGTTCCGTGTCAAGGGCTTAGAAGAATTATATATTCAATATCAAAAGCGCCTCCACCATGCCTACTTCTCTGTATTTCTCATGCTACAGATATTTTTAAACCTTCTCCATGTTTGCATTCTGTTAGGACATAATTGGGTGAGCTTAGTGGATACCATAGTTCTTTGTCAATTTTTACCAATAAGCCAAATAATATTGTTTTGAAAGCATCACAATATTTGTATGCTTTCTGATTGACATGGTTCAACATTCACATCATAATTATTACACTTCAAGCTATGCTTTGCATAAGTGTCAAAAGACTTATAGAACGGCTTTGTCTTTCCGTTTGTCGAAAGCTACCAGAGCGAAAACGTTTAACAGATATTCAGATGCTGTTCACAGCAATCGACTCATCATCTCAAGGAGAGGTTCCATCTCCTCCAGTTACTCTACTCAAACCGGAAATGGTTCAAAATAGTCATGTCATGTTTCAACAATTATTGCCATAGAACGATAACGATCAATACATAGCGAGAAGCGGTTTCTCAAACGATTCAGAATCGCAAGGCAACATATCATAACTATCCACAATAGTGTACCAAAATCAGAAGTGGTTCAATTTTTTCTAATAATTCTGGTTTCAACACCGGTTTCAAGTTCATCGCCATAGATCAAAAATTATAATAGATAGCAAGAATTATTTTTTGAAAACGATTTAGCGTCTCAAGACAACCTTTGCCTATCTACAACACTTTACTGAAACCGGAAGTTTTTCAAATTTACTATTACTTCCTGTAATAATACAGATTGAGAAACGCTGCGAAGTTGACTACAGGGACTACTTACAGAAAATAGTTTTAATGAAACGACTTAAAGAATATTAAGGATCAGAAGACAATAAATAGCTCTAAAAACAAGGAAATACTAATAATAATAAAAACAGAAAGTAATTGATGATATCTATAAATTTTTTTGAATGTGTACCAAGCTGAACAAATATAAAATTATTTCGATGATTATAAAGTTTGATACAACTTCAAGTTTTCAGTGTTTTTTTTTTTTTTTTTTTTAAGATTTTACTTTTTGCGTAGTAAACTGTGAAACAAATTTAAATCGTAGGTTATAAAGTTTGTTATAGCATTTTCGGCAACGAAGGAAAACATTGTTTACTCATTTATTTTATTCTCTTACGTAGACATAAAATAACGAAACAAAATGTGTATTACAAAGCTGTTCTACAATTTTTCTAGGGTGGACTTTTTTTGGGAATGTAGTTGTTTCTGTATACTGTAAATCTCTTTATTAAGGTTTGCATTCATAGTGATATAAAGAAACGGGAAATTCGAATTGCATTCTAAGAAGTGAATCCTCATTTTTACGATAAAAACAAAATAGCTTCATTTCACACAAATATTTATTTCCCAACTTATATTATAGCCAATTGCTGCTCTGATCCAGTTCATTTTCATAATTTTTATTATTTAAACGTTTTATTTAACTAAAAAGCAATTTTCTTCTGTTATTATATATATATATATATATATATATATATATATACCTGTATTGAAGTTATGTGTCAAGATGCACACAATGAGGTCGGTTAATTACGTTGTTAACATTGTCAGTCCTTGAAGAATTCCATTGTCTAGCTCAAAATTCTATCTTCATATCGTAATGAGTATATATAAAACCCCCTGAAGGCATGCTCTTTGAAACAAAAAGGAAGTCAACGAAATCAGTGCAATTATGTCAAAGATATGAGTAAACATACACATATTGAAATCCATTATTTACGAAATTCCTACTGTACCAGTTGAGATGTTTTATGACCTAGCCCCAGAAACTCTAATTTATGACCTAGCCCCAGATCGGGACTTCTTGGAGGCCAGGCAAAGGGAGCTGGTGAAGATGAACAACCTCTTCCAATCCAGCGGCTAGGAAACGTCTGATTCAGGTAATTGCCCAAGCGATCGCAAAGTGCGCAGATGCTCCATCCTGATGTATCACATGGATAGCGATTTTGCCAGACAACGCCAAACAATGTTACCGGACAATGCCAAGCAATGTTACCAAACAAAAGTGGGTAAAAGCTACAACCGGCGGAAAACATCAATTAGTTTACGTCCACTTCCGGACCACGCTATGTATATACAGTATGGCGGTAAATTCGTCGTACGAAAGCGAAGAGGTGATTCTTGAGAGCAAATTAAACAAAAACATGTTCCAATAAACATCGGGCGTAAAGAGCGTCGTTTCGCATGTGATCATCAAAGGATCCTAACCTGCTCTATTCAAATTTGCAGGTTTCGGATTTGTGCAATGGCGACGCAAGGGATTCCCAAAAGGACGTTAGGGATTCCGGAGATTTTATGACGTAAATTGAGTCGACAAGAGCATGAAAGGGACGCCTTACTGCCTGGAAATAATAAGTGGCAGGTCAATACTCATACATGCCTTTAAAAGGTGGCGGATGATGTAATAGTCACTGTGCGCAGTTGCATACCTCTTCAGAAAGGAATACTAAAGATATTGTACAACAATTCTTTGCAAACGTCACGTCGCTGCAATGTAAAGGTACGTACAACACAAGCCGATAGGTAACAGAAAATAAAGAAATTCTAATTGCTGATATGCTCATATTAATGACATCACTAGACGCTTTTAATGAAGATCTGTCAGTAGTTCTACTGCCGTTTAATTTATCTGTGTTTCTTAACGTATATACGACCCCAAAAGTGCATTCCACCTGCAATTCTCACTTTCCTGCAGAAGTAGACAATCAAGAAAGCAGATTATTCGGGGTGGTTGAGAATTAGAAAAACGTTGAAGCAAACCGCAATTTTGTTACAAATATACCAGTGTGGCAAATTGCAAATAAGAGAAGAAAATACATTGTTAGGAATTACAATTTCATTATCCTGAGGGCAATGGATGAAATAAAAAGTTTCAAAATGATCTGACTTAACCAGTTCAAACAAGATGAATAGTAAGAAATATACATCAGAAGAAAGCAGTTTCTCTGCTTCTTCCAAAAGAAAATATCGTAAAAAGAAAAATGTTACATAATGTAAAAGGTTAATTAAATTGCCTAACAGCACAACACCAAACATACACAAAAAACGGAATAGGTCACAAACACAAATTAAGGGACACTATTGGCGTAGATGACTTGTGCGCTTCCCATGCAAGGTAAAGAGATAAAGCCCTAGTTGTAAATCCAATAATAATAGTAATAAAATAATAATCTATTAAAATGCTACAATTATTATTATTATTATTATTATTATTATTATTATTATTATTATTATTATTATTATTATTATTATTATTATTATTATTATTATTATTATTAAAAACTCGTTTCCTTTTCAAATCTCTGCCTAAGAGCATGCCTGCATACAGCGGTTATGTGTGCACTTTTGTCAACAGGCGGTCCCAAAGGCCAAAACCGATGGAAATCTCCGAGTGAGATTGGAACAAAAATACTTTCTTAAGATAAATACAGGGTCATAGTTCGAAATACTCCTTTCGAAGGGTGTTTTTTTTTGTGTCTTTTCTTTCGGGAACAGAAAAGTTTTGGCGACTATTAAGTTACAGTACATAACATTGCAAATTTGCAAGTAGATTTGTATACATTGTAATTTGTGGTAATAAAGAAATTGGCATTAGAAATTATTATTGTAAAAATTAAGTTTTACTTCTTCATCCATCGCAACTCTTAGAAGCCCTCTATACCTTGCCCTGCCCGGAAGATTGATATCAAAAATTTAGGATGTTCAAATATCCATATCGATATATTTACGATATCGACATCCATAAGTTGATGTAGGGACAAACTTAAACACATATCGAGGAAATATTGGAAAAAGGATATCTGTCGGAGGTACAGAAATAAGAGAGGGAGAGAAAAAGAGATAGAACAAGAAAAAGAAAAGGGAGCACAGATAAACATATTGGATTAAAACATTGTAAGAAAAGAACTTAACATTATAAAGATCCTTTTCCAGAAATCCAACAGTAATATAACCTTTGTTTTCTGTTTTCAGAAGCATTCGAATATATAGAAGATGCTTGAAAAACTCATTAAGTCATTTTCGAAATGATTACCAAGCTTGGTGGTCAAATGAAATACTTAGTTTACAGTTAAACAGTGTATTTCCAAGACACATCTAGGATCATGCCAAAACTTTAACACATACCTTTTCCTTCTTCGTGGTTCGGTTGCAAATTTGGTCGTGTTCATTTAACATACTGACCATAAATACATTATAAGAAAACTAATAGGTAGCGTAGATCATATCTTGCATTCCAGACTATTATTGCAAACTCAACAGGAAAAGAAAACAAGGAAAAGAAAAGACAGAAAGAGAGAAATTGTATGAGTGCTAATTTACTGCAAAATTTCCATCAGAAAGTGAGTATATCAAAAGTTCAAGTTGTATCATAATGCAAAATTACAAATATTTAATAGGAAAATTAGATGTTAACTATAGACGTAGCGAATCTTGCATATTTTGAATTTCATATGTGGATAAAACAAATTGATTTATAAGATGGAAACAAGCTTTGTGTCAAGTTAATATGAATAAAGTCTTCTCTTGAAGCAAAGAAAACGAGGGCCGTTTCCTAGTCGTTTCTAATCATTTCTAATCGTCTAGTCTTTTGTCTGTTCCAAATATCCACTCTCGATTTCACCTATTCCGGATATAGCTTTGTAATTCACAATGATAGAATGAACAAACTAGAGCTGAAGTGGGTCATCGCATCAGTCAAATGATATGGGTTAGCTAATGGACCACTACTGGGTCAAGGATTTGAAGCTCTAATGACACAGCGATTCGATCGAGACTCGGTATCCTACAGGAAAGAAAGAGATTTTACTTATTACCTTAACATAAATGTAAGTTTGTATGTGTGAAATAGAAACAGAGAGAAAAGAAAATGCAAGACATGAAAATATACAAGAAAGGTAGAGAAATAAAGAGACAGATAGACGAATAAAATATGTAAACTACTGGTCATTACTCCCTATGATGAAGAACGCACACACTGTTTACTCGGATTCTTACCAGTGATGCCTTGTAACTTCTCCAGCCACTGAATTTATGTTGAAAGCGAATGATTTATCTGGAAAGAGATACTACCTTATGGGTGTTCGAACCGAGAGTTTCTGTTTCAAAGTCTAGCACGATACCAATATTCTACCGGTTACTCTACCCGAAACTTGTTTAACAAATTGCATAGTGTTTCTTTCTAAGAGCAATAACATGAAAAGTTGATACTTCAGACCAACTAAGATTTTGCAAGTGTCCTAACAGACCCTATAGTTAGTATTTTCCCTTTCCCAACTAATATTCTTAAATCGTCTTTAGCATCATACAGGTGTTTGCTTCCACATTGTTACAGATTACTTGTTTAGTATGAGAAGTCACCCTTCAACTCTTCGCGATTACTTTGTGAAAAATAACTTTGGCTTAAACAGGATTTGAACCTATACTACTCGCAAGTCGAGGACGTTACCCCAACACTATCCCGCCAACTATAACTATAACCTAAATATTACTAAGTTTAGTTGTGGTTTTTGGAACAAATCTTCTTCCTATAAGATTATTTACACCAAAGTACACGCTGCAATTCATTTATTGGACCTCATGGTGAAAAATTAGTATCCACTAATAAACGAAATAACATACAATCCTGGAAAATTACAGAAATAATAACATACTATGCAGTAATGTCGCCGTTCAAGTTCAAATTACGCTTATAAAACAACAATAATAATAATAATAATAATAATAATAATAATAATAATAATAATAATAATAATAATAATAAATGTTTATCTCCACTGTGTAGCTATCACTTCAACAAATAATAGTATCAATATGTGAATTCAATCTAGCGATGATTCTTTGAAGATTAGGCAGATGTCACGTTTTCTCTTCCATTTCCAGAAAATCCACTCGCGTGGTGTACATCCATCTTAAAGTCCATATGTCATGAGATGGGATCGATCTTGCGTATAAAGAAAAGTCGGGACCCGTACTACACATGTTATTGTCGAGTTAGCTTGTGTGCAGGGTTACAAAAACATTTACTTACGTCTAGGTGAGTGGACATGGTTTCAAGTTTGTTGAGAAATATAGGACACAGTCGTTCTTAACCTACTTTAGCCAAAATTGTAAGTACTGTCGTTAGGAGCTCAGTTGTTTGTTTGAGTCCTTAGTAGTAATTATGATTGATAATGTTTACT
Source organism: Thermobia domestica (assembly GCF_964235325.1). Lineage (NCBI taxonomy): Eukaryota > Metazoa > Arthropoda > Insecta > Zygentoma > Lepismatidae > Thermobia > Thermobia domestica. The sequence continues at coordinate 80,829,604 of NC_137470.1, forward strand.
GCAGGAAATAGTATTTTTGTTTTTGCGTATTCTTTTTATTTTTCTTTATTTTAAAAATATATTCAAATAAATGCTTCAATAATTACTCTTATTTCGAATGCAATCGCCATTTACAATTGATAAAGAACAAAAATGTAACGTAGCTGCAAAAAATGAAAAAGTGGAAGTTTTGTGGTTCGAACACAAACTCAAAGACAACAAAAGTATTACAACTACATGCCTGAAACTCTTTTCTTATACCGAACGTTTCTCATTAACTTGATTACCTACTTACGTTTTACTTTAGTTTTACTTTTTTTCCTGTAAGCTATAACTACAGGGACAACTATAACACACAAACATCGAGGACAGTTAAATTTCCATAAGCTCTCTCACCGGAGAGCCCGTCTGCTATGATGATTACGCTGAGTAGGGTTCAATTTATTCAAGTTCTATACTGCTTACTGCAAATTTGTTAAGATTTTTCCTTATCTCAGAGAACTTGAAAATGTGGAAATAGTTTTGATGCTAGGCGATCACTGGCACGAATCCGATTAAACATTGTGTACGTTTTTATCATAATGAGAAAATAGTGTGAATTTTTCATTCGCCTTTGTCCCTTTCTGTCTTTGATAACGTTTCCTTATCATGTATTTGTTTATGTTTCTTCATCTCTCTATCAATCCTTATCTCTTAGTAATTGCTTCTCCCTCTTACACACACACACACACACACACACACACACACACACACACACACACACACACACACACACACACACACACACACACACACACACACACACACTTCCTTTTTGCGCCTGTGTATATTCTACAGCTGGAAACGGACCACGTTTCACAGGTCCGCTCCAAATGTTCAACTTCTCTGGAATAAAGAGAGAAAGATTCCAAATAAGATTGTTTTAATAGGGCAGTATAGAACTTGAATAAATTGAGTGTTATTCAGTGTGTAATCATCATGGCCCAGCGGTTTCAGGCAGCTGGTTGTAATACTTTTAATGTTAATGAGTATGCGTTCAAACTCCAATACTTCCATTTTCGTTTTTTTCTTTCACATTTTGCAGTTACGTTGGAACGCTAATTTTTTTAATTTTTATCGATTTAATTAGCGTTTGAATACATTTTTTAAAATAAAGAAAACAATAAAAACTATACGCGTAGACAAAAACTATTGCCGGTACTAAATATTATAAATAATAATTACAACTAGAAACTAAAACGAACACCTGAGCTCCTAACGACGGGACTTACAAGTTAGGCTAAATATGTTCAGAACCACCATGTTCTATATTTCCGAACGGACTTGAAGCCATGTCTAGCGCACCAATATTTAAGTAAATATTTTTGTAACGATGCACGCAAGACAACATGTGTAGTACTGGTTCTAATTTTTATGTATACATAAGATCTGGAAACGGAAGATAAAATGGGACAACTCCTTAATCTTCAACATTTATTGTTACATTGTCGCCGTGTAACCAGGGACGGCGTTAAGGGTGGGCGACCGCCCACCCGATGGACGGTCTCGCCCACCCATCCGCCCACCCCAACAGAAGTAGAATAATGAAGATGATCAGTGCCGGATTTAGGTTTGATGGGGCCCTAAGCTATTGAAGATAATGGGGCCCTTTGTATTTCTAGCTTTCTTTTTCAGCGACAAAATTTCGCCTTTTTTGTTTGAATATATGCTATATGGTAATTTATTGACCTAATACATATCTAAATGCGTTTTCGCATATATTTCGTTATCTTAACTTACTGTTTTGAATACATTACAGAAAAACTGTAAAATTTGTAAAATTAGCGGTAATTTAATTTGATCCCAATAAAGCCCCTTGCCGATCTCCTCTGTTTTGTTTTTGCACCAACTATGATCAACGCTCCACGCCATGCCTCTACAATATGTGGAGGTCGCATCATTTCTCATTTCAAGTTGTTTGTATTCAGTTCGGTAACGTTTGAAACGTTTCCAGGGATTCGATGTAAGTAAATACAAAAAATGAAATGAAATCTTTAAGTTTTACGTCCCACGGTTATGCCGGTTAGGCTATAGGAGACGGTGATGATGAGTAATGAATGAAATGGTGGAATGAAGAAAGTGGGAGGAAACAGGAGTACCCCGAGAAAACCCACGCACACGGTGTTTGTCCACCACAAAGTAAGTAAATACAGTCTGAATATCATCCAAGGTTGGTAATTACTGCCTGAAGCTCAACTAATCGTGTGAGTTTTCTCCAGGTCAGGTTACTAGAGTAACTCAAAATGGAATGCAACCCTCCAAGATTACACAAGTTTAATACGACACAAATTCGCTGGAAACAGAGGAAAATCTAGAATGTTAAACCTGGAGGAGGGGCAACTGAAACCCAGATTTATGATACATATATATCGCGAGTTTACTATAAACTTTCAAAAATATGTAAGTAATGACTTCAATTATTTTTGTCACTCAAAAAACTGGGGGCTTAGACTCTCCGGACTCTGGTTAGATACGTCTCTGGCTGAAAATCATAAAAATATCGTTGAAAAACCAAACTGTTGCAATAAAATTATTATAAGACATATAAATGTAGGTAGTATCTTTTTACTGTGACGAGATGTTGGTACCTTGCCTTGCTATGTAGTAACTAATGCCGATAACCTAATGCATTCAGCCTGCTGCATACTCACTTACACAAGGTAAATTCGGGCAGTACTGAACGTAACAATACATAAAAAACTGTTAACATATATAAACGAACGACTCATATGCCTATAACGAATGGATGAAATCACTATGATTCGTGCTCCTATTCTTTCCTTTAGTCAGGGGCGGACCCATTCTGAATGCTTGGGAGGGCAGTCGTTCGAAGTCAACAGGTTTTATTTTACGTTTATAATACACAGGTGAAAATCCTTAGGATAGGTTTTATTTTTAAAATAAAAAATATTCAATTCTGGGGGCGATCGCCCCCTGGAACCGCCCCTGCCTTTAATGATCCATTATTGCACTCTATAGATCACTATATGAGCTCCTCCGTGGCTAAGCGGTTAGCGTACGCACCTTTGGCGTGGGAGACCCGGGTTCGATTCCCGGTGGGAGCTCATGTGGTTCGGATTCCACGTTAATCAGTAGGTCCACTCTCATATACCCTCGCTGCTGAAAGGGACATTAAACTCAAAATCAACTCAACTCTATAGAGCACTATGAAAATCAGTGTCAAGTTCTGAAAGTTATGAAAATACTTCTGCACACTACTTTTCATACTTATGTACAGCGAAATATCTATAATTTCGCGATATAAAGATTATTGCCGCTTAGGGCTGTAATTTCTTTATATTTTACTATTATTTTGCGAGCTTGTCGTTAGAGATGCAAGGGCTCGGAAAAAAACCGGCTTTTTTGGAAAAAAACTCGGTTTTTTCTGCTTTGCTTTTTTGCTTGGGAAATTTTGGGCTTTTTTCAAAATTCTGCTTTAAATCGATAAAGCAGACTTTGTTTCGCTTCTCTATAACACAGAAAGTCATTTAATTAGTGGTTGATGCCGATAATAATATAAAACCTCGAAAGTAAACCATGAATTTCGAAAAGATATTTTAAACAATTTTACTTCAACATTTTTACATTATGAATTCCAAAGGACTAACCAATGTATATAATAAACACATTTTAACCTCCTATATACAAAAGTAAGCAGAGTTGGCAAGAACCATGGTTGTTTCTGAAAATGCCAAAAACCCGTTTTGGGGGGGCAGTTTAAACTAGGCTTTTTTGGGGTTTAAACCAGGTTTTTTGATTTAGATATTTTGCTTTATGTATTTGTATTACATATTCACAGAAATAAGTTTGTTTCGTCTTGGTGTTATTATTCAACAACGGGGTTATGCTGGAAGAGGTCCCATAAGCTTAAAGAAGTCCGGTCAGTAAATTTCTTAAATTGAGAAACTCCCGCCCTAGCCATCGGGAAAATCCCGTCATTCTTTTAAATGTAAAACAATAACGGGAAAATCCTGTAAAATTTAATTTGCATGTAAAATTTAAAGGTCAACGTATTATAATCAATACGCTAAAACTGAGTGACACACAATCATAGTCAACGTCTTGCGAATAAAATCAGAAAAATAAACACACTGCTGAACAAGACTGCATTTATTTAATATAAAAACACATTTACACGTGACGTTTCGATCTTCTATCCAAGATCCTCATCAGACGTGAGGATCTTGGATAGAAGATCGAAACGTCACGTGTAAATGTGTTTTTATATTAAATAAATGCAGTCTTGTTCAGCAGTGTGTTTATTTTTCTAAAACTGAGGTATTAAATTACAAATTTAGTATGTAGGTATCATTGAAAGTCCAATCCAAGCTAATGTTGGAAGCTAAGTAGACAATCGATAAATTTTACCAATTTTAATCAATATATTTAAGCAACCTTCGCTTCTTTATAAAACAACAGGCATGCAGAAATATATAATTTGGTTTCGTTTTGTATGTTTAGGCTTAACATCCTTACGTAATACCGAGGTTATCAAGGAGAAGACTTTCGCTTAAAGTGACATCCGAAAGAGTACTTGGTTTACACATGAAAGAAGGGTTGTGGTTCGACCGACAATTGAACATGGGACACCTTGATTAAAAGGTGAAAAGGAAATAAGACTAATGCAGATGGTTTGACATGTGAAACGTCACTATGAAGTTCACACGATTCGCATTTTTGTTCTTTTAATTTTTTTAGTTTAAACCAGTTATTTTAAAAAAAAACAGCTGGTGTAAACGAGCCAACCCTAAGAGTAAAAACTTCTTTCAAAAAAATACACAAATAACTAGCAAAATTGTATGTAGTATTTTTACTTCAAAATATTCCATACCCTCTTTTTGAAACAAAATAAAATTAAAATAAAACATAAGAGAAATACTTAGATTTGTATGATACAATTAAAGGCTGCACATGGTTCTGTATATTCTTGAAATTCTACAGTCAAGTTTTTTATAACCACCATCAAGGGCGCCCATCAGGGGGGTTAAGGGGGCGCTTGCCCCCCCCCCTAGAGGAAAATGTACTTCAGAATATTGAAAATCCAATAGGATTTTTACATTAGTTACAGCAAAATTTGAAACTATTTTTGAAACGTCGCTTATACTTCCCCTCCTTGGAAACCACAACATGGGCGCCCTTGACCACCATCACGGTTTACCCAGTCTTCAAGTTTTCTGAATTTTTAACAAGAGGGATTCAACATATCATTACGGAACAAAAAAAAAAAAAAAGACTACGGAATATATTTAAGTTAAGCTAAATACAACTGCACAACAAACGTGACTGAGTGGTTGGCTTTTGCGCTTCTATCGGGAAGTCCGGGATTCAACCCAGCATTCGACCATTCTGGCAAAGCCTTCCTTCATTCCATCTGAGAATGTAGAAATAGTGCGTGTACTGGTCGACTAGGAGTGTAGGAGTTGGCCGACTTCCTTTCTTATTGTTTTTAAATCGTTATTATTACTAATTACCAGCAGTGACGGTTTTGCGAAGGTTAGAGGATCGGTCTTTCGGACTGAAGCCTGTTCTCCAAAGTTGTGGAATGTCTAAAACGAACGAAATATCTATTAGTTATGCCTTTACTCATAAACTTTAAGCTCCCGTCAAATAAAAATTACGAATGTTTAGAAAAACTAAACATTAGTAGTAAGAAAACCCCTCCCAAAACACTTTTTTAAATTCGCCACTGATTTTCAGTATAAAATGATCTTCAAGGTTGTATCCGGAAGATTATTGCTAAACATATAAACGAAACGAAATATTAGTTATGCCTGTACTCATAAACTTCAAGCTCCTCCCAAATAAAATTAGGACTTTTTAGAAAACGAAACAATCAGAGAAACCCCTCCCAAAGTACTTTTCTAAATCCGCTATTGATTATTTGTATAAATTGGTATTCAAGGTTGTATCTGGAAAATTATTGTTAAATCATTGCACAACTACAGTATAACAGAAATGTGCAAATACGGTTTGACGGACATATTGAAAAACGTATGCTTTGACGGATATATAGAAAAACGTAAGTTTAACTTTCGTGCTAGAAGCTGGAGTACTAAGCTCTTAGAAATGAAACACGGATGACAAACTAAAATGATCTAGAGAAGGAAAAAAATGTCGATAACTCAAAAAATAAAATAAAGTTAAATAACCTGTAAAATTGCCCTCAAATACTACATTCTTCATGTTAGCTTTAATTCGTAAAATATGTGCTCCATCCATCTTGATGGTGAATTACAGAGCTAAATATGGCATTCAGGTCGTGGAAATCTTATCTAACTATAGAATGTACTATAAGAAAGCTATTTGGATAGAAAAATCATGAAAATGAAAAAAGCCAAAATTTCCAAAATTCTCGGTTTTTTTCCAAAAAAGCCGGCTTTTTATGTGAAAAAAACCATCGATTCAAAAAAGCCGGCTTTTTTGCATCTCTACTTGTCGTTTCATGCCTTCTTCTTATGCATCTACTGTTACCAGACTCAATTTCTTGTTGAATTCCAAATAGTACGTGAAAGGGTAGCACTAGAGTTCTATCCGCATACAAGATACTGTATCACTTATGCTGTGAAGTCTTATTAAAGTAGCTAAGTGTAATGGCTGGAAAATAGGGTCCCGATTACAAATGGGGCTCTGAAACAAGATCTCCATTACAAGCGGAGCTGGGAAACGAGGGCTCCATTATAAGCGGGGCTGGGCAACAGAAATCCCATATCAGGCGGGTTGGAAAACAGGGCCCTATTACTTGCTTCATGAGAGCTTAATACATAACAGTACAGAACACCGTTGTTGTATGTGCGTTTTATCTTATTTGCTTTTTCTTATTATTTGGAAATGGCATTACAGCCATTTTTCTTTAAACTTTCGGGGCCCCCAAGAGAGCGGACCCCCTAAGCTACAGCTTGTTTAGCTTATACGTAAATCCGGCACTGAAGGTGACATCCTGTACTTCAAAAGAAATAGGTATTACTTTCGATTGAAATGTAATATGTTCTAGGACTCTGTTTAACTGCAATGAACAATTATTTTAAGACAGATACTTGTAGTAATATAAAGATGCCAAAAGTCGTGATTAATGAATTAAAGTTTAATACACACACACATAATCATGCTATTAAAACGCCAGTGTTTGTATGTGCTGCACTGAAAAAAAAAGGAAGTGCTTTTTAAAAAGCCGACTAAATAATGGACAGGACTGGCCAGTATTGTCTATTGTCTCATTTCAGAAAGAGAGGGAGGGGAACAGTGCTTTGTGTCGACGCAATAGCTTCTTATAAAAGAGTTGCAACTTGCAATTGTTTACAGCAATGTACCACTTACCACATGTCTTATCCGTGTGGCATTAAACAGATTTGTAAAAACCCTTATTATAGCATTATTGATTTTATCTCTGTTGCGTTCAGTAGTCTTGGTGGTCGGTGCTTGTTCAGCTAATATATCGAGAAAACTTAGCGATCTCTTCTCAGGCTCAGTGTCTTCCTCGTGTTCAAAGAAACGCGATTTTCAATCCGTTGACGTAAGTGATAATCCTTCTTCAATAGAGAAAAAGACAAAAATACAAATACATGTGACAACCAGGATTTGCAATTTGAAGTGTTCGATTTCGAAGAAAGTGAAAATGCACTAGATGCTGGAGAGATCGAAGACGACAGCATTGCTTCTGAAGATACTGATTTATATTTTTTGTCTCTTGCTTTCTTGTAATAAATCCTTCAAAGATAAAAATGTTTGCAGTAGTCTATTTTATCCTTGTTTTACTTTACCTACTTATTGTGAATTTTATGTTATTTACGAAAAGTAGAGTATTGTCTGTTAGTCTGTGTTGTTGGAACCTTCTTTTATTTCTATGCATTTATGTGCATTCTTGGAGGGAGAGGAGTTAAAGCTGTCTTGAACTTCATCGACTACACAGTACACACCGTTATTATTGCTTAAAAAAAACCTGGATGTAGAGCTAGTGTGTCTGCCACGCGGAATTCGGTAGGTCGAGCATATAGCCACGAACTTCCGCAGCAGATCCTAACTCCTGCATTTCTTCAGACCGACCAGGCGAATGCCGGAATTGTACCTTCTACAAGGCCAATACAGCTGTTTTCCACATCCTTGTTCCTCCCCTATTTCGGTCTGGGCCTTAGCTAACTAAAGACTATAAAAATTGAAACTTAATTATTGTCAAAAAATGTCTACATTGCCCAGTTCTCATTTTCATTTTCCGCCCACCCAGCAACTAGGTCCGCCTCTTTCCGCCCACCCCATCAAGCGTTCCTGGCGCCGTCCCTGCGTGTAACGAACCTATACGTGGTGTCTCAAGTATAGAAGTATATTGATATTATTACTCGCTCAAGTGACAACTTTCCAGTATAATAATAATAATAATAAGATGAACATTTATTATTATTATTATTACCCCTCCGGGGTCACACTAATTTTTTTGTGCCACGGAGGTCACACTGGGATCCACAGGACCCCACCACCATTTTTCTGTTATTGAACTTTCTAAATATTTTTTGCAATATTTTTTGTTCTTACTGTTCTGTGATAAATTATATTTACCATAAGCAATAAATTAGCACTTATAAATGATTTGGCTACTTTTATCACAGTTTTCATTAACAGTCAGAACAAAAAATGCGTTTTTTTCACTTTATCGAAAAAAGCTAACAATCCTTACACTTTAGGGATCATTTGTAATAAAATGTATGCATATTATATACTAACATAACAAACACGTGTTATACAAAATATGAAAGAAAAACTCCCATACACTATCTTACGAAGAACGATAAAATTATTAACCTTTTCAGGACCAACAAGGATTTCAAGAAAATCATAGACCTTCACGTTGGTGGCCGTAGTACCCCTTCTAATTGTTACAGAGACCATAACTATACCTCGTTGTAAAGCTTGTGTAACACATATTCCAAACAGCTAACTTTTGTGTCTTCCGTGCCAAACCCTTAGAAAAAGAAGAAGAATATTCTTATAAAACGGGAATTCATTCGTTTTTGGAAATTTGTGAAAGGCTGGCAACAGTGTTGTTGTCGTACGGAAGGAAAAACTCTCATGTACGTCAGACATTGGATACAATCACGTAAAAAAGTAAACAGCGAAAAGTCAATACAAGTGACAAAAAATTCCGAACGTGTTTCCTAAGAAAATCATCCTGTATATATTTTATGAAATATTTTGGTCTACCCTGATGTTGGCTGCCCTAACTACGCCCCTAATTCTCACAGGGGTATAAACCATACCTCATTGCAAAGCTCATGGAACACAGATTTCAACGAGCTTACTCTCGTGCGCCCGTGCGTGCGAGAAATAACAGTGTTTCCAGAATCCCACTAACTTCGAAAAATGTATTCTTCGAAAAATGTAAACTTTGTTCTTCTTTTACGGATTGGGCACGGGAGGCACATAGGTTACCTTGTTAGAATCTGTGTCTCGTAAGCTTTTCAACGAGCTAACGTTCATATCTCTGTGTCAATTAGGGACGTCGCTAGGGCTGCCAACGTCAGGGTAGACGACAATATATATATATATATAGCCTATATATATATATAATGATTATTCTCATATTTACGTTGCTCCGAATGTCTGGCGTACATGTCATATTATTTTTCTGGCGTACGGCAAACAACAGTGTTGGCAGCCACCCACAATTTGCAGGTGTAAAAAAATAAACACTGAAAAAGGGTAAATTCAATATCCCTCTGATTCATCACTTTTAAGCCGAATGGTCATACACAGGGTAACACTAGTTATTATGTTCATTTATCTTTGTTGATGTCACTTTTTATGGTTGTAGCTCCTTTGGAGAGGAAGTTTCGCCCGCAAATGCTAAGGAAGAGGGGAACTAAAACATCCAATTTTCCCTACTTTTCCGTTGCGAAACCCTAGATGGAGATGACACACACCATTGGAACGTTTTATCCCTCCTGAAGAGATAGACACCTAAATCATCTCTCTACGTTAATTAGGAGCCGAACTACGGAGGCTTAAACTGCTAGCTCAGCGCTTGATCTGTTGCTCCTGAAAAGGTTAACGCTTTGGTAATTTTAGTTTAAGAAAATACTAAAATATTCTATACAACTGTCACCATCATTATTCGCAAGCAAAAGTTCAAGTATTTCATCTTCTTTTAACTTACTCTGAGCCATATTGCATGAATAGAAATGTCAGAAATAAAGGAAAATTGGAGGAATTAGAAAGCGAATAAAAGAAACAAACGCTTACGTTTCGGTCACACTGGGGTCTGTTGGACCCCCAAAACACTTCACAACCATATTGTATACCACACAGCTCGCAATTGACGCAGTTTACCAGCCATAATAACAGGCTGTGTTACCAATTGAATTTACATGGATGGAAAAGTTTAAAAAAAAACAACATAAAAACATCAGGTCAAAAGTTAATTTATCTGGGGCCTGTCAGACCCCAGAGTGACCACGGAAGGTTAACTTACTTTTGAACTTGCACGGCAAAATTACTGAACAGCACAAAGGTGGCCATTTTCCACTGGGCTTGCTCGGGCTCGCGCTCACCTGTCTCAGCTGGGCTCGCGCTCACTTCTCTCAACTGAGCTCAAACTCACTCGGGCTTGCGGTCATCTCTCTGGACTGGGCTCGCACTCACTCGGGCTCGCGCTCACCAGTCTCAGCTGGACTCGCGATCACTAGCGCTCGCGATCACTTCTCCCAACTGGGCTCGCGCTCACTGGCGCTCGCACTCACTCATGCTCGCGCTTATCTCTCTTGACTGGGCTCGCACTCACTCGGGCTCGCGCTCATCTCTCTCGACTGGACTCGCATCACTCGGGCTCGCGCTTATCTCTCTCGACTGGACTCGCATCACTCGGGCTCGCGATCACTTCTCCCAACTGGGCTCGCACTCACTCGAGCTCGCGCTCACTTCTGTCCACTGGGCTTGCACTCACCCGGGCTCGCGCTCACTTGTCTCTACTGGACTTGCGATCACTAGCGCTCGCGATCACTTCTCCCAACTGGGCTCGCGGTCACTCGCGCTCGCACTCACTGATATTATCTGGGCTTGCACTTACTCGGGCTCGCGCTCACTTCTCTCCAATAGGCTTGCGCTCACCCGGGCTCACGCTCGCCTGCCTCAATTGGGCTCGCGCTCACTTGAGCTCACGCTCCCTTCTCTCGACTGCGCTCGCGCTTGGGCTCATTTCTCTCAATTGGGCTCGCGCTCATTCGTGCTCGGGCTAAGTTCCCTCAATTGGACTCGCGCTCACGTATTTCATTGGGGCTCGAGCTCACTTGCACTCGGGCTCACTTCTCTGAGTTTGGCTCGCAGTGACTTGTTTCATTGAGGCTCGGGCTCAATTATTGAGCTCGAGCCCAGTTGAGCGCAGGAGCCATGTTCGCGAGCTTGTACAACCTTAATGGGCTGATTAATGGCGTATGTCCCCTCCAATTTCAACCCCTGATGGAGTTGTTACAATTAATCGGAGTTTTCTAACTTTTCCTATTTTTGCGGCAGCCATAATATTATCTAAATCGATTTTTGTTAAAATAATGTGAGTCACTTTTATATCGATTTCATTGTTTCTGTTTGCAGAATCTACGTGAATAGAGCTATCATTTAGTTACAAAATAATGTTTTTTCTTATCTCATAGAAATACCTGACATGTTAATACTAAACTTCGTTAAAAGAGCTGCTTTAACAAAATGAACTAGTCCTACAAGTCATAGGTTGCTTATGCAGCTGAAATTTGAAATACTGTGGATTGAATAATTGATTATCTTTCAGCGTCCCCTTTCATCAGTGAGGCTATATGAGACATGGACTTATAGTTTTAACGTGCAATCTGAACCACTGTCGTTCAATACTTTCCCACAGGAAATCGAACACCAAAGTTGCGCGTGCTAGCCACTAGACCAGTGGAAAGGCTTGTAATACTGTTGTCCAATGATTTTTTATTAGGAATACATTATAGGTAATTTTTTTATCGTTTAGTCAGCGTAACGAAGATGTCCAAATTGCATTTAATTGTGAATGAGATAGTGCAAGTATTGAACCATTGTGTGGTCCACATTCCAGTATACACCTTCTAAACCCCTGTCACCAAGGCATTCAAAGTGAAAGTGTCAGTGCTCTGAAGAATGTTAACCCTCTCCCCGTCCCATCCCCATTGTTAAGAAACCAACTATCCAACCCCGAGTCAGTGAGGCGGAAATCGACCTTGGCCGATGATAATTTTGTGCTCAGAAACTGCATGAATTAGTAAGTACAACAAAATTAGTAAATCCTAGGTATGTTAAAAACAGACCTTATTGAATTGCCAAGCCTCGAGGCTCATTCATTGTCGTGCTCTGTAGATAATAGCTATGTATCCGAGACTATACTTCAAAATCATACACTGAGAAAAAAGTGTACGGGCGTACGTAAAATCGTATGTTACATTTGTAAATCCTGTAGTTTTTGGACTGCAAAGTACTACAAAAAGTACTGCAAACGTATAACTGAAAACGCGTGTTTTATAATGCTTTCTGTAAGTGTTCCATATGTACGTACTTTCCGTATGAAATAATATGGGCGGTCAGGATCTCATATACAAATGTACGTATACAACACACATATATGTACAGGGCCGGATTTAGGGGTGTGGGTGAACCGGTGCACCTGCACCGCCATCGTTGTAAATATACACTATCTAAAATAAGAAACTAGCAGTGAAAATAGCAACACTTTCCGAAACTTTCTGCCGTCATGTTTCCGTTTGGGGATTAAAAGAAAGAGGTGTTTTGCAAAAGTAATAGTTTAAGTTGATTTTCTGAATGTTCAAGGAAAGCAATATAACATTTGTCAAGTATTGAAGAAACAAGCCAGGAAGAGAGAAGAATTTTTCCTGCATATCGTTTGTGACCCTGTTTAAATGTATAAGCTCACCTATGTTAATGCAAAAGCGGACATAAGCTCACTACTAACAATATAATTGTGTTATAAGATAAATAATGCAATAAACAATACAATAATGATAACTAACTACATTTATAGATTAATTAATTTAATTGCAAAGGTAAATAAACCTGAATAAAATAAATACAAGTAACCAATGGATAAATGGCAAACGGAAAATATGACAAAAATGAAAACTAGACTTTGAATATTAATATGAAGTAGATTTTGAAAATTAAAATATAAATTGAAAACGGATTTGGACAAACAAAAGAATACTACTTTCTTTTACTGAAAATAGCAATCCTACCCCGTCCCCTATGCTGAAACTTTCGGTGCAAGAAATTTTGCAGCAGAGAAATATCGGAAAACGATTTTGGGGAAAGGGTCTCTCTCTCTCTCTCTTTTTTTTTTTTTTTTTTTTTTTTGCTATGGCTGAAAGTATCTGAGATATATTTCATTTCGCTTTAGAAAAACGTATGATGGGTATAAAGAGGTATTAAAACCTAGACTTTGACTAGCAGTAGGCCTACTTCAGTAGAAAATAGAGCTATTAATGCTATATATCAGTTGTCAGATATAAAAATAAAGTAATAAAGATGTTGCAGGGTTTAATGTATTAAATGTGGGTGGACTTTGAGGAACTTGAAATAAAATGCTCCTGATATTTAAATCTGGGCTTTGACTACTAGTAGGCCTAGTCCCTCAATAGAAAATAGGCTATATGACTAACGTCATATAGGAGTTATCATACATCATAATAAAATATTAAGAGTGTTGCAGAGTTCAAGCCTTAAGGCTTTCATCACACTTGCAGACCAATACTCATTAAACGAATCTCTTTCTTATTTACTAAGATCAAAACAACTTATGAACAAAAAAAAGCTTAATAAATAAGAAAGAGACTTGTTTGAGTGTTTGTCTGCAAGCACGACGGCAGCACTAAGAAACAAATCCTAAGTATATCTAAGTATGATGATTTCGTAAAATAAAATAAAAAAAAATCACCAGTCCTATTAGCAAGCAAATTCTATTATGTAAGTACTCATGCCTTATCATGAAATTATTTTATTGCAGTTGATGAATTGTCAGGCTTATAAGAAAAATTTGGTTCGAAAATTTCCAAGGCCAAAATTAGGTTTACTGTCGCCCATGCTTCACACATTAAACTTGCAACATCCCTATTTTATTCTTATATCTGATAACTGTTATACGACATTAGTAGCTCTACTTTCTACCGAGTTATTTGGCCTATTTGTAATTGTAGTCAAAAGCTAGATTTTAATATCCAGGGCATTTTATTAAACGTTCCTCAAGGTCTGCCCACGTTTAACACAACGCAACTCCGCAACGTCCTTATTATTTTTTTATACCTGATGGATAAGTCATATAAGATAGTAGCTCCATTTTCTGCTTAGGAAGTAACTAACACCTGAATTTCAATATTCGGTGAATTTTATTACAAGTTCTTCAAGGGAGCTTATGTTTGCTATCGGTGAGCTTTTGTCCGTCCCTGTAATATAAGACTGTCGGTGAGCTTATGTCCAACACCCACATTATGCATAGATATTTCTTGTTTCTAACTAACACACAGATTCTTAGGTTTTAATGTTTTATTTATTTATATTTTTGTGAGAAGACAGCTTTAGAAGTAAAATTAGAAGCAGAAATTTATGGAGATATTACAGGTATTCAACATTCGTGAAATTACAGAACTTGTAATAACAAGAGCTAAACGTTTCCCGAAAGTCTGCTAAACGTTTGGTAAAGGGTCGAGTTCCGAGTCGAGTCGCTGTTTTGAGGTCGAGTTTCGAGTCGATTCGAGTTTGATAAATGGCTCGCTCGTTCAGCTCGTTTTAGCTCGTTTTGAAATCATTGCCTGATTAGACTGGAAAGCGAAAGCTATAAGAAATGTATGCACTAATGTGGAATATTTTTAGTGTTGCTCACGAGAGAGGACATTGCTCGCATCTCGTCTCGTCTCGATAACGAGACGACAATAGATTTTTATAACGAGATAGCTTCAAATATGGTGAGCATGAATATAAGTAAATATAAGTATATACGGTAGTTCTTACCATGAAGGCTCAGACCTTCGCGGTCAAAGTTTTGAGCCAAGCAGAAGCCAACCCCGGGAATTGATGTTAACTTGGTTCTACTGATGAACAGCTCGAGCCGGCTCGGTTACGATAAGACATCGGCTCGGCTCAATTTAGCCAACGGCTTGAGCTGGTTCTGTTGCGATGAACCATCGACTTGACTTAAATAAGCACATAGCTCGAGCCGGCTCGGTTGAGATGAGCCACCGACTCAGTTTGACTCTGCTCAGGTGAGCCTTCGGCTCAAGAGGGCTCGGTTGCAACGAGTCCATCGGCTCGGCTCGACTCGGCTCAACTGAGCCGATGGCTCCAGTGGGGTCGGGTAGGGTAAGCCATCAACTGGATTCGGTTCCGCTCAGGTGAGACACCGGGTCAAGCCGACTCGATTGGGATGAGCCATCGGCTCGAGTTGGCTTGGTTGAGGTGAGCTGTTGTCTCGGCTCATTTCTCGGTAGGGATGCGCACAAGACGAGTCGAGATTTAAGACTGTTTCGACTCGTCTCGAGAAAACGCTGTTCGAGGTTATATACTTATATAACCTTTACATACCGTATATATAACCCTTTGGGGATCCCATGGTACAATTTGTACCATACGGGGTGTTTCATGGTACATTGCGTTATAAATATCCTATTTGAGCTTTTTCGTCCGTTTTTTTTTCAAGTCCAGAGGCATTGTAGAAGACATTACGTATGGTTTCCCACCTTCCTGCGTCGAGACAAAGGAGGTGATGACGTCATAAGTCTAAAATTTATATTTTCGTGTAATACTTTTTGGAGGGGATTATGCAAAGTATTTTTGGCGGGCTTATTTTTGCACGTAGAAGATTGAAATTTTGCACAAACATGCAGTCCACCGAGTAGTATTTACCAGATTTTTTTTCCAGATTTCTGCGTTTAAACAGGGGGGAATCCAGAGGGTCAAAAAGTTGAAAAAAGGGATATTTTTACCCAAAAATTCCGTTTTCCTCATTTTCCCGCCTTAGATACATGATGGAGACAAGCGAATGGTACCGCCTGAAAGGCAGTTCTCTTCTGAAGAGAATGATGTGCGGCACATGACCCTAGGGTAATTAGGGAAGTGTCAGGGAATTTTTACCAAAATATACTTCTGTATAGGGGAATTTTGGACATTTTCGGTATTATTTTTTGCGACCTTATTTTTGCACGTAGAAGATTGAAATTGTGTACAAACATTCAGTTCACCAAGTAGTATCTACCAGATTTTTTTTCAGGTTTCTGCGTTAAAACAGGGGGTACAGAGGGGCTAAACGTTGAAAAAGGGAAATTTTTACCAAAAATCCCTTTCCCGGGATTTTCCCAACTTAGATACATGATGGGGACAAGTGAATGGTACTGCCTGGAAGGCAGTTCTATTCTGAAGAGAATGATGGGCGAAACATGACCCTAGGGTAATTAGGGATGTCTCAGGGAATGTTTAAAAATTTCCCTCTGTATACGGGACTATGGGACATTGTCTGCATATATATATTTTTTTTTTGGCGGGCTTACTTTTGCACCTGGAAAATTGGAAGTGTGCATAAACATTCAGCCCACCGAGTAGTATTTACCAGATTTTTTTAATTCAATTTTTTTTTTCAATTTTTATTGCAATTTGTAAATTTTGTAGATCATTTTATGCAGTATGATGAGTAATTATATATTCATAAAGGAAGTCCAATAAATACGAAAGCACTTGACAATTCCATTCATTATGAAGGAAATTGTGAATTACTTTTGTATTTATTGGATTTCTTCAACGAATTTATTATTATTATTATTATTATTATTATTATTATTATTATTATTATTATTATTATTATTATTATTATTATTATTATTTTCTCGACTACAAAGATACAAAGAAGAATAACTCCGTCACTAGTAACATAGAAGAAAAAATGACTTCTAATTGAAAATAATAGATCAATGCATTTAATTTCGGGGAGAGTCTATAGGGGTACTTTAGGGTTTACGGCTTTTCTCTGCAATCCGCGCTCATTGTTGGAAAAGCATTATATTTTATTATATTATTTGTGAAGTTTAGCGAAATAAGAGTTTTACCATAGCGACAAATTGAACAATTAGGCTCAGAAAAACAACGCATTGGCTGTTCTTTCTTCAAACATACGTACATAAAGAGAGCCCATTTGGTTACGATGTTTTTTGAGTTAGCTTTGTGGCGTCTCGCAAGGAGAAATCTTACAAGTATAGTATGCTGGTTTTTACGAAAGATGTAAATGGACATCAACACTTGAAATGAAAAGCGAAAAGAAAGGGCAGGGTTGCCACACTTGAGACTTGTGAATATGCTAAACATGGGATTGAATTATGCCAGGTTTTGAAATTATATTCCTGAACTAATTTTAAAGACCTGCCCTACTTATCTTCATTATTTTAATGAAGCGTTTTAACTGTATTCATGTACAAAGGTAATTTGACGCTGTTACAAAGATAATTTAAAAAAAGATAAATAGCACTATATATATATATATATATATATATATATATATATATATATATATATAACACACTCAGGAATTATCCCCTGGAGAATTCCTTTCTCACAAAACCTGACTTATTAACAGCCTGGGTGTAAACTTCAAAGTTTTCATACCGAAAGATTACAGAGACCTATATATATATATATATATAAATTAACAATTCGCCGTGTGGACTTTGTGGTGGACAAAAACCGTGCTCGGGGTTCTCCCGTTTCCTCCCGCTTTCTTCATTCCACCCTTTCATTCATTTCTCATCATCACCGTCTCCTTTAGCCTAACCGCCATAATCGTTGGACGTAAAACTAAAGATTTCATTTCATTTCATAAAATAACAATTGATTATTTTTTTTAAAAAAAATATCCTGTTTAGTATTCACAGAGAATATTTCTTTGAAAATTTAAATTTGATGGGTGAATCAGTAGACTTTTAATACATTCACATTGTATCCATTGACTTGCGAAATAGTCTACCTCCAGACGCACTTAATTTCTTAACCATCCCCAGATTAATCGAACAGTTTGATACATTTGAATGTGACTTAAATTTCTATTCATAACTATTCTTATCAAACAGGGAGATTATGAAGAGATGGATGTACTGTACAAAATAGAATAAAAGTATATCATTCGGATTTCTATAATCCCACAGTCCAACCCAGAGTTTTTTGATTTTAAACAAGATAATGTGTCTAGCTGAGACTTTACATTGTGAAGATTATATTAGTGAAAATTATGCAAATGCTATTTTACAATTTAATAGATGCTACTAAATATTGAGCCTCCCCCGTGGTTATGTGTTTAGCGTACGCTTTTTCGGCGCGGGAGTCCGCGGTTTGATTGATAACAGGAGCTCATGTGGTTCAAATCCCAGGTTAAGCTGTAGGTCACGTCTTATACAGCTTTGCTCCTGGAAGGGACACTAAACTATAATCTATTTTAATATTACTAAATATTAAAAAAAAAAATGGCTTACCATGACGACGTGAATTTGACTACCATCAAATCCGTTTTATATTGTCACTTAATCCAGTAGATATTAATATAACAATTATAAGACACGAGTGTATATAAATATTCAGAAACAAGTGTATACACATACACACACACGCATACCAAATATCAACACTTCAAGACTATTTTACAAGTGGTAGACTGCGCTGCATCAAGCAGTGTTTTCTTCAAACAAAACTTCTTCATTTTCCCATTAACGTCTCATATAGTCTCGCTGCTGAACGGGACATTAAACTCAAAATCAACTCAACTTATTTTCCCATTTGCTGAGCTGAGCTGATTTTGAGTTTCACATCCCCTTCAGAGGCGACGCTATATAAGACATGGACCTACTGATTAACCTGAAATCTGAACCACATGAGCTCCTGCCAGGAATCAAACCCGGGTCTCCTACACCAAAGGCGCTTAAGCTAACCGCTTAATCACGAAGGAGCTCAATCATCTTCTCATTTATCTGCATTATTTGATTCACCCACAGATTTGTCATATATAGCTTGGTTCAAAGCTAAACCAAGTTTTCTTATCAGCAGTAAAACTGTCATATGGTTGTTAGCGGCCACGTGCGGTTTGTCAACCAGTTGGATTTTGCCGGTATTACAAAAGCTTAGCCGCTATCCTTGTCGCCAGGGCAAACAATGAAGTCTCGAACTATTCTTTCTCTGAGTGTTGCAAACCAATAAGCAGATACATAAAACCAGAATAACCATTTAAAATAGGGATAAAATACGTACAGGTCATTCTACAAGTAATTTGCTCTCCTATTAAAATAATAATAATAATAATAATAATAATAATAATAATAATAATAATAATAATAATAATAATAATAATAATAATATAGTAGTTTTTACGCCCGAGGCGTTTCGGGCTACTGTGCATTTTCGGTAATGCTCGGAAAATAGAATCGATTCTGGACCGCCCGTTGGACCGATATTGTATTGTTATCCGTATGAATCGGGTTTGCCCGATTGAACCGTACTTGAATGGGGTTGGCCTGATAACCCCGTTTTTATTAAAACAAACTTATTCTGTCAAGATTGTAAATGATGTGTTGTTTCACGTTATTATCGTAACATAAATTGTTCTATCATGCACGAACTCATAACGAGTTTATCGGGTCAAACGGTCCAAACAGGCCAAACGGGTTTATCAGGTCTAAGGATCGAGTAAACCAAACACAAGGGGTATCGTGCGGGTACTGTTTACCCGAAAAGTTCAAGCACTAATTATAGGTTAAAATCATACTTAAGAGCTCTAATTGTTTGCATTCACTTTTTTTTTCTTTTTTTAATTTGCCGACCAACGAATTTGCGGACACATAAATATAAATGCTCAAATCTAAATTATTGCATTATATTATTGCAATGAGCATGAACGTGATTTACTATTAGGAGTTAGCGTAATGCACTAATGTTAGTCTTTTATAAATAGGATTATTATTATTATTATTATTATTATTATTATTATTATTATTATTATTATTATTATTATTATTATTATTTCTTGTTTATGCCCTTCATGCAACTTAGAATCAATCTCACATAAAGCACTATATCAGACCTGATTGATTATTTTTAAAATTCTCATATAAAAAAATAAAATAAAAAATGGAACTTACCCCTTCAAGAGTTTAAAACATGTCCTCATATCCGTTATCCTCACTTTCTGAGGACGATTGATCTATCTCGATAACAACATGATCCTTGTCAGGCACGTAGGCAGGATTTCGTGAAGGGGGGGTCCATTACATGAAATATTGGGGTCATTACACAGGGGCTCGATCATTCTAAACAATTTTACTGGAACATATATTGGTTCGTTTAGCAAGGATTTCGTAACGGGGGGGGGGGGGAGTGTGACATGAAATTTTGAAGACCCAGGAGCTGGATCAATATAAACTACTTTACTATCAACATATATTGGTTTGTGAGAGTATCTTGGTAAGTATTTTAATAAACTATGAAGAAATCTCGAGAGTAAAACAAAAAAAAAAGTATTGAAAAGGATTATACAATATTTACATCCTTCTTCTGTTTATTCAAATATAACAATTTTCTTTTCATTATGACCTTAACTATTATAAAAAGTACATACTCAATAATGTCTTGTAAAATATTTTACAATATCCGCGTTCCTTTCTCTGTTCAATCAACTCTTAACAACTTTTTTCCACATAAATTTTTGTTTTTATTATTCTGTCAACTACTGTCTGTTCCAAATGACAGGTTAAAGGAGCAGTAGAAAATTGTTTTTGAAATATCATGTTTGATACTGCAAGGATGCGATGACGAAAAATTATGATAAAAAATGTCCACGCTGTTACATAACGGCACTATGCTTTCGGAAGCTTGGAATCTCCCTGACTAGTAGCAGAAATTCTGAGAACTTTTCTAGAAATTTCAAATTCCCTGATTCTTCCAGGATATCTCGCTCACCTCGCAAACTGATTCTTCCATGATATCTCGCTCACCTCACAAGTAAACCTTACGTTTGGGTGAATCGAGTTGCTGACTGAGACACATATGAGAAAGTAGTACTAAATGTGGTCAGTATTTCAGTGAAGTTTTAGGTGCGAAGCTCCAGGGGTTTAGGAGATACAGCTACCAGAACATCACATGAAAGTACAGAATAGTCTTCATACAGTTGGAGGTAAAAGCTCTGTAAGACCTCTTGTAACGACAAAAGGTGCATAACAAATATATGGGTACATATTAGGACTTGGGGGAAGTCATATAGTAAGGGTATACCTGACGGCGGCCATCTTGAAATCCGCCATTTTGAATTAAGGTTAAGTTTTTAAAATAGGAATAGGGTCATGTGATACATGATTTAAGACTCAAATTTAATCAGAAGAACAATGGTGACGTTAATTTTGATTTTCGCGCAATTGGTAAAAAGTTACAGGGAAATTAAATATTGTTGCTGCATATGTATTAGTCCTTTACCCCACCTTGTAAATTTTGTTTTAATGATAATAATTAAATAAAAAGCAGATGGATAAATATTAGGTCTATGGTAAGAGTTGCCTTGTTGACGGCTTTGTTAAATCCGTCATTTTGAATCAGACAAAAGTTTTAAACAAAACGCATAACAGTGACACCTTATTAATAGCAAATTTTACCATAAATCCAACGGTATAACCATTTTTGCTTTATCATTAACCAGCATTTGTTATCGCATAAACAAGTTGCTAATTTAAATAAAAATGACCAAAGTGGAACTGAGTCATAATTGAACTTGGGTCTTTGGTGTTTTCCAGAAAAGTCCTCAATTAGTACAATCAATATGTAATTCAGAAAAGAGTGCATGACTTGCACAAATGCTTTGCTCACAGTGAGCACACCTGACACAGGCAATCGAGTTACACTTGACACATTTGTCGTTAACAATTCCGTCAAAGCAGTAGTCGTAAGAAGCGATCCATTTAACTTTGTGCTGGTTAATGATAAAGCAAAAATTGTTAAAAATGGTTATGGTAAAATTTGCTATTAATAAGGTCTCACTGTTATGCGTTTTGTTTAAAACTTTTGTCTGATTCAAAATGGCGGATTTGAACATGGCCGCCATCAATGCAACTCTTACCATAGACCTAATATTTATCCACCTGCTTTTT
This sequence comes from Thermobia domestica, assembly GCF_964235325.1. Classification (NCBI taxonomy): domain Eukaryota; kingdom Metazoa; phylum Arthropoda; class Insecta; order Zygentoma; family Lepismatidae; genus Thermobia; species Thermobia domestica. The sequence continues at coordinate 80,851,761 of NC_137470.1, forward strand.
ATTTAATTATTATCATTAAAACAAAATTTACAAGGTGGGGTAAAGAACTAATACATATGCTGCAACAATATTTAATTTCCCTGTAACTTTTTACCAATTGCGCGTAAATCAAAATTAACGTCACCATTGTTCTTCTGATTAAATTTGAGTCTTAAATCATGTATTACATGACCCTATTCCTATTTTAAAAACTTAAGCTTGATTCAAAATGGCGGATTTCAAGATGGCCGCCGTCAGATATACCCTTACTATATGACTTCCCCCTAGTCCTAATATGTACCCATATATTTGTTATGCACCTTTTGTCGTTACAAGAGGTCTTACAGAGCTTTTACCTCCAACTGTATGAAGACTATTCTGTACTTCCATGTGATGTTCTGGTAGCTGTATCTCCTAAACCCCTGGAGCTTCGCACCTAAAACTTCACTGAAATACTAATCACATTTAGTACTACTTTTTCATGTGTGTCTCAGTCAGCAACTCGATTCACCCAAACGTAAGGTTTACTTGTCAGAACCATGTATTGCAAGTAATACAAATTTCCTCATAAGAAAGAGTAACCAAATGCTTGCTGTAGTTTATTTTTAACGCTGATCCTTCTTTTTGTCATTTCATTATCTTTCATCCTTCCCTAATTTTTTCATTTCTGGTCTCGAAAAGGGGGGGTCCGGACCCCCCGGACCCACCCCTTGGCTACGTGCCTGTCCTTGTCTCCATCAAAAACATTTTGCAAAACACGATAACTTTGTTCAATGTCCTGGACGTGTCTTATGTAGTTTCTCCATTTTTCAGGAGTAACAGAGTCCCCTGCATTTTTCAAAACTGAGATAAGTTCTGATGCTGGACGACCTTTTAAATTGCAAGATGCAACACCCCTTTTTATTTCTTACCAAACTTGCTCTATAGGGTTGAGCACACAATGGTATGGCGGTAATCTTAAAACAATGTGCCCGTGCGAAAGAGCAAGTTCATCAATTACGTTTTGTTCTGTTCTCTAGGTGATGTCTTCCGAATAAGCTTCATTAAAACAGGTTTTATTGGAACTGGCTGAGGCACACTAATTCCATGATTTATAATGTACTGAATTATTTTTTCTTTTGGCCACGACATATTAGGAATTGGGTTGAGAATTCGCGAGTGGTATCTGGCATTGTCCATCACTATAACGGATGGCTCTTCCAATCGCTGCAACACAGAATTAACAAACCATTCCTCGAAAACCTGTGAGGTAATCGTGCCATGGTAGTCGGCTGGGATATTTAACATGTTTCGATGTGTTACTAGCAGAGCGTCTTGAACAAAGCCATTTCGCCCACCACAGTGCACAATTACAATTCTTTCTCCTTTTGACGCAGGAGTTGCAACTGTGCAATTGTCTGTGTCATCACTCCAGTTTTTCATTTTGCATGTGTTCGTATCGAACCACGACTCGTCCAAATATGCATCACTATATCCTTCTCCACGCAGTCTATTTATTTCTTCTAAGTAGCGAAATCTCCACTCAACTATTTCTACAGACTCGGATCTAGCCGTTTTACGGAGAACTCTTTTATGTGAGAAACCCATACTTCGCAGTAATCTTCGCAAAATCCCGTCAGAATATGGAAATTCATAGTCCGTCCCGGCAGTCTTTTCTTTCATCGCTTTCCCTAAACGGCGTATTGTTGGTGATTCTCCTTTCATATAGAATTCATACACCGTTCGTCGGACTAAGTCTCTCGTAAAATCATCCATCTTATCGAAGGACGACTTAATTTTATTGATTTTTTGTTTAGTAGGTGTCTTATATGATGAAACATCTTGAATCGCGGAAATTTTCCTCACTGTGGTTATATTAACACCAGTTGCGTCTGCTGTAATTTTATTTATGTTTTTACTTGGCAAAATACCCCCACTTTTTACTATATCACGCACATACTCGCATACATTTCTCACAATACACACACTCTGTTTTCTCATTTTCGAACCGCTCCCGATCGAATATTCTTTCTTCTTGGTCGGTGTTCGTTCATTCTGATGGCTGGGACCTGGAAGATTATTTTCTTGTTCTGGCAAGGAATGCTCCTGCAACTACGGACGGAAAAATTCAGACATGTTGACAGATCACACTACACTCACTTTGTGCATCCAAAACTAGCTAAACAGAGACAAACAAACATCGCCACCTAAAGAGAGCCAAAGTAGGGACACGCCTCAGGGGTTCTCTAATATTCCCACGAGACGACATACCTAAATTGACATCTGTGCATCTGTGTAGTCTTTGAAGAAGCGGGAAAATTATATTACTGTGTGCATATTCCCAACTCCATTCTTTAAAACATCAAGTTAAAAGTACTGTATTTTGTTTCTAACTGGAATACTTGATTATACTGAAGTTACATCTAATCATTATATATATATATATGCGGATCCAAGCGGGAGATAAGGGGCTTTAGCCCCCCTTGACGCTCAGGTTAACACTGGATAAAATGGGCTTCAATTCTGCTTTGCATTGGATAAAACGGCAAATTATGGTTTAGCCCCTCCTTTGATCATATCCTGGATCCGCCACTGTATATATATATATCCATAAAAACAAAACTTTCACAATTACGTTGATATTAGTTTAATTAGTTTAACTAATAACTATGCCAGTGACGTATTCTGGGTTAACTTATTATTATTATTATTATTATTATTATTATTATTATTATTATTATTATTATTATTATTATTATTATTATTATTTGACAGGCCCGTGAATAATACTATAATGACAATTTAAACTTATTTTTTTTTAAAAGAAATGGCGTAAAAAGCATTCTATTAAGTATAAAGTTCCTCATATTTATTAATGTATGCGGGATCTGAATAATAAAGCTATCATTACTAATTTCCTGTGTGTACTATCCTACTTCGCAGTTTGTCCAGTTTTTATACACGTGATGCATCACATTAGAATGAAACTGATCAATTGTTCACCTGCCTAACTATATCGTAAAGTGATAAATAATGTTCTTATGAGCAGAGCAAACAAACACTCAGAATCTTTATTAAGCCTACTGCTAATATTATTATTAGCAATAATAATAACTAAATTCCTTGCGCAACAGCCCTTAGGAGCCTGGACTTATGGCACTGATGACTGTGGGATGATGTATTGTCAGCACATCGGCTATCCTCGCCTTTAATGCTGGCTTCATAGACTGCAGTTCGCTACTTTTTTCTTTCAAGTGGCTTCCAAATTCAGGGGTATAGAAGCAAAATCTGCTAAATCAATTTTTCAATTTTGTCAGGAAACGAAGAAAAAATGACGCCCGTATGTTTCAGAATTGTTGATTTTTTTAATGGTCACAGATGAATCAAATCTACCACAAAAAAGAAATCAATAATTCTGAAACATAAGGGCATCACTTTGTCTTCGTTCCCTAACAAAATTGAAAAAATGGATTTAACAGGGTTTGCTTCTATTCCCCTGAATTGTCCTCACGACGCTGGGTGAACGCTGCAACGCCAACACAATCTGGTGACTACGAATGGTCACACTTATCTTTCCTCTGACCAGACCCGGCACTGCTTAACTTCGCTGATCTCACGGATAGGGATATTCCAGTGTAGCTAGGGCGTTAGTAGTAAAATAATAAATGCATATTGAAATAGTGAGGAAATTTGCAAGGAAATATAAGGAAGTGCTAAACTGACTCCCTGGAGCTACGGTTCATGACGGATTGTGCCTAACCAATGGCGCATTGCAACAACCATCGAGAGCTCCTCCGTGGATAAGCGGCTAGTGTACGCGGCTTTGGTGTGGGAGACCCGGGTTCGATTCCTGGCGGGAGCTCATGTGGTTCGGATTTCACGTTAATCAGTAGGTCCACGTCTCATATAGCCTCGCTGCTGAACAGGACAAAAAACTCAAACTCAACTCAACTCAACAACAACCATCGGCCACACACTGAAAATATTCGAGATAGGAAGATATCGGCTTTTAAACTGTGTTGCTATTTCTTTACGCAGTGCTCGAAGTGGGAGATATAAAGAAGTATATCATGCATACCCCTCCTCTTATATTTAGATCATTGCCTTTACGTCACTTATGGAGGAAACATAATGCAAAGGCTTAGATCGGGAGTGGAGAAGTTTTGCTCTATTCGGTAATATTTACATGCTTCCCGACATAGTTTACATCAAAGTAATTTGTATTTTAAGCTAAACAAGTAGAATAAAATAGCTTTATTCTATTTCATATGACGTGGGCTGATTGCAAAGCCTAGTAAAAGCTACGGATGCCAGACGGAGGAACCGCAGTACAATGCTACTATGATAACCGTAGTGGGGTTAGCCATACTGACAGCTGAAAAAAGTTCAATGTGAGTTCGAGCGGCAACGCCGGATTCTAGTTACAAAGAAGGATTTATGGTAGGGACAAGTGAACCCTTAGATCTTGACCTTCGAGGAAAAAGTTGGCGATGTTTTGTCGCGTAGTATATTTGCACTTGTCATTGGCTTTAGCATTTTCGTGGAGGGTTCGAACTAGTCACAACCTGTAAGCTGAACACATTCAGAAACTAAAAGAATTACGTTCACCGAAATTACGGACCGAAAATGCGCGCTGAAAATACGCTAGTGTATGTTGGCAGAACTTCGTGCCTGAAACAAGCGTTTCATTTTTCTCTGAACATCTTTCTTCAGCAAAAGAGTCGGTTCTCTGTATTGGAAAAAGGGAAGGGTGAATTTATATTTTATGAATGGATAACATTTTAAGAAGTATATGCAAAACATGCCGCTTCCGAAATAGCCCTCTGGCTGTCCCCCGACGCTCATCCCCCTTCCCTTTCAAGTTGTAAATTGAAGAGGGACAGAAATATTCCAGATAACCACATACTCAGATTTCAATTGACAGTAATAAAACTATCGGTAAGTAGTAAACAGTCTTTTGTAGAATCACGTTCTGCTTTTTTTTTTTTTTTTTTTTTTTTTGAACATTTCTGTGAATTCAACAATACAACAGCGGAAATACTGACAAGTTTTATTGCTCCAACCATCGCTTCAACTAAAAAGGATAATTCCCGACGGTCGTTGAACTACCTAAATTTTCGTTGTTTTTTTTTTCTGTTCTCCAGAAGGGGAAATCAAGATGCTAGATGCTAAATGCGTGTGAATTATGCAGGGTGGAAAAAATCGTGATTTTTAAAAATTATTTTTGTTGATTTTTTATTTAAATCCTTTTTTTATTTATTTAAAACCCATTTGGAACCAAATTATTATTTTCGTGATTTCTTTCACTTTAAGAAGTTAATTTAGTTTATTATTGCGTAAGTATCACAAAAATATATCATTTTGATTTTTCATGCGCATCAGATGTGACTTACGCCCTGTCCTATAAATAGGACGCTGGTCCTTTCTGATATACTAGAAAGGACATATATTTAACTAATTGCATTTTGTTGTTTTAGTGAAGTAATTCAAATTTTTATCGCTGAGTGCCTCAAGGCATTGAGTGATAACAGCCGGTATATCAAAGCATGTGTGTATGTGCGTTTTCAGTTAACGTTTATTGGAAATTATATAAAATACGATATATGGTACCAAATTTCACAAAATTAAATCCCCACGTTAAGCGGGTTTGCATATCCAGGCTCCTAACTATGAAAACATTTACGCTCAGTCCAACCTCAATCATTTCACGAATTCAACCTGTTTTACATATGTTATTAGGACATAATATCGATTGTGATTTATTCTAAAAACACTTTTATACATTGCAAGAGCTGTAACGTCCAAATATTTACTGAGAACTCATAGTCTATCAGAATAAACAAAAGCGAGTATGGAACAGTAAACTGCTATAACAAAAGGCAAAAGAAGATGTGCAAAGACATACAAAATGGTCGAGTGGTTTGGGTCGATACACTATCAATCACATGTTTGTGAGTTCAAACCCGGTAGCAAGTTGTTTCTTTTTTAAGTGTTTTCCTATTTTCATCCGGAGGCTGAAAATATTTCTTTGAGTAACTCATTGAAAACTTCTTTTGTTTCAAATTCGATTAGAACGGAAAATTATATGAATTGCGAATCTTAAATCCATAGCTAAAAAAATGAAGTACACTCACTACTCTGTTATCCTCTGATTTGTAACGAAACACTATTTATAAACAGTGGTGATTTCAGAAAATTATCCTCGGGGGGAATTTCAATATGCGGGTGGAGGGCAAACATTGGTAGTCCACATTGAGCACGATCGAATATATGGTCCTGAAGGCGGAAATTTCTTAGCTCGACAGGGGTCTCAAATTCTCCCTCAGATCATGTCCTGAAAGCATCATTGCTTAAAAGCTTTTTGTAACAAATATAATATTACACTTGTTTCTCGTTCTACATTTAGAATTGGTAAAATCATAACTTATAGAGGATTATAATAAGAGCATAAAAATTACAATACCAACCATGTATAAATTATCCTGTAAGTTACCAACTTTGGTTCAGATTAAAACTCAAATATTTGTTTTCGGATTGCACTTAGAAGTAAGTCCTCTCTATATAATCCTGATTGGAAAGCCATATTTAACACTAATTAATTAATCAATATTTATACGAATATTTTTTTATTTTACTATTTTTACTATTCAATAGTATATACACTTCATTTCCAAAATCAAAATCTCGAAAATGTATATTGTACGAGTGCAGACTCGCAAATAAATGATTATTTATCATATATATTGGTCTCTATTCGAAATTCTATTTAATCGAATCCGACAGGAACACAAACAGAAATATCGAGAACAGGTGAAAAGAGAGAGAAAAAAGCGTTATACCCGGCGGGGACTCGAAGTAAGTTCGAATGGTGCTTTACAAGCCGAACGCCTTAGACCACTCGGCTATGGTAACAACTAGTGTTTGTAGCAAAGGCTTCGAGTAGTAGTTCTTATTACAGAATAACATTTTCTATTGCCTAAAATTTAAACCTAATTTACTTTGATATAATATATCTATTAATTTGTTTCATGAATGTCTTCGTTACTTTGATGAATGATGTATGTCGTTGATATAGATTCTATTACACGTTCTTTCGTAAATATTATAGAAAGTATCAGGGTTATTTATGATCTTTCATGGAAATTGACTGGCGCATGCGCAGTACACAGACAGTTCAATTGGAAGGCGAGGAAGGAAACCCTAGCACACTGTTAGAATGTTTCCCTCGCAAGCAGTAGTTCCCAACCGAGGGACGGCGGGACGCACTTCGTCCTCCTGGGGTGGCGTGAAGGGTTTACGAAATCCCTTGAATGATTATACACAATATCCAGTCACATCGTCTACACATTTGGAAGTGATAAATCGTAGTATAAATAAACCGTCCTCCACACACAGTGATTGTTGCTTTTCCAAGATTATAAACTGAAACACTTTTTATTTCAATAGAATATAAAAGTTTCAATGGGAGGGGTTACAACTCCCTCAACCCCCCCTGGGTCTTCGATATGTCACCGCCTAAACTGTAACTTTCAAGTTAGAATCGAAAAATGGAGAAATGTGACCTACTAAATATATTTTTAGTTCATTATACATTTTCATAAATAAAATATCCACATTTACAATGATAGTAAATGCTAAGTAATTATTGTAAATCTTTGTACTTTCATTTTCCCTCTTTCTTCTCAATTGAGCTTGAAAAATGTAAAAATGGGAGGTTAAGAACTTCAAATATTACCTATATTTTAGCGTATTACGGAATTATATTTAATAGAATCTAGCAGGATCACAAACAGAAACGTCAAGAAGAGGTAAAACCAAATTGTACTGGGGTGGGAGTCGAAATACTCTTGAATGGTGCCTCAGAATCTCTAACCGAATGCCTTAGTCCACTCGGCTAATGTGACAAGTTGAAAATATAGTAAGCGTGTTTCATGTTCAATCTTTTGTTACAGTATGAAATTTATTTTGTATTCTCTGAAGTTTAAGCCTATTTTGGCCTGATGTAATAGTCTGTTGAAATTGTTTTATGTTTACGGTATTCTTTACTTTGACGAATGATGTTGTTAATATAGGTTCTATTACGTATTCGTTCATAAATATTACAGCAATTGTCAGGATTATTTATGATCTTTCATGAAAATTGACTGGTGCATGCGCAGTAGAAACAGAAAGATGCACTTTACCGACATTTGTCATACACGCCAGAACGCAAATTTCTAACAGGTTCTCAAAATGCCTCGTTCTAAAGGTTGTGGAGAATGTCTGTTGCTCTGAGAGGAGAAATCATAGGCTGAGCAAAAATGGGACAAACTGTGCCTCAGATTGCTAGAGATCTGGGATGTGACAAGAAAACGGTCAAGAAATGGGTTCAGCGACATGAAGAAGGTGGTGAATGGTTCAGGTCTCGGTCAAGAAGTGGAAGGCCAAAAGTGACAACTGCAGCTCAAGATCAAGCTTTAGTTACAGAAGTAATCAACAGACCTCTACGCCACACGTCAATCCTCTTGAACAAAGCCAGAGAATATAATTGTTCTCACGAAACAATAAGAAGAAGATTATTGGGGGCTGGTCTACACTGTTCAAGACCCGCTAGGAAGACTCTCCTGACTGAAACTCACAAGGCCAGACGAATGGAATGGGCACAGAATAACATAACCCAACCTCAGTCATATTCGGACTTAGTCATCTGGACCGACGAGAAGGTTTTCAAGTCTAACCAACAAGGCAGAGTTATATTGTATAGACCGCGCGGAACCAGATATGCTGAACAAAATATTATCAGAACTTCTTGTTCAGGACGAATATCAGCACACTTTTCGGGTTACATGACGGCTGCTGGTCCTGGAGATTTGGTTGCGGTGCCTGAGAGAATGAACAGCAGTGTTTACATTAATATCCTCGAAAATACGTTGTTACCGTCCTTAGAAAGAAACTTCCCCGAACAGGAAGAATATATATTTATGCATGACAACAGTGTTCTTCACACTTCCCGGCAAACACGAGAGTGGCTAAGTGAACATCCAGAGTTAATTTGTATTGAGTGGTCCCCTCTATCCCCAGATTTGAACCCAATTGAACATCTGTGGGCCTACATGGTGTAAGAATGGGAAGAGAGACGTGAAGACAGAGACCAAACGTTTCTTCAAAATCATGTTATGGAACTGTGGCAACATTTTCGTGACACACCGTCGTATTGCTCGAGACTTGTATCTAGTATCCCCTCCAGACTTCAAGAAGTTACTGACTCTGGAGGTGACTACACGAAGTACTAGTGTGTTATTTTTTGTGTAAACATTTATTTAAGTTTCATTTATTTATTATATTTTTTCAAGAGCAATACTTTCGTTCTTCATTCTTTTCCTTTGCTTGTTTACTTATTAGTTCGTTAAAACGTAAAGGAAGAGTAGGATATCTTCAAAAAGTATTTATGAATTTACTTTGAACGTTTCTAAGAATACATTTACTTTTTTTCTTACTCTATATCATGCCCAATATTACTTTCATTTCAGTCAATTAATAACTTTATTTCACATCTCGGATAAAAGTATTATTGTCTTTTTAACGATATTTTTCCTTTTGATTGTGTAATTTCTAGTTTCATTGAATTATCTCAATTCGAATGAATAAATCACATTTTGTTTATTGTCCCTTCCTTAGCTAAGTTCGAATTCGAGAACAATGTGGTGTAATACAGGCCGGTAGCCAGCCCAAAAATGTAGGGGGGGCTGAAGTTAGGGGGGGCCCGAACCAACCATATTATAGTTCATCACCATATGATAGTTCATTTGCAAGCCTACCGTGGAAATTTTAGATGGGGCCCGCAAAAATTTAGGGTGGGCCCGTCCCCCCTAGACCCCCACTGGATACGGGCCTGGTGTAATATACGTTCTTTATTCTTCATATTGTGCAGTAATGACAATATTAACTATTTTTCATGAATCCAGTTGATTTGTGAGAACTTGGACAAACATTAACCTGGTGATTCTTTACGCAAGCGTAAAACACATTTTAGCAGTTCTTTATACTTCACAGCGATGAAACATTCTAGCAGTGTGTTAGCATTTCCTTCCTCGCCTTCCAATTCAATTGTCTGTGTACTGCGCATGCGCCAGTCAATTTCCATGAAAGATCATAAATAACCCTGATACTTTCTATAATATTTACGAAAGAACGTGTAATAGAATCTATATCAACAACATACATCATTCATCAAAGTAACAAAAACGACTTCATGTAACAAATTAATAGATATAATTAGGTTTAGGTTTAAATTTCAGGCAATTAGGTTTAAATCGGTAAATTAGGTTTAAATTTCAGGCAATAGAAAATGTTATTCTGTAATAAGAATACTACTCGAAGCCTTTGCTGCAATCACTAGTTGTTACCATAGCCGAGTGGTCTAAGGCGTTCAGCTTGTAAAGCACCATTCGAACTTACTTCCCGGGTACAACGCCTTTTTCTCTCTCTTTTTTTTCACCTGTTCTCGATGTTTCTGTCTGTGTTCTTGTCGGATTCGATTAAATAGAATTTCGAATAGAGACCAATATATATGATAAATAATCATTTATTTGCGAGTCTGCACTCGTGCAATATACATTTTCGAGATTTTGATTTTGGAAATGAAGTGTATATAATATTGAATAGTGAAAATAGTAAAATAAAAAAAATATTCGTATAAATATTGATTAATTAATTAGTGTTAAACATGGCTTTCCAATCAGGATTATATAGAGAGGACTTACTTCTAAGTGCAATCCGAAAACAAGTATTTGAGTTTTAATCTGACTCAAGGTTGGTAACTTACAGGATAATTTATACATGGTTGGTATTGTAATTTTTATGCTTTTATTATAATCCTCTATAAGTTATGATTTTACCAATTCTAAATGTAGAACGAGAAACAAGTGTAATATTATATTTGTTACGAAAAGCTTTTAAGCAATGATGCTTTCAGGACGTGATCTGCGGGAGAATTTGAGACCCCTGTCGAGCTAAGAAATTTCCGCCTTCAGGACCATATATTCGATCGTGCTCAATGTGGACTACCAATGTTTGCCCTCCACCCGCATATTGAAATTCCCCCCAGGATAATTTTCTGAAGTCACCACTGTTTATAAATAGTGTTTCGTTACAGATCAGAGGATGATAGAGTAGTGAGTATACTTCATTTTTTTAGCTATGGATTTAAGATTCGCAATTCATATAATTTTCCGTTCTAATCGAATTTGAAACAAAAGAAGTTTTCAATGAGTTACTCAAAGAAATATTTTCAGCCTCCGGATGAAAATAGGAAAACACTTAAAAAAGAAACAACTTGCTACCGGGTTTGAACACACAAACATGTGATTGATAGTGTATCGACCCAAACCACTTTTTTTTTTTTTTAATGAAATTTTATTGTAACTCAAGAATCAATTACATTGAAGCGGTTAGGCTTTTGGCACAAAGAAAGGAAGTTACTAGAACAATGAGTTGGCTATAAAATTTGCAAATAGCTTATTACGTACATCCTTTGCTAATTTGGAGTATTCTTTTTGTAAATACTGTACATAGAAGGCTCCCCCTGCTTCTAAGTTGGAATTAAAAATATATTTGACGGTCGTTCCTATATACCAATTGACACTATGTTGTTTACTAACAGGATAAAAACGATAATCAGGTCTTAAAACTATGCTAATATTTATATTGCGTTCCGAACTACGAGTAAGAATGGCTAAAAAGTGACGTAACTGAGACCAGATTTTTGTGGATTCCAGACATGTCGTGATTCTATGAATCAACGTATCTATATTGTTACATCTATTGCAAAGAGCATCAGGACTAAAACCATATTTGTTTCTCTTTTCTTTAGTATCAATAACATTATGGACAATCATAAACCAGATAGATTTGCTGGCAACACACAAGGTCAAGTCATTGATATTGGCCCAAATATTGGACCAATTACACAAGTACTCATCTAACACAATTTTAGGTGGGACATATAATCTAGTCATTTTAAAAACATACAGCTGTTTACTACTTAAAGTTTTAAAATCAAAAAGCTGCGACAGATATATATAATCACACAAAACAGTTTCCAAGTACTTACAGCTTTGAGGGAGGTGAGCCATACACAGGGGTAGACTCCTCTCTGTTCGTGCTAATACGTAAGTGAGCAGTTGTTGTGTTACACTATTCGCTTCGTCTGTGTACAAGGTCATTGAGCGAGTAACCTACAAACTTGCAGCTTTTTCTTGCACATTGAACAGACCGATGCCACCTTGTGAATGTAAACAACACATTACATCATATTTAACACGAAAGACCTGATGTTTCCATAGAAACCAACCACATAAACTTTGAATTTGTTTTCCTATGAGTTGAGGCATAGGTAATACATTTGCCAAATACCAGATTTTGCTTAAGAGATAAACATTTATAAATTTAGCTCTAGAATATAAACATAGATTTCTGGATTGATTTACATAACCTGAATGACGCAGTGTGTTTACAATATTCGTATAGTTATGATCAATAGTGTGCATTATGTTTGAATAAAAGGTAATTCCTAAAATTTTGATACTGTCGGCCTGAGGGACGGTATCTATATCATTAAAATCAATACTATTGTTTATGTTTAACATATGCGATTTACAAACATTTAATCTAGCCCCAGATGCTACCTCATATTCACGAACACATTCCATCATGAGAGAATAATCTAGTTTTGAAGAGACAAAAACTGTTACATCATCTGCATAACTAGCCACTTTTATAGCAGGGGTAATAATATTTAGACCAGTTAGGCGGTCATTCATAGCATATAACAGGGGAGCAAGGCTAATAGCAAAACTCAACATTGAAAGGGGATCACCTTGTCTTATTGAACGTTTGATGGGAATGTTGTTGGATAGGTGACCGTTAACATTTAACTTCGTATGAGCATCTTTATAAAAATATTTCATCCATGTAACAAATTGTTCATTAAAACCGAATTTTCTGAAAACAGACCATAAGTACGAGTGTTCAATATTATCAAAGGCGTTTTTAAAATCTAAATTTATCAGAGCCGCTTTAAGAGCGCAATCATTACAAATAGTAATACTATCTCGAATAGTTAATAAAAGGTGATAGATGGTTTTCTGTTTAACAGCCACATATTGCAAATTTTGTAATAACTTATCCATGTAGTCCTGTAGTCTGTTTTTAATACATCTACTAAAAATTTTGATATCTGTATTAAGAAGGGATATAGGTCTATAATGGCTAACATTAGATGGTTGAACAGTTTTAGGGATAAAGACCGTGACGGCTGGATTAGGGCGCTTGATAGTCTCTGAAGCAAAGAACCATTCATTTACAATCAATGTTAGTGTATCGCCTATTATATCCCAAAATTTAACATATAAACGGCCAGAGATAGCGTCGGGCCCAGGAGATTTTCCTTTTTTTGCAGCATTTACAGCTCTTTGTACTTCATTTTTAGTAAACGGAGCACATAAAATTTGATTGTCTTCATCATTTAGCACTGCAGGCACACTGTCAAGTAATTTATTTTCGCAGCCGGTAGCAGCAGCGACCCCAAATAACTGGTAGTAATAATCATACAGGGTGTTACGAATATTGTCCTGAGTAGTTTGAATGGAGCCTTGAGCATCTGTGAGTGACGTGATAAGTTTCCTCCGTCCACGTTTGGCTTCTGTTAACACATGTGTAAGAGAGCATTGTTCTTCTTCCGGAAACCCTGGAACTTTACTACGTAACCTAATCCCTTCCATTTTCTGTTTATGGAATTGTAATAATTTGGCTTTGTATTTACGTACAGAGATAAGGGCCGAGCGATTTGTCATCGCTTCAGTTTGTGCCTCTAATAGACATTTATAATAGAAATTATAAAGTTTTCGCTTATCAGCATAAATTTCAGAGGAATACCACCTACAAAAGCTTCGGATTTTGTCCTTACAGTATTGATTCCACCACTCAATATATGTTTTAAACCACTTCTTTTGTTTAAGCCAATAAGCCCACTTTTTAGAAAAGAGCTGACAAAATGACTCATCATTGAGCAGACTTTCATTCATGTGATAATATCCCCGTCCCCGAGCAATCTTCTGGTCATTAATTTTAATTTCCATTATTAAACAGAGATGATCAGTGAAACACGTGGGATATCGGTATACTGAAACAACCTGGGATTTGAAGTTATCATTTACATAAATCCTGTCTATCCTTGAGCTCGAAGTTTTTGTAATAAATGTGTCCCCCCTTAAATCTGGGTGTTTGAAGTCCCACACATCTACCAAAGACAAATTCTTTACCAATTCATTTAAGGTAGGGCAATAATGGTAAGTTGGTTCTGTTGTGTGAGTTATACTTGAATTATGATCTCCGCCAAAGATAACATTATTTGGGCCACTAAAAAACGGCGCTACCTCATTTGCATAAAAATTATTCCGTTCTTTTCTATTATGGCTTCCACTGGGCGCATAAACATTGATTAGAGTGATATCATTAACCTGACCTTTGATAATTCGACCATTAGGATGTAATTCTACATTTGTAAGCGGGATGCCTTCTTTAACCAAAATTGCAGTACCAAGGCTATTATATGTACAATTATTATATACATTATATGATGGATGTACGTTTACAATCTTTGGACCAACTTCTTGGAGAAAAGCTACATCTATTTCAGATTTAAGTAGAAAGTCATTGAGAGCTTCAAGTTTGACTGGCGATTGTATTCCGTTGATATTTATAGTTGCTAGTTTTAAGATAGTACACATAAATATTGTTATAGGAAGTTGTCTAATGTTAGCAACACACTTCATAATACCACACCACTATTTGGCTGCAAGCACTGTGTTTCTGAATGTTTAGGTAGGAGTAGAAACTGTGGGTGACTCACCTGAAGAAGGAACTGCGGTATCAGGTAGATATTCCGTACTCACTAATTTAGCTACAGACGACCGGGTGATCCTAGGTGATACTTCTAAGGGTCCTTGATCCGTCTTCTTAGGTTGTTTTACTTGAGCTATAGCCGTTCCTGCTTTCTTCCGTTTCTTGTCTTGGGAGGCTTCCTGGGAATTCCGGGCATCAGATCCTTTTTTCCCACTAGGACAACTCACAGGGGGGAAAGGATGATCTTTTTCCTTGGACTGAACTGGACAAATGGGACTTACAGAGGAAACTTCCGATACACTATAGATGCACTCGAGCTTCTGATCACCATCAACAACACTAGTGGAGGAGGAATCACTGTCTATCAAAAGCGTCTTTCTATCTTGTTCAGTGACAACTTGATGTTCCCGTGGAAAATCAGACTCAGCCAGTGAAGAAGTACCATGTAAAGCTGGAGGGGCTGCAGATGAGGTCCTGTCCTGACTATCACTAATATCCTTGGGAGAGACGTTTTCCTTAATTGCTCCGGAACATGGTCGGCTAGGAACACTGTCTTTTGGCACTATCGGAGTAGTGTTTAGAGAACGGCCCTGTATCACAGGGGTAGTAAGCTCAGTCATTAACTTTGGAAAGTCAACATCTGACGTTAAAGTAGGCAAATTAGCAGGTTTAACCACATTAATTTCTTGGGTTGGCGAAACCCGAGAGCGTTCCTTATCACTTTCAGTATGTTCCATGGTTGTTGTTGAAACAAAGGCCCGTTTTTGACGCTGAAAACATTGATCTTGTAAATGATCTCTAGATTGGCAGTAATAACAAGTACGGTCCTGACCGAAATAAGTTACTAGGAACTTCTGGTTACGAATATCCAGGAAGGACGGTATAGGTTTAAACAAATACATAGTCACGATCTTTCGTCCAGATCTAACTTTATAAATATGAGTATCGTCATAAATTTCGTCTTTTATACTTTTACATTCTCCATAGATAGACAAGGCACGCGTGACATCAGTATCACTATATTCCGTGGGAATAGCATGTATTCGCACATAGGTTAAAGGTCGATCAGCTAATTCTAAAGTCACGGGGTATGTTCCACTATCATCTTGAAATTTAACACTATCACCATGATCTCTTAATAATTTGTCACACAACAAGTCAGACAATAACTTAATATACACACATTTACGATAAATATCCAACTCAATACTCAGTATTTGTTCTTCCTTTAACTTAAACGTAGTTTGAATAAACTCATGGATTTTTATTGTGGACGGACGGTTAGGAATCGCACGAAATCCTAATTTTAATGTATTGACACGTTTGATAGACATTTTATAATTCTAAATAAACTCACTAGTCACCACTAAACTGAAATATATTGTAATCAAGTCAGCGTAAATTCCAAGCAAACACAAAGTACACTGGGCGCATTCAATGCCTCTCGCACGATACGACACTGGACGGACGACCAGCGAAAGACGTGTTACCTCTTGGGCAGCTAACACGCGAGTATGATCCATCCACTCGACCATTTTGTATGCCTTTGCACATCTTTTGCCTTTTGTTATAGCAGTTTACTGTTCCATACTCGCTTTTGTTTATTCTGATACGACTATGAGTTCTCAGTAAATATTTGGACGTTACAGCTCTTGCAATGTATAAAAGTGTTTTTAGAATAAATCACAATCGATATTATGTCCTAATAACATATGTAAAACAGGTTGAATTCGTGAAATGATTGAGGTTGGGCTGAGCGTAAATGTTTTCATAGTTAGGAGCCTGGATATGCAAACCCGCTTAACGTGGGGATTTAATTTTGTGAAATTTGGTACATAACTAAACAGAACTTACAAATACCAGTATTTAGAACACCCAACTGTTACCCAGACAGCATGTTTGCTTGCCGCAAGCTTGCCTGCCGCTTTTATTTGATTTTATTTCGCTTTGGCTTATACACAAAAGCTTATTTCTGCTTAGCGCAAGCTGTAGTGCGGGCAACCCACGCTTCACTTGCGAGACGCTTTTCTTTAGATTGAAGTAAAAAGCCAGCGCGCGTTCGATTTTCAGTTGTTCTCAAAAACCACGTGACGCTGACCTCTTAACTTTCGGCGACAAGGTAGTGTTCGCGTTGTTAGCGTCTTGTTAGCATTCAGCTTCAATAAAGGACAAACTTAATAATTTTTTTTTAATTGTGCCGTCTAGTACTCTAGTCCCACGTACCTATAATGTCGCTCTTTATTTCCTCATATTTCGGTAACCATGAGGCATAACGAATTGTAGTATTTATGTATAAAGCATAAATGTGAACATAGATGGCAGCAGGTTTGAGCCTACTTATTTCGCGAAAGAATACAGAACTGTTGGAGATATTTTAATATAAACTTGAAGTTTAACTTACAGTATAAACTTTATCTGAACGCTGTGTTTAAAGTATAAACATTTTTCTGCGTTTTTATATAAAAAGGTAGAAATTTCAAGTACTCGCGGCTAATATAGCAACATACTAGATATTTGTAAGAAGCAACGGCGCGTTACTGACATACCTTACCAAGAAACCTAACCTCTCTTGTGTCAGTTACTGTGCCAGCGAGGACCAAGTATAGCATACGTACTTGCGAGCATAGCACAAATACAGCACTTAGGGGTCTGACGAAAGTTTTCGCTTTCGGAGGGTGTCTTGTTTTTTGAACTTCATCTTACATCTTTTCATCTTATTCATTGTCATTTGGGCTTCGGCCCTCGGCTCTTCCATCACGATGACAGACTTTGGCGAAGATACCGGAATTTCGAATCTCGGTCATGATTTAGGATCACTACCTCTTAACATCGGGCCTAACGGTCGCCAGAAAACGCAGCCACGTATTGTTACGGGAACATCTCGTTCAGACCGTAACACTATTTCTCCATCTACCTACGCTGACTGCGTAACTAAAGGACATCGGATACGTTCTCGATCTCTCTCTGATGGCGAACAAACCCTCGATCCCAAGAAGCAACGAATTACTCCCAACGTTAGCCAGACTACACCTCCAACTGCTAGCCATACTATGGATTGGACATCCACTTCAGCCGATAATCAACAGCAACCACGTCAATCAGAACCTGTATACAACTTCTTACTAACAGACTATGATCCGAAGTATGACACTGTTCGTGCTGTTTTCCAGCAATTAACCAAGTATGTTCCTCGTCCTGAGATTCGTGAAATTGTTAAAACACGCCGTGGCATCATTTTGAAATCTAGTAACCCGAATTTCGCCACGCATGTCCGTAACAAGGCAACATATGAAATTTTTGGGACGAAAGCAAAAATTTCCACTTTGCAACCGAGTACCCATAAAACTCCTCCTCCACCACGGCGACCTCCTATGTTGTCTGTAGTGATTCGTGGTGTAGAACCCGATCTTACTGATGACGAAATTCTTGCTGAACTTCATCAGGAAGGGCTACCTATAAAACGCTGTATTAGGATCAAGAACAACCAGGGACCAACCTATCTCGTACGAGTGCTAACAGAACAACAACAGTTGATTGATCAACTTCTCTCCAAGGGCGCCTATATATATCGACGCCGATATAAGGTCGAGCCATCTCGCACGCCAGCACCTATGCCTGTTCGATGTGAGAAGTGTCAACAGTATAACTCACACCCAACAGCAGAGTGCACAAACACCATCAAATGTGGTTATTGTTCCCGCGAACATCCTACTAAAAGCTGCCCAAACCTTCAAGAACCACCACGTTGTGATCGCTGTTCTGAGCGTCACCCAACATACAGCTATAAATGTAAAGCTAAGCCTCAGCCTGATCCAGCTAAGCCTGAACTTGTTGTTCCTATACGTTCGGTCGATACACCAACTCCACCAGCAAATTCATTACGTCATCCAGTTACTGTAGAAGATCTACTCCGTTTTCTCACTATTTCATTACAGAACATTCATCCATTTCTTCGCAACCATATTCTAACTCAAATAATGCACGCAGCCAAACTATTGTTTAATTTACAACTACATGCAACTTATTCGGGACCAACAGTGCACTTTCAAATCCAACCACTTGAGGTTTATGTTTAATATGGATAATTCAACCTATTCACTTATATTCTTTCTCATTATGAGTTACAACTTACTTTTTCTTAATATACGATCTCTGTTGACACATCAAGTACTCTTCACCCAGCTCCTTCAGGAAGAACAAATTGCCGCATTTGCACTAAATGAGACTTACCTTGCACCATATCTAACGTGTTATATACCAAAGTATCATCTACTTCGCCACGACGCTCCAACAGGCCCACGTCTCTACGGAGGCACAGCTATTGGTATTCGGCACAATCTTCCTTTTCGTGCAGTTACGGTTCCACCTGCACTTCACCTTCCCGAACACAACATCACGACGGTCTATTTTCGAGGCCGCACAGTTACCCTTGTCACCATTTACTATCGTCCAGGACGAGCTATTAATTATGATTTCTTCCGCCACATTGATTCCAATTTCCGGCATTACATTATCATGGCCGATCTAAATTTTCATAGTCGCTCACAACGTGACAAGGACAACTTTTTAGATTTTGTTCGGAATGAAACAGGAGCTGAATTCCATAATTTACCGAAACCTACGCGTCCTATCAGTAACACTACTCCTGATGTAATCATAACCTCATCTTCCCTCTCTCAGTCCATCCATATAACTGTGCTTGACTCCATAGGTAGCGACCATGTTCCCATCAAAGTCGAACTTCACTGTTCTCCTAGCACTCAGCCTAAGCCCTCTCCTCAGAAGGGCTACTGCTACCGTAGGGCAAATTGGGAGCAATATCGTTCCGACTTAGACGCTGCAGTAACTTCATTCACTATGCCTAGCACACAACACGAACTCGATAGGACAATAACTGATCTAACTACAGCCCTTCAGGACGCAGCAAACGTTCAATTCCAACAATTGAAGTTCAGTTACATAAACCTAAGCTACCTCCGCAATACTTACCATTTATTACAGCCTCACGCAGAGCTTTCCGTGAATATCTAACTACGGGCAACCTAGAAGCACTTCGTCTGCATCGCCAATACTTAAGGATAACTCATAACTATATCGTTGCGTTTAAGAAACGTCACTGGATCGAAACTTGCAACACACTTGCTAATGAAGCTCATCCTACAAAATATTGGCGCAAATTTCATCAACTAACTGGTAGAGTTTCTCGTACGCCATACTCCATTGTTCATAACCACCAAGCAGTTCTTACGGATACGGACAAGGCCAACATATTTGCTTCCTATTTTCAAGGCATTTTTACACCACTACCTGGTTGGTGTACACCCGACCGCCTACAGTCAGCTATCAACCGACGTACTGATGCAACATCTGCTTCCTTTCGCCCATCTGCTGATCATACTTTAGAACCAAATAATCCTCTAACCATGGAAATTTACCCCGAAACTATTAGTAATGCACTTACAGGCAAACGGAATACTGCACCAGGCTTTGACTCTGTTACATATGTTCTCGTCAGACAGGCGTCTCATTCTTTCCTCCTCTTTCTTAGCAGCATTTATAACTTTATTCTACGAACAGGATTTTTTCCGCTCGACTGGAAGTACTCCAAAGTTCTTCTTTTCCCTAAACCAAAGAAACCTCCATCAGAAGTCACATCGTACCGTCCTATTCACCTCACAAGTTGTCTCTGCAAAATCTTGGAACGAATCCTTGTGCGTCGCATGCACGACCATCTCAATTCACATAACCTTATTCCAATTCATCAAGCTGGATTTAGGCCACATTTTAGCACTCTCGATCAATTATTCCGTCTCACCACAGCAATTTATAATCAGTTTAATACAGGATATCCTTCTTGCCTTGTAACCTTTGATTTAGAAAAAGCTTTCGACAAGGTTTGGCACCCTGGTTTACTATACAAACTTCGTAACTACCTCCTACCAACCTCTTACATCAGATTCGTACATTCCTTCTTAATAGGGCGAATAGCTTATATCTCGATCAATGGAACGTTATCTCATCCCATCTTCTTACAATCTGGGGTACCGCAAGGCTCATCTTTGTCTCCTTTATTATACTTATTGTACGTCGCGGACCTAGTCGTTCCTAATACTACCACAATATTTCAGTTTGCGGACGACACTGCATTTTTCACAACTGCCCGTACTGTACGATCTCTTAATAAAACCATGCAAGTAGCTATTGACGCATTCGTGCGTTGGTGTCATATATGGAGGTTGAACATTAACTCTTCAAAAACACAAGCCATAGTTTTCTTGCCACGTAGACGCCGCTCTCGAATACATCGAAATCCGAATCTACTTCGTCTTCAGGTTGATCTTACGCCTGTACCCGTGTCAACCACTATTACGTATCTCGGTGTCATTTTTGACACTCATCTTACATGGATTCCACATCTTACCAAACTCGTAGGCCAAGCACAAAACCGACTTAATCTCCTGAAACGACTAGTTGGCACAACCTGGGGGCTTCGAGCACGTACCGTAATCAATACATATAAAACATTCATGCGGAGTACGTTAACATATGGACATACAGCTTGGATATCTGCACCGTTAAAATTCTACCAAAAACTTGCTATCCTCGAGCGTCATGCTATACGCCTAGCATATCGTATAAGACTGCCGCATCCAACGAGATTACTTTATGAGATGATAGACTTTCCGCCATTACTAAATCATCTTGAACAACTTCGTATACGTTATATCTGCAAACGATTTGCTCAGCACCATCCCCTGACGCTTGAAATCCTCCGCTACGACCGTGATAACGATGCACCGCCCAATTACGTTGATACTCCTCTTCAGCACTTCATGACACTATATCATTTACAGTTAGATAACGATATGCTGGACCCCGAAATCTTTGCAATTTATCGCCCGCATGAATTTTCATCTCATATCTATCCATCATACGCACCGTAAGAACCTACTAACAAGGGCCTCCTCTGTCAATCATCAGTTCCTGAATCGCCCCAGGAACAGAAGATAACTTCATTCGTCTAAACTAACATAAGCTAGTGTTGTGACGTCTAGAGCACTTCATTTCATCTATTTCATCAACTCCATTTGCACCTTTATTATTATTATTTTTTTGAGTCCAATTTACCTTTTATTCCATGCTTTGTGTTAATGTAATACCTGACAATGCTAACATGTTCATTTGTAGCACTTGAAATGTTCCTGTTCATGTACGTGTTTTTCAATTTCTGAATAACTTCACTTAATCCATGTTAATATAATGAATGAATGAATAAAGAAATAATAAATATGAAACCTCTTAGACCACCTATATTTCCTTCAAATCAATAAGTCAAATTGAAGCACTTACCCGAAGAAAGGGCACAACCCTTTAACCGGGATGACGGACAAAAAAAAAAAAAAAAAAAAAGCGTTACTGTGAACCATATCTCTGAGTCATTACATCATCTGCAACCTCCAGCGATAGAAGACCAGCTATATGACAGTATTAATACCATTAACTCAACTATCACTCACGTATCAGAACTTTACATTCCAACCACTTTCTCCACACCGTATAAACCTCGTCTTCCCCCACAATACTTACCTATGATTCGCCGTTCCCGACAATTGTACCGAGAATACCTCCGCACTAGAAATCCTGACACTCTTCATCATCATACCCAACTACAGCGTACCGTTCGAAACTATATCAAGGCTTATAAACTGAGACAATGGGTCAGAACGTGTAATACTCTTAATGAAACCAGCCATCCAACGAAATTCTGGAAAAGGTTTAATGCCTTGTGTGGCAAATATACCAAGCCGCATTACCCACTTCTTCACAATAACGCTCCGCTCCAAACTGACAAAGAGAAAGCAAACGTTTTTGCTGATTACTTACAGGACATCTTTACACCTGCACCATCTACCAATCTCATCAATGCACACCCTGTTAACCGCATCAATCTGGCATCTCCTGACTTACAGCCTAACGTCTCTCATACGTTACCAAATCATCCACTCACAGCATCCATCACTACAGATGAAATCATTACTGTTGTTAACCGTAAGCGAAATTCAGCCCCTGGCTTTGACAACATTACATATAGACATATCAAAGAAGGTCCTCCATTATTATTGAATCTGCTTGCCATCATCTACACATTCATTCTTCGTACAGGCTTCTTTCCGACAGACTGGAAAACTTCAAAAACTCTGATGTTTCTAAAGCCCAATAAGCCTCCAACCGACACATCCTCTTACCGTCCGATCCAATTAACATCTACTTTAAGTAAAATTCTAGAACGTATCATTGTTAAGCGGCTCCATCCGTATCTCGAAACTAAAAGTATACTCCCTATTCACCAAGCAGGCTTCCGACCTTCCTACTCTATCAACGATCAACTCCTTCGCCTCACCAGCCTACTCACAACACACTACAACTCTGTTAAACCCTCTTGCCTTCTACTATTTGACTTGGAGAAAGCCTTTGGCAAGGTATGGCACCTTGCACTTCTTTACAAGCTTATTCACCTTAAATTTCCCATTGCTTACGTTCGCTTTATTTATCACTTTCTGGTCTGTCGCCTTTCATACGTATCCATCAACAATCAGCTCTCTCATCCTATATTTCTTCTGTCTGGAGTACCACAAGGTTCTGCCCTATCACCTCTATTGTACATCATTTTTGTGGCCGATTTTCCTTCGCTTCCTCCTGACATTTATTTATTTCAATATGCGGACGATACTGCCTTTTTAGCTTTGGGTAACAATATTCAGCAAATTAATCAGCATCTGCAAGAGGCCATTAATCGCTTCACTCGTTGGTGCACCAAGTGGAACCTCTCTATTAATGCAGCGAAAACCCAAGCTATCACTTTCATTCCCCCCCGCAAACGTAGCTATAGCGGTTAAACACTCTCTTCCACGGCGTCATATTCTACCTCCTAATCCACAACGCTTCTCTGAACATGTGATTCAAACCATCTACTTTCCATCTCTTACATTCACAGTTGCCACTATTTACGTCCGTTCTACCCAGCCGTTACCGTACCATTTTCTCACTTATCTAGACTTGAACTTCCGTACGTATATACTTCTAGCAGATATTAATTACGCCTCCCGCACTGCGGAGCAGCGACAGCGATTTACCGATTTCCTAGCAACTACCCATAGCACTCTTCTTCCCCTACCTCAGCACACTCGCCCAGCTAGCAATACCACCCCTGATGTAGCCATAGTGTCTAACAATCTTTTATCTCGGACGTCCGTGGAAATTCTTGGTTCTGTGGGCAGTGACCATCTACCGATCTTATTGACTCTCACACAGACTATCCCAAAAACTGATGACATTATTTCAACTCCTAAATATAACTTTAGTGCAGCACACTGGGATCGTTATCAAGAGATTATCACCACCGACCTCGGCAACCTCACTCCCACATTGGACTCCATTGCCAACGTCGATCAACTTTGCGCTACACTTGAGACCGCAATCAACTACAGTACAGCATGCTCCGTTCCCAAATACTCCCAACCTAAGGGCCGTCCAAATCTCCCTTCTGGAGTGTTAGATATACTCGCACGATCCGATCAATATTTGACAGAATATCACCGCACCAATGATCGCCACTTCTTACACTTACATCGTCAATTTCAGCGCATGGCCAAACATTATATTATTGCACGGAAGCGGCTGAACTGGCGACTATCATGTAACCAACTACGTGACGAGCGCAACCCCACTCGATTCTGGAACCTTTTCAAAAGACTGACATTCCAGAAGCATAGACCTCAATATCCGTTACTTACTAATGGCACTGCCCCTACTACAGACTTGGAGAAAGCCACTCTCTTTGCCAACCATTTCGAGGCGGTTTTTACCACCCACTCTTCACCTCTCTTTACTCATCCTAGTGATCGGCACATAACTACAGTCGGTGATCCGGAACAAGCACGATTTGCGCCGAACTTCATCCAACTCTCTCAACCCGACGACGATCCACTACTGGCACCCATTACTTCAACCGAAATCTTAGAGGTCCTCAAATACCGCCGCAATACAGCACCAGGTAATGACAATATCTCCTATCGTCAACTTCTCCATGCGCCTGCCGTTTTTCTGCTCTTACTAGCTCAACTGTACTCCACAATACTAGCAACCGGCTATTTTCCAACGGCATGGAAGCTTGCCAAGATAGTGGTCTTTTTAAAACCGCAAAAAGACCCCTCCTCAGTGACATCTTATCGGCCGATCAGTCTCACGAATGCTTTTAGTAAAACATTCGAACGTATACTTACGAAGCGTCTGCAGCCATACATTACAGAAAGGGCAATCATTCCACCTACACAAGCTGGTTTCCGACCTTCCTTTGGCATTAACGATCAGCTAGTCAAACTATCCTCCTTGCTGGTCAATCATTTTAACAAACGCCTTCCGTCAGTCCTAGTATCACTTGATATCGAAAAGGCTTTCGACACTGTTTGGCACGCTGGACTAATTTACAAACTTACCTCTCTTCTGCCGTTTCCCTACGTGCGGATAATAGCTCAGTTTCTCCACCACAGGCGAGCTTATATTCAGATTAATAACACCAAATCCCCAACCTTTATCCTTCGTGCTGGCGTTCCCCAAGGTTCCGTGCTCTCACCTCTCTTATATTTACTCTATGTCGCTGATATGCCCCAACCTCCGCCTCCAGTCCATATGCTCCAATTTGCCGATGATACTGCGTATCTCGCACTTGGGTCTTCCGTTGACCAAATTAATCACATCCTTCAACGTGCGCTGGATAATCTTGTTGCCTGGAGCCTCAAATGGAAGCTTAAACTAAATCCAACCAAAACACAGATGACCTTATTTGGCCTCAAGAGGAATAAGTTTTGCCCTACTCGCAATCCTGAGCGCCTCACAATTACCCTCTTGGACTCTCGCCTTCCGGTCCACGATACCTTAACATATCTTGGTGTCACATTCGATACACATCTTACATGGAACGCCCACCTTCGTACTTTGGAAGCCAACATTCGCCGTCGACTTAATCTTCTTCGACATCTCAAAGGCACTACGTGGGGTCTAAACGCTAAATTACTTCTCTACACTTATAAGGTCTTCGTCCGACCGGCACTGACACACGGCCACCTTGCCTGGCTATCAGCGACTACCAACTTTTATGCACGCATCCAAATCCTCGAACGCCGTGCACTCCGCATAGCATATTCTCTACCGCAGCAAACACCTACAGCCGAGGTCTATCGACGCACCACTATGCCTACACTTCTTCCTCATCTCCGACGCCTTCGCAGCCGCTATATCTTTCAGCGCATTTCAAATGCCCATCCTCTACTTAACGAACTCTTAGACCAAACACCTACGGAACCCAGATACGCATACCCGCCTGTCGATCATCTACTGGCCATTTACGAACAGGACAATTCGCCTGAGACACACAACCCACTTCGCCGTATCTATCGCCACTACGGCCACATCCACAATCCATGATCCCACACATGGATATCTCTGCAGTTTAGCTACCTAATCGACTTACTTCTCCCACTCTTTCTTAGATGACGTCTTTGCATCTTAATTTTGAATACCAGCCTGAGAACCTTCTCACATAACTTTGTCAAACCTTTTCTTCAATCACTGGCCATAGAGACGGCATAACCGTCTGCGGCCCGCCCATCCCCGGATGGGAATGAAAGACTTGAAAAAAAAACGCGTTACTTGTCATCATACTTACCTCATCAAGAAACCTAGCCTGTCTTGTGTTTGTTAGTGTGTCAGCGAGGACCAGGTATTGAAATACGTACCTGAGAGCATAACACATATACGGCACTTACAGGATAGATGAAAGTTATCGCTTTCGAAGGGTTCCTTGTCTTTTGAAACTCATTACACTCATCTTATTTTCTTTCACATCTCATTGTTGCTCATCTCTCATTTCGACCAGTGGGCCTGGGGCCCAGCACTGGTTGACCCGATATGGCGACTGGAGGACAACATATCGGACTTCCTACGGTAATAGCTGGTCCTACCGTATCCTCTGCAGATTCGGATATCAGACGTAGGCACCGAGATTCACACCGTACCGACAATAGCCCGGAAAGATCACGATCTCCAGTTATAGGTCACCATCACGCACCATCTCCGAAACGTCATCGCCGGGATAGCATCTCAGACTCTGATAGTGAGTGACTTAGAATCGACGATACGGAGTTCCCATCGCTATCTGACAGTACAAAGCAAGCAATATATTCGTTCTTACTTACAAATTTCGACGCAAAATATCAGAACGAAAAGCAAATATATCTTCAACTCACTAAATATTATCGGCGAGCTCAGATCTCTCAAATTGTTTCCACCAGAAATGGGATGATCATCAAATCTCCTGATCAGAATCTTGCTACCACTATTCGTAACAAGTTCAGTTATGAAATTTTTGGCAAGAATGCACAACTCTCTAAATTGACTGACCGGAGAATCAAACAGCCGCCTCCGCCACCTCGCACGCCTGCTTTTTCCGTGGTCATACGAGGTGTAAATCTTGAGTTTACGGACGATGAGATTCTACAAGAACTCACAGAGGAAGGGCACAAAGTTTCCAAGTGCATCTGCATTAGAAACGACCGAGGTCCCACTTACATGGTCCGAGTGTTATCTCAATCGCAGGACACCATCAACCAGCTTCTTGATAACGGAGCTTATATATATCGCAAACGGCATCGTGTCGAGCCCTCACGCACTGCACGACCAGTACCAATCCGCTGCGAGCGTTGTCAAGAATATAACACGCACACCAGCGCCAACTGCAGGAATAATTTGAAATGCGGTTACTGTGCTGGACTTCATTCCACACGTACCTGTCCGAACCTGCAGCGTCCACCGCAGTGCTCTGCTTGTCCTGAACAACACCCGACTTATAGCTTTAAGTGTCAAGCTCGACCCGCACCTTCACCGGATAAACCTCACTTAGTGGCACCACTTCGCACTCAAAGTGAACCAATGACCGACCCCACTCCTTCCTCTAATATACTACCTGATTCTCAGCCTGTTACAGTATCTCAGCTTCTTCAGTTCATCACATTAACGCTACAAAACGTGCATCCTTTTCTACGGCCGCATGTACTACAACAAGTACAGTATGCCGCCCGCTGCATATTCCACGTTACCTTCAATGCCACCTATACAGGCCAACGAGTTTACTTTCACACCGCCCGCTTGGAAACATCTGTTTGAAATTATGAATTTCTTTATGGATATCGTTATTATCTTTCTCAACATCAGTTCCCTCAATCAACATAAACCTCTCTTCGAACAACTTCTTCTGGAAGAACATGCATCAGCGTTTCTACTAAACGAAACGCATCTCACACCTCGCATGTCTTGTAAGTTCTCAGGATACCAGATCTTTCGAGCCGACAATCAAGCACCAGCCCTCCGCGCCAATGGCGGCGTACTCATTGGATTTGCTTCTCAGTTACCTTATCGTACTTTCCAAGCTCCTATTTCCAACCTTCCAGAATATCTTATCACAACCGTGTATTTCAAAGCTTTATACATAACCTTGGCGACCATCTACGTTCGCCCCGGCCATGCAATACCATACTCTTTTCTTCAGTATATCGCTAACAATTTTCGCCACTTCATTATCATGGCCGATATTAACATCCATAGTAGACCCGCTTGCCAGAAGGCTCAATTCCAGGACTTCGTTACAACACGCATACCTTGTATTCTGCATATACTTCCAAAATCAACACGCCCTCTCTCAGATACCACACCGGATGTTGTCATCACCTCAACTACCCTTGCCGGCAAATGCCATATCGAAGTCTTAGACCCTCTTGGCAGCGACCACCTTCCAGTCAAGTTAACTATCAAACGTTCTTTTCGCCACCACTGTTCTGTAAACATTCCAGCGAGGGAGGTCCCTAGATTTGACAAGGCTAATTGGGATAACTACAGACTTCATCTCACTTCTAAGCTTGAACATCTCGAGCCACCAAATACTGAGGACGAATTATACTCGGCGCTGGATACTATCACCTCTTCTATCCATACAGCATCTGCCGAGAATATACCTACCTCGCAAGTACATCCATGGCGTCCTCGATTACCGCCTCAATACCTTCACATGATCAAACGTTCTCGACAATTTTACCGAGATTACGTACGTACAAAGAACGAAGAGGCTCTACGCCATCACCGACAACTCCAATGTACGGTTCGTAACTACGTTATAGCCTATAAACTTAGAAACTGGGTCAAAACGTGCAATACACTGGACGCAACTTCACATCCTACCAAATACTGGAAGAGATTTAATGCATTGACTGGCAAACTCACTCGAACACCTTATCCTCTCATTGACGGTGATCATCCACTCACGTCAGATAGTGCCAAAGCTGATGCCTTTGCGAATCACCTACAAACCATCTTCACGCCATTTCCTCCTGAAAGATCTGAACGACGCCATCCTGCATATACGTTTAATGTTGAATCTCGTCATCTTCAACCCAGTACAGAGCATACCTTTCCAGCTCATCACGAACTTACCACACCTATCACAGTTCCAGAAATTCGTGAAGTCATAGCTCGAAAACGTAACACTGCTCCAGGCATGGACCTTATCACCTACCGTCACATTAAAGAGAGTCCTTTCTGTTTACTGCTCCTGTTAGCCCATATTTTCACTTTCATTTTACGTACCGGTTTCATTCCCGTCAATTGGAAAACCTCTAAGACTTTAATGTTTCTAAAACCTAACAAGCCAGCTACCTCAGTATCATCTTACCGTCCAATCCAATTAACCACTGTTTTCTGCAAAATTCTCGAACGCATTCTTGTTAACAGACTTCATCCACATTTCTCTCGCCATCGCATCATTCCACTCCATCAAGCAGGTTTCCGTCCTCGCATTGGTGTTCATGACCAGCTCTTACGCCTTACCAATCTCATTACGAATCATTTTAACCGCTCACAGCCATCATGTTTACTTCTATTCGACCTTGAGAAAGCTTTCGATAAGGTATGGCATCTTGCGCTTTTCTTTAAGCTTCTGTCCTGTAAACTACCAATTTGCTACATCCGATTCATTTTCAACTTTCTATCATGTCGCATAACATACATATCTGTAAACAACTCCTTATCACACCCTGTCTTTATTCATTCCGGAGTTCCACAGGGCTCAGCACTATCTCCAGTTTTGTATCTGCTCTTCGTTGCCGATCTTCCTCCACTTCCTTCAAATGTACATCTCTTTCAGTTTGCAGACGACACGGCTTTTCTTGCTCTAGGCAAAACGATCCATCAATTGAACATAGCACTCCAATCTGCCATTGATATGTTTGTTAGTTGGTGCTCGAAGTGGCGATTACGCCTAAATTCTGAGAAGACTCAAGGAATAGTTTTTCTTGACCCTAAGAGACGGTCCCGCGTCCATAGAAACCCAACACGCTTGAACCTTACTGTTCTTGATACTCCCATCAAACCTACCAAACACGTTAGTACCTCGGCGTTACATTCGATACTCACCTCACATGGCGTCCTCACTTAACTCAGATTATCACCAAAGCCTACAATAGACTGAATCTTCTTCGCCGACTTTCTGGCACAACCTGGGGCCTACGAGCAGATACCATTCTCACAACATATAAGGTGTTCCTACGACCCGTCCTCACCTATGGGTTCACAGCTTGGGTCGCTGCACACTCAACCTTTTACAACAAGCTCAAGATCCTAGAACGACACGCCCTGCGTATTGCATATCGTATAAAGCTACCCAGCCCTACACAAGATCTGTATGATCGCATCTCCTTTCCTCACATCCTGTACCACATTGAAAAGCTTCGACTTTCGTACATCACCAATAGACTGGCTCAGAAACATGCCCTTTTTCTTGATATTCTACACAGTGATATTGATTATGCTCCACAACATCCTGTTCGGCACCCTCCACTCTCCCTCCTCTTTACTTTATACCGCTATTCACTCCCACCAAATCATCCAGATCAAGACATCGCAGCTGCCTTTGCCATTCATTCAGATTCGCACTACATCTTCCCATCATACGCACAGTAATCCATCTCTTCTAACAGGGCTCATTGTGTCTCTCATCATGATCCTGAGCAGCCCCAGGATCGGAAGATAACATGCATTCGTCTAACTAACCCTTCCCTTTACTGTGTTGTGGCGTTCAGTGCACCTCACTCTCATCTCCATCTCATCACCCGTCCTAATGATTATGGCCTACAGGCAATAATGTCTACTATGGTACTTTAATAGTATATAATTTATGATCAATAAAGTTAATAGAAATTATTAAATCACTTAGACCATCCCTGCTGCCTCCTTTCCATATTAATATTCCTTCTCTTCCCGAGAAGAGGGCGTAACCCTTGTAAGGGGCTAGCATGCCTTCAGCATGCTAGCATTGTTGAAAAAAAAACGTTACTTGTCATACTTTACCAGCTGGCGCAGTACAGCTTTCGTAACAAGTCTAGACTGTTTTCTTTGCGTACGTGTGGACGTACGGCGATCGGAATTCAGTTTCGGGCGACAGGTTACGAGAGATCGAGGGTTTCACCCAAGTGGAAGCCTGATGAAGTACACTATTATTGTGTATTTTTTGCTCATCAATTGTGAATCCTTCGTTTCGCTTCGCTTCCATCACTTCACAGTTAGCAGTGTATAATTTCACATCGCTTATGGTATCTGGCTATGGATACCGGACAGGCTTCAGGACCATCAGCTTCCAGACATTCTACTATCTCGATGAAGACGGAAAAGCGGAAGCCTCGTAGGGAAAAGTCTACAGCAGAAACAAGCCCAGATCGATCTCGCTCACCTCTTAGCTGCCCAGTACCGTCGTCAAGATCGCCACCATCCAAGAAATACCATACAGATGCTCACAGCATCTCTAGTTCCGACGATGACCGTCTCATCATTGACGAGGAATTTCCTCCTCTGCCTCCTCCAAAGCTGAAACCGGACATTTATAGCTATCTTCTTCAAAATTACGATCCGAAGTACCGGAATTCGAAACTTCTTCTTCAACAAATTTTGAAATACCGACCACGCTCTGAGATATCACAAATAGTAGAAACCAGGAACGGCTTCATCATCAAGTCATCATCACCAAACTTTGCTACAACCATCCGAGATAAACATAGCTTCGAAATCTTCGGAAAAACCGCAACACTTTCTCCACTCGTTAACAATAAGCAGAAACAGCGCCCACCCCCACGCCAACCGCCTACCATGTCGGTAGTGGTCCGCGGGGTTGATCCATCGATAACAGATGCAGAGATTGAAGATGAACTACGAGAGGAAGCCTATTCCTTCAAAAAATGTATCCATATTCGGAATAACCGGGGGCCTACCTACATGGTCCGGATCTTGACCACTTCACAAGAAACGATCAACGATCTACTAGATAATGGAGTATTCATCTTCAAAAAGAGACATCGTGTAGAACCGTCACGATCACAAGCACCACTTCCTCTTAGATGCGAAAGATGCCAGGAATACAATACGCACTCCACTGATCGCTGCACAAACCAATTCAAACGCGGCTATTGCTCTGGACCACATCCAACTCGCACCTGCACTAATCTTCAACAAGCTCCTACTTGTAATACTTGCCACGAAAGATCTCATCCAACTTACAGTTATAAATGTAAATCTCGGCCTACTCAAGAAGAGACTAAACCAGAGCTAGTAGTACCATTACGTACTCACGACGCTCAGAATCAAACAGTGGATACGCCACTGGAACCCAATCAATATGTGACCCTTCATCAATTATTAGCATTCATCACTTTGACCCTTCAGAACGTACAATCTTTTGCACGGCCACTCATGCTACAGCATGTTCAACATGCCGCTCGCAACCTTTTCCATCTTGACTTCCATGCTACCTATAATGGCCCCTACGTACATTTACATGCAACTCCACTTACAACTGTTGTCTAAATCTATCTTCACTATGGCTTTTATCATGGCTCTCATATTCTTATTCCTCAACATCCGCTGATTTTTCACTCATAAAATTCTGTTTGAACAACTTCTATTAGAAGAAAAAGTCAATTCTGAATGAAACTCATCTTACACCCAAGCTCACTTGCCGCCTTTCAGGATATCACATTCTTCGCCATGATAGTACCATATCATCCCGCCGTGCTAATGGTGGCGTTGCCATAGGTTTTTCACCTCATATACCTCATCGTACTCATTCCGCTCCGATTCAAAACCTACCAGAACATCTCATTACTACTCTATATTATAAGTCATTATGTGTAACAGTAGCCACCATTTATGTTCTTCTTGGTCACACAATTCCACTATCATTCTTTCACTACATCTCTAACAACTTCCTTCATTACATCATTTTAGCAGACATTAAATTTCATAGCCATTCTGATAGAGATAAGACAACTATCACGAATTTCATTGTCACAACTACGACCGGTATAATTCATCCTTTACCTAAATCCACCCGCCCGGAATCCAATACTACTCCTGACGTCGCCATAACTTCATCCTCTTTATCACACCGTATTCACATCGATATTTTAGATCCAATAGGAAGCGATCATGTCCCAATTAAACTCAGCCTCCGAGTATCCACTACCTCTATCACCAACACACCACCCCCTCCCAGACTAATCCCCCGCCATGATAAAGCAGATTGGTCGAAGTATCGAACTTACTTAAGTCACTCTCTTCAGCAATGCGTTCCTCCCACTACGGAAGATGAGTTATACTCTATCCTAGATCATATCACTAAACATATACAAGTTGCCTCCGAACAGTTCATTCCTAAATCTACCTATTCACCCCATAAACCTAAACTACCCCCACAATATCTTACTCTCATACAGCGCTCCCGTCAGTTTTATACAGAATATGTGCGATCTGGTAACCGTGAAGCTCTTCAACATCACCGAGCCCTCCACCGTACAGTTTCAAACTATGTTAAAGCTTATAAATTACGACAATGGATCAAGGCTTGCAATTCTCTTTCTGATACATCCCACCCTACCAAATATTGGAAGCGTTTCAACGCCCTCACCGGAAAATTCACCAGAACATCCTATCCACTCATTCATCATGATCAAGCACTCCACTCAGACCAAGATAAAGTTAATGCCTTCGCTACCTATTTACAGGATATCTTTACGCCTTTGTCAGCTACACGTCAGTTTCGTCATCATCCTACAGATCACTTTAACTTTTGGTCTCCACATCTTCAACCAAACGTGCATCACACAGTCTCTTCTCACAAAGCTCTCACTGCCCCCATCACTCCTATCGAGATCAAGCATGTAGTTACCCGCAAACGCAACACAGCACCCGGCATCGATAACATCTCTTATCGCCATGTGAAAGAAAGCCCAACTGTTCTGATAAATATTCTTGCCCTGATCTATACTTTTATCCTTCGTACTGGCTATATACCCGCTCCGTGGAAAACGTCTAAAGTTCTTATGTTTCTTAAACCAGAGAAAGCTCCCGACCAAGTATCCTCTTACCGTCCGATTCAGCTAACCCCGGTTTTCACTAAAATTCTGGAAAAAATCATAGTACAACGCCTTCATCTCCATCTTTCACGGTACAATCTCTTGCCAGTCCACCAAGCAGGATTCCGCCCACAGTTCAGTATTAACGATCAGCTCATGCGTCTTCTAAACTACATTACTAATCACTACAATACGGCAAAACCATCCTGCCTGGTCCTTTTTGATCTGGAAAAGGCATTTGATAAAGTTTGGCATCAAGGACTTCTCTCTAAGTTACTCAATTTTCGCCTTCCCCTCGCATATATACGATTCATTTATAATTTCTTGTCTGGACGCCTCGCATACGTTTTCATTAATCAACAATCATCTCATCCTATCTTCCTACATTCCGGTGTACCACAGGGTTCTTCGCTCTCTCCCCTACTCTACCTGCTGTATGTTGCAGATATGCCTCCACTTCCTCACAACGTTCATTTATTTCAATACGCCGACGACACTGCCTTTCTTGCCGTAGGTCGCACTGTTCACCAACTCAACACAGCACTGCAGGAGGCGATAGATACATTTGTCCTCTGGTGTGATAAATGGAGGCTTAAGATCAATGCCAGTAAAACACAAACTACAATATTCCTACCACACAATAAACGCTCCAAAGTCCACCGCAATCCATCTCTATTAAATCTCACAGTTAACGACACTCGTCTTCAGCTTTCTAAGACAGTCAAATACCTGGGACTTACATTGGACAGACACCTTTCTTGGAAAGCACACCTGCAGGATGTTACAGCAAAAGCTTACCGTCGACTTAACTTACTTAAACGCATAACTGGTACCACTTGGGGTCTTCATTCAAAACTTCTTTTAAACACCTACAAAGTATTTCTTCGCCCAGTGCTGACTTACGGCCATCCTGCCTGGATTGCAGCTCCCCCTTCCTATTATCACAAACTTAAAGTTCTCGAACGACACGCCCTTCGTATAGCATACCGCATCAAGCTTCCCAGTCCAACTCAGATTCTATACGACCGAATGCCTTTTCCTCACATCTTATTCCATCTCGAACAACTTCGCCTTAAGTACTTTCAGAGACGTCTCACTCTTCATCACCCGCTTCTCCGAGATACTATCAACGCTCATACCAACTTCGATCTTTCACATCCCATCACACATTCTCCTCTTTCCCTCCTTTTCACACTGTATCATTACTCTCTACCACCCGACCACCCTGATCTTCCATTGACTCGTACTTTTCTCATAGACCATCCTCCACCTCATATCACACCGTCATATTCAGCACAGTAGTCCTCTGTTACTAACAGGGCTTCCCATTGTCTCTCATCAATGCTTGGAGTAGCCCCCAAGCGAGAAGATTAACTTGCATCTGTCCTCTAACAATCACCCTCGTGTTGTGTTGTCTAGTGCATCTCATCTCATAGTCATCTCATTCTTCTCTTCTCCCATATAGAAAGTATTGTCCAATCTCACAATCAATCAATCATACAATACCAACATTCCCCTACCTCAGGATTGCTATCGCAAAGATAGCAATATCCACCTGATGAATAATAATAAATTTTATGAAATAAAGTGATAATAAAATAATGAAAATTCCCTTAGACCATCTCCCAGTCCTTTCCTCCCAATTCCCAAACTTCTCTTTCCCCATGGAGGGCGTAACCCTCGGGCGGGTAGCTAGCCTTGGCTAGCAAAAAAAAAAGCGTTACTTGTGAACTGGCCAGCTGGAATCTCTAACCAGGTAAAAAAATAGGGTATCCGTAGCTGGCGGAGAAAAATAAGCAAGTCATTTAGTGTGTCCATCCCCATTGATTAAATCGCGAACTTCATTAATACGGTTGGATTACTTACCTCTCTGAGGATTAAGGAAACAACCGTCGAATTGGTTTTAAGCCTCTACGGAGGCTAATACTCCTAATTGATTATTACTGTTGACGAACTTGCTATTCTCTTGGTTAACGACTTGTTTTCGATATTCTCCTCTTCGGAGGCTGATAACACTAAAATTAGTTGACGACTTTGACATATCTACCGGATAACGATTTATATTAGTGCTTCCTCTTCGGAGGAGTGGGCACCTTAAATAAATTCACCCTTAGAGCATTGCTCTAAGACACCACAGTATACAGGGGCGATCAGTACCCTCTTTTGTGGTAAGCTGGCGCCATCTCCCAGTTTAGTTATTAAGATGGCTTCTCAGAAGCCAGCAGCAAAGTCAGATAAAAAAGTACAATCACCCCGGATTCCAGGTCTCAGGGGCAAAATAGCAAAACCAACTTACAAACCAGAAGATTTTCTAGTACCTTTAGGCAAAAAGAAGCAAGTAGCCGCCCCAGCGAAATTGAAATCCACTACACTTAAGCAGCCCAGTGCTTCACAACCATCCACTTCGAGTAAGCCTGAAGACATGGACTTCACGGTAGTAGGAACGCTGAAGCGACGTAGGTCTTCTTTAGCAAACATCAAGACAGAACACCTCACTAATAGTGTCTCCGACTATCTACCTCTTCCACTCAGTAATAAGTTCGAGGTCTTGTCCCCAGCACAATCAGATAATGCTAGTACCAGCACTAAAGCTGCCACGACCAAACAGCCACCCAGTTTCAAGCCTCCTCCGATTTTCATTTACGGAATTACTAACACCTATACATTTATTAAGACTTTGTCACGAGCATTGAAGGAGCCCCCTCTAGCTCAGTCAACTAAGGAGCGCATTCGGATTCAAGCGGCAAACAAAGATGACTACAATTCTATCAAGGCTTACTGCGATCAAACGAAAACTGAGTATGCCACAGGGGTAGCAAAAAATGAAAGGCCTATTAAGGTGGTTGTCCGAAAACTGCCCATTGACACTGACTTAGACGATCTGAAGGATGAATTTATCCGCCTGGGCTACAAACCAACAAGCGTTCATCAAATGTCTCGTAAAAGCAAGACAGATAACAAGAAAATTATGATGCCACTGTTTTGATTGCTCTGGAACGAAGTGCAGCTATTAAAGAGATCTATGCTATCAACAATCTACTTCATTACAAGGTCCAAATCGAACCATATAAGCC
Organism: Thermobia domestica; assembly: GCF_964235325.1. Classification (NCBI taxonomy): domain Eukaryota; kingdom Metazoa; phylum Arthropoda; class Insecta; order Zygentoma; family Lepismatidae; genus Thermobia; species Thermobia domestica. The sequence continues at coordinate 80,889,181 of NC_137470.1, forward strand.
TCCCTCGGTGCTACAGTGTTACAGATGCCAACGCTTGGGGCATTCACAGGACACCTGCCAAGCGCATCCGCGCTGTCTCAAATGTGGTCAATTTCATTCTACCCAGTCCTGCAGTAAATCCGACTCCTCCACACCCGCCACTTGCGAAAATTGTCAGGGAGATCACCCGGCAAATTACCGTGGATGTCCAGTATTCAAATCCTATTCTGAGGCTCTTAAATTGCCGGCACAGCAGCCGAGAAAACTTCAAGATAAAGCGGAGAAAACTGTCAACAATCCAGCAGCAGAGACAATTCCCGATCCCACTATTATTAATGTCCAACCTATGGCTACGGACAATGAAGACGCTGCAGCCCCTCCTGCTTCCCACATCCAATCAGCTTCTGCCGAAAAACAGGAGAGCCCCAAAGAAGACCTGGACCTAAAATCTATTCTTTCATTCCTCAAGGGGTTACATTTCCACAAAATCATAACGCATATTAAACGTGGTATTACCCGTTTTCGTCAAGCAGCAGACTCAGCTTCCAAGGCTGCAGCAGTAATAGAAACAATAGCAGAAATGGTTGACGATGGCTGTTTCTAACTCCAGCGTCCTACATCATACACTTATACTTGCTACATGGAATGCAGATGGTCTCGAGGGGCAGAAACAAACGCTAATTAGATTTCTCACACACCATAGAGTTGATGTCATGTTTGTGCAAGAAACACACTTTACTGCTCGGATCACTACTTGGCGACTACCCAATTACATTGTCTATCGGCAGGATAGAGTGGGCAGACAGAAAGGGGGATTACTACTTATAATCAAAAAGGCTTTCCCAGTCAGGTTGGTTACAATACCACCCCTACTTACTTTGGAGGCACTTGCTGTTGAGCTAATAACTCCAGGCGTTCCATTAATATTGGTTACCGGGTACAGATCCCCGGCCACACAACTACAGCCCACAGACTTCGATGTCATCGCAAACTTAGGGCCAAAGGTCATTTTAGCTGGAGATCTAAATGCTAAACATGGAGAATGGAACTCGATTACTTCAAACAGTGCTGGAGACGACTTACACCAACACCTCCTCACGTCCAACTTCAACATCAGTGCTCCGCCAGACCCAACTCATCATCCTAAGTTCGGCGGACAACCCGATGTGTTTGACGTCGCTCTTTGTAAAGACGTATCCTTTACTGTCCATCCTTATGTCATCTCAGATTTAGACTCTGACCATGATCCAGTCATTTTTCACGTCTCACACCGCAGCATTGCCCATTGTGCCCCTATTTTTAAGCAAATAGAAACCGATTGGGATATCTTTAAACAAAAACTAAACACTATGATCGATCTCCGAGATCAGCCAGCTACTATTGAGGACATCGACCAAGCGGCTTCTCACATCACATTAGCACTTCGAACAGCAGAGGCAGCGAGCTCCACTACCAAAATCTCTCCAACGCACACAGGACAATGTGACAGTCTACATCTGCAGATCTATCTCCATTTAAAACGTTGGGCTAGACGACGATGGCAGCACACATTACATCCAGCATACAAAACATTATGGAATAAACTGCGTGCGAAGCTCAAAATGCTCACACAGCGACAAAATCAACAGTACTGGGAAGATACTTTTCGAAATATCACAGCAAATGATCGAAAAATTTGGACATTCTCCAAATCCTTCCAGCGTGCTACAAATGCTTCCAGAGCTAGAGTCCTTCAAGGCCCACAAGGGCTGACTCAAGACCCACAGTCGCAAGTGGACATTTTCGCTGACTCCCTGGAAGAACAGTTCTAGCCTAACAGATCACGTCTTGATCCCTATCTCAAACAGCACATCCGAACCACACTACATAGCCTAACTATACAAAACCCTATACATGACATCATCTTAGTTACACCTCGAGAAATAGAAAGACACATCAAATGTCTGCCGACGAAAACAGCATCCGGGCCCGACAGGATTCGATCTGATATCCTAAAACATCCAACCAGAAAACTACTGGTCTTTTTAACCTATTTATTCAATGCCATCTTTCACTTATGCTATTTCCCGAAGACCTGGAAGGAAGCTCGTATTATCACCATCCCCAAGCCCGGGAAGAATCCACTTCTCCCGGAAAACTATAGGCCAATAAGTCTTCTGTCACACCTAAGTAAACTCTTTGAACGTGTGTTTCTTTGGAGGCTGAAACAGCATGTAGCTACTAGGGACCTTTTACCATTTCATCAGTTCGGGTTTCGTGCACAACATAGCACTACTACACAACTCGTGCGAGTAGTGGATCATTTAACAGTGGCTTTCAACAGAAAACAACACACCCTTGGAGTCTACCTGGATGTCTCAAAAGCCTTTGATAAAGTATGGTTAGCTGGACTTTTATATAAACTATACACGCAAGGTTTTTCAGATCGTCTTCTGCATTTACTGCGTTCCTACCTCATTGGCAGAAAATTCCATGTGTCTGTTGACGGTGTTAAATCCACGTCTAGACCTATTAAAGCAGGTGTTCCACAAGGCGCTGTACTTTCACCGCTTTTATATAATCTGTACACAGCAGATATCCCGACCTTACCCCATTGCTTTATTGCAACATACGCCGACGATACTGCCTTTTTCGCGACCAGTAGCTCACTTGCACAATGTTACATATACATGCAACGCCAACTCATAGCTTTTCAAGAATGGGCAAGACGTTGGAGAATCAAAATTAATGTAGACAAAAGCTGTGCTGTCATCCACAGTCGGAGACGCATCCGGGTCCATCGAAATCTAAAGTATGAGAACACACGCATTCCTCATGCTACGCACGCCAAATATTTGGGTGTAACTTTAGATCGTAGTCTAACGTTCGCCGCACACATTAGAGACATAAAACAGAGAGCATTACGAAAAATCTCAGCGTTTTACCCCATATTGCGCTGTAGCTCCCTTTCTCATGAGGTCCGAGTTCACATCTTCAAAATGATAATCCTGTCTGCCATCTCTTATGTATGCCCTGCCTGGCAACATGCTTCCAATAGTCACGTACAAACTCTCGAAAGTGTGCAAACTCGAGCTGGTCGTATAATCCCTGGTCACGACAGATATACACGAAACAGCCAGATCCTGGAAGACTTAGAGCTACCCACTGTCAGAGACGTTCTACGGCATCTTCACAATAAGTTCTGGCGTACCTTACCCAGACATATAAATCCAGCTATAGCTAATATCGGCACCGAATGCGCACTGCGGAATGTCCATCGAACACCACGCATTTAAAATCTCTCCAGAACTGGTAAAGAAGTCATAATCAGCTACTCTGCGACAGTTGCAGATGTAGTCTCCCATACGTACCAAAACAATAGTAACATCCAACAAACCACCAGCACATCTTGATACATTCTTTATAACATATTACTCATGGAGTCAGGAGCTCCGGCCCGATACTCTATACATAACCACAAAATTACCGTGACCGTGACCGTGACCGTTACTTGTGAACTGGCCACCTGGAATCTCTAACCAGGTAAAAAAAATAGGGTATTCGTAGCTGGCGAAGAAAAATAACCAAGTCACTTAGTGTGTCCATCCCCATTGGTTTATTTTAGTCGCAATCTTCGTATATACGGTTGGATTACTTACCTCCTAGAGGTGAAGGAAACAACCGTCGAATTATTTTTAAACCTCCACGGAGGTTGGCACACCAAATTGATATTATCTGTTTACGACTCTGCTATTTCTCTTGGCTAAACGATTTATTAAGTTACTCTCCTTTTCGGAGGGTAGCTTATATTTGTGACATATTATTTTCACTCATCATCTCTGCTCCTATGATGGCTACGTCCAACCCAGTCATCTCAAAAAAGAAGACTAAGATACCCACGAAGAAAGTCAGCAGATCTCAATACCGGCCTGAGGACTTTCTTGTCCCACTGGGGCGGCCTACAACCTCCGGCGCTACTACCGAGCGACGACCATCTTCAACTAACCTGTCAGTGCCTGACGTTCCATCTGTTGCTCCACCGCAGGACGACAATGCTATGGATTTTACCCTGGTTACTACACCCAAGCGACGTCGCTCGTCCTTGGAGTCCACACTGAGCCAACGACAATCATCAGACTTCCCTCCTTTACCAATGAGCAACAGATTTGAGCCTCTCTCTACTGTCACAGCTGACGGGTCTCCTGTGATCGAGCCAAGACCCAAACCCACCAAAGAGGTTAAACCACCACCTATTTACATTTACGGCATCCAAAGTACTTACAACTTTACCAAAAGCCTTTGCAAGACCCTCAGAGAATCACCTCAGGTTCGGCATAACAAAGAACGTATTGTGATTCAGGTATCTTCTAGGGACGATTTCACAACTATAAAAAACTACTGCGAACAGACGAAAACTGAATACGCTACTGGCATCGCCAAAAGTGACCGACCCGTAAAGGTTGTCGTTCGCAAATTACCCATCGATACCGACGTCGCTGATCTTCAGTCTGCACTATTCACTTTAGGTTTTAAGCCGCTCACGATCCATCAAATGTCTCGTCGGGGTCCCACTGGTGGAGATAGAGTCCTCATGCCACTTTTTCTCATCTCCCTCGAGAAAACTCCAAATATACAGGAGATCTACAACATATCAGGATTGCTTCATTATAAAGTTTCATTTGAGCCTTATCGGCCGCCGAGTGTTCTGCAGTGTTACCGCTTCCAACGTCTTGGTCATTCACAAGACGGTTGCAAAGCTCAACCTAAGTGTGTCAAGTGTGGGCAAAGTCATTTTACGAAAGCCTGTGCGAAACCAGATGCATCTACGCCAGCAACCTGTGCAAATTGCGGAGGGGACCATCCAGCCAATTATCGCGGTTGTCCCGTCTTTCGCTCATACTCAGATGCTCTCAAGAAATCAACTCCTTCTGGCCGCAGCTCCGGTCCTACTGTATCAACTTCACTGGACAATAAGGCACCTTGCATCGACCGACCTCCACAACCAAATCAGGATGCTCCCTCTACGTCCAGCACACCAGATAGTGCATCTACACCATCCGTTAATGACTTTAATCTCCATTCACTCCTCACATACATCAAAACCTTCAACTTTGGCCGCATTATCTCTCATATCAAGAAAGGATTTACTAGACTTCGGGAAGCCACGGATCTTGCGTCCAAGGCTGCTGTCGTCATAGAGACATTTGTTGACATGATTGCTGATGGCTGCTTCTAACCAACCACTCATTCATCACACTATAACTGTTGTAACCTGGAATGCAGATGGTCTTACCGACCAGAAGCGTCTCCTAATTCGTTTTCTAGCAGAACATCAGGTCGATATCATACTTATACAGGAAACTCACTTCACTGCCCAGGTTACACACTGGAGACTGCCCAACTACCAATTATTTCGCCTCGATCGAGTTCAAGGACGGAAAGGAGGATTACTGATTGCCCTGAAACGAAGTTTCAAGGCTAGACAACTCCTTTTACCCCCGTTACACACACTAGAAGCTCTTGCTATAGAAGTCTTCCTCCCCGGGATTCCTCTCATATTGGTCACGGGGTACCGTTCTCCAGCACATGACTTAGATCCCAATGATTTCGACGTCATCTCGACCTTGGGCCCCAAGATCATCTTGGCAGGGGACTTCAATGCAAAAGATGGGGAATGGCACTCCAGACGTTCCAACGAAAACGGACGAATATTACACCGGCATCTGCACACATCTCCATTCATTGCCTATGGGCCACCTGATCCATCTCACCATCCTAAAGCAGGCGGAGAATCGGATGTGTTGGACATAGTTCTAAGCAAAGATACCATCTTAGCTACACGTCCTTACGTGATCTCAGCACTGGACTCAGATCATGATCCGGTCCTTTTCAAAATTTCGCATCGTCATATCTCCCGTCCTGCACCCGCTCATATCTCCCGAACTACGAACCGGGATGTCTATAAGCAGGAATTAAACTCTTTGCTCGACATAGCCGCTCGTCCAAATTCTCCTGCGGAAATTGATCAGGCGGTCGCCCATCTCACACTTGCTCTACGTACGGCTGACTCCCTCAGCACATCAATAATTTCTGACTCGCAGTCCGATCCACACTGTGACTCTCCAGTACTTCGTCTTTATATCCATCTCAAACGCTGGGCTCGAAGTACTTGGCAGCGCACTAGACATCCACTCTACAAAACACTATGGAACACCTTAAGCCGCAAAATCAAGACAATCACTAGAGGACAAACCGAGCAGTACTGGGAGACACTTTTTCGTGGGGTCACACTTAATGACACTAAAATCTGGCAGTATTCCCGCCTTTTCCAGCGCCGAGAGACTTCTCGTCAAACTCAAATACTGCAAGGTCCGCATGGGGTCATACATGACGACCAAGGGCAAGCAGACTTATTTGCTGCATCTCTAGAGCGCCAGTTTACACCTAATGGGACTCCTGTCGTTCCTCACATTCGGCAGGACGTTCGGGCCACTATGCGCATGCTCCATTTTCAACCAATACTTTCCCTGCCTGAGGTCGTAACACCAAGGGAAGTTGAGCGTCAAATTTGTCACTTGCCCAACACTCGAGTATTGTCACTCGAGTATTGGCGTTATAAACGGGTAGATGTGCGTTTGTCGTGCTCCCAAAAAGGAGCTCGGTTTCGCGAGAAATAGTGCGTTTCGTGTGCAGTGTGTGTGTTCATTGTGTGTGTGAACATTTAGTGAGAGAAACAATGAAAACAGTGTAACAATCGGTTAAGTGGTTCAAAAAAAAGAAGCAAAGAAAACTTTAATATTTTGTGTTAGTTACCATTAGAAAACAGTACACGTATTATTTAAAAGGAACGAAGATTCTAAAAAGTAAAAACTCATGAATCATCACTTCCTGCGTGGCTGTTATGAACTTCAATGTTGAGGTGAGTGATTTGTAATTTCTTATTATTATCGGTAGTTAGGCAATCCTCGTGGCAGTTTAACGGACCAGGTTGCATAAACACACAGGCGTACACACACGAACATTAAGATCTCTCAATATAAACCTATAGTCATCTTAAGTTGGAGAAGCATCAATGTATAGTGTAGTATAGGCAACCCTCCACACGTGCGCGCGTTGCGGGTTGTCCGTACTTTTTAAGGGGCAAGATGCAAAGAACTCCACCATCGGGGAGAAAACAAAAACAAGCAAGGGAAGAATCACCATTTGGTCACTCAAACCCACAAGACACAACTTCAAGAATGGAGGAAGAGGAAGCGCGTAAGAGAACAAGGGAGGAAGCATCACCAGAGGTTCAACCTCTCAAAAAACAATCAATCACTTCATCATACGGATTTGACACTATAGATCAATATGAAAGCGAATTAAGTTACTTAGAATCATTTCTAGACTGGAAAAAGGTAGGGAAGGTGCATTTAGACAAATTAAAGAAAAGAATGGTGGTTTGGGTTAAAGACAGAACACTGCTTGAGGGGAAACTGCAGCAAATTGAGAAAATAAATGAAGAACTTCAGGGTAAATACGAAGATCTCCAAAAAGAAAAAAATAATGATTGAAATGGAAATCATGGGTGGACACAAGGGTTCAAGATTAGAGGATAAACAAACAATCGAGAATCTACAGGAGATCATAAAAGAACAGAAAAAGGAAATAGAGGAATTGAGGAAGGATAAACAAGAAATAAGACAGGAAAGGGACAAACAAATACAAAAAATGGAAAGCGAACTCAAAGAAAAAACGTCACAACTGAGTAAATCAGAAGACAAATTGAATCAACTGGAAAAGGAAAATAAAAACTGTAGGAAGAAATTAAGGAACTTGGCTTAATGGTAAAAGATACGGAAATGAATTCATTGAAAAAATTTCCATCTTAAAAGAAAAAATGGGAAACACAACCATTAACGAAGAACTAAAGAAGATCACCAAAAAATTTGACAATCTAAAATCAGACAAAATGGAGACAGAAGAAGCGTCTACATCTCAAACATGGTCAGAGGTGGTAAGACAGGGAAGGAAGATCACTGAAAAGGAGAAAAAAATCTTGGAGGTATCGGCAAAGACGAAACCGGCACTAATCTTTAGGCCAAAAGAAGGGGAAACCACGAAACAAACAGTTCAAAGATTAGTTGAAGTTATAGACCCAAGGAAAGAAAAGCTAAAGATAACGGGTATGAGAAGTACAAAGGACATAGTAGTACTGGAGGCGGCCACCAAAGAAGACATAAACAGAATCAAATCGAAGGAGGAAATCAAAAGGAACTTCGACTTTGAGGAAAATAGAAAAAGAAATCCTCTCATGATCATTTATGGTGTTCCGTCCGACTTGAAAGATGAGGAAATCTTGGAAACAATGATTGAACAAAATTTTGAAGATAATCTTTCGGAAATAGCACAGCAAATTAAGGCCAGATTTCGTGCAGGGAAAAAGAATCAAAAGAAATGCCACTTAGTTATTGAAGTCTCCCCCAATATCAGGAACTACTTGATAAATAAGGATAAAGTCTACATCGACTACGAATCACATAAAGTTAAGGACTTCCTGGTGGTGCCGAAGTGCTACATCTGTCAGGAGTTTGGGCACATCGCAAAATATTGTGATAATAAAGATAAAGTAAGATGTAGACACTGTGGTACACTGAGGCACAAAAGTGAAGACTGTGACGAAAAGGACAAAAACATCTGCGTTCCTTGTAAACTAAGACACAAGACATGCCAAACTCCAAATACAGAGCAATGTGTATCCTATAGAGTAGCTCGTGAAAGGATAATTAGTAAGATTAATTATTGATAAAGACACCACACATAAAGGTAAAGCTAGAAAAAACAAACCCCCAAGCAAAATTAGAAGAGACAAAATAAGACTGGAAGCCTTCCTAGAAAGAAAGAGGAGAGGAAACGTAGCAACACAAAACAAATATATTCAAACAGAAGAATCAGAGGAAGCGAAGTCAATTCAGAGTGAATTCACATCTTTATTGGAGAATAGAAAGAAAAACAGAAAGAATAAACATAAATTGGAGGAAAAATTGGAAATACCTAAATTGGAAAATTCATTCATAAACGGTAAAGAAAAATACTTATTCCCACCCAACGAAAAGAAAATTCAAGATCAAACAATTTCGTCGACATCTCCAGATATTTCAGATAAGACACCAATATTTAAAGAACCAAGACCACTTTATGAGAAAATGGAGAGGCAATATAAATTAGCCAAGCTGGAAGATAAGCAGATATTAACGGTTGCGTTTAGGCAAATAACCAGGGACCTCCACGAGAAGGGAAGATCTATAACATATCCTGTACTTGAAGAAGTAGATAGGATGGAGTTACGTACATATGATTTACCAGCGAATGGTTGGGAATTAGTAGACTTAGTTGACGAAGCATTTGAACGACGCGGAATTTACTGGAACTTAGAAAACGTATATAAACAACTAGTCAATGCTCACGGGCGAATATATTTCGACTTTAGTAAATCCGGCAAGGAGGCATTGGTCCATACCAAATATGCATAATAAAATCACAAAATTAAAATTAGTGCAAAATAATGCTCAAAGATCCAAAGTTGCCACAATGGAATTAAGGAGATTTGCCGAAATAAATGAAATAGACATAGTAAACATCCAGGAACCATATACTATTAAGAGCAAATTAATAACATTTCCACCTACAGCAAGAATAGTAAAAGAAGGAAATGACCCGAAAGCCATAACTGTAATCATGAATAAAAATATTGAAGTTCTGAAAATAGCGCAATACTGTGATGAATGGACCGTTTGCTTAGAAGTAACGTTTGGTAATAAATTCTTTTGGTTGATAAATTCATACTTCCAATATAGTTTAGACATACAAGATTTCATACAGAAACTACAGAAAAAAATTTGGGAAAACCCGAGGAATTATTTTATTATTACAATAGATGCAAATGCAAAATCAAGCATGTGGAGCTCACCGATAACAGACGACAAAGGCGAAATCCTAGAAGATTTTATTCTACAAAATGGTTTAATAGTTCTAAACAAGGTAATAGACCGACATTCGTAGGACCGAGAGGGAAGTCCTTCATTGATGTAACTATAAGTTCCACTGAAATAGAAAAACAAATAGTGAGTTGGGCAGTCCAGGACAGTGTAACAACAAGTGATCATGAAGTCATAACTTTTAACATCGAAGATACTATTCTGGAAACAAAAAGAGAAAATTATAATATACAAAAAATAGACTGGAAACTCTTTGAAAAAAATTTACGTCTACCACAAATTGACGACTACGATGATGTAGAAAAATTAGTAATAGATATAGAAAATAAAACTAAGATCTCTCTAGAGAAATCAATTCTAGAAGGCAAATCAAAGAAAAAATATAACGACTTTTGGTCTCCAAAACTAGAAAGATTAAAGAAAATAACAAAAGCAAAAAGAAAGAGTTACCAATCCACATTAATTCCCATACTTAAGGAAAGAAGATTAGAGAACTATAGGCTAGCAAAACAAAAATACACAGAAGAACTATTAATCGCCAAAAAGAACAGCTGGGAAACTTTTCTTAAAAAAAATATAGAATTGGATCCATGGGGGCTTCCTTACAAACTAATTATGCAGAAAATTAACAATATAACGCTGACAACACTAAAGAATGAAGATAATTCTTTCACAAAAACAAGGGAGGAAACTATACAAAAACTGTCAAGTAAATTCTTCCCAAGAGATAATATAAATGAAGAAACAGATCAACAACAGAAATTAAGGGAAGAACATAGTCAAATTATTCCAAAAGAAAATGAAGAACATATAGACTTAGTAACAAATGAAGAGATGGAACACATAATTAAGAAACTGAAATCAGGAAAGGCCCCAGGTTTGGACGGAATAAAAAATGAAATTTACAAGAAGAAAAAAGAAATATGGATACCTTACTTAGTTAAACTATGTAATACTCTACTAAGGAAACGGAAGTTTCCGCTCTCTTGGAAGGAATCAAAATTAATAATTCTAATGAAGAGTAAGGATAGAGACCCAACAGATGTGAGCTCCTACAGACCGATATGCCTCCTCAGGAACATTTCAAAAATTTATGAAAAGACAATAGCTTCCAGATTAAACAAATATAGAAACATTGAAGAAGATAATCTGCAATACGGCTTCAGAAGTGGGAAATCAACTGAGGACGCTCTCAACGCTTTCGTGGAGAAAATCATAGAGTGCAGGAGCGCAAAAAAATATGTATTAACATTGTTCGTAGATATAGAAGGGGCTTTCGACAATCTGTGGATTCCGTCGCTAGTAAGAAGACTAAAAGATCTAAAAATGCCAGAATATTTAGTAAATACAATAAAAGATTATTTTCAAAATAGAAACATAATAATAAAAGAAGAGAACGGAGATATAATCATTAATACCCAAAAAGGATGCCCACAGGGATCTATTTTAGGCCCATTAATGTGGGATATTGAATTTCAGCCATGTTTGGAAGCATTAAATAAAAATAAATGCATGGATCGGGTAATAGCCTTCGCAGATGATCTTGCAGTAATAACCTCGGCAAACACAAGAAGAGAAATAGAAGAGAACTCGAAAGAAATAATAAGGATATTGCAAGACTGGAGTTTACAGTGTAAACTAAAATTATCAAAGAAAAAAAAAACTAAATTTATGATGTTCGGAACAAAATTGGTAAGGGATCCAATTATCAAAATTGGAGAAGAAAAAATAGAAAAAGTTAATGAATTCAAATACCTTGGCATTCAAATTGATGATAAATTAAATTTTGGACAACACATAAACTATATTATTGATAAAGGTCATAAGGTTACTAACAAACTTATAAATATTGCAAGTAACAAATACAAGCTCCCACGTAAAGTAATAAAAAATTATCATGACTCAATTCTAGGGGCAACCATGAACTATGCTGCTAGCGTGTGGTCCCACAGATTGTTAGAAAATAACACGTTAAAACAGAAAATAGAAAGACCTCAAAGAAATATAATGATCAGATTAAGCGGGGCTTTTGGTACCACTCCCCACAATGTGTTAGCTGTACTGATGGGGTTAAAGCCGATGCATTTATTAATAATTCAACGGGCGGCAACATACTGGCTCAAAAAAGGGGATAAAAATAGAGTAAAGGACTTAATTGGGATAGAAGTGGATAACATACAAGATATAGAAAAAGGAATATTAGACAAATGGCAAAGAGATTGGAATAATTCAGAAAAGGCAAGAAGAACATATAGCTTAATCCCAAACATAAGGGAAAGACTTAAATGGCACCACTTTGATCCATCTGCTGGCCTTGTCCACTTTCTCACGGGACATGGCCCCTATGGCCAATACCTTCAAAGATTTGGACTAAAAGAAGACGGAAACTGTGATTGTGGCGAATTTGGCACACCGGAACATTACATATTGTGGTGCCCTCTACTTGAGGATCGAATAAACGACAGGAATATCATAAGAACAAGAAGAATGGAAGATGTTATCTCCGATGAAAGAGACTTCAAAGTAGTAAATAAAATAACCACTGATTTTTCCCAACGGAGTAAAAAACAGTATGAGGAAAGGAATTTAGCAAATATGAACCAATAAGGAATCAACAGATTTGAAAGAGAAAGAAACGGAGTGTGTGAATTGGGTGTTTGTGTATTTCTTTTCGGACCGGAGGTCATCTCCTGGAACGCTGGTATTCCGCGTGCCCCGGAAGGAAACGCGTGAGTGAATGTGGGCTCGACACATCCCCGGCACAAACCGGAATGGAACTCCGGATGCGTCGGGCCGGAGTGAATTTTGAGTTTCGGTGGCGGGACGTCGTGTTCTTCAATAAACAAATATATAAGATATCATGGAACTATATAACGTTACGAATCAATACGAAAGATAACGTGACTCTCCGTGACTAAGCTACGTAGGCGCCATTTCCGTTTCCGGTGCGACGGCGGTGGGACACCACTGACCAGGGCCCACACTAAGTGCTCTGAGTGGGTCCTGGGCCCCAAGCCGTTGCTTGAGGGATCGAGGACGTACAAAACAACCGGGGAACATAAATTAGAAATATAAGATAAACAAGGCATTAGAGAAGAATACACGACAGGGGAATGTAGTGAGTGAAATGAGTGTAGTGAAATAGTGTTAAGTTGTGTTTCTCACACAGGAGTGAGATAGTGTGCTAGTGTCCAAACTACAAAAATTAAGTGTGGATAGGGCTAAATAGTGCTAAGCGATGTGTGTGATTAGTGATATAATTGGAGAATGTGGTGAATTCTCGCACAGGAGAGAGTCAAATCACACATACAGGTGAAACCAAAAAAATCATACAGGGAAAAACATGAACAAAACGAAAAAAAGAAGAGGAAATAGTACGGGAAAGGCTAAGTATAGATCAGAAGCAACGAATGATGAAAATGATAGGCCTGACGTCAAGTTCAACTCGAGTCAGAATCAAAGTAGATTAGTTAGATTATATAAAGGAAGATTACTCATTATCAGATAATAATTAGTAGTTAGGATCCTGTTTTTTTCTGTTTTTTTTTTTCAAATTTTATTGTTTGTTTTGTTTTGTTTGTTTTCTTGTTTTCATGTTCCTTGTCCTCGTCCTTGTCCTTGTCCCCGTTCCTCAAATAAATATGAACGATGAAATAAAGGTTGAAGAATGATATTGCAATGATGATAGCCCGTTTCGGTTCAAATCTTCAGGTGCCGAAACCGAAGAGGCGCGTCTGAGCAATAAAAAAAAAAAAAAAAAAACTTGCCCAACAAAAAAGCGCCTGGAGTTGATCAGATCCGCCCAGAACTACTGAAACATGGGACACGGAAGCTACTCCTCTATCTTGCTGCTTTATTTACAGGCATCCTTCAGGTTTGCTACTTTCCCCGTGCTTGGAAAGAAGCGAAAGTCATTCTTCTCCCTAAACCAGGTAAAAATCCGACTCTCCCAGAAAACAATAGACCAATTAGCCTATTATCTCATGTGAGCAAACTCTTCGAACGAGTGCTTCTCGCCCGACTTCACGAGCACGTCACCACTCTAGATATACTCCCCCACCATCAATTTGGTTTTCGTGCTAACCACAGCACAACAAGCCAATTAGTGAGGGTAGTCGACCATCTGACTACCTCTTTTAATCGACGACAATATGTTGGAGGTGTATACCTTGATATCTCGAAGGCGTTTGATAAAGTGTGGTTACCAGGCCTCATTTATAAACTTCGCTTACAGGGTTTCTCTTTACCTTATCTCAAACTCCTCACTTCATACCTCTTTCATCGCTTTTTCCATGTCTCTGTGGGACAGACCAAGTCTGCTCCCAAACCAATTCAAGCTGGTGTGCCTCAAGGCGCGGTTCTTTCGCCTCTGCTTTACACCTTATACACCGCAGACTTACCCATTGTGCCACACTGTTTTCCTGCAACATACGCCGATGACACTGCTTTCTTTACGAACAGCAGCAATCTTCGTCTTTGCTACCACTACATGCAGCGCCAACTCAATGTCTTTCAACGTTGGGCTACCATCTGGCGCCTAAAAATCAACGCGGATAAGAGCGTTGCAGTCTGCTATAGCAAAAGACGCAGCAGAGCCATCCATCGTTTATACTATGACAACATTGAAGTTCCGCACCGTCTGCATGCTAAATACTTGGGAGTTATATTAGATCGAGGCCTTACTTTTGGTCTTCATATCAGGGACATTAAACACCGAGCCCTTCGAAAATTGTCTGCCCTCTATACTATTCTGCGTTGCAGTGCCTTAAGTCATGAAACAAGACTCCACGTCTTTAAAATGGTAATTTTGTCCACAATCACCATGGCAACATGCGGCACTCTGTCACCTGCGCACGATCGAGAGTGTGCAAACCAGGGCAGCTCGTATCATAACAGGCCATGACCGATATACGCGTAATCGTCAACTTTTAGAGGACTTAAACATGTATCCTATCCGGGACGTGTTACATCAACACCATACTCGTTTTTGGGCCAACCTCCCCCGCCACGTCAACCCCGCTATAGCAGCCATTGGCACAGCGCATACACACCGACGAACTTACAGGACGCCACGGTTGTAGCATAACTATTTACCCACACTCTCCCCCTCACTGCGACAGTTGCAGCTGAAGGTCACATGACGTCGTCGTATCTCATATTCTAACTCACCCCCCAAAGGTCTATTCATTTTCTTTTCTATAGCTGTCATCGAGTCAGGGACTTTTGTCCGATACTCGACACAAAACCTCACTTTTAAGCTAAGCTAAGCTAAGCTAAGTTACTTGTCACAACTAAAACGTAACAATTATGCTTATTTTGATGTTTTGCAGAAGTGGATCGAAGACTTGGGTGTTTTCACGGTTGTGCATTTGCTTCAATAATTGGGAAGTTGAGAGGACAATATATTGTACCATAGATTTAGTCACACGGTTAAATTATGCTGATTTCATACTGTATTATCTAAATTCGATTACTGCAAACTTCCATATAACTTGTTTGGCGTGTGTTTCGCTTGCAATAAGCTAATTAAAGCTTGCCATTGATGAGAATACGCTTACAATTGGCTTGCGTTTGAGATAATTTGACTTGTGTTTAACTTGTGAAGACAAGCTTGCCCCAAGCCTTGCCCAGATGTAACTAACTAGCTTGCCACAAGCTTAGAGCAAGCTAATTGGCTTGCATAGCATAGCTTGCGGCAAGCTAATTGACCTTGCGACAGCAAGTTTGTGGCAACTTGCAGCAAGTTTAAATTGCTGTCTGGGTATTATTTGAGGTACAGATAATTGCTATTTTGTAATTTCGATCTACCTGAGCTAGTTTGTTACACGTGTTTGACGTTGATTTAAGGTTTATTTTTCTTTGCCTTCGTTGTATTTCACGAAACACTTTCAAGCAAAATGTGACATTACACTTTTCAAAGTACGATGATGGTTTTGAAGTGCATTCATTATCATGGTCTTTACGTCTTCCTTTCCGTAAAAAGTAATCCCTTATATCGAAGCGTACATTATTGAATACATTTGAACAGGTGACTACCAAGTTTGGTATATTTGACAGAAATGTTGCTCCTGAATGTCAGAAGATCCACATTGGGCTGAGTTGGTTTCGTAAACGTAATCATGAATGTACGATCATTATGTTAATAATTCGTGTAAATATCACCCGATACCACTTCTTGCCTCTTATATCAATTCTAATTTTTTGATCCAGCAAATCGAGATGGTCGACACCTCCCGTGTGATTATTGCAGGATGTTATAACGTGAGGATGCTCAACTCTAATATGTTCATCATGTAGTCGGCTCCACCTCTTCATTCGCGAAACAGGATGTACGCTTTTAAACTTTGTGCCAATTACAACACGTCGATTGTCATGCCTCGTAGTCGAATCTGCATTCATGTGAACTTCATACATATTTACTCAACTCTTTTGAATCAGTCAATGGATATACTGAGACACACGATTGCTTTGCAGAGTACGGGTTGTTCTGAATTCCAATTCACGAAGATGAATTGGCACATCTCTATTTGCAAAGAAATTCTCACATATAGAACATGACTTTTCGGATCATCTGGTATATTGAGAACCACTCTGGGATCTGAAGAAAAATATTCTCTTTCATTATGTATATTGTCTCTAGCACTCTCCTTTATCTTCATATCATTTCCATAGCAGAGATCAAATTTTTATAACAAGTTTTATAATCACACAAGAGAAAATTATCATTCTTTATCTCCGCACCACACCGACCTGTTTATCTCCATTGTGTCACTGTTGAAAATACAATAGAATATCTCTGTAGGTGATTTGTTTACAACATTTCTCTTTCAGTTCGCTCAAGTTGCTGTCAGTTTGTACACCAACTTGGGCAAGCTTTGTGTGTGATGCGTCCATTTCTCTCCAAATTTGAACATTATTATAAAGCAATTTTCTGTTTCTTCCATTTACTTTTCTACTGTAACTATACTAAAGCATAGATATAAATTGTATTCAATTGACCAAAGCAAAAAATTGATGTTATCAAGCGTTGAATAATGAATGATAAGCGTAAGAAGTCGACAAAATCAAGGGCGTTGATCTATCTATACATTCCCTTTTATTACTTGGTAATATATTGCTTTGGACCAGCGTCCTATTTATATGACACTAATGTTTCAACATCTATAGCACTGAAAGTTATAACAAAACTAAAATAACTTTCCTATAGTGTGATTGCCGCATACCTATTGCTACCTAATACATATAAACCAATTGCATTGCTTCCATTAAAAACAGAAAATAACGTTACCCGAATCATACCCAAATAAAGAAACTTACACGGGTAAATTTAAGTGTCTTTTTTTTACAGAAGGAAAGGAAAAATATATCAAAAAAATACAGTACATTAGGACAGGTCACCAATTGTTCCCTGTAATTAGCTGAACTCGAAAACTTTATTCTTCTTTGTTATAAAAAATAAAATATCAAGTGTCCTAAAAATAGGACGCTGGCTCCAAATGGGTTTTAAACCAAATCTTTCTCATCCTATACTACAAGTCGCGAACTGAAGAAAAAACATTAGGAATTAGTATTAAATGTTAATTATGCCATTTAAGTGAAAGTATTAAAGTTGACTTTTGAATTAACCTCCAATCGTTAACCTACAGGGTGTCCGAGAAGTCCTTCCCTGATTACAGAAATTGATAACTCAGGCTAGAAATAAGATAGAAATATGAAACTGGTGTTGAATTGTTTACAAACTATAAAAGTTTTGTAACTTTTACACATCAGTACACTTCCACATGAGCACCCTTGGTAGCACGTAGCACATCAAGGCGATATTCAATTTCCATCCACACATTAGCCAACATCACTGGAGGGATCGATGCAACGACTGTGGTTATTCGTTGCTGCAGGGTTTCAAGATCTGGTACACGTGTTCAGTAGACCTCATCCTTGACATAATCCCATAAAAAGAAGTCTAATGGGGTTATGTCAGGAAAGCGTGGAGGCCAAGCTGTTGGTCCATCCAATCCATCGCCCAGGAAATGTCCTATCGAGATAGGCACGGACGTCCAAACCCCAATGAGGTGGTGCACCGTCTTGCTGAAAAACGACATCGAGGCGATACTGAAGCAGCTGAGGAACAGCATACAGCTGCAACATATCCAGGTACACTGCAGATGTGATGGTATCCTCAGCGAAGAAGAATAGCCCGATAATTCGATCGTGCAATAACGCGCACCAAACATTCACCTTTGGACTGCCTCTGGTGACCTCCCTGACCTCCCTGGGGGGTTCTGAACCCCAAATGCGTACATTATGGCGATTCACTACTCCACTGACAAAGAATGTCGCATCGTCGGAAAAGGCAATTCGTCTGAGATAACCATTATCGTCCTCAATACGTGATAGCATTTCGACCGCAAAGTCATATCGACGTGTACCGTCGTCGGGCAACAAGGCCTGAACGAGTTGCACTTTGTAAGCACGAAACAATAAACGTTTGTGTAAAATGTCATGGATAGAGCTTTTTGGCATCTGTAATTCACGTGAGGCCCTGCGCACCGATTTCTTAGGACTTCTCAGAAAAGACTGCCGCACAGCCTCCATCGTGTCTGCTGAGGTTCTTGGTCGACCAGACCTCGGCAGGTCAGCAACCGACCCTGTGTTCTTGAACTTCTCATACCAGGCTTTAATGCTCTTGACATCAGGTGGAGTCCTCCCAAATGTTGTCTGGAATTGTCTCGCACCGTGGTAGGTGATCGTGTCTCATGGTACCACAGGACACACTGTGCCTTCTCCTGGTTGGTTGGCATGGCTTCTTACTTACGTACTACAAACCTAAAACAAAAAAAAAATTGTGACTTGGTAAAACAGAACAAACATAACACAGACAAAAACTTTTATACTTTGTAAACAATTCAACACCAGTTTCATATTTCTATCTTATTTCTAGCCTGAGTTATCAATTTCTGTAATCAGGGAAGGACTTCTCGGACACCCTGTATTTCAACCCCAAACAATGTTTCTTAATCATTGCGGAAAAAGTATAGCAACGTTTATGAACATTGCATTTTTTTCACAAAAGTTACTGATATTTGGTAGGGCATATTTAAAAAAATCAGAACTAGCTTGCGGCACGAAATACATACAACATCCGTAAATTTCGCCTAAAGTTATAAAATTAAAAAAAAAAAAAAAAAAAAATCTGGGAACAAACAGACATGCACATAAAATAATTTTCGTCTTAAATTCAAATGGTGATTTCCCCGTTGGAATAGTTTACGATTTACAAACACTATGTTACGAAGAGAAGAAAGTAGGATTGCCTTGTTTCCCGTTCAAAACGGGATTTTCCCTAATCATCCTCTGCATAACACTCGTTTTCATACTGTACTGTACATACCTCCATAATTGAATACATAACTGAAATTATTATCCTCCATAATTGAAGTAACAGAACAGAAACGGGATTTTACTTATTTTCACTTCAAATTAATTTATTTCGAAATTTGATTTTAATAATCACTTGATTATTTAAAAGAAAATCAAGTGATTTAAATCAGAATGATTTATCAGAATTAATCCAATGCTCCAGATTAAATCAGAATTAGTCCAGTGCTCCAGATATAGCACTTGACTAACTTCTTACTAAGTCCAATAAATTATTATAGACTACCAACTGCTCACTTAGACAATTTATGAAGTTCACTTTAACGCAACAGTTTTATACAAATTAGATATCTGGATAGATACTTAAATATTGTTAGCATATTTTAAGTACTATCAAATATCATGACATATAATTATTAGTTTTAATTAACTGAAATGAGAAGAAAATCAAAGCCCGCTGGCGAGAGGTTAACTATTCACTTTAAAAATACCTGTACCCTTTCAAAGTAATAAATGCTGGTACCGTACGGTATTGGTTTCAAAGCAAATAGCTGTTTCTGTTTGATTAGTTACTTCGAAATAATTTTTAAAAATAAGCAAAGATTTTCGAGACATTGGAGACGAATCAAGATTTTTACGAGCAGTCTCGACTGAAATTCGAGTCGAAATTCGAGACATGTCTTGACTCGTGCGCATCCCTACTTCTCGGTTCGGCTCCATAGTGAATGAGCTGTGAGCAGAGTCGCTCGAGCCGTTGACAACCCTAAACCCGGGCCGAGTAGTTTTGAACATGTTTGGCCGGAGCCCTATAACTTTTAACAAATTTTGGCTCAAGCCCGAATACTTGCTCCTCCGGAATTCAAATTGCAACCTCATGAACAACGTTCTTCCCTTCTAGACTTCACGACTACCTAGGTAGCAGTCAACTAGTTCTTATTATTCAGATACAAACCGCCTATCTTCACGTTTATGCACGGTGTTATAATAATAATAATAATAATAATAATAATAATAATAATAATAATAATAATAATAATAATAATAATAACAATAATAATAATAATTATAGTAGAAGTAGTAACTGATAAGAATTATATTGTCTATGTGGAATAATTCAAGAGTGTACTTGAAACTACATACAGGATCTAGCTCGATTTGGCTCGTTTTGGCTCGACTAGACTCGAAACTCGAGCAAAATTCGAGTCGAGTTTCGAGTCGAATTGAAGGAAATTTTTCGAGCCGAGTTTCAAAGAAAACTCGCTCGAACTCGCTCGTGCCCATCCCTAATAATGTATCATGTCACAAGGCCTGGAGTGTGATAGAGTGATTCGAGGAACACAGATTCGAGTTCCAAGTGATGTGCCCCAACTCGTCGGATCTGAGTGTGATTGAACGTGACGTCAGAACGCATCGCCCCCTCCCCGGAATTTACGGGAATTAGGTGACCTGTGTGTGCACATTTGGTCCAACTCTCTCCAACCTACCAAGGATCATTGCATACTGCCAAGGACCATGACAAGACGCGTCGCCGTTGTCATTCGTGCCAAAAGCGGACATACTGACAATTAGGTAGGTATTCTTAATGTCCTGGCTGATGTATGCATATATTTTAACTCGTATATTTTGTCTCGACTCGAATTTTGAGAAGTCTCGTCTCGAATTCGAGTCGAGGCGAGACACGAATCGAGACAGAAACATATTTTCGAATCGAGGCACGAGTCAAGACAACATTTTCTCAAGACGAGTCGAGACAGGCTTCAATCTCAATTTGACTCGACTCCTGTGCATCCCTACCAGTAGCAAATAATTTACGAACAAGTAAGAGTTACATATTCATAGAAAAAAATGATAACTTTGTACAATGAGCAAACTAAACATGATATTGTGTATAGTCAATTTAATTTTCCTTTCTATCAGAAGCACTTTTTAAGTTAGGTGCTAATTGTAATTTATTATTTGAACAGTTAAAAAAAAAAAAAAAAAAAAAACGAGTAAGCACGTATCCAAGCATTTTTATAAATTTCCGTATTAAGTGAGGAAGAACGTCAATTTCTATAAATTTTGTTCATTTAAGAATGATGACAATGAGCTTGTATATCTCGTGTTCACGACGGAAAGGATAAACCGCATGAAGTGATTTGTTTTGTACTATACTGTATTTAGCATTTGGCTCCAGTCGGATTTTTATAATGTTACATTCATTTATACTGTATGTATCTCATAAGATGAAGAGATGAAAGTAGACATATAAATATCTGGTTTTAAGATGTGAGCACATCTTTGTCTTCAAATGTCTGTTTTGAAGGGGAGAAGGGACAAGTTCCAAATACGTGGTCAATATGTCAAAGTGAAATCGTGATTGTCCGTGTGATCATCACCGGGAAATGAATGAACCGTTTGAAATGAATTTGTGCAAATATTTAGTACTTACAAAGAAAAGGCTTAGCTGACGTCCCTGAAACTTTGACAAAATTTGGATATAATTTAGAGAAGGATCAATTATGAATAAATATAAAATTTCAAGCAGAAGTGTACACAAGGCGAGATAAGGATATGAAGTTTAGCATTGGAAGTCTTTGAGATGAATAATTTGATGTGAGCGAACGAAGACATAAACAAGTAATTTTTAATAGGGTTTTGCACTTATGCTGATTTTCCAATAGATTCAAACACTTAAAATGAGAAGAAAATATACGAATTTCACATTCATCCGATTTAGCATTCATTGCGTTACCCCCATCCGTAGTTATCACTATATCATGACAACATCCTTTTTTTCACTAGTATTAATGTTTTTGGTTTTCAGTCTGTTAACGTCTCTACGGTGACCTATATGTCGAGTTTCCATTAATATACTAATCATTAGCTTGATGGTCACACATCCCATCACCACCACCTAAAATCCTTCTACCATGTGTTGTCATCAAACGTACCATCTCCCTTATTGTGTACCTCCAATCTTTCTATTTTTCGACTCGTTATCAAACTCCTGAGATGAACGTCGGCAAAATATTGTAAATAAAGTCTACTGCTTCCAAAATGTAGCTCCTGTCTTTCAATTATTTGATTTCACGCAACGGGAAAATTCTGTTTGACAGTAATCTTAAGGGCACGCGTCTGACAATTATTTCACTCGAGTGAGTTGATATCGAGTGTGACACAACGGATTGGGACTTAGATAAAGGCGAAATTCTGGAGCCATTATCCACAGGACAGCATGACACGTTATTGACGAAAACTCTTAATAGACAATAACCAAAATTTAGAACAAGATTAACATTGTATTATCACCAAACTAATATTTGTACAAGTAACAAATGCAAGGGAAAGAAAATGAAAATAATAAAGACTTCTTGAGATAATTCTTCGCTAAAAGAATCTTCTGTAGATATTCCAATAGTAAGTCTCAATTTCGAGAAAATTTCCAAAATTCTTTTTTAATTTAAGAATAATAGTAGTAACACAGAGGTAAACAATAGATTATGTGAGGGTAAGTTTTTATACATAAGGTTTTCATAAAAATGATAAGTAACAACTGCTGTAGCAGTAGTTGAAGTAGGATGGTAGATACAAGACACAACAACAACATCTAGTTAATTACAGAAATGCGATGATGAGTGATGATAAGTTTATCATTATTGATCCAAGTAAGCTGTTAAAGTCGATAGAGAACGAAAGTATGATGCTAAAACAGTAACACATAGATCGTAAGTTAAGCAGCTCCTATTCTCATCAAGTTGATAAACATGACTATTTCCAGGAAACACAAGTATCCATTATTCAGATATGATGCAATATGCTTCTGCGGTCATATCCAAGTAATTCATCCACACTTTATATTTACTACACATTATTAAGCTTTATTTCCTATATTCCGAACAAAATACATTTGATTTTCCTTTTTATAGACATCCTTATAGAACGTCAAGAAATATATATATATATATATATATATATATATATATATATATATATATATATATATATATATATATATATATAACCGGGTTTGAAGAAAACGGATAACCGATTTCGGTGAAAATCCTTTTTTGGAACATTTCAAAACCCGATTTCTTTTTTCCTAAAAACCGAAAAACCGGTTTTTGTGCCTACCACTAGTTTCAATAGATCGCGACTATAGGTCTGATAGTTTATCTTTACGCTCTCTTAATACTGTGTTACTGTTGTGCAACATTGATGACTTACAGTACTTGATATCACTACGACCCGAATATGGCGACTATTAACGTTAACCATATGACTTTTACAGAGGTGTAATTGAAATGTATAACTGAGAAGCCAGACAGAGTGCCGTAACTTGAGGGTGGTATCTGGGGGCAGACCACCCCCAACATCTTCTCGCCTCAGTTACTTTAATACGCTCACCTTTGAGTCTAGTTTTTTTTTTTTTATTACGTTATACTCGTCATGTAGTTCAAACTAAGCGGGAGAAAAAAATATATCGCAGTCTTCTCGTTTTCGAAATATGCGCATGCGCACAATTATTTGCGCATTATGCGCAGTTCTGCGCAGGTGCAGACAATTCGTTTTAATTCCTTTTTAAAGCTATCATGTATCTACTATGGCTCGCTAAGTTTGCTTGATCTCGGTGGAGCCGTTCTCGAGATATCACGACAAATGTAATCTTTAATGAATCGACAGTATCGCAGAAACTACAGCTTTTTCGACAAATTTCTACTAGTTACATTAGTTTTGCAAGGTGTCCTATTAGTCTACCAAGTTTCATCAAAACATGTTGTTGTGGTCCAGACACTTTATGGATGTGTCACAGGCCCTTTCATTGAATTCGGTAATCGCAGAATATCATAGTATTTAAATCAACAACAGAATATAGATGTTTTCTTCTTTTTCCATTCTTAAAATTTTTCCGACAATAAAGTTTTTAAAAGAGACTTCCATGGTCTATTTATACTTCCATGGTCTATTTATAATGATACTTTAAGATGAACTTAAATACAGATATACAGGGTGGCTCATTTTAATCTTTCCACAGAAGTCTCAAAAACGGTTGAACATAAATGAACGAAACAAAATCTCAAATAGCAAATGGCATGTCGGACACCGAATAGTGTTGTCGCTGCGCCTTCCAGGGCCGCCCTTCAAGTGGACTCAGGACCCAACTTTAAAATTTTAAATAGAAACATGGGGCAAGTGATACATCGTCCGATAGATCTTTAAAAACTAAAAAGCGTTGGGGCAAAATATTTTTCTTATCGGTCATCATATTCAAGATTTGCGCCAAAACAAGATGCCTGTATCTGATAAAACGTCCAGTACTACTAGGGTCTAATATGGAAACGGTTGGAAATAAATGAACAGTCAAAAAGTGAAACAGGAACGCGTCGAATAATGTTTTCGGGGTGCCCCCAGGGCCGAGTTTCATGGGGGTCTAAAGCCCAACTTAGAAATTTTAAACAGAAGTATGGGTCAAGCGATACTTAGTTCGATAGATCCTCAAACACTAAACGGCGTTGTGGCCAAATATTTTTCATATGGGTCATCATTTTCAAAATGCCTGCCAAGACATGGTGCTTGTATCAGATAAAACGTCCAGTATCACTAATATGAAAAAAGTTGGAGATAACTGAATAGAATAAAACTCGTATAGGAAATTACAGAGGGAATTTATCATTCCGCGGATCGAGAATAATGCAACGGAGAAAAACATTATTAAAGAATAGTTGACATAATACAAAACAGAAAATGTAATTTTTAAAAAATTATCTTTCCGACCTCCCTCTGTAAGTGCATGAAGCTGGAATAAACGGTAAAATCTGAAATGAGAACCCAACTTTTACTCGTAATAGGTATGGTTTGTCCGAAACACTTGTGTGCACACGTGACTGGTGCTGTAATGAATACAAATAAGGTGATATAAGGTGAATAAAAATAAGGAAAACTCAAGTTTAACACCCATTTGTATTGCAAAATGTGATTAAATGGGGAAAAAGAAGTAACTGATATGAGAAGCAAAGGTTTTAATAATACAATTTTGGAACTTGCAAACATTTTGCCTGCCCCTCATAATTTATCGCAATGAGAACAAGATGTTCCAGAGGCATCTACATCAGTATGTACCGTTTCGTTGCTGAGGATCACAACTGAAATTACCGATGAAAGTTATTCGGAATGTAACTGTGGACAACATTTCATTGAATCTCATATTCTATCACATGCAAGAAGACATAGAAGGAAAAGAATCGAACGAATATCGCGCAGACGACTGTTGAACGAAACCAACTTTGTACACATTGTTCTAAAATTCCATTGTTCGACAAATTTGTTTCGCATTTCAGTTGATTCATTTTGGCATCAAATCATTGCCTGCAATCAAAATAGAAGGTACCATTTAAGAATTTTACATACTTTGTCCCATTACAGAGACACCTACCTCTTATAAAAACACATTTCAGATAACTTTGTTTCGTAGATACAATTTGCAAAAACTAAGCTCCTCATTTGCAATTTCACCGTTCCTTCCCGCTTCACCCACTTACGGAGTTGGGTTGGAGCGATAATTTTTTAGGAGTTAGATTTCCTTCTTTGCATTATGGCACTTTCATCTAATTTTCTTTTCCTCTGTTGCAACATTCTCGAGCCGTGGAATGATAAATACCTTCCGTGATTTTATATTCGATTTTCTGTTCTGTTCATTTATCTTTAACATTTTCATATTAGTGGTACTAGACCTTTTATCTGATACAGGTACCATGTCTTGGTGGTCATTTTGAAAACCGTGATCCATATGAACAACCTTTTGCAACAGCGTTCTTTAGCTTTTAAAGATATGTCGAACGAGGTATCACTCACTCTGTGTTTCCATTTACAATTTTAAAGTTTTGTCCTTGGCTCCCATGAAGGGTGGCCCTGGGAGTCACCATTACAATACCAATCGATGTGCCCCATGACATTTCCTATTTGAGTTTTTGTTCGGTTCATTTATGTTCAACCGTTTTCATATATCTGGTACTGTGCGTTTTGTGTGATACAGGCAATATATCTTGGCGACTACTTTGAATACGGTGACCGATATGAAAAATCTTTTGCCACAACGCCTTTTATTTTTTAAAGGTCTATCGAACTAGGTATCACTCGCCCCATGTTCCCGTTTAAAATTTTAAAGTTGGACCCCGGGCCACCATGTAAAGCTGCCCTGGGTGGCGCCCCAGTATCAACACTCGATTTGCCGCATGGCATTTTGTATTTGAGTTTTTGTTTGGTTCATTTATGATCAACCGCTTTCGACATATTTCCGTATAAAGATTAAAATAGACCACCCTGTATAATCCGGATAAAATTGATAAAATTAATTAAATTCAACAGAACTTTCTAAAATGTTTACGACAAACTGTCTGTGACATTAAAATGATCTGCGGATTGTGCGTCGAGCTACAGAATTAGCGGTTGTAGCCCACTTAGCGGTGCAGTACACTTATATGAAATCGATATAAGTTATCATGCAAGCATCGGAAAATCTGAAAACGGTTTTAGATGCCAAATTTTAACAAAAGAAACACTGACCAAAGCTTAAAACTCACTGTATTTTAAATTATATGTTACGGTTTCGGATATCTAACATATCCTTCTTCAGACACTATCGAACATAAATTAAAATAAATGAAGGTATTATTACAATAATAATAATAATAATAATAATAATAATAATAATAATAATAATAATAATAATAATAATAATAATAATAATAATATCGCTCGTTTGAAGCCAAATTGATGCAGGAAGCATTAAATTCGTTTGGACTTCCAAATTATTATGTATTTTATTTCGCAGTATTATAAAAAAAGGAAAAGTAAAGTATACTATTTCTTGTGATGAAAAGTATTTTTCATAAAATCTTAGTTAATATCTATTTTTATTTACAAAGTAGACAATATTTAAGAAACAGCCTGAACGCTTTCCGTCACGTTTTTTCTTTCTTTGTCAAATAATCTTTGTTTAGTGCCTTACGGATACCATATTCCACATAAGTAAAGCCCCATGTTAAGCGGGTTTGCACATTCAGACTTTTAATTATGAAAACATTTACGATCGCAGCAATCCCAATCATTTCAAGGATGTAATCTGTGATATGTGGGTTATTAGGACAAAATCGAATGTGATTTATTCGAGTAAGACTTCTATACATTGCAAGACCTGTAATGTCCAAATATTCACCAAAAACTCATAGTCGTACCGACATAAAGAAGCGAGTGTGGAGCAGAAAGCAACATTACACGAAAATCAAAAAGTGCTCTGCAAAGCACATGAAATAGTTGAGGGGTTTGGGTTTGTCTATCAATCAGAAGTTCATGTTTTCAAACCCAGTAAGAAGTCTGTTTTTTTCAAAGTGTCTTTCTATTTTCATCAGAATACTGAGAAAATTTCTTTGAATAACTCTTTGCGAAATTCTTTTCTTTCAAAATCGATTGGAACGGAACATTATATGAATTTCAAATCTAAAACACATAGCTGGAAACAAAATAGTAAGTATGTTCAATACTCCGTTTTTATCCTCACACATGTAATGAAAAACTATTTATGAACATTGGTGAGCTCAAAAGATTCCTGGGAATTGTCAATATATGAAGGAGGGAAAACTGCTGGTTGTCCAGTTTGAACGCGATCGAAGATATGGCCCCGAAAGGAGAAACTTCTTAGGACAGGCTCTGAAACTCTCCTTCAGATCACCCCCTGAATTCATTATTGTTTGAAAGGGTTTCTTAAACAAATTGAAGATGACATTTATTTCTCGTTCTACATTTTGAAATGGCAAAATTATAATTTAAAAAGAATTATAATATGAAAAATATAAAGAATTATAATAGTAATGAAGTAAATATTATCATGTAAATTATTGATATCTTGTCGGATTAAAACTCGAATATTCGTTTGGATTGCACTTTCAAGTAAGTCCTCTGTATATAATTCTCAATGGAAAGGCATGTGTAACCCCAATTACTTAATATTTGCACTATTATATTTTTATTGTTTACTATGTTTACTATTCAATCTTATGTAACCCAAAGCAAAATCTCGCGATGAGTCGGAAACTTTAAGACACTTTTCTCTACTATTTCTGGCTAATGCGCTTTCCCAGTTTGTAATATTAACACTTTAAATGTGCACTACTACCTCGCTAAAGATGGCCCGAAGTTCCCTTTACAATGTTTGCTTTCTTCTTGTGAACTATGTTCAGTAAATCATTTTATTTAAAGAAAAGAAACGAAGTGGTGTAAGGCGATTGGCTGTAGATCGTAAAGCATTCCTAAAGGTTAGTTCGAATCCCACTATGTAATATGTTTTTCCCGTACTCGAAGATTATGTTTGTGTTCCTATTGGATTCAATTAAATATAATTTCAAATAGAGATCAAAATAGGTATATTTATAGAAAGCATAAGTAGTATATGTTTTTGTTGAGTTCATTTATTGAGTAGTCCAGACATTTCTGATATTATTATTATTATTATTATTATTATTATTATTATTATTATTATTATTATTATTATTATTATTATTATTATTATTATTTGAATTAGCTAAAGTACGAAGTTTAAAATGAGGCGATGCAACAATTGCGTAAACTAAATGATATTTTATTTGCTATTATTCACTAGTCCAATATACATTGGCGAGATTTTGCTATTGTATACATATAATATTGGATAGTAAACATAGTACAATAATGAATATATTAGGAGAAATATTGATCTAGTTTTAATCCGACTAGAAATCGATAATTTACACGATAATATTTACTTTATTAGTACTGTAATTCTTTATACGTTTATATATTATAATTTTCTTTATGTTATGATTTTGCCATTTCAAGATGTAGAACGAGAAATAAATGCAATCTTCAATTTGTTAGGAAACCGTTTTAAACAGTGATGATTTCCGGGGATAACCTGAGGGAGAATTTCAGACCCTGCCCTTCTAAGAAATTTCCCCTCTCGGGGCCATATCTTCGATCATGCTCAAAGTGGACTACCAGCAGTTTTCCCTCCTTCATATATTGACAATCCCCAGGAATCTTCTGAAATCACCAATTCTCATAAATAGTTTTTCATTACGTATGAGAGGATGAAAATGGAATATTGAACATACTTAATATTTTGTTTCCAGCTATGTATTTTAGATTTGAAATTCATATAATGTTCCGTTCTAATCAATTTTGAAAGAAAAATATTTCCCAAAGGATTATTCAAAGAAATGTTCTCGATCTTGTTATGAAAATACGAGCACACTCAAAACAAACAGACTTCCTCCTGGGTTTGAACACATAAACTTCTGATTGATGGACGATTGACCCAACCCCCTCGACCATTTCATATGACTTGCCAGAGCCTCTTTTGACTTTTATGTGAAGTGGTTTTCTACTCCATACCCGTTTTGGTTCATGTCGTTACGACTATGATTTTGTGGTGAGTATTTATATGTTACAGGTCTTGCAATGTATAAAATAGGGATGGTATCGAGACGAGACGAGACGAGACTTTGTACAGTCTCGGTCTCGTCTCGGTTGATAAGTAGGGGTCTCGGTCTCGATCTCGTCTCGAGTCAAAAATCACCGTCTCGGTCTCGGTCTCGTCTCGGTCAACAGATGCTTGTCTCGATCTCGGTCTCGGTCTCGAAGGCCAAGTCTCGGTCTCGTCTCGAGTCTCGTCTCGAAAGTCTCGAAATAAATAGTGTAAAATTAAAATTGTAAAGGTATTATTATCGTACAGCCTGTCGTTTCCGCTTCTTACTTTTTGCCTTCAGTCTTGACTTAAAATTATGATGTGATGAACCTCTTCGTAGCTAATTTGCTAGCGCTAATGCTTTCTATGCGTGTGTTCCAGGTTCAATCATCAGTGGGTATAACATACCTGGGATAAAACTCTAATAGTAACCCATATTTCACTTTCAGCAATAGACCTTGTCTCAAATAGCCTCAGTACTGCCTATACAATCAAACTCGATTAAATTAACTCCAGTGCTATACAGTAGTTTATTTCCTTCCTTTGAATCAGAATTGTTCAATACCTCCTAACGGATAACGCAACATATAGGGGCACGAATGTATTTAATCGCGCCGAAATTGAAATTTTACAATTTCTCAGTTATTATCCAATACATTCTGCTTCGACTGTCATTTTAAAAACAGAATATAACGTTCATTATCTTAACAAAGAGAGTAAATTATTACTACAATATATTTTGTTTCAAATTGACCAAATGCTTTATTACCGTTTCACATATCATTGTTTAATTGACACTTTAAAACAGGAACTTCTTTAACCTTGTGGTGGAAGCTACGGCACTCATCTTTGCTATCTGTGGTATCGGATTGGATCATGAAACAAGTTAGATTCAAAGTCCGATGTTTCGTAAAGTACATTCTGTTTTTTTACAAGTTCATAAGGTCGTAATGTATTACATAAGCATATATCCAGTGCTGTAACATAGATTAAGCTTATTCCTGAGCTCTCAGCGGTGCATGTGATCTTTATTCGAGAAAACAAATCGTGCGTTCATTACGTTGAAATTTTATATTGATTGAAAATTACTTGCGAAACATGGACATAGGCCTATATATTTTAGAAGTATATAGGTAATTCGAGCTATATGTATCTATTTTTTCTGTCCCGACAAACCAACTCATTCTTAAGTTTCTAGTTTTCTTGTTTATTAATTTTCGTAGTTTTGCTGCTGCAATATGAAGGATTATATATATATATATATATATATATATATATATATATATATATATATATATATATATATATGCTGTACGAATTTCGGTAAATTTTGGATCTGTTTTTACCCTACCTTACCTTTTAGGGGTAGACTATGCTAAGTCACTTTTTGGTTGAAATTCAGTTAACAATACTTTTTTAATAGACTATGTTCTTTCTAGTGGTGTAATAATGCAAGTCTAAAAACAACCTATTACTTTGTAGCTACTTAGTATTGTTTGAAAAACAGTACTATATGTCTTACTTAAGGAACCGGTTTTACGCTTCTGTAAAATTACGAAATTATGACTGTTTAGTTTACCGCTGAGGTCCAGATATAATAAAATCATAACCATAATCATAATCAACCATTACCAATCCACTGCTAGATGAAGGTTTTTCCAAGTCTTCTCCACAACTGTCTATCTTGAGCAATTCTTTTTCAGATTACTCCCCAGTTGTTCTTGATTTCGTCAAACATTCTTGTATAAGGACGTTTCCGAGGCTGTGTTTATCTCGTGGTATCCTGTCTAGAATTGTTTTTGTCCATCGATTATAATTTCTTGCAATATGTCCAGCACATTTTCCAGCCCATGTTAAAAAATATTTCATTAGTACCAGTCATTAGTTGCCAAATAATTCATTTCTACTGCATATATTTGGCCTACAAATAGTTCAAATCCGCTATTTTTGGAGCACAAACAAGCTAGTTTTTGACCTTCGAATCTGACAACATTGACTCAATGATTTAAATCAACACAATCAACCTCCATTTGGTCTAGCGGCTGCCACGCTTGACTTCGGTTCGCGAGGTCAAGAATTCGATTTCCGGTGGGGGTACAGTTGAATGACCGAAGTGGTTCGGATTTCATTAGCTCCACGTCTCCTTTAGACGCCCTAGCATAATCGTGGAACGTTTACCTAAAACAAACCAAACCAAAAATCAGCACAATGTGTATTACTAACTGTAAGTCCCTGAATAATTGCATATAGCTATATATAGTATGAATCGAGTTTGAGGTGGTCGGTGGTCAAACTAAAACAAGTGAAATGTAACTTGGATGTAATTAGAACTTTTAAATAAGCATGGATTTGTGTACATCAGGCCTAAGGCTTAAGGTAACAACTAGTGCTACTGATAAGTTATCATTTACATTTAACCCGGGAACGGTCGACAGGTGAGCGCAGCGCTCTCCCTGGTTTATGTTTTCGTTTTAAATCTACCCTAGTGGGGTCACAGACTTGAGGCGCGGTCTAGCTGTCTCTTGATATCTCTTGTGTGTGAGAGTCAAGTGTAAACTTTTCATGTTCTTCTGTTGGAGTAGCACTGGCCTTATAAATGTGACTATGCGTAATTTGTGAGCGCCACGCTCACCTGTCGACCGACGGCGTGAGTGATGTTTCCGAGATCATGGACAACAACAAGGAGCAGATTCAGCTATGGCTTGCGAAAAAAAAAAAAAAAAAAAAAAACTGTATGATACGCTTCCTGTGAAGTGCCAATCTGTGGGAAACACACTGTCAGCATCTGCTGGAAGTGAAATGGGTAACATCAAGACAGTGATGAGATATGGAGTAGAACAGTATCTTATTGAAATACCTACTGTATGTATCAAGAGACATAAGTAGAGTGTTTACACTAACAAGATATTTATATCTTTAATTTCATTACAAATGTTTCCAAATCAAAATATAAATAGTATGAACATATGAAGAGCTGAAAACTAGCTCAAATTATGTAAATATATGTTTAGAAAATGTAATCCTTAGGTGATAATGATAAAAATGTAATATTACGCGACAATGATAATCAACTAATTGTATTGTTTATGGGATAACAGAAATTGATTTCATGAAAAACTTTGATAATAAAAATAGATATAATTTGTAATTTAAAAATATATATAAACGCATTATAATTTTATTTGCGATTTTATATAATAATAATAATAATAATAATAATAATAATAATAATAATAATAATAATAATAATAATAATAATAATAATAATAAATCACAAAATGTCAACATATAGAAATGTGTTCAAAATAAATCCCTATGAAGTCATAAACAGCTATAGAAACGATTATATTGTAAGTGAGCGCCGCGCTCACTTGTCGACCACTCGCGTTACAAATCAACACTCAACCGTTCCCGGGTTAATTTCAGTTACAATTTGCATTTACATGTATTGCTGGAACGAAAACTTTGACATTAACATTATAAGGCTATGAAAAACATTGTCTTTTGAAAACATTCTTGCACCATAAAACAAATTAGGAGTAATTTTAAAATATTTTTCAGTTTAGCTACGCTATTTGCACTATATTTAGAATAATATTTAGAAATTTATTTAAGTTGGCAACATTGCTTAAAATAATGGAACTGTGACTTGTAATTAAAACCACAAAAAACTGTTGTTGTAATGTTATACTGTAGAAGCAAACGTAATCAACAATCATTACAAAAAATTAACACAGATACGTTATTTTAAACAGTATAACAATCACTATCCATGTGTTTGGTATCTCTGAAACAGTTTGAAATAACAACTGTTGCAAATGACATTATGATCACTTACGTCTTTTGGAAGCATCTACACGATGAGACGTGATATGTCAGCACGTTTTGGAAGTAAAGTCTTTAGAAAATGTTAAATTTTCCATTTCTTGTAACTTTGTTCCTTCATTCATTCGAAATACATTATACTATGATCATGACGCTAAGATACAATTAATGCGCATTGCACCGTCCATGCCATTTTAGTTATTAGAGATCTCCATAATGTTGATGTTAGTGATACTGTATTGTCCTTTGTTACACTGAATAATGTATGTGGTAAAGTGGTTTTATTTAATATCTAAAATAGAAATAGGTAATACCTTACATAGTGCAATTTGAGAAAATGCAACTTTATTTTGCGTTTGCAACACTGCATGTTTATCTAGTGGTATTGCAGAGTATCTAGAAGAATTTTCCTTTCAATACTTCACACAACATTGTACAAAATTTCAACATTTTTAATATATATATATATATATATATATATATATATATATATATATATATATATATATAGGCGCGGACCCAAGGGAAGGGCTATAGGGACTATATCCCAATTAAGGCTCAGGTATACACTGAACGAAATGAGCTTCAATCCTGCTTTACACTCGATAAAGAGGCAAAGTATGGTTTAGCTCCTCCCCTGATCATATCCTGGATCCGCGCCTATATATATATATATATATATATATATATATATATATATATATATAGAGAGAGAGAGAGAGAGAGAGAGAGAGAGAAAGAAAGAGAGAGAT
Organism: Thermobia domestica; assembly: GCF_964235325.1. Taxonomy (NCBI): domain Eukaryota; kingdom Metazoa; phylum Arthropoda; class Insecta; order Zygentoma; family Lepismatidae; genus Thermobia; species Thermobia domestica. The sequence continues at coordinate 80,923,545 of NC_137470.1, forward strand.
TATATATATCAGTAGATTTTGTTTCGGGTGAGGCTGGAGGAACTGCTAAGAAATATTTGTATTGTACATGCAATGCGAAAAAATTATCACAAATTTATTTTGGGAGGGCCTTGAGCCCGATACCTACCCCCTAAATATGCCACTGTACATCAGTCAACGGTTCCCATATTATGTCACACAGCAACGAAATAAATTTTGAGTAAAGGCAAAATAGCTATCAATATTCGAGACGAGACCGAGACTTTCGAGACTGACCGAGGTCTCGTCTCGGTCTCGTCTCGATTTATAGAGGTCTGTCTCGGTCTCGGTCTTGTCTCGGTCTTGGTCTCGTCTCGATATATAAAAGTCCGTCTCGGTCTCGGTACCATCCCTAGTATAAAAGTCTTTATTCTAATAATTCAGATTCGATTTTACGTCCTAATAACTTACGTAAAACAGATTACATCCTTGCAATGATTGGGGTTAGAGTGATAGTAAATGTGTTCATAGTTAGGAGTCTGGATGTGCAAACCAGCTTAACCTGCTGGTTTACTTCTGCGAAAATGGTACGTTTCATATCGAAGACGTTTACTAAAGTACTGAAACTATACAAACTGACCCGTCTGTCATTATCAATCTTAGTATAACATTTTTAAGATGCGTACTACCTAATTTACTAAAATCACCCATTCTAAAGATACATAATATCTACTACTAAAAACTAAGAATATTAAACTCTAAATTCTTTATAAGTTAATCAATTATCTCGGTGAAGTTTTAATTTTAGCAGTGTGAAATAGAAACTCGAAATTTGGTGTCAGATAAGAATAATTCATATTATTTTCAGTACTCTAATTAAGTTTATGTGATATTTTACAGTTGCAGCCTACGGTAGATAAACAAGTATTCTAATTTTATTTTATATGTATATGGATAAATAGTTAAAATATACAATGTAACATACATTTTAATTAGTTGAGCTGATTTTCAGTTTAACGTTCCTTTCAGCAGAAAGGCTATATGAGACGGGACCTAGTGACTTACCTGAAACACGAACCACATAAGCTCTTGCCGGGATTCGAACCCGGGTATACTTTATTTAGTATAGAATGTCCTATTCTACGCGGAGCCCCGCACTGTTAAAAATGATTTATTCAAAAATGAATACATTTTACTACTCAAAAAAAATTGAGTAAATTTGTCTCAATTTTGAGGAGAAAATAACTCAAAAAATGAGAATGAGGAAATTTAGTTGCATATTTGAGTCAGAGACTGGTTCTCAAAAACGAGTAATAATGTAGTCTTAAAAAATATTGTTTTATGACATAGATATATAATTGAATATCGTGAGATATAAAAGACAGTTTGCAAATGCAAGACTATGGAAAACAAGAACGAACAAGCTAACATAAGAGCACAAAAGTCCTTTATAATCCTGAACTATATGTTCTCATTCTTGTTGATGGAGGAACTACTTAGCGGATTGATAAAGAGAAAGTTAAAAGGAAATATGGACGAAAAGTGTTGTTTACTAACAGCATATAGGATTTCGCAGGTAAGTACTGCTAGCAACATGAATTTAGTTTTAAGTGTGAATGCAACATTGCTTGTGTGCGATCATTCTAATCGATTGACGGTTAATCACGACAATCCATTATTTTCCTTCGAAAATCATGAGTAATGCTTCTAGGTACTGGTTCCCAGATAGAATGCCCGGAAGCCTCACTCTATGCTTCTGGGCATTCTATATCTTAGACAAAGTTGTTGGGTTAATGATATGCGACTTTCCAATATATTCAGTAAATGGTTTACTTCTTTTTTTTTTTTTTTTTTTTTGGTGAATTGGGGTGTGCAGGTTTACTTTTGGCGCTGCACTCTAAATAACTGTTGTTAAAATGCAATTCTTTTAATAATTTCCTTCTTATTGTCCCCTAAAAGATTTGTGGCGGGTGACATGAAAAAACTCCCTTGCGGGAAGGTTCTAGATTACTGGTCCCCCATGTAGGTTAGTAGCTGGGTTGGTTTCTTTCTCTACTAAAGTTTATACATTTAATCTACACAGTATTGCCGAGCGAGCGTTAGCGAGTGAAGGCGGTTTAGAGCGCCGCAGGGCACGTTGTTTTCTGTCTTTATTATTGCTCAATGGAAAGGGGGACCAGTAATCTAGAACCTTGCCCTCACTTGCAGGCCCGTATCCACGCGGGGGGTCTAGGGGGTCGGGCTCCTAAATTTTTACTGCCTGCCTAAAATGTTCACGGTAGGCTTGCAAATGAACTATAATATGGTTGGATTCCCCCCCCCTACATTTTTGGGCTGGCTACCGGCCTGCTCACTTGCACAGATAAAATTTCAAGGGACCACCAGAAGTATTAGTTGAAAAATTGCAATTCCTTTACGATTGCCATATAAATACGGATTTCGTATCTGTTGCATAAAAGCTACAATGTAAAAAAAAAAAAACAAAAAAAACACAGGCATTACTCGAGCAGAATGTTCTATCAAGTTTTGACACATTTCTTACATTCTCAGGTTGGGTTAAAGTTTTTTTTTTTTGTTTTTTTTTTTCTTTTTTTTTTAGCAGCACTAAATAACAAGCTCCAGTACTACATACAGATTAACTTCAGAAGGGCTCGATGTAAATACAGTGTGGACGTATGGCATAATAATTTTAATTTAGCTATATTAAGGGAACTACCACCAGTGGCGTCATTTAGGGGGCAGGGAAGGGTAATTGCACCCCGTGAGATTGAGATTTATATAGATTTTTTGAGTAGAATAGTAGTCAGTGAAAAACGCAAAATTTTCTTATATCAAGGGGTCTTGCCCTCCCACAAGCAAATCTTCTATTTTTAGGGTTTTTTTTGCAAAAGTATACACACAGCCAACAAAATGAAATATAGTGAAATCTTTCAGTTTAACATCCCATGATTATGCCTTTAGGTTAAGGGAGACGATGATTAAAGCAAGTGAATGATGATGGAAGAATGAGAAAATGGGAGGAAACGGGAGTACCTCGACAAAATCCACGAACACAATGTTGTTTATCACAAGCTTGCTTGGGTGAAAATCGTACCAAGGAAACCATGCACCTGAGGTAAGCACTCCCCACTGAGCCACCGTGCACCCCACTAGCTAACAATGGGTGCAAATTATGCTACTTGCAGCACACACAAACTATTGCAATTGTATTGGTTTATTTCTGAATAACAAAGAACAATTTAAGTAGTGATGTTCGTTAACAAGAGTCTAATTGCTACTTCACATTATTCATGTATGCGCATTTCTAACATTGCAGTAAAACATTATGACAATGAACTACTTTGGAACTTCATGACTAGAAAAAGGTAAAATATATTATTTAATAGAATATATTTGTATAACAATTAAATCTTTATATTTGAGATGGATGCTGAATTTAAAAATTTGTTCGGCGCGACAGAGTCTGTTTTCAATGTCATTTGTTTGGCAGTGATAATTTTCTTTAAGGTTTCGCTAGAGAAAGTTCTTGGTGAGTAAGATCAAGTTTTCGTGTATATTTATCATATTTCAGGTTGCATGTATAAATATGTACACAAGAGTCTATTTGTCATCAACACAACCCTACTTCTGGCAAAGCACCCATTTTTTTTCTTTACATTATCTTTTTATAGTGTCTATTCACAAACATTGTTTTATTGTTATAATTCAATCGCAGCAAATAGTAGCTTTTATATGCTTTACTTTGAAAAGTAAAAATAAGTCAGTATTTTGAAACACGTAATACCTTTTAAATAAACGTACATGAACTCAAAATTTCACATCTTTGGCTTATTATCTTCACGTCTTAAGACAGTGATGGGCAAAGCATGGCCCGCGGATTAGATGTAGCTCCTTAAACGTTTCCACCCAGCCCACGACGTGATTCATTACCTGACGAATATAACTTCACTTCTGAGAATCAGTGCATTATACTTCCAGCCAAATTATGAGAAATGTTTAAAAATGCATTCACAATACAATTTATCACATTCCCCTTCATGATCTTTCGAGTATTAATAGAGCTTGGTTTTACAAGTGATACAATCACTGTTGTTTTTTTTTTTAAATTATATTGGCCCACCTATATTTTTTTCCGTTTTTCTTTAGCTTGCGGCCCAAAATGTTTCCCCATCATTGTGCTAAGGAATATAACAATTGTCTAGGGCTTTAGAAAGCAGTACACTTTAAGTAAAACCTTATTTCAACTCTTGGAAGTAGTTTTTGAATAATTTAGTGTGATTGACATTGTACTTCAAAAAATATTTTGGCAGACAATAGCAATATCTACTAATTCCAAACATTATTATATACTGACTTAGTCATATTTTCTCTCTATAGCAATCAATTGCGCACTACATTTGCTTCCATTTCTACTACCACAAGGTGTAATCATACGTAAAGAAAGGAGCTAAAATAGTAAGGAGAAGGCCGGCACCTTACAGGAGCCACGAATATGTCATTGCAGAGCTACAGGTAAGTCGTGTCAGGCGTTTCATTGAACACATAATTTTTGTATACCTTCCTGATTAGGAATATGTCCATTATCGTTCAATTGTAGTCATAGTTTCATAATTACAGAGTTAATACATTTACTTTCCAGGTTATACGTTTTGGAAATATCTTAATAGAAGGATGGTTTTATAAATAATTTGATTTGCATACTAATGGATGGTTCTAACGTCATCTGTATATGTAGCAGGGTTGGCAAAAACCATGGCTTTTATTGAAAAAAAAACGTGTTTTTTGGTTTAAACCAGGTTTTTTTGGTTTAAACCAGGTTTTTTTGGTTTAAACCAGGTTTATTTGGTTTAAATAATTTGCTCTATATATTCATATATGGACAGAAATAAGTTTGTTTCGCCTTGATGTTATTATGCAACAGCCGGGTTATGCTGGAAGGGGTCACATAAGCTTAAAGCGGAATAAAAACTGCTTCTCGAGTTACATCCGAGAAAAAATTGTCCTCCATTTGAACTCGGAACCAGGACTAATTGGCCACAAATGCGATACGTCTGCCGACTCACTCACGAAGGAATCCTGATAAAAATACGTTGTACTGATCTTTACATGCTTCTTAATATAGCTCTCAAGAGTCATTTCAGAAGGACAAAAAGATAAACAGTGCACAAGTGAAACCATTATACTGAATTACATATGGACAATTTCAAAGTACTACGGAGTACAGACGAACTAATTTAATTCAAGTTAGTTAACAACGACTTTTATTGGTCCAAATTAAAGAAATACAACGACTTAATTTGCATATCACAAAGATACGAATTATTTGAGACCACTTTGGCTCAGACTCATTTATACATAAATAGATATCGAAGATACTTCTCATTTCACTAAATGCCTCTCCTGGGGTCTGTATGACCCTCCTTCCCCCCACACACAAAAAGTACGGCATTTCGATGTATTTTATCAATAGTAAACAAAACAATATTTAGAATGTTTCTTTGATTGCAATTACGTAACAATAATAACTACAAAAAAAAAATCGGAAAACAAACATTTATAAACTTACATAAAAAAAAGTTGCTTTTGTAGTATAATCTTTTTGAGTAATGAATGGGGAATTTAGGTCTGAATATAATACGAATAATATACGGGAGTGAAACGTGATAACCCACAAATGTGTGTTCATCAAGATTTTACAAACACTTACACTTTTACGAACATTTTCGTTATTTGGTTTAAACCAGTTGTTTTTTTTTTTTTTTTTTTTTTTTTTTTTGAAAAAACCAGCTGCTTTAAACATTGGTTTAAACCATGGTTTAAACCAGCCAACCCTGATATGAAGTCATTAAGTTTCCTTTCTATGAATAAAGAATCTGTATTCTCAAGCAGTGGCGTAACTAACAGGCTCCCGGTATTTAAGTTTCGGAGTATAACTTTATAATGTTTGGATGTTAAAAGCACTTTGCAGAGTTCCTCCGTGGCTAAGCGGTTAGCGTACGCGCTCTTGGCGCGGGAGACCCGGGTTCGATTCCCGGCGGGAGCTCATGTGGTTCGGATTCCACGTTAATCAGTAGGTCCACGTCTCACATAGCCTCGCTGCTGAAAGGGACGCTAAACTGAAATTCAACTCCATTCAAAAGCACTTTGCAGGTTTCATATTACTGCAAGAGTACTCTACTTACTGTTAGAGGAAAAAGAAATCACGGAACCAGCTATAATAGATTTAGTGAATTCTACTCGGAAAATGTATCGCCTTTTGTTGCAACAACTAACAAGTTTCCGATGAGTAGTGAAGAAACAATTTAGTGAAATTTTAACTTGGAATTAATTAGCCAATTATTTAGTCGTAGATAACTTCCTATGTTAGTAGTGTTCTGGATTTGTGTACTTCTTTGCAACTGTATCTCACTGTGCCTCTGACGAAGCCAATCCTGAGCGATCATTCAGTACACTAAAAGCCATCAAACTTTATATTCGTAGAACAAGGTCGAAGATGAAATTGAGCTCAGCCCCGTAACTTGGGCTTTTTCTTGGAAGACCAAACATTAATTAGACCTCCTAAAATATGTCAAGTTGAGGCCCCCTAGAATAATGATGGCATTTGAAGTGAAATCCTTACTAAACGTGTTCGATACTTCTTGGGACGCCAGTTGATGGTTTACTAAAGTAAGATCCAGATTACATATATGCTACATCTTAAAGGAATGTATTTCGTTCAGATAGTGGGGCAGCAGAAACATCTTAAATTATTTGCAATGCTTTTGAAAATAGTACGGTGCTTCACAAGTTAACTAAATGAGACAATATGTTGAAAGCCTTACTAAATATATATTTTGTCTGGGGCTCTAATAGGACACATTTCACTGAATTAGGCTCGGAACACATTTTCGTTTCATTTTTTTTTCCTGTTATGTGGTAAACGTATTCCAAGCTTTATTTATAAGTTCCTGTTCATATCACATCATACAAAGCAACAAAGTTTTAACTCAAATGAATCCTATCAAACAACTGGAAGCTTAATTGGGGGGGGGGCAGTTTCCCCATTCCCCCGCAAAAGTTACGGCATTGGTTGAGCCCTTTGCCAATCCTGAGCACTGAAAGCTAAGAATGGCACCACGTTGATATATAGAAAGTAGTCAGCGAATTACTCTCCGAAAAAAAAAAAAAACGCCGGTTTAGAAATATGTGAGCAAGTTCCACAAGTTTTGACGAGTTTTCATATGTTAGTTGTAATGTGAACGTTAGGAAAAAAATATTTCTGCTCTTGCCTTTGAGGTGAGCGGTCCCAGGTTCGACTCCTGGTGGGGACACTCGGCCGAAAGAGTGTAACAGCTTTTTCAGACCTGCCATCTTGAGTGAAGTCTTTCTTGGGTTTCGTTCATTCATACCATTCAAATGCCGGGATGGAGGTACCTAATATAATGGTCCCAGGCTGCTTCCTTCCTTTCCCAATCATTTCTTCCTTCCCTTTCATCGTACAGTGGGCTCGCTGAGGGACGTCATCCTTCATACGGGATGGGCTAACGTGGCCTTAGATGCCGACAGCCCAGAAATCTAATTCCTAATTCCTAGAAATTATTTCTTTTAAGAAACCTTTTAGTCCCATGTAATTGCTTAATAATAATAATAATAATAATAATAATAATAATAATAATAATAATAATAATGTGCAATTTTTGTATATTAGCAAGTAGTGTCTGACTAGATGGAAAAATAACTCTACTACTGTATAAATTGTACGTGTGCCATGAACGTAAAAACAGGAAGAGCCCTTTTGACATTTTCGCGGATGGAGGGGGGCATGCATTCTTAGTTACGCTACTGTTATCAAAGCATTCTAGTAATTTGTTTAACAATTGCTAAAAAAGTAGAAATCGAATAACGGTGAAATTTTATATAACTTAGAATTTGCGGTGTGATTCATTGTTTCTTTCTTTGTTTTTTTTTCTGGAAGGGAAACAGTGAAGGAAACTGATCAGAGGATTTTACTTATGTTGGTGACTCATAGCCTTTCTTAAAACTGTTCGACTTTGATTAAATGTATTAAGTGTGGCAGAACAAGCAATGATTCAGGAAGCTCCGCTAAAAGACGCCACTTATGTTTTTTTTTTTTTTCGTCAGACATAAGCAGAAATGACTAATTTTCAGGTTTATTGTTTCCTTGTCTTGCATAGATGAAACAGATCGAAATGTTTTTGGTTACCTTTCAATTTCCTTATTTTTATAATCTTATTTCAATTGATATTAATCCTTCCAGAACGTGACAACCCTACTATTATTATAAAGATCGCCATAGACGAGTCAGGTCTTAAGTCTTTCATTTGATGTTTATTAGGATCACGCAAGTGGGATATATATAATATTGTAATGTTAGTACCATAGGTGTTCATTTTACTCCGACCTCACTCACCTTCATTCTCACAGTGAATTGGCCCTCGCCCTCACCTTCGAAGAGAGTTGACCATCGCTCTCGCCTTCGTGTTGGGAATTTGTCCTCGCTCTAGCCCTGACAGTGACAGTTGGCCCTCGCCCTCGCTGTCCAAGCTTGTCATCGCCCTCGCGTCATTATGGTTGAGAGAGAATTTGAGGGTGAGGATGCCCTCGAGAGGGCCATCCTCGCAAGGGTAAACACCTCTGGCTTAGTACGTCCGTTACACCGCTCAATAACTCTTCAACAAAAGATAATTTTAAAATTGTTTTCTGCAATCAACAGCTGGATAATTATCTCGGAGGAGTTCGTTAATGGATGTGATCCACCTACTTGTAGTGATATAAATAAACCATTTCCGGTTAACGTTGATAACTATAGAGCATAGACAGTAACTCACATTGTATATTTTTTTATCGATTAAGCGTCCCTAGAATATATTCCATTTCCACTCTAATCACTCTGCTAAAACACTAAATGGTAGATCTACTACAACTTCTGGTTTCAATATTAATTGAAGAAATATTGCGTAATTCTCTTTACTGTCTTTACCAGAGTCTATATTATCGTATTTTAATTGATACTAATTCAAATTAGAACGTAGCAACACTAATATTATTCGAGATATCGCCATACACGAATAAGATTTATAAGTATTTCATTTTATTTTTATTTCTATTGTCACTAATTACACAATCTCTTTGTTTCCAGGGAGATGAAGGCATAGACACATTTATAGCAAATGAAAAACTTCTGGGAGGATCTCGTGTCCATTGACAGTCGACACAGACTGTTTTCCAACGAATGCATACATCTGTCATAGTACTTTGTAGGCATATTCAGAGGGTTCATGTATCCTCATTGTCTTGTGTAAGTTGTTATAAAAATTGTGCTCATGTATAGACTTAGTTTATTATTTGACAAATAAAAAATACAATGTACAAACATATTTTCCTTTAATCAAAATGAAACAAATATATATACATTTAAGTTTGTTTGTTTGTTTGTTTGTTTGTTTGTTTGTTTATGTGTGTGTGTGTGTGTGTGTGTGTGTGTGTGTAACGTCGCATGATTATGTTTCAAGGCTAAAGGAGAAGGCAATGATAATGAAGTGATGCAATGAAGAAAGTAGGAGGAAACAAGAATACATCGAGAAAACCAGTGCACATAAAATTTGTCCACCATATCAGGCTTACTTGTTTAAAACTACGCAAACCAACATAATAAGTTACAAGGAGCTTGTGGGTTGATTAAATTAAAATTCTCATCTATGCTATTTATGGAAACAACAGGTCTCAGCATAAAAATGTAACCTTGCAGATTCAAAATTGAGTAAAAAAGTACTTTAACAATTAGATTATATTAGTATTCAAAAATAGGAATGGGAGTATTTATTCTGCTGCCTTGCAGGCACAGGGAAAATTCCCCAAAATTACAAAGGTAGATGAATTTCACACTGCACTAAAAAAATTATAGTAAGTACGCCTTCTACACATTAATATTGATGTTAGACATTTTCATCTTCAAAGCTGGGAAATAGAAGTAATTTTTGAAGTACTCGTATTTTTTCAAAAACTGATTTCTATTTTCCAACTTTTAAGAGGAAAATGTTTTAACTTCAATATTAATGTGTAGAAGGCGTACTTACTATAAATTGTCCAGTGCAGTGTGAGAGTAATCTTCCTTTCTAGTTCCAGGAAACCTTCCCTGTGTCAGCAAGGCAGCAGAATAAGTACTTTTTCCTCATTTTTGAATACTAATAAAATCTCATTTTTGAGTACTTTTTTACTCATTTTTTTAAAAAAACCCTTCTCATTTTTGAGAAAAGTTTTTCTTAAATTTGAGAGGAAATATTCTCAATTTTTGAGAACGTGTGTTTCTCAGTTTTGCGGCTCTCTGAGCATTTCGAATACTTTTCTACTCACTTTTGAGTATACATGTTCTCAATTGTGAGGAGAGCATTACTAGTTTTTGAACAAAGAGTTTCTCAATGTTGATTACATTCATCTCATTTTACGGTTAACTTTCTCATTTTTGAGAAAATATGTTCTCATTATTTTTGAGAAATAGCAGTTTCTCATTTTATTTAAGAATATTTTATCTCGCTTTTAAGAGAATTTTTACTCAAAAGTGAGTAAAATTTACTCAAATTTGAGTACATATTGTTCTTATATTTTGAACAACCACACATTCTCACTTTTGAGAACAATGTATTCGGAGCTATTCTGAGAACACAATGTTCTCAAATTTGAGTCAATTTTACTCATTTTTGAGTAAGTATTTTTAACAGTGCGGGCAACAACCCGGTTTGCTCGTCTCCAAAACCACCTCCTCTAGAAAGAAGACCTGGTGAGTGTTTGAACATTAAGTTCAGATTGTCATGATAACGGTAACTTCATCTGAGTACACAAGAAAGTGTGAGACTGGAAAATAGACACGTTTCAATTACAACAAATGGTATTTTCTTTGGATATAGAGTTTAAGATTTGGTTTCTGTTCAAGGAAAAGCTTGCGTGTAGTGCACCGTATTTGCACGAAAGGAATACAGTTTGTGGGTCTGTATTATTTCTTACTTGTTGCATTGGATAGTACGAAACAATCAATCCAAGCGATTTGCACCTACTTCGTTAATTTATTAAGCTATTTCATCGTATTCAAGATGGAAACATTTACAAAATATGTGTTTTCATCAGAATTGAATCTTGGAAACTGGAAGCTGAAAATACTCTCCGAACTTTTGTACAACAAAAGTATTAGGACCAGAACCATATCTGCTGCGTATCGCCAGGCATTCGACTTGTGGATGGCTGGTGGTATTGTTAGTGTATTCGACTGCTAACTAACCGTCTTGTTTTCAAAGCTGACTTAACCTTATGTTTTATTTTTGTAGAAAAAAATCCCTACCAAATTATATTCTTCCAAATGGTAGACTTGTATCTATATCTATCTATCTGTCTATATATATTCTGTAGTGAAGTTAGTTTGCTAACATTGTATTAAAATCTGGAGAATATGATTTATTGTTTGAACATGTCGAATGACGTCACTTTTTACACCAATGTAAAATCCTATGTCTATTTTCAACGCGCGAGCACGCACAAGCACACACACACATATAAACACACGCAAAGAACAAGACAAAGAGAGAGGTATGTGTTGTGAAGTGCAGCTTGTATTGTCTCTCAGGTTTTCCTGTTGAGAACAGCGTGCCTTCAGAACATTAAGAGGCCGATACGCACGCACACACGTGTATGATGAAACTGTCCAACTTACATAAAAAGTGGTAAAACTACATGCAGTTGATCCTGTGTGGCCTCGTTCATGGATGTTGGAAGTTTTCAATATCTTCTCTAAACTTGCATGATGGTTTTTCCGTCCTTCATGCAAGTTTGCCGTGTACGTACTCTTTCCTAAAAGTTGGTTGTTTTGTATGTATTTCCGCCAATGACGATAGCAGAAGAAATCACGTGACTTTCTCCTGCGCAATGCCTCTTCTAGTAAGTTGGACTTGGACCACAAGTTGATAAGTGTGTGGGCAAAAAAATTCCTCCAACATGCATGATGTAGCAAATCTTTCATGCAAGTTGGTGATGTAGGTGTGTGCATCTATGACCCCCTTTAGAAACAAGTCCATTCCGAGGTGTAATTAGCAATTTGTTTTTCAGCGGTAAGTCATCGTCGCTTCCTACTGGAAAGATTATTGTGTTTGTGGATAATACTGTTACGTATTTTACAAAATAAAGGAAAACTTTATGTATTACATACTGAAGTTTGCTTATATTTAAAATAAAAGAGAGAAAATGTTCCTTTAATCCTTAACACATGAGCAATATTTCCTCCCCTCACTTTTAGTAGAGAATCTTCCTGTTTGTTGTTGACTTACTTCTTGACTTTAATAACATGTCTAAACATGGCTAAAAATAGGAAAATTATCAACAAGAGTTTCTTCGACGTAGTATTGAAACAGAAGAATCACGTGGTCAGCTCCAAATGGAAATGATTGATATATTGCCTTGTATTTATAGTTCCGTTTTTTAACAAACATTAGAAAAAAGAATCACAAAATAGGTGCGGCGGAGACACCTAAGACACTTAATGGCTATTTGAGTGGTCAAGTACGATATCCACTCACCCAATAGTACAGAGCAGAAGTTTCTGTAACAAACTTAATATATAGGACTAGTTGAAATACTATTGTTTTATTAACGTTAAGTGCTCAGCTAAGAAGATTTGATCTCATTTTAATCCTTTTACAGATTGCTGTGTGAACCGCAACAGTAAAATAAATGTAAATAAATATTTAATTTGCTACTTGGTAAGCTTTGTTAAACACGTAAACACTTTCCATCCTGGGCTAATCTGACCTTGTTTATTCCAGTATCCTGGGGTTTTAGGTCCTTTTCTTTTTTTTAAAAAAAAGAAAAAAATATGACACTTTGCTAAATAATAACTGGTGCACTAAAATCATTGCAAGCAAGTTTTTGGACTTTATATTTTATTATGATACATAATTTGATGATGTAAGAAGACGTACCTCGCTACACTGCTGTTTGAAATGTGTACGTTTTTGAACAAACGAAAAAAATACAATAGAAATATAATACTCCCGCTGCGTGTGAAGTGCGAGCTTTGACAATGGTGTGTAATAAGGAACAGGAAATCTGCGGGAACTGACCGTTGAGGTCCGTTACTATGAAGCGACGATTCTGCAGGATGCTTTCCCGAACAAGGTCCACAAAATCGCCTCTGATGACGGTTGACCTGCCACTCATCATTCACATTTTTTTCGTCCTGCTGCAAATTGTCTACACCAGCAACGCATTATCTGCTTGCTCATGACGCATTACAGATCTGGTATAACTGACGATGGATTTCAATCGCGCTATGCCTTGCGCATTCAGAAACTTTTCTTTTCACATGCGGCGCAAGCTGGAATAGGAAACCACTTCCATCTTCAACCATTGCACGACATTAGGAAAGTTACGCTGGAGCATGCACTAAGCTAGGACCTTACTCTCTCACGTCAACGCAGTCGCTGTGCGCCACATATGTTTTCCTAGATATGGGACGCGTGGGAATGTTATTTTCTGGATGGACCTCATACAAATATTTTTATATGGGTGTAGTCATGTGCAGTGCCGTACTCTGGGGACGCAAAATTCGGGAGGAGAAAAAGAAAAGATATAGGCTTATTTATAGGAACGAGAAAGTAATAAAAGTACAAAAATCAAGGACAAGCAGGTTTTATTTTTGAAACTTTTCTTGTGGTTCGCGCCAAACGTGGTGGCGATTCGCTTCTGGTCTGTAGACTTCAATTAATGTACGAGGGAGTAGGGCGCCGTCGTATAATCTCGACCCGGGTGCTAATTTTCCACGGCACGGTACAGCTCATGTACTCATCTGCTTTTTTAAATTTTGAAATCAGGATCTAAATCTGAATCATCAATTTCACCTTTGAAACAGGATCTAGACAATACTGTTCTAAAATTTTTGATATTTCTTCTATATTCATTTGATATTCTACAACAAGACAACTTTTGTAAAATTAAATAGTTTTCGAAACAAAATATTCCACTATACTGTTGAACGTGCTTCAGTCAAACGCTGAAAGTTAATCAGAACAATCTAATTCCAAAAGTTCGTTTACTCTTCGCTGGATGTCAATTGAATAGTATTTATTGAAGAACTAAGTCTTAGTAAGTATTTAATACAGTCAACAACCAACTGGAATCCATAGTAAGTTACATAGGGGCTACCACGTAAAAAACGAGTCTGACTCGGGCTCCGGCGTTTTGGAATAAACATTCAAAACGAGTCAGACTCGCGCTTAGGATCGAAAGTGTTAAATTACAAACTGGATGCACATTATATGGAGTGATTGTTCGTAACATCGATTCCAGGAAGAATTAAACAATGTAGACCCGCGACAAAAATCTTTGTGACAGATGGTAATGTAATATTTTACCAAACAAGACGTTTCTTTTATATTTCAGCGTAATTATTTGAATACCTACCAAGACTCACAGGTTTCTATGGTAGAACATGAATATTTTGTCATACTCAAGATTTCATCAAAAGGGTTGTCCTAACCGAGACTTGGATACTTAAACCTTCATTCGGCAAAACGAAAGTTTCTGTGTTTATCTCTGTTTTATTTTAGAGTACAAATTTTGTTTCCGTCATTTCTGTCGCCGATCATCATTTCATTAACACAAACATCAAGGTGGGACACTTCGGCAGTAGTGAAAAAATAGTATTATAGGCACTGCGCTAGAAATCCTGGGTCTTAAGTTCGAATCCACTGTACGTCAATTTAATTCCTTTAAATTTAATTTGTTCTTTATAGGCGTATGATGACTTCACTTTGCTGAAAATTCTCTATCTAGAGATGTGAGAATCATGCACATATTACCCGAGAGAAAGAGACAGTGAAAATATCTCCAATTGAAATATTATCCGAAACATTCATCGATATTCATATTTGATTATGGTTTAGTTCAGTTTTGTTTATTCTTCGTTACCGAATTACAGTTCTCGATTATTTAGAATATAGCAAGGGATAATGAATGATATATTACTGCGTCTTAAAACAGAGAACTCGTATTCTTTTACTACCATATATGTTACTATTAAAACATGCTTGTATTATTAAATAGACATTAAATTACACAAACTCATGTTATGTGCACACAAAACATGACTAAATGTCATATTTAAAACATTTGACATGTTTTCTATTGATGCAATGGTTTTATCAAATTGAACTGATACACCATATATATCCTGTCTTTATATTTTAAATTGTCTTTCATTTTCGTTTTTCTTTTTTGTTTCATTTTTCGAACAAACTGGAAACGTATAATATAACGCCAGAAAATATTCTTGTTAGCTTTAGTGTGTAAATGAAAAAAATAATAATACAATTAAAAAACTAAAACTACGATCGTTTTACTGATAAGAAATTATTCTCTCAAAACAAAGATGGAAGTCTAATCACCTCGACCTGAAGTTTCTTCATAAAGTTTTAGTAGAGATATTAAAACTGATAACTAACAAAAGTGAAAGTAAAATTGAAGCAAATAATGTAAAACCTTCAGATATTTTACAAAATACTGTAATCTGTGAAATTACAAATATTGATTTTGTTCCTGGTATGTCTAATTTTAAATAAGATTACTTTGCAGCTTTCTCATATCAATCGCTCTATAGATACTAAACGGTATCTTCTAAGCGATTTTATATTTGTTCCAGAGCCATGGATATATTACTTTTTTTTCTATTTGCTGCATTTTTCAAAAAAACCAGATCACTAATAGAACACCTTATATTTTTCTCGACCAATCAATCTTAACGGTATTGCTGGTTATATAATGTTGCAGGATATGAAAACTGGAAGTGTGAATGCACTTTTTCTCTTGTATAGCGACTAGCAAAAGTATCTCCGCCCCTGAGTGCTCTAATTCCATTACTTTGGGTCCAGATAATTTGCAGCTGTGAAAATGCCTGGACAGATGCTACCCAACTTACACAAATGTTTTTCGGCGCTGACAGCAGTTGGTAACAAAGAGCCAGGTGTTGTGTAGTTAAAATTATAGAGTAGGTGACTAACCAAAGAGTTCTCCATTCTAAGATGAATATCTATGGTCCAGAGCGTGTTGAACAAGGAACATCAAATTTTAATCTCAATATTGCTGTGTCTGTAATGCATTATTTCTTTATATACTGAATATTCAGAGAAACAAAAACACTGACCACACATGAATCAGAAAATGCTTGAAAGTAAATGAAAATATCAAATCTAGAACAACTGCAGGAAATAAGTTTTTAAATCATTGCCTCCATTAACAGACCTTCTCAAATTCTCTTTCAAACAATCTTTTCTTTCTGGGGAAGAGAAGATATTAGTTGTTACACTGAGTATGCACTGAAACTGAAATTGAAACATCTGAAAATTTTTGGGCCTCTCGGGGATTTGAACCCGTGTCCGCCGAATATAAATTCAATTCGCTAACCACTTACTTACCGCATCACTTCATCTTCCATTCAAACTATTAGGTAATTAAAATAGTTTCTTGTAAGACTATACAGAAGATATTAATGTTCATATAGGGAGATGTTCCCTATGTGAGTGTCACAACGACTTACTCGACATTTCCTTGTTTAACTCAACACCTTCCTCAGCGGGGAAAACATTCACAAAAATTTGTTCAAGTTTAGGCTACGTCATCGGCTTTAACGATGGTTCCGATTTACATTACATTTCTTCATCACCTTAACGCCCAAGTTCCAGAAAAGAAAAGACGACATACATTATTTTCGCATTCTTTGAATTGTATCAACACATGTAGAAGTAAGAGTTCTATTTTTATCTTCCGTAAGTACTAGTTTACATAATTGATATTTTAATTTTGTTATTCATTTATTATTATTATTATTATTATTATTATTATTATTATTATTATTATTATTATTATTATTATTATTATTATTATAAGTCGAGATTTGCTACATATTTTATATTTTATGAGGTTTTTGATTGATTTAACAACGTTGTATTAATGAATAAACAGTTTTCATTGTAAGAGGTAAGGGGTTATGTGTCATCAATATGTTGTTTTTATTTGTTTGTCACTTGCACGCTACGCCAAGCCTGGACATTAGATTTTAGCTTTATGTACCTGCGTGATGTATCCTAAAGGTACTTCCCGCCACAGGAAATAAAACACGGACCATGCATGAATCAGAAAGTGCTTAAAAGTAGATGAAAAGATTAAATCTGGAACAACTGCTGGAAATAAGTTTGGAAATAATTGCATCCATTGAGACTTTCTCCAATTCTCCTCTTTCCAACATCTTTTCGTTTCTAGGGAAGAGATTATCTTGCTTGTCTCACTGAGCATGCATTGAAATTGAAATTGAAACATTTTAGAAAGTTTGAGCGTGGCTTGATCCGCCGAATAGAATTCAATGCGCTAATCACTTATCTACCGCGTCACCTCAGCTTCCACTCAAACTAATAACTAGTTAAAATAGTTCCATATAGGATATTCAGAAGATACTGATGTTCGTATAAGGAGACGTTTCTTATGTGAATGTCACAATGACATATTTCCGATATCCTTCTTTAACATAAAAGCAGGTTATATAAGCCTTCCTTAATGAAAATCTCTTCAAGTTGAAGTTACGTCATCTATTTAACAATGGTACCGATCTACATTACATTTCTTCCTCACTTTAACGTATAATTTTCAAAGAAAAAAGACGGCTGGCATTATTTTCGCATTCTTTGAATTGTATCAGCAAGTATAGAAATAGAGTTCTATTCTAATCTTCCGTAAGTACTAGTCTATTTTCTTATATTTGTATGAGGAGTTTGTGGCAGAGTAGTAAGGACTAAGTTTCGAGTGGTCAAGATTCGGTGATGCTCGGGCTAGAATCCCGTCGTGGCAACTATTTTTATCTTTTTTGGAAGGTATTGTTTACGTAATTGGTATTTTTATTTTATTTCTTTATTTTGATTATTATTGCAAAGTCGACACTTGGCAACATATTTTATATTTTATGAAGTTTCTGATTGATTTTGAAGTATTTTTGTTGAAGAATGACCACATTCCATTGTAACGGGTTGGGGAGGGAAATAATACCATGTTGTTTTCATTTCTTTGTTACTTGGACGCTACACAAAGCCTGGATACTGCATATCACCTTTCTATATCTACGGAAAATATCCTAAGGTTTTAATGACCGTAAGAATGTAAGTTAATACGTGACGAGATCAATGAACTTCGCGTATTAACATTTAAAGTATCAGGTTGTCGGAAAAGTTGCGATGTATTTTCGTAAAGTAGGAAAAATGATAATTTGTGGCAATATTAGAGTTATTCGGATCCATGCAATTGTTATGTCAACTGAGAGGTTGAGCGCTTTGAGTGATAATACAACATGTAGAAAATGGAAGCCAAATTATATTTTCACCATATTTTGTTGTTTTACTTCAGTAAAGAGAAGAATGTCTGATTTTTACTGTCCTCAATATTTCTGTCTTTTTGACCCTGCTCTTAAAGAGTTACTGGAGAAACTGTAAACGTGAGTGAAAGGAGTAAAATTAAGTAAAACGAGTAAAAATAGGAAACACAAATTACTATTCGTCAAACAAGTATATATACCTGTTTTCCACGGAATAGTGCCTTGCCCTTGCTACTGCCGATGTTATCAAAATAAAATACTTCACATTAACCCATATGTTTTCGCCAGTAGCTTTCCTATATGCTGATCAGTTAAAACGGCACTTCCTGACATCGTAGCGAAAACTGTATTTGTTTTTGCACGCATTGTCGAAAAATACAAAGGGTGAATACAAAAAGTACGAAACATGGAAAAACATTCAATGCGGTGTGAAGAGCTTTGACTCTTTCGCCGCCCACTAAAGATATGCGTTTTATTTTCTTTAGAACAATAAAAGACTTTTTAGTCATTCAGTCATACGAGAAAAGGAAATTGTCTGGAAAAGGAAATTGTGTATCACTCGGTATTCACACGATCTTGAAGAAATGTTATAAGCCCTTGCAGTTCAAATCGTCAACAATAAGTTAGTGATAATGTTTTCCGCTTTTCTATAAACAATGTCCAGTGTGTTGTCGGCAAATCTTTACACGGTAGATCTTAAAGTCACAAGATTCTGAGAAAAATAGTCTATTTTTTGTTATTGTCATTATTACTAGAACGACAAAATATGGAAAGAAAAGCCAAATTTTACTTTTGTGTAAGATAGTTTTATAATTTATTCGTTTTTCTACTAAATGAGAGCTATCATCTTGTTTCCCAACAAACATAGCTATTGTAGTTTCTTCTTATTTACAGTCCACTTCTAGACAGGGGCAATACATCTTTCTTCGTTTTTTTTGTTTCTTTAAAGAAGTCACGTAATGGCTCATACCTTCGGTTTGGTGTTACTTGTTAGCTCTAGATTTCATGTATCTCAATTCACTCTTTTTTGGCTTTCCTACTTGCGCCCAAGATATGAACATAGTTTGGCGTGCGCGGGAATCGATCCATGGACACAAGATTTTCGAACTACCTTGCTATAGAGTACTATACGAGGTACGATAGCCAGAGTAGAAAAACCGTTATATTTGTTCCAGAGACATACACTCATTATTCCGGCATCGTTAGTTCGATCTGTGTCCAAATTTACAGAACTTACTTGGTCTTCAAATTTTGCTCGTAATTTTGCCAATAAGTTATTATTAGCTTTAACGCTGTATGTAAGGTTCATAAAACATTAAAGGAAAGACACACATAACAAATACTGATCGAACTTACAATGCTAGTGAAGAGATCGATTCTATGCAAGATGTCACTTCACCTTCTTATCTAGAAGAAGACCCTGGTTTGATTCGCAGCGGGAGTTTATGTGGTTCGGATTTCACATTAAGGAGTAGGTCACGCCTCATACAGCATTGCTGCTGGAATGGACTTTAATCTTAAAGTGGGCGCGCATCAGGCCATAACACCAGCGGGCGCGTTGAGCACTTTGTGCGGTATACAGTAATACTGACAGTATCTATTAATTTTAACAGAAACATGTGTTTTCCCTGTAGGTTTCAAATCTTTATGTTTCTTCACAATATTTGCACAGAAACATTACACATGACACTGAAAATTAGAACAGAGAATATATTAAGTACTAATTATAATATTGTGTTTTGAAAGGAACTATGTTTTACAAAACACAAATATATTTTCACTGAATATTGTGCTTAGAAGGTGTTAGAATATGATAAAGTCACACTTCATTCAATATACACTACTTCTTTCTTTTACTCGAAGACATCTAGCCTATTCCACACATCCCTCAGATTGAGCTCCCTCGTGGCTAAACGGTTAGCGTACACGCCTTTGGCGTGGGATATCCGGGATCGATTCCCGGCGGTAACACGTGTGGTTCGGATTCCACAGTAATCAGTAGGTCCACGTCTCATATAACCTCGCTGCTGAACGGGACACTCAACTAAAATCAACTGAACTCAACAACAGCTCTAAGGTTATGACTTACGTTCTCTTGAATGTCCGGTATTTATGCACAATAGAATCATTTGCATTGCATTAACGCAAACAATATTTTTTGATGAGTGATTGTGGAGGTGAAAGAGCACATACTACATTTCCTTGTTGTAGATCTTAGCTCGTTAGCAGCGCGCAAAATCTATAGATGACAAAATCTCATATTCAGTACCAGACATTTCTCATTCTGAATTACTATCATATTGATTTATTTATATGTTTTCATCACTTAGGTCACTATCACTATCAATTTCATGTTCTACGATACCATCTGTCATTACATTAAGAATCCTTCAAACATTAGTTGCCTATAGATTTCTTCCGCCATCGTAAAAACGCATTTACCTCGTACGGAAAACAGAATAGCACGAGCGGGCGCGCCGCGCATTTTCTGCGATACAATTCACTTCCCTCCAATAACACGTTATAAACAAAATAGACGCGCGGGAATACAACAATGACAAATAGAATATGTAACTAAAGAACCCCATGAGAAATAGAAAGAAGCTTTGTTTCACTCAAACTGATGAAAGAGCTGCATTTTTGAAAAGTGATATCTTTCGCACTTTTTGCGCATACGCGCCTGCTCGTGGGTTAAGCACAAAGTTAACGTATCTAGAAGGGTTAAACCAAATTCATTACTACAATTGTTCTATCTGTCAATCCATGAAGGTAATAATATTATTACGATTATGTGTAATTATAAGAAGCGTCTGACTTAAAGTATATCTCTTCTCTTACAAACCGTGTGCGTGGGTTTTCTCGGGGTTCTCCTGTTTCCTCTCCCTTTCTCCATTCCGCCGTTTCATTCATTTCTTATCATCACTTTCTCCTTTAGCATAGCCAGCATAACCATGGGACGCAACTCAAAACTTCATCTCATTTTTCTTCCTACCAATATTTTCGACTATGTAGTTTTGCCTTCGTTCTTTTGTCGTTCTAATAATAATAATAATAATAATAATAATAATAATAATCAATAGACTTTTTTGTCAGAAACTTGTGACTTTAATATCTACAGTGAAGAGCTTTGCGGACGACACCCCATTAAGCATTGTTTATAAAATGACCGAAAAACGGAATTCACTAACTGATTGTCCACGGCTTGAACTGCAAGAAATGATAATATTTCTTCGCGTTGATGTGAAGACCAAAGTGAAATGTGTTTCTAAAAATTTTCCTTTTCTCGTATGACTGATAATTAAGTAGATTTATATTTTTGTAAAGAAAATAAAACGTATGTCTTCAGCAGGAATCGATCTAAGCGCCCCTTGAACTTGAGTCCACGTTATTATCTATTACGACCTACTTACAAGGAAAGTGATACATTAAGTGATTTGGCGAGGAATAAAACTTTACATGGCATTGAAATTTTATACTTGTTTCGTTTTTATTGCGTTCACTCTTTGTGTTTTTGATTTATTGCATGAAAAACAAATAAAATTTTCGCTATTAAGTCCAGGAATAATGTTTTAACTCATCTGTAATTAGGATGCTACGGGCGAAATTATATGGTATAATATGTAATATTTTATTTTCATATAATCGATAACAGCAAGGGGCAAGATACTATTCCACGGAAAACACACGCAATTGTTTGACACAGGCAAGTAGCCAGGATTTCGTAATAAAAACTTGGGGGCCTGAAACGAAATACTTTGGTTATTACACCATGGGCTCGATCATTTTACTATTTTATTGTCAATATATATTGGGTCATTTAGTGGGGGTGCGTGACATCAAATACTGCGGTAATCACTCTAAACTCTTATATTTGCAGGATATATTAGTTTGTTGGAACAATAAAATGAGAATATGTTAGTACTTTATTAAGAAACCACGAAGAAATCTCCAATAAAAGAATGTAAAAAATATAAAAGATTTTACAATATCTACATTCCTTCCTCTGTTCATTCAAATATAACAATTTTACTTTCATTATGTCTTCGACTATTATAGAAAATGAATATCCACTATTATAAAAATTATATATCCAAAAATATCTTGTAAAATGCTTTACAATATCCGGATTTCTTTCTCTAGTGAAGTAGTACGTGCCATTGGCGTGGGAGACCCGGGTTCCATTCTCTGTGGAAACTCATGCCGTTCGGATTCTACGTTAATCAGTAGGTCTCATCTCATATAGCTTCGCTGCTCAAACGGACGTTAAACTCAAAATTAACTTAATTTACTTTGTTGAATAAAATATTAACAGAACTTTTTTCCATATAACTTTTTGTTTTTATTATCCCATCAACTATTATCTGTTCCAAATGACAAATTAAACGAACAGTTGAAAACTGTTTCTGAAATAACGTGTTTGATACTGCAGTGAAGCGGTGAGGAAAAATTAGGGTAAAAAATGTTCGCAATATCATAGAACGGTTCTATTGAAAATGCTCGCACTGCTGTGTTTTCGAAAGCTTGAAATTTCCTTGACTAGTAGCAAAAATTCTGAGAATTCCCTAACTTTTCTAGAAATTTCAAATTCCCTGACTTTTCCAGGATATCCCGCTTATTCACCATCATGTACTACACGCAATACGACTAATGTGATCCTCGTAAGGCTGCAGTGAAGAAGAAACAACGAGGGGGGCATATGTTGCCAATGCTGTGCTCAGGTTTGCATATCATTGACTGCTGCTCATTTAACTTGCCATTTGGAACAGTCAGTAAAACACACATCAATAGCTTGTCATTCTGTCTCTATTAAATATTTACAAAAAAGCAACCTTGTTTTCCCTCTTCATGCAATTACGTGTAACACTTAGTCAGAGGTGAGAGGCACAGGGTAGTGTGCAGACATCAGAGCCTTACTGTAGCTTTTTTATTTTTAACGCTGATTCTTCTTTTTCTCGTTTCTTTTTGTTTCATACTTCCTTATTTTTCCATTTCTGGTTCTGAACGGTGTGTCCACCTCCTTGGCTACGTGCCTGGTTTGACAGATGTTTCTGAGGAAGCTTCGTGAAATTAGTTAACTCAAAAAATCCAGTGCCCTGAATACCTTCCGAAGTTTTCGTCCCCTTACTTCGGCACCCGGGACCGATGCCTCGCTCGCTGCCCTCACGGTACGACGCTGTGCCTGTCAAGGGTTCGAAACCCTCTAAAGGCCAGTTTCACCTTCATAGCCTTGCGTGTTTGTATGTCTTTTTGTTTTTCAATTTCATGTTGAATTCTCTGGACTGTTCATTCTACATAACACTATTATCGTAACATGACAGAAGTCGGGGAGTTTTGTCATTATCACATTGAAATTGTAAAAGTGTGCAATTTACTGAATTTACTGCACGTCCAGTTTTTTTCTTCTCCCAGAACAGTGATGTCTTAGAAGGTGCATTCGCAAAGTGTCCCCTCGGAATTCGTGTAAAATTGATTCAAATGCAAATTTATTTGCATCCCAATGTGTATTGTACTAATTTGAGCGGCCCATACCGCTAATTTAAATATATAAGCCTTAGTATCGCAATGACTTTCGGAATTCAATCATACACTACTATCACGCTTGGTCACAAAATTGTTTTTAATTTTTTTTTTGTTGTAGCTGGACATGAATGCGGACATATACAAAACCAATTGCATCAAGTACTACTTCTCTGACACATGTTGCCCTCCCCGGCCTCTATCTTGAATCCGCCGTATTGGATTCAACTACCAGTTTTTCAAAGGGGAATAGGTGCAAGTGATACATCAAATTCATGTACAATTTTCTCGGAATTTCTCTGGTGTAGTGAATTTTACCGTAGCTTATTCCAAGCATTTCGCAAATAGACGTTGCAGAGAAATCTGAGTTACGGTTACATTTTCTGATGTAGACAAATAAAAGCAATTGATAACTGAAAAACTACTGTAGGGATGAACAAACTCTGTACAACATTGATATCAGAATTTTATTAAATTCATATGAGTGATTTTATTACTTCCGTATTTTACTATAACAAGAAAGTATTGTATTACGGTCAAAATGTTTAATGTAAATCCAGACACGACCAGATTTAGGCGAAGGTTTACCATTTCTGTATTGAAGTCTGTGTGTATGTCCAGAGAATATTTCGTCACCAATAAATTATGTAAAATATTACATATACACAAGAGGCTCTATCATATTTCTATATCGTTTAACATTCGTGAAGCACCTGACATTTAACATGCAACACCTTACAAATAGTACAAGCTACGGTAAAACTCACTACACCAAAGAATTTCCGAGAAAATTGTACATGAATTTGATGTATAAATTCCACCAATTTCCGTTTGAAAAACCGAAAGTTGAATCCAATATGGCGGATCCAAAATGGTGGCCAGGGTGGTAACGTGTCAGAGAAGCAGTACTTGATGTTCAGTGATTTCATGTTCAGCTCATGAAATTTTGTGTCCCTGCGTCATAGTATGATTCAATTCCGGATATATGGAGATACATAACTACGCAAATTAGCGGTGTATGCTGTTAAAATTAGTACAATACACATTGGACAGCACAGAACTTTGCATTTGAATCAATTTCACACGAATACCGACAAGACATTTTGCGAATGCACTTTTTAGAGTAATAGCTTTAGCGTTAGTTTCACAATGTTGAGGACAATTCTCGTTTCATTCCCGCTGAGGTAATAAGGAAAGTTTTATCATTTGGAATATTGATACTTCTGATTTATACTAACATGATAACTATTCAATTTCTCTGGGTCTCATAGGTAAAATGTCGAAAACACAAAATTACTTCATCCGTATCAAAGTTGATTCATAGCCTGAGAACTTAACGTGTTTAGCCAAGAATTGATGAAAATGAAATTAAATATTTAAATTTTATGTCCCACGGTTATGCCGGTTAGGCTAAAGGAGACGCTGATGATGAGAGATGAGTGAAATGGTGGAATGAAGAAAGAAGAGGAAACGGGAGAACCCGAGAAAACCCACGAGTACGGTGTTTATCCATCACAAAGTCCACACGGCGCGAGCTGGGATCGAATCAGGGACCCCAAGCTTCGGAGGTGAACTCTCTACCACTAAGCCATCGCACCCCCTTCCAAGAATTGATGAATACGTAAGGCTCATCCTTACTATTAGTATGGACCAAAAATGTGTTGATGTTTCCTAGGAATTGTTACTACCTGTGAACAAATGGCAAAAAGTGATGGAACTTGCAACTATAGTCACGAGAATTATCCTATTTGAAATGTCTCTTCACCTTTGTACCTAGGAGATGGGCGAAACAAAATTCAGTACTATTTTTAGCTAACAAATATTTATAGTTCATTTCTTGTTGTCATAAAATGAAAATTCTATTTGCAAATTCAAAAACAAAAATATTTTTGCGTTCATGTGTAAGCCCAAGAAAGATCTGACATATATATATATTTTGTGTTCCTATGAATAACTTCGTCTATTTGACTTTTTCTTTCCATCTTTTATCGTAATAATAATAATAATAATAATAATAATAATAATAATAGCAGAATTACAATACCAATTACGTAATCAATATCTTCCAATAAAGGAAAAATAATAATTGTCATGACGGGGTTTAAACCTGGGTCGCTGCAATGGGAGTTTGCTGCTGTCACACTTCCCCAAACATTCCTCATCCGAAAATAAGAAAATAAAGTAGTAGTTATGGAAGATAAATATAGAACTTCCTGTTTCTATACGTGCTAATAGAAATCAAAGAAAGTGAAAATAATTTATACCGTCATTTCTTCTTTGGAAATTAGAATTCAAGGTAAATAAGAATTGTAATGGAAATGGGGTCATGGCTGAAAACGATGACGTAGCCTCAGCTTGACCAACGTTCCGTTATATTTGCCTGATTGATATATAACCTGTCTTTAGTTAAAGAAGGAACTATGGAGTAAGTTATTGTGACAATCACATAAGCAACATCACCTTATACGAGCATTAGTATCTTGTGTGTTGTCTTCCATGAAACCATTCTAACTAGTTAATAGTTTGGGTGGAGGATGAAGTGGCGCAGTAGGTAAGTGATTAGCGCATTGAACTTCTATTCGGTAGACCCGGCTTCAAATCAAATCTTTTGAAATGTTTCAATTTCAGTGGATGCTCAGTGTGGCGAAAAAGATCTCTTACTCTTCAGAGAGAAAAAAGATGTTCGAATGAGGAGAATTGGAGAAGTTCTGTTAATGGAGACAACAATTTACAAACTTATTTCCAGCAGTTGTTCTAGATTTTATATTTTCATCTACTTTCTAGCGTTTTCTCATTAATGGGTGATAAGTTTTTTATTTCTTTTAACATACAGTATATAATGAAATTATACTTTACATTCACAGCAATATTAATTTATGGTGTTCATTGAAGAACACGCTCCGAACCACAAAAATTCATCTTAGAATGCTGAATGTTTTGTGATTCTTCTACTCACAATTTTACTTACAGAAACACCTGACTCAGTGCAATCAAACTGCTGTCAGTCCTGAGAAAAGTTACGTGTAAGTTGATTGCATTTGTGCAGGCGTTTTCACAACTGCAAATTATCAGGACCCCAAGTAATGGAATTAGAACACTCAGCGAACGGAGATACTTTTGCTGGTGGCTGTGCATCGTGTGAAAGTACATGGTTAGTACCACAATTAGTTTTAGTTTAACCATATTAGGTTATGAGAAATTAAGGAAAGAAATTGGGAGGCTGCGTGATCGGCCTTCTCCCCGCACTTCGTTGTTAAAACGATTTAATTTCCTCATTTGAAAGAATTCATTTTGTGGTAGATTGTGCTGTAATTCGTTTCCTTAGTAATATCTTTGGTTATGAGAAATTGACACTACATAGTAGGGACACAATTCAAGTACATTCTCAAATTAGAAGTTGAAACATGTGATTCTCATGGTTTCTGTAGTATGCCATTCGAAAATAATTGAAATGTACTGAATTGAACTACAATGAGATTTGATTGATCGGCACAACGAGAAAGTGATACGAATCCATTGTGATATGTTGATGTTTGTTATTTTAGAACCATAACATTTCTGCTCCTACGAACGGAAAAAAAAATTAACATTTTAAAGTGGCAAATTTGACCTCACCTCAAGCTGAAATCACCACAATTTCAAAAGAACTTTCATGAAAGCAAAAAGAGTGCCAATTGTTGGTGCTACAAAAAGAAAAGTTAGTGCTGCTACGGACAGAAATTTATTTTAAAAATAAACTGTTTATTCTATCTTAATCTCAAGCTCGTCTCCTTTCCGAAAGAACTTAGAGGAAAACAAAAAGTTTGCAAATCGTTGGTACTACATCAGAGCTTATCAGTGCTACAACTACAACGTTAATGCTATAGCATACGGAAAGTTATTAACAAATTAAACTGTCAATGCTGGCCTTAGATCAGTCTAGAATTGACATGTTTATAAACAGCCTTTCAGGATAACGAATGTTAGACGTATTATCTCAACATTAGTGCTGTTACGTACGGAGTCTTATTAACAAATAAACGTCATCATTCTAGATAGACATAAAGGTAGAAAACTACTTGTACAGCCACGAACATTAGAAAGTGGAGGTAGGATATATATATATATATATATATATATATATATATATATATATATATATATATATATATAAGAAATGATAGATTTTTCCAGTAGGAGAATAGTTTCACTGTATGTCTGATAGTTGGACAACCAACATGACAGCAAATGCATGCTCGAACTCATAACGTGCCATGATATTCCTCCACTTGGAGGAGAAAGTACTACTATCTGAGAGCATCACTTAGAAAAACAACCACGAGATAAATCTGCAGAAATTCCATTTACGTTAAGTTCAAAGAGATAGGCATTAATGCAAAGAAAACGAAAAAAATAATACTCATCATGCACAGACCAAAAAAGTACGGAAAGTTAAACAAAATGAGAAAACAAAGAAAGAGGGAAAGGAAAGAGCAAAAGACATGGGAATAAATTAATTTTTAACACTTAAGGACAGTCTCCGTCTTCCTCCTCTATTGTCTAGGTTTTTCTCCCTTTTAGGATAAACCTCTTTCAGCATCAAAGACGAATATCATTTATAGTGTTCAATTCCTTGAAAACAATGTAACTCAGTATAGGGTTAGATTCGAACCCAGAATTCCTAGAACGACAGTCGCACACGTTACCCACTTATCTACACAGGCTTTACCCACTTATCTATATATCAGACATTACACGCGCTGTTACCATACGTGTTAAATCAGCCTTGTCGGTGAGTTGCCCCAGTTACACTTGAAGTTTGAATTTTATTTACGGCCTTTAGGCATCTACGGCAACAGGCCCCGTGTTTTCATTAAAAGAATTTGTTCTTTAGTTTAAAATCAAGAACAAATTAATCTATTATGAATTAATTTCTTGTGTGCACCAACACATAGACAAACGCACACACATACATCGTATATATATATATATATATATATATATATATATATATATATATATATATATATATATATATATATATACGAGGGAGGATCAAATGAAAACCTTTAAAGTGCAATAAATGTTAGAATGTAACAATGAAAAGGAAATATTACCTCTTATTTTTCAACGTCGACTCCTTAACGTTCAATGCAAGTATTCCACCGTTTTGGAAGTGCATGGATACCACGGTAGAAGAATTCTTTTGATCGAGATTGTAGCCACTCGTATACCGCATTTTTCACCTCTTCATCACTATTGAAATATTTGCCGCCCATCGCTTCTTTGAGTGGTCCAAATAAATGAAAGTCACTGGGGGCAAGGTCTGGTGAATAGGATGGATAAATGAGACATTTAAATTGATTGTCATAGATAGTCTCAACGGTCAAACGGGCAGTATGAGGTGGGACCCATCTTGCTGATACCTTATTGAAATGCAGAACATTATGCGCAATACGTTGAGCTGAACCAAAGCTAATATTCATTATTGTTGCGATTTCTTTCAGGGTAAGCGGTGAGCTTGTTCCGATCGAGGAGCATCTTCGACAGATGCTACGCCACTTTTAAACTTCCTAAACCACTCGTATACTTGCTGCAGGGACAAACACGAATCACAATACTTTGCTGCCATCCCGCGATGGATTTCAATACCATTAGAAAATACCGTTAGAATACCGTTAGAAAATATATTGTCAACTTTCAAAGTAATAGCGCAACATTTGAAGTTTTCAATAAACTTTTAAGGTTTTCATTTGATCCTCCCTCGTATACATATATATATATTATCGGATTGATTAAGGATTAAATGAGTTATTTCGTAAATTTACGAAACGAGTCTTGAAGGAAGTCGTCGCAACAGTAATGACATCTCGTAGCGTTGTTACGTAACACGCAATATAAATAAAGCTTCAAAACCGGAAGTTACAAATTCTGCAATGGGTAAGTCGGTAAGATATCTTGAATGGAGCAACGCGGGTTCAACTCTCGGCTGGTTCACTTTGTTTTTTCTTTCTCACGAAATATATTTCTATATGTTTGTATTTGTCACTAATAATTGCTTGCATTTTTGTAGATTAACTTAAATTAGTGGAGGTTAAGTAAAGTCAGGATGGTAAAGATAAATATATGACGGGTTTATACTTGTGTTCACTCCAGAGATGGAGTGAGTCATTGGGTCAATTGGGTCAAGATTTGTAAGTGGGTCGCGGGTCAACAGGATGTGACTCACCGAGAAAGAGAACCCACCGTGACCCACTCTGACCGAACAACCCATTCTGACCCACGCTGATCCACTGATCTACTCTGACTCACCAACCCATTCTGCTCAGTGCATTGGTGACAGCTTCTTCTGAGCACTTGTGAGTTTGTCTACCTTTTACTTTCAAGGCCTTCCTTTTTTTCTTTTTTTTCATTTGTGTCTATTGAAGAAAGAACTTCAGGCACTCTTGCAGAACTTCAGGCAATTGATCACATTTGGAATTGCAGTAATAGCAATAGGACTTACTTCTTGACTTTTCGGGCACGTCCTGTGAGTTTAAGAGGAGCTAAGTATGGGATAAAAATTGCGAATCACCTAATGCATGAATTATTATATTAAAAATTGAATATAACGATGTGTGTGTGATCATCATGATCAAAAAAATGAAATCTTTGAGTTTTACGTCCCACGGTTATGCCGGTTAGGCTAAAGGAGACGGTGATGATGAATAATGAATGAAATGGTGGAATGAAGAAAGTGGGAGGAAACGGGAGAACCCCGAGAAAACCCACGCACACGGTGTTTGTCCACCACAAAGTTCACTTGGCGGGGGCTGGGATCGAACCCGGGACCTCAAGCACCAGAGGTGAACGCTCTACCACTGAGCCACCGCGGCCCTCATCATGATCAAATTGCAAAGTCAACTGAAATGACATTTGTAATATACATAGTTAGGCCCTAATCTCAATATCATTTTTTGAAACTATCTTATATTGGGGGAGGCATTTTCTATATATAGGGTTGAATTCTAAAAATAATCGAAAACGATCGATATTAGTTCAGAAACATATAGGAAACCAATTATTGAGAAATTAAAACTACATTTTTACGCATTTTACATCTACTGCTTTTTATTATGATAATTCATGAAACTTGTGTTTATATATAGAGCGTTCACAGCATAAGGGTATCACGTCATAAAGTTGTGAGGAAAATGGACATAAAATTCCTACTATAAGCTTAATTACGTGGGAACTTTAAATTTTTACGGGATGCTTAATTATGTGGCCAACTTTAGATTTCTCTTTAATTTGGTTTACTATACCTTGATTTGAGACTTTCAAATTTCGTCCTATTTCCACTGAAAATGTCTGTAAGTTAACAAAGAAATAATTATATATTATAATTAAATTTAAATTCATCGCAATTTGGCCCATGACAAACACTTTATCATTGTAATCGTAAAGATCAGATCCACCGGTATTGCAACAGAGCGGTGCTTGAGCGTTGAACCGTAGAAATTCAAACTCTGATTTGCAATAATTTCACGGCCTTGTTTTATTACAATTGTAAATTTTATTTAGTTTAGAAAAGAGCGTGGATCATGGGTCAGAGTTGATGACGATGGGTTTTGGTGGGTCGGAATTGGTAACAATGGTTTAGAGCGGGTCATGGTAGCTGGTGGGTCACGGTGGGTCACATGCTGTTGACCCACGACCCACTAAGAAAACTAGACCCACTTGACTCGCTGACCCACTCCCACTCTGATTAACGCTTCGGCATCTGGAGTAAACAAGTTCTGCCAGGGGACCTTTTTCCTTTCAAAATATAATTTTATATGCTCATATTTATTATTAATTACTTTCTTGCATTTTTCCTACATTGTCTTAGATTAGTTATTGTGGTTTAGAATAGATTATATAAAGTGAAATACGGTTATGTATGTTTACAGTTTCGTTTCATTCTTTTATAATACACTCCTATTTGTTCACGTAGTTCAAAAGTAGGCATACACTTCTGCATTGATCAACTATAACATTCTAGTTTATGAGTTTATTTGATTTGGCTCTTTTGAGCTTTTGAGCTTAAAACATATTAAGAACAAATAATGAAGAAATAAAGTCTACCTTATGAATAAAAAAAGAAATTATATAAAATGCAAGAAGCTGATCAGTACGGTACTTTTTACTAATTTTTGGGCCACCCTATATATTACTAATAATTTATTTCTTGAATTTATTAATAACTAGCTGAAATACCCACGTTTCGCATGGGTCAGATAAAATATCTATGTAAACAAACTGAACAACGAAACGAAAAGGTATCGGTCATTTTCTACTACTTTTACATATCCCGGTAAGCGCCCCCTAAGACCCCCTGGTTCGAAATTTAAAAGAACACTTCTCGCCCCCAGGTGATTGGACTGTATTTGGAAGTCAACGCCTCTGAAAGAATCACCATTCATCTCAGCGACCGTGAAAACTAAGGACTTGACACTAATATAAGCAATTTTGGAATATTTTTATATATTTCGGTACAACACTCCCTGGCTGACACCGACCCGCATATAGTGATAGCTGATTTTGAAAGTCATCGCTAATGGAAGTGTCACCATTGATCTCAACGACCGCGATAACTATGAATTCAACACAAATAGCGGTCAGTTTCTAATATTTTTACATGTCCTGGTAAACGCCCCCTGCCCTGAGACCCCTGGTTCAAATTAAAAAAAAAAGTTTCGGCCTTGTCTGGAGCCTGTATAAAGGTATCCGTGACGAAAATTTAGGAACTTTCGGTCAACTCGTCTGATTCCCAGTTCGCACACAGACACACAAACAAACTCGTATTTCATACATACAACAGACAGAACAACCCAGAGCATTTCTTTACATAGCCAAGCGTTCTTTCGCATAGAACGTTGCTATGTTGTTTCCACCCAGTTAAGCCTTCTACTAAGTGCCTGAGACATTAGTCTTTTATACGTAAACACGTCTCGTGAATCTGCCTCCTCTATCGAAGTAATCGGTCGCGTGTACTCCTAGTATTAGCTATTTTGTTAATGTGTTGACCTTGAATAACAAACAAATGGATTTTCATTGAACCACGAGTCGCTTTTGTGCGTGAAGTTGATATACAGTTGAAATTACCTATGCATTATTAACCCGATGTAAAATAGAAAGATTATATTGGTTTTACATGAACACCCACAAATTTGATATAGCAAGAGGCCTTCCCACAACTTTTTCCAATGCGGCATAAATTTCACGGATAACTTTTTGAATTATACTAAAGAGTTTCATTGATATGTTAGAGTTAATAATATTTATGGAACTAGACAGGTTTTCAACTTCCAAACTATGCCGTGCATAAAAGTCAGAAGACTTATAGAGTGTTTTCTACCATGTATGTGTTACAGATACCAGAGCAAAGACGGTAAGTGGTATAGAGAAGTGATTTTCTGCCATTGCTTCTGCATCCAAAGAATAGGTTCCATTTTATCCGTTAATTCCATATTCAAGTCAGAAGTAGTGGAAATTAGCTATTTCTACTGTTGCCACGAAACGAGACAGAACCCTTTGGGGCGAGACGCGAGACGACACAGACTATTTGTCTCGTCTGGTTTTCGATACGGGGCACGAGAGGAGACGAGACGTCTCATGAAATGTCTCCTCTTGTCTCGTGTCTCGCAATTGCAAACACAGTTTTTGAATTTAAAACACACACACAGCAAACGTAACGTTTTCGATTTTACTCGGATGATACATTATGATGTTAGAACATTGAAACCGTTAAGTTTGCTCTTCTTTTAAATAAAGTTAAGTGTGATAGCCATGTCAGCTTGTTTTAATTAAATTATTTCTTCATGTTTAATTTTTCGGCTCCTTCTAGTATACACTACTTGATTTCCTATAGTAATTTCAGTCCGACATTTGTAATTGAAATTTAACTTTTGGTTCCATTGCATTTTATTGTCAATACTAAAGGTGTCTTACAACACATTAAATTTTTTACTGAGGAAATGAAATTTCTTGACGTATTTGAGAATCCATTACCTGTTCTGGATTACTTTTGTATATGTCCTTAACCTTACCTTTTACCACGCATGTCCTGCACAGTAAAAACACCATGCACAGTTGATTCAACACCATGGGCGGAGCTATGGGGGCATGGAGGGCATTGCCCCCTAACTTTTTGACAAAAAATGAGTTATTCATATCAATTCCACACTCGTCTAGGAAGTATTCCACAGGTCCAAGACCGAACAAAAGGTCTGCCCCCAGAAAACAATTTCTAATTCCGCCCATGTTCAACACAATGCGGTGACCTAGCGTGACTACCACTTTTTGTGTTAAATCAACAGAACACGCTGTTAATTTCGGTAGTGGAGAAAAAGTTAGCTGCAGGGAGATTTGAACATGGATTATCAACTTAGAAATCGAGCGTCTTACCTACTTGGCTAACTCATCAGACAGAGAAAATAACACTTGAAACAGTATAGAAATAAAAAGTGTTGCTGAACACTAAACAAAAAAATACTCTCACGAATTATACCATGATTGAATTAGTTGTTCAATGGTCAACTAAGAAACGCATTTTCCTATCCCTTTCAGTACCCTGTCTATATATTTATTTTTAAGCTACTACACGACCTGCCGACGCGACGGCCAAAACATTTTCTTTCGTCACGCTTTTGTTATTGTCTCTGGAGCCAATCATAGCATTGCTCGTGATTACTAGCGTCGAATCATAATAGTAAATACGGTCGTAATTGAAATATGCCAAGTTCCATTTTGTTCTACACTTTCCCTGTCAAAAAATTCTTATAGGACTATTATCATATCTAATATAAGTGTGTTAGAACATCCTTCTAGTTTTGTTTTAAATGTGAACGTTGAGGACATGAACCTCTAATAAACTGCTTAACAGTCGCCTTTCCTTTGTTGGCCGTATTGAATTCAAACTGTTTATACAATCATACTTTGAATGGGATCTTTTTGTTCTTGGGCACAGCTCTTCATAACGTTTCATCAGAGTTCAAATTTCTCTTATAAAAATGAGGCCACCAATTCTTAAAATTGAAGATCTAACTGGTTATTAGGTGAACGAAGAAACGTCTAGTTGTACTGACTTTAAAAATCAACTCTGCGTCCTGATCTGGGGTGTACACTCTCTCTACTTCTCGTAAAACAAAATTTATTGACCAAAACTCCTAATCACAGAGTACATATGAATTTCCTCTTACTGGAAAATAGTGTAATAGTTTCAAAACTACACAATTACAAAGGGCACAACAGTGTGGTACTTATTTTGGATAGACGAAGTGTCATTAAAAGGACCTAGTGTTTTACTCCACTCGACAGTGTTTCGATTAGATAATGCAATACGAGTGAGCAAACCTCGTCGGACGATTTCTTCGCTTCGGGTGAGGTTAGATTTAGCTATCAAAATTGCACCACGGGGGTGATGTAATGATACAGG
This sequence comes from Thermobia domestica, assembly GCF_964235325.1. Classification (NCBI taxonomy): domain Eukaryota; kingdom Metazoa; phylum Arthropoda; class Insecta; order Zygentoma; family Lepismatidae; genus Thermobia; species Thermobia domestica. Next base: position 80,958,851 of record NC_137470.1, read on the forward strand.
TTTCTGCACTAAAGTGTGGATTTAGGGTATGAGTAATATATTCCGTACAAAAGTCATTTAGTAAAAAAATGTCGGTTGACGGGTTTCTGAAATAAACGATTCATATACAGATAATAAAAGGATGTGAATCGTTAGCGCTGGTTAGTGCTACAATAACAACAATGTCAGTGGTGCTACGTACGGAAAGTTATTTACGAATTAAACTATCTGTTATAGCTTGACGTCAAACTGAATTCGTCACTGTTTATAATCACTTACAGGAGAACACAAAGGGTGTAAATCGTTAGTGCTACGTCAGCGCTACAAGCACAACGTTAGTGCTGCTACTTGCGATAAAATATTAATAAATCAATGTAGCGATTATGGCTAGATATCAAGCTAAAATCCCCATTTTAATTTGGTCATTGTGTTTCGTATATAACAGCATTAATGTTGTGCACTAACAAATTGAAGTAGACTCACCGCTTTTCCAAAATAACTTTCAAGAAAACAAAATGTATGCCACTTGTTATTGCTATGTTGGTACTGGCTAGTGCTACAAGTACACTGTTGGTGCTTCTAAGTGCAGGAAGTTATTAAGAAATTAATGTGGCGATTCTGGGTTGGAGACAAGCTAGAATCACCACTTTCTCAAAATAAATTGTACTAATGACTGAGACACTGTTTGCTTTCCCCACAGTTATTTTGAAAACCTTTGAATCAGGCTTGACGTCAAGCCAGATTCATCACTTTTATTTGTTATAACTTCTCGTTCATTACGGCACCAGCATTGTGCTTGTAGCACTAGCCAATACTAATGTAGGACTAATGATTGAAACTCGAATTGTTCTCGATATGTTTTAAAAAAAAATAACTTGACAATTCTAACTTGACGACAAGCCAAAATTGTTACTTTAAATAACTTTCCGTACGTAGTAGGCTTAACTTTGTGCTTGTAGCTCTAACTAGCACTATGAATTGGTATAACTGTTATTAAGATTTGAAGATACGGCGATTGACTTAATTCTTGTAGATTTGTTTGGGGGCAACAACGATATGATTTACTGACCTATGACAGTTGTAGGTACAGACATACTATAAAACAAAACAATTCAAAACTTGTAAAGCAACGTAAATGTAGTAGAATATCTTATTACTGAAATGTAGAGCTATTGTTTAATTAGAATCTATTATCATAATATTCAAACAAATATTGTTCACTCTTAACTTTCCGAATCAATGACACTACAAGGGAAATATATTTCTGTTCAATTTAATACAAATACCTAGGTAAAAGTACAGAATTTCAGTCAGTGCATAAGCGGTAGGGGATATTATGCCTAAAATTGTGCTTTATTAACTTCCCACTAGTTTATACGTAATTCTTCATAATGTAAAACTTCAAAGAAAATAAATTGGAGTACACTCAGATGAAGTCCAAATTCGTTCAATGAGTCAACTAAGCCGTTTGTACGACATGGCAGGGGGCCAGGTTCACGCATTTCCCACTTTATTATTATTTTTTTAATTTCTCATATGCTAGAATCGTTCAAACAAAACTCATTGCAACTCAATTTGGTGCAAATCAATAACTTTCACGCTATATATAGAAATCATGAGTATAGCATATTTTAACACCTAGTATCAGAGCTAGTTTAAACTGTGCATCTACTTTGCTCTTTTAATTTCTCATAGCATAAGATGAAACAAACCGAACTAATTACAGGACAATCTGCTACAAAATAAAGTTTTCCAAATGAGCCAATTAGACCGTTTATACGACGTGATGGGGGCAAATTCACGGAGCCTCAAATTTTGTTTTCTTAATTTCCATAATCCAGTATTGTTCAAATAAAAGTAATTGCGATTCAAGCCAGTATAAAAAAGTACTTTCATATGATATATAGAAGTAACGTGTATCAGGTGCATTAACACCTGATTTAAAGGTATTCTTGAACTCAGCCCCCCAGTTTGTTCTGTTAACTTCTAATAATCAAAGGGGTACAAACGAATCAAATTACGGTACAATCCGGTACAAACAAAAGCCTTTCAAATGAGCCAATTAAATCAACCGTACGATATGGTAGGGGCTGCGTAAACTTGGCCCCCAATTCATTTTCTTAATTACGCATACTACAGTACAGAAGAAGGAAGTGAAGGAAGGGCATATATAAAAAAAATCAATTTATAATATACAAGACTGAAAGTGACTATATTTGTAACTTATTAACTCTTGAACTATCCGTGAGATCTCAATCAAATTTTCAAAATACGTGAGGTGCGGATCTTGAAACATTTCTTTAATTTTACTTTAACGGTAGATCCTAGGGGCGGGGGAGGGGTGGAGACGTCTAAATAAAAAACAATGAAACCTAATAACTTTTGAAATACCCGACCGATGTCAATCAAATTTACAATATGCATGAGTTTAGAAACAGGAATTACTTTAGGCTGTTCACTTGGACGATGCAACGTAGGGGTGGGAGAGGGGGAGAGAAATAAAAAATAATTAAAAATGACTGATATTAGTGTTAAATCCACAGTTTTGTGGGTCGATGAGAAAAACAGTGACACTGCTGATGCTGCTTTAATCCAAGTTCAACCCTGATGGTTTCGGAGGAGGAAGGTATAATATAGTGGAAGGGGTAAACATTTAAGAATGATCAAAAATGCCTAATATTAGTGTCGAATCCATAGATTTAGAAGTAGCTGAGATTAACAAGAACAATTGTGACACAGCACGGACAGGGGGATCTATATATAATAATGATCGAAATTTAGCAATATTTGAATTTTCGTGATCATCCAGATGAACAGTGACATTCCCAATCCGGTTTAATTTCAAATTGAACCTCGCAACTTGGGGGAGGGGGAGGAGAAGATATTATAAAATGATCGAAAATGACCGATATTAGTGTTGAATCCATATTGTTTTGGGGTGGCTGAAATGACCGGTGAAACTTCCGATACCATGGAAGAGGAGGAATACATATATATATATATATATATATATATATATATATATATATATATATATATATATATATATATATATATATATATATAAAGATGATCAAAGGTGGCCGATATTACTGTCTGATTCGTAGATTTTAGTGTCGCTGGGATGAAGAGTGACAATTCCGATCCCTTTTAAGACGAAATTGAGCCCCGAAACTGGGAATAGTGGAAGATAATAAAATGATCGAAAATGACCGATATTAGTGTGTAATCCGTAGTTTTCGGGATCGTTCAAATGAACAGTGACATTTTCGATCCGGTGTAAATCCAAAATCAGCCCCGTCACTTGTTAAGGATGAAAAAGAGATATATAAAAATGATCGAAAATGGCCATTATCAGTGTTTAATTTATAGTTTTCTGGGTCGCTGAGATGAACAGTGAAACTTTCGATGCCATGGCCTACAAGTGGGGAGGGGGAAATATATATGTACGTGTCCAAATGGTCAAAAATGACCGATATTAGTGTTGAATTTATAGTTCTTGCGGTCGCCGAGATGAACAGTGACACTAAGTGAATTATGGGGGGAAATAGTTATTTCAGCAGTACTAGGACACGAATAACACTTAATTTACAACTAAGAGATTGTTGGTACACCGTAACGTTCCCAAACATTAACAAAAACTGTGTAAACATGCCTGCTGCAATAAACAATAAAAAATTAATGGCAATAAAATACATGAGATACAAAGATGTGCATTTAAATTATTTACTTCAACCCAGCTAAGTGCGTCATATATGCTAGTTACGGTATAAATCGGTTCAAACGAAGTACTTGATATAGGTATGTGAAAATCGTTTGTACCGCGAAATGGGGCAGTCAGGTTCAGTAAGGCGTGCACGCCCTGGCACAGTAGCCTATTTATCCATTCCAAAACATCTTTGATTTTGCCCAACTTCACTCACTTTTTCCTCACTCACTCAACGTTTTCCTCACTCCAGAGGATACTTGAACGCATTATTAGTCACTTGGGACACTAGGAAACAAGCTTGCTTCTCCACAGGGAGACTTTAGTTTTTTGTCTGGTGACCTTATAATTCTTACGAAGTGAGGATAAGGATACATTTACTAGCAGTAATAACAGGTACATACATCAAGACATTATTAATAAGTGTATCTCAGTTTTATTTCTAATAACTTATAGATATTTAAGCAGTTATTAGTTTTAACTGAAAGTTGTTAACATTTAATATGTGTCATGCAAATTATTCTTCTTTTTATTTTGGTTACAGAAGGATCTGAAAGCTGTCATCCCAGATATTTTCGCATACTCTCTTATGATCGTCATTTGTTGGCCACTACTAGTGCTTGCATGCAGTGAGAAGTTGTTAAGAGACTTTCCAAGTATTCAAGTGATACTCTCATGTATGGTAGTTTTAGGATTAATTAGTGTGGATGTTGGAATTCCAATATATTATTACGCAAAGGAAGATTGTGATGAACGTTTACGTCCGTTCTATATCATATATAACCTATTCGCATGCTACGTCTTCTTGCCATTTACAAAAAAGTACCAAGCAGTTATACTTGGAATAACCACCAGTATATGCGAGATGGTAACACTTGGCTTTATAACTTATAGCAAAAGGGACGTCGACGGAAAAATTAGGGTAAGTACACTATTTGTTTCAATGTATATCTTTATATAGATACATATTCTAAATCTCAGCATAAGGTTCTATATATTGTAAAGTTTTACACGTGCTGGCTGTAAACAACTTCGGACGACAATCACTTCGTCAACTATCGTCAAGTAACTAGGATGAAAGGGTCACAATCCTGCAGAAGGCAACAATCTTCACCGATCATTTCCACAATCTAGAAAGTCTTGCTCTAACTTTTATTCTACTCTCTAGGATGTTCTAACTTAAACAAAGAATTTTATATAGTATTTGCGTTGACGTCCATCCGATATCATTAGGATTTTCCTACGGGACGCTAGTTTTAAAAACAACAGGACTTTTTCACACTCGTGTGTTACTACAAGTATCGCACATCATTGTCTTAGTGTAATACAGTGTATTGTAATATAAAATAGTGCTATAAAAACTGTATTATATAGATCCATAGATTCAGCTTGTCTAGAGACATTCCTGCATTTTTATAGAAGAGGGCAAATTAATTAATTTGCTTGGCTGATATTTATGCCGATAACTCGTTCAGACAAGAATACATATTTAGACAGATTCAAGCTCCCTTTTACCCATTTACATACTCCATGTAAGTAATATTCTGGTCACATTACAGATGATCGTGAACGTTTATTATGTTATTCGGTCATTTAGCAATACTCCAATTGTGGTCACCAGAAAAGGAAAAGGAAATTTTATTAATGTACTTGCAGGATGTAGCTCTTCATTTAATATTGCAATTGCAAAGTAAAAAAACAATTTAACAACCCTACTTCGGAGGAACTGAAGCAAAAACTACATCACATATTTTCTGAGAAAATTAAGGGCAATTCATCAACTCATCCCAGAGGCCACGAAGGAGGAGAAAATTCAAATCCTGTCATTATGATTACAGAGAGTACAGAAACTTTTCAGACAGTACAGAAGCAACAGGAATGTCTGAATTCTCTGGACGCGGCCCACAACCTAATGATGGAGAGAGCCTAAGTTAAATTATCGCAAGTAATTCATTCCTTTTACAGACAACCTCATCGACCTTCAGTATTTGCTTTAAGGGAACTTAGTAACTCTACGGCCTCTAATTCTTCAATAGTAACCTACAGGCACCGTAGTCAACCTCGCGAGCCACTCAAGAACACTCATGAAGGGCGATGAAGCATCATTCGATATTATTATACGTTTAAACTCAATGAAATAATAAAAAGAGTAAAAACAACCAAGTCCCCACAGACGAAAGCGAAGCAAATGAAAATTTGTATGCTTTTGCTCAAATACATTATTCAGATACATCACCAACAATTGTTGTAAAGTTTGCAAGGAAACAAATCTAGGATAACTTATATAACTACAGGTTCAAAAGAAAAAAAAAAAAAAAATGTTCTACACTAAGAAATACTTTTTTTTCTGAGCTGCTAGATGTTTCCGTTTAGAAGACGACTTAATTTACCGTACGCAAAACCATCCAGAATTAAGAATATTCCATCTCTAAATATGTATACCAAGAAGATAAGCAGGTCAATAGTATGATTTAATTAACAAATATCTGACATCTCCTGACTTTAGGTTTAGTAAAACAGACAACACTGCTGTAAACAAATACTATATGCCATATACGAAGTCATACAAAGCTTTCAAAATCGAAAGGTGTGAAGAGTTTCAGCTACTCAAAAAGCTACCGAAAAAGCCACATGCAAAATTGTTACACCCACCAGCATATCTTATAGCCGAACGATGTATCCTTGACTCCCTAGGGCCATTTCCGAAAGAAGAAACAAAGGCGAAATGTGGTTTACTGGCTACAGAAACGAACATTTGATACCTAGGGAAGAAACCTGTTAATAGCTGCACGGCAGATATCATTGAACAATTTTTACTTGAATATATTATATTACGCTTCGGAGCTCTCCGTTACCTACATTTGCACCAACATTCCAGTATTCCATTTCAGAAATATCTTGCGCCTTGTCCCTATCGCCCTGCTTCTGCCAGCATTGTCTCTGACTTCCTCCAAACTCTTTGAGACCACTTGCTGTTGTGCCTTTCCATTATTCGCAATGAAGTGTCACACGTCGTTTTGCCACCATTCACGACAACTTGTAACTCGTAAATGACGCCGCATTTACAAAAATGTCAGATATTTTTTATTTTCATGTGTAGATTCTTCTCCTAAGCATTGAAAGATTTTTGAATCATCCATATATATTCATATTACCACCGAATATATTATATCATATAATTATTAACATACAGATGGTGATCAGAAAAATGGAAACACATGAACGAAATTGCAACATACCAGATTAATATGGTGTCGGGCCACCTTTCGCCTTCAGAACAGCCTTGATGCGACGTGGGATGGAGGCATAGAGGTCATGAATGGTAGCAAGTGGAATTTTACACCATTCCTCGTGCAGGGCATCGGCCAGTTCTGTGAGAGAGGACGGAGGTGGAAATCGTCGCCGGAGTCGTGTTTACAAGACGGACCACAGATGTTCAATTATGTTGAGATCTGGGGATTGGGCGGGCCAGGGGAGGTGTTGAACTTCACCCCGATGTTCCTCGAACCACGCTGCAACAACGCCAGCTATGTGAATGGGTGCATTATCATCCTGGAAGATGGCGACATTGTCCGGGAACAACATCCGGACCATAGAATGCAAGTGGTCTCCTAAAATTGCGACATAATCGTTGGCAGTGATTCGTCCGCTAAGTGTGACAACAGGACCCAATGAAAACCATGATATGGCGGCCCACAGCATCACCGAGCCACCGCCATGTTTCACAGTTGAGCGGAGACACTGCAGATCATAAGCTTCTTTGGGCGTTCTCCACACATAAACACGGCCCGTGGTTGGGAATATGGTGAAGGATGACTCATCCGACCATATCACACGTTTCCAGTCCCCAACGGTCCAAGTTGCATGATCGCGGCACCATTTTCGGCGTGCGAAAGCGTTATGGTCTCTGATGAGCGGTTTGGCTCGTGCAACACGACTCCGTAAGTTCATGTCATGTAATTCGCAGTGGACTGTGATTGTCGAAACAGTGTTGGGGAGGTGCTGATTGAGTTCCTCCGCAGTGGCACGACGGTTCTGCGTGACAATGCGCTTTAATACCCGGCGTGACCTGTCACTCATGATTTTCTTCCGCCCACTGTTCCGCTTCCCCGATGTGGTTTTCCCGTGTGTTGTGTAGGCCGTAATCACCTTCGACACTGTCCCACGCGACACACCTAACACAGTAGCCACTGCCGTCACACTCACTCCACATAACCGCGCACCAACAATTTGCCCTCTTTGAAAATCTGAGAGGTCTCCCATTTTACACTACCTCCGTCTGCTGCAGCCACTGGACACTGCTGTTCCACTGCGCCTGACGTAGTATGGAGACCGACCTAACACACCACTACCAGCGGTCCGGCGCTGCGGGCGCCACGACACCACTGCCAAGCCATACATCTGACGTGTTGCCAACTACAGGTGTTTCCACTTTTCTGATCACCATCTGTATATAATTATACATAATGGTAATATTAAATTGCAAATCTGATACTTGTTAACTTTAGATCTGATATTAGAATTGATTAATTTTGATATGTATATTTAATCAGGTATAATGCTTGTATATTTTCTTAGATTATTCTTTTTATTAATGCTATTCAGTTTCCACTCAACTTTTTTCTGTATTTAGCTAGTTACTCCATTACTCAAGGAACGAAGAGCCTGTTTGGGAGATAAGAAATGGAATTCTCCGATTATTTTGTCCGTGGATTTTGCCCGCTTTTCCTACTTACCTTTGATTTTGGAGCTTTCGAGAAGCTTCCATGTTTTCATATATACAGGTTCACCTATCAGTATTTTTTCCTCTCTTTATGTGAAGCCGAGGCAATAGTATACAAGAGTAGCCACTGGGCTATCAACTATGCAAACAGTATGAGCGGGTATCCAGCCACTGACAAGAACATTCAGAGCTCTCCTTGTGCCACATATTCAAACTAACTATTTCTTGTATCCAACATTAAGGAGGTGATGTAGCTCCTCCAATATCCAAGGCCTTTCTCGAAAAAACTAAGGACAATACTTCAACTGTTTATCGCTGGTTCAGATGCTACCACCCGAGTTGCGACGCTAGTGAGTGCCGTGGAAGACCTCCTTGATGGTACGACTAGAATGTTGGAATCTCGATGGAATAGGAAAACAGAACATCGAAGCCCAAGACCTCTTGAAAAGAGAAACTATAGATATGAACTTTCTGAAACCTATCCAGAACTCCAAAGTCCGCAATCACACAGTGTACCGCAATTACATGCTGGACTCGAAGGTAGGAACAATGATCTTAATCATAAAACCAAATAGCTCATGATCAACTCATATTACCGAACACACATTCCACAGGGCCCACACAAGTAACTGCGATTTTCCCCTGAGTCTCATAGCAGTGTAGAAAACCCTGGATACACTACTTTGTCCTCTAGACCTCCATTTCTATCGAATGATAGGACATTACATTTTAGTGGGAGGATACCTCAATTGCGAGCATAAAACTTGGAAATCTGGTTCTCCAACCACAATGAAAGACGACTCCATCAAGCGCCCAGACAAGTGACGTTCATATTTGCTTTACCGGAACCCATGCACTTTCCAAGAAACGCATTACATAGGATGTGCTAGACATCGTAGTAACCTCGAATCTCACCATCTAAATGGGTCACATGTAGTCACATTACCGTATTCCAACGACATCCCAGTGCTATTCATTATGCCTCCCCGGACACATGTCCCAGTAGCTCGAATCCAAATCTTCGACAAAATAAACTGGGATACATACAAACAACTCCTAACAGACATAGTTGGCTCGCGTCTGCCACTGAACATTCCAACAGTCGTAGACACTACAAAGCTTCCGTAGCAGTATCGGTGAAGTCTGCACACAGACTTCAACCACTACACATCATCGTCATACAGCACAAGATCGAACCGATCCACGACCACCTTCCAGATCCACCTCAAACGTTCGGTGTGATGGAAGTGGCAGGCCAACCGCCACCCTCTTACTGGACCCTCTATAATATTTCACTCCTATACATAAAAAAAGTCTACCGAGACAAGCTGTACAAGAATGGAATGAAAGGCTACAAGAAATGGAAACAGGCTTCAATTACTTCTTGCACCTCCCCAAGACTCGCCAGAAGCAGTACATCTCCCAGAAATCAACGTCTTCGGAGTCTGTAAGGCTTCACCCACGAGCCGGCGGAATAACAAAACTTGTTCGCTCAACAGTTGGATATCATCTTCCAGAAGACCCAAATTCAGCCACATGGAATTATCCAAAGAGAGTTCAGCAAAGTGTACATGATATTCTGACCCCAGAAACATGTCCGGCTGGAACAGTGTGTACGCCACGTGACATCCAGAATGGCACCCAATCACTTTACGCTCACCACGCGGCTGGCCGAAATGTAATTTCGATGCATGTATTCATTAATTCATTTTTGAAAGTTGAGGTCTTGCTGTGTCATCTGACGCCATGCTACGCAGGAGCCACTTCAATCTTGGCTCGAAAAAAGTGATACTTTTACTGAGACCAGGGAAAAGCCTAGAAGGGCGCAAAAACTACACACACTTCAGTCTCCTATCCCGTGTGAACAAGATCGTGGAAAGAATTATGGAGTGGTGACTGTTGCAACACATCCAGGACATACAGTAAATGTACTCTCACAGCATCAATTCAGGTTCTACCCTTGACAAGTAGGAAACTACAACTCGCACCTGTTGTCGACCGAATATATATATATATATATATATATATATATATATATATATATATATATATATATATATATATATATTTGATTAGGCTTTATCATATTATATAGTTTAGTAAAAGGCTTATTCTCTTTCACAGAACATGAATACATTGATAAACTCTTAAATTTCGAGGAAAATACATTCGTCAGACAAATAAACTTGCGAAAAGTTACAAAATAACATTTGAGGAAAGTACTCAACTGCTCGAATATATATTTTTATGTTTGATTGGTAGTGACTGTCTCCTTCCGTGGCTGAAGATTATAAATAGAAATGTAGCAAATTAGTGTCTATTATCATGTAATAAGTTACTGAACTATCTGAGAGTTTCGTATATGCTTCGTAAATTTCGATGGTTAACATTGATATTTTACTTGGATAGAAAAGGTCAAACTATTGAAATTTGTGATATTTTTTATCTCATCTAAAAGGCATACTTCATTACATGACCATATGGATATATATATAAAGAAAATGGTCCCTTGATGAATCCTCTCTTAAAATTTCACAGGGATCCAACCTCAAATTATGAAATTATTATTATTATTATTATTATTATTATTATTATTATTATTATTATTATTATTATTATTATTATTATTAATAATAATAATAATAATAATAACTGATATTTCTAAAACTCATGTAGATTTCGTTGGTTCCTCTTGTGGACAAAACGCAATATTTTTGTAAGCTGTTCTATTACTGTTCTGAACCGACTGATATGAAACAACAATTTTACACTGGGGATTGTAGATGTAACTCCTTGTTTCAAATGATTACTGGAACGAAAACTACGTTGAAATCCCATTGGTTGGTTTCTATTTACATGTGGAATCTTAAGATTTGTAGTCATGACTCATAGTTTAAGAACATATGTTAAAGTCGAATACAGAAAACAATGTATTTGTTTATCCAACAGTTGAAACCCGGATAAAGTTTGACGTGTACCCTACAACTCATTGTTATTGTTGCAATCTGATTGATTGTTCACTTTTAAATCTCTGCTTAAGTTTTCTCGCAAGTTTACGAAAAGTTTCGTTTAATTATTTTTTGATCATGCTTTGAACATTTTAGTTTTTTTTTAATTCTCTTACTTTAAACATTTGAATGAGCACAAACAATAGTAACAATTTGGCAATTACGAAAGTCCTTGTTTCTAATATTCAGTTTTAAACAAGAGTAACGTGTCCATATTGTTGTATACTATAACGTTGTGTACAGTCTGTCAGGAAAGTAAATTTAAACCTGTTTTTTTCAGTCTGGCATTCCTGCAATCCATCCAGGAGAGTACGAGAATTAAATCAATCAAATCTTTACTCAGGAGCAAGAAGAGAAGTCTAATCTGAATAAGACATTGCAGAGGGACACAAGCTGTGAATACGAATACTGCATAGCGTAAATAATGGGCGACACCGAAAGAGAAAGCCAGAAACAGCTGCTAAACGGAAAAAAATAGCAAAATTGTCGAAGTGGGAACATAAAACACAAATACAAAAAGTACGCCGACAATTAACATTTACCAAGCCATGATCTTGGTGTAGTGGTTAAGGTGCTGGCTTACAAATTCAAAAGACGAGAGCTCGAATCCCCGCAGGGACATTTTTTAAATTTTTTGTTCATAATACATACAGCTCATGAGAGATGGTAAAATAGGTCGTGTTTAGTCTTTCGTAGCAATTATTATTGGTAATGTTTAGTGCTGATAATACTTTTTGTCTTTGCTTATTGCAATTATTCTTGTCTTCATCTCGAGAGAGAAAAATATCCTAACAAATGCCACCAAACTTTCTATTATTTTGAATGTAAACGCCATTTGCAATTAGTAAAGAATAGAAATTGAACGTTCCTACGTAGCTACGAAAAGTAAAAAGAAAAAAAAACATGGAAGTGGAGGGGTTCGAAACCCATGCTCATGGATATTAAAAATACAATCACTATATGCCTTAAACCTCTCGACCACGCTTCTACGTTAACTACTAAGAGGCTTGTCTTTTGGTTAAGCTGGTCAATACGTTTTGCAAAGAGGCCGGTTTAGCTCTGACGCAGAACAAGTGAGACAAGGGAGAAGGGTGCTAGGCACTTTCTCTCTCTGTTTGTGTGTGTGTGTGTATCTATCTATCTGTATATATAAAACACTATTTGTGAATGCTATAACCACCGTAATTTTCAGCGGATTGAGACCAAACTTGGCACAAACATTAATTTTTGAAATATCTTGAACGAGTTCGTTAGCCAGAACAATCAGATGAAAATGTTCAAAATGGCTGTAATTCAAACTCTTTAAAAGTTCCAAGAGAAATAAATTTCGCCCATAAATCGGTAGTCACAATGTTTGAGTGACTTTTCTCTTCTACTGAAGTATTTGTGTGCAGGGACTTATCCTCTTTTATTGTAATATTAGACCCGATTAATCACCTAAAGAAGGTTCACGCTCTTTCGCTACAGTCAGGCTTTTTTGCAGAAGGGGAGGGGTATTTTCCTGTCGGAACAAAACGATTGTTAGTGATGATATGAAGTTACACATTGAAAGTGAAGTAACTTGTGAAACGTGTTATTTGAAAGAATAATATAATAAATGTGCTTTCCCCTAACACAGAGAACGATAAATCATGTATTTCAAGTTCGGGAGCGTGAATGGCGAGGAGTGTTATTTGATTTGCTTTTAGTAACGCGTTGCATTGCAAATAGTGGTAGGCAACATTAGTGGCAAGTAAAACAATAAATAATAATAATAATAATAATAATAATAATAATAATAATAATAATAATAATAATAATAATAATAATAATAATAATAGGTGTTGTTAGTGTCAACGCAATATCTTCCTCAATTCTTCTTCAAACATAATGATTGGAACGTCATATCTCCCTTACAAACAAAATATTAGCAATTTATATCGATAGAACGGGAAATGGTAGAGTGATTTTAGCAATTTAGGACAGTATGCACTCATAGTATTCAGAAAAATAAGCGATTTCAATGCAAAACGACCGAGGAGTCATTGTCATGGGAAGTGATTAGGCTACGGCAGAGCCCTGTTTAGGCAAAATGTCGATAACTTATATCGAAAGAACAGGAGGTGATAGTGGGATAGGACCAACGTTGGACGCCGTGGACCCATAAGGCGCATCGAGAAAATAGGGGGGGGGGCGCCAGCCAGCCTTACTTATTTCCACATGATATTAAAAAACTATAACGTGCGAAATAAAAACATGTGTTAGCCAGTAATATTTCATGTTATTATTATCAACAGCGTGTTTTCATTATATGTGCATGTTTGACATGAAACCAAAGACAAAATCCATCATTCGTAGAAAGAATGAGAATAGCCAGTTACTTTTACTGTGAAGGACGGCGAAAAATACGAAAAGAGTGACTACCTCAAGCGAAAAGAGACAATTCTTTCTCTCAAATGGATAAAAAATCAAGCCAAGATAAATTCGAACTCGCATGGACGGCGCGAAAGGCCAGTGCTTTGTCCACTTTTGGTTTTATTGACTGACTCACCGATCGTGTCTCAATAACTTTCCTATTGCTAATGTTACTTGCTTCACTCGTTTAACTTCCTTTTCCTAATAACTTATAACGATACATACATGAACACAGAAACATCGAGGACAGTTAAAATCATAATGACTCTCCCTCCGGGAATCGAACCCGGGACACCGTACACTAAAGGTGCCCGTGCTAGCCACTAGACCAGCGGGGAGGCAATCACTCACCCACTGCGTTGTTAGGGATTAGGACCACTTTATTACCAACGATCACTTCTGTGGGTTGTATACTATGATCATATGTTCCTTCTTTGCTGGAAGAGTGAAACGTACATTCTATGTAATACATGAGGTATTTATACCTACATGCTCTTCATATAATGTAATAAAAGGGTCATGCTAGGAACAAGAAAAAGAACATTCCTTGGACAAAACGGAAACTATTGGCATCAGATATATTTATCTACGAGGCATGCGAAGTATTATAATTCAGAATAGTGACTGTTTAGTTCAGTAAACGAAGAAGGGGGTATAAAAAAGCAAATATGTCGCGTCAACGAGATCGACCAGAGTTGACAGAGGCGGAAGCAGATGTGCAGTAATACAACTTGGTTAAATTGATAATTGGTTCTCTATTCTGTAGAGGATCGTATCACAACTTTACGGGAAAGCAGAGAAAGACTTACTAACCCTATCATATAAAAAGCTTTACTAACCCGGTCATATAGACACAAATGGATGGAACTGTGAATACAACAACTTGGATTTAAGGAAAGCCGTTTAGACATTCAGTGGTTTGCAGGGTTGTATAAGACACAATACAATTCTTCATACCTCAGCTTCCAGTAGCTAGATACTTGCAATTTCTGGTTAGATACTAAAACAGCTGTCGGAGTTTAATACATGACGTATTGCAGGATACAAAATGCTTTGCATTACTTGCTTGTTTGTAGACAGCTATTAGCTTAGTGTTCTCAAAGTTTGTGTGTAAAGTAGGGATGGACAATTCCGGAAGTTTTACGTTCCGGACTCCCGAAAGTTAAACCGGACAACTTTCGGAATTCGGAAAAATCCCATTTTGGAAAAATTCCGGAATTCGGAAAAATCCGGAATTCAGAAATTTCTGATTTCGTTAACATTCCGGAATTCACAAAAATCTGGATTCTTTTTTCGAAATCCGGAGATTTATTCAATTCCGAAATTTTCTGAATTCAGTATTCTTTCCGAGCTCCGAAATTTTTCTGAATTCCGGAGTTTAAATGAACTCTATAATTTTCCGAAATCCGGAAACTTCCGTTTCCGAAAAATGAATTTATTTTTGTTAATATGTATCGTTGCGGAAATAAGTCTCTGACCAGGTAATAGCGACTGCTTTGAAAGAAATGGAGAATATGAGAATTCAATCTGTCATATCTGTACTTTCGTGTGGAGAAAAAAACAAACTTGTAAACAAACAGTCTAAGAACAACTCAAGTTATTAATATAAACTTTGCAGAAGATTATTCACTTATATCATCATAAAAGAAATACGAAAACATTTTGAATCGAAGAAATATAACATATAAGCTTGCAAACTTAAGCAAAGAAACCTAACGTAACCAGACTAAAGACCAATCGTTTATCGCGTCGATCGCTGTTCTGTGGTCAAGCTGCTTGTTCGAATTCACGTCGCACAAGTTTTTTTTTTACTTTAAGGTTTTTGACATACGTTTTATTATATTCAGATATTTGAATACTCAGGTGTTTCAATACTTCAACTATCAAATCCTCAGGAATAATAAACTATTAATAATTATTATTATCTCGTAGAAGACTAAAAGCTAGGAGCTCCTCATCGCTCAGGTCATACCACTAAAAGCAGAAACGTGACTTTTGGAAAGAATATTTCGGTTTTGTTTAATGTTGCCCACGGGAAGAGGAATTTTTCATCTCGTTTCTAAACCAAACAAAATAAAGAGAATTAATATCTTACATTCGAGGCGGGACAGAGCTAACTCAGATTATCGTCTCGCTTTGGAGATGAGAATCGAGACGAGACGAAAAGTATGGTAAACATTTTTCGTCTCGTCTCGATTCTCGAAATAGTGTATGTCCATTCATTAAGTAACAATTGTTCTGTAAACCTAATCTGATAGGCTATTTCGTTACTTTGTATTTCAGAGCTAATTGAATTGTGGTCTGTGTAGGTATTTTTGTAGCAACGCTTTTATATTTACCTCTGCATATCTTAAAAAATAGTTTATTATATACCTTACTGTTGCGTGATATTGAGTTATTTTTATTACAGTTATTTTCCTTAAAACATACAGAAGAATACGTTCTACCTGAAAATTTAGTGGAACGCTCTAATTTAAAATTTTGGTAGTTGCAGAGATGTTTCTCTAAGGAACGGAGCCCTTTCCCCGAAATGTCTACTTTTAAGTATGTTTTGCCAAATTTTAGGGCAATTTTAAGACTTTTATATCATTATTATTATTATTATTATTATTATTATTATTATTATTATTATTATTATTATTATTATTATTACTGAAGTGTTGTGAATTGAATGGTTTACCCAGTTCCACCCAGTTTCTGCCAAGTAGGCATTGGGCTGAACAAACAACGAGTGTATGGGTTGCGCTTCTTCCCACTTTCTTTATTCCAAAATTTCTTTCATTCTTCATCGACGTCTTCTGTAGCTTAGCCGGCATAACCAATACTTAAAAGCAAATTTTCTTAGGGCACTTGTGAGCTCAGTAGCCCTACTTTCTACATGAAATTTACTGAACTAAACAGTCACTATTCTGTATTATAATACTTCGCATGCCTCGTAGATAAATATTTCTGATGCTAATAGTTTCCGCTTTGCCCAAGGAATGTTCTTTTTCTTATTCCCAGCATGACCCTTTTATTACATTATATTAAGAGCATGTAGGTCTAAATACCTCATGTATTACATAGAATGTACGTTTCACTCTTCCAGCAAAGAAGAAACATGTGATCATAGTATACAACACAGAGAAGTGATAGCTGGTAATACAGTGGTCGTAATCTATAACAACACAGTGGGTGAGTGGTGCTCTCCCCGCTGGTCTAGTAGCTAGCACGTGCCTTTGTTATACGGTATCCCGGGTTCGATTCCCGGCGGGAGAGCCTTTATGATTTTTAACTGTCCTCGATGTTTTTCTGTTCGTATCCCTTCCTTATAAGTTATTAGGAAAAGGAACTTAAACGAGTGAAGCAAATAAAATTAGCAATAGGAAAGTTATTGAGACACGTTCGGTGAGTCAGTTAAAAGGAAAATAGTGGACAAAGCACTGGCTTTTCGCGTCGTCCATGCGAGTTCGAATCTATCCCTGCTTGATTTTTTATCCATTTGAGAGAAAGAATTGTTTCTTTTCGCTAAAGCTAGTGACTCTTTTCGTATTTTTCGCCGTCCTTCACAGTCAAAGTAACTGTCTGTTCTTATTCTTTCTACGAATGATGGATCTTCTCTTTGGTTTCATGTCAAACATGTACACGTAGTGAAAACACGCTTTTGAGAATAATAATATGAAATATTACTAGCTAACTCGTTGAGTTGAGTTGATGTTAGTTTAGCGTCCCTTTCAGCAGCGAGGCTATATGAGACGTGGACCTACTGATTAACGTGGAATCAGAACTACATGAGCTCCCGCCGGGAATCGAACCTGGGTCTCCCACGCTAAAGACGCGTACGCTAACCGCTAAGCCACGAAGGAGCTCTAGCTAACTCGTGTTTGCATTTCGCACAACATAAATTTATATCATCATGTGGAAATAAGTAATTCTGGCTGGCGCCCCCCTCCTATTTTTTCGATGCGCCTATAGGTCCATGGTGTCCAACGTTGGTCCCATCCCACTATCACCTCCTGTTCTTTTGATATAAGATATCGAAATTTTGCCTAAAGAGGGCTCTGCAGTGGCCCAATGACTCCCCATGATAATGACTCTTCGGTCTTTTTGCATTGAAATCGCTTATTTTTCTGAGTACTCTGAGTGCATACTGTCCAACGTTGCTCCCATCACTACCATTTCCCGTTCTCTCGATAAAAATTGCTAATATTTTGTTTGTAAGGGAGGTATGGCGTTACAATCTTTATGTTTGAAGAAGAATTAAGGAGATATTGCGTTGCCACTGACAACGCCTATTATTATTATTATTATTATTATTATTATTATTATTATTATTATTATTATTATTATTATTATTATTATTATTATTACTATTTATTGTTTTACTTGGCACTAATGTTGCCTACCACTATTTGTAATGCCATGTATTACTAAAAAGCAAATCAAATAATACTCCTGACCATTCGCGCTCCCGAACTCGAAATACATGATTTACAAATGAAAAATGAAATGAAATCTTTGAGTTTTACGTCCCACGGTTATGCTGGTTAGGCTAAAGGAGACGGTGATTCTGAGAAATGAGTGAAATGGTGGAATGAAGTTAGTGGGAGGAAACGGGAGAACCCCGAGAAAACCCACGAGCACGGTGTTTGTCCACCACAAAGTTCACTTGGCGGGGGCTGGGATCGAACCCGGGACCCCAAGCACCAGAGGTGAACGCTCTACCACTGAGCCACCGCGCCCCCTACATGATTTACAGTTCTCTGTGTTAGCGGAAAGCACATTTATTATATTATTCTTTCAAATAACACGTTTCACAAGTTACTCCACTTTCAATGTGTAACTTCATATCATCACTAACAATCATCTAGTTCCGATAGGAAAATATCTCCGCCTGCAAAAGAAAATGCTTGACCGTAGCGAAAGGGCGTGAACGTTCTTTAGGTGATTAATCGGGTCCAATACTTCAATAAAAGAGGGTAAGTCCCTGCACACAAATATTTCCGTAAAAGAGGAAAAGGTACTCAAACTTTGTTAATATCCATTTATGGGCGAAATTTATTTCCCTTGGAACTTTCTAAGAGTTTGAAGGGCCGCCATTTTGAACATTTTTATCTGATTATTCTGGTTATCGAACGCATTCAAGATATTTCAACAATTAATGTTTGTGCCAAGTATGGTCTCAATCCGCTGAAAATTACGGTGGTTATTGCATTCACAAATAGCGTTATATATATACAGATACATAAATAGACACACAGAGGGAGGGAGAAAAAGTGTCTTGCTCCCTTCTTCCTTCTCGCACCTGTGCTGCGTCAGAGCAAACCGTGCCTCTTTGTAAAATGTATTGACCAGCCTAACCTAAACACAAGCCTCTTAGCAGCTAACGTAGAAACGTAGTCGAGAGTTTTATGGCAAGTAGTGATTGTATTTTTAATAACCATGAGTATGGGTTCGAACCTCTCCATTTCCGTGTTCTGTTTTAATTTTTGCAGCTACGTCGGAACGTTTAATTTTTATTCTTTACTAATTGCAAATGGCGTTTAAATTCAAAATAAGAGGAATTTTGTTCGCATTTTTTCGGATATTCTTCTCTTTCGAAATGAAGACAAGAATAATTGCAATACGCAAAGACAAAAAGTATTATCAGTACTAAACATTACTATTAATAATTGCTACGAAAGACAAAATACGACCTCTTTTACCATCTCTCATGATCTGTATGTATTATTAACAAAAATTTTTAAATATGTTCTTGGCGGAGATACGAACTGGCGTTCTTTGCATTTGTAATCCAGCACCTTAACTACTACACCAAGATCATGGCTTGGTAAATGTTAATTGTCGGCGTACTTTTTTGTATTTGTGTTTTATGTTCCCACTTCGACAATTTTGCTATTTTTTCTCCGTTTAGCAGCTGTTTCTGGCTTTCTCTTTCGGTGTCGCCCATTATTTACGCTATGCAGTATTCGTATTCACAGCTTGTGCCCCTCTGCAATGTCTTATTCAGATTAGACTTTTCTTCTTGCTCCTGAGTAAAGATTTGATTGATTTAATTCTCATACTCTCCATGGATGGAGCGGAGGAATACCAGACTCGAAAAATAGGTGTACATTTACTTTCCTGACAGACTATACATATAGTAAATGTTACATATATAACATTCTTAGTTATTTCTATAGAAATTTTCTTAATTTATATATGGTTTGAACCTGTTATTTGATAAACTATCTAGCTTATTTGTAATGTCTGGCTTATTTGCACCTTATCCACTTTATCTAGCTTATTTGTAATGTCATTATATAATGTTCACAGCCTCCACATAGGGGATTAAAAATGATATATTACTTCTCTCTTTCACACAATAAAATGCACCTGTATTCTCTACTTTGGTTTTTGGAAGTGGGAATCCGCAGTAATATTTTCGAGACCAATTCCATACAATCAATCTTAGTATTTAATAACTTGTATAAGAATAACAAGTCCAACATCCATCTTCTTTTTTCTATAGTTTGAAAATTAAAATTGTTTACTAGATAATTGTAGGAAAAATATTTGCGATAAAAACTAGTTACTTTGTATGTAAGCATTTTCAAGAATTTTGTTTTAATCTTTCCTATTTCTTGAGAGTATTTTTTTATTATTGGGAGTCCATATAGTAGAACAATATTCTAATTTTGATCTAACATATGTAAAATAAAGTGTTGTTAGCGTTGTCTCACAGAAGAAGTCTTGTCCCATTTCCGTATGCGCTGTTTGTTATCGTATTTATGTGTATTTGCACCTTAGATACATTTATTATTAATTTGTTGTCATCGCATCATGTTTGAACTCGCTGTAGGTCTTGTTGTAGTTGCATGCAGTCTTCAGTTGAATTAATTCCAGAATATAATTTGAGATCATCAGCGTA
This sequence comes from Thermobia domestica, assembly GCF_964235325.1. Taxonomy (NCBI): domain Eukaryota; kingdom Metazoa; phylum Arthropoda; class Insecta; order Zygentoma; family Lepismatidae; genus Thermobia; species Thermobia domestica. Next base: position 80,979,550 of record NC_137470.1, read on the forward strand.
TAAGTGAATCTCAGAGTTTTCAATAAAAAGCGGAGTATCGTTAATAAGAAGGAGAAATAGAAAAGGTCCCAGATGTGATCCTTGAGGAACCCCAGACAAAGTATTAGAATTTTCAGTGATATGTCCCTTGTATAGAACTGATCGTTTCCGATTACATAAATATGACATATATTCTATTTCCGACTTTGTAAAGTTTAGGCTTGCTAATTTCGCCACTAGAACATCATGATCCAAGACATCGAATGCCTTACAGAAGTCGGTATAAATAACGTCTACCTGGCCGCCTTTTTCTAACTCGTATGCTACAAACTTTGTTACAACTGCTAGGTTTGTTGCAGTAGATCTATTGCGTAGAAATCATGTTGATGTATTGATATAGCTGGTTTAACGTGATTCAGAATATGTGCATATAAAATACTCTCAAGAATTTTGGCAAAAGGAGATAATATAGCCATAGATCTGAAGTTTTGTATTTCGTTTTTGTTTCCAGACCTTGAATATAGTATGGAGTGGATACTTGGATATATCAATACAGCCTTTGACAACATAGGGAGGAATGCCATCAGGTCCACATGACGCTTTTGGTTTAAGTGCCTTTATAGAAATTCAATTTCTTGAAGTTGTATTTCTCCAAGTTGAAAGTTGTCCAACAGACTACTTCATTCCGTCTTGTTAGAAACTCAACTATCTACGTCGTATTTTGCTGAGACATTGCGATAAACAGATTGAAACTAATGCGCGAAGGCCTGAGCAATCTCACTGTCATGATTTATATCTTTCCCATTGTAAGTCAAGGAGACTGATGACATATTTTTGGTTTTGCTTTTGACAAAACTCCAAAGTTGGCCCGGGTCATTGCGAGTAGAAAGTTCAGATTCTAAATTAATGTCTTATACGCAAGTGATATGTCGGTATTTATCTGTTTACGTAACTTTTGAAATTTTTCACGATGATATAGGCTTGAAGTTATTCCACTTTTCCATTTTTTATGATGATATGATTTGGACTTTATTTTTCTAATTATATTATAAGTGAACCAGCTCGGATAATTTGCATTAACATATTTCTTACGGGGAATACACATGCTAAATACATCATTAATCATGTTGTAAAAGTTGGATAGAATACTATTGATATAATTTATTTGCGAAAGGCAGCCCCAGTTTATTTTGTGTAGTTCAACGTATAATTTTCTGAATTCTGCTTTCCTAAAGATGAAACCAAATACTTTAGGTTCTATATTTTCTTTCTTTGGAAGGTTTAATGGGAGAGAAACACTTATTGCTGGATGGTGTATGTCTTCCTTAGCAATAAGAGGACATTCTCTTTCAATGAGAACCTCATCAATATTTAATAATACTGAATCTAGAGTTCGACCATTGCTGTTATGAATATTATTAAAGGAAGCTAAATTGTATATGGACATAAAGTTATATTACTCTTTACTATTTGTTGTTGATGATAAGAAATCAAAATCAAAACAATTTATTTCAGGAATATTGAAATCCCCTATGCAGAGAATATTGCTACCTATTGGACAATTAGTCTCAATAAATTGATAAAATTATTCATATATTACTACATTTGATTCGGCAGGAATGTGAACTGCACAAATGAGAGGAATGTTTCATGAATCTTCAGAATTGTAGGTCCTTAATGCAGAAGTTACAACTTGAAAACTGACAGGCAATCAGGAAAACCCATTAATATGTAATACTAACTATTCACACTTTGAATGTTAGTCGTAACTTATAGTCTAAGGTCATTGTTGAAATGTTATTCAAGATGCAATCTGATTGATTGATGACCCTTCGAATGTTTTTTTTCTTCAAGTGTTTTTCAAGTTTCTTCAAGTTTGAAATACTCTTTATTTAACAACTTTTAAAACATGGTTTGAAAATTTAATTTGAAATATTTCAATTTGAAAATTTTGTCTGGAATTTTTTGGTCAAAAAACTTTTGTGTGAAAATTTTACTTTGAAAATTTTTGTACTTATTGAAAAAAAATTACTAGTCTAACAAGAAGAATTATAATCAAATCATTCACAACCATTTTAAATCCCTACTGATAACTAAATATTTTAAAGTGATTAGCTAATACAATTGCACTATTAATAACTCAGTACCCCACCCCTTGACAACAACTGCTAATGCCAATGAACGCTCAAGAGTTTTGTCGAAATCGTTTGCGAGCAAGAGCCGTTAGAAACTTGGTTTGTACTGACAGAAAGTAGCAGTAGGGCGAAGAGGAATCCACATATCATAGGTTGGTAAAAGGAAAACAGAGAATGTCGTACCTGTAGAAATTAATGCTTTAAACAATTGTGCGCAGTGCAGAGTGCGAAAAGAACCAACCAAAGGAAGGGCGGAATCCTTTGATAAATGATGGAGGAAAACGTTGCAAAAAGGCACAGAGTGACATTTAAAGAGTAGCAAGGCGTAATAGTGAACGTATGGCCCAATGCAGCACACTACAGCTTCATCTATGTTCGTGACAAAAATGTCAAGCCGCAAACATTCCAAACCACGCACAATCAAGGTTGATCATTAACCTACTACCAAGCATAGAAGAACCACAAATACGATTCAAGTATCAGACATGGAGAGCAAGTACAATAGTATCATGGTGGGAGATATTTCCATTTCACCATTGCAATCCAGAAACGTAGAAACTACTATTGTGTCTTGAGCACGAGCGCACCTAAAAGACGTTGTTGAAAATTTCCGGAATTGACGCCCACACAGAGATGTCATCGGCGAAGTAAGAAGTTTACGGTATGAGCAAACACATCTGCCGAGTCCCCGATTGCCCCTCCAGGTCCAATTAAACGAGCAAGGAGATCCTCCTCAGTTTTCAGCAGGGTTTCATAAGCCAATCGTTTCATTTTTCTTCACAGAAAGAAATTAAGCGGTGTGAGGTCAGGGTTCGAGGTGCCCACAGTACAAGTCCACCTCTGCCAATCTAACGATCGCCAAACACCCAAGAAAGGTCCCAGCAAGTTGGTCAAAATGTGTAGGGGTGCCATCACGTTGAAACCACATCTCACGTCGAGTTTCCAATGGTACGTTGTCTAAGAGTTCCGGTAGTACATCGCGTAAAAGCATCCAATATATCGAACCACAAATGATGGGGGCAACTTAGGGTCCTTTTATGGTCACCTTCTATACAACACCACATGTTCAAGGTCAACCTCTGTTGATGTTGAACAACGACAGCGTGCGCATTTTCTACATCCCAAACATGGCTGTTGTGCGAATTGAACACGCCATCCATGGTGAACATTGCCTCATCGGTCCACAAAACTAATGTTGGGAACTGCGGGTTGGTCTTCGTTTGTTGCACAAATCATTGGCAAAATGCCACACGCAAGGCAAATTTATAAGTAATGTATCTTTCACCTTCTGCAATTTGAATGGGTGTATTTCCTCCTTATGCAGAACGCGAAGTACATTTCTATTGTGGGTGCGTCGTGGGAGAGCAAGGGCACGTGTGCTGGTGCAAGGGGAGTTCCTTATTGCATCTAATACTACAGGGCGCAAAATTTCAAAGTAAGGCGCACTCACCAACCCAAAGATGATGATCACCAGTATCTCTCACGTACAAATTATGAGAGGTCCCTGCCCCCCACGACCTTTGGTTTGACAAAGAAAGACTTCATACTCCGTGTTTTCTCTCACTCAGTGACAGTTATTTTCGTGTGAAACATAAACTGCGTAGCATTGTGAGTTTAGGCAGAAACTATTCCTACTGAACACTGGTCAGCATCTCTAAATTTCTAGTCGCCAATGGCGACCTGGCGACCGGAACTTTTGCGCCCTGCAATACTATATCCTCAAGTTGCACAATGTGGCCAGTTTGTGGTCTTCCACGGTCTCCACTACAGGATAATAGAGATCCTGTTTCACGTAGGCAAAAATTAAGTCTTTGAAAGAAGACATGTGGTGTTATCAGCGTATTTGGAAACCATGTGTGATAAAGACGACGTTTGACGTTTCGTAGGGATATTTTGATGAACCTCACCATACACGAGATGCATATCAGCAAGCAACTGGGTGGTTTAGTCCTCCATTGTTTTCTTTCACAGTTGCTAACAGCAACGGGGAACTTCACTTGCTCTTTCAGGTTCACTACTCTATTACTACGCCCATATGTTACACACGGAAATGCATACAATTGTTTCAACACGAGCAACTAACTCAAACACTACAATACAGCACTTGTAAACCTTGAAGCAATTCAACCATACACCCAATACTATTATTCCAAATTCGAAAACGAAACACTGGCAGACAAATCAACAGTGGGCTACGCTTTCTCGTAACAGCAAGATATTAAACATAACAGCTGGCCCTACGATAAGCGCCTCTTGCGAAGCTCACGCGCCGACACAATTATGAAGCTTTGTCAAATTTTGCAGTTCGGAACATAAGCTGTTGCGGTGAACACACAGCAGTTTAGTACAGTAATTCGCAGCACTGTTTTACACCAATTGCTAGGAGGTACTAAGTACGAACCATAATGTTCGCAACGAGATACGAGGGAGCCATGCGCCATGGTAGCAAAGTGTTTAGTTTCAAGTTTCGAAACACGACGTGTGTGGATGTATTTATACCTTTGTTGCAGGCCCGTAGCTCTGTTGTTAGAACTTCATTCGAGAGATCTATAATTCCAGGTGCGACCACCCTAACTGGAGTTCCCAAATTTTTTCTTAGTCCCACGTCGGGATGATACCTATACTAAAATGCCTTGGCAACTACCTTTCCTCATCCTTTCCCACGGGATAGGTCATCGATGCCAGTTAGTCTTAAAATAAAATTTCGTCCTATTGCTACATTCTGCCGGTGTAAACCGATTTTTCTCACAGCACTCACTCGCAAACGAGGCAATTTCGACAATATTCACAAGAAGTCTTAAGCATTGACAGCGGTAATCAGGGAAGCAAGAGGGTAGACTGCGTTATAGTTATAGATAACACTTTGTTCGCATTACCAATGTACTCCAGTACACTTGAATTTTCCTTTCAGCGAACAAGCTTACTTTTGGGGACAAGTGCTCTTGCTCTTGCGATATAGCCACTGATCACTTTTGTGGGTAACCGTCTTCAACAGCAGCTGCAATTGTATAAGAAGCGTTGTAACATCATCGATGTTACCATATTCCAACCAATATCATGGAAAAGTTCTAAGGCATGACGGGCATCATTCCATGAAGTCCTCTTCCACAGTCTATTAACATGTTTCGCAAAACTCGAATTTGTGTTAGTTCGTATGTTAGGACGAAATGTTCTATCGAATTAATCATGGTAGGCAGAAAAAACTTCATACGTGGAGTTATGTCAACTTCATTTAAAGACTTATTCCTGAGCATGTTTAACGTACTATGTTGACGTAAACACATACCATAAATAAACGTATCTAAAAACTAGTTATCATTTCCACACTCCCCAATCTCCATATCAGGTGATATCCAATCACTGAACAAATTAAAGTCACCCATTAAAATTACATCACTTAACGGAAAGGCTGGTCATACCGAGTCTCCGCAAGTTTCCAAGATGGTTAAGGGTAAGTTTTTGTGTGGCCTACAGTAACAATCAAGGAACACTCTCTTACATTTAGTAACATTAACTTCAACCCGTATAAATTCACAATTTCTTGTTAGGTAATGACGTACCTTACTGGTATATTTATTATTCACACAAACCATAACACCTACACCCCGAGAGGATTCGCGATCTTTCCTATATATGTTGAAATGAGGTGAAAATAGAAGTTCCTCATCTTGTACAAAAGTGATCAACAATGTTTCAATGAAAACTAGACAGTCTTACTATACTAATTCAGTTTCGTGGATTTCACAGTCCAATAACTTATAATTTATGATCCTGATATTTTTGTAATAAACAGAGAAATTAACATTGCCATTTAATGGATCAGGGTTCATCTGATTGCCACCTTTAAGAAATACCAAAAATAATAAATGAAGATTCAGAGCAGTAAGTGAGAAAGGTTCATTTCTTCTGCAAGATGGCTAAGCATTAGTCAAGTTGCTTAAAAAATTAGCATGCCAAAAAAGAGCATTAAAAGTAAAAATTCTGTGACCCATGTTCGAATCAGAAAATTCTAACTGAGCTCTACATATTTTCAAGAATGTTCATCTGAGAGTAAAAACACAGGAAGACCAACACATAATGTTACACACTACTGCTAGTTGTACCAAAAATGCCAAGTTGCACATAATGAGACTTTTTCCGCATCGTGATCAGAAATAAAGGGAAAATACAAAGAGAAAAGCCTTGAATGAAATTGTCAATTATGATCAGTGGCAATATTTTCTAACAGATTGTGTCTACGAATTTCAAAATTTGCAGAGACTAGTGTGATAGTATATCAACAGTAATACGCAGGGTGTTGGACTTGTTTATAGTATTTTAATAGTAATTACACTTAAAATACTTACGAACAGGAAGTATTTACCATACACACACAGAGTAGTTTTTTCGAGAATCTATCCTACAAACACCATATCAATCTGTTTAATTGTAGTTATTTTACTTACTATGAAAATCTTAGGAACAAAATGCCGGGGAATTTCAACGTGCGTAAATCGGTGTGGCCACACTGCGATGCCAGAAGTGTGATGACTCTACAACCGCATACTGTGATGCCATAGTAGTATTGTTTGTGTCGTTGAAACTACTAAAAAAAATGTGATATTACTATAGTGTTCTGTGTAACTATATGAAGAATGTGCGCATATCTTCTGCTAGCTCTATAGTGTTTCAAAAAGTATTGAATAACCTGTACCAGCATTTGTAACTATTCTTGGACAGTATTGTTCCGAAAACTGGGTGATGCCAGGGTTGTAACGAGTGGTAACCATGTTGTCCATTGTAGGAGAATTTATAGTTTAATTTACCAATTAGCAGCTTGAAATGGCCGACCAGTATACTTGAAGTCTTGCCTTTAGGAAAACATACAGATTTTAAAATATAAAATTGATTGTACACCCAGTTGCAAGTTGATGACACTGTCAGAACTGTCCTATATATGTACGGGAATCAGTTTAAAAACATTATAACCAGGGCACACAATATCAAAATTACAGTTCTATGCGTCAAGCACTATTTACAGAGCACCGCCATTATGGACTCACTCAATCGCAATAAGGCAACTTACACAAATCACCAAATTCTTCATTACACATATATCCATCTGGACGACAGTTAACTCAGTCACACTCCGAGCATTCATTGACCCGTCGATGCACAATTTTACCCGCTTATCTGAGTAAAACTACTACTAAACATGATTGAACCAGGGAACCCCTTCAATCCGTTTTCACTCACACATACCCAACCTTACGTTTATCAAACAGTTTCTTTGTATAATGTATGGGACATGAACTCGTTTGTTTATGCAATTTGAAGAATGTTTTGCCCTGTCATTTCGGTTTATTTGATGTGAACAAAAACCAGTTTGTAAATGTAATACAGAATTCAAAATATTTGAAAGTAATCTCCAATGCATTTCTGATTGTTTGTACTTGCGAAGTATTTGTACTATGCGATATATACGATTGATCCAATGGTGTAAACATCTCAAAAACGGATTTTGGAGGGCAAGATGCGGTTTGGAAGTGGACGCCTCAAATAAAAGTAACGTTCCCACGGAAGGTTCTCTCTGATCAATATCAGTTAAATTTCGTGGGTGCAGCAATATTCGATATTATTCATAACAATTAGTTCCACTGTGGTTCCCATGCAGAGATATGAATTAATAATGTGTCATTTTAAGTTAGATGCCATTTTACATTTGGATTTGATATAACATTTTCATAATATTATAATTTTACAGAAGTTGATTGCAGATGGGATCTACCTTGCTTGCGTTAACGCATTGGGATTGTATCTTCAGTTTATGAACGAAATCGTTATACGAAGAACGTTCCTCGATAGAAGAGCATGTTTGGAATCAACGCTTACTCTCAACTACGAGAAACACCAAGAGGTAACTAAGAGTGTCATTTCTTATTTGTAACCTCTGCATTTTCAATGTCAATGCAACCTTCCAGAGGCAGTGTATTTACCCTTCAATTTTGATTATTTCCTGATAATAGAAACTTCTTATTTAAGATCGTAGAGGTAATGTCTGAAAGCGAGGCTAATCAAATACTAAATTAAGCAGTAATTAACAGGAAGATCAGTATGCAGGAGTACCAAATTTCACACAATTAAATCCCCATGTTAAGCGGGTTGGCATATCCAAGCTCCTAACTATGAAAACATTTACGATCACTCCAACCCCAACCATTTCACATATTAAACCTGTTGTATATAAGTTATTAGGACATAAGATTGAATATAATTTATACGAAAAAGACTTTTATGCATTGCAAAAGTTGTAACGTCCAAATATTCACCACAAACTTATAGTCTTATCGACATAAACAAAAAAAAAGTGTGGAACAGGAAACCAATTTATATAAGAGTCAAAAGAAGCTCACAGAATACATACGAACTGGTCGATCGGTTTGGTCACTAGCCTATCAATCAGAAGTTTATGTGTTCAAACCCTGTAGGAAGTATTCGTTTCCTTTTTTTCTTTCATAAAAGTGAGTTCCCACTTTCATCAGATTGAGAACATTTCTTTGAATACATCTTTGGGAACTACTTTTTTCTCAAATTCGATTAGAAGCGAACATTATGTGAATGGCAAATCTAAGATCCATAGCTGAGAACAAAATATTAAGTATGTTCAATATTTCATTATTATCCTTTGATTTGTAATGAGAAACTAACTATAAGCATTGATGATTTCAGAAGATTCTCCCCGGGAGATAGTCAATATATGAGTGAGAGAACTAATAAAACATTATCAGTCCCCTTTCAGCATGATAGAAGATAACTTATGTCAACAAGGTCTCAAATTCTACGACAGGTCATGCCCTGAAATCGTCATCGTTTGAAAGTTTTCTTAACAATTAGAATATTACATTTATTTCTCGTTCTACGTTCTGAAATGGAAAAATCATAATTTTAAAGAGAATTATAATACGATAAGCATAAAGATTTATAGAACTAATAAAGTAAATATTCTTGTGTAAGTTATCGATTTCTAATCGGATTAAAACTCGAATATTCGTTTGCATCGCACTTTGAAGTAAATCATCTCTCTATATAATTCTTACTGGAAAGCATGTTTAACTCCAATTACTTAATCAATATTTTTCATAATATATTTTATTGTAATACTTTTACTATTCAATGTCATATGAACTTCATTTCCCAAAGCAAAACCTCGCAAATTTATAGTGGACTGGTAAATATCATCAAATAAATTAGCATTTAGTTTACGCAAATACTGCTTCGCCCGATATGAAACTTCGAACTTTAAATAATAATAATAATAATAATAATAATAATAATAATAATAATAATAATAATAATAATAATAATAATAATAATAATAATAAAATAATAGCCATATCTTTATCAGAATTTCAGGCTTAGTCAATAAATGAATTCAACGGGTTCTCTATTCGAGGTTCTATTTAATCGAATCCGACAGAAATACGAAGAGGAACTTCGAGAACAGGTAAAAGAAAATAGTTGCTTTGGTGGAAGTGGAACCAACTTTTAAGAGTTCTTCACAATTTACATACAAATACCTTAGACAAATTTTCTTTACTATAAATTAACTGATTCACCTAACGTATCTGAGTAAATTGTCTCTAATTTCTACTCGGGTATACACGTTTTACAACCATTTCCATTAATCTTGAACGACAGGAACGCGAATACAAAAACAACTAGGACAATGAAAATTTCAACCTTCACCACCGGGAATCGAACCCGGGACCCCATACACCCAAAGCACACGTGCTAGCTACTAGACTAGCGGGAAGAGTGAAATGTATTATGTAGTGTCTGAAGTTTACGCCTATTTCGCCCTGATATAATATGTACCGTGTCCTGTGAAAACGAACTAAGCGCCACTTTCATACTTTTAAGAAAATCACGTATAAAGGTTGATGTCCAGCATTAATGTAGCCGTAATCAAAAGTGAAATTATGTTTTTTTTTTTTTGGAAAGGTGTTGGTTTTCCTCTCTTTTCGATTGTGCAAAACGTTCTAATGCTTATTAGGAACCAATCGTCGCATTTACGTGGATTTTCAAAGTTTGGCGCTTAGTTCATTTTTGCATAACACGGTACATATATCTATTAAAGTTCTTATTTTTACCGTATTCGTTACTTTGAGGAATGATATATATGTTATTCATATGGGGTATATTAAGTATTCATCGATAAATATTATATAAATTATCAGAATTATTCATGGTCTTCCATGGAAATTCACTGGTGCATACATAGTAGACAGACAGTGTAATTGGAAGGTGAGTTCATCAGAGATGATATATTTCGCCGACATTATTTAATAGCTATGTAGAAGAGAGAGCGAAAAGGAATCTACATAATGAAGATGGAATTTTGGTAGGAGATAGAATGATGATGTGTATATGGTTTGGGATTTATATGGTTGTTATTGCAGAATCTAAAAAGAGAAGAATATGGGATGAAAATAAATGTTAGAAAGACAAAATCCATGGTGATTGAAACGAAGCGATCGGTGTCAAATATAGAAGTAGGAGCGGGAAAAAAGAACAGGTGACTAGTTTTCGATATCTGAGTAGTATTATTAGTGATGATATGACATGCGAACGTGAAATAAAAGGAAGGATGGAAATGGCGAAAGAAGCCTTTAGGATGAAAAAAAAATACTATTTTGTAGGACCTTGAATAGAGTTGAAAAAAGACTCATAAAATACTTCGCGTACTGTATTTTACTGTACTTATAGGACAGAAACATGGACATTACGCAAAAATGATGAGAAACAATTACAGGCTTTCGAAATATGTGCGTGGAGAAGAATGGGGAGAAATAGCTGGGTCGAGAGGAAAAACGAATGAGAGGGTGTTAGAAATGGAAGGAGAAAAATATTATTAAAAAGAGGAAGAGAAACTGGTTGGGATATTGGTTAAGAAGGCACTGTATCACGAGGTATGTGCTAGAGGGTATGGTTGCAGGAAAGAGAGGGAGGGGACGGAGTAGACTATATAGAAACAGAATTAGGCTATTGGAGATATCGAAACAGAAAAATCGTATGTGAAGATGGAAGGGTTAATAGAAGATCGTGGAGCATGGTAGCTTCTCAGCTGCGGTAAGCGACCCGCTGGTAATGGCGGAATACTACTGATATAATGGTGCTGATGATACACGGTAGAAACAGAAAGATCCACTTTACTGTCATTGCTAATACGAATCACAATGCAAATTTCTACAGGCTGCCAAAATGCCTCGCTCTAAAGGCTGTAGAAAACTATCTGTTACTATGCGAGGGGAAATCATAGGTCGAGCAACAATGGGACAAACTGCCATTCAGATAGCTAGAAGTATGGGCTGTGACGAGAAAACTCTGAAGAAATTGATTTAGCGGTATGAAGAAGGTGGTGAATATTTCACATCTCGGCCAAGAAGTAGGAGATCAATAATAATAATAATAATAATAATAATAATAATAATAATAATAATAATAATAATAATAATAATAATAATAATCTCAGAAATTTATATTTATTTCCAGCAAGAGTTTTCCATACCCTCCTAGTGCAGTATTGTGTTTTTAAACGGTCATTATAAAATTGTCAAACTTAATTTTAAAAGTCATTATAAGTGGTGCTTTATTTATTTCACAATTCATTTCTGCCAGTAGCTTTCGCCCCCTTACTCCCTCTTCATGCTTACTCAGGAGGAAGCTTCGCGTCTCCAGGTTGGGAACCACTGCTTTCCATTAAGAAATTCTGACAGATTGTTATAAATTTGCATTTTGACTAATATCAGTAAACTGAATTCCTCTGTTTCTACTGCGCATGCACCTGTGAATTTCCAGGGAAGATCATGAATAATTCTGATAATTTATATAATATTTATGGACGAATATGTAACACAACATATATCGATAAAATATATCATTCCTCAAAATAACGAATACGGTAAACATTAAAAATCAATAGACATATACAGCAGGCTGAAATAGGTATCACTTCAGACACTACAGAATACATTTCACTCGCTCTTCCCGCTGGTCTAGCATACTGTGTTTGGCTGTTGAAGTGAGTAGACGTGTCTTCGCTCTGTGTAACAAGCTCTGACGTGTTTACCTTCAACGGTGCTTTCCTTAGCATTCAGTTTTGCTGTTGTTCTTTTTTTGTTCTTTTTTTCCTCTGTTATTTTTGTGAGTGAATTCGTTGAATGAACCATGTCGTTAAAAAGGGTCAATACATTAAAATATGATTTTGGTGGTGTTTCACAGTGACCAAGTACCTTGAGTTTGCATCAGTGGCTCAGTGATTCTTTCAAGTTTTCAGTTGATGATGTCTTGAGTATTGAAATGGATATTTATCGTAAATTGTTGTATGTGTAACTTCGTACCGAAGAACTTTGTGAAAACGTTTTGCGTGCTTCTGACGGAACTGTGTACCATAGTGATACAGATGGTCAACATGCGGTACCAGTTTTGTGGGCTGATGTGCAAATAGTAATAGTTAAATTGCTTTGTACACCAATGGAACTTGACGATTTTGAAATTGGAAAAGTTCTTGGGGACTATGGGATCATCTCTAAAATTTCTGATGAACTATATTCCGTTGATCATGTTTACCCTATACAAACCGGGCGTAAATTAATACGTATGGAATTAAAAAGGCCTATTCCATCTTTTGTTGTAATCCAAGGACAAAAGTCTTGTGTCACCTACCCCAAACAGATCCGAACATGTCTCAGGTGCAATGAGGCTCATATGTATTCCAATTGTCCCCTTCGAGTTCCCAGTGATCCGAACAGTTATGCAGGGAAGGTAGCTCCTATATTTCGCAATAACGATCCTGCAGAGGGTCTTGTGCCTAAATTTGACAGTTTGCCCCTTCCTTCCCGACACGGGAACAAACCCACCACTAGTGTATCGGGCTCATCTGACGCAAATGTACCTACAATGGACGCTTCTCAATTTCCCGAACTACCAAGTACGAATGTTTCCTGCGAGCCGAACAGTGTTAAGAGTGTTTCCTCAGAATCGCCCGTAAATGCGTGTTTTAGTTGTTCCACTGAAAAACAAGATGGTCCACAGCCGTTACTACTCCCATCTGATGCACCTTTATCTAATTCTGTTTCTGATCTCGAAACAGTTCCTGGGGGGCAAGATCTCTCTACTGCGCCGATTTCTACGACAGTTAATCGTAATGAGAGCTGCTCGCCTGGCTCCCAAGCAAAGTGTGGTTCTCATGAAGAAAGGTTTCATGCTCCCTCCCCCTCATCTCAGTCTAGTGAGTCGGAGGTCGCTTCTCCTATAATGGAAGCAAGTACAATTAGTGACGACAATCGAAATCGACGCAAGCGTACGAAACGTAATGAATTGAGTCAAAAGCTATTTAAAAAGTCTGAAAATGACACGAAAGTTTCTATTCGGTCTCCAAATACTGACATTATGTCGTAATATGGTTCTTAATACAGTAAATGTACTATATTTTAATGAATTCAGTTTAAGTATCTTACGACACGTTAGTCTCTTCTTCTATAAAATGTTAGATTGATATGTATGTCATTTCGATGTTTTAAGCTTTCTTTTATTGTTTCTCTTGTCAGAAATTATGCCGTTATATTTACTTTAAATGCTCATTTTTTTGTGTCGGTGGTTTTCTGTGCTTACCAGTGTGATCATGCTTAAAATCACTACGATTAACATTATTAATTTGTATAGTTCCGCCAAGCAGTTTGCTCTTTGGGACTTTTTGCGCATAGAGGGATTGACGTTGCCCTTTTACAAGAGGTTGGTATTTCTGAATTAAATCTTAGTCCATCCTATGCTGTAGAAAATAACTTTGACAATAGTGGCACAGGTACAGCTATTGGTTACCGACATTCAACATTTTTTTCTTCTCCTGTGTTCCATCCATCTGCTCGAATAATACGGGGTAATCTAGGAGACATCAATCTTGTCAATATTTATTCTCCGAGTGGTTCACAAGCTCGTACCAGGCGAAATGCTTTCTTTTCCCAGGACGTTGCCCTGTCGCTTGGACCCAATGTTGACAGGTTAATTTTGGCTGGAGATTATAATTGAGTTTTAAGGCCTGAAGATGAAACGCCGGGATTTAACTACTGCCATACCCTCCACGAGTTAGTCGATGGACTTCATTTACGAGACACATGGATCTGTCTGAAGCCACAAGCACGGGATTACACTTTTCCATCACACCAGAGTGCCTCTCGCCTTGATCGCATATATGTATCTCCTGTGTTGGTACCATGCATTAAGCACGTTGAAATTGCCCCCACCTCCTTTTCTGATCACTCAGCCTATATCGTATCTTTCACCTTTCCTGATCTACGAGTTGAACGAGGTAGGGGTTATTGGCAATTCAATACATCGTTATTGGAAGACGATCAATTTTGTGCTGAGTTTCAGTCCAAACGGCGTTACTGGTTTAGGCAACGTCAATACTTTCCCACCGTAGGCGACTGGTGGAATACTTATTTCAAACCACGGTTTGGAAGCTTCTGTCGGTGGTACTCATCTGAAAAATCCAGAGATCTTCGTAATCTGCTTTACTTTTATACCAGGTGTTTGCGAGAAGCTCGCTGTGCTTATCTATGTTCTGTCAGGTTAAACGCTATCAAGCTTTGCTTCTCAATTTGTATCGCCGCCGTGTAGCTGGCATCAAGGTCAGAAGCAAGGTTTCCATAATAGATGCTGATGAAGAGCCGTCATTACATCATGTCCTCAAAGAAATCAAACGAGGCCAAGGAAAATGGATCCATCAAATCATAGATGACGAAGGACATCTTCTTAAGGATGTTGCTTCCATTAAACATGTGTTTTGGATGCACTACTCAGACCTCTATAGTATTGCAGACACTACTACAGCGTCTGGGGAATTATCTGCTTCACTTTCTTGTATTCTTGATGATGCAGCACAGTAATCTCTTGTTCGAGCTTTTATTATTGATGATGTACATCACGCTGTTCTCGCAGCTCCGAAAGGTAAATCTCCAGGACTAGATGGCATATCTGCAGAATGGTGTGTTAAGTTTTTCCCTCTAATTGGTGAACACTGACCTGTCTCGTTAATGAATATTTCAGTAATAACCCACAGAGACTCTATAGAAGTCCTGGTGTCACAGTATTTATACCTAAGCAAGCACATCCTACAAGTGTTACTCATTATCGACCCATCACCTTCCTGAATTGTGATTACAAGTGGCTTGCTCGTTATTTGAACAACAGACTCTCTCACTATATTGATATTCTCGCTGGACCATTTCAATATGCACGAGTCGGAGTGAAAAAAGTATATCACGTACCTCAAACTGTTCGAGATTTTATTGCAAATTTTCAGACTCATACTACTAGTCATGCTTTGCTATCCTTAGATTTTACCCAAGCCTTTGATCGTGTAGATCACAATTATTTGTGGTCAGTATTGCACCATATGGGAGTTGGAGACTTATTTGTCCGTTGGATTCGCGTTTTGTATGGTGACGCTCAAACGAAATTAAAAATCAATGGGTTTCTGACTACATCTCTTAAACTCAAACGCAGCGTTAGGCAAGGATGTCCATTAAACATGACTCTTTTTATAATTTCCATCTGTCCCTTCCTACACAGCATTGCGCAACGTATCCAAGGCCTTACTATCTGCAATGTTCCTGTTAAGGTGTATAGTTTTGCTGGTGACGTGCATGTTTTCCTTCGTGATCACCAGGATTTAGAAGTAGTTGAAGATTGCGTTCACAAGCACTCTGAACAGTCAGGAGCACGTCTCGCTTCAAGTATAAACTTATGCCATTAGGAAATGGTTCTACGAATGCATATACCAATTTTCCTCAGGTGCTGAAGGTTATGAAAGTACTTGGTATTTAGTTTTCCTGCAACTTGTATGAGAGTATAGCAAAAAATTTTGAAAAGTTTTTCTGAAGGTTCGCTCTGTTTTACATCAACATACATCTCGTCACCTGTCGCTGATATCTCGTGTCTACTTTGTGAATACATATGCATTTTCCAAGTTGTGGTACGTCTGTCAAATTTTGCCTATGCCTACATTTTACATTCAGAAGTTTACGAGCATTGGTAACTGGTTTGTGTGGACAGGTATGATTTTTCGAGTACGATATCCAACTCCATGTTTACCATATTCTGCAGAAGGACTCAACTTGATCCATGTTGCAAGTAAAACGAAAGCTTTATTCTCCTACAGAGGATTCCAAAACATTCAAGGTATTGGAGATCAACTCAGCACGACCGTTCTTTCGTTTCTCGTAGCTACCAATGATGGAGTACTACCTGTGAACTTATCTCAGATTCGTCCCGACTTTTGGTATTTTAAAGATGTAATATGTAATTATTCCTACCTGTCTGCCCGTGACCTTCAAACCTTACCTCACAGAGTGAAACTTCTCTATAACTTGTTTCTACAAGAACAACCAAGCCAATGTCCTCACACAGTTACAAAATTTCCATCTGCGCATTGGCAACGTATTTGGTGAGCAATTTCATCTACTGTTGTGTCAACCTCAGCCCGCTCTTTACGGTACAGAACTGTTCATAGCATTATAGATACTAAGGCTAAACGATATCACCTTCATATTACAGATGACAATCATGTTTTCTTTGTGGACAAGTTGATACTTTAGAACACCGTCTCACCACCTGCAACGGATCGACCTCAGTTTGGAAAACCTATAGAGAAATGGTTCAACATTTGTGTAAAATAAGCATGGATTCCATTACTGTTCAGATGCTTTTGTTTCCTGATTTTAAGTTTTTTCCTAATAAGAAGCAAAACTCTGTTGTATGGCTCACTGCTAATACCGTTGAATTTATTCTGTCCCCTAGTTCTCCTCAAGCACATCACACCTACAAAGATTTCCTGTGTTTACGATATGGAAAATTACCACCACCAAAAAAGAAAAAGCTCTTTGCGCATTACCTGAATTACCTCTTGTGTGGGTATGTACTATAATTGACATGTAAAGTTCTTGTTATTTGTTCTACTATATATATTCACTTTGTAACTACAAACTGTATCAATGTGTAGTCTTATTATCTCTTTTCTAAATTTTGCGCTGATATGTAATATCAATTATTAACAATAAACAAGTGAAAAAAGTGGGTAGCACGTGTGCCTTGCGTGTATGGGGTACCGCGTTCGATTCCCGGTGGGAGAAGTTAGGAATTTTAACTGTTCTACCTAGGTAGATGTTTTTGTGTTCGTGTTCTTGTCGTTCAGGGTTAATGGAAATGATTGTAAAACGTGTATAACCGAGCAGAAAATAGAGACAAGTTACTCAGATACGTTAGGTGAATCAGTTAACTTAAAGAAAAGGAAAAAGTGTTTAAGTCACTTCTCTGTAAATTGTAAAGGTAATAAACACTTAAAGGTTGCTTCCAATCCCACAAAACTAACATTTTTCTTTTACCTGTTCTCGAAGTTTCTCTTTGTATTTCTATCGGATTCGATTAAATAGAACTTTGAATAAAGACTACGTTGAATTTTATTAACAAAGCCTGAAATTCTGATGAAAATATGGCTATGATATTATTATTATTATTATTATTATTATTATTATTATTATTATTATTATTATTATTATTATTATTATTATTATTATTATTATTATATAAAGTACGAGGTTTCAAATCAGGTGATGTAGTATCTACGTAAACTAAATGATAATTTATTTGATAATATTCACTAGTTCACTACAAATTTGCGAGGTTTTGCTTTGGGAAATGAAGCGTATACAGCATTGAATAGTAAAAGTATTAAAATAAGAATATATTATTAAAATATTGATTAAGTAATTAGAGTTAAACAGGCTTTCCAGTAAGAATTATATAGAGAGATGATTTACTTTAAAGTGCGATGCAAACGAATATTCGAGTTTTAATCCGATTAGAAATCGATAACTTACACAAGAATATTTACTTTATTAGTTCTATAAATCTTTATGCTTATCGTATTATAATTCTCTTTAAAATTATGATTTTTCCATTTCAGAACGTAGAACGAGAAATAAATGTAATATTCTAATTGTTAAGAAAACTTTCAAACGGTGATGATTTCAGGGCATGACCTGTCGTAGAATTTGAGACCTTGTTGACATAAGTTATCTTCTATCATGCTGAAAGGGGACTGATAATGTTTTATTAGTTCTCTCATTCATATATTGACTATCTCCCGGGGAGAATCTTCTGAAATCATCAATGCTTATAGTTAGTTTTTCATTACAAATCAAAGGATAATAATGAAATATTGAACATACTTAATATTTTGTTCTCAGCTATGGATCTTAGATTTGCCATTCACATAATGTTCGCTTCTAATCGAATTTGAGAAAAAAGTAGTTCCCAAAGATTTATTCAAAGAAATGTTCTCAATCTGATGAAAGTGGGAACTCACTTTTATGAAAGAAAAAAAAGAAACGAATACTTCCTACAGGGTTTGAACACATAAACTTCTGATTGATAGGCTAGTGACTAAACCGATCGACCAGTTCGTATGTATTCTGTGAGCTTCTTTTGACTCTTATATAAAGTGGTTTCCTGTTCCACACTTTTTTTTATGTCGATACGACAATAAGTTTGTGGTGAATATTTGGACGTTACAACTCTTCCAATACATAAAAGTCTTTTTCGTATAAATTATATTCTATCTTATGTCCTAATAACTTATACACAACAGGTTTAATATGTGAAATGATTGGGGTTGGAGTGATCGTAAATGTTTTCATAGTTAGGAGCTTGGATATGCAAACCCTCTTAACGTGGGGATTTAATCGTGTGAAATTTGGTACATGTTTTCAAGAGGAAAACTTACCGAGTTGTTGCGCTGGAAATAAATTTAAAAATGCGCATTCATTTGTGAAAAATAATTATTGCGTAACCTCAAGTTCGATTTCAGGAAGAGATGCATATCATTTGACAGCAATTACTAATTTCGTAATGACGTGAATAAAAAATCAGAAAGAGATTACCAGTTCAAAGAAACATTGAGAAGTGTCATTATACCAAGAGGATTTTATTGAATTTTATATGAATTGAGTTTATTTGCCAATATGTATTTTAGCGTCTCTAGGTATATGTCACATTTGAGGATAGAGTGATATCACATTATGTAAAAATAAAAGTAATTCAAATTCATAAGTAAGTGTAATTTTAAATTATAAGTACTTTGGTATAGACATTTTTAGAATAGTTAGAAAATTAAGAAAAAGTAGTTGGTTATTGAGATCAAGGAGTGCCCGAGAAAACTAGAATCAGCTTTCCTGTTTGGAAATATGATCAAAATTATACTATCCGAGCACTACGTACTGAGATATTCTCCCTAGTTTCATTCCCAATGTTACCCCGATGACTAATGTTAAATAGGTATATACAGGAAATGTTAAATAGTTCCCAATGTTAAATAAGTATATACTGGAATTATAAAATATTCAAATGTTAAGTTGCTGAATTGTATTGTTTGATTAATTTATCAAGAATCCTATTGAGCATAATTGTTTGAAAGAAAAGGGTGTGCCTATGACATACAAAAAAAAAATGACTCCAATTGCACATATCAACATTTTAAGCAAAGAAACTAAAATAAAGTACTGAAAATACCCTGAAAAGGAGTTGTAGTGTAGAAATGCAGCAACTAAAACGAAGACAAAGTTATCCAAAGCGTAAACAAAATATGAGTTATATATTTGTCATACAAAATAGTTCGTTCTATTGAAGTTTATTCACCGGCCTCTTTGCGCTTAGATATTTATTTGGAAAACCTTCTCTTTAGTTTATCCCTTTGTCTCAAAAGAAGCTTACCATGCATGGAAGTAGGCTACACTAGTGCTGTCGAATTTTTGTGACATTTGCGGTTTTCGGTTTTTAAGAAAACCGGTTTTCTGAAAACCGAAAACCGCAAAAGTGGTTTAAAAATCGACACCGTAAAAGCGGTTTTCAAAACCGAAACTGCAAGAACGGTTTTCAAAACCGAAACCGCAAAAGCGGTTTTAGAAACTGAAACCGCAAAAGCGGATTTCCAAACGGAAACCGCAAAAGCTCTTTTCGAAAGCGAAAGCCGCCCGAAGCCGTGTTTCGGTTTTATAAGCGAAACATGTTTGTCCTTTTCATAGCAGAAACAATGCTTGCTGTTTTTAATTACACATTTTAATAATTGTGAAAGCATCTATCAATCGAGACAATTGTATTGATTTATATGCGTGTTTTAACTTTCTTTCTTATTTGCTCAGAGACTATTATGATAATATGTGCAGCAATATGAGCAAGAAATAGTTCGATGGTTATACAAGTCACAGCTATATTAAGGTTGCCATATTTTAAAATCAGAAAGTTGGGGGTTCTAAACCGTAAGTACTGATGTGAACTTGTGTATTACAAATACTGACCTGGGATCTTTCACACTTATTTTTTAGTTATTTCTTTGATGACACTTCCAATGTACTTTTCGCCTGCAGGGAAGCAAACTGGACCCCACCTGATTTTCATATATTTTGTAAATTAGACCACGAGGACCACGAATCTAAAGGAATTTTGACATTCCGAATTTCAGAACTCGAGATATTCGAACATAAAGTGACCATGGAAGCAAACTGGACCCCACCTGATTTTTATATATTTTGTAAACTAGACCACAGGAACACGAATCTGAAGGAATTTGGCATCCAAATTTCGGAACTCGAGATATTCGAACATAAAGTGACCACGGAAGCAAACTGGACCCATCTATTTTAAAATAGTTTGTAAACTAGGCCATGAGGAACACGAATCTGAAGGAATTTTAACATTCCGAATTTCGGAACTCGAGATATTTGAAAATAAAGTGACAACGGAAGCAAATAGAACCCTATTTGATTTTTATATATTTTGTAAACTAGACCAAAGGGAGCAATAATCTGAAGGAATTTTGACATTCCGACTTCCCGAACTCGAGATACTAGAAATCATAGAATAGTTTTATATAGTATGTATAAAAGTAACGAACACTGTTCTGTCGCTTTCTGACCTATCATCTTAGAGCATCGATATGTCACCTAAGACGTACGTGGAAGACCAAAAAAAGTACCCATCAGTATCAACGACCTTCTGCTAACGTTCGGAATGGGAATGAATTCTTTCGCGGTAGAACTTGGTTTGTCGTTAAGCGAAGAAAGTATCAAGTGCATTTTGCACCTCTACTACGGGCTTGAACAGGAATCCTCTAAGGTGAGTGTCCAAGGAATGGAACAGGTGATAATTGGACGGTGCAGTGTCCGGGGAGTATGGCGCATGCAATAGTGTTTCTCATCCAAGGCGTAGGATGGTGTCCCGGGTCATTCTAGCCATGTGAGGCTTAGCATTGTCCCGTAACGGGAGGACCCCTTAGCGATTGAGAAGTGCTGGCTTCAGGGTTTTGAGTGTTTCTTGAACGCGGCTCAACTGCTGACAGTAGACAGTTGCATTGATGTTCTGCTGTGTCAAGGCGGTACAGTTCCCGATGCACGCGTAGCCTTCTGGCCCGGAGTCAAATCTGGCCCCTTATGATGCTCTGTGGAGGTTCCATATTCACTCTGTCCTTACACAATTTCACGTTGTAACTGAACTGCCACAACCAGGTAGAATATTGGATATACCCACACCAACAACTGACCTTCGCCTTATATCCATTCGCATTCAACTCACGGTGTGAGGGCCAATTGAACACAGACATCCACAAAATGCGACAGAACTTTCTTGGTCACCTTTATATATCTCACAGGACATAATATGTGTCGTATAGAGAATATTGTGTTTTTTTCATATAGATACGTAGCGTCTATATTAAACTTTGTTTTAATATCTCGACTTCCGAAATTCGGAATATCAAAATTCCTTCAAATTCGTGTTCCTCGTGGTCTAGTTTACAAAATATATAAAAATCAGGTGGGGTCCAGTTTCCTTTCCTGCAGCCTAATTTTCAAACGAAACTGTTTTCCAGAGTGTACATTTCGCTTCAAACTGAGTTCTGCTCTGGCTAACAATCGTAAATTGGCTTCTATAAGAGTCTTTAAAGTTACACTTGAAATTTTCATTCGGCATTCTTGTAGCTTATGAAGTATGAATAATTCAAGTATGTTTCTCACAACATCTACAAATGAATATGCATTCGTAAAGAATCTACTATACAAATATATACAAATATATATAAAATTAATTAAGAGAAGTTTAAAAAATGAAAAATAAATAAATAAATATTTTACCTCTCAATGCTTTTCCTTTCCTGAAAGGATCCTGGAATAATATTAGCAATTTAACAACTACCTTTTTATTCCTGTTCACACATTTTAGTATTTTCAGAACAAGTTTAGTACATTCACACATAGCGTTCGAGTAATCATTACGATCCAACACATATGGTAAGTTTCCTATGGAATTTTTCTAAGTTCACAATTTTTAATATTTTCGAACATTTTTTTTTACAACGAGTATGCTCTGGCATACAAATTATTACATAAGCTAAGTTTCCTATGAAAGCGATGGGAGGTTGACGGCTAGTGTTTCAGGGGGTTATAGGGAAGATCACATTTTATTACGTCACACCTTATAATTTTAATTTCATTGCACTTTTTTAAAATTTGATCACAATTATTAAATAGTTTCGGAATATAATTCTTCCGAGTTTCCTGTGTAATTTTTAACAGTGAGTAATTTTTAAAATTAGAAGATATCAGGTTTGAAGGCCTATAACAAACTTCTGATGGTATGAAACACATTTTAATTTTATTATATGATAATTTAAATTTATTTCTTGATTTAAGAAGCTTGTCTGATCATGTTTCACACAACAAAGAGATCATTCAACCTTTCCAGCGTCCACTCAAATCCAGCTAGCAGTCTGGAATCAAATCCTTACGTGTTCCAGGGACCTGTCCAGGGATACCTGCGTTATTGACAAGAAAATATAGAGGGCAATAAAACAATTAAGAGACAATAGCCGTATTCATGTGTAGAAGTAGCTCCAATAATACAGTTATCACGAAAACAGAAGCACAATTTTTACTCTTCATGCCGACTCCTTTTGTACTCCATAAGGTGTATTTTCTTCAAGTCACGACTGGGTAGAGGCAGCCATATTCACGGGGTTCGAGTTGAATTTCTCTATGTCTATTTCAAGTACACAAGTTAATGAAAGTGTTAGGCTGCACATAATGGCATCTGTGATTATGTTCATTGACATCAAATAACTAATAGAGTGGCGGCGTGGATTTGAGTCCTGTTGCTACTTATCCCTAAAAGAGTTTTCTAATGTGTTTCTCACTGCCAGGATGATCTCTGATAAAATACACTCTGGCCTTTATACAAAGTGGACAGCATTGTTACCCAATAACATAACTTTATGGGTTTTACTTTGTGACTTCGTACATAAGTTATTCTCATGTTCATTCATTTGTAACGACACAATAACACTTTCATGCAATAGTTTTAATCTATGAAACAGTTTTTCCTATTGTGCGCCGATAATTCACTTCACAGTTGGATGCCTTGTCTTTCGAAAATGAAGCGGAATCTGCTTCATATTTAGTAACTGTTTGATGTCAGCCATCATATGCTAAGGTGTGGATGTGTAATGCTATTTGAAAACGTAAAACTTTGTACCAGGTGTGCAACACTGTCAACCCAATAATCTCAAATGTTGATTAGTTTCATTCTCTACGTTAGTGCAAGTATTTATAACCGAGTAACTCCTAAACTGACCAACGTATTGAGGTGCTGTTTCCACA
Organism: Thermobia domestica; assembly: GCF_964235325.1. Taxonomy (NCBI): domain Eukaryota; kingdom Metazoa; phylum Arthropoda; class Insecta; order Zygentoma; family Lepismatidae; genus Thermobia; species Thermobia domestica. The sequence continues at coordinate 81,003,407 of NC_137470.1, forward strand.
TTTAGTAATAGGTCATCAACTACTACATGTCCCAAAAGAACTGACCATCGGCGTCAAAAGTTTAAATCCGAATAACTCGCAAACGGAGCAAATATTGAGGTGATGTCCCCAAATTTAGTAATAGGTCATCAACTACTACATGTCCCAAAAATATTGACCATCGAGGTTAAACGTCAAATATCTAAACCCGAATAACTTGTAAACGGAGCAACGAATTAAGGTGCAGTATCCACATTTAGTAATAGGTCACCAACTACTATATGTGCCAAAAGTAAGAACCATCGAGGTCAAAGGTCAAATGTTTAAACCCGAATAACTCGTAAACGGAGTAACGGATAAATTTGTGTGACCGGTCAAAAGTTTAAATCCGTATAACTCGTAAACGGAGCAACATATTGAAGTGCTGTTTCCACATTTAGTAATAGGTCATAAACTACTGCATGTCCCGAAAGTAGTGATCATCGACGTCAAAAGACTGAATCCGAATAATAGGTCATCAACTACTACATGTCCCAAAAGTGTTATTCATCGAGGTCAAAAGTCAGATATTTTAACAAGAATAACTCGTAAACGGCGCCACATATTAAGGTGCAGTTTCCGCATATGATAATAGGTCATCAACTACTACATGTCTCAAAAGTTCTGACCACCCAAATGTATTCCTTCGTTTATTTTAGTAGTACAAGATGGTACAGAAATATTGAGCTAGTTAAAATGGACCTTGTTCGCTTTTTTTAGTGTTTGGTGCAAACCCCAATGGGCCACCCAAATTTATTCCTTCGCTCATTTGATTAGTACAAAATGTTAATTCCTTCCTTTTTTGCTTGCTACAAAACTGAATAGGTCACACAAATTTATTCTTTCGTTTTTTTGAGTATTACAAAATGATATAAAATTTTGTGTTAGTTAAAATGAAACTTCTTCGTCTTTTCTGGTAAGTAAAAATTTATTCCTTCGTTTATTTGAATAATACGAAACTATAATGCCCCTTTACATTTTTCATTTGGTGCATAAAGAAAGAGTCCGCTTAAATTTTATTCATTCTTCACTTTTTCTGGTTCCTACAAAACTAAATACTCCATGTAAATGTATTTATTCGTTTATTTGAGTGTTACTAAATGATATGAAATTCTGAGTTCGTTAAAAAATTGTTCTTCTTCGATTTTCTCTTCTTGCTACAAAATTGAAAAGTTCACTCAAAAGTTATCCCTTCGTTGGTTTAAATGGTTCAAAATGACCCTTTATCCTGTTTTCTGGTTGGTTTAAATACTGCATCCAAATTCATTTTTTCGTTTATTTGAATAACCCGAAAAGTTACAGATATTCTGGGGTAGTTAAAATTGAGTTTCTTACATTTTTCTCGTTAATACAAGAGTGAATAAGCCACTCAAATTTATTACTTCTTAACTTTTTTCTGCTTGGTACAAAATTGAAGAGGTCACGCAAATTTATCCGTAGCTAGCACCGTTTACGAATTATTTGGGTTTAAATATCTGACCCTTAACGTTGATGGTCCCTACTTTTTGGTCATGTGGTAGTTGATGACCTATTGCTAAATGTGGAAAGAGTACCTCAATACGTTGCTTCGTTTAGAAATTATTCGGGTTTAAATATTTGACCTTTGACCTCAATGGTCAGTGCTTTTAGGGCATGTAGTAGTTGATGAGCTATTACTAAATGTGGAAACAGTACCTCAATACGTTGATCCGTTTACAAGTTATTCTGGTTTATTTTTCTGATCTTTGACCTCGATGGTCAGCACTTTTGGGACACGTAGTAGATTACTAAATGTGCAAACAGCACTTGTGGAAACGGCACTTCGATATGTTGCTCCGTTTACGAGTTATTCTGGTTTAAACTTTTGACGACGATGGTCAGTACTTTTGGAACAGTAGTAGTTGATGACCTATTACTAAATGTGGAAACTGTACCTCAATACGTTGCTCAGTTTAAAAGTTATTCGGGTTTAAATATTTGACCTTTGACCTCGATGGTCATAACTTTTGGGACATGTAGTAGTTGGTGACCTGTTACTAAATGTGGAAACTGCACCTCAATACCTTGCTCCGTTTACAGGTTATTCGGGTTTCAATATTTGACCTCTGACATCGGTTGTCAATACTTTTGGGACGTGTAGTAGTTTGTGATCTATTACTAAATGTGAAAACAGCACCTCAATATTTGCTCCGTTTACGAGTTATTCGGATTTAAACTTTTGATATCGATGGCCAGTTCTTTTGGGACATGTAGTAGTTGATGACCTATTACTAAATGTGGAAACAGCACCTCAATACGCTGCTCCGTTTAGAGTTATTCTGGTTTATATGTTTGACCTTTGACCTCGATGGTCAGTACTTTTGGGAATTGTAGTAGTGGGTGACCTATTACTATATGTGGATACAGCACCTCAAAATGTTGCTTTGTTTACGAGTTATGTGGTTATACATATTTGACCTTTGACCACGATGGTCACTACTTTTGGAACATGCAGTAATGGACGAATGCGATGTTACACAGGGGTTGATAAAAGGGAACGATTACACTCCACTTATTACGTAGGAGTGCTATTAAAATAGGCGTTCGTAGTCTCTGTGTAATTTCTGCTATGTTAAAACAGGGGTTGATTTTGTGAGTCAATTTATAAGAAACACGTGTTGGTCTCTGGTCTTTTCTTCGTGATCTCCATCAATGAACCAAACGAATTCCCAGTCTAGCAGCTTATCCAAAGTGTGGAGAATCCCTAGTTCTACCAACTTCTAAATACTTTTGTACTAGAGATCTGGTTCAGGTAGTTCTCGACATATTCTCGTTTCCTTCAACTTATTCTGACCACCTTCCATCTGAACTTCGTTTCGTTCCCGTTTAATCTAAACAGCATGAACATTGTAGTGATAAACATTTTATTTCACTATCTTGTAGCTTCACGTATTATGAATCTATACAGGAAAACGGATATACCTTAATGAAAACAGAATTGATCCTTCATTACGATACGTAAAATTTCTTAAACAACGAAACTTGTCTAACGAAATGTAAGTCATTGCAAACAACCAAAAATGTGATAGAAGAACGCACATATTCTGTTTTTACATGTAAATATATTACACACTTGCTAGAAACAAAATTCTCATATTGAGTATAAAAATCACTGGAGAAAAATCTCCTGACTTTTATTCGAAGGTAGAATTTTCCTGACGTTTTAGATATAAGCACCCACACATATCATGTCTTCATTATCATTTTCAACACTGAAAATTGGAAGCGCTACTTAATAGTGTTACATGCATCTTTAAATAATGTTCCTTATGTGAATGATTGTCTTGAACGAGAAATGAAAATAACAGTAAGTGCTGCTAGTCCAATGATAAGTTTTCTATTTGTGAAACCGAAAGTATTAGGATCAAAGTCAGGAGATTCTATAATAACCTGCAAACAACTTCATTGCAATCAACAGAATAAACCTTCCTCGAATACTTGTGAAGATACGTTTACAGGAAGGTTGTCAGAAACAAAACAGTAATATGTCACTAAGACTTGATAGAATGATACAAATATGCTTCATGTAAAAAATCCGGAAAGTGTAGGAAATTAACTATTTTAGAGATCAAAATAATCCGTATCGATTCACTTTGGCGCAATTCAAACTCCATACATATTCAGAAAAACAGTTCGGAAGAACTGTTAGGAGAAGACACTGCATTGTTGATTAATATAAAGTACTATGAAGTTAATGCAAAGTTACTACATCTTACACACACTATCGAATTTGTTAAGCTCGTATCATTGCTCTCATTGCTAAATATCATTCAATTTATTAACTTTAGAAACTGTTTATCCCTTCTTTACATTGTCGGACAAGTACAGGGTGGTAAGAAACTATTTGAACGAACTTCGAGAGCTGATTCCCAACACCGAAACAAGCAAGAAAGTCCTCTGGAAGTTTGGTCAGTGAGGAATAGTTTCGGCGATATAAGGTGCCGAAAGCGTGGGAAAATGAATTTCAGAGGGCTGTAATTAAAAAAAAAAAACGCAACGTAGAGAGTGCGGTTTAGAACATGACACTTGAAGTCATACCTACTCGATTGAAATATGTATGTTTCAAACCTCTGCAAGATGTGTGCGAGGGATTTCCTAAAGGAACGTAGGGATTATTTATTTATTTATTTATTGTAACAACACAACAGGTATTCTGCCCATTTACAGTGTTTGTTTACATATATGGTTAAATATCATTATCTTTACAGAGGAAAAACATACATAAATTTTTATTGTTTCATTAATTAACTCAGCTCATCATACTACAAACTGTTTTCCTAAATACTTTTCAGACATATTGAATACGTCTATCATTTCACACTTTTCTTCAATATTATTGTAGTAAGAGCTCATTTTCCATAAAGGTGATTTATATAGAATGTTAGTACGTGCTTTCTTACAGTACATGCTACTACTATTGCTCAACCTCTTTCTAGACGTCGGAACATGCATAAATATATTAGAACTTAGTTCAATGCAAACAATTTTATTATTTATTATTTTATTTAAAAAAACTAAATCATTAAAAAACTTACGTTGCTCTAATGTCAGTATATTGAAATTGTTTTGTTAGTTCTGGGTATGATATGTATGCAGGCACCGTCCAGTTCTTTTATACATTAGTAATATCAAAAACTTTCACTGTACTCTTTCAATCATTTGGATATATTTACCATTATGAGGAGTCAAAATATCAGAAGCGTATTCCACTTGGGGCTGATATACGAATAATATAGGTTCAAAATTGACATGTGGCTACGGAAGTCTCTACTTACATGACAAACAAATCCAAGACTTATAAGAATTGTTTGCTAGAGTTTCGATGTGATTTGCGAAAGTCAGTTTTGGGTCGAAGGTAACACCGAGGTCTTTAACAGTTTCCTGCCTACAAAGGTTTACACCGTCAATAGTATAATAATAATAATTTATCTATTTTCGTTTTCTAGTAAATGTAATAGCTTTATATTTAGTTATGTTTAGACTAAATTTATTCACGTGGCGCCAGTTTTTTAAATTTTCCAAGTCTTCCTGGAAGTTTTTATAATCTTCAAGTGATTTAATTTAAACATATGATTTTAAGTCATCTGCAAAGAGTAAAGTATGGGATTTCTTGATGTGCTGAGTTATGTCATTGATGGTGATGAGAAATAATAAATGTCAAAGACTTGATTCTTGCGGTACTCCCGATGTAGCATTAAAATTGTTGGAGATATCCCCTTTGTAATCTACAGATTGTTTACGATGACGTAAGTATGATGTGAAAATTACTAATGCATGCTTAGAAAGACTCACAAGAGCTAGTTTTGAAGTAAAATGTCGTGGTTAAATTCGAACGCTTTCTGAAAGTCTGTATAGATTACATCCACCTGCTCTCCTTTGTCTAGTTCTGAAGCTATAAAGTTTGTTGTAATCGCCAAATTAGTTGAAGTAGATCTATTCTTCAGAAATCCGTGTTGGTATACAGAGATGCTGGATCTAACACAATTAAGTAAGCGATTGTGTATAATATAGTCATACATTTTTGCAAATGGAAATAGAATTGCAATTGGTCTAAAGCTTTCTATATTTTTAGCATTGCTAGGTTTTGGAATAGGACATATCAAGTTTTCTTTCCACGGGTCTGGAGAAACATTATATTTTACCGATATGTTTAAAAGAATATGTATTGGATGTTTTATGATATCATTTGTTCCCTTTATTACGTTGGGTGGGTTGCCATCGGGGCCACATGCTGTCTTAGATTGCAACATTTTAATAGCATTTTGTACTTCAGATATTGTTATTTCAATGATTTGGAAAATATCGAGTGATTTACTTCTAGATTCGTGTGACATTAGAGCATCAGTGTTATAGCTCACAGGTTCATCATTGTAGACAGACTTAAAATAATGTGTACAAGCCTCCGCAATATCCCTTTTACATTATATACTTTTACCTTTATACATAAGAGGACCATTAGTCAATTGCCTTGTTTTATTTTTGATAAAATTCCAGAAGTTTGTTGGATCTTCTGCTATGCAATTCTTGGTTAACTACAAATTTTTTCTATGATTTCACAATTTTTGACCTTACCTCGCACCTTAAATTATAGAATTAATCAGGGTAATATGTATTATTGTCTATTGTGTTCTTCCACTTTTTGTGATAATATGACCTTTGTGTGATTTTTCGAGTTATATCTGAGTTAAACCTGAGAGGAAAGATTTTTTACTGTGATTCTTTTTAGTTGGAATACATTTTTAAATACGTCATCAATTAATTGATAAAAAGCTTTCACAGCTTTATTTACGTCATTTAAATATGAAGGGGAACTCCAATTAACTTTTAAAAGTTCTAAATACAATTTATGATAATCGGCTTTCCTGAAATTACATCCAGATGATCCATTGTTTACTTTTTGTTTCGGAAAACGCGTAACTGAAAACGAGATGATTAAGAGGGGATGGTGATTGTCTATAGGTACCAGTGGTGAATTTTCACGGTTTACTTCAATTTCGGATGCATATGAGAGTAATAGGTCTAGTGTACGGTTATGGGTATTTTGTACATTATTATACATAGTTAAGTTATAGTGGAACATGAAATTGAGGAGGCTTTTACACTTAGTTGAGGAATGAGTGAAGTCAAACATAGAATTGTTAATTTCCGGTAGGTTGAAGTCCCCAAAACAAAGAATAGAACTACCCACTGGGCAATTACTTTCAGTGAATTAATAGAAGGTTTTGTAAGTGATTATTTTTGATTTTAGCCCTATATACAAAGCACAAATATAAACAACTAATGATTTGTTTGTAAGTTTGATTAGAACACAGTCAAATCCTGCATCATATGAATTAACAAACTAAACGTTGAAGTCTGAATGTATTGCTATTATCACACACACTCCTTTTGATGTCCCAAATAGTTTCAAGTTCCTGTCATGACGAAATACCGTGTATCTGTTATCAAAATATTCAGAATTATAGTAACTCTCACATAACCAACTTTCAACAGCTATAATAATATCGTAGTTCGAGGATAAAACATTAATATGAAAATTTCACTTTTGCATCGGAAGCTACGACAATTCTGGAAATATATTTGCAAGTTAGTTCTACCTATTTGTGTTAACGTGTCATTGCCTTCTTTTTTAAACCTTCTGGCACATGCATATTGTTATATATTATCTTACAGATGGAGAGTCCTTGAGACACATTTTTCAATAACTGGGTTTGGCACAACAGTTTTGTTGTTGGACGAATAGGAATAGGGGGATCATAAACTCTTCTTTCTGTTCCCTGTAACGCCGTCAAGACTCAGCTGCTGGATTTCTTTAGCCCCGGGCTGAAGAGTCAGCACACTATCACTTTGGAATGCAGTCATTGTTGTTTGCTGCTGGTGTTTTTCTTTCAAGTCTCACAGGGTGAAGCTCTTCCCATCTATGAATAAAAACCGAAATTGCATATACGCGAAGCGTCCTTTCCTTTTAACCTCATCTTGGTAAAATTGAAGTTGCTTGCGCTCGTCACGCGCCTTATTTGAATATTCTTGGTCGACGTATATTTTAGTCCCTCGAAATTTGCTCCTATTCTTTAACACAAGTTCCTTCTTTTTATCACTGGTAAACTTGCACACAATAGGGCGGTTCTTTCCTGGTGTTTTCTCTCCCACTCTATGCGTTTGCTGTAGGTCTTCGTCTTGTAGTTCAATACGGAGTCTGTCCTGTATCACTGTTCTCACTTTGGTTTCAGTTTCCTCCCAAGTTTTCTTTGCACTTTCTTCTGTACCATATAGCACTAAATTTTGTCTTCGTGAATGGTTTTCAAGATAATCGATTTTGTCTTCTAAATATTTCGCATATTTTCATAAATCACTCACTTCACTAGACATGTTTTCTAACTGTAATACAAAGTTGTTGAACCTAATTGTTAGTTCAGACACACTGGTTTTTAGTTTGTTTTATTGCTACGACAATTTGCTCGTTGGAACTGCAGATGTTCTTAAGAGTTTCCTTGATATCTGCCAATTCAGATTTGTGAGGCAGCCCTGGATTGCTTTCCACACAGCCAATTATAAGCATGCAACTAGAACCAAACCGTATATAAAATATGCATTTTGACGTTTGGTACCCCTTTCACACTGCACATCAGAACTGTTTTTCACTAACCCGATATATAGGTCTAATCTGTCCCTCAACACACTTATTGCGTCTCCCATATTACGCTTGGTCGCACTCCGGAGATAGCTGCAGACACATCTTCACTCTACGAGCCACCTTGTCATATTACTTGCCAGTTTATAGGGAAGCCCTACGTTCCTTTGAGGAATCCTCCGCAAACATCTTGCGGAGGTTTGAAACATATATTTTTCAATCGAGTAGGTATGACTTCGAAAGTCATGTTCTGAACCGCATTCTCCACGTTGCATTGTTTTTGAATTACATCCCCCTCAAGTTCATTTTCCCACGTTTTCGGCACCTTATGTCGCCGAAACTATCCCTCACTGACCAAAGTTCCAGAGGACTTTCTTGCTTGTTTCGGTGTTGGAAATCTGCTCCCGAGGTTCGTTCAAATAGTTTCTTACCGCCCTTTATTTGAAAATAATTTCGTTCACTTTACTTTGTAAAGAAAAAGTAAAAGATAGACTAGTACTTCTTTAAACATCAAACCACATTCCTTTGGACTGCGCGATCATTCCGGGTTGTATGGCCGAAAACTTCATTGTCCTCTTCTATCAATTCCGTTGGGAAAGACTTCTCTGTGTAGACTATGAACGTGAACAGCAAGAGAAGTGCATCGCCACAGCAACTACTTTTGGAGGCTAGAATCGCTCCCAGGCAACCCGCCAGCTTCATTACCAGAGATGCAGCCCATGTAACTAGACCTAAACCACTATTTAGATATCATGAGTTGAGCTGTAAACATATAATAGTCACCACTGACAGATTTGACGCGATGTCAAATCCAATCAACGAGTTCACTATTGGTTCTGTTGTATTTGCGAAAACAAGTCATACAGTAAATTTTGAGAATAATATAATCAGTTAGGGGAACTTCAGCATCGTCAGGTCAAGGATAATTAAAGCCAATGCCCATTTCCTATTCTATAAGTCAAATCCTTTTTCTCCTCGCCTTTACTTTTACCTAATCTAGTTTTTATTTCATCATTTGAAATTGTTGAGTTTCAATTCCAGAACTATTGAACCACCATTCTCTAGCAATTTTCAAAATGTGTGGAATAACCGGGAAATTTTCCTCTATTGCATTGTCACTTCTGGTTAAAAATGGATCTGCTTTCACAAAGGTAAACAGTTGTAGGATTGTCATCAACACCCGTGATTGTTTCTGAAAACATGTCTCCATCCGAAAAGTTTTTCTTGCTACTATTCTGATCTATGGTAACATCATGTATTTTCCATCGAAGTGAAACCATCGTTGCGGATCGTTACAATATGGAAATCCGTAAAATGCGATGCAAATCTGTCTGCAAGGATTCAGCTGTGAAGTTCAACGAACATGATCTTCTAATGATTTCTTTCATGCACGCCTCCATTGGCATTTTAATGTACGCAGTAAAAGGACGGTGAGACTTCTCTTTTGGCTGAGACCCGTCTTTGAGATCCGGCATCTGAAACTTTTGTCCGGAACGGGTTATCATCATTGCCGTTTATTTGTTTTCTTATCTTTATTGGATATCCATGTTTAAAAGAAAAAGAAATGAAAAAGAAAAGGGAAAAAGGCAAGAACAAAGGAACCACATCATAAGAACAAAACAAACAGAAAACAAACAAACAAACAAGAATAAATTATGAACAAATTAACAACAATTTTCTTGCGAAGTGCTATTCAGCTTAACTCTATTTGCACCTAACCTGAACTATAATACTTAGTATTTCAATTCCTAATCCAACAACTATAATAATATGAAATACGGTTTAAAATACTTAAATAATACATTATATTGTTATTAATTCATATCTACTTATTTATCTATGTTATCTATTTAATCTGCTCTTCTATTTTGTTATTTGTTTATATTTATATATTATTTTCCTATAGTTCTTAACCAATTAATTTCTAATAATTGATTTCTTTTTTTAATTATTAAGATTTTTTTAAAGATTGTAGTCTTAATTATTATGTTTTTTAATTACCTAAAGTTCATTCAAGGAACGTTCAGTACCTCATGTAAACAAATACACGTAGTGATGGCTTTATTTCATTGGTTACAGAGCCTATCAACATCCATGTGGTAGAAGAAAATAGTCCATCATCAAGTAATCTCTTTTTTAAATGTTTTTGTTTCTTATAAAGCAATTTCCTTCTAGAAATGCAATGTCCTTATAATTAAATAATAGAAGTAACAATATATCTAAGAATTAAATTGAATTAATGCAATAAAAGAGAATACGCATGCGCAGAAAGTGGGTTTGCTCCACCTTCGCGCGAATTACTGTTTGCAATATGGCCGCGTGCGGGGACTATGTAAAACATCGACAGGGTAAACCGTTGCGTAGTGGTGAAAAACGTATTGTCCTCAATGTTTTCCATAAGCTGTGTGAAAAACATCCAACGCTAGCCATAAAAGACATAGTGAAATTAACTGCAGAATTTACTGGTGTGTCTGTGTTTAGTGTTAATGGTGCTCGCAGTGAAAGATTAAAAAAGGAATGCTGTCAACTCCCGGAAAGAAACATAGACGTGAGAAACCAATATTGGAAGTTCGGTGTGATGAATTTGTAAGAACTGCTATTCGTTAAAAAGTTCATCAATTGTATGTGAGAAATGAACCACCGACAATCAATAAAGTGTTGTCCGCTGTAAACAGCGATACAGATTTACCTAATTTCAAAAGAACGACTTTTTATACTCTATTGTGTGAAATCGGGTTCGAATTTGTCCGCAGAAATCGAAAACAAATAATCATTGATCGTGAAGATATAATACACTGGCGGAGGGAATACTAAGGTAAATTCGTTCCTACAGGCAACAAGGTAAAAAAAAATATATTACCTTGATGAGACTTGGGTCAATGAAGGTCATACAACAACAAAAGTGTGGGTTGACTCAAGTTTAAAAGATAGAAATCAAGAGTTTCTTTCAGGTTTGAGCACCGGCTTGAAAAATCCTACAGGAAAGAGGAAGCGCCTGGTTCTCCTACATATTGGAAGTGAAGACGGTTTTTTGGAGGGAGAGGTCTTGCTTTTTGAATCCAATAAAACGGGAGATTATCATGATGAGATGACAGGTGTTGTGTTTAGCAATTGGTTTCGAAACATCTTGCCGAAACTCGAACCTAACAGTGTGATTGTCATGGACAATGCGCCATATCACAGTGTAAAGTCAGGGTGCATTCCAAACAGATCGTGGGTCAAAAACGATATTATTGAATGGATGGGAAATAAAGACATACCATACACAAAAGACATGATAAAAGACGAGCTAATTCAGGTAATAAAAGCAGCAAATGTAAAATCAAAATATGATAAATATATTATTGACAGTATAGTAGAAAACGCTGGCCACACTGTTTTAAGACTCCCTCCCTACCATTGTTTCTTTAACCCGATTGAGTTGGTGTGGAGTCAGGTCAAGGGTTATGTTAGAAGTAACAATGCCATGTTAAAAATCAAGGAAGTTAAGAGCTTGGTTCAAAAGGGTTTGGAGCAGGTAACAGCTGATAAGTGGCAAGAGTGTATTAAACACGTCGTAGGCGAGGAGGAAAAATTCTTAGAATTGGATGGGATCTGTGACTCAGTTGTTGACCGTTTGGTTATAAATGTTGCTGACACCAGTAGCAGTGAGAACGAGGACACGGATATGGAAGGGATTCAACCCATGTCAGATTCGCAATAGGTATGTTAACATGTTTTTATTTTTCGCTTTTGTTTACCTTTAAAACCACAATCAAATCATTAAATAGCATTATTATTATTTTAATCGCGAGTAGGGAAACAAATAGAAATTCTAACTTCAATATGTAGTAATTATTTCTTGCTTTTATAATGCAAAATAGCCATGTTTGAAATTAATCGTTTCGTCTGCAAGATCACAATATTTCTCGTGGTGGTATTGTTTTGTAAACTGCGTGGTACAAGCACTTGCTTCTCGAACGAAGCGCTGACCGACAGCCAATCATCCGATGACTGGCGGAGTAATACCATTCTGCAATGTTTACATCAGGATCAGAAGGTTCGTTGAATGATCTTTAGTATCAAATTTTTATTTGTTTAATTGTAATTATGGTTTCCGCATTCTTATTTAATGCTTTACTATATTATTTATTATCATACATTTATTAGTTAGGCTACAATTTGCCCTTTTTTCCACTTCTTGTTATTCCACATGAGTGTTTAATAATATTGCTTAATTAATTTTATATTTATTTATTAATTATTTAAATTGTTATATTATTTAGTTGAGTTTTATTTAATAAGGTGTTGCTTCATCTTCTTTCTTCGGTTTTCAGCGAATGACAACTGTTCTTCTCCTGTATGCTGTATGATTGTTTATCAAACTGCACTCCTCTTCACTTTTCACAACAAAACAGATCACTACGGTTTCTCACTGTATGATTGGTTCTCTCCTGTGGTCACGGAACACATTTACACTAACGTACCAAAAATTTATACTAACATTTCTTTTCACCAATAACTCTTATATGACCTAAATTTTAATGGTTATTCATGAAGTATTCTGTGAGTGTTCTCAGTTTCGTGTCCATGCCATATCGCAGTTCTGTATGTGCTGACTTGAGGTCCAGGACCCCCTCAGATCACTTAGTGTAGGTCCTGGTCCGTTGTGTCCTTTCGCCGCACTCCCAGGCTAGGACCGTCATTTCCGCCAAAGTTTACTGAAGCAACATCTAAGTTCACTATTTCTGAGACACTCAGCTTCACTTATTGTCCATGACGCAATGAGGTACACCCAAAAACCCGAAAACCGAAAACCTGGAAACCACGAACCCAAAAGCGCACATGCGACGCACAAACACAAGACCATACGCATCCGGAGTTCAATCGGGACGGCCAGACTGTCAATGATCTAAAGTATGACATCTTTCCTCATCAATCGTAATTTCCTGAGGTCTCTCTCACTAATTACAATATCTTGTCCTGCCGCGGGAGACCTGGGTTCGCTTCCTGGGGGAACTAATGTAGTTTGGATTCCACATTAAGCTGTAGATCTTGATCTTACATAACTTTGCTCTTGAAAGAGATGCTAAACTCTAATCCAACCAACCACCTCTCTTGGTATCGCGATTACTTCTTAACAGTGAAAAACTTCCCTGATGTCCGGCCAGTACAAGGTGCGGATAACGACTTCTTTGCATTGTAGGCTACAGAAATACTTCATTACAGAGTCTAGTGCTTGGTTGAACAATGTATAAAGTGTATCGCTTTAGTGTGAGACTACTCACAAATTTGGTATTGTAGTTTCCATCCTTTTCACCTTTGAAAGTGACGCATGTCAATTACATATCTCAGTCGCACACATACAATATTAATAATGTATCTTCGATACCTTAGTAACATTGTATTCTTAGTTGCGGTGATTAGTTTGGTTGCGTTCATTTACCAGCTTTTTCGCCGACGTGGTGTTCACGCCTTAATGCTGGACCAAAATGCATTGCCTTCTTCCAGAAGTCGGGCACGCTAGGATACACTACAGCCACTTCGCTTTAAAGAGTCAAATGGGGTTTTTAGTTTTAATTCTCTTAGGCGTGTTGCAAATAGGCATAACCTTTAAAAATATATTTAAAACATATTATGCACCAGAATTTTGTAATCGATAACCCAAGAATATTAATGAAATATTATCAATGTGTGATCACATTAGAAAAAAATAACTTGCTTAGGACATTTTGTTGTAGTTTTAGTACCAGTATTTTACTCTACTGTTTATTTTAGAATATTATAGTTCTGGTTCATAATGATGCTATCCTTTTAAAATGTTGGTGTTTAACGCACCTAAACCTATGAAATTTTGTGTATTAAAATAGTTAATAAATCACGTTTATCCCTGTAATCAAATCTGTGGTTGTGATAACAGTTCTTGTTTATTGTGCTTTCCGAAAATAACATTTTTCTTTAAACATGCTAAAAATTTAACTACGTAATTTGCCATATGCTGGTTTGAAAATTACAACCTTTACTATGCCATTGATACTATATCACTTTTGGTAGTAAGATTGCAAATGATCTTGTATAGCGAGTTATGTCTGTGCTTCTGACTGACTACTGGTTATCTAAGTTCAAAGTAGCGATGAAGTTGCGGGAGGTACAAGCACGTAAAGGTTATTACTCATAGTACTGTGCTTCTGCATAGATACGTAGACTAAAGAAAAAAATAACCAAAGCTATTTTTTTATTTTATCGTTTCAGTTCTTATTAACATAAAATTATTTCAAGTTACCTATAGTCTAAGAGATGCAAACAAAAAGAAAAATAAAACAGAGAATATTATTCGATCCAGTGTCAAGTTGTTATGCGAGTTTCTAATCTACTACACTCATTCGGCCGCCGTTTATTCGTTGGATGAGCGTCGTGTTTTTCACGGTACGTTCAGATTTTCTAGTCGTAGCACCTCGCAAGAGAAGAACTTTTCTGTCCTTTCTTTTCTGCGTACGAAACATTGATAACAGAAGCTAATATATGCTTGATAGACATTCTAGACACAAGGTTTAGAGCAATAGACTCAACACGTTATTTCCTTCTCTCCCTCCTTCAATCTCTTAATCATCTATATTAGTGGAAATTCTTAACTTCATTTCACTACTAGAAGAATCCCTAGAAAACACGATCGCCAGGATTCACTCAATCGAGCTTATTTTTTGTTGCTTATACCTAGGTAATTTTATTATTTTTAGGAATATTTATGGTTTTTGCTTATAACTTTATTATTTTTTTAATATTTCAAAAAAAAATATTGCAAGGATTGCTTTCTACCATCTTCACTTACTAATCACTCAGCTTTAGCCAAAGGCGGAAGGAGAAATATAAAAATTGTAAAAAAAAAAAAAAAAAAAATCATTGACTACAATGTACGCGTAATATTTCTTGAGGTTTGGTTTACATATCAGAGGCTCGAGGGAAAATAATGGTAAACGAAGTTTTTCAAATTTCCAGTGAACTGGGAAAGAAAGTTAAATATTCCCAAACAATGCAATGCAATGATGTACTAAATAAGCCTTCCTTGCCATCTAGAGGTACTTTTCGGAAGTTAAATTACCTACATACTGTTCTGTAGTCCGATATCAACACATTGTGCTTAACAACTCCATTTCACCGGAACTAGCGCTTATCATTATCTTTCTCGAGGCGCTTATACAATTTTAACATTTATGTTGAAATATTGTAGTGGGCTTATTACGGTTGAACGAATCAACAAAATACTAATACATGGAAGGACCGTCAATGCGTATGTCATACTCCTGCTTTACAGTTGATGCCCATATAATAGTAAATAATCTAAATATGGTTACCAAAGCATTACGGGAAATCTGAAGCGTACTGGAACAAAAGCTGTTAACCCGAAACATAAAAGAAAAAATAGCATCCAAGTCAAAATTGTTTCACAGAGTCTACAGTTTGGGTTACTCGATTACTCAAAAAATATTCTTCCCTGATAGTAGGTCCAACAATACTACTACTACTATTACACACACACACATACACAAATATAGTAAAGAAACAATTGAAATATGGAACAAGAGCGCCCTAGACAATATTATTTTGCGTGAGGTACCGTTATCACAAGTCACCTAGTGGCTTTCCGTTTTCAGCTGTTAAGAAACGCGAAAATAAATGCCGATTTTCAAAATGGCTCGAAATTGAAAGCAGATAAGTAAGTCGTGATAACGGTTTCTCATGTAAAATAATATTGTCTAGGGCGCTCTTGTTCCACATGTCGATTATCTTTTTATCTATTTGAAGATATCACATAATTGCTGTAAAATTAGCGGTATTTTAATTTAGCCGGGATGAAGACTCTTAAATAACGTCTGTGTTTATTAGTTACGCTCTTAAAGTTGAACATTCTACATTTCTAGGAGCATTTCTCTGTAGGAGTGTGATGAGTGTTCATTATCTCTCTTTCTTGCCCATTCCTTCCTCAAGTTCTCTTGTATTTATCATTCGAGGAATCTCATTGGAAACAGTAAGATTTCCATGCAGTTGATAACATTGAAGTCAAAGCTTGTTCATTCCTTAAGGTTGTGCATCATGATTTTCCTGAGCCATGTTAAATTGCATGTATGTGAAGCAAATGCACGACCTTCAAGTAAATTACTTAACGAATCGGTTTATACAGTGTGTACATTTGCAAAGTGCCTGATGTATTTTCTGTACTACTTTCCTGGGAACCTCTAATAAATCTGCACATTATTTTTCCAGGAGAAACTTATGCTTAGCATATTGCCAGAACATATAGCGACACAAGTCAAGGCAGGAATTCGGAAAATTTTCCAGGATTTAAAAGTTAAAGGTGGAAGGCCTCCAAGGAAAAAGCCATTCAGGCAAGTTGCTTTAGTAATGTTAAGAATAGTTGCTAAAATAATATTTCATCTAGGGTTTCTGCACTTATTTTTCTCTAACTAACTGCTTCCCTATGATTATTAATTATTTTCAGCACGGGTAGTTACACGTTGCTTGGAATGAGAGTGAAAGGAAGACCACACTTAGCTTAAGCTTCATTTAGTCAGGTTATACTCCATAAATAGATATCAACCTCAGAGACATTTGTAGACTACAGTAAGGAACAAAAATTTAATTACTCTTATCAATGTGTTCTCGTGATTAGTACAGGTGGTCTTGGGTTTGATTCCGGTAGGGACATAGGTAGAGTAATTTCTGGTATTAACCCAATATCTTGAGAAATTGTGGACTTATCCTAATTGAAAAGTAGCGATCTGCAGTCAGAGAGAAGAGAGAAGAAATAGCACCTAAGAAGACAATGTGTTGATCAATCGTCATCTAAATGAAGGTTCGTATAGTCGGCTAATGACACATGTGAGCTGTAAAATTAAATATTAGTTTTAATATTCATGAAGAACATATTCCTCAATAATAGAAAGGAGTCAACGAGCTCTGTATATATGTAAAAGATAATAGTAATAATGACATCAAGAGGGTATTCCGAAATAATATAGACAACTTGTATCAGTCATGAACACTGTGCATCAAACAAGAATATGCAACTTCTAAAGGAAGCAATACAATGTGAGAACTCCTCAATATAAATCTTTTTTTCCTTACAAGATCCGCCATTCCTCACAATGTTTCAGAAAAGTTGAACTACCAGTATACCCAGATAGCATGTAAGCTTAAATCAAGGGTCGCTTTCCCTTGATTTTGGCTTAGCAATGTACAGTTGATGCGACAAGCGACAATCAACGTTTATTTTAGCTTGTTTTTAACTTGAAAAGAAGCTTGAATGCGACAAGCGACAATCAACGTTTATTTTAGCTTGTTTTTAACTTGAAAAGAAGCTTGAATTTATCAACTTTCTACTAAGCCTATTTCAAGCTTGATTCAAAACGCTTGACGTTTGTCGATTGTTTAGCAAATGGAGCCATCTGTAGGATTGGTGAGTAGTTTGATTTCTTCCAAAAGGTAAACAAAGGTAAGCTATGTGTATGAAATGTAATAGTAAGCCCTACTTTAGTTTTAGTTACAAAATAAAAAGGTAATTTTTATTTTAGACTGGTGCGCTGAGCGCTTTTAGGATAGTATTACTTCATTACTTTTCAAATATGGATGGAATTTTATGTTTATACCTTTTATGTTGTTTTCTTTTTTTTAAGTGTGTTCATCCGTATAATGTATACCATATTTAGCCATTAGATTCTTTAAAGTCAGTGATGGCTCTTGACAATTAGCATCAGCATAGGCGCCCGAAGGGGAGGGCGGTGGGGCCCGGGCCCCCTTTGGCTTACGAAAATGTATACGTAATATAGGAAACCATGTATATTAAATACCAGGCGTAATATAGCAACCATGGAGATGGGCCCCTCCCTAGAAAATATTCCTCGGACACCCCTGAATATCAGTACAAAAATTAGAGGGTTAACTTCAGCAGACGGCTTTATCATATTAAAAATTTATAGGTGGAATACTTGATAACTGTTAAGGCATTGCTTTAGCAGACGGCTGTACCATATTTATATCGATTTTATGGTCATTTTTCACTAGATTTGAGATAATACTGTTACATATAGAGAATTTTGGAACTTGGGGGCCAAAATCAGGTAAAACCACCGTGTTTACAGGAGAAATGAGTTGGTGTTACGTAACCGTAATTACTAACATAACGTAACCAAACCTAACCTAAATCATCAAAAACAGAAAATATAGGAAGAAAGTACGAATTCAGGTAAAATCACCGTGTAAAAATTATTGCGGATATTTTATGTATTTTTCCACTTTCCTCGTTTATGTGCATGTCCTCCGTCGCTGACACGCCTGCTCTCTACGGACGCATCCCCTCGCTCCGCTCGGGATACCCAGCAACACCCCTGCCCTGACTCGGTTAGATGGCATTCGTGCTTTTTTTTGTGGCCACCTAGCACAAGTTGGTTCGTGGTTTATGCACTAGCTTCTCATTTAGTAGATATTCTACAAAAAGGAACCCGGAAATGCAATGTGTGAACATTTGGTAGAACCATCTGCTCGAGTAATGCCCAAGTATCTTAACCCAACCTAACCCAAACTAACTTAACCTACCTAAACCATAAAAAAAAGATAATACAAAATATATACCAAGATAGTACAAAATTTAAGCAAAATATTGCCCCCCCCAGTTCAAAAAATATGCCGTTACATAACACTTTACGTAGCATAGCTGAGCGATCGAAGGGGAATAGATGCCCCGCAGGGCTCGTTTTTTTTCTACTTTTTAAGTTACACGCGTTTGGTATTGCAACCATTGCAGACGGTCATTTTCCAAAGCTTCATATGTACTTACTGCCATCTCATTCCTTGCTTGTATTCGTCTGCCTACCGCCTTGTCAATTAGATCCACCATAACATACTTAATTTTCCATTTCGTAGGATTCTATATAACAGATACGATTTATGAAGTCTAAACACATTAAAATAATTTATTTAATTAGGTAGAGCCATCTGCTAAAGTTAACCCCATATTAATAATGAAGGTAGTTAAATGATAATGTAAGTGTTTTAAACTCAATAAATTGTATGTGCAAATGAGTATACATGGGAAAGTAAGCATGTTATGGTGGAGCTATTTGCCAGGGCGGAAGGCGGTTGAATACAAGCAAGGAACGAAATGCCAGTATTTGTATGTTAAGTTTTGGAAAATGACAGTCTACAATGGCTGCAATGCCAATCGTGTGTAACTTAAAAGATAAGGGGAAAAACGAGTCCTACGGGGCTTCTAATCCCCTCCGCTCGCTCAGCTGTGGTTCGTGAAGCGTTTGTAAAGTAGTGCCCCAAATCTAGTGAAAAAATCGACAAAATCGATTTAAATTTGGAGAGCCGTCCGCTAAAGTAATGAAAATTACGTTTTATCTCTACAATCAAGGAGAAAACTGCTTTGAATTAATACATTGCCTAAGCTTTCTTGTTTTAGCTTTCACCGATACACTAAAAATTTTAACCGATGTGGCTTCCCCAAGAATCGGTACGGATGATATTTAAATGCAGCAAGCAAGCCTGGACATTTCACTCATTTTAGAATGCATCATGCTTATCTGTCGTTCCTTATGTTCTTCCATATTTATTCGGAGGTTGGGGGCAAAATTGAAGAATATAAATACTTATGTCCGACTTTATTTAGTAACAATTACTTATTCTAAGGTATACTTCATCAATCTTAGATTAAGTGATATCACTCATTTCATCGCTTTACAATAAGTGCAAGGAAAGGTTCGATCGGGTATGGACTTTTGGGTTTAGGGTAAAAGAACTATGAATTTCGAAAAATTAGTTATTAGATATTAATAATAATTCAAAATGGATTATTACGCGAAAATAAATTGGCATATTAGTTTGAAGTTTGTTAGGTAAGAAGTCGAGGGTGTAAGTTTGAAGAAAACTAGGTTTTTCGTTGCTTACATTTTTATCTTTTTATCCTCTAAAAACAGTAACTTCTGTCTCTTAATTGATTTTAGTGCTTTTGTTTACTTTTTTTTTCTACCAGGTGAATGAAGTCTGGATCTAAAATCTCAGAAAAATATTTGCAATCTGAACGGATGTAATAAAGAAATAACGTTATTTTTCAGGATTGGCCAAAACCGTGTTTTTTTAAACTTTTTTTCACTTAAACCGGAATGTTTGCTTTACAACAGTTTTTTTTAATACGTTTACCTTAGATTAAAGTGGAGTAACCGTTGCCCCCTTTTTTTTGAGAGTAAAGGTAATTTGAGGCTGATGATTCGATTGAACAAGGTCGCAACCTCGAGAAATGAACGCAACTCGCTCAAACTATAGGTCATAGGTCAACTAGTTCTGCAAATGATTTGCCATTACATCATAAATTATTCAGCAGTCTACTCCTTCAGCATTGGTTAAGCTTGAATTTTCCTTGTCGGAGGCATGATAGTCCACAAGTTGAGTGGGGGTGGGATTCGTGAAATATACTTTTTTAACTTGTCTTTTTAATTGTGATTTTATTTTATCAAGTTTGGAGTTCCCGCCGAACTGCCTGTAGTGCGCTGCCACACTAGCGGACGGTCAACAAAACTTTTCCACAGAAGCTGATTAAGTGTCTAAATTTATAACATTGGAAAGTAGATCGACGAAACAGAGATTTCTATTAGGTTTGACTGGTTTGTTAATAATAATAATAAGTTTTATTTAGAAAGATAGTATGAATGGTCCAGAACTGTTAGTCACTTCCTGTATTGATTAGCAAATTAAATTAAGCCTATATTTCTGACTGACTAAATTAGATCTTCTGTACTATATAGTCTTTTAAAATTGTCCATTGATTTAATCTGTATAACTATAGAGTGATTCCATTTTGCAGTTCTTTCCCTTTTGGTTCTTAAGTGGCTCCTAAAATATTCACAAGTATGCAAGATCACTGCAACGTATTTCTATCAGTTGACCTCCGTGGATGATGGGTCTGTGGATTTATCGCCTTTGTTATCAAGGGATTCTGGTTTCGAGTTCAAATGAAGAACAATATCTCTCGAGTGCAACTGAGTAGTGGTTCGGATCTCACTTTAAGCTGTAGGTCCCGTTCTTCATAACCCCGCTGTTATGTCCTTAACCATAGAAAGACGAAGGTGGGTCAAATTTGCCCGCACTTTCTTTTTCTCTTTGCCCGAACAAATGAATTTTACAACGTTTGAATTTTTTTGTATTTTCTTCTGTAATCTAAACTTAAATTTAGTTTTATTAGAAAGCACATTATTGTGGTAGTTTTTTTTTTTTTTAGCGCAGGAGACTAAGTACATTTTTTTTTAGCAACTTAGAAATGTTAAGAGGAGTACAGTTTTACTTTGAAAGGATCATGTAAACTTATCTATTCTTTGAATGGATGACTAAATTAACATAATCTACTTTTATACATTGAGCAAACGTAATACTCTCAGGTTTAGTATAGTAAATTGTCTACACAGGCGAATTGTATTTCAAGCTACTTCATGTCTGCTAACCAAATGCGGTAGTAGTCTGTACTGGGACTTGTAATATTTCCTATTAAAATAAAATTTCACAAGTCTTAAAATAGTTTTACAACTCACATTTATTAGTAGCAGTCATTAAATAACTTTAAAATACATTAGTAGGGTTAAAATTGGAATTTACAACCACGAGCAAAATTGACACCCCTTAGTCTTTCACGTGACCAATTATAGTTTAGTCTTCCTAGGGTTAATGTTAAGATACACGGATGACTAATGATAGTGAATGATTATGAAGGAATTAGTGGCATGAGAACGGGAAAACCCTCACGAATATGATATTGTCCATCATAAACTCATAAGGCCGGAGATTGAACCAAAGATCCGTCGCACCAAAAGGCAACGTTCTACCTCTGAGCAATCAACCCTTTCCTTCCGTAGTGCTGATTTATGAAGTCATACTCTAATGACCTGGTCATAATTCTGCAACGTAGTGGTCTTCTAAACACGTCTTCCTAATTGTTCCCCACTTTTCCCCCCAAGATTTCTGATTAAATGAACAGCGAAATCATATTTAAATAAAATCTTTGAGTTTTGTCCCACGGTTATGCGGGGCAGCCTAAAGGAGACGGTGATGATGAGAATGAATTAAATAATGGATTGAAGAAAGTGGAGGGGAACGGCAGAACCCTGAGAAAATCTACGCACACGGTGTTTGTCCACCACAAACGTACACCCATGTCCAAAATTATTGTCGCATGTCTATAAATATGTTGTTGTAGGAATAAAATTTGATAACGAATTCGCCCTGTATTTCGTACAATGTTGGTATGTGCGTAATCGGCAAAGACATGTATGTGGCAAATTTCATGTCAAAAGAGCAGTAAATAAGAACAAAAAAACGAAAATAAAGCTTTCTTGACCATTTGTTTTACTCATTCTAATTTATGTGCTTATAATTCTTTCCCTATAAAATTTTCCACAAATATACATTTCTCGATTATACACATAGTATCGGTATTAAAAGTATCCTGCAAAATCATTATCAAATTATATTCTTACAAGAAGACAGTTATAGATATGCGACAATCATTTTGAACATGAATGTACATTTAATTGTTTCAATGGTTTGTGAAATAATATATTTTCTAGTTATATTAACACCTTCAAAACAATATTTCCTAAAATTTATTGCAGATATCAGAATGGTATTTGGCCAAATGCAATCTACTTTAGCTGACCTTAGTGAAAGAGTATCTTCCGTCGAGAAGAAGGTCGACACACTTCTAAGTAATGGTGTGAGTGTGAAAGCAGAGTCCATAAACGAAGAATCCGAACTTCTTGGCCTTCTGCCTCTGCGAACGTTGAATGATTTTCAAACATTTGAGAGAAAGCTTGAAGAACCTAACTTCGGAAAGAAATATGTAAGTATCCTATCAAACCTGTACAAGTTATGAAGCAGGTTTCAAATCTTTGTTATATCTTTTAATTTACGTCTTTTTGGAACATCTCTCTTTTGACTCAATGTTAGCATCAACTCCATTTTTGCCAATTTAGCCATTATCATGTGCATTAGCTATGGACTATAATTTTGGTCAACTTGCCATTCATACTTGCTAATATAGCGGCAATTACATCTTTTGCAGTTAATTTTTTTTTAGAAAATATGAAAAACCTAAAAAAAGTAGTTTATCTTGGTATTTTTCTAATTCTTTTGTTTACAACAGCACTTACATTGTCACAGTAGATTAGATATCTTTTATCAGTCCCACCTATCCGTCACGGTAGATTGGGATTCCTGGATCTGGTTTCTCCATAGTCAATTTGTTTGATTAGTTTCTAGTGTATTTTTAGTTTGGGTGGAGTTTTTCTTGTTGAGATGCGTGCATGTGCATGGATATATTTTTGTGATAGATCAATAGTGTTATAAAGCCATACCCAGCATTAGAAGTTGAAAATAATTCAAGAGATTTTATTACTTCTAGTCAATGAAGGAACAAATTGTATTGTGAAACTGTTTGATTTGAGGATATCAAAAGATAAATAATATTAGAACATCTTTGTAAACTAGTAGACTTAAAGTACCAAATATTTAGTTCCTTTATTCCTAAATTCTGTTACCTATAATTTAAGGTAAGTTGAGCCATTTTTAGCTAGTTTTTGTGCGTCATTTAGCTATTTTCTGACACTACTTGTTGGCAGCATTGATTAACCCACTGTTACTTGTTACTTTTGGAAGTGTATGTAATTTCCATATACATACACACACAAACACACACACACACACACACACACACACATATATATATATATATATATATATAGTATTTTTTTCTAATTCAAACGGACAATGGTCCTTTTAAATAACCTCTATTCCGATATAAAGCTGAAAGTTACCAAATAAATCCCAGGCAAACAGTTTTTGTTAGTCACGTAGCCCATTTGATACGGCCTTCCGTGAAACTCAGAACCCCACGCTTTTTTTTCACACTTCACATTACGGTATCTAAAAATTAATCTAGTTTCATTCATGCTTCGTTTTTTTTCCACTGGTAGAAAAACATAACAATACGGACCCTTATATATATTGCTTTTCTTTTTGATTTCAGCATGCATTAGATCTAAATACTTTCCTTTCTTTCAGGTAAAAGTATTACTGTCAATTGGTGGTAAGGATTTTAAAAGGTTTCGCTCACAATGCAATAAGAAGAACTTTGTGCGACAAACTCGCAATGGAATTCTCCTACTCTGGCAGGAAACCAAGGATCATGAAGCAAAAAAGCACACCTTTGGGTCCAACCAAATGTGCAATAAGATCAACAGTAAGTTGATTTGAAAAGTTGTACTGAAATATTTAACTTCATTTATTTATTTATGCTAGTAACCATACAAAATTCCAGTTTGCTAATTATTAAGTCTTACTTCTCTCGTACTGGACGTGTGTTCTCATATTAGTATGTCCCAAGCAATAAGAAGTAATTCTTCATGAATAAAGTATGCTTTGAGTACTTTAGGATTCTTTTACTGTCAAGTAGTAAAATATGTAAATGTGTTCACCCTTACTGGGTGAATATAACATCTGTGTAGAATGTATAGGAAATTCAATAACTGATCCAACACTCTATGTTGTAAACAAAGCTTTACTGGCAAAGTACATATTTAAACAAATCTTTGCTTGAAAAAGCATTCAAAAGAATTTGTAAGGTGTACGGAAAATCTAAAACCAAATAAAATTCCAAGGTAGGAATGATTCCAGGGCTAAATAAAGTCAATAGTGTCAACGAATTTAAATTGAAGTACAGTGTAGGAATCACTACTGTGAAGTATAATTTTGCACCAGACTTTTCGTGTATACCTGTAAATTTGATACTGTCTACCACACGAATATAACTTTGTTGGGTTGGCAACACTATTAGTCTGGTAGTATTACATAGTATGCCAAACTGTCTCCCCTGCCGATATTTTAAAGGTGCAAAATTTCAGAGCTCTTTGTCTAACACTGGAACGCAGATAAAACACTAGAAGAACATAGCTTTCGAAGTTACCATAATTCCAGTATAAAAAGAGAAAAGTTGCAGGCTTTCAAGACGGCGAATAGTCAAACTTTCGTCTTTCTGTCGACTTCATCTTTCAATTTTTCGTGACAACGAAGTTAGCCGAAACACATGTGTTTTTTGTAGTGTTATTTAAGGTGACTTTAAACGTTGACTCAAAACCATATCACCACTAAGGGCACCGGAAGAAAGTCTTGTTACACTTGTATCGAAAAATGTAACTTTTCCATTATATAATATACCAAAAGTGTGGTGGAAGATAACTTTCTATAGTACCCTTACATAAAAATCACAAAATAGGGGCCTAGCTTAGGTGACTTGAAAAATAATATAGGAATTAGTTTCAGCTCTAGGTATCCATGTTTACAAACCATACCATAATTCCGTAAAGCTATTTAAGAGGGAAATTTATTTCAAATGACAGTTTTTTTAAAGAATAAAAATCGCTAGTACTTGCTTGAAATTCTATCTTTCTTTTCAGCTGCTGTTCGTAAGATGTACACCGTCGCAACAGAAGAAACGGTGAAGGAAGTATTGGGTGTTTGGCTGCAGCAGGCGGAGCCTAGACTACTGCGTAGGTAAGTATAGTTTTACCTATTTTCCTTACAATCACGAGAGATATCGGAAAGTTCTTACCATCACTAAATAAGCCAGGGATCTGCAACTTAGTCCATGGACGCGTTCTTCTCTACATATACGTTTTGTATTCACTACATTTCTCACATCTATAGGTCACTAGATCAATATCATATGCATAGAATTCTGTGGATTTGGAGGAAAAAGAGATTTCCACCGTTTCAATGCCTCTTACTTTCCCGGACCCCAAGGTATGAACATCTTATTATAATAATTGTAATCCTTCCCTTTTTCTTCCTTTTAGGATATGTATCATAAAACGCTTTTGTAATAATTTTAAATGAGAAGTTACTTCCATATTTCAAATCTTAAAAGATTTAGAGATACCGACATTTTATTAGAATAATTGTAATCCCCACCTTTTTTTTTCTCCTCTCCACATCGTTTCTTTCCCTTTTTACTAGCATGTCAAAAAAGAAAAAAGAGGGCCGAAACACGTGGCAAAGTATTTTAAATGAGAAATGGAAATACTGAACTTCAAATCTCTCACCTTAAGGAATTAAATACTTTACTATAATAATTATAATCCCCATCCATTTTTCTTTCCACCCCCCTTTCTTACCTTCGAGGCATATTTCAAAAGCGCTTAAATTCTTATCTACTTATTTTAAATAATATGAAAATACCAAATTTCATGTTTCAAACCTTCATAAATTCAGAGATTTTGACATCTTATAATAATTGTAATCCTCACTCCTTTTCTTTTCTTTCTCACCTTTTTTTTTCTTTTTTTCCTTTGTACTAAAATATCAAAAACCGCTTAAATATGTCAAATTATTTGAAATGATACATCCGAATATCAAATTTCAAGTCTGTAACCTTAAGGAATTCGGAGATATGGTCATATTTTAAAAATACGTCCCACACCTATTTTCCTCCCCTTCCTGTCGAATTTGCAAAAATCCTTCCTTAGTGGTATCCTACGTAACAAATCCCATGTACTGTCCATATTTAACTTGTCTATCTTAAGCGATTTGGCCTGTGCAAAGATCTGTCGGTCACTCAATCACTTAGGTCTTTGTATTTTATATAGCGAGATGAGTTCATTTTTACGCACTCATGTATTAGTACACAGTGAAATGAGATGAAATGTTTACCTTGTATGTATTTATTATTTTATTATCCTTTATAATTTAGCAACTTGCCTGTTACTTTCCTCGGAGGATGGAAATATTAACTAAAATCGAGATTCATTACTGTTTACATTTTTATTTTTTTGTCTTCTGGAAGAAAGTACCTCTGTTAATTTTATTTTTTGATTACTCCTATCTGCTGAATGAAATCTTTTTTTTTCTAAGAATAACTTTTATTCCTTGGTTAATTTTGGTGTTGATTACTTCTTTTCTATACTGCGGGAAATTTCATTTTTTGAAAACTGCGATGTCAGAGTAATAGAGAGATAGGCACTTACTGTTATATTTGCCTTCTAAAAACATTTCCTACCTGCTGCATGAAAAACAGAAAGCAACTAACCTCTTTTTTTCTTGACTAATTTTAGTGTTATTTTACATCTTTTCTATCTACTGAACGAACTCATCTCATGAGAGAAAAACTACAATACCACCCTCTTTCTTGATTGATTAGAGTTAATTACTTCTTTTCTATAGTAAATGAAATCATCTTACATTCTGGAAAACTCTGCAATGCCATTGTAATAGAGAAATATGCAATTGCAGAATCTTCCAGACGATAAGATTATTTCGTTTATTATAGAAACAAGCAATAAAGTACTATAATTAATTAAGATACAGATGGTATTGTAGTTTTTTTTCCTTCTCAGAAGATACGGTTTCATTCAGGAGATAGAAAAGAAGTAAAATAACATTAAAACTAATAAAGAAACAGTTTTTTTTCCTAGAAGATAAAGACTTCAGCAGTTAGAAAATTTTGTTAAAAGACAAAATAATAGTAAATGCAAATTTCTCTCTTACAAAGACATTCCCGAGTTTTCGGGAAGATAAGACTTCATTCAGTATGAAAAAGAAGTAATCAACACTAAAATTGAACAAGAAATAAAGGTTAATGTTTTATCCACAAGATAAAGACTTCATTCAGCAGTGGCAGTAATAACAAAATAAATTTAAAAAGTAAGAGTAGTTTTTTCCCCCAAAGACAAAAAGATTTCAATAGGATGGAGCACGCCAAAGTATGCGTATGCGTAAACACTCAACAACAAATTACCAGGAAAATAAATAGGGAGACATAGGACTTAAAATGCATTCAGAATTTGACTGGATTGAAGTAAATGAAGTGATTTTCCTGCCTTGTGCCATGTACACTGAGAAATGTTTCTGCTTTCAAAGATGGGATATAAAGAACTAGGTCGATAGGTTGCAGGAGTATTTATTACTTCTCTATAATGAATTGTGAAACGACGCTAATGACTCCGACACGACGTTCCATGAATATGGGTCAAATAAACTTAGTGTTACATTTACGGTAATGAGTCATCCCTTCTTCATTTGATATGTATGATGAAGGCAATATGCATGTCTTCCTATCAGTGATTCTTGTGTTTTGAAAGAATGAAACGTTGCAAAGATGTATTCCTCCGCTGTAAGGCTCAGGATTAAAATCCGTTTGTTTTACTGTCACAAATAATTCCAGTGAATTGTTGTTCAACACCTCTTTACGTATTAGTCACCAATAACTTTTTTATTTTTTATTTTTAAAGAGAAATATTTCATTGAACCTCTAAGGTATGTTCTAAACTCGTTGCAAAATGGTACGAAGTTGTCCGTGTACACGGTGCCTACTTTAGTAAATTCTACACGTTTCCTGTGAATTGCGAACTACACTTTCCCACGCGTTCTGTTGTACGTGACGCAGGATAACGCCTTGTAGGTCATCATCTGTCATTTATGTTGCTCCGTGAAGAATACATGGTATATAGGTTCACACACTTATGACCTATCTTTCCTGTGAATCGTGAGATCAGATTGCATTTCATACAAGGCATGGAGAGAAAATTACAGAAATAAGTAAATATTTGTTCTTCCATCTCTCAGTGATTTCTTATATCAGTGATTACTTCGTTTGTTTTTCGTAACGCCGTGCTTATACAACAGTACCGAGTGAGTCAATATGACATTTTCTGGATTTATCTCAATTGATGCTCTCACAGAACAATGCACATTTTCAGCTAGGAAACAAAAAAAAACTTTACTGAAAATTTACTGGCACTAGAACATTGAAATAGGTAAAGTGAATAAATACCATGCAGTGGTACCAGTGATGAAACGAGTAACATACTTCGTGACTCGTGATCCCGAAGTAGTCAGATCCCTGACCCTGTAGACCCAGACAGATTCGTGCGATCCCGAGATGACTTAATATCAGACTGTGGGAGAGTATGTTGTAATTGTAACAAACGCGATTCTTTCAAGTGTTTCTTATGAGTGATCGTCAAAATTTAATCAAATAAGGCTGTAAAACGTAAAATGTAGAATATAAGGGATGCCACTGAACCGAAAGAGTGTTTGGGTAATGTTTATGTATAGTAGTGTTTAAAATTACTTTATTAATTTTCAGTATGGGAAGATGAATTATATTGTATTTGACATAGTCAAGACACTTTGAATAAGAAGTGTCACACTACAAATCTAACATCTGAATAGGTGAGCTCGATTAGGGAATATTAATTCACTATAAAAAATTCTACCGTAATGCTATAGAGATCATATTTGGAGTGCCTCCAAGCCATGGATCACCAGATCTGAGAAACGAGTGCCAGACTCTGTTGCCTTGTGTGGCACTTACTTCAAAGAATAATAATTTATTTTAATGAGAGCGTATTTATAAGGTAAACAATATGAATGTTTTCTTTTAACTGTGCAATCAATTACATGTTTTTCAGTACGTATTTATGATCGTTATTTTGCAGAGAACGAAGAAATTCAAAACCTGTAGTGGAAGGTCACACCGTTGAAGTTGAGGAACCCAATTAAGGAAATAAGTAAGAAATAATACAAAATATGTAAATAAGTTCAATAAATAACATTGTAATACAAGCTGGTTGTTTTCATGGAACCTTATATCAGTTGTTGTGTAGAATATAGGGATAATTTATTTCAAATATGTAGCAGCAGGATGCGAAATCATAACAGTTATGATGGGGGAGAGATAGGAGTAAATAAATAAGTAAAAAAAAATTGCACTGGAAAGTTTTGAAATGAAGATTTCATATATTGAACATCCAAAATTATTGATATATGTAAGGTTAGGGATAATGCTTATCCACTAGGTTGTCCACTAACTGCACAGATTTACTGTAAATAGTTTGTATACTTCTGACAGTGTCGATGTCACCTTATCTCTCCAGTAAATTATTTAGGATGAATTTTCTTCCAAAATTTTGAAGTGTGGGAATGGCCATCCTCAGTATTTCGCACCCTGTGTAGCAGTGGTTCTAGGATTTAATTTATATTTCTTTCTTTCCTGAAATCTGATAATTTAAAAGTTTGCTTAGCCCTTGACGCTTGTCTAGTGGTGTACGTCTTTGGTGCGCCTAGGGTCGTGGTCGATTCCCAGTGGAAGACCTTACAAACACTAAACGCATTACTGTTCGGATTCTACAGGTCAGTGTCTCATGTAAAACTTCGTGCTGAAACGGGACGCTCAACTTCAACATCAAACTGTGGTTAATGGTAAACTAATTGGATACTGATCTGCCAGGTCGCATAGTATATTCACCAAGGAACTCAGGAAAAGTGTTGCTTTCTATGTTGAGATAAGATACTAATCTCAATAGACTGGAGTATGGGGTATATATTCAACACCAATGTTGTGTGAGACATGGATTTATAATTTAACATGATATTTCAATAATGTTACTCAACAGAAGTAAACTTGAACCTCGTGCTGCAAAGATGCATAATGGACGAAGGAAAGAAGCATAATACAGATTGTGAAAGTATACATTATTTTGCTTTCATTTTGACCGAACACAACTATTCTTTTTCAGAACATTGCTTATGTAGGTTTAACAGTTCTTTCGTCGTCACCTTTACGTTTATTTTTGCAGGATTGTTGTCTATATGAGGTTAATTTCATTTTGTATAAGATTTGATGTGAGGCCCAGTAGTGTCAACCTTGATACAGATTTGTTTCTGCACGTGAGAAAATGATTCATCTGGTTGGCGTCATGTATAATGTTTGATGTGAAGGTTAGTATAATGTTCAGTGTGTAAGTTACATAAATGATGGTGTGTGTTCTTTTGCCATCTGAGGGTGTTTGGATATTGCCACCACTTTATTGGCATTCTTTTAAAAATATTGCAGAAACCATAGCTTACTACTATGTTTACTATTAATAGTAAGTATGGTATGGTTTCCCCTATATATATTTAAAATAATGCCAATAAAGTGATGGCAATATCTAAACACCTCAGATGGCAAAAGAATACACACCATCATTTATGTAACTTACACATTGAACATTATACTAACCTTCACATCAAACATTATACATGTCGCCAAGCAGATGAATCATTTTCTCACGTGCAGAAATAAATTTGTATCAAGCTTTACTGAGAAGCTTGCAATAAACGAGACAGATTAAGCATGTGCTAAACTTGAAGTGGACAGCTTGAAATAAGCTTGAGGTGACAAGCCTGTAGCAAGCATTATGTACCAAGTTTGAAATAAACTTGAGGTAACAAGCCTGTAGCAAGCATTATGTACCAAGTTTGAAATAGACTTGAGGTAACAAGCCTGGAGCAAGCATTACGTACCAAGTTTGAAATAAACTTGAGGTAACAAGCCTGTAGCAAGCATTTTGTACCAAGTTTGAAATAGACTTGAGGTAACAAGCCTGGAGCAAGCATTACGTACCAAGTTTAAAATAAACTTGAGGTAACAAGCCTGTAGCATGCTTTATGTAACAAGTTTGCAATAAGCTTGAGCTGACAAGCTTGAAACAATCTTACAGTATAAGCCTACAATATGCTTGTCGCCTGTCAACTTCGTCGCTTGAATCAGCCTTGATATACGCTTACAGACTTGTCGTAACAAGCTTGGGACAAGCTTATATCCTTGTCACGACAAGCTTATATCATGCTTGTGGCAAGCTGTTTCTGCTATCTGGGTAAATAATTAGAACTTAAAAGGTGAGGAACATTTTATTCGTTCTTCCTACCATATATATGAGTTGAGTTGATTTTGAGTTTTACGTCCCGTTCAGCAGCGAGGCTATATGAGACGTGGACCTACTGGTTAACGTGGAATCCGAACCACATGAGCTCCCGCCAGGAATCGAACCCGGGTCTACCATATATATGAATTTTTATAAGACCACCTCCAATGTCCATCCCTACAGAATATTTATACTTTTAACTCCTAATACAGAACGTAACCGTCGCAAGGATTCCAATATTTTGCTGGTAAAAAGACACCAGAGTACATTTTCCTTTCCCTACAGTTACATTGGATCGTTCAAGATGTTTTTATGCTGAAAGCCTGAGCTGGAACAATTCAGTTTAAGTCTTCCTTCAATTACGGTGTAAAAGTGTGACATCTTTAACCGACAGGCTAATCAAACGCGCCATTTTTTCCTATATCTTACAACCTCATGACTAACATCTACTGATCTTCCTATATCATTTCGACCTTAGGAAAAAGCCTCAACTCCAGATTTTTCGCTGAACCCAAAGATCATGGCACCACTTTTGCTAATATGCTTGCGAGGAAATTTTGAAAAACGAAATTAAGTTTTGCATGTTGTGTTATTCCCAAGTGGCATACATATATTGGTGTAAAAAATAGAACATAAATGCTATAGTATGGTACAGGAAACAACAGAAAGATGCACGGGAGCAGACAAGAATGACACTTTTATACAGAGACAATAACTTCTACTGAAATCATTGCGATTCATAATGCTCCCTCCTGACAGTATACAGAAATAGCGAAATGGTCCTGAAGGGATGAAAAGCGACATATGCTGTGCAACGTCCTCCCATGATGTTCACAAAGGTGATAAAGAGCTGTTGTGGTATGAATTTTCATTCCTCCAAAAACGCTTTCAACCACAGGATGGTGCTATTTGCATCTAGACATGTTCCAAGATGTCTCTTCGTAGTAATCCAACCGTGCTCGATGTGATCCAAGTAGAGGGAACAGACAGGCTAGTCCATTTGCCGAATATCGTCCCATACCAAAAGTTTCGTCACCTGCGATTTTCAATACGGGTGCTCATTATCATCCATAAAGAAGAAATTGGAACTCACTGCGTCTATAAAAATACCAAAGGTGAAAGTCAATCTAATAGAAAAACTAGCTTTCCAGGAAACCAGCATTAAGTTAGTTTACTAGTTAACACTCAATAGCCATAAACAACTACTTTAATTCATTGTCTATGAGTTCTAAAAGACAGTTGTTGCTTTAATTGTAACGCTAGTAAGGCAGCAGCTAAAATAGTGTGGGTAAACAGAGCTAAAACAGAAGCATCTCTGAAACAGCGTGGCAAAAAAAGCACGGACACATTATTCAACATTCTTCAAAGTAAAACATTGGATGTGAAACACTGCATCGAAAAAGTAAAAGAGACGATATGTCACCTTAGAGATGCAAGAAATGATTTTGAAGAGATTTATAGAAAAGTAGAAGTAAATGATATCATGGAGGCTCCTAAGAAAAGACGTAAAGAAGATGACCAAGCAGATCCAAAAAACAAATATGTGCGTCTCTACAATGAAATTATTGACACTGTGATTAGACAAATGGAGGTGAGATTTCAAGATCTCAGTGAGTTGCAGTTTCTTGAACTGTTAGATTCAAAGAAATTTCAGTGTTTCAGAACTCGATTTCCTGATTCCTTGTTTGTGACTTAAATCAAGTTACGGCAGTTTTTTTTTTTTTATTTCAGCAATTTGCGGAGTGAATTAACATTAGTTTTACAGGCTCTCTGATTTTTTAAACAAAACTGACTGAAATGATACATTTCGTAAAGAAACAGGTTTAGCAGAAGATACGTTTCCAGAAACATATAAATTATGTTGTATGGTGTCAACAATACCAGTAAGCACTTCCACTGTAGAGCGCATATTCTCTTGTTTGAAACGTGTAAAGACATCTGTTCATAATACGCAGAGCAAGAATAGAATTTCTACACTTTCCCTGTTATCTATTGGAAAAAGCTTGCTAGATGAACTGCAAAGTCAAGGATACTTCTACGACGCAGTAATCGAAAAGTTTAATATATAATAGTTTAATATATAAATAAAGGTTAGTTTGATAGTAGTATATATATGATTGTTTCACTTTTTATTTGATTAATTTACTAACTTGTTTTTTGTTATTAAATTATGTAAGGCTTACGTTTATTCGATTTCTAATTTTTTTTACACCTGATAGAAATGTCTTCGAACCTAGTCCCCTATGAGAAAAAACACCGCACGCCACTGGACGCAATTGACACTCATCAACTAGAAACTAACGGAACTGCAAACATACTATGTTTCCCTCCTCTGTTCTTTACTTAGCTGACAGTAAAACTTAGAACCAAGGCTCCCAACTATGTATAGACAAATACAGGGTGGCCCAAAAATAGATATACAGGTCGTAACGATCAGCTCATTGTATTTCATATCATTTCTTATTGTTATGAAACAGGAAGAGCTAGCTTCTTTATTATTTGTTCTTATAGCAGATTTCAAATGATAAGCGGCATGGCCTTGAGTTGGCTTCACGCGGCGTCCAATTGGCTTTGAGTGGTGTTGACAATTCGCGACAAGCAGTCCTGCACGCTGATTTCTCGCGCTACTGCGAATCTTGACAATACCAGAGGCGCTTATTTGAAATATTGTATTAGCACATCAACTGCTCACTTTACGAAGTAGAGAAAGGAATTACGAACACATACGTGAAAACTACATCTTTTTATGTCAACTGGTTGTTATGATACACGCTTTTAAAGGTTTCCATATAAAACAATTAGTAAAACGAGCGATGATTCCCGCGTCTAATTTCAAGTGAATTTTTCTTCAATTTGGAAATAGAACTCAACTTTTATTACAGAATAATCATGGGTGTAACCAGCAGGTTGTTCTAGGGGAACATTACTTTCAGGGGGAGGAAAGCTTTTCACACATTTAAAAGAGAACAAATGATCTCTTTCAGAATATGAAAGCATTTTAACTCACCATACATACTATACACATGCTATATTTTCACGATGCTACCTTATCAAAAGACGGATCTTGACAGTACTGAGTTGAAAATAGGATGGTAGATGAATCAATAACCTATTCATAAGAAAACAAATGCTGTTTATAGCAATCTGTTTATCTGACTTTGTATTTATATGGGTTAAAACAGTAAAGGAAAAAAAAACTCGAAAAAAATATCAACTCAGATATTATTACGCAATAATCTAATAGAGAGTTCATACGGTGTGCTCCCAGTTAGGGAAATGAGAATATAAAGCATATGGTTAATTTTAGTTGTTTTAATTAGGTACAGAAACCGTATTGATGATGTTTGATTTTTTTTTAATTTTCATATTTTATTATAAACGTCCCTCATTTGCATTAACTATTAAATAAGTTTATTAAACACATACCACGAACCTCATTTTGGAGTTGGAAATAGTTTGGAAAGACAGGGCCCACTTTTTCCCCGTGGCTACACGCCTTTGGAATCTGATTCATTTATATATATATATATATATATATATATATATATATATATATATATATATATATATATATATATATATATATGCCTAACATCGTAAGAACAAAGTATGGGAAGTTCGTATTATTGTTTTGAAATTTACTTCGGGATAAATTCTTCCTTACTCGACAGAAAAAACGCAGTATGTTTTGTTTTTTTTTCCTTCACGTTTCACTACCTTACATATATGCGACCACTTATTCCCTCTTTCCTCCTCCAGCAGGGATTCAAAAGCACCAGGCGTTTGAATGGTGTCGTAAATTATCGTAACCCAAAACAAACTCGATCATATGGACTTGCTTAGGAATCAGACGGATTGTTTTTGTGTGACCTAGACCAAGCTCAAGAATGTTATTTGTTTTGAAAACTGAGAAGGAAACAAAGGTGCTGGTTGTGTTGGAACGTAACTTCTCTTCTAGCATAAACAGAATTCATCAGTGTCTGGGTTACTTTCTTTCGTGGTAGTTCGTTTCTTCTCCAAGATTATAGTTGACAATGTCTTTAAGCAAACCGAGTACAAGTGCGGAGCTTTCTTTAAAAAAAAAATAAAAATAAAAAAAATAAAGTGCTACGAAATCAGTCTGGAAGAATTATTTTTTGTGTTTACATACTTTTTTAGCCCATGATAATAAATTTACAAGACTCAGATTCAGACAATGACGAAATATTAACTGACATAGACGATAGTGAAAGTAGTGTTGAAGACGAGTGTTTAGCATATCCACTGGAAAAGTTAATAGGTAAGTAATTTAGTTGCTATATATACTTCCAGGATGCACAGTCAAAATTCTTGAGTTTGCTGGAATAGTATATTTACATTGCGAATAATTTTGCAAATGTATGTGTCATAATCTCAACTGGAGGAAGAGCGAGAAGGGAAAGGGGAGTCCATGATCCGGCAACACCGCGCGGAATATCGCGCACCATTGGCTATTGCCCGTGAGCTTTACATCTGAAATACACAATAATGTTCTCTACTTATAAGCCCTTAGAAGCCCTGAACAGCTGAAGTAAATAACCCCATAAGCTGGAATGTAGAGAAAGAATATTATTTTCACTGTAGTAAATTAGTGGCTAAGTAGAAATTACAAGATAATATATATATATATATATATATATATATATATATATATATATATATATATATATATATATATATATATACAAAGAATAGTAAGAGTGATACCAAATACATCTGAAAAACTACAATAATTTTACACCAGCCCTGGTTTCTCGAATAATATATGTATAATACACATACACTAACAGTTTAATATTGAAATTGAGTATATATATACAGCCTCACGACATTGTCAAGGCTCTATACTTGTATTTTACATTTAAAGTTGCAACCGGGTGTTTCCGGCTGCCGTATTCGGTAGCCCGATCATCACCTCTGTTCTTCGCGCGCAGAGTCATTGGAAGAACTGAAAACGTACTCTGTACACAAACAGTTTATGGTTGTGAACTCGGAAAGCCTGGTACTTCTGCTTGTCAAGGTCAAAAAGTGGGTGAAAAAAGGATGTGTAGAATGTAAAGAGGGTTCAACAGTGACTGATACTTGTAAGAAACATATTCATTTGTAGTTCGTGCACATTCCGCCTGTAGCGCTACTGTGGCACAACGTATATTGTAACTGTATAATTCTTGAACACCGCTTGTAGGTCTATTGGCGTATGTGACGACCGAAACTATGTTGTCAGCTCTGACTGCGATAAGGCATTGCTGTGCTGCTTTTTCTTTTCTTTTTTGTCCTTTGTCATTTGTGAGACGCCAAGCATGTTGTTTTTGCTTGTTGCACGCACTGAACGAAATCTTTGTAAATCTTTGAGTTTTTACGTCCCACGTCATGCCGGTTAGGCTAAAGGAGACGGTGATGATGAGAGATGAGTGAAATGGTGGAATGAAGAAAGTGGGAGGAAACGGGAGAACCCCGAGAAAACCCACGAGCACGATGTTTGTCCACCACAAAGTTCACTTGGCGAGGGCTGGGATCGAACCCGGGACCCCAAGCACCAGAGGTCGCACTGAACGAGTTCCTGCAGAGCGAAGTATTTGCGATAAAAATATGATAAGTACTTTGAATTATAATACGGTTTTAAATTGGTTGAAAAAATACGAAAATAAAGCTGTACTTGTAAATGTATATTAGTCGAGGACGTAGCTACTGACAGTGTTGCAGGCACGTAGCCAGGATTTCGTGAAGGGGGGGGGGGGTCCGTGACATGAAATACTGTGGTCATCATAAAAGGGTCTCGATCACTCTAAACTATTTACTGGAACATATATTGGTTCGTTTAGCCAACATTTCGTAACGGTGAGGGGGAGTGACATGAAATTCTGAAGACCCAGTACCTCGATCAATCTAAACTATTTTACTATCAATATATATTGGCTTGTTAGGACAATAAAATGAGGATATGTTGGCAAGTATTTTAATAACAAACTATGAAGACATTTCGAGCAAAATAATAAAAAAAAGTATTGAAAAAGATTTTGCAATATTTACACCCTTCTCCTCTTTATTCAAATATAACAATTTTCCTTTCGTTATTACCTCAATTATTATAAAAAGTACATACTGAATACTGTCTTGTAAACTATCTTTTAATATAAATAAAATAAAGAGTTTGTTTGTGTGTTTGTGTCTGTCTTGTTGTGTGCGGCCTGGGGACCAGACGAGTGGACCGAGAATTACCAAATTTTAGTCACGAATACCTTGGTCAAGGCTCCAGACCAGAGTAAACGTTTTTGTCGAAATTCGAACCAGGGGGTGTCAGGGGGGCGTTTACCGGGACATGTAAAGGTAGTAGAAAATGACCGATATTTTACTATTTATTTATTTAACAATCACCAGATACAGCTCATAGGCCATTTTGCATTGAATATCCAACAACATTAACAATGGAAAGGATTTGGGAAGGTATCGCCCAGAGCCAGTTTAGTAGGTGCCATCCCTGCATTTGCCTGGTAGGACTGAGGGAAACCCTGGAAAACTTCAGTCAGGATGGTAGGCAGTGGGATTCGAAGCCACGACCTCCCGAATGCGAAGCCAACGCTCTACCACTTGAGCTATTAGTGTCGAATTCTTATTTTCGCTGAAATCAATGGTGAAACTCCAGTCGCATTAATTTCCAAATTCACGCTATTCGGCTCCGGGCCGGGGGTCACCGGAGGAGGGTGAGATACCAAGACATATAAAAGTAATTCAAAATGACCGATATTAGCGTCAAGTCCATAGTTTTCACGGTCGCTGAAATCAACGGTGACACTTCCATTAGCGATGACTTGCAAGTATGCGGTCCGGGAGTCAGCGGGGGGTGGATACCGAGGCATGTAGAAAATATCCCAAAATGACCGATATTAGTATCAAATCCATAGTTTTCG
This sequence comes from Thermobia domestica, assembly GCF_964235325.1. Taxonomy (NCBI): domain Eukaryota; kingdom Metazoa; phylum Arthropoda; class Insecta; order Zygentoma; family Lepismatidae; genus Thermobia; species Thermobia domestica. The sequence continues at coordinate 81,042,259 of NC_137470.1, forward strand.
CGATCGCTGAGATCAATGGTGATACTCCCACAGGCGTTGACTTCCAAATACACGCGTTGACTTCATGTATTCAACTTTACGGGATCCCGAGGTATAAACATCTTAGTATAATAATAATTGTAATATCCACCTCTATTCTCTTCCAAACCCTTTTCTTCCCTTCTAGATCACAATCAAAAACGCTGGAATATGTATCTAATTATTGGGATTACAGAGTAAGATTTATAATAATATTGTACAGTTAGTACTTTGGTCCATCCCGTCCGTTACTCCGCACGAAACTCTTGAACGAAACTGAATTTGACTTCTGATTTTTGCAATTGATAGCTAAAGTAATTATCTCGAAAGCGTTCGTTAGTAGAGGATCATAAACCAGGAGGTTGTGGATCAGAAACCAGGAGTGGTGGAAATCAACCATTTTGGCTTTTAACGTTGATCCTGTAACCAAAAAGGGTAATAGTTAGCAAGAAACGGATTCCGGCAGTCGATTTAGCATCCCAAGAATACCTTTCAAGTCCATCCTTACTACTGTATTGAAATAGAAAGTGGCAGAAATAAACAAGTTCCCGCTTTAACATTGAATGGGGAAAAACGGTAATATATAGCGAGAAGCAGTTTTGGGAAATCGACTAAAAGATTCCAAGAACACCTTTCATTTCTATCCTTAACACTGATAAAACTAGAAGCGGTAGAAATAAACAATTTTCGGTTTATTTTTCATTACTGTGGAGCAAAAGCTGTAATAGATAGCGAGAAGCTGTTTTCAACAATCGACGGAGCATCCCAAGAATACATTTTGTCTTTCCATAACACTCTAATAAAATCAGAAATGACAGGGTGTCTACTAAAATTCCAAAATCAAATTTCATGACCTTTTCTTTAACAAACCATTAAATTTAGTAACATTCTCAAAAGCGAATTTGGGTACGACTTGGGCCAATTTTCACGCACGTGATAGAAGCGTGCTTTACTTGTGATTTGGTAGCGTCTAAAACCATATGCGTTTTTGGTGATGAATTTTGACATTTTATAGAACAACATTTACAAGTATGTACTTATATTTGTACAGATAAAATGACTCGTGACCCAAAAGCAAAATTTCTTGACTTTCATGACCATTTTCTGATTTCGTGTACTTTCTTTAATCCTTTTCGTAAAGGATAGACACCCTGGTAATCCAGTATGACTTCCAGGTTCAATGTAATATACACAGAAAATGACCTATATGAGACGGGAGAATAGTTTTTTTTAATAAGTTAGCGTTCTTAAAATAGGTACCATCTCTTCTTTTACCCTGTAATCAAACGTAATTATTAGAAATCAACCACTTCCGGTTTTAATTTTCATCGTTGAACAGTCTTGTTCAAGAAAAATTGACCACTCACCTTGCTATGAAAGATGATATTCTTGCAACCGCAAGAGGAAATTATAATGCTGTGGCTCTTAATAAACTTCTTAATCGACCAAACAAAATTCACATTTATTTGATTTAATTCTAACTATAGGTAAGACCACAGGCCTTTTCAAAGAGAGATGAGTAGCAAAGTTTTCTTGAAAAAGACTGTATATGACAAACGGCAATAGATAGGCATGGTTTTTGTATTCGATTAAGCGTCCCCAGAATATATTCCATCTCCACTATAATCACTAGTAAATAACACTAAGTGGTAGATATCTAATACAACTTCTGGTTTCAATTTTAATTGAAAAATATTGGGTGGTCCTGTTTACTGTCTTTAAGTGATTTTGTTTAAATGAGAAGTCCTAAAGCGAAATTTCATGTTTGTAACTTTCAGAGATTCTGAGATACCGATATGCTATTATATGAGTAATAATTCCTATTCTCACCTTTCCCTTCTCCTTTATTAGTAAGATATAAAAGAAATCGTGAAACACGTGTTAAATTATTTTAAATTGGAAATCCAAATACCAAATTTTAAGTTCCCAGTCCTATACGTTTCGGAGATGAGGGTATCTTATTAAAATAACTCTCACCACAATTCCTCCTCTTTTCGTGAATTTTCAAAAAATTTTGTTAGTGGTACCCCATTCGTGTACTGTCTATCAAATCCTATGTTGGTGTAAATTCAAAGTTTCTAGGCAGTCCCTAAAACAGTGGCTCCTAATCTAGGGGTGCGAGTCTCTGACAGAACTAGATTTAAAATTACAAATATTACGAATGTTGTCATCATCATAGGTATTCTGCCTTTATTGGCAGGTCACTTGCTGCAGCTGAGAAGCTTCCATGCTCCACGGTCCTCCGCTAACCTTTTCGTCTTCGCGTATGATCTTTCTGTTTTAATATCATCCATTAATTGTAGTCTCTTTCGGCCCCTCATTCTCTTTCCCGCCACCATACCCTCTAGGACGTCCCTCATGATACAATCTCTTCTTAGGCAATGTCCCAACCAGTTTCTCTTCCTCTCCTTAATAATATCTAAAAGTGTTCTTTTCTCACCCACCATTTCTAACACTCACTCATTCGTTTTCCGCTCGACCCAACTAATTCTTTCCATTCTTCTCCACACCCACATTTCGAAGGCTTCCAGTCGATTTTCGTCACCTTTACGTAATGTCCACGTTTCCGCCCCATACAGTACAACACTCCACACGAAAGCATTTTATGAGTCTTTTTCTCAACTCTTTGTTCAAGGTCCCACAAAACAGACTTTTCTTTCTTTTAAAGGCTTCTTTCGCCATTCCTATCCTTGCTTTTATTTCACGTTCGCATTTCATGTCATTACTAAGAACACTACCCAGGTATCGAAAACTATTCACTTGTTCTATTTTCTTCCCTCCTACTTTTATATTTGACACAGACCCCTTCGTTCCAATCACCATGGCTTTTGTCTTTCTAACATTTATTTTCATCCCAAATTCCTCAAAGCCCTTTCTCATTTTTTCTAACATTTTATTGATTTTCTTTTCAGATTCTGCAACAAGCGCCATATCGTCTGCAAATCTTATACATCTAATCATTCTACCTCCTAGCGAAATGTCATGTAGGCTCTTTTTCACTATTTCTTCTAGATAGACATTAAATAGTGTTGGCGAGAGGCAGCATCCTTGTCGAACTCCTCTTCCAATTGCACTCTCTTCCGTAAGTTCTTCCCCTATCCTAACACTTACTTGTTGGTTCATGTATAAGTTTCTTATGAGTCTTCTATCTTTCCATTCCAACCCTCTCTTTGTTAGAACTCCCAACAACAATTTCCAATGTTGTAACAAACATTAAATTAAATATTTAAACACGAAATATATATTCTGTAAGAACTGTGGTATCATTGACAAAACTGGTAAAATATAATATTCCACTGCACTACAATGCTATGCAAGAATCTTGCTGGAAATAAATATAAATTTGTGAGAATATGGCTATTATTATTTACTATTATTATATGGAAGCCCTTTCTTCGTACAGGTCAGCAGCGTAGCGTAAGGGAACGCCGGTATGCCGGCATCCCCTGTTAATAAGAAAAAATACGTATTTCATTGTATATAAATTGTTTGCTTGTAATTATTATCACAATTATTTCCACTGCAATCTTCTGGATGTCCTCTCTCGCCTTACTTTGACAAGTGGAACCTACGCATGCGCATCACTCAGATGCACATTTTCTCTCTTTCCTCTTGTCGTATGCTATGTTCCTTGGGCATCCAGGCCTACTGCAAGCAACGTGGTTTTCATCTGCTTTCTGTCGAATGCGCATGCCCAACTACAACTCTCTTCATCCCTTGTAACTCTACATTTTGCTTTAGATATGCGCTGGCGTATTCTAGTATTTCCAACTCTATATATATCTTGAACTAAGTTATAGTTTCTGTACAGAACGTACGAGCACTAACATCAAGAAGATAGAACAAAACAAAAGTGGTTAATTCAATGTCTTTTTGAAGCATGCCGGTTATGTAAATAATAGTATAAAAATAGTTATGCTTTAATCGTAATTAAATGCATCGTAATTGTAATCGTAATTAAAGGCAAATTATTAATCTTCGTCATAAATACATAGTATGTCCGGTGGCGTGGCCAGAAACTCTTTGAGGGAGCTCACACACACAAGCATAAAAAAAAAGCATTCTGTAGAATCACGGTCACCGATCTGGTAGACCAAGAAAGCCAGTACCCCTTGCCCCTCGTAAGGATTGCTTGGGACCTTCAGTCACTGGCACGTATCCCGGGGAGATGAGGAAGACATGTCCCCTCCAATCTTGGAGCAGGGGGACTGTCCCCCCCAACTATCCGATTTGAAATTGTGATGATTTGTATCCAACTGCTACAAAGGAAAGCAAGATGAAATTGATGTTCCTTGACTTGTTTTATTTTTAAAAAAGAATCGTATTCTTTAATATTTCATTGTTATTAATTATTGTTAGTCTATTTGCAGCTATTTGTTTAATTCCTGCAAAGATTCCTATAATGCTATTGTGATCATCATAATTTTGGTCAAATAAGAGTATTGTTGCACCATATATAGTTGACTTTCTTTCATAGCTTTGGGGAAGTCATTATATATATTATTACAAAACAAGTGTCCTAAAATTTTAATGTGGATCATTGTGGATGCGTAAATAGAAACATATCAATTATAAATATGCATGTATTCAGATTTCAGAATGTGTTCACAGTACTGATACGTACTTAATTTCATCTACCTCCCCTGGTATATAAAGTACAACAGATTCACCTCAGAAATCAGATTCATCTACCGTAATATGAATCTCATCTCCCCTCCCCACGGAATAAGCCTCAAATCTGCCCTCCTCCCAATGTTGAAGGCAACTCTGGTCCTCTGATCCTCCACAGCATTGTTTTTCAACTTCATAAATATTTTGAACAACGCTTTAAAAAAAATAGGAACGGTCTTACCCGTTCCCCGAATGTTGAAGACAGATTTGCGCCCCTACCTTCAGTATCTGGCTATCTGACAACGAAATACATACACAGAAACAGGCCCCCTGAGTTGGTTTAAGTGCTTTCTATTTGCATCTTCAAATGATATACGTATACACTCATGTCCATATTCACGAATGGACATCTGAGTTCCGGACTCAAGATGACAAATTTCTAGGGGCGACTTTTTAAAGAACGAGATTGAAGTATAGTATGCGGAGAAAGAAGCTGCCCACGAGAAAGAAATAAAGGAACTATACTGGAAACAATGTTCATACAACAGCGGGGCCGAGTTTTCTTGTGACATGGTAGTGGTAAGAAGGAGCTGAGACAATTGCTTATTGGCATCTAACGTAATCGATGCATTTGCTTCTGTATATCACACTAGGCCACCAATTAGGGGGCATGCCCCCTATTTTTTTTAATAACCCTATATTTTTCATCGGTATAGCTATGTATTGCTGATTTTAGTAGTATTGTATCGCACAAGTGACTAACTTTGGCATCCCCATTTCGGAATACCACGCTACGCTACTGGTACGGGTAGAATAGGTTTATGGGAAATATTTGAAAGTTATATTTGATCACTCTTTCCCCATTACGTAACTTATTTGAACAAAAGTGAAATAAAGCCCCTAGCTCGACCATGTTCAAAAATGTGTTTCATACAATGCAGTATTTATTCTTTGCAAGAAATCTAAATTCTCTTCTGCTTTTACGATTCTTTTATTTCGAAGTGAGTTGATAAAATAGAAATGTCCCACATGCTTAATATGTTTAAAAATTCATTTCAGACGTTTCAAACACTTTGCCACACTGTAACCTCTTTTGGAAGCAGAATTTTCGAAAACGCTGGGGCATGTCCACATGATGACCTCGTTAAGTAAAAAGTTATATACCTAGTTTCATCTCCTTGGCTTGGAAGATATTTAATTTTCGCCGTATATATTAACTCCTCCACCCTCTTAGGATACAAATTTTAATGAAACTGACATGATTAAGAAATGGCTTCAGCCAAGTGCTAACTATGTTCTAAAATTCTCAATCATTTTTCATGAGATGAGAGGGAAGTGGAATTTCCTAGAACGCTGGGCTGCGTGTCTACTTTGGTTTTATATTAAATCTCATCTTCATACATGAGAGATTTGAAAGATACTGTATTTTTAGCAAATATTTTAGACCTTGACCCCTCCCCTTAGGATACGCATTTCAGTGAAAATGATATGATGAAACCATGCTCTAGGGTAGATCTAAATATGTTCAGTAATTCTCCTCGAACATTCTATGATGACGAGACAGCGAACGCCGATTTGAATGTCGAGAAATAAGTAAATTAATTCCTCCCTCCTTCTGCCTAAAAGGAGAATTTCGAAAACTCTGAAATACGTATTCCATTCTTTTTTAGTTCAGAGTTGGTTTACGAAATTTCACATTACGAATTTAAGCGAATTTCACATTTCATGACATTTCCTGAATAAATAGTGGTAAATTTTAATATTATAGAAATCGTGTCTTTTCTCCATCTTTAAGAGGGGAATTTCCGGAAACATACGTTCAATTATTTATAGTTAAGAAATCAAAGCCAAATTTCACACCTCAAACGTAAGCAAATGCAGAAATTTTAATAGGTAGACACTATTCTCCATTCTCATCTTAGGACAGAATTTTCGGAAAACCTAAACATGTATTGGTTCGTTTCTAATTGAGTTTAATTTTGAAATTTCACGTCTCCAATATAAAGAATTCTTACATTTATCAGGAGGGTATTATGATGGCAGAAAAAAAGAATGGGAAGGTAGTCAGCGAGAGAAATGAGGTCATAGGAAGGTGGAAAGAATACGTTGATGACTTATATGAGAGTAGGGATAGACCGTGTAGCCTAAACATTGAAGTAGAAAATGAAGTAGGCGAGGATGATAAAGGATTTAGTATTCTTCGGGATGAGTTTGAAAGGCTATATCCGAGATAATAAATTGAAAGGCAATCGGAATAGATAACATACCAATCGAATTCTTTAAAAATATAGGAGACAAGGGAAAGAAAGAATTGTTCCGATTATGCAACGAAATATATGAAACAGGAGAATGGCCTAAAGACTTTCTGAAAACGATCATGATACCGATGGCTAAGAAATCGAACCCAAAGAGATGTGAGGATTATAGAACTATTAGTATCGTATCTCATGCAGCTAAAATTCTGCTCCGAATACTAACAGAAGGTTATATGAAAGAACAAATAAAGAAGTTGAGGAGGAGCAGTTCGGGTTCAGAAGAGACAAGGGCACAAGAGATGCTATTGGATTATTGAGGGTGATCGGTGAAAGATTTATAGAAAAAGGGAAAGAGGTGTATGTTGTACTTATTGATCTAGAAAAGGCTTTTGACCGCGTGAATTGGGAATTGTTGTTGGGAGTTCTAACAAAGGTAGGGTTGGAATGGAAAGGTAGAAGACTCATAAGAAACATATACATGAACCAACAAGTAAGTGTTGGGATTGGGGAAGAACTGACAGAAGAGAGTGCAATTGGAAGGGGAGTTCGACAAGGATGCTGCCTCTCGCCAACACAATTTAATGTCTATCTAGAAGAAATAGTGAAAACGAGTTTACATAATGATGATGGCATTTCGGTAGGAGGTAGAATGATTAAATGCATAAGATTTGCAGACGATATGGCGCTTGTTGCAGAATCTGAAAAGAAAATCAATAAAATGTTAGAAAAAATGAGAAAGGGTTTTGAAGAATATGAGATGAAAATAAATGTTAGAAAGACAAAAGCCATGGTGATTGGAACGAAGGGGTCTGTGTCAAATATAAAAGTAGGAGGGAAGAAAATAGAACAAATGAATAGTTTTCGATATCTGGGTATTATTCTTTGTAATAACATGAAGCTCGAACTTGAAATAAAAGCAAGGATAGGAATGCGAAAGAAGCCTTTAGGAGGAAGAAAAGTCTGTTTTGTGGGACCTTGAATAAAAAGTTGAGAAAAAGACTCATAAAATGCTTCGTGTGGAGTGTTGTACTGTATGAGGCGGAAACGTGGACATTACGTAAAGGTGATGAAAATCGACTGGAAGCCTTCGAAATGTGGGTGTGGAGAAGAATGGAAAGAATTAGTTGGGTCGAGCGGAAAACGAATGAGAGAGTGTTAGAAATGGTGGGTGAGAAAAGAACACTTTTAGACATTATTAGGAAGAGGAAGAAAAACTGGTTGGGACATTGCCTAAGAAGAGGTTGTATCATGAGGGACGTCGTAGAGGGTATGGCGGCGGGAAAGAGAGGGAGGGGGCAAAAGAGACTACAATTAATGTATTATATAAAAACAGAAGGATCATACGCGAAGACGAAGAGGTTAGCGGAGGACCGTGGAGCATGGAAGCTTCTCAGCTGAGGCAAGTGACCTGCCAATAAAGGCAGAATACCTATGATGATGACATTTATCATTTTCTAAAAATAAATGAAATAGAATACAGTTGAAAAATTAATGTTATACGAATTACTCCTTTCTCGTTTAGGTGCGGAATTTTCAGAAACTGTGAGAAACATGTTCAGTTATTTTTAATGGTTAGTTTATATGCCCAGTTTCATCTTCCTTACCTCAGAGATTAGCAAGATACACTATCCTATTTACGCCCCTAAGGATACATATTTCTAAAAATCCTTCTTTATCTCTTGCTTTCGTCAAAAAGAGTATTCTTGCTAGTTATAGCATTATGGCTTGGTCGATAATGAGTAACTCACTTATATTGTCTTATGTACAGAATAGGTTATTATTCTTGTTATTATTTTTGTTGCTATTACTGATGATTTGAGAATACAATGCTGGAACTAAAATTGCAGAAACGGTCAAAGACATCGCGAATGATGTAGGCGTGAAGTATGTAGGGTTTAAGAATGTCGGCGCTTGTTAAAAATGTTGGAACAATTGCCCTAGAGGATCCCAAAACTTTAATTTAGAAAGCACAGCGTCTTGTATAATTTCCTACTTTATAATACTACAACGAATACTCTATAAGAACATTGTACTTCTGTTAAATTACCTCGCTGAACAGTACTAAATGATCACCGAAGGCTAACATGAAATGGAGGATTCACACAACTAGATAGGCTTTTTCTTGAGTTAACTAAACATTAAGTATAATACCGAAGTAGCATTATAGATAAATTGAGACTGTAGAAAAAATGAACCTTTCCTCTAACAGTTAAAAGAATAACAGAACATAGACGCGATAATAAAAAAATAATAATAATAATAATAATAATAATAATAATAATAATAATAAAAATAATATACCACGATAGCTGCTGCGACTAAGTTACTGCGCATGATAGCTCTCGAAAGAAAGCAAATTTTTATTTTATTTTATATATTTATTTATTTTTTGTTGTTGCAAACTATGGGTAGAGTAATTATTTCGGAGGAGCTAGTTAATTGAAGTGATCCATAAACCGAAAGTGGTAGAAATCAACCTTTTCCAAATTTTAACCCGGGAAAGCCCATACTTACTACAAAGTGGGTATTGAATAATTTTCTGGGTTTTTGTGTCCTTTATAGACACTAAATCGAGATTATCAGGAAAATAATTCCATATGTGTATCCAATGCGGAGAAATAGGGGTGTCCCCTGTAGGGGACACTGGGCATTAGAAATCCAATGGGCATATATTGAAACAACTATTGACTTAAAAGATACAGGTTTTATTGTAAATAAAATATAAATGAACACAAATATCACTTATACATACAATAACTATACAAAATGCAAAATATTAAATACGGATATTTTGGTATAACATTTCAATACGCTGCCCAAAGCAAGGTAGAACAATAGCATTACAGAACGCAAATTACAATAGGGACCTTCAATATTTACCTTTGGCTGTGAAAATCATACCAACAATGAATATGTAGCCCAATCTCACAGTTTTCGCACATGATTCTTGTGTGTTTGTGGCACAAACCACATCTCTTGGTCCTTAGGGTCAGAGTTGAGACGAACGCCATTCGGAACTCGTTGATCTAATGGTGTACTACAAGTGACATTCTTCACAGGTGGTTTCCCATACATACCGCAGTAAATTTGAACAATAATTTTACGAAATTGACAATAAGTGAGTTTTTAACCTTGTCCGCATTCTTTTAGCATTACCCATGCATTATGAGAATGGCATCCACACCAAACGCGAAGAGAGGGAACCACCATTTTTTTCTTTGGAAAGCAATTCGCACTGAATGTACATTTTCATCGAATTTGTCGACACCCGCTATATATTTATTGTATTTTTGAATAAAAGATGGGCTGTCCACAGAGATTTTTGTTCTCCTTCTGGCAACAACAACAATCCTATCTACTTTCTGAGTCGGCAGTACACTATGACAGTTAGACACTACACTCACAATCCTATTTTCATGCCATTTCACTAAAACTAATTCACTTTTTGCTGCGAAAGAGAACGAATCTTTCTTCTCCTTCTTCAGTACCTCTGTCTTTTGCAACGGTTATTTCTGGATACTGTTCTCTCGTACTGTACCAGTGCCTCCATTTCCATGCGCTGACAAAGTTTCAATAAGTGGCAATGATGTCAAAAAGTTATCAAAATAAAAATTGTAAGCTCCAAGGCCTTGCGGTAACCTAGACTCCTTATCCAAAACAACACATGGACCTAGACCAAGATCTCTTGATACGGTAGCTTGCTATACTGAGCTCCCTGATAGGGTTCAAAAGCAATCAAATAACCTGTTCGGGTGGCAGCGACCACAGTTTATAGTCAAATCTTAGTGGATTTCTACAATTTTATGGAGCTTGAGGCTGAAAAGAAAATTAACTTCACGTAAATTATCACACAAAGCACAACCTACTTACACATAGAAAACGTAATCAAACAGATTGGGCTAGGGAGATTTGATTAGGTTTGGTTTGGTTATGTAAACTTCAACAATACAATGCAATTTTTATAAGTTGTTTATTTTTTTTACTTTACTCACATCAATCATTATCATTGTTATGTAGTAGTTAGATAAATTCATTTTGAAAACCTCTCTGTAGACAAGAAATGTTCTCGAAGGCCTTTTTCGCCTTTGAGGAAAACTGGACGTAAATCAAACTTAGTATATAATAAACAAAGTATCACGTATCTATTTTGTATACAGTGTCAGAAATCTACGACATAATATATTCAAACTATGTTCTCAAAATCGGAAATTATACAAAGAAACAGATTATGTAAGTACAGTGCCCAGTGTCCCCTACAGGGGACACCTTTCTCTTTTTGCAAAATTATAAGTACTTTTATTCATTTGTGACCAAACCTTACATTTTATGTGTGAACATGAATGTTTCAAGATAATAAATCAAGAGTTTTAAAAAATATAGTTACCTGTTTCCTTTCTTGGCAGCCATTTTCATTCAGTGAAGTGTGCAAACAGCCACTCAGGCCGCAGAATGCGGAATTCTGTACTTCATATCTCTGCCGCTAGGTGGATCTGAGATCCCACCGTAGTGCTAGGTGATCTTCGGACTAGATACATTCTAAAACTCCAAACATAACCGAAATACATCCTTCAGGTGAAAAATAATAGACGTTTAAAGTGCTGTCCCCTGTAGGGGACACCGGTCTTTCCCGGGTTAACGTTGACCACTATAAAACAAAAACGGTTTTCTTCAATCGATTAAGCATTCCAAGAATATTTTACATCTCCTTTCGTTACCAACCGAAAGTGGTAGAAATAAACCATTTCCGGTTTTACGTTGAACACTATAAAGCAAAATCGATAAATAGTTGCGAGCGGCTTTCTGTAATGGCAAATCCTTTAGATTGGAACTGACAAGAGATTACCGAGAAATAAATTACCACACGCAAATCAAGCCCAAAACTTGGCCAAACTCGACCAGCAAATGTAGAGATCTTAATTAGGTTGAGGCTGCCCACCACCGAATTTTGTTCCGATTCGGCCAATAGTTATCAAGAAAATGCTGCTGGCTAATTAAGTAGTTATCGAGAAATAAGGCATGAAATGCAACCCGCGTCCACCCTGTTCTTGGCCGAGTTTGACCACAGAATATGCCAGTACTTATTCCTTAGGGAATGGGCTAGTAGCTCACAAAATTTAGTAAACATCCGGCTAGTATTTAATTTAAAAATAAACTCTAGTAAAACCGTAAAGAGGATGACGTAATATGTTCTCTATTAATATGGATACTGGAATTTGTATCGTATTTCTTTCACTTCTGGTATTAATACAGAGATTACTGTCGAGATGGAATACACTCATGCGGTACTTAATGAATTACATAAAATCCCTTCTAGCTCTCCAATCTATAACACTCAATTTATAACCGGAAGTGATTGATATCTGCCACTTCTGCTTTTAGTATAAAGGTTAGAGTCAAGATAGAACATATTCTTGGGACACTAAATGATTATAGGAAACCGCTTCTTCTTATCTGTTATCTTTTCTAATCTATTGCGATCAACACTAAAACGGGAAGAAGTTGGATTTTGCTACTTCCGGTTTGGAGTTTAAGAGAGGTAATAACTTACCTGTTTCCACAACGTTAAATTGATTCCATAAAACTGCTTCTCCCTATATCTTATAGTTTATGTTCTATGTAAATTAAATTGAAACCGGAAGTTATAGGTGATTTCTACACTTCCTTTTTACTAGGGTGTTAAGTACGAAGATGAAATTTACTCCTGGAAAGCTTTATCGATTGCCAAAAACTGCTTCTTACTGTCTATTATCGTTTTCGCTCTATAGTGATCAAAGTTGAAACAGGAAATGGCTCAATTCTGTTACTTTCAGAATTTACTAGCTTGTTAAATGTGAAGAAGGTTATCCCTGAAAACTTTAATTGATTGCCAAAAACATCTTCTCGTTATCTATTATCGTTTTTGCTCTATAGTAATGAGTGTTAAAACCGGAAATGGCTCATTTCTACCATTTCCAGTTCTACTAGAATGTTAAGAATAAGAATGGAGATTCCCTTGAAACGTATAATCGATTGCCCAGAACCGCTTTTTGCTATCCATTATCGTTTTTGTTTTTGTATTTATCAACGTTAAAACCTGAAAAAAATCATTTCTACCATTTTGTTTGTCAAATCACCTCTATTAATGAACTCTCTCGAGAAAATCTCACACTATCTACTTATTGAAAATAATAATAATAATAATAATAATAATAATAATAATAATAATAATAATAATAATAATAATAATAATAATAATAGAAAATTCGCATCCTTTCAAATGTTATCTTTCGAAGTAACGTACGTACTAACATTACGATATTACAAGTTGCACTACGTGATCCTAATAATAATAAAATCTTAAAGAGGATCATGTTATGTTTTGTGTAGTGGTTTGGGAACCAGAAGCTCTAGTATATTTATTTCACTTCCGATTTGAGTACAGGGATCACTGCCGAGATGGAATATACTCTTGGAGCACTTAATGAATTACCAAAAAAGCCTTCTCGCTATCCATTCTATAACGCTCAATGTTATAACCGGAAGCGATTGATTTCTACCACTTCAGGTTTTAGTAGAAAGATTAGAGTCGAGATAGAACATATTCTTTGGACACTTAATTGATTACAGAAAACAGGTTATCGCTTGTTAGTTTCTATTCTATAGCAATCAACACTAAAACCGGACGTAGTTGGGTTTTGCTACTTTTGGTTCGATTAGAAGTTTAATAGTGTTGATACCTGGTCCTACAACGCTAAATTAGTTCCCAAAAACAGTTTCTATAACTTATAGTTTTTGCACTATATAGATTAAATTGAAACCGGAAGTTATAGGTAATTTTTGGCACATCTTTTTAACTAAGGTGTTAATTACGAAGAAGAAAGTTATTCTTAAAACTATTTATCGATTGCCGAAAACTACCTCTTACTATCTGTTGCCCTTTTCTCTCTATAGTGATCAACGTTAAAACCGGAAATGATTCATTTGTACCAGTTCATGTTTTACTAGAGTGTTAAGGGTGAAGACGTAGATTAATCTTGAAACGCTTTTTCGATTGTCCATTCTCGATGGCTCATTCGTACCTCTTCTGGTTTTATTAGACTATTAAGAATGAAGATGAGAGTTGGCTATGAAACGTGTAATCGATTGCCAAGAACCGCTTTTCCCTATCTATTACCGTTTTTGTTCTATAATGATCATCATTAAAACCGGAAATGACTTATTACTACCATTTCCGGTTGGTGAATCTCTCTATTAAAGAACTCCCTCGAGATAATCATTGTATCTTTCTATTGCAAAAACAATTTAAAAATTCGCATCCGTCCAAATGTCATCGTACGGAGTAACGGACGGACGTATGTACAAACATTACGATGTTACAAGTTTCACTACGCAATCCTAATAGTAAAAACAGTAAAGATTTACGTAATATTTTCTCAATTGATTTGGAAACCAGAAGTTATAGTATATTTTTTTTTCACCTCCTAGTTGAGTAGAGTGATTACTGTCGAGATGGAACACACTGTTGGGCACTTAATAAATTTTCCATTCTATTCCCTTCTCGCTATATATTCTATAACACTCAATGCTTAAACTGGAAGTCATTGATTTCTGTCACTTCCGGTTTGAGTAGAAAGACTAAAGTCGAATTAGAAAATTCTTGGAACACTTAATTGATTACTGAAAATCGCTTCTCGCTATTTATTACGGTTTCTAATCTATTGTGATCAACACTAAAACCGGAAGTAGTTGGGTTTTGCCACTCCCGGTTTATTTAGAAGTTTAAGAGAGGAGACGATACTTATTCCCACAACGCTAAACTGATTCCCCGAAACAGCTTCTCCCTATCTCCCTATGTAGATTAATTTGAAGTCGGAAATTATAGTTAATTTCTACTGCTTCCGGTTTTACTAGGATGTTAATGATGAAGATGAAAGTTACCCTTGACACGCTTTATCGATTGCCGAAAATTTGTTCCTGCTATCCTTTACCGTTTTTGCCTTATAGTGATCAAAAATAAAACCGGAAATGACTCATTTATACCACTTCCGGTCTTACTATACTATTAAGAATGAATATGGGAGTTGTCCTTGAAACGTTTAATCGATTTCCAAAAACCGTTTGTCGCTATCTATTACAGTATGTGCTCTACAGTGATCAACGTTGAAACCGGAAATGGCTCATTTGCACCACTTTCTGTTGACTAAATCATCTTCGTTAACGAACTCCCTCGAGATAATTACTCTATTTATCTATTTCACAAAACAGAATTAAAAAATTCGCATTCGTTCAAAAGTTGTTGTGCGGAATGTTACGGTATGTTCCACTAAGTGATCGTAATAAATACTTCATACCCCCGACCCCGCCAAACACACACACACTAACTTATGTACACACGAAAGTGTATCTGGTAGTTCCCATATGCCTATGCCGGTAGCTGGAAACAGAGAGAGAGAGAATCTTATTGCACATTTACACAGAACGCGCAATTACTCAGAACATCAATTAAAAAAAAGAAAAAAGAATAGTTGTAAATGAAACTTTCAAAGATTGGTACCACTGCTGCTACATACACATGCAATTCTTCCATAATGATTGATTCGTAAGATGATGTATATGGGTTTCATAATGACAGTGTAATAAAATGCCTTCAAATTGACCACAAAATAAAAAGTTAAATTTCTCTCTCAAATTTTATAAAATCGAAGTCGATGGTCGTTATGGGAACAGTCTACAATAACAATATATGCAAACAAATATTAATATACTCCAAGCTTTCCACTGGATGCCAGAAAGCTTCGGATCATATTTGATGTCATAATCATAAGCAGATGTAAATATATATATATATATATATATATATATATATATATATATATATATATATATAGTTAGATAGATAGATAATAGAGAGAGGAGAAGAGAGAGAGAGAGAGATTTTCATTAAATATATTTGTATTAAAACAAGCAAAAGAGACAAAATGGCATATTGCGTATGCCCCCATTTTTTACGAAAAAAATAAGACACTGAGTAGTCCTTTTCGACTAATTTTCTTTGAAATTTTCAAAGTCTGTAGTCCGGAACTGTCTTTTATGAATTATTATACTTTTCGTATATAACACGCTGATACCATACATGCAACACACCACACACTAGAAAACAACAAAAGTCTTTTGGGCCTTACTAGACTCCACTTTTCACTTTAATGTTTTACATTATTCTGAAAATTTTCTTCACTGTGTACAGTTCATAAGAAACACAGAACAAAATAAAAACAAAAAAGGAATAGATTTCTTTATATAACATCAGGTGTCTCGATCTTAAGTTTGATACTATTCTATTTATCTTCCATTAAATTGTTGAGATGGTAGTAAGAAATACTTCTCATTTACCGAAGAGTACCCTTCCGAAGTGAAGCAAAGAATGCTTATGTCGTCCTCAGTGTGGAACGTTATGTGTTTCCATTTCCAGCTTTATTAGATTTGTCTATATCTCAAACATCAACCTATGTTATTTGTCTCCTTAATTTATGAAATTCTTACTTCGTATAATATTCCCATGGAAGAGAATGAGTTTCATAGTGGCAGTATAGTAAGCGTTAGATTTCCAGTACGAGCTTATGTCGTTCAGATCCCACGACAATTTTTTTTTTCAATTTCAACAAATCTATGAAATTTATCAAATCATGTGGTGTGGTTGGGATTGGAAGTTAAACTCAGCATACAAGGGAATAAATACAGTTACCAAAGTTGCAAGAAAACGAGATAAGCGTTTTCACCGTTTGCACCGTACCTAAGAACATGAAAATGTTAGTACGTTTCCTTTTTTAATTATGTGAGTGGTTACAATATCAGAATAACAGTCTTTTAAGCTCTTGAAATAGCTTAAGGTGGTGATTTGAAATTTAAAAAATGATCAAAAGATGGAATTAAGGCCCCACTTCTCAAATGACAACACAAGGTTTTATCATTATACAATTTCCCTACATCTTAAAGGAACCATTGCACAAGATTTCGAAGTGCATAAATCCAACGTGGTTAACTCTTACTAATGCGCTACATTTATCCTAAACTTGAGTTCCTAACAATATTTTCCAAAAAAATGACAGTTAACTTTTAAATATCCTAATGAAGAATGCGTCCACTTCCACTTAAATTTTAGTTCAGATAATTGAAAATAAGTAATCCACAAGAGAAACATGCTCGGTATACTAATACCATGGTGCAAAATATTTTATAATAGGAAAAAGGTTAAGGATTGGCATCTGTTTTTAATAGAATGAGGTGAATTACGTAAATAAATTAATTGATATTTGTATTTGATCATACTCTATCGAATATATTGTTTTCTGATTATTTTTTCACTCTTTAATTACAGTGAATTGTACGTAGAAAAACACACTAAAGTAAGTATTTTGTACGCTGATGTGGTAAACTTTTCTAAACTTACTGTCGCACTACCGGTCAACAAACTTGTAGAAACACTTAATGAATTATTCGGAAGATTTGATGAGGCTTCAGAGGTAAGAACTTATTTAAGTTTTAAATTGTTATCATATTTATACGACATTTGTGAAATGTAATGATATTTGCTTACTTAATGTTTTAATAAATAACGTAAATAATGGGTGCATGTTTTCTCTTGGTGCTAAGGATCTTTTTAACTTATCATTACATTAAAATTTTATTAACAAATCTTCGACGTTAAATTTATTGAATAGAACGACCGAATAAGATGAACCCTTCTTATTGTCAACATGTCTTGTCACAAACGGAAAGTATTAGTGATCCTTCCGGAGTGTACAGTTAAGTATATATTGACCACCTACTGCTGTAAAAAGTGAGTAAGAAAAGCGTAGCAAAAATCAAATAGCTTAAGTCTTATTAATTATACAATAACGTGAGCAATTTGATAAAATTCACAAGTAATTTGCCAGAGTTTGTCTCTAAAAGTCAGTTACAAATAGGTTTATTGTTCCACTTACGAATAGATTTTATCGAAATGTTTCTTTACACTAAGAAAAACAGCAATTTGTTGTGATGAGATTATCTTAATCTCAGTCTGAATCAATAGGAAATATGAGAAAATGAGCAAGGAGGTGAAATCTATGATCCTACGGAGGAAACAAGGGGTATTACTTTAGCAGTAGAAAATTAGAATGGGAAGGTAGTCAGGGAGAAAAGTGAAGTATTAGCAAGATGGAAAAATATATTGAGGACTTACATCAGGGTAGGGATAGACCGTGTGGCGTAGATATTGAAGTAGGAATTGAAGTAGGCAAGGATGATAAAGAATTTCGTATTCTTCGGGATGAGTTTTTAAAAGCTATATCTGAGATTAGGAATGGAAAGGCAACCGGGGATAGAAAATATACCAATCGAATTCATTAAGAATATGAGAGACAATGGCAAGAAAGAATTCTTCCGACTCTGCAATGAAATATATGAAACAGGAAATGGGTTGAAACAAGAGAGTGACATCCTGAAGACGATCTTAATACCGATGGCTAAAAAATTGAACCCGAAGAGATGTGAAGATTATAGGACTATTAGTCTCATATATCATACAGCAAAAACTTTGCTTCGAATTTTGAACAGAAGGTATTATGGAAGAGCAAATGAAAAAGTTGAGGAGGAACAGTTTGGGTTCATGAGAGGAAAGGGCACAAGAGATGCAATTGGATTATTAAGAGTGATCGGTGAAAGGTTTATAGAAAAAGGGAAAAAGGTGTATGTGTGTATTTGTTGATCTAGAAAAGGCTTTTGACCGCGTGAATTGGGATTTGTTGTTGGAAGTTCTAAAGAAAGTTGGGTTGGAATGCAAAGCTCGAAGACTCATAAGAAAATTATATATGAACCAACAAGTAAGTATTACAATAGGGTAGGAAATGACAGAGGAGAATGCAATTGGAAGGGGAGTCCGACACGGGAGCTGCCTCTCGTCTATATTATTTAATATCTATCTAGAAGAGATAGTAAAAAAGATCCTAAAAATGAAGATGGCATTTGAGGAGGAGATTGAATGATTAGGAGTATTCGGTTTCAAGTTGATATGACAATTGTTGAGCAATCTGAATAGAAAATCAATCAAATGTTAGAGAACTTGAGGAAGGGCTGTGAAGAATACGGAATAAAATATATGTTAGAAAGACAAAAGCCATGGTGATTGAAACGAACGCTGTCAGTATCAAATATAGAAGTAGGAGGGGATAAAATAGAACAGGTGACTAGTTTCGATACCTGGACAGTATTATTAGTAATGATATGAAATGCGAACGTGAAATAAAAGCAAGGATAGGTATAGCAGAAGAAGGCTTTAGAAGGAAAAAAATACTATTTTGTGGGATCTTGAATAAAGAGCTCAAAAAAAAAAAGACTCATAAAATGCTTCGCGTAAAGTATTGTACAGTATGAATCAGAAACATGTACTCGTACATCACACAAAAATGATGAAAAACGACTGGAAGATTTCGAAATGCATTAGTGGAGAAGAACCGGCGAATTATCTTGGTTGAACGGAAAACGAATGAGAGGGTGTTAGAAATGGTAGGGGGAGAAAAGAAGAATTTTAGATATTATTAAGAGGAGGAAGAGAAAATTGTTAGGACATTGGATAAGAAGAAACTCTATCATGAGTGACGTGATAGAGGGTATGGTGGCAGGAAAGAGATGGAGGGGGCAAAGTATACTACAGTTAATGGGCGATATCAAAACAGAATAATGGTACGTTAAGAGGATGAGGCTAGCGGAAGATCGTGAAGCATTGAAGCTTCTTAGTTGCAGCAAGTGACCTGCCAATAATGACGGAATACCTATAATGAAGAAGTGGTTTGAAAAGATTTGTGTATCTGACCAGAAGGAACTCAGTTGTAGTAATGAAATCTTATAGTATAGTGGGTAGCGAAACAATTGGATTTACCGCTAGACACTAATGCAGAATTTGTGGATGACTTATTCACCACTGGCATCAATTGCATAGCGATGGGCAGCGGAATGGTTTTCTACTTAATCCAGAACCCACAAAGAAATTCAGTAATGAATCAAATTTCTTTAGAGAAATGATTAGCAAAAGCATCTGCAAAGCTAATTATAAACCAAACAGAAAAATCACAGTTAGGAGAAGAAACAATAAAGAAGTTGTTAGCATCATAAGGTAGTGGTGGCCTCGGCCAAAACTTAACTTCAGACAGGTGGTAAACATTTCCCTGTCAAATACTTGATAGTCACCAACTTAAAAATAATATTTTTCCAAGCCAGCAAATCAAGAGAGTTTACTTCCGTGCAAAGTAGATATCTTTAGGAACAATACATGTTCTATTAGTTGAGTGATAAGATTGTGGCCAGGTGTCTTTAAACTGTTTAATAAACGTAAAACACAACTTATGTGGTCCAACAGCGGAGCTTCTGGAAATCGATACACATCACTAAACAAAAATAATTCTATACTGACTACGCGGAGGACGTGAACCAGAACCAGATACTGGTTAAACTTCTAAAATATTATATAAGGTAGTTTGGTTATGGCCCAATGGGTGTAAGAGTTTTTGTACTAGACCATTGGTGCTTGTCCCATAGAATTTGGCTCCTGTTATAGGAGGGTAGTTCAACCAACCCTAGGTCCAAATCAACTAGGTTAGTGTACTACCCAAGTCATGGGGTACTACCGATTTACCACTCAGTGAATCAAAATGATTGAGATGTGAATTAGGCATTCATTTTTCTGTTTGCAATTGCATACAAGTTACTCTTTCAATAAAACTAGCCTTTCCAGCCAAAGGATCTACGTAAGGAAGAATTAGTCCCAGAAGCGACAGTCCTATTAGCGACAGGAACTGTTACCTGTCCTATGTGCGACCGATTCATTTATATTGAGATGATGGAAGATGATATGATTCCATCTCGTAAAATATGTTTGCCTCTGGCGTTATTAGCGCCCGAATAACCTTGGTATGAAATATGTACGTGCCAGTGATGCTGTTCGTCAAATATATTTTTCCTCTACTGTTAGTGTATATAAACCTTATTTTAATTTTGAGTTTGATTTGACATGAAACATATCAAATAACGAGATAACAGGGATATTTCCATGAAAAGTATATTTCTATGTAATTATTGAAAATCCGGTTGTAATATCCCCTTTCTTCAAAAGCCCTGTTTTCTGTACTTAATATGACTCAAATCTAGTTACTCACTAACCACAATAATATATTTTATTTTGGAAAACTTAAACGTGTAACAGCTTCGCCAACTACCCACTTTCTAGACTTCTTAAGACACTGTGAATAAAATGAAAAAAATGTCTATGATAAAAGACAGCTTTAGAGATCCCTTACATCTGATTGGCTATTCTCAACCAATCCTACCAATTACAATCCAGTTCACTCTAAACAATCTAAAAGGTAAACAAACTTTTTAAAACACCCCCCCCTATTGTAAGCTACTAAAACGTAAACTAATTGCTTAGTTTGCCTTCCTGCCTTGTTTTGACTTATACATAAAAGCTTGTTGTATAGCAATTTGAAATAATCCCTTATAACTAGTCGAACTGTTAAGTCCTGCGAGAGATTTGTAACTTGTGTAATAATTTCTTCGAATACACTGTGTTTTAAAATTTGTTTGATATCCTCACGTGGTGAACACCCTCTTTCCATGGGCGCCCGATGGGAAGGCAGGGATCGCCCCCCTGGTTCACGAAAATGTATACGTAATATAGCAAACAACGTATTTTAAATACCAGATATACCAGACGTGATACAGCAACCATGGAGATGCCCCTCCCTAGAAAATTTTCTTATGGCACCTCTATCTCTTTCTAATCTCTTTCTTATGCCATAAACATATTCAATCTAAACTTATGCTCCGTATCATTTTAACATGAAATTTAAAGGCTAATAAACTCTAAATATTTAGTTAGTTTTCCCCTTGATATAGTCAGTGTATTCATAGAAATTAATTCAAAAACATAATATTAGGAAAACGTATAAAAGATTCCTAATGTAATGAGAGCAGTCTCACGTATTAAATTCAGGTAGAGCGAAATTTTTCATAATACATTTTGTTAAGATTTAAATCACATTAGCATGAAACAAGTTTAAGAAGAGACAACCTTATCTGCTTCCATTATCTTAGTATGAACGAATCAGTGACTCATAGGGCAGTTAACAGATCGAATCGGTCGCTCATAGGACAGTTAACAGTTCCTGTCGCTAATAGGACTGTGGCAAGTGGGAAGACACTATAAGGAATTACTAAGACTGATTTTCGCGGGTCGAAGTTCAATGCCAATCGGACTCTTGGCAGACCAATGTTTTGAGTGTGACTCTATCGTGGGGTCCTAAAAACCAGGGATTAGCGATATGTTAACTTATTACGTACTCCTCGTAACCATACCTACTCTACTAAGTAATCCCTAGTTGAGAAGCCAATGAGTAGGTATTGTCTGTCAAACAAACAAATGCATACTTTCTGCGGGATAGTGTCTTGCCTTTGCTGCCACGAAAATAAAATACTACACATTACCCCATATCAATTCTCCATTAGCTTCATATTTGCTGATCAGTCAAAACAGTATTCCTAGGCATTAAGGCGAAAATGGATTTCTTTTTTCGTGCATTGTACGAAAAACACCAAAAGTGAACGCAATAAAAACAAGGAAACAAGGAAAAAAAATACAATGCGATGTAAAGGGCTTACACTCTTTCGAAAAACCACTCAATGTAGCGCTTTCCTTGCAAGTAACTCTTAATGGTGTAATCGGTAACACCATGGGCTCAAATTCATGGGGTCCTCAGATAGATTCCCCTGAAGACATGCGTTTTTTTTCCTTTACAACAATAGAAGTTCTTTTTTAAAATTATCCAGTCATCCGAAAAAAGGAAATTCTGTAGAAACACACATTTCACTTTTGTATTCCCATTATCGCGAAGAAGTATGGTCATTTCTTGCAGTTCAAACCGTAGACAATAAGTTAGTGAATAAGGTTTCTCGGTCGTTTTGGAAACAATGTCCAGTGTGTTGTTGTCGGGAGAGCTCTACATTGTAGACCTTAAAGTTGCAAGTTGCAAGGAATACAGAGGCCATTTATTATTATTATTATTATTATTATTATTATTATTATTATTATTATTATTATTATTATTATTATTATTATTATTATTATTATTATTATTATTATTAGAATGATAAAACAAGGAAAGAAAAAAGACACATAGTCAAAGCTATTGATAGGAACAGAAGAGATATACTTTATATCAGATTCTTTTTACGCTTACATATGAACGTAATAATATTATTACATTTATGGATTGACAGAATTATTATTTTACGAGAACAAGAAATGGAGAATAAATATTTGTTAGCTGGTAGCAGTAATGAATTTTGTTTCGCCCTTCTTCTAGATAGGATGAGTTGATTTTGACTTTAACGTCCCTTTCAGCAGCAACGCTATATGATACAGGATCTACTGATTAACGTGAAATCCGAACCATGCCGGGAACGCGCGTTTATCTAGGTAGGAAGGTGAGGTGATACCTTGAATAGAATCGTTCTTGTAACTAGAGTTGTAAGTTCGATCACTATTTATAATTTGTGTCATTTCTTTACTGCTTTAACAACCTTGCTCGTAGCGTTAACGCCAATAATAAATTACTGGGGAATTACGTGTAAAATTGAAAGATCGAGTTAATTGTGTTAATTCGCATACAGATCGAGGTAAAGAAGCCAGAGTAATGTGCTTATGTCTCTGTTTGGCCATCCTCCCTCGTAGAGTATTCGATAGCAAGGTAGCCTGAAGATCTTGTAGTCCA
The DNA here is from genome assembly GCF_964235325.1 of Thermobia domestica. NCBI lineage: Eukaryota > Metazoa > Arthropoda > Insecta > Zygentoma > Lepismatidae > Thermobia > Thermobia domestica. Next base: position 81,065,924 of record NC_137470.1, read on the forward strand.
CGAATCGATTATCTTGTACGCAGAACCATTTTTATTTCTTGAGCAAATGTAGAAAAGGCAAAAAGAAAAAAAAAACGAATCGAGATGCATGAAGTTTACAGCTAACAAGTAAGACCGAATCAAAGGTATGGGTCATTACGTGATTTGTTTAAAGAAACAATAAAATGGAGGAAAGTTGTTTTGTCTGTGTCTAGGAACGGAGTACAAATAAAAAAAAAGAAACCACACTTCTGTCCAGAACTTCGGTCGCATGTCTTTCAAAATTACATAAATAGAAATAACTCTTTCTTATGTTAGAAAACGTTAAATGTCTTCTTAAAAGTATGCAGAAAAAGGAAACCAATATTTTCAAATAAAATTCTGCAAAACAATTAAGAAAGAAAGTTATAATTAATAAGAGAAATATCTGAAACTCATCGCCAAATTTCGTTTTCGCAAGCGTGGCAAACGCACGGCGAAATTTACAGAGAGAAAGGGAGAGAGAGAGAGAGAGAGACTGAGCATTATGTTTTATTAGAAGTAGAAGTAAATCTTTGATAAACTTAGTTACCATACTTATTGCACACCTCTAATAATAATAGGTATTAAACATTTTATACGTAAAAACAAATAAAAGGAAATAAGCCACAAATTATTCGAAGCAATCAGACAGTTTGTGGTAGTGATTTTCTGAAATGCGTCTACTAAGAGAACGAACTTTAACATGCCTTCATAGAGTATGGGGTTTACGGTTTGAACTGCAAGAAATGACCACACTTCTTCGCGATAATGTGAATACAAAAGTGAAATGTTGTGTTTCTACATAATTTCCTTTTCTCGGGTGACTGGATAATTTTTAAAAAAGAACTTCTATTGTTGTAAAGGAATAAAACATATGTCTTAGGGAGGAATATATCTGAGGACCCCATTAATTTGAGCCCATGGTCTTACCGATTACACCATCAAGAGTTCCTTGCAAGGAAAGCGCTACATTGAGTGATTTTTCAAAAGAGTGTAAGCGCTTTACATCGCATTGTATTTTGTCCTTGTTTCCTTGTTTTTATTGCGTTCACTCTTTTTGAGTTCTGTACAATGCACGAAAAAGGAACTACATTTTTCGCCACGATACCCAGGAATACTGTTTTAGCTTATCACCAAATACGAAGCTACTGGCGATATGATATGGGGTAATGTGTAGTATTTTAATTTTCATAGCAGCAGGGGCAAGATACTATCCTGCAGAAAACATGTATTTATTTGTTTGACAGACAATACAGGACAAGTGTTTATAATGGGTTCAATCTGGTCGAGTGCCATGGGTAGCGCGAAACAAATGTACGATCCGAGTGCACACACCGAGTGAAAAAGTTCAAACGTCCTGCATGTTTTGTGAGTCAGAACTTGTTCGTAGGTAATGAAGAGGGTGTGACTATTTCTGGATTGATTACTATTGGTGGAAATAAAAGTACGCTCAGTAAAAGCTCCGTCGGATGCATTCGAAATTCTATTGGGTCATTGCATATGAAATCACAATATTTGAAACTAAAATGTGGCTCATATGTTTGAAATTTTATTTAAAAAAATTCTACATGTGCTGTAGTACTCAGACATAACACACCTATAAAGTGTTACAACTCTACAATAAAGGAAACTGCTGTAGAAGCCAGTCGAAATTTGGAGATTTTGTGCCTAAGTCCGCCTTTGACTTAAACTACTCTAACCGCTAGATCTCTGGAGATATTGAAGCCATTTGAAAATGGTTTTTACTAAAGCAATCTTTGAAACTGTAGCATTTAAAACATTGTAGTATTGAACTGCTCAAGTGGGATTAAGCATGTGAATTTCACCATAAAAGAGAGAGAGAGAGAGAAAAGGAAATATATGTCAAAATTTTTCAATTGTTTATGAAAAAGGCCCACCTATCATCTACCTCAAATTTTCAAAATAAGTAGGTCTGATATTTCTGTTTATCATATAAAAAATAGGATGATATTTTTTTTTTATATGTCGAAGGAAAAAAAAACAATTCAGGGGTCACATTATTTAATTTTCTAGTAACACGACTTGCATTGCTAAGTATGTTCCTCTGCAATGGTTGATGATTTTTATGAAATAATAATAATAATAATAATAATAATAATAATAATAATAATAATAATAATAATAATAATAATAATAATAATAATAATAAAAACAAGTTGAAACTCTTATTTAAATGTAATTTATAAATTTATTTTAAAACAATATATGCCTATTCCGCAGCATATATAGTGCTCTTTGATTTAACAAAAGAAACAGTGAACAATAGTGAACTGTAGATTGTATGCAATTTGAAATATTGAGCCTGAAATCTCTTATCAACGCGTGCCAAGTTCGACCAACCACCAGCACTAAAATGACCGGAACATATCTCAGAATAATGGCCTATTTAGGGGCTAATTAGTTCTCTAACCCCAAGTTTTGGGCTCCTACTCTTTAGCTTGAAATCGGAATCAAATGGTCGAGTCTAGCTTGACATCAAGCTACAATCCCCCATATGGTTACAGTGGTCCGATCGAAAAAGTTCAAACGCCAGAATTATGGGCTATTTATGAGATACTTAGTTGCTCTAATCAAGAGTTTCTGGGCTCCTACTGTTTAGCGGAGAAACGGAATCAAAATGGGCGAGTCTAGCTTGATATCAAGCTAGAACCCACATTCGGCTACAATGGTCCGATCAAAAAATTCAAACGCGAGAATTATGGGCTATTTATGGGCTAATTATTGCTCTATTCGCTTTTTTTGCGCTCTTATTGTTTAGCAGAATATCGTAATCAAAATGGGAGAGTCTAGCTTGATACCAAGTTAGAATCCCCTATTCGGTTACAATGGTCCGATCGAAAAAATTCAAACATGAGAATTATGGTCTATTTTTGAGCTAATTAGTTGCTCTAATCCCAATTGTTGGGCTCTTACTGTTTAGCGGGAAATCGGAATCAAAATGAGCGAGTCTAGCTTGACATCAAGCTGGAACCCCCTTTAAGGTTAGAAATCTCGAATCGATGAAAATCAAACGCCAGAAATATGGGCTATTTATGGGATAATTGATGCTCTAATTCCGAGTTTTGGGCTGCTACCGTTTATCACGTATTCTTTATCAAATTGTGCGATTTGGCTTAACTTCTGGCTATAAACCTAGGGCTATAATACTCCGATCAAAAGAATTCAAACGTCGGAATTGTTTGTTATTTGTGTGCTAATTAGTTGCTGTAATATCGAGTTTTGTTCTTCTATCTTTAGCAAGAAATCTCATGCAAGATTGATATTGACGTTAGATAAGGTGGGATGATAATTTCAAAGTTGCAGTGAGAAAACATCGATGTTTATTAACTGAAAATTTATTTTATTTGCGCTCTCCCCAAGTGTAAATATATATCTCTATTAGTAAATCCATGAATTCTCTTTTTACGTGTTTATGTATATTATGTTTGGAAGTAAGTAGTGTATATATGAGACGGCGGAATGAATATAGTGGGAGTAAATGGGAGAAACCCGACAAAAACCAAGCACATGGTGTTTGTCAACCACAAAGACCACTTGGCGCGTTCTGGGATCGAACCAGGGATCACACGCGCAAGAGCTAATCATTCTACCGCTGTGCCACTGCGGGCCCCAGCAACGCCGAAGTGGCATTTCCTTTAAACAAAAAAAATATTTAAAAAATAATATGATATTTCACTATATAAATTCTATATATACGCTACTTACTTCCCAACATAATGAACATAAACACGTGAGAAGAGAATTCATGGATTTACTAGTAGAGATATATATTTGTATTCGCGGAGAATGGAAATAAATCAATTTTCAGTAAATACACATCGACTTTTTCTCACTACAACTTCGAAATTATCATCCCACGTTATCTAGAAATAAATTCCAATCTTCCACGAGATATCCTGGATACGATAGAAGAACAAAAATCTACATTAGAGCCACTAATAAGCACACAAATAACCCATAATTAAGACATATTAATTATTTGATTGGAGTATTATAGCACTAGGTTTATAGCTAGAAGTTAAGCCAAATCCCACAATTTGATGAAGAATTCATACAAAACGGTAGCAGACCCAAACTCGGAATTAGAGGACCAATTCGCCCATAATTCTGGATTTTGATTTTTTTTCGATCGGAGCATTGTTTCCGTATGGGGGGTTCTAGCTTGATGTCAAGATACACTTGCCCATCTTGTATACGATTTCCCACTAAACAGTAGAAGCCCAAAAATCGGAATTAGAGCTAATAATTAGCCCGTAAATAGCCCATAATTCTGGCTTTTGTTCCAATCGGACCATTCTAACAGTAACCGTATGGGGGTTCTTGCTTGATGTCAAGTTAGACTCGCCCATTTTGATTCCGATTTCGTGCTAAACAGTGGGAGCTCAGAAATTGAGATTAAAGCAACTAATTAGCCCATAAATAGCACATAATTCTGGCGTTTGAATTTTTCCGATCGGACCATTGTAACCGAATGGGCTTCTAGCTTGATATCAAGCTAGATTCAACCATTTTCATTCATATTTCCCGCTAAACAGTAGGAGCCCAAAAATTGTTATTAGAGCAACTTATTAGCCAATAATTTTGGCGTATGAATTTCTTCGATCAGACCACTGTAACCGTATTGGAGGTTCTAGATTTATGTCAAGCTACACTCGCCCATTTTGAATCCGATTAACCGCTAAACTGTAGGAGCCCAAAAATTGAGATTACAGCAGCTAATTAGGTCATAACTAGCCCATAATTCTGGCGTTTGAGTTTTTTCTATCGCACAAGTGTTACCGTTTGGGGGGGTTATAGCTTGATATCAAACTGGACTCACCCATTTTGATTGCGATTTCCCGCTAAACAGTAGGAGCCCAAAAACTAGGATTAGAACAATTAATTTTCCCATCAATAGCCCATAATTCTGGCGTTTGAATTTTTCCAATCGGACCATTTTAACCGTAACCGTATGGAAGATTCTAGCTTTATCTCAAGGTAGACTCTCCCATTTTGATTCCGATTTCCCGCTAAACAGTAGGAGCTCAAATTGGGATTAGAGCAACTAATTATCCCATAAATATCCCATAATTCTGGCGTTTGAATTATTTCGATGGGTCCATTGTAACCATATGTAGGGTTCTAGCTTGATATCAAGCTAGACTCGTCCGTTTTGATTCCGATTTCCCCCTAAACACTAGGAGCCCATAAATTTGTATTAGAGCAACTAATTAGCACATAAATAGCCCATAATTCTGGCGTTTGAATTTTTTCGATCGGACCATTGTAACCATATGGGGGGGTTCTAGCTTAATGTCAAGCTAGACTCGCCTATTTTGACTCCGATTTCCCACTAAACAGTAGGAGTCCAAAAATTAAGATTAGAGCAACTAATTAGCCCATAAATAGCCCATTATTCTGAGATATGTTCCGCTCGTTTTAGTGTTGGTAGTTGGCCTAACTTGACCCTCGTCTCTTATCATCAATTTTAGGGAAGGTCTTCTGAGTAGCTCGAATTTCTTCTTCAGAAATGCTGTAATTTCTGCCAATACCAGTTGAATTATTAGGTAATCCGATATTAATGATGCAGTTTTCGAGTGGAATCCAGCATTAGACAGGTGTTTTTGGCAAAAAAAAAAAAAAAAAAAAAAATCGTGGGTGCACGGGAATAAAGGAAATTCATATTAATAACGATGTTTCTGTGAGTTCTCAATTATTTTTCCAATCCACCATTTCTCCTCACAAATGCGCACCATAAATTGCTCACATGAAAGATTAATGTCTTTCGATTCTGCTCAAGTATTCAGAGAGAATGTTGTCTTTGAAGAAAATGCACAACTGACTTCGAGTTTCAACAGGCTGATGTGTTCATAATGATGAATCTCACGCATCCCTTGCAACGTTATGGCTTTTCCAGTCTCTTTTGAAGCATTGGAAAAAGGTTTCAAGCATATTCCAGCATAAAACACGGTTTGGTTATAGTTGGTTACAGTTTGACATAGGTTGTAGTTTGAAAAAATGCGAAGAAATCGGCAACAGTAATAATCCGGTCATCCAGTGGCCTCTGTAAACTAGCATGTATCACTAAACATTTCAGCGTCTCAACTATGACATCGCAAACGCTTTTACCGCGACTTGAAGCAAAATAGTTCCACTGACAAGTGAGTCCAAAATCACTCATGCAGGCATAAGTTGACAAAGTTTATATAAGATCGTTAACATACTTCAAAAAAGATAACTTGGAAAACATAAAATGTAACTGTATCGTGCTTTAACATATCACTGACATAAAAAAATGAAACATTTGATAACGGAAGTTACAGGGTATCCTAAAATGTTAAATTTAAAAAGATTAGAATGTTGCATAGTTGAATAGAATGTTGGTCCAGTACTACTTTTAAACTTCTTCTTGAATAATACAGGAGTATTTTTTTCAGAAACTATAATTAAGCACAATTTGTCATCCAACGTCTCTATTGTGTGCATTTGAAGTAGTTGCTCTGGGATTTGGGTATAAAGTGAAGCTGCGCTAATTTCTTATTTTATTCCTACCAAAATCCCAACGAAGTCGTCTGTATCTTTAATCATTGTCTACAGTTAGGTTCTGTCAAATTAAATCCATTGTTTGGATTTATATCTTATGAGTGAGCCAGTTCTTTTAATGCACGAACTCGATTGTTTGAAATGTTTCAACAGTTTTTATAGTCATCCATGATTTTGGAACTAATGACAGAATTTGAGTCCCTTCAGCAATGGTACTTGAAGTTTCAAATTTCTGGCACAATTCAATTATTCAATCACCTCAGTGTTGACAATTATAAACATTTTCAAGACGGAAAATTAAAAACAGACACTAGACTTTTTTTTTTTTTTTTTTTGTAAAAAGTGCTTAATCCGCCCTCAAATTACGTGTCATAATTTGTTTTTCTTGAACATACAAAAAACATCCTCCTACGTTTTTATATGTTAAAGAGGAACACCAGAGCTACTCATTTTGAAAATTTGAAGCTGATGTTAGGTGGTCCTTTTTCAGAAATACTTGCCAAATTTTGACATTATTTTTTCTCTTTTTCTCTTTGATGGTGAAATTCATATGCTTAACCCCACTTGAACAGTTCAGTACTACAATGTTTTAAATGTTACTAATTCTAAGATTGTTTTAGAGAAAACCATTTTCAAATAGCTTCAATATCTCCAGAAAAGATCTAGTGGTTTCAGTACTTTAATTCGAGTGTGGACTTAGGTGCTTTTTGCACAAAACCTCCAAAATTCGAATGGCTCCTACAGCAGTCCCCTTTGAGGTAGAGCTGTAAAATTTGACGGGTTTGCTATGTTTGGATACCACAACATTTATACAAAATTTGAAGAAAATCTAAAACACATGAGCCACCTTGATTGGTTGATTTCATATGGAATGGCCCTATTGCGTTATCTAGAAGTTGTGTTTTAGGAACATAACATGAAGGAAGTGTATCAGCGGCCGGAGTGTGTCATCTCGCCGGAGAGTATGTCAGTGAGATTAAGTAGATTCAGTACACTGCGTCTGCATAATTGTATGTAGAGTGGAGTAGTAGCTTTGTTATATGTATATACCTTCACATAACTCCAGATAACTTCCATACTTTTCATTACAACAATTGTTATAGTAGTAGTTGTAAACTTCAACATAAACGCAAAAAGAAATGTATACTTTTGTTACATTATTCTCGAAAATAAGAACATAGACTATAAAAAGATACCATAAGTATATTCTTGTTTAAAGAGCAGGTAAAAACGCAAAAAAAAAATACATATTTAAACAAATCTAATATCACAAAAAGAAATATTATTATTATTGATAATAATGATTATCATTCAAACATTTTATATAGATAAACGTACGGATTTTTTCTTCATTGTGGCTGTAACAAGGGTAGAACAGAGGAAGGGGTATATATCTAAAACACTGAAAGAGATAAAGGGAAGTCAACAGGAAAGAGCTCAAGATGTAACGAACTCCTCTGTTGTTTACAAGACTGTCTTCAATGGGACAATTAGCAAAGGATAAAGTAAACAAGAATTTCATAGGACGAATATTTTAAAAGTATTTAAATTCAATGTCTGCCCATCGGCTATAACTCCATTAGGCCGAGTCCAGTACTTTTGCTGGTATCCCAAACACCTGGGCAGATGGAACCTAACTCACATATCAGTCAAGATGCCTTAGTTGGTAAGCCTGTGGAGCACTAAAACAACCTCTTGCTGTGGAGTTGATACACATAAATTCTTCATTTTAAGATTTATCATTATCGTTTAGGATGTGTTGCCCAGAGAATACTATATATTTATGATGTTACAATTCACTATATATCACTATGTACTGCATGAGCAAAGAAAGGGAAAATCACTGATCATGTGAGTTAGAAAATCGTTAAATTGACTAAAAGTACCAATTAAGCAGTTTGATGTAATAAGGGCATGTGCGAGGTTACGCCCACTTTGAATCAAACACATAAGTGGCATTTGCCGTGCTTGCTTAGCCTCCTGTCAAAATTTCAACTCTATATCTAGATTATGGAGGTCAGGGCAGCTCTGAATTAAGAACAATATCAGCTTGAGTAGCGTGAAAACATCGTTTGTCAACTGATAACACTGCTTCTATCCCTCCAAAAGCTGTTTATTTCCCTCCAAACACCCATTGCAGTCATGTACCGTCAGACAAAGGAAACAAAATGCTGCATATTACATTGTTTTATGTAATAAAAACATTACTTAAATTTTCAACATCGTTTTTCTCAAAATGCATATTTCAGACTTATGCAGTTATTGCATCAAAGTGTTCAATTCTAGAACAATTCAGTGAAATAAGTTCGTAAATCTTTGTGTCTATTCATATACCTATTCTAATTCGAACATCTCTTTCATTCTCCAGAGGGGAGGATCTTACTTATCATAATTAGTATTGGTTGAAATTAAAATTGAAGCATGTAGAAAAGTTCGTATCTGTAGGGATTCAAACTCAGGTTGCTTTATAGAAATCCAATGTGGTAACAAGTTGCCTACGCTGCTCACTCACTTCGTGTATAAAAACTGTTAGCTAGTTACAACGCTATGACTTAAGTACAGGCGAGCTAATCAGGCCTGTGAGAGTGAACGATCATTAGTTGAACTAACTAGTTTCCATAATCTAATTTTGTTGTTTGGGTAATTGTTATTGTAAATAATAACAATTACCCTCGTATATTATTGCTTTATTAACCATCATTCCAACTCAATAATTTCACAGATTCAACCAGTCTTACTCCAGTTATCGTGACGTATACAAAAAATGTGACTTTTGCGAAAAATACACCTATATAGTCTGGAGGAAAAACCCTACTTTTGGACTAAACCAAAAATTTCAGTATGTCTAATGTTTTTCAGCGGTTTTTAGCTCATTTGAGGGTGCTGAATCTGAATCTGCCGGGTGTACAAATGTACACCTTGAGCATTTTGAGTAATTCAAGATAGCGGCCAATATGGCGGCTGTAAAAGCGATAGGAATATTTTTGTATATTTTATCAAGATAGGTATCAAATTATATGTTTTTTGGGTTTCAGATTCCAATAATAAAGTCAAAAATGTTATGAAATTGATACAAATCGAGATATTAAATATGGCGCCCAATATGGCGGCTGCAAAAGAAGTTTATGTTGTCATTTCTGACACCTATTTTCGAAAAAAAATATTTACTGACATGAATAATAATAAATCGTAAAATCTTAATTTTGTGCTCACAGATAGCAGCATTTTCATAGAATTTAGGAAAAATATGTCAGAAACAAAATAAGAGATACTTCCAAGTGAAATACTAGAACGATTTATGAAAGGCGAACATGTTCTGCGTCACAAATCAGGTATCTGGGATCCTATATGGTCAGACATGTTCCTTGAGAATACATTTATGCGTTATGGCCCTGGACCAGGAGGAATAATCGGACTTACACTAAATCCATCAGCTGTGAAGTGTAGGGCTTTCGGCCTTCACACCTGCAGTCGTTTAGTAAATGACATTTATGTCATGAGGGATGCTGGACGAGATATGGAAATAACTAAGCATAGGGAAGGAATGCCATCTCGAGTAAAAGGAGATGCTGCAGACCGAATTAAGTTAAAGGAAAAGCTGTCTCATTGTATAGATCCTCTGAAGACCGATGATCACCCCGAAAAAGTATTGTGAATATTGTGAAAGGGAAAACTTGTTCTCAGAAAGTGAATGTTGATAATGCTGTTGAGATAGGTGGGAAGGCGTTGTGTTCTTACGAAGAAAAACTACCAACTGGTTTTCACGATCCAATCTAAACAACGGTTCGTAATGTTTCCTGCGATGACGTCAAAAGAACAGCTAGTATTGGTGTCATTGACACAGAACTCTTGTACATGCGTGCAATGTGTCTCACATCTACAAGAGATATTGATGCTAAAGGAGTGATTTCATATGAGCTTGCCGCTGTCCTCACATCTTTGTTTGATGAATATGGGACTCCCAGGTCCTGCAAAAGTAAGTCAAAACTGAAACAAATATTACAGGTAGAGAAGTCTATGAGATCGTACAGCACGAAGATGCTGTCATACTTGGTTGTGCTGTTTTGTGGGTGATCAACTGGCCATCTAACGGAACTGTTCTTGACTTCATAAAATTGTATTGGTCATACGTGCTTGAAAAATTGAACAAATGCAACGTGTACCTGATATTTGACAAATACAAGGAGTACAGCACCAAAGGAGAAATAAGAAGCGTCAGAACACGATCAACATGTAGCAGGTATCATAAATTGTCTTTCAACACGCCCTTGCCCTTCCAACAAGTTATGCTGAATGTTACGAAGAATAAGGTACAACTAGTACAGCTGATCTGCAAGTATCTAATGACAGAAGGGTTGCCATCAGATTTCACCAAAAGCCTATTCATCACTGGACCAGAAGATGTTACAACAGAAATAACTGCTGATTGTATCAAGGAACGTCCATATATAAAAAACACTCACGAAGAGGCTGATGTCATAATTATCACACTAGTAGTGATGGTAGCCAATCAGCTGGACAGAAATTGTACAATAAATGTAATTAGTGATGACACGGATGTTTTTCTCCTCCTGATGCACCACTACCACACACAAAAACTTACTGTAACATTTTTATGGAGGCAACTCAAAGTCATAAAGGAGTTATTGACATTGGATTGTCTGTGCCCAAACACTGTGGTATTGTTTCAAACTTACTAGCACTTCATTCTCTTTCTGGCTGCGATACAGTTCCTACTCTTTATGGTATTGGAGGCGCGGTGGCTCAGTGGTAGAGCGTTTACCTCCGGTATTTGAGGTCCCTGGTTCTATCCCAGCTCGCGCCGTGTGGACTTTGTGGTGTTTGTGTGTGTGAAAATGTAAAAAGAGCTCATTTCCAGGCTTGTATTTGGAAACAAGCAGATAAACCAGACCCACCAGACATGGATCCGACACATTTTGGGTGGTATCGTGATGAGTTGAACAAAAATTGGAACCAGTTACTGTACCACCGGGAAATGTGATGGCACCGAAAGACATTTTGAAGATGGTGAGTTGCGGCTGTTCTTCTGAAAACATGTGTAAAGGACGTTGTGGCTGTGTGACAAATCATAATAGCTGCACTGACTTCTGCAATTGTGAAGCCTCTAAACGATGCCAGAATATCAGAACGATGTGTATATCTTCACACGTCAATACTAGGAATCTGGAAGACGAAAACATGGATACTTCTTCTGACGAAGACTGACAAGTGACTGATGTGTGATATTTATTATTTTGTTGCGGAGTAACATAGAAACATTGGCATTTTGTATTGTAAATGTACATATTTCGCATTAATGTGGCCAGCAATATAATTCTTGATTAAGAAAACGCCCAGGAAAAAAATATAAGAAAATCTTCAAACATAAGCTTGTGTTGTTTGTTTTCTTTTGCACACAGAAAGGAATGGTTTTGTAAATAAGTATAGAGAAGCCCAAAATGTGGGGAAAATATGTTCTGGAGCGCAAACAAGGTGAGTTGCGGTAACGGAGAAAGCATCAACACCCAATCCAAAATTTCAGTGTATCAGATATTGTTCTAAGTATGTACCTAGCTCGAGGGTCGCGAATCTGAATATTCCATATTGAATATATTGATTTCTATCAATTTCATAAGATTTTTGAAGTAACTATTCAAATCTGCAATCCAAAAAAAACATATAATTTGATACTCATGTCGATACAATACTCCAAAAACATTCTTGTCAATTTTACGGCCGCCATATTGGGTGCCATATTGAATACCTCGATTTGTATCAATTTCATAACATTTTTGACATTATTATTGGAATCTGCAACCCAAAAAACATATAATTTGATACCCATCTTGATAAAATATACAAAAATATTCCTATCAATTTTACAGCCACCATCCTGGCCGCCATCTTGAATTACTCGAAACGCTCAAGGTGTACATTTGTACACCCGGCAGATTCAGATTCAGCGCCCTCAAATTAGGTAAAAGCCACCGAGAAACATTAGACATACTGAAAATTTTAGTTTCGATGGATTTCCTCCAGACTAATAGGTATACACTGGAACATACGTAACTTGAAATTATTCACAAAGAGCTCAGTCGTATCTGGTTGTAAGCTCATGCTGGTGTAAGTAACAACACGAAACAAACTTAGAGCAGGGTAGGGAATAGTCGAGTGATTTGGGTTAATCACGTGTTCGTGTTCGAGTTCTGTAATAGGTTCATTTTTTGCTATTAATCCATCCCGAGACTGAACCAATTTCTTCGAATAATCCTTTATTAGTTATATTCTTGTCAAATTAAAGTTGGAAACAATTTTATATCAACTATAAATGTAAAACTGCCTATGTACGGTCTAAAGTGGAATATGCAGCGATAATATGGGGTTCTAATAGTAAGAAATATATAAATAAAATCGAAAACATTCAAAATAAATTTGTGCGCTTTTTGACATATAAAGAAACAGGTATATATCCAAAATTTGAGAACTACGAAGGTCTTCGAAACAAATATTTATTACAATCTCTTGAAAGCAGAAGAAGTCATTTCATATTATCTTTCTTACATAAAATAATTCATGGTGCAATAGATTCAGAATATTTGTTATCAGAAATCAAAATTCGCGTCCCACATAGAGCAACGAGACCCCATAATGACATATTCCATCTTTCAGCGCAAAGGACTAATGCATTAGATGTATCGCCTATCAGAAAAATGTGTATATTGTATAATACACAAGAACACCCAGATATAGATATTTTTAGTTACAAACAAAATTTTCATTCTACATAAATTTGTTGTATCCTGTATATCGTGCTATTTGTATTTTAACGTATATTTTACTTTCATATTATTATTTTATTATATGTGTATCTCAGAGTGTATTATAATAGAATTGAGGTCATATTAGTATGTTATTATATATGTATTTTAAAGTGTATTAAATACAGTTTACAATAAGGGAAAACTGTAATTAGGCATTTGCCTGTTGTTTTTCCGAAATAAATAAAATAAAATAAATAAAATAAAAGGATATAGCTAAAAATAGGATATTAAGTATCTCCACCATTAAATTATTATTCTCTCGAATTCAAGGTATCAGGTAGTTTTCGCTAGGAGCTTAGGTGGTTCGGATCCCACGTTCAGTTGTGAGTCCACGCCTCACGTAGGCTAGTCTACATAATGGAAGCCAAACACTAATTAATCAACTGTCTGATTCGTAACATTAAAGCATTTCACAAATTCTTATTAACAACTAGAATCGTTCATTTGTTTATTCCTATCCATTTTAAAATGATATCAAAATTTTTGTGGAAATCAAATTATAATTGCCGTATATAATACCGATTTACGTGATTGGAAAGTGCTTAACACGAATTAAGAGTCGAACACTGAATTGTATTTAACTTTGAAGTCCTTTCTTATATATGCTCTTATCCAGAATCAGAGATTTTCAAAAGGAAACGAGTTTTTAGTACTTTACTACTACTACTACTACTACTACTACTACTACTACTACTACTACTACTACTACTAATAATAATAATAATAATAATAATAATAATATTATTATTATTATTATTATTATTATTATTATTGAAAAAAGAGAAAACTGCTTTCCTCTTATATATGTTTCTTCCATTCGTCTTGTTTGAACTTCTTAAGTAAGAACGTTTTGTAAGTTTTTATGTCATCCATTGCCCTCACGATGAAAAAGGCGTCATTCTTAACAATTTATTTTATTCTCTTATTTGCAGTTTGGCACACTGATATATTTGTAACGATATTGAATTTGGGTCGAACGCCTTTCTAATTCTCAACCACTCCAACGCCAGTGTTTTTCGGGTTGCCTGCTATTGCAAGGAAGGGAGAATTGCAGGTGGTAATGCACTTTTGAAGTTGTCCATTCAAGCACATCCATAGTTCTCGAGATACCTTAGATAAATAGTGACTTCCCGATGCCGTTTAGCTCTGATTTAAGTCCCATTTGAACCCAGGGAAGTGAGGTAATTTTACTGAAGTTGACCCATATTGGTGTCGAGCCATTAGTTTTCAGCGTCGCTAGGTTCTGATGCCGTTTAACTCCAAGTTCAGTCTCAAGTGGTGGCAAGACCCGCCTTAGCCTTTTTGTGGGAAGTGGAAGAGGAAGATATAAAAATTATAATAAAAGACTGATTTTAGTGTCGAATCCATAGTTTTCGGGGTCGCTTACATAAAGAGTGGGTGTAACCCCAGATGCCATTTAAATTCGAGTTCAGCCCGCAATAGCAGCATGAAGGGGAGAGTGAAAGTGTTTGATGCATATTGTTTCTTCCACGCACACGTTAGTATTACGGAAATAACTGTGCACAAATAACAAAATGCTGCGCAACGTTATAATGTTTGAAACATAATGTTACGGCATTTTCAAACGCGGGTGTTTTTTTTTCTTTCTTCCAAATAACCGCTTTATACCATGCATATCTAGTAAGATTTGCAAATCTGGGAGAAGGAAAATTGAATATGAATCTTAATTAAATTATTACGGAGATGTAAATTTATGTGACAGTTGTAGACAAGGACAATGTCAGAAAATGTCTTACGAACATTTTGCATGGCTAAAGAAGAACACACAAAGAGGCTGAATCCTACCAGTTGTTACTGTAAGGAATGGGTTCTATTTTGAGGTACTCGTTCGTTCTTAAAATAGGATTAAAATTTAACAAATTGTGACCACTTCACGAATCGAATAACAAACTGGACTTTGCATTAGACGCTGGGAGAAAAACCTCTTGAAAGCATGATCTCCCAAGACTTGATGTAAATTTTCCCTAATTTTCACAAGGACATTTTCAGCTTTAAAGAGATTGTGTTGAACTACAGATATAGGTGAGGGGACTAACTTTAACTAAGCACCCGGCATAGTGAGAGGCGAGGGAATTCACTTCATGTAAGGACCCGAATATTGAGAAGTGCAGAGACTCACTTTAATCAAAAATCCAGTTCAAATACGTACAGAACGGAGTTTCAAATCGATCAGCAACCTTCTCGCAGTAACCGCAACCAGCTATGATTGTTCGTGGCTAACTGCAGAGTATTTCAAACCGGATTTTTTTTTTTTTTTTGTAAATTGTAATCACCATGTTGGATCCGCTGTTCTCACCTTTTTTTTTAAATGTTGACGTCAGATTTTGAATCATCCCTTGACGGTACGCTTTCTTCTATATTAAATTATTGCTTTCTGCCTATGCATAGAGACTACCCCTAACGTTCAAATGTGGTTTCTACACTTATACTTGCAACATTTCCAAAATATTTAACAAAATACGTGTCGATTATTTTTCGATGTCCTAAAAGTGTGCAAAGTTTCAATCAAATCGATGAGTTACACTTCCGTAAGTCTCCTTAAAGAAATGTTCTCAGTCTCCGGGTTACGATCGGAGCACATAATAAGAAAAAACAACGAGCGTTACCTTTTCCAGGATGTCAGTACATTAACAGATGAATAACTAACTATTAATCCAAACTACTCGACTGTATCTTACACTAACTCAAATCAGCTTTCTGTAGTGGTTTTCTGTTAAACAGTATACTTTTTTGCAGTTAAATATGATTCAGTTTGCGAAACGAAATTGGAAGTTTCACTTCGTGCAATATACAAACGTATTTTTCGCACAACTCACATTCTCTTTTGCGTCAGCATAGCTGATGTAAAGTATGTATTAATAGAATATGTAATATAATAAGATTAGACTGATCGTTAATAATAATGAAGCACTCAAAGAATTACAATAACAGTTACCTCATAATAAAATTTTATGAAGAAAATTAATTAACCTATTATCATCTTTTGATACAAACATTAGTGTCTACTCGAGACTTATATGAATTTGAATCTCGTGGAAATGATAAGCGTAAATAACTGGATGTTACATTGAATTTGTATGCAGAATACAGAGATTTGTATTTCGGGGGTCAAAACTTTTCAATTTCAGTTTAAATTTGTAATCATCGTATGATCATCAAAATATTCTCAGTGGAAAAGGAAGGTTAACTGGAGTAAAATCATGAATGGAGACAATGGTATACGTACTTATGCCCTTCAGTTGCTCCAGATTGGATATTCTCAGTCTATTTCAACCACAGTAATCAGTGCTTTTGTGATTCTCGTGTACAATACGTAGTGAAATAGTACATTATGGGCATAACGAGTTATATTTTTGATATACGGCACTGATTCTACAATACGCTCTAAACAATCGACATTATTCTTCAAATAAAAAAGTTATTCGTGTATCAACTGCAGAACAAGAGCCTGTTTCAGTGCTCCAGTCGTTGGCTGGTTGAAATGTTGCGTGTAAGTCGGGTCTCATCGGTCCAGGCTTTGGTGATACTAGCAAGAGCAATTGACTCTACGTATTATTAGTATAGTAGTCAGAGGAATACTGCAAATGATATAATTGTAAGTTTGGATAAGAGGAAAAAAGCATTTCTTTCGTTATAAACATTAAATGGTTGTTAATTTGTTTCATTTCTCCTCAGATACATGGTGTGCGACGGATTAAGTTTCTTGGTGACTGTTATTATTGCGTATGTGGAGTTCCACAACCAAATCCATACCATGCGAAAAATTGTGTTGAACTTGGGCTTGACATGATTAACATAATTAGAGAAGTACGGTTAGTAGCAAATTACTTATATATTTATATGTATAAAGTATTCTTGAAAAGAGTGAGTAAGCATATAATCTGTGCTCCGCAATTTTCGTTTGATTAAGTGCTATATATAGCGTTTGTGAATTGTATCTGTGTATATGTGTGGGCAGAAAGAGAGGTGCTTCCGGAACAGTTTTTTTCTCACAAACGATATCTCTCACTATTGAGGTATTTTTATGGTTTAAACTTTGATACTATGATATATTTTCTTTCTAATTCGTTATAAAATCCGTTACATTGTTATTCTGAACAGATTTAAAATTTTCTATTGTTTAAGTTATTAAATTTTTTTTCTGTTGATCAACAATGTTGGATGGAGTCGGTTCAGGAACATAATCCTGAATTGTATTTGTACAGCGTGGCGGCCGACCAGCAAAGGCTTGATCAAAGTTATGATGACGGAAACCATTTAATCTCCAATGATGCTTCTTGCCAGGAGAGTCATAATATAGAGGAAGTTTCTGACATTAGAAGCGTGTCAGTTACAAGCAATGATGAATTAGTTAATTTTTCATACGATGAAAAATATGTATCATGCCCTCATTGTGAAAAACATCTGGCTAATCAAAGAGGACTTGCTATCCACATTAGCAAAAGTCATCAGACTCTCCATAAGAGAAATAAGCCTTCCATACCAAAACAGAAGTCATCTCTAAATTATAATCCTTCTTCATCAAATGGAATTGAATGTGATAATTACAACGAAAAACATCTAATTTCCGACTTCCGCAATCTAATAGCCGAACTAAAGTCCTCTGTTCCTTTACTAAGAAGAATCCCAAGAGGTGCTTGGTCATCTGTAGCTACCCCTCTCTATGATGTCATCCGTCGTATTGTAAACAGAAACGACCTAGACGCATGCATGGATCTCTTATTATTCCCGTATGCAGTACTCAATGTTCCGTCACAATCAGGTCAAGTTAAAAACTTTATTAACCTGGGTCAGGCAACGAGATTGCGAATGGGATAATCCTCACCCCATGATTATTAAAAAAACACAAACGCAAACTTCAACATTCTTCTGACCCAACATCCTTTAACACCAAAAGAGTCGAAGACAAACTCAACGATGGAGACATAAGAGGTGCAGTCAGATTATTAATTTCTGAAGATATCATCGCCACACCCAATGCATCTGTTTTAGAAGCACTTAAGGAGAAGCACCCTTCACATTCAGACACCTTTTCATTACCAGACCCTCCTAAAGATTACCCTAATATACCAAGAGTTTCAGTTTCTGAATTACGATACGCTGCAAAATCCTTCCCATCTGGATCAGCTGTAGGTATTGATGGTCTCCTTCCTTCGATTCTTCAGGATCTACTTCTACATCATGAGTCAAATTCAAAAGAAAGATTAACTATGATGATTCTAGAATTACTTCATTTAATCCTTTCAGGTAATGTACCTCAGAAAATAAGACCAATCTTTTTTGGAGCATTACTTATTGCGCTTAATAAGAAGCCCGGTGGAATTGACCAACTGCAATGGGAAACATTTGGAGAAGAATATCAGCAAAAGTTATATGTTCCAGAATTAAAGATTCCGTCGTAAGTTTCCTTTACCCAAGTCAATTGGGAGTATGCGTTCCCAATGGAGCCGAAACCGCAGCACATGTAGCTCACATTTACTTTTCTACTCCCCATTCACAACAAAAGGCTTTTCTGAAATTAGATTTTCGTAATGCTTTTGATGAACTGAACCGACACGCAATGCTACTCAGGATTAAAACTAGTTTTCCATCGATTTATCACTATGTCTATCAATGCTATGCGCAACCAAGTAACCTATTTCTAGGTGATAAGATTATACTCTCGCAACGTGGAGTGAAACAAGGCGATCCTTTAGGTTCCGCTTTGTTCGCCATGACAATTCAGTCCATAGTGTCTAGGATTAACAGTGAATTAAACATCTGGTACTTAGATGATGGTACTATATCAGGAGATCCTGACACAGTTTTAAGTGAGCTACACAATATTCGAAGTATGGCAGCAGACACCGGGCTACATTTAAATTTTATGAAGTGTGAATTAGGATTTTTAGGAACTTCGCAAGATTAAGTGGAAGTGTTATATTCACAATTTTAAAATTCAGCACCGGGAATACAATATATCACAACCTCTTCAGCCTTTCTACTTGGTGCAGCCCTTTCACCTGAGGCAACACGTAATCTGTTAGTCGAAAAAACTAAAAAAAAAAAAAAAAAAAAGATTTTTTTGTCACGTCTGGTCCTAATATCAGCACATTCAGCTTTTTATCTCCTCCGTGCGTCGTTCTCCATACCAAGAATAATCTATTTCTTACGCTGTTCTACTTCTTGGCGAGAAGTCGATTAACTAGAGAAGTTTGACACCGTTCTGAAATGTGGACTGGAATCGTTACTCAACTGTAACCTAAATAGCAACGCATGGATACAGGCCTCCCTTCCAGTTGATTCTGGAGGTCTAGGTATTTGTCGGGCTTTTGATTTGGCGTATCCTACATTTTTAGCGTCATTCTATGGATCCCGGTATATCATTGAGAGACTCCTCAACCAACTGAACGAGCCTCACATAGAATCTGATGCCCAACACTGCATATCTGACTGGTCTAACCGAGTCGGTTTAAGTCCTCCTGAAATAACGGACAGAAGTTCGCAATCAGTTTGGGACAAGCCAATCATCAAATTATATCAATCAGTGTTATTACAAGAAGCAAACAGTCAAGAGGATAAGGCTAGGCTTCTCGCCTCCTCATCACCAATTTCAAGTCCTTGGTTACAGGCATTACCTTCACACAACCTAGGGCTGCCCCTTCCAAACGAAAGTTTTCATATTGCAGTTGCACTTCACCTAGGAGTAGACGTCTGTGAATCACACAACTGCTCTAAATGGGGTGCACCAGCCAGGCAGAATGGTCTACACGGACTGTCTTGTATAAGTAAATCCGGAAGACATGTGAGGCATTCGAACGTGAATGACATCATGTGGAGAGCACTCACATCGGCAAACGTTCCATCTGTTCGTGAACCTGCGGGGTGTAACAAATCTGATGGCAACAGACCAGATGGCATGACGCTGGTACCATGGAAGAGGGGGAAGGATTCTTCTCTCGGATTTCACCTTCTCTGACACTTTCGCGTCATCTAATCTCACTCTTTCTTCATCTCGAGAAGGAGCTATTGCAGCCCGCAGAGAATGCGAGAAAAGAAGAAAATATAAAGATCTACTCGATAGATAAATGTTCGTGCTAGTAGCCTTTCAATCGAGCGGCACTTGGGGCGTCGAAGGGCCCAATTTCATCAAAGAAGTAGGCCAACGCATTGCACACGTTACTGGTGACAAGCGGGCTACTACTTTTCTGATACAACGTATCAGCATAGCAGTTCAGTGAGGAAATGTGGCTTCCATTTTAGGTACATTACCTCCTGGAAAATTATTAGAAGAAGTTTTCCTTTTATAACTAACTGTTCAGAATTTGCTGTTTTGTACATTTTGTACACACATCTGGGTCATACTTGTACAACAGAGCATCTAAAAGAGGTGAATATTTGTAATCTGGAGGTGTTCAAAGGATGTCGATAATGTGTAAAGTGTCCTACTGTGTGTAATTTAAGTTTTGAACAGGTCTTTAAACACAAGTGTATAAATATTAATAATTTTTTTTTTTCGTTAAACGCTTAAGAAAAGTTCACAATCAAAAAAATTAAGAAGTTCAATAAATTTTTTGTATCTTAAAAAAATAGAACAAAAATATAGTGATCTTTTACTTAATCGCGCATGAGCTCCCGCGACGCCATTGTGGAATTCATTATTATACTCCAAATGAATAATCGAAATCGAAGCACCTGTGATTTACGGACTGTAATATTTGCGAGTTAGTAACAGTGAATACTCGTGTACCTCAACTGATGTGTGATGTGCGTTCGATGTTGCATCTGCATTTTGCGTTAAATAAAAGTTAAAGTAAATGTTACGAGGCAGCAGATGTGTACTTAAGCGTACACAAGTACGTGGGTACTCTATTGATTCCAACGTATTGAATTTTACTTGGAGTAGGCGGTTCCTAATAGGAGTTCTGCAAGTTTCCGATAGGAGTGCCTAAAGACAAGGTTATAAACACTTTCCAGTTAGAATACTGAACATAAGGTAAAGTCAATTTTAATTTGCTTCTTGGTCGTTCTACGAATTTATTTTCCCTGTAGTAAATATTTCACGATGCATTCTTGTAGGAATGAGGTCGAACTTTTAATTGATTTTGCAGCTGCAACATTGGTAATGTCCATCTTCTGTTTGAGCAATAGACAACAGAGAAGATAATAATATTATTCTTGAGGTACCCCCATGCTCCAAAAAAGTTGCGCGCATACTGTAAATCACGAATTTTCGCATTTATTCCATTTCCTTACATTTATGGATACAATTCTGTTATTAGTGAGTGGAGATAATAGAAGGCAATCAATCTAAGGAGATATTTCCACATAATATAATAAAATAATAGAAATATGAGCAAAAAACGAAATTATGCTTGGTTTTGTGTATATTGGCGAAATGCTTTCGAGGGAATTTTGCAGTAGCGCAGCACGATTGCGCAGAGAATTTCAAATTGGCAGTCGCTGAATTGAATGATTGAATTGGGAAGTGGATGAAAATATTGCATTTATTGGTTTAAACAAAGTGTCTACATTGTCTATAGGGATGCGCACGAGACAAGATTTGTGGCTGTCTCGTCTCGAACATGTGCTGTAAAAGTGATGTCTCGACTCGAATTTTGTCAGGAAAATCCTGTCTCGACTCGTCTCGTGCGCATCCCTAATTGTCTACCAAATATAAATTAGCTTTTGTATCCAAGATATCATACGGAAATATAGAACAAACTCTTGTCTATTCTCTCCATATATATATATATTCTATATTCTCTTGTCTTGAAGTTAGAAGTGACATCTGCCATAGCTTTAGAATTTATTTGTTAAGAAAAAGGGAACAAGCAGAAAGCAGTTCCCGTGGATAGGTGGCAGTACCCGTGGTGGACTAGTAGTTCTTATACTATTCTGACACCAGATTGAATCCCATTGCATTCCATTTTTCTTACAAAACATAATAGGAAGTGTACAATTCATGTTAATAAGAATATTCTTTCGTCGTTGTCCAACAAAGACGTGGCAGCGTTGCATTTTCTTTAACATTGGGCTCTATACGAGTGTAGAGCCCAAATGGTTGCTCCAATTTCGAAAATTCCAACACTTAAAATTGAAAACACATACTTTCCAACAACACTGCTCACTTATCATGTTTTTGTATCTTCAATAGTTACCGAGATGTCCTATGCAAACGGAATTAAGGGACACCCTATATATATATCCCTGTCGAGGAATTAGGCATGAATGACTCCCATATTGTCTACTAACTCGTGCCATTGGGTCGGGAAAAGTACGTTCCTCCTCAACACTGTCATACCAGGTGCATGAATCACCAAGAATAGAGCTTAAACTGCCGCCTCTACCGGGAAAGAGGCTGACTTTGGGTTGTCCTCTCAGTGGAGGCTAATACTTGCTGTTGAGTTCGAGTAGAGTAATTTTCAGTCGTGTTCGTAGCACCTCGGCAAGTACGGGTTGTTCAATCTCCGTGACGAGTGAATTTGAACGCACCTCAGAGGAGGGTTCAGCCTTCCCAATGACTTTGTATGTCAAATCAGACAATCTACATCACCTATAAGGTCCGCTAATGTACGATGTATCTCTGTCTAACTAGAGAAAGGTAAGATCTAGAGCCTCATGCGATCTCAGTAGTGCTTGCTCCAGCAAGGACCCTTCAGTGTACTCAGACAGTTAACACCAGCTATTGGGTTCGGTAAGGTGAAGAGTATCTCAGACGAAACTAAAGGAAGTCTCGTATTGCTTGGACTTTTCTACTGCAACCTTTTTCTAACGGCGACCTGCGAATGCCATTGGGTTTCGGAGGAGGGGTACTTATGTGATACATAAGCATATAAAATGATACAGTCCCGTATTGTTTGAACAATCCTGCCGAGGGAGATTTGTGGTTATAACCCTTCCCAAATGGCAACTTACAAGTGCTATTGTGTCCTAGTGAAGAAGAGCTATGGTAACACGATACCTCTGCACTTGTTTGAATGTCGTGAGGTAGGCAGGGCCCGAATATGAATCCAAGCCGTCAATGGTTACCGAGTTTGGGTTTGACTCTGCCATCGTGTCGTAATAGTGTGAGACCCGGTACGTTAATACTTTTTTGCTAAAGTGGTGTGACCTTGCTTTAAATGCTCGAGCAATATACACGGAACAGTACGATAGATTCCCACTCGCTATGGGAGAATTTATTATTAGTACTGGGAGAGACTCTGACTTGAGTCTCTCACGCAGTCGGCGTATTACACTTTCGAATTTTTGATATGGCTTTAAATGTTGCGTAACACGTAAGACACGGGAAAAGATTGTCAGTATAATGGAAATTCCGCACTTTCAGTGCTAACATGTGCCGGTTTTAATTTACCAGGCACCAGTATAGGAGTCATATCACTATGTGAGTTAAGTAAATGGCCGGTAGAGCACAAGCCAACAACGGCAGTCAGAATTTCAAGGGCATTTTGTACTGGGAGAACGTTTTTGAAGGAAAATTCTCAATTTTCAGTAAAGGAGCTTGACAAGGAAAGGAAGTGAAGTAAATTCTTGTATTTAATAGTTTATAGATTGTCTGATTGTCTGTCAAGCACATATTAGCTTTTGTGATCAAAATATCCAGGCAAACAAAAAACTCTTATCCTGATGTTTGAACTAACACGCTAAGGCTGAAACTACACAATGTAAGATGGAAATTATTTCAGCGGAGTCCCACATAAGGGGAACTAGAAATTCATACAACATTTTCTCACCATATCGAGTCCTATTCTCTCTTTGTTCCTTCTTTACCTTTTCTTATACAGCAATACAATACATGTTTCAATTTCATAATCAAAAGAACTGAATAAAAAGGGAGTAATTCTTTTCAAATTTCTTCGTGTAATCTGCACTCTACTCGGAAACAGAATGTCATCGAAATTATTATTGTTTTCAGTTTGTGTACTTGTTTGTTTTCTCCGTTTGTGCCCGTTATTGCACAGCAGATTAACTTCGAACGTGGACAAACCCTTGCAATTCTCATAAAACGAACGTTCAACAGTCCAACATGTAAATTTGCGCATGGCTATCCTTGGAAAATTGTATAATTGCCCAAGAAGAGCATTTGGACTATATGATATACATAATTATGTAAATTGTTTATTTGTTAACCGCAATAACGAGTCCTGTCAGCGAAATCATAGGGTGCATGGAACATTAGCTAATTGTGTGCCTCACAGAGCCGAAGTAATGTTTCACGGTAGTGAAGATCAGTATCCAAATTACCACAGAGAAGGTGCTATATTTAACCGCAATCATATAGTGACCCATTTCAATGATAATAACTAAAGGATCCTCGATAATACTTCTTTAGTGGTAAAAGAAAATGTCAGTACCGTATATTGTCAAATTTCACTGCTTTCTGTTGCTTCAGGTAGTTTAAAACTCTTGGCTGTTTGCCGAAATGAAATACATAAACTATTTACTTTTTACTTCTTCAAATTTTACACTATCAACCACCACAGCATATATATTCTTTCCCCTGTCTCACCGTTACGCAGTTTAACTTTTATTTTGCCAATATGATTATATCCAGTCCTATTTCTATGCTCTTCAATGTGTTGTGGGATCAGAATTTGGGTGTAAAAGTTATACTAACTATATATCACGAAGTCATGAATGAATTTGTAAATGCCTTATGTTCTACAACTACAATGTAAGATATTTAAACATATACTCAAACACACTCTGAAAGGTATTTCAGGCAGTATATATTTAATTCAGTTATTGGTGCTAGGTCTATTCATTTAATGCATTTGAAGACTACAAGAGGGAAAGAAGGCAATTCAGTTTTTTCTTATAATTTACACATTGCAAATCTAAATTGTAAAATCGAATGATATTTTATTCTTATTTATGTATGTGTTTATGACATGTATTATGAAACAAGCATATTTATCTGTGCCTGAAAATGAAACATCGAAAAGTTTCATTCAATAACAATGCAAAATTTATAGAAATGCGAGATAATTTCTTCATGTAAGTCTTTTAGAATTATGAGACGGTAAACAAATTCACTTTATAAAGTTTAGTCAGTGCTGTTGTCATTGTTTCTGCGTCTTACGTCCATGTGAATTGCTTACGTAGTGTACTTGAGCTTCTCTTGAGCAGAACACTTTCAATTCCTGAAGATCTTGGAACTTTTCTGTGTTATTTGTAGAAATCCTTCGTAAGTTCTGGGAGGGTGTACAAATTCATTACTTAGCAGAACAGGTACACCATCTCTCTGTTTTTAATTTCTGCGTAGTACTGTGGAAGTCCGTGTTGCATTGGAGTGTTCTCTATGCATGATAAGGCTGGGATGGACTACATCAACTTTCACCTCCGTAATTGATTTAGTTGGAATGAGTCATTTCCTGAGGTAATAGTTCCAAGGAATCCGCTCCAGTCTCTGATCATTCTGTCATCCACTTCTACAACTACAAAGTGTTCCGATTTGACACGTGCCCTTTGGAACACTGCAATCCAGTCTTTAGGAAATTTAGTAAGTCCACCTATACAGTACGAGATAAATCCTAGGAAATGTCTGACGATTTGTCTTCGGAAAAATGTTATGACATATCTCGTAGGAAATTCTACCATTTCGCGCCATACACGTGAAGATTTTTCCTGTCTGACCGAATGATATTTATCAATATTATGATATAATTCTATTTAATGAAAATACAAAATTGAAGAATTACTATGCTAACTACACTGCACACCCTACTGATATTAATATCAAATGCTATATTGTGAAATTGGATACCTCTAAAAATAAAATAAAAAAGTATAAAAGTCAGAAGGGTGCCGATGTACTTTTGGCGCACCACATTTTAGAAGATTTACAAGTAAAATGCAATACATTGTATGAAAAGACATATTTATAAAGAACAAATTTCTGCAGGTAACAGAATTAAATACAAAGTAATACACCAGTATTTTATGTTTACAAGTGTAGGGTTACTAGTGTAAAATCATTATAAATATTTTACGACGGATAAAATAACTGAGTGACAGTGATTAGCAGAAAGGGTCCAGCTAATTATCTAAGAAGTGATAAAAATTCGGTAGTTTCTGTTCACATTAGTTTAGATTGGTTCAGCTAAGTTTCGGTTAGGTTGTGTTATGTTAGATTATATTAGTATAGAGGTCCAGGATAATTTTCAAAAAGTTACAGAATTTAGCTTATTTCTATTAATATTAGGTTAGTTTAAGTTAATTTAGTTTCATTAGGTTAGTTTTGGTTAGGTTGTGTTGGGTCTAAGTACTTGCATCTTCCATTTCTCCTGTACATTTTGTATTTTGCGTACTTCTGGACCTCTTCTGCGAAACATTTATCTAAGTGAGTGTATATGAAAGATGACGGTGATACTATTTTCCACCACTAGTGCATTTCTACATCGTTTACTGATGCTATAATTTATGTTTATAAGTGGAGCGCTACTACCATGATATTATGACAAATGCTATTCAAATTGGAATCACTGTCAAAATCCACTAGTTTTCACTAGCTTAGCTGACGCGCCTTCTTCCTACGGACGCACCCCCTCACTGACGTTTGGGCCCCTGCTTCCCCTTGCTGTGACTCCGTTAGACAGCATTTGTGCTTTTCAGAGGCCACCTAGCACAGCTTGCTTTGTCGTTTTTGACTATAGCTTTTATACTCCACATCCGGCCCCCGCATTTGTACGCAAATCGTAAACAAATTGTAGTTTTACTACAATTGCTTTTAATAGTCCCCTTGAGTTTTATATATGCCATGTGAAATATTTTCATATCGCTCAACGTAAATCATTTAGGAAACAATGAGAAGGAAATTAGTGATAACTTACAATCTTTCAACAACTATTTGGAGTTTTGCGTCGAAAGTAAAGTTGCACGAATACAAGGTAATTCATCAGTTGCGTTTTCAGTTGTTTTGTTTTGACTTTCTCTCACCTAATGTCGCTTAAAGCGAAATTTTACGAATTTTCTTTCCGAAATAGAGTGTGCTCTAAACAAGAGAAATATCATAGATTCGTTCAGAACGTAGGAAATAACATGCAATCTGATTCCATACACGTTGGGGTTTTGACTTTAGGGCAAATCGTGAGAGATTTCCTAGGATTTATCCTATAGTGTATAGCTGGCCTAACAGTTTTTTTTATTAACCCCATATCCTTGCCGAAATCGATGAATGAATACTTCCGGATTAGAAATGTGACAATAACTGATTGCAGACGTTTCGTCTCATGAACAACATACTGCAAATATCGGAAAATAGTGTAATTTTTATTTTGTCCTTTTGCTTAGTCACAGAAAATGGAAATAGATTCCATCCGTTGATCATTCCTTCTTCTATGTCTCGCGTGTTTCTCCCGCTCATTGAATGTTTGTGCTTTCCTGATGTGAACCTGGTGGGGAGTTTCTATGTCCTTGAATTTCTTCTGGATGTCATGCTTCAGTTCTTCATCTGCAGAACCTAATTGAGATATGAGTGATTACTTATGTGCAGATAATTCTTTTCTGGTACTACAGGTATTCTGGTACTTCTGGGGTATCCGAAGGAAATGTTAAACTTAGATTGAATATGGTGCGGTAAGTTTCATGTTACACTTTGATGTGGTATTTTTTTCTGTGAGCATATTATACGCATTTAGAAATGTTTAGCTCTTCGGGTAAGTATATCTTATGCTTTTTTTTTTTCTGTAATGACTTTTAGGGCATTTAAATGCGGGTATGTGATCAATAATAAGCTTTTCAGTTTCTGAGAGCAATTTATTGTATCTATTGCCATGTTTCCTCTGACAACGTGCTCTATTTCTTTATTAGTTTTATGGCTTTTTGGGATATTCTCATGTCTTTTCTTAGAAATACCATGAAGAAACCGGAAATCTTTTGGACGTACTATTATTTCTTTTACACAGCCATTAATTCGTACATAAGCCTGACTTTGTACTTGAAATTCGTATCTCTTAGATTTGCATTTTCTTCAGGTTTCCTTTGTTTGGTATCACGTGTTGTAAATAGACCACTTAAATGGAAACTCTGTTTCCCCAACATTGCAAGTTATTAAACTCAGTGATAAGTTTATTTATTTGTTCTACATCAATAATATTGAAACATTTCAATTATCAATTACATAATTCACCGATCTTGTGCGTTTGAGCCCGAAGTTTCTTGTGAGGATCCTTTATCCGACCACATCTCTTCCTCTTCTTACTACCTTGAGTTAATATACACAGCTCTCGTCACTTTCATTCATTGTGCTCAGACGCTATTCACAAAAAATACGTTTAAGCTGTGAAGATGCGACCAGACACTGTAGTACAATCTCAAGTAGCTGTTAAAAAGCTTCACATCGTCCTCAGCGCCGAAGCAACGAATGCAACTTTTAGTAACATCCACGTTTGAGGTTCATTAGGCTTCAGAAGAATGAACAGTTTAACAATGGAATACAACGTGCACAAACCAATAGCTTTTCTAAGAAAAGAATTCAGCGTTGTCACATTTTGCTGGCGATAAAACAGTCATGAAGTAACTTTCCTAACCTGACTTGCCCCCTTTCCCCCTGTTTTCCACTGACTTACCTCCTTCCCCTGTACGTGAAATCTTTATCATTAAAATTTTCAGTGACTATAATTCTTCTTACTAAGGGATTTGGTCTATGTAAATTACACCTTTAAAACTAAATAACTCAGCTATTAAGTAATTTTCAACCCTTTCTTGACTTACCTCCTTTCTCCCCTGTGGTCTTCATTTATTCTTTACTGCTATTGCCTAATCGTATTTGTGTTTGTTAGGTGCTAGGTATCATTGTCTTATTTTGGATTATCGCTCCTTTAGACTACTGCGCCCATTAAACCCCCAACACCAATAACCCAATTCTCACACTCATGAGGATATAATCCAGATAATAACCATTTTTGGATTTCCACCATACATGAAAATTTGGTATTATTGTAATAAAATTAAAGAGAATACATATTATTCGTTTCCAGTCTTCGGGGACTTTATTTATGGGCATCACTTTCTTCGCCAGAATTTGTAACCTAACCTAGGACTTCCAATTTAAATCACATTTCACTGTGATTGTCTCTACAAGTTGTTTTCGATCCTGATTAATTTCCACAGTAAATTTTGCTACTTTCGCTTTATAAACTCTGTAGACAATTTTCTTCAATCCTTCCGGTTTCTATCATTGAGATTTCCATTCTGTCTAGCATTAGTCTTCGCTGATATATTTAAGGGATTCTTCACTTTTATGTTATTACACCTTGAAATTGAATTATTTTTTATTCTTTGTTCTAATATGCGTTTTTTTACTTTTATATTTTTATATAATTTTATTTATTACTTTATTAACTACAATAAAATAATACATTAAAAGTACCTAGAAAGAGAAAAGACTGAAAAGAGATTGAAAATGACACATTAATAAATGGAAAAAAAACCTTGGCTATCATTATTTCCTTGTTGCTCACCTCTACATTTCTATTTTTAAAAGTGATTTATTTTCTACCCTCTGTGTAAAGACCTTATTTAATAATTTTCATTTATATTTGCTATTAATAGAAGAACCATTTCTTTTGTTGTGATTCACACTACACGTACATTCTTCACTACATTTATTTAATTCCTTTTCTGCTGCCTGTATCTAAGCATAATTTTTTATTGCTTCCTCTTTTGTTCTAGAACTGTTTATCATCGCTATGTTCTTTTTTGTTACTTCTTTCTGTGTTAAAAACGTTCTTTTTTTATTTGCCCTTCTCATTACAATACAATATTACACAAACATAAACAGAACACAACAACACTTACATACATTAAATCTGAAAATATTTCATTTCAGGATTTGTTCATTATAATTTATTTTTATTTATTTATTTGTATTTCATTTAATTTTATTATTTATTACTATGTTATTTTTAAAGCTATAATTTTATTTAATCTAATTCTTATTGACCTTCACACGACATTGCTTTATGTGTATTCCTTGTCACTACCTGAAGGTTTGATTTATTTTCATTATACATATTTTTGTTTAATTATTATCTTAACTTCTATTTCATATCTTCTTTTGCTGTTTGTAAAAGAGTCATAAGGACTCCCAGGAAATGGGTTCCTTTGTTTGTTGATCTCCACAAAAACGTACATCATTCTTCATTATACTTAATCTTCTAAAGTTGTATTTGAAGTATCATTAACAGAAAGGTATTCAATAGTTTCATCACATATTGTTCCGTTTTCATATCCCCGGCTGTGGTATTTTTTTTTCAATGGTTGACAGTATTGGTCTGTTTTTTGACCATCATTTTTCTAATTTCCTGAGAATTGAAAACTTTGGGGCAAAAACCCGTAAGTCCAAAAAGTGAAAGTGTAAAGTTAAGAAAGGTTTCTCCTCATCCTATTTTCTTCAAACTTGGAACATATATACTAGATCGAAAATAAATCGTCACGTATTTATTTTTGTTTCTTTCGGAAAATAGGTTAAGGGGGCAAAGGGACTCTTTCCAGAAAAGGGCCCCTTTGATTAAAAGGGCCATTTTAAAGAAACGAAACTTTGCCGATGCAAAGATGACTTCAAAGTAGCAAATACGGATTTTGTCGTTTTCGCGAGAAAAGGGCTGCAGGGACAATGCCCTCTTGAAATTACAAAGGACCCCGCAAAATTCTTACGGAAATTGGATTTCGGTTAACTTGCTTGCAACTGTGATATGTTGTAGATATGGCGTTCTTGAGAAAAGGTCTCAATGGGCACAACCACAAATCACTGACCGTTTGGCTATTACAGGCTTACTTTTTTCAAAACAGCAGACGGTTATTCTGGATTTCGGTGAAATTGCCTGAAACCGTGATATATATATATATATATTGTAGTTATTATGATCCTGAAAAAAAGTGTCAAGAAGCACAACCACCTATCACTGACTGGCCACTATAGGGTCACGTTTTTAAACGAAAAGGAGGTAACGGTATTCTGGATTTAGGTGTAATTGCTTGAAACTCTGATATGTTGTAGATATTGTGATCCTGTCAAAAAGTCTTAAGGAACACAAAAACCAATCAGTGACCATTTGGCACTACGAGGCCCCACTTTTTAAAACAACAGAAGATAAGGATACTTTGGAATTTTGGAAGAATTGTATGAAACACTCCAAAGTCCTATCCCACAACCTGGAAAAGGAATGGGGAGAGTAGCGGCCAACATTATATTAGCATAGACAACATTAAGATGTTCATCTTGCGTGACAAAGGAGAAACCTGGGTAGCCCTAGACCAGGGATGTAAATAACCACTCGCCCACTCGCTCAGGGCGAGTGGATATTTAGTGCGGGTGGGTATTTAATATCATACCGAAGGTAAGTAAATTATTTCTATTGTGGCATGTTGGCTAGTAGGTTTTATCATGGACGAGTAAACTTTTGTTGTTTATTTGCATCCCTGTCCTAGACATTTTTTCTCAGAATCACGACATCTACAACATACTACAGTTTCATTCATTTACACCTAAATCAAAGATATCGTTATATCCTTCTCTTTTTAAAATCTGGACCTGTAGTGGCCAAAAGGTCATAATTCGATGGTTGTGTCCATTAAGACTTTTTCTCATGATGAGAAGATCTACAATATATCTTAGTCTTACTCAATCTTACCGAGGTTCCGGGTTTGATCCCAGCCCTCGCCAAGTGAACTTTGTGGTGGACAAACACCGTGTGAGTGGTTTTCCTCGGAGTTCTCCCGTTTCCTCCCACTTTCTCCATTCCACTATTTCATTCATTTCTCATCATCAGCGTCTCCTTTAGCATATCGCATAACCGCTGGACGTAAAACTCAAAAATTTCATTTCATTTTATTTTTCTATCTTACTGAAATCCAGAACATCGTTATACTATGCTGTTTTCAAGAAAGTAGCCCTGTAGGACCAAACGATTAGTGATTTGTGGTTGTGTCCATTGAACTTTTTTCCAGGATGACAATATCTACAACACATCACGGTTTCTGTCATTTTGACCGAAATCCAGAATATCACTATCTTCGGTTGCTTTCAAAAAAAGCGGCCTGGCAATGGTCAAACGGTCAGTGTGTGGTAGTTGTATCCATTATGGCTTTTCCTCAGTGTCACAATATCTACAACATATTTCGGTTTCAATCAATTCCACCGAAATCCAGAATAACGTTACTTTCTGTTTAAAAAAAGAAACTACCCTGTAGTGTCCAAACGGTCAGTGATTGGTGATTGTGCTTATTGAGATTTTTTCTGAGGATCACAATATCTACAACATATCACAGTTTCAGTCATTTTCATCGAAATTCAGAATATCACTATCTTTGGCTGCTTTCAAAAAAGTGGTCTCATAGTGGTCAAACGATTAGTTATTGGTGATTATGGGCATTAAAACTTATTCTCAGGTTCACAATATCTACAACATATCATGGTTTCAGTCGTTTTTACCGAAATACAGAATGTCGTTGTCTTTGGCTGTTTTTTTTTAATGGTCATGTAGTGGCAAAACTCCCAGTGATTTGTGGTTGTTCCCATTGACACTTTTTCTTATGAACACAATATCTACATTATATATCACGGTTTCAAGCAAATTTACCGAAATCCAATTTCCATAAAGGTTGTGCTGAGTCCTTTGCATTTTGAAGGGGAGCATTTCCCTTGCAACACTTTTCTTGCAAAAACGACAAAACACGTATATCCTACTTTGAAGTCATCTTTGCATCGGCAGAGTTTCGTTTCTTTAAAGTGGCCCTTTTTATTCAAGGAGGCCCTTTTTTGAAAAGAGTCCCCTTGCTCCCGTGAAATTATTTTCCGAAAGAAACAAAAAAAAAAAAACACGCATGTCGATTTATTTTTGGTTTAGTATATATATGAGCCGAGTCTGAAGAAAATCTTATGACCAGAAACCCTTGTGAAACTACTTCCTTTACCCATTCACTTTTTTGACTTTTTGGACTTGGTTTTGCCCCAAAGTCTTCAATTGTATTAATTTTTCAGTCTTTCTTTTGAAGGAAGCTGACACCACAAAATCACCTTTGTAACATATACCTTCTAAAATTTCATGAAAATTACCAAATGTTTTAAACAGGGCAGAAATATTATGTCCTACATTAGGGGAAAAATTGAGCTCTTTTTATTTTTTGTACTAGTTGTCTTTATGCTTTTACTCGGAGATTATGAAGTGATACACTCGGTGATCCTTACATTGCAAACCCATCATGATGTTTCATGAGCCATCTGAAGCCGAACCGAACTACCTTTTTCTATTGCTTTGGGAAGTTGGTTCTTATGGAAAGAACTGATTACTTGACACGAGTTGCTGTCTTTGGGAAATGAGCTTCACATGACTATTGTGTCAAGTTTTACACTCAGTTTGTTGTAGCATATGGTTTAGTGTGGAATATGTGAAACGCAAGTGTTTTTATTCTTAAATTTAGAAAGCGGCGAAAATCTTAAAAGTTCACTCTGGTTCCAGACAGCTCAACTGATAATAGTATTATTGAATTTGAATATAATTATTATTCTTTTTTTCTGTTTTATGTGGATATTATATAACCAAAACAAACCATTTTTATATATAATATTTGCTTTGGCGGTAGTTCGTCAATAAGTCCCTGTTTCCAGAAGGGCGAATTTGCGTCTGGCTTCAGACAACCCATACAATTTATTACATACTTCTTTCAGTTACTTCTTTAAAAGTGGATAAATAGCCCAAAGTCCCTGTAATGTAGCATTTAACTACCTAACAGGTTTTTCCCTTCTTCATTGGAGTATATTACTCTTAATTCATATTGTGGAGCTTTTCAATTACGAAAATTGAATTCTACATTGTAAATTTTAAATTTAGATTTTTTCATTGTTTGTCTAGTACTGTTCTTGCAAATGATTTACTTACAAGGCCTGTTGGAAACTTTTCGAGCTTCTTTGACTTTAGGGAAACTACATGGGCAAGGTTGAAAATTTTGCAAATCGGAAATGAGGTTCATGATGTCTTTAGCCTGCAGGTGGCGTTACCTTCACCTGCGTCTGCTATTGTAAAGGGTTGTTACGTTAGGCATTCTTCTGTGGCGCTGATCTTAAATGGTCAAGACGTGGAAGTACGTATATGACAAAAAACGTAATCTCAATCGACTCAGTGTGTACTTTCGACCTTGCCACGCCTGACAAGTGTTACGGAAAGCAAAAATGTTCCACAGATGCGTAGCAAAATCAAAGCATACGTTGATTGTGTTTTATTTTCTTTCTTTCTTTCTTTCCTTGTTTGGATTTCCGTGGCAATGGATACATCACTAGTACGAACATGAAGGATGCATTGATACAAAGAGGTTTTCTTTAGACATTTTCCATCAACTACTTACCGCTCTTAGTCCGAAATGACAAGTTCTGAGGAACTCAAAAGTCCGGAAGACTGCTCCTAGTTAATTCCAGTCATGCGGATCACAGGGCCGATGTTTTCGCACAAAACTTTGATGCTTCCTCAAGTTCCCTTATCTACAGATATCGGTTCATGATACTTTTGGATGTTCCCAAAAATCAAAAGATACCAGAAGAAGAACTCGTTTCCTCAGCGGAGAGGAGATCCAGTGCAACACGACGTCTGCTCTCGTAGCATTTCCCAATGCGGGATTTCAAGTGTCTTCCGAGCAGTGAAAGAACCACCAAACTTGATGTGTTAAAGCAGAAGTGAACTTGTTTAAATGGAATGAGGACAACGTAACCTAGTCAATGCATTGGCTTTCCATAGTCAGATACTTTTTCGGCTGGCCTCGTGTTTAGTTTATTAGCCGGTTTCACAATTTCTTTTATCGCCTGAATTTATTTAACAAGATGTTGGTCATTTTCAGTATTTTTTATTAAATTCTTGACTCCGTTTGGTTTCGTAAGTTTCTTCTTTTCCAGTAGTTTTATTTTCTTCATTTCTTAATTGTTTCCTTTTTGTACTTTAATATCTTCTATTGGTTCTCTCTCCGTTAGTCTTTTAAATTAAGTATATCCTTTTCTCTGCCAATATCTTATGGTAGTCAAGTATTCATTAGATATTCCAACCTGTACTCCTAGCTTTTCTCTGGAATTCTTCTTACTCAGGCTTCTCTTCTGTATTCCCTTTGCCGATAATATTTTTCATTGGTTCTGTAGGTTGCCATCGCTTTGGGAACATTTACTCTGGCACGCCTATCACACTGGTCAACTTAGACTTGCACCATCTACTTTGCAAATCTACTAGACTTGGAAGGCCTTATGCAGAGTCGTTCTGACACGTGATTAGTGCTATACTAAAGAGTTCGACTAACATATGTTTCCTGCAAAAGTAAGGCCTCTAGTATGACGTTAATCATACATCAAAACGACTCTGCATAAGGCGGGGAGTTTCTAAGAGACATGAATTTACAATTTGGTCTCTTAGAAATTCCAAGTCTCCCATGTAGTATCATCACCGTCTGCTCACTTTAACAGACGCCTCTATTCTACCCAGCCGCACGTCATACTTCTGACACACCACGAACAATGGTGAGGTGTTTAACACACTAATTCAGTGCTACAAGCTTACAGCTCTTACAGGTTACACACTACGTGTCCTTCTATTATTTAGATTATCATTGCTATACTGCCAGACGATAATAAATGTTTAGTGATGTTTTTGGATAATTATATACGTAGAATTATTGAAAGTGCGTATTAAATAATTCGTTTACTAAATTGAAAACACTTCACAATGCTGTTTTTAGCGTGTACGAAACACGTTACTAATAGGTGCTAATATGCGGCTATTCAATTTATGACGAAGTTCTGAGTGTATTCATAATAGTGTATTTGCAACTAATGTATAAGTTTGTCCTTAATCTTACAAATTTGAAAAGGTAAATTATTCTTTTTACTTGTAGGAATAGCCGAAATGTAAATATCGATATGCGGATTGGCGTTCATTCAGGAAAGATATTAAGTGGACTTCTTGGTGTTTGTAAATGGCAATTCGACATCTGGTCACGGGACGTGGATATTGCCAACAGAATGGAACAAACAGGTTCCCCAGGGTCAGTGTACTATTTATAATGCATAGTATAGTTTGTTACTTTTATATATTTTACTTGGTCACCTTAAAAGAATAATATTTTGTAACATACGAACTAGAAATAAGCTGCTATTATTATTATTATTATTATTATTATTATTATTATTATTATTATTATTATTGTCTCTTTTTTAGTGTTATTAATATTTTTGCCTTTTAGTACCTTTCTTGAAGTTGGTTCATGTTTCTTCTTAAAAAATAACTTTCATTTTTTTGCGTTTTCTTCCGTTTCAAAGCCTGTTGTTTTCGTCTAAAATGTTCTCATTTTCTGCTTTTCAGTGCGTTTTTGAACAAGATTCTGTTTCTTCTATTTTTTTTTTATTTCTTAATATTTTCCATTACCCAGTAGTTTAGTTAGATACCTAAAGTTAAGGTAAGGCAATCTCCTTACAAAATGTGCTTCCCTATGAAACACGCATGAAGAAATGCGTAATACTAATAAACTCTCAAATGACTGAAAGATTTATTTTTATCATAAGTAACGGCCTTTCTTGAGAATAGCTCTTTACATTAGTGGAAATAACAAAATATCACGTTGTCTAAAATGTAGTTATCCTTTTGCACATGAAGTGATGTCCCAAAACCCAAAGTTTATCAGCAGCTGCGGGTTCAGTCTAACATCATTTCATAGCTGATAATTGAAAAATGAAATGAAATGAAATCTTTAAGTTTTACGTCCCACGATTATGCCGGTTAGGCTAATGAAGACAGTGATGATGAGAGATGAGTGAAATGGTGGAATGAAGAAAGTGGGAGGAAACGGGAGAACCCCGAGAAAACCCACGGGTACGGTGTTTGTCCATCACAAAGTTCACACGGCACGAGAGCTGATAATTGAGGCTAGTAAGTGCGCAAATATTGGAATTCTCTCAATCGAATATAAAGTATTGCGGCGTGAAGGCTAGTAAACTTTCAAAAAAAAAAAAAAAAAACTTGCTAAATTTTACAATTTATTTCAGTAAACCTGCAAATGTCCAATGCAGTCATCGTCAACTCATTGTTCTGTGATGTAAATTCAGAGATAATTTCGCCTCAATGCATTTACTTACAAACCACTGAAAGAAATGGGTGTTCTTCAGTGTTTGATTTTCTTTTTCCCCCAGCAACTACTTTCTTCCCCAGTAATGTAATCCTATAGTTCCTGAGCACTTTCGATGTATGTTATGTCTATTTTGACTATTTTATATATCTATTTTTAGTTCTTGTTTTACTATTTTCTAGACTATGTTTCCTGTTTGAATCGCCTAAATAAACGCAGCCTTTTAACAACAAATCTATAGAGAGGCACGATTACCCATCGGTAGACCGCTTACATCTGGTACAAATAGTCGGAGATTTGATGCAATGTCATGTGAATTCGTGGCGGACGACATTGAGAGAGGAGAAGTGAGATTCAAATGTGGGAACAGAAACGGACACATTCACATTTGCAAGGTTAGAATTGGAGAAACAAATTATCGGACTACATTGATATTCTGAGAAAAGTTGTGATTTTGTGAGGTATACCAATCAGACTTTCTCAGTCGAAGATATAATAAGAAGTTCGAGAAATAAAAATTTATAGTTTTACTTTCACGGATTATTCCTTATATGCTAAATGATGTTTATACAAGTGAATGATTGTGGAATTAAAATTTTACAAATATCCACCGGGAATCGAACTCGGGACCACGTTCACAAAGACAGACGCGCTACCCTCTAGACCAGCAGAAGAGCTTGTAAAAAGTTGAGACTAGTGTGAAAACAAGATTTCCCATAGATTACAATGTTAGCTTTACATCCTTCTAACTCTTATATCCTTTTATCAGATCTGAATTTTTACTAATCTAACACAACGAAAGGACATGAACCTATCATCCGGACATCCGAATCAAACCTAGTCCATTCGATAGACATAACAAAGATATGTTCATGCACAAAAAATTAGCTGCCATGGACAATGGAGTAAGTCAGTGGGTACCATTGACCTTGTTAGTATAAAGAAAATCGTAGACTCGCAGTGAAATAGTTATTGCTTCAACACTGTTCATTGGAAAGTCATGGTTTATAGTTCATTCTCTTCGGCATGAAACAAGCTTTCCAGAGGTGTTATGTGTTGAGGCACATAACGTACTTGAACAGGAAAAATTGGGAGAATGTCTAGGAAAATCTCTCCAGAAATCCCTCCCGTCAACTTTGGACCCCTCTGAAGTGTCCCCGGGTAAAAGCATACAATCCCAGTGTATCTCGAAAAATACTATAGGCGATAAGAAATCTTTGTATCAAGTTTTGTATTGCTAGACAGAATAGGCGTGTATTGGTATACAAACTTTTCCCTCATATCTATTCCGTCTATCAATACAAAACTTAATACATTCATTTCTTGTCCCCATAACATATTTAAGATATATTTGGATTGATTTTTACCCGAGGCCACACCAGAGGGCTCCAAAGTTGATGGGAGGAATTTCTGGAGGGACTTTGCCCGACATTCTCCCAATTTTTCTTGTTCAATTACGTTATGGGCCCCAATACATAACACCTTTGGAAAACTTTTTTCATGCTGAAGAGAATGAACTAGAAACGATGACTTTCCAATTAACAGTGTTGATGCAATAGCTATTTCACTTCGAGTCTACGATTTTCTTTACACTAACAGGGTCAATGGGCCCCAGCGGATTACCCCGTTGTCCATGACACCTAATTTTTTGTGCATGAACATATGTTTGCTATGTTTATCGAATGGACTAGGTTTGATTCGGATGTCCGGACGACACGTTCATGTCTATTCCTGTTTAGTGCTTTACGAATATACAGTATATACCATGTTTAGATTCCCGATTGTTGGGTGAGAATGTTTACTTGTGACCTTGTGATATTTGAGACATTGAACTTTCTCGCCTGCCATGCACCTCAAACATTGTTTTCTCGACACATTGCAACATCTCTTTGAGTAACTATCCCTAATAGAAATAAGAGTATATTCCTAATCTTCATGCCTCGAAAGCGTTGACGTTCGTGAGATATGGGAGAACAGGGTTTATCAAGTAAGCTACTCCGTGGTTGAATGTTTAACGTCGCAGCTTCATAACCGAGAAGTCCTTGTTTCGAAGCCCTCCTCCGGAAGCTCTGACTTTCTTTAAATCTTCATTTTCCATACCTTAAAATCTTTCTCTAACTGTGCAATCATATGATGCTTCGCAAATAGAGTTTTCCACCTGAATTCTACATCTACAGGTGTGATACAGGTTCGAGTGTGAAACTATGATTCCTATATTTGAAGAAATCACTATTTTCCTCAGAATATGAATGCTGTCCCATCATTTGCATCTCCATTTCTAACCTTGCATACGTGAATGTATCCTTCCCTGTTCTTCTATTCGACCCTTTCTCTCTCGCTTTCAATCTCTCTCTCTCTCTTCCTCTCTCTCTCTCTTTCAATCTCTCTCTCTCTCTCTCTTAATATCGTCCATTACGAACTCACATGGCTTGGGAACTCACCGACTCTTAGCACCTGATATTAGCCTCTACCAAAGGCCATTGTAACTCTCTACAGGTTTGTTTTTAGTTGACTGCAGATATTTAAGCACTTCAAGCAAGAAACATAGACAGAAAAATCAGTGAAACAGTAGCTTTAGTCCTGGAAATTTCGATCTCCAAGATATTTCTTGTAGTGGGCAACTAATCACAGAAGAAGTGCATGATATTTGGGAACAAGTTGAGCAAGAGGGCCATGTAAACAGTCATGATATCGCTGTAGCCTAAACATCCATTACTAGTGTTAAACATTCAAGTTCGAATCGAAAAGTAGAAACATATTACCAACTAAAAGTATTTTAGGTACACAATACTTCCTCCAAAATAAAATATACACAATTACAATGAGAGTAAATATTAAGTAGTTTGTTGTATATCTTTGCTCTTTCACTTTCACCCTTTCTTCTCAACTGAGACCCAATAATAAGAGTTTGATAATTCGAAATATTACATACATATTCGCACGTGTATTGCCTTACTTTATTTCATGTCCTGTACGGAACGAAAGGCCTTAATAAACTCGTCATTGCATTATTTTTTAACCAATTCAAGGTATTGGTTCATTATTGTGGAGTATAAAGAAAAGCTAAAATGAATATTACGCTTGTCATTGCGTAAAGAATCCACTGGTTTTTCCTAGGTAGAATCTAAGTTCTCACTAATCGACTGGACTCGTGAGAAGTAAAACTTAATTAATATATGTTATTATTGCACTATGAATAAAGAAATTAAACTACACATTTCTCGAATTCGAACTCAGATAAAGAAGTGTCAATTAAGATAACGTACTTTATTCATCCGAATTGAGATATTACTTGTAACAAGAATTAAACACCGAATGAAACAAAATCATTAAATAAGGCAGCAATACTTCCATTCGTGGCGTGAAAAAATCATTAATGAACTGAAATGAAAGTAATATTTGGAGTGATACACGAGTAAAAAAAAAAAAAAAAATAAATGAATGTGTTCTCAAGAACGTTCAAAGTAAATTCACAAATACTATTTCCTTACGTTGTATCATAACTAGACCTAATAAGTAAGTAAACACAGATGAAGAACGAATGTCTTTCTCTTGAGAAAATATAATAAGTAAATGGAACTTAAACAAATGTTTTCACAAATTTAACACACTAGTACTTCGTGTAATCACAACCAGAGTCAATAAATTCTCCGAGTCTAAAGGGAATACTAGATACAAGTTTCAAGTAATTAGACGGTGTGTCACGAAAGTGTTGATATAGTTCCTTAACATGGTTTCGAAGGAACGCTTGATCTCTATCCTGACGCCTCCTTTCCCATTCTTGCACCATATAGGCCCACGGATGTTCAATTGGGTGCAAATCTTCAGATACTGGATTCATTCCATACAAGTAGCTTTGAATGTTCACTTAGCTACTTTCATGTCTGCCAAGAAGTATGAATAGCACTGTTGTCATGTATAAATACATACTCCTCCTGTTCGGGAAATTTCTTTCTAACAAGGGAGGGACACGAATTTGCTCCGCTGAGACAATTGTGTTTGCACCAAGTCATTTGTTCGGAAAAGGTTGGGTAAATAAAATACCCGGTGAATATGTATCCCATCATTTTCAAGAACAAACATTTTGAGGTCAAAAAGTTTGCCCCTGGGTCCCCACATCGTTTGAAAGCTATTGTAAAATGAAAGAAAATGGAGCAAGTCTAGACTATACAACAACATTGTGCAAATCAGCGTCGGGTCAAAATGTAAACAAAACCTTAATTGAAAAGTCCATGGTCACCCTTATAAATTGGAAACGGTGAGACAAATGTAAAAACAGGAAAAGAAGTGTGGCATTATTTTGAAAGTACAACGATATAAGTTAAAACGTCTTCTCCCAGGTCCTCCACAGGGCATCAGGTTGGGTCCAACTAGAAAGGGCAAGAGGGATTAAGTAGCACATCGTTCGAAAGTTGTTGTTAAATGGAAGAAGATGGAGCAAGTCTCGACTTTCTACAACAACCCTGTGCAAAATGACGGTGGGTCAAAATGTAAACAAAAGCTTAATTGAAAATCTATGGCCACCTTGAATCAAAGATGGCAGCTTAAAATCTATATCGAAAGGATAGGCATACCAAACTGCTGAAGCTAGGAAGACCAAATTTGGAATGAATGTTGATCAGTAGGTGACGAAAAGATGCGAAATGTTCAAAAACGCGACATCTTGCGTTCAAAATGCCGCACTATGTATCGAACGCGTGTCTAGCTCAAACCACTTGTGTTGGAGAAGCGAAATGTTTTAACGTTTATGGTTAATAGCACATATCCAATGAGTTAATGCTAATTTTTAGGTGGGTATATGCTTCATCCCTTGTCACACACACACACACATTATATATATATATATATATATATATATATATAATGGTGTTTCAATAGTGTTAGTCTTTGCACTATTAAAGACTATAAAAGTCTATAAAAGTCTATAAAAGACTATAAAAGTTCAAAGTTCATAAGAAAGTTATGATGAAATATCCTTGCTTATAGGCAACTCACACTGGCTCTCTCCGCGTATCGGGTGCATAACAAGCAGGATATGTATATGAAGTAACAAGAGAAATCTCAATGGAGAGCTATGTTTTGGAGAACAGTTACCGAACCACTTAACCTATCAACCAGAGACTAAGATAAGCATTACCTAACCCTAGGTAATGTTATATATTAATTTAAGACTTATTTAGCTCTCTGGGTTAAGTAGGTCAGGCTGTAGAAGTGGTTGTACTTGTATGATTGATAACTATAAGAAGAAAAAAACTGACTTAGACCAATGTTGTTTCCGCCACCTTGCTCATCCCTTTGGCCCTATCTATCACTGTGACACTTTCAAACAATGTATTTAAGGTACACAGAAATACACATATCTCGTTTGAGTTAAAATGTTGAGTACATTTCGAGTAATTTAAGATTGAAATTTTGAATTTTAACATTGTAAATCGGTCACGAACCACAGCCTACTGGCTGCTGTGATAATGAGGAAGAGATAACCAAGAAGAGATTAATCGCCCTCAATCTGTAGTTTGTCCATCCTGCATCTTACAATCTCTTTCTTTCTCTCTCTCCCAAATTGTGTTTAGTTGTTGTTCTTTTGTTCGGAGAATGAATTTAGCGTTCTTTTGTCGGATCATAATTGCATTAAAACAGAAAAACTTTAATTTTTGTTTCGTTCCCGCATGACCGTTTTAGAATTGATAGATTGAGTGGCCCGGTATATTAAGTACCAACAACAATAATGTCAAAATTAGTATCCGTATTAATACTAATATCGGCCTTATTGCTGTTGGTACTTAGGCTACTGTGTCACTCAACTATTCAATTAAAACAATGACAGCTATGTCCCAATGAGCAAATAATTAATGACTTGAAGCGTTAATAGCTAAGTATAAAGAATAGACAAATAAACAATACAATAACATGAAGACAGCTGTTTTCGTGAACTACCCCACCTAGAACTTAAAATTTTAGATGTCTCGGAAAAGCAGAAATAAAGTTAGGTTATACCACTGTCATAAGTTCAAATCTAGTCTGTGAAGCGTTCTTTTGCTGCTTTAAATGCATTACGAAGGTTCCGGGATTCCACCTTAAAATGCAGGACAATATTTCATACAATCACGGTGTTGAAAACTGACGCTAAACTTCAACAAATTCGTATAAAGGGCGGCTCTTGAGGGAAGTCACATCGGGTCTATGCCAATTTCAAGACAAATTTAAACCGAATTAAGCATATGACGCTTGCGGAAGCGTTATGATCGAGTATTTCTCGTGTTTGCAACTTGGTCCGACAAGTTTTTTTTTTACAATTAAACGTTTAGTTTGTTTTTTTTTCT
The DNA here is from genome assembly GCF_964235325.1 of Thermobia domestica. Lineage (NCBI taxonomy): Eukaryota > Metazoa > Arthropoda > Insecta > Zygentoma > Lepismatidae > Thermobia > Thermobia domestica. The sequence continues at coordinate 81,109,710 of NC_137470.1, forward strand.
TACCAGAAGTGATTCAAAAGTGCCGCTTCGACTAAACAGTAAATAGGCACCTTGGAGAATATTTTCGAGGCCAATTTACGGTTGAAATAAGCCCTGATACCAGCGCTGAAGTTAGAGGCGGGTAGTATCGGTATACCCATCTAAAACTTTAAGCCAATAATTCCTTTCGATTCAAGGTTTAGGTTTCCCGTCAGGAGCGATTTTTAAAAATCACAAACGACAATCTTTCCGAGAGAAATAGCTCAAGTGATAGAACGTGGCTTTGCATTCGGTAGATCGTGGGTTCGATTCCCGCTGGGTTTTCCTGACTGTGGTTTTCCTCAGTCCTGCCACGCAAATGCTGTGATAGTATCTACTAAACAGGCCTTAGCCGATACCTTAACAAATACTTTGTATTATTATTGTTGTTGTTAGATATGCAGTATAAAATGGCCTCTGAGCTGTATCTCGTGATTGCTAAATAAATAAAATAAATACTCACGCTGGGTAAAAAGGAAAAATAGATAAAGTCAAAAAATGCTCTCCTCCTAAAAGTATTTTCTAAAAGAACCGGATTCAGGTAGGTATCAAAAAAAAAAAAAAAAAAAGAAAGAAAGAAAGAAAAAGAAAAAAGAGAGAAAAATACTCAAAGTTGTATACAATTCGTATGCAAAATTTTGATCTTGATATCTTGAAAACTAAGGGTGTTCTTTTCTAATTCTCAAAAAAAAAAAAAAAAAAAAAAATCACACACCTCCGCCCTCCACTTGGCACCAAGTTTACCATCCGGCTCCGAAACCCATCTGGGGTTCTCTTTGCTTCCTTGGTCCATGCTTGAGTAGACCAATAGTAATAATAATAATAATAAAAAAATGGGTTGAATACATGTTATATGAGCTTAATAAGCGTTTAAACACAACACTATTCCATGGTATCAATTCGTACCGTAAATCCCCAAAGGGTTAAATACTAAACAAAGCAAAGCAAAGCAAGCTACTAAGCAAATATTTTCAAAGTGACCGCTGTATCGAAATGATCAAAGACTGCTGTGACATGCTCATACGCTACAAGTCTTTCCTGACTTTTGTTTTCTACCCGTTTCTGTTAACAAATTTTCTTCAATTTTCTTTTTTATCTGAAAGAAAATGAAACAACGAAGAAAAATGTTTATTTTTACGGCATCCCTTTTTTTGTTCAGTAGGTTGAGGAAAGCCTACTGCTAGTATTAGCTGTTGAGTATTTACCGAAATCAATCGCTCCTTTCTTTGATGTAAACTGCGTCTACAAATGAGCAGTACTAATGGTAGGTTTGCTGTTCTATTTGGTGGTATTGGGAACGAAGGTGAATGCTTCAAACTAGACCGACGATAGGTCATATGTCTTGTTATTTTTGTGGAGGCCAGCGATTTCTTGGCGCAAATACATTCATTTAATATCCTCTTAATTCTTAAAAAGTAAAGAGCAAATTTTTTTTTTTCGGAACCTCCTTCCGCAATTAGGAAGGAACTGTTTCCATCACATATGGTCTTCTTCAAATTGTATCCAATCGACAGACTTTGAATTGGATTTGGGATTTGGAAGGTAGGGACAACGTATGTGACATCTTGAGAAAAAATCACTGCATGTTCAGAGCGCTGTTTTCCATTATAGAAGAGATTCTCAGAAAATTTGATTTCCACGCCCTTAAAACGCAAATATTTTAAAAGAATTTAGACATCATTCGCGGTAACAGCCTGAGGACCAGCTGTTTATTATTATTATTATTATTATTATTATTATTATTATTATTATTATTATTATTATTATTGTTTTGGAAAGTACATGAAAGGCAGTTGTTGTTTGTTCCAATGAAGTGAGTATACTATTGATCGAATTATACCCGCGTACTTCCTAAATTTTAGGTGGCTATACGATAGTTTCCAAAAATTAGAGTTGGGTATACGCCGTATACCTGCGTATACCCTCTATTACATCCCTACACATATCCACAAAATATTAAAGAGTATCATCTATAATCCAATATGACAGCCAGCGTGAAAAATGAATTTGTATATAAATATGCTATTTCTTGGAATATTAATATATATAAAAAATAAAATTGGAATTGATTCTGAACAGTGTGATTTAGGTAAAAGTGTATTAGTGTACCACAACAATGGAACAGGTAGTATAGTGGAATTAAACATATAGTGTATTACATTGCCTATATTGCTTGTTATGAGGAGAATAGCCTGTCACAAGGAGAATTGCCTGTCACATGGAGACCTTACCGAAATGGTCATGACGTTTCACTCAGATGAGACAGATTGTAATGAAATTGAATAAAAACGATAATAACGCATAATATAATTGATCAATATTAAGAATAAAAGAAACAATTACTTATAAGTCAAATGCACAAATATATTACTAAAAGAAAGAAACATACAATAACTACAAAGTATGTGAATTACTAATAGATAATTTAACTTGTCATACGCTACCGTACATTAGTTATACTTCTTTCTAAGTTTATACTTTATGTCCAGACGACCGCTACTCAGAGACTTCATATTGAAGCTCTGAATGAAGGGAGTCCGAAATGCTGAGTGAACGTTGAAGGCTGGGCGTGAATGAGATTGTGAGTGTGAATGTGATGATTTTGGTAGGATTTTCTAGAGTTTATATACTTATTTCCTATACCTTCATTTTCTATTTCTTTCATCCCTTTATCGAATTGAGAAAATAGGATTGTTTATGAAATGGCTTATTTTGCCTTTGAGAAAGTCTTCCGTGTTTAATAACGTCTGTTTTACTTTCACTATGTTTACCAGGATATGTTCGATACTTTATTTAAAATATTTCGTTTTTACTTGTTTATTGTTTTGTTCTGTCCAAAGGATTAAGGAAATACTTCAGTTTTTAATATCACAGAATAAGGAATGTCTTCATATTGTGACAAAACAACGAGCGGAAATGATTTACACGTGGTTTGGTACTGCTCGCCAATCTTGTAAATGATTTTTTTGTTGTTGTTGTATATTTGGTATTGTTTGAAGTATTGCGATCAAACAAATGTATGGCATACAAATGTAACCATCACGAATACGTTACAATAGAGCCCCCAACCAGATTGGTACAGCAACTCCTTCATGTATGAACTATGTATGACAAAATTATAAAATACCCGAAGATATTCAACTTTTGGTTAGCAGTATGAATGGAAAGTCAGAGTTCTCTGTTCAACGCATATTCGTTATATTCACGTAAATGATATCGAGAGAACCATGACGAACTTGCATTAGGAACAAAACATAATATATGTGTTGTTACGGAATAAAATAATAGTTTAAGATAAAGTGAATCGAAATTCAGTTGTTCTTTAGTCTTCCTATTGTTTCTAAATACATAATAAAGAAAAATAGAGATTTCGATATGTACTATTATGAATGGCATAGGTTTTAAGCAGCCATCTTGGATTCAAGGTCGTCAAAGATTTTCAATTAAGCTTTTGTTTACATTTTGACTCGCCACCATTTTGCACAGGGTTGTCGTAGAAAGTCAAGATTTGCTAATCTTCTTTCATTTAACAACAACTTTCGAACGATGTGCTCAGTGGTAGAGCATTCACCTCTGGTGCTTGGGGTCCCGGATTCAAACGCTGCTCCTGCCAAGTGAATTTTGTGGTGGTGTGGTGGTGCGTGGGTTTTCTCGGGGTTCTCCCGTTTCCTTCCACTTTCTTCATTCCACCATTTCATGCATCTCTCATCATCACCGTCTCCTTTAGCCTACCCGGCATATCCGTGGGACGTAAAACTCAAAGATTTCATTTCATTTTTTCCCCTTATAAAATATCTTCGTGGATCTGTCCATGGATATTTATGCATTGTATGCATTTAGGGAGATGGAGTCTCATGTTGGACGCGTGGTTTAAGCTTTATATTCAACCCAGAAATATATTTTCTAATACTGCTAGTGTTCTTCATAGCATCAACCTTATATATTTAACCCCTCTGGGGCATGGTAAATATTTCCATCACTACGTAAAATATATTACAAATGCAACCACTATTTTCATACACTTCTTCTATCCGCAAGCTAAATAGATTTATTTCCTTATTAAATTATATTTATAGATAGTTGTATACGTAAATATTCTAAAAACAAATACGAGCAATGGTTATTACAAATTATTAGGAAACCAATTTAATTTCACATTAAGCAATAGTTTTCTATTTGATTGTTCTTATTTATTTATAAACAAACTAGATTATGGATTCCAATAGCTCCTTTTAGTGGAAACCAAAATAAAAGCTATAATTGTAAAGCATAAATATAAATTCTCATTTTGGATTTGATATTAACTTACAAGAGAAGGTCACAAACTGGCTCCGCCTGAGAACCGAAAGAGACAATTGTGGTTGCATTTGGTATGTCATAATCCCAAAGTTATACGTGCCTGCTGTAGAGAGATCGATTTTGTAACAAAAGCTATTTGGTGGCAGAATAGTGTGAACCTGGTCATTTGTTCGCAAACGGTTGAGTTAGATGGAAAACTCGACGAACACGTATCCTATCATTTTCAAGGGCAAATTTTCCGGGATAAAAAAGTTTACCCCAGGGTCTATCGCAAGGTCCCAGACAGGGTCTCACTCAAAAATTTCAAATTGCAAGGGGGTTTAAGCAGCACAACATTTAAAAGCTTTTGCAAAATGAAAGAAGATGAGGAAAGTCTGGTCTCTCGGTAACAATCCTATGCAAAATGGCGGCGGGTCAAAATGTAAATAAGAACTTAATTGAAATGGCCGGAGCCACCCCTATAAATCAAAAATGGTGAGAAAAATGTTAAAACAGGAAAGCACGAGTGGCATCATTTTCAAAATACAAAGACTTAAAGTAAAAATGTTTTGTTCTAGGAACCCCACAGGGTCCAAGACAAGGGACAACTCAAAAGCTTCGATGGCAAGGTTGTTAAGAAAGCACCTCATTTGAAAGCTATTGTGAAATGAAAGAAGATAAGTTCACAATGACTGACAAACTTATGTACTTTTCAAACAGGATAGAAAATGAAAGTGGGAATAACAAAGAAATAAATTATAATCGAAATGGTAAATAAATAAATGAAAACAATAGTCGTCTTTCCGTTCTATGATGATTCCAATCGTCTGCTGCATCGGTTAGAGCTGCCCCCTGCTGGCAATAACTTCTTTACCTTGGTTGGGTCACTCGTAGATATCTTGAGCTCCTTCGTGGCTAAGCGGTTAGCGTACGCGCCATTGGCCTGGGAGATTCGGGTTCGACTCCCGGTGGGAGTTGCAGAACTGGACGTTAAACTCAAAATGAACTGAACTGAACTGGACCGTAGATCTCTTTATTTCAACAGGTCGAATGAATGAAGTTGTAATATAATTGTCAACTGTGATTGTCAGATGCAACATAATTGTCAGCATTTATATACAAACTCATTTTCGCAATGACAGCCATATTGGATTTCAGATTATACGTCTTTAACTTTTTGTGGATAACTACTATTGACAATAAACATAAATACCACATTTCGTTTCTCCAGCTCCAGTGCTTTGAGCTGGACATGCGTGTGATACATAGTGCGGCATTTCGAACTCAAAATGCCGCATTTTTGAACATTTCGTATCTTTTCGTTATCTACGCTTACTGGTCAACATTCATGCCAAATTTGGATTTCCTATCTTAAGCAGTTTGGAGTGCCTATACTTTCGATATAGAATTTAAGCGGCCATCTTGGGTTCAATGTGGCCATAGACTTTTCACTTAAATATGTGTTTACATTTTGACCCTCTGCCATTTTGCACAGGGTTATCGTAGAGAGTCGAGACTTGTTCCATCTTGTTTCATTTCGCAACAACTTTTAAATGATGTTCCATATGACCCCCTTTGCATTTGAAAGTTTTGATGTGGACTCTGTGATGGACCCTAGGGCAAACTTTTCCCTAAAAATGTGCCCTTGAAAATGATGGGATACGAGTTCGTCGAGTCTTCCATCTACTCAACGGTTTCCGAACAAATGAAACGGTTCAAACTATTCGGCCAGCTAATAGCCTTACATTACAATATATGTTCTAACTCTCCATATCCCTACCGGTGGCACGTATAACTTTGGGATTCGTCTACTTATAACATATCAAATGCAGTCACAATTGTCCCGTTTGGATCTCAGCGGAGCCAGTTCGTGACCTTTCCTTGTTAGAAGTCTGTTTACCATAGCATCATCTTCTTACACAAGTGGATAGCGAAATGGCACAGGTTTGAAAGCTGATGTTTTTTCCAACCAGCTCAAATGTTGAAAATATAACTTCATATTCAGAAAAAAAAGTAATATCCTTATAGAGGAAAGTTGCTATATATGGGGAGGTTGCCTAATATGGGGAGGTGGGATTTCTCATAAACGAGGGAATTTTGTGGAAGAGAAATTGCGTGAACGGTAAATTAGTGTCACGAACTGGCAACACGGCCTAAGCTAGGTGGCGTCGCAATTAGTTTCTTTGTCTCAGTCGAATGGAAGTGTTTGGTGTGCAGGAGAAAATTTGCACCGTCTCAGAAGTAACGTCTGTGTGTCGCTGTAAAGGTAAAAAAATATTCAATTACACTATCTTACGCGTTAGAGTAGAAAACGAAGCTCATAGTAACTAGTGTATATCGTGTTTTCTAGATTTACTAATTCTTGATATATGCGTGAGAAAAATGTCAACGAAAGTTGCCTATTATGGGGTGGTGAGAAGTTCCTAATATGGGGCTCCCCAAATTACGAGCCCTTAATTTATTCTGGAAATTGAGGATAGACCTACTTTTCTGTCTATTTTAGATGCCGAAAAGGAAACAATGGCAGCAAGAGAATATGAACGCAGCTGTTTCCTCTGTGATGAAGAAGGAAATGGGAAGTTTCAAGGCCTCTCGTATTTATAATGTACCACAAACAACATTAGAAAGATATGTAACTCAAGCCATTGAATCAGGCCAGGATACTGCGCCGAGGGTAACCAAATTAGGTAGGAAGCACGTTTTCCCGTTACATATTGAAGAGGACCTTGTGGATCATTGCAGTAGTATGGATGTACGACGGATGTCAATGACGGATGTACGACGTTTAGCGTACCAATTGGCAGTCAGAAATGAAATTCCGAATCCTTTTTCCCGGACAGAAAAGATGGCAGGTAAAAAATGGTTGAAACAATTTCTTAAACGTCACCCCCAGCTATCGATTAGAACGCCACAGGGTCTCTCACATTCTAGAGCTACATCATTTACCCCTGAAGCAGTAGATAAATTTTTTGACTTATTTGAACCGGCTATGGATAAAATCAAGCATTCTCCATCAAGATTGTTTAATTGCGATGAAACTGGCATTTCCGTTGTGCAAAGTAAACATACCAAAGTCATTGCTCTTAAAGGAAAACGCCAGATTTCTGCTCTCCAGTCGGCTGAAAGAGGCACTCTTATCACAGTAGTGACATGCATGAGCCCTACAGGAAATTACGTTCCACCGCTACTCGTATTCCCACGCAAGAATATGAAAATTGAACTGATGAATGGAACCCCACCTGGTTCTATTTATGTATGTTACCAATCTGGTTGGATACAAAGTGATATATTTACAGAGTGGTTCCGACATTTTATAAACTATGTCAAGCCTACAGAAGAAGATCCAGTGGTTCTGGTTTTAGATGGCCATTTCTCCCATGTACGGAACTTAGATGTCATAAATCTAGGACGCGAGAACTATGTTACCATTATATCGCTACCGCCACATTCCATCCATAAGATGCAGCCTTTGGATCTAACATTTATGGGACCATTAAAGTGCTATTACAGGCAGGAAATAGAACGCTGGTTGCGAATGAATCCAGAACGTGTTGTGACTATATATCAGGTTGGCGAATTATTTGGAAATGCGTACATGAGAGCAGCAACAACCGAAAATGCAGCCAGTGGTTTCAAAAGAGCAGGCCTATTTACGACTAATAGAAATATTTTCAGAACTCATGACTTCCTCCAATATGAAACACCAAGTGATAGTTGTAGGTCTGTAGCTGTTACGATAACGTCCCAAGCGGAAAGGATTTCCATCGAGGACGGGCAACTTTCCGAAGCAAACACATCCGATCCATGTAGGTCAGTATCTGCTACCATACCACCAGAACCAGAAAGGATTTCCATCGAGGTCCGAAACCCTCCTGAGCCAAGCACACCAGGTTCAAGTAGAACTGTAGAACTGCCATTACCTACATGTACTGTGACAGCACATGATATTTCCCCTATTCCAGCTCGTCCTATTCGACAACATTACAAGCAATCTCGAACTGAATCAGCCCAAATTATCACAAGTTCACCTTACAAACGAGGTTTAGAATGCCAAAGGGAAACCAAAATTGAGACCAAAAAACGAACAGAATGCGGAACTTCAGCATCGAAGAAAAGAAAAGGCATTTTCAAGCAAAATATTTCTTCTATCGACGAGAAAGGAGGATCCCTCGGAAGACAAATAAAGAAGATGAAGCAGCCAAAGAAGACAGCCAAAGAGTGCAGAGAAGCGGATAATTTACAAAGTAAACGATTCCAGCGTAGGTCTTTGCCACAACAAGATTCCAGTAGTTCATCTAACTGGGAATGTATGCAATTGTCGGATGTGTCCGACGTAGATAACAAAGAAGAAGCCGAGTGTTTCTATTGCAATGGACTATTTTCCGAAAATCGTGAAGGTGAAGAGTGGATTCAATGTGGAGTGTGTTCACGGTGGGATCACGTTCTCTGTGCAGGCGTCGATGATGACATTTTCGTCTGTGAAAGATGTTGCTCTAAGTAAAATTATGGTTTGTGGAGTTTTAATTTCAGTGCAAAGCAAACAGTGTTTCTTTTTTTTTCTCGTAGATTTACAATTTAAGTAGTATACATGAAAAGAAGATGACTTTTTTTGTGTGGATTTACAATTTGAGTGAAAAAGTATCAGGCTTTTAAGTTTTTCTAGATTTCCAACTTCAATAAAAAGGAAGAGACACATTTTTTATGTTTCGTCTATCATTTAGTTGAAAATGAGAAATGGGAAAAGACTTCTTTTTTTTTTATATATATAAACTATTTTCAAACAACCATTTATTATAAATGCATTTGTTTCTTTAAATAGTTCCAACATTTTGTGTTCTGCAACTGAAATTATTTTTCTTCACAGTTATGTAGGCGTAATGATTTGTATTAACGTTTTGTATTAGACCTAATGTTTTTCCAGCTTTAGAACAATGTAGATCTATTTTATTTTTGATCAACAATAACGTCAATACAATCATATTATATCTTCATATTTTCTCTTCTTATTTCATTTTCCCGTATTTATCACAATAGTTTCTCTGAAAGGTTGTGTGTCCTTGCTTTATGCAAGTAATATTGATGTAAGCATCTATATGTCATAGCTCCATATTAGGAACCCCAGCACCCCCATATTAGGAACCCCGGTAGCCTAATATGGGGAACAGCAATACTGTTTGTTTTTATTTTTTTATTCTGTGACTATTGTTTTTTCTCACATTTCCATGTGTAGAATAGACGAACAAGGTTTCTGTACAGCATTACCGGAAGTTACACATATTTCCTACAAATCATGTTTAAGCAGGAAGCCTTATAAAAAAACCTCCCCATAATTGGCAACTTTCCTCTATTGCAAAAATGACTTGAGTGGAGACAAACCGCCGCTCTTCACTACTGTAATTTCAATTGCCTTGCTAATCCCAATTACAGAGGCAAGTTGTAAACCATGCAAATGTTAATGTTTCTACTAGAAATGCTCCAGAAGTAGATATGCACTTGGAGTTTACAGTAGCCTATTCTGTAGCCTACTTTTTCCCCGTCTTTATATTGAATATTGACTTATTATGAACACGCGTATTTACCATAATGTATATATTGCCTGCTAATTACAGAAATACGTAGTTCTCTTTTTCTCTTCGTTAGACTTCATGTCTTTCTGTTTGTTCCTAATACCTTTTCTGAGTGACTGTCAATTTCCTCAATTTTCCCAAGAATTCCCGTTAGGTAATAGTCTGGAGACTAACGTTTCATATTGATTAAGGTGTTTTGCTTATCAGTTTCTTATTTTTTATTTATATTTGCACAGATATTGTAAACAATTTTTAGTTTCTAAACCCTTTTACTAAAGAGAGAACAAGCAAAGAAAAATACATTGAGAAAACAGTTATTGGGGATGATGTAAGAGTCACAGTATATGCTCTTTTTTTGTTGTTGTTGTTGTTGTTGTTGCTGATGACGGTACATGTCATGCGTAGAACTTACTTAACTCAAGTAGAGTTCAAACGGGCAGAAAGAAAGAATTATTAGAGATACATGCTACAGATTTTTTTTTTTTTTTTTTTTTTTTTTTTTTTTTAGAAAAATGGATTTTATCCAGCTAACTTATATCTATAATCCTATTTATGGTATTAAGTAGGTCAGAAGTCAAGAAGCGGAAAGCAAAGTTAGTAAATTTAGACCAAATCCAACATATCAGTTCCGGAGGGAGAGAAGGTTTAGGAACCGAAAATAGTGCAGAAAATATTTTTCGCAATGATAACACCGTGAGAAATAAAGAAAAGGACACGGGAAATACACAGTCAGGATCGGAAGAATCGAATACCTCCAACATGAATAAGATATTAGGCCTATTGCGTGAAATGAAATATGTATTGGTAAAAGTAGAAGGTAAAATGGAAAGTTCTAATAAAGAATTACAGAATCAGTTGCAAGTGTGACTCCAACAATCATTTAGAAAATAATTTGCAGGAATCCATAGAAAGTACTGCCTAGGAATTATAGGGAGAGCTTAGGAATTCATGAGTGACGCTCGTGAGCTATTCAATCTCGAATTTAATATGTCGTTAGAAAATTTGGTTAAAGAAATTAATTCGGAAATAAATGCTAAGTTAAGTGATCTTCAAGAGCGGACGAACGATTTGCAGACATCATTAAGCGTTCATAAATCGAAATTGATCACAGGGTGCACCAGCTCACCATTGGTCAAGAAGGGTTACGCGATGAGCTCGGAAATTAATTTCAGACTGCTCAGCCAACTGTATTTGAACACTCAGGTTAAAAGTTAAATCATATCGAAGAAGGTGTAAATTTAAAAAAAAGAGAGAGGCACTGCTTCAACTTCAGAACTTGATAGACGCACTTAATTGCAATGTTGAGAATAGTATGTCAAAATTTGAGGAAAGAATTAGTACAGAAATCGAAATTGTTATTGCAACTAAACTTGGTCCGAGTACGAGCAGTTCCGATTCACAACCCGTGACGTCGCCGAGGACGAGGCCACCGAGAGAGGAGTCCATTCCGTCATATTACAGAACTGTATCCGGAAAATTTTCCACCGTTTGTAAATCTGCTACTAGCGTCATTGGTCACTTGTACTGACACCAATGTATCCCAACTTGCATCTCCCATTTACGCAAATGGAATTAGGGTTAGCAGTATATAAGGACATGGAAGAGAATACTCAAAGTTATGGCTCATATTTGACTTGGATAATTGTTTTTATTTGACTAGTGTAGCTCCAGAAGTGCGTTTGTCGATCATACTGAGGACCCTGAAGGTCCCTACATTGCAATGGTTTTAGGTTATGGAGAGCAAAATTGACAAATGTGATTAGTTTATAACGTAATTCGAGTCTACATACTTGAATCACCAGAAGCTGGTAAAAATCCTTGCCAACCATTTCGACCCAAAAGTCAACAAACAACTGTATCATTAACTTTTGACTCTGTTATATCGAAATTCTGTGCTGGAGCCACCAATGGATGAAGGAATCATACTAAAGGTCCTTCCCAGACAAATATCTTAGTGGTTGTTTCCTTCAGTGGCGGCAGGTAAAAGTAAGTCTATATATGAGATACTTGTCGTTGTAGAAAAATCGATGCTAGACACCGAGAACGTGACAGCTGCCAGTCGAAAAAGAGTATAAACATTAAGCAATTCATTCGTGAGAACCAGTCTTACAAGACCCTGTCGGTATGAAAGAAATAATCTAGACAATTAGTGTCCTTACATCATGAACAATGGTGTGACGCCAGAACGAAATGAAACCCACACGTGAAGTTCTCAGGGACAATACCAGCAACCGGGGACGTACTGTGAGCAACAATAATAATACGAACAATAAAAATGCAGATCCAAACAGAAATTCTCATCATTTTTTGAGAGGGAATCAGCTTGGAAATAGTTTCGGAGTCAAAACAATAGAGGAAACTACAGCGATTATGACCAGTTTAAGTTGCTTCAAACATATGGATCGCAGGATGAGTTTCCAATAAGCCAAGCGCATGTTAGTAGCGTAGATTCCCGTAACAGCTCTTCCAACAGCGTGTGCGAAAGTGATGCGTATGCTCGAGAACAGTAGAATACGGGTCTTAAGAATATTTCACAAAATGTCCAACTGTCAAACTACTCATCCCAGTGTATGCTAGAGAAACAAACGAAGGTGTCAATAATTATGAAACTTTAATCAATGAAATGGAGTACAGGTTAGGTGAATATTCTCTTAATATTAGGAAGCGGGAAAAGAATGATATTGAATATAGATATTTCTCAATAGGCTAATTGAATTTTAGACCACCTTTTAGACACAAGGAATAAACCAATAATTGTACGAAATAATACTTATTGTGCAGCAAACAAGTCCATCTGAATTGCCTGGAGCGGATTCCTAGAAGCACGAGTCTCCTGGGGAAAGCGAACCTTTCTGAATGTCATGCTGCTGACATAAACGCAAATGCCTAGCCACGAAATTCTAATGGTGACCATCTCATAGTAGCTCTCCCTTCCTGCCCCCTTTGTTCACAAGCTCTGGCAGTGAGGTCTCCTAACCTGATTCGTAGTGCTGATAGAACAACAGTGATATACAAGAATTTATCCCTCCCAGCACCCAACCATGCGTCAATCTGCAAAAACTCTTCATCAACAAACTTTCAGGAACAATTCATGTTCTGGCTAAAACAACCATTCCAGTAGAAATATTGATGGGAAACAATGCTAACAACGCTTACACCCAGGTAATAAATAATGTACTGAAGCAAGAAATACGTTGAGAATTAATTGACTTTAAGAATCCTACAGAACGTTAGGGGTCTTAGGACAAAGATACGACAATTATATCGTAATGTACTTTCTAGTAACTAGAGTGTAGTTGCTACTACATACCCTTGGTAATGCGAGGTAAATTTTGATACTGAGCTTGCTTTTAGGTGATAAATATGTCGTAATTAAGAAGGATCGCAACGTTGCAGCCAAATGTGCAACTACTGGGGGAGGGGTTCTCGATATAAACTCAAGGTATGAATTCAGAATTTTAAAATACATTAATACTGATCTTGATCGTACTTTTGTAAATCTAAAATTGAAAAACTATTTTGTAACAATGTATATCTGTCTTGTTTATTTTGAGCCAAGACTGTGTATTGATTATTATGTAGAGTTTGGAAGTACCTTGAAGAGAACTGCCTCCAGGAAGTAATGTTTTTCTCCTAGGAGACTTCAATATCCCTGATTTTGAAGATACAGATACTAAATACAATGGAGCCGAGGTGTGTGAAGAGTTAATTAATTTTATTGCATATTCGAATTATAATCGTACAATAGAATCAAGAAAGGTAAAAGGACGTATTTTGGAACTTACATAATGTTAAAGTAGAGGGTGGGCAATTTCCACTAGTCTCAGAGGATAAACTTCGCCATGCCTTGTTAATTACATTTAGTCCAATTTCCATCAGCAAAAATAAAGAAATAAAAATAATGTCCAAAATTTCAACTTTCGTAAAGCTAATTTTGAACTGATTTTAGAACTTATCTGACGCTAACTGGGAAATTCTCTCCAGCATAAAAGATGTGAATGTTGCACTTGATGCATTTTACACAATATGTATGAAGTACTTGATAGGTATGTTCCGCGGAAAATTCAAGTAATAACAACTCCCACAACAATTAATGCTATAAAATTAAAATATAAACATTTAAAAAAATGGAAACAAGGTCATGAAAAATCAGATTACCGCTTATCTGAGTTTATTAAGACTTCATAAGAAAGTTAGAAAAGACATAGCAATTGCTTATGGTGACTTTGATAGGGCAGCTGAGGACAACATAATAACAAACCCCAGTAATTTCTGGAAACTTATTAAAAGTAAAACGAAACATATTTCTACAATCAATTAATCAATCAATCAATTTGTGGGAGATTTACGGTAATGAAGAAGTTGTCTATTTTTTCGCACCTCATTATCAATCAACTTTCAGGCAAACGCAGGCTGAATATAATGTTAAGGAAGGCGTGCATCTAGCATTGAAGACACATTTTGTAGACACATTTTGTAGGGATTTTGTAGACACATTTTTTCTTTCCACATAGCGTATAGAAAAAATTGTGATGGCTATTAAGAGGTTAAAACAAGAAAATTCCCATGGTCCTGATCTCATCCTGTCTTAATTAAAGGTTGTGGTGAAGTTTTTAAAAACATCACTGCATATTATCAATCAATTTCTCTATCGTAACCTTTAGATTACCAGACAGGTGGAAAATAGCCACTGTATACCCAATTCTAAAATCAGGTTCCAAACGTGATATAAATAATTATAGACCAATATCTATCTTATCCTCATTCACTAAAGTATATGAAAATATTTTGCATGAAAATATAATAAATCATGTTCGCCCTACCATTACATCACATCAACATGGGTTTCTAAAAAGTGGGTCAATACAGCAAACTTAGTCATATTAACTGTAGCCTTTACGCTTGATGAAAGTGGCCAAATAGATGTGATATACACAGATCTAATTAAAGCATTCGACATTGTGATTCAGAATGTACATTAAGTGAACTTGATTGCTTAGAGTTTCTCAAATCATCATTACAGCTCATATTTGAGCAATCACAAACAAGTAGTGCCTCATAAAGAATTTCTTTCAGAGGCGAAACTTGTAAACTGTGGAAAAAATGAAATGAAATCTTTGAGTTTTACGTTCCACGGTTATGCCGGTTAGGCTAAAGGAGGCGGTGATGATGAGAGATGAGTGAATTGGTGGAATGAAGAAAGTGGGAGGAAACGGGAGAACCCCGAGAAAACCCACGAGCGCGGTGTTTGTTCACCACAAAGTTCACTTGGCGGGAGCTGGGATCGAACCCGGGACCCCAAGCACCAGAGGTGAACGCTCTACCACTGAGCCACCGCGCCCCCCTTGTAAACTGTGGAGTTCCCGAAAGAAGACAAAGGGGTTGGTTAAGTAATACTTTAGTTTATACGTGTTACATTTCCCAATGCAAGAAGTCTGTTTATATCACAGTGGCAAATGCACGTCACACGGCACCGGAAATTAAACTGACCTTAAAATAATAATACAATTTTTTTTTTTATTGTTACTGACTGATGTATCAACTAAGAAATAGAAATATTTAAAACACACTCACCTCCTGAGTATAACTCCTATTTCTGCCGCACCTGTTTTGCATGTCAACTTTCGGTTGCGTGTCTTTAAAGCTTAACTGCAGAAACTTGCACTAAACAACGGCCTTCTTACACTAATATTATAAACTTTTAATAGTTTTTTAAGGATAGTTATTCACTTTCTGAAACTACAAACTTTCCATGAAAATGAGAACAAGTTACATAGGCTCAAAGTAGTGTCATCTCATAGGCGACACAGGGAATTGCTAAGTTAAATCACTTTTGAAAGTCCATATTTGAGTCTTAGTATATATAAAAAATTCTAATTGCTTTGTCCGAATAAAGTATATGTTTCGCTGTTCTACATACATTCCCTTATTACATACTATAGTTACATTATTCTCTTCTTTATATCGTATTTTTTTCATCTACTTTCCATTATGTAGTTAGTATAATAGTTAGTATAATTAGTTAGTATATTAACGTGTGCTACAAATTTCTAACCGGAATGATTTAGTATCTTAGAAACTTTTTATATTTGGGGGCAGAGCGTAGCTCATCTGAAATTTGTAACACCGTGTATTTAGACAACTCGAGGATGAATTTAACAAATCGTCTTAGGATAAGAAATGAAATACTCAATTACTTTTGGATATTTTCGACATCACACCACAAGCTATTAGGATTCGAAATGGTCTTAACTATAGAAATCTACTACATCGTAATGGCACAGAAACTTAACCATTATGGTTATCTAACATCGCAAATAGATGTAGTACTCACAGGTTGTTCAGCTCAGTTCAACTCCAAACGATGTCCTTCCACTCTCCAATCTTAATTACAACTCCCGATTCTAGTCTTCATCCTCAACCAGCACAACCCCTTTCCGGGATTCAGGTGCTTCCTGGTTGTGGCGAAGAGCTTAGCTCAGGTCTCTTTCTGCAATCTCTTACTTCCTTATTTCCGTATAGGAAAACTTCCTATAATTGTGGTGTGATGCCGACGTTATCTGTTTTTATTTTTTTTCTAAGCAGTATGACTATAACTTCCTTGTTTTATAATAAACAACATAAATTAGACAAACACATGTAAGGATTTTGGGTACTTTACATTACCCCTGTCTCGAAATTTTGAGCACGATTCTATGTGCCAAAAAGGAAAAAAAATTACTGTCCACCTGTATAAACATAAAAAGTAAATAATAATTAAGTTCGTCCATTATCTTCGAACACTCTGTATATATAAAGTTTTCTTTTTACTCGTATGTATGTATATATATTCCACCACCAGCATTGTCCGTCACCAATAATATGAATATATGTTGTTTGTATCACATGAGTATTCTGCTGACAAGTTAATATTACAATAAATGTAGGTTAATGTCACTGCATCCTGTCTGTAAGAAAGAAAAAAAAAACACATTGTCACAAAACACTTCGCACTCTGAATGAAACAAAACACTCAGTTTATTTCACTAGTTATGTGTGAGTTTGTGTTTTTCGTCATCTGTTCCTTCCTATACTGGAATACATGTTACTTGGAGGTATGTATTCTGTCATATGTATTTAATTGTCATTATCACTGAAGTCCTCACTTCGATAACTGGTAGTAGTATTTAATCCTTTGAAAGCATAGATTCCTCAGGATCCTGTTGTTCGGCTCAGTCCACATGGTCCATTGTTGATATCTGACATTGAAGATAAGGCATCTATAGGAAACTGCTACTGTTGCTGTTCTTTTGTTGATGATGTTGATATGTTGTTGTGTAGGAGTGATTATTGAGTGTTTTTGTTTATGCGTGTAGTAAATACATTTATTTACAGATATTAAGACAAGCACAACTGTTAAGTCTGCACCATTACTTAGAAGTAGTGAAATGAGTCCTTTTTTTTTTTTTTTTTTAATGTTTGAATAACACGAAGTTAGAAGAAATCATTGACATACCATTAACATTAAGAATTATAGTAGGCGTAGAAGGCTTAATTGTTGGATATACATTTAATGTATCATCATAGAGGTGTATCGAAGAACAATCTGGGGTTACGTGTGAATCTGTTTTTGAAGAAACATATTTGACAGATCGAATATGTGAATTTGAAACGTTATTTGGGGTTAATTTAATTTTGAATAATTTGTATATTATAAATGACAAAATTATTAAAATGATTATTAAAATAGTAATTATAGGGATGACGAAAGTATATGATTGCATTGTGGAGCGTACCTAGAAAGGCAAAAGAAAAAAAAAGATTCAGAAAATGAAGTTGTTACTTGGTTATTCTTCTTTGAAATATGCTTAGCATAATTTTAATAATAACCAAATATTTCTTTCTTTCTTTTTTTCTTTTAATTAACTAGTTTCTTTGAAGGATGCTTTGCATACCTGTTGCCTAGTTAATCTGCTGTGAAATAGACTCTACTTGAAAATTTGCTTCGCAAAATTTATATTCATAGCCTACTCACGTTTCAATAACAATATTGTATTTCATTGTTTATTTCTTTAATCATTTTCAGGCCTCTGAATATGATTACTTAGTTCAGTTACTATCTTATTCAGCTTGTACATTTTAATAACTAGAGCTACAATAAGAATTAGTAATAGAAATCCTACTAGTATAAAAATAATTCCAATGCTATAAGTAATATGAGTATCAAAGTGAGCCCATATTGGCATAGTAGGGTTCACTGTCAAATTCGATAGTTGAGAAGAAAGGTTCTGTAATTTATCCAAGTAAAATTGGTTTCCTACATCCCATTGTGAAAATGAAAGATTTATAGGTAATTCTATGTGATGATATGTAACTTCTACGGTATGTCTACTATCTAAGGTTATTTGATTTGCAGTCACTGAAACGAACGCATTGTAAGATAAGAAATAAGCTCTGTGTTGATCGTCTGAATAATTTGAATAAACCGGTGTTTGGACATTTCTAAGAGACAACATGAACAGTTGTTAATGCTGAAAACAAAATAACTACTGGGGTGTATAGATAAATAAATTTGGAGTTTGTAGTATACTTTACTATATAATAACGACTAATTAAAAATAATATGAATAAATATTGAAAAAAAAATCTTTGAAGATTTTTTTTATTAATGCAATCACTCTAAGTTTGTTGAATGTCTATAAATAGTAAATTCTCTAATTTCCTATATCGCGAAATAAGGAAGTTTTCGGCCTAACTAGCTTATCAAAGAAATAGAATAGTCCCAGGAAAGAAAAATAAGGGTATTGATTCCTTTGTGTTCGAAAAGGAAAACCGTAAGGCACTTACACTCACGGTGTCCGAAGAAGAGAGACTGTTATCGCGCAGTCTATTCGCACTTGCTGAGTGAACAAAAGAAATCAATACGAAAGGCTTTCACCAGAGTGACCTAATATCCCTATTCTAGACTAACATATGATCCTCTTCTTTTCCAATGTACCATCTCGATATTCGTCCAGTGGTTCTTGATTTCGCTTCTATTGGTGGTCATCTTTCGTTGATTGAAGATCTGGTTGACTCTCAAAGTTTCGGCGTGGGAACATCTTAAGTTGATAGTAGAAACTTGTTTCTTCTTTGGGCGTCGTCTGTGTCCACCGGCGTCTATGGGTGTCATCTAGCGTCTTCGCTTGTCCTTTGGTGTTGATCACATCATTCATCATGTTTCTTAGTTGTAGATGTTGAATTGTTTCTATAGATGCAAATCTTGGAGAATTTTCTTCGTCCCATGTGTTGTGGAGCAAATTGCCTACTTTCCAGGCTAATGGATGTTTATGTCTCAGCGTCTTCTTCTCTTACTGATGAAATCTTCTTTAAAGATCTGATGTCCACTTCATCACGTTTGGCGTTATTCTTCTTATTTTGATATTCTACGACGATTTTGTTCGCACTGTTAGTGAAACCTACAACTGTAGCTTTCTTGTTATATTTGTGACTGAACACTTCTGGGATCCCTTTCTTTTTCTGATGGTCCTTCACTAGGACAACATCCCCAATCTGGAATTCTGCTTGTTTGTTTTCTTCAAGAAACTTCTCAAGTTGCTTTTGATAATTCTTGATCATATTTTGATAAGCCTCTTCTCTTATCGTTTTCAAAACTTCAATGCGGTCTGCATTTTCGATGTTTTGCACTGGAGTCTGAAATTCATTTTCCAACAATGACCTTGGCTGATAACCATGTAGCAAAAAGAAATTGCTAAATTTTGTTGTCACGTTTGTAACATTATTTAACGAAAAGGTGAGTGCTGGTAAAAATAAGTCCCATGTGTGTCCTTTAGACGATACATAGTGTCGTAACGCTTGCTGAATAGTGTCTGCTGTTTTCTCCACCAAACCTAAAGATTCGTGCTGATTGACAGCTATGAAATTCAATGTGGTTCCCAACCTTTCTGAAAGTTCGGCCATTAATTTACTGCGGTGTCCGGGAAGTCTGTCCAAAAAAATTTTCTCTGGCAAACCATACTTGAGAAATACTTTCCGATATAACGAGTCAGCAATTGATTCTGCTGTTAAGTCTATTAAAGCATCTGTTACAATATACCTAGTACAAAGATCACATGTGATGAGAATGTATTTGTTATGCTTTTCAGACATTGGGAAAGGGCCTACCTGATCGATTTGGATAGTAGAAAAAGGCTGTGATTGAGCATATGTCTGTGGTAACATTTTTGGAGGTTTAGTGACTCTCTTATTTAATAAACAGGATGGGCAACTTCTAACCTTGTTTCTAATGAACGTTTTCATGTGTGGAAAATAAATTCTATGCAATGCATAGTTATATGTTCTCGTTTGACCTTGATGAGCAGAGGTTAATGGCGACTTATGAATCATATCAAACACTTTGTTTTGTAACTTAAAAGGAATACATAGTAAACGTTTGGCTACGTTTGCAAACTTATGTATTCGGTAAAGTTTTCCATCTACTAATTCATAGCATTTCGACATTCGTACTGCATTGGTGTTAGATGAAACTTCACCCGTTTCTAAATATTTATAAATATCTCCAAAGAATGTGTCCTCTCTTTGATAGCGGCCTATATCCTGTGGCTCTGTGAAATTCACTAAACATTTGTCTTGATCGATATTTTCTACTGAAAGATCTCCCGGCTGTACGGGAAGTAGTGTGTAACGGCTAAGTCCGTCAGCTATATTGAGCTCACTTTTTACATGTATTGGCGTGAATTGATAATCTGATATATAAAAGTACCATTTCAAAAGTTTTGGTGGCAAATTCTTACTGGTCTTCAGAAATGTTAGAGCTCTTGAATCTGTCTTCAGATAAAAATGTCTTCCAAGCAGGAAGTAACGAAATGCTCGAAATGAAGCTATAATTGCTAGAAGTTCAATTTCTAAAACACTCAATTTTTTCTCTGATTCTGTTAACAAACGAGAGTAGTATGAGATAACATACCATTCACCTGAATTTTCATCATCTGTCTGCAGCAAAATTGAAGAAATTGCTGTCCTTGACCCGTCAGTATACAAGCACAAGGGTTTGTTTTGATCGTACGGTGCAAGAGCGGGGGCTGCTAGCAATTTCTGTTTCAAAAGTTCAAAAATTTCTTGATGTTGAGCGGTCCATTCAAACCTTTCTCGTTTACGAACGAGCTTTTGAAGCGGTTCCGTGATTTCTGCATAATTGGGCAGAAATTTCCGAATATAATTACAAAGCCCTAAGTAGGATCGTAATTGTTTCGTATTTTTAGGTGGAGGATAAGTTTCAATAGTTTTCAAAATTCTGTCTGAAACTTCAAACCCAAATTTTGAAATTTTGTGTCCCAACGCTATGATTGATTTCATGAGAAACTGTGATTTCTCTACCGACACTCTTAAACCATAGATTCTCAGTCTATGCAACAGTTGTTCTAGAACTTCTACAAATTTCTCTTCAGAATTTGAAAATAGAAACAGATCATCCACATATAAGGCTATATTGTCGGGCTGTAAATTAGCTAGTACAACTGACAGGAACGTATTAAAATAAAAAGGCGAATTTACATAACCTTGTGGCATACGAAGGTATTCGAATTTTCCAAGACTTGGAATGCTAAATGATGTAAATTTCCTTGATTGAGGCTCTAATTCTAATGTGAAAAAGGCATTAGAAATATCCAAGTATCCGTAGTACAAGTGTCCTGACATAGTTGACAGTATTTCACTGACAGGAGGTAAACTAACACTATGATATAAAACTCGTGAATTCAATTCTCTCAGATCAATAATCTTGCGCAGTTTTCCTGACGGTTTCCTAAGAAACATAACCGGAGAATTATAAGGCGAATTGGATCTTTGTATCACCCGTTGTTCCAATAACGTATTTATAAATTGCGTAACTTCCGATTTCAGTGCATGTGGAATTGGAAATTGTTTGCGTGAAAACGGAATTTCTGTGTTAAGTTCAATTTTACATTGAAAATGTCTTGCTTTTCCGATCCTGTTAGGATTCCACGTAAACACATCAGCAAAGCGGTAGCAGAGGTCTATTACTTTTTCTCTATATTCAGGACTGGCATCTTGACCAATATTTAATTTAGAAATTTGGAATAACTGTTGTCCTTCCCGTAATAATTCCTCATCCACATAATTTTCATCTATTGATTGGCAACATTGATTTGACTCTTCAATTTGAACGTCTTCCGCTTTTCCGATTACAAAATTCTTATGAAGAACGACTTTTGTGACTAACGGGTTAATAATTTCAACTACAGGTTCGTTTTTATTTAAAATAGCTCGCGGCACTAAAATTCCTAGTTTCTCAATTATAGACATGTCTGGCTCTAAAATCACTTCTTGACCTGATTTCGAATTAATACATTTAAGTGGAACAATTATTCTTGTCCTTGGAGGAAGATACGTCCTCTTATGAATGACGAACTTTGGATCATATGCCTCTGTCAACAAACAAAATATTGGCTCTGAAACCTGATGACCCGTATTACTCTGTTGTTGTGTGTTACGAGGAGGCTTTCCATATCTAAACAAAGATAGCATCTTATTAAGGTAATCAACACGGGCGTTATGAAAAATAAAGAAGTCATTTCCTAAAAGAGCTTTCGGACCAAAATTTTCCACTATTCTAAACCTGTGATGAAAGGATCGACCGTTGATTAGAAATTTGATTATGGCTGTGTGTTTCAGCTCTATAGGTTCACATGAAACGCCAACAACTTTCGTAATTTCCTGTGACAATTTAGTTTTAGGAGATAGCAATGATTTATCTAAAATTGATATTGTACTTGCCGTATCTGCAATTATTTTTAATGGTTTCTTTCTCAGTTGAATTGTAAATCTAACCATGTCCCCTTCAATTTCTAATGGAGTCTGTATCTCTTCTCCCTGAACATTCTTTGGTTTATATTGACGGTGTATACTAGTATTATTAATATCTACGGGCGGGCCCTTTTTCTTGTTATCTGTACATCCACCGTCTGCATGTACAGACGTTGTCAGTTTAAATTATGAGTTCCCTGTACCTGATTCATTTGGGAAGGGTTTTGTACAGGAACATAATATGTTGTACCATTACTTTGCATGTGATGTACACCCTGCATTTGATTAAAACTAGGTACCTGTTGTACATGAGGCACATTAGTATGATGACAACAACACTGGTTGTTATGATAATTTGCGCGTCCTGATCTAAAATTACCGCGACCACCACGGCCTCGAAAATTGTTATTTTTCCCTCTAAAATTGTTGTATTGAGTATTGTTTCTACCCTGATTATTCTTAAAATTGCCTCTCTTACTACCTCGAAAATTATTTCTGTTATTCTGATGGGATTGAGAATTATTTTGCGCACAGTTGGTGTTTAACTTTTGCGAATCTGAAGAACCGCCTTCGATTCTCAGCGACAATTTTTCTATTTCTTTCTGTAACTGGCTAATGGAAGATGTAACCTCGCTACTTTGAGATGATGATGAAGGTGTGTTTATGTTCTGAGTTTCCGAGTGTTCTGCTCTGTGTTGTTGTTTCTCTACTAATTCACGAATTGCTTTCCTTTTATTTTTCCTGTGCCTATGTGACGTAATCTCGTCCTCGGACTCGGACGAAGAACTGTCAGTAACCGTAGATTCTGATTCAGAATCAGATGACGAACACCTACATTTCCCTTTTCTACACTTCTTCTTATACGCTTTCTTAATACGTGCATCTATTTCTCTCTTTTTTCTATTTCTAATTTTACATTCATTTGCTTCTAACGTATAGAGAGCCTGGATAAACGCATCTAAAGTGTCAAAAGACTCATAACCTAGGTGTTGAATATAGTACGGTTTCAACCCTGCTGTAATGATTGAAATGATCTGCTCTTCTGTCAAAGTCGGAGCATGTTTGTCTACCATGGATAAAATATCATAAACAAACGACTGAATGGGTTCATGCTTTTTCTGAATCCTATTCTGTACGGTAGAGAAAAAATCTACACTATCTCTAGCATTCTTGAAACATTTAATTATCTCAGCTTTACAATTCGCGTAGGTTGTTTCATCTGTAATGTTCTTTCTCTTTAACAAAGTTCGCAATTGTTCTTTTAGTTTCCCTGGAAACGCGGTGATTATCATTTGTTTTGCTATTTTATCAGTCCAATTATTTAACCGTACACAGTCATCATATTCATCAAAGAACTGCTGTATCGTGATTTTGTGTGGTTTAAATTTCGGAACTGGATAATGGGAATTGTATACATTAACAATAGGATTTTGAGCTCCCTGACCTTCACTGTGTTGTCCCTGCATTTTCTTAGACTTATTGTATTTCCGTTTTAGGGGAGGGATTTTTACTTTTATTGGAATCTTTTTGTATCTTAACGTTCTAAATTGTCCGTCTGAATGTTCTGTATCACTGCTGGAAGTATTATTCATATCCTATATACGAACAGAAAATAAACCTTCTCATTGCGGCTAATTTTGCAACCTAAGCAAAGTACACTGACCATTAGTTTGTAAATGCAGCAAATTCCTATATGACAACAAGAATCTTGGTGTATTGTCCGTTTCTTTAGTAACAAGAGGAAATGAATCTCGCAAGACTATATAGCATTATAACAACTGACGTCTGTAATTTCAGCATACTATGAGAGAGAGAAAAAAAAAACATGAAACTCCTTTTACTCAACTTGACAAACTGATGTTATCGTCTAAATAATTTAAACTACGCGTGATACGCTTCATTCCCATATGTATGAGGCATCGGAATCAAGCATGATGTATCTAATTTAATGTAACTTGAATGGCCTATAAAATAAGCGAGATCTCCGAAATCGAAACATATGTGGTAAATGACCATAATCTAATTAATGTTGTCCGGAATCTTAATTTTACCTATAAATGGATAAAACCGGATGCTTCCACCATAACGTGTGCTACAAATTTCTAACCGGAATGATTTAGTATCTTAGAAACTTTTTATATTTGGGGGCAGAGCGTAGCTCATCTGAAATTTGTAACACCGTGTATTTAGACAACTCGAGGATGAATTTAACAAATCGTCTTAGGATAAGAAATGAAATACTCAATTACTTTTGGATATTTTCGACATCACACCACAAGCTATTAGGATTCGAAATGGTCTTAACTATAGAAATCTACTACATCGTAATGGCACAGAAACTTAACCATTATGGTTATCTAACATCGCAAATAGATGTAGTACTCACAGGTTGTTCAGCTCAGTTCAACTCCAAACGATGTCCTTCCACTCTCCAATCTTAATTACAACTCCCGATTCTAGTCTTCATCCTCAACCAGCACAACCCCTTTCCGGGATTCAGGTGCTTCCTGGTTGTGGCGAAGAGCTTAGCTCAGGTCTCTTTCTGCAATCTCTTACTTCCTTATTTCCGTATAGGAAAACTTCCTATAATTGTGGTGTGATGCCGACGTTATCTGTTTTTATTTTTTTTCTAAGCAGTATGACTATAACTTCCTTGTTTTATAATAAACAACATAAATTAGACAAACACATGTAAGGATTTTGGGTACTTTACAATATAGTTAGTATAATAGTGAAAATTACTAAAGAATTTTATTCGCTTTTTACAGGAGGGTGCATGTAACTAACCACACACTAAAGCTACTTGGAGGTGAATACCAAGTAGAAAGAAGCGATGGAGATATACGAGATCCTTATCTTAGGGAAAATGACATATCAACTTTCCTCATCATTCCACCACCGCAAATGCGGGTATTTATTCTCGATTCCATACTCTATTTTGTATAGTCCTATGCATGTTTATTGTTAAGTAAACTAATACAGTGTTACAAAACTTAATCTTTCTTGGCATTATTCTAGAAATGTGGTTCTACTTAATATGGCACTAACATCAAAATATAAATTAAACTAAACCTATATTGCCAAATTATCAACTCTTATTTTCAGTGAACTTAATCGTGTATGTAAATTTCCCATGTATTTGTCAATAATACGATATATATTACAGTATACTATTCTTTAGTATGTATACAATATTCCTTAATATTATATACCGGTACATATATATATATATACAGAGAGAGAGAGAGACGTTAGCTTTTTGAAAAAATTAGTATCTTTTTAAAATTAAAAATGCAATAGAAAAATTACCGACACTTCTTCATCTAATCAGCAATCAAGTTATCAGCACCTTTTTGCACACTTTAATACATTCATCTGTCTCATGTATAGAAAGTAACTGCCTAGTCCTTTAAACAACTTCTTCAAGAATATATGATGACATTCTGTTTCCCAACACACTACAGTGGGTATAACACAATAATCCTTTCATGCTGTAGTCTCTAATCCTATGATACCTGGGCTTGCAAATAGTACGAAACCAGATGTTAACATCAGTTTGACCTTCAAATTTTCTTACACATATTACGCACCGGAAATAACACTTGGTTACCGCCAAAAATCCAGTAAGAAGATTCATTTTTGCTAGTGAATATGATGGATTAAACTTTATGTGAATTGTAGCACTACTACTGAAACGAATATTATTTCAGTAGATGAGTGTAGTGATTCTTTTAGATAGTTTCCCAGTGGCAAGTGGTTAAAAATGTTAATGAATGAGTTTATTGAATTACTACTCACTTGGATGATATTACCAACGTGTTGTATAAGAAGTATTTGACGAAAACGAACAATCAAAGAAGAAAAGGAGAATTTTATGAGCATGTAATACAATTACTCTAAATGAACAAGAAATAAATATGGCACTTTCGAGGTTTGTGCGGTATGTTGTAAGATAAAATAAGATGACTAGCTTAAGAAATTATTTTCTACTAACTTCCAAAAGATTGACCGCATTAATTAGACTGTTTTGAACTGAGAATTCTCTAAGTCCAAACTCAGTATTTTTAGGAATAGTATACCACGTCCAATCCCCCAAGACAACTTTCGCAATTGGGGAAAACTTGTGCCGATATGTTTTCTTTTAACTACAATAAGATATATTGAAATGTTATTAAGTGTAGAAAAAAGTAACATTCATTGAAATAAGTAATGATACAGTATTTTGAAACAATGCATACGTTGAGCAATCGCTGTTTTTTAAAACTACGTTTCATTATGAAAAAGATCATTTCCAATTAAACGACATTGCACTTCTTCCTTGTACTTAATGTACCCATATATATTTGTTTATTTTCTGAGAGTACTTGGTGGTCTTCATATGACGGATTTTCAGCATTAATTCCCTTTGTGAGTGTACAATACGAATCAATTTTCGGCCAGTAAGTCAAAATTTTGTGCATGAATCTATTAGGGAAACGCTTAACTTGATTAAGTTCATAGTATCAAAATGTACTTTATACGGAAAGTATTATATATTAATTTAGACATAATGGTTCTGTGTGAACGAATTCTATGTACTACTAATAATACAGTCAAATACGGATCTCTCTGACAACAGTATTACCATCGTTAAAATGTCTTTATGTCCCATTGAACTTAGTAATCAACAGTTAATAGGAATTTTCTTGTCAATTATGATGGCATAGCGTCTAGTTTCGGTGAAGAATATTCTGAGGACAATGTGTATTCTAAACGTACTGGACGTAAATTAATTAAGGTTAAACGAAACATTATTTTTTTATTAGAGAGTTTGGTTTGCGCCTATTTTGTAGTTACCCAGGTTAAATCCAAATATTTACTTTCCGTAAATCACAAGAACATTTTGTTCAAGAATGTCCAGCATTGAGGCAGAAAATTCAAACTTTATCCGACAGTTAGAAGCTCTCAGCCGCCACCACTTCGTACACTAATAATCTTCCACATAAAAAAGATCTTTAAATATTGGTAACTACATGAAATTTCCTCTCCTTGCTTCTGATCAACCTGATACGTCTTTTCATCATGATCTCCGAGGATTTGGCAAATCCCAAGATTACGTAATTTGCCCTGATCCCTTTAAGAAGTTCGTCCTATTTAGCCGAAGGTTTTTGCTCGTGTGAATACCACTCCAGTACTCGCGTCTAGCTCTGAGGACAAGGTAAAGGAAGTTCTAAAGGAAAAACAGCTTGCCCAGGTAAGTAACCAAATATAACGAAGGGAGATAATTGTTGATCCATGTGTTCACAATGGACCACGATAACAAATCTGGCGTTTACTTGGATGGAGGCACAAACAACACGGTTAATCGGGATGTACAATCACTCGCTAGTGATTCTGCTACTGAATCTAATCTCAGTGCCTCCAAATATGATAAACGTAAACTTTCCAAATTAAAGCCAACTGGTGGAGTGTCGGAAACAACTAAATGAAATGAAATGAAATGAAATCTTTAAGTTTTACGTTCCACGTTTATGCCGGTTAGGCTAAAGGACACAGTGATGGTGAGAGATGAGTGAAATGGTGGAATGAAGAAAGAGGGAGGAAACGGGAGAACCCCGAGAAAACCCACGAGCACGGTGTTTGTCCACCACACGGCGCAAGCTAGGATCTCCAAACACCGTAGGGGAACGCTCTACTACTGAATCACCGTGCCCTCCCAACAACAACTAAAGGATTCCGTAATACGGATGTCACACTAGTTACATTTCCCACTTCGATAAAGTTAAAAGCTGGTACATCCCCAGAGGATGACTCATAATTACTTTCTTTGTCATATTCTGGCCTGTCAATGTTTACCATTTCCTTCCTTACTCTTTTCTCTTCGTTGTTTAGTGAATAGTTTGTTTTGCCACTCTTAACCGTAATGAATTATATTCTGATAAACAAGCATTAGGGGATTTCATTTAAACGGCAGATATTGGCGTGTCGTTTCCTAAAGGAATGCCCCTTCCTGAGTACGATAATCTTTTCAATACATACAGTATCTACTATTCACGTTTCGTGGAGAATGAGCTGGATACACTCATATTCAAAATTGTTGTCGTATGCATGTGAATATGTTGTTGTAGGAATATAATTTGCCGTTGTAGGAATAGACCCAGATGGCACAATTCAAGAAGGCTCTACCAAATGGAAAAATTTAACAGATACAGATCTTCCAGAAATTATCAAAAGAGGTTCTCAGGCATCTTGGTACACACCAATTGCAGCGCATTTTCATGAACTTCTCTTACAGTCAGTTCACTAGTTAACAAATTTAAACTTTTTGTTTGTTACATGAGAAAAATCACCTGATCTTAAAGGAACTTTTTGCGCTGAATTCGAATATGCACTCGGTTTCTCTCCATCACGTACAGTTTTCCCGTAACAGAGGGATTTTCGGGAAATTCCCTCAAAAATTTCCCTTTTTCAGATATTTTATTCCCCTAGCTCCTGTCCCCTTACATATAGTAACATAGAAATTATACCTAAGTATACCTTGATTTATATTTAATAAACCCTAAAAGTTTCGTAAAAATCGCTTTGTTCTTTCTAGAGAAATAAATATATTTGTATGTATACTGTGTGCACTGTTTATTGCACCTGATAGTAATGCTTTCAGATCTCCTGAGTTGGGGTAAAATGATTTGCTTTATTACTACAAACACAGACATGAAAATGAATATTTACAATAGTCAACAACACACTTGTATTGCTCTCTGTAAATTAGAAACGTGTATAAAAATAGAATGTACTTCCAACGTATATTTTTTTTAAACGTACAGTATATGTATATCTTAATACATAAATATACAATTCTCCAAGTTTTTTCGTTTTGTTCATGAAATGGTTATCAATATTTGTTATCAAATGTAACAGAATGCAAAAGAAAGAAAGAATGGAATACAGACTCATTGTTGACAACAATGAACTAATGCAGTCTGAATTTTCCACTACGGTATCGTTTCCCCCTCCCCCCGTGCATTTCTTTCTTTCTTGTGTTCTTGACACCTGGTGAGGGAGTTTTGTACATTTTTATATTGACGTGTGGTTTAACACTACTTCACTTTCAAAGTTATCTTTGCTGCTAAGAGTGCTTTCATGTTTGATCTTAACGGCATTATACCCAACTAAGACCAGAAGTTTAGTTTGTGATCAGTACAATGGCGTCAAGAGGACGGCGTTCGTGTGTTAACTCACCAAATAGTTTTTGTTATGTGTGTGGCCAGTTTGTAGTTAGGGGGGCGCGGTGGCTCAGTGGTAGAGCGTTCACCTCTGGTGCTTGGGGTCCCGGGTTCGATCCCAGCCCCGCCAAGTGAACTTTGTGGTGGACAAACACCGTGCTCGTGGGTTTTCTCGGGGTTCTCCCGTTTCCTCCCACTTTCTTCATTCCACCATTTCACTCATCTCTCATCATCACCGTCTCCTTTAGCCTAACCGGCATAACCGTGGGACGTAAAACTTAAAGATTTCATTTTTCATTTTTCAGTTTGTAGTTAAAGGACAGTGTAGATCCATTACGCCATCGGTGAAACTAGCATATTATATATATTTCGGATGTCGTGTGGGAGATCAGGACAAAACTTGGGCACCCAACATAATTTGTGCGTCGTGCTACGTCACTTTACTTGCATGGGCCAAAGGGAAACGGAGGTTCATGAAATTTGCTGTACCAATGGTGTGGAGAGAACCCACCAACCATCTGGATGATTGTTATTTTTGTCTCACAGTAGTTAAGGGACATTCTAAAAAAAGCAAATACACAATAAGTTATCCCAACGTTAAATCCGCAATTAGACATATTCCGCACGGGGATGAACTTCCACTTCCCGAGCCCCCTACCAACTGGGAAGAGATATGGCCAAAATACTCTGATGATGATCATGACCTTGATGAACCATCGACATCAACATGTACATCCAAGGATCCAACGTTCATCCCTGACTGTGTTCGCGAGCCACATTTCATCCGAATGTGAACTTAATGACCTAGTCCGTGATTTGCACCTGACTAAACAAGAGGCGGAACTTCTGGGATCAAGGCTCCAGCAGTGGAACTTATTGGATGCAGAAACGAAGATATCAGTGTACAGGAAAAGGCACGTTCAATTTTCGAGCTAGTTCTCAATGCAAGATAATGTGTGCGTATGTACGGATATAAATGGGTTGATGGCGGAGCTAGGAATTCCTTACGTTTCAGAAGAATGGAGGTTATTTATCGACGCGTCAAAGGTCAGCCTTAAAGCTGTCCTTTTACATAATGGAAATAAAAAACCTTCTATACCACTTGCGCACTCAGTGAAGATTAAGGAATCCTATGACACCATGTCAACTTTGCTAAATCTTATAAATTACAAGGACTATTGTTGGCAAATATGTTGTGATCTCAAGGTATTTGGTATTTTATTAGGACTGCAGTGCGGTTACACGAAGTACCAATGTTTTTTATGTTTATGGGATAGCCGAGCTGATGACAAACATTATGAAGTGAAGGAATGGGAACCTAGAGTGAATTACGTACCTGGAGAATGCAACGTCAAATACGCTCCTTTGGTAGATCCTAATAATATATTACTACCGCCACTTCATATCAAGTTAGGACTTATGAAAAACTTTGTCAAAGCCATGGACACATCTGGTGAAGGTTTCAAGTACTTGCGAGATAAGTTCCCTAACCTGAGTGATGCTAAGATTTCAGCGGGAGTGTTTATTGGTTTCCAAATTAGGAAATTAATGCTTGATGATAGCTTTGACAGCAAGTTAAACAGTGCTGAGCTAGCTGCCTGGACAGCATTTAAGTGTGTTGTGCGCAACTTTCTGGGCAACAACAAAGCTGAGAGTTACAGAGAAATCGTACAGGACATGATACAGAAATACAAAGAGTTGGGTTGTAGGATGTCTTTAAAAATCCACTTTTTGCACTCCCACCTCAGCTTCTTTCCTGCTAACCTAGGTGCTCTCAGCGACGAACAGGGGGAAAGATTCCACCAAGATATAATGGCAATGGAGAAAATGTACCAGGGACGATGGGATCCTTCAATGATGGGGGACTATTGTTGGTGTCTTGTTAGAGAATGCAACATTTCTTACAAAAGAAGGAAGTAGTGTACGTTTTTGTAACCCAATAGAAGTTTCATATATTGTGATAGTTTTGATTGTCTTTTCATGACCTTTTGGTACATTTGTATTATTGTTTATTGTAAATTGTCACATTTGTAAATTATATTGTATTATATTTTATATATGTGTTTGTGGTAATAAAGCAAAACGTTTTACCTCAACTTAAGAGATCTGAAAGCATTACTATAAGGTGCAATAAACAGTACACACAGTATACATACAAACATATTTATTTCTCTAGAAAGAATAAAGCGATTATTACGAAACTTGCAGGGTTTGTTAAATATGAATCAAAGTATACTTAGGTATAATTTCTATGTTAGTATATGCAAGGGGACAAGATCTTGGGGTGTAAAATAAACGAAAAGGGAATTTTTTGAGGGATTTTCCCGAAAATCCCTCTATTACGGGAAAATCGTACGTGATGGAGAAAAACCGAGTGCATATTCGAATTCAGCGCAAAAAGTTCCTTTAAGAATAGGTATTTGCTTTTATGTAACAAAACCTTTGTTAACTAGTGTATTGCTCCAGTGGAAAAAGCCAGGATTCGTGCTGCCTCATCCCTACATGCTGAGGCATGGTTGTGTGTACTCCCAAAGCTGGTGGGCCACTTTTTTGGGTACGTCCCGCTGATGGGAGTCACATATATTGTGAAAAGGTGGTGGAGTGACGAGGGAATTTGAATACCAATTAAAATATAAATGAAGATTAATTAGTAACGCTCTTTATCTTATGCAAATCCCTATTTGGAGTCAAAGGTGACTTCTTGCTGGAGCCGCCACTACCACACTTATTACCTTAATGAGCATGAGAAAACTAAAATAAAAAAATAACATCTCAGGGTTTTAAACTTCATAACTATCTCAGGGTTTTTATAATACCTTCAGCTATGGTCTATGCAGCTACGTGTAAAGGGTATCGAAATTCAACAAGGTAAAAAAAATTCAAATGAACAGGTAGCAGCCTGTTTGTTTACCCTTTACACTCATAGCTGGGTAGTTTAGTTCCATGGGGCGAAGCCTCCCTGAGCCCGAACCAGGAAGGTGGTCAGAATACTAGAGAAAGGATTAAATGTTTCCTTAACTCTCCATCCTGAGAAGAAAACATCTGAATTAGCAATTTGGTACTCACCAAACAGGAAAACAGAAACCCTCTCGCTACTGGTAGGTGATAACATTTATTAGCCAGGTTGATATTGTAAATTTAATTCACTAACACACACACTAAATGCATTTTTTACACAGCACACTTTCTTTACCGATATTTGAATAGAGATTACTTTGATGTTGGTGCACCACTAAATACACGGGATTCAATATTAGAAATCACTCTTTATATAATTGTTTGACACATGGTATAAACCACACGGTTAGATAATTTATATTTTAAACGATAAACGCCAGACACTTCAATGAGCTCAACTATTTACAGCAGTAAACAAAATAACATTTCTCCTCATTTGGTAAAGAGTTGATAGTCTCTTTCAGTCTATAGTAATGTGAGGAGCAGAGGAAGTATATTAAAAAAAATAAAACAACAAATCAGATTCCGTAGCACAGTTCCATTTTGTGACGTGACGAATAACTGTCCAATTCTTTTGAGAGTATCTGAACGCACTCAAAGGGACGTTGAATTGTTTCTATGATAATGACACCACAGTTTCGGGATGCTAATAGTTCATGTCGTCTATATTACGAAAACCGGAACGGTTCTGGTAGTATTAGCAGTAGACGCTGGGATGACGTCATAGAGGTCAAACCCTGCACAGGAGTGCTTAGCAGCACAACTAAAATATGATCTCTTTCTGGTCTCCTTTTAAAAGTTCTGGAGAGCCCTGTCCATTAACTGGGACAGGCAAATGGCTCTGGTGAGATCTGTTCGTAAACTTATAGATCTGTATCAAAACAAAATCAAACGGTAGGCGTGATGCACTACTTGAAAGTTATTTCCACTGCGTTGTACGTCTACATCCAACTGATGCATGGCCATTATAGCCAAAGTTTTTAACACATGATGAAAATGACAATATAATGTCAAATAATGAAGTGTGTGAGAATGTGTAAAACTGTAGCACAGTTTCCTTCTAAACTTTTATATATCTCTCACATGATAAACTCGTGTCCAGTAACAAGCACTTTGTGAATATATCTTTCACACACCGAAACACGGTATATAATATACTATATACATAAATACACAGGACTCCTGGGAGCCGAACGTGCTTCACCGTCCTGGGTTCTAACAACAACTAACTTGAGCACTGTCACATTTTCCCTGATTAGTTCGGTCGCTTCCTGGAAATCCAGGGACTCGCTCTTCTAAGAACAGTTACAGGAAATGTTTGTAGCCGGAGGCTAAAACTTGGGTGGTCTGTGCAGCCACAAAGACAAGGAACGGCAGAACTGCACAGCACTTCACCAAACACTCGTGACAGGTGCTGCCACCACTGCACCAAGCAGCAGTTTTGAAAGTTCTTCGACACAACAGTTGTCCAGAGCAGCAACCATGTAAATAAACACTTCTTTTGTTGATTATAACTATATACAGCATAGAAAAACATGATTAGACATACATAAAGATATGATAAGATACACTGAACATAATTATACATAGATATACAGATGACACTCAGTATTTTCAGCGTAGGGAATTTTTTTTCCATGGCGTCCCTCTAAGCTTCTGCTAAATTCGGCTGCCATCTTCCCAAGAAAGAGAGAGAAGGAACATCTGTTGATGTCAACCAATTTTGAAAATAAACACAAGATCTAAATGTCTTGGACGTAGGGAAACACGATAACAATCAAATCATGAATTTTAGCGGACTTTCCAAGAACTTGTGAGCGTAATACGATAGTATTAGTAAATTATACATGAAAATAGTCAAAATAAAATACAAAATTTCAAACACGCAATGCATCTCGGGAAAAGTAGAAAAAGGTCCGTCGGCTGACTGTCAACCGTCACCGCCTACTGACGCTACGAGTTCGAGAAGTGAGATATTCTTTCAAAAGGTGTGAAAAGCTCACGTATAGAAATTGAAAAACCATCATATCGATGCTAAAAATTTTATGATATTTTACACAAAGTGTAGAGTGTGTCGCTCAATCACTGTTTCCAGCTAGGGATTCTTTACAGAGGAAGTTTCCTGCATACTTCCTATACCATTATTCCTTTCCTTCCATGGTCACCCTAGGCATTTCTTCTCCCTCACAGTAGCCAACAATTGTCAACAGACTTTCAGCGCAGAAAGCTGTCGCCAAGAAAAAAAATCTCTGTTCTTGCTCTCTCAGCTTTGTGAAATTCAAGACTTCGTTATACGAAGTAACTAAATATATGTTTTCTTCCAATATTCTCATATGTAGAATATTCAAATACAATGATGCATGTGGTTATTTACATCCTACTTCCCGTTAATGAGATGCACGCGAATACCTAATGACATTAATAAACCTACAAAAATGTACATACATGAATAAAAATAAATACCAAAAGAATATTAATACTACCGTATTTCGCTCAGTATTTACCCAATATTATCATAATTATTATACAATATGCAAATGCAAGTTAATTAAAAAGCAATTAATTTATTCACAAATTACCATTTTAATAAGGAAATGTGCACTCATCTGCATTTCGATATGCAGATGAAGCAGAGGGCACTCGGCTTCACACAGTTGAATGCAATACCCTCCCCACCATTAGGTCTTCATATGACAAATGAGACATTTCGAAACTCTGTCGCCTTAAGATTAGGTGCAGATATTTGTGAGCCACATCGCTGTCCAGCTTGCGGGGATCAAGTTAACCAACGTTGCCTGCATGGCCTTTCATGCATTAAGAGCATGGGTAGACACGTTAGACACTCCTCTGTGAATGATATCGTTTTACGAGCCCTTACCACAGCTGGAATTCCTTCCATACGTGAACCTTCAGGATGTCGTTAAGATGTTAAACGGCCTGATGGCATGACATTAGTTCCTTGGTTGAAAGGTAGATCACTAGTATGGTACTTTACGTGTTCAAATACATTTGCTCATTCAAGTCTTCCTTTAGCTATTATGAATGCTGGAGCTGTTGCTAGTCGCAGAGAAGTACAAAAGCAAAGGAAATATAATAATCTCCTTGATAAATAAATTTTTGCTCCAATTGCCATCGAGGCTAGTGGTGCTTGGGGATCTGCAAGCCTTGATTTTATTAGAGAAGGAGGCAGACGCATTTCTATCGTTACTGGAGATATTCGTTCAACATCTTTCCTAATTCAACGCATATTTATTGCTATCCAATGTGGCAACGTGTCGTCGGTTCTTGGCACCTTACCACATGGAAAGGAACTAGATGAGGTGTTTCTTCTCTCACAGGACAACACTGAACATTTATACAACTGGACGACATACTATACAAATAAGGTGTAATATCATTGGATGGCGTAGAAAAGCAGACAGTAACACTAGATATGATGCCGTTGATAGGTGGTTTTCTACCCCTTCCTTTGGTTCGACTATCGAAATATATTTCCTGCTGACTTAATTATTCTTTTCGCAATTATTTCATAAATTTATTTTATGCAATTGTTACAATTTTATTCAAATTATTATATTTTTCTGTTATTATGTTAGCAATTACTGTTCCATTCCTCATTTATGCCTGTTATTTTATTTGAATGTCGAATAATTTTGAATTGTAATAAATATCACACGAAAATGTATTTAAATATAAAAAATCCATTGAAAAAAAATGAATAAGAACTCAGCCGATATTTCTTATAATGTTAGTGTGTGTATAATCGGCAAAGAAATGTATATGGCAAATATCATGTCAAAAGAGCAGTAAATAAGAACAATAGAACGAATATAAAACTGTCTTGTCCATTTAGCAAAATTTTGTTTTACGCACTATAAGTTTCGTATTTATAATTATTTTCGTATGAAATTTACCACAAATACACATTTCCTGATTATACACATATCATCATTATTAAAAGTACCCTGAAAAATCATTATCAAATTATATTCTATAAGAAGTCAGTTATAGATATGCGACAATCATTTTGGAAAAGACTGTACATCTATCGTATTGATCTGTTTTTTAAAGAAATTAATTGTCACCGAAATGAACGAATACTCGTTTGGATGCTTCAACATATTAAATTTGGACGCGGTGGCTCCGTGTTAGAGCGTTCACGTCTGGTGCATGGAACCTGCGTTCGATCCCAGCTCGCAACAAGTGAACTTTGTAGTAGAGTGCGGGTGTTTCCTCGAGGTTCTCCCGTGTCCTCCCACTTTCCTCATTCCATTATTTCATTAATTTCTTACCACCACCGTCTCCTTTAGCATAACCAACATAATTGTGGGACGCAAAAACTTAAAAATTTCATTTCCATTTTATTTCAAATTTTATAACGCCTATGTCCCCTCGGCTTCTCTTAAAACGAGAGAAAGGCTAGATTTCTTCAACACTGACCTTGAGCAGGTCCTATTTAATAGTTCCTGCTCCCATAGATAGAATTAATTATTTAATAGCTCCAGCTAGTCATAGATAGAATTAAATCGCACAACATCTTATTGACTAACTTGATATATATTACTTTCCATATGAAGTCCATTGCGTTACAGGGAACTTGATCTATCCATAAGATAAGTGTTTCCCTAATCTATTCGTGCACAAAGATTATAGTAAACTTCTGACTCACTTGTTGAAAGTTGATATGAGATATATTCTCACGAAACTGACTCAGGTTGAAAAGTCGTTGTACAAGGACCACCAAATACCACCAGAGAAGCGACAAGTATACTGCATATGTAGACACATAAACACAAAGAAGATGTGCAATATCAAAGTCAGATATTAGCACAGAATATACTGAGTTAATATGAACACCGCTGCCGAGAACCTTCATATACCTGCATTTCCAAGACAATGATGTTCTTATCTCTTGCAAATGTTTTTATCCTTTGTTTCTTCCATTCTACTATGGATGCAAGAACTATGTTCGCTGTCTTCCTCTTGGTTGAAAATTATACATTAAAAGTATGGAAATATAGATGACAAAAGCAGCATGTGCTCACATGTATACATTGTTTCCAAATACTGTATTATTATATATTTGAATGAATGTTACTTTTATCTACTCTTAATAATATTTCAACATGTCTTCTTACAAGTAAACAGGGAAGAAAAATATATCTACACATTTTTTTCTCGATTGCAAAATTGGCTTCGGGGCTCGAACTTTCAATGTTTGGTTTGCTGCTTCCGAAGATACCCAAAGTGAGACTTAAAAAGCTGTCAGCGCAAAACTGCATACCTTTTGAAATGTGGTCATACCTTTTGAAATAGAGTGTACATATATTTGATGCCAACAATAATTTCCCTTAGAACAGACTGGTACAGAATATATATTTAAAGTTTGCACACTTGAAAAACTAATTTTCTTGACTTGAAGTCTAAATATTAACATTTCGAGAAAACTCAAATTAAGATTTCGGAACAGATATTTCCTTATAATCTACATGAAGCAGTCAGTATTTTACAAAGAATACTTTCGTAGAAAAATACAAAATAAACTGCTAAAAATTCAAGATAAAACTTTATTTTTAAAACAGATTGTTAACTTTGTGAATTTTAAAATAATACTAGAAACAAGGCCCTACTATTTTGATACTATATATCAATAACTTTGTTAAAATTTCGAGATTGCTACAGTCAGAAACTATAACAGAGTTGAAAAACACAAAGTATTTAACGTGTAGACCCTTATTCAGAAGAGTATCTGTTTTATAAAGTTCGAATTTTCCAAAATTTTAGAATGTCTTGTTAATTAATTTGTTAATTGTTAATTGTTTTTCAAAGAAAACGCAAGTTCTTTTCTAAATCAAATTCTAGAACTTCTTTTACAAATTCTATTCATTTGGAAAAATATAAGTTAATTTAGAACAAATGAAATTCCCGAAATTCCATTGTTCGTATACTTGTTATTTATAAATTTATGTACGATTATCCCAAGTAATGTTTTCTAGGTAGTTAATAATGATTCCACTAAATAAAGTTTTCATGACTTATGATTTCTAATTGTATTTCCGTTGTTTAACTATATATTTTGAATATATAAACCTAGCATGACATAACCAAAAGAGAGTAATATCAGGGCGGCAATAAAAGATACATAGAAATTTAGTCGTCGCATTTAAAAAAATCGATATTCTGTAGGAGAACTTGTTAATAACTGTGACTTACACTACCATAATTGATATAACAGTCACTTCCATTAATTTCGTCTCGCAAATACTGCATTCAATTCACATGAGATGTTACTTTCTTTCATGAAGAGTGAGAAGGATATATTATAGGCCAATTGATGTAACCGCAGTGTATTAAAATTTAGGAGATAGAAGGTGGCGTTAATGTCGATGTCCAAGTATGTATATTGCATATAAGTTTTGTAGTTTCTGAAAATGTATTCATTGTAATGGCACCAAAGAAGAAAAGCTTCACTATCTAAAGTGCAAATGCCCACAAATCTTCCATTCTAAATATCATTTTAAACATTATTTTTCAAATAATAATAATGTTATTAGCGTTGCCCACGGGACAAGAAAATATTAGAAATTAGGTTTTCTCGTCCCACATTACAACTTTCTAGTGTAGTCTTGCAAAGTTTATGTATTTGTGAATGTAGTTTTCGAAAAATATTGCATTATATCAGAAACGAATGAGTTTCGTTTAATAGTAGTGAAACTATGGTAGACTATCACACTGTACCAGTTCAATATTGCAACATATCTATAACTTCTACTTCCAACAGTAGCATAGGATAAGATGAAAGATGATAGGAGTAGGATAGGATGGAATCCATGACCATTTCGCAGTGTTGCCATTAAATACTGTAAAATTAAAAAAATATGCCCCCTAAGTGTATCAATTTCTTAACTTTCCTACGACGCTTTGAGAGATTCGTAGCGATTTTTGCAGTGTTGCAGCTGAAAAGTAACTAGATTTCCTATAATTTTTGTACTTATGAGGAAGGCCCATAAACCGTGAGAGTTAAATTTTGATGAAAATGAGTGACAAGATTCAGTTCGAAATGCTAAGTAAAGTAGTAATAGTCACTTGATGCGCAAATGCTTCGTTAAGCTGCTACACCGACGCCATCTTGAAATCCAGTAGGCAATGCCCAAGAATACACTTCTGGTACAAAAACGTAAAAGCTTTTGGTAGATCTGACTTCAACATAGTAAACATAATAGGGCATCTATATGCGGGAGTACTTCCAGTGCATGATCGCCATCTTGGAAGGCGCCATATTGAATCGGGGTTAAATATGATAAATGAAAAAGGGGTCATGTGGAGTATCAAGCAGCACTGGAATTTACTTCTGAATTCATTTCCGTAACCAAAGTTTACGTCTGTTTCCACTTAAGAGGTAAGACCTCTCTCACCCACAGGAACATATAAAAACTGTGTAAGTTAAATTTGTGTTATGAAACACGGTCGTGCGAGCACTTGCAGGGTTTTAACTAATGCAGTAGTAGTCACTTGATCTACAATAGCCACTATACCTATCAGATCTTGAGCCTAGTGAGAGAAATGATTAATTAAGTTGAAATACCTGTAGTGAAAAATGGAATAGCAGCACTGTAACAAATTTTACCTATTTCGAATTGCGCTTTATGTATGAGTCTGTGTTGCGATTATGTATAGCATTTAAATACTGTAATGTAAGTTAGGTGCAACGGCACATATGGCTTTACAAGTATATGTTTTGAAGTTATTAGAAAATTAATAGCAAAATAATAGAAAGATTATCAGAAAAATAATGTAAACTGGTGCACATAAGCAAATAATAACCTACTAACCTTTTGCTCTTCAGTTGTGATGATGGAGATCCATAACGTAGTGATTAGCACACAGGATCAGGGAGCAGTAAAAACACTTATCAAATGCGCTTTTATCACAAAATTCATGACCACACACGCTATTTTCTACTTGCAACATGTTTTCCAGAATATAATGAACCAATTATTGCTCTTGTGACGTACCCACATTTCTGCCATGCATATGGAAACATGTCCTTTATGACTGGCGCACAAAAGTGATGATACACAACAGAATGCCGTTTCATTATGAAAATTCTGCCATATAACTTGTTCGGTGTACAACAAACAATGAATTTATGTCGAAAATAATACTCAAGTCCCCGAATTACCAGTTTATATTTTCCAAGAAAGTATACATCAAGAGGCTGAATAAATTTGATGGTCTTTGGGGGTATAACTTCATCACGAATGTTTTTACCATGTAACAATTCTCGCACGTCTTCACCCGTCTGTCCACTCCACGAGTCAAGCAACTGGAGGGAATGCTCTTTCGCATCAGGAATAAACACGTCTTTTAGCCTCAGTTTGACGTGTTCGCAAGTGAGTTTACCTGATTTGCTCAATAGCGATGTTGAAAGATGTCTGTTTAGCTAACTGTTGTTTCACGCCTTTAGGCTCCTCGAAACACACACACACACACACACACACACATAATACATACATATATATATATATATATATATATATATATATATATATATATATGTGTGTGTGTGTGTGTGTGTGTGTGTGTGTGTGTGTGTGCCTAGCCGTGCTGAGGAAATGTGAATATTTATGGTATATGTGTGGGACACTGAGGCCAAAGAATAAACGACTGCTGCACTATGTTTCTCACCTATTTCTGACAGAGGTTTACCAGAGGTCATTTCGTACTCAAACCTTGACTGATCAGTATTAAA
The DNA here is from genome assembly GCF_964235325.1 of Thermobia domestica. Lineage (NCBI taxonomy): Eukaryota > Metazoa > Arthropoda > Insecta > Zygentoma > Lepismatidae > Thermobia > Thermobia domestica. The sequence goes on from NC_137470.1 coordinate 81,151,289, forward strand.
GATTCATTCACTGTTGTACGGTTTCTCATGTATTATTTTATTTATTTTAATTACAAAATTTTGATCATTATCAAGTAATTAACCTTCGTTTTCAACATCTTTCTTCGTTACCAATTGAGTAATCCTTCGTGTGCGAATCCTATGCTATTTTTTTAAATTTGTTAATGGAACCACGAGAAGCATGGAATGAATAGTTCAATTTCCTTATTGTCAGTAATATCCACACTTTTAAATGATAATCATGTACCGTAAGTCCTTTAGTAGTGCGATAATTGTTGAACGTCTTTAGTACTTCGTATTTTAGTAGTGACATAACATGAGATCGAGGAGATTTATTATGGAATTTTGAAGCCTTATACACAATCGCAGTATTGCATTTGAATTTCTTCGCTGCAGCTGCATCAGTGTTACGTTTCCCATTCTTTCTCAATAATGCAACGTGCTCTTGAATTTCTTTGTATTTGTTAACGACAGCTTCTGTTACACTTACAGATTTAGTCCGGCTGGGAGATGACATCCCATATCCGATCGTAGAAGGCTCACTGTCACTAGTTGATGGACTATCTTATTATCTTCATGATGTCTTATCTTCATGCTCAATCTCTGTGTCAGTGTCTACATCTATTGTGTCACTAACTGTTAGAGAAACGTTACCATCATATTTGCTTCCTATCATTGCAAGCAATGTACCTGCAAATATCTTATCTTCTACCCTATTCTCACTCACGTCACTATATTTTCCACCAGTGCTTGATTTAAAATGTTGACTACGTTTATCGGATTAACTGTTCGCATTTTATGCACGGAACGAATGTTTCACTGGTTCAACAAATGCGTTCGTACCAAACGTCACTCGCCTGCCCGCACCAAAATTGCTGTACTAATACCGTTTGTCATTCGAGGACAGACACCATAAACCTCACTGCACACCCATGCTGCAATTGCCTGAAGGAAAAAACTCTAAATTCTGCGTGCTGTGTCTTAGTACCCCAAACGATAGTCTAAAGTCAAGAAAACTAATAATTCTACTTTGTTAGTTTTTTAATAATACGGAGTACAATATTGCGGAAATTCACCTCATTCCCATAGAGTAGTTGAAACACAAAAAAGAGCCATGTATATCATTGCGAGTGTTAAAGCAAAAGAATAAACAAGTCCCAAAATGAATTTCTTGAGTTGACAAGTACGTGATTTAGATAATAAATAAATCCTCGAAACACATGCTACAATTAGTTATTTATCACAGTTTTGATATGAAAACTAGTCTTGCTCTTATTATAAGCGAGTGCTTTATCGTTAAAGGTGGAAAGATGCAGATATTTAATTATTTAATATTGAAGGAAAAAGCAAGTAAGAGGCTTATTTTATGGATTGCAACTTGATATTGAGTCTTGTAATAATCTTTATTTCCATCTATTCTTAGCAGGGGTGTATGCATTCCGTTATCACTAATAGCAGAAACACGCACAAGAAAAAGCGAATTCTAAGTTTCCAAGTGTATATTCTAGAAATAGGCTGTGAACTGATAATTTAAATCCTCTTCATTGTTCATTGCGTCAGCAATGAATCGATTGTATTTAGACGAACTGACAATAAATACATTAAAGTATTTTAACTTCGTAATATGCACTGTAAATTATAGGTTGTCAATTATGAGTATTGGAAAAGAACGCAATATTCTGCAAAAATGAAGGTCTTTGCGTAAGGTTTAGAGATTGGAGAAGAAAGCTTAACACAATATAATGGACCATGTAAAATTGCCTAAAATAGATGTTTGTATTGATTCAGTTCAACGTCTCACTTATGCCTGGTACGCTAAAGGAGACGTGGACCTACTGATTATAATGGATTTTCTCATATATATCCGAACAATCCCTTTAATATTCTCTGCTCGTCAGTACTATTAAACATGTGTTTCATCGACCACCAGTCTATTCCATCCCACTTTGAAATAGGTATAATTTGTTATAGTGCTGCTGTTCCATTTTTTTCACTACATGTATTTCATTTAATTAATCATTTCTCTCACTAGGCTCAAGATCTGATAGGTATAGTGGCCATTGTAGATCAAGTGACTACTACTGCATTAGTTAAAACCCTGCAAGTGCTCGCACGAGCGTGTTTCATAATACAAATTTAACTTACACAGTTTTTATATGTTCCTGTGGGTGAGAGAGCTCTTAACTCTGAAGTGAAAACAGATATGTAAACTTTGGTTACGGAAATGGATTCAGAAGTAAATTCCAGTGCTATTTGATACCCCACGTGACCCCTTTGTCGTTTATCATATTTGAGCGCAATTCAATATGGCCCCTTTCAAGATGGCGATCATGCACTAGAAGTACTCCTACATATAGATGCTCTACCTTGGTTTACAGTATTGAAGTAAGATCCACCAAAGCTTTTTCATTTTTGTGCCAAAAGGTATTTTTGGACATTGCCTATTGGATTTCAAGATGGCGTCGGTGTAGCAGCTCAAGGAAGAATTGCTAATCGAATGACTATTACTACGTTACTTAGCATCTCGAACTGAATCTTGTCACTAATTTTCATCAAAATTCAACTCTCAAGGTTTATGGACCATCCTCGTTAGTGTACTTATACTTCATGTAACGGAATGAGAGTGTACTTGCACCTATAATTGTAGTAATAATTTCACCGTTGCGCATGAACATATACATATTTCTGTATGATCACTAAGCGTTACTGCGCGTAATCTTATAAAGTAAATCAATTTTTGGTAATTAACACGTACATGCAATGTATTGTCTGCCTCTCCCGATACTGTGTATGAAATGGTGTATGACCGACGGTGGGGTAAACTACATTCCACAGTTAAGCGTGTAATGAGAATTGAGTTGATGTATGATCGTAATTACGAATTTTATTTGCATTTTTATCAGCCTAGTTTTGAATTCCATTTGCACTATATAAACTTGTCGGATAGATCCTTAACATTTCATATGCTTAATTAACTTTTTAAATTATTAATCTATAAAGGATAATAAAGATGTGTAAATAAATTAAAATACGTACGAAGGGATATAAATGAAATCACAACAGACACAATGAAGTCACGACAGGACTGCCATTCAAGCAACTTTCATTCCCAATGTGTTTTCTTTTTCGCTATTTAATCATTATGTATGGACATTATAATCGTATGTTCAAATAGACTTTAGGGGCGCAACATAAAGGATTATAAATACCTGTAAATCATTTTATACGTGGTACTGTTTCTTGTCAGATAAAAAATAATTGACATGACACTATGTGAATTATGTGTATTCTTCCTTTTTCTTGTATAGAAAAATGCACATACTTATTTGTATAGTGGTTCCAATAATTGTTTATATATATAGTTATTTTTCCTTCAAGGAGAAAACAAATAATTGAAAATTTATATTATTTATTAATGCTGTTTTCCTTTTGCTAAATTTATATTATTGAAATATTTGTTTTGTGTATTTAAATAAATAATTTCCATAATGCAATATAGCTAATCCTAAACCTATATACATTATACTATTTATAATATACATTTTGATATTTGCAAATGATATATACAAAAAAATTATAATATTTAGAGTGTATGTGTTATACTATTTACAATATTTACAAAATTTACTATCTGCAATAATGAGAGCAGTGGCGTACCGATGGCCTTTGGCACCCCTAGGCAAAATTCCCAGTGGCGCCCCCATCACCCATCCAATAGGCCCCGTACATGGCCATCTATAACTTATGTGCGCAGAAACGGCCATAAACCGAAAATTATCAGTGGGAGGGTATTGACCGTTTTTCTTTTTATATTGTTGTTGTATGTCTTTTAAAAGTAAACCGGACAGAATGCCCTGTTCATTAAAAATACACTCATGTAAAATTCGGACTCTTTTGCAGTGGTAGTTTAAGTAAATAGTAGTGTATCAACCAGTATTACCAAAAGGATTTCAAGTGAATATATATACGAGTATGACGTAGTATGTTACGATTTTACACAATTATGAAATATATAATTAACCTTGTGTAACCGCTTATAAGCATTTTTTTCAATTTCGGCTTTTTAAATAGACAAGTCGTATGCAAAGGCAGAAGTTTTTCTTTCTCACTTTTGCTTCTGCAAATAGTTTTATCACATTAGAGATGTCCAATACATGAGCTCTTTTCCGCTCAATACTTAGCATGGCCACACTCCTTGGGTCCTTGGGTCATATTGTTTCCGAGATATGCTTGATTAATTTTCACTCAGAGAATAATCGCTCAACAGTTGTAATTGTGACAGAAAGAGTTACATATAAACAAAGGCAGTCACCACATTTGGAAATGCTGAGCTGAGGTCAGATTCGGTAATAAATTGAAGAATATCTTCGTAGGTTGAAAGATTTCAAATCTGTCTTGAAAAGTGTATCTGAAAGTCAACGTTTCTCGTGAAATGTCACTGGATAAATCGTCTGCATACATAAGAGCAAAGTCATAAGACTTCTTGGTGACCTGTTCTTCAGGAGTGGTTCGTAACATTGACGGGCATAAGAACGAAAATCTTTCACAAAGTTCCCTCATTCCTTCGAAGCATACCGTTGTGTTTCCTATTACGGATTCGAGGACACGCAATACACTTTGATCTCGAATTTTTTGACAATGCCAATAAATCGCGTATTTTGTGCCACTTCATCAAAGAATATTTTCGACACTTTCTTCCTTCTTTTTCTAACTTATCTGAAACAACAAATTTTTGCGTACGTGCACTGGCTTCCTCGAATACTTGAGAAAATATCTTCGAAAATTTGTTTTGGGATACTCGTTTGGGCGCCCCTTGACCTTGCCATCCCTGGCAGTTGCCCGACCCTTGGTGCTTGTGCTTGGTTCTGTGTAGCCGCGGTACGTGGCAATTGTGCTGCGTTTCATAGTCATGACAACACTTTTCAACTTGTTTTAATTCTGATCTTATATGTCATAGAGTTTGTCATTATTGTTGAAAGCCTCTTGCTCAGGGGAATTTTATTTAAAGTTAGTACGCTCAGTACATGTAATATAGGACTCATATCGTATTAATATAGAAGAATTAATTTCTTTATCATACAGTGCTATAACCTCGATGAGTTTAAAGTAATGCCAATAATTCATTGCCAAATGCAATAAACTGCGAGCGAAGTGATCAGAAATTTTTATTCTTGCCATGCCCAGAAATGAAAACCGTGAAAAATTGGTGCTCCGTTTATGTAATTTGCTTTTTTAAATTAAGAACTGGTGTACCCCCTAATATACAGAAACACCCTGCGCCCGTGAAGCAATGCCTACCCTGCCTATCCTATTGCTACGCAACTGGATGAGGGTACTCTGGCATTAGGATATAAGAATATGAAACGAAAATGGTATTATTATGTACTAGAAATGTAAACGAATCCCAAAGACGTAAAATAATATGCTATATGCAATGCAATATAGTATTGCAAGGCCTGATTACCATAGCCATTTCCTTTCATTCATACATTCAATATTTACATTATTTACAGCACATAATTGAGATTATTCACAATGTTCTTTATATGTTTACAATACACGCACACATTTTTCAGACAGTTATTGTTAATCACAGAGCAAGACTGATTTCGATGTTCCGTAAGAGAGACTTCTGTAATCGGTCTTGCTACCAGAATTCAGTCTCTGTATCTTATTGTTTACTTTTATATGTTTTTTTACTTTGATTTGGATACGATTGTAAACCCAGACTCACGAACTATCCTATCGGCGAACTTTAGCTCTTTCTTTTAAATTTTATCTCGAATTAAACCTAAAAATGCTAAAACATGATTTGTTTTCGTTATCCATTGTCCAAAGTGATTCCCTTACCTCACATACTTCATCAAAATCATGCACCTTAATTCATTCGAATATTTTTTTTCCTTTTGGCAGAGAATATTTTTTTCTTTGGTATACAGCACAATCACTTTTCATAAAAATATGTATAAAGCCAGCAAAGCAATAAACATGAAGGCTTATTTGGTAAGATAATATAGAGCTATTCGTGCTGCTACTCATTTGTTGCCAAAAAAGAACTTTCAGAAGCTAAGCGTAATCGATATAGCGCAGTCTAAACAATTCAAGTGTTTTAGAACTCTTTATTTACAAATTTCATTGTTCCTGTGTGGTTTTAGAGTCCAAATCCATATCCAGACTCCTGACTGTCTCTAAAGAGAAGTGTTCGAATAATGATCACTGCCTATTGTATTTCTAAAATATACATGAATCAAAAATAATAGGACATTGCTCAAGTCAGAACACTTAGAATTTGAAAGAAAGAGTTATACACATGTGTCATAGATCTATTTTGCCTCAGTGCAGAACAAAATCACAGATGCAACAGAACGTATCACTGTTGCATCTTCTAGGCTAATGGTGACGGATGATAAATGAACAGCTTCCTATCCAGGTTACGAGATGTGAAATTGGAGAAAATAACTTTGATCCAGATTAAGTTTAAAACGACTGTGCATAGGACAGTGGTATCGAAAAATGCAAAGTTCATATCTGATGAACAAGTATACACAAAATTTTCCACATAAGAGGGATAGCCAAATATTGCCTGAATACATGTTGAGCAAAAACAAGCTGCATTAAAGGATTTCCTCTTCGTAATAAGTAATTCCGGGGAATATGATACTACACAGAAACAACAAAAAAGGACGAAACACGATATGCTGTATACGTTGCATAACAATACAAAGAAATTCGTGGGGACAGTATACTTGAGTTATCCATTAGGTGAATCTTCTTCTAGGGATACCTTCAATTGGTTTCTCCCCTTCCTTTGGAGTTGTCAAACCGCCCCTTACCATGAGTTACGAAACACTACATTGTTATTGTGAATATACCTAAATATCGTCCTAGTTTAGCCCACTTACATTTTCATGTTGTCACTGCTGAAGAAATTTTCTAGAGGAATGCTTTGCGGGATTACATCAAAAACTTTGGAGAAAAACTTTCTTCGAAGTTCTAATGTGCCTTGGAGCTAGATGGAATACTACACGGAGAATAGAGAATGTGACACTTTTAAGTAAACGTAGCAGTACGTACGTAGCTCATAGTGCTTTCACCAAGGGCATGATGCTTTGGTCGTATACTGCGAACTATCTTCCCTTGTGTACCAATTGCGAGTGGCTCGCACAAGATTTTCTTGCAGTTTTGTTGCGGAATGGCGTCAGTTAGCGTGGCTGTGTTGTAGTAGGCATCTAGGCAACTTGCGAGTGATATGCATAGTCGGATGCTCTGGAGTAACATGTTTAATTGCTATATAACAGGAAGGGAAGTGTTGCGTTGAATGGTAGAGGATTATGTCCAGGCATTCACCATCTTATAAAATGTAAAAAATGTTGGTGTTTAAGTAAACTTGATTGTGTTAATCTGTACGTGCCTGCGCAATGGCAGATTACCCTCTCTATGAGCTGGCAGATATACACCTCATTTTTTGAGAGGCAATGGGTAATATCCCAAAGGCGAGGGTTTATACCGTGACCATGAATTTCCTGTATTTATACCCCACCTCCAGATTCGCCTTCGAGAGATAAGGTCTCTTCAATTTTCCCTACGTGAAATCGGAGGAAATCGCACCATGTGGAAACTTGAATTTGAAGACAGCGTACTGGGAATGATAAGAGACCGTCCTGAAACTAGAAGTAACCGTGTGTAGGACGTAAAAATACACATGCAACTCTAGTGAACCATCAGCAGCAGAGATTTAGAGTGAACTTGCGGTGCAGTATGGTTGATAATTTTGTGGTAGAACTTTATTTACAAAGAAGATCTGAGTATTTAACAATTATCTTATTTTGTTCAAAACAGAAAAAATCTGTAGTTTGAAACTGTTTCTTTGTATCATTGTGCAACGCTTGTGCTCCGTCGAGTTTCATTGCTTCTGTACAAGAAATTACGTATTACGAGGGGGAAACTCTTTAATGCAGCTTCATTTCACTCAAATTGTATTGATATAATTTGTGGGAATCAAGTTGTCATGTGAAAAATTCCTGCTACTCCCGCTCATCTTACATGATCTTTGCCACCTGACTGTTTCATGCTCAATCGTAATAAACTTAATCTGGATCAAAGTTTTTTTTTTTCATTTTCACACACTTAACTTGGACAGTATGATGTTCATTTATGATCCGTTACCATTAGCCTTGAAAATATAATTGTGATACCGGTACGTTAAGAATATCTTTCCATTTAAATTCTTGTTCCGAGAGTTTATTCTATTGATACAACATAGATCAATCACACATGCGTATTTCTCTTTCTGTCGAATTCTAGGTGTTCTAATTTGAACGATGTACTATCACTTCTGATTCTTGAAATCTTGACTTGATTGCTGTTCATTTTCCTCATTCAACGTTTGATAAAATACTCGAAGGAATACTCTAGTTACTTTGGGAGTCACTCTTGCACCGCCACTACACTACACCAGATAGTATAATGGAATCTATGAACAAAAATATTGGACATTCCTTATGCCTGATTTCGATCCGATATTTCGTTCTCGTGTATGGCTGTTTCTCCATTTTCCGAAACTTTTCGTGTGGTCATAGCTCCGAGGCATTTCTACACCCAGGTTGGTCTATACTTTTCATTTTACCTCGGGGACAGGAATCACCTCCCAACGTTCACTACATTACTTAAGTTACACCATGCGCCCCTTTGGTAGACTTGTCCACCGCACTCCTCAGTATCCCAGTAAGGGCCTGATAGAAAGCAAGATTGAAAAATAATTTACTGCTGGCAACTATACTTCCAGAAATATCATAAATTTTCAGTCAACTTTAGGGTAATATGCGGAGTTTCGATCTTCATTTAGTAATTTACCAGCATCAGTTACACCCTTCGCTGGGTTAAATTAAGAAAAATAGTAATATCTTCCGTCAGTCAGTCACTTTTTACTATTACTAAAGCGATCTTTGATAGCAATAATTTTAGATGATTTTTATATATCCCCTCCCCAACCCAGTAGCGGGGTACGACATTGGAAGTTTTGTGGTTCATCTCAGCGAGCCCGAAAACTGAATTCGATACCGATATTGGCCATTTCGATCATTATATATATATATATACACATCTTCCCCAAGCTTTTGGGCTGAAGTTTCGACACGAATATTGGTTATTTTCGATTGTTTATAAATGTCTCTCTCCCTCCCCTCCCTGACATTTCACCATTAAAGTGATCTGACAAAAACCATTTCATTTTCAAACTTCATCCAGGTTGAATATTTGATCTTAGATCGGTTCACTGGTTCAAGAATTATTAAATTTTATTTATTTTTATCTGTCCTTCCCCTCTCCCTTCCGTACGTTCTACAGTCAAAGTGAAATAATAAAAACGTCTCAGGACCGATCCTCAGCTATATTAAAAATTTGATCAAGATTGATAGCTTGGTTCAAGAGTTATTAATTTTAATTTAGTTTTAACTCCTCCCTCCCCTTCTCCTAAACTCTATCATCGAAGTGAGTGATAAAAATCTTTCCAAGTTCGATCCTCATCTATGTCGAAAATTTGATCGAGATCGGTCGGTTGGTTGAATTGTTATTAAGTTTTATTTATTTTTTATAAATCTCTGCCCTTCCCTCCCTCCTTTTTTAAGCTGTAACGTTAAAGTGATGTCATAAAACCACCCTAGCCGCGAACCTCTTCTATATTGAAAATTTGATTGAGATTGGTTGGGTGGTTCAAGAGTTATTAAATTTTATTTTAATATATTACCCTCTCTTACCCCTCCCCTAGAGTCTACCGTAAAGCTGAAATTACAGAAAACTTTCCAGTTCCGAATCTCATCCATGTTGAAAATATGATTTAGACCGGCTGAGTGGTTAAAGAGTTGTTAAGTCACAAAACTAGTCGCTTTTGTTTTTATTTATATTGATATATCAATCCCTCCTCCCCCTCCCCAACGTTGTTCCCTCAAAGTGACATAAAATCCATCCTAGTCCTGAACCATACCTATGTTGAAAATTCGATCGAGATTGGTCTGATGGTTCAAGAGCTGTTAAGTTTTATTTATTTTTTTATCTCTCCCATCACCCCCTCCTCCAACTCCTAGAAGTTCTGTCAAAGTTAATAACTAAAAACACTCCCAGGCCAGAACCACATCTACCTAAAAAAAAATGATCGAGGTCATCTGAGAGGATCAAGAGATTAAGAGTTACTAACATAATCACTTTCAATTTTATAATATAGATTATTATAATTATTTAACTTTTTCAATTATAAAATTATTTTATATTTTTCCCATGCAGGCCATCCAGCCTTTTGTGTTCTACGTGTCCCTTGACCCATCCCTTGTTTAATCTACTTTATACCGTGCTTTCCATTTTGGAATGAGACTCCACTACCGGAGATATATGATCTTATATTTAAAACGGGTCATAGTAAAATTTTAATTGCTCCTTATGTGACGAATCTTTTATTCAAGCATCCTTAACTTTAGGAGTAGAGATCTGGGTATTCGACGATCCTTTGATAATGCGATTCCTACCTTTTCGCCGTCCTAACACGAATTTCTTTGTTTAGTGGAGGCTCTCCTTCCCCAAGGTTACTATCTGGACCCAGATGGGACAGTTCAAGAAGGCTCTAGCAAAATTGAGCAGATACGGAACTTTTAGAAATTATCAAAAAGGTTCTTAGGCATCTTGGTATACACTAATTGTGGCGAATTTCCATTAGCTTCCTTCACAGTCAGTCACTGCACCAGAGGATAAAGCCAGGCTTCTTGCTGCCTCATCCCTACATGCTGGGACATGGTTGAATGAAAAACCTTTCCCACCATTAAGTCTTTACATGACTAATGAAAACTTTCAAATCGCTGTCGCCTTAATATTAGGACAGCTGTTTGTTAGCCACATCGCTGTACAGCTTGCAGGGATCAAGTTAACTAACGTGGCCTGCATACCCTTTCATGTATGAAGAGAATTGGCAGACACGCCAGACATTCTTCTATTAATAATATCGTTTTAGGTGCCCTTAACACGGCTGGAATTCCTTCCATAAATGAATCTGCAGGCTGTTATCGTTCATATGGTAAACGACACGTTAGCATGATATTAGTGTCCTGGGTAACAGGTAACTCACTAGTATAAGACTTACATGTTCAGATACATTTGCATATTCTAGTTTCCCTTTGGGTGTTACGAATGCTGCAGCTGTTCTAGTAGCAGAGAGTAGAAAAGGAAAGAAAATACAACTATCTAATTGGTAATTTTTTGCTCCAATTGCCATCGAGACTAGTGGTGCTGCATTTCGATCACTCTAGCGATCTTTCCTAATTCAACGCACAAGTATAAGGGCCTGACCTGAGGCAAATTTGGACTTTGACCCCGAGATTTTTGATGTCATATGTCAAAGGTCATATGATCAAGGGGTACTTAGTACCACCCCCTCTACATTTTGGCAGGCGCATCTTAGCCCAAGCCCTAAATTTTAGCAGTGAATACATAGGACCACCTCCTTAAATTTTGGGAATTGCCAAATCTAAAAACTTTGTATGGTAGCCTAGGACCAGAGTATGTACCTCTATTAGTATTGGGGGTCCATCTCGTTCCCTTTCATGGGTAACGGTTCCATTTCCCTTCATAAGACGTGGGTACATTTTTCACACCTTTACAATTTTGGGAGGGGTACCTTGGCCCAGTCCTTAAATTTTGGAAATTGACAAATTTAACCATAAGAATAGTATAGGACCCTAATATGTATTATTATAAATTTCGGTGGTCCACATCGTTCCATTTCATGGGTAAAAAATTGCCAAAATATAAACGTAAGCAATACATTGTACCACATGTTCGGATATTGACCTAATTCATCCCCTTAGATCAGGTTATATCACTTTATATGGTTATATGGGCATGTATAGGAATCCATTCCCTTTCATAAGATATGAGTACATTGATGTATCCCTTTAAAATTTTTGGAGGGTACCTTGTTCCATCCCTTAAATATTGGAACTTACCAAATTTAAACATTTGGTATAATAGTGCAGGACCTAAATATATATAACTACAAATTTTGGGTGGTCCACCTCGTTCCCTTTCATGGGTAAAAATTTGCCATTATATAAACGTAAAAAATAAGTTGTACCACGTGTTCGGTTTTTAAAAAAAATTTATCCCCTCTGGTGAGGTCCTACACCTTATATGATTATATGGGCGTGTGCAGGGCTCCCTTCTCTTTTTATAAGACATGAATGAGTATATTGGTGCACAACTTGAAAAGATATGAGTACATTGATGTATCCCTTTAAAATTTTTGGAGGGCACCTTGGTCCACACCTTAAGTTTTGGAACTTGCCAAATTTAAACATTTGGTATAATAGTATAGGAAACTAATATGTATCACTATGAATTTGGATGGCTCATCTTGTTTCCTTTTATGGGTAAAAAAATTGACAGAAATAAAAATTTCGGAGGTTATTGAACTATTTTATTTCATTTGATGAGGTTTTATTATCTTATATGATTATATAGCCATGTAAAAGAGTCTATTTTATTTCTTAAGAATAGTTCATTGGTGCATCCCTTTAAAAATTTGGGAGAGTACATTGACTCACGCCTTAAATTTTGGAAATTGTATAATTTAAACATTTGGTATAATAGTACAGAACCTTAAATTATTCCACTATAAATTTCAGTGGTTTATGTCGTTCCCTTTAACTTAAAAAATTCCTTTTACGGTTTACGGTTAAAAATTCCAAAAATTATTTATACTACGACCACATGTTTGGTTATTGACCCAATTTGTTCCTTTTAAAGAAGACTTATTACCTTATATGGTTATATGAACGTATACTGATTTCTACTCTCTTTCTTAAGATATAGGTTCATTAAAAATTTAGGAGGGGTACATTGACTCACTCCTTAAATTTAGGTAATTCCCATATTTAAACATTTGGTATAATCGTATAGGAACTTAATATTGGGTCGTATTACTATAAATTTACTATATCACTATAAATTTGGGTGCTCCATTTGGTTTCCTTTTATGAAAAAAGAACGCCAAAAATTTAAATGTCGGAGGTTATTCACCCAATTTGTTTTATTTAATGAGGGCTTCATTATTTTATATGAACATATGAATGTGTTTAAAGGTCTATTTTCTTTTATAAGGCATGAGTTCATTGATACTTCCCACTTAAAATTTGGCATAAGTACATTGGCTCACGCCTTAAAATGTAGAAATTGCACAATTTGTTATAATAGTACAGGGCCCTAAGAAACATCATTATAAATTTTGTTCTCTTTCATGAGTAAAAATTGTAAAAAATGTAAATTCTGGAAGTAATTGAACCCCTTGATAAGAATGGATGTGTACAGGGGTCCATTTCCCTTACACTTTGATGCTCACTTTTTAAAATCTTTTCGGTACAAAGGACCACTTCTTAAACTTGCGAATTATCAAATAAAAAAATTCGGTAAACGTTCTTAAGACCTGCTGTAAATGTAGGTGTCCTCTTATGGACAAATGTTAAAATTTCGAAGGTTGACTATTTTATCTTCTTTGATACGGCCTTATTACTAGCAATAAATACAGGATTTATTACTTTTCATAAAACACAGGCCCATTTGTATTCCAATCTTAAATTTTGGGACGGGTACACTTCTTATTGTCAAATCAATAATTGGAAATGGTTCTTAGAATTGGGTGGTATTCCATTCTTTGGGTAAGTCATTGTCCAATATTAGTATGGTCACGTGGTCAGTTATTGGCCTATGATGGGATTATGGGTCCACGACATTGATACATTGATGCGTTCCTCTTAAACTTTGTAGGATAATTAGAGAATTGTCAAAATTGAATTACGGCATTGGTTTGGATTATTCCCTCCTATGGGCCAAAATATAAACGTAAGCCACACGATGTACCACCTGCAATGTGTTATTGACATTAATGAGGTAGTGTACAGGGATTCATTTCCTTTTCAATATTTGTTACGGTACTCTTTAATTTGAAAGGTACCAATTAATACGTTTCTAGACCACAGTTGGTTCTACTAAGGTAAACAATTGTCGGAGATTATTGACCTCATTGAGAACTAACTACAACATATAATTATAACCATGGTTAATTCTAAGACTTAGCTATATCGAGAGAGGTACATAGGACCATTCTTTAAATTGGAGAATTGTGAAAAACAAAATTTTAGTATGAGACGCTAAGTTTGAATATTCAATACCTGATTAATATGAAACAATACTTTGAACTTTATTAACAACTCATAGTCTAAGATCATTGGTGGTGATTGATTTTTACCTTGAGTTTTCAGAATATACCGTATAGAATCTTAGCTAGCCAAATGATCCCTACAAAGTTTGGATTATGAATCTTATTGAAGCTAGAAAATGATAATAATATTATTTTACCAGCAAGGTACTTACCCATGGAAGCATCAAAACAAGAAGAGCTATTACGTTTCTTAAACACTGGATCTGTAACTTTATACTACAAAGGATTCTTGAGTCGAAGTCATCAATTTGAATTTAGTACACAGCCTAATGTGTGAATTTGGTTTGGTCAGCAAATTCCGTGTCTATGATTCCTGATGAAATCATGAATTCAACGTCAGCACATTCCTTTTTAATGATGTCAGGAATAGTTCTATGACTAGTGATGAAATCAAAATGCAAACATTAGCAAATTCCGTGTTACCGTGTAAGCTATAACCCTTGAAATCATTCGAGCAAGTGCGTTTCAGGAGGAAAGATATGTACCTCTAACGATAAAGAATTCCTCTTCGCAAGATATTATCCGATAAATATATAGAAAAAGAAACATGTGACAGTTGGTATCTGTGCCACAATCTATGAACCTGTGATTCGAATGGGCGAAGCAGAAACATTTGGTGTACAACTGAACTTTGAAGAATGTCAAATAATATGTATACATATCGACCAAATGAATGATGATTTTCATGATGAGCTAAATGTGACCATAGTCAAATCATTAGGCTCAAATCATAAAGTGGTGCTGCGTACAGTTCTCAAGGAGAAGATAGTGCTGTTACGTAAAACAAGTACGCTGCATGACCCTCGTAGCATGGTGTATCAAACGCAAACGGAATGGACCGAATTCATCAATGTATTCCAGTGTGTAAAGCATTCAGTGAAGTATGCAACAAAACAAGTATATACCTGAAAAAATACAATTTGGAAAAATGTGTTATGCATATTTACAACATGTATCTAGTTAGTGCGATGGTTGTCAATACCGTTCGTGGGGGCATACCTGTATTGATAAACAGTTTATTTCTGATCAAATATACATTGAGTTTCCACCTATCGATATTGCAGTAGACATTAGAACACTTCAATTGGAATTAAAAATTTATGCTAAAGACAAAGTAGTGCAAGAAGTTAAAAATGCATTGTCCCGACAACATCCAGATCCTTTATCTGGTATGGATGTATGTGATTAACCAGTGCAATGTAACAAACTGATCAATTTCAATGATTTGTGTTTTTCATTTCAAGTACAATCCCATGTGGTGACATGTACTATTGCATCATGATAAACATTGTTGCCAGATGTGTGTTTTTTTTAAACAGATACGAAACGGTTCTTGACCAAAGAGTGCCAACTTAAAAGATAATCAAACAAAAATTTTGAAACAAAAAAAATCAAACAAAACTTTGTAACAAAAAAATTTCAAAAAATTGAAACAAAAAATTTGAAACAAATTTTTTGAAGAAATATCAAACGAAAAAAATTTCAAAAATTTTCAAAACAAAAAAAAATCAAACAAAAAATTTCAAAAAAAATATCAAACAAAAATATAAAACAAAATTTTGAAAAAAAAATAAAAAATCGAACAAAATTTTTCAAACTAAAATTTTAAAAAAATAGACTTAAAAATTTCGCGGTTAACCGTCAAACTTTATCCGGTTTTGAACTATTCGATTAACAAATAAGCGGTTTTGATCATATTTATCAGCGAGTGCAAAATGTTGAACGAAAATGTTCAAACTAAAACTTTTAAACAGTAATCGATAAATGCTAAACAAAACTTAAAACTGAATGTAGCAAAGATTTGAAAATCATCAACCAATTAGATTGCACGAAAGATAGTGATCAATCAATCACAAAGATTTGAAAGTCATCAACCAATCAGATTCCATGAAAGATACTGATCAACCAATCAACAATAACTTCGCCAGTGATCAGATTACATCACCTTCTGACTAAATTTCGAAGTCTTTTACCATATCAGATATCATATTGCCTTTACACTATGAGTCATAAGATTCTATAAGGTTACCTATCAGATTTCTGAAAACTCAAGGTAAAAATCATCACCACCAATGGTCTTAGACTATGAGTTGTTAATAAAGTTCAAAGTATTGTCTCATATTAATCAGGTATTGAATATTCAAACTTAGCGTCTCATACTAAAATTTTGTTTATCATAATTCTTCAATTTAGAGAAATGTCCTATGTACATCTCTCGATATACCTAAGTCTTAGAAATAACCATAGCTATAATTATATGTTGTAGTCAGTTCTCAATGAGGTCAATAACCTTCGTCAATTGTTTACCTTAGTAGAACCAACTGTAGTCTAGAAACGTATTATTTGGCACTTTTCAAATTTAAGGACTACAACAACAAATTTTGAAAAGGAAATGAATCCCTGTACACTACCTCATCAATGTCAATAACACATTGCAGGTGGTACATCGTGTGGCTTACGTTTGTATTTTGGCCCATAGGAGGGGATAATTCAGACCAATGACGTAATTTAATTTTGACAATTCTCTAATTATCCTACAAAGTTTAAGAGGAACGCATCAATGTATCAATGTCGTGGACCCATAATCCCATCATAGGTCAATAACTGACCACGTGACCATACTAATATTGGACAATGATTTACCCAAAGAATGGAATACCACCCAATTCTAAGAACCATTTCCAATTACCGATTTGACAATAAGAAGTGTACTACTCCCAAATTTTAAAATTCGAGCACAAATATATCTGTGGCTTATGAAAAGAAATAAATCCTGAACTCATTCCCAGTAATAAGGCCGTATCAAAGAAGGTAAAATAGGTCAACCTTCGAAATTTCAACATTTGCCCATAAAAGAGACACCTACATTTACAACGGGTCTTAGAGAACCTTTACAGAATTTTGTTATTTGATAATTCCCAAGTTTAAGAAATGGTCCTATGTACCCAAAAGATTTTAGAAGTAAGCATCAAAATATACGGGAAATGGAAGCCTGTACACATTCATTCTTATCAAGGAGTTCAATTACTTCCAAAATTAACATTTTTGACAATTTTTACCCATGAAAGAGAACGAAATTTATAATGATATTTGTTAGGACCCTGTACTGTTATAACAAATTGGGCAATTTCTACATTTTAAGGCGTGTGCCAATGTACCTATGTCAAATTTTAAGAGGGAAGTATCAATGTACTCATGCCTTTTAAAGGAAAATAGACCCCTGAACACATTCATATGTTCATATAAATAATGAAGCCCTCATTAAAAAGAATAAATTTTGTCAATAACCTCCATAATTTAAATTTTTGACAATTTTTATCCACAAAAGGAAACAAAATGGAACACCTAAATTTATTATAATATATATTAAGGTCCCCACCTTTACGAAGACACTTATGTGTCGGATGGGGAGGATGGCGCACTACAGTGAAATTTAGAGCTGCGTCGGTGGTAGTTCACTACCAAAAGGAACACCACTACTGAGTTGGTCTAAATGGAATAGCCAGACGAAGAGTGTTCTGGGAGAAGGCAGCAGTTCTTCAGTAGCCAAGTTGGCGGAAATCATAGTGATTGGTACGGCAACTTGGAGCTTAGGCCCAGGCGTGGTCAGAGTGACTAACGGCTGGCATACTGCGGGTTGGAAGGCAACGAGAAACCACAACTCTATTTTCCCTAGTTTGCTGGCAGCAAAATGTAGTTCTGGAGGTAAAATATCCCCCATTCGGATCTCCGGGTGGGGGATGGCTTGAGAAGGACTGCTGGACGAGAAAGTAATAATAGGAGGAAGACAGACAGAGAAAGAAAGACAAGGAAGACCAAAGGTTTAGGATAGGGACATGGAACGTACGTACTATGTTACACGGAGGAAAATTAGAAATTCTTAAAGAAGAAATGAAACAAAATAATTTAGATTTGGTAGGCGTTTCTGAAGTTAGATGGGAAGGTAACGGCGCATTGAACAGCGAAGGATATAGAATGTTTTACTCAGGTAATGAAAAGGGCGATCATAATGGCGTAGGAATACTTTTTGGAAAGCGCTTAAAGAAGGTAGTGAAAGTATAATTTATTGATGATAGAGTTATAATGTTAAGATCTAAATGGAGAACGAAGGATCTAGTAGTGATACAGACATGTGCACCGACGACTTCGCATGCAACTGAAGAAGTAGAGGAAAATAATGAGAAAATAGAAGAAACTATAGATAGGGAGAATAAGGGTGCATGCATAATTCTAATGGGAGATCTCAATACAGTCGTGGGAGAAAAACAGGAAGGTAGTATCGTAGGCAAATATGGTTTAGGCGGAAGAAATGAGAGGGGAGAGGGACTGGTGAATTTCTGTAGACAGAATTCACTAATAATTGGGAACACTTGGTTCAATCAGCACAAGAGAAGAAGATATACATGGAAATCACCAATAGACGGCGGAAAATATCGGATAGATTATGTTATGATTCAGGACAGGTATGGGAATAGTTTAAAGAACGCGAAGACCCTTCCCGGGGCTGATATTTTCTCTTATCATAATCTTGTGCTGGCCGAAGTAGATATTCAACTGAAAAGTGTAGGCAGAAGAAAAGTAGGTAAGAAAGTGTTGAATACCGAAAATTTGAAAAACGAGGAAATAAGAAATCTTTTCGTTAAAAAATTCGAAGAAAAATGTTCAAACGAGGGAAGAATAGGCGCAGGTCGTAACGCACGGTGGGAACATATTAAACGTTGCTTACAGCAGGCTACAGAAAAAGCAGTAGGTTACCGCGGACACAAAACTGCTAAGAAATCATGGGTTACAGAGCAGATGTTGCAGAAAATGAGGGAGAAGAAGATGTGGAAACACGTTGATAAAGAAGAGGGCAGAAAGATGTACAGAAAGTTGAATAATGAATTACGAAGAGAAACAGACAGAGTGAGGGAAGAGTTTTACAAAAGAAAATGCGAGGACATAGAAGAATTAGAAAGAGTTGGGAAATATGAGGAAATGTACAAAGAGGTGAAATCTATGGAATTTCGGAGGAAACAAGGGGGTATTATGATGGCGGTAGAAAATAAGAATGGGAAGGTAGTCAGCGAGAAAAATGAGGTCATAAGAAGGTGGAAAGAATACGTTGAAGACTTATATGAGAGTAGGGATAGACCGTGTAGCCTAAATGTTGAAGTAGAAAATGAAAAGGGAGAGGATGATAAAGGATTTAGTATTCTTAGGGATGAGTTTGAAAAGGCTATATCTGAGATTAGGAATGGAAAGGCAACCGGAATAGATAACATACCAATCGAATTCATTAAAAATATAGGAGACAAGGAAAAGAAAGAATTGTTCCGACTATGCAATGAAATATATGAAACAGGAGAATGGTCAAAAGACTTTCTCAAAACGATCATGATACCGACGGCTATGAAATCGAACCAAAAGAGATGTGAGGATTATAGAACTATTAGTCTCATGTCTCATGCAACCAAAATTCTGCTTCGAATACTGAACAGAAGGTTATTTGAAAGAACAAAATAAAGAAGTTGAGGTGGAGCAGTTCGGGTTCAGAAGAGGGAAGTGCGCAAGAGATGGAATTGGATAATTAAGGGCGATCGGTGAAAGATTTATAGAAAAAGGGAAAGAGGTGTATGTTATATTTATTGATCTAGAAAAGGCTTTTGAACGTGTGAATTGGGAATTGTTGTTGGGAGTTCTAACGAAGATAGGGTTTGAATGGAAAGATAGTAGAATCATAAGAAACTTATACATGAACCAACAAGTAAGTGTTAGGATAGGGGAAGAACTGACGGAAGAGAGTGCAATTGGAAGGGAAGTTCGACAAGGATGCTGCCTCTCGCCAACACTATTTAATGTCTATCTAGAAGAGATAGTGAAAAAGAGTTTACATGATGAATATGGCATTTCGGTAGGATGTAGAATGATGAGATGCATAAGATTTGCAGACGATATGGCGCTTGTTGCAAAATCTGAAAAGAAAATCAATAAAATGTTACAAAAAATGAGAAAGGTCTTTGAAGAATATGGGATGAAAATAAATGTTAGAAAGACAAAAGCCATGGTGATTGGAACGAAGGGGTCTATGTCAAATATAAAAGTAGGAGGGGAGAAAATAGAACAATTGAATAGTTTTCGATATCTGGGTAGTATTCTTATTAATAACATGAAGCGCGAATGTGAAATAAAAGCAAGGATAGGAATG
Organism: Thermobia domestica; assembly: GCF_964235325.1. Lineage (NCBI taxonomy): Eukaryota > Metazoa > Arthropoda > Insecta > Zygentoma > Lepismatidae > Thermobia > Thermobia domestica. The sequence goes on from NC_137470.1 coordinate 81,171,733, forward strand.
GTGAAAGAAGCCTTTAGGAGGAAGAAAAGTCTGTTTTGTGGGACCTTGAATAAAGAGTTGAGAAAAAAGACTCATAAAATGCTTCGTGTGGAGTGTTGCACTGTATGGGGCGGAAATGTGGACATTACGTAAAGGTGGTAAAAATCGACTGGAAGCCTTCGAAAAGTGGGTATGGAAAAGAATGGAAAGAATTAGTTGGGTCGAGCGGAAAACGAATGAGAGTGTTAGAAATGGTGGGTGAGAAAAGAACACTTTTAGATATTATTAGGAAGAGGAAGAGAAACTGGTTGGGACATTGCCTAAGAAGAGATTGTATCATGACGGACGTCCTAGGGGGTATGGTGGCGGGAAAGAGAGGGAGGGGCGAAGGAGAATACAATTAATATATCATATAAAAACAGATAGATCATACGCAAAGACGAAGAAGTTAGCGGAGAACCGTGGAGCACGAAAGCTTCTCAGCTGCGGGAAGTGACCTGTCAATAAAGGCAGAATACCTATGATGATGATGATATTAAGGTCCTATACTATCATGTCAAATGTTTAAATATGGCAATTACCTAAATTTAAAGGGTGATCCAGTGTACCCCTCCTAAATTTTCAATGTACCTCTATCTTAAGAAAGAGAATAAACCTCTGTATTCGTTCATATAAGGTAAAAAGTCTTTTTCAAAGGGAACAAATTGGGTCAATAACCGAACACGTGGTCGTAGTAATTTTTTGGAATTTTTAACCGTAAAAGGGAACGACATAAACCACCGAAATTTATAGTGGCATGTATTAAGTTCCTGTACTATTATACCAAATGTTTAAACTAAACAATTTCCAAAATTTAAGGGGTGGGTCAATGTACCCCTTCCCAATTTTTAAAGGGGTGCACGAATATACTCATGCCTTATAAAAGAGAAGGGAGCCCTGCACACGCCCATATAATCATATAAGGTAATAGGACCTCATCAAAGGGGATAAATTGGGTTAAAATCTGAACACATGGTAGAACGTATTGCTCGCATTTATATTACGGCAATTTTTTACCCATAAAAGGGAACGAATTGGACCACCCAAATTTATAGTGATACATATTCAGGTCCTGTACATTTATACCAAATGTTTAAATTTTGCAAGTCCCAAAATTTAAGGGGTGGACCAAGGTACCCCTCCCAAATTTTTAAAGTTGTGCACTAATATACTCATGTCTTATGAAAAGAGAACGGATCCCTGCACACGCCCATCTAATTATATAAGGTAATAGAACCTCATCAAAGCGGATAAATTAGGTCAATAACGGAACATGTGGTACAATGTATTGCTTACGTTTATATTTTGGCAATTGTTTACCCATGAAAGGGAACGATGTGGACCACCCAAATTTATAATAATACTTATTAGGGTCCTATATTATTTAACCAAAGGCTTAAATTTGTCAATTTCCTAAACGGGAGGGGTGGGCCAAGGTACCTCTCCCAAAATTTTAAAGGGGTGCAACAATGTACCGATGTTTTATGAAAGGAAATGGATCCCTTTATACGAACATATAACCATATATGGTAATAATACTTCATCAAAGGGGATAAATTAGGTCAAAGACCTCGGAAGTTTGAATTTTTGTCAATTTTTTATCCATGAATGGAACGAGACGGACCCGCAATACTAATGAAGGTACATACCCTGGTCCTAGGCTACCATACCAAATTTTTAGATTTGGCAGTTTCCAAAATTTTAGATGATGGTCCTATGTACCCCTGCCACAATTTAAGGGGTGTGCCAAGATGCTCCTGCCGAAATGTAGAGGGGTGGTCTTAAGTACTCCTCAGTCATTGATCCCGGGCCAAGGGCATTGATCTTTGACCTATGACGTCACAAAGCTCGGGATCAAAGTCCAAGTTTGCCTCAGGGCAGGCCCTTACTATTGCATAGCTATTGCTGTGCAACGTGGCAACATGTAGTCTGTTCTTGTCTAATATAAATCATAACACTGAACATCTATACAATTGAACAACATACTGTACAAGTATGGTCAAAATATCAATGAAACCGGAGAATAGTTGGCTAATTCAATAATAATTAGCATTGTATAATTAAATTATTTAATTTTAATCAAAGTATTTATGTGCTAATACAGTATATGCCAAATATACTCTATTAGCACATATATCAAATATAAGTAATGTTACTATACAACATATTTGATTGTATACACTGAGAAAAATTGTAAGTGGCGTACGTAAAATCGTATGTTACATTTTTAAATACTGTAGTCCTTGGACTTAACGTACAGCAAACGTTGAACTGGAAATACATGTTTTATTACACTTTTTGTATAAGTGTTCCATCTGTAGGTACTTACCGTAGGTACCATCTGTATAGGCGGTAAAGGTCTCACATACAAATGGACATATATATATATATAACACATAGCTGACAAAGGTAACATATATATATGTATGTAATAAAAGGAAGACTGTTAGATATCAGACATCCTGCAACGGCATGATGTAACGTCTAAAGGCTGTGCCCATGTAGCATACGGATGATGTATGCTCCGTACTGATCTATGTAGTAAGCAAGAGGATTCTGTATATTTGTGCAATATACCGCTGTCCGGAGAACGGATTCTTCTCAGTGTATTTATATTAAAAAAATGTAACTTAATGATTTACATATCTGGTTTATGGTTTTGTGAATACAAATGAAATATTTGATAATACAGGGTGCGGCACGTAAAACCGGCCCGCAAAGTGAACACATAAAATGAAATGTAATGTATTGAATATGATTAACTACAACACATAAATGAAATGTAATGTATTGAATATGACTACTCACCTTCACAGCAGGTGATGGAAGTGTCCTCCGCCCACTTCAACACACATGTGAGCACGATTGAGGAGATTCATATATACCCTTGTCAGTTCTTGTGTTGTAATGCTATTGGTGACATCCTGGACCCTGGTCTTGAGTTCTTCAATTGTGTGTGGATTTGTTTCGTATACTCTTTCCTTTAACAGTCCCCATAAGTAAAAGTCACACGTGTACAATCTGGTGACCGAGGAGGCCACAAGCCTTTGTTGATTGTCCTCTCTGGTGTGAACATCTCATGCACAAGGGACAATGATGCAGCTGATGTGTGGCATGTTGCACCGTCCTGCTGAAAGTAACATAAATGACGCTCCTCTTCGGTCAAGTGTGTATAAAACTCCTCCAGGATTCCCATATGCACGTCACTGTTCACTGTCGTCTCAAAGAATATGGGCCCAATAACGCGTGTGGCGGAAATGGCACACCAAACACCAATCTTCTCATCATGCAAGGGTACCTGGTGGATTGCGTGTGGATTTTCTGTCGACCAATACCGGTTGTTTTGGGAATTTACGTACCCAGACAGGTGGAACCACGCCTCGTCACTCATGATGAGCATTAGTGGATCCAAGAAACCACTGGCAACATTGCTCAACAGCCATGAACAGAAATGCACCCTCTTCTGCAGGTCAGGCTCCTTCAGTTCTTGCTCAACACTTCCCGGTACGGTTTTAACTTCAGTCCCCTTAAAACACGTCTGCAACTTCTCTCACTCGCATGAACCTGTTGACTCAATCTCCTGGTTGACTTTCGAGGACTTCTTGTCGTTATCTCCTCCACCTGCATCTTTAATTCAGGTGTGCAGACAGATGGTCGTCTGTTCCTGGGAGCATTTTGAACCGATCCTGTACGCCGCCATTTTTCAATCAATTCCTGAATGGTGCTTTTTGCTGGCACAGAACGTCCTGGAAATTTCTCCCGAAACAAATTCTTTGTTTTCACAAAAGATCCAGTGAGAATGAACCCTTCAACAATGGCAACACGCTCGGGTATCGAATACGGCATTATCACACACTGACACTCACCCGGCTTAACACAACGAGGCCTTTTTCTCAACTGGTTTCGACAAATTTCACTGGCTGCGGCTGCACGTGACTGCTGCAGGTCACGTAAGTCGACCCGACCTCGACACGCCATCTCTTGGTAGGAAGGTACATTATTTAAGTGTTGCCAAAAACACAATATACCAGAATATTACGACGGGCCGGTTTTACGTGCCGCACCCTGTATAATTTCCTCTTGCAAGTGCTTTGAGGAAATCAAAGAATTTAGACTCGAAAATTTTCTTAAAATCAAATATAAGTATTTTTCTAATTCTTACGAGTTCCTGTGTTTACGTTCCTAGTATTTATTTTCCACCTTTGGCATAGTTTTGAAGCTTGACAACTTCAGATCTTATGAAAAATATAATATGTCAATTACGTATTTTACCGCATTCCAGACAGAAGACATCTCTACAGGAAGATTGGTGCGATCAATATATAACAAAAGGTCCAGCATTGCCGTTCCCAATTACGGACCAAACAGAATTCCAGACCATTACGTTCGTGTAAGTATTACTACTTTCTTTCTTATATATCTTTTATATATATATATCTTTCTTATATATCTTATATATCTTTTATATCTTTCATGAGAGTTACAAGTTGAAATTAAAGTTTGTCACATTTAAATACTAAAATAAAATAAAATAAAATAAAATAGATATTTGGATTTCAGTCACACTAGCGTGGTATCCGTGCTTCACTATGGAATTCGGTAGAATAAACTAAACTGACTTCTGTTTTATGTTAATTAATGTGATAATTTAATTTGTTATTTGGTATGTGGTTTAGTGACTCTTTAAGCACCAAGAGACGTTGACCTATAAATTAACATGAAATCTGAACCATACGGATAATCACCAAGATAGAACCCAAGCTTTCTGCGCCAAAGTCTTTCTTCTGGGTTAAGTATTAAAGAATGTAAACCAATTTAATCTGTTCACACATAATTTAAACGCTTAATTTGGTTAACTTCTCGCTCAATTGCGACAATAGCAGAATAAGAATTTAACAATTGTAGATACATTTTTTTACGCGAGTATGTCAACATTAGATACACTGTATAGTTAGAAACAAGAGTTTGATGGGAACCAGTTGTATATTGTAGTCCACCTGGCAAGTACGCGTGTGCTTAAGAGACTTCTCTTACGACATACACTTCCGTACCTAGCAATATTCATTTACAGTGTGGATAAAATAAAAATCCAGCAATTCAATACAAACTATCTTAGTCTTGCTGTTTTAACTAATGTACCAAAATATACCATAGCGTTTCTTCTATAGCAAGAAAATTACCTACGTTACGATTGGGAATTACACAAAGAAATTTCACCAACACCCGAAAGAAAACGTTACAGAGAGAATTCCAAAGACGAAGAAGCATTATATCAGTGGTTTATCTTATTGTTAACGGTCGAGACGTTAATTCCAGCGGGCCAGTGTTGACGTTAAATTCGGAATAAAATGCTAAAAAAAAAAAAAAAAAAAAAAAAACTGGGCTGGAACTATTTGAGTAACTGATGGTTGATTGTCTTACAAGTTAGTGGAGAGCAAGACATAATATTACTGCAAATTTATGACACCACACAGTGAAAGAACGGTAGGGGCGATAATGAAATGAAATCTTTAAGTTTTCCGTCCCACGGTTATGCCGGTTAGGCTAAAGGAGACGGTGATGATGAGTAATGAATGAAATGGTGGAATGAAGAAAGTGGGAGGAAACGGGAGAACCCCGAGAAAACCCACGCACACGGTGTTTGTCCACCACAAAGTTCACTTGGCGAGAGCTGGGATCGAACCCGGGACCCCAAGCACCAGAGGTGAACGCTCTACCACTGAAACGGTAGGGGAGAGTGTTGTACCTAGAGCATAACGTGCCTAGGAACATTTGTAATTTCTGGTAGATGCTTAAGCCTGTCGGCGTTCTGCAATAGTCGGCGTCGGTATCTGTAGAGAGAAAGATACCAGATTTGACTGCAGTGCGGTTGTCTGTGCCATTGAACAAGACTTGCGGTGGTGAGAGGTGATATAAATTTTAAGCTGTGTTTTGCAAATATTTTCGTAGTGACATTATAGTGATCTAGTATAAACCGTTGATGGATTTAAAATCGACAACATAGTCATTCTTTTCAGCGTTTCTCGGTAAGAACAATACATCACTTTTTCCTTTCTGTAGTTGTAACTTATACGTTTGAAAACAAAATTTCTGAAACATGGCGTCCTGTTGTACCAAGTAACAAAAGCACATGATGTACCTTGGAACATGTTCATAGGTATATCAGAACATTTATTTCTTGTTATTTTATTGCAGATCGCAATGCAATATTTGGTGTAAAAAGGGTGCCTGTCAACCCGGAAGTCATGAAAAAAAAAAAAAAAAAGCTGTTACAGCTGAACCTGGTACGAAGTTCTCAATTATGGAAGCCTGCAAAGTATACAACTCGCTATGCTTTCTAGGAGTTTGTTCAAGTTCGAGAAATCTGGCATACAGACTTACGAATATGCTACAAATTTTCATGTGAAGCGAATCGACAGGATGAAAATCGATTGATAAAAAAATGAGCTATGGTTTGTCAAAAATGGTGTAAGACTATTGGCATACAAATACGCAGTTGTAAATGGTAAGAAAACTCCTGACACTTGGAATGCGGAGAAAGAGGCTGAGGAACAATGGATGCGTGGTTTCAAGCGAAGACACGGCAACGAATTGTCGATAAAAAGCCAGAACTTACGAGTTTGGCTCGTTCAACAAGCATCATTAAAGCAAATGACTGCTTTTTGAAAAATCTTGAGGAAGTTCATAATTGCTTCGGCCTCATTCCCCAGAGGAGGGTATTTTTCCTTTGTTTTCCGATGACAAAGATGATGGTGAGCATGAAGAGTGCATATACTGCAGACAACCGTATATGAAAGATAAAGGCAGAGAACAATAGATTCGTTTGATTTCGATTCTGAAAGAGAAAATCTATTAGTTCTTAAGTTGAAATATATCCTGTATGCTACAATTTATTATTTGTAGGCAATATCGGTAGTTACCCTAAGCTCATCTGAAAGCCTTTCTGAAGAAACTTACTATAATTATTATTTCCTAGTGTGTTCATTTCTTTTATTCATTTTAATAATTGTTGTCTAGATTGCAAATACTAGTATTTCAGTTCATATTGCGTTTCTAATTTTTACACAAATGATGCGTTCCAAGGTAAAAAGTGTACTGTTCCATGGTACGTCAACATGTTGTAGCATGGAACATTAATAACCATGTTGTACCATGGAACATTAATAACCATGTAACTATTTTTCATTTATTTCTACAAGACAGTGGTATTACAACTTATAAATATGAAATTAATTAGGGTAAAAATGGCAGTTTTTAATGGTGACGTTTATTACTTTCTTCAAATCAAATAAATTATATTTAAGAGCAGTTATGAAAAAGGTGTTCCATGGTAGTACAACACTCTCCCCTACGGGTAGTGCAAGCGATGAAAAGTGCCAAAAAGTTAAAATCCTAACCTTTTATTACAATTTCTCTGCAATTGGTATTTACAACAGTTATGAAAGCGACCTTGATTAGCGTGCTGCGCGAGACGGCTTCCTGTGTTATAAGCACATTGCGTTATCAGATTATAAAAGGATAATGGACCAAATTACTGGGTTATGCTCTACAAATATATCATTTACTGAAAAACGAAAGCTTCTAGTGGTAGGAAAAAATGTTAGACCTCGGCGACTTATGCGGTTAAAAATATAGAGATTACTAGTAAGGTACTATGCCATTAGCAACGCATGGATGACTTCTGAAACTTTTAGGAATTTGGTTACTAGCTGAGACGAGATTACAATGTGAAAAAACAAAATTATGTTATTATTCGACAATTGTGGTGCACACGCTCATTTAGATAATTTAAAAACATGTACAGCTGGGAATTCTTCATCATAGAAAAGATTAAAGACGTGTTACAGAGAAACCATTATATACCAAAATCCACTGATGAAACACCTATTAACAAATCCCTCAGCAGCTGGAGAAATCAGTTCAAGTTTTTTTTTTCTGCATCCTATAGGGATGCATTCGAGTCGAGTCGAGTCGAGATTTAAGCCTGTCTCGACTCGTCTCGAGAAAATGTTGTCTCGACTCGTGTCTCGACTCGAAAATATGTTTCTGTCTCGACTCGTGTCTCGACTCGACAGTCTCTGTCTCGACTCGACTCGAATTCGAGTCGAGACGTCTCGAAATTCGAGTCGAGACAAAATGTACGAGTTAAAATATACGCACACATCAGCCAGACCATCATGACTACCTACCTAATTGTCAGTATGTCGACTTTTGGCATGGATAAAAACGGCGACATGTCTTGGCATACACGCAATGATCCTTGATATGTCGCTGGAGAGAGCTGGCACCACATGTGCTCACTCAGGTCACCTAATTCCCGTAAATTCCGGGAAGGGGGCGATGGGTTCTGACGTCACGTTCAATCACATCCCACAAGGGACATCACTCAAATGTCCGGCTCCAATTTCAATGAAACTTTTTTTGCTGATAGAAGGCGTGTATGCATCATTACTTGTGATGACAAATTTTTGCCATGGTGCATGTTTTCTATTTTTTTTAAATAACTTTTAAGAGTTGTGATGTGGTTATTAGAGATTACTACAGAAGTCCCTTGCTACCCTTTGTAAACGGAGCGTTAATGAAGAAAAGTGAAGAAAAACCATGTGGATACATGTAAGTCCTGGGGGGAAGTCGTATGGTAGATATGACCTTGATGGCAGCCATCTTGAAATCCGCCATTTTGAATCAAGGTCAAGTTTTCAAAATGGGAATAGGGTAATATGATACATAATTTCGGGCTAGAATTTAATTAGAAAAATAATGGTGAGGTTAGTTTTAAGATACACCTATTTGGGGGAAAGTTACAGGCATATTAATTGTTTTTACTTACTGTGTGCGTAAGTCCCTTCTTACTTTCGTCTCAAGACCTGTAAATCGATCGCAACGGCAGAGCCCGGTTTCGCACTAGTGTTTAGAAATCTTTAAACTCACTTGAGGCAATATTTGTGGATTATTGTATTGTATTTTGCCTTTAATTAAATTTGAACCCACTTCATGATCTTGTGTAAAGTATCACTAAAAGAGAATTTCTGTTTTTATGGAGAACGTAAGCATAGCAATTATAAAAGGTGAGTAAGGTGCGTATGTATTTATAAGAAAGTTTATTTTACGAGTCTTTTGTGGTTCCGCCAACCTATTCTTTAGTTGTTTTTTTTTTCAAAATACTCATATCTCATAAATAAAAGAGCTATTATAAAATCTCTTACCACTATTCTTTAATACTTATAAAATTTTATTTATTGTAAAAGCACTGGCGAGATATTTCTTATCGCCCACTAAAATTATGGTGGAGCTCCTTCGTGGCTAACGGTTAGCATACTTGCCTTTGGCGTGGGAAACCTGGGCTTGATTCCCGGTGGGAGTTCATGTGGTTCGGATTCCACGTTAATCAGTAGGTCCACGTCACACATAGCCTCGCTGCTGAACGGGACGTTAAACTCAGAATCAATTCAACTCAAAATTATGGTTTTGACTTTATTATGATGTCATTAGTTTAAACGCCCAACTGCCCAGTAATTATAAACATTGACTACATTATAAAATTGTAATTTGTGACGACTAAAATATCAGAAATTAAAGATTATTCTTTGGGTTTTGGAACATCTTGAAAAACGTGAAAAACTGGTACTGCACCGATACAACACACCTTTTGGATTTGTTTGGATTTTGGATTTGGATTTGTCATTGTGTAAAGGGATAGAAACTAAAGAAGAATTACAACTTTATGAAATTGTATTAGGACTTATTATTTAGAAATAAACACCAAATAAGTGTAATAGTTCATATCCGTATCAAATACCAAGTTTATGATGAATCAACTACACAAAGTAGGATCCAAAAACGCTCATTGCAATTTGTTCCATCCTTCAGTCGAACCAGGAACTGAAACATAAAGAGTGACATTTTCTTTTTAAAGATACTTTGTCTAGCTAAGTATTGTGAAGGTTTATGTCAGTAGAAGGAATTGCATTCCATTATACAAGCGCAATTTCACAACTTTATGTACACATTACTAAATATCGAACACCCTTGTCCATATGATTAGCGTACGCGTCTTTTGTGCGGGAGACCTAGGTTCGATTTCCGATGGGAACTCCTGTGGTTCTGAACCCACGTTAATTTGTAAGTTCACGTCTCATATAGCTTTGATGCTGAAAGGGACACTAAACTCTAATCTAATACTAAATACAAATATTTAAAGAAAAATGATGACGCACCAAGATGACGTGAATTTGGCTATCAAATCAATTTTGTGTTTTCAGTTATTTTCTAGTAGTATTTTTTCTAGGCATCCTTTCAAAAGACAGTGATGCAAATTTCGTAACTGCGAATTCCTGTTAGAAGCCATGAAATTATCCGATTAGATGCAAAATTTCCCGTCCACTAAAATAGATACCGTAAATTTACAATATCTAACAATAAATAATTTTGAAAGATATCGCTTTCGAGGGAAAAAATGAAGTGAAATCTTTGAGTTTTACATCCCACGGTTATGCCGGTTAGGCTAAAGGAGAGGGGTGATGATGAGAAATTAGTGAAATCGTGGGATGAAGAAAGTGAGAGGAACGGAAGAACCCCGAGGAAATTCACGCACACGGTGTTTGTCCACCACAAAGTTCACTTGGTGCGAGCTGGGATCGAACCAGGGTCCCCAAGCACCAGAGATGAACGATCTACCACTGAGCCACCGCGGCCCCGCTTTAGAGGGGCCATGACGTATAGTTGAACTCATTCTCGTAGTATGAAAGGCATTATTTATAATTATGCATGATAGGATCACAAACAAAATTTAAAAATATTATGTGCACTTTCTTTTAACAAACATTATATTGTCTTTTATGGTGTGGAAGGGAATGTTATGTTCGAAAAAAAAAGTCCTTAACACGATTCTTGTTGCTACACACTGCATGTTCCTAGCCACAGAAAAGATGCAGCGATAGGTAGGCTATTTTTCAATTGCTTTACATTAGCTTGATGTTTCAAGTCTTTTGTGTGTTTCTGAAGTTCACTTTTACCACAAAAGAGCTCAATATTAACATGTCTTACATAGCTTTGGTTCGATTCTCAACACAGACTGCAACTACCCGTTAAATTGTGCATCCGAAAGGCACTCTTTGTTAAACCTCGCTTATCACCGCTCATGTTAATAATATATATAACTTCACCGCGAAGCAAATTGTTGCATTTCTCTCTTTCATCCTAACAAAACAAAACTAACCACAGCAGTGACACGAAGGAGCTATTTCGAAAAGAAACAAGCTGTGCTTCATAGAGATGTGTACCAAATGATAGAAGTATAAAGTATTGTTTTCTTTCCTGTTTATTGATATCAGTTGGTGTTCTTAATGAGTTTATTCATTAGTTTAGAAAGAGTATATATGGAATTTGGACATATGTTGTACGTATTCTCCTGAGGAATTGATGAGACCAGAAAAATTATAAGGACAGATGGAATAGGTTTAAGCGCATCTACGTGACTTTATCAAATATTTATTCTCCATAATGGTACCACGCGGAAAACTTGGTATAGGTCTACTTTTATCTTTGCCTCCCTCTGTTAGCTGTTTTCTATCATATATATCGGATGGTTTTGATATTTCTTCTGATCATTAAAACAACAATGGTACCTGTGTGCGTGCAGAAATGCAAAAGCACAAGGTAACTTCCTATTTGTTTTGGAAACAACAAACCTATTTCACGTGTGCGAGAGAAATTGAGCACACCGAGATCGGGTGTTTACTCACGGTCAGTTCGCAGCAGGAGTCCATGGTAAAAGATTTGGCTATCTCGTAAACACTCGCAAAACCTTACAAATACAAAAGACTGCGCTTCAAAGAAAGTTTAGACACAGATGTTTCAATTTTCTTTTAGTATCTTTCTTCAGCAAAAGAGTCGGTTCATTGTATTCGAAAAGGGGATGGGAGAAAGGGTGAATTTATATTTTATGTGGGGGGTAACGTTGTAAGTAGTATAAACAATACATACCGCTTCCGATTTTGTACTGAAGCACTTCCTTTAGCGGTATATCACTAGATCTATCCTGACCCTCATCCCACCTCAAGTTGTAAAGTAGAAAGGGACAGAAGTATTCAACATGACTGCGCACTTGAGTTTCAGTTCACAATACTAAAACCAGTGAGCAAGTAAACAGTCTTTAGTAGGATCGTGTTTTACTTCTTGAATTTATTTTTGAACATTTCGGTGAATTCAACAACAGAACGCAGTAGAGAAACGGACTAGTTTTTACTCCAACCCTTACTTTTGCTCCAACCCAGGGATGCCACATTTATGATTTCGTACTAGATTTAGTGATTTTACTATTGAACTAGTGATCTAGTACGTACTTTGGGTAAATAGGCACATTCTAGTGATTTTTTGCATTTTTTTCTGATGCAGACAAATGAGAAGGAAATGGTTCTTAAAATAAAAGGAAGAAGTATATTGCAGTTCAAAACAAATGTAGAAACCTTAAATTATTTTTTCTTTTCCCTCTGACTGAATGAAACCCCTGCTGTGTAACGACCTTAGGTAAACAACGGCTATCTTTGGTCCGCTACCTCCTTTTGTTAGCCGACATGAGATGGGTTCCTTTTTTTTTTCTGGAAGAAAGTGAAGAAATAATTATCCAGTACATTTACGTTTTATCAGGCACACAAGCACAGTCTGTACTTGTTTCCTAACGAATTTTAGCAACATAACATAAATGAAACATATGTACCAGAAAGTAGAGGCAGTACAAACGGAAATTTTCATCTGTGACACATTTGATGAGAAATATAGTTAGATGTCACGTGCAAGCACTCTAAACATGTCCTATCCTGTAATTCTATTCGTATGTTTATGTAGGTGAGACTGAGAAATCAAGAAACAATAATAACTGGTTTTCTTCCAGGGGAAAAATCTAAATGTGAAGGGGTGTTACACTGGGACTTTAATTGCGTCCTTTGTATCCTCGTCGCCTTTACATCGCAGTGACGGGTATGTGACCGCGCAGTACTCCAAGGAAGGGATGGTTGTATAAGAATTTGTGATTAATTTTGAAGAGTTTTTATTTTGACTAGGGAATTAACATAGGTGAAGGGAGTAAAGACACAGATTTGAAGCATCAGTTCACTGTTATTGAAGCATCAGTGCACGAAAACATTCGTATTCTCAGTTTTTCTATTTATTGTTTTATATGTTAAGTTAAACACCACAATATGTATCACTAATATCGCAGATCGTATTATTTTTTAAAATCGTGTTTGTAACCTATTGTCAAAACATTCATCTCCAGACATGATGTAGAGAGAAGAGAAAGAGATACGACATCTGTAATATATGTATATGTGATTCACTAAGTAACTGTAGAAATTAGTTAAAGGACAGATAAGAGAGCGAAAAGAAGCTCTAGAAGTCTGAACTTTTTAGAAACGTCCTAGATAGGTGAAAATATAGTTAAAAATTGCCAAAGGTATCATGTAAATTACCTCTCTTTTCTTATATTCTAGTATACTTTTTCTTTCACATCCAAACATCTCTATTCAGAATTACGAGATAAAGGTGGAGAGAGAAACATTCCCATTTCAAGAATTATATCAGGAAAAAATCTTTTGACTTAGACTAGATTCGAACTCGCAACCCTTGCATCCATGGCTCAGCGCTCTACCGATTGAGCTAACAACTACTGTTGGAAAAGCCACATTTCTACAACTACCGGTTGCTGAATGGTGTGTATTAACCAAGTTTGCCGAGATAATTGCTTCATATAGCTATAATAATAATAATAATAATAATAATAATAATAATAATAATAATAATAATAATAATAATAATAAAGTAGAAGAAGAACAGAATCTAAAAAGTCACATATGTTAAAAGTTTGACGTGCAGAGTAAGTCCTAATATGAGATTTTATTAATTATATATAATAAATGTAAGCGTGGTTTATTCGTGCGTGCTACTCAAAGTGCTCAACTCACTACCTAGTCCCATAAGGGTTGTACGCGTATGGTACAGTAGCCTTGCGTCCTCCAACCGTGAAGAATGTTTCTGTTTGAACCTATGCGTGTCCTAAGAGGAAGGAGGAGATTGAAAGAAAGAAAAGTGGTTTAGAAATTATGCAAACGTAGAATATCTCACGAGGCGAGGTGATATAGAGTTCAGCGTGTCTTTCAGCTACTACTCTATACAAGACGTACATCCACGACTTAACGTGGAACCCGAACCACACGACTCCTGACGGGAATCGAAACCCGTATCACCTCTAGTTCTATCATGGGAGACACAGGAACATGTAAAAATAATCGAAAATGAACGATATTAATGTTAAATCCATAGCTTTTGAGTGCATGAATTATGTATGATACCCTCTATATCGTTCACATCAAATTTTATCATTATCTGTATGGAGGTTTAATAGGAGGGGTAAAAATTAAAAATTCCTAATTGAAATATATGAGTGGCTATTCAATAGCTTTCGGGGTCACTGAAATGCATAATTACACTCCCGATACTATTAAAGCCCAAAGCTTTACTCTTTCGTTAGCAGGAAGTTTATTCATTTACTTAACTCAGGTCACCTTAAAGTTAAGGATATGAAACTCGATGCATATATTTCTAATTCAAAATTATTAGATACGTATTGTAGCTTAGACTTCTAAGGAGGGGAAGGGACAATTTACGCAATGATTTCCTTCACATTCGAATAAAATACTGCCTCATTATATTGCAAAAACTCATTTCGAGTGGTGTCATTGCTAATAGTTTTCCGTATTTGTTTATATCCCTACTCATTTATAACAGTATCTCACTTTTCCTGTGACGGGAGCAACACCTAAGCGAGAATTCAGTAAAGTAAATGCCATTAAAATCTATATTCATAGCATAGTGGTGCAAATAAAGTTGAGCTCTTTGGCAATCTTTAGCATGGGAAGCGAATAAAGCCACCACATTGGAAAAGCAGCTAATGAATTCCTCTCCGAAAAAGATCACCCGCACATTTATTTTACAGGTGGTGGTTTATAGCTATACTTAAGTTTGACGAAATTGCTCCAGTGAGGCGAGACACTGAAGTCATTCGTAATAAGGGGGAAGGGACATGTAAAAGTAGTCAAATATGAACAATATTAGTATCGAAATCATAGTTTTCGTGGTCGCAGATGAATAGTGTCGCTGTCGATGTTGCTTAGGTAGAAGTTAAGCCTTGGTTGGCATGGAGGTCAGAGTGGGAGGGTGACAGGTAAAAAATAAATAAAATAAAATCAAAACATCCTATATTTGTGTCGAATATATATTTTTCGGTATCTCTGACATAAATAGTAATATTCCAGATGTGGTATATGACCAAGGTCGGCCCCATTCGCATGTGGTTTCAGAGGAGAGAATCGGTGAAGATTTCAGAACAGTTCCTTTGACTTAAGTTTCAGTACACTGAGAGGGAAGAGTGGTAACACACAAAGACTGGTGTCACATCCGGACCTATCAGACGTATGATTTCTGGGGAACTGTCGTTGCTCCAGGGAGGCATTACCCCCTGATCAGTCCCTAACATTCTTACTGCTTTACAGGGGCGTAGGCAGGAATTTATTTCAGTGATCGAAAGCATTTTTAGGGGTAAATTGTGCACCCTCCAGGAGCCCATGTAGCATCGTACGTTCAACAGTACTTTTTCTGAGTCAAAACTTTCTCTCTCTCTCTCTCTCTCTCTCTCTCTCTATATATATATATATATATATATATATATATATATATATATATATATAACAGTAACAGGGGCGGTTGTAGACATTTCGTAACTGTAAGCAAATAAAATTTAGGCGCCCGCCTATATGATAATAAAAGAATTGAATGCTGTAATGGACAAAAATTCTTCAGATAATTGTTACAATTACAAATTTCTTCAATATATAATAATTCAGTCTTCCAGTGAGTATTAGAGGAAGATGGCAAAATTAAACCTAATTAACTGTGGATGAATCATGACCAAAGTTCCAGTTTTAATAATTTATATCTTTTTATTATTATTATTATTATTAAATAAGCACAGGAAACAACTAAAATGTATACCTAAGATGTATTTTGACAAATACAGTTGAAACATAAAAGTCGAAATAGAATAAAACTAATGAGCTTCAAGTCTAACATTATCACAGGTTTGATTTTGACAAAGAGATATGCTCTTACACTTCATTAAAAGCATATTTAAATAGTGTTTTCTAGTGATACAAATATGGTAATTAGCTTAATTTCTCGTTTTCTTTGTTACTGTAAAGTTCATGTTATAAAGACACTTTTCTGGCTTTCAATTTGGCAAAATCTCTTATTATTGCATCCATATCAATTTCATTCAGAATGTCATCTTCAATGGCCATCAAAGCTAGTCCATTTAATCGTTCTTGAGATATACTTGATTTCAAATAATTCTTTATTAATTTTAGTTAAACTAGTTCAATACACAACAAATGACAAAAGTGTGTCTTAATTTATATGTAATTTGTCCCCGATCAGTGGCAGAACTTTAAAATCATGTTTCTCCGCAAAAATTCTTTTCAGGACCCCTTATGCCTATAGAACAATTCAATTCTTTCATGTTTCTTTCCAACATAGACGTTCGAAATCAGGCAGTAACACAATGTAAACACAAGTAATGATGCACCCATTGAGGTCCGAAGATTTTTTCGGAATAGCCTACAAAATGCAAATAATTTTGTGTATTTGCCCCCTGAAATTATGCTAATTGGGGGATCCAGACTCTCAGACTGCCTGTTCAGTGTTTCGTCCACACATATTTTAGGGGGCCACTCCCCCCGGGAGGAGATCAAAATAATACGTCTATAATATAATAATAAATAAAAGAGTACCAGCAGTGGCCCTACTAAGTGTGCCCCCCGGAAGATGTTTTGTGAATAGAAAACTGCACCTATTAGGGATGCGCACGATACAAGATTTGTGGCTGTCTCGTCTCGAAAATGTGCTGTAAAAGTGATGGCTCGACTCGAAAAATGTATATTTCTCTATTGGAAGAGCCGTGTCTCGACTCGAATTTTGTCTGGAAATTTCTGTCTCGACCTGGCCCCTTGCGCATCCGTAGCACCTATGTCGTTACATCCCTGAACACAAGTAACTAATAATCAAAACTCTACTTTGCATTAGAATTATTACTAATTTAAAATATCGCTCCATCTAAATTTATTAGCAGAGAATGGATTAATAATTATTGTTATCTGTCATAATAAAACGAGCATCTGTATACGCTGCTGTGATTGAAAGTGAGTGTACTGAAAATAATACTTGTCATCCAAATTACCTTTCGTCGCTTTCGATTTTATCCTTTCAAGTTCTATACTTATATGCCACGTGAAAACTAATTGTATTCAAACAAATTTTGAAATACATGAAATTTAATTCAGACCCGTAACCGAAATGACCGTATCGTTCCATTTTAATTCAACAATTAAATTACTGCAATCAGGTTAAAATAAATTTGTCAGCTTCAAAAGAATGTCGACCTGCAAATGCTTCGTTAACAGTGACTGATATTGACAACTCCCCACCTCAATATTTGTCTAATTTTGTCCAGCACTCGAAATAAACTTTTTTAGAGCCTTCGGTTGCCTCTTATCTTCTTTCACGTTTTGTAGCTTTCTTTTCCGATAAAATGCTCACTTGGTTTTATATTGTTGGTCATTATTATTACATGAAAAACAAAGTACTATTAAAAAGTGAAAGCACACATCATTATAAATTAAAAATATAAACAAAAACAAAATGACTTAGGATAGAAATGAAAATGTTGACGAATGACAAATGACTAATAGATATTAACAAAGTGAGCATTAAGCACTGGACAGCGATTGTTAGTCATTAGGAACTTAAGTTAAAATTTCCCTCAGAAATGATTTTTAAAGAACCCATTTGTACCGCCCGTCTTTTCTTAGTATTCGCTCCACTCCCTGGACGAATGGACAAGAAAGCCTACTTGCTTGCATGGGGGCCCGAAGAATGTTTTTAGGGGGGTCATCTCCCTCGTTACTATATTACGTTTGGTATTTTTATTTGTATTAAGAAAATCTTAAGAAATTATACATATACATTATACTTATCGTAAGCCAGGTGGGGCCTGGCCCTTTCGTCCCCTTTTGGGTGCCCATGCTTGCTTCAACTTTGGTAATGTGCATTTCATTTACGGTGATCTTTCTCAACCCTTAACTGTTGAGAAAGAAATGAAGAGTCTGTTATATTTGTATTTTGTGCATATGGTGGGATTGGGGAAAGAATACCAGTCTTTAGCTCTACGGTCATAGTGCTTAATACAACATCTATTGGAAAGCTAAATTTACATTGATTTTATCTCATATTCGTAAAATATCCCTTTTCCCTCTTTAAAAGATCTATCCTGTGCCATGGAAATTTTCCTCAAACTAGCATCTCTTGTGAGTGTGGCATTGGCATCAATTTCTAGAGGATATCAGGCTTAGCGCCTATTTTGAATTCTCCCTGTATGTTGTTATTGTTCTTCAAACAAGAAATTGTAATTATTAAATAATAAAGAAGAGACTTCCCTATGTTGTCACCTCATCCCAATACAAATTCATGCTTACCATTCTCTTCCTAGTTTCCGTAACTTCATCAAAACAAGCTCAGCCACGCCGTTTCAGCAATTAACAA
Source organism: Thermobia domestica (assembly GCF_964235325.1). NCBI lineage: Eukaryota > Metazoa > Arthropoda > Insecta > Zygentoma > Lepismatidae > Thermobia > Thermobia domestica. Next base: position 81,190,399 of record NC_137470.1, read on the forward strand.
ACTTCCCTATTGACCAAGATAATTGTGATGAGCTGGTCACCCACGTGCGGAGCACCAGGAAGAAGCGAAAGCAAAGAAGTAGAACAAAACCAGGGGACACGGGACCCTCGAGGTGAGAAGTGTGACAGAAGCCGCCAGAAACACACTTTGGACCCCTATTCAGAAGAGTCGTCGTAGCAGCAATTGAAAGACGGTCGGCACGCCTGGGCCCTCACCAACCATTGCATGACAGAGGTGTCATTCTGAAGAGGCCAGGACATCTGGGAGCTGTTGCCCTGAGGTCGAGAGGTTCTTCACTCTCGAACGTGAGGTCCGGGATCGATACCAGACGGAAACACTCAACGAATTGGAGGATAAGGCTTCACCCGATATTTGAAGAGGCTCATCATATCGAAATGGCTGAGGTACAGTAAAACCCTTTCCTTTCCTAACCTTTGTGTCTCTGTGATTTCTTCTATTAGAAAACATGCATTTCATTTCATTCATCCCCAATGAATTACTTCAGCGCTGTACTGCTCAGATCCCCACGTACTTTCTCTCTTGCCATGCAAAGTGCTATCCCCACATTCTTTCAGTAAAGAACTGATAATTGAGCAAATAACTGTGGTTGTAACTCCACAGTACAATACAGCAAGAAATTGATGTGCGAGTCCATTTCATTTGTAAAGGGGTGTTTTACAGCCAACCAAGCGAAGATTCGACTTTATTGTCCTTTTGATGTATTTTATCTGTATCTCAGTCTGTACAATATTTATTCGAAGCTATATGAGGAAAATTTTTCATCATAACATTTTGAAAATGAATATTTACATTTAAAACAAAATTCATTTTTCTAATTTGGTGCCCTGTTCACCTGGCGCCTCCTGCGAACGCGTAGTTCGCAGGATTCAAGATCCGGCCCTGCAGTAACAATGGAATTCTGTATTACCGCCCGACTATCGTTGTTGTGAAAACATTCATCATAATATGCCGTAGGAAAATGAGTTACATTAAGGTCTAAGATCTAATATCAAAGTTGAAACATCGCAAGTAAAACAAAAACATATAATAGCAAAAAGTTTTGAAAATAATTTCAGTTTAAACTAGCTGCGACTACATTTAATTCAAAATTGAACTTCTGGAGCGCAACATATGAGGGTAACTAAAAGAAAAAATCAATAAGAACAGTCGGGATTTGAACCTAAAGAAAAGAAGTAGGAGTCCCTTATACTAACCATTCATCTACTATATTTTGTTAGTAAAAAAATATTTTCCATGCAGCAAAATGCCATTTCACACTGAAACATTAACAACATAAGAACAAAGTTTTCAAGAAAATTTCCCAAAGCTTATGTATTAAAAGTATCCCGGTATTCGCCCAGTGGTACTGCAAAATCACTAGTCAGGATGCCTCGTATCGAAATTTGAACCTGGAGACTCCCAATTACAAAGGTCAACGCTAACCAGTAACCTACGTTCGCTCAGTAAATGTCATGAAATTACTTTTCTGTAATCATTTTTGGAAAATGTTTATTATTTTCATGAAGCAAAGAGTGCATCTTCTACTTGGGTTGAGAACTATATACTATACTTCTAAGAGTCAACTAATAGTTGATGTTTATTATTTCCGTCGATTTTCTACGTCTGCTAAGTTATTTCAATTTTTTTAAAGCTTTCCCTTCCGGTTACGACAATGATTAGAAATGAAGAGTCCTCTTCTTATACAATTCTTGATCATTGTAACATTTTTTAGTCTAAATTCTAAATTATTGAAAATATTTAAATTAGTTAGAATGAAGAGGATAATACTAAGAAACATGATTAGAAAAAAAGAAACATTGTTGTTTAACGAATTGATAGAATCAAGCTTTTTCAAAACATAAAAAATACTGTATGGTATGGGATGATCATGGAAAAAGTAAAAATAGCCATCGAGGACACACTAACCAATCACTGTACGCAGGTAAGTCAAGGTTCGTTAACTTGAAAATGAAATGAAATGATATCTTTGAGTTTTACGTCCCGCGGTTATGCCGGTTAGGCTAAAGGAGACGGTGATGATGAATAATGAATGAAATGGTGGAATGAAGAAAGTGGGAGGAAACGGGAGAACTCCGAGAAAACCCATGCACACTGTGTTTATCCACCACAAAGTTCACTTGGCGGGGACTGGGATCGAACCCGTGACCCCAAGCACCAGAGGTGAACGTTCTATCACTGATTCGTTAACTTGGTTATATGAAGAAATCACTAACAGAAAATAGCTGATAGCTTTACGCCTAACCATCTCAGCGACCTCGAAACTATGAACTCTACATGAACACCGGTTGTCGTTTTCGATCATTTTATATGTTACTCCCTTCCCAAGGTTGCTTGAAGCTCCCTTCCAAGGTCGCAAGCTGTCTTGCCCCTTATCCTAATGCATGAAAAGCAAATAATATTTTCGCCAGCGAGGGGCAGGGAAGGAAGAACGCACACAACTCGCTGTATAGCTTTAGGGCAAATACCTAAAGGCACAAGCAATAAACCACCTGACCAAGAGCAATGTTGCGAAACATAAGGCAGGGTAAGCCCACGCTCAGCCTGTTCGGCACAAAATCACTGACCCTTCGAACAAGATAACATTATTGCGCTCTCAGAGTCAGGTTTTAATTGCATTTGTGTTGAAGTACGTTTTCTTTGATTTTTAAACATTTGATGAATTTCTTACACACTGTTGTGTATGATATTTTCTATGTGGAATATTATTGAATATTTTCTACTGTACACATTGTGTAAATAGAACTCATCTGTATTTCTTACATTGACTTTGAAAACTTTAGCAATGCCCTCATGCGCTGTGTACGGCTTTAAAATGAACACACAAAATAGAAAAGTTGGTGAAGCGAATGTCAAGTTCCGTTCATTTCCAAAGCAGGGAGATTTACAGCAATTGTAAAGCAATAGGAGTGTAATTTTGTCATCTGTGGTTGGACCCAAAAAGCCGTAGGTCCACGCTGCTTATGCCCTTAGCAGAGCTGAGCTGATTTTGAGTTTAACATCCCGTTCAGCAGCGAGGCTATATGATATGTAGACCTACTGGTTAACGTGGAATCCGAATCACATGAGCTCCCACCGGGAATCGAACCTGGGTCTCCCACGCCAAACGCACGTACGCTAAGCTTGTGCCTTTAGTTTTATGAAATTTACCAAATGAATGAATACCTACATATTTTAACACAGTATATGAGTTCTTTGCTATATTGCTTTTGTAGTAATATTTTTGTCATTAATTTGATTTAGCTTTATTATGTATCTTTCTATATAAAATAACAAGTTCTGGCTGGCTGATTGATCAACGCTAGGCCAAACCGCTTAAGCTAGAAACTTGAAGTTTAGAAAGGGCATATGATTTGTAATGTAAGGTTCCACTAAAAGAAGAATAGTTGGAAATTTGAAGGGAAAAGGGAGAAAGAGGAGTGGCAATTATCTTAAAATGCCCATACCTTGGAATCTTTGAGTGTTAACGACATGAAATTTGGTATATGGACTTCTCATTTAAAATAATTAGATATGTATGTAAGCGTTTTTATGATATTTGCCCTAGAAAGGAAGAAAATAGGGTAAAGTTACAATTGTTATAATTGGATGGTCATAACTCGAAAATCGTTAAGGTTATTGACATGAAAATTGGTTGAGTTGATTTTGAGTTTAACGTCCCATTCAGTAGCGAAGCTATATGAAACGTTAACCTACTGATTAACGTGGAATTCGAAATACATGAGCTCCCGCCAGGAATGAAAATTGGTGTTAAGGTTTTGCAAGTAAAACAATTAAAGACATGTTTCTGCGTTTTTTCATTTTTCCTTAGAAAAAAAAGGTTTAAATTGTAATTGGTAAAATAGATTGGCCATATTCCAAAATCCCTTAAGAGTATATATATTACGGTTAGAAGAAAAACAGCAGGAAGTCAAAGTTGGGAGTTGAAATTGTTACAATAAGATAGCCATATCTCGAAACCACTTAAGGGGATCTTCTACCATCTCCGCTTAGGTTTCTAACTCTCCATTTGATAACATGTAAAATTTAATATGGTAATTTCTAACAAAGTATTGCAGGTAATAACTTGAAATTTTTAATACAAATACACAAGACCCATATAAATCCAACCACGGTCTCCAATTTACGTTACATGCGCTAGATTAATTGCAATATATTCTTCAGTAAGTTTGGCAACAGAGAATAAAAAGTATGCTGCAGAGGGGAGAGGGCTGACCATCCGTTTGCTTGTTAGCTGCTTTTAAAAGGACGCTCTTACCAGAAAAATCACGTTGTGATTCTCACTTCTCAGTGGTTAGAATGGTCTGGACTGGAAGAGCCCAAAACCTCTTCTTTCTTCCTTTCACGGTTTGTTTGTTTCTTCCACCCCCTGCTGTCACAAGAAGACAACTTGTTTCGGAAAGCACTTTGAATTAGTAGCGAAAATCCAAACTGAATGACACCACGGACGGATTAAAGGGAGGGGCGGTCACTCCCTCCGAGAACATTTGAATACTTTGAATAATCGGAGTAAGAAACTAGAAATTGCGTAATCTAATAAGAAAAGTTTGTTGAAGTATACAAATCAAGACGCATTTTAAGTGTCACAGCATTGTACTCTCATCCCCTCCCCTCCCAATTCCCTTCTGAAGAAGTTCTCTTTTGTTTCTCTGTTCCATATTAGCCTTTACACTTACACTTTCATTATCCAGTATTGATTTTTACCATACCATCTGCACAGAAGGCGAATAAGGTTTACGAGTCCTTCCTGCCCCCTTTTTTAAAAATTGCTAATTATAATAAAATTTATCGAAAACAATTCATCTCAACGATAAAGACTTATACACATTCATTATTGCAATTTAAAAAAAAAACTCGCCGCCTGTCGCGTATGCTAGCGATCTAATATATACGAATAGATGAAAAGTTAGTTTGAAGCGTATTGTTTTTCTGTAATTAAGTCCGAATTCATATTTGTTTCTATTGTTGCATCGACAAAAGTGAGTGTTAAATCAATTTAGGCTCGTTGGTCTTTGCGAGGTCCCTCAAGATGCAAGGCCGTGGGCAGTCGCCCACCACTTGAAACGCCTCTGCACTAGAGGTCTGCACGTGCTCGGGCCTACAAAGAATGTATCACTTCGGGCCCGGGAGGGGTTCGGGCAGTAGCGTCATTTCAGATTTGGCTTGGGGGGCCAAGACCCCTTGATATATGTAAAATTTCGCGTTTTTCACTGATTTACTACTGTGCTATTGATAAAATTATATAAATCTCAAACTCGGGAGGGGGGCAAATGCCTCTCCCTGTCCTCCTAAATGACGCCCCTGGGTTCGGGCTGTGAATTTTTAAATATACAACCATATTTCTCGGACTTTTTCGGGCCTAACTTTGTAAATATAGTGTAAAACTATACAAATTGCACCGTTCTTTCTGAAGGACTTTTAAAACACAACTGTAAAATCAAACCTCGAATTGCTGTAAATAAAAATACAATTTTGCATTAATAATTAAGTTTCTGCAATTCGGGCTTATTTCGGGCTCACTTGATTATCACAGAGCTCAGTCCGGGCTAGGGCCTAAATGCTAAGACATATTTTAGACTCGGGTCGGGCCTCACATTGTAAATTCACAGGCCGGGCCCGGGCTGAAAATTCCGGCCCGTGCAGACCTCTGCTCTGCACCCGCACACATTCCTTCCTAGTCCAGAAAATCTCCTCCCCTCCGCATCGTCAATAATGGTAAATTTGTTCCTCGTATATTTGCTTATTATTGTAAGAGAAGTTCAAACCAGAACTCTAAAATTTGTTCGTTCTCTGGGGTAATGTGAGTAATGCAAATTAAGAAAGATATGCGTAATATACAAATGTCAGAAAAACTTGATATCAATTTGAATAACCTTTTACGTAATGTTTATTTTAGAAATAATAAACTTATGCAAGTATATCGAGGCATCTGAAATTTAATGTTAAATAGTGGCGAGTGAGCCAGAAGGGGCGTGCACTATTCAGTTAGTCAAAGAACTCATATATGTAGCTTAAAAACTAATACTATTTAAACCAATATTGAATTAGACAAATTTGATCACTCTGGCCACAGAAAAGGCGTCACCTTCTATGGCCCACCCATCGCATGATGGGAATGAAAGACAGAGGGAAAAAAAGACAAATTTGTAAAAAGTAGGATAACCATAATTGGAAATAGTGTGTGTATTTTTTAAGGAGGAAACCCAGAAGTACATTCTTGATATAATAATAATAATAATAATAATAATAATAATAATAATAATAATAATAATAATAATAATAATAATAATAATAATCTTTCTCACTTCAATCATAGGTTGATGCGCAAGAAGGAAATTTTAAAACTTTTCTCTCCCCTGGGAGAGCTGTTTTATAATTTGATAAGGTCTCTTCTTCGTAACTGCATCTATCCCTGATCGGGCCGCGGTGGGTCAGTGGTAGAGCGTTCACCTCTAATGCATGGCGTCCTTAGTTCGATCTCAGCTCGCACCAAGTGAACTTTGTGGAGGAGAAACACCATGTGTGGGGGTTTTCTCGGGGTTCTCCCGTTTCCTTCCACTTTCTGCATTCCAGCATTTCCTTCTTTTCACAACATCACTAGCTCCTTTAACCTACCAGGCATAACTGTGGGACGTAAAACTTATAGATTTTTCTATCCTTGATCTTCCACTTCCTGGTTTTTCTTCTGCTTTTTCCCCTATCAACATGGTGATCCAATCGGAGTGCCGAATAAGATGTCCAAGCATGCTGTTTCTTTTTTTTTTTCTATTATCTTCATGATCTGTCGTCCTTCATTAGCTTCCTTTAGTACGTCTTCATTCCTTTTCCTTATACAGTATTATTATTATTACACAACCACACAAAATAAATAAAAGTTCTGTGCACTGGACCCCAGGGTATTGATTCGATGTATTTTGGTACCCAGAACCCAAATTTCGAAACTCCAGGACGATTTGACCGTGTCAACTTTGTTTTATAGGCGAAGAACATAAGTTCTGTTTTACGTTTGCTTATGTTTATCGCCCATTTAAAAAAATATCACGGTCAATCATCCTGGGGTTTCGAAATTTGGATTCTGGGTACCAAAATATTTTGAATCCATACCCTGGGGTCTGGTGCACAGAACTTTTTTTTTTGTGTAGCTGTGTTGTTATTATTATTATTATTATTATTATTATTATTATTATTATTATTTTCCATGCGTACATTTTCTCGAAAATATCCTCCCCCTAAGAGATGATCAACAATTCATTCCTGAATAGTACTCAGCTTCTTTTCCTACTAATGACTATTTAGGAGTTTTTCCTTAGCTGAATCTCGTTATATTGTGTCTCCATTGTACGTAGAATAGGATTCGATTGCCAGTGTAAGCTCACAACTTCCGAAGTTGAGTCAACATCGTGAAAGAAATGGAGAACTATCCGAATAAAGTGGTAGCGATCTCTGGCCAGGAAAGACGAAAGGATTGTTTGATGTCATTGCACTGATCACGATCTTCTATGTTGCGAATGTTTACCAGCTGGCATGTCCAGGCCCCTATGAGCTGTATTGCTGAGTTTAGATTTTAGACTAATAAATAGCTGTCTTTAGAAAATAACCTTGTAACACAAATATGATAGTCATGAGTTCCGAACCATAGTGTCATGTGGTATAAATCTCACTTGGGTGGTAAAATTTGTTATTAGACATTCGTGGAAATCAACTGCTCTGTTAAAATATTTCAGATTTCTAACATTGTTATGCCTAATTATTATTAAGCATTAATAATTAATTATTATTAAGAAGAAGCTGAAAATCGAGAAACATGGAAGAAATATTTCAAGGTCCAAACTGAAAATTAAGAAGAAACGAAAAAAATCTCATCAGTCCCAGGACCGGCCAAAAGGCAGAATACTTAATAATAATAATAATAAGAAGAAGAATTTTAAAATTTCGTTCTTGATTATAAGAACACATTATACATTATAAAAGTCGTATACAAAGAAATGTATACATCCTAGAAATAGTATATCAACGAAATACCTTACTACTGTCAAACAACATTTGTACTGTGTATACATTTATATTAATTCTATAGACTGTCACGTCTTTTAATCACGTGGCTCCCCAGCTTGCCTCACAACGATGAGCAAACGCCAATGATTTGTGTATTCTAGTAGGGAATCGAACCTAGAATCACGCGAACAGGAGTCAAAAGTTCTAACCACATGACTATGGAACCCCTTAGTATGACGTTATGCTTGAAATTCAAATGATTCTACCAAAAACAATTATCAACGAAATAGTTTATTACATCTCTAACACATTACATTTATACTGTGCATACATCTATATTAATTACATTATGAAAAGAAGTAGAATGACTATATGCCTGAAATTAAAATGATCCTACAAAAAGCATATTTTTCAATGAAATACCTTCCTATTGTCATGTATACGGGTAATTTTATTCGTGGGTGGAAGGAGGAGTCGCCCGAAGTAAGGAAGAAATACAATACTCTCCTATCTGATAATTGAAATCATGAATAAATTTTATTATTATTATTCTTTCTGCATATGTTCATTTTCGAGTTAATCATTCCATATCGGACTCCCGAAGAAAAAAAAACTATCGAAACAACTTATTGACCGTGCTGATAGCGACTACTCCCCGTCACGACACCGTTTTTCAGTTTTGTTAGTGTTAGGAAAAAGAAGAGTGAGAAAGAAGAGTAGCAGAGGGAGGCAGAGAAGAAAAGAAAAAGAGAAAGAATGAAGAAAGATAAAGGATTGGAGGAGAAAGGATTACTGGATAATTCAGGAAATATAGTAATGAACTTGAATGGTTATTAACGAAGGATCAATTCCGAAGTGATCCGGAAATAGACACATGTCCATAAATACTAGCCTGATCTGGGTCCAGGCGACTGCACAAGAGGGAGTTGCCCAAACCCAGCCCAAGCTAGGTGAAAATGGAATTTAATTGGTTGTAAGGTAATCCTGAATGGTAAATATTAACTATCCAGTCTCTGAACTCCATACTCTGAGATCGACCACACATATGAATTAGCTTGGCGAGACTTCTTTTTTGGAAGGAGAGAGTACCAAATTCTTTTCCTCTTTGATTCCTTCATTTTGTCACACTTCTTGCAACACAGATATTATAGCACAACGACAGTAGAATTTCCAGTAAGTGCACTTTGCAGTTCGTTTCAAGACTATTCTAAAACTCAAGGGTCACAAAATCACCCTCCCCTCTTTCCCTTTTCGAAGGGATCTTTCGGGGGGAAAGGTGAAAAATGTGGAAACAATTGGATACAATTACTAAGAACATTTTCCTTCTTCCTTCACAAGTCTCTTGTTTATGGTCATTTCGTCTTGTGTGATAAGGCGGACTTCAGAACACAAAATTGCAACGCTCCAGATTCCCTACCCAAATTGTCACGCGGTTTGTATGTCAGTCTTCGAGTTTCTTCAAAGAATGTTACATTATCTGCTATGAGATCTGCAAACGATCTCCATTGTATAACTGCTATCTCGATAGAGACAGTGGACAAAACTGAGGACAAAGCTGCCCAAAACAAGTTTTTGACAAAAAAAAAAAAAAAAAAAAAAAAGGGAAGAAACAGAGACAACATTTGTTTTTAGCCAGAAGCGCTCATAAATCACTACCACGTGACGCGAAGACTATTAGGGCTAGAGACGTTTGTCAAGTCAAAATCGCCACTTACTAATAATTAAATGAAAAATATACTAATCGTTAGTACTACGTTAGTACTGGTTAGTACTCCAAGCACAACGTTAGTGCTCACACCCATATAAAGTTATTAACGAATTAAAGTGGCGATATTCACTTGACGTCAAGCCAGAATCGCCACTTTTGTAAATCTTCTCCGAATTATACAAAAGTAGTGTCAATCGTTAGTACTACGTTAGTACTGGTTAGTACTCCAAGCACAACGTTAGTACTAACACCCATATAAAGTTATTAACGAATTAAAGTGGCGATATTCACTTGACGTCAAGCCAGAATCGCCACTTTTGTAAATCTTCTCCAAATTATACAAAAGTAGTGTCAATCGTTAGTACTACGTTAGTACTGGTTAGTACTCCCAGCACAACGTTAGTACTCACACCCATATAAAGTTATTAAAAAAATTAAAATGGCGATATTCACTTGACGTCAAGCCAGAATCGCCACTTTTGTAAATCTTCTCCAAATTATACAAAAGTAGTGTCAATCGTTAGTGCTACGTTAGTACTGGTTAGTACTCCAAGCACAACGTTAGTACTAACACCCATATAAAGTTATTAACGAATTAAAGTGGCGATATTCACTTGACGTCAAGCCAGAATCGCCACTTTTGTAAATCTTCTCCAAATTATACAAAAGTAGTGTCAATCGTTAGTACTACGTTAGTACTGGTTAGTACTACAAGCACAACGTTAGTACTCACACCCATATAAAGTTATTAACGAATTAAAGTGGCGATATTCACTTGACGTCAAGCCAGAATCGCCACTTTTGTAAATCTTCTCCAAATTATACAAAAGTAGTGTCAATCGTTAGTACTACGTTAGTACTGGTTAGTACTCCAAGCACAACGTTAGTACTCACACCCATATAAAGTTATTAACGAATTAAAGTGGCGATATTCACTTGACGTCAAGCCAGAATCGCCACTTTTGTAAATCTTCTCCAAATTATACAAAACTAGTGTCAATCGTTAGTACTACGATAGTACTGGTTAGTACTCCAAGCACAACGTTAGTACTAACACCCATATAACGTTGTTAACGAATTAAAGTGGCGATATTCACTTGACGTCAAGCCAGAATCGCCACTTTTGTAAATCTTCTCCAAATTATACAAAAGTAGTGTCAATCGTTAGTACTACGTTAGTACTGGTTAGTACTACAAGCACAACGTTAGTACTCACACCCATATAAAGTTATTAACGAATTAAAGTGGCGATATTCACTTGACGTCAAGCCAGAATCGCCACTTTTGTAAATCTTCTCCAAATTATACAAAAGTAGTGTCAATCGTTAGTACTACGTTAGTACTGGTTAGTACTCCAAGCACAACGTTAGTACTCACACCCATATAAAGTTATTAACGAATTAAAGTGGCGATATTCACTTGACGTCAAGCCAGAATCGCCACTTTTGTAAATCTTCTCCAAATTATACAAAAGTAGTGTCAATCGTTAGTACTTCGTTAGTACTGGTTAGTACTCCAAGCACAACGTTAGTACTCACACCCATATAAAGTTATTAACGAATTAAAGTGGCGATATTCACTTGACGTCAAGCCAGAATCGCCACTTTTGTAAATCTTCTCCAAATTATACAAAAGTAGTGTCAATCGTTAGTACTACGTTAGTACTGGTTAGTACTACAAGCACAACGTTAGTACTCACACCCATATAAAGTTATTAACTAATTAAAGTGGCGATATTCACTTGACGTCAAGCCAGAATCGCCACTTTTGTAAATCTTCTCCAAATTATACAAAAGTAGTGTCAATCGTTAGTACTGGTTAGTACTCCAAGCACAACGTTAGTACTAACACCCATATAAAGTTATTAACGAATTAAAGTGGCGATATTCACTTGACGTCAAGCCAGAATCACCACTTTTGTAAATCTTCTCCAAATTATACAAAAGTAGTGTCAATCGTTAGTACTACGTTAGTACTGGTTAGTACTCCAAGCACAACGTTAGTACTCACACCCATATAAAGTTATTAACTAATTAAAGTGGCGATATTCACTTGACGTCAAGCCAGAATCGCCACTTTTGTAAATCTTCTCCAAATTATACAAAAGTAGTGTCAATCGTTAGTACTACGTTAGTACTGGTTAGTACTACAAGCACAACGTTAGTACTCACACCCATATAAAGTTATTAACGAATTAAAGTGGCGATATTCACTTGATGTCAAGCCAGAATCGCCACTTTGTAAATCTTCTCCAAATTATACAAAAGTAGTGTCAATCGTTTGTACTACGTTAGTACTGGTTAGTACTCCAAGCACAACGTTAGTACTCACACCCATATAAAGTTATTAACGAATTAAAGTGGCGATATTCACTTGACGTCAAGCCGGAATCGCCACTTTTGTAAATCTTCTCCAAATTATACAAAAGTAGTGTCAATCGTTAGTACTACGTTAGTACTGGTTAGTACTCCAAGCACAACGTTAGTACTCACACCCATATAAAGTTATTAACGAATTAAAGTGGCGATATTCACTTGACGTCAAGCCAGAATCGCCACTTTTGTAAATCTTCTCCGAATTATACAAAACTAGTGTCAATCGTTAGTACTACGTTAGTACTGGTTAGTACTCCAAGCACAACGTTAGTACTCACACCCATATAAAGTTATTAAAAAAAATAAAGTGGCGATATTCACTTGACGTCAAGCCAGAATCGCCACTTTTGTAAATCTTCTCCAAATTATACAAAAGTAGTGTCAATCGTTAGTACTACGTTAGTACTGGTTAGTACTCCAAGCACAACGTTAGTACTCACACCCATATAAAGTTATTAACGAATTAAAGTGGCGATATTCACTTGACGTCAAGCCAGAATCGCCACTTTTGTAAATCTTCTCCAAATTATACAAAAGTAGTGTCAATCGTTAGTACTACGTTAGTACTGGTTAGTACTCCAAGCACAACGTTAGTACTCACACCCATATAAAGTTATTAACGAATTAAAGTGGCGATATTCACTTGACGTCAAGCCAGAATCGCCACTTTTGTAAATCTTCTCCAAATTATACAAAAGTAGTGTCAATCGTTAGTACTACGTTAGTACTGGTTAGTACTCCAAGCACAACGTTAGTACTCACACCCATATAAAGTTATTAACGAATTAAAGTGGCGATATTCACTTGACGTCAAGCCAGAATCGCCACTTTTGTAAATCTTCTCCAAATTATACAAAAGTAGTGTCAATCGTTTGTACTACGTTAGTACTGGTTAGTACTCCAAGCACAACGTTAGTACTCACACCCATATAAAGTTATTAACGAATTAAAGTGGCGATATTCACTTGACGTCAAGCCAGAATCGCCACTTTTGTAAATCTTCTCCAAATTATACAAAAGTAGTGTCAATCGTTAGTACTACGTTAGTACTGGTTAGTACTACAAGCACAACGTTAGTACTCACACCCATATAAAGTTATTAACGAATTAAAGTGGCGATATTCACTTGACGTCAAGCCAGAATCGCCACTTTTGTAAATCTTCTCCAAATTATACAAAAGTAGTGTCAATCGTTAGTACTGGTTAGTACTCCAAGCACAACGTTAGTACTAACACCCATATAAAGTTATTAACGAATTAAAGTGGCGATATTCACTTGACGTCAAGCCAGAATCACCACTTTTGTAAATCTTCTCCAAATTATACAAAAGTAGTGTCAATCGTTAGTACTACGTTAGTACTGGTTAGTACTCCAAGCACAACGTTAGTACTCACACCCATATAAAGTTATTAACTAATTAAAGTGGCGATATTCACTTGACGTCAAGCCAGAATCGCCACTTTTGTAAATCTTCTCCAAATTATACAAAAGTAGTGTCAATCGTTAGTACTACGTTAGTACTGGTTAGTACTACAAGCACAACGTTAGTACTCACACCCATATAAAGTTATTAACGAATTAAAGTGGCGATATTCACTTGATGTCAAGCCAGAATCGCCACTTTTGTAAATCTTCTCCAAATTATACAAAAGTAGTGTCAATCGTTTGTACTACGTTAGTACTGGTTAGTACTCCAAGCACAACGTTAGTACTCACACCCATATAAAGTTATTAACGAATTAAAGTGACGATATTCACTTGACGTCAAGCCAGAATCGCCACTTTTGTAAATCTTCTCCGAATTATACAAAAGTAGTGTCAATCGTTAGTACTACGTTATTACTTGTTAGTACTCCAAGCACAACGTTAGTACTCACACCCATATAAAGTTATTAACGAATTAAAGTGGCGATATTCACTTGACGTCAAGCCAGAATCGCCACTTTTGTAAATCTTCTCCGAATTATACAAAAGTAGTGTCAATCGTTAGTACTACGTTAGTACTGGTTAGTACTCCAAGCACAACGTTAGTACTCACATCCATATAAAGTTATTAACTAATTAAAGTGGCGATATTCACATGACGTCAAGCCGGAATCGCCACTTTTGTAAATCTTCTCCAAATTATACAAAAATAATGTCAATCGTTAGTACTACGTTAGTACTGGTTAGCACTTCAAGCACAACGTTAGTACTCCCACCCATATAATGTTATTAACGAATTAAAGTGGTGATATTCACTTGACGTCAAGCCAGAATCGCCACTTTTGTAAATCTTCTCCAAATTATACAAAAGTAGTGTCAATCGCTAGTACTACGTTAGTACTGGTTAGTACTCCAAGCACAACTCTAGTACCCAGACCCATATAAAGTTATTAACGAATTAAAGTGGTGATATTCACTTGACGTCAAGCCAGAATCGCCACTTTTGTAAATCTTCTCCGAATTATACAAAAGTAATGTCAATCGTTAGTACTACGTTAGTACTGGTTAGTACTACTAGCACAACGTTAGTACTTACACCCATATAAAGTTATTAACGAATTAAAGTGGCGATATTCACTTGACGTCAAGCCAGAATCGCCACTTTTGTAAATCTTCTCCAAATTATACAAAAGTAGTGTCAATCGTTAGTACTACGTTAGTACTGGTTAGTACTCCAAAGACAACGTTAGTACTCCCACCCATATAAAGTTATTAGCGAGTTAAAGTGGCGATATTCACTTGACGTCAAGCCAGAATCGCCACTTTTTAAAATCATCTCCAAATTATACAAAAGTAGTGTCAATCGTTAGTACTACGTTAGTACTGGTTAGTACTACAAGCACAACGTTAGTACTCACACCCATATAAAGTTATTAAAAAAAATTAAAATGGCGATATTCACTTGACGTCAAGCCAGAATCGCCACTTTTGTAAATCTTCTCCAAATTATACAAAAGTAGTGTCAATCGTTAGTACTACATTAGTACTGGTTAGTACTCCAAGCACAACGTTAGTACTAACACCCATATAAAGTTATTAACGAATTAAAGTGGCGATATTCACTTGACGTCAAGCCAGAATCGCCACTTTTGTAAATCTTCTCCAAATTATACAAAAGTAGTGTCAATCGTTAGTACTACGTTAGTACTGGTTAGTACTCCAAGCACAACGTTAGTACTCACACCCATATAAAGTTATTAACGAATTAAAGTGGCGATATTCACTTGACGTCAAGCCAGAATCGCCACTTTTGTAAATCTTCTCCAAATTATACAAAAGTAGTGTCAATCGTTTGTACTACGTTAGTACTGGTTAGTACTCCAAGCACAACGTTAGTACTCACACCCATATAAAGTTATTAACGAATTAAAGTGGCGATATTCACTTGACGTCAAGCCAGAATCGCCACTTTTGTAAATCTTCTCCAAATTATACAAAAGTAGTGTCAATCGTTAGTACTACGTTAGTACTGGTTAGTACTACAAGCACAACGTTAGTACTCACACCCATATAAAGTTATTAACGAATTAAAGTGGCGATATTCACTTGACGTCAAGCCAGAATCGCCACTTTTGTAAATCTTCTCCAAATTATACAAAAGTAGTGTCAATCGTTAGTACTGGTTAGTACTCCAAGCACAACGTTAGTACTAACACCCATATAAAGTTATTAACGAATTAAAGTGGCGATATTCACTTGACGTCAAGCCAGAATCACCACTTTTGTAAATCTTCTCCAAATTATACAAAAGTAGTGTCAATCGTTAGTACTACGTTAGTACTGGTTAGTACTCCAAGCACAACGTTAGTACTCACACCCATATAAAGTTATTAACTAATTAAAGTGGCGATATTCACTTGACGTCAAGCCAGAATCGCCACTTTTGTAAATCTTCTCCAAATTATACAAAAGTAGTGTCAATCGTTAGTACTACGTTAGTACTGGTTAGTACTACAAGCACAACGTTAGTACTCACACCCATATAAAGTTATTAACGAATTAAAGTGGCGATATTCACTTGATGTCAAGCCAGAATCGCCACTTTTGTAAATCTTCTCCAAATTATACAAAAGTAGTGTCAATCGTTTGTACTACGTTAGTACTGGTTAGTACTCCAAGCACAACGTTAGTACTCACACCCATATAAAGTTATTAACGAATTAAAGTGACGATATTCACTTGACGTCAAGCCAGAATCGCCACTTTTGTAAATCTTCTCCGAATTATACAAAAGTAGTGTCAATCGTTAGTACTACGTTATTACTTGTTAGTACTCCAAGCACAACGTTAGTACTCACACCCATATAAAGTTATTAACGAATTAAAGTGGCGATATTCACTTGACGTCAAGCCAGAATCGCCACTTTTGTAAATCTTCTCCGAATTATACAAAAGTAGTGTCAATCGTTAGTACTACGTTAGTACTGGTTAGTACTCCAAGCACAACGTTAGTACTCACATCCATATAAAGTTATTAACTAATTAAAGTGGCGATATTCACATGACGTCAAGCCGGAATCGCCACTTTTGTAAATCTTCTCCAAATTATACAAAAATAATGTCAATCGTTAGTACTACGTTAGTACTGGTTAGCACTTCAAGCACAACGTTAGTACTCCCACCCATATAATGTTATTAACGAATTAAAGTGGTGATATTCACTTGACGTCAAGCCAGAATCGCCACTTTTGTAAATCTTCTCCAAATTATACAAAAGTAGTGTCAATCGCTAGTACTACGTTAGTACTGGTTAGTACTCCAAGCACAACTCTAGTACCCAGACCCATATAAAGTTATTAACGAATTAAAGTGGTGATATTCACTTGACGTCAAGCCAGAATCGCCACTTTTGTAAATCTTCTCCGAATTATACAAAAGTAATGTCAATCGTTAGTACTACGTTAGTACTGGTTAGTACTACTAGCACAACGTTAGTACTTACACCCATATAAAGTTATTAACGAATTAAAGTGGCGATATTCACTTGACGTCAAGCCAGAATCGCCACTTTTGTAAATCTTCTCCAAATTATACAAAAGTAGTGTCAATCGTTAGTACTACGTTAGTACTGGTTAGTACTCCAAAGACAACGTTAGTACTCCCACCCATATAAAGTTATTAGCGAGTTAAAGTGGCGATATTCACTTGACGTCAAGCCAGAATCGCCACTTTTTAAAATCATCTCCAAATTATACAAAAGTAGTGTCAATCGTTAGTACTACGTTAGTACTGGTTAGTACTACAAGCACAACGTTAGTACTCACACCCATATAAAGTTATTAAAAAAAATTAAAATGGCGATATTCACTTGACGTCAAGCCAGAATCGCCACTTTTGTAAATCTTCTCCAAATTATACAAAAGTAGTGTCAATCGTTAGTACTACATTAGTACTGGTTAGTACTCCAAGCACAACGTTAGTACTAACACCCATATAAAGTTATTAACGAATTAAAGTGGCGATATTCACTTGACGTCAAGCCAGAATCGCCACTTTTGTAAATCTTCTCCAAATTATACAAAAGTAGTGTCAGTCGTTAGTACTACGTTAGTACTGGTTAGTACTACAAGCACAACGTTAGTACTCACACCCATATAAAGTTATTAACGAATTAAAGTGGCGATATTCACTTGACGTCAAGCCAGAATCGCCACTTTTGTAAATCTTCTCCAAATTATACAAAAGTAGTGTCAATCGTTAGTACTACGTTAGTACTGGTTAGTACTACAAGCACAACGTTAGTACTCACACCCATATAAAGTTATTAACGAGTTAAAGTGGCGATATTCACTTGACGTCTAGCCAGAATCGCCACTTTTCTAAATATTCTCCAAATTATACAAAAGTAGTGTCAATCGTTACTACTACGTTAATAGTGATTAGTACTGCAAGCACAACGTTAGTACTCACACCCATATAAAGTTATTAACGAATTAAAGTGGCGATATTCACTTGACGTCAAGTTAGAATCGCCACTTTTGTAAATCTTCTCCAAATTATACAAAAGTAGTGTCAATCGTTAGTACTACGTTAGTACTGGTTAGTACTCCAAGCACAACGTTAGTACTCACACCCATATAAAGTTATTAACGAGTTAAAGTGGCGAAATTCACTTGACGTCTAGCCAGAATCGCCACTTTTCTAAATATTCTCCAAATTATACAAAAGTAGTGTCAATCGTTAGTACTGCGTTAATAGTGGTTAGTACTGCAAGCACAACGTTAGTACTCACACACATATAAAGTTATTAACTAATTAAAGTGGCGATATTCACTTGACGTCAAGCCAGAATTGCCACTTTTCTAAATATTGACCAAAGTATACAAAAGTAGTGTCAATCGTTAGTACTGCGTTAATAGTGGTTAGTACTGCAAGCACAACGTTAGTACTCACACCCATATAAAGTTATTAACGAATTAAAGTGGCGAAATTCACTTGACGTCTAGCCAGAATCGCCACTTTTCTAAATATTCTCCAAATTATACAAAAGTAGTGTCAATCGTTAGTACTGCGTTAATAGTGGTTGGTACTGCAAGCACAACGTATAATTTTCATCCATGTAAAGTTATTAACTAATAAAATAGTGATATTTAGTTGACGTCAAGGGAGAAACGCCATTTTTGTGAATATTTTCCAAATTATACAATAGTGCTGTCAATCGTTAGTGTTTCCTCAGTGCTTGTAAGTGCTACAAATACACAATTAGGGCTTTCACGTACTTTAAATTGTTCACGAATTAATGTGACGATATTTAAATAACAATGGCAGAATCGGCACTGGGGACAGTTTCGTAGTGGGATATGGAGATGGTTTTTGGGATATGCTTTAGCTATGTTGGTATAATCTGGAAATTGTTAAACACTTTTAGTCGATAATTTAAAATGTATATTTATTTTTAAAAAATATTTATCTTTTTACATTCAATTTCTTTTGCCACTTAACCTTTTTGGTTTGTTTGATAATATTTATTTTCTATAATTTGATATTTTAAGTACATATTTCGTAATCTGATGTAAACTCATTTATAAACGCTACGCAACAATATATAGAATAACACTAACTCGTTCGATATTATTAAGGCATGTAGTATTGGCGAAAACTACCAAATAAGTGAGGACACACATGTGCAATTCACATTTATTTTCTTTCTTTTGGGGTGACTGAGGAAGATTCTTGTATTGGCTTTCAATATGAATGTCAACCATATTAATCAGTACTTGGTGTGGTGTAATTATCGATAATAAACTTCAATTTCATGGAAAATATAAAAAAATGAACTCGAAAATTTATGTAGAGCAAGAATGACTTATGAAAAAGAAATTTATCATATAAATGTAAATTTGTAGCATTTTTCCTTGTTACTAAATAGTGTTGAATTTTGCTATCTTGAACTTTTCTAACTGAAGTGCGTAAATAATAGACTACTAGACACTGACAAATACTAATTCTTCTAACTAAATGTGGGTGATGAAAGAAAAACACATAATGAATTCAAGAATTTCCTCAAACTTCCAAAATATAATTATAGAAAATCAATAGCACAAATCATGAAGAGAATTATACAAAATTCTACAAACAGTTAAGTAGCTGCAAAATGTACACTCATGTCCAAAATTATCGCCGCATGTCTATAAATATGTTGTTGTAAGAATATAATTTGATAATGAATTCGCCCGGTATTTCTTATAATATTAGTACGTGTTTAATCGGCAAAGACATGTATGTGACAAATTTCACGTCAAGAGAGCAGTAAATAAAAATAAAACGAAAATAAACTTTCTTGTCCATTTAGCAATATTTTGTTTTACTCATTCTAATTTTCATATTTATAATTCTTTTCCTATGAAATTTACCACAAATATACATTTTCCGATTATACACATAGTATCAGTATTAAAAGTGCCCTGCAAAATCATTATCAAATTATATTCTTACAAGAAGACAATTATAGATATGAATCAATCATTTTGGACATGAGTGTACATTTTAAATCTTTAACAGTTGAAGCAAACATTACCCTACCCCCATCAGATATACATATGTATTCGAAACACCTTTAAGCTCCGTACTTTCTTTGTACGAGATAACAAGTGTAATATTGAAAACATTGTTTGAATGAGTGGTAAACTTCTCTTTGTATAGGTACAAAGTATTACATTTTTTTTTTAGATAATCAGTCGAACCTGGTAAAAAAAAGTTTCAAATAGGAGAAAATGCTAAGAATTTTACCATTTTTTAAAACATTGATTGACTGTTTTCATACTAATGATGTTACATCAGCTTACTTTATACATTTTCAACGATTTTTCATTTACAAACCTTCAGACTTTATGTTCTGTTGGCCTAATTTTATCCCCCCCCAATATAGATTATCTAATTCGCACGCTGTATATATATATATATATATATATATATATATATAAGACGACAATTCAAGGGGAGGGTTATAGGGGCTATAGTTCCCTTGGGGCTTTAAGTTTCGCTTAATACCTCCTAGCTATGCAAATGACAAATCAAAGCGATGACACAGAGTTAATTTCCTTGTTAGGCGAAAGTTGTATTTTTTTTTTAACTTGGTTTAGCTCACATACGTTGATAGTTCTGCATCTCATTAATAGTTAACCTTTCCTATTTTCGCGCTCTTATTGAATAATACAGTATGTAGGGGAAAATTTTGACAAACCTAGCAAAAATTAGTATCTTAATGAAATTTGCAGGGTAATTTCCTTTCATCAAATATAGTAATATCCTAAAGTCCCCGAATATCCTTCTTGAGCTGCATCCAATTTGGCTTAAATTTCCAATTTGACCGCCACCGTCTGTAGAACAATCATGTTTTAATTGATTTCTTAACTTACGTTCAATTCTACAGTCTTGGAACTTACAACAAAATATTTTGTAATTAAAATTTATTTTGTTTAATATATAGTTCATATTTGTAGGTCAGGTAGACAAAAAGTTACAAATGATAGAGAAGATTTGTATGATTTAATCTTGTATTTATTTCAAGCGTATTTTTCTGATTTCCTTATATTTTTATACATATATTAAATAATATTGATATAAGGATAAAAATAAAGAAAATGTGTCAACATGCCATAATTACAAATTATATATACAAAATATGGGACATTATACGGAACATAACTTATCAAGCAAAATAGTCTGTAGGGAAAACGTTATTTAAGCAAAATTCAGCTTTTTATAAACGATAGAAATAATTTATATTATATAAAGCACACAAAAATTAACCCATACCTGGCACGGTGCACTGTTGGGACATAAACGATCCGGTTGAATCAGACCCACTGCTACTTCAGATGAAAAAAAAAAGTAGTTGAAACAACAAGTATTAAGGAGAGTGTTTATATTTTAGTAATTTAGGCTTCATATAATAATCTCTACTTCTTTCGGAACAGAAATGGTACCTATTACACTGAAAAACTAAAAAAGAAAACGAAAGGAAGAACTTCGAAAGATTCATAGAAATAACGCATAATTCGAGGATAGTTCAACACTATAACATAACGCCAACATGTCACTTCCTTCTGTTGTTTTCTGATTCCCAAAATATGATTTCGCTACAATTAATGCACATGTCTGAGTAAAACAATCTTGAAGATGAACAGTTGAACTAAGTACATGAGAGCTTTACATTTTCAATACACCAGCTTCAGAAAAGAGTTTGATGCTGGTATGTCCAAACAACTAATTGGGTAGCATTCTTCATTTTCCTTGGGGCCACGGTGGCTCAGTGGTAGAGCGTTCACCTCTGGTGCTTGGGGTCCTCGGTTCGATCCAAGCTTACGCCAAGTGAATTTTCTGGTAGACAAACACCTTGTGCGTGGGTTTTCTCGGAGTTCTCCCATTTCCTCACACTTTCTTCATTCCACCATTCCATCCACTTCTCATCACCGTCTCCTTTAGCCTAGCCGGCATAATCGTGGGACGTTAAACATCTCATTTCATTTTCTTCATTTTCCCCTCCGATCCTCAATAAATTGCTGGAATATCTTGCTCCAATCAAATTTGCTTATTATGTACACCTTCAATACGTGTCGTCTGCTCGCACTTGCTCTTATGGGTAAAACTGAAGGATAAGTGACTGGTGTGAAATAAGTCTTCTGTATGGGAAATATCGACAAAAAGCTAGCGTCACCACCATGCGATGCATAAATATATAATTGGAAATGTTATTCCCCTTTTACTAGTCATATTGGGTAAAGCTTAAGGCGGATATCTAAGCATTTTAAGATATGCATATACTTGATGGAAAGAAGCTGTCCTGCAAGTTTCATTAAGTTACTAATTTTTTCCGGATTCAGACCGCTACATACCGGTACTGGACTAAAAAATATATATTAATTTTTCAAATTTAGAAAATAAAAATTTTTGTTTCGTTTCTTGTCGGCACTACCAACATAATTTCACATTAGGCAAATCTGGAAAGTTGAATCTTGAATTCTAGAATCGCCTACACTTTCTCTTGAGTTAACATCTGTAAATTCCATTGCTTGAGGTTATTAGGCGAATCTTGAATAGGCGAAAGTTGAAGTCACCGCCTCCCTTGACTGGATAAAACGGAGACTTTAATTCTACTTTCTTAACACTGGATAAAGCTATGGTTGAGCCCCGCCCTTGATCATATATATATATACATATATATATATATATATATTTGGTCTAGGAATTAATTCGTGCGGTTTTACAAAAGATGGCGTAACTAGCTTATTGTCCCATAGTTTCGTTGATCCAAACATGCGTTGAAAACTACTGTCATTGAGCATCTTGTTTAGTATGTGTCAGTTGCTTGAAGCGGAAACAACAACATTTTTTCTTCAACTGAAAATGGCGCATTTTGTGCCTGATAAAGTGTTTTTGCGGGGAGTTATTCTTCATTGCTTTAACATGAAGAAAAGTGCTACCGCAAGTCATCATATTTTAGTGGAAGTGTTTGGTGACCATGCTCTAGCTGAGCGAACGTGTCAGAAGTGGTTTGCACGGTTTAAAGGTGGTGGTTTCAGCTTGGAAGACCAAAAGCAATTTGGACAGCCAAAAGAATTTGAAGATGAAGAATTGAGAGCATTGCTTGATCAGGATTCGTGTCAAACGCAGGACGAACTTGCAGAAGCATTTGGAGTTGAGCAAACAACAGTTTCCAAACGTCTCAAAGCCATAGGAATGATTCAAAAGATGTCTTATTGGGTTTCACATGAATTGAAAAGAAAGACGTTGAAAGAAGAAAAACCGTTTGCGAATAGCTGCTTCAAAGACAGAAAACGAAGGGATTTTTGCATCGAATTGTAACTGGTGATGAGAAGTGGATTCATTACGAGAATCCTAAACGAAAAAAGGCCTGGGTGAAGCAAGGTGAACCAGGTCCTTCACAACCGAAACGAGATATTCATTGTGCAAAGGTTATGCTGTATATATGGTGGGATTTGAAACGTGTGGTGTACTATGAACTTCTGAAACTTGGTGAAACTATTAATGGACTCCGCTATCGACAACAATTAATGCGTTTGAAGCAAGCTCTGGCCTGAAAACGACCAGAATGGAATAACAGGCATAATAAACTTATTTATCAAGATGATAACGCTCGACCACATGTCGCAAAACCGGTCAAAACCTATTTGGAAAATGTCGGATGGAAAGTGTTACTCCACCCGCGATATTCACCAGACATTGCTCCGTCTGACTACTACTTGATCGATTGCATGAATAACGATTTGATTGGACAGCGGTTCACTTCTTCAGAAAATATCGAAAAATGGATCTTTGATTAGATTGCGTCAAAAGATGAGGAATTCTTTCGACACGGAATCCGTAAATTGCCTGAAAGATGGGAGAAAGTAGTGGCTAGCGATGGACAATATTTTTGTTAACGTATTCATTTACTTTGTTTTTGAAATAAAGCTTCAATTTTTATTAAAAACCGCACGAATTAATTCCTAGACCAATATATATATATATATATATATATATATATATATATATATATATATATATATATATATATATATATATATATATAAGTTTCCTCTTCTGGGGGGCAATCGCCCCCTCCCCCTGGATCCGCCACTGCGCGGCTATAGCCTATATATATATAGGGCCGCATTTAAGGGATGAATCGGTGCGCGTGCACTCCCCTTCGTTGCAAATATATACTATCTAAAGTGAGAAGTTAGTAGTGAAAATAGCAACGTTTTCCGAAAATGTCTGTGGCCTTAAAAGAAAGCGCAGTTTTGTAAAAGCAATAGTTTAAGTTAATTTGCTGAAGGTTGAAGGAAAAGGATTCGCCGAGAACAGACAGCATTTCCGGGGCATTTCCTCACTCATATCACAGATGCTTAAAGGCATTTTAAAAATTCATATTTAATTCAAATGCACTGCTAGTTATTGGTGCACCCCCCGTCAGAAGATCATGGATGGGGGCCTGTATATATATATATATATATATATATATATGCGAGAGAGAGAGGGGAGGAGAGAAGGCTATATACATCAGTAGTGGATTTTGTTTCGAGAGAGGCTTGAGGAACGGGTAAGAAAAACATTTGTGTTGGACGTGCAATGCGAAAAAAAATATCATAAATTTATTTCGGAAGGGGTATGAGCCCGATAGCCACCACCTAAATACGCCACTGTACATTAGTCAATCGTTTCCATATTATCTAACACAGCAACGAAACAAATGTTGACTACACTGACCTAAGTCTCGTCTCGATTAATAGATGTCTATTTCGGTCTCGGTCTGGTATCTGTTATGTAAAAGTCCGTCTCGGTCTCGGTACCAAACCCTAATAATGATTTACCACCTGTTAGCATCCTCCCACAAACTATTGTTTGCTGACAATCTAAAAATCTATCGCAGTATCTCCACGGAATTAGACGCTTTTTTTTTTTTTTTTTTGCAAAGCGACATAAATTCTATTTTCCAATGATGTGAATCAAACAAGTTGTTAAATATTCAAAAATGCAATGTAGTATCATAAACCAGGAAAATGAACTATGTACGCAATGTGTGCACTATTAACAAACACCAATTGAGTTTATATAACCGATCTTGGAGTCACTCTACAGTCAAACCTATCATTCGATATTCATTTCAACAGAGTAAGGAGACTAATTTTTCCGAAAATCATCAGCGTTTTACTGACTCTAAAAATGACGTGTAAATAAGCTCAACAACAATTGATTTATGAGTGTGTTAACCCAGTATTTGAAAACTACGTAATTAATTAACATCCTTCGAGAAAATTACTTGAAAGAATTATGTAATAAAGAAAATGATAATCAATGAAATATTTTTTAATTTAACGTCGCACTCGTATACCGGCTAGGCTAAAGGAGACGGTTATAATTAGAAATGAAGGTAATGGTGAAATGTATCGTGGGAGGGAACGAAATAATCCCAAGAAAACCCCCACACGTACGGTGTTTATCCCCCACAAAATCTACTTCACTAGATCTGGGATCGAACAAGTGAGCTAAAGTGCCAGTGGTGAATGCTCTACCACTGAGCCACCGCGGCCCCCTTCTTTAATAAATAAATATCACAGAACGTCTCGTATAGTTTTGAATGTTGAAATTTCCTGATTTGAGGAGAGAACACTACCTGAATTTTTAGCTCCGTAATAATATTTATAATGAACACAAAATTTGATGCTTTTATGCGATTCTCAGGTGCACTTTTATCATAAAAGAGATCGATGTTATAGGTCTTATACCTAGTTTCGGTATCGGTTTTCGATTACGGACACTGACTGCAAGCACCCACCAAAGATAATAATACTAATATACTACTACTACTACTACTACTACAAATAATAATAATAATAATAATAATAATAATAATAATAATAATTATTATTATTATTATTATTATTATTATTATTATTATTATTATTATTATTATTATTATTATTATTATTATTATTATTATTATTATGTTCACCATCTTTCTTCCTAGCACGATAAAGGACTAAATTAGACACCCTTGTGACACGAATGAGCTATTAAAAAAATAGAACTATGATAAGTGATAGGAGTAAATAGTATTCTTCTCTCTCTTCTTTATGTATATCGTTTAGTGCTCTTAATATGTTTACTATTTTATTTTTGGATAGAAAGTACACCTCCGGAATATGTCATACGTATTCTCATGAGAATTTCGTGAAACCAGAATTGCTGAAAACTGAAGACCAAATGGTACAGGCTTGATCACATCTACGTGACATTATCGAAAGATTCGTTCTGCATAATGGTACGAAGCGGTAAACTTTGTGTACTGCAATTTTTGTCCTAATTTGTTCGTTGTTTTGTATTATATGTATAGGATCAGTATGATATTTATTTTTCTGATCATTGAAACAATAGAGTCGCCCGTGTGTGTGAATGTGGGTGTGCTAAAGCGCAAAAGTAACAGATTTGTTTAAGGAACATCAAATTCATGTCACGGTGCGAGTAAAATTGTAGCAAAGCGAAATTACCTGCTGTCTTCTCACGGTCAGTTCGCAGCAGGAATCCGTACTAGACCTTTTGTTTTATTGTGTTTTTGCCGACTTTTATCTCTTCCTTTCCAGCTTAGATGTATGCAAAGTTCGTCAACCTTGAGATGAGTCAGTGAGAGAATTGTGCGTGAGGGAGCATGATCAATAGGGAAAATGAATTAATTAGAACGCATAATACAATATATGAGAATGTCAGAATTTCCTGTTTACAGCCGATTTGAAATAACAATTCCCGCCAACTGTCATCACTGCTCTTGAATCAGGAAACTCAGTAGATGTAAGTTGTTGGCGGGAGAAGGGTGGAATAAGGATCTATCCATTCAATGTAATCTCTCGAAAATTACAGATGTTTATTCCTTTTTATGTGAACCGTATACATTGATGTCTATGCTGTCTATTCAAATTCATTTTCTACATTTGCACATTTGGTTGGTAGATTTATGGAACTATACATTCCTTTTTCCCCTTCTTTATAAAATATCTCTTTCGGAGAAGTTAAAGGAAATTTATGCCACCTGGCCGTGTGATTCAAGTAGTAAAATGCTCGATGCTAATCACTTTTGATCACACCCCACTACACTCAGTTTCTTTGCCGGTCAGTTTTTCCATATTTAAATCACCAAGCTGTGGGAAAGAGTTGTTTTCTTTCTTCTTTTATTTTGCTTCTTGAGGATGGAACAACATGAGTGTTTGGTGAATTCTCAATACATACCTATATCTATTTTTATTACATGAATGAGAGAAAAGATGTATAAGCAATTCTGCACATTAAATAATAGTTTTGAATGAAACTTAATATTATTCTAAGTGCGTTATACTGTACTGACTGATAACCAGGCCCGCAACCAGAGGTGGGCTAGGGGACCTGGTCCCCTAGACTTTTCATGGCTTCTCCAGACCTCAATACAAAAAACCCAATTTAGATATTTGTAAGAGAATTTTTAATGACTTGGCACCCCCTAACATACTCATGGCCACCCCAAAGCTCTGTGGCTGGTTTCGGGCTTGCTGATAACTCTACCGTAAATTGAAATTATTATGAACGCATTTCATTCTACCATGGACGAATTTAGGACAGAATGGCAGGAAATAAAGGCAGGAGGACGAAATGGCAGCGGACGAAATGGCAGCGGACAGAATGGCAGGAAGTTAATTTGGCAAAAAATATAACACTTAGGGCTCGTATTTTTAGGTTTTACCTATTGTGTTTGTTAGTAGGTAACGGTTCTCGATTTAGTCATTTCTACCTCAAATGTCCAAAGCATATAAATACAGCTAAATTGAACCAAGAGCGTAAAAGAGGGTAAATATCAGTTATCCATGTCTTAAATTTTTTCTTAAATTTATTTCTTTTTAACCATCTTCCAATTGATATCTTCGTTTTATAACAATTCTAAGTAGTACAACCTTTATTTATGACGAAAGAATTTTCCCGTGGACTCCCTCTGAATTTCTCTCAGGGTCTAGCTATCATGTGACAAAAAATTAAATCTACTAACTGCTTTCACACACAGTATAATTTTGAAACTTGGGAGCCTAGTGGTATCTTTGTGTCTGTAGTATGTAATAATAATGATACGTTATTCTTTTGAACAGCTTAATGGTATTTGTCGTTTGACTTCAGAAGACTGAGTTTAGCCTGCAAGTACAAGTTGCCTATAGTTAAAACATATCAGATGTGCGATCTTGTTTAATAAAACCTGCCCCTCCCCCTCCTCTATCTGAAAAGCCCTATATTGTTATTCACATATGAAATTCAAAGACAAAGGCAATCGTCTTTATCCAGTCATATTTTTATTTCAAGTGTAAGTCTTAAAATGTGCTACGTATGGTTGCAGAGGCTGGGTGTTTTTTTTTTTTTTTTTTTTTTTTTTTTTGTTTTGTTAATACTGAACTTCGGTGCCTAATATTGGAACTAATTTTCTTCATGAATTGATGTAAGAAGCGGCCGCGTGATTTTCGACCAATTATTTCATCACTAGTATCTATGAGCAATGAGAACAACAGTGGAAGACAAACTTCGTTCTTCTCAAACTTGATACTTTGAAAAACTTATGAAAGTAGTTTCGTTATCCAAATACATATTCAATCAAATCAGTTTCAGAAGTAGCATTAATCTTATAATAACGTAATGGCTGTAAGAGTTACCCTGAAAATGTATTTTGTATGTTTTCTTTTTTTCGTAATTCAGAGATTTTTTTCCTGAATTTCACTGGAGTTATGAGGAACCTTAAATTATCAGGCATTCCACTTTAATCGCTCCCCTTTCACCACCAATGCGATATTGGGTATATTTACAGCTTAGTGCAGCTTAAAGGAACCATGATCGTGCATATTTGATTTCTAACTTACTTGCTTATAGCGTTGCCCTCAAGACGAGATGAGAATTCAGGTTTTCTCGTCTCGTGTCGTAAATGTTTGTGAAAGTCCTGTCTGGAATCAAAATTTTCTTGTCTCGTTTTGTAAATTTATGTACAAAATGTGTACTGATTTCCGTCTTAGATTCATGTAGAATTTATCAGAATTCTTCAAGGTTACGACGAGTCCAAGAAAGATTGATATAATGACACTTAAATCATATTTATTAATGAAGTAAATTGTGGAATGACTTGCGTATATTTAAACGTTGCTAAATGCTCTTTCTTGTGTTCATACTATTACCTTATCAAATTGCATATGACATATATACAGTTAATCATATGACATATATACAATTAATCATAAGGCATATATACAATTAATCATATGACATATATACAATTAATCATATCCTATATTTTGAAAACGGGAGATCCTATGTCTACCGAAAGGTCTAGTGTTTCTTGTGAGTACTCCACAATTTGTTTCCTCCAAAGATTTTTGCCCCGAGCTTCCCTTGAATTTGTCCCTATGCATATTTTATAGACTTAAAAATACTAGAGACAGTCACCAGAAAATAATGAGTACACATCCTACATATATTCTCTTCAAAAACTTCGGAACGAGTCGAATCGACCAATTTTAATTCGTTTTCTTTGCCACAGAAAGTATCTGATCCTTTGTACAATACCGAAGTTAGTTTATTCGCAAGTTAATATGGAGGATGTATGTATTTTCCTTTTTTTTTTTTTTTTTTTGCTTGTTACTTAAAATGTTTTGCAAATAACTTCAATAACTTTTGAATAAAGATAAAAGCTGCTTCCTTCTAGTAATACCCGAAAAGATCTTAAATAATATATATAAAAAAGAAAACAACTAAAACTAATTTCTTTCATTAAGACACTGCTGGTATGAATAGAAAGCTTGCAATAGTAAGGTGTTTGTAAATGACTGTCAATTAGAATTGAAATATTATTAGCAGTTCGAATTTTGGAGCATAATGAATAAATCGAAAATTTGTGTTGAAATCTTCATTTATCAAGCAAGAAACAAAATAGTTTAAAACCCGACAATTCAACTTCCTGCCATTCTGTCCTCCTGCCATTTCGTCCTCTGCCATTTCGTCCGCCTGCCATTTCGTCCTCTGCCATTTTGTCCTCCTGCCATTATTTCCTGCCATTATGTCCCCTGCCATTTTGTCCTCCTGCCATTCTGTCCGTTCCCCAGCATGGACACATGATTTTACGATTCTATAGTTACCTCCTAGGGTTGTTCCGATAATCGAGTAATCGATAACAATTTGATAAAATTTCTAAACCGTTTCGTGGTTAAAAATTTTAATTTTATCTCCTTATCGAAATTCTCGAAATGTTAAACATTTGAAGTGTTCGAGATTTTAGAAATTTTCAAGTCACTCGGCCCGAGACTCTGGAAATGTTTGAGACACTCGAAGTGTTCGAGACTCTCTAAATGTTCGAGACACTGGAAGTGTTCCAGATTCTAGACATTTTCAAGACACTCGAAGTGTTGGATATTGTGGAAATGCTTGAGACACTCGAAGTGTTCGAGACTCGAAATTTTCAATACACTCTAAGTGTTCGAGGCTCGAAATGTTCGAGACACTTCAAGTGTTCGAGACTATGAAAATGTATTAAACACTTTAATGGTTCGAGACTCTCGAAATGTTCGAGACATTCTAAGTGTTCGATATTCTCTAAATTTTCAATACACTTCAAGTGTTCGAGACACTTGAAGTGTTCGAGACTCTGTAGGCCTAAATGTTTCAGACACTCTAAGTGTTCGAAACTCTCGAAATGTTCGAGACACTCGAAGTGTTCGAGATTCTCGAAATTTTCAATACACTTGAAGTGTTCGAGAATATGTAAATGTTTTAGACACTCTAAGTGTTCGATACTCTCGACATTTCCAATACACTTGAAGGTTCAAGACTCAAAATATTCGAGACACTTGAAGTGTTCGATACTGAAAATGTTTGAGACACTCTAAGTGTTCGATACTCTCGAAATATTCTTGAGTGTCGGATTGTTTGAAACAGGCTCGTAGCCAGAAAGGGGCAAGAGGGGGCACTGCTCCACATAAATTACGTTTTTTTCCTCTAAAAATAACGCAGAGGAGAATTTTCAAAGTGACTCAAAACCACTGAAATTCTTCCGATTATATTTACCAAATTAAATTCAACTTTACGAATTCTACTCATTTCTGTGTAAAATCAAGTGTTTCTTGCTAGATGCACCAAATATCTTTTATTGCCTTTACCAATTTCAAGAATTTCAAACATTACCCTATTATTGCAACCAAGACAAGCATCCAAGGATACCAGGTGCACCTCCAAACAACAATATCATAGTCCATAATGTTAGTTATGTATAGTAATAAACAGCAGTGTTCCGCTTATTTTGGAAGGTAGAAAATTGAGTGCAAACGTTGAATAAAGCATATATTTCTATTTTGAATTTCTATAACCTAAAATTGATTTAATATAATTTTGTTCTAATGTTAAAAAAAATAAATACTTCCATTTTCATTATTAATATGAAACAAAGTACCTCGCAAAGAGCTTGTATTATGCACACAAAAATGAAACAAAAATTTACTTTTGCGATAATTTAAAAATGGAAATAATAAATAAAAATAAACGCACGTTTCAAGTCTTCCGGGTAGGTTGACGTCAAGTTGGCCGGGACATAATCTTGAAATTTTAAAATTGAATAATATGACTATGCCAATCGTTCCTGCTTCATTTCTGCTGTAAACTGCTCGAATTTGAACGTTATTGCTAAGTAAATAATGCTGTTATTTCTATAATTACGTATTAATGTTAGGGGAGTCGGGAAATTGAACAAAATTGCTAAATTTGAAAATCTGACTACGGAAATCGTTTCTGGTGTGTTGCTGGTGGACACTACTCGTATTTATTTGTTACTGTTAGATAAATAACGCCGTTGTTAAAGTTTCTATTATAACGTATTAACTTTAAGTGAGCTGGGACATAGAAGCACAATTAGTAAATTGTCAATCTGACTTTGCAAATCGTATTTGTTTTGCTCTCCACAGAAACTGCTCGAATTTAGACGTTGCTGCTAGATACACAAGCTGTTGTTGTAGTTTCTATTTTCAGTATTTGTGTTAAGTGAGCCGAAATGTAAGAGCAAATTTACTAAATTTGATAATCTGACTACGTGAAGATTTACTTCTATGTTCCTGTTAAAAAGTGCTCGAATTTGAACGTTACTGTAGGTAAATAACGCCGTTAATCATGTTTCAAATTACCCTGTCAACTTGATGTCAAGTTAACAGGAACATAATCTTAAAAATCACAAAATTGAATAATATAAGTTTGCCTACCGTTCTGCTGAAAACTACTCAAATTTGAATTCTATTGCCAGGTTAATAACGCCATTATTCGTATTTCTATTATCATGTGTAAACGTTAAGTGAGCCGAGATATAGGGGCAAAATTACTAAATTTGGCAATCTAACTAAGCGAATCTTTACAGTTACGTTCCTGCAGATAACTGCTCGAATGTGAACGTTATTGCTATGTAAATAACGATGTTATTAACATTCCAAATGTACTGGCCACCAACTTTTGAGGAAACAAGAGGAAGTAAGAAGAAGTAAGAGGACCCAAGTAGCGAATCTCTGATGTTTTTTGGCCATATCGAGTTAGGGGGGATAAAGATAGGTAACTTCAGATCCTCTATATTATAAGATCCTTAGATAGCACTAACGCTGGTGTGTAGTACATTTTGCAGTGTCCGTGGGGTGTATAGTACATTAATAATAAGTTTGGATATTTTGTGCTGATAGGAATAGCATTTTCCAGAAGAACAGAATTGTTGGTCACTGCAATAATAATAATAATAATAATAATAATAATAATAATTATTATTATTATTATTATTATTATTATTATAATAATAATAATAATAATAATTATAATAATAATATTTCCACTTTGGATTTCTTTTCTTATAGGTTAATTCTCATTTTCTTCCTTTTTCTCAAACATTTGAAATTGTGGGTTAACTTTGTCTTTCAACGCCCCTCAATTTCAAGCGTAGAAATGAAGCACTAACGTTAGGATTTGTAATACTAAGAAAAAGTAAAGAAGTACTACCATGATATTACCTGTATATGTGATTGCTAATCCTAATATGCGATGAATCTGATTCTTGGACGTGTTTAAGTAAATAGCTAAAATCTAATGTTTCAAATTTTCCATATTATAACTGTGTCCATACCCCTACTTTACCAGTCTCGATTGTCATTAAGTTTTAGTTTCATTCGAGCGTTTTGTACATTTTTAATATTTTTAAAAGGTATAAAAAAGCCTTTTATTTCTGCGGATATCAGATAAACAAATAAAAATTCGATATAAAACAAATTGTTAAAGAGAACGCTTTTAATCTACATCCATCGTAGGAAGACTAATTACATTGGACACATCTTGCGAAGAAACTGTATGTAAGAAACGCCATAGAGGGAAACATGGAAGGTATGACAGGAGTAGGAAAAAGAAGATTGCAACTGGTTGAAGATTTAAGAAACGGAAGAACGTATTGGGAGTTGAAAGAGGAAACTGAAGATCAATAAAAGTGGAGGAAACATTTCGAGACATATTTAGAAAAGTGACAATTTTGGCTTGACGTCAAAGGAATATCGCCACTTTAATTAGTTAATAACTTTACATGGGTGATAGTACTAACGTTGTGCTTGGAGTACTAACCAGTACTAACGAAGTACTAACAATCGACACCACTTTTGTATACTTTGGTCAATATTTAGAAAAGTGGCAATTCTGGCTTGACGTCAAGTGAATATCGCCACTTTAATTCGTTAATAACTTTATATGGGTGTCAGTACTAACGTTGTGCTTGGAGTACTAACCAGTACTAACGAAGTACTAACAATCGACACCACTTTTGTATACTTTGGTCAATATTTAGAAAAGTGGCAATTCTGGCTTGACGTCAAGTGAATATCGCCACTTTAATTAGTTAATAACTTTATATGGGTGTGAGTACTAACGTTGTGCTTGGAGTACTAACCAGTACTAACGAAGTACTAACAATCGACACCACTTTTGTATACTTTGGTCAATATTTAGAAAAGTGGCAATTCTGGCTTGACGTCAAGTGAATATCGCCACTTTAATTAGTTAATAACTTTATATGGGTGTGAGTACTAACGTTGTGCTTGGAGTACTAACCAGTACTAACGTAGTACTAACGATTGACACTACTTTTGTATAATTTGGAGAAGATTTACAAAAGTGGCGATTCTGGCTTGACGTCAAGTGAATATCGCCACTTTAATTCGTTAATAACTTTATATGGGTGTGAGTACTAACGTTGTGCTTGGAGTACTAACCAGTACTAACGTAGTACTAACGATTGACACTACTTTTGTATAATTTGGAGAAGATTTACAAAAGTGGCGATTCTGGCTTGACGTCAAGTGAATATCGCCACTTTAATTCGTTAATAACTTTATATGGGTGTGAGTACTAACGTTGTGCTTGGAGTACTAACCAGTACTAACGTAGTACTAACGATTGACACTACTTTTGTATAATTTGGAGAAGATTTACAAAAGTGGCGATTCTGGCTTGACGTCAAGTGAATATCGCCACTTTAATTCGTTAATAACTTTATATGGGTGTGAGTACTAACGTTGTGCTTGGAGTACTAACCAGTACTAACGTAGTACTAACGATTGACACTACTTTTGTATAATTTGGAGAAGATTTACAAAAGTGGCGATTCTGGCTTGACGTCAAGTGAATATCGCCACTTTATTTTTTTTAATAACTTTATATGGGTGTGAGTACTAACGTTGTGCTTGGAGTACTAACCAGTACTAACGTAGTACTAACGATTGACACTAGTTTTGTATAATTCGGAGAAGATTTACAAAAGTGGCGATTCTGGCTTGACGTCAAGTGAATATCGCCACTTTAATTCGTTAATAACTTTATATGGGTGTGAGTACTAACGTTGTGCTTGGAGTACTAACCAGTACTAACGTAGTACTAACGATTGACACTACTTTTGTATAATTTGGAGAAGATTTACAAAAGTGGCGATTCCGGCTTGACGTCAAGTGAATATCGCCACTTTAATTCGTTAATAACTTTATATGGGTGTGAGTACTAACGTTGTGCTTGGAGTACTAACCAGTACTAACGTAGTACTAACGATTGACACTACTTTTGTGTAATTCGGAGAAGATTTACAAAAGTGGCGATTCTGGCTTGACGTCAAGTGAATATCGCCACTTTAATTCGTTAATAACTTTATATGGGTGTGAGTACTAACGTTGTGCTTTGAGTACTAACCAGTACTAACGTAGTACTAACGATTGACACTAGTTTTGTATAATTCGGAGAAGATTTACAAAAGTGGCGATTCTGGCTTGACGTCAAGTGAATATCGCCACTTTAATACGTTAATAACTTTGTATGGGTGTGAGTACTAACGTTGTGCTTGGAGTACTAACCAGTACTAACGTAGTACTAACGATTGACACTACTTTTGTATAATTTGGAGAAGATTTACAAAAGTGGCGATTCTGGCTTGACGTCAAGTGAATATCGCCACTTTAATTTTTTTAATAACTTTATATGGGTGTGAGTACTAACGTTGTGCTTGGAGTACTAACCAGTACTAACGTAGTACTAACGATTGACACTAGTTTTGTATAATTCGGAGAAGATTTACAAAAGTGGCGATTCTGGCTTGACGTCAAGTGAATATCGCCACTTTAATTCGTTAATAACTTTATATGGGTGTGAGTACTAACGTTGTGCTTGGAGTACTAACCAGTACTAACGTAGTACTAACGATTAGTATATTTTTCATTTAATTATTAGTATGTGGCGATTTTGACTTGACAAACGTGGGCTAGAGGTTCAGCAGAGAGCTCTCAATTCCTGGAGAAATTCTATCCTCTACGTTGCCAAGTGTAAACGGAAGTATACATTATAATTAATCTAAATTGATCTGGGGCATTAAATCAAAAACAGAAACCATGAACATATAGGTATTGCTGTTGGAAAATATCATGGAAAATTTTGAGACGGTAAGTGCAATATCTTGTTAAATATTCACATAGAAATATCTACGTGTTATCTTATAGGGATCCTGAAACACTTGCAAGTGGGTACACATCTCCTTAAGATCAGAGGTCTTAGGGATATGAGAAGTGAGAGGTCGGAGAAAGAGCAAATGCAAGCGTCTGGGGGCGGACTCCCGCCTAGACGAAAGCAAGTTATGCAATAAAAAAATTTGCATCAGTTAGACTTTACACGGCGGTTTCTGGGTGTTGGTTTTTGAAGCTCCAAGTTAATCACATAACTTCAATTTACATGTCTTTATTTTCTAAAATTCAGCAGTTGTTTATAAGTGGGTATTTTGGACTCAAATTTTACATTTAAATTCATATGTTTTTTCGTTATTTATATCTGGTATCAACTTTGTTTTCTTTATCAGAAAGATAGAAGAAATTTTCGATTATTTTTACATGTTCCTGTGTCTCCCATGATAGAACTAGAGGTGATATGGGTTTCGATTCCCGTCAGGAGTCGTGTGGTTCGGGTTCCACGTTAAGTCGTAGATGCACGTCTTGTATAGAGTAGTAGCTGAAAGACACGCTTCTAAACGACTTTTCTTTCTTTCAATCTCCTTCCTCTTTGGGCACGCATAGGTTCAAACAGAAACATTCTTCACGGTTGGAGGACGCAAGGCTACTGTACCATAAGCGTACAACCCTTATGGGACTAGGTAGTGAGTTGCGCAGTTTGAGTAGCACACACGAATAAACCACGCTTACATTTATTATATATAATTAATAAAATCTCATATTAGGACTTACTCTGCACGTCAAACTTTTAACATATGTGACTTTTTAGATTCTGTTCTTCTTCTGCTTTATTATTATTATTATTATTATTATTATTATTATTATAGCTATATGAAGCAATTATCTCGGCAAACTTGGTTAATACACACCATTCAGCAACCGGTAGTTGTAGAAATGTGGCTTTTCCAACAGTAGTTGTTAGCTCAATCGGTAGAGCGCGGAGCCATGGATGCAAGGGTTGCGAGTTCGAATCTAGTCTAAGTCAAAAGATTTTTTTCCTGATATAATTCTTGAAATGGGAATGTTTCTCTCTCCACCTTTATCTCGTAATTCTGAATAGAGATGTTTGGATGTGAAAGGAAAAGTATACTAGAATATAAGAAAAGAGAGGTAGTTTACATGATACCTTTGGCAATTTTTAACTATATTTTCACCTATCTAGGACGTTTCTAAAAAGTTCAGACTTCTAGAGCTCCTTTTCGCTCTCTTATCTGTCCTTTAACTAATTTCTACAGTTACTTAGTGAATCACATATACATATATTACAGATGTCGTATCTCTTTCTCTTCTCTCTACATCATGTCTGGAGCTGAATGTTTTGACAATAGGTTACAAACACGATTTTAAAAAAATAATACGATCTGCGATATCAGTGATACATATTGTGGTGTTTAACTTAACATATAAAACAATAAATAGAAAAACTGAGAATACGAATCTTTTCGTGCACTGATGCTTCAATAACAGTGAAGTGATGCTTCAAATCTGTGTCTTTACTCCCTTCACCTATGTTAATTCCCTAGTCAAAATAAAAACTCTTCAAAATTAATCACAAATTCTTATACAACCATCCCTTCCTTGGAGTACTGCGCGGTCACATACCCGTCACTGCGATGTAAAGGCACTTATGGCGACGAGGATACAAGATTAACAAGTAATAGCAATTTTTTTAATTTATTTTAGTTCTTGGGGAGAGGAAGATGGAAGCGAACCCTCGTAAGGACCTCTGCAAGGAAACATGAATACTATCCGCCACTGTTTGTTACATTACACAAAATAGTTTTATATATATATATTGAGTTTTAGTCAGGGTTTTCATTCTGCAGGAGAGGGGGGGGGAATAGTAATACCTGACGAACATTTTCTATTCTCAGAGTGTTGCAATGATAGCATTTCCTCCATTATAACTTGGCCAAGCTAGTTGTATTATATGTAAGGATTAAGTTAGCCTAAAAAGCTTAAATTTCTATGGCTGTTTTACTCTGTACCCATGTTTCTCATTTTCGGTCTACGGGACTATGTGTCCGGAAATTTTCGATGGCTTCCAAGTCGGAAAATAAGTGTATCAAAGGCATATATATTATATCTATGGTTATATGAGGTATGGATCTACAGTTTAAAGTGGGATACCGGTAACAACTTCATGAGCTTCCACCGTAAATCGAACCAGAGTCTCCCGCGATCAAGGCGTATATGTTAACCATACAGCCACAAGGAAATTCACATAAGCACACACACATATATATTGTTGAGTTGATTTTGACTTTACCGTCTCTTTCAGCAGCGAGGATATATGAAATGTAGACCTACTGATTAACGTGGAATCCGAACTACATGAGCTCGCGCCGGGAATTGAACCCGAGTCTTCCACGGCAAAGACGCATACACTAGCCGCGGAGTTCACACACACACATACAGAATCAGAGTCCTCACACACCAAGGGTGAGAGCTGTGCCACTGAGTCACAGCGG
This sequence comes from Thermobia domestica, assembly GCF_964235325.1. NCBI lineage: Eukaryota > Metazoa > Arthropoda > Insecta > Zygentoma > Lepismatidae > Thermobia > Thermobia domestica. Next base: position 81,228,987 of record NC_137470.1, read on the forward strand.
CCACGGGGCTATGTCGAGTCCACTTTACGTTCATAGTTTCTTAGTACATAAATGTTACGATTATGAAATAGATTTTCCTTAATGAGCTGCATAAAAACAAAAGCTTTCGAAATGCATTAAACAATTAGCTCGATTTGAGTGTGAACTTAAAGTTATATCAGAGTGTAAATACGGATACGCACCAAAGCTCGAAAACTTAATACACTATTTCTCCTATATAGTCAGCATGTATCAAGCAATCGTTCAGCTTTCATTTGAGAGGATGGAAATCGAAGGCCCCTGAACAACTATGTTACTAATGTGCGGAATGTATTTATCTTACAGTGAACTGCTTTGATGCCAAGTGGCCTAACTCCAAAATTGAAATTTTCCAGGAGTGAAAGTTGAAGTTCAATATCTCATGTACAATCCATATTTCTTTTATGTTGGGAACCATTACAAAAATCCTTTTAAAAAATACCTATTCATAGAAGTGAATGGTACTTATCTGTACTAGTTCTTGGCATTCAAGCAGTCCATTTATTGTAATACTAGCTTAATATACCCATTCTTCGCATGGGGGCTGTATTTGGAAGTCAACACCTGTGGAAGTATCACCATTCATTTCAGTGACCGCGAAAACTATGGATTTGACAGTGGTATCAATCAATATGGGCTATTTATACATGTCTCGCTATTCCTCACCCGCTGACACCCGGCCCACATACAGTAGTAGCTGAATTTGCAAATCATCGCTGATGGAAGTGTCACCATTGATCTCAGCGACCGTGAAAACTATGGATTTGACACTAATGTCGATCAATTTGGATTACTTTTACTACATGTCTCGCTAAACGCCCCCCTGAGACCCCCTGGTTCCAATTTTGACAAAAACGCTTAGCCTTAGACTGGGACCTGGACGAAGGTATCCGTGACCAAAATTTGGTAACTCATGGTCAACTTGTCTGGTCCCCAGGTCGGTCCCAGTAAACGTCCCCCCCGAGACCCCCCTGGTTCGAAATTTTAAAAAAACGCTTCGTCTTGATCTGAGGCCTGGACTAAGGTACCTGTGACCAAATTTTGGGAACTCTCGGTCCACTCGTCTGATCCCCAGGTCGCACAGACAGACAGACAAACACACAAACAAACTCTTTATTTTATTTATATTAGATAAGATATACTATGTAAAATAGTCTCGTATCATAATATGTGATGTACAACAAATGTTACATTATATATTATCCGTAGCTCGTGATATGCTGCAACATATTAAAGCCTCAGAATAGTTGGGCAAGCAAATAATCCAGAAGTTACGTAACCCTATTGCGTTCATGGGAACGAAAACACAATAATTATAACTATGCTAAATTACTATAGACTACCAACTGCTCATTCAGAGAATTTATGAAGTTCACTTTATCGCAATAGTTTTATACAAACTAGATTTAGACTACGGATAATAGTTTTATACAAACTAGATAATCAATTATTATTATTATTATCATTATATTTGCAGTACAACCAAATACAACGACATTAACTATTAGTTCTAATTAACTGAATTGAGCTGAAAATTAAATCTTGATCTTTAAAGATTAACTATTAATTTTATGCGTTCTGTACCTTTCTGAAGGAATAAAAGCTGGAATTGGTTTCAAGGCTGTTTCTGAGTGAATACTTTCTTCAAAATAATATTAAAAATTATAGAAAGATTTTCGAGACATTCGAGTCGAGTCGAGATTTTTAAGAGCCGTCTCGACTCGACTCGTGTCTCGACTCAAAAATTCGAGTCGAGAAATACGTTTGTCTCGACTCGTCTCGAATTTTACAAAGTGTGTCTCGACTCGAATCTCGACTCGAATTCGAGTCGAGTCGAGTCGAGATTCGAGACATGTCTCGACTCGAGCGCATCCCTAGCATCCTATACAGTTTGTCGCTGACAGTAGGCGTCCTTTAAAATCAACATAATTTTGCGATTTAAAACTTTGGAGATCTCTGAAAATTTGAGCAGTGAGGAAAAAGGGTAACGAAGATTTTCTAAAATAAATGAAAATTTACCACGTTACGACGAAACTGAAAACTGAAGATCCAGTTGCTGAAGCAATTAAATCCAAACGTCAAAAATTTGAAGAAAAAAGCAATTATGAGAATATTGGCCCACCTCTGCTTGTCAATAGTCATGAAGCAAATAAAATAAAATGTTAAGGACTGACTACAGCGTTATTTAATGCAGAAAGTAATGAGAAACACTGTTGCCAACTCTTGTTGGTAAAATGTTGCTAAATTCAGCTTTGAAAGTCGTCAGAAAGTCTCTAAAAGATGTAGTTACCGTATTTAAGCCTAAAAAGGATGTTTCGTTTGCTTTTCTTTTTTTCTTTTCTTTCGAAACAATATAACTTAACTTGTATACATAAACATAGTTAATTTAAACAAAAATGACGTAAAATAACTTCCCCACTAGCAAAAAATAGCTGGAGCTAATTTCTTGTCAACATTCGGAGAATTCTGTGTACAACAACGCAACGAAAATGGTAAAATAGTCTATATACATGCTTGTCAATTTTCGGAAACTAAACCGCAAACTTTGCGTTGCCTTGACACAAGCCGTTAATAAGTGAGCTTGACTGTCTGCTCGTTCATATTTCTTCTCTTTGGAGTTAAAGTTTGTTAATAAAAAACACGATATTTTTAAGGGGGAATTAGAAACACTTTAATCACTCGAATTCATGACTTGCAAGCACTATGCACTACACAGTACACAGTGTACTTAGAGATAGTCCAAACTTGATGCGAAATGCTCTAATTCAGTGAAGAGTGATGAGGAAACTAAGGTTTTCGGACGAGATGAGGTCTCCTGAAAGGTTCTATGCGGTCTACTGCGTGATGCCTAATCTTAAGAATTAAAAGAAGAATGGATTTTCTTCGAAAAAAAATTGTATTAGAACAGACCGATACATGAATTCCCATGAGCCAGATCGAATTTTAACCTTACACACTCCAATTATTATTATTATTATTATTATTATTATTATTATTATTATTATTATTATTATTATTATTATTATTATTATTATTATTATTATTATTATTATTATTTTCTTTTGTTTTATGAATCAGCAAAAAGATTTGAGAGCAGGATAACTTAGACGGAGAAAAGCTTAGGCATGATATCATGAAATACAAATACTAAACAAATAATACTAAATAATAAAATAATCTTTGCTAGGTTGTTATTAATAACATTCAAGGTATAACGAATGTTTAAGTTTCGAACAAGGTACAGAAGAAAACGCATTCACACAGGTGACAAAGTGGACAATATCTAGAAACGCTACCGTAGTTGTCAGATAGTGAAGCAGTTAACTATTATGGATTAATACGAATGTGAATCCCGTGTGAAGTCTGTATTCATATGTCTAAGTGACTCAAAAATAGGAAAAGACTCGATGTAATCAAAGCACCAACTTTCTTTTACCTTGATGCATTTCTTATGGCATATTTTTCATGGCACCATAGTAGGCACAGCGCTTCAATAGATTTTGAGATCGCATTAAACCCTTATTTTTAATATCTATAGCAGTGAAATTCACAGGAGCTTTCAGTTCTTGTATAGTGAAATCTTCTACTAAGATTTGGTCCCTAATCTTTTCATTCTATGGCCCAGTACATGAACAAAAAATGATATAATTTGGTGTTTTCCATTGGCGCAGGAATTAGTGAAATCATGCCATAATTTAAACACTAATCAATGTGTTAGTTATTTCTCTTCATGTGATATAAATAAGCTTTATATTCTAAAGTTAATCTTCTAGTTACTTAATTTCCTTTGTTACATTGTGGCTGAATATTTCAGTTGGTTCCATTAGATCCACAAGAATAGTGACTGGGTAACGATAAACGAGAGGATGTGTATAGCATCTAGTGGCGTTGCAAATTAAGAAGCAATTTGAAGAGAGACGTTGCTCCATCCTTGATATTTGACCAACTAAATCGGAACGGAATGTTCTACAAATTCTAAGTGTAATTTTATACCCTAACAACACTGTTCTATCAGGAAGTTAGGAAAGCCCTCAATACAAATACTTTAACCGCAAACTATCTATTTTTCCAGTATGTACCGAATTTGATTCAAGGCTGTAGCAATGAGTCTCCATCAGAATGGTTATATAACAAGATAGCAAAGCCATTATTTCGACGCTGTTTAATGTAAGCCATTATTTGATGATATCTCGCATATCTCTAAAGTTTTCTACTATTCTCTAATATACTTCTCGAATGGCAAAATTGAACGTAAAGATGTTGATGTAGGCAAAATTCGAACTTTAATCGGTCGCGTGGGAATTTAGCTGGCTAACCACCAAACCATATTTTACTATGAAAAATATGTTGTGTTACTTTCTAAACTATTCCATTGGAAACAGTCTTCACAAAATTATTGAAAGATAATTTCATATTCTGGCAACACTGTTGAGTAAGTAAGCTTTATTTTGTACTTGAGTCTAGTAAAATCCCTTCGGAACGACTTTCGTCAGAAACCATTCATTTGTGGAATTTCTTTCAAAATTGTAGCAACAGCTTTTTTTTTTTTTTTTTCAATACGCATATTGGCTTGAGATCGTTGCATTACCTACAAAATTTGAGAGTGATTTTGGATAGCTACTATTGCATAATTAATGCTACTCAAATTTCTTATAGATTGCTACATTTGAGGTTAATTGAATTTATCTTAAACTTTTGCTATTGTGTTCATTCACTTTACTCAAATCTTTATTGTGCCATAATTTCATTATTTAAGTCCATTGACACCTACAATTTGAAATATGTTATACTTTCTTAAGGGGTATCTGAATCTGTTTTCAGAATGTGCGAAACCCATTCAAAGTTGGGAAACATTCCTGGTTAGATTGAACATTGAACTCCCTGACGGCTATATGGTTACCATACGTGCCTTCTGCATGGGAGACCCTGTTTCGCTTACCCGATGAGAGCTCAATGGTTCGGATCCCACGTTAAGCAACAAGTCCACGTCTGATATAGCCACGGTGTTGAAAGGGTAAAAAAACACTAAGTCAACCAATCACAATTCAACATACTTCAATAGAGACAGAAATAGTAAATTTAAAATGAAGTGCGTATCATACACTATAGTTGAAACTGAAAAAGCTTGGAAATGATATATGCAATCGTAATCCAGTTACTCTCCAAGCCTTGAATTATAACTTTAAACGAACTAATTCTTTTCTTAAGTTAATCCATCACAAATTTAATTTTGAGCTCCTTCGTGCCTAAGAGGTTAGCATTCGCGTCTATGTTGTGGGAGATCCTGTTTTTTTTTTTTTTTTTTTGTTTTGTTTGTTTTTTTTTTTTTTTTTTTTAGTATATGCTCATGTGATTCGAATTCATCATTAATCAGTATCAGGCGTATCACATAGCCTCGCTGATGAAGGGGAAGCTAAACTCAAAATCTAATCAAAATTAATTTCAATTTATACTGCTCAAACTTTTCTATCCTATGCGCAGAGATGTTTTCAATCGCAGTTGAAGTCTGGATCTGCGGCTTCTCTGAGCTGACAAATATGTTGTTTTCATTGCACTTTGGACGACAAATTATAGGCAATGGAATCTAGTGATTTTTAATGTACGTTTCGCTCGGTTTTAAAATTCACCACTGCAAAACTACTTATGTTAGGCCTATTTAAGTTATTTTATTATTTTAATAATATAACGAAATAATTTCGTTATTTTTAAAGATATAACTTATAGTGGTAACTGCACCAGCACTCTATTGGGATCTTGTTTTGCAGCTTACAAATTACAATGCGATAATAGAGAGTACGTTAACAGATCTATAGTTTCAATAGTATTTTATTACTTTCATATATTAACTAAGAAACATATTCTAAAAAAATCTATGTACTACGAAAGTATGTATTTAATAGCTCTCAAATTCTCAGAAAATATAGGTCTGATCAAAAGAGTTACATTTTCCTTGAGAGTGGGCCGCGTTTTCCATGCTCCCCTTTAAAGCTCCACCACTATTTTGACTTATATAAAATACTTTTCTGCTTCACTTTAGGTTTCGCTTATACTCACACACGAGTAAGTTTGCGCCAAGTAACGTAAAAACTTAATTTTTACTAACAATTAACGGACATGAATGTATCATCCGGACATCCGAATCAAACCTAGTCCATTCGATAAACATAACAAAGATATGTTCATGCACAAAAATTTGGTGCCATGCACAACCAAGTCTCTGGAGCCCATTAACTCTGTTCGTATAAAGAAAATCGTAGACTCGCAGTGAAATAGCTATTGCATCAACATTGTTCATTGGAAGCCATGGTTTATAGTTTATTATCTTCAACATGAAACAAGCTTTCCAGAGACATATTTGGCTTATGTGTTTTTACCCGGGGCCACTGAAGAGGTGTCCAAAATTGATGGGATGGATTTGTTGAGGGAATTTTCCCGACATTCTCCCAATTTTCCCTCTTCAAGTACGTTATGGGTCCTAATACATAGCACCTCTGGAAAGAGTGTTTCATATTGAAGAGAATGAACTATACCCATGACTTTGCAATGAACAGTGTTGATGCAATAACTATTTCACTGCGAGTCTACGATTTTCTTTACACTAACAGGGTTAATGGGGCCCAGGGACTTACTCCGTTGTCCACGACACCTAATTTTTTGTGTATGAACATATCTTTGTTATTTTTTTTAGAAAGGACTAGGTTTGATTCGGATGTCTGGATGACACGTTCATGTCCCTTCCTTGTCAGGTTACATTTTATTTTACATTACAACAACTAATGTAAGAAAGTTCGAATACGTGAAATGTTGGTCATTTGAATGATTGATAATAATAACAAGAATATAATAGGATTACAATAAATATTATTTAAACAATAAAATTTAATGAAGAAAATTAACTGACAGAATGAGACAGAGCCGGAGTAGCTATTTCGTACGATCCCACTACACTAGAAGTCCTTCGTTAAAACTACTAATTACGGAAGATATACGTTTGCAAAGCATATTTTATTTCAAAATATCTGGAAACCTGCACATCTGGATACAATTTACGGAATTAGAAAAGAACGTCACTTAGCCATCTTTTCCTCTTCATGGGCTCCGGTACATGCATTAAAACCCCAGTCTCATGTTGAAGAACGTTTCGAGACCGTTCCTTCATCGACGAAAGTTGATATAACCTTTCTCTAAGTTGAAGAATGGAATGATGAGTAATAAATAAACTAATTACGTCGCTTCATACGAGCATTAATACCTTCCCTTGTCTTAAATGAAGGGTTTCCGATTACCCAACAGTTTTTGTGCAACATCAATTAAGTGGTTGGCATAGATAGGTGATTACTGCATCGGGTTTCTACCCAAGCGGCCCGGGTTCGAATTTCCACAAGTCTGAAATTTTTAACACGGTTGAATTTAATTTCAGTCAATATGTAGTGTGATATGCAAGATTTCCTTTTAAGAAGGAAAGATATGTTCGAATGATGAGACCAAGAATTGCAGTAGGTCCATGAATGGAGACAACGACTTACAAACTTATTTCTTTCAATTGTTCCAAATTTGATATTTTCAATTAATTTCAAGAAAATTATAACTCATGTGGTATATTCAATGTGTTCTTTCTCCTTACGTGCAAAATGAAGTATTTTAGTTTTAAACTAAACTTCCCACGGTAATGTCCTTTAAGCTAACTGCAATGTGTAGTGAAATTATACATTATACACATAATTAATTATAATGTCATTAATAAATGTCACTCATTAGACAACACGCTCCAAACATCATTAAATGAAGAGATAAATCATAAAACGAAGAAGTTTTACATGTGTCAACTACACAGCTAAAGCCTGATTTGGTGCTTCACAGGCTCAGTAACTGTCGAATCCTGTTTGAAATGTTGCATGTAAGTTGAATTGAATTTTTGTCGAGACGTTTGTGATATCAGCAAAAGTACTCGACTCGACCTAATGGAGTAAAGAAAATACTTTTGCTGTTACATATAGTACATGTAATGTGTTTTATATTGGAAATATAAAAATAAATACTAACATAAGAATCAAGGATTACATTAAAGCTACATTATAAATGGCATTATAGGATTCGCATTATAAATGAATTCTCCATCTCAAAATTTTGTTAACGTTTTAAAGATAATACATCATAAAACTAAGTAATTTAAATTATATTTAAGGCTTGTAAGAATCTCACGAAGGTTTTCAATTAACTGCAATTATTCTACATCAAACGCAGATAGAGTGATTTTGACATGGGTCGTAATAACTACCTACATATTTACAGTGAGTCCAATACGCACATAGGGTATTGTGTGCAACATTGGTGGGAACAGGGAACATTGGTGGCAGCGACAACCAGATAAGGATCCTCAGGCTGAAGGTGAACTGGTCTAGCCATGTATTTTTTCAGGAATACATACTTTACTTTTAAACTGTACAACTCGTGAAAATCCGTGGGGTATTTTGTAGAACACACTTGAATGATGAGTCTAAAATTTGGAATTTTATAGCTTGCCTAAGTTTAGCATTTAATTGCGCAGAGTACTGTTTGCAGTTGGTTGTAATACTTACGTTAACTACAACAACAAATTGACTAATTCCAGTATTTTTTTTTGATAATTATAATATTTCGTATTTCGAGTATACTACGTTTGTTATAAAAAAAAACTCAGTAGAAAATTACTAAAATACGTGAAGAGTAGAAGAGTTAAAATATAATCAATGTTATAAATATATATTCAGAATATTTAACTAAATATCTTGATGTTAACAAAGTGCCCATATCAGAGTCAATTTAATAAAATTTTGGTTTTGTGTTTAGCTTAATTGTAGATTTTCTTCTTAAAATTATTCAGCTACCACATTGACATTAAAATGCAACACTAGGAAGGACTATCAGATTGCAGAATGTGTAAAAAATGGAAGAGCAGTAAAATGGTAAGAAGTGTAGCTTCACGACGCATCATGCAACATCTCCTGGAAACATTAATCGGAAGCAGATTGGAGTTACGGTTCAGTAGGAGACGTTTGTTGATGTAACGTGAATATGTCTGGATGCTCCGTTATGACAATTATGATTAAACTATGCGCTTCGGGCATGTATGCTGTAAGAGTTCAAACTGAGATCAAACGCCCCTACAGCGGGGTGGAAGATATGCCAAGCCTTTGGTAAGGGTGTCGTGATTACGCGGACATTCAGCGCTGGTTTAACAAGTTTAAGGACGGTGACGAAACACTCGAAGAGGCACCACACGCCGGAACACCAACACATGCACAAAATGAAGATCTTCAGGCAGTAATTGAGGCGAACAATGGTCAGACACGTGAAGAACTGAGACTACAATTCAGTGTGAGTGAAGAAATGTTTCGACGGCACCTCCATCAACTTGGGAAGCATTACAAGTTGGGTCGTTGGGTCCTACACGATTTGACTCCTGGCCAGAAGGCGACACGAGCAGGCACCTGTGTTTCTTTACTGTCTCATCTGAGGAAGGAGCCATTTCTGGACAAAGTGTTGATAAGTAATGAGAAGTTGATCCTGTACGAAGCTCCACGGTGCCGCCATCGTTGGCAAGCATCCCATGAACTCGTCTCAAAACAGCCGAAACCAGCACTGCTCTAGAAGAAGGTTCTGCTTTGTGTTTGGTAGACTGCTCGTGGCATCGTGCATCGGGAACTGCTACCAGCTTGTCAGAGCATCAATGTGACTGTGTACTGTCAGCAGGTATTTCGTGTTGAAGAAAAACTCAATACTTCGCAGCCAGCACTTCTGAATAACAAAGGGGTCCTCCTGTTACAGGACAATCCTAAGCCAAACGTGGCTGGGATGACCCAGTACACCATTCTACGTCTTGGAAGGGAAAACAGTATTGCATCCATCATACTCCTTGGACATTGCACCGTCCTATTATCACCTGTTCCATTTCTTGTAAAATCACTTTAGAGCACGACAATTCAAATCCCTAGTAGAGGTGGAACATGCACTTGATACTTTCTTCGCTTCACGGCCCACCAATTTCTACCGCGATGGAACCCATGGCCTTTAAGAACGTTGGCAGAAGATCGTCGATGCTGATGGGGCTATTTTTTATATTACAGTTACGTATTAGGTGACATATGGATGTTCGAAGGTGGTGGGTAAAAAAGCGACAGAACTTTCTTATAATAACTGGACGACGTTAGAATTCTGACTGGAATACCGGTCCTAATCAGGTGTTATGGTATGAGGTGTCACTGGATTCCATATACGCTTGCGTCTAATAGGCACTGACAGCTGTTTGATAACCTAACCGTGCATCAATGAGATGTTGCTTTTTTATCCCTTTACTATAGATCTTGTATTGAGCCAGTCTCCAATGGTATAGCACTCAATCATATGTGAAACACAACGTCCTACACTTAACCAATGGACACAATATTTCACTGTTTTGATGACCATTACCTTTATCTGATCTCTCACCGAACATGTTTGGTTCATGATTTCATAATGTGTCGAACCTCTCCCAATTACAGATAATGAGCTTTGGCAATTTATCGCATACCCAAGGTTATTAATGGTAACGAAATTGAAACCTAAATAAACCTACCATTTAAGGAACGTAAATAAAAGTTTTGATTAGTAGTGCTTCTGGAAGAGAACGAAAATATATTTCGATACGACGAGTCTGTTCATGAAACTTAGAACCGTTATTCGGCATGCATCGGGAAAAACCGCAAAATAGTTTTCGACATATCGGTTGGTGTTCCCAAGTCCAAAAACATAAGATGATATTCTTAGAAAAAGACTGTGAAATACATTTTAGTATATCGGTAATTTTCATAAGATAGAAGACCAAATACATATTCAATCATATTTCGAAAGAGTTGCGTTTAATTACGTTTCCTAGTAATGATTTTGCTGTTTATTCTCGTGTCCCTTTCCAAAACCGAGGGTATTTGAGATGTAGGCCTTGGCTTTCAGGTAGAAGTCGAAGCAACGTAATACGTTCGATTCTACCCTAACAAAAATCAAAGCTTGCACCACATGAACCAACGGTGTATGCGTTAGCTACTAGAGTAGCAGGTCATCTAGTAATTGAAGACTTTGGGGCAAAAACAGATTAAGTACAAAAAATGAAAATGTACAGGAGGTATCTTCACAACGGTATCCACTTATCCGATTTTCTTCAAACTTAGCACATATATACTAGACCGAAAATAAATCGACATGTGTTTTTTTTTTTTTTTTGTTTCTTTAGGAAAATAGGTTAAGGGGAGCGGGCCCCTTGACTAAAAGGGCCACATTAAAGAAACGAAACTCTCCCAATGCAAAGATGGCTTCAAAGTAGGAAATACGTGTTTTGTCGTTTTTCCGAGAAAATAGTTTCAGGGGGCAATGGCTCCCTTCTAATAACAAAGGACCGTGCACAATCCTTACGGAAATTAAGTTTTCGGTGGAATTGCTTGAAATCGTGATGTGTTGTAGATATTGTGAACCTGAGAAAAAGTCTCAAAAATCTCAATAGGACCACATTTGTACAGGACGGATACGGATTTCAAGAAAATCGTAGACCTTTACGTTGTCGGCCCTAGTACCATTTCTAATTGTCACAGGGACATGAATTACACCTCGTTGTAAAGGTTATGGAACTAAGATTCCATTGAGTTAATTTTGTACCCCTACTGCCAAACGCGTAGAAGAAGAAGGAGACTAAAATTTGAAGAAAATGAGATTTATTGTTTTTGGAAAAGCTGGCAACTCTGTTACCTGTCGTACCAATGAAAAATATTTTCAAGTGTACGCCAAACATTGGGTACAATTATGTAAAAAAGTGAAGGGCGAAAGTGTCATACAAAGTGAGAAAAAATTCCGAGTGTGTTTCCTACGAGAATCACCATGTACATATTTTTCGAAATATTTTGGTCTACCCTGACGTCCCTAATTGGCACACCGATATAAGCCATAACTCATTTGAAAGATTATGAGACACATATTTGAACGAGGTAATTTTTGTGCCCTTCGTGCTCAACCCATAAAAGAAGAAGAACTTCAAAACAATAAAATAAAAATACATTTTCTCGAATTTGGCAATACTGTTATTTGTAGAGCACAAGCATGGCCAAACAAAGGATATCATTAGTTTGGATGTTTATTTATCTTTATTGATACCACTTTTTGTGCCTGTAGCTCCTTTGAAGGGAGAGTCTCCCTCCCCAAAATGCTGAGGCGGAGGGGGAACTAGTACAACTAACTTCTCCCCCTACCCTTCCGCTGCTGGACTCCCGATATAGACGAAATGCACATGGTTGGAAAGTTTGGTCCTTCGTAAATAGATAGACACTTAAATAATCTCTTTAGGTTAATTAGAATTAAAGCGATGGAAGTTTAAACTGCTTACTCAATTCTTGAGCTGTTCGTCATGTAAAAGTTAAATGAGCATAAGGTAACTGTATTCTGGATTTCGGTGTAATTGCTTGAAATTGTGATATGTCGCTGAACGTTTGGCCACTACGAGGCCACTTTTATGAAAACAGTAGAAGGTAACTGCATTCAGAATTTCGGTGGAATTGCTTGAAGCCATAATATGTTTTTAATATTGGATCCTGAGAGAAAGTTTCAATGGACACAACCACCCATCACTGACCGTATGACCACTTAAGGGCCACGTTTTTTGAAAACAGCAAAAGGTAGGTCTGGATTTCGGTGGAATTGGTTGAAACCGTGATATATTGTATATATTGTGATCCTAAGAAAACGTCCCAATAGACAGAACCACCAATCGCTGATAATTTGGTAACTACGGGACCGCATTTCATAGAACAGCAGAAGGTAAGGATATTCTGGAATTTTGGTGGAATTATATGAAGCAACGAAAAGTCTTATCCAACAACCCGGATAAGGGATGGGATGAGTAGCGTCAAACATCATTTTAGCATAGACAACATTCCGATGTTCGTCTTGAGGGACAAAGGAACACCCTGGAAAGCAATAGAGATTTTTTCTCAGGATCATGACATCTACAACATATCACAGTTTCATTCATTTACATCGTAATCAAAAATATCATTTTACCCGGTGGTTTTAAAAAATCTGCATCTGTAGTCGCCATACTGTTAACAATTGATGGTTGTTTCCATTAAGACTTTCTCTCACGATGAGATCTACAACATATCACAAATTTACGCATTCTTACAAAAATCCAGAACGTCGCTCTATTTTGAAGAAGCTAAGCCTGTGGTGACCAAATGATTAGTGACTTGTGGTTGTGTTCATTAATACTTTTTCTCTGGATGACAATATCTACAATAATCACGGTTTCTATCACTTTGACCGAAATCTAGAATATCACTATCTGCGGCTCGGCTGCTTGCAAAAAATTTTCCTCGTACTGGCCAAATGGTCAGTAATTGGTGGTTTTGCCCATTAAGCCGTTTATTCAGGATCACAATATCTACGACGTATCGCAGTTTCAAGCAATTCAACCGAAATTCACAATACCATTACCTTTTTTACTTTTTTTTTAAAAAAACAAGCTCGGCAGTAGCCAAACGGTCATTGATGGATGGTTGTACAAATTGAGACTTTTTCTCAGGATCACAATATCTACAACATATCACAGTTTCAGTCATTTTCACCAAAATCCAGAATATCGTTATCTTCGGCTGTTTTTAAAAAAGTGACCCTGTAGTAACTAAACGGTCAATGATTTTTGGTTGTACACATTGAGACTTTTGAGACTTTTTCTCAGGTACAATATCTACAACATATCACGATTTCAAGCAATTCCACCGAAATCTACTTTCCGTAAGAATTGTGCGGGGTCCTTTGTCATTTGAAGGGAGCCATTGCCCCATGAAACTCTTTTCTCTCAAAAACGACAAAACCCGTATTTTCCACTTTGAAGTCTTCTTTGCATTGGGAGAGTTTCGTGTCTTTAATGTTGCCCTTTCTGTCAAGGGGGCCCTTTTTTAAAAAGGGGCCTTTTGCCGCCCTTAACCTATTTTCCGAAAGAAACACAAAATACGTGTCGATTTCTTTTCGGTCTAGTATATATGTGCTAAGTTTGAAGAAAATCGGACGACGAGAAACCCTTGTGAAGCTACCTCCTTTTCGCTTTCATTTTTTGGACTTAACCTGTTTTTGCTCCAAAGTCTTCAATTATTTCCAAATTAAAAAAGCTAATCCTAGGCAGCGTAGTAATATATTTCAAATGATTCCTGAATATATGAATATTGTTTTAGATATTAGGAACTCATCAACTTGTACAGTCAGCGACAGTAGAAAATGGAGGTTGGATACATAAGAAATGATAGCTTTTTCCAGTAGCAGAATAGTTTCACTCGATGTCTGATAGTTGGACAACCAACATGACAGCAAATACGTGCCCGAAAACATAACATGCCAGGATATTCCTCCATTTGGAGGAAAAAGTATTACTATCTGAGAGCATCATTTAGAGAAACAACCACGAGATAAATCTGCAGAAATTCCATTCACATTATGTTCAAAGAGATAGGAATTAATGCAAAGAAAACGAAAAGAATAATACGCTTCATGCAGAAACCGAAAAAGTACGGAAAGCTAAACAAAATGAGAAAAGAAGGAAAGGAAAGAACAAAAGACATGGGAATAAATTAAATATTAACACTTAAGGATAAACAGTGTCCGTCTTTCCCCCTGCCCCCGTCTTGGTTTTTCTCCCTTCATAGGATAAATCTCTTTCAGTATCAAACGCGAACATCATTTATAGTGTTGAATTCCTTGAAAAAATTTTAACTCAGTCCAGGCCGAGACTCGAACCCCCAGACCCTTAGAATGACAGTCTCACGCGGTATCCACTTACCTACACAGGCTCTAACTATAAAAAAGCTATTACCCGCGCTGTTATCAAACATGTTAAATCAGCCATTGTCGGTGAGCCACCCCAGTTCCATTTGAAGTTTAAATTGTATTTACCTCACTTAGCCATCTATGGGTAGCAGTCCCCTTGCTTTCATAAAAAGCATTTGTTCTGTAGATTAAAATCAAAAATGAATTAATCTGTACTCTTGGGAGCTTACTGGTGCACCAACATATCTATCTATCTATCTATCTATCTATCTATCTATCTATCTATCTATCTATATATATATATATATATATATATATATATATATATATATATATATATATATATATGTGTGTGTGTGTGTGTGTGTGTGTGTCGGATTGATTGAAGATTAAAAAAGCGACTTCGTAAATTTACGGAACGCGTGTTAACACAACAGTAAGGACATCTCGTAACGTTGTTACGTAACACACGCAATGTAAATAAAGTTTCAAAACCAGAAGTCGGAAGATATGCCGTGAGTAAGTCGGTAAGACGTCTGCTTGCTGAGTGGAGAAATCCGGGTTCAAATCTGGGCTGTTACGTTTTTTTCTGTTCCGTTGAAAATACATTTCTATATTTTTGCGTTTGAAATTGCTTTCTTTCATTTTTTGTAGATTATCTTAAATTAGTGAAGGCCAAGTAAGGTCAGATTACTTATATGTCTGCTTTATCTGTGTGTACAGTCCAGAGATGGAGTAGTCAATTGGGTCAAGATTTGTAAGTAGGTCAGTGGGTCAGTGGATCGTGGGTCAACAGGACGTGACTCACTGTGACACACCACCCACCGTGACCTCTCTCACACTGACCTTACGTTTTAAATTTTAAGGTCTCCCTCTTTATTCGGCCTCCCTCCTTATTATTAAATTCAATGTATAGATAATTATTGAGTTGAGTTGATTTTGAGTTTAGCGTCCTTTTCAGCAGCGAGGCTATATGAGACGGGACCTACTGATTAACATAGGAACCGAAAAACATGAGCTCCGGTTGGGAATCAAACCAGGGTCTTCCACGCCACAGGTATATAATTGTGTCTTATATAGCAGTTAATATTCTTGGTATAAAGTATCAAATAACTAAACATTTGATGTAAATAAATGAGAAACCTAAAATATTGCAGATTACTGCAATTGCGATTTAATTCAATTTTAAGCATTATACATCCATACAATTGTTAAAGTTGCTTTATAAAGATGCAGATTATGAATTATAGCAATTTTTTCAATGAAATGAAATTAAATTAAGTTTGACGTCCCATGCTTATGTCGACTAGGTAAAGGAGATGGTGATGAGAAGTGAACGAAAATTGTGCAACGATGTAGGTAGGAGGAAACAGGAGAATCCTGAAGAAACGAACGCACACGGTGTTTCTTCACCACAAATCTGACTTTGTGCAAGCTGGGATCGAACCAAGGACCCCATGCACCAGAGGTGAACGCACTACCACTAAGCCACTTCGGCCCTATGAAAAATACAACCATATTTATTCTCTCTCTCTCTCTCTCTCTCTCTCTCTCTCTCTCCATATATATAGGTATCAGAAGCATGAATAATTTTCATTTTGGGGGGCGCGGTGGCTCAGTGGTAGAGCGTTCACCTCCGGTGCTTCGGGTCCCTAATTAGATCCCAGCTCGCGCCGCTTGGACTTTGTGGTGGACAAACGCCGTGCTGGTGGTTTTTCTCGGGGTTCTCCCGTTTCCTCCCACTTTCTTCATTCCACCATTTCACTCCTTTCTCATTATCACAGTCTTCTTTAGCCTAACCGGCATAACCATGGGACGTTAAACTTAAAGATTTCATTTTATTTCAATTTTTATTTTGAACGTATGGTTTCAAGTTGGTATTAAACTCAGAACTCTGCTTAATGAGTTGAGTTGATTTGGAGTTTAACGTCTCTTTCAACAGCAAGACCATATATGACGTGGACATATTGATTAACGTAAAACCGGAACCATGTAAACTCCCGCCGTGTGGTGGTGATTGTGATTTTGAGTTTAACTGCCCGGTCAGCAGCGTGGCTATAGGAGACGTGGACCTACTGATTAACATGGAATACGAAACACATGAGCTCCCACCGGGAACTGAACCCGGGTTTCCCACGATAAAGTCGCGCGTACGCTAACTCCCACCGGGAATTGAAAACTGTTCTCATTGTAAGAATGTTAACGTTCCTTATTTTACCGTTTTTGTATAACTTCATGGACCAAATTTCACAGAAGTTAATCCCCACGGTAAGCAGGTTTGCATATCCAGACTCCTAAGTATGAAAACATTTACGCTCACTCCAACCTCAAACAATTCATGAAGTGACGAATAAAGGATAATATTCCCGATAAAGTATATGGTTTGAAAAAATACCATATAGGAGAGGGACATATCAGTCCTTTCTGCTCATGGAGTTATTAAAACACGATCATCGGGCAGTGGTCTTTAAACATTGGAGAGGTCTTAGTCCCTTGAGCATTGCGGTGATGTAAGAAATCAGATTCGGTCCCAAGCATTTGGGTTGTGATATAAACCTTTGCTGTGGTTCAATCTCAGTATTTTATTACGCGAGGTAAAACCATCCATACAGCTATAAATGTTGTTGTATCTTACGCAACCAGTTATTGATATTGAGCCAATGCGGAACCTCATTTTTGGCGCTTTGAGGCCAGGAACTGACTTCGGATATTACGCTGTTTTCGAACGACTAGGATCTTTCCAATGTTACCACCCGCGTCCAACAACCCCATGTTTAAAAGGGGAATAGAAAGAACCCGTGTCTAAAACTTCCGGACCCAGTTTCTTGAGGTTCAAGTTTAGGGATCGATTTCTGACATCACAATTGTGCTCAACGGATCAAAACCTTTCAAATGCCACCAACGCCGTCCAACAACTTCATCTTTAATAGGGAAATAGAAGGGACCCGAATCCATAACGTCAGGACCCCATTCCTTGAGTTGCATGGCCTGGGCCAAACTTCTGACATTACTACTGCACTTAGGGACCCGGACCTTTCCAACGCTACCACTCGCGTCCAGCAACTCCATGTCTAACATGAGGGCGCGGTTTACCTCCGGTGCTTGTGGTCCCTGGTTCGATCCCAGCTCGTGCCGTGTGGACTTTGTGGTGGACAAACACCGCGCTCGTGGGTTTTCTCGGGGTTCTCCTGTTTCCTCCCACTTTCTTCATTCCACCATTTCACTCATTTCTCATCATCACCGTCTCCTTTAGCCTAACCGGCATAAGCGTGGGACGTAAAACTTAAAGATTTCATTTCATTTTCCATGTCTAACATGGTCGTCCTGACGTAGGAGAATCGACTCCATGCTTTTTTCATAATTATTCTCCAAATGGATTTGTATACAAAGTAGTTTGGCAAGTTTAGCAGCAGGTCTAAAATAAGCCTCTTGAGAGTGGCTCTTATTTGTTAAAGAATACATAACGATCATTTTTGGCTGTTGCAATGGTCTGTCTAAGGGGCTTGGTAAAAAAAAAAAAATAGCGTAGCATAACAACAGAAAGGTGTTTCTCTTATATGTTAAAAATAAAGGCACAGAAAGAAAAAGTCAAAGTTTGGTAAGGTGAGTGTCGGGGGACGCCGAATTCTACTTCGCCCCGGGCAACGAAATTTCTAGCTACGGCTCTGAGCTCCAACACTTATCGGTCATTCAGAGTCTCATCCCTTACCTACAACAGCGTAGTTTGATTAACCTGTTATACCAAAACGTTTGGAAAGAACCTTTGAGAGTGACTTATTGATAGCTATGCAATATGTTGACAGAGTGCTAGTCTTCAGTTTAGCAACGAAGGTGCCCTTAGGCGAAATTTCACGTTGCTCTCTACTTTTGTCTGTGCCTTGTAAATCGTAACATTGTGTTTAAAGGCAAACAGAAAGAACGTCAGTTGTTTAGTAGTTCTTTGCAGAGCAACTGATAAGGCGTTTGTCTTTTACACAAATATTTTTTGCCAGATTGCTGTTTGAAGCCTTTTGGCATTATACACTATAAAACAACATATCCAGATTCAGAGAAATACACAGAAAGTTTAAAGAAGGGTTAAAAATATCTTTATTATTCAGATGCATTATTATTATTATTATTATTATTATTATTATTATTATTATTATTATTTTCTTGAGTACAGAGATACAAAGAACAAGAACTCCGTCACCATTAACGTGGAAGCGAAAATGACTTCGAATTGGAAATAATAGATCAATGCATTTAATTTCGGGGAGAGGCTATAGAGCAGACACGGATCCAGGGAGCGATCGGGGCAATCGCCCCCCTCCCCTTCCACGGAAGAGGAAGCTTTCTTATTTTATATATAAATAAAACCCATCCCAAAATTCGGAGCTCTTAAAACTAGCTAAGTAGCAGTATTACAATCCACGCCCTCCCCCCAGAAGTCCGTTCTGGATCCGTCCCTGCTACAGGGGTACTTTAGGGTTCACTGCTTTTCCTTGCAATCCACGCTCATTGCTGGATAAGTATTATATTTTATTATATTATTTGTCAAATTGAGCGAAATAGTTTTACCACAGCGGAAATTCAACAATTAGGTTTAGAAAAAACAACTCATTGGTTCAAACACACACAGAAAGAGAGACAGTCCATTTGTTCGGGATGTTTTTTGAGGTTCGCGGTGTCTCCCAAGAAGAAATCTTGCTAAAACATATGTTGTTTTTAACAAGGAACGTAAATGGGTATCAGGTATATCAGTACTTCAAATGAAAAGCAAAAAGAAAAGAGAGACAAAGATGAGTGTAATTTCCTATACTGTATTTTTGGCATTGAAGAATACCGTTACTGTTGTATTGATCTACTGTACGCACTTCTGCGTTTTACTAACCAAGCCACAATCATGCTATATATACCATATATCGGCTAGGTCCAATCTGCTGCCAATGCGCCTTTTCTTCAAGGAACATTTTTTTACTATTGCACGCTCAGAAACAAGGATAATCACCCGAAACCTGAGAAGATCTGGAGAATGACCCAGTAACAATAAACTGACAAAGGGAAGGAAATACAAAAGTGGAAAACTATTGTAATCCAAAGTCGAGGCATTTTTTCTTGCAATAACCGACCCTTTAAGTCGGGGGAAGTTTCTTGAAATAATAGTAATATATTTTTAACTTGCTCCTTATTTTAGCTTACGTAGTAATTTAAGACACAAAGATGTATCGCAATTTGCAATACATTTTTCAATTTGCAGTGCAAACATGTAAATGCAATGTTGCATTTCCATGTTTCCACTGCATTGCATTCCCATTTGCACTGCAAACTGCGATGCGATACTCCATTTAAAAAATGCAAGGAGATTCCTGACCAGTTGTTCTTTCAGAAAAAAATGTTCAGGGTGAGGGGAGCACTGCTGGTACTATTCTATTTATTATTGTATTATAGTCGTAATATTTTGGTCTCCTCCGTGGGGCACTCTCAGAGCTCCGGGAGGGGGGCAGTGCCCCAAAAACATATCTGGAAGAAATACTGTTCCTGACACCAAGATAAGACAAAAGGTAATAACAAACCTGGGCGCACAAATGCTTAATTTCGGAGTTATAGGCTGTCAAAAACATGAAGAAGTGAACTTTAAAGGTCCATAGCTCCAAAACTAGGCGACCTACCGTAGTAGGGTCAAGACCTTATTTAGGAACTAGTACGTGCGCTATCCAAATTTTCATGTTTCAGAATTCTGCCATACTTCTGCAACAATTTTTATACAGGTATTTGGTGAGTACTTCAAATTATATGCACATAGCCAAAGTTCCTCTCTAAAAATTGTCGCATGTGTACTCTAGATTCTGAAACATTGTATTTTTTGGATAGCGCACATATTAGTTTCTAAGTGAAGTCTTAACCCGACTATGATAGGTAGGGATGCGCACGAGACAAGATTTGAGGCTTTCTCGTCTCGCAAATGTGCTGTAAAAGTGATGTCTCGACTCGAAAACTGTATTCTTTTTTATTGCAAGAGCTGTGTCTTGACTCGAAATTTGTCAGGAAAATTCTGTCTCGACTCGTCTCGTGCGCATCCCTAACGATAGGTCCCATAGTTTTACAGCTATGAACCCTTAAAGCCCCGGATCCAGGATATGATCAAGGGAGCGACTAAATCACAGTTTGCCGCTTTATCCAGTGTAAAGCAGGATTGAAGCCTATTTTATCTAGTGTATACCTGAGTGTCAAGAGGGCTGTAGCTCCCCTTGGATCCGCACCTGTATAATATATATATATATATATATATATATATAACTGTTTCTGAGTGATTAGTTTCTTCAACACTATTTTTAAAAATATGTGAAGAGTTTTGAGACATTCGAGTCGAATCAAGATTTTTACGAGCAGTCTCGATTCGACTGGAATTTTACAAATTGTGTCTCTACTCGTGCGCATCGCTACTTCTCGGTTCGGTTCGATATTGAATAAGCTGAGAGCCAAGCCGCACAAGTCGTTGACAACCGTAGACCCAGGCAGAACAGTTTTAAACATGTTTGCCTGGCACGCTATAACTTTTAACAAATTTTGGCCCAAGCACGAATACTTGATCCTCCGGAACTCAAACCCAGAACCTCGTGAACGATGTCCTTGTGTCCGAGATTTCACGACTACCGAAATCGGCAGTCAACTAGTTTTTAGTATTTAGATGCAAACCGCCTATCTTTCAAGCTTAATTACAGAATTTTATAATAATAATAATAAAAATAAAAATAAAAATAATAATAATAATAATAATAATAATAATAATAATAATAATAATAATAATAATAATAATAATAATAATAATAATAAGTTGTAGTGGAAGTAGCAAAATTGATAATAATTATTTTGTTTATACAGAATAAGTGAAAAAGGAACTTGAAACTACACACAAGATTTGGCTCGATTTGGCTCGACTCGACTCGAAACTCGATCCAAATTCGAGTCCAGTTTCAAATCGAGTCGGAAGAAATATTTCGAGTCGAGTTCCCGAGTCGAGCTAAAAGATGTCTGTTTCGAGTCGAATGAAGTTTTAAAAAAACTCGCTCGAACTCGCTCGTGCCCATCCCTAACCACTGCCCCTGAGTTCAGTAGTAATGTCAGAAATCAGGCTCAGGCCACGAAGCTCAAGGAATGGGGTCCTGACGTTATGGGCTCAGGTCCCTTCTATTCACCTACTAAAGATGAAGTTATTGGACGGCATTGGCGACATTTCAAAGGTTTGATCCGTTGAGCACAATGGTGATATCAGAAATCGATCCCTAAACTTGAACCTCAAGAAACTGGGTCCGGAAGTTTTAGACACGAGTCCTTTCTATTTCCCTTTTAAACATGGGGTTGTTTGACGCGGATGGTAACATTGGAAAGATCCTAGTAGTTTGAGGACAGCGTAATGTCCGAAATCGGTTTCTGGCCTCAAAGTCCCAAAAATGTGGTTCCGAATTGGCTCAAAATCAATACCTGGTTGCGCAAGATAGAACAACATTTATACCTGTATGGATGGCTTTATCTCGTGTAATAAAATACTGAGACCGAACCACAGCAAAGGTTTACATCAGAACCCAAATGCTTGGGACCAATCTAATTTCTGACATCACCGCAATCCCCAAGGGGCCAAGGCATCTCCAATGATTAAAGCAAGTCAATGATGATAGAAGAATTTGTTGAATGAAATGTGGGAGGAAGCGAGAGTATCTGGGAAAACCCACGAATACGACCTTGTCCACCACAAACTTACTCCGGGAATCGAAACAATAAGGACCCCATGCACCAGAGATAGGGCTCCACCACTGAGCTATCGCGCCCAACGATTAAAGCGTCAATGATAATAGAGAAATTGGTGGGATGGAAAGTGTGAAGAAGCGGGAGTACCCTGAGAAAAGCCACGAATACGATCTTGTCCACAACAAACTTACTTGACTAGGGATCGAAACAATAAGGACCCCACGCACCAGAGGAAGCGCTCTACCACTTAGCCACCGCTCCCAATGATTAAAGCAAGTAAATGATAAAACAGGAATTTTTGGAATGAAAAGTGGGAAGAAGCACGAGAACACTGAGAAAAATCACGGATTCGATCTTGTCCACCACAAATTTACTTCACCCACCAGAGGAAGCGCGCCACCACTGAGCCACCGCTCCCAATGATTAAAGCAAGTCAATGATAATAGAAGAATTAGTGGAATGAAATGTGGGAGGAAGCGGGAGTACTCTGACAAAACCCACAGATACGATCTCATCCACCTCAAACTTAATTGGTCCACCAGAGGAAGCGCTATACCACTGAGCCACCGCGCTCAATGATTAATGTAGGTCAATGATAATAGAGGAATTTGTGGAATGAAAAGTGGGAATTATCGGGAGTAACCTCACAAAGCCCACGGATACGATCTTGTCCATTACAAAATTACTTGGCACACCACACGAAGCGCTCAACCACAGAGCCACAGTGTCCAATGATTAAAGTTAGTCAATGATAATAAAAGAATTGGTGGAATTAAATATGGGAGGAAGCGAGAGTACCCTCAAGAAACCCACCAATGCAATCTTGTAAACCACAAACTTACCTTTACCACAGGAGGAAGCGCTTTACCACTGAGCCACCACGCCCAATGATTAAATCAAATCAATGATGGTAGAGAAATTGGTGGAATGAAAAGTGGGAAGGAACTGGAGTACCCTGAGTAAACCCACGGATACGATCTTGTACACCACAAACTTACTTGGCACCCACACGAAGCGCTCTACTACTGAGCCACTGCGCCCAATGATTGAAGCAAGTCAATGATAATAGAAGAATTGGTGGAATGAAATGTGGGAGGAAGCGGGAGTACCCTGAAAAACACATGATATGATCTTGTCCACTACAAAGTTAATTGGCCCACCAGAGGAAGCACTCTACCACTGAGCCACTGTGCCCAATGATTGAAGCGAGTCCGTCATAATAGAAGAATTGGTGGAATGAAATGTGGGAGGAAGCGGGAGTACCCTGACAAAACCCACAGATACGATCTCATCCACCTCAAACTTAATTGGTCCACCAGAGGAAGCGCTATACCACTGAGCCACCACGCGCATTGATGAAAGCCAGTCAATAATAATAGAGGAATTTGTGGAATGAAAAGTGGGAAGAAGTAGGAGTACTCTGACAAAACCCACGGATACAATCTTGTCCACCACAAACTTCTTAGACGGGGATCGAAAGAATAAGTACCTCACGCACAAGAGGTAGCGCTCTACCACTGAGCCACCGTGCCCAATGATTCCAGCAAGTGAATGATAATAGAAAATTGATTGAATGAAACGTGGGAAGAAGCTGGAGTACCCTGAGAAAACCCACGGATACGATCTTCTCCACCACAAACTTACTTTGCCAACCAGAAGGAGCGCTCTACCACTGAGCAACTGCGCTCAATGATTGAACCAAGTCAATGATAATAGAAGAATTGGTGGAATGAAATGTGGGAGGAGGCTGGAGTACCGTGACAAAACCCACAGAAACGATCTCATCCCCCTCAAACTTAATTGGTCCACCAGAGGAAGCGCTATACCACTGAGCCACCGTGCTCAATGATTAATATAGGTCAATGATAATAGAGGAATTGGTGGAATGAAAAGTGGGAATTATCGGGAGTAACCTCACAAAGCCCACGGATACGATCTTGTCCATTACAAAATTACTTGGCACACCACACGCAGCGCTCAACCACTGAGCCACAGCGTCCAATGATTAAAGTAAGTCAATGATAATAAAAGAATTGGTGGAATTAAATATGGGAGGAAGCGAGAGTATCCTCAAGAAACCCACGAATGCAATCTTGTAAACCACAAACTTACCTTTACCACAAGAGGAAGCGCTCTACCACTGAGCCACCACGCCCAATGATTAAATCAAATCAATGATGGTAGAGAAATTGGTGGAATGAAAAGTGGGAAGGAACTGGAGTACCCTGAGTAAACCCACGGATACGATCTTGTACACCACAAACTTACTTGGCACACCACACGAAGCGCTCTACTACTGAGCCACTGCGCCCAATGATTGAAGCAAGTCAATGATAATAGAAGAATTGGTGGAATGAAATGTGGGAGGAAGCGGGAGTACCCTGAAAAACACATGGATATGATCTTGTCCACTACAAAGTTAATTGGCCCACCAGAGGAAGCACTCTACCACTGAGCCACTGTGCCCAATGATTGAAGCAAGTCCGTGATAATAGAAGAATTGGTGGAATGAAATGTGGGAGGAAGCGGGAGTACCCTAACAAAACCCACAGATACGATCTCATCCACCTCAAACTTAATTGGTCCACCAGAGGAAGCGCTATACCACTGAGCCACCGCGCGCAATGATTAAAGCCAGTCAATAATAATAGAGGAATTTGTGGAATGAAAAGTGGGAAGAAGTAGAAGTACCCTGAGAAAAACCACGGATATGATATTGTCCACTACAAATTTTCTTGGGTGGTGATCGAAACAATAAGGACCCCACGCAAAAGAGGAAGCGCTCTACCACTGAGCTGCCGTGCCGAATGATTAAAGCAAGTCAATGATAATAGAAGAATTGATATAGAGAAAAGTGGCAAGAAGCGGGAGTACCCTGAGAGAAGCTACGGATACGATCTTGTCCACCTCAAACTTATTTGGCCGGGGATCGAAACAATAAGGACCCCACGCGCCAAAGTAAGCGGTCTACCATTAGCCACCGCGCCCAACAAGAACAAGAAAATTGGAAGTTACTAGTAAACATTTTAAGAAGCAATATCTTTCAATGGTAAAGACCACTGCCCGATGATCGTCTTTTAATAACTTCATGAGGAGAAAGCATTAATAAGTCCCTCTCCTATATTGTCTTTTTCAAACCACATACTTTATCCGGATATTATCCTTTATTCGTCATCCGGATGTAATCAGTTATCCGAATGTTCTATTATCCAGATATTATCCGTTATCTTAATTTTATAAATTATCCGGATAAATCCATTATCCGGACATTATCCGACATCCGGATAACATCCGTTATCCGGATCTTATCCGTCATCCGTTATCCATCATGCGGATAGTATCCGTTATCTATATTATCCGTCATCCATTATCCTGATATTATCCGTTACCCGTCATCCGTTTTGTTGTCCGTCAACCGGATATTGCAAATCCGGATAAGTTTCTATCCGATATCAGTAAAAAAATTATCCAGATGTTACAATCGTTAATCACCATCGCAGGAGCATACACGAGCTAAATATCTTCCAAGTCTGCTACACAAGAGCGGGGGCGGATCCAGTGGGCGATCATGGCGATTGCCTCCCAGAAAAAGAATATTTGTTATTTTATATATAAATAAAACCCATTCCAGAGTTTGGAGCTCTTAAAAGTAGCTTTAAATAGGAGTATTACCAACCACCGAGCCCCCAGAAGTCCATCGTAGATCCACCTCTGGACAACAGAATGGGAAACACTTATTATTCACATTCAGTTTGCGCATCTCAACAAATAAACAATATTTTCTTTCACTTCTGCATTCTACTACTACATTCTACTGAACTGTAACGCCTTTTATGTTTAAAAATAATTATTCATTTTTCAATAATTGTCAATGTTTATAAGTTCAGTAATTCACCATGAATAGAATCAACTAGAAGTGTTTTTGTAACGAAGAAATAACAACATGAACTGTGAAATATCTTCTCACAAACTGTCAAGAGTTGAGAGTCGACAAACTTTGCTCTTTCGTTTACCGATTACCTCGAAACCGCGGTAGCCAGAATTAGCCCAGGATAGGGGACTTATATTAAGAAAATGAAAATCTTAGGAAAATGCAGAAGTCTGAGAGAAAAAAGGAATGAAATCTCTAATTTCTAGTTCTCTTAGTCTTGTAGCTCTTAGTCCGTACCAAAGTACTGATAGAAATATGGCCAATGAATTATGACTATTTTGTAGAACATTCCACTTTAATATCACAGGAAATTCATCTTCCGGCTTGATTGGTTGTGAAAAGTTATAGAGTGTATTGGTGTACTATGTAAAGTATGTGTACTGTCGCTGATTTGTGATAACAATCAGAAACAGAAGTATAAGGTAAATTGCAGTAATTTTTTCTGTTAATTTTTATATTCAAGGGGAGAGGGAAAACCTACTTTTATCTTAACATTTGTTTTTCTTAAAATTTCTATTCGGGTTCAGACCCTTCCCCCTCATCATTGAATACGGAAATGGAGAACTTATTTAGAATTTGATTGTTGATTCCAGTATATTTCAAGCATCACTTCTCGGACCTGGGCCTGTGATATGTTGATAGATCGCTATCGTCGATATATATATTATCATATATCAACATTCGATATCGCGAATATATGGACATGAATATATCATTCGAAATTTTCGATATCGATATTCGCGGGGCGGCGAGGTATAAGGGGCCCCTAAGACTTGCGATGGATGAAGAAATTAAACATACTTATTACAATATTGTTTTCTAATCATAATATCTTTATTACCACAAATTGCAATGTAAATACATCCACTTCCAAATTTGCAATATTATATGGTATAATTTCTTAGGCGCCTGAACTTTTCTGTTCCCTGAAAAAAGAAACAAAAAATCACGCGCAAAAGCAAGTGCTTCGAACTTTGAACTAGAATTTACCATAACAAAGTTTTTTTTATTTCTCTCTCTTGGAGATTGATTGATTGATTTTGAGTTTTACGTCCCGTTCAGCAGCGAGGCTATATGAGACGTGGACCTACTGATTAACGTGGAATCCGAACCACATGAACTCCCTCCGGGAAGCGAACCCAGGTCTCGTTACAAATCGGAGGATAATAATGAGAAAACATACTTTATATTTTGTTTTCAGCTATGGATTTTAGATTTGCAATTAATATATTGTTCCGTCTTAGCCGAATTTGAAACAAAAGAAGTTTCCAATGAATTACTCAAAGAAATGTTTTCCTCCTCCAAATGAAAATAGGAAGACACTTAGAAAAACTTATTATCGGGTTTTAACACACAAACATATGATTGATAGAGTATCGACCTAAACCACTCGACCATTTTGCATGCTTTTGCAGGCTTTCTTTTAACTTTTGTGAAAGCAGTTTACTGTTCCATACTCGCTTTTGTTTATTGCGATACGACTATGAGTTCTCAGTGAATATTTAGACGTCACAGCTCTTGCAATGTATAAAAGTGTTTGTAGAATAAATCACATTCAATTTTACGTCCTATTAACATACGTAAATCAGGTTGAATTCATAAAATGATTGAGGTTGGAGTGAGCGTAAATGTTTTCATACTTACAAGGAAGGGTCACGCAGTGGCTCCGCTGAGATCGGAACGAGACCATTGTGTTTGCATTTTATATGTTATAACTAGATGGATCCCAAAGTTGTGCCACCCGGCGGAATATCGTGAGTTACAACATATTTTGTAATGTAAGAACTACAAAAAATTACCATGCAGAATAGTTTGAACCGTCATTTGTTCGGAAATGGTTTAGTAAGTGAAAAACTCTGCCAACACTTATCCCACCATTTTTAACGAGAAACTTTTTGTGGTAAGAAAAAATTCCCCAGGGTCCCCCGCGGGGTCCCAGATGGGGTCCAACTCAAAACTTTCAAATGGCAAGGGGGGTTAAGTGGCACATCATTTGAAATCTGTTGTAAAATGAAAGAAAATGCAGCAAGTCTCGACTCTCTACAACAACCGTGTGCAAAAAGGCGACGGGTCAAAGTGTAAACAAAAACTTAATTGGAAAGTCCATGACTACCCCTATAAATCGGAAACGGTAAGACAAATGTGGAAACAGGAAAGAAAGCGTGGCATTATTTTCAAAGCACAACGTGAAAATGTCTTGTTCCAGAGCCCTCACATGGTCCCAGGTGGAGTTCAACTAAAAAGTTTCAAATGGCAAGAGAGGTAAGACATTTGAAAGCTCTTGTTAAGTGAAAGAAGATGGAGCACGTCTCAACTTTCTACGACAACCCTGTCTAAAATTGCGGCGGGTCAAAATATAAGCCAAAGCGTAATTGAAAATCTATGGCCACCTTGGATCCAAGAGACAGCTTAAAACCTATATCGAAAGGATAGGCATACCAAACTGCTGAAGCTAGGAAAACCAAATTTGGCATGAATGTTGATAAGTGGATGACGAAAAGAT
The DNA here is from genome assembly GCF_964235325.1 of Thermobia domestica. NCBI lineage: Eukaryota > Metazoa > Arthropoda > Insecta > Zygentoma > Lepismatidae > Thermobia > Thermobia domestica. The sequence goes on from NC_137470.1 coordinate 81,257,984, forward strand.
GCGAAATGTTCAAAAACGAAACGTCTTGAGTTCAAAATGCCGTAGTATCGAACGCATGTCCAGCTCAAACCACTGGTGTTGGAGGTAATCCAATATGACTGCCAGCGTGAAAAATGAGTTTGTATATAAATATGTTATTTCTTGGAATACTGTAATTAAACCAACAAAGTTTGGCGCAACTCGAAGTACTGAAATGACTTACACATGGTTTGGTACTACTCGCCAATCTTGCAAATGATTTTTTTTTGTGTATATTTGGTATTGCTTGGAGTATTGCGACCAAACCAACGAATGACATACAAATGTAACCGCCACGAATACGCAGTTACGAATTACAATAGAGCCACCCACCTACTGGTGCAGCAAGTCCTTTATGCATGAACTACGTATGACAAAATTAGAGGAAGTCAGAGTTGTGTGTTCATCGCATATTCGTTATATTAAAGTAAATGATGGCGAGGGAACCAAACAAAACATATATGTGTTGTTACCGAATGAAATTATAGTTCAGGTGAATCGAAATTCAATTGTTATTTAATCTTCCTATTGTTTTTAAATATATAATAGAGAAAAATAGAGATTTAAATTTGTACTGTTATGAACGACATAAGTTTTAACCGGCCATCTTGGATTCGAGGTGGCCATAGTTTATCAAATAAGCTTTTGATTACTTTTTGATCCGCCGCAATTTTGGACAGAGTTGTCGTAGAGAGTAGAGACTTGATCCATCTACTTTCATTTAACAAGATCTTGCAAACGATGAGCTACTTAACCCCTCTTGCCATTTGAAACTTTTTAGTTGGACCCCACCTGGGACCATGTGGGGACCCTGGGACAAGACGTTTTACCTTAAATTGTTGTACTTTGAAAATAATGCCACATTCCCTTTCCTATTTTCACATTTCTCACCGTTTCCGATTTATAGGGGTGACCATTGACTTTTCAATTAAGTTTTTGTTTACATTTTGACCCTTCGCCATTTAGCACAGGGTTGTCGTAGAGAGTCGAGACTTGCTGCATCTTCTTTCATTTTGCAACAGCTTTCAAACGATGTGCTACTTAATCTCTCTTGTCATTTGAAAATTTTGAGTTGGACCCCATGTGGGACCCTGCGAGGATCCTGGGCAAAATTTTTTATCCGAAAAAGTGTGTTCTTGAAAATGACGGGATACATATTATCCGAGTTTTCCATTTACCCAACCGTTTCCGAACAAATGATTCGGTCAAAATATTCTGCCAGCTTTGTAGTTCTTACATTACAAAATATAACTCACGATATTCCGCCCGGTGGCACGTATAACTTTGGGATCCATCTAGTTATAACATATCAAATGAAAACACATTTGTCTCGTTCGGATCTCAGCGGAGCCACTGCGTGACCCTTCCTTGTTAGGAGTCTGGATATGTAAACCCGCTTAACGTAGGGATTTATTTCTGTGAAATTTGGGACATGGCGAATAAATACGAGTGAGCTTGGAAATATGAAAGTTCATCTGAATTTGTTTTACAATCACTTCAAAATACAACTTTATATATACTTTTAAAAAGCCATCCCTATTTTTTAAAAAAAGAATTTTACTGTACTCAGGCTCGAACCGCCGCCCTCCGGTTCTAGAACTCTAACAGCGCTATTAAGCACGCTTGACCACAGAGGCAACTCACGAAAATGCGTTGTGATATAGCTAATAGAATCACTCCAAGCGCAGGTTTACACTTGGAGTTTTAAATAGCCAGTTTCTGTCTTTTTCAGTAATTCCAACTGAAGATATTGACTGATTTCCCATATTGGAACTTTGCGTGAAGTGTGAATTGTATGCTCATTTCAAAAATGCACTATTTTCTGTTCTTTCAATTTTACGTACTTATGAGTGTTCCTAAGACCTGTTGTGTGCAGCGATTTCCACACAGTTAAGCGTTTTACTAATCCCCGGAGGCATAATATGTTAAACGTAGGCAGCATTCTGTTGTTATCATTGTAGTCACTTGTAAAGGCAAACCTAGTATTAGCTTTTTGTTCTTGTGTTGACCTTGAAGGACCAACAAATGCCTTTCGTGAAGCTACAAGTTTTCTATAACTTTATACTTTATAGCAAGAATATTAACTGCTATATAAGACACAATTATATACCTGTGGCGTGGGAGACCCTGGTTTGATTCCAACGGGAGCTCATGTGTTTCGGATTACATGTTAATCAGTAGGTCCCGTCTCATATAGCCTCGCTGCTGAAAAGGGCGCTAAACTCAAAATCAACTCAACTCAATAATTATCTATACATTGAATTTAATAATAAGGAGGGAGGCCGAATAAAGAGGGAGACCTTAAAATTTAAAACGTAAGGTCAGTGTGAGAGAGGTCACGGTGGGTGGTGTGTCACAGTGAGTCACGTCCTGTTGACCCACGATCCACTGACCCACTGACCTACTTACAAATCTTGACCCAATTGACTCACTCCATCTCTGGACTGTACACACAGATAAAGCAGACATATATGTAATCTGACCTTACTTGGCCTTCACTAATTTAAGATAATCTACAAAAAATGAAAGAAAGCAATTTCAAACGCAAAAATATAGAAATGTATTTTCAACGGAACAGAAAAAAACGTAACAGCCCAGATTTGAACCCGGATTTCTCCACTCAGCAAGCAGACGTCTTACCGACTTACTCACGGCATATCTTCCGACTTCTAGTTTTGAAACTTTATTTACATTGCGTGTGTTACGTAACGTTACGAGATGTCCTAACTGTTGTGTTAACACGCGTTCCGTAAATTTACAAAGTCGCTTTTTTAATCCTCAATCAATCCGACACACACACACACACACACACACACACACACACACATATATATATATATATATATATATATATATATATATATATATATATATAGATAGATAGATAGATAGATATGTTGGTGCACCAGTAAGCTCCCAAGAGTACAGATTAATTCATTTTTGATTTTAATCTACAGAACAAATGCTTTTTATGAAAGCAAGGGGACTGCTACCCATAGATGGCTAAGTGAGGTAAATACAATTTAAACTTCAAATGGAACTGGGGTGGCTCACCGACAATGGCTGATTTAACATGTTTGATAACAGCGCGGGTAATAGCTTATTTATGGATAGAGCCTGTGTAGGTAAGTGGATACCGCGTGAGACTGTCATTCTAAGGGTCTGGGGTTCGAGTCTCGGCCTGGACTGAGTTAAAATTTTTTCAAGGAATTCAACACTATAAATGATGTTCGCGTTTGATACTGAAAGAGATTTATCCTATGAAGGGAGAAAAACCAAGACGGGGGCAGGGGGAAAGACGGACACTGTTTATCCTTAAGTGTTAATATTTAATTTATTCCCATGTCTTTTGCTCTTTCCTTTCCTTCTTTTCTCATTTTGTTTAGCTTTCCGTACTTTTTCGGTTTCTGCATGAAGCGTATTATTCTTTTCGTTTTCTTTGCATTAATTCCTATCTCTTTGAACATAATGTGAATGGAATTTCTGCAGATTTATCTCGTGGTTGTTTCTCTAAATGATGCTCTCAGATAGTAATACTTTTTCCTCAAAATGAAGGAATATCCTGGCATGTTATGTTTTCGGGCACGTATTTGCTGTCATGTTGGTTGTCCAACTATCAGACATCGAGTGAAACTATTCTGCTACTGGAAAAAGCTATCATTTCTTATGTATCCAACCTCCATTTTCTACTGTCGCTGACTGTACATTCAAAGAATATTCCAGGAATATACACTGAATATGCTCAAATAATACCTAGAGGCTACTCGAATACTATTTGTTCCACGACAGTATTCGGAAAAAGTTTTTGACATTAAATGTGTATCTGGGCTCAGTATATTAATTGCTGGTCCTGGAACCGAAACGCACTAGAAACCTTTTACGCACTTTTCGTCTGCTATCATGAAAAAACTTGCAATAATAATAATCTCATCTTCTGAATGACTTGCGTGGCAACCTGTTTTGATATTTATGAGCATGACTATGAGCAAATGATCTGCATATTCTTGTTTCAAAGCATTGAAACAGTGGCAAGTGAAATCATTTTATACGCGTACCTACGCTATTTATCTACCAAATTTTTGTCTTTTGTTTCTTCTTCGTGTTGCATTTTTAATGTCTAATAGGGTATTTGTAAGTAAAGCATTCGAACCATTATAATTTTCCCATTTATCTTCCTATTAAATTTTTGGGTTTCCGTTTTGGTGGAAACAACAGTAAAAATAATGCATTCAAAAACCAAAATACCTTATTCAATCTATTTGGAGCAATCGTTGAGTTGCGAAGAAAACAATGAGTGTTTGCGCATGTATGGACAACTCCAAAAGTGCATTACAACCGGCAATTCTTCCTTTCCTCCAATAGTAGGCAACCCAAAAACACGGTCGTTGGGGTGATTGCAAATTAGAAAGGTTTTGTACCAAAACTCAATTTTATTACAAATATAGCAGTGTGACAAACTGCAAATAAGAGGATAAAATAAATTGTTAAGAATGACGTCTTTTTTATCGTGATAGCAATGGATGACATAAAAAGTTACAAAATGTTATTACTTAATCAGTTTAAGCAAGACAAATAGTACGAAATATATATCAGAGGAATGCAGTTTCTCTATATTTTCCAAAAAATCTCGTAAAAAAAGATAAAGGCTACATAATGTAAAATATTAAAATAAAAAGCCTAGCAGCACCAAAATAAATATCCACACTAAACGGAAACAGAGCCAAACACAGAATAAGGGACACTAATAGCGTAGCAGACTTGTGGCCCTCACATGCAAGATAAACAGATGGAACCCTAGTTAGACATTTAATATTTATATTACTACTACTACTCGGACAAATTCCGTATGAGGAAGGATTGCATTAAAATCTGTGAAATCGACCCTAATATTAGGAAAATGTTACAAAATAGTTTTCATTGGAAAGAAATATCCGCACCACCAGATAATATCCCGTGGGTACGTCTCTACAACAAGCTAGTTGGTATACGAAAGGTTTCCAGGCAAATATTATGTAGAAAGTAGGGCTACTGAACTCACAAGTGCCCTACGAAAAAATGTTTTGAAGTTTTAGGTTTCATGGTTATGCCGGGTAAGCTAAATGAGATGTCGATGATGAGAATGTAAGAAATAGTGAAATAAAAAAGTGGGAGGAAACAGGGGCCCCAGAAAATCTACACACATGGCGTTCGTTGAGCACATTGTCCACTGAGCGGGTGCTGGATAAAACAGGGTGAACCATTACATTTACAAAAGGCCAGTAATAACAATAATAATGGTATTAAAATTTTTAAAGTTGCGCTTATACTTAAAGCAATACTTACAGAAAATGGGGGTTTCCTGGGGAAGGTCCGTACTTTCAAGATACCCAAATTTTAAACCAAAGCTTTCCCCTAAAGTTTCATGTAGAAAGTATTCTACTGTACGTTTTAAGGAAAATTACTGTAATAAAAATAACTGAATATCACTGAACAGTAAGGCATATAATAAAATAACATTTAGGATATGCAAAGTTAATTTTAAAAGTTTTGCAACAAAAATACCTACACAGACCATAATTCGATGTGCTCCGAAATACGAAGTAAGAAATTAGAGTATAACATTCACTCTACAGAGCAATTGTTCTTAAAGAATGGACACACACTATTTCGAGAATCGAGATAGGAAGAGAGAGGTTTACGATAGTTTTCATCTCCTCTCTATTCTCATCTCCAAACCGAGAGCATAATTTAACCTTATCGCATCTCGAATGTAAAATGTTAATTCTCGTCTCGATTTTGTTTGTTTTAGAAACGAGATGAGAAATTCCTCTTCTCGCTGGCAACATTCAACAAAACCGAAATATTCTTTCCAAAAGTCACGTTCCTGTTTATAATGGTGTGATCTGAGCAATAATAAACTTCTTGATTTTAGTCATATAGGAGATAATAATTATTATTACTAGCTTATTATTATTATTATTATTATTACTATTATTCCTAAGGATTTGATAGTATAAGTATTGAAATAACCTAGTATTCAAATAACTGAAGATAATAAAACGTGTGTCATCGCCGATCAATCGGCACCAAAAATCCTAAAGCAAAAAATTTTTGCCGACGTGAATCCGATCCGAGAAGCTTGAGATTACTGCCAAGGCTCCTTAACCACTGCATCACGATCACTACGGTAAACGGTTCGTCTTTATTGTTTTTACGTTACTTATCTGCTTGCGGTTACAAAGTAATACAAAAGTTACTTCAAAACGTCTTTAGTATTTCTCTTATAATGCCGTAAAACAATAAAATGAAAATGAAATCTTTGAGTTTAACGTCCCACGGTTATGCCGGTTAGGCTAAAGGAGACGGTGAAGATGAGTAATGAATGAAATGGTGGAATGAAGAAAGTGGGAGGAAACGGGAGAACCCCGAGAAAACCCACGCACACGGTGTTTGTCCACCACAAAGTTCACTTGGAGGGGGCTGGGATCGAACCCGGGACCCCAAGCACCAGAGGTGAACGCTCTACCACTGAGCCACCGCGGCCCGTAAAACAATAAGTTTTGGCATAGTTTATATTAATTACTTGATTTGTTCTTAAACCTTTGGTTCAAAATTTAGTTTCTTCTCCACACCAAACTACAGATATGACATTTAATTCTCATACTCTGCATTTTGTTCCTAAGCAGTCGTCATTACCCGGTCAAGGAGTTATGTCCGGCACGATACAACTAAATTTATTTATGCCACGAACTGGAGAAATATTAGTGCCCACTAATAAATGAAATAACATACAATTTAGGAAAAATTACAGAAACGGTAACATGAGTAATTTGGCCGTACAAGTTCAAAAGTACGCGAATAATAATAATAATAATAATAATGATAATAATAATAGTAATAATAATAATAATAATAATAATAATAATAATAATAATAATAATAATAATAATAATAATAATAATAATAATAATAATAATAATAATAATAATAATTGTCTACCTTAACACTTTAGTTGTCCATTATTATTATTACTATTAGAATAATTTTGAACTTCCACGGCGAAATTACTGCATAATATGTTATTATTTCTGCATTTTTTGTATTGTATGTTATTTCGCTTATTGGTGGTCACTAGGGTGGGTCGTTTTGCCACTTTTTCTTCGGAACGAAATGTAATACCTGGCAAAAGTGGCCAATCCACATGGACATTTCAGGTATGATTTTTTTTTAAATCTGATAATATCTTCTGTGAGAACTATTGCATCAAAGTTTCAAAATTTACCTGAAAATTGCAAAAAAATACCAAAGTTGTTCATTAATTTTAGTTGTGTTAAAGTAAACATATTTTTGGTTAAATACATGTCAGTTGCTATGAAAACTGACATTCAAGTATAAAAATGCCAGTTATATGCCCTTGGGGGGGAATAGGGGTGCCTCTTCTGGGGCCAGAAAAGGGGGCAAATTCAGTACAATTAAGCGTTTCTACAGCTTTTTTCGTCCTTGCCTTTTCCTTTGGGACCTGCTGGACCAATATGAAGATGAACGTGACAATTTTTTGGATAGCATCGTCACTGCAGATGATACGTAGTGTTATCACTACGAGCCGGAATCCAGAAGACAGTCCAGGGAATGCCGATTTTTAGAAGCGCGACATGCAGGCTCTGGTTCATCGTTGGCAAAAGTGCATAACAAATGGTGAGAACTATGTGGAAAAATGAGTCTGTAGCTGAAATATTGCTCTGTTTAGCTGTGTTGTTGTTAGTTATAAAAAATTCTGAACCAGCTACAGTATTAGTATTAGTTAGCTCCATTAGTTTCCATAAAAAAATTATGCATTACTTTGGGAACGACTTTCGTAGATTTGACTGAAACTGTTATGGTTGCTCAGAGATATAATGTGAGAGGGCTGCGGCACATATAACAGCTGTGCTTCAGGCAGCTTCAAAGGCTGGAATTATAACTTCTCAAAAATCTAGCGACATAACATCTGCTTTAACTGTAGACAGGAACAAAATAAGGCGTGCGAAACTTAAACTTGCTCGGAATTTGAAAGAAAGTTCTAGAAATGATGATCCCATTAAAATCCTATACTTTGATGATAGAAGGGATGACACTAAAACACACACAGGCATCGATAGAGAAGAGCACTTATCACTTGTGGCTGAACGTAACTCTCAATACGTTGGTCACGTGACACCATCCTCTGGCTCTGCACATGACGAGACCAGAGCTATTTTCGAATACATCATGAACCAACTCAGAGTTGGCTTTGATAAAGTTGAGGTTCTTGGGTATGATGGAACATACACTAACATGCTTGGAATGGAGTTGTTCTTCGAAAATTAGAGGAACGAACAGGAAAACAAATGCAATGGGCTATTTGTCTCTTGCATTTTAATGAACTGCTGTTGCGAACTCTCTTCACGTATATTCAAGGCGCTTATTCAAGCCCCTATTCTTACACACGTCCCATAGTTTCAAAACTATCTAACTTTGAAAAAGCTTTCAGTGTTGCTATTCAAACCAATAAAATGTGACTTACCTAATCATAGTCCAGAAGAGCACAGAAAACTCAGTAAGGATCTGAGATGCTTGTTCCAGATATCTCAAGCCATTGATTCCAGAGCATGCCCGGAAGAGCTTGTTTCTATGTTCCCTGGCAAACTAAACGAAGCTAGATGGTTGACTAGTGCAAAAAGAATTTTAACATTGTATATTGCAACAAAAAACCTACCAAGAAATTAATAGAAATTGCAACATTCATTCTTAGAGTCTGTGTGGTTATGCAATGCCGTATCAGAACATAGTCTTCCATTGCTGATGGTCCTCTCACGTCTTTGAGGCCATTCAAGGTCTAGATACTTACCAAGGGAATACCAGGCTGGAATCCGTTCATCCATTTAGACGAATGCATTCTTTGCACTCCAAGAAAAAATTCTTCTCGCCATGATGACTGATGGTCGACTTGCTGTCCGACAAGATGCATTACATAAGATTCTTAGTGCTCGAGAATACGAAGCAGGTAATCTCCATAACTCCATTAGATATAAAATCATTCCCAGACTGAATTTTGAGGCAAACGATTACACTGCAATGATCTTTTGGGAAAACACTGATGTTTCAATAACTGTGCTACCAGTAAGTTCTATGGACGGTTCCAAACAAACAGCTCATGGCCAAACTTTCACTTCCTGACAATACTGTGCCAGAATAGTCCTTCACTGTCCATCCGTGCCACACGGTGGCAGTAGAACGGATAGTGAAATTAGTCACTGAAGAAGCCTCTCGAGTATGTGCCAGTGATGCTAGAGGCGGAATAATCAGGTCAACCTTACTTTCTAGGCAAGCTGCGTCTAAATTTCAATCAAAGTCCCAATTTGTGACAATTTTTCCTGACAGTGACTAATCAGATCAGTTGATCCGGCCCAACATATGGTTGGTTGATTGGATAGGCCTAGCAGAGGAGCCCTAGGTGCAGCCACCTATACATGGTGGGCTCTGGGTCACTTGGCCAGGCTATATTGCCAGGTGAGCGAGAAGCTGAACAACCGCTTAACTATACTGAATTTTCCCCCTTTTCTGGCCCCAGAGGAGGCACCCCTATTCCCCCCAAGGGCATATAACTAGCATTTTTATACTTGAATGTCAGTTTTCATAGCAACTGACATGTATTTAACCAAAAATATGTTTACTTTAACACAACTAAAATTAATGAACAACTTTGGTATTTTTTGCAATTTTCAGGTAAATTTTGAAACTTTGAGGCAATAGTTCTCACAGAAGATATTATCTGATTTGAAAAAAAATCTATACCTGAAATGTCCATGTGGATTGGCCACTTTTGCCAGGTATTACATTTCATTCCGAGAAAAAAGTGGTAAAACGCTGCACCCTAGTGGTCACTAATCTGTCTCAAGGTCGTCGAATAAATGAATTTCGTCGTACATTTTGGCGTAAATAACCTTACAGGAATAAGCCAGTTCGTTCCAAAGCTGAAGTTTGTAATATTTAGGGTTTAGTTTCATGTGCAATCATAGTGTAGAGGTAACCTAACGGACTTAAAAGCAGGATAGTTATCCAAAATAGGTTTGAAACGCCGAAGTTCTTTTTTTTAACAAAATGATCGTGAACAATCAACTTCTCTTACTAGAGGAACAATCCTTAAGAATGTGGAAGCAAACAGCTGTATCATGATAGAGACGATTTACGAATGTTGGTTGGGAAAGGGAAAGGAAATTACCAGGACATTCGAAACACTTCATTGATCTGCAGCATTTTTCGTGTTATCGCTTTCAGAAAGAAACATCACACCATTTGTTAAGCAAAGTAGGTGTACGGTAATTGGTAGAGTACTATTATCGTGCAAGATTTCCACGTGGAAAATATTGCTTCTATTCTCCGCCAGGTACTACCATTTTTTTCACATAAAATAATGGCTGCACTTGCGAATTACAACGTTATATCCACAATAGATAAAATCGACACTCTATTTTCGGAACAGATAACTGTTCGGAGATGACTAGAAATGGACCTCTTTGGTTATTTAAAAACAGATTTTTATATATATTAGTTTGATACAAAATTTGTTTCCATCCTGTAATTTAATGCGGTTTATTCATATTTGAAATTTGAAACATGCCAAGTCTGTTACATCCATAAGGAACATCCAATTTTCCTTGAACATTTTTAGCTTTCCAATATGATACGGCTTAAACATTTAATATAGCGTGTTTCTGATAGAAATTTAGTAGTAAAATTGCACTCATTCATTTTCTCTTTCTTTCGTTTCATTTCTTTTCTTTGATCCTTTCATTCTTTCTGTTCAGTTTGCATTAGTACTCTGGAATGGAAGGTATGACCTATGGTACCTACTGAGTTTATTAGAATGTATTTCAGATTAGTACGTCCAAAACACTACCGAATTTGCAACCAACCCACGTGGAAACAAAGCATGTTTTAAACGTTTGACATCTTAACTTAGATGTGCCTCGTAGATCTACAGTTCTACTGGAAGTTGAGTATTTTATTTGACCATCAATTTCCGTGTTCATATTTAAAGTGACCTAATGAAAGTTTCAAGCACCCTCTATATATTCGTATTATTATTATTATTATTATTATTATTATTATTATTATGATTATTATATTGCATCATTTCTCGAAATTAGGCCTGTGCGATAAGTCCATATACTGATATCGTCGATATCGATATTGACATATAGGGGCCTATCAACATTCAATATCGCAAATATATCGACATCGATATATCAAGATCCTAAATTTTCGATATCGATATTCGCGGTTGAGATATAGGGCGTCCCTAAGAGTTGCGATAGATGAAGAAATAAAACTTTTTTTTTTACAATAATGTTTTATAATCACAATCTCCTTATGACAACAAGTTGCAAAGTAAATAAATCCACTTGCAAATTTGCAATATTATATGCTATAACTTCTTAGCCGCCAGAACTTTTCTGTTTCCGAATAACGAGAAACCAAAAGCACCTGTCGAAAGCAAATGCTTCGAATTTTGACCTAGAATTTATGTTAAGAAATGTTTTTGTTTCTCCCTCTCGGAGATTTTCTTCCTTTTTAGCCTTTGGGACCAATCATTGACAAAAAGTGCACACAGGGTCTTAGGCAAAGTGAGAATTTTTGAAAAAGAAGCGATTTTATTATTATTATTATTATTATTATTATTATTATTATTATTATTATTATTATTATTATGAACTCTTATTATTATTATAAAAATTATGTTTTACTACTAGGATTCCATCTCTTTATCTTTCATGGGAGGTCCGCAAGCCTCTACTCCACTAGCGTCCCTTATTTTGTGTTTGTCTCTCTTTGCGTTTCGTGTGGATGTTTGTTTTTGTGTTGTTAGGCTTTTATATTAAAACTTTACATTGTGTAACCTGTTTCTTTTTTAACGAAGTTTCTTTTGTTTGAAAAATGAAAGAAATTACTTTCCTCTGATATTTATGTCTTTCCATTCGTCTTGCTTGAACTGCTTAAGTAAGATCATTTTGTAATTTTTCACGTCATCAATTACCCTCGCAATAATAAAATCATAATTATTAACAATTTATTTTATTCTCTTATTTGCAGTTTGCCACATTGCTATATTTGCAACGAAATTTTTGTTTGGTCCAATGCCTTTGTAAATCTCTACCACCCCAACGGCCGTGTTTTTGGAGTTGCCTAATATTGCAGGAAAAGGAGAACTGCAGGTGGTAATGCACTTTTGGAGTCGTGTATACAATCCTGCCTATTCTTAAAACAACATCTCTGTCCTTTATTTCAGAACAGACGATCTACAACAACTGAAAATGGAACTGCACGTAGAAGGACAGTAGTCACGGATGACAGTGTATCTACGTATAGGGAAGTGTTGAATAGGGCTGACTTAGAGATGTCAAGAGCTATTGATAAAATGCCGTTAGGGAAATACGAGTAAGTAACTCCACCTATTAAATAAATGTGCGAATACCGTCCAAAGTAAGATAGGTATGACTTTAAATTATACTTGATATCGATTGTAATAATTTTATTCTAATGTAAGTGCTAAAATATTCTAATGAATAAAACAATTATGTTAGTAACTGAACAACAAATTCGAAGTAAAGTGATAAAATACGTATTTAACGAATCACTTTGTGTACTTCGGATTCAGTGATCTACGTTAAAATTTATATTTAACATAGAAAGTTCATCTTTGAATATATTCACGATCTTTATTAAAAAAGATTATCTTTATATAAAATATAGCAGAATTCGGAATTAAATTTTAATCCTTTAGCTTTGGAAATACTTTCAGAATGAAAACTGTGGAAGAAATGAGTTTATCATTCCAATTTCAGATATAAATAGTATAACTAGAGACCGCATGTTAAGCAAACTTTCTGTTTCTTGATGTTGGAGATCTTATAAAACTGAATCCGGTGAAGTCCATTTAAAATGGCTATGCCTCAATTTAAGCATGCTTTATTTTTATATATTTTTACTATTTCGTTCAGCATTGCTTACATTATGTCCAGTGTTGCCTATTTTTTGATTTTCTTCAGAATCATGTCTTTATCGGAATAAGCACATGGATAATTTATTTTAATAATGGTTCCTAAAATTTTACAATAACAGAAACAAACTTTGCGTAGGTTACATCCGACGCGCAAGTTTCACCCTTCTTCATGGAAATGTTGCCACTGCAAGAAATGAAATCGTCTTATTGTGGCTGGTAAGGACAAATTAAAGAGAAATCGAAGTATTCAAAGTTGAAAATATTTTCAAATGGCCCTGTTTTATCCTTGAAAATATAAATATTGCCTTTATGTTTAAAAAAACTAATATATGTTTTAAAAAACTAATATTGTCTTAGTTTTTTAAACATATATTATACGACCATATATAATTATAAATTGACAACAACTTGGAAAGTATCCTTCTATCAGGAGCCATCGCAATTAACAATTCCTCGTGATGAAGTAGGAGTGCCGTAACTAGGTAGAAACAGCGAAGGCAGTGTCCGGTTCCCCGTCCATTATAGTTACAAAATAAGCCAGTCGGACTTACAATAATTAATTTCTGCATTGAGAAGTGAATGAAGGTAAATACCTAAGAAATTTAAGAATTTAATGCTGTAATATGGATCAATTGTCATGGGTATTACAGTTCCCTTTATTTCTAAGGCAGAGGAAAGGTGGCTCCCAGTAGCGACGAAATCGGCTTTTGAGGCCTCCGCAGTTAACCCCAATTAAATGACATGGTCCTTAGAGGCCCGACATGACTGCGCTTAAGCTCGACATGTAAAATGTATTAACTCCTTAAATTTCGTGTATGTGTGCTATAGGTCTCTGACATCTTTCGAACTGTATTCAGAAGTAGGCTCACAGAAACTATTTCGTATATTTTCATACTTAAGACGTTAATTAGTATTTTCTCGTTTCTATTACGTATTAAATAACAAGAGACTCTGAGACTCGATTAGGTTTTCTTTCTTGTTTAGCTTAGTTACTCTTACGAAAAATGAGTATTTCTTCCTTTTGAACATTCTAGTTATACGTTCTTCTGCTTCGTAAATGTATGGTGAATAAATAGAATCAAAGTTATTGCGATTGTTCTGTGTCTGTGTTACTCTCTGCAGATGAGTGCAGAAATGAATTAATATATATGCAAATATCCAAAGCATCACTGTAATAAGTAGTGTTCTAACTTTATTACTGACAAACAGAATGTATGACATGTTCAATGTGTCCTCCACGCCTCTTCCGAATCTCCCCATGCGAATGGTAACGTACTCGAAAAGTACTCGTCTACAGATATCTTTATAGACAAGTGTGCAGCAATCAATGATCCCCTTCCGCAAATATTGCATTGTACGAGGAGCCCTAGCGAACACTTTCTCCTTTACGAATCCTATAGGAAAAAAATCTCACAGATTCAAGACAGGGCTGGTAAGTGGCCAGGAAAATCTGTAATCAAATAGCATCCGAAGTTGATTTGCCACCACTCGATTTTGGAACTTGAATTTAGAGAACTAAGCGTTTCAAAGTCGTGTGAGGTCTAGTCCCGTCCTGTTGAAAACACTGTCGACGTAATGGAAATATTTTGCATAGAATTCAGGAAGAAAAAAGATCACTAACATTTCCTGGTAATTTTTTACAGTGACGTGTCTATCGAAGAAAGGACCAACGAACACCACACTTCCGTATTTTTTCCTTGTCGTTCTCACAATATAGTATTTTTCTTTACCTTCATTCTTCTTAAACTTGAAAACAACCTTTAAACAGTAATACCAGCTGCATTGTTAAGAGTTTCTGCGTTGAGCCAGTAAAATACTACATAATTTAAATTTTACTTCGCGAATCGCGAGAGTCACTTCATAAACAGACGCAAATTGATATAGAAGGTTGTAGTGAACTCTTTGTGCGGAATCGCTTAGCTATGAAGCGGACGAACGAAAGTGATACTAAGGAAGTCACTAAAAACAAATGAAAGATGCAGAAGGAGGGAAGAGTTTTATGCACTTGACATCAAGGCTCTTACACTCATAAGCTTCGAGTACAACCGACGAACTCAGCTATTAATGAAGGCTAAAACGATACAATATAAAGTGAGGTCACTTTGTAACAACTTTTAAATTATTGGCAAGAGTCTCACAGGCGCGGTGACCAGTCTAGGAGGCATCCACAAATTTACGGAGTAGTCACTAGTAGATTTGCAAACACGCAAACCTCAATTTTAAACAGAAGCGTCATTTCAAAGTTCGTCAAGGCAGGGCCGTGCTGGGATACTAATGAGGGCGGTGGACAAGTCTACTAAAAGGGCGCCCATAGAAACGGGAATATATATATATATATATATATATATATATATATATATATATATATATATATATATATATATATATATATATATATATATATATATATATATAGAAAGAGAGAGAGAGAGAGAGAGAGACTTTGAAAGAAAGTATGGGTGTCATTTTATCAACAAAATCACCAAAATCACCACCAAATTTGTCAACAAAATCACCACCAAATTTGTTTTAGTATTAACGTAAATAGCTAACCTCAAATCGAAATCCTATTCACCAGAGAAAACTTTTTAGTTCCTGTAATAACATTTCTGTCAAATAAAAAGAAGCTAAATGTATCAACAACTTAATATAGCTCTATGGCCTATGGACGCAGAAGGTTCAGTGCCGCGTTTATAAAAGCTCTCCATTGATTTCTGTCCTTAGAAAACTGAACCCAGTTTCTACTTTATATTTCAATCTCTGCGAGAACCATTTTAATGTTGTCCTCCCATCTGCGTTTCAGTGATCCTAATGGTCGTTTTCCTATTTGGATTTCCAATTACAACTTTGAAAGCGTTTCTAACTTCTTCCATTCTGGCTACATAACCTGCCCATTTGAACCTCCTAGACTTGATGACCCTTACAATGTTTGGTAAACGGTATAAAATTATGCAGTTCCTCCTTATGAAGTTTCCGCCTTTCCCTATTCCCGTTCCTCTTGGAGTTCAAATATTGGCTTAAGAATCTTGTTTTCAAATACTTTCAGTCTACGATTTTCCCTCAGAGTCAGTGACCATGTTTCGCAACCATACAGCACAACAGACATGATTATCGTTTTATATTTTGAGCTACAAATTCCTCAACAGAATTAGCGACAACAAAAGATTTTTAACTGAATAATAATCCGAAATCCCTGCTTCCAGTTCACATTAATTTTTTTAGTGATTATGGTTTTGGTCTGTTAATAATGATCCTAGATATTTGAATGTATCTATTTTGTCGAGCAGTATTACGAGCCCGACAAACTTCCATTTATTTAGTTTTCTCTGCATTTACCTTTAAGCCTATATCCATGCAAGCGTTAATTAAGATTTCTTCATTCCTTTCTATTCTTCTATCATTCCCTATTAAATTTACATCATCAGCATACGCCATAACCTGGCAAATACAATTCAGCTCTAGCACCTGATTGCTGTCTTTGATTTTCATTATAATGTTCTCCAGAACAAAGTTAAATAATAATGGCGACAACGCATCTCCTTGTTTCAGGCCATTCTCAACGTGAAAGCTCGTGAACAAATTTCTCTACTCGAGCCTTACGTTGGGATTCATTTAAACATATCTAATCAATCTACCTTTTTCGGTATTCCAAATTCTGTAAGCATGTTGTACAATGTTTCCCTCTTACCCGATTCTAAAGTCAATAATTGATTTGCCAGGATATTGTATTTTCATTTCTTTTCAAGTATTAGTCGAATGGTAAATATCTGGTCGATAGTTTATCGATTTTACCTACATCCGCTCTGATAATTTCCAATAATTTCATCTGCGTATGGAGTCAATCTTGCTAACAGAATGTTTAAGAGAATTTATTGGATGTTGAGAGAAGAGAAATGCCTCAATAAGTATTAAATCTGTTTTGTTGCTTTTCTTCTGAACTGGAAAAATGATTGATTCTTTTCACTCTTGTGGTGATTCCTCCTTGTTCCAGATAGGGAGAATGAGTTTGTGTATCTTCCTCTACAATTCTTCCTAAAATTAAGTCAACCAGAATTTCGTCTACACCCGGAGATGTGTGTTTCTTTAATTTTTTAATAGCAATTTCTATTTCTGTCTGGTTAGGCTCTAAAATATACGGTTATACTGTATGGATTTCACTTTCTCCACGTGCATTAGCTTTTGCCTGTGTTAAGCAAATCGTCAAAGAAATCTTTCCATCTATTTAAGATGCTATCCTGATCAGTGAGAACTGTTCCGTTAGCTTTCTTTAACATATAAGCACGAGGTTGATAGCCTTTCTTAAGTTTTGATGGATTTATACATGCCCCGAATGTTTTTGTTTTCTATATTATCTTCAAGTTAATTAATTTTAACTTTCAAAAGTCGTGTTTCGTTGTTCTAAAAGTTTTGGAAGTTTTCTGCTAGATGACAATGGAATTTTCTGTAGTTATTTCGTTCGGATTTTATAGCCAAAGCTGTTTCTTCTGTTTTCTCTTCTCTGCTACTTTAATGCATTCCTGGTTGAACCATGGTTTGTTCCTACATATTTCTGCGTGCCCCAATATTTCTTTTGCTGAAATTTTAATGTTATCTCTAATTTCAACCAAGTATCCTGAACACTAGTGCACTCCAAACCTTCTAAAACCGAGAATCTATTCGACACTTCAATCTGGTTCCCCTTCACCTGACTCTCCTTTAATTTATTTAAATTAGACTGCTCCGTTTTCTGATATTGTATATTTCTTTTATTCAACGATAGTCTCTCTCTTACTATCACAATCAACTCCTCTGAACGACCGAACATCAGTTGTGCTAGACTGTTTTTTTCTGTCTACTAAACCATGATCAGTTTGATTATGTGTTTTTCCATCTGATGAAGTCCAAGTATATTTATGAATGCCACGATGTTGGAATTTTGTAATCTTCACGATAAGGTTTCTGGATGTTGCACAGTTCACGAGTCTAAAGCCGTTGTCATAACCTTCCCTATAATCGGTTTGAAAATAACCTCTCGTCTGACTTTCGCATTGAAACCGCCTAACAGAATTTTCATATGGTAATGTAGGAGATGATCTAATACCCGTTCTATTCTTTCGTAAAAACTGTATTTTTTAATCGCCATCCTTATTTTCTGTTAGGGCATGTGCATTTAAAACAATAATATTACACCACTGACCCTTAAGAGAAGTAAAAGAAAATCTATCACTAACAAATTCAGCCCATGTAATTGCTGATATTACGTATTCGTTTGTGAACGAAAAGCCCTGTTCCTAGTTGGTAATTTTTAATTCGTTCCCCGTAAATGAGCGTAAAATTTTCCGACTTGACTCCTCTATTTCTAAACTCATTCTTTACAAATTTCAACGCGCCTGCCCTATGGAGACTTCTTATATTCCATGTTCCAAATCTCATGTCAATTTTACTTTGCTGAGTTCGTGCCAAGTTATCAGTTCTGATCTGGGGATTTCCCGAACTTATCTGAACAATCCTTTTTTTTTTAACAGGATAAGGTTGTTAGCCCCACACCAAATCTCCAAGGTGGAGGATCACCCCTTGTCTGTCCGCGACTTCTTATCCAGTATATTCGCAGCTAACCTCTATATCCCAAAGCTCACCTCCTCGATCCACAACCTGACGACGCGCCGTGCCGTGGTGACAGGAAGACCACATTTTACGGAAATTAATATAGCTATATTTCCGAAATACAATAGGTACTGGTTATCCGAACACTGCTTTAAAACACACAGGAACAATCAATATGCTCGGATATATGGATGCGTATTAAGACTATGAAAGCTTCGATGCCGTAAAAATCGTAAATTAGAGACTAGTGTTAGTGTAGTATTATATAAATGCATTACGTTTGACTATCCGAACTATTCTTGATGTATCACATCGTTTTATAGCTACATAACTTTATAATAAGTGATTATACAATTTACCTGTTCTCTGCCAATAGCAACTAATGAATTTATAATACAAAACTGAAAGACAGAAGAATAAAATTTAAAAGAAAATATGTGATATTTCGCATCTTATGTAAAGGGCGCCTTGTATTCTTCACAGGTTCCGTACTACCAGTCAGTATTTGAATTTATTATACAAAGCTGGTATACAGGATAACTAAAACCACTTATCTATAATGTGATGTTTCGTAGGGCGCCTTATGCAAAGGGCGCACTGTACCTTTCACGGGTTCTTTACCAACAGTAACTGTGTGTATTTATTGTACAGAACTGTGCTATATACAAAAGAGTAAATAAAAGCGTCCATCTTTGATGTGGTCTCGCAAGGGCGCCTAATGTAAAGGGCGCACTGCACCTTTCACGGTTTTTTTTTTTACCAATAAAACTGTAAGAATTTATTACTAAACACTTGTACCTTTATTTATACTGTGATATTTTGGAGGGCGCACCGGGACACGTCCCGGTGTCCCGGTGGGCCAGCACGGGCCTGCGTCAAGGAGATTCTCGAAATTCTCTTATCAGTTTCGAAAGTTCAAAAGTTGATTATTTTCGGGTGAAGTGACCAAGGCTGCCATGCACCTTCTGGTGGATTCTCTTTGATAGGCCTATGTGATAAGAGCGTATATATGCATGGAAGAAATCTCCTCTTTTAAATCCTAATTGTGTGAGTTCAATATTTGAAGGCTAAAAACGAGTTCACACATTTTGTTTGGTAATAAGACAGGCCGACGTTTTTAAACTTTTGAAAAGTTACAGAAACAAAAGTCACTGATTCTGACTAATTTTAGATCTCTGAATACGAATATAATATCCATTTTCCTACATTAGCTCGCATTTTTGTGTAACGCATAGTTGCCATAATCGGGAAAATGAACTATCATGAAGTGTACCGGCCAATTTGCTCTTTGCGTGCCGAAAGGGAATCCACTTCATTTCGACAGTTGGTCAAGAACGACATTCAGGTTTAAAAATTCTTAAAGTTAATTTATTGAATCAAACGAGTTAAGAAAAACTATATATTCTGTTTGTGTATTAGCACTAAAAAACTATATATATTCTGTTAATGTAGGCCTATTTGCATTTATATACACAAAGTAATTTATAAAGTCTAATGTTTAGAGCTGCAAATAACACCATCTGCTTTACTTTGTTCTTTTATGAAATGCTGGGTCCTCTCTCTTCACCGACCAGCAATAGTCCCCCATCATTGCAGGGTCCCAACGTCCTTGATATCGAGTTTCCATTGTTCTTATATCCTGGTGAAACCGTTCTTCCATTTCGTCGCTTACATCTGCAAGATTTTCTGGAAAGAATTTGAGGTGGGAGTGCAGAAAGTGGATTTTCAAAGACATGCGACATCCCAGAGCTTCATATGCGACCAGAAGTTGCTGCACCAGAGTCTCATAATTTTTAGCTTTAGTTTTGCCCAAAAAATCTTTTACAACTTGAACAAAAGCACGCCAGGCATTGAACTCTTTGTCGTTTAAACTCTGTTCAAACAATTCGTCATGGATAAAGTTGCGAATATCAGGCCCTGTGAAAACTTCTTCATTTAATTTACCATCACTTAGTTTTGGAAAACACTGTCTAAGTTACTTAGATCCTTCACCTTCTTTGTCCATAGCTTTTACGAAATTCTTCATGAGACCCAACTTAATATGAAATGGTGGAAGCAGCACCTTGGCTGAATCGATCAGAGGCTCACACTTGTTATTGTTGGTACCGGGCTTAAATGTCTCTCTGGGGGGTCACTCGTTTTGTGAAAAATGTTTTCCTGTGGCTCTTGAGTCCCAAAGACACAAAAAACAACAGTAATTTGTAAATCTACCTTTCAGACCAAGTAATATTGCAATAACTTTCAAATCTCCGCAAATTTGCCAACCATATTCTTTGTAGTTAATACGATTCGAAAGTTGTAACTCTCTCACTAAATCATTCAACTCATGTTGTAGGATGAAATGATGCTCATCTTTTACGTAGATGGAACTGTCTCTCGAATCTTCGTCTGCAGATATTGAGTTGGTGTCCTCATCGCTCCCTGTAGGCGCTGTAATATCGATAGTTTTGTAATCTTTCGGAGGGGTAGGTATAGATAAATTTTCTCCATGGGGCACTGGTCTGATCGCGGATTGCAAGTTTCGGTATTCGATAGCACGTTGTTTCTTCTTGTTACTTCCTGCTGTATTCGTCAACAGAAATAGCAATCATCATAATGATTCCGGGGTTCTCTCCATTTCATCGGAACAGCAAAAAGCATCCTTCGTTTGGTTCCTTAAAGTCAGGCAGTCAGAGTCGCATAACACATCAAACAACACACATGAGGGGCCCAACTTTTATCTTGATCACCGATCTTGCAGCCAAAATAAAAATAATATGCTTTCCTAGCGTCATCATTTATCGATCTAATCTGCGACTTAACCATAAATACGCCACAGATATATATGTCCGGTGAGTTTTTATATCCTCTGCGGGAAGAACTTGACGTTATGCACAGAAAAGCGAAACAGAGCAACAGAACAAACACTTATTCCATAAAATCACTAAAATATACTGAAAACACAAACAAACAGTTCTAAAAATACTGTGAAACAAAACTGAAGTTACTGACGTAGAAATTCCGACTCAATTCTTCCGACAAAATACTTATACACTTGAGAGATTACTTACTGCAATGCATAAGAGCAAGACTGAGCCACGCAATAACGGCGCAGTCGGCGCTTTTTTCGCCCGAGTCATCGTGCCGCTCATTGTTGCCACATAGACCCTATTTTTTAAACCAGTTTGAGTGGTATAGAAACAAACAAACAAAGGATGGGGAGGAACACAAGTGTCAAGCATTTCAATCATCCCCGTCCTCCCGGTATTCATTGTTATATATATATGCCAACGACAAGGGGGTCCTATCTGTCGCCAACTGAGTGAAATCTAATTTACTTTTTACTCAAATAGCATTGTCAGACCGGTTACTTCGATGACAACTGAAGCCGTCCCTACAAAATGGCAAAATTGGCAACAATGCATAAAGCCAAAGTACGAGCTAATGTAGTAAAACGGCTATCAGTTTCGAATTCAGAATCCGAGGTTTTCCTTTCTGTAACTAACTGACGTCGGCCAGTGTAAAGCTATCAATTAAAGTAGATCTGAAGCTCGGTGAGGGAGGCAATAGTTAATGTTTACTATGAATAAAACTACGTTTGCATACTTACAGGTTACAATAACCTATTCCTATCACCTGCTGTGGATTCAAATGATACACATTTTTGAATTGCCGTATTTTGTTTACTTGCACATGAAATGTCAGAGTTTTTGTACTGATGACACAATAGACATTCTACAATCATATGAAATCAGTTAATGGCAGAAAGAACACCCAAATTAGCAGGCGCTCTGACTTTTGGGCTCACATTCCCCATCAGCTGTTCGAAGTAGTTTGCACTGAATTGACGCATTACTTTTCGGACTCGGTTCTCCAAACATTATATATATATATATATATATTGGTTTATGGGATGCCTTTAATATTTTTGCTTTTAAATTAGCCAAGAATTTCTCAATGGGACGGATTTGTGGTACATTTGTTGGATCGAGCTTTGTGCGCAAAAACTGCACTCCCTCCCTTTCCAGCATCTGCTGCGTCCCTATTGCATAGTGAGAAGCTAAATCAGGCCACAAAATGTAATCATCATTCGGAAAGTTTTCTTTGATAAATGGGATAAATCTCTTTCGAATACATCCATTTTGATATATATTTTTATTAATTGCACCGAATCAGGGACGGCGCCAGGAACGCTTGATGGGGTGGGCGGAAAGAGGCGGACCTAGTTGCTGGGTGAGCAGACAACGAAAATGAGAACTGGGCAATGTAGACATTTTTTTGACAATAATTAAATTTCAATTTTTATACTCTTTAGTTAGCTAAGGCTCAGACCGAAATAGGGGAGAAATAAGGATGTGGAAAACAGCTGTGTTGGCCTTATAGAAGGTGCCATTCCAGCATTCACCTGGTAAGACTGAAGAAATGCAGGACTTAGGATGGGCTGCGGGAGTTCGTGGCAATATGCTCGACCTACCGAATTCCGCGTGGCACACACACTACCTCTACTTTCAGCTTTTTAAATAATAATAACGGTGTGCTCTGTGTAGTCGAAGAAGTTCAAGACTGCTTTAACTCCTCTCTCTCCAAGAATGCACATGAATGCATAGAAATAAAAGAAGGTTCAAACAACGCAGACTAACAGATAATACTCTACTTTTCGTTAATAACATAAAATACACAATAAGTAGGTAAAGTAAAACAAGGATAAAATAGGCTGCTGCAAACATTTTTATCTTTGAAGTATTTATTACAAGAAAGCAAGAGGCAAAAAATATAAATGAGTAACTTCAGAAGCAATGCTGTCGTCTTCGCTCTCTCCAACATCTAGTTCATTTTCACTTTCCTCGAAATCGAACTCTTCAAATTGCGAATCCTGGTTGTCACATGTATTTGTATTTTTTGTCTTTTTCCCCATTGAAGAAGGATTATCACTAACATCAACGGATTGAAAATCGCGCTTCTTTGAACACGAGAAAGACACCGAGCCTGAGAAGAAATCGCTAAATTTTTTCGACATATTAGCTGAACAAGCACCGACCGCCAAGACTTCTGAACCCAACAGAAATCAACTCAACAATGCTATAATAAGGGTTTTTACAAATCTGTTTAATGCCACACGGGTTAGACATGTGGTACATTGCTGTAAACAATTGCAAGTTGGAACCCTCTTATAAGAAGCTATCGCGCGAACACAAAGCAAGGGCGCCGATTTCTCTGTAAATTTGGGGGAGGGGGGCATTCAGATGCAGAAGGCATGCATGAGGATTTTAAGACAAATTGAATTCAAATTATGCCAAATATTGTATATTCATAAATAAAATGCGGGGGCGCACATGGGCATTGGGGGAGCCCGGGCCCCCTTGTGTTCCCAGGATCGGCGCCCTTGACACAAAGCACTACTCTCCTCCCTCTCTTTCTCAAAATGAGACAATATATAATACTGGCCAGCTCTGTCCATTATTTAGTTGGCTTTTTAGAAAGCACTTTTTTTTTCAGTGCAGCACATACAAACACTGGCGTTTCAATAGCACGATTGTGCGTGTGTGTTAAACTTCAATTCATTAATCACGACTTTTGGCATCATTATATTACTACAAGTATCTGTCTTAAAATCATTGTCCATTGCAGAGTTAAACAGAGTCATAGAACCTATTACATTACAATCGAAAGTAATACCTATTGCTTGTGAAGTACAGGATGTCACCTTCAGTGCCGGATTTGCGTATAAGCTAAACAAGCTATAGCTCTCTTGGGGGCCCCAAAAATTTTAAAGAAAAAGTGGCTGTAATGTCATTTCCAAATAATAAGAAAAAGCAAATAAGATAAAACGCACATACAACAACGGTGTTCTGTACTGTTATGTATTAAGCTCTCATGAAGCAAGTAATAGGGCCCTGTTTTCCAACCCGCCTGCAATGGGATTTCTGTTGCCCAGCCCCGCTTATAATGGAACCCTCGTTTCCCAGCTCCGCTTGTAATGGGGATTTTGTTTCAGAACCCCGTTTGTAATCGGGACCCTGTTTTCCAGCCATTACACTTAGCTACTTTAATAAGACTTCACAGCATAAGTGATACAGTATCTTGTATGCGGATAGAACTCTAGTGCTACCCTTTCTTGTACTATTTGGAATTCGACAAGAAATTGAGTCTGGTAACAGTGGATGCTTAAGAAGAAGGCATGAAACGACAAGCTCGCGAAATAATAGTAAAATATAAAGGAAATACAACCCTAAGCGGCAATAATCTTTACATCGCGAAATTATAGCTATTTTATTTCGCTGTACGTAAGTATGAAAAGTAGTTTGCAGAAGTATTTTCATAACTTTCAGAACTTGGCACTGATTTTCATAGTGATCTATAGAGTTGAGTTGATTTTGAGTTTAACGTCCCTTTCAGCAGCGAGGCTACATGAGACGGGACCTACTGATTAACGTGGAATCCGAACCACATGAGCTCCCACCGGGAATCGAACCCGGGTCTCCCACGCCAAAGGTGCGTACGCTAACCGCTTAGCCACGGAGGAGCTCATATAGTGATCTATAGAGTGCAATAATGGATCACTAAAGGCAGGGGCGGATCCAGGGGGCGATCGCCCACAGAATTGAATATGTTTTTATTTTAAAAATAAAACCTATCCTAAGAATTTTCACCTTTGTATTATAAACGTAAAATAAAACCTATTGACTTCGAACGACTGCCCCCCCTAAACATTCAGAATGGATCCGCCCCTGACTAAAGGAAAGAATAGGAGCACGAATCGTAGTGATTTCATCCATTCGTTCTAGGCATATGAGTCGTTCGTTTGTATATATTAACAGTATTTTATGTATTGTTACGTTCAGAACTGCCCGAATTTACCTTGTGTAAGTTAGTATGCAACAGGCTGAATCTATTAGGTTATCGGCACTAGTTACTACCAGTGGCGTATTTACGATTTTGTTTCGGGAAGGGCTTTGCTAACTTTCGGGGGGGGGCGGGACTTTGCCTGGAAATGTGAAAATTCTGCAAGATATTTCATTTAGGGTCTACTTTACTATACTAAGTTATTTCGGGGGGGCTTAAGCCCGGAAGCCACCCCCATAAATACGCCACTGGTTACTACATAGCAAGGCAAGGTACCAACATCTTTTCACGTCGCAGTAAAAAGATGCTACCTACATTTATAGGTCTTATAATAATTTTAGTGCAACAGTTAAGTTTTTTAACGAGGTTTTTATGATTTTCAGCCAGAGACGTATCTAGGCAGGGGCCGGAGAGGTCTACGATCCCAGTTTTTTGAGTGACAAAAATAATTGAAGCCATTACTTACATATTTTTGAAAGTTTAGAGTAAACTCACGATATATCTATCATAATCTGGGTTTTAGTTGCCCCTTCTCCAGTTTTAACATTCTAAGTTCGCCTCTGGTTCCAGCGAATTTGTGTCGTATTACACCTTGTGTAATCTTCGAGGGTTGCATTCCATTTTGAGTTACTCCAGTAACCTGACCTGGAAAAAGCTCACACGATTAGTTGAGCTTCAGGCAGTAATTACCAACCCTGGCTGATATTTAGACTGTATTTACTTACACGGATCCCTGGAAACGTTTCAAACTTTACCCAACTGAATAGAAACAAGTTGAAATGAAAAATGATGCGGTCTCCACATATTGTAGAAGCATGGCGTGGAGCGTGGATCATAGTTGGTGCAAAAAGATCGGCAAGGGACTTTATTGGTACCAAATTAAACTACCGCTAATTTTACAAATTTTACAGTTTTTCTGTAATGTATTCAAAACAGTAAGTTAAGTTATCGAAATATACACGAAAACGTATTTACTTAATACATATGTATTAGGTCCATAAATTACCATATAGCATATATTCAAACAGAAAAGGCGAAATTTTGTCGCTGAAAAAGAATGCTAGAAATAAATTGGCACCATTATCTTAAATAGCTTAGGGCCCCATCAAACCGAAATCCGGCACTGGTCACCTTTATTATTATTCTCTTTTTGCAGGGGTGTCATTTCAGACTTCGCTTGAGGGGGCAAGAACACCAACAACATAAGACTTTCACAGTTTGCACTAGTATATTAGTAGACAATCGATAAAGTATATGTATTCCTCAAAATCTTGCGGGGGGCAATTGCCCCCTCCTGTCCCCCCTTAATGACACCCCTGTTCTGTTGGGGTGGGCGGATGGGTGGGCGAGGCCATCCATCGGGTGGGCGGTTGCCCACCCCTGCCCACCCTTAGCGCCGTCCCTGCACCGAATGATTGTTTATGGAAATATGACCGAGAATGATCTATTTTAATTATTGCCATCCAGATGAGTAGTTTCTTTGTAAATTTAGTTTAGAAATTAAATATTACGGATTCAGGGATAGGAATGCGACCAGATTCAATGTCCGACATGTTTTTACTAAAATCATACCCAATTCATATATTTATATGTTTCATCATCCTAATAACATCACGAGTCAAGTTTTAATGCAAGTGCAGCACCCAAAATGGTACGTTCGTCGCTAGCGTCCATCTGTGACACACTCTTCTCTTTGATTTTTTTCGTCATAATCATTTTTCCTTTTCTCCTTCTTCTCTTTTTACATTGAAATCCCATCTTTGATCCTTGTTAATGTTCTGTACCCAGTTCCACAACTCAATTCTTCTTTTTGAAAATGCTTCACGACTTCAACATCAGAGAGTCCCGCATTCCTCAGCACGAAATTTCGAACGCTAGTCCGATTGACTTCCGCTTTCGACGGCCGCATGTTTCCCGCTCAGCTGATACTGCCTAGGGCCTAATATATGAAACATTGCAAACAGCAGTCTACTTGGATGTGTGTGCCATGAATAATACGCTTTCAAAATAATATCTCATTTTAATCCACACCAGGTTATTACCAAAACGTACAAAATACATCTCATCGCGTAAGTTCACTTTTAAAACAACAATGAATTTGTAATTAACACATAAATTAAAATGCTAAATAATGTTGCCGCATGCTTAATGCTAACAGTCGAATAGCTATTTTTCCTGCTAAACATTTAAACTGAGCAGAACTCGGGTCAACTCTGGTAAAATTAAGGATCTAGCCGGCACAAAAGAGAAAGTGGATGCATTGTATCGTGGCAGAAATAAGTCTTTAACCAGGTAATGGCGACTGCTTTGAAACAAATACACAGTATGAGAATTAAATCTGTCATATCTGTAGTTTCGTGTGAAGAAGAAAAAAAAAACTTATGAACCAAAGGTTTAAGAACAACTCATGTTATTAATACACCCTGTAAAGAAAAAATAGTGACACGTCAATTTTCAAGGTGACTTACACAGAAATCAAGTGGCAATATTGTTGTTGTGCAGCGTTGTTTTTTGTATGAAATTGTTGCTACATGTGGACTGTAAACAAGTATGATGGGTAAGAAATGAGACTTGTAGCCACGTGAAAAATACATAATTCTTGCTTTACACAGCTAAGTTACATCTCTAAGGGAGACAGCTGGAATACTCAAAATCCACTATTCGACGGCAGAAAGAGTAATTCACAAGCAAAAATAGTATATCATCCCTTCGTCAACAGTGTGATAGAAAAAATAAGGCATCACCCAGAGCAGATTGCCAAATAAAATCAATAGCACTGCCGAATTAAGGAATGACTTCCCCAAAAACCGTTTCTATAATTTGAGATGATCTTGAAACTGCAGTTACTCGTACGGCTGTATTGTCTTATCTGTATGAAGAGGATATTACGAAGAGAAAACCGCCTGCAATGTCGAAACTGACAAAAACACAGAAAACTTCAACACGTAGGTTTGTGAGGCGATATACTACTTGGAATTATAACAACTGGAAGCATGTTGTTTCCTTCGTTGAAAAAAGTTAAGAATAGTGGGAAACGATAGTGCGAGGAACTTGATACGGATTTTGTTTAAGAGATGCAAATATTCAGTTACTGAGTGATGGTATGGGCTTGCTTCACCGCCAAAGACGTCAGAACAATGAATATATGCGAAGAGTCATTTGATGTACAAAAATGGCTTCAAATTCTGGTACGTAAAATTCTTA
Source organism: Thermobia domestica (assembly GCF_964235325.1). Taxonomy (NCBI): domain Eukaryota; kingdom Metazoa; phylum Arthropoda; class Insecta; order Zygentoma; family Lepismatidae; genus Thermobia; species Thermobia domestica. The sequence goes on from NC_137470.1 coordinate 81,286,611, forward strand.
CAACAGGTAAAGATAACTTTCCTGAAGAAGATATGGAATACTTCGTTTTCCAGGACGTTAATGCTTCATGTCACCGAGCGGAAATCGTTAATACGTGGTGCAAGAATATGACTATTCAAAGACACATGTGGCCTCCAAACTCACCCGACATGAATCCTATTGTAAAGTTTGGGTCAATATGAGCAGAAGACTCAATAGACAACTACCTCGGATAGGATGGAACTCACGGGACAGATAATCCGGGAGTGATTCCATGAAATGAAAGTTGCATTTTCCAATAGCCTTGTCATCAAAAGGCCTCCATGATTCCCTGCACTTCCTAAAGCCTATGGACCACATAAGAAATCTAGTTTGATGTGTTGTACCTCTCAATGTTCGTACACAATATAGCTTACACTTAAGAAATTACATTTTTTGTTTTGTGCTATTATTGTTGATCTTTCATACAATTATGTATAATTCTTTCCACAGCCGTTTTTGCTGAAAACACATATAGCTTCTAATATATGCATATAAATTCATTATATGCATATAAAAAACCTGACAGTGCGGCGCAAGTATTAAGAATGAACTGCTCATTAACAATATGCATTGTAATATTAGCAGTAATTCATGTAAAAACTCATATTGGTTAATGTATTTTGTGAAAACACTATCTGAGCAAATGTCGCCATTTTTCCTTTACACAGTGTATACACTTTGCCGAAGATTATTAACTTATATAATCATTCAAAAAATACGAAAGACTTTTTGAAACAAAGAAAAATAACATACAACTTTGCTCCAGAAGGCAAAGAAACCCAACGTAACCATAATAAAGACGAATCATTTATAGCGTAGTGGCCGTGGTTCAGTCTTCAAGGCACGTGGCCGGTAATCTGGAGATTCTTATATCGAATTCACGACGCGCACTTTTTTTTACTTTGGGAATTTTTATGGCGAGTGATCGCCGATGACACACGTTTTTTTTAATATATTCAAATATTTGAATACTCGGATGTTTCAATACTTGAATTATCAAATCTCCAGGAATAATAAGAGAAATAATAATAATAATAATAATAATAATAATAATAATAATAATAATAATAATAATAATAATCTCATAGAAGATTAAAAGTTAGAAACTTATTATCGTTCAGGTTATGGAAATTTCTCATCTCCATTCTAAAACAAACCAAACAAAATCGGTATGAGACTTAACATTTCACATTCGAGACTTGACAAGGCTAACTCAAATTATCGTCTCGCTTTGGAGAAGAAAATTGAGACGAGACAAAAAGTATGGTAAATATTTTTCGTCTTAATTCGATTCTCGAAATAGTATATGAAATCTTTAAATAATAATTCCTCTGCAGACTGAATGTTATATGTTATTTTGTTACTTTGTATTTCAGAGCTCACTATTTCAGAGGACTGTATATATATTTTTATAGAAAAGATTTTATAATTGCATCTGCATATTCTACAATTTAGTTTATTATATGCCTTACCGTTCAATGACATTTAGTTGTTGTTATTACAGTTATTTTCCTTAAAACGTACGGTGGAAAGCTTTCGTTTAAATTTGGATAGTTGCAGAGGTGTTCTTTGAAGATATGGAACCTCTTCTCCGAAATCCCAACGTTTAAGTAAGTTTAGCTATATTCTCCGGCAAATTCAAAACTTAATACAATTATTATTATTGCTACTACTACTACTACTATTATTATTATTATTATTATTATTATTATTATTATTATTATTATTATTATTATTATTATTATTAATGAAGCGTTGTTAATTTAATGGTTCACCCTGTTCCACCAAGCTCCTGCGTAGTGTGCATTGTGCTGAACAAACACCGTGTGTGTAGGTTTTCTCCGGGTTTCGCTTCCTCGAACTTTCTTTATTCCAATAGGTTGCCGCGGTGGCACAGTGGTAGAGCGTTCACCTCTGGTGCTTGGGGTCCCGGGTTCGAACCCCCACCGGCCAAGTGAACTTTGTGGTGGGTAAACACCATGTGCATGGGTTCTTCCGTTTCCTCCCACTTTCTTCATTCCACCATTTCATTCATTACTCATCATCACCGTCTATCGTGGGACGTAAAACTCAAAGATTTCATTTCATTTTTTTCTTTATTCCAATATTACTTTCATTCTCATCATCTACGTCTTCTGTAGCTTATCCGGCATAATCATTACTTAAAATCAAATTTTCTTACCGCTCTTGTGAGTTCAGTATCTCTACTATCTACATGAAATTTGCCTGGAAACTTTCCTTTTAATATTTAGCTAATTGTAGGGACGTATGCTGAGGGTAGGTTCTGATTGTTCTGACACTTCTCTTCAATCCCGACAATTTTGTAACTTCTGCCTAAGACTAAGGGCGATCTTACAGATTTTAATACAATGTGTCCTCATGTGGAATTTGTTTCCTGTATTATTATTATTAGTATAATAATAATAAAATATATTATTATTATTATTATTATTATTATTATTATTATTATTATTATTATTATTATTATTATTATTATTATTATTATTATTAGTGAATTTTTGAGACACCAATATTACGTCCTATTCCAATGCAAATAAGCATACTGATGTTAAGAAAAATGAAAGGAAGTTTTTTGGACCCCCTATAAGGATGAGTTGCATTATAAGAGATACTTTGGAGTGAAAACAGGGGAAAAAGAAGGTATCAGCTACTGGATAATATGGAAGTCGGACCTTCGGATGCCGTAGGAGAAGCTAAGTAGGATCTGTCTTCATCACGATACATAATAACACCCTTTATTTTGTAAAAGACATTGGATTATGTATGGGTTATATTGATATTTTAACAAAATATACAAACAAATATAAAAAAGAATAGTTCCTATTTACCAATTTTGGTTGAACGAATATATGGAACATGTTGAAAATGGCGAACAAAAATATTATTATTATTTCTAGTAAGAGTGGAAGAGCTTAGTAACATTTCCACAATGACGTTTCAGTCAAATACATGACTCATACTAGACATAAAGGATGATTCGTTTGTATTTATGAATTGTTTGCGAAACACGCGAAGTTCTCAGACAGTAGGAATCGAGATTATAGACTATGACGTCATGTTGCTAGTTTTTCCCCTTTGAAGGAAGTCGTTTCAACTCCAACTTGTAAGAACAAGAGAAATTGGCTATTTTTCATGTTATATTAAACGAAAAATATCAACACCCTAAATTATAAATTTTCCCTGAATATCCTCGTAGGGAATCGAACTGCAGACCTCCTCCAAAACAAATGCGAAAGCAACTACTCTAAGAGTGCTCTTTTAAGTAAGAGTCAAGAAACACTCGTGTATATAACAAATTACAAACGTTTATGAATCCGATATTTTATTAACGATGAAAAACTTATTTCGGTCATGATAAAATATTATAGTACAGAGAATTCAAGTTTAAATTTAAAAAAGACCAAAAGTATTTCCGTAACTTATCTCTATTACATTCGGTTATTCTCGTTGTACAATTATTTCCAGTAACCTTGAACGACAGGGACACGAAGACAGATATATCGAGGGCATTTAATATTTCAAAGGCTTTCCCACTGGAAATCGAAACTGAGATCCCGCCTACTAAACTATCTGATGGGTGGGGTGCCTGGTTCGTTGCGAAGACAAGTAATGTTGAGACGCACTACATCGCGCTCCTGGGTTTCCTCGGAACACTACCACTTTCTTATTCCACCAACTCGTCCAGCATAGTTCACTGGCTTTAATCATAGTCTTCCTCAACCTAACAGGCATAACCGTTGTACATTAAACGTAAAGATTTCATTTTCAAGCTGTTAACCCAAACCAATCCGAATCGAAAAAGGTTGTATTTTCTATTGCTCAGTAACGTGTTTTCAGAAAAAAAATAGAGAGAAAAAACATGGGGAATCGCAATTCCATTCAAACGTGAAACAGCAGACTCATAAAATCTTAACCTAAAAGGGAACCATTATATGATTTTTAACTTTTCCAAAATATATACGGATCGTCTGAAATGTGGCAATGTAATGTCTGTTTCCAAAAAAACTGAGCCAAGTTACGTTTCGTTTTCTGAAATAAATCTTAACCTAAAAGGAAACCATTATATGATTTTTAACTTTTCCAAAATATATACGGATAGTCTGAAATGTGTCAATGTAATGTCTGTTTCCAAAAAACTGAGCCAAGTTACGTTTCGTTTTCTGAAATAAACGGACACATTGTGTTTCAAGTTTACCGAATACAAACCAGTTAACCCAGAGATCTCGCTAGTTAATGAAAACTTGACCCCGCACCCACCGCGAAACACGACCCACCTCCCATCGTGACCCACTCTGACCCACCATCCACCATCAACAACTGACCGACCAAAACACATCATCATCTCTGACGAATGATCCACGGCCTCTTTACCGACTAAAGAGTTTACACTTGTAACACAACCAGGTTGTGAAATTCTAACTAAACAGAGTTTGAATTTTTACCGTCAATCTCTCTAGCAGCGCTCTGTTACAAGAACGATGGATCTGATCTTTACGATATAGAATGGTAAAGATTTTGCCATGGGTAAATGTCATTAAGATGAATGTCAATTAAATTATCATGGTCTAATTATTTCCTAGTTCAATTGTCGATACTTTTCGGCACAAGAACGGATGAATTTTTTAAAGTTCCAAATCAACGTAAGAAGACCAACGTACAGAAGCTTATATTACAAATTTTATGTCTATTTTTCTCACAAGTTTATGGGTTGATTTTCCTGTGCTCTAAGCGGTCAATATAATAACCAAACTTCAGCAATTATTATAGTAGAGAGCGAATGGTAAGCAGGGGCGGATTCAGGGGGTCGCCCCTCAGAAGTGGAAACGCTTATTTTATATATAAATACCAAGAGTTGGGAGCTTTTAAATGTAGATTTTATTAGTACTGCAACCAGTATTACCATTATTACAACCCAGCGCCCCCGCAGAAATGCGTCCTGAATCCGCTCCTGGATGGTAAGAATATATGGATATACAATGAGAAGCACTGTATAGTTTGTGTCTCAACTAATATCGATCGTTTTCGATTATTTTTACAAATTAACACAATATCAATTAATCATGTATAGAAATTGCCGCTCATCTCCATAAAGGAGAAGTTTAAAAAATGCTAGGAGACGTTCTGTTCATTTTCAATAGAGTTAATATACTGAATTTCAACTCCGTAAGATTGACGGCTTAGAAGATATTCATTTTTTTTTTCAAAAATTTGGATCCCGGCTATACCTTAAGATATTATTATAATGAAAGCAATATGATAACATCCAAGTTTGAATTAAGGCTTAACTATATACCAAAAGTCATTTCATTTGACTGCAATTTGGCCGTAATGATTTGGCACACATAGTTACTTCATTTTTATATAATCATTTATACAGGGTGTCCGAGAAGTCCTTCCCTGATTACAGAAATGGATAACTCAGGCTAGAAATAAGATACAAATATGAAACTGGTGTTGAATTGTTTACAAACTATAAAAGTTTTTGTCTGTGTTAGGTTTGTTCTGTTTTACCAAGTCTCATTTTTTTGTTTTTTTGTTTTAGGTTTGTAGTACGTAAGTAAGAAGCCCAAGAAGCCATGCCAACCAACCAGCAGAAGGCACAGTGTGTCCTGTGGTATCATGAGACAAGATCACCAACCACGGTGCAGAGACAGTTCCAGACAACATTTGGGAGGACTCCACCTGATGTCAAGAGCATTAAAGCCTGGTATGAGAAGTTCAAGAAAACAGGGTCGGTTGCTGACCTTCCGAGATCTGGTCGACCAAGAACCTCAGCAGACACGGTGGAGGCTGTGCAGCAGTCTTTTCTGAGAAGTCCTAAGAAATCGGTGCGCAGGGTCTCACGTGAATTAAAGATGCCAAAAAGCTCTATCCATGACATTTTACACAAACGTTTATTGTTTCGTGCTTAGAAAGTGCAACTCGTTCAGGCCTTGTTGCCCGACGACGGTACACGTCGATATGACTTTGCGGTCGAAATGCTATCACGTATTGAGGACGATAATGGTTATCTCAGACGAATTGCCTTTTCCGACGAAGCGACATTCTTTGTTAGTGGAGTAGTGAATCGCCATAATGTACCCATTTGGGGTTCAGAACCCCCCAGGGAGGTCAGGGAGTTCACCAGAGGCAGTCCAAAGGTGAATGTTTGGTGCGCGTTATTGCACGATCGAATTAACGGGCCATTCTTCTTCGCTGAGGATACCATCACATCTGCAGTGTACCTGGATATGTTGCAGCTGTATGCTGTTCCTCAGCTGCTTCAGTATCGCCACGATGTCGTTTTTCAGCAAGACGGTGCACCACCTCATTGGGGTTTGGACGTCCGTGCCTATCTCGATAGGACATTTCCTGGGCGATGGATTGGTCGTGATGGACCAACAGCTTGGCCTCCACGCTCTCCTGACATAACCCCATTAAACTTCTTTTTATGGGGTTATGTCAAGGATGAGGTCTACGGAACACGTGTACCAGATCTTGAAACCCTGCAGCAACGAATAACCACAGTCGTTGCATCGATCCCTCCAGTGATGTTGGCTAATGTGTGGATGGAAATTGAATATCGCCTAGATGTGCTACGTGCTACCAAGGGTGCTCATGTGGAAGTGTACTGATGTGACCAAAACTTTTATAGTTTGTAAACAATTCAACACCAGTTTCATATTTCTATCTTATTTCTAGCCTGAGTTATCAATTTCTGTAATCAGGGAAGGACTTCTCGGACACCCTGTATATATTACAGCGATTCAAAAAATGTATTTTTCTTGTAGTTAGCTCCTCTAAAGACTCTAGTCTCGAAAGACAATTAGTAGTATAAGTCCTATTTCTATTACTACAATTACAAGTATCAATATCAAAAAATGCCTCAAGTTTTTTCTCACCTGGAGATACTCATCTCAGGTAAGTAAACAGAAACAAATTTAAAAGTTAAATGGAGGCCTTGAAAGTAAAACGTAGACAAATTCACCAGGGTTCAGAAATATATTTTGAAATCACGCTCGACCCTACTCATAGGACCTAAATACGCGGTTCTGGTTAGTTGGTGTAATCTGTTTCTCGAAACGTAGCATATATAAACGCAGCAGAAATCAAATAACTCTTACTGGCGGTCTTCACGGCTGTTCGTACTACCGCAATGTTCTAGTAATTGCTTTTTTCGTGGATTCAAAACCGGGCCATGAATTTTTTTATATTTTTATAAAAAATAATACACAAGAAGTGAAGTGATTTAGTTACGTTACGTGTGCAGTTTTGCTATACGATTCCACTCTATCACAAGAAGCAGAAAACGAAGAAGACGAAGAAGAAGAAGAAGGAACGGATTTGAAGCCCCGCAGGGCTCGATTTGTTCCTCCTTGTCTGCCATGATATAAATTTAACGTTAAATGCTTCTTCAATTTTCTTCTTCAACTCCAACAAAGTGACAATTTTATTCTATTAAAACTATAATACACAATTTCATACACCAGAAGGTTTGGACCAGGCCCGAGACAAGCCACAGAGGTTTAGAGGGGCCATGAATATGTTAGGGAGAACAAGTGATTAAAAATTCTCTTAAACATATCTAAATTGTTTTTTTCTGTGTTGAGATCTGGATCTGACACTACAAGTTTAGGGGGCAAGCCCCCTAACCCCCTCTGGTTCGGGGCCTGGTTTGGACAATCGCAAACAGCAACCAATCGTAAACGTGTTTTTAGTTTCTATGACTAGGATCGAATGTTAAAAGAAATATGCTGTTCTGAAAATGCTGTCCACAATGCAGTGAGCAGAGTGTGTCGGTGCGTGGTGGTTGCAGTGGGTAATGGTGACTGGTGGGTCGGAGTGGCTCATAGTGGGTGTTCGGTCGCAGTGGTCACAGAGGGCTGTGGGTCGCAGTTGGTCACATGCTGTTGACCCACAACCCACTGACACTTAGAAAACATGATCCACTTGACCCACTGGCCCACCGACTCACTGACCCAATCCAACTCTGATTGACACTTTTAAGAATATCCGTACATATTTTAGAAAAGTTAAAAATCATATGTAATGGTTTCGTTTTAAGTTAAGGTATTATGGTATGCTGTTTCACGTTTGAATGGAATTACGATTCCCCATTTTTTTCTCTATATTTTTTTTGTGAAAACACGTTAATGAGCAATAGAAAATACAACCTTTTTCGATTCGGATTGGTTTGGGTTAACAGCTTGAAAATGAAATCTTTACGTTTAATGTGCAACGATTATGCCTGTTAGGTTGAGGAAGACTATTATTGAACCAAGTGAATTATAATGGACGAAGTGGTGGAATGAGTAAGTGAGAGAGTCCCGAGAAAACCCAGGAGCACAGTGTTGTCCGTCTCAAACTTACTTGTTTTGGAAACGAACTAGGCACCCCAACCATCAGATAGTTTAGTAGGCGGGGCCTCAATTTTTATTCCCGGTGGGAGAGCCTTTGAAATATTAAATGTCCTCGATGTATCTGTCTTCGTGTCCCTCTCTTTCAAGGCTATTGGAAATAATTGAACAACGCGAATAACCGAATATAATTGAGATAAGTTACGGAGATACTTTCGGTCTTTTTTTTTAAATTTAAACTTGAATTCTCTGCGCAATAGTATTTTATCATGACCAAAATAAATGTTTCATCGCTAATAAAGTATCGGAATCATAAACGTTTGCAATTTGCTAAATAGACGAGTGTTTCTTGACTCTTACTTAAAAAAGCACTCTTAGAGTAGTGGCTTTGGAATTTGTTTCGTGAGTTAGGGGCCCGCGGTTCGATTCCCTACGAGGACATTCAGAAAAAATATAATTTTGAATGATGACAATACATGAAAAATAGTCAATTTCTCTCGTTCTTACAAGTTCGAGTTGAAACGACTTCCTTCACAGGGAAGAAACTAACATGACGGCTCAGTCTACAATCTCGATTCCTACTGTCTGTAAACTTCGCGTGTATCGCAAGCAATTCATGCATTCAAACGGGTCATCCTTCATACCTAGTACCAGTCATAAATTTGTCTGAAACGTCATTGTGGAATTGTTGCTAAGTTCCTCCACTCTTACTTGAAATAATAATAATATTTTCGTTTACCATTTTCAAAACATTCCATATATTCGTTCAACCAAAATTGGTAAATAGGAACTACTCTTTTTTTTATAATGGTTTGATTATTTTCTTAAAATTTCAATATAACGCATGCATAATCCAATGTCTTTTACCCAAAGAAAGGGTGTTACTATGTATCGTGATGAAGAGGAATCCTACTTAGTTTCTGTTAAGGCGTCCGAAGGTCCGATCTTCATATTGTCCATTAATTGACACCTTCTTTTACCCCCTGTTTTCATTCCAAAGTATCTCTTATAAGGCAACTCATCCTTATAGAGTGTCCAAAAAATTTATTTTCATTTTTCTTAACATCAGTATGCTTATTTGGATTGGAATAGGACGTAATATTGAGTTCCAAACATGTAATAATAATAATAATAATAATAATAATAATAATAATAATAATAATAATAATAATAATAATAATAATAATAATAATAATATAGAAGACAAATTCCACAGGAGGACACATTGTATTAAAATCTGTAAAATCGCACATAGCCTTAGGCAAAAGTTACCAAATTTCGGAATTGGAGAGAAGTGGCAAGGCCATCAGGACATGCCCTCAGCATACGTCCCTACAACTAGCTAAATATTGAAAGGAAAGCTTCCAGGCAAATTTCATGTAGAAAGTAGGGATACTGAACTCACAAAAGCGGTAAGAATATTTGTTTTTAAATAATGGTTATGCCGGCTAAGCTACAGTACACGTCGATCATGAGAATTAAAGAAGTATTGGAATAATGAAATTGGGAGGAAGCGGAACCCGGAGGAAACCTACACACACGTTGTTTGTTCAGCACAATGGCGACTAGGCGGGAGCTAGGTGGGTCAGGGTGAACCATTAAATTAACAACGCTTCAGTAATAATAATAATAATAATGATAATAATAATAATAATAATAATAATAATAATAATACGAAGAAGAAGAAGAAGAAGATAGTAATACGTTTACGATACTTTTCGTCGCGCCTCGATTATCATCTCCAAAGCGAGACGATAATTTGAGTTAGCTCCGTCCCGTCTCGAATGTAAAATATTAAGTCTCATCCCGATTGTGTTTGGTTTGTTTTTAATCGAGATGAGAAATTCCTCATGGGCAACATTAAACAAAAACGAAATATTTTTGCCTAATATGACGTTTCTGCTTGTAATGGTATGACCTGTGCGATAATAAGTTTCTAATTTTTAATTTTCTACGAGATAATAACTATTATTATTGCTCTTATTATTCCTGAAGATTTGATAGTTCAAGTATTGAAACATCCGAGTATTCAAATATTTGAATACAATAAAGCATGTGCCATCGACGATCAATCGCCATCAGAATTCCTAATGTAAAAATATAAAATTGCCCGATGTGGATTCGATCCAAGAACCTCCAGATTCCTGGTCACGCGCATTGACCACTTTTTTAAAAAGTTAACTCAGTCACCGAACGTTCTCAGTAACTTACTTAACTACTTATCACTAATTTTACTTGTTTTCCTCTTTTAACTTACTTTTCCAGTCACCTAGAACGACAGGGACACGAACACAGAAACATCGAGGACAGTTAAATTCTGAAAAGCTCTATCACCGGGAACCGAACGCGGGACCCTGTAGATCCAAGGCACACGTGCTTGCCACTAGACCAATAGGGTGGGCTTAAAAGTTAACCATGATCATTACGCTGTAAAGGATTCGTCTTTAGTCTGGTTACGTTAGATTTCTTTGCCTCCGCTTGCGAAGTTGTATGCTATTTTTCTTTGTTTCAAAAAGTCTTTCGTATTTCTTTTATGATGATATATGTTAATAATCTTCGGCAAAGTTTATATTAATAACATGAGTTGTTTCTAAACCTTTGGTTCATAAGATATGTTTGTTTCTGTTTCTTTTGCCTTTGTTTCTTTTCCACACGAAACTACAGATATGACCAATTTAATTCTCATACTCGGCATTTGTTTCAAAGCAGTCTCCATTACCTAGTCAAAGACTTATGTCCGCCACAATACAAGATGTACACTTAACTACAAATGAAAGCGTTCCTGTTGTACCTGTCATAATATTCGATAGCTCTGTTTTTCATAATATGAAGTTATTTCTTTGAAACGAGGAAATGGGAAAGCAGACGAAAAAAATACACTTTGGAATGCCCCTCACATAAAATTATTCCATGAAATAATAAGAAAGTAAATGAGAGGAGTGAGAAAATAACGACGGTTATACAAAGTAAATGTTCTTTTATACTTGCGTACTTCTTTATTTTTACTCGTATAACTACTACGTCATACGTCTGTATCTATGACATTAACAGTTTCTCTGATATTGGAATATTACATCTACGACTATAACCTATGTTACACAGCTTAATAAAGCAAAGTGCGAAAATTGCCTTTTGTTTGCCAGCTCAGTTTGTAGGGAAATGAAACGGATTACCAGAGATTGTGATTAATTTCAGATTGAACCAACATTTCCTGAAATTGTTCACCAAGAAACTGATAACATACTAATGTAATCCCACAATATGTAATCAGCATTACAGCAATTCAACCAGAAAAAGTCTAATTAATTTATCTATTTTACAAGAGTTCAACAAACAGCATTTGATAATAAAGAAAATAAAGAATCTGATATCGGAATTGAAAACAAATTACAGGATCTACTAATATTACTTATCTAGCAGCAACTGAGAGTGGTGAATGCATAAGCTGACTTAGTCTTTGCGGGGACTAGGACGAGAAATTCCCACGGGATCTTTGCTATTTGTATGGCACAGTATCAAAAGTAAAATAGTCGACTACAGAATATCGTCTGTCAAAATGCCGCCAAGAAAATTTACAATTATTTTCGATTTCAACGGTGTCCTTGTTTACAAATTTCAATATCACAAAGAGCTCCTTAGCATAACAATCTCTCATGTAAAATTAAGAATAATGGAGTTGTACAGTCCGCGGCTTAGAAATTGTTACAAAAATTCTAAGTCCAAATTCATAACAAAATCTTGCCCCGTTTTCTTATGCAATCCAGAAGTACATGTCTCGATCGATTAGTTATTTCTTGCCTTGAATCCAACTCCCTTCCTCCTCCTCCTCTCCTTGTCTAAAGCAGCGTGTGCGACGTAATACACCCTTTCCATTCAGACGAAAAAAGGAAAAACAGGAAACAAGTTTAGTGTTATAGCTCTAAAACAGTCTTTTTCATTCGTTTGTTCTAAAATATCTTTTAAGACCCTATTTTAAAAAAAGTCACATAATCTTCCCATAGTTTCATTAATACCTTTACTTTCATGCTTTTCCTTCTTTAAGGACTGCAAGCTAGTAAGATGCTCCGTAAGAGATCTATGGAAATTGCCAATAACGACAGTAAGTTTTGTGCTTCCTGAAGTCTGTAATGCACGCACAGACCTCGAGAATATCTACTGACAGAAATGAGTGTTATTCAATGATTCATTTCATTTCTTTTCAGTAATTGCAATCAAATGTTCCAAAAGCGTCATTTGGGGGGACAGGAGGGTGTAATTTCCCCTCCCTTGAGCATCATAAATACACATTATTTGAGCAAATGTATAGTAATAAACTAATAAAAAAGTGAAAAATTCTTTTCGGCGGAGACTCTCTTCACCCCCCCCCCGAAAAAATTTGAAATGAAACTGGTTTCAGCAACAAACATATAAAGATACGATAGCACATTGCTAGAGAGCTTCAATTTGGTTTCAAGGTTTGATCTCAAGCCATATGAGTTCCTGGGCGACACTGAGAGAGACACACAGAGAGAGAGATTGATATATGGAGACAGAGAGGAATGATTTATATACACAGATTTAGAACTGGGGAAAAATGATCGGACAGCCTTCGTATTGTGACGAAAATTGTGATTTTGTGATACAGAAGAAGGGAAAGTCTCGAACTACGAGGATCACACTAGGTAGTTGTCGAAATAAGGTGGAGAACACTTTTGGGAGCATCAGATGAACACGAATGGAGAGAAAGATCTTGAAACCTGAGGAATTAAGAATTTTAAAAATCTGAAGTTTCCGAGACGGGTTTCGAACCACGAAACTTGTAGATATCGAACCATTACTTTATCCACTCTGTTACGGAGAACTCTGTACTCATTCACATATGTTTCCTTTAGCTAGGTTGAAAGCTAACTTAATGGAATATTCAAAAGTTGACTTGGTGGATGCGCCTTTTTGATAGGATATAAACCTGTCGTAACTTAGTTACAATGTGCATAATGAACTTCTCCTTGTTCAGAACACTTTTTAGGGCAGTAAAATTTGTTACTATGGTGTTAATTAGGTTACATTAATAGAACCATCTGATAAAGTAGTGCCAAACCCTGTGCGTCATTGTCTGTTAGGTAATGGAAGTTACTCCTACGTGGATGGTCCGAGCTTCGAATCGAGACGATTCTTATTGATTATTTTCTTTGCGTTACGCTCATACTATCCATTTCACAAGTTCAATTTTGAGGTAGTCACAGCAAGTTTAATTCGAAGTTATTTTCAAATATGATATTTGTTATTAGATGCGTTTCTTTAACTTGCGATGTTTCAAACTTGTTATTAAATCTTACAACCTTAATGTAACTCAGTTCCCTACGGCATATCATCATGAATTTTTGCACAACGACGACAAGCAGGCGTTAATAAAAAATTCAGATCTTACTGGAATGTATGCATATATATTTAGAAAGTTTGAGTCAGAAAAAAAACGTACAGTGCAACATCGACTCTGGGAGGAATTTGAAACTAATTTACTATACGTATAAATTACCATCTCAACAATTTACTGTAGGGGCTAAGACACTGAAACCATTCCAGGGAGAGAAAAGGGTTATAAGTAAAAATAAAGTAATAGAACACAAAAAATTGTGTCAAACTCGTAGTTATCTGGTTCAAAGAGATGAATAGTGGCTACCAGATGACTCTCCTCACTTGTTTGTAGCCTTGCATAAATGGAAAATTGTTTTAAATGTATGTTTTACATTCAAGTGCGATTGTTTAAAAAAAGCTTGTCCTTCATCATAATATTTTATAATTGTCTTCTACTGTATTTCTTATTTATAATATCATATTTTCTATATATGCTGTATTCTATGTTACACGTTTCTTAATTACATTTTACGTCTTACATTTTAAGAGGATCTTATGACAATTCAGAGCAGCAGGGACATACACAGAATGGAGGCCTTGGCAATCCAGAGCTCCTGCCACACGAAATCACTATTTTTCTGTAAATTATATCTAATTTTAGAGATGATGATAGACATTTTAGTAAAACATGCTTTCAAAAAGCCTTGTCTACGGCCCTGCAAAGCAGTGAAAATTTTGGAAATTGAGCAGTTATTAATGTTTTCCCAGAAGTTATATCTCCGATAATTCCAAGTGTGATATCAGTATTTGTGCATTATCACTTTTCACCCACAGTGTATTGAAACGTACTAAAAAGAAACTGTTCTGAATTCTTCACTTGTTTCCCCTATGATCTAATGCCAATAGGGTCAACCTTGGACATATCCACATCTAAAATATCACCTTTTATATCAGATATCACGAAAACTATCAATTCGACACAAATATAGGATATATTCGACTGTTTTTGCTGTCACTCTTCCATTGTCAACTCTATGCCAACCAAGGCTTCATTTGGACTTACGCAGCATCCACAGTGTCACTGTTCATCTTTGCACGTGAATTCGACACTAATATCGTTCGCATTTGACGTCTTTTACATGTCATCTTCACCCCTTGGTAGGGGTGGTTTCAGTGTCTCGCCCCCATAACTATGGAGAAATTTCAACCAACGTAACTAGAATTAAAAATTACCATTTGAAAAATAAGTGTACAGGTGATTCTTTCTGAGAGGAATTCGTTAACTATTTTTTCGATATCAATATACTGCCTTTTTTTAAGTAAGATCCTATACTCAAACACAAATCATGTCTCTCAAAGCTCTAATGGAAAACGAAACGAATCGTCGTATACATGTTACGCTTTTAAAAGACAAAGAACAAAACATTGATTGCACAAACGTAATTATGGTATCATTTGCATGCAAATTTATAACTTATAAAACGTGTTGGTTTGGTAGATGAGGCGATAGTGAACGGGTTTTCTGCTGGTGCTCCTACCTTCGAATCTCGTCCACTCTTGTTGCGTTTTTGTTTTAGCTACACTGAGTTTGTGCATTCCAGATCTTCAAGCTTGAATCAAATCTAATACCAGTTAGTGAATTAAAAGTAGGTGACATTATGTTCAAATACGAGACATTATTAAATGCTTTTCATTAGCTTACAGTACTGAACTCTTCCATCCTTCATTTAACTCATTTCGTGACGTGTTTTGTTACAAAATTCATTAATCGTGAGAGAAAAAATTCCTTTACCACTTAATGGTGACTGCTTTGAAAGCAAGTGCAAAGTATGAGAATTAAATTTGTCATATCTGTAGTTTCGTGTGTAAAAGAAATGAGCTTGTGAACCAAAGGTTTAAGAACAACTCAAGTTATTAATATAAACTTTGCCGGAGATTATCTACTTATATCATCATAGAAGAAATACGAAAGACGTTCTGAAACGAAGAAATACAACATACAACTTTGCAAGCGGAGGCAAAGAAACCTAACGTGACAAGACTAAAGACGGTTTCATTACGGCCTAGTGATCGTAGTTGAGTGGTACTCGCGTGTTAGCTGCCCAAGAGGTAACACGTCTTTCGCTGGTCGTCCGTCCAGTGCCGTATCGTGCGAGAGGCATTGAATGCGCCCAGTGTACTTTGTGTTTG